>NC_143129.1:11262500-13762500 GCF_059928025.1 Delphinapterus leucas | reverse complement strand
GAGGTTTTATTTTAAAAATCTCATTCTAAGAAATTAAACTTGTCTAGTTAATTGAATTTGTACTGTGACAAACTCTGAAATATTCTATCAGTCTCTAAATTACATCAACCACTTTCTGCTAAGAATTTTTATACTAATCAATATCGTAGTACTCTTTCTAGTTTCAGTAAAATCTTTTTATCTTCTCTGATTGATAGGACCCTGCTTAATAAGACATAGATAATCAGGCTACTTAGAATTGACACAGCCTTAAAAAACTAGCAGTAGAAGTGCTTAATATAAAACTTAATTTAACTTAAAAAAGAAGAAAGAAAATAAAAACAATATTTTCCTTAACCTAACTAGAATACATGATTATCCTGGTATTATAAAATTAAAAGCTGTTAAAACATATAAAACACAAATAAATAAAAGGTGATGCTTTAAGCAGGATATCCTTCTACCCTTTACATGGAGTGTGCTCTAAATGGGGCTGGAGAAGTTTTAATAGCCTGACTGTCCAGTCACATTTTGTTTGTGAGGTTCATTCCTGAACACAGCCAAAGGCTGTGTATCCTGCAAAAATAGTTGATTCATCAATTAAAATGTAAGCTGAAATCAGAGAGTTTTTCCTTCCTTTCACAGCAGTTTTAGTCAGTATATAAAATAATTCCTGTCCTGAAACGGCAGCTGTAGACGTGGCTTCCCTAACTGAATTAGGGCTTAAATAAGATCTGCTTTTAAATACTTGATTTTGTGTGTTTTATGTAAAGTTCTTAGTTCTTAGATAAGTTTGATTTAAAGAAATAATATTTTTCTATTCAATAATAATTGATTTGTAAATAGGTTAAATCTCTTCCAGATTTCTCAGTAATTCTCATTCTCATTCTGATGATATTCAAGTGTCATTATGAAGCTGGAACTACAGTTACATAGACGTTTTCAGATAGAGTGAGATAATTGTATTATCTTAGTTGGCTCAAGGTAGCCAACGCATAAAACTCTAATTCATCCAGACATAATTGTCTGATCCAAGACCTGCTGCTTTAGTTGTGTGACTTAGGGCCAATATTTTAGTTTATTAGGTTCAGAGTCCTCTTTAAAAACTGGGATTGAGTGGTTCTAATTCTCCTTCCACTTTTAAAATTCTATGTCAATAAATAGTGGTGAAACTGATCACCTTGAAGAATTCTAGGAAGACTTGATGCTAGAAACTCTCAGAGTTACGACTTAGAAAGTTAGTATGGACGAGCTATCTAGAATTGGAACTTGTTAAGGGTAGTAACTTACATAAATTGATAAAAATAGTTTTTTAGAAGTAAAAAGCCTGGCTTTAGGAGAGCAAATCTGTTGATCAAGAAGGTAGTGAACAATAAATAAGTCCATAAATAAACAATAAATAAAGTCATAGTATTGGCTAGTTCAAAAAATGTGTGTATGTATATATGCACATACATACACACATATTCATATATATATGTATACATACACATCTTATCCTAATTGAATAGGAGATGTTTTTCCTTTATGTCTGTGGAACATTTATGTAAACTGGCTTTATAATTAGCCACCAAATGAACCTTAATAAATTTTAAACAGATTTTATAAGGCATTCTCTGAATAAAATCCAATAAAAATAGGAATAAATAATTTAAGTGACCAAAATCTTATTTATTTTGAAATTTAAAAACAATATTTATAGATAATTTTTGTGTTAAAGGGGAAATAAAAAAAATTCAAACAATCTAGAAAGCAACTAAAAGAACAAATATTTCTCATCAAAACCTATGGGACTCAGTGAAAGTTCTACTCTTTGGAAAAGGTGTAGTCTTAAATGCTTTAACTATTAAAGAATAAAAATATAAAACCTTGATTTTAAGAAATGAGAAGACAAAGAAATACAAATAACAGTAAAGATAAGTAAATTTGAGAGGAGGTTCTAAAAAAAAGAAGGTGGTGGACATCAGTTTCATTAGTTTGTCAGAATAATTACATATTCTGCCTTAATGGTTGAGACAGTTACAGTGTAAGACAATCATTTACACTGATTTGATAAACATCTTAACTGTATTATTTTTTACAGCGTTGGAGCTCAGATGATGTAATTCCATGCCTACTCTGGATAAATTAAATGAAAACTGGGATAGACTATTTATTGTCTTTTAGGGTCCCATACCATCATTTGAAATATTGTTTCTTTCAAAACCTAAATGTTACCTTGAAATCCCAGAAACCATCCTCTGTCCCACAAGTGTTATTGCTATCCTCACAGCATATTTCATTCTGACGCCCTTGACTTGTTTATTTTTTCTAAAAGAGAAATATAATCTTATTAAATGGTTAGCCACTGGGAATGAAAAGATTTTATTTAATCAAAACTACTTTATCAATGAGAAAGTTAAAGAATTAAAGCCATTTTTTCTCTCAACATCTAATAGGAATAACACATATTTATATGTCTTAGAATGTTTTGATGTACAATATTTTTGACATGTTAGAGTTTATTATAAGTACTGCCGTATGGTCTAAATATTAACACATTTCATTGATTAATGATGTGATATGTGGAGACTGAAGTCCACATTCTGATCTATTAATTGGCTTGGAGAGTCCTTTCTTCATGAGAGAAAATTATATGTATTTGACAATGTGTATTTGCTAAAATGTTAAAGATATTTTTTTCATGCAAATACTATAGTCCTGAGGTTAGAAAGCTTTTACTGAAAGCTCAGCTGGAGAGTAGAAAACTTCTTCTAACATTTGCCACTCTTCCTACTATATTCTCACTCTTTTAAAACATTTCTTACTTTCTGATATTGTGACATGTCACATCATATATTTCAAATTTCTAAGCATCAAAACAGCCATGAGAGTTGTTCTGTTTTTGAGAATATAACATAACTCTTTGCTTCTTTTTAAATTGTTATTTTTTTTAAACTTTCAACCTTGCCATTTTAAATTAGGATAAACTCCCCAATACTATTTTAACTGTACAGAAATGTGTATTTTGCTTATTTCTAAGAAAACATCTGTGTTGGCCACCCACATCAGTAAATGGAACATTACACACATCTCACAGTCCAATTACTCATCTCCTTATTCCTAACCCACAGTCCAATTACTCATCTCCTTATTCCTACCAGACCTTTTATTTTTTTCCCCCGTATGGAAATTCTTTACTCAGTTTTCTCTATAGTTCTTTTTTTTTCATTTAAGTATGAATTCCTAAACACTATCATTTAGTTTGGAATAACTTTGAATTGTGTATAAATGGAAATATAGGGTAAATACTATGTAAAAGTCTGTAGTTTTATTCAACTTTTTTTGTGTGTGATTCACCTGTGTTGTTGCCTGTATCTGTAATATGTTTTCATAGTACTTGACTTTGTGAATACAGCACAATTTAGTTATTCATTCATTTCTCATTGGAAGTAACCTACATCCATATTTTGGCCACTGCAAAAATGTCTCTTGTTGCATATGCATTGCTCTTAGACAGGTAGTTCAGTTTTGATAGTTCAGCAGAAATTAGACTTTCCATCTCAGAACTCCTTTACATTCTCAAAAATTATCAAAATACCAAAGACCTTCTATTTATGTGGATTATTTCTATTGTTTTTGGTATTGAATTTGATATTGATAGTTACTGTATTAGAAATTAAAATGAGAATATATTTTATTTATTCCTTTAAAAACAATAACACTAAACTAATTATAGGTAAACAGAAATAATATATTACAATGAAAATTTTATATATTTTCTAAATAAATAAAATACTGAGCAAATGGCATGGTTTTACATTTTTGCAAATCCCATTAATGTCCTGCTCTTATGTCTGATGAAGACAAGTGGATTCTCACATCTGCTTCTACATTTAGTCCGTTGAAATATCACACATTATGGAGATTCTGGAAAACTTTACTGTATATCCCTGAGTACAGAAAGTGGAAAAGAAAATCATGTCTTAGCTTTATGAAAACATTCTTTACCTCACAGACCTTAAAAAAGGTCTCAGGAACCCCCAGTGATCTCAGGACCATTCTTTGAGATTGGTAGAGGAGTTGTACTCTCATTAACAGTACGTGAGCCTGCCCATTGTTCCACATCCTTTCCAACAGATTTTTTGTTTTATCTGTCTTGTAAATTTTAGACAATCTGGTACATGCAGAGTGATTATTTTACTGTGGATTTATGTTTCATTTTCCTGATTATCAGTGAAGGTCAGAAGTTTTCTCATATGCTTCTAATTAGGATATGTTCTTTAGAAAGTATTAGTCCAGGTCTCTTGGTCATTTTTCTCTAGGACTATGTGTCTTTGCCATATGGATTTATTGGAGCTGATTGCTTTGAAGCCCTTTGGGGTTCATGGATACATTTAAATTTCCAATTTTAGGTGTTTTGTAAGTTTTGAAAAATCCTCAGGCATTATTGTTTTTCAAATATTGCTTCTGATGCAGTACTACTACTTTCATCTAAGATTTCATTAAACATTTAAGTTTTTTCATAACTTAAAAAATATGAGTTTAACACTCTAAATTTCTCTCTAAACATGGCTTTAATTTCATCTTAAATTTCTAATATGTTTCTTATTATAATTCAGTTTCTTGTTCTTATCCTATTTAGTCATTAACTTCATTTATTATAATTTTATTTCTATACTTTGACTTTTTATTTTGTGTGTTCTGCCTTGTGTCTGCTACCTTATACATGTTATTTGGTTTATATTTGATAAATTTACTATCTAGAGTTCTTGTAAGTTTATTCATATTTTTCTTTTTCTTTTTTATCATTCCTGTTATCCACACATTC
Organism: Delphinapterus leucas; assembly: GCF_059928025.1. Classification (NCBI taxonomy): domain Eukaryota; kingdom Metazoa; phylum Chordata; class Mammalia; order Artiodactyla; family Monodontidae; genus Delphinapterus; species Delphinapterus leucas. The sequence continues at coordinate 13,757,711 of NC_143129.1, read as the reverse complement.
CTGATTATTTTTAACGTTTGATAGATACTGCATTTGAAAAATTGTCTGTATAAATGTCGAGGCCCGAGATTATATTATTTTCCTTCTGAAATCTGAAAATAGTTGTGTTTGTTTCTACCAGATGCCTAGGGTCACTGGCAAAGGGACCACAACTCAGTGCCTGACATTGACCTGTGTGCTTCAGGTTTACCAATATTATAATTTTCATCTCTTTCTTTGTATAGTTTCTAATCTTCGTTTTGAATTATCTACCTTGTATATTCTGCCTTAGACATATTATTTTAGGAGTAGAATAGCCATAGGATCCTGATTACTCTTCCCTACTTAAAACACCTTTGTCCCTTGGGCTTCACAACACTTCAGTTCCTCCCACATCAGTATCTTCTTGCCATCAGTCTTTTTATTAGTTCATGTCTCTGAGTTTCAACATTGGAGTGACCCCGGACCCAGTCATTGACTCTTCTGTTCTTTATGTATATTCACATCTTTGGCGGTTTAGTCCTAACTCTTGGACTGAAAAACTGTTTATCCCTGAAGACTTATCAATGTTTACCTTCAACTCTCACTTTTCTCCTGAATTTCAGATGCATGTATCTTGCATGACATCTCCACTCAGATGCTTAATAAGCATCTCAAACCTAACCTGTCCAAAAACAAATTTTGATTTATTCACCCTCCTTCCAAAATAAATTTTTCCATTTAATTTTTTTTCTATGTCATAAATGGAAACTTCATTCCTCCAGTTTTTCAATCATCTTTGACTTTTTTTTCTCTCTTTTACACCTTATATCTAGTTCTTCAGGGGATGCCATCTCTAACTCCTTCAAAATATATCCAGGTTATGACTGCTTTCTGACAATCTTTCCTTTACAAATCTTGTCCATGTCATCAGCACTTGTTTCCCGAATTGCACGTTCAATATGGCAGAAATGGCTGTCATTCCTGGGCTACTCACCTAAGGACTATTATGTAAAAAGCAAACTTTTATCTACTTTTAGCTATTTTATTTTTGAGGATTTTTTTCTAATACTTATGCTTAACATGTAACCCTACATAATGCAAAAGTATAAATGCCTTCTCTTATGAATTTTTAGCAAATTAGCTTTTATGGAAATGATGAGAGGCATACGTTAGAACTTTGCTTCTCAAATTCCAGTGTGTGTAGAATAGCTTGGTGATCTTCTTAAGATACAGATTCCAGATTAGGGCATCTAGATTCCTGCCTGAGATTCCACATTTCTAAAAGCTCCCAGGTGTTACTGATACTCCTGGTCCAGATACCACATTTTGAGTGTCAACTTGTTAGAAGAAAATATATCAATTTGCCCATTGTTATGGATGGCATTAACAGCTACTTACCTAGTTTCATTATTTTATTTAAAAAGTTGAGTTTTAAGAATAGGTTTTTCAGAATTAACCTATTCAAAACCATATTTGCTTCAAATTTTTGAAGACCTCTTACCTCTACATTTATTAATGGACTGACCAATCTAAGCCAATTAGGGACTTTTTTGGAAGGAGCTTGACAGCTGAGATAAGCCTTTCTTCCAGTTACCTGGATGAGGAAGGTAACAGTAGCTGGCTTTGCTCTCTGTAATCAGTGTGCTAGGATACACTCATCAGTTACCCAAAAGGAGAGAGCAACAGACTTTCCTCTTGAGGAGCCATAAGTACAATTAACTATTAGAATTAAGGCCCAATAATAATGAGCCCAGGAAATGTCCTGCTACTGCCACAGAATCTCAACACCTGCTTTGTGGGGCTGGCTAAGTGTGAATCCGGAACATCTAGAAATTTCAATGAGAGAAAAAAATTAGTTTAAATGAGGTTTTCAATAAAATCCAAACACCTGGCCATAGTAAAACTAGTGTTTTTCTGTCTCAAGATAATAAGAAAATTAAGGTTGTCATTGGGGAAAGCAACAGGGAAGAGTTTAATTTGCTGTGAATCTCGTTCCTTTCCCCCTTGTATTTGAGAATTAAATAGTTCTTCTACAAGAGCACACTCAGTCTTTCTCTGCATTTATAGAAAGAATTTAAGGGAGAATGAGGCAGTTATGTCATTTACCATTTTGGGAGATACGTCAAAGTTCACATTGCTAGGAAATGTGGAACTCACTTGAGGATCTTCTTTTCTATTCAATACATTTATCTCTCTCCCACCTCAACTCTTTTTCTCTCTTTGTTAAAAAAAAAAATGAGCGTCATTCTGTATTTCAAGATGATGATGCAATGGATGTTTTCTTAGAGACCATTAGTTCAGGAGGAAATGTTGGCATAAAGATCCTCCTCCAGAAAGTTGATACCTTGGGTCATACATTGAAGAGGAAGTTAAGACATTTGAAAATATATGAGCCTGGTTCTATCTACCCATAGCATCATTAGCCTAATGGAAGCAACTGTAGACTATATGAGAGATTAATCAAACTTTAAAATGTACAGATCCTTATATCTCCCAGTCTCTTGTTGCATGAGTTATCTATTGCTGCATAACAAATTACTTCAAATTTAGTGGCTTAACTCACAAGTACTTTACTTATGATTGTAGGGGTCAGCAATTTGCCCTGGGCTCTGCTGGGTTGTTTTCTATTAGTCTCACCTGGAGTCACTTATGTGCCTGTAATCATCTGGCAGCTCCACTGAGAATGCATAATCTAAGAGGCTTCATTCCCATGTCTTGATGGCTGTTTGCTGCATCAACTACTCTCAGTGAGTTAGGTTGGGTTTCATAGCAGCATTTCAAGATAATAAGGCCCAGTGTGCCATTTACTTTCAAGCTCTTGATTACATTGTCTTTGCTAATGCCCCATTGGCCAAAGTAAGTCACATGACCAGGCGCAGATTGACTGTAAGGAGAGGGGCTATGTAAGTCATGGTGAATCCCTGCGGAGGGGTGATTCATTGGGGGCTGTTGTATTAAAGATTTTTTTTATGTGAACCATTGTTAAAGTCTTTATTGAATTTGTTATAATATGGCTTCTGTTTTATGTTTTGGCTTTTTGGCTGCAAGGCATGTGGGATCTTAGCTCCCTGACCAGGGATTGAACCCGCACCCCCCTTGCATTGGAAGGCGAAGTCTTTACCACTGGACCTCCAGGGAAGTCCTGGGGGGCTGTTGTTTTAAAAATCTACCATGCCTCTGTGAATGAAGATGCCAAATCCAATTTCACTCCAGGATTCATAAAATTAAAGATTAACACAGTATAATTTAACCATAAAGTCATAATTATTCCACCATATTTATTCTTTTGTGACCTTATGTTACCAAACCAGACTTGGGTCTGCTTGCCCACGCACAATAAAGCCAGTGGGTTGTGGTGAAGGAAAGTACATACAAGGAGTCCAGGGCAGCTAGTGCTCAAAAAAGCCTGAACTCCCCAATGGTTTCAGGAAAGCATTTTTAAAAGGCCAGGTGAGGAACAGGTGTCCTACGGTATGTGATCATCTCATGCACAGTTCTCTGATTGGTTGAGGGTGAGGTAGCAGGGTGGTGTCACAGGGGTTAACATCATCAATCCTTAGGTTCCAGGAAGCCCAGGGACTATGTGCTTAGGGTAATCAAGTAGTTAATGTCTTCCATTTGGTGGGGTTTTAGCATCTTTAAAACAACTCAGGAAATGTGCATCAGATACGTTATCTAAATACTTCAGAAAGGAGCTAAAGCAGAGGTATGGGGGAGCCGTCTGTCCAAGGAGGGCCCCAGAGGGTCCTACTTGGTTAGGTTACACTTAGTGGAGGGTCCTTCAGAAACCAAGAGTCAGTGAAAATATTATTAGAGTTGCCATTAAGACTCTTACAAATTTCTGTGGTGTGCTCCTTTTCAGAACTGCATGGATAATTTATGAATAATTTAAATGTATATTATATTGCACTTCTTAGTAGCCTGGTTTCTTAATAGTTTGGTTATATTCCATTTGATGTTTTGAAATATGAATATGGCTGTTCTGCCTTGAACCCTGGCTCTTCTCTTTGAAGAATCAAAAACATCTACAAATTTAATTCCAAAATTCTTGAGGAATAATGTTGATTTTAACTATAATGTACTCTTGTCAGTGAGACTTGCTTTGACCCTCTATTTTAAATTGCTTTCCCCAGCTTGGTACTTATTGCAATTTAAAACAGATTATATTTTACTTTTTAAAATGTGTTTATGGTCCGTCTCCATCCTCCAGAACATAAGCTCCAAGAAAGCAAAGACATTTCTGTTTCTGACCTGCTTTATTCTAAGAACCAGAATAATAACTGTCATATTAAAGTTGCTCAATAAATATTGATAGTTTTGCTTGAATGACTGAATGTATGCTTGCATTAATAAAAAGTTACCTCAAGCAGACAGTTTAAGGGTTTTAAATCAGCATACCACAAAGGCAACATCCTAAAACCGTTAACCACCAAAAGCTTTCAAATATATTGGCAAATGATGTAAAGTTTTATTGATGTGATCTAGTCAGTCATAGGGCCATTTTAATTAAGTTGCCAAGGAAGGGCTCTTTAAGGAGATACATTTAAAATTATACCAATAGTACAAGAGAAGTCACACTTTCAAGTTTCACTCCAGGCAGAAGTCACAATAAATGGAACTTCCTTTAGTGTGACTGAGAAACATGTTAAGTGTGTATATCTTGTCCCAAATGGCATAGGGGAGACTAAAGTTCACTAATTCTGTAAATTTTTATGGAGCAACAACTCTGTCAGGAATTGTGCATGGAACAGAAAACAAGACGTGTCATGCTCTCATAGAGTCTAGTGGATATTTTAGTGGGAAAGAGAAGCAGAAACCACGTCATCTGAGGCCTTGGGCACAGTAGGAGGACTGAATTTTATTGTTATGATTAGAGCTTTTTAATCAGGAGATTGATATGATTTGATTTATCTTTAAAAAAGAAGTCACTCTGATCGATGCATAGAAAATGGAATATAGAGAGGCTGGTGGAGGCAGAATGAGGCGAATGTACAGTAGGTGTGACTTGAACAGTGCTGGGGGAATGGAGAGGAGTGGTCCCCTTCAGGTGATGAGCTGGTATCCACAGGACTGACTGTGCATTCTTGTGCACTGTGGACAGAGAGTAGGCAGGCATGATTGAGTTTTGTTTCTTATTAACAGCTCTGTGGTCATTTAGCTCCTTTATGCCGTACTATTTTGAGGACACTTCCATTTTGAGGACACTACAGTTATGAATATCTAATCTTTGAATGTTTTTGCTAGTATGTGCCAGAGGTCTAGCAGTAGAATTGGTTAAAAGAGTACATTTATTTTACATGTTGGTGGATGTCATTAAATTGACTTGACAAGAGTTTGAACTCATTTTTGAAATCACATCAGGATTTAATGAGAGGGGACTCTATTGTAGGCATTATAAAATATCTTCTTTAATCCAACAGCTGAAAAATGGTTTGCCATTGTTATTTTGCTCTGTATCTCTTTCATTATGAACCTAAAGCTCCTTTTATATACTGTTCATTTATGTATTTTTCTGTGTATGTCATGCCTATTGTCCATTTTGTTAGGTTATTGTTCTTTTCTCATAAATGATGCTAACTGCTTTTTTTATATCTTGGAATTAGTTTTTTCAGTTTATTTTTTGTTTGGGGACATTTTGAACTTCTAGTTATCATGGATTTATCTAATTTTTTTTAATATTCCATAAAACATTGCCTACTACATATTACAAATATAAAATTAAGTAAAGCCAAAAAAATAAATAAAGGTTAGACTTTTTTCCTAGTACTTATACAACTTTCCTGTGTATACTGGTATATTTGATATTTATTTTGTTTTAAGGGCTGATTATTGATAAATCTTCTTTCTTCCCTTTCTCCCTTCTCCCTTCCTTCCTTCCTTCTTTTCTTCCAAATGGCTATTAACTTGTCAAAGCATCATTTGTCTCTAACAAGAAAAGCCACCTTCACATATCATAAATTTGTATATGCATTTTGATCTATATCTATACTAAACTGTTCTATTTGTTTATATTCCAATACTAAATAGCTCATTTTACTGAAGTTTAATAATGCATTTTTTAAAAAACAGGCCCTACTCTTTACTGTCACTATTTTCTTTAAACATATTATCTAGTATTTTTTCATGTTTAGTGTTGTTTTCTTTTAAAATTTAGAATCAGGTTATGGAATTCCAAAAAACAAAACAAATTTAAAACTATGTTTTTTTTTTTATTACAGGTGCATCAAATTTATAAAGGAATTTCAATCCAATTTACACCTTCACATTATTGAACATTTCTAAGACAAGGTATGTTTTTTCATATTTTTACGCTTGATATAAACTTTTAACAATTTACTCATAGAGAATTCATGTGCATATTTATTAAGTATATTTTTGAGCTTTGTTTTCATTGTAACATGTATATAAGTAACCTACTGAGTTTTGTAGATTAATTTTTAACCAACTGGCATAATAAATTCCCACTATTTCTATCATCTGAATATAACAAGAAATAATAAATCAATTACTATTTCATTAAAAGCTTTTATCGAAATAGGTAGGATAATAATATATACATGCATCCTATAAATGTATTTTATTTAAATATATGTCCACATATGTATAATTAACACTATTGCTGTTAAAGTTTTTAAAGTAATTGGTGCTGAATTGTGTTGATTATATTTGAATGAAACTTTAAAAGAGAATAGATTGATTATATATAATATTATATAAATAATATAAATACATACATATATATATACACATATATTCATATATCACTTTAGTGTCTTTTCAAAACGTGTTTTAAATGATTGCAACTGGCCTTTATCGAAGGCTATTTCTGTTTCTCTGGAATTTGTCATAGGGCTTAAACTCTTTGGCCTATCAATATATTTAATCATGATTATGAATACAAAACTCCTTTGAATGCTATTTATTGGTATATTGATCTTGCATAGTACAACTGAAATCTGTTTGCTGTGATTTTAAGTAATAGTTCTGCATTTATAGTCAAAGTGGATTGGTGTGCAGCTGTCATTATTTTGTATGCCTTTATTGAGTTAGGAAATCAGTGTTCTGCTGATTTCATATCTGAGTGCCTTCTTATTTTTATTAAATTCTGGAAATATAGACATAGATTTGGTGTAGTCTGTCTTTTGATTAACTGATAATATTCTTCTGTGACTCCTTCTGTAATTAATGCTTTGTTTTGAGATGGGTAAATTTTTAGATGAATTAATCAACATTTTACATATGAATTATTTGGTTACATTTTCTTTTATATTTCTTCTAATGTCGTTTTTTGTTAATTGATATTTTCCTAAAAATAAGTCATATCATGAAAGTTTTCAAATATATTTTTATAAGTGCCATATTATACTTTTTCATTCTTTGATGATCTCTGTACCAGTCATCATTTATTCAATTTCATATCTAATTTTGTAAAATTTATCTTCAGTTTCTTGAGTTAGTTTTCCATGAATCTATTATTTCCCTTTCCTGTGACTTAATCTTTGATATATTTTTCAGATGTCATGCTATTTTAAAAAAGTGATATTCTGTAATCATTATAATTTCCTTTTCTATCATTTCTTTTTTATTTGATCATTGTATTACAAAACTTTTAGTTGAATGTTAATTATTATCTTTACTCTTTCTTGTTTTGAAATATTTATGACAATTTTTCCAAGTCCTTTTGTAAAAGGCACCTTCATTGGTTATGACGTGTAACAATTTGACTATAATTTATTTCTAGATATTTGACAATTGATATTTGTCCACCACTTTGGCATGAGTTGTTGAAAGATCTTTGTGTGTATTGATGTCATGGAAATAACACAGTAGAGAGTTCCAAAAATTGATCCCTCCACTGGAGCATTAGGCTGGCAAAAACTGACAGAATCAACGTTTTCAGAAGTCTGTAACCAAATAAAAAACTTAGATAACCAGGAGGGTGCTTAATGAAGAATGAGGCTACTACATTTTGATGAATTAGCCTGCCTACCATTTCCCACTCCCCAGGTTAGCACCAGTCATTGCCAGTGTTCCTGGGGAAGCTTGCTGGTTTTGGTGGTGAGAAGGTGTAGGGAGGAAAACAATATAGATCTTGTTCTAAAAATAAAATGTTTTTATTCATTTTGATCAGTGTAGAGGCTGACCTTTGTTTCAGTACCCTCTTGGGTTGCAGAAGCTTTCCTAGCAGCAGATTAGAAAGCTTGTAAAGACTTGTTCCACCCAAAGCTTCCTGGAGCAAGGGAGACAGGCAGAGCAAGTAGTAGTCAAACTCAAAAGCATGGAAAGGAAGAGACTGAGGAGGAAATTCTTGGAGGAATAAAGGCTTGGAAGGGCTCCAGGGTATACTAGGGAATCTGGAGTGCCACACACATGCCCAGGGCTGGATACATACTCAGAAAATATCCAAGGATCTTAGGCTTACACCAATGGCTGATCTTTGTGCTCCATGAAAACTAAAGCAGAGTTGTAGATGACTGGTCTTAGCATTGAAGAAGTGCCCTGCACAAAGCCATTCTGAAAAGACCAGAATAGTATATTTTCTTTGTGGCCATAGGCATTTAAGGAAATCTCTATCAAACCACTAGCTGACCAGTGAAATAATGGGATACAGACTTCACTGACCACACATGAAAAGAAATCAGTCTTTGAAAAGATAATTTCAAAAAGTCACTAAATATGTGGACGCCTGAAATTCTGAACAATCCATAAGAACAAACTCTGGGGAGGGGGAGAATCTGATTTCCAATATTATCACATTATAATATACAAAATATCCAGTTTTCAACAAAAAATTAAAGGCATGCAAGGAAACAGGAAAGTATGATCTATTCATAGGACAAAAAGAAATGGACAGAAACTATCCCTGAGCAAATCTATATACTGGATTTGATAGTGATTTAAAGCAGCTGTCTTAAATATGCTCACAGAGCAAGTGCTGATCCTAAAAAGTTATACAAAGTTAAATGAACCTTAATTAAGAAACCAGAAGAAAAGAACAGGATCTTAGACTCTATATGAGTATAGGTCCAATATAAAGCCATGTATTATAGGGAGGAGTTATAATTATCTTACATTTTAAGAAACTTCTTTGCCCTAAAAGTAGATAATAAGTAGGCATTTCTTCACATTCCAAGCAATAGCGCAAGTTTTCCTACTCACAGTCTTTTACCGGACTGATCAGCATAGATCACAGAGAAAGTCATAGAACATGCCCTTTCAAGAAGCAATGAGGATACACCTTTAAGTTCACTTTTCTAACTCCTATGGGAAATCCAGTTTTAGTAAGTTAGGCTTTCCATCGCTTTCCTTTTAAAATACACTGAAAATAACTTCAAATGTATGCCAAGATAAAGATGTGTGGCCATACTCATGACTTTCTCACAAACATCAGTCTTGTACACGCTGCAGTCATTCCTCTGGCAAATATAAACGAAAACAGGTTGATATTTGTTGCTACTCACTAAAAGTTAGGTGTTTAAACTTGCTGAGGCTAAAAGTATGTATTATCATAAAAATAAATCACATTTTTGTAAAGTTATTTATTTCATAGCTCTTCATCCATTGCTTAAAATAGGGTATCACCTTAGCTGTTATAAAACTAAAATTTAAAAATAACAACATATATTGTGGTTTCTGTAGCATTATTTGAATGTAAAGAAGTTGTCATGTCCTGACTAACTAGATATTTATGTAGTTCCCTAAGTGTGTGGATCATGAGGTACCTGCTATAATCAAATCACCGTTGTTGGGAATGATATGCTGAATCAGTGGGGCATTAATAATTAAAGGACTGTTTCTACTTCTTATAAATCACTATAGAGAAAATTGAGTCATACTTTCCATAGGCACACTTGAAAAAGGATTATAGTTAGTAAGAACCTGTGCTAAATGTAATTTTGCTGAAATAGAATCTACACCCATTAAAGCTAGGAAGCATATCAAATCGTTCTGGACACACATACTGCTTTACTTACATTATTTTGAAATGTTTTTAGGATAGAACAAACAAAAACTACCATTCCATCATCTCCTAGTTGTCATAATTACCTTAGAAAACCAAGATTCATTTGTAATCCTCCTGATTTTTAGGAGAAAATGGAGTTGTGTCACTTGATGAAAATCTGTGTGAAAATGTTCTGTGAAATTTAGTGTTATTCTTGATTTGCAGGCACATAAAACATTAGCATTATCTAAGAGTATGATGTTTCTCATACTCTGAAGTGCCAGGAAAAATTGTTTTATTACAAAATAAAAGATAGATCAACTTAAAAAACTCCCCTTTGTATTGCTGAATTGGTTTTTCAATCACTTAACTTGGAGAGAAGACCTAAGAACCTCTGAATTCGAGGTCATCAGTGTCAAGAATCTAGGCCTACTGAAGATTGAATCAAAGCTAAACACTATGAAAGGAGCAAGGTGAATGTTGTCCTGAGGTATTGATTCAAACAGAAAATGCTATTTGAAGTTTATTTTTATGAGGTGAGCAGATGGGAAAGCCATTGAGGGAACACTGCTGAGAAAAGGTACAAAGAAACACTGACCTTTCTCAGGCCACCCTTCACATACCTAGTTTCCCAGGCTCTCCTGGTAGAAAGTCAAGATATGTTCTGGATTATTTTTGAGGGTAGAGTTATGTTTCCACAAATGCTTTTCTGTTCTTCCCATTCTCTTTGTAAGCAATTTTAGTCCCACTGTGATGGATTGCAGGTCTTTCCTACTGTGTTTGCCATTTGCCATATCACAATGACAGGAAACCTTGATGAAGACGAGGTAGATCTGCAAAGATGGTGGCCATAGGAGTCAGAATGTTGTGTGCTTGGTTATCTTCTTGTTTATTAAAGCCACGATTGGTAAGATGCCTAAGTCTCAAATGGATTCAGAAGTTAGCAAGAATGAAGACTTGGGACTTTTCAGTCAGTTTCAAGGCAAATAAGCAGTGTCAAGTTATCAGCTGGACAAGGCTACAGTGATTGAATGCATACAGCTTCTGTAGCCAGCACAGAGATGGTAAGGCAGCTTGCTAAGAGTGAGAAGTCATTTAGGTTACAGTACCTCAGAGCCATGGCCTTGCTACCTGCTATATAATTAAGCAGATTGAGAAGTAATGCTTTACGCCACGTACTGCTTACTGTCTTGTTTGGTTAACTGCAGGCCTGGCTGTGGGTAGAAATGAGGAGTATCATGGAAATGTAGAGGAAGGTAAACCAGACGGTAGCTTCACTTCATATTTATCTCTTGTTGTCCATTATCTGTTTCTATGTACATTATTCTGCTCCTTGATAAAAGCAACATATAACCCATACTTTTAGAGATTATGCTGAAGGCCCTCTAAATATTGATCAACCACAGCATGGTAGTAAATGATGGTATAGGGAAGTAAGAACAACAACAAAAATGTATGCTCTTTAGGTGGATAGATGGAGTAAAATAATTTGCTCATGATTAACACTTGAAAGTATTTGGAGCAACTTTAGAATTAATGATAAATAGTATTGGATTATAAGTCAAAGAACAAAATAAACATTCATGATTCCATAACTGGATAATAAATAATCAAGTAATATAAGTAGGGATAATGCACAGCTCTTTCTCAGAAAAGAAATAATGATAAATGTATAAAAATAAAGGAAGAATAAAGTCACCATTAAAACTCCACAACAGTACTTCCCACAGGCAAGATCTGAAAATGTTTATTAGGTCAGTGAACAAAAATTAAAGAAAAAATGGAATACATGCATCTTCTCAAAGTATCTCCCCTCAACTAAATATGTATTAATTACAAAAAGAATAGTAACTATTCAGTAGAGAAAACTGACACTATCTTAACCAAGTTCTCTAAGTTAGCATTGTCAGAAAGAAGATTTAGCATCATTTAGGCACTGAGAAAAATGCATCAATTCTGTGGTTTTCTTTCCAATAATGCATAACTTTAATAGTTATAAAAAATACCATCAAGCTCAAATTGAGAGTCGTTCTAAAAAAATGACAGCAAAAGTTTCAAGGTCATGAAAATCAAGGAAAGACTGAGGAACCATTACATATTCCAGGAGGCTAAGGAGACATGGCAAGAAAATGCAACCTGAATTTAGCCAAAATTGTCAGTGGCTCCACCTCAGCTGTGGAAGGCATTCAGGTCAGTCTCAACTCACTGTCCAGGGTAGTTCTGGGTGATAGAGTTACCTTAGCTTCCTCCTTATGGCACACAGTCTGTAAATCTCTAACATATCCTGCAGTACCTAGATAAATATCTCAAATCAGTGTCGAGGTCAATACTAAACCTTAGGGAGAAATCGACCTGACTCTCTAAGTTAGATCCTGAAGGTTTAAAAGATTTGTTCACAACTTAACATTTGTGTTAAATTGGGAAGCCTGGTTGAGGTCAGTACTTCAAGTTGACTTCTTGTTGCTTCTTGAAGTCCTATTGATAGGTTCCTAACTAAATACTGTATAGAGAAAAATAAATTTGGTTCTAGATTCTCTTGGCCAGATTAATTAGACTGGTCAATGGGGTGGCATATTTCTGTGAAAATTCACCAAAGCCTAAGATAGTGTAGGTAGAAGTGGATAGTGTTGAATGCAAATCCTGACACTCTGGCCACTGCTATTGGTCTGAGTGTAATACAGTCCTATTATAGGTCACTCTGACGAAGGAATGATATCTGTTCTTTGATTATAATTATGGCAGGGTAACTTGTTTTTACCTGTATGCTAAAAGCTCAGATCCTTCACACTATAAACTACTGTTTCTTATGAAGCAAAAGAGAAAGCCATGTTTACTATAAATGGATATATTAGTAGTCAAGAGCAAATGTTAATAGATAAGGCATAATGTCAGGTGAACACTAGATTTTAGGAGAGGGAATGTAAAATTTTCTAGGGATAACGTGAAGCCTGTCCTTAGCTATCACATCTCTACTTAAACAGCTCTCATTTTTGCTAATGATGAGCTTCTAATTATTAAATAAGTTAAACTGTGTCCAATTCCTAGGTTACTGGACGTCTCTGTTACACTGGACGTTTCAATCACTCCATTCTACTCAAAATTTTCCCTTGGTGTCTACAACATCTCATCTTCTCATTCTTCTTATACTTTCTGATTATTTATTCCTTCTCAATAGGGTATCCTATCTTATCTTCTAAAAGATTACTATTTCCCCAGGATTTGCCAATGTGAAAGTTTATCTACTCCTTAGTGATTTAATTTATCGGGTATTTGCTTTTCACTCTTACACTGATATCTCTCTCTTTCCATATGTACCATTCCCTCAGTCCTAACTTCCTGCTGGATAGTTCTTTCAGAAAACTCAGTATGTTTAAAACTGAACTCACAATCTCTGCATTTTAACCATATTTTTTTCTCATTAGCTGGCAGCATCAGCCAATCAGGTGCCTGAAAGCTATCTTTAACTCGCATTCTCTTTTATATTCTATATCTTACCAACTACCTGGTCCTGCTGAGCTTTCTTATGTTGCCCCTGTTTTCTCCATCTTCATCACTGTGGCCCTTAGTGTAGCTTTCATCTGTTATTTTCTGTACTTGTATTGTGGTACTCAAAGTTAACTTCTCTGTTGCTGCCAGAAATTTATCTCCTGGTTGATGCCCTTAAGATAAAGTGAAACTTAGCTCTGGATTCAAGTACCTCTGCAAACTGTTTCCTGCCTCCTTTTCAATTTTGTTTTCTGCCACTTCTTGTATTGAAGTCTGTGGTCAAGCAATAGTAAACTAGGAATTTCTACTCCAGTCCTACAAACATACAAACACGCTCTCAACTACAAGGTCATACTTGTGATGTCCCCTGGAATACTCACATGCCTGGAATAATTCCATCTTTACTATGTGTCCAGAAAAGACAATTTTTCCTTTGAGAATTAGGACTAGCTTCACTTTTTCAGAAAATTCCTTTGTTCCTAATAATTCACTGGGTCTATTATTTGGTATTACATTACTTATTTTTGGCACTCTCATAGTGTGTTGTGAATTCCTTTTACTAAAACTATACAGTGATTTTTGATCAACTGTTTGTCTTTCTATGCTTCTAAGTTGGTGACTTCTTTAAGGTGAGGTGAAGTCAGGAAACATGTCCTTTTCGTCTTTTTTGTTTTGTTTTGTTTTGTTTGTTTTTGTCAAATACAGTGACTGGTGAAGGCTCATCGATTACTTATAATATCTGCTCTTCTATGACTGAAAATTGACTAAGCCATTTTGGCTGTTCTGAAGCAGTATTTATTAAATGATACCAAAGCCGTCTCTGGATTGCCCTTTAGCAGAAGCAGCAGAATTAAGTGTTTATATTTAGCAAACTGGTTCAAGAGCCTGTATGAAGCTACTTCAAACTCATTTCCAAGTCATTTATTTTAACAGCTAGAGTATTTTTTTAAGCCAGTCCTGCCTTAATTCTTTCCTACTAAGTGAATGTGGGTTCTGCATTAAGAATAATACAACATAACTCTTATCTCCTGAGCACCAGTTATACAAGGAACAATTTATGTGTTCTTCCTTGCTTTTTTGACTGAATATTACTTAATAATTTAAAACATGCCCACTATTGAACATGTACAATGAAAAATACACACATATTAGTAATAAAATATATTTTGCACTTTCAGACATTATTGTAACACATATACATTATTTCCAATAAGTAACTGATATTTATCACTTCTTCAAAGCCAAACCACAGGATTCTACCTTCTAGAAATGACTATTTCATGACACCTTCTTTCATTTTTAGATGCCAAAAAGTATGTTTCTACATGAGAATGTCTGAAAGTGCCATCTAGATTTCAACCAGATTTCTAACCCTATTTGGGGGCAGGACAATTATGGTAACAAATTAAAATGTTACTAATGTTTTAAAAACAAACATTAGCCAAGCATTGTTTGTTCAAAAAGCTCAAGTCAATGTAAACATCAACTCTTGTTGACTCTCAAAATGCTTTTACAGCTTTGCACTAGCCCTTAAAATGGCTCATATTAAGACCAAATTGGGATGATGAAACAAAAAATAGAAAATATGTTAACAACAGAATTTTTTCTAAAAATAATCATAAATTTTAGATTGAGTAGCTTTAAGTATCCAACTAGACTTCTCTTTAGATATGATCTTTAAAATTATTATTTATTTATAAAGGTAATACATACACATCATTTAAAAATTAATAATTATTATTAGGCTAATAAAAATATCAGATCTTTGTCTAATCATTCCTAAATATAAATTCCAGCTGCTTAGATTACATAATTCTTAATATGTTTGTTTTTTGAGAGTTTTCTTCCATATTATATCATTATTTTTTGATATTTCTGTTTTAGAAATTATGTGTTAGTTTCTTATTTTGAATGATAATCTCTTGTCTTTCATGTCTAATTCCACACTGGGCTTCTATCACCAATCCTCCAATTATAATATTATCACCATTTTCATCAATAAATATTCTGTTTTTTTATTATGATTATATAAATATTATAATCATAGAACACTGTGACTCAATTACATTTCTTATATGATATTTGTTTTTAAATTGAAGTTACTGATTGCCTCATTTTTTCATTTGACAACGGAATTAAAATTTTCTACCCTACTCTCATTTATCTGATAATCCTTCATGCTCACTACACATCTATTCCCCAGGGATATCCATTTGCTCTACTCTGGTAGTTCCTTTAAAAAAAAAAAACTTCCGTGAAGTATAAACTTTATAGAAATGTGCAAAGACATAAATGTATATCTTTTTGTGTGTGTGTGTGTGTGTTTGTTTTTTTACATCTTTATTGGAGTATAATTGCTTTACAATGGTGTGTTAGTTTCTGCTTTATAACAAAGTGAATCAGTTATACATATACATATGTTCCCATATCTCTTCTCTCTTGCGTCCCCCTCCCTCCCACCCTCCCTATCCCACCCCTCTAGGTGGTCACAAAGCACTGAGCTGATCTCCCTGTGCTATGCGGCTGCTTCCCACTAGCTATCTGTTTTACGTTTGGTAGTGTATATATGTCCATGCCACTCTCTCACTTTGTCACAGCTTACCCTTCCCCCTCCCCATATCCTCAAGTCCATTCTCTAGTAGGCCTGTGTCTTTATTCCTGTCTAACCTCTAGGTTCTTCATGACATTTTTTTTTCTTAAATTCCATATATGTGTGTTAGCATAAGGTATTTGTCTTTCTCTTTCTCACTTACTTCACTCTGTATGACAGACTCTAGGTCCATCCACCTCATTACAAATAGCTCAATTTCGTTTCTTTTTATGGCTGAGTAATATTCCATTGTATATATGTGCCACATCTTCTTTATCCATTCATCCAATGATGGACACTCAGGTTGTTTCCATCTCCTGGCTATTGTAAATAGACCTGCAATGAACATTTTGGTACATGACTCCTTTTGAATTATGGTTTTCTCGGTATATGCCCAGTAGTGGGATTGCTGGGTCATATGGTAGTTCTGTTTGTAGTTTTTTAAGGAACCTCCATACTGTTCTCCATAGTGGCTGTACCAATTCACATTCTCACCAGCAGTGCAAGAGTGTTCCCTTTTCTCCACGCCCTCTCCAGCATTTATTGTTTCTCGATTTTTTGATGATAGCCATTCTGACTGGTGTGGGATGATATCTCATTGTAGTTTTGATTTGCGTTTCTCTAATGATTAATGATGTTGAACATTCTTTCATGTGTTCGTTGGCAGTCTGTATATCTTCTTTGGAGAAATGTCTATTTAGATCTTCTACCCATTTTTGGTTTGACTTGTTTGTTTTTTTGTTATTGAACTGCATGAGCTGGTTGTAAATTTTGGAGATTAATCCTTTGTCAGTTGCTTCATTTGCAAATATTTTCTCTCATTCTGAGGGATGTCTTTTGGTCTTGTTTATAGTTTCCTCTGCTGTGCAAAAGCTTTGAAGTTTCATTAGATCCCATTTG
Source organism: Delphinapterus leucas (assembly GCF_059928025.1). Taxonomy (NCBI): domain Eukaryota; kingdom Metazoa; phylum Chordata; class Mammalia; order Artiodactyla; family Monodontidae; genus Delphinapterus; species Delphinapterus leucas. The sequence continues at coordinate 13,740,831 of NC_143129.1, read as the reverse complement.
ATTATTTTTGTTTTTATTTCCATTTCTCTAGGGGGTGGGTCAAAAAGGATCTTGCTGTGATTTATGTGATAGAGTGTTCTGCCTATGTTTTCCTCTAAGAGTTTGATAGTTTCTGGCCTTACATTTAGGTCTTTAATCCATTTTGAGCTTATTTTTGTGTATGGTGTTAGGGAGTGATCTAATCTCATACTTTTACATGTACCTGTGATGTTTTCCCAGCACCACTTATTGAAGAGGGTGTCCTTTCTCCACTGTACATTCCTGCCTCCTTTATCAAAGATAAGGTGACCATATGTGTGTGGGTTTATCTCTGGGCTTTCTATCCTGTTCTATTGATCTATATTTCTGTTTCTGTGCCAGTAGCATACTGTCTTCATTACTGTAGCTTTGTAGTATAATATGAAGTCAAGGAGTCTGATTTCCAGCTCTGTTATTTGTTCTCAAGATTGCTTTGGCTATTTGGGGTCTTTTGTGTTTCCATACAAATTGTGAAATTTTATGTTCTAGTTCTGTGAAAAATGCCAGTGGTAGTTTGACGGGGATTGCATTGAATCTGTAGATTGCTTTGGGTAGTAGAGTCATCTTCACAATGTTGATTCTTCCAATCCAAGAACATGGTATATCTCTCCATTTATTTGTATCATCTTTAATGTATTTTATCAGCGTCTTATACTTTTCTGCATACAGGTCTTTTGTCTCCTTAGGTAGGTTTATTCCTAGATATTTTATTCTTTCTGTTGCAGTCGTAAATGGGAGTGTTTTCTTGATTTCACTTTCAGGTTTTTCATTATTAGTTTATAGGAATGCCAGAGATTTCTGTGCCTTAATTTTGTATCCTGCTATTTTATCAAATTCATTGGTTACTCTAGTAGTTTTCTGTTAGCATCTTTAGGATTCTCTATGTATAGTATCATGACATCTGCAAACAGTGACAGCTTTACTTCTTTTCTGATTTGGATTCCTTTTATTTCCTTTTCTCCTCTGATTGCTGTGGCTAAAACTTCCAAAACTATGTTGAATAAGAGTGTTGAGAGTGGGCAACCTTGTCTTGTTCCTGATCTTAGTGGAAATGCTTTCAGTTTTTCACCATTGAGGACGATGTTGGCTGTGGGTTTGTCATATATGGTCTTTATTACATTGAGGAAAGTTCCCTCTATGCCTACTTTATGTAGGGTTTTTATCATAAATGGTTGTTGAATTTTTTCGAAAGCTTTCTCTGCATCTATTGAGATGAACATGTTTTTTCTCCTTCAATTTGTTAATATGGTGTATCACATTGATTTATTTGCTTATATTGAAGAATCCTTGCATTCCTGAAGTAAACCCCACTTGATCATGGTGTATGATCCTTTTAATGTGCTGTTGGATTCTGTTTGCTAGTATTTTGTTGAGGATTTTTGCATCTATGTTCATCAGTGATATTGGCCTGTAGTTTTCTTTCTTTGTGACATCCTTGTCTGGTTTTGGTATCAGGGTGATGGTGGCCTCATAGAATGAGTTTGGGAGTGTTCCTCCCTCTGCTATATTTTGGAAGAGTTTGAGAAGGATAGGTGTTAGCTCTTCTCTAAATGTTTGATAGAATTCGCCTGTGAAGCCATCTGGTCCTGGGCTTTTGTTTGTTGGAAGATTTTTAATCACAGTTTCAATTTCAGTGCTTGTGATCAGTCTGTTCATATTTTCTATTTCTTCCTGATTCAGTCTTGGTGGGTTGTGAATTTCTAAGAATTTGTCCTTTTCTTCCAGGTTGTCCATTTTATTGGCGTATAGTTGCTTGTAGTAATCTCTTATGATCTTTTGTATTTCTGCAGTGTCAGTTGTTCCTTCTCCTTTTTCATTTCTAATTCTAGTCATTTGAGTCTTCTCCCTTCTTTTCTTGATGAGTCTGGCTAATGGTTTATGAATTTTGTTTATCTTCTGAAAGAACCAGCTTTTAGTTTTATTGATCTTTGCTATCGTTTCCTTCATTTCTTTTTCATTTATTTCTGATCTGATCTTTATGATTTCTTTCCTTCTGCTAAGTTTGGGGGTTTTTTGTACTTCTTTCTCTAATTGCTTTAGGTGCAAGGTTAGGTTGTTTACTTGAGATGTTTCCTGTTTCTTAAGGTAGGATTGGATTGCTAGACACTTCCCTCTTAGAACTGCTCTTGCTGCATCCCATAGGCTTTGGGTCGTCGTGTCTCCACTGTCATTTGTTTCTGGGTATTTTTTGATTTCTTCAGTGATCGCTTCGTTATTAAGTAGTGTATTGTTTAGCCTCCATGTGTTTGTATTTTTTGTAGATCTTTTCCTGTAAATGATATCTAGTATCATAGTGTTGTGGTCAGAAAAGATACTTGATACAATTTCAATATTCTTAAATTTACCAAGGCTTGATTTGTGACCCAAGATACGATCTATCCTGGAGAATGTTCCATGAGCACTTGAGAAAAATGTGTATTCTGTTGTTTTTGGATGGAATATCCTATAAATATCAATTAAGTCCATCTTGTTTAATGCGTCATTTCAAGGCATGTGTTTCCTTATTTATTTTCATTTTGATGATCTGTCCATTGGTGAAAGTGGGGTGTTAAAATCCCCTTCTATGAATGTGTTACTGTCGATTTGCCCTTTTATGGCTGTTAGTATTTGGCTTATGTATTGAGGTGCTCCTGTGTTGGGTGCATATATATTTACAATTGTTATATCTTCTTCTTGGATCAATCCCTTGATCATTATGTAGCGTCCTTCTTTGTCTCTTCTAATAGTCTTTATTTTAAAGTCTATTTTGTCTGATATGAGAATTGCTACTCCAGCTTTCTTTTAATTTCCATTTGCATGGAATATCTTTTTCCATCCCCTCACTTTCAGTCTGTATGTGTCTCTAGGTCTGAAGTGGGTCTCTTGTAGACAGCATATATACGGGTCTTGTTTTTGTATCCATTCAGCCAGTCTGTGTCTTTTGGTGGGAGCATTTAATCCATTTACATTTAAGGTAATTATTGATATGTATGTTCGTATTCCCATTTTCTTAATTGTTTTGGGTTTGTTATTTTAGGTCTTTTCCTTCTCCTGTGTTTCTTGCCTAGAGAAGATCCTTTAGCATTTGTTGTAAAGCTGGCTTGGTGGTGCTGAACTCTCTCAGCTTTTGCTTTTCTGCAAAGCTTTTAATTTCTCCATCAAATCTGAATGAGATCCTTGCTGGGTAGAGTAATCTTGGTTGTAGGTTTTTCTCCTTCATCACTTTAAATATGTCCTGCCAGTCCATCCTGGCTTGCAGAGTTTCTGCTGAAAGATCAGCTGTTAACCTTATGGGGATTCCCTTGTATGTTATTTGTTGTTTTTCCCTTGCTGCTGTTAATATGTTTTCTTTGTATTTAATTTTTGACAGTTTGATTAATATGTGTCTTGGCGTGTTTCTCCTTGGATTTATCCTGTATGGGACTCTCTGTGCTTCCTGGACTTGATTAACTATTTCCCTTTCTATATTAGGGAAGCTTTCAACTATCATCTCTTCAAATATTTCTCAGTCCCTTTCTTTTTCTCTTCTTCTTCTGGAACCCCTATAATTCAAATGTTGGTGCGTTTAATGTTTCCCAGAGGTCTCTGAGACTGTCCTCAGTTCTTTTCATTCTTTTTTCTTTATTCTGCTCTGCAGTAGTTATTTACACTATTTTATCTTCCAGGTCACTTATCTGTTCTTCTGCCTCAGGTATTCTGCTATTGATCCCTTCTAGAGTATTTTTCATTTCATTTATTGTGTTTTTCATTGTTGCTTGTTTCATCTTTAGTTCTTCTAGGTCCTTGTTAAATGTTTCTTTCATTTTGTCTATTCTATTTCCAATATTTTGGATCATCTTTACTATCATTCTGAATTCTTTTTCAGTTAGACTGCCTATTTCCTCTTCATTTGTTAGGTCTGGTGTGTTTTTATCTTGCTCCTTCATCTGCTGTGTGTTTATCTGTCTTCTCATTTTGCTTACCTTACTGTGTTTGGGGTCTCCTTTTTGCAGGCTGCAGGTTCGTAGTTCCCGTTGTTTTTGGTGTCTGTCCCCAGTGGCTAAAGTTGGTTCAGTGGGTTGTGTCTGCTTCCTGGTGGAGGGGACTAGTGCCTGTGTTCTGCTGGATGAGGCTGGATCTTGTCTTTTTGGTGGGCAGATCCATGTCTGGTGGTGTGTTTGGGGTGTCTGTTGACTTATTATGATTTTTGGCAGCCTCTCTGCTACTGGGTGGGGTTGTGTTCCTGTCTTGCTAGTTGTTTGGCATAGGGTGTCCAGCACTGTAGCTTGCTGGTCGTTGAGTGAAGCTGGGTGTTGGTGTTGAGATGGAGATCTCTGGGAGATTTTCACCATTTGATGTTACATGGAGCTGGGAGGTCTCTTGTGGACCAGTGTCCTGAAGTTGACTCTCCCACCTCAGAGGCACAGCACTGACTCCCACCTGCAGCACCAAGAGCCTGTCATCCACATGGCTTAGAATAAAAGGGAGAAAAATTAGAAAGAAAAAAAGAAAGAAAGAGGGTAAAACAAAATCAAATAAAGGTAAAATGAAAAATATTAAGAAAAAAAATTTTTTAAGTAAAAACATAAATGGACGGATAGAACCCTAGGACAAATGGTGGAAGCAAAGCTATACAGACATAATCTCACACAGAAGCATACACATACATACTCACAAAAAGAGGAAAAGGGGAAAAAATCATAAATCTTGCTCTCAAAGTCCACCTCCTTAATTTAGGATGATTTGTTGTCTATTCAGGTATTCCGCAGATGCAGGTACATGAAGTTGATTGTGGAGATTTAATCCGCTGCTCTTGAGGCTGCTGTGAGGGATTTCCCTTCCTCTTCTTTGTTCTCACAGCTCCCGGGGCTCAGCTTTCGATTTGGCCCCGCCTCTGCTTGTAGGTCGCTGGAAGGCGTCTGTTCTTCACTCAGGCCGGACGGGGTTAAAGGAGCCGCTGATTCAGGGGATCTGGCTCACTCAGGCTGGGGAGAGGAAGGGGTACGGAGTGCGGGGCGAGCCTGTGGCGGCAGAGGCCGGCATGACGTTGCCCCAGCATGAGGCGTGCTGTGCGTTCTCCCAGGGAAGTTGTCCCTGAATCACGGGACCCTGGCAGTGGCGGGCTTCACAGGCTCCTGGGAGGGGATGTGTGGATAGTGACCTGTGCTTGTACACAGGCTTCTTGGTGGCAGCAGCAGCAGCCTTAGCATCTCATGCCCGTCTCTGGGGTCTGCGCTGTTAGCCGCGGCTCGTGCCCGTCTTTGGAGCTCCTTTAAGCAGTGCTCTTAATCCCCTCTCCTTGTGCGCCTGTAAACAGAGGGAAGAAAATTTCTCTTGCCTCTTCGGCAGGTCCAGACTTTTCCCCAGACTCCATCCCGGCCAGCCGTGGTGCACTAACCCCTGCAGGTTGTGTTCATGCCGCCAACCCCAGTCCTCTCCCTGCGCTCCCACCGAAGCCGGAGCCTCAGCTCCCAGCCCCGCCCGCCCCGGCGGCAGGTGAGCAGAGAAGCCTCTTGGGCTGGTGAGTGCGGGTCGGCACCAATCCTCTGTGCGGGAATCTCTCCGCTTTGCCCCCCGCACCCCTGTGGCTGTGCTGTCCTCTGCGGCTCCGAAGCTTCCCCCTCCGCCACCCGCAGTCTCCGCCCACAAAGCGGTTTCTAGTGTGTGGAAACCTTTTCTCCTTCACAGCTCTCTCCCACTGGTGCAGGTCACGTCCTTATTCTTTTGTCTCGGTTTATTCTTTTCTCTTTTGCCCTAACCAGGTACGTAAGGGGGTGTTTCTTGCCTTTTGGGAGGTCTGAGGTCTTCTGCCAGCGTTCAGTAGGTGTTCTGTAGGAGTTGTTCCACGTGTAGATGTATTTCTGATGTATCTTTGGGGAGGAAGTTGTTCTCCGCATCTTACTCTTCTGCTGTCTTCCCCCTCTCCAACTCTTTTTTCGGGCCTCCAGGTTGTTTCTCATGGGGTTGGCCTGGGAGCGTGAAGTTCGAATCCGCTTGTCTGTGTGGGCCCAGGCAGCACCGGGTGCAGCCCTCCAGGTGGGCAGACTAGGTGCAAAGACCTGGTGGCCCACTCTAAATGTATATCTTAATGAATATTCACACGTTAAACAATCATACGCAATAAGCATCTAGATCAAGAAAAGACACGTCTTGAACCCTGGAAGTACCCCCTTGTGCTGTTCCTTAGTCACTTTTTCATAGCATTACTTTTATCCTAACTTCTAGCACAATAGATTAGTTTTATGTCTTTTGTACTTTTCATAAACAAAAAGAGTTGAAAAGAGTATATATTATTTTTTTCGGACTCCATTATCTCAAAATTATTTTTGTCAGATTATATGATATGGAATTATAATATGTACTGTTACTACTACACAGTAATCCAATATGTGGCTATATCCCACTGTATTTACCTACTTGACTTTGGACATTTGGGTACCTCCCAGGTTTTGTTTTCTATAGCTTTATTATATGTAGTCCTGCTTAGATGTTTACTGTTAGTGTTCTTTTTCTTTTACATCTTGTTACTAATGAGAATTTATCGTTCTGATTCCTATGTTCTAAAAATCTATAATCATGCAAATGGATGTATGTGTATGTGTGTTTCATTAATTGTGTACAGTACACAGAAAGTTATTTCAGTTTCAACATTGATAACTTCAGTACTCAAAAACAATCTGGTGTAATTTATTTCATAGTTTACATCTATTTAATTTCCTCTTTTTCTTTAAATTTATATTATTGATATTGAATCTCTTAAAATAATTTTCTAAATTTCTTATTTCTTTCACTGATAGTTCATTGCTTTTTAATTTTGTCTTATTTCTCAGAATATTTCTTTAAACTTATTTTCCATCCCGTTTTTTGAATTTGTCTTTTTTGATCTCATATTTTTATTCTGAAAATCACTTTATTATTCTAATTATTTGACTTTCTTTTTTCAGTAGACTCTTCTGTGTTTTAATAATGCAGTATCTTCTCTTTTTTTGAAAAAAAACTATATAATATATATATATATTTGAAATTTTACAGTATTTTTTCTTTGTCCTAACATATTTCAGATTGATTTTTTTTTTGTCCTTGCTATGTCAGGATAGAGACTTTTCACAAATATTCTTTATTCTTTCATATTCATATTTAATAATAAGGATCTAACATGATGGAATGGTGGTTGGTTTTTTTTTTTTTTTTTTTTTTTTTGCAGTACGAGGGCCTCTCACTGTTGTGGCCTCTCCTGCCGCGGAGCACAGGCTCCGGACGCGCATGCCCAGTGGCCATGGCTCACGGGCCCAGCCACTCGGCGGCATATGGGATCTTCCCGGACCGGGGCACGAACCCATGTCCCCTGCATCGGCAGGTGGACTCCCAACTACTGTGCCACCAGGGAAGCCCTGGAGTCGTGGTTTATCCATTGCTGTCCACTGAACATGCCATTGAGGAATGTTAAAGAACTATAGCTACCTTTTTCTTTTTTTTGGAGATCCATTTTCCCAAAGAATTGTACTTTTCTTTCTTATGATTGTTTGGTTTTGAGCATTCTATGTGTGTGTGAAGCAGGGGGAGTAGCAGGTTGGAGATCTTGTGGTGTGCATGCTTTACCTAAATCTACTGTTGTCAGCATGGTTTCCACCATTACTCCATTCTCCTGCTTCCAAATTCTTTTTTGAAATACACTTATTTCCTTCTATTATCTCTCATTTCATTCTTTTTGACCTTTTGGTTCATGCCTTTTAAAAAATTTATCTTACTGCAATTTTAGTGAAGTTTCAGAAGGAAATGGAGCTGGAATAACAAAATACATTCAATTTTCCATATTTAATTTGAAGATCTTATGTCACTCCCAATTTCATTAACATCCCTGAAAGTTAAGAAGAGCGAATGTGTGAAAGTTTATTTAGTCCTATTTTATTTCTTTCATTGGTTTTTTAATTCCATCATTTAATAATTATTTCTTGACAATTTAGCAGCTGTGCTAAAAACTGTGCTACAGCAGTTAACCAGAGACATGACCTCTGCCTTTTTGATGACCCTCAGCCGTCCCCCAGGGTGTTCAAACAAGGAGAATATTTCCTGATGGAAGGGATTCTTTGAAGGAGCTAGCATGGTGACAGATGGGCGGGTCAGAAAGAGAGAGTCATGCCCGGAGGCTCAAGGAACAGGCAGCAATAGTCTCCTGGGGTGAATTCTAGACACCCTGCACCTACCATGAAGAAAATCTGGCCCAAGGATATTCATGAGTGCTTAGGTGTTTTGTATGCATGAGTGTGTGCGTGTATGTATGTGCCTGCATCATTGTTTCTTTTTCTCCACCTACTGTATGAAGAGCTTAGTGAAGCTGACTGAGCTCCTTGCTCTTTCTTGGAAACAGTGTCAGACAAAGAGCCCAAGGCACCTTAGGACCAACCGTGTAGTGTGTACTCATTATTATACCCGTGGTTCTGGGAGAAAGGGCCATTAAAAAGGTCAGCTGGGGAACTTAGGCCTCAGGGTATCAAGTGAATGTGTGTGTTGAGAAAAACAAAGAAGAGCATCTTAATGTATAGAAAGATGAATAATCAAATCTTGGATACCATGGTGGTTTTTCTAAGATATTTATTGTTAATTTGGTACCTAAAGGGTGAATCAAAGTAGGCAATGTAAATCTGCGAGCATTTCAAATATGGGAAAAGTCATATTCAGAGATCCTGAGGTGCAAAAGAACTCTGAATATTCCAGGAACTAACAAAGCTTAGCATGTTTCTGAGCTATAGAAAGACAGACATTTTTACCAAGAATGTAATGTTAGAATAGGTAGAGAAAGATGATTCAGGGTCTTCTGTTTTGCAATTTATTCTAAGAGTAATACATGGGAGGGCTATAATCATTTTTACATTTGTAAAAGTTCTCTTTTAGTTCTCCCTGGGAACGAGAAGTAAAGAGAACTTGAACCAAGTTTTAAGTCAGTGGACAGAAGAAAACCCAATCTGTCCTGTTACAGTGTGTGTTTCTATAACACAAATTAGCTCATCCAAGTAGTTAAATAGAAGAATTGTGTCCGTATAACGTAGAGTTTGTATTTTTTCATATCAGTTTTTTTCCTGTATTCATAGAGCCGCGATAGTGGGAATGGAAAAATAGCTTTAAGCAAGAAAGAGAAATTCCTCTGCTGCATAAACAGGCACTTTTCAGCTCTAAGAAATTTAAAATGAGTGCCTGATATTTCTATTTCTGGGAATTTAGAGTAACGTACTTTTTCCTATTTTTTTGACTAAGTATAACTAAAAGCCCCAGCAATTGTATATAAAATGAACTTAAGAAAACTCTGAAAGGTGGAGAGAAATAGGCAGACCAACCAGGTGCTCTGGAACCCGAGGAATGATGTTTTGAGGTCTCTGGTTTTTCAGAGACAAGAATTTTATATTATGATAAAAGAGTCAATCCACCAGGAGTAGTAATCCTACCTGTATATACATCTAACAACATAACTGCAAAATATATGAAACCAAAACTGATAGACCTGAAAATAGAAATAGACAAATCCAAAATTATGGTTGAAAAATTTAGCACTCAATTCTTAGCAGCTGATAGAACAACAGAACCGAAAACCAGCAAGGGTACAGAAGAATTCAACAACTCCCATCAACCAACAAAATCTAATCAGCATTGATGGAACATCCCACTGAACAATGGCAGGATATATCTTCTCTTCAAGTGCCCATTGAGTATTTACTAAGATAGACCATATCTAGGGCCATAAAATAAGTCTCAACAGTGTAGGAGAACTGAAATCATACAGAGTGCATTCTCAAAAACACAATGGAATCAAGCTAAAAATCACTAAGAGGAAGATAGGAAAATTTCCAAATACTTGAAACTAAACATTTCTGAATAACCCGTGAGTCAAAGAAGTCTCAAGGGAAATAAAAGAATACATTGAACTGAATGAAAATGAAAATTTCAAGACTTATCATATAGCTGCAAAATACAAGACTGTGGTTTATAGGCAGAGGGATAAACATATAGATCAAAGTAGAAGAGTAGAGAACACAGACATAAAACCATATAAACATGCCCAGTTGATTTTTTTGATAACGTTTTAGAAATAATTCACTGAGAAAATATAGCATTTTCAACAAATAGTGCTGGATCATTTGGATATTCATAGGCAAAAAAGTGAGCTGTGCCCTAACTTTCACACTTTATACAAAAATTAACTCAAAATAGATTATAGACATAAATGTAAAATGTGAAATTCTGAAACTTTTAGGGAAAACAAAAACAGAAGAAAATCTTTAGGACTTAAGGCTAGGCAAAGTCTTCTTAGACTTGACACCAAAAGCATGATATATAAAAGCAAAAAATAATAAATTAGATTCCACAAAATTAAAAACTTTTCCTTTGTAAGAGAGGTTTAGAAACAAGGAAATGTTAAGGAGATAAATTACAAGGTGAGAGAAATGTTTCCAAACCACATATTCAACAATGGACGAATATCTAGAATTTATAAAGCACTCTCAAAATTCAATAATAAAAAGCAAACAATCCAATTAGAGTATGAGCAAAAGACATAAAGTGAAGAAGATGTACAAGTGTCAAATAAGCACATGAAAAGATGTTCAATTTAATTAGCCAGTAGGGAAATTCAAATTAAAACCTACATACCTATCAGAACGGCTAAAATAAAATATAGTGACAACATCAAATGCTGGTGAGGATGCAGTAAAACTGAGCCACATATACATCGGAATAATTTAAAATTGTATAGCAACTCTGCAATATACATTGTTTCTTTCCAAAAAAATGCAATTACTATATGATCCAGAAATTAAAGTCCTGAGTCTTTATCTCAAAGAAATAAAAACTTATGTTCACACAAAACCCTATACAAGAATGTCTATAGTAACTTTACTTGCAGCAGGCATAAGTGGAAAGTACCCAAATGACCTTCAAGGTTTGAAGGTTCTGTAATACATCCAGTCCATGGAATATACTTAACACTAAATGGGAAAAAAATTGATACATGCAACAACTTACACAAACACATTCCCAGAAAATCATCCTGTATAAAAAAGCCAATCCCAAAATGTTAACTATTCTGTGATTCCATTTACATAACATTTTTGAAATCTTATTATACTATATTAACATACATAAATAGCATGAAATGTTATTATACTATAATTATGTTTTATGTATAAATATAGAAATAGAAAACAGCTTACCAATTGCCACAGTTTAAAGAAGGGGTGTGGGCAGGAGGAAAATGAATGAAATTAGGGATCTTTGTGGTGATAGAAATGCGCTGTGTCTCGAATGTACTAATGCCAATGTCGTGATTCTGATGTTGAACTATTATTTTTCAAAGTATTATCATTTGGGGAAACTGGGCAAAGAGTACATGGAATCTCTCTATATTATTTCTTACAACTGCATATTTATGATTATCTTAAAGTAAGAAGTTTATTTTTTTAAAAAAATGAGTGGCTGAACCTGATCTCCGGCTTATATGATACATAGTTCCTGAAAAAGGTTGCACTTCTTTCTGTACCCACCTTAGAGATAGTTGACTAGCTACAAGCTAGTATTTCTACTGTGAATGTATATATGCATGTGCACAAGCACACACACACACCTTTACACACAAACACACAATCTTTTTAATATACGAGACAGCCCCCAGTTATATTAAGCTGTGCCAGCCTGAATTATTCAAGTTATTTCTGAAGTACTGTTAATACTCTGGTAAACAAAATTGCATAGGTTTTGAGTTGATACTGTTAATACTCTGGTAACCAAAATTGTGTAGGTTTTGAGTGGTCTATCATTAATCCTGTTTTCCCCATAATCTGTTTTTTTTTTCAGTGCATGATTTTGCAAAAGGTAGAGTTTGTCAAGAATGCCTATGTTGAACTGTATGGAAGTATTTGTAGATATATTTTAAGATCTTTCAATGATAAAATCAACTAAATGTTCATTGATAGGAAAAAGTTTTAGAAGAGTTCATGATGTCTTTATAGTTCTTCCTTGAGTGCCTGGATCAAGGGTGGGTCTAATTGCTCAGACAGGCCTTACTGGATAAAGCATGAATTTGAGGGATAAATATAAAAAAAAACTTAAGATTTTTATATATTATGTTAAACTTTGTCCTTAAGCCAAGATAGAATTTTGAGATAAAGATACGTGTTTGGAGATTATTAGCAAACATGATGATGATGCTGTGAGAGTATATAAGAGTAAACTTATAATATAATATGTAATATTCTATAACCTTATAATATATAATAAGAGTAGGAAGAGTAGAGCAATAATAGAAAGGAGTTGTCAGGTACAGAGCCCCAGTTAAATCCAGCGTTCATTTGAGTGGTCAAAAAATATACAAGCCAGGAAGATAACTTATTATGAAAGTCATATTTTTAAGTATTTTGAAGATATGGTTCACTTTGTCAAATACTGCTCAGACTCAGTACTATTGAGGACTCAAAAGTTTCTGTTGGATTTAGAATAAAAGAAGCCATTGACAATCCAAGCAGACTCCCTCAAGCTGCGGAGGCAGGATGATCAGAATGTGCTGAGTGATGAGTGGGAGATGAAGAAACACACCCATGAGTTACAATCCTTTTTAAGAAATTTAGTAAGGGAACTATTTTGTACTGGATAGATCTGGAAATAAAATCACTTTGCCATGCATCAGTTATGTGAATTTAGGCAATGTTAAGAAACCAAAGAAAACAGAAATCAAACAACAATCTGTAGTATACATTCTTCTATAAACACAAACACAGGACTGGGGCTAGAAATGTTCCTTGGGAGAGAGTATTTTCAAATACCTTGAGAAGTTAGGTAGAAATATTGAAACCTCAAGAGAAGGGTGATTGGCAGACACCCAAATAACTAAAAGATGAGTAGCAATTTTGAAAAAGCTTGGGACATGTAGGGGTTAAAGATACACTCAAAACTGCTTTGTGGTTCTTTGGTCATTGGACAAAGGATATTTTAAAAGTAATGTTATCTTTATTCTAATTGAAATTATATCTGTAATTTTTTGGTACCAATGAAACCTTTTTCTTTCCCTTTATTTCTGTAATTTGTAATGAAGTCTATAATATTCAATTATGTTTACTTTGTGTATATGGATGTTGGGTTGTATCCATGTAAATTAAATGGAGGCTACATTTCACATCTTTCACATCTGAGTTAATGTGTTGCATATGAAAGTACGAGTTGGGGGCTTCCATGATGGTCCAGTTGTTAAGACTTCACCTTCCAATGCAGGGGGTGTGGGTTTGATCCCTGGTTGGGGAGCTGAGATCCCACATGCCTCATGGCCAAAAAATCAAAACATGAAACAAAGGCAATATTGTAACAAATTCAATAAAGACTTTAAAAATGGTCCACATCAAAAAAAAATCTTAAAAATAAAAGTACCTGTGGAAATTTGCAGAACCCTTAGAGATAAATCCACAAGTTATGGATTTTGGTGTTACTCCAGTTATATATTCATTATAAGAGGAGACTGTCTCTATATCTCATCTGGATGATAATTTAACATGTACGTGCATCAGTTCCTTGTAAGTATAATGGTAGGATTGTTCTGAGTAACAAATAATATAAAACATGCAAAATATAAGGCGACTCATAGTTGGGGCAAACACAATTTTATTATTATTAACCTAACCTGGTATAAGAAAAGGAAAATGTCTCAAAGGAGCATCTCTTCAGCCAGAGCCTCCTCCTTGTAATATCCCCAAATCTCTGACTAAAATGTCTGCACGCTGTCCCTAGTTATCACAATTGGAAAACCTTCATACAAGCCTATGACAGTCTGATGTGTATTTTATATTACTATATCTTTTAAGAAGTTAAAGGCAACCACCATGCTTTCCTGAATATTACCTCTATAGGCTAAACATCTCCAGTGCCTTCAATCATATGATGGACTTTACGTTTCCTCATCATTACGGTTTATAATCTTTTGGATCCCAAATTTTATGTTCTCTGTATTTTTTTGTACGTGAGCCACATGAGGCATAAGGCACAGGCTGTCAGTTACATTGGGCAATTCATTTGTGTCTCTCTCTTTATCATTAAACCCACCCTTGCCCAGCCACTCTGTTTTAAATTCCTTGAATACAATGAGATTTTTCCAACTCCATAGCCTTTGGATATTCTGTACTATAGGTTTGAGATGCACTTTGTTTCATTTGTCATGAGCTTTTTCTCATTCTGTAATACTTACCTTCAGTGGCACTGCTTCAGAGAGACACTCCCTGATAGCTATAAGCTGCCAGCCAATGCTATTCTTTTTGCAATTGTTTCTTTGTCTCTTTCTTAGTAATTTTGATAACATTAAATTATTTTGTATTGTCCTCCTTTCTTGCTTTTTTTGGTCTTCTTCCTCACAGAAATGCAATTCTTTCATAAGTGTAGGGGCCATAATTGCATTCAAAATTGTTTTTTGTCTAGTATTTCATTCAGTAGCTAGCACACAGTAGGTGCTCAATTAATATTTGTTGAAAGAATAAATGAATGGAATCATATGAGTGAGGTATTAAATATGTAAATGTTTTAACTAAATATGTTACAAAAATTTTCTTAATTTTTTATCAGTGGCTATATATGGTGTGATATATAAGAATAATATTATTATCTCTTTATAAGATCTAAATATGGGCATGAATAATCTCTGTTATTCTGTTGTCATATATTCATTTATTCATCTGTTACCTCTGAATCACTCAACAAATGAATATATATATAATATATATATATATATATATATAAAAAACAGTTTTTAAATCTGGAATTAAATTGCCCACCTGGATCAGTATCCAAGCTACTGATTCCATGAACTACATATAGTTTCAAAAGAAAATAGTCAACAATATTAGAAATAGGTTTTTGTTTCCTTATTCTTTACCCTTATTAGTAGAACTAAGATAGATTCTACTTGCTCTGTGGCCATGCCTATATTAAAAGTAATGATTTTCATCTTTACCTTGTAAACCTTATTAAATGCAGTTAATCTATGCAGATTAATTATTGAATGTTTATATATCACCTGAAGATTTTTGGAAGTCAGTGTTTGAGTTCAGATCTTTGAATTTAGGATGGAAACATCAGTTACATTAGGGTTCCGACTTCCAGAATGCCAGATCTGCCTTTTAGCTCCTAATAGATGGCAAATGTATAGAGTGTAAATGTATTTATATGAGGGAGTTTGTAAGTTTTATCTTTACATATTTCTTATATTGGAAGGAATGCAGGATTCAATAATTTGAGGTAATGCCTGGTTTGTGATGCAATATGCAAATATCAAAGTGAAAATAAATAGAACTCCAGTCTGATATCATATGTATGATGTATGTGGGAAAGGTTAATGGTCGGGTGTGTGTATGTGCTGATCAGGGAAAACCTGCTGGAGGAAAAATAATGAGTCACTATTTGAGTAATGTGAAAGCTTAAAATTGGAATTTAGCAAGCTGAGATCAACGTTACCAGAGACTGATAAACAAGCCAAAGAAATTAAAGTAACACACAGAGGAAATGTAAAAACTAACCTAGTTATCTCTGTATTAGTTTGCTGCAACTCTCTCCCCATCTCTGGCAAGGTCTATTTAAAGTTCTACAATTTCTTCCCCATTTTTATCACAAAGCAGTCAAACTCAAGAGTTCAGATTCTTACACTCTATTATATTCTTTGTGAATTCAGTATTTACCTTCCCTGCTACTAGTCATTGCTGGTCACTGAGATGATTCTCCTCAATACCAGCATCTCTTCTCTCTTCATATCTCTAAGTGCTACAGTCCCTTCTTAATAAAAATAATTTCCTTGCTATGACTGATATATTTTAATTCAGTAATAATAGTGGAATTTTTAAAACCTTGAAACAGAATAATAACATGAATATATTCACAACTACTAGTGGCAGCAAGAAAGGACTTTTTACATTATCATCCTCAGGAAATTAAAAACTTGGGACTTCATAAGTCATGATAGTTTGCATGTTCTTATAAGGAAATGCATATGATTTATTCAGAGGAAGATATCGTACACAAAATAAGGCAGCGATTAAGAGCAATTTACTAAATGAAAGTGCCCTATTTTCTCTTGCCAAATTATACCTGGAATTCTTCTGGTAGTGACATGCACTCTTAATGTTCTCTGGACCTACTCATGCAGAACTATGGAATCAGAAGATGAAGATAATAAAATTGTAGGTATAGAGAAATATTGTCACAGTAAATGAGATGATTCAGAGTGTCTCAGACACTTAATCCAAGTAACTGACTCTTACAGCTCATTTTCTTTTTGCTTTATATTCTGCTATTTTAATAAGACTAATGTTGGTGCAAGGAATCAGTATTAACAGGTTTCATTCCCGATTATTCTTTCTAACGGTGTAAAACATGGGCAAACCTCCAAATGTCTCTCTAATACTGGTATTAGAACAATGCAAGACCAGTATGAGATAAATTGAGAGGATGAACAAAAAGTTATTTGGAAAAAATATACACATCAGTATTATACTTACTGATATCATGAGGGCACAATTTGGCCATACCTCGCAATCAGCTATGTGACAAAGTAAGGAGATCTTAATTCTCATCTCAGTTCAATTAGCAATTTGGTGTAAAACTTTGGCTATTCATTTCCTGGATTTATGCCTAGATTTTCATCTATACATGAAAATAATTTCTGGCCTTACAGAAATGCTGTGAGGGTCAATTTCTGATTTTTAAATCAATATAAGGAAGAAATGATATTAATTTTGCAAGATGGCAAGTCATCAAAATATGTTTTATGTCAGTACTGGACTGTGTTTTACTAAGTTTGTATTTGGGACTTCTGACTTTCTGGTTTTCATGGTACAGTGTTAGTGATACCTGATTCCTCTGTACTGTCAATCCCATTAATGCTCAGAAAAATATGCACATATTTATTCCTGAATTTCTGTTCTCTCAGGGTTTCCGTTCTGTCTCCTAGAAGAATTCTCTTTAGTATTACTCTAGTATAGGTTCTGATGGTGAAAATCAAAACAAAGGTTTTTTTTCCCCCTGAAAACATTTGTTTATTCTCAATATTTAATGATACTTTTGTTTAATTTAGAATTTTAGAAAATAGTATTTTTTCTGTATTTCCCGTTTATATTCATTTATATTTATAAATATTTTTGATTGCTTTCTGATTTTTGTCATTTCTGTTGAAAAGTCAGCCATCAGTCTTACTTTTGCTGTTTTGAAGACAATACACCTTTTTCCCTCTGTCTGCTTTTATGAGTGTATAGGTCTTTTTTTTTTTAAATTTAATTAAAATGTGCCATGGTAGAATGTTTTATTGTTGTTGGTTTTGTTTGTTATTGCATTTATGCTGCTTGAGATTCTTTGAGCTTCTGGAATATCTAATATGCTATTGAAGGTACCTGTTGAGTTTTTTAGTTTTAGGATATCAATTTTATCCTTTTTTCTAGATTCTAAACTCTTGAAATTTTCCATACTTCCATGCATGTTTGTCATACTTTTTTGTTTTCCTGAACTTACTAACATTACTATTTTTAAGTTCATGCATTATTCACATCTTTTATATATACTGTTTGTATTTTGGCTGTATAGTCTAAATGGGAGAAAATAGAGTCATGAGATCATAAGAGAGAAACTCAGTCCTGATGATAAAATTTTATACCTTAAATAAAGGTTGCCTGAAGCATTATCATATGTCTGGGCTCATCAGTTATATCAGCAAAAATACTTACTATATATTTCCTACATACAAATTCATTTTGGTTGTGATTTCTGTCAGCAGTGACAGTTGAGTAGCAGAATTTAAGGAAAGTTATTATTTCTAGTCAGAATTTCATCCTTCACGAATGTTCAGCTAGCCTTTGATCACAGTAACGACACCCTAGAGGCAGTTACTAAAACAACTCAATTTCTTCATAGGCAACCAATATCTGAAGACTTTCAATTCGACGTAAGAAATATTACCATTTAAATTTTCATTGATGAAATTTGTGACTAGTTTATTTGCATAGTGAAGGATAACATGACATCTCATGGATAAAATAAGCAATATTCAAGATATGTATATTAACTAGTATATTTTAGCATCACTTCTTACACTTCCATATACAAAATAAGCCCTGTAGTTTGTACTCTTTACGGATAGAATCCAAAGCTTGATCATTAGTCTTGTGTCCAAGTATTGGAGGGATATGGAAAAAATTGGAGGGTTATAGTTGTCTGAAAATAAGATAATGGAATCCTGACTTGGAATAAGATAGCATCTTATTTGAGCAAACTTATTGGTCAAGATATATTGGATTTCCTGGCAGCACAGAGAGCTGGGAACTGCTTGGTGTCTGCTTACTACTGAATGCACATGTAATAAATGTCTGGGTGTATGTCTTGGAAACAAATTTTGGGGGCCAAATTTTTTGGTGCCTATCCTTTTTAACCAAAAATAGTTTAAAGGTTGTGCTTACCCTGTTGTTTTAGTTCCATTAACAAGGACAGTTATTCCAACATTTCTTATTTCATGGGCTGGGATTAAATAAGATGAAGTACTTAATACAGTATGGGTGCCTATGAAGTGCTCAATAAGATACTAGCTCTGATCATTAACATTAGAAGATGGATTGCTCATTACGTTATATTATCTTGTGTGGGAATGTAAGTTGGATGGGCAAAAATCAAGAAGGGAATTAGGTTAAGTGAATTCTTGTGAAGTATAACGTTTGAATTAATTTGATTAATGACCTAACTGGATTCATTTTACAACTTCCTGAGGATAATACCCATAAGAAATCCCTTCAGTTAAATGTCCATTTACCTAGTGTTCTTCAAAATGCAGTTAAAAAAAATAATGGAGAATATTGTTCTCAGGTAGGGTAGGACTTTTTTGGATCCTCCCAACGATTTCCACCTCTTGTTGACTGTGTGTGTGTCTCTTAAATCTGATGGGGAAGCTTGAAGAACTAACTCTGAAGGGAAAATGGCATCTTTAGTCTCTTTTTTCTTATTTTTTTTTTTTAGTTCTTCTCTTTCTTAGTCCTCCATAGGTAAATGGAATAACTAACTTGAGGGGTTTGATTCCTGGAAAGTTTCAAGGAGACTTTTGTTAGTAAGAGGAGTCTCTGTATATTAAAAGGGCACGTATTTGATGTGATTCTTGTGATTCTAGGGGAATTGATACTAGGGGAAAAAATATGTGGACCGTAGTATGCTTCCTCTACCAGGAGTTCTGGTTACTTTGCTCTTTTCTCAGGAATGCTGTTACTCACTTGGTTACTCACTTGGTTATTGTGTAAAGCTGCCCAGGAGTCTGGAAAGAATAGAGTAAAATCCCAAGTTTGTGTTTGAGTTTAGGAAATAGATCTTTTGTCCCCATATTCTCATACAGAACTTATTAGAGTCCTTAGAATTGAGAAAGTAAGTAATTATTCCACAGAAATGCTGACACTAGTAACATTACATTTTACAAATTGTGAAGCTTTTGAATATGCATAAGGATATGTTGTTCTCATAGAAATCCTGTAAATTTGTATATATAATATTAATTTAGTTTTCAAAATAGCTATTTAAATGAAATGTTGAAATAAATGCTTGAATCTATATATTAACGAAACAAGGGATTTAAAACACAAATCAGGGATTTAAAATAAAATACAAAAATTTTTTCTTTGTATTTTAAATTTAGAAAGGTAGTACAAGTTTTGTTTTTTTAAACAGGCTCATGTGATCTCAAATTCTGCTTGACCATGTCAGTGAGAGATTTCAACATTGTTTATAAGATAATCGCCCATTTATTGGGTATCTACCCCATTGGGGGTATTCTAACAGTGAGGAATTCTAAAGTTCCACAAATGTTTTTTTGTTATTTTGTTTGTTTCTCTGTAGTAATGTCTTACACATGAAAACCACTAGAACAACCTTCTGTGAGACTTGAAAATTCAGAACAGAAAGGATTCAAGGGTTGAAACTAGAGTCAGAGCTGTGATATTTGACTCTGACACCACCTCCTGCAGCAAAATGCCCAGTAACTTGGCAGGAAGTGCAGTCAGATGGCTCTCTCTCTGGTTTCAACCCTCTCACAGATTCAGCCCAGGCAATTTTTTGTTTTTTTCATGCATCTAGGAGAATTAAAGGAGGTAGACAGTGAGTGAATGAGAGAATGTTTATATATATATATATGATGTGTATCTATATATGTTTTTTTCAATTCTACATATCTTATTTTAAATCTGAAAGTCCTGCCTACCCAATAAATGCTGCAAATAGAGTGTTATAAGAGATTTGTATGCCTTCCTAAAACTTATTGCATCAGTACCCTTCACTTTAGGTAAGTAGCTATACATGTAATTGTCCATCAATTGACCATCTGTTATTTAGTTTATTGAGGTTTAATTAGTTATGTGACTCTGGGTTGCAGGCAGTTATGTTAAAGGTGTTTTAGAGTTTAAAAAATAACTGTGAATAACCTGTTTTTTAAATTATTGTAAGCAATTAATGAGGTGGTTATTATTACTTTCCTTCTCTTGTACTGGAGAAACATGAGACACAGAGATTGATTAATAAAGCCATTGATAAATGAAATTATTCAGCCTGTAAAACATTGAACTTATATTTCAACTATGCAGACTTTTGCTCCTGAAAAATCTGCGTTCTTTTTAGCACATCTCATGTTACTTCCTTGTTTTGAAATTTAACAGCTTTGATCACTTTAAGAAATTCATTTTGAAATATTAGATGCTGTGAGTCTTTTGAATGAGGAGTGAATCATTAGAATATTTTTCTTACTAATAGATTTTTGTTATATAACCTATATCCCCAATCTAGCTGAAGAATTAAGTCTTTACAAACCATAAATGTGCCACATGTGTCTGCCATTTTGCATATTATTCATTTTTATATTTTTAGCAATAAAATTATTATTTTTATAATTTAAGAATATAAATAATTATAAAGAAATTGGATTTACTCAAATATAAAAAGTGGAACAGTGACAAAAATTTCCAGAGACAGTGGATTATTATTTTGCCATTCAAAATACTTCTCTTGTTCAACTTCACTTCAAAAGGATGAAACAACTTTTTGTTTCAAGCCAACAAAATTCAGCTTGAAATTTGGCATTGAAAAATAAAACAAGCCAACAAACATTACGTATACTGTAGATATATAGAACAGTTTTAATAATCTTCACCTACTTTGTAAAATGGTACCTCAATACTTTTAATTGATTAGACAATTTTTGACATTTTAAATACTATAATTATGCAGAAATACTTATGTCAGAGTTTATTATACATGTCAATTTATCTTTAATTCACTTACCTCGTGAATTTACACTCTGAATTTAATGATTCATCTTTCAATAAAATATAATTTTATCTTATGTAATTTTTTCCAATAAACTAGGAAACGGTGTTTGTTCTGATTTTTGTTTTTATGAAGTCACCTCATCCTTTTAAACCAGTGCTTTGAAATGTTGCCATTAACACTTTCTCTTATAAGTGTTAAAATTATAATGGGCCCACACAAATAAGTGGGAGGTGCTAATGGACATTTTATTTTTTCTGAATGCAGAGTATCTATCAGAAAAGAGATGCGGCATAGCTTTTTAAAAGCTTAGTGGTTTCTCTTCTTATTAACTGAATTTTACACGAAGAACCAAAAATGTAACTGCAATAGACTTTTATGTTGTATAAAATAGATACAGAATATAAATGTTATAAAATTTTTAATATAAATTATAGGCCAATTTTTATTGCATATGAGTAAGAATTACTTTTGTCTGGATCTATTATGAAGCAACCTATTTCTGACACAGTCGAATGTTTGTGGACCCCAAGACTCATCACATGTTCATGCTATACCAGAGAAAAATCTATGTACCTATTCACTTTCACTGAGAATAACATAAAGAAATAACATGAACAATAATAGCTTTAAATTGTTGTGTGATGCACTATACCATATGTTTCTATCTGGACTTCTCAGAATACCGATCATCCAGAAGCTTGAACAGCTGCTGCCATTTTGCAGATAATTGCTATAAAATGCATTTTGCTCTTCCGTTGTTGATTTCTCCTTCTGTTTCTGTAAGTCCAACTGGATGCTTATCGCATCCTCCTTCTAAATGTGTCTGCTTTCCTCCCGAGTTCACTTTGCAAAGTAAATACTTTTATTCAAGAAAAAATTTTCAGGTATGTATCTTTCCAATATATATGAAAACGTATGATAAATATTTCTCCTTCTGCTTACACTGTATTCTCAACAAATATTTAAATTAGGGTTAACCTTTAAAAATGTAACATGCCTTCCCTTTTCTTGACAATAGATTATGATTTTTTCAATTACAAGCTTTGAGAGCTTGTATGCCAAAGGGGAGAAAATTGTCTCTTTTTTTTTTTGGTTGCTTTTAAAAATTTAAAGAACATTTCAAAATCTGAAACGATTTTGTTTAAATATTTATTTTAGGGAAATGGAAACAGAGAGTTTGCAAAAGAATAATGGTAATATTGAATAATTTGTGGTTCTCACAAAGCCTTTTTTTCCTTAACTATTTCTTACCTGTAACATATTTTATAATTATATTTTATATAAATTTATATAATCGTCATCATTTTATTGAAAAAGGTTTGAATATCAGGTTTTTCCTCTTTAAACTTCTTCTCAACTAACTTGCCATTTCTAGAAATTAAAAGTAATTGGAAAAACGTAGTAAGGTGAAATATAAATTGCTTTTCCAAACCTATAGGATCATTGAATATATTGAACACTGTTCCTATGAAAATAGTGTTGGGGCACCTTCAAGATGGTGGAGGAGTAAGACATGGAGATCACCTTCCTCCCCACAAATACATCAAAAAAAATCTGCATGGGGAACAACTCCTACAGAACACCTACTGAACACTGGCAGAAGACCTCAGACTTCCCAAAAGGCAAGAAACTTCCCATGTACCTGTGTAGGGCAAAAGAAAAAAGGAAAAATAGAGACAAAAGAATACGGACAGGACCTGCACCTCGGGGAGGGAGCTGTGAAGGAGGAAAAGTTTCCACACACTAGGAAGGCCCTTCACTGGCAGAGATGGGGGGGGTGGGGGGGAGGAAGCTTCAGAGCCGTGGAGGAGAACACAGCAACAGTGGTACAGAGGGCAAAGCAGAGAGATTCCCGCACAGAGGATCGGTGCCGACCAGCACTCACCAGCCCGAGAGGCTTCTCTGCTCACCCGCCGGGACGGATAAGGACCGGGAGCTGAGGCTCAGGCTTCAGAGGTCAGATCCCAGGGAGAGAACTGGGGTTGACTGCATGAACACAGCCTGAAGGGGGCTAGTGCACCGCAGCTAGCCAGGAGGGAGTCTGGGGGAAAAGTCTGGAGCTGCCTAAGAGGCAAGAGACCATTGTTTCCTCGCGTGCAAGGAGAGGGGATTCAGAGCACTGCCTAAAGAAGCTCCAGAGACGGGCATGAGCCGGGCTATCAGGAAGCACCCCAGAGACAGGCAGGAGATGCTAAGGCTGCTGCTGCAGCCACCAAGAAGCCTGTGTGCAAGCACAGGTTACTATCCACACCTCCCCTCCTGGGGAGGCTGTGCAGCCCGCCACTGCCAGGGTCCTGTGATCCAGGGACAACTTCCCCGGGAGAACACACGGCATGCCTCAGGCTGGTGCAACTTCCTGCCAGCCTCTGCCACCGCAGGCTAACCCTGCATTCCGTACCCCTCCCTCCCCCCAGCCTGACTGAAAGAGAGCCCCGCAATCAGCTGCTCCTTTAACCCCGTCCTGTCTGCGTGAGGAACAGAAGACCTCAGGCCACCTACGTGTAGAGGCAGGGCAAAATCCAAAGCTGAACCCCAGGAGCTGTGAGAACAAAGAAGAGAAAGGGAAATCTCTCCCAGCAGCCTCAGGAGCAGTGGATTAAATGTCCACAATCGACTTGATGTGCCCTGCATCTGTGGAATACCTGAATAGACAACGAATCATCCCAAACTGAGGTGGTGGACTTCAGGAGCAACTGTAGACTTGGGGTTTGCTTTCTGCATCTAATTTGTTTCTGGTTTTATGTTTATCTTAGCTTAGTATTTAGAGCTTATTATCACTGGTAGATTTGTTTATTGATTTGGTTGCTCTCTTCCTTTTTTTATTTATATATATTTTTTCTTTTTTCTCTTTTTGTGAGCGCGTATGCTTCTTTGTGTGATTTTGTCTGTATAGCTTTGTTTTGCTATTTGTTCTAGGGTTCTAACTGTCCATTTTGTTTTTGCTTTTTTTTTAAATATAATTTTTAGTGCTTGTTGTCATTGGTGGATTTGTTTTTTGGCTTGGTTGCTCACTTCTTTCTTTCTGTCTCTTTTTTACTACGTTTTTAATGATTTTTTTCTATTTTAATAACTTTTTTAATTTATTTATTTTCTTTCTTTTTTTTCTCCTTTTTCTTCTGAGCTGTGTGACTGATGGGGCATTGGTGCTCTGGCCGGGTGTAAGGCCTGAGCCTCTGAGGTGGGAGAGCTGAGCTCAGGACATTGGTCCACAAGAGACCTCCCAGTCCCACATAATATCAAATGGCGAAAGTTCTCTCAGAGATCTCCATCTCAATGCTAAGACACAGCTCCACTCAACGACCAGCAAGCTACAGTGCTGGACACCCTAAGCCAAACAACTAGCAAGACAGGAACGCAAACCCACCCATTAGCAGAGAGGCTGCCTAAAATCATAATAAGTTCACAGACACCCCAAAACACATCACAGGACATGGTCCTGCCCACCAGAAAGACAAGATCCAGCCTCATTCAGCAGAAAACAGGCACCAGCCCCCTCCACCAGGAAGCCTACACAACCCACTGAACCAACTTTATGCACTGGGAGCAGACACCAAAAACAACGGGAACTATGAACCTGCAGCCTGTGAAACAGAGAACCCAAACACAGTAAGTTAAGCAAAAAGAGAAGACAGAGAAATACACAAGAGATGAAGGAGCAAGGTTAAAACCCACCAGACCAAACAAATGAAGAGGAAATAGGCAGTCTACCTGAAAAAGAATTCAGAGTAATGATACCAAACATGATCCAAAATCTTGGATATAGAATGGAGAAAATACAAGAATACAAGAAATGTTTAACAAGGACCTAGAAGAACTAAAAAGCAAACAAACAATGATGAACAGCACAATAAATGAAATTAAAAATTCTCTAGAAGGACTCAATACCAGAGTAACTGAGGCAGAAGAACATATAAGTGACCTCTAAGATAAAATAGTGGAAATAACTACCACAGAACAGAATAAAGAAAAAAGAAAAAGAGAACAATCACAGAGACCTCTGGGACAACATTAAACGCACCAACATTTGAATTATAGGGGTCCCAGAAGAAAAAGAGCAAAAGAAGGGACTGAGAAAATATTTGAAGAGATTATAGTTGAAAATTTCCCTAATATGGGTAAAAAAATAGTCAATGAAGTCCAAGAAGCACAGAGAGTCCCATACAGGATAAATCCAAGGAGAAACAGGCCAAGATGCATATTAATCAAGCTATCAAAAATTAAATACAAAGAAAAAATATTAAAAGCAGCAAGGGAAAAGCAACAATTAACATACAAGGGAATCCCATAAGGTAAACAGCTGATCTTTCAGCAGAAACTCTGCAAGCTAGAAGGGAGTGGCAGGACATATTTAAAGTGATGAAAGAGAAAAACCTACAACCAAGATTTCTATACCCAGCAAGGATCTCATTCAGATTTGACAGAGAAATTAAAACTTTAAAGATAAGCAAAAACTAAAAGAATTTAGCACCACCAAACCAGCTTTACAGCAAACGCTAAAGGGACCTCTCTGGGCAGGAAACACAAGAGAAGGAAAAGACTTACAGGATCAAACCCAAAACAATTGAAGAAATGATAATGTGAACATACATATCGATAACTACCTTAAATATAAATGGATTAAATGCTCCAAACAAAAGACATACACTGGCTGAATGAATACAAAAGCAAGACCCATACATATGCTGTCTACAAGAGACCCACTTCAGACCTAGGAACGCATACGGACTGAAAGTGAGGAGTTGGAAAAAGATATTCCATGCAAATGGAAATCAAAAGAAATCTGGAGTAGCAATTCTCATATCAAACAAAATAGACTGTAAAACAAAGACTACTACAAGAGACAAGGAAGGACAGTACATTATGATTAGGGATCAATCCAAGAAGAAGATATAACAATTGTAAATATTTATGCACCCAACATAGGAGCACCTCAATACATAAGGCAAATACTAACAGCCATATAAGGAGAAATCGACAGTAACACAATCATAGTAAGGGACGTTAACACCCCACTTTCACCAATGGACAGATCATCCAGAATGAAAATAAATTAGGAAACACAAGCTTTAAATGACACATTAAACAAGATGGACTTAATTGTTATTTATAAGACATTCCATCCAAAAACAACAGAATACACTTCTCATGTGCTCATGAAACAGTCTCCAGAATAGATCATATCTTGGGTCAAAATTCAAGCCTCTGTAAATTTAATAAAACTGAAATCATATCAAGTATCTTTTCTGACCACAATGCTATGAGACTAGATATCAATTACAGGAAATAATCTGTATGAAATACAAATACATGGAGGCTAACCAATGCACTACGTTATAATGGAGAGATCACTGAAGAAATCAAAGAGGAAACAAAACAAAACAAAACAAATGACAATGAAAACACGATGACCCAAAACCTGTGGGATGCAGCAAAAGCAGTTCTAAGAGGGAAGTTTATAGAAATACAATCCTACCTCAAGAAACAAGAAACATCTCAAATAAACAACCTAACCTTACACCTAAAACAATTACAGAAAGAGGAACAAGAAAACCCCAAAATTAGCAGGAGGAAAGAGATCATAAAGATCAGATCAGGGGCTTCCCTGGTGGTGCAGTGATTGAGAGTCCGCCTGCCGATGCAGGGGACACGGGTTCATGCCCTGGTCCGGGAAGATCCCACATGCCGCAGAGCGGCTGGGCCCGTGAGCCATGGCCGCTGATCCTGTGTGCCTGGAGCCTGTGCTCCGCAAAGGGAGAGGCCACAGCAGTGAGAGGCCCACACACCGCAAAAAAAAAAAAAATCAGATCAGAAATAAATGAAAAAGAAATGAAGGAAACAATAGCAAAGATCAATTAAACTAAAAGCTGGTTCTTTGAGAAGATAAACAAACTCTTAAACCATTAGCCATACTCATCAAGAAAAAAAAGGGAAAAGACTCAAATCAACAGAATTAGAAATGAAAAAGGAGAGTAACAATTGACAGTGCAGAAACACAAAAAATCACAAGAGATGAATACAAGCTACTATATGCCAGTAAAGTAGACAACCTGGTAGAAATGGACGCATTCTTAGAAAAGCACAACCTTCCAAGACTAAACCGGGAAGAAAGAGAAAATATGAACAGACCAATCACAAGCACTGAAATTGAAACCATGATTAAAAATCTTCCAAGAAACAAAGGCCCAGAACCAGATGGCTTCACAGGCGAATTCTATCAAACATTTAGAGAAGAGCTAACACCTATCCTTCTCAAACTCTTCCAAAATATAGCAGAGGGAGGAACACTCCCAAAATCATTCTACAAGGCCACCATCACCTATGATACCAAAACCAGACAAAGATGTCACAACAAAAGAAAATTACAAGCCAGCATCACTGATGAACATAGATGCAAAAATACTCAACAAAACATTAGCAAGCAGAATCCAACAGCACATTAAAAGGATCATACACCATGATCAAGTGGGGTTTATCCCAGGAATGCAAGGATGCTTCAATATACACAAATCAATCAGTGTGATACACCATGTTAACAAATTGAAGGAGAAGAACCATGTGATCACCTCAATATATGCAGAAAAACTTTCAACTAAATTCAACACCCACTTATGATAAAAACTCTCCAGAAGGTAGGCATAGAGGGCACTTACCTCAACATAGTAAAGGCCATATATGACAAACCCACAGCCAACATCGTTCTCAGTGGTGAAAAACTGAAACCATTTCCACTAAGATCAGGAACAAGGAAAGGTTGCCCACTCAACACTATTCAACGTAGTTTTGGAAGTTTTAGCCACAGCAATCAGAGATGAAAAAGAAATAAAAGGAATCCAAAATAGAAAAGAAGAAGTCAAACAGTCACTGCAGATGACAAGATACTATACATAGAAAATCCTAAATATGCTACCAGAAGCTACTAGAACTGATCAATGAATGTGGTAAAGTAGAAGGATACAAGATTAATGCACAGAAATCTCTTGCATTCCTATACACTAATGAGGAAAACTCTGAAAGTGGAATTAAGGAAACACTCCCATTTATCATTGCACAAAAAGAATAAAATATCTAGGAATAAACCTACCTAAGGAGACAAAAGACCTGTATGCACAAAACTATAAGACACTGGTGAAAGAAATTAAAGATGATACAAACAGATGGAGAGATATACCATGTTCTTGGGTTGGACGAATCATCATTGTGAAAATGACTATAGTACCCAAAGCAATCTACAGATTCAATACATTTCCTATCAAACTACCAATGGCATTTTTCACAGAACTAGAACAAAAGATTTCACAATTTGTATGGAAACACAAAAGACCCCAAATAGCCAAAGCAATCTTGAGAAAGAAAAATGGAGCTGATGGAATCAGGCTCCCTGACTTCAGACTATATTACAAAGCTACAGTAATCAAGACAGTATGGTACTCGAACAGAGTCAGAAATGTAGATCAGTGGAACAGGGTAGAAAGCCCGGAAATAAACCTACACATATATGGTCACCTTATCTTTGATAAAGAAGGAAAGAATATAAAATGGAGAAAAGACAACCTCTTCGATAATTGGTGCTGAGAAAACAGCCAAATGTAAAAGAATGATGTTAGAACACTCCCTAACACCATATACAAAAATAAACTGAAAAAGGATTAAAGACCTAAATGTAAGGCCAGATACTATAAAACTCATAGAGGAAAACGTAGGCAGAACACTCCATGACATAAATCACAGCATGATCCTGTTTGACCCACCTCCTAGAGAAATGGAAATAAAAACAAAAATAAACCAATGGGACCTAATGAAATTTAAAAGCTTTTGCACAGCAAAGGAAACCTTAAAGAAAACGAAAAGATAACCCTCAGAATGGGAGAAAATATTTGCAAATGAAGCAATTGACAAAGGATTAACCTCCAAAATATACATGCAGCTCAATATCAAAAAAACAAACAACCCAATCCAAAAATGGGCAGAAGACCTAAATGGACATTTTTCCAAAGAAGATATACAGATTGCCAACAAACACATGAAAGGGTGCTCAACATCATTAATCATTAGAGAAATGCAAATCAAAACTACAATGAGATATCATCTCACACCAGTCAGAATGGCCATCCTCAAAAAATCTACAAAGAATAAATGCTGGAGAGGGTGTGGAGAAAAGGGAACCCTCTTGCACTGTTGGTGGGAGTGTAAATTGATACAGCCACTATGGAGAACAGTATGGAGGTTCCTTAAAAATCTAAAAATAGAACTACCATACGAACCAGCAGTCCCACTACTGCACATATATCCTGAGAAAACCATAATTCTAAGAGTCATGTACCACAGTGTTCATTGCAGCTCTATTTACAGTAACCAGGACATGGAAGCAACCTAAGTGTCCATCGACAGATGAATGGATAAAGAAGATGTGGCACATATATACAATGGAATATTACTCAGCCATGAAAAGAAACGAAATTGAGTTATTTGTAGTGTGTTGGATGCATCTAAAGTCTGTCATATAGAGTGATGTAAGTCAGAAAGAGGAAAACAAATACCATATGCTAACACATATATATAGAATTGAAAAAAAGAAAAATGGTCATGAAAAATCTAGGGGTAGGATGGGAATAAAGATGCAGACCTACTAGAGAACAACTTGAGGACACAGGGAGGGGGAAGGGTAAGCTGGGACAAAGTGAGAGAATGGTGTGTACATTTGTACACTACCAGATGTAAAACTGATAGCTAGTGGGAAGCAGCCACATAGCACAGGGAAATCAGCTCGGTGTTTTGTGACCGCCTAGACGGGTTTGATAGGGAATGTGGGAGAGAGACACAAGAGGGAGGAGATATGGGGATATATGTATACGTATAGCTGATTCACTTTGTTCTACAGCAGAAAGTAACACACCATTTTAAAGCAGTTATACCCTAATAAAGATGTTAAAAAAAAAAAAGAGTGTTTATTTTCCTTTAAGAAAAGTCTACCTGGATTCCAGGCTCATCCATGGGGTTCCAGTGCTTCTTAGGTTATTTGAGCTAGGAAACTACCACTCATGAAAGCCATGACGTTGGCAGGGATGAGTGATTTTTTTCTTCTCTTGAAACACCTCCTTTAACATGGAAAGTAGGGTGCTGTCTTCAGTGACCTTTTATCAATTATGCTTCTTAAGCATTGTTGGAAAAGGTTACATCTGCAGAATTATTTCCATTAAAACTTGGTGATCAATTTTGTTGTAATGCCCATCTTCCCAAGAGAATTTACCTATCTGAGATGGATGAGAGTCTGGAAAAGACAAGAATGTGATCTATTTGAAAAAACAGATTTGCAACTGCTTAGATCATATGGTCTAGTTAACAACGTCTGATTTGCCTCACTGTAGTTTATTATCTTTCATCAAACAATAGCAGGGCACTTTTTTCTCCTTGAGTGACATTTTTTAGTTTGTGTTTTTCTGAACTTATAAATAACGGTTTACAGTCTCACTTTCTAGAGGTTATTCTAACAAAGGCTGAAAATTGGAGGAAATTGCAAGCTTTTTTGTCATGTCTATTAGTTGGTGGGTTTCACTCCACCCAAATAATATTTAGCCTCTAAAAGGATGGTAACTAGGGTAGAAGGGAGAGCGAGTATTTTTTCTGATACAAAGATGAAATATTACTGCCACATAAAACACATATTCCTAGGTTCAGTATTTGTGTTAGGAGGGATATCACAAATGGTAGCTATTAGGAAAATTTTATGCAATTAGCTAGATTCAAGAATACTTCTTTACCCTTGGTGTAGGAAAATCTTGTTAAAATCAGTGAGGAGTTACCTTTGATTATTTCTAACTCATTAAATATTTAAACAAAGATATTTCCACTTGGACTACAAATAATTCTTTCTGCTATAATGAAATTATATATAAAGTGAATTTTTCTCTATTATTGTTGGATATGTAACATTTCCTCCAGATGTCTAATAGATAATCAAGCAATTATGCCAAAATTCTGGTTTAACTTTATGAAAATGTGTCTAATATATGTTCATGAGTTATAATTAATACACATATTAATGCAATAATCTTTATATCCAATTCAAATAAATCATGAAATTTATGTAAATGTATTAAAATTATCTTGTCCTTATTTTTGAGAAATTCAAATGTGCAAAATTAAATTAGCTCACTCATAATCTGTGGCTTGTGATTTACTAGTATCCTTAGTTCATGTGGCCCTCATATTTTATTACACTTAGTCATATCTTATTAATATAATAGTATTATGTTATGTTATACTAATTTCCTGACAAAGATGGGCTTAAAATTCCCCTCAGCTTGACTAAACTTTAGAAGGTTTTTCCTGACTATAGGCCCTTGACCTTCCTCTTCTTGGGGAATTTAAAAAATCAGATTGTAAATTCTTTCCCTGCCTTCTTCAGCCTCTTGAAGTTTTGCAACACAGAAATGTCTTTCTCAAGGATCTGGTATTGATCCCTTTGAAATGTAATCATCAAGACAGGGCCCCTGTCTTCTAGGCTATGGCAAGGTAAGAGTCTAGGAGGGTAGGGTCCCTTCAGCAA
The DNA here is from genome assembly GCF_059928025.1 of Delphinapterus leucas. Taxonomy (NCBI): domain Eukaryota; kingdom Metazoa; phylum Chordata; class Mammalia; order Artiodactyla; family Monodontidae; genus Delphinapterus; species Delphinapterus leucas. Next base: position 13,709,015 of record NC_143129.1, on the reverse strand, counting down.
GTACCAATTAGCAAACACAGATGGTCTAATCCCACAGACTAACCTCTCTAACATTCCTAGTACTTTTCCATTAGATCAACCCAGTTCTTAAAATATCTCCAGGCCCTTTTTTCAACAGAATTGAGTTCAATCTCTTTTCCTTACCTCAATAGTCTTCACTTCTATTATAATTGTCTTGAATAAGGTGTTCTTTGCCTTTCTAAATTTATCTGGTGCAGTTTTTCTTTGAGAGTCCCAAGCACTAGAATCATTTTTTATATTTAATTTTTCCATTAATGCTGCCTAATTTTATTTATTTTTCTTATTAATTTTAATTGATGTGCAATACTGTATTAGTTTCATGTATATAACATAGTGATGCAATATGTTTATACATTACAAAATGTTCACCACAATAAGTCTAGTTACCATACAGAGGTATTATATTATGATAGACTGTGTTCCCTATGCTGTACATTTTATCCCCAAGACTTCTTTACCTCATAGCTCGAAGTATGGATCTCTTAATCCCTTACAACCAGCCTAACCCCCAACCTCACTCCCCTATGGCAAATACCAGGTTCTTCTCCATATTTGTGAGTCTGTTTCTGTTTTGTTTTGTTTGTTCATTTGTTGTATTTTGAGGTTCCACATATAAGTGAAATCATACAGTATTTGTCTTCCTCTGACTGATTTCACTTAGCATAAAACCCTCTAGGTTCATCCATGTTAAAGCAAATCACAAGTTTTAATTCTTTTCATGGCTAATAGTTTATGGATATATATATATATATATATATGTATATATATACATACATACACATACATATATAGATATGTTATATATATATGTGTGTGTATATATATAAAACATTTTTTAGCCATTCATCTTGTCAGTGGACATTTATTGTTTCCATATCTTGGCTATTGTAAATAGTGCTGCAATAACATAGCAGTACACATATATTTTTTCAAATTAGTGTTTTTATTTTCTTTGGATAAACAACCAAATGTGGATTGCTAGATCTTATGGTAGTACTATTTTTAGTTTTTCGAGGAACCTCCATAGTGTTTTCCATAGCGGCTCTATCAATTTACATTTCTACCAACAGTGCACAAGGATTCCCTTTTCTCTGCATCCTCATCAAGACTTGCTGTGTCTTGTCCTTTTCATAAAGGCCATTCTGACAGATGTGAGGTGGTATCTCATTGTAGATTTCATTTGGATTTCCCTGCCGATTAGTAATGTTTGCATGTTTTCATGTGCATGTTAACCATCTGTATGTCTCTTTTGGAAAAATATCTGTTCAGGTCCTCTGCTCATTTTTAATCAGGTTGTGTGATTTTCTGATATGGAGTATAAGTTTTTTATGTATTTTTTACATCAAACCCTTATCATATATATCATTTTCAAATATTTTCTCACATTCAGGAGTTTAACTTTTTGTTTTGTTGATAGTTTCCTTCACTGTTAAAAAAAGTTTTTAGTCTGATATAGTCCCATTTGATTATTTTTTCTTTTCTGGCCCTTACCTGAAGAGACAGCTTTAAAAAAAAATATTGCTAAGACCAACATTAAAGAGCAGAGTGCTTATGTTTTCTTCTAGAAGCTTTATTGTTCAGGTGTTACATTTAAGTTTTCAATCCATTTTTAGTTTATTTTTGTATATGTTATAAGGAAAGTGTCTAGTTTCATTCTTTTGCATGTACTTGTCCAATTTTCCCAACACCATCTATTGAAGACACTGTCTTTTCCCATTGTGCATTCTTTCTTCCTTTGTCACAAATTAATTGTTCATATAAGTGTGAGTTTATATCTGGGCTCTCTATTCTGACCCATTGAACTGTGTTTCTGTTTTTTTGACATTACCGTACAGTTTTGACCACTATACTTTTGTAGTATAGTTTGATATCAGGGAGCATGATATCTCCAGCTTTGCTCTTTTTTCTCAAGTTTGCTTTGACTATTTGAGGACTTTTGAGATTCTATACAAATTTTAGGATTATTCTGCTTCTATAAAAAATGACATTGCTATTTTGATAGGGATCTCATTGAATCTGTAGATTGTTTTGAGTAGTATGGGTATTTTAACAGTATTGATTCTTTCAATTCACAAACGCAGTATAGCCTTCAATTTATTTGTGTGGTCTTCAATTTATTTTATCAATGTTTTATGGTTTTCAGAATACATGTCTTTCAGCTTCTTGGTTAAATTTATTTTTAGGTATTTTATTCTTTGATGCAGTTGTAACTGGGATGGCTTTCTTAATTTTTATTTCTGACAGTTTGTTACTAGTGTATAGAAACGCCAAAGATTTCTGTATATTGATTTTGTATCCTACAACTTTACTGAATTCAGTCCTTAGTTCTAATAGCTTTTGGTGGCATCCTTCAGATTTTCTATGTATAGTATCATGTCATCTGAAAATAGTGACAGTTTTACTTCTTTCTTTCCAATTTCAATTCCTTTTCTTTTACTTGTGTGACTGCTGTGACTAGGACTTCTAATACTATGTTGAAAAAAGGTGGTGAGAATGAACATCCTTGTCTTTTTCCTGATCTGAGAGGAAATGCTTCCAGCTTTTCACCATTGAGTATGATGTTAACTGTGGGCTTGTCAGATATGGCCTTTATTATGTTGAGATATTTTCCCTCTATACCCACTTAGTTCAGAGTTTTTGTTGTAAATGGGTATTGAATTTTGTCAAAAGATTTTTCTGCATCTTTTGAGATACTCATATGATTTTTATTCTGCAATTACTTAATATGGTATATCACATTGAATGGTTTTTGGATATTGAATAATACTTGTATCCCTGGGATAAATCCCACTTGAACATGGTGTATTATCCTTATAATGTATAGTTGAATTTGATTTGCTAACATTTGTTGAGGATTTTTGACTCTATGCTCATTAAGGATATTGGCCTGCAATATTCTTTTCTGTTGTAGTGTCCTTGTCTGGTGTTGATATCAAGGTAATTCTGCACTTGCAGAATGAGTTTGGAAGTGTTTATTCCTTTTCTATTTTTTTTTTTGTAATAATTTGAGAAGACTAAGTATTAGCTCTTCTTTAGATATTTGGTAGAATTATACTGTGAAGCTGTCTGGACCTAGACTTTTGTTTGTTGAAAATTTGGTTTTTTTTGTTTGTTAATTACTATTCACTGCCATTATGTATTCAGTGCCATTACTAGTAATCAGTTTATTCACATTTTCCCTTTCTTCAGGCTTCTGTGTTGAAAGATTGTTTGTTTATAAGGATTTATCCTTTTCTTCTATGCTTTCTGATTGGTATGCATATAATTGTTCACAGTATTCTCTTATGACCCTTTGTATTTCTGTACTGTAGGTTGTAATTTCTCTGTTTTCATTTTTTGTTTTATTTATTTGCACTCTCTGTCTTCTGTCTTGATGAATTTGGCTAAAGCCTTGCCAATTTTGCTTATCTTTCAAAGTTATTTTCACTGACCTTTTCTGTTTAATTTTTCAGTCTTTATTTCATATATTTCCACTCTGATCTTTATTATTTTCTTCCTTCTACTAACTTTGGGCTTTGTTTTTTCTTATCTTTTAGTTCCTTTATGTATAAGTTTAGATTGTTTATTAGAGATTTTTGTTTCCTGATATAGGCCTGTATCACTATGAACATACATCTTAGAATTGCTTTGTACAGCACCCCATAGATTTTGTAAGTTGTTTTACCATTCTCATTTGTCTCAAAAATTTTTTCTTCATTTCCTCTTTGACTTATTCACCTGACCAGTTGATTGTTTAATAGCATGTTGTTTAATCTCCGTGTTTTTTGTTTTGTTTTGTTTTTTCTTGTAATTTTCTAGTTTCATTTCTAGTTGTGGTTGGAAAAGATGCTTGATATTATTTCTATCTTCTGAAATTTATTGTGACTACTTTTGTGGCCTAACATGTGATCTAACTTGGAGAATGTTTCATGTACACTTGAAAAAAATGTGTATTCTGCTTTTTATGGGATGGAATGTTCTATAGATAACTATTAAATCCATCAGGCATTATGTGTCATTTAAGGCCAGTGTTTCCTTACTGATTTTCTGTCTGGATGATCTATCCATTGATGTAAGTGGGGTATTAAAGTCCCCACCTATTATTCTATTGCTGTCTATTTCTCCCTTCATTTCTATTAATATTTGCTTTACATATTTAGGTGCTCCTCTTTTGTCTGACATGAGTATTTCTATCCTAGTTTTCTTTTCATTTTAATTTGTGGGGTATATCTTTTTTAATCCTTTAGGGTTGAAGTGATTCTCTTGTAGGCAGCATATAGAAGGGTCTTGTCTTTTCATCTATTCAGCTACCCTATATCTTTTGATTAGAGAGTTTAGTCTAACTATTGAGATATATGTATTTACTGCTATTTTGTAAAATGTTTTCTGGCTATTTTAGAGTTGTTCTCTCTTTATTTCTTCTCTTTGTGGTTTGATTTTGTATTTACTGTATGTTCTTTCTTATAAATGGTTACCATGAGTTTTACATATAACATCCTAAGTATATAACAGTTTCTTTTTAACTGATAGTAACTTAATTTTATTTTATTTATTTTTAAACTTTTATTTATTTTTTGGCCACACCATGTGGCATATGGGATCTTAGTTCCCCGACCAGGGATCGAACCCATGCCTCCTGCAGTGGGAGCACAGAGTCTTAACCACTGGACTGCCAGGGAAGTCCCAATAGTAACTTAATTTTAAACACCTTCTAAAGTGTTATATTTTTATTCCCCTGGCATTTTTTATAATGTTATGACACATTTTAGATTTTTAATGTATCCCTTGACTAATTATTGTATTTTTAATAACTTTAAATTTTACCCTTCATCTTTGCTTTATAAGATCTTTCTAAATCTATTACCTTTATTATTTATTAACTTTTTCCAGTGTGATTTATATATATATATATGTGTATATATATATATAGTGTGTGTGTGTGTGTGTGTGTGTGTGTGGTATGCGGGCCTCTCACTGCTGTGGCCTCTCCCATTGCGGAGCACAGGCTTTGGACGCGCAGGCTCAGCAGCCATGGCTCACGAGCCCAGCTGCTCCGCGGCCTGTGGGATCCTTCCGGACCGGGGCACGAACCCGTGTCCCCTGCATCGGCAGGCGGACTCTCAACCGTTGTGCCGCCAGGGAAGCCCCTATATATTTTTTTATTCTTAATCAGTGCCTTTTCTTTTTAGCTTGGAGAAGTCCCTTATCATTTCTTTTAAGACCAGTTTATTGGTGATGAACTCCTTTAGCTTCTGCTTATCTGTAAAACTCTTAGTCTCTAAATTCTGAATGATAACTTTTCCAGGTAGAGAATTCTTAGTTCATTTTTTTTTTCTTGCAGCACTTTAAATATGTCATGCCACTCCGTTTTGGCCTCCTGAAAAATCTGCTGATAGCCTTATGAATATTCCCTAATATATAATGTTTCTCTTCTCTTGCTGATTATAAGACTTTCTATTTACCCTTAATATTTACCATTTCAATTGTATTGTATCTTGGTCTTTATCTCTTTGATTTCATCCTATTTGGAATTCTATGGGCTTTCTCTACCTGGCTCTCTGTTTCTTTCCTCAGATTAGGTTAAGTTTTTAGCTATTCTTCAAATTTTCTGGCCATTTCTCTCTCTCTTCTCCTTCTGGGACCCCTATAATGCAACTCTTAATCCACTTGATGTTGTCCCAGAAGACACTTAATGCATCCTCACTTCTTTTATTTATTTATTTATTTATTTATTTAAATTTTGCTACTCTGTCTGGATGCTTTCCATTGCTTTGTCTTCCTGCTTGCTGATTCATGTTTCTGTTTCATTCATTCTGCTGTGGAATCCCTCTAATGTATTTTTCAGTTCAATTATAACTTTTGTTTGGTACTTTGTTATATATTTTATCTCTTTATTGAAGTTCTCAGTGTGTTCATCCATTCTTATCCCAAGATCAGCATCGTTATGATCATTACTTTTAATTCTTTGTTAGTTAGGTTGCATATCTTTGTTGCATTAGGTCTTTTTCTGGGGATTTGCCTTGTTCTTTTGTTTGGAACATATTCCTCTGTCTCATTTTGCCTGTCTCTTTGTGTTTGTCTACATGTATTGGTTGAAACTGTTACCTCCCTCAATCTTAAACGAGCGACCTTGTGTAAGAGCTGCTCCCTGTGGCCCTGAAGTGCAATCTCCCCTGGCCACCAGAGGCAGGCACTTTATGGTTGTTTCTTGTGTGAGCTGGGTATGCCTGTCACTGTGATAGAGTCACAGCTGCTGCACAGGGAAGACAGGTCTCAGGATGCTTATGTGGCCTGGTTGCGGCTTGGCTGCTGTGTGGCGAGGGCAGGGCTCAAATCACTTGCATGTCTCAGTTGTGACCTGGTCTCTGTGTGTGGTGGGTGGGGCTCAGTGTGCCTGCCTAGCCTGGTTACATCTTCTCTCCTGCCCTGCAATGAGGGCAGGCCAGGGTGCTCACACATCTCTGTCGGGCTCAGTCTTTGTGTGAGGTTGGCAGAAATCAGGGCACTCGCCCAGCCTGATTGTGGGTCAACTGCTGTGTGGAGAGGACAGGGCTCGGGGTGCTCACTGGCCCATTTGTAGCCCATCTTCTGCACAGGGAAGGTGGGGGTCAGGGCACTTTCCCTTCTCAGATCTATGTGGGGAGCCACCTGATTTATTCTTGATATGCCCCTATTTCTGTGGGTGTGCCAAGACCTGTCAGTGTTCCAAGGGGAGGAACCTCATTTAGTAGCTATTTTCAGTCTGATTGGATACCAACCCCTCAGGCAACAGCTTTTGGAGTATACAGGTATATACAGTCCTGTAAAGTCACAATTGTAACTCTTCTGGCCCCTAGAACAGAAGATCTGGAGGTATCCCCTTGGTGACAGTTGCAAAAATAGAGGCTCTCAGCAAGCATTTAAGCTCTTTTTTGGGGAGTCTTGTCAAGGAGTAGTGACGCCAAGGAGTGTGCAAGTATAATGTTTCTCAGCTTTTGTCCCTTGAGATTGACTCCTTAGCCTCTAGATGTGTGGGAAACCTGAGGTCTGTCCCTCAGGGTGAAGCTTCAGGCTAAGGAAATAGGCCTTTTGTGGAAAGTCTAGGGTTGTGTTTCAATCTGCCGTCTGTGTGTTGCCTGGGGGATGGTGATGGCCTGCCAAGAGCTGTCTTTCTGATTGTCACAGTCCCGTGACTCTCAAGAACACCAGCCCCTTGGCCACCAGTGCCCCGCCATCATGCGGTGTCCCTTGTGTGGATGGCTCACACCCACTTGCTTTATCTAAGTAGCTGGAATGTGAAGGGGATGGGGCTGGATCTCCTGCTTCCAAGAAAGCAGTGGGAAAGTGACTTGTCTGTGTGCACCTGTGAGCTTCAGCAATGCAGCCTGAGAGTGCTTTGTGCACACATGCTGGCTTTAGGCTAGGAGTGGGACAACACCACAGCTGCTCCAGCCAGCAGTTAGGGAAGTGTGGCAGCCACCTGCTTCACAGACCGTAACTAGAGACGTGGAGAGTGCTGTGACCCTTCACACCCAGCACCCCCTTCAGGGAATGGGGTGGGACTGGTGCTCAGCCACCGGGGCTCTCCAGCTTCGGCATTGTGGCACCCCCATGTCCCAGGTCACTGTCTGTGCAGGCAGGTTAGGTGGGGAGCACAACAGTGGTGTCTGCCAGCCCCCTGTTTCTGGGGAGCATTCCCACTGCCCACCAGCCCTCCAGCCTATGCTTTTAGATTCACAAATGACTCTCTTATTCACGTATAGTCTCAGCACTTTTCAAACTGCTGTTATTTCTCTGGGTCTCAGGGTGAATGAGACTGCATGGAAGCCCTTTAACAGGGTACTCTCCATTTCCTATAGCATGTTGGGACCCTTAAGTGTCAGCATCATTGATTTCCTTAGTCAGGCATTTTGAGGGCTTATCTCTTCAATGTAGATCCCAGGGCCCAGGGTGCCTGATGTGGGCATCCACCCCTTGTTCCTCCGGGAGAAGACTGGTCTGGTGAGCACCTTCTCTATTCTGTGTGGCCACGCCAGTGGGAATTGGCAAGAGCATTTCCCTGCCTCTCCTACCAGGGTAGTCCTTTTGATTCCTTTCTGGGGCAGGTGCTCAGCTAGTTCTCAGGTTCTTTTCAGAGGAAATTTATCCATATATGTGTAGATTGTCATGTCCATGGGAGGAGTTAAGTCCAGGCTCTTCCAATACCTCTGTCTTGAACCATCTCCCCAAGAACTAGAATCTTACCTATAACCTACCTCCTCTTTCTGCATTACATCCTCCTACCTCCCACATAAAGGCAATCACACTCCCAAATTTCAGGTTTCTCCTTCTCTTGCACTTTCTTTATTTTATTTTTATTACATATACATGAATATCTAAACAATATTTTGTTATCTTTAACACTTAAAAAAAAATACTGTGCTGATGATTTTCACTCAATAATACCTTGCAAAAATGAATCAGTTTTATGTGTAGCTCTTGTTTATTAACATTCACAGCTGTAATATATTTTCTCACATGAATATACAACATTGTTATGAACAGACTGTACACATTCTTGTGTGTATTTCCTGGTACATACGTGTAAGAGTTTTTGTGAGTATCTTCTTGGAAATGAAGTGTTTTAGAGTATGTGAATGACAAAATTTTCAATATTTGTTCAAATAGATTTCCCAGCAGGCTATATTGAACATTAGTTTACAACATGTTTTTTAAAACTTGATAATGTCAGTCTTCTCTCTATCGTGCACGTGCACTCTTTTTTTTTTTTTACAAGATGATGGGTAGGTCATTGAGAGATATGCCACCTGATGTACAGTAAGAAATTTTCTTTATCAAAGGCATCTTATAAAATTATATTACAACTTAAAAATAAAATGACAAGCCACAATCTGGAAGGAGACAAACAAATAAAAATCCACAAAAAATATAAACAGAAATTTCAAAGGGGAACATAATGTCAATAAACATAAGCTTTTAACTTTGCTCAAAATCTGTTAAACAGGGCTTCCCTGGTGGCGCGGTGGTTGCGAGTCCGCCTGCCGATGCAGGGGACACGGGTTCGTGCCCCTGTCCGGGAAGATCCCACATGCCGCGGAGCGGCTAGGCCCGGAACCTGTGCTCTGCAATGGGAGAGGCCACAACAGTGAGAGGCCCGCGTACCACAAAAAAAAAAAATCTGTTAAACAAATATGAAAGAAAATATACTGGAGTATACAAATGCAGTGTAATGACTGTTGAATATAAATTTTCTACCTTTCCACATGGATGACAATCTTATTTTAGATAGTAGTTGTATGTATATTCTTTGGATCCAATACTTTTCAAAAAATTATTTTAAAAAAGTATTGCATGTGATATTCCCAATTAAAATATCAATAACATAGATGATATTGGTGACTTGGTGAATTCTAAGTGTATCTACTTACAAAGGACAACTCAACTTTCAACTGTATCTGCTGTGCTAGAGTTACAACAAATGTCATGTACAAATATAGTATCTAATATTCTTTAGTCTCTAATTACTATAAATATATTATTGTATTGCAAGGAAGTGTATGCTTTCTAATATTATAGTAATTATAAATTATCTAACACCACTGAAGTGTCTGTAATAATCCACTTTATGAAAGACACTGAAGAATTATATAGAAAAACTTTTCAATGTATTCCTAAGAATATTACTAGCAAAACTTCTTAAAACTTTCATTTAATTTAAAATACAGTTATTAAATTTATTACTGTATTCAAGCAATTTGAAATTACAAAACAACAATTTTTAATTTCATAATAGACTAATAAATTTAAAATATTTGAACACAGAAGTAAAAGCATGCATTTACTACCATTGGAGATTTCTGGACAAGCATGCAATAAGATAGTTCCAAAGTATAAAATGAAGTCTTGGAGATGGGAAGCATAGCATTAATACGTCTTTTTGTTAAGACTTTGTATTTAGAGCAACTTTAGGTTTAAAACAAAATTGGAAAGGCAGTGCAGAGATTTCCCATGTACTGTCTTCTCCTACATGCATAGCCTCCTCATTATCAACATCACTCACCAGAGGTAAGATTTTTAACAAGGATGCACCTACATTGACACATCATAATCAACCGAAGTCCATAGTTTACTTTGGGGTTCACTTTTGGTGAACTCTATACTCTATGGGTTTGGACAGATAAATAATGACGTGCATCCATCATTGTAATATTATACATAGTATTTTCAATACCGTAAAAAGTCTCTGTGCTCTGCCTATTCATCTCCTTCCTTCCCCAATCCTGGCAAGCACTGATATATTTTGTCTCCAGAATTTTATAGGATAATATAATTTCAGGAATAGAGCAAGATCTTAGGTCCTTACACAGCTTCCAACCCTAAATGGAATGTCATTTTACAATATATGATAGATTATTATATATTTATAACTGGAAAAGCTCTATGTGATAGAATTATCTACCTTCAAGAAACCCATCCAATTTTGTGGATAATTCTAATTATTTGCTTTATAGCACACACACACACACACACACACACACACACACACACTGCTATATGTTTAAAGTAGCATTAAATTCTTCTTTCACCAGATAATCCAAATGTCTTCTATCATCATTAAATATAAGTATATACAAATCTAAATGGAAGTTTTTTCCACTATCCTTGTACCATTTAATAGTATACGTGTTATAGTAAACTTTGAACTTTCCTTATTTTTATTTTTTTTTCTGGACTCTAAGACATCCACATTCTTGCCAGTTTTGTGTGTTAACTTGTTATATTTTCTTATAGGCTTCCCTTTTCTATGTGGAAACAAAGAAATGAAAGTGAGACTTCATAACAGCTAAGGAATTTGGCAAAGTAGGGGAGGATATATGGCTAGGTCAATAAGGTCCAGTGAATTATTAAGGTAGCTCAAAGGTTGATTTTTCAGGACACAGTTGCTTCTTTTTCATGCAGACCTGGTATTGTAAACTAAAACTGAACAGGTAACAGAACAAGGCCTTTGGCTTCCATCCCTCCTGATTCAAGGACAAGAAAGTATTGATTAAAGGTATAAACTTAGACATAGTTAAGGTAAGGAGTTTTTTTCCTCTTTTAAAGGGTGAGTCCACAGATCCCTTAGCTGTTAACAAAAGAAAAGAGATGAGACAAAGGTAATTCCAAAAAGTGGATACATATAAAAATTCACAAGGGAAATTCACACACAAAAGAGAGGTGAAGAAGTAGAAAAAGATCAAGATAAAAACTCACAAAAACTCAGTGCAAGGGTAGAACAATATAGAGTAAAATAACTACTTTGGGGCAGTGATACTGAGATACTGTGTAATTGAAGTTGCCATTTTACATAATCCAAAGTATCATTCTTAAGGTGCCCTATGTCCTCACTATATTCATCTCTTAGTATTTCTCTTTGAGTAGTTTAAAACAATAATTTTTGTCTTTAAGTTTCTTTTGTTCTGAGTATTTACATTCTGTGTCTTTTTAAGCACATTTTTATCTATCAGGAATTAAGCTATATCTTTGGGATTCAGTATCTCCTATCCAATATATCTTTTTTTATATTAATCAATTAGGAAGAGTCTCATACAAGTAAATACCACAGACAACTACTATTTATTTCTGCAAACACTAAAATATTTTAAAAATAATTATTATACCATAGATCACATTTAATACTTAATGTTATTCTCAAGATATTTTTTCTTTAACCATTTTTTTCTTTATTGAAGTATAGTTAATTTACAGTGTTGTGGTAGTTTCAGGTGTACAGCAAAGATTAATTGAACTGTTTATTTAATGCTTTAACCATCATTATGAACCTTCATCACTGCATTTGCAGTGAGCTTTCTCCGGTGACTACTTGCAACATTTTTCATCTCTGATCTCTTTGTCAAGTTGTCATCCTCATGTCTCCTGCCATTACCATTCCTGCTTTTAAGAGATATGCCTGAATAAAAAATCATAAAAAAATAAAATAAAATTCTGTCCGTAAAGAAAAAAAAAAGATATGCCTGTACACACAGTATTTCTTCTCACTCTCAAAGTGAAAGCTGTTGTCAGCTGAGGACTATTTTGAATGGCCAGAGTTCTTTTCATGAAAGAGTGAACTTGTAGAGAGAAAATTATATGGTCAGAAATCAATCTCTGAGTAAGAAAATGTTTCTCTTTGTTATTTTTAATTAGTTATCACCTTGGTGCATTAGGTGATATTTAAAAATGAGTTGTGATTTAAATTATTTTCTCTGTATTTCCAAATTTACTAAGGTAAATATTATACAAGTTTCTTCTGATTTGGAAACAGATGTAAGAATTAGCTAAAGGATGTGAACAGCTTTTTTATATTTCAGATCAGTCTGAAATGACTCAGAAAGATGATTGTGATCTGCTTTAGCACAAAGAATATAATTAGAGCTTGTCAAATCAATCTACTTAAAATCATGTTACAATACAAGGGGCATTAATGATCCTTAAGCTGAATCTTATGTAATGGTTTAAAATAAATACATCCTTCATCAGTGCCGTGGTAATCTGTCAATAGTTTATTACAAGCATATAAATTCATATTCAAACATTAATATCACCAAACAATCACTTAAGATATTTTAGTTTCTTCCCAAGAACTTACTGTCTTTTTTCCTGCCTTCGCACTTTTTTTTTTAAATCATCTTCTTATTTCTCTCTTTGACTCTTGAATCCCTGTTCTTAACCATCACATCAGAAAGGCCATATTTATTTTGTTTCCTTTCACAGGGACCAGCTTTGGTAGTGTTGGCTACAGAGCTCTCATTTCTGCTGACTTTGCTCAGGATTTCCAGACTTGGTTTAGCCTTTATACCACTTATCACCATGGTTCCTGACATCATTAAAGATGAGGGTTTGTTTCTTTCCCCCTTTCCTTGTTTTTTCTTTTTGAGAAGAAAAGTGTTGAAGAAAATTTTGCAGTACCCTCTTTAATCTAAAATCCTAATTTTCTAGCATATGTTATAAATTGTCAAAACAGTATCAGAAACGCTTTTCTTCTAGCAATATTGTCCTTAGTGGATAATGGATAAAATCTTCTATAGGTGTTTTTTTCTTTTTAAAGAATAACACTCTAAAACAAAAATTTTAATAGTAAGTAAAAGTTTGTTCATGCATATCAAGGGAAGGAAAATATGTCATGTTAAACAGTTTTTATGTCGTATGTTATATCTTAAAGACAGCTTTAATAGAAATATTTACTAGGCTTTAACTTCATATGGTAAGAGTGGCAGTATTTTTAGGAGATTCCTGTAACTTAAATTGTATCATTGACATCAATAAAATATAAATATATGTCACATGTCCATTCTAAAACAAAGCACATGTAGAATCCCTGCAAGTATGAAATTCAATCAATAATCATTTTGTGAAGACTAGAGAGGCAGTTATAAAACATTCCATTCTGTTTGTAATTTAAATATGCTTTTGTCTCTGAAACCCTGGACTATCATTTTATAAATAGTTTCAATAACCCCTTATCTGCCTTAGTACATTACAGTTGTCCTGGATGTCAGGAATATTAGGGTGACTCCTACAACTTATATTTAGTTTCATGCATATGTATTTATTTTCAAGTTCATTTTCTAGTTCTGTACCAAGTATATAGAATCAGAGCACCACAGTTTGAAAATTAAAGTTTTCTAAAATAATATTGTAACAGAAACAAAATACCAGCTCACATAGATATGTATATATACATACACACATACATACATACACACACACATACACTGTTTTTAACCAGGTATTTTTCTAGACCTTATAAATTGTATGAGATGATGTGTATGCTATTGTCTTAATTTTAAATATGAAGCGACTGAGTCTGAATGTTTTAATAAGGTAGTGGAGGTCATACAGTGGGTTTTCTTCCTCATCTACCTAATCATCAGGCCAACTCTTTTATTATAGTACTATAATGTTTCCCTATTATTCTTTTAATGGTGTATACTATTTTTATATACATATTCTTAAAGACCTTATAAAATCCTAAATAAAAGCTAAAAAGCTAATCAAGTCTAGATTTGGTGGCAAGTTCTCATTAATTGAAAAAGAAAAGTTCAAGATGATCAGAAAGCAAGGCCCTGTATCTGTTATGTTCCTGTATTTTATTGACAGTCTTTATCAGTTTTAATGGGAGGTTCTTAAAATACTTTATAATCTATGAATTTATGAAGGAAAAGATTTGTAAAAAACATCAAGAGCTTATCATTTAGAGACAGCCACTGATATAATTCATATGTATTTCTTACCATTTCCCTCTTTTTAAATATGCAAACACAAATAGCTTTTAACTGAGATCACATGTTGATGTTTGTAATCTGAAGATGGCAATTAAATTCAACCATGATAGTTTTTCCTGTAACTAATGTGAGAAAACCTATCTTAAACAGCCACATGATGTCCTGCCTTATGGATACATCTTAATTGATTCAACCTTTAGTATGCCATTTATTTTTTTCCCTTTGAAGGTATATATATATATATATATATATATATATATATATATATGCATGCTATATTTGTATGTGTATATATATGCATGAAATAAACAATCTCATTCAAGGATATTTGCATATATATTAATTCCTCATGATAAACTTTTACAAAATTAAATACTGAGCAAAAGAATATGATTATTTATAAACCTTTTGATATATAAGAATCTCCTTACTGATTGTTAAGACATATGTTTTAATAGTATGGTTGAAAATGTGTTTTCATGTTTACTGGATATTAGGGTTTTTATGATTTGGCTTTCCATAAATTTAGCTCATTTGTCTTTTGATGTGTTTGTCTTTGGAGTAAACACGCTTTTACTCCCACTGCCTTGTTATACGTACTTGCAGTATTAGTGCTCCATTCCTTTTGAGGGAAGGCAAAAGCGAGTTCATGGAGGTAGATGAAAGGAAGTACATATCTCCATCTTTCCCGTAACCCACCAAGGTCCTCTGCTCATTCTTTTCATGATCAAAAATAATGAAAATAATGAAGGTCGCCACCAAATGATCGTAACCATCTATACTCAGGTTAACACAGATTATTTAGACTTCTACCTCAGGTGCGCTGTGACTGCAGTTTAACTGAATGAAAATCACACTGTCAATTAAAAATAGAGTGAAAAGTGGGTCGTGACTGAAATGTAGTTTCTTTAGGAGCAAAGGAAATAAGGTATAATTAATAGAATCCAAACTGGACAACGTGAAAACACAGATAATTTGTCTGTTCTTTTATTCTTCCATAATTGAAGATACAGCATTTGAGTACTGGTATAAATAAAATCGATGCATAAAATTATATTCTGATGAAAACAATTAGTAAAATTGTACTTTTAAATTAACTTAATTTTCTTCAAACTCAATGCTAAGAATTCTAGTTTAAAATAGGATCTCCTTCAGGGTTAAGCATGAAATGTTAAGAAAGATTTATCAGGTATCTCCTGACATGTGAAGAGTAAGGAGAAAGAAATAATTCTCTAGGATTCTTCAATTCAGAAATATAAGTCTGTTTGACTAAGAGAAAATGAGCCCTGCATTCAGACCGAGTGCCAATCACCACCAGGAAACAAGCGAGCAGAACAAGTCACCCTTGGGAATATTGTTTGCATGATTATAATTCTGTAGGCAAAGCTGTAGTTGAGGTACATCCTGAGTACTACAGTTTCTCATGTGCTTTATCAATTTAAAGAATTAGAGAATTCGTAAATGATATTAAGGACATAGTCTACATGAGAATGCTGAAACCTAACAGATGATAGAATTCTGAAAATGGGACATGGTTTTAGAGATGTTTGTAAAAACATGCATAGAAGCAAGCTCCAAGAATTAGAATTTGATAAGACCATAAATGTATTAAAAGTAATTCATGAGGAGGAAAAATGGAGACTTCAATTGGATAGAAGCAGAAGGGAAAAGAAGAAAGATTTGAATTATTGGTTTAAGTGGAATAAAATACAATATTTTAGAAGTATTCCAATGACATGTTTTCTTACCCTCACATCTTCACACAAAAATGTTACAATAATTTACAAGGGTTAAGAGAACACGTGGGTGTGGTAGATCAGCAATATCTTTTGTGGAATGATTTTCTGTCAAAAATTTGTCATTATATTCCCTTGAAATGTGGAAAAAGAAAACAATGCATCCCCTTTTCTAATATGTGAAGTTAAGAGGTATTCATAGCTCAGAGTAAACAACAAAGTGCTTTATTTTCTTGTCCTGGAAAATGATTTCAAAACTTGCTTCTTATTTTAAATAATTAAAAAGTTGCATGTGGCTTGCTATTATCCTCGTGCCAGCCTCCCTCCCCTCTGAGCCCACCTCTCCACCATCCATCCCAACCTCCTCACCTTCTAAGAAGACACTTTGCTCAGGAGCCACTGAGAGGTCAAGGCCTTTTACTTTAATGATGGCAATAATGAGCAAAGGCACAAAAAATTAGCAATCAAGGAGGCTAAATGGATTTACTGCACTGTGAAATGTTGAAAATATTTCTCGAGGGAAACAGAAGACTCCAAAAAGCAGACAGGAGAGTGTTTGTTTTTATTTTATTTTTGTTTTTAATTTTAACTTTTTATATTTGGGGGGAATGAGAGGGGAATGTAGGAAGTCAGGGGAAGAATTTTTTATCTAAAATGGAATTTTTAAAATTGTATGAACATACATTAAATTTCAAGTATAATGATATAGAAAGAATGAAAGTTGAAACTTAAAAGGTTCTGTATCTCTTCTAATTAATGTTTTCCAGATTTGAATCCTAGAACAATGTTATATATTTCTAAAAATAATAACACATTATCATTACTCTTCTGAACAATTTTTATACATAATTGTGTCTTGAAAGCCCTTCTCCTGAAGCTAACAAAGAATTCGTTTCTAGCAATGACGTGAACAAATATCAGGATAACCTATTAGGGTAATGATCTGATGCACTTTCAGTGGTATAAAGTAAGCAGTTTGGGATGTAGTTTATTATTATAATATTTCTTGGTTTTTGCTTTCTATATTTGCATTTCTTGATGGAGTTTGATATTGAAAAAATAGTGTATTTAAGAAAAAATCACTATTTCTAGAGAAAAAATTTCTTCCAACTTTAGAGTTCACATTTTTCATCACTCATTAATGAATAATTTTTGTGTGATTTAGAAGATACAGCTAAGAAAACACCACCACCTAGAAATAACCTATTTCTCCTTTCAGTTCTCTCAATTTTAGTTTGATGTATTTTGATGTGTTATTCTTAAGTACATAACGTTAAGGATGGTTGTGTCTTCTTGGAGAATTGACCCCTTTATCATTATGTAGTACCCCTCTTTATCCCTGGTTAATTTACTTGTTCTGAACTCTGCTTTGCCTGAAATTTATATATTTTGATTAGTATTAGGTGTGTATTAGTCTGTCCATAGACTGGTGGCTTAAACAACAGAAATGTATTGTCTCAAAGTTCTGAAGGTTAGAAGTTACCTATGAGGACTTGGGGAGGAGGGAGATGGGGATGGAGAGAAAGAGTTCTCATGTCTATTCCCGAAGTCAAGATAGGGTTGGAATTTTTCACAGGTCATTTTGATACATATTGTCCAAAATCCACAGGTTGAGACTCACTGTTCTATACTCTATACAAGTATTAATGTACTAGAATTCTAATTAACTAAGATTCTTACCACAATCCTGTTTTCTGTTTTACCATTATTATCCTCATGTGTGGATGAAAAAGCTAAACCCCAGAGTGGTTCATTAACTTGCCAAAATTCACACAGTTAGTAAAGGGCATGAAAAGGTATTTCAATTCTAGATTCTGTGCTTACAAATAGTATATTAGACTACCCATATATGGATAATTGTTAAATGAATCTAGTTATATTGGCAAAATTAAGTACTTTTGAAACAAGATCCCTAAAAGATTCTCCACCAGGGAAGCCCCATGAATGCACATTTTAAACTGTAAACCATTCCACATATTGTAGGTGCACTTTTATGAATTTCTGCTTAAAAAAATTAAGAAACAAGTGTCGAAGAGGATAAACCATTTTTTTAATGCTGTTAATAATGTCACATTTGCAGAGTCTCTTCTGTGCAAGAACTTAAAATCATGTTCATGGGGGCTTCCCTGGTGGCGCAGTGGTTGAGAGTCCGCCTGCCGATGCAGGGGACACGGGTTCGTGCCCCGGTCTGGGAAGATCCCACATGCCGCGGAGCGGCTAGGCCCGTGAGCCATGGCCGCTGAGCCTGCGCGTCCGGAGCCTGTGCTCCGCAACGGGAGAGGCCACAACAGTGAGAGGTCCGCATAACATGTTTATGTTGGGCATCCTCCGCTTTCAGATGGAGAGTTTATTTATACTGTGCCTAGTTCTCCACTTCCACAGTGTAACATATTCAATACTCCTATTTTTGTTAGGTTCATTTTGGAAGAGTTAAAAGCAAGAATGTTCCTGAATTAAGTATTTCTGAAAGACCATTATGAGATTAATTGATACTAAAAGGATGAATATTCTTCTGGCAAAATTTATTTTTATGCTATGTGTGAGAGATCTAAAAGGCTAAGTAGCTTCTTATCGCTTTACTAATGGCAGAGTTTTAAACACATGTAAATCATAGGTTATTTAAAAATCTTGGTTACAATAAACATGTAAGATTAAGTCAGTGAATACGAAGGTTGCAGAGAGAGACAAGCTATCCTAATGTAGAGCTCAAGTTGGAACAATGCCATTTCATAAGCACATGACCCTGACCATTTATCCTGAAGAACCTTCGTGAAAGATTTTTCTATGCCTCGATCATCTGTATTGTCCCTTCATAGATTTGTGTTTGCAAAGTTACATAGAGAGAGGCTGAATCATTTTTAGACACTAACCTCCCATTAGAATAGCCCCCTGATCCCACTGAGAGGATAACCAAACCTTAGACAATTTTCTGCACAATCTGGTCAACTGTCTTTTCTATAACATGCAATTATCAACCTAGCAGGATAGGATTTGATTAATCTTTGTCTTAGTGCTGACTTCTTAACCACCTGTTTCAGAATCTGTAGTTCACTAACTTGGTCTCACCAGCCCTGCCTTCCTGAATAATTCACAGTGATCTCTACCTGTTGTGTACCAAGAATCTGAAGTTTTAATAAGCTTCTCTGGTGATATTCAGGCACATTAAAGTTTGAGAAACACTTCTTCAGCTTGTATTTCTGGATAAGACATACTCTTTCAATGTTTCAGCCTTCAAAAAGTAAAAAAAATACCTCCATAAAGTTACGTATTAAATATAATATGCTATTATCAATCATTATTTAAGCTCTTATTTTCTCTAGCAGAATCAAGGGCAAAGTAAATATCTGAACTCATCACAACCATGTTCTTAGATAGATGTTTAGAATGTTTGAAACCAAAACAAGAAAGGTCACAAACTACCTAACTCATATATCACCTTGTCAGACACTTCCTTTTTGATTAATGCTTTTTGGAAGATTTAAATTCATTAATGTTAACAGTTAATTATAACTCTTTTTTTAACCTAAGAGGATTCAGGATTAAGCAGACACTAAATTAAATTATACTATTTATTAAAAAAAATAAACAAAAAAACCCTCAGACTTGTACCAGGGTACCTTGTCTCTGTCTTTCCCACTACAATTCTTACCTCATTTTTTTCAAATATTTCTGTAATTCATAGATAATGTTTTTAAAGTCCATTTTTCTGTCTTTAAAAATATTTTCACCTATCCTTAGGGAAGGTGTACAATGACCTTGGGTAGAAGGTGTGCAATGACCTGGGGTGTAGAAGACCCCAGAGACTACCTCTCTTATGGGGGGGTTGTACAATGTTTTATAGATAAGTATAAATGCAGATTTTGGCCTATGTATTTCATAGCTGTAAAATCAGAAGTGGGGTCCTGCTCATACACAGTGTACGCATAAGGCACACAAGATGATTAACTGCCCATTAGCTGTCTGATCAGTTTTCATGCCTGACATCTGTGTCCTACCTAGCATCAGATTTGAAAAATTTGATCCTTACCTTCATCAGTTTTGAAAATACTACAACACAGTTAAAATGCTATGAAAGAAAACATATATTAATAATTCCCGTCATTACTCAAATTTGTCATGATTGCTTTTTGCTGTTTTTCCATATGTTCTGCCTGTGTGCATGCACACACATTGTTGAAGCGATTTTCATTGTTTTGAGATACTTCACCTTCTGATAGTCATACCATTGGTTAAGAAAGAGCACCAGCTCAATACTGTCCTCCTTATGTATTTCAGTGAGTTGTATCACCATCCTCTTACAGAAATTCGGACAGTCATACTGAACTTGCCGTCTACCCCATTCCTCTAGTCATTAAATCTTACTGATTATGGATCTTATAAATAAGTGTATTTCTACCACCATTTCCTTAGGATGAAGATGTAAAATGAGACTTCAGCAGTTGTCTCCGTTTAAGATGATGCGCAATGCTATTGGAAATTGGTAAAATAATTACTTTCATTTTCTAAAAAAAGATACTAACTACATTTGCAGTGCTTGCTAATGAGAACCCTCCAGCCCATCAGCCATCCTCCAGCCTAGATTAGAAAACAATTCGTCAGGAAATCTTAGGAAGATGTTTTGGAAAGAGCTTTCTGAGTGCCATGGCTGTACATCCCTGTGCTCCAACCCCCTTCCTCAATCTCAAACCGAGAGTATTAGATTCAAGGAATCTTTAACGGACTCTTCTCAGAAGGACTACTTAGCAGGTCGAACAACCCCACCTGAAAAGGTCTGTGTACAGTTAACTTTTTTAGGTTATTTCCTGAGGGCAGAATAATAAGAGATAGTAACTCTAATGCCGAGTAACTGCCATTGCCATGCTAGGAAATGGGCTGCAAGCAGGAAGTCTCCAGGACATGGGTAGAGATATCGCTGAATATACAAAACAACCCTCCAGGGAAATGACCAGCTTTCGAGCACGTGTCCCACAGACCCTGGTTGCACCAACTCTAGATTTTAACAACACTAGTCAAGCAGGACTGTTTTGATACCTTACCATTTCTTCCTTCATTTATCCAAAACCTGGGAAGGAGATGACTGCCCCTACTTCCCCAGTCTTAGAGAATTTCCTGGACAAGACAGATTAGGAAAGTGAAGTGTTTATTTGGGTAAGATTGATATTTTGATATTACAATGAACTTTCTCATGTTGACAATGATATTTATCACCTTCAAGTGCTTGGGAAGGTATAGGATCCAAGCAAGATGCTTTTCAGGGTGGGGAAAAAATATGAAAAGAGCAAGCTTGAATATATGGTGAGAAAAAATTAAATTTCTTTCCTCCATCTAAACTCTTGACTTTTTAGCTCATTCTGGTTACATGAATTTCACCATCACTTTTTACTGCAGTGGTCTATTTTAATAGTATATTCACTTCAAATTTTCCCAGCTCTAAGAAAAAATGACCCAATGGCAGTCCAAGTCATCATCTTTATATACAAATATGTTTATGTCTGAGTCCGCATTAATATTATTTGACTGTTTCTTTTAACTAAAAGATGTATGGTAAGCTTCTTAACCTGGGTCTCCTTCCCTCTTTAGCCTCATCTTTTTCACAGTACCCATCTCCCAATTCGTATCTGCTCTTCACCTATAATTGACTCTTTTTTATCAAGATATAACTGACATATAACACGGTGCAAATTTAAGGTATACAGCATGTTTAATTGATACATTTATGTAGTGCAGTATGACTACCACTGTAGCGTTAGCTAACAACTCTTTCACATCACATAATTATTTTGTGTGCATATGGTGAGAACAATTAAGATCTAATCTTTTCATTTTTTGATATAGCTGGCCTTTTGTACAATTTCTTCTCCATGTGTAATATCCTTTTCTATCACTCCCACTTATTTATCTGGCCCACTCTCTCTCATGCTTCTGTTGCAGCTTGTGTGACTTTTTGCACATTTCACTGAAGACTTAAGACTGGATCAAATGTGTATGAGATATGCTTCAAAATATATACTTTCATAACCACAGCTTCTGTAATATTTGCTTTGTGTGGCACTGTAAATTTTTGGTATCATTTAGTAACCTGTAAACTTCTGGTGCCAAGAGATTGTGTGTTTCTCTAGTGACTGTCACAGGCCATTGTAATGGCATTTAACATATTTCTGAATGACTCTTTGAATGGGAGTTGGAAAAATCTGCGACAGCAGAACCATGTAGGCAGTTTGGTGTTGTCCTGCCAATAAGTATATCAGGCACAGTGGAAGACCATCTTATGTGTTTTTTTTAACATCTTTATTGGAGTATAATTGCTTTACATTGATGTGTTAGTTGTTGCTGTATCACAAAATGAACCAGCTAAACATATACATATATCCCCATATCCCCTCCCTCTTTCTCCCACCCTCCCTATCACACCCCTCTAGGTGGTCACAAAGCACCGAGCTGATCTCCCTGTGCTATGCAGCTGCTTTCCACTAGCTATCTATTCTACGTTTGGTAGTGTATATATGTCCATGCCACTCTCTAACTTCATCTCAGTTTACCCTTCCTCCTCCCCGTGTCCTCAAGTCCATTCTCTAGTAGTTCTGCATCTTTATTCCCATCTTGCCCTTAGATTCTTCAGAACCTTTTTTTTTTTTTTTAGATTCCATATATATGTGTTAGCATATGGTATTTGTTTTTCTCTTTCTGACTTACTTCACCCTGTATGACAGACTCTAGGTCCATCCACCTCACTACAAATAACTCAGTTTCATTTCTTTTTCTGGCTGAGTAATATTCCATTGTATATATGTGCCACATCTTCTTTATCCATTCATCTGTTGATGGACACTTAGGTTGTTTCCATGTCCTGGCTATTGTAAATAGTGCTGCAATGAACATTGTAGTGCATGACTCTTTTTGAATTATGGTTTTCTCAGGGTATATGCCCAGTATTGGGATTGCTGGGACATATGGTAGTTCTATTTAAGGAACTTCCATACTGTTCTCTATAGTGGCTGCATCAATTTACATTCCTACCAACAGTGCAAGAATACTTTTTGCTGCATTGAGACTTGAATGAAAATAAAGTAACATTGGGAGAATCTTTATTGTGCATTATCTTATGAAAGCGTCTCAAAGGCAGATATGTTGTCTTTACTGAAATGGCCAAGTTACTCTGTAATTAGAGACAATAGAAAAATAGAAATCACAATAATATAGCTGAAAACAAAACAAACAAAAAAGCTTTGTTAAGGAGGCCTAACTTAATGATATATTGTTTGGATATTTACAGAAATTTTCTATAATTTTTTTCTCCTTTCACTTCTTTGTGGGCTTATTTGCAGGCTATCTCCCTGCTAATTTCACCCTGCTTGTAGTCCTGACTTTATCACTGAGGTCAGCCTTCTGCAAGTTTACAGTGATCTCTTTTCTAACTAAAGATCAGAGATTTAGAAACTTTGGTGCATTACTCTTTCAATGTAATGTAATGATGTTTATTATTGTGGCTTTCTTAGTTACTATCTAAAGAGAGGTCTTTGAAGATAGCACTAACCTCTCTCATTTAAAAAGCAAAATTAGATTACTCAGTTTGCCTTAGTTCACAACACATGGCCATTAGGTTTCTTAATGGATTTGGAAAACTCAATAATTCCTTGCTAAGATTAGATTTTATTAGATTTGGATGTCTTTTGTACTAACTTTTAAAGATCTGTAGACAGTATAATCATATTAGAGTCCCAGACTCAATGCCTTACAATATATTATAACATTTTTATTGGCTCTTCACAAGCACCTAAAGTCACATTGAGAGCAATATGATACTGAGTGTTCACAAAATTAAATTCACAAGGCGAGAAATTGTCATATCCTTGCATTGTAGAATTGTTTTTCCCTTGTTAGCATATTTCTTCTTTGTTTTCACGTACTCTTATAGTTGTCAGGAAGGAGAAAACCTATGTCGTTTATAAAATAAGAAAATATATTTTACATATCTTATATATATTATGTATAACATAAAACAAGAAGGAATGGTATTTAAAATAGAGTAATTACCTCTCACTTTGTACATAGTTTTTATGATGTATGTGTGGTAATTAAGTGCCATATCAGTGCTATCTTAATTGAAACCTATTTCTTGTACTAAATTATCAGGAAATACAGGCCATGCATTACAATATTTCTTTCTAAATACTGACTACAGAAACAATGGCATTTTAAATACAACTGTTTTAATGGTTGCCTTTACTGCTGAATATAAAGTTTTCTTGGAAATGACAGTTATGTTGCATGAAGGGAGACCCCTTCCAGGGCCCGAAAGTGGGCTGTTCTGTAACATTTGGAAATGAATTGTCCTAGGAGACAACGTGTGCTGAGTAAGCAAGAGACTTTATTGGGAAGGGACACCCAGGCGGAGAGCAGCAGGGTAAGGGAACCCAGGAGGACTGCTCTGCCACGTGGCTCAAAGCCTTGGGTCTTATGGTGATTGGGTAATTGGGATTAGTTTCCAGGTTGTCTCTGGCCAATCATTCTGACTCAGGGTCCTTCCTGGTGGCGTGCAAGCCAAGATGGATTCCAAGATGGAGGAGGATTGTGGGAGGTTGGTAGGACATTTGGACTGGCGTCTCCCCTCTCCTTTTGACCTTTTGACCTTCCCCGAATTCTTCTGGCTGTTGGTAGCTTGTTAGTTCCACGTGCCTTACCAGGACCTCCTGTTGTAAGATAACTCATGCAAGTGGTTACTATTGGGTCTGGCCAGGGCGGGTGGTTTCTGTCAGTGATTCCCCTAACAGAGTTCAGTAAGTGAGGAACACAATAAACTCAATAACAATAATAATTTTAAGCATGTAACACAAATGGTATATCTCAGATTTGTATAACTCATTCAAAGTAATGTGTCATTGTTACTGATGTGAAAGACTGGATGTCTACAAATTTAAATATGTTTATCAAAATATTTTTAAAATGTCAGAGGGATGATATGTAAAAAGCACATTCCTATAGCAGGTGTGCCCCACAGAGTCCATCGTTCCCTGGGAATAGGTCCTTTGGTGCTCACATTTCTTTAGTGTCAACTTGAACTTTGATCTTTTGGGGGTTTGGCTGATAATCTTTGCATATGTTTCTTTTGTGCAATAAACATCTTATGTGCTTGATCTCCAGTGTTTCCTGGGCATGTTGCATTTGGAACTGCCTGCATTTCTGTCCTTGCTGGGAGTGGCGAGGGAGCTGGAATGAGAGGGAAGACAGACTAGGCTGGATGAAGTTTGTTCATAGCTGAAATCACTCTGGGAGAAGGGATCCAACAGTCCTAGATGCAGTCATTTTCTCTCAAACTGAAAAGCCCTGACCTGTTCCCTAATATGATAGTTCCTGTAAACTCAAGTCTTATCCTTAGAAGCATCCTGCTTTTTCTAGTTTATCTGGGCAGCTACTTTTTCCTTCTATAATCTGAAAATATTAGCTTTTTGTTATATCTTGTGAGTATCTCTCTGAGTAGAGTATAAGTAATCCCAACTATGAAATATGTTAAATGAACAGTTTTAGGTGACCACTGATCACAGTTAATTTATCAGTTTTTCTCACTTGACTGAGAGCAGTATCTCTACCCTGCATTGTAACTTGGGACCATGCAAATTATCCAAATTGAGATGATATTATGAATGAAAACAGGCACTATTAATAATTGTGCTGGGAGAGTGGGTAAAAACTAGTACTGTCCCAGACAAACCAATATGTATGACTATATTCTAATTATAACACTTCAGGTTTTATATATTTTTTAAAAGGTATATTGCATGCAAGGATGTGATCATTAGTATTGACCTATTGTTGATTGTATGCAGATATAATCTCATAAATCAGAATAGCAACTCTTAGAAGCCTGGGGCTATATTTTGTGGTTATTTTAATTTTATCCAAGGTACAAAATCAATATTTTTAATAATTGTCTATAATCCAAGTACCCGTGACATGAATTGTTTCATAATTATTCTGATCATGACCTAAGTGACCCAAATTAAAATAAAGCAGTTGACATTTTGAGTGTATACCAGGAGCACATTAATTTTCCAGCAACCATGAGGGTTTTGTATATTATTCTCCTCAACTGAGTGTTAGCTAGCAAGTGACATGGCTTGATTAAAATATATGTAATTGGGACTTCCTTGGTGGTGCAGTGGTTAAGAATCCGCCTGCCAATGCAAGGGACACAGGTTTGATCCCTGGTCTGGGAAGATCCCACCTGCCACAGAGCAACTAAGCCAGTGCACCACAACTACAGAGCATGCACTCTAGAGCCCGCGAGCCACAACTACTGAACCTGTGTGCCACAACTACTGAGGCCCACGTGCCTAGGGCCCATGCTCCACAACAAGAGAAGCCACCGCAGTGAGAAGCCCGTGCACTGCAACAAAGAGTAGCCCCTGCTCGCTGCAACTAGAGAAAGCCCACGTGCAGCATAGAAGACCCAATGAGCCAAAAAATAATTAATTAATTAGTTTAAAAAATATATATGTAATCCATTTCCCTCAAACATAGTATTAACTACTACTTTATACTAGCTCTCATTCTGCTGAGATCTTTTTATGTATCGTCCTGTACTTTATGTATTGTTAATCTTCACATTGAGTTATCTAACGTATTATTACTGTTATTATTATCTAAATCTTTAGGTAAAGGAAGTTTATCAAGTTGTCCCTAACAAATGAGTTGGCATTTTCACCTAGAACTAACTATAAAGCAGGGATTAGGAAACGCTTTCCATAGAAAGCCAAATAGTAAATGTTTTAGACTTTTTAGAGCACATATGGTCTCTGTTACATATTCTTTGTTAGTTTTTTCCAACCCTTTAAAAAGGAACTTGGGGCTTCCCTGGTGGCTTCAACCTGGTGGTTGAGAGTCCGCCTGCCAATGCGGATGGGGGACACGGGTTCGTGCCCCGGTCCGGGAAGATCCCACATGCCGCGGAGCGGCTGGGCCTGTGAGCCATGGCCGCTGAGCCTGCACGTCTGGAGCCTGTGCTCCGCAACGGGAGAGGCCACAGCAGTGAGAGGCCCGCATACTGCAAAAAAAAAAAAAAACTCTATTCCTGGCAAAGGTGACTGGAATTGTTCCAAATATGTTCATATTTACTTAGACTCATTAGATTTATTAACAGTTCCTGGCCACATTGTGTACAGAACCATTGGACCATGGAGCACCCTTCCTATTAGTTTTTGTATTCCTTTGGGTCACTTCACATCACTGAGCAGGGAGATGGGCTGCAGGTGCACATAGCTTCCATTTCTATGCCTACCTGGCCATTTATCATCAGTACAAACTTAGGTGAGTAAATTGACTTTCCTGTGCTTCAAATTCATCATCTTTAAAAGGTGACTAAATGGTACAACCAAACTCTTAGTGTTATTCCAATTTAAAACAATATCAAGAACATAGTAAGTCCTCCATAAATGTTAGCTATTATTATATTATTATTATTTTAATTCTAGCTAAAGTCTGCTACCTAGAATTATAGCTGTTAGAATATTTATTTCAATTTGTTTCACTTAAATAACGTAACTACAGCAATATGAGACACGTGCTAACAAATGTAGGGGATTTAGTTTATCTTTTTAAATTAATAAGGCAATGTCTCTGCCTTGTCAAGACATAAAATAATTATCTGAGTAATTATAATATGTGACTGAATATCATGAATGCTGCTGTGGTTCAAAGTAACGTGTTAGACTTCTCTATTAGAAGGAACGGCAAAGGCTTCATAGAGAATGTATAATGTGTGAAATACCTTTGAAAAATTGGGAAGAAAAACTGGGAATGAGTAGAAGACCACTGCAAATTGAAGAAGTATCATCAGCGAGTTTCCAAAGAAGGGTTACACAAAGTGTTATGCTGAATGGTGAGATACGGTCTATGTATTTGCCTTGACAGTCCATCAGGAGACATTGAAAATACCTCTCTTTCTACAGAGTCACACAGTTTTGAGATGATTGATCTGACTGGGGAGTGTAGGATGGTTCATATCCACAAGAGACTGCATGCTAAAAAGCTATAACAAAGGTTTAAGTGGGAGGTAATCCAGATTCAAGAGAGTGTAATGGTAACAGAGAAAGCGAGATTGCCTAGAAAGGATAACATTTCTACTGGTAGGTTCTACCAACTACACATTTTTTGTGTGTCAACCATATGTAATCAAAGGTTAATACTAAGCTTAAACCCTTTTGTAATAGGGAGAATCCTGTACCATTAACAGGGATAGAAAAGTCCAGCGGAAAAGTTTTAGGAATGGAGGAACTAATGAAAGAGCAGGCAGAAAAATATGATCACTGGACAGAAAAGTAGAGACATAGGGACTCATTTAAAGTCATAGTTGATTCTATAGATCTCAAGATTCAACTCAAAGTCAGAGACTTAGGAAAAGGAGCAGGAGGGATCCCCAACATTTTTCTAGGATGTATTGTGTACAGAAAATGAGAGCATTAAAAAATTAGCTGCAGAATTAGCAGTGTCCAATCCAAAAAAAAAAAGTGAAGAAAAGTGACATACTTATTCTGTCCAAAATTAACGACTATCCCTGAGTTCAGAATTTTAATTGTGCTCCTGAGTGACACTCTGAACTGTGAGTTGTAGCAAATATGGAAGCTATGTGAGAGTACTGGGAAACTCTAATCAATTCAGAAAGATCTACAAAAGTTAGTTCTTGGAATCTTAATGATACTTACATTTACGTTCTAAGTCCTGTGTGGGCTGGGTGGGTACTAGCACAGTACCTGGAATATGTCAAGTATACATCCAATATACATTGAAAATCTGCTGGTCATCGCATGTGAATCCTCACAGAAGTTAATTCTTTTGGTATTTTTCCTTTTGGATATTATTCCTTTGGGGTTATTTAATAAGGTCTTAATTCATTGTGCGTCCAAAAAGTAAATAGTCACTGGAGAGCCATATTTTATCTGCGCTTCTGCTGTGTGGGATCCTAAAAATACGCTAAATCATGGCAATCATAGGCATTATTAACAAGAGTATTAGTGAGCTAAAAGAACCCCAAACTTAATGATTTCAAACAATTGTAATTTCATCTGATATTCAATGTCTTGTGTGATGATTACAACTTGACTGGAATAGGCTGGATTCTAGGCCCCAAACTTCAGGTTGGGCTGGATCTGCTCTCTCTGTCTCCTCTTCTTTTTGGAATATAACTTACCAGGAGCGTATAATGTGCTCCAAGTATCCTATCTTGAGGCACTGATTATCTGGGTAGTAGTCGTATAGCAAATCATCAAGTTACAAGAGGTGAACCCCAAACTCACTTTTTTTTTAAATTAATTTTTATTGGAGTATAGTTGCTTTAAAATGTTGTGTTACTTTCTGCTGTACAGCAAAGTGAATCAGCTATATGTATACACATATCTCCTCCTTTTTGGATTTCCTTCCCATTTAGGTCACCACACAGCATTGAGTAGAGTTCCCTGTGCTAACAAACTCACTTTTTTTTTTTGTTGCCATTATTAGCATTTTTTAAAAACATCTTTATTGGAGTATAATTGCTTTACAATGGTGTGTTTGGTTCTGCTTTATAACAAAGTGAATCAGCTATACATATACATATATCCCCATATCTCTTCCCTCTTGCATCTCCCTCACTCCCACCCTCCCCATCCCACCCCTCTAGGTGGTCACAAAGCACCGAGCTGATCTCCCTGTGCTATGCGGCTGTTTCCACTAGCTATCTATTTTACATTTGGTAGTGTATATATGTCCCTGCCACTCTCTCACTTTGTCCCAGCTTACCCTCCCCCTCCCCATATCCTCAAGTCCATTCTTTAGTAGGTTTGCATCTTTATTCCCGTCTTGCCACTAGGTTCTTCATGACCTTTTTTTTTTTTTTTTAGATTCCATGTATATGTGTTAGCGTATGGTATTTGTTTCTCTCTTTCTGACTTACTTCACTCTGTATGACAGTCTCTAGTTCCATCCACCTCACTATAAATAACTCAGTTTCGTCCCTTTTTATGGCTGAGTAATATTCCATTGTATATATGCACCATATCTTCTTTATCCATTCATCTGTTGATGGACACTTAGATTGCTTCCATGTCCTGGCTATTGTAAATAGAGCTGAAATGAACATTGTGGTACATGACTCTTTTGGAATTATGGTTTTCTCAGGGTATATGCCCAGTAGTGGGATTGCTGAGTCGTATGGTAGTTCTATTTGTAGTTTTTTAAGGAACCTCCATACTGTTCTCCATAGTGGCTGTATTAATTTACATTCCCACCAACAGTGCAAGAGTGTTCCCTTTTCTCCACACCCTCTCCAGCATTTATGGTTTGTAGAATTTTTGATGCTGGCCATTTTGAACAGTGTGAGCTGATATCTCATTGTAGTTTTGATTTGCATTTCTCTAATGATTAATGATGTTGAGCATTCTTTCATGTGTCTGTTGGCAATCTGTATATCTTCTTTGGAAAAATGTCTATTTCGGTCTTCTGCCCATTTTTGGATTGGGTTGTTTGTTTTCTTGATATTGAGCTGCATGAGTTGCTTGTATATTTTGGAGATTAATCCTTTGTCAGTTGCTTCATTTGCAAATATATTCTCCCATTCTGAGGGTTGTCTTTTCGTCTTGTTTATGGTTTCCTTTGCTGTGCAAAAGCTTTGAAGTGTCATTAGGTCCCATTTGTTTATTTTTGTTTTTATTTCCATTTCTCTAGGGGGTGGGTCAAAAAGGATCTTGCTGTGATCTATGTCCTAGAGTGTTCTGCCTATGTTTTCCCCTAAGAGTTTGATAGTGTCGGGCCTTACATTTAGGTCTTTAATCCATTTTGAGTTTATTTTTGTATATGGTGTTAGGGAGTGTTCTAATTTCATTCTTTTACATGTAGCTGAGCATTTTTCCCAGCACCAGTTATTGAAGAGGCTGTCTTTTCTCCACTCTATATTCTTGCCTCCTTTATCAAAGATAGGGTGACCATATGTGGGTCGGTTTATCTTTGGGCTTTCTATCCTGTTCCATTGATCTATATTTCTGTTTCTGTGCCAGCACAATACTGTCTTGATTACTGTAGCTTTGTAGTGTAGTCTGAAGTCAGGGAGCCTAATTCCTCCAGCTCCGTTCTTCTTTTTTCAAGATTGCTTTGGCTTTTCGGGGTCTTTTGTGTTTCCATACAAATTGTGAAATCTTTTGTTCTAGTTCTGTGAAAAATGCCATTGGTAGTTTGATAGGGATTGCATTGAATCTGTAGATTGCTTTGGGTAGTAGAGTCATTTTCACATTGTTGATTCTTCCAATCCAAGAACATGGTATATCTCTCCATCTATTTGTATCATCTTTAATTTCTTTCATCAGTGTCTTATAATTTTCTGCATACAGGTCTTTTGTCTTCTTAGGTAGGTTTATTCCTAGTTATTTTATTCTTCTTGTTGCAGTGGTAAATGGGAGTGTTTTCTTAATTTCACTTTCAGATTTTTCATTAGTGTATAGGAATGCAAGAGATTTCTGTGCATTAATTTTGTATCCTGCTACTTTACCAAATTCATTGATTAGCTCTAGTAGTTTTCTGGTAGCATTTTCAGGATTCTCTATGTATAGCATCATGTCATCTGCAAACAGTGACAGCTTTATTTCTTCTTTTCCAATTTGGATTCCTTTTATTTCATTTTCTTCTCAGATTGCTCTGGCTAAAACTTCTAAAACTATGTTGATTAATAGTGGTGAGAGTTGGCAACCTTTTCTTGTTCCTTATCTTAGTGGAAATGCTTTCAGTTTTTCACATTGAGGACAATGTTGGCTGTGGGTTTGTCATATATGGCCTTTATAATGTTGAGGTAAGTTCCCTCTATGCCTACTTTCTGGAGGGTTTTTATCATACAAGGGTGTTGAATTTTGTTGAAAGCTTTTGCTGCATCTATTGAGATGATCATATGGTTTTTCTCCTTCAATTTGTTTAAACGTTGTATCATGTTGATTGATTTGTGTAAATTAAAGAATCCTTCAATTCCTGGGATAAACCCCACTTGATCATAGTGTATGACCCTTTTAATGTACTGTTGGATTCTGTTTGCTAATATTTTGTTGAGGATTTTTGCATCTATGTTCATCAGTGATATTGGCCTGTAGTTTTCTTTCTTTCTGACATCTTTGTCTGGTTTGGTATCAGAGTGATGATGGCCTCGTAAAATGAGTTTGGGACTGTTCCTCCCTCTGCTATATTTTGGAAGAGTTTGAGAAGGATAGGTGTTAGTTCTTATCAAATGTTTGATAGAATTTGCCTGTGAAGCCATCTGGTCCTGGGCTTTTGTCTGTTGAAAGATTTTTAATCACAGTTTCAATTTCAGTGCTTGTCATTGGTCTGTTCATATTTTCTGTTTCTTCCTGGTTCAGTCTCAGAAGCTGTGCATTTCTAAGAATTTGTCCATTTCTTCCAAGTTTTCCATTATATTGGCATATAGTTGCTTGTAGTAATCTCTCATGATCCTTTGTATTTCTGCAGTGTCACTTGTTACTTCTCCTTTTTCACTTGTAATTCTATTGATTTGAGTCTTCTCCCTTGTATTCTTGATGAGTCTGGCTAATGGTTTATCAATTTTGTTTATCTTCTCAAAGAACCAGCTTTTAGTTTTATTGATCTTAGCTATTGTTTCCTTCATTTCTTTTTCATTTCTTTCTGATCTGATCTTTATGATTTCTTTCCTTCTGCTAACTTTGGGTTTTTTTTGTTCTTCTTTCTCTAATTGCTTTAGTTGTACGCTTAGGTTCTTTATTTGAAATGTTTCTTGTTTCTTAAGGTTGGATTGTATTGCTATAAAATTCCCTCTTAGAACTGCTTTTGTTGCATCCCATAGGGTTTGGGTCATTATGTTTTCATTGTCATTTGTTTCTTTGTGTTTTATTTTTTCCTCTTTGATTTCTTCAGTGATCTCTTGGTTATTAAGTAGTGTGTTGTTTAGCCTCCATGTGTTTGTATTTCTTACAGATTTTTTCCTGTAATTGATATCTAGTCTCATAGCGTTGTGGTCGGAAAAGCTACTTGATAGGATTTCAATTTTCTTAAATTTACCAAGGCTTGATTTGTGACCCAAGATATGATCTATCCTGGAGAATGTTCCATGGGCACTTGAGAATAATGTGTATTCTGTTGTTTTTGGATGAAATGTCCTATAAATATCAATTAAGTCCATCTTGTTTAATGTATCATTTAAAGCTTGTGTTTCCTTATTTATTTTCATTTTGGATGATATGTCCATTGGAGAAACTGGGGTGTTAAAGTCCCCTACTATGATTGTGTTACTGTCGATTTCCCCTTTTATGGCTGTTAGTATTTGCCTTCTGTATTGAGGTGCTCCTATGTTGGGTGCATAAATATTTACAATTGTTATATCTTCTTCTTGGATCGATCCCTTGATCATTATGTAGTGTCCTTCTTTGTCTCTTGTAATATTCTTTATTTTAAAGTCTATTTTGTCTGATATGAGAATTGCTACTCCAGCTTTCTTTTAATTTCCATTTGCATGGAACATCTTTTTCTATCCCCTCGCTTTCAGTCTGTATGTGTCCCTAGGTCTGAAGTGGGTCTCTTGTGGACAGCATATATACAGGTCTTGTTTTTGTATCCATTCAGCCAGTCTGTGTCTTTTGGTTGGAGCATTTAATCCATTTACATTTAAGGTAATTATTGATATTTATGTTACTATTACCATTTTCTTATTTTTTGGGGGTTTATTATTGTAGGTCATTTCCTTCTCTTTTGTTCCCTGCCTAGAGAAGTTCCTTTAGCATTTGTTGTAACGCTGGTTTTGTGGTGCTTAATTCTCTTAGCTTTTGCTTGTGTGTAAAGGTCTTAATTTCTCTATCAAATCTGAATGAGATCCTTGCTGAGTAGAGTAATCTTGGTTTCAGGTTTTTCTCCTTCATCACTTTAAATATGTCCTGCCACTCCCTTCTGGCTTGCAGAGTTTCTGCTGAAAGATCAGCTGTTAACCTTATGGGGATTACCTTATGTGTTATTTGTTGTTTTTCCGTTGCTGCTTTTAATATTTGTTCTTTGTATTTAATATTTGTTAGTTTGATTACTATGTGTCTTGACATGTTTCTCCTTGGATTTATCCAGTATGGGACTCTCTGTGCTTCCTGGACTTGATTAACTATTTTCTTTCCCATATTAGGGAATTTTTCAAGTATAATCTCTTCAAATATTTTCTCAGTCCCTTTCTTTTTCTCTCTTATTCTGGGACCCCTATAATTAGAATGTTGGTGCATTTAATGTTGTCCCAGAGGTCTCTGAGACTGTCCTGAATTCTTTTCATTCTTTTTTTTTTATTCTGCTCTGCAGTAGTTATTTCCACTATTTTATCTTCCAGGTCACTTATCCTTTCTTCTGCCTCAGTTATTCTGCTATTGATCCCTTCTAGAGAATTTTTAATTTCATTTATTGTGTTGTTCATCATTGTTTCTTTGCTCTTTAGTTCTTCTAGGTCCTTGTTAAATATTTCTTGTATTTTCTCCATTCTATTTCTAAGATTTTGCATCATCTTTACTATCATTATTCTGAATTCTTTTTCAGGTAGACTGCCTGTTTTCATTTGTTAGTTCTGGTGGGTTTTTGCCATGCTCCTTCATCTGCTGTGTGTTTTTCTGTCTTCTCATTTTGCTTATCTTACTGTGTTTGGGGTCTCCTTTGTGCAGGCTGCAGGTTCGTAGTTCCTGTTGTTTTTGGTGTATGTCTCCAGTGGCTAAGATTGGTTCAGTAGGTTGTGTAGACTTCCAGGTGGAGTGGACTGGTGCCTGTGTTCTGGTGGATGAGCCTGGATCTTGTCTTTCTGGTGGGCAGTTCCACATCTGGTCATGTGTTTTGGGGTGTCTGTGGCCTTATTATGATTTTAGGCAGCCTTTGTGCTAATGGATGGGGTTGTGTTCCTGTCTTGCTAGTTGTTTCTCATAGGGTGTCCAGGGTGTTGGTGTTGGTGTTGAGATGGAGATCTCTGGAAGATATTCGCTGTTTGATATTACGTGGAGCTGGGAGGTCTCTTGTGGACGAGTGTCCTGAACTTGGCTCTCCCACCTCAGAGGCACAGCCCTGACGCCTGGCTGGAGCACCAAGAGCCTGTCATCCACACGGCTCAGAATAAAAGGGAGGAAAAAAAGAAAGAAGAAGATAAAATAAAATAAAATACAGTAAAATAAAATAGTTATTAAAGTAAGAAATAAAAAATAATTATTAAGAAAGAAAAATTTTTAAGTAATAAAACATAGAAAAATAAAACGGACAGACTGAACTCTAGGACAAGTGGTTAAAGTAAAGCTATACAGACAAAATCACACACAGAAGCATACACATACACATTCACAAAAGAGAAAAAGGGAAAAACTATATCTATCTATCTATCTATCTATCTATCTATCTATATATATATATATATCGTTGCTCCCAAATTCCACTCCTCAATTTGGGATGATTCGTTGTCTATTCAGGTATTCCACACATGCAGGGTGCATCAAGTTGGTTGTGGAACTTTAATCCGCTGCTCCTGAGGCTGCTGGGAGAGATTTCCCTTTCTCTTCTTTGTTCACACAGCTCCTGGGGTTCAGCTTTGGATCTGGCCCCGCCTCTGCGTGTAGCTCGCCTGAGGGCATCTGTTTTTCGCTCAGACAGGACGGGGTTAAAGGAGCAGCTGATTCAGGGGCTCTGGCTCACTCAGGCCGGGGGGAGGGAGTGGTATGGAGGCGGAACGAGCCTGCGGCAACAGAGGCGTGCATGACGTTGCACCAGCCTGAGGTGCACTGTGCGTTCTCCCGGGGAAGTTGTCCCTGGATCCCGGGACCCTGGCAGTGGCGGGCTGCACAGGCTCCCGGGAGAGGAGGTGGGGATAGTGGCCTGTGCTCGCACCCAGGCTTCTTGGTGGTGGCAGCAGCAGTCTTAGCGTCTCATGCCCGCCTCTGTGGTCCGCGCTGATAGCCGTGGCTCGCGCCTGTCTCTGGAGCTCCTTTAATCGGCACTCTTAATCCCCTCTCCTCGAGCACCAGGAAACAATGAGGCAAGGAAAAGTCTCTTGCCTCTTCGGCAGCTCCAGACCTTTTCCCGGGACTCCCTCCCGGCCAGCCGTGGCGCACTAGCCCCCTTCAGGCTGTGTTCACGCTGCCAACCCCGGTCCTCTCCCTGGGATCTGACCTCCGAAGTCCGAGCCTCAGCTCCCAGCCCCGCCCGCCCCAGCGGGTGAGCAGACAAGCCTCTCGGACTGGTGAGTGCCGGTCGGCACCGATCCTCCATGCGGGAATCTCTCCTCTTTGCCCTCCGAACCCCTTGGCTGCACTCTCCTCCGCGGCTTCGAAGCGCCCCGCCTCCGCCACCAGCAGTCTCCTCCCACGAAGGGGCTCCTAGTGTGTGGAAACCTTTCCTCCTTCACGGCTCCCTCCCACTGGTGCAGGTCCCGTCCGTATTCTTTGTCTCTGTTGTTTCTTTTTTCTTTTGCCCTACCCGGGTACGTGGGGAGTTTCTTGCCTTTTGGGAGGTCTGAGGTCTTCTGCCAGCATTCAGTAGTTGTTCTGTAGGAGCTGTTCTACCTGTAGATGTATTTCTGATGTACTTTTGGGGAGGAAGGTGATCTCCGATCTCCACGTCTTACTCTTGCCATCTTGAAGCTGCTGTCCCAAACTCACCTTTTTAAAGCTAAAGTCACATCCATTAACGTGTCATCGGCTAAAGCAAGTTATATGGCAAAGCCCAAAATCCAATGGTAGGGATGGACATTCTGACCAATAAGAGGACACAGCAAGACTCAAATATATGATACCACTCTGAAGAGTAAAGTATGAGGACCAGTAATTTATTCAGCCACAACACATGATCTCTCCTGCCTACCGCCTCAGCTTTTCCCTTTGGTACTTTTCTTGCATGGATCCACAAATTATCAGTATTCTCTTTGATTATGATCACCAAAATGGATCAGACTGCCCTTTCTTTAATAAATAATGCAAATATCTGAGAGCTGGCTAAGTATCAAAACAGGTGCAAATAAAAGGTTTTGTTGTTTATTTAATTCATGCTAATGAGTCAGCAAATAGGTGTCTTTCAGTCTAAGCATAATGAGGTTCTGCGCTTTCTAACAGCTTGTATTTCCAGCATAGACAGGCCATGGTTTTTGTTATCCTTTACATCCCCACCATTAAGGTTTTGTCATCAAATATGTTTCCTGCTTCTAAAAATGATCATGTCATGTGTGTTCAATTAATATTTCTGGAATAAAATATAAAATAATTCTTTGAATTATTATACATATACTAAGCACTCTATGTTTGATAAAATATAAAGCATTGATGTATGCATTTCCCCCTGATTTTACATTTGTCATGTAGTAGACATTTAATGGAGTCCATAGTGAGATATACACAATTTTAAATATAAACATCTCTGCTTATTAAATGTATACCTTTGGGAAACATATTTAAACTCCTCTTTTTCTTTATGCATAAAATAAAGATAATATCTATTTCATATTTTATGAATACTAAATAAGTTACATAAATCATGTGGCCCAATGTTCAGTACATTTAGTTACTAAATTTTTCCACCCATCCTCAATAGAGTTAACAAGATTTTAATTGCTTTTCAACAGCAATAATCAATAAATCCAAGAGTCTATTTTTACATCAGTTTTGTTCTTATTTAAGCTCTGGCTAGAAGAGTATATCTCTCTTTTATTTTTTCATTAAAGTTGTACAGTATTTAATTTTTATTTTAAAATCCTCTGCTTAAAGTTAAGTATGATCCTTCTAATATCCTCCCAAATTTTGATCTAATGATTGTGTGAAAACTGTATAAAATGATAACCACCTTTTTGTGGTTGTGAATAATGTTCTTTTTCTAGCTTATTTCATGCCCTACTGTTCAAATAAAATAACTATCACAAAATAGCATATTATCTTTAATTAAAGTTAATCAGTTGGATCAACTGGCTTTTGGAAAATGCCATTCTCTTCCTGAAAGAATAAATACAATGTCTTTTTCAACAGTACATTATAACCCATTTTTCTTATTGTACCTTCTCCTAAGCAGCTTCAGAGAATTGAGGTACAAATGAATAAAACATGTGTTTATTACAGTGGGTGAAGAGACAATGACAAGTTTCTCAACTTCCTCTTTCCGTGGCTGCTCTCAGACAGGGGAGGAGTTGAGACAACCAGAAAATAGAATGACCCATCAAAGAACTGAATTTAGATGTGATTGTTTTATTTCGGTTTTCCTAGAAAGTTTCTTAAATCATAATACACATGAGAATAGAGACAGAGAATCTACATGTGCAGGAGCTACTTTTAATTATATGCATCATTAAACTGTAGCCATTATAGACGAAAAGCTGAAAAAGTTGTATATTTTCATACTATGGTATATCAGGTAAACTCTTCTGATTGAAATAACAACACATATAAAGACATGTAAAGTTTCATGTCCAGCTCTGTTTGGAATTATAAGTGCAGAGCTCAAGCTGGAGTTAGGACCCCAAATTCTAGCAGCTACAACTCTATAAACTTCGGGAAAATGGTGCAAGGAAATAATGAGGTGCAAAGGAAATGTTGACGAAAGTGTCAGGGATGATATTCACTAGTAAATGCTAATGAGAAAAGTTGAGTTAAGGGAACAAGGTGATGTGTCCTGTTGTAGTGTATTAGTAAGTAAAAACCCCTTATTATATGTTTAAAAAATTATAATAACTGCCCACAGGACAAAGAGGTAATAGGCACAAGCTAGAAAGAAAAGCCTGCATTTTATAGTAAAAAGCAAAGAGAATATCCACATTTAAAGATATGTCATTATATAATTTTTTAATTTTTTAACCATTTTTTATTGAAGTATAGTTAATTTACTATGCTGTGTAAATTTCAGGTGTACAGTGTAGTGATTTAGTTATATATATATATATATATATATATCTGTTGATTCCAAAGACCTAATTTATCTCCCCCCTCAACCCCTGCTCTCCCCTTTGGTAACCATAAGTTTTCTATTTCTGTGAGTCTGTTAGAGTTTTCTCTGGACGTATGCTCAGGAGTGGGATTGCTGGATCGTATGGTAGCTCTATTTTTAGTTTCTAAGGAATCTCCATACTCTCTTCCATAGTGGATGTACCGATTGCCATTCCCACCAACTGTGTAGGGGGTGTTCCCTTTTCTCCATACCCTCTCCAACCTTTACTGTCTGTGGATTTTTTGATGATGGCCTTTCTGACTGGTGTGAGGTGATACGTCATTGTAATTTTGATTTGCATTTCTCTAATGATTAGTGATTTTGAGCATCCTTTCATGTGTTTGTTGGCAATCTGTATATCTTCTTTGGAGAAATGTCTATTTAGGTTTTCTGCCCATTTTTTGATTCAGTTTGTTTTTTTTTTGATACTGCGCTGTATGAGCTGTTTGTATATTTTGGAAATTACTCTCTTGTCGGTAGCATCATTTGCAAATATCTTCTCCCAGTCTGTAGGTTGTTTTTTCATTTTATTTAAGATACGGCATTATATTTTAAAGTGGGGAATGTCTGCTTATTGTATTGACAAGGTACTGTCTACTCTCCACTTGATCCAATCAAAGATATTAAGAAGTTGTTCAGTAAAGTCATTAGCTTTAGACTGACAAATTCCCATGAGACTATTTTTCTTTGGATTATATGTTAAAACGTATAATTTAGAAATATATAATAAAATTAAAAAATGGATATCATGTATTTATTTATCTATCTTTATTAGAGTATAATTGCTTTACAATGTTGTGTTAGTTTCTGTTGTACAACAAAGTGAATCAGCTATAAGTATACATGTATCCCCATATTCCCTCCCTCTTATCCTCCCTATCCCACCCAAAGGATTAATCTCCAAAATATACAAGCAGCTCAATGTCAAAAAAACAAGTAAATTGATACAGCCACTATAGAGAACAGTATGGAGGTTCCTTAATAAACTAAAAAATGGATATCATTTAGTTAGGAGAAGAAATGCTTGTTGGATTCTTACTACTGTTCTTCAGATATGTGAGGTTTCAATAAGTGGATGGGGAAATGGTGATTTTTTTTTTCTTTTTGAAAGTTATTGAAACAGAAGAATGTTAAGTACAGTAATACATTTTGAGAAAGAACACATGGTGACTTTGAAAGTATGTTATTGAGGAAGTAAGTAACCCCTGGTCCTTTGCTTTTTAACATATATGACAGTTTATGTAGAAATTTGCTTATAGGCAGAGAAATAAACTAAATTATCTACCAAGTCCCTTTGGGTTGGTTGGTTGATCTGTACATAAAGAAATTTAATGTACTATTGGATTAACTTGCTCAATTTTCTTCTTACATTTCAAATAGTTAGGCACTTATTTTATGTGCTTTGAACTGCAAATTTAATATGCAAAGGTATGGGCACAACGCCTTCCCCCCAAATGTTATTATGAAGCTAAAGCAATGGAACTTATGAGACACATTACTAAAAAGTGATAGAAAGAAACTAAGTCATAGCATCACACCTTCGCTCTCATAAAACATGTAAAGTTGGCTTTTAAATGGCTGGAGCTCAAAGTGGCAATAAAGGGAAAGAAGATTATGCACTTTTATGAGTGTCCCGATGTAAGATTCAGTGGGATCAGAAAGTACTGAATTATGAGGGGTTATATTTTTCCTATGGCTCTTAGGAGAGTTATTGATCGTATCACTTAAAAAGTTTATTAATAGCTGGAGATTTTTGCATAGGATATAAATGAGTAAATGTGAGATGAGTCAATTATAACCACTTTAATGACAGGTGCAAGAGTATTATGCATTAACTACAAAGGAAGCTAATACAGTTATTAAAAACCACAGGCCCTTAAAAAGCTTAGTACTCAGAATTCCAGAAGGAAAAAAAAAGAAGAAATTGAAAAAAAACTACCAAATTAACTATTTGACTCATAATGTTATTTATTAAACATTAAATTTTATAGTGTAAAATCTTGTACCAATGTTTATTAAAATCAATTTCTAAAACATAAAAACTGTGTTTACTAAAAATACCTTTTACATACAGTCCTATGCTCAGGCCTCTCATCTTTTCTTTCTATTTTTTCTCTCTTTTAGTCTCACAGCATCAGACTACGTGCAGATATTCTGCCTTTCAGTTTCATTTCCATGACATTCTAGCACAGTTTTTCTAACCTATGTCCCCACTGCCACTGCTCTAGCTTAGATTTTCATTGCCTCTAATGACACACACACACACACACACACACACACACACTTTTCCCCCTTCAATTAAAGGCTCTTATATATCTGCATTTCATTAAAATTAGATCTCTCTGACAATTTCTGATCACTCTATCTCCTTATTATTTTATATTCCTGTAATATCCCTTTACCTACTCTCTACCATAAAGTATATAAATCCCATCCATTCAGATTTTTTCAAGAAGACTTCTAGAAGAAATATTCCATCTTTTGTTTTGAAACAATATTCTGCATTAAATATTTTTTTTACACTTGCCACATTCTACCTGTATTTCAATGCTATTTGTGCTTACTTCTGCTCTTAGGTTGCAACTATGTAAGGTCATTGTTTTCATTATTGTATTTACCAAAATAAGAGGTATTTAGTACGTTTGCTGAATTGCTTTGAAATGGCAAGATAGAAATTTATAGTTTTAACTTGGCAATTGCAGAGTAAGAGACAATTGAAAAAAAATAAACCTTTGGTACTATTGTATCATTTAACAATATAAAAAATTAAATTGAGTGCCTAAAACATTTTTTTGCACATATTCAACAAACAATGATTAAGTATATATATCGTGCCAGGAACTGTGTCAGTGTTGGGATATAAAGACAGAGTTCAAAACTCCTCCCTAAGTGGGAAAATCAAGCATACCAGCAATCAGAGGCAGTACGATGTTACAAATATTTTACAGTGATACTGCCAGGCAGGATATCCTCTGGTATCATAGAGGAAGGGGTTCCTGTCTCAGTTTGGGCTATGGAGAACCCAAAGGAGTTCACAATGGCTTCACACACAAACTCCTGACATTTTAAAACTCCCTGTCAGATAGGAATTCTGCTGAAGTAATCAGTAATTTTAAAGACCTCCATAAATATTGCATCAGTCATCTTTAGACTATGAATCTTGAATAGCTACTGAAAGGGCAATTCAGTTGCTGAGGAAAGTGGGTAAATATTAAGAATACAGGCATCTTCAAGTTGATTTAAAAAATGGAAAAAGACTTTTTACCCCGTACAGAAAAATCAACTGAAAATGGATTAAAGACTTAAATGTAAGACACAAAACTCTAAAACTCCCTGAAGAAAACACAGGGGAAAACCTTCTTGAATTTGATATTGGTAGGGGTTTCTTGGATTTGACACCAAAAGCACAGGCAACAAAACTAATAATAGGCAAGTGGGACTATATCAAACTAAAAGCTTCTATATAGCAAATAATCAACAGACTGAAAAGGCAAGCTGTGAAATGATAGAAAATATTTGCAACCATCTATCTGATAAGGGGTTAGTATACAAAATATATAGCAATCTCTTACAACTCAATGACATAAAGCAAATAGCCTGATTTTAAAATAGGCAAGTAAATTAGCATTTCTCCAAGAAGACATACACTTGGCCAAGAAGTATATGAGGAGGTGTTCAACATTACTGATTACCAGAGAAATGAAAATTGAACCACATGAGCTATCATCTCACACTGTTAGGATGCCCATTTTATATATATATATATATATATGTATATACATACATATATATGTGTGTGTATATATATATGTGTGTGTGTATATATATATATATGCTACAAATGATGTGTTGGTGAGGATGTAGAAATATTAGAAAACATATACACTGTTATTGGAAATGCAAAATGGTGTAACCACTATGGAAAATAGTTATGGAGGTTTCTCAAACAATTAAAAATATAACCACCATATAATCCAGCAGTACTACTTCTGGGTACATATCCAAAGGAATTGAAATTAGAACCTCCGAGAGATATCTGCACCCCTGTGTTATTTGTAGCATTAGTCACAATGGCCAAGATATGGAAGAAATTGGAGTGTCTATCAACAGATGAATCAAGAAAGTGTGGCATATGTATGCAAAGGGTGTTATTCAGTCTTAAAAAAGAAGGAAATGTTGCCATTTGTGTCAACACGGGTGGCTCTAGAGGACTTTATGCTATGTGAAATAAGCCATTACAGAAGGACAAATACTGCACGTGTCCACTTATATAGGATCTAAAACAGTCAGACTCTTAGAGGCAGAGAATAGCATGGTGGTTGTCAAGAGCTAGGGGGAGGGGGAAGTGAGTTTTTCCCTAATGGGTATAAAGTTTCAGTTATAGAAGATGAATAAGTTCTAGAGATCTGTTGTACAACACACTGCCTATAT
The DNA here is from genome assembly GCF_059928025.1 of Delphinapterus leucas. NCBI lineage: Eukaryota > Metazoa > Chordata > Mammalia > Artiodactyla > Monodontidae > Delphinapterus > Delphinapterus leucas. The sequence goes on along the minus strand of NC_143129.1, from coordinate 13,665,664 downwards.
TTAATGGTATTGTGTACCTCAAAATTTGTGAGAGGCTAGAGCTCATGTTAAGTGTTCTTACCACAAAACACACACACGGACATTTTTGGAGGTGATAGATGTGATTAGTACCTTGATTGTGGTAATAGTATCATGAGTATGTGCTTATATCCAAACTCATCAAAATGTGTACATGAAATATGTGCAGGTTTTTGTGTGTCCATTATACCTAAATATTTAAAAAAAAAGAGAAGAGTAGAGGTAGGGTATTTAATCCTGGTCTTCCCCCACTATGAGGCTACAGATTTGCGGGAGCTACATTTCTTCCCTGATGCTAACATTTCTTCCCTGATGCTAACAGCCACAGATGCTGTTAGATGCATGTCCTCTGCAGCTGTCACTATAAGTACATCTTTCACAGGGTTCAGGGATGCTCTCCCCACTTGCTCCTTTACATTTTGGGATAATAATTTCATGTAGCTAGCTCCTGGAAAACACCATCTTCCCTTGTTTATTTCTCTTAACTCTGCCAACAACTCAGTAAATAGTTTCTTTAGTCAACACTACTCAGTTAACCTATTTGAAGGTGCCATCTGTTTCCTACTAGGGTCATGACTGAGTATAGTTCTATACATGTCTATTTGATTATAATTGTTAATTGTATTGTTACATTTTATATACCATCCTTTTTTGTAGGCAGGTCAGTTATCAAAAGCAAGGTCTTAAATGGTAAACATACTAATGGTAGATAAGCTAATTCACCATTTTAATTTCTTGGTGAATTGTTACTTTTATTATTATGTAACCATCCTGTTTATAATCCATTGCTTTTTGTTGTTGTTAGTTCACATTATAAATTTTACATTTTGAGGTCTAATTTAATACAGTAAAATCCACCCATTTTTGTACAAGTTCTATGAGCTGTAACCACCACCACGATCAAGACTTATAGCAGTTTTATTGTATTCTTCTTGAACATTTTATTTTTCTTTTCTATTGAAGTATAGTAGATTTGTAGTATTGTGTTAGTTTCAAGTGTACAGCAAAGTAATTAAACTATATATATATGTTTCCAATTATATTCCATTTTAGTTATTACAAAATACTGAATATAGTTCCCTGTGCTATACAGTCAGTCCTTGTTGCTTATCTATTTTAAGCATAGTAATTTGTATCTATTAATCCCATACTCCTAATTTATTCCTCCCACTTTCTCCCCTTTGGTAACCATAAATTTGTTTTCCATGACTGTGAGTCCCTTTATGTATATAGATTCATTTGTATTATTTTTTGGACTCCATGTGTAAGTGATATCACATAGTATTTGTCCTTCTCTGTCTGACTTACTTTACTTAGTATAATATTCTCTAGATCCATCCATATCACTTCAAATGGCAATATTGCCTTTTTTTAAGGCTGAGTAATATTCCATTGTGTGTGTGTGTGTGTGTGTGTGTGCGTGTGTGTGTGTGTGTATGTATATATACCACATCCTTTTAAGTCAGTCTCTGTTGATGAGCATTTGGGTTGTTTCCATGTCTTGGCTATTATAAATAGTGCTGCTATGAACACTGGAGTCCATGTACCTTTTCAAGACTAATCCCACTCCTGGGTATATATCCAGAAAAACAAAGCTTCTGCAAATTTTCTTATTCTTCTTTCTAGTCAACTTCCTTCTCTCAAACCTTTTCCTTGACAACTGTGACATGCTTTATGACCCTATAATTAATTGTCTTTCCCAGAATTTATGTAAGTCAAATTATGCCTTTTAAGTCTAGACTTTTCACTTGGCTTAGCGTATTTGGGATTCACCCATGCTGTTGCATGTATCAGTAGTCTGTGCGTTTTTATTGCTGGGTAGTGTTCTGTTCTACGTATATATCATGGTTATGTATTTACCACTTGATGGATGTTTGGATTGTCTCTATATTTAATTATGAATAAAGTCATCATTAACATTTGACAAAAAATATAAAAAGACACCAACATTTGGCAAAAAATATAAAAAGACACCAAAAAGTACCAATTATTTGATATTTTGATAATTTGCAGAATATATATGCTATATATAATTATCTTATAATAATATATAAAGTAATACATTTAAAAATCTGTTAACATGCTACAAATATCCATTTCACTTAAATTATTAGACATTTGACATTAATCATAGTAAAATTTTAAATGTGTAGCTATATATCAGTAACCTTATATCCTTTTTATTGAAACTGTTTCCAAAATAAGAAATTTTGTGTATGTAATCACTGAAGAAAATTTAAGTAAAACTTAGTATAGGTAGATTATACAAAATACAGTAACAAAAGAAAAAAATGCATGAAGTAAATCTAAATTGTATTGAAATTTGGGTCAGTTTGAGGCTCACAATGATGCAACCATGCTTATAGTACTTCATTTCATACATAACAATGAAATGTAAGAACAGAAAAATTGTTAATGATATTTCCTTATAAACCTATCCCCTTGTTTCATTTGCATTATGAACTTACAAGAACAATTTTGAAAGGCCTTAGAAGGGAGAAACTGTGTTCCCAAACAAGTTCTTCAAATTACTATTCCTGAAATTAATCACAATGAGAAACTTTTGTCAAGACCAAGTTATTTTTAACTATGCTTAGGTCACAACAATTATAAATAAGTCCTGCCCAGAGTCGCTAATTTGGTTTTCTTTCAAAGAAAGAAAGCATTTGATGTTGTCAGTGTTTGGGGTTTTCACCATTCTAATAGGTAGTGATATCTCATTGTTGTTTCAGTTTTCATTTCCTTGATGACAAATTATTGAAAGCATTTTTCTTATGTTTGTCATCTGTATATCTTCTTTAGTGGGTGTCTGCTAAGCTCTTTGTCTCATTTAATCAGCTTGATTTATTTTTTATTGTTGACTTTTGAGATTTTTTGGTGTATTTTGGTTTGAAAATACTTTCTTCCAGTTTATGGCCTGTCTTCTCATTCTCTTGACATTATCTTTTGCAAAGCATATATTTTTAAAAAATTTTAACTAAGTGCAGCTTATCAATTTTGTGTTTTCATGGACTGTGCCTTTGGAGTTTTGTCTAAAAAGTCATTGCCATACCCAAAGTAATCTAGGTTTTCTCTAGTGTTATCTTCTAGGAATTTTATAGTACTGCTTTTTGCATTTAGGTCTGTGGCCCATTTTGAGTTAATTTTTGTGAAGGATGTAAGGTCTGTATCTAGGTTCTTTTTTTTTTCTTTTTTTGTGGATGTCCAGTTGTTTAAGTGTCATTGGTTGAAAGGACTATCTTTCCTCCATTGTATTGCCTTTGCTTCTTTGTCAAATATCAGTCGACTCTATATATGTGGCTTTATTTCTTTTTTAAAAAAATTTTGGCCCAATGATCTATTTGTATATATTTTCACCAGTACCATACTGCCTTGATTCCTGTAGCTTTATAGTAAGTCTTGAAGTTGGGCAGCATTAGGCACCCAACTTTGTTCTTCTGTTTCAATATTGTACTGGCTACTCTGAGTCTTTTGTCTTCCTCTATAAACATTAGAATCCACTTGTTAATTTCTACAACGTAACTTCCTGGGATTTGGATTGGGATTGCACTGAAGCTATAGATGAAGATGGAAAGAACTGACATCTTGAGAATATTAAATCTTCCTAACCATGGACATGGAATATCTTTCCATTTATATAGTTCTTTGATTTCATTTATCAGAGATTTGTAGTTTTGTTAATATAGATCTTGCACATATTTTGTTAGATTTATACCTAAGTATGTTATTTTGGAGAGTGCTATTGTCAGTCGTATTGTTATTTTTTAATTCACATTTCACTTGTTCATCGTTGGTATATAGAAAAGCAACTGACTTTTGTATATTCACCTTGTATCATTTAACCTTGCTATAATTTTTTATTAGTTCCAGGAGGTTCTTGTTGTCGTTGTTTAATTCTTTCACATTTCTTACATAGAGGATAGGGACACAGCCACGAAAACAATACCATAATAAAACTGTGTCGTATTCTATACTTTTGCTTGGATGTTTTATGAAATAGTATTAAGATTTATTTAAAGTCACATATTTATTATTTTAGCAAGAATTTATTGAAAGGTAGTATAGCCACCTAATTAAAAATATGAACCCTACAATCATACTGCCTAAAGGCCGAAGCAAGGAGAAATATTGGTGGCAACTTGATGAAAAAGACACATTAATGACAAAGGAATGTAGAATTACAGACAGACTTCTTATCAGAAATATTGCAAGAAGACGGTGGAATCACATTTTTAAAGGGCTGAAAAATACATCCATACAAATCACATGCATGCCTACATACATAAGTATAATTTTCAGTCCCGAAATTTATACCCAGAGAAATTTTTCTCAAAAATGAGGGAGAAATAGACTTTTTTCAGGCAAAAAATAATTGGGAGAATACATTGCCAGCAGATCACCCTATAAGAAATGTTAAAAGAAGTTCTTCAGGAAGAAGTAGTATATAATTTTAAAACTTGGAACAAAGTTCCAAGAAAGAAATGTTTTGGAAACATAATTAATAGAAAATAAAATGCATTATTTATACTTATCTTAATTGCTCTAATAATTGACTTATTAAAGCAAGGTTAGTAAAACTGTATTGTGTCTTCATAGCACATATAAAAGTAAAATGTATGACAAACAGCAGAAACTACATGAGGGAAAAATGCCATTATGCAGTTTTAAGGACTTTCTCTGATATGTGAAATGGTATAATGTTATTTGAAGGTAGACTCAAGTTATTAAAAAAATGTATATTGTAAACTATAGGGCAATGCATTAGTATTTTAAAAGGTATAAAAATTAGTCAATAGAGGGCTTCCCTGGTGGTGCTGTGGTTGAGAGTCCGCCTGCCGATGCAGGGGACACGGGTTTGTGCCCCGGTCCAGGAAGATCCCACATGCCGCGGAGCGGCTGCGCCCGTGAGCCATCGCCGCTGAGCCTGCGCGTCCGGAGCCTGTGCTCCGCAACGGGAGAGGCCACAACAGTGAGAGGCCTGCATACGGCAAAAAAAAAAAAAAAAAAAAAATTAGTCAATAGAGATGTGAGATAAAATCATAAAAACGCTCAGTTAAGTCCAGATACAGAAGAATAGGTTAAAAGAAATGAAAAATAAATGTTACAAATAGAGAACAACTAGAAAGGTGGTAGAATTACTTCAATTATGAATTGTAAGCTTTATAAAGATGACTTTCTTTTGGTATGTCAGCTATATCCCAATAAAGTTGTTACAAGCAGACCTCAGAGATATTGCAAGTTCAGTTGCAGACTACTGCAATAAAGCAAGTTACACAAATTTTTTGGGTTCCCAGTGCATATAAAAGTTATGTTTACACTATACTATAGTCTATTAGGTATGTAATAGCATTATGTCTAAAAAAAGATACATGTACCTAAATTTAAAAAATCCTTTATTGTTAAAAAAGCTAACCATCTGATGGACTTCCCTGGTGGTGCAGTGGTTAAGAATCCACCTGCCAATGCAGGGGACAGGGGTTCAATCCCTGGTCTGGGAAGATCCTACATGCCATGGAGCAACTAAGCCTGTGCGCCACAACTGCTGAGGCTGCACACCACAACTACCGAAGCCCACATTCCTAGAGTCCACGCTCCACCACAAGAGAAGCCACTGCAGTGAGAAGCCCATGCACTGCAGTGAAGAGTAGCCCCCACTCACCGCAACGAAGACCCAACACTGCCAAAAATAAATTTATATATATATAAGAAGAAAGCTAACCGTCTGAGCCTTCATTGAGTCATAATCTTTTTGCTGGTAGAGGGTCTTGCCTTGATGTTGATGGCTGCTGACTGATCAGGCTGGTTGTTGCTGATGGGTAGGGTGCCCATGGCAATTTCTTAAAATAAGATGGAGTTGGAGTTTGACATATCAACTGACTCTTCCTTTCACAGAGAATTTCTCTGTAGCATGTGATGTGTTTTGCGCACAGTAGAAGTTCTTTCAAAATTGGAGTCAATCCTCTCAAACCCTGCCACTGATTCATTAACTAAGTTTATGTAATATTTTAAATCCTTTGTTGTCATGTCAATAATCTTCACAGCATTTTCACCGAGTAGTTTCCATCTCAAGAAACCACTTTCTTTGCACATCCCTAAGAAGCAAATTCTCATTCTTCAAGTTTTATCATGAGATTGCTTCAATTCAGTCACATCTTCAGGCTCCACTTCTAATTCTAGTTCTCTTCCTATTTCCACTGCATCTGTGGTTCCTTCATTCACTGAAGTCTTGAACACCTCAGAGTCATCCATGAGGGTTGAAATCAACTGCTTCCAAATTCCTGTTCATGTTGATATTTGACTTCTTCCCTTGAATCATGAATGTTCTTAATGGAATGTAGAAGCTGAATCCTTTCCAGGTTTTCAATTTACTTTGCCAAGATCTATCAGAGGAATCACTATCTATGGCAGCTGTGGCCTTACAAAACGTATTTCTTAAATAATAAGACTTGGAAGTTGAAATTACTTTTTGATCTATGGACCTACAGAATGGATGTTGCGTTAGCAGGCATGAAAACAACATTAATCTTGTACATTTCCATCAGAGCTCTTGGGTGACCAGGTGCATTGTCAATGAACAGTAATATTTTGAATGGAATCTTTTTTTCTGAGCAGTAGGTGTCAATAGTAAACCATCTTGTAAAAGAATGCGCTGCCATCCAGGCTTTGTTGTTCTACTTATAGAGCACAGTCAGAGTAGATTTAGCATAATTTTTAAGGGCCCTAAGATTTTCAGAATGGTAAATAAGCCCTGGCTTCAGCTCAACCTCACCAGCTGCATTAGCCCCTAAAAAGAGTGTCAGTCTGTCCTTTGAAGCTTTGAAGACAGGCAGTGACTTCTCTCTAGCTTTGAAGGTCCTAGATGGCATCTTCTGGCAGTAGAAAGCTGTTCTGTCTACATTGAAAATCTGTTGTTTATTGTAGCCACCTTCATTAATGATCTTAGTTCGAATTTCTGGATAACTTGCTGCAGCTTCTACATCAGCACTTGCTGCTTCACCTTACACTTTTATGTTATGAAGATGGCTTCTTTCCTTCAGCCTCATGAACCAACCTCTGCTAGCTTCAAACTGTTCTTCTGCAGCTTCCTCGCTGCTCCCAGCCTCCATAGAATTAAAGAGAGTTAGAGTCTTGCTCTGGATTAGGCTTTGAATTAAGGGAATGTTTTTTGTTGGTCTGATTGTCTATCTAGACCACTAAAACGTCCTCATATCAGTAATAATCCTCTTTCCTCTTCTTGTCATTTGTGTGATCACTGGAGTAGCACTTTTAATTTCCTTCAAAAACTTTTCCTTTGCATTCGCAACTTGGCTAACCATTTGGTGCAAGAGGCCTAGCTTTCTGCCTACTTCGGCTTTTGACATGCTGTCCTCACTAAGCTTAATCATTTCTAGTTTTTGATTTAAAGTGAGAGATGTGACTCTTCCTTTCACTTGAATACTTAGAGGCCATTGTAAGGTTATTAATTGGCCTAATTTCAACAATGTGGTATCTCAGGAAATAGAGAGGCTGAGGAGAGGGAGAGAGATGGGAGAATGGCCAGCTGGTGGAGCAGTCAGAACACACATTTATAGATTGATTGTCCCCTTGTATGGGCATGGCAGCAATGGCACCCCCAAACAATTGCAATAGTAACATCAAAGGTCACTGATTACAGAGCACCATAAAAAATGTAATAATAATGAAAAAGTCTGAAATATTATAAGAATTACAAAATGTGACACAAGAGACACAAAGTGAGCCGATGCTATGGGAAAAATGGCACCAATTGACTTGCTAAACACAGGGTTGCCACGAACCTTCAGTTTGTAAAAAGATGCAATGTCTGCAAAGTACAACAAAGCAAAGTGCAATAAAATGAGGTGTGCTGTGGGACTTTCCTGGTGGCACAGTTGTTAATATAAAGTGATGCTTAGAGAGTAATTTATAGCATTGCATTGAAACTAATGTTAAACAGGAGAAAGATCTCATATTAGCAATTGAAGCTTCTACCTTAATAAAATAGAGAAAGAAAATTCAATTAAACTTAAAGCAAAGAAAATAAAGGTATATAATAAATATAAGAGAAGAAATAAATAAAATTGAAAACACAAAACATAGAAAATTAATGAAAACAAAAGCTGACTTTTTTGAGATCAATAAACTGATAAATCTCTAAGCTGCATTGACAAAGATAAAAGAGAAAACATCAACTATAAATATTAGGGATTAAAGAGAAGGCATTACTACTATACAAACAGACACTGAAAGGATAATAAGGAAATACTAAGAACAACTCCATGCCCATAAATTCAGCAGTTTTAGAGCCAGGGGACCAATTCTTCAGACACAAACTACTAAAACTCACTCAAGAAAGAATAATCTGAACCTCTGTATATCTATGAAAGAAATTTAGTCTGAAAGAAATTTAAAAGCTTCCATAAACAAGGTCTCCAGGCACAGGTGGTTTCACTGGCAAGTTATACCAACCATTTATGGTGGAAATATTACCAATCCATGTAATCTCAGCCTGACAGTAGAAGCAGCCATGGTAGGGAGTGGGGGAGGGAATGGAACTCGAGATGGTGATAAAAGCCCAAAGCAATTTAAAAGAAAGCTTTCTTCTTCTAACCAACAGATTCAAATTCTTAGAATACTTCAAATTTGAGAGATGTATTTTGCTTTTTTCTCAAATCTGCCAAAACTATAGTATTGCACTTGCTTTTGACTATTTGGAATGATTTTCCATCGTATTCCTATGATTTAACTTCTTATTTTATTCAGATCTCTGCTCAAATGTCACCTCCTCAGAGAAGCTCTCCCTGAAATCCTGTGTAGAATAGCCATCTTGCAACATTTTCTTATCATTTAATTGACTTTATTAGATGTCAGTGCACTTATTATCTGAGATCAAAGTGTATAGTTATTATTTTCACTTGTTTATGCTGGTAGTCAGTGATTTCCACCTGATTTGTCTGTCTAAGAGGTGTCGTGTTTTTTCATCACCATTCATATTTATCTTTCTTATTTCCATATTTTGGTTTAAGAGTCTAGGTAAACTATGCAGATACAGGGGGGCTATATTTTGGTCCTAAGCGTAGGAAAATGGTAACCAGACTCACACAGTAACTTTATTTATTTTTATTGGAATAAAATTGCTTTACAATGTTGTGTTAGTTTCAGCTGTACAACGAAATGAATCAGCTATATGTATACCTATATCCCCTCCCTCTTGGACCTCCCACCCTCCCCATCCTACCCATCTAGGTCATCACAGAACGCCAAGCTGATCTCCCTGTGCTATACATCAGGTTCCCACTAGCTATCTGTTTTACACATGGCAGTGTATTTATGTCAGATAGATGAGGTGATTTTACAAATTGATCTGAAGATTCAGTATTAAATTTGGGATTCATGGGCCATTTTCAGTAATGGGGAAACTCTATGTTGCCCCCAGTACTTTTCCCCGTATGGCTATAAGAATTTGCCTAAGCAACAAACTAATATTTACTGAGAACTAGTTGTATGTCTAACGTTGTCTCATGTGCCTTTTATGTGGTAATATTATTTATTTTGAAAATACACTGTAATGTCTCTTTAATTCATGTGGTGAGGAGTATCCTGTAGGAACAAATGAAGGATAATGCGTATTAAGCAACATCATACTCCTACATACATTTTATATAACTTATAAATACCAGGAAGATATTAAGCTGTATGTGCATGTGTGTGTGGGTGTGTATACTGTACCTGTGTAAGATGCTTTAAACAAACAATTGATCAAGTTGAAGAGCAAGATATTTCAAAGAGAACCCACACAAAAGGGGTAGCTTCTGCATTCAAAAACCATCGATGCTGGGAAATGAAGTTTCTTTCAGTTTTAAGGATCAACTAGTGTCAGAGCCTAAGGAGATAAGCATTGAGGTAGAAGGTGAAGGTGCTGTTTGACACATCATCCACACAAAAACTGGAAATCATCACTTCTCTACTCTGTGGAAAATTACCTGTTCTTTGTGGCCCATGTTGTTTTAATCTACCACTGTGTTTTCGTTCTTGTCACTGTCTCACAGTTCTTTTAATCATTACTGTCTTCAAGTACTTGATATCACAATTTTATCTATATTTCAAGAGCTGTCATTATTCCCCTAGATTTCAGTGTTCATATAGATATTTATAGCTTTTCATTATCTTCACCTCTTCATGTTAAATGACCTTTCTATCTATCCCATTTTAGCAAAATATGACCATATTCTAGAATTTATAATTATCCAAATCTGCTCCGATACTCAGACCTTGATTAAAAATGCCACTGTCTTAAATTCAATGCATTTTTCTTTTTATTATTCATTTAGTTACCCACACCAGACCATTTTCCATCCTAATAAGTTTTTATCCCTCTCTATCCAAGAGTTCCCAGTGGTTTTGTCCTTATTGTGTCTATCCATATGCCAATGACTCCCAAATCTGTATCTCCAGCCAAGATTTCTTTTACCATGTACTTCTTTTTTTTTTTTTGCGGTACGCGGGCCTCTCACTGTTGTGGCCTCTCCCGTTGTGGAGCACAGGCTCCAGACGCGCAGCCTCAGCGACCATGGCTCACGGGCCCAGCTGCTCCACGGTATGTGGGATCCTCCCAGACCGGGGCATGAACCCGCGTCCCCTGCATCGGCAGGCGGACTCCCAATCACTGTGCCACCAGGGAAGCCCTACCATGTATTTCTTTACTTGGATTTCGGGTAGACACGACAAACTCAAGACATTTTGATTGAACGTATGATCTTTTCCTTTGACCTACTTCTCCTCCTGTGTTCCCAATCTCAATAATCTCACTACTGACTAACCAGTAAATTAAACCAGAATTTAAAGTATAATCTTTGATTCTTCTGTTCACTCATTCTTCATATTATATTAATTGCCAAATGTTTTTGAATTCATCTTACAAATATTTCTCAATCCTACCCTGACTCTCCTAAAGGAATATCTTAATTCAAGCTTCCATCATGTCTTGGCTAGAATTTTCTAACCGTGTCTTAAATATTCTCTCTGTACAACCTTGAGACCCTTCCAGTCTATTCTGTATACTAAAGACAGAGTGATATTTTTGAAATGCATATGTAATCAAGCAAATCCCTGTTAAAGCTTGGTTAACTCAGGTTAGAGTTGTAAAATTTGGGGACAACTTAAATGTTCAAAAATAGGAAAATGGTTAAAAATATTTGGTTGCATCAATATTTATTTGCAAGAATATAACACAATATAACACAATATAACAATTGGAGTAGTAGATGCTAATGACCAAGAAAAAATTTCAGTGAGATGAACAAAATTTACATGTTAATTTAAAGTATATAATTGAATGATATATGCCCATCCATATGTGCACACATACAAAATTTTCAACTTTAGAAAGTTCTATATGTGTGGACATATATAATTCAAGTATATATTTTAAATTAGCATGTAGTTTCAATTAACATTGTAATTGTGTTTCATTTTATTGCAATAGTTATAACTCTTCTTTTCAGGGGATATTCTCAAATGTGGTATACTTACATAATATTTTAAAAACAAATACTTCTAAGATAATAAAAGCTCATTTTCTGCTTTCTGCAGAGTTTTGGTACATTTTATTTATGTAAATTTCCAGACAGGGCTTGGTGACCGTGGAGTGGGAGGAAGGTGATGTGAAAACTCAGATGGACCTGGGCTCCACGCCAGGCTGTGCCAGTTGAACAGTAACCTTGGTTGGGCACTTACATCAACCTCGCTAAGGCTTCATTTTCCTTATCCTTAGATAAAATAATACACATCATTGTGTTAACTGTGGGGATTAAAGCAAATAATTTAAAGTCTGTAGTGGCATAGAGTCAGTCCTCAGTGAGAGTGATTTCTATTCTTAGTTTCTCCTGAGACACCTGTTATTTTTGTGAAGCAGGGGAGTGTGTGTCCCAGCATGACCTGTTTCATTAGGGTGGGCTGACTTTGCTCTGCAGCTGCACCCACTCAGTTTATGCAAGAGGACCTGGTACATTGATCGCCCCTGATCTGCCCACAGCTTCTCACAGAGCTGAGGGAGCTAGTATAGTTGTATCTGGGCTGAGATATATAAAAGGACAATAAGCTCTAGCTGATTTTATTGCCTTTTGTTCTCCATTGTTTCTATTTTATAAAAAATAAAATGAAGTGTTTCTTTCCAGGACTTAATTAGTAGGAAGAAGCAAAGCAAAATAATTCTTGGGTAGCATGGAAGAACATAAAATCAGTTGTGTCACAAGACTTAACCAGATGTTCAAGAATGATCCAGAAAACTGTCTATATGAAATTTAATAAAAAGATATTTGAAAATGATACTGGTTAAAGAGAGGCTACGGTGGCTATGAATGGTTATTCCACTTAATACCAAAGACGTAAGAATAAAGATAAATCAGTTATCTTTATGTCCAAGTTTCAAATAAGTTTAGGCATGCACTGAGCCAGTACTAATGACATATTAATTTTCTATACAGTACAACATACAAGAAGCCAGTAGTGATTTTATTAATATAAAAATAGCAACCATTATATAGTTTTTATATTTCATTGACTGAGCTTGATTTTTTTTCCCTAGTTTTTATAGACTTTTTCACAAACATTGACTAGAAGCAGCTCTTAACCACAGAGGACAACACACACTATTAGTTATTTCATGCTGTTATATTACCGTTATCTATGAAGTTAATAACTTGAAAAATAAAAGGAAATCTGTAATATAATGAAAAACTGCCCAAATTGGATTATTCGTCATTTATTTATGTTTTAAATAGCCTGCATTTATATAAACTCACAGTAAGAGAACTATTATTAAATTCATAAATTATTCTTAGTTTTCAAGGCAGAGTTTGCAAAAGAAAAATATATATGCATATTATTTTTGCCATATTAAAGAATATATATATACTATAATATGTATATATAATATATTATAATGTCTTACAGGAATCACTTTTTAAAATGATAATGGGAAGGACTTCAGATTTGTAGGTCATGTAAGGACACATATTTGATGATGTAATAAGGGATTTGGCCCTCATTCAAATCACTCCACTTAAAAATTTCATAAGTAATTAATTGTATTCATTAATTCAAGACACAGTAATTGGAAGCAAGTCAGAGGAGGGAATTTTTCTAGGTATTTGGCACACAGAAATTAATACATCAGTGTTCTTGTCCTTAAATTATTATACTATTTTGGGACTGACAAATGCATGAGCAATTTATGGCTCTATGGTGTGATGAGTATAATCTCTTCATGTATAAAATGGGGATAATAATATTGTATTCCCTTCAATGAAATCATGTAAGTAAAACTTGAGCATAGGGCATGTTAGGAGAAGATGCTCACTTATGGTTTATATTAGAGATGTGTGCATAGCTCTAGCTTATACAGAGACGGGTGACTCAGTGGAAGGTACAGTAAGAGAAAACTGAATACAGTACAATGAACCTCGCCCCAATCCTTGGGGTCATTGTTCATTTTTCTCTTGTTCTCATGGTCCACTTACATTCTGTGAGTAAATCCTGTTGCATCTACCTTCTCCCTGTAGGAACTATTTTACACTTAGCAGGCAGAATAATCCTGTTAAAAAGTAAATCCATTTAGGCAACTTCTCTTCACCAAACTATCAAAGCTTCACTCCTTTTTCAGAGCAAAAGATAAAAGTCCCTACCTACACGGAGGTTTGTGATTTACATCTTTCTCCTTCACGGTTTGAACTCATTTCCAACCTCTTTCCTCTGTATTCACTGAAAGCATTCTGGTCTTCTGTTTCTTGACCGTAAACACCTCCTTGTCAAGGCATCTAACCTGCTAAGCTCACTACCTGGGTGCTCTTCCTACAGGTATCTGCATGGCTTCCTCTGTTGAGTAACCTTTCTTTAATTGTTACATTCTCATCATGACCTTCCAGAACTGCTTTATTGTAAATTGTCAATCCTCTCGTCCCTGAAACCTGTAGTGGTTTTTGTCTTCTTTTGCTGCTTTATTTTTTCCCATAATACTTACCATCACTTGATATTCTATATAGTTATTTATCTGTTTACTATTTCTCATACTGAAATATAGGCTCCACAATAGCAAGGATTTTTGTATCTCTTCTTTGCTGCTGTATCACCAGCAATGAAAAATAGTGCTTACCGTGTAGTACCCAGTATATACTTTCTGAATTAAAGAAAAAATGAGTAGGTGATAATAAAAAAAAATGACTAGGCATTTACCAGAGGGGCAAGGGAGGAAGAACAGGTATTTTAAGCAAGAAATAGTGAATGCAAAGTCAAAGACATCCAACAAGATGACACTGTAAGAATTTCTCCATATAAGAGAAGAAGCAAATGAGGTTGGAACGAGAGCAAGGGACAGGGCTTCTTGAATCATAAATCTCATACCTTATCTAAGCTTCCTTCGTTTTAGAACCAGGAAGATTGTGATGATAGTACAATTATATATATTTTCTGATTTTAAATGGCTGTCCTTTAGCCCTTGCCTATGGCTTACCTACACACTCGTGTTATCTTGCTAATTTGAGGAGAAATAGTTAAGCAGGTATTTCATAAGCTTCTTAACCAAGAAACAATAATAATTCAACAGCATACCTTCTGGGTATGTTACCTGTGAGATGACAGTAAATTAAGAACTATATTCAATCTTCAAATATATTCATTTGAGGTTTATTAGTCTTTCAGAATTAGAACATCATTTAACTTTTACAAATATTCTCTAGAGATTAAAGTAATTCATAATAAAGGTCACCACCTAAAGTTGAAGGGCTCATTTTCATTAACATTTTAAATTATGTGCTGGTATATTTAACAAAACTGAAAAGACAGCTTAATAAAAGCTTACTCTATTTTCCAAAGGCAAATTTACTACACATACTTTTAAATTTTCACATTTACATTACACACTCTATAATTGTAATGATTTAAGAACTACTAGCAGCAGAAAGAACCAAATAATTTGTAAACATAAAATGCAAAATATTTACACAATGAATAACATTCAACTACAAAAGAAGCTCTTTTCCTCATCTGTTTTTTTTGACAAAGGGTATGTTTAGAAGAGGTGGATAGTACATATGGGCAAAGTAAAACTTTAAACAATTGTCTAATAAGCTTGGTCAAATTAGTTGTTGCTGTGTAAGCTTCTGGTTAAAATACCTGTATTTACCTGTCTTCTCTTTCTTGCTCTTCTTTTAAGAACAGTATATTTACTAGTAAGAGAAGTTGTTCTAATTCCTGTTCTGCCACTACTAGTTCTGCAAACCTGAACTATTACTAGGGTTGGTTTGAGGGAAAATGCGATACTGTATGAAAAATATTGCATCTTAAGTGCTGAATAAATATTATCCTTCCTTATTCTAGAATTCTCCCCTACTCTCCCTCCCCCCCAAAACTGCTCTTTTCTTCAAGATATTCCTTACAGATAGGAAAGAAATTCAGTCATTAACCTACTATCATTACCTCCTGGTATAATTTGGTTTTAAATGAACATGTCTTTTTTTTTTTTTTTTTGCGGTACGTGGGCCTCTCACTGTTGTGGCCTCTCCCTTGCGGAGCACAGGCTCCGGACGCACAGGCTCAGCGGCCGTGGCTCACGGGCCCAGCCGCTCCGCGGCATGTGGGATCTTCACGGACCGGGGCACAAACCCGCGTCCCCTGCATTGGCAGGCGGACTCCCAATCACTGCGCCACCAGGGAAGCCCGTGAACATGCCTTGGTTGAGTGATATAGATGGAATTATGATGATGACAGCTATCAGTTAGTGAGTACTTCATATTTGCCAGACGCTGGTCTATGTATTTTCTTATATAAATGTGTTTAATTTTTTCAGTAACCTCTTGAGTAGGTATAATTATTATTTCCATGTGATAGATAAGGAAACAGAGACATAGTTTAAGTTTTTCTTTCACAGTCATACAACCTCTAAGTGACAGAACCGGAATTTCAATACATGAAATTCAACTCTGTAGTCTATGCTTTTGAGTGCTTCATTCACTCTAGGGAGAGGATGGATATTACCTGCAGTAGAACCTACTACTCTCGAGAGAGGGAGATATTATATTTTCAGTGTGTCTGAGAAAAGCCATCCAGATACACTTATTTAACCATTAAGGTCATCACTATTTATTCTAAAAATACAGTTCTTTTCTTTAAGTTTTATTTAATTATCATTGCTATAATGTTCTACATAATTGCCCAGCAGTATTATTTAGTTTTCATAGGCACTATAATTTCTCAAACAAATCAGAAGATCTCCAAGGACAGTTTTGATACATGTTAGAGTACACTTAAGACATTCATTACATCTTATTTATTTTTCTGGGCAAAAATAATGTTGAATGGGGGAGATCTCCATATTTATGTTGCTTAGAAAAACAAAAATCTTGTCCTTTTGCTTTCTTTTTTTGGGGGGGCCTTAAGTTCCAAGTACTTTTCTTATATCTTCCATAAAAACGTGAAAGATATTTTATATAGCCTATGGACTCCAAAATATTTTTGACAGGCAAAAATGAAAAGAAAATTTGGTGAAGCATTTTTTCTAAGCTTAGGTTCTGGGCTGTTAGACTTTGAATAATGAGGCCAAGGCAGCAATTTCAACCTCTACATGGCCTCTTAGGCCCCTCTCTGCCACAGTGTCACAGGCAACAAACTCATGCTCTAATCAAGATGTGAGCTCCCATGTCCAGGGCAAGCCCATCTGCTTGTCTGATTTTTCTTCTCGTGCTCAGCCAAGTCCCAGAAGATAATAGTCCTGGGCTATAGGAAAGAATTCAGGTGTCGCTGCTTCCTAAACTAAATTTCCAACATGTGGCTCATGCCAGACCATGCTCAAGTGTCTGGATGCAGTTCCAGATCCAGTCAGGAGGGTGAACTGCTAGTATGGAGAAGGGACCTATTTATGCACACTAACTTTATATATTCAGGACGAAGAGTTGATACCATAGCCAATGAGTACAAAATCCTAGGTCCACATTCCAGATAAACAGCAACAATTTGTCCAAATTAGGAAAAAGAAATCATGGCTGGGAAGATGATTAAGTCAAAGCCTAGTCAACAGTGGCTATGAGATGCATTTAGGCAGAGGACCAATTCTAGTAACTGGGAGAGGAACTAATAAAATTGGCAGTAACTCAATCCTAGGAAGAAACAGGCACAGGGACACGGGGAAGAAAGATGAAATCTAGGGTGAATAGGGCATAGTGGAGAGCTTGGTGGTTAGTAATGAATTGAAATAGTAGGAGAGATTGATTCCCTCTGGACTTGTTTTCTAGGCAGGTATATAGATGCCCTGCACACTCAGGATTTAACTTTACCTGAAGGCAGTTCTTAGCATCTTGATAGCCAAGTCTTGTGGAGGGCAAAGTAAATTTGAAGAAATGGACTAAAGCTAACAAAAACTTATTTTATTTGGATTGAGATGACCTTTCTCCTTACTGGTGGAAGAGAAGATTTATATTTCAGAATAAAAAGGTGCCCTCAGCCCAGTTTCACACTCCTCCACCAAAAATTGAGAGTTGGTAGGAAAGTATCCTTACAATTTTAGAGCTGTCTTTTATTCGTATATACAGAAAGGACAATAAGTTGATTTTAACCTTGGAAATAAGACTGAGTGGGTGGCTTTTCTATGTTTCTGTGTGCTCAGGATCTGAAGTTCTACCTCCCTCTTATTGAGCAGTGGACCCAGGAGAAAAGTATTCACATCCTGCTGATATTCATGAAGATTTACAAGCCTAGGGAGAGGTTCCTAGACTAGAAAGAGTTGGAGGACAGTAGGACTGATAAAATGATAGAAGAGGTTAAAAGGACATAAACAAAAAGGTAAGCATATGAAGGAGAATAAAATAATCCTGGGAAAAGGACAAAAACACTTCCATGTGAAAACACCTAGAAAAGAAGATAACTTCTCAACATTCAGGCAAAGGGATATGCGAGCCAGGATACGTGTATCACAGATACATTACATGATATTATCCCCAGTGCTGACCACCTGTCCTGACACACATCCTAGCATCAGCAGACTAGTGAGATCCCTCAGCAATGGTCACAGCAAGGCAGAAATTTGCAGGTTTCACTCATTTGAACTATAAACTGGTACAGCTGTTTCTCTGATTGTTTTCCTTGGCTAAGTCACTTCCCCTTTCGGCACTTATAATCCTTTGCTTAGTTTTGTTATTTGTCATGACTCATAATGAAGATAATACTTTAAAAAATGTTTACTTTTCTACATTATGTTCCCTTGTTCAGGATTATTCTTTAATCTGCCGGAGTCATCCATTTGCTTCAAAAATAAATAAATAGGATTTGTAGGAGGAATTTTATGAGGAAGATGGAAAAAATACATTTACCTTTTGATATCTAGAGTAAAATTTCGGCGATAGTCTTGAAAATCAAGCTTTTTCAGAAGATTTTCTTAGTTCACTCATATTCCATTGACACATTTCTCGTTGATTAGATCATAGCAATTTAGTAACCTCAAGCTGTGGTAATAAGAAGTAAGGATATGAAATATTAGAAGTCCCAACCATGAGTGAAGGGAATAAAAACCTATTAGTTCTGAGTCCCAGAAGACTGTGGGAAAGGAAGAGGGTCAAACCAGTGAAACACAGTGCTGATCTCCTGGAACACAGAGGTGGGTTCAAAGGCTGAGGAGGAAAAGCTCAGAGCAGCTGGGTGTTAGCCTGCTTTCCTCATGGAAGCTTGGGAAGAGCCGGCTGTGCAAGGTGGCTTTCTTCCCAGATGAGGGCTGATAGCACAGCAGTTGTAGCAGCCACAGCGTGTAGCATCCAGATGTGTAAGTCTGATTCAGTATTCCTGGTGCATCACAACCTATGTGGCCAAAAAACAGAACTGGAAGTTTGATTATGTCTCCGGAGGCCACGAAAATATGCTTCTCCTATTTCTTGCTTTTGAGAGCGTAATTGAAGGGCACCCCCAACCACTGACACTCTATTTGCCACTGACTCTTTACCTAGTCCACATGTTCACAGGCTGCTCCCAGTCAAAGACTGAGCGTGGAAAGGGGAACTAAGGCAGGCCTACTTCTGTGAGATGCCAGGTACCGCCAACAGGCAACTTCAGCTCAAGGACTCCCCATGGGCATGGCCCAGACATTCTTAGAACTGCATTGTGATGTAGACTCTTCCACGAAATCCGCCCCCCCTTCCTCCTCTCCTTTTCAGGGGGCAAATTTCCATGATAGCCTAAAGGGTCTCCATGTTCCCTCTCCTCCCATGCAAAAGACAGATGGCTGCATCTGGAACCCCATACCACAAAGAAGGAAGCACAATGCCTGGTAGACTGCCTTGAGTTTTGGAGGCAACACATTCTGTACAGGAAATTCTGCCACTTTTGAGTGAGTCTCAGAGCATGAAAGGCTGTGCGGCAGATCTGGGTCTTGAGGAAGACAACCCTGCCAGTGACCATAAAAGTTAGTGAAACCCATAGTTTCAGAAATGTCAGTGGTAGGAAACAATGCGATGAGTAACCCCAAAGGGAGAAATAGAATGCAGGCCCCTGAGATTCTGGAGTGAGGCTGAGAATTAGACACCTCTTGACAATCAGCTTCAGGCATTTTACTGGTTCCTGGAAGATACAGAATACTTGATGATAACCACCCTACAACCATACATCTGGAACTTCACACTGTGACTTAGGGTCTGTCAGTCATGAAATTGGACAGGCCTATATACACTCCATCACAAGAGAGTCCACCATCAAGCTTGACTAGGACCAGAGACACAAGGAAGCCATAGAAGCACAAGGTAGCCTAGATCTCCATGTTGCCCACCACAGTTACCCCAAGGCCCCTCCCTTGGCTTATACCCATGACCATATGGGGAGGTCCCTTATAATCAGGTAAAAGAGGAATGTAAGTCCTATGTTTGGATAATGGATAGATTGGCTCTATAAGTGGGTGCCAGCTGGTGATGAACTATTTTTGCATCATAGCTACATACAGGAGTGACCTTGAAAGACAGAAGTGAGGAAAAAATCTTCTCCATGGATGGAGGTAGTGGTAAGGGCACATGATCATCTACTTTGTATGGAAAGAGCAGTGGCCTGTGGTGAGAATATATACGGATTTTTGGATAGATAATGGTACTGTCAATTAAAGGATCACACATGAAGTCTGGAGCCACAGCCTGTGGGTGGACATGGGAGTGGACACAAACTGTGGAGTATTTTACATTTTAACACCCATGAGAAAGCACTCACCAAGAGAAGACATTGAACAACTCAATATGAAAATGTCTGGGCTACTTGATGTTAGCCAGCTTTTGTCATCGGCCACAATGAAACTGGCAAAATGGCACAGGAGTAAATTGATTATGAGATGAGGGCAGACTACACACAGCCGAGAGGACCACACTTTTTCCTCAACACCAGAGAGGGAAATGGAGAGCAGAAGAGGCATAAAATTTGGAATTAAAATTTACACTGAATTTAGTTGTCCCTGTACTTTCCCTCCCTATCCCACCAGCTGGCCTGTTACTCTGGGACTTGGGGTTTGTAATGAAGCTGATTGTAGCAATTAGAAAAAATGATGGGTTGTATTTCCTTCTACAGCTATGCATTGAGTTAATTTGTGAGCATTCTACACATAAATTCCAGACAGTAAGATGTTAACATATACTGAAGTTAACATATAACTTCCTAAAACATATACTGTTTTCATTCATTGATTGCCACAAATTTCCTATTCCTGACTTGATTTTTTTCAAGATACTCCATAATCTTGCCCTACCCTACTGATATCTATTTTCCTTCAAATATCCTATGACAATTTTCACTACTACGTAGAAAGTCTCTGCTCTGCCTAGATTGGCGTCTTCAGTGTTCCGTGGATGCAATAATCTTGCTGACAGCAATAATCACTTAACTTATAGCCCAAATGCTTGGGTTATGATGCCTGCATATGAATGTTGTGACCTGGGGCAATTAAGAAATATTCCTGAGCTTCAGATTCTCTTTCTGAAAAATGGAAATTCTAATACTTTTTTTATGTATGTATTGAATTGTTGTAAAGATCAAAATTAAACAAGATAAAGGATAGGCAAGCACACTGTAAAGTGGAAAATGCTAAGTAAATGTATTCACTGTTATCATTAAACATCCTTCTCCAGTTTTTTTAAGCTTTGGGTGCTCAATCTATATGTCAATGGCCAAGTTTCACATCATCCCTGAAGACTGCCCTTCTCCTCTAGACTTATTGGAAACATCTGGAGAACTCTGAAAGTGCATAGTGATGTCTTATCCTCCAACAGTGCATTATATGAGAAACTCAGGTGGTGAGCCTGAGCATCAGTATATTGTAAATATTCCCCCATGACCATAATGTGTAGCCAGGATTGACCCTCAAGTGTAGTCTCTATCCTAGGAGCACCTGGTAACTCATTAGAAATGCAAATTCTTTGGCCCTAACCCAGGTGATTGGAGACTCAGCTGGAGGGTGTAGGTGTGGAATGAATGTGCAGTAGTCTCTGTTTTAACAAAATTCTGGGTGATTCTAATGCACGTTAAGATTTGAAAACCACTACTTTTTATTGGGTTGGCCAAAAAGTCCCTTCGCTTATCAAGTAAAAATAAAAGACATTTTTCATTTTCACCAAGAACTTTATTGAACAACATATTCACCATTTTGTTCCACTACCTTCTACCATTTTTCAGGCAACTTCATAGTAATCCATCTTCCTGAAATTTTTTATCTTTTTGAGCAAAGAACTGTTCCAGGTGCCTTTTACAGTCTTCCAGGGAATTGAAATATTTTCATAAGAGTATTTTGTAAAGACTAAAATAAATGGAAATCCAAAGGTGCAGTGTCTGGTAAATGTGGTGGATGAATCAGAACTTCCCAGCCAAGCTGTAACAGTTTTTGCCTGGTCATCAAAGAAACATGCGGTCCTGGCGTTATCCTGATGGATGATTATGCGTTTTCTGTTGACTAATTCCGGACACTTTTCATCGAGTGCTGCTTTCAGTTGGTCTAACTGGGAGCAGTACTTGTTGGAATTAATTGTTTGGTTTTCCAGAAGTAGCTCATAATAGAGGACGCCCTTCCAATCCCACCGTATACACAACATTGCCTTCTTTGTATGAAGACTGGCATTTGGTGTGATTTGCGGTGGTTCCTTTTACCTGCCCCACAATCTCTTCCATTTCACATTATTGTACAGTATCCACTTTTCATCACCTATCATATTTTGTTTTAAAAACAGAACGTTTTTGTTACGTTTAAGTAGAGAATTGCATGTGGAAATGTGGTCAAGACTTTTTTTTTTGCTTAACTTATGTGGAACCCAAACACCAAAGAGATTCACATAACTAAGCTGGTGCACATGATTTTCAATTCTTGATTTGGATATTTTGAGTGTGTCGGCTATCTCCTCTGTGGTATAACGTTGGTTGTTCTCAATGTCTCGATTTGATCGCTATCAGTTTCAACTGGTCTACCCGACCATGGAGCAGCGAGAAATATCCAGCATGCAACTTCGCAAACCACTTTTGACACGTTCGATCAGTCACAGCACCTTCTGCATACACTGCACAAATCTTTTTTTTGCGTTTAGTTGCATTTTTACCTTTCTTGAAATAATAAAGCGTAATATGCCGAAAACCTTGCTTTTTTTCTTCCACCTTCAATATTAAAATGGCTGCCCAAAAATTCAGCAATTTTGATAAGTTTTTTTAAAATGCATGTTGATATGACAGGTGTCACGATACAATCTAACAAAATTGTTTCGAATGAAGTTAAAGACAACTAAGCGCTACTAGAACCATCTTGTGGAAAAAAACAAATGAATGTTTTTGCCAACCCAGTAGTATGAACATCTAGCTTTTGTTAATCTTCTTTGTCTTCTACACTTAAAACTGCTGCTGAAGTATTTGAGGACTTTAATAAAAAGTTTGATCAATTTTAGAAATGATGTTTTTTTCTCCACAATGTTGTTCATCTCTCTTCTCTGAACTTTCCTTTGCTCATAGTATCATCCTATAATTATAGATACGTTTTCCTGCCTCTTATTCTCCACTAAAATCATCTGGGACTAACAATTATTTGTATATAAAAAGCATTAATAATAACTATTAACAGAGTAGGAAAAAGCCCTCTATGTTTGTAGATCTAGTAATTAACAAAATATCTCAAAAGCTACATTCACATATACTTTCACCTTGTTAATATGCCCTTAAGTCTTTCCCTGTACAATTTATATTTATTTTAGTGCAACAGAATGATCTCTGAGTGGCAATAACTTTTATTATTTTATTATCTTTTATGTCAGTTAAATGGAACACCCATTCTATATGTTGATCAAGAGATGAAATAACACTGGTTAAAATGATTCAAATTATCGTCCTATAGTTACTGGTTGATAAACATATATTCAAGACTTATGGAACATTTTTCCCAAGAGGAACAAGCAAGCTTTGAGTTAAGTCCTGTATTTACAATTCCAGAGGTAAAGAAAATATAGATTAATGTTATTATTTTACTTTGGGATTTGACATCAAATACACATTTTAGAGAGCTAAGCTTAATTAAGAGAATTCCCTAGATGATGTCAACAATATTAATATTCTACAGATTTTTGATTATATGATACAAGTTCTGTTATTTGTATGAGGGAATCAGAAAAATAAAATGTTAGAGCAGAAAATTGCTTACCAGTGTAATGATTAAGGCTGACACTGGTGTCTGACTGTTATAAAACTGTAATTTATGTTTTTATATTCAGTGTTAATGATTAAAACTAATATTTGCCTATCACTGCACTTAATATTTATATTTTAAATGTTTTGATCAGCATCTAAAAGACTCCATATATTTGTTTTTCATTTTTCTCATTTAATTGGATCAACATAGATTAGAATTTAGGTCAAGTTGTTACCCAGTAGCAGAATTTGTTGGCTTTCATGCTTTAAGGCAAACTGACTGAGGTTCAGACCATTGATGCTAAAAAATAGAGAGTATTTTTATTGCCTACAGCCTAGTGTTAACATAATCTGTAACTTTCAGTGAAAGGATTAATGCTTTAAAATCTTAGATACCAAGGTATTTCAGCCTCTCATTTTTATTTCCTTTCATGGGAAAAAAATGAATAAAAATTGCAGTGTAAAACACCTGCTGTAAAATGTTTATATCAAATGTAAAATATAGACTGCAGTAAGATATACCCTATGAAAGATTTAGTAATGTTTCTTTTATTTCTTGTCAAACAGCAGGAAAATAGAGATAAGAAGCAAAAATGTACACTGAGTAACAGGAAAATGATCCTCGCTTTTATTTACTTTTTACTTGTTATTATTATTATTATTTTGGCCATGCAGCTTCTGGAACCGTAGTTCCCCAACGAGGATTGAACCCTGGCCCCTGGCAGTGAAAGTGCCGAGTCCTAACCACTGGACCGCCAGGGAATTCTCGATCCTCGTTTTTAAATAGTTTGGAAGTAAACCCAACCCTTAAGTATTTTTGTGTTTTCCGATTATTTAGTGGCTCCAAATTTCCTTTGATTTTAATGAAGTTACATCACTGTAGCATTAAAGGAATACGGTGATATCAACCAACTCTTCCCTGCAGTTAGTTCTGATGAGTGATGATATTTATAGATGCCATGATGCAGGAAGCACTAAAATATGTAAGAAGAGGTACTTTGTGAGTGTCACACTCCCAGGAGGCACACCCAAGTTGCACTTGGTACGTTTTCAATTTGAAAGATCCAATTCTGTCCCTTCCTTCCCCCTCCCTCCCTCCCTCCCTCCCCCTTCCTTCCTTCCTTCCTTCCTTCCTTTCTCAACACCTTTCTCTCTGTCTCCCCCTCCCTCTCTCTCATATTCCAGTGTCTTCCACAGTGTTTCCTTAGTAATATGGAGAGTGCCTTAGTCCTAATCAGAACAAATATCATGGATCTTCTTTACACTGAGCCAAGAGGCTTTACCTGCAGAAAACAAACCACATAATCCCAGTACTTAAGATCCTCAAGGCATTGGTTTTCCCTCTACCCCACAGGATCTAACGTCATAATATGTATCACATAACTTTAAACCATCATGCTAACTGCTTATCTTTTAGAAGAGGCAGACACAAAACGAAGTAGTTATGGTATGTTTCTCCATCTGCAGGAGGATGTAATCCTCTTTAAGATTTTCCTTGTTATTTTAATAATGGTGTATAATGATTCCATGGCTTGTAGGAAACAAAATGAAGTAAAATGCTAATGCCACAGATACCAAGGCAATTTGACCCTATCACCAGTTGCCTAGTTCTGAGGATGATCTCATTATTTTATGATAGACATTTTTTAGCACCTGTTGAGTACCATTCATTGTACCAGGCACTGGAAAGACAGAGATAAATAAAGCCAAGTTTTTCTGATTAAGGATTTTCTAGCCTCTAGAAGAGGCAAACGCCAGAAAACAGATAATTTCCAGAGCACATTAAGTAGTGATTTTATAATGGTATATTTGGGTTGCATCGTCTTGAGGGGAGCTCAGTCCATCTCAGAGGTCCAGGAAAGGAATTATAGATGAGATATTTGATTTGCTTCTTTGAAGATAAATGAGATTTTTTTTCATTAAAGCAACAGGGTGGGAGAAATCCTTTCCTCTCAGAGTACTAGAAAAGTCAGAGAGATGTGAAAGAGAATATTGCATGCAGGAAATTCTGACCTGTTCTATATCACCTGCTTTAAAATAGGTAAGTGAGGCAAAGAGACAGCTGGATGGGGGCAGATCACAGAGCATATTGTGTCTTGGTGAAGGATATCAGTATTATCACTTGAATTATGATCTCATGACCATTTGTATGAAGCTTCAACTTTTTCCCAAGACAGCCCCATATTCTTAAAATTGTAGAGTTCTAGATAGGATTATGATTTTCAAAAAACTTGCAAAGTTTTACTTTGGTTAAATAATCCTTGAAAATGTAAACCAAAATACTTCATGAGCTCTTAGTCATTTATGAAATTATCCACAGGAAGCTTATGTTTGCTGATATCTTGGTTCCATTTCTATCGCTTACTCATTTTAAAACCAGTGTTCTTTGGCCCTTCCTCTCAAATTTGTTTTGTTTTTGTGTTTTTAATTTTATGGAATTAAACAAAATAGTAATAACAAAGTGCATTTTAAAGCCAGAAATTATTTTTCTTTTTTCCAAATATAGACTAAAATGTTTCAAAATATAGATGTTTGTTTAAGTTTTTTACTAGGTCAGATTACTTTTTTTAGTTTTTCTACTGAAGAAAAATATAGGAAGTGATTTCAAGGGGAAAAAAAAAACAACTTAGAAATATGAGTGGAAGTAATGGCAAGTTGGAATGAAATTCATGTATGAGGATCTTCTCCAAGGAAAGAGAGGGAACTTCAATGCACACACTCCTCGCTTGGAATCCCTTTTCTGGAATTGCTTCTTGACGTTTTCGTATATTCTATCATAAGGATAGATCTTTGCATTTTCTTGATTATTTACCTTTCAATCTTTCTAGTCACATATATGTCATAAAAAGAGAAGTGATTATGTTATCTACATGACAATTTGAATTTATAGTCTGACAGCCAGTAAATGGTAGTTTCCCTTTATCTGTTATCACATTATTTTTCATCATTGGAAATTTAATTAAATAATGTTTCTTCTTTCAAAGTAGCTGTCACTGGTAGCCTTCTTAACCTGAGTCTGAGAAGCAATTTGGCAAAGCTGTATCTCTTTCTGTCTTTAAAATTGTATTCCTTTCTGTTTTTACCACTTATGACATAATAAATATTACAAATGGCAGGCAATATATTTTAAGTGCTATTGATACAGTTTTGTTTTGCTATAAATAAACAAGTCCATTTCTCTAGCTTAAATAGGAGTAAAAATTTGATACACCGTCTTCCCCCATCAAGCAGCTGTGGGAAGTCGCCATTAGGGAGTCGCTAGATTTGCTAGAGTTCTCCATCATACAAGATATTAAATTAACTGTCGTATGTGTTCTGGGGTATAAGGAAGGTTGTAATCTTATGAGTGTGTTTAACATACTGACATCTCCATTACTCTGGACATAAGAAGACATAATTATTGACTCTTGCTCTAGGTTTTTACATGATGTGATGACCAGCAGCAATGAATGTGGTTGTGAAGATATTAAACATCCAAAAATTATGTGATCTTTTCTAAGGAAATTGTTTGGGAGTGCAAGTGAGTGTTTGTATTGTGTAGCAGAGATAAGAGGTAGAGCAAAGGCCTGGTGGGTTCCCATGTTTTAACATCAGCAAGGGGGCCAGTGTGAATGGAGCAGAGAGAGGGAAGAAAGAGTAATAGGAGATCCGGTAGAGTGGAAAAGAGGTGGGAGTGTTGGCGGTCATACAGGGCCATGTAAGCATCTATGAAGATGGTAGGCTCTATTCTAAGTGAAATAAGGCACTGAGCATGAGACTGACCTTTCTCACTGGTGCTTTAAGGGGATTATTCTAGTGGTGGTGTTGGGAATGGTTCATGGATGAAAGGTAGAAGCTAGAATCCTCTTTGAATGTTTCTCCAGTATTCCAGGTGTGAGATGATGGTGAGATAAGGCTGTAGCAGTGGAGATGAAGAAAAGAGGTCAGATTCTAGATATACTTTGAAAGCAAAGCCAAAATGATTTTGTGATAGATTGCATGTGAAATGTGAGAGAAACAGAAAGACCAAGGATGATTCATCTAGAGTTTTGACCAA
Organism: Delphinapterus leucas; assembly: GCF_059928025.1. NCBI lineage: Eukaryota > Metazoa > Chordata > Mammalia > Artiodactyla > Monodontidae > Delphinapterus > Delphinapterus leucas. Next base: position 13,637,949 of record NC_143129.1, on the reverse strand, counting down.
TTATGTGGATCTCCCCCGACATTTAAGAAAAGAATCAAACGAATATACTCATATTGATCTGCAAGGTAGTGAAAGATAATTTTATTTTTCTCACAAAGCTTCAAATCAAACTGGAAAAAAGAAGCATTAAAGAAATAATAAAAAATTACGTATCTGAGCACCAAAGAATGTTGAGATATTGACTGTGAATACAATAAAATTTCCATTAAATTTCAAGGTCTTTGAATGTCGAGACCAGAACTTATTATATTATCATTGTGTACCGAATCTTGGAACATGTGATGCTCTCAATTAACTGACTTTTGAGAACAGAAGGTAAAAGACTAGACACATTTCATGGAGGAAATGTCAAATTTGTTTTCTTCTTAAAATACATGCAGGGTTTATAAAGCTGAAATTCTTATAATAAAAGGGAAACAGTGGGGAACAAGAGGAATGTGTTCAGAAAAGTGTCAGTTCTTTCCAATAAATGTTTATTTAGAATCAACTCCATGCCAAAGACAAGAATGAGGAAGGGGCTTTGGAAAAACTCATACAAAAAAAATACACACATTGTAACATCTATTTTCTGGAAAAGATGATGAGAGAGCCTTCGGAGTAGTACTGAAAGAATGCATATAAAATATGTGTATTAAAAAGAAAAGTTTATACATGCTCTAATTAAACAAAATACAAACAAAAGATCCAATATACCAAGCACATATTTGAAGATATTAAGATTAATGATACATCTTCAATATAGGCCCACGTAAGAAATTATTCTAGTATGTTTAAAACTATACCCATCTTGCAAAAAAAGAAAAAAAAAGTAAAGCTAGTTTATTCTTGCACTTCCCTATTTAGAGACACTACATCATGGCAGTTTATTTGTAGTTTCTCATAAGGTTTTAGGGAGATTTAAAATGCCATTGTCAAAGAAAAACAACTAGCATTTATTAAGGGCCCTCCATGTTGAAAGTGTGCAAGGCTAAATCCAATGGAAAAGGTAAAGATGTGTAAGACTTGTATCCTTCTCTCAGTTCACAATGTAATGCGGTAGAAAAATTAAAAGAAAAAATCAAAATAGAGGGCACTGGGTGCTAGACATTGTAATACACTCTATGATCAGAGAAACTGAAAATACTACTTTTTTCCTGTGAAGTAGCAGAAGCCTTCAAAGAGTATGTGCATTTTGTGCTGTGTTTTGAAAGAGTAGAATTCGATATGGAAATGGGAACAGCTATTAGAGTGAACAGCCTAGAGAGAATCACAAGCTCCTCTAAAAGGAGTCATGGAAAGAGATTCAGTGAGTGGTTCATGTGTTAAGTGTTGAAGACTTAAGAGTCATGTCAGAGAGTTGGTCTGCAAAGCTGTCTTGTGACTTAAATAGTCCAAGTGACCATGTAAAGCAAGAAAAAGGGGCTGAAAATAGTGCCTGGAGGTTTGGTTTGCTTTTCCTTTATTTGCTTATTATTTTTTAATCTGAAGACAAAGAAGAGCCAGTAAAGTGGGCTTACAGATAATGATTGCAGATATAGGACTAGTGCATTACTAGGCAAGACAAATGAGAAAAGGTTTCTAGAATAACAATGTGAAAGAAAAGAATAAAAAACACATGTAGGGTGTGGTCAAAGGAGTTAAATACTTCAGAAGGTTTAACAGGTCAGTGATGACTGAGAACAGGTCAGAGGAATTAGAAATGAAGATGGGCATGAAGAACTTTGAGAGAAAGTACTGTCTTAATTGTTTGGATGAATATCAGGCTTTAGGTATTTAGGTATAGGTGTAAACAGAGGAAAAAAAATATTGTGAAACCATAGACTACTTCCAGTTTGAGTATTTTATACAATTTTCTGTTCTCCACCAGGAGAGTTAATTTGGGTAACAGAAAAGATTTTCAGATTTCCTCCTTAATTTAGTATGTCCTTACTTCTATGTCATTTAATAGGGTTTCACTCCCCCTGTGTCATTTATATTATATATTTTATGGGCAATTTATATTGGCCAGTGAAGGTCAATCATTCAGACACTGAGAATTGTTGACCTGTGATCTGTGGAGTACTTCATTTTATTGCTTCTTTTCACACTTTCAGCTGACCTTCAGCTGATCTATTTCTTTTTTTTTTTTTTTTGATCTATTTCTTAAGTGGGAACCAATGGATAGAAACCAGTCCAACTCCATGCAATCTGTTTCTTGCATTGAGCCTATGAGTACTTGAGACTTTAAATGACCCCAAATAAAAACTTGACATATGCTGTCTGATATTGCCTGCAACTGTCTCTGAGATCCTGAGATAAACACAAAATTTGACTTTCTATATCTTTTTTTTAATTAAAAAAAATTTTTAATAGATCTTTATTGGAGTATATGAACACATTCAAGTACACCTATCAGGTTAAGAAAAGATCTCAGAATGATTAGGGCATGCTTCATTTCTTTTTTTCTGGATAATATAAATGCCAAATTTTAGAATAAAATCATTCTGGTAGCCTGGAAACAAATAGAATTTCATTCTTGTTTATTATAATTGATTGGCAGCAAAGAGTATTATGTCATTAAAAGAGCTCTAAATAGCTGACAGTTACCATTATAATAGATATTTGAAAGAACAACCAAGTTGGTGGTGCCATTGAGATCTAAAAGTCAAAATGCCAAACAGCAAAAAGCCTAGTGAATATTAATTATTTCAGTTCAGAGAACAGAGGGAAAAATAATTAATACCTTAGAGGACACCTTTTCTAAATTTAAGGTACCTGATTTATGTCAGCTTTTCATTAAACTGCAGATGTTAAAAATTAAAGGGAACCCCACAGTTTCTTACTCAATCTTCCTCTTCCTCATATTTCTGTGGCATTGCTATCTTTCATTGAAAACTCTATCTTTTCTGTAATATTATCAATATATTATCCTGGCTGGCTATGCTATAATTTCTCAGTCTCTTTAAGTGCTTCTTCTCTGAATTCATCCCCTCAGTGTGAGCATTTGCCTGGGTTTTGTCCATCCTCTCTCCATCTCTTCAATTTCCAATAAGTCAAAAGAGACAGCAGGCTAGGAGTACAGATGCTGAAGCCAAAGCACCTGGCTGTTCCTACTCTGTCACTTATTCGCTGTGTGAACTGGAATAAATTACTTACACCCTCAGGATTTCCAATTCCTCTTTCACTTCCTGCTGTATCTCTGCTTCTATCACTCTGACTTAGAGCCTATCAACTGCATTATTAATGAAAATGATAAAAATCAAAATAAGCACAATGTACAGTTTCTACAACTGAATGATTTATTGGGTAGCATTTTATTTTTCTTTGTATAGCTCTCTTGGAAATTCAACCTCTTTTGTAACCTTTACAATTACCCTTGCATATCTTGTCCCATTCTCTTCTCAGTAATCACCTTTCATACTTTCATATCTCCTGGATTTGTTCCTCCATGGTATCCTGCTAAGACCTCAGTTTCTACATGTCTGCTCTTCAGTCAGCTTTTTATACTGCTATTATTAGTACCCACAGTCACATGACCTGATAACTGGAAATAATTTTTATACCTTTTTACCACCTGTCTCAGTGACCAAATTTTCTCACATTTTTTTCATAGTATCTGTAATATACAACCTTTTATTTTTTCACTTTACATATAAGTATTAAGTATCTGCCAAGTGCTTTGGGCTTTCTGGTCACTGAAGCAGCAACAATGAAATAGATTAGATAGACTCTCTTATGCAGATCATACTCTAGCAGTGAAGATGACCATTTGGATGTGGCAGATACCATAATGGGGAAATTACAGGATGATTAAGGAGGACAAACAAGAAAATTGTATTTTGGGAAATAGGGTGTGATGTTTAATTTTATGTGTCAACCTGGCTGAGCCATGGTACTCAGATATTGGGTCAACTATTACTCTAGATATTTTGCTGAAGGTTTTGTGGGGTTTTTTTGTTTGGTTTTTGTTTTTTGGGGATAGAGTTAACATGTAAATCAGTATACATTTAGTAAAGCAGATTGCCCTTCATAATGTGGTGGGCCTCGTATAATCATGAAAGATCTTAAAATGATTGACCTTCCTGAAGAAGAGAGAATTTGGCTATAAGGCTGCATATGGACCTAAACAACTCTTCCCTGCGTCTCCAGCCTGCAGGCCTACCCTGCAGATTTTGGACTTGCATCTACAATTTCATGAGCCAGTTCCTTAAAATAATTCTGTCTTCCTTTATCTCTCTCTGACTGTCTGCCTCTCTCATTTTCTCTCTATCTACACATACACACACACACACACACACACACCTTATTATGTTTTGAGTTTTTTCTCATTTTGCCATGTGTCTATAGCCTCCCCCATTCTCAACACTTCCCACCGCAGTGGTGCATTTGTTAAAATTGATGAACCTACACTGACACATTGTAATCATCCAAAGTTCATAATTTACATTATTGTTCACTTTTGGTGTTGTACATTCTATGAGCTTGGACAAATGTGTAATGACATGTATCCATCATTATGGTCTCACATTGAGTGTTTTCATTGTCCTGAAGATTCTGCCTATACATTCTCCCTACTCTCTCTGGAGACCTTGATCTTTTTACTGAATGTCATCTACTTGAAATTACACAGTATGTGGTCTTTCAGTCTGGCTTGTTTCATTTAATAATATGCATTTAAGGTTTTTTCATGTCTTTTCCATGGCTTGACAGGTCATTGCTTGCTTTATTATTATTATTTTTCTTTCATTGCTTGCTTTTTGGTGCTGAATAATATATCACTGTCTGGATGTACCACAGTTTATTCACCTACCAAAGGTCATCTTGGTTGATTCCAAGTTTTCACAATTATGAATAAAGCTGCTATACACAACCATGTGCAGGTTGTGTTGTGGACCTAAGTTTTCAGCTTTGGGTAAATACCAAGAATTGTGATTGCTGAATCACATTGTAAGAGTATGTTTACTTTTGTAAGAAACCACCGAACTGCCTGCCAGTGTGGTCATACTATTCTGCGTTCCCACCAGGAATGAATGAGAGTTCCTATTGCTCCACATCCTTGCCAGCATTTGGCCCTGTCCCTGTTCTCTGTTTTGGGCTGTTGTAATAGATATGTAGTAATATCTCATTATTTTTTAAATTTTAATTTCCCTAATGACATATGACGAGACCATATTTTCATATGCTTATTTGCCATCTGTCTATTTTCTTCACTGAGATCTCTGTTCAGGTCTTTCACCCATTTTTTAATCAGGTTTTTGGCCTTTTTTTGGGGTCTCAGGAGTTCTTTGTATATTTGGGTTAAGGGTCCTTGAGAAGATAGGACTTTTGCAAATATTTTCCCCTAGTCTGTGGCTTATTTTCGCAGTCTCTTGACATTATCTGACTCAGGGCAGAAGTTCTTAATTCTAATAAAGTCCTGTTCATCAGTGCTAACACACTTTTACCTGCAAAACTTCTTTTGTTTTTTGCTGAAAATCTGCTGCTGAACAAGAGTCTCAGTGTTTGTTTGCCTAAAACTTATGTCTATTTTGCCTTCATTTTTGCAGGGTTTTTTTTTTTTTTTTTTTTTTTTTTACTGCTTGTAGAATTCTTTGTTGGCTGGTTTCTGTTGCTACGTGGAAAAAAAAAATCATCCCATGGTCTTTTTTCTCTCATTTATGTTGCCAGTTCAGTTGTTATCTTATTATTATTTTTAAAATATCTGGTTGTTTATAGTATTTTCTCTTTCTTTTTGACATTTTAGACGTTTTAACAAACGTGTTATTTCCATTTTATATATTCTGTTTGACGTTTGAAAAGCTCCTTAAATCTTTGACTTGATGTAATCGATTAGTTTTGGAAATCATCAGCTATTATTTTCTAATAATTTTTCTGTCTCATTCTGTTTACTTCTACAAGGACTCCAATTACACATATATGAGACATGTTCATTGTATCTCTTTTTTTCTGTATTCCTCTCTCTGGATATTTTCATTTGTCTTATTATTCAGATATCCAAACCTGTATTTTGCTGTGTCTCATCTGTTTTCCAATCTAGATTTTTAATTGTTAATTTCACCTATAACATGTTTTCCATTCTTAAACTTCCTAAAATCATTTATAGAATCCAATTCCCTGATAAAAATTTCCAACATCTCTATTATTTTTAAATACTAATTTAACTTATCTTAAAGTCTATGTCTCAAAATTCCAAATCTAGATTTCCTCTGGAACTACTTTTTTTGTCTGTTTCTTTTTCAGTTGTCATCTTTATTATCATCATGATCATTCTATTGATCTATTTTTATCTCTTCTTATGCCATTTTTTTAAATTGAACTGTGGACATTGTAGAAGAAAATTTCTAGAAATAATATAACATATTGGATTATCTTCCTTCATAGAGGTTTTCTTTTGTTTCTCACAGGCAATTCAATGAGGTCCATATTAAGCAAAATGAAATTCAGCTTATTTAAAGCTGGATACCAGTCTTTTGGAGAGCTGATTACATCTCATTGACATTTAGTCCCAGGGCAACTGAAAGCCTAGTGTATTCATCAAAAATGCTCCACCCCTGGGCTTCCCTGGTGGCGCAGTGGTTGAGAGTCTGCCTGCCGATGCAGGGGACGGGGGTTCGTGCCCCGGTCCGGGAGGATCCCACATGCCGCAGAGCGGCAGGACCCATGAGCAATGGCCGCTGAGCCTGCGCATCCGGAGCCTGTGCTTCGCAGCGGGAGAGGCCACAACAGTGAGAGGCCCGCGTACCGAAGGAAAAAAAAAAAAAAGCTCCACTTCTGCAAGCCCTGAATGCCAATATTTCTTCCATGTTTAGTAAGATTACTGATAGCTATCTTCAGTTTCCAATCTCTGGGGCTTGATATCGGTTATAGGCAAATTACCATAATTCATTCAGTGATTGGGCTCATCTTTGGTGTGGTTTCAGTCTTTGTGAGACCTCATCTGTTTATAGGCTGCCGTTACATTTGCAGCTTATTGCTCTGTGTCTTATGAATGAAAAGCTAAACTATCTATGAGTACTCAGCTCCTTGATGGATGTTACATTCAATTTCTATTATCCCACCTTTGAGAGATTGCAAAAATCGTTGTTCAACATCTTGGCTTCTAAAGAACCACAGTTGGATTGTTAAATGCCTAGAGGGAGATGCCCTCAGGAAATCCAGGGCAACCTCTCTGCTTCCCTTCTGTCCAGGATCCTGTTCCCTCAGATCTTGGCAGCCTTGAAGTAACTGTTTAAAAGAATTTATCTGAGTTTTCTAGTTTGGGTTTAGAAGATTTGTGGGATACAGGATAATTCGACATTGCTGGAAGAAGTACTTCTATTATTTTTATCTGTAAAGACTTATTTTTTTGTTCCCTAGAGAAAACTTTTGACCCATATCAATGGAGAAAGCACAGACTTAAATCTGTATAACAAACTTTACCCTTGTTTACCATGCTTTTCCTGGTAACCTCTCCATAACTGTCTCCCCTCACCCCCTACATCTTTCTTTCTTTTGTCTTTAGGTGATGATAGTATTTAGCTAGAGTTCTAAACCACCTCTTTGAAATACTTTTTTCCCCTGGGTATTTCTCAAGTATTCATAAAGTATACATGTTAATAAACTTCTGTATGTTTTTCTCTTGTTAATCTGTCTTTATTATAGGGGTTTCAACTAAGAACTCTGAAGAGTAAAGGGAAAAACTAGTTTTCCTCCCTTATAGTAGGAAACATTAAATTAGCTTCATTTAGTATTGTAAACTAGTTTCATTTAGTATTAGCTGTGATTAGTTGCTGTGGTCAAAACCAGAACTTTCTATAGGTCATCATATAGAATGAATATATCTGTATTCAATATTTTAAAAGTCTTTTATAGTCATGGATTGTAACTTATTAACTTCAGAAATACGTTTAAGTGACAAAATTTTATTATGTATTTATACATAAATACAGGACATGCACTGCTTCAGTCACTATGTTTGACATCAGGGATATGATAACTCACTTCAAGGGCCACTTGGTCTAACAAAAATAGATACACTTAAATACAATGCAGGTAACCTCTAGCTTTCTGGGAATTTAGAGCTTGACCTCCTAATTCAGACAAAGTGAGGGTAGTGGGATTCCAAGGGACATAAAAAATGCAGAGGTAGTTACAAATAACATGAGTTACAAATGAGTCACAAACATAAGTTGCAAATAACGTATGATGGCTGAATATAGAATGCAGAGAGCTAGAGAGAAATATTAAAATGTTAATGATAACACAGAGCAAATATCCTGTTAGTGGTGAAACTGAAGCACCTTACTGTCTTCCCTTTATCCTAAAACTTATGTCAAAATAGGTCTGAATTGTAGTCAATTTATAGAAGTAAGGGATCTTGATGTGTTAAGTGGTCAATAACATAAAGGAGTCCTGGTATCTACAGTTTAGCAAGAGGATACTCTTTCTGGGAAGGACTGGAATGGTAGCTTAGAATCAAATCTGCTCTACACATTGAGGCAATGCCCCCTTTCTTTACCTTGGTAAACTTTTTTTTCACATTTGCCATTCCTTAAGAGCAGAGAAATAATATCTCACAGTGGGGCGATTTGGCTGTAACCCGAAAGCAAGGGAGCCGCCCACATTAGACACTGGCTGCACTGGTTTGTGTTGTCTTAGGAACTGACTGTTGCTAACAATGTAAATCCTTGTCAACTCAAGTGGTTCAAACTAGCTGGCATATGGATTCTTGTTTTAGTCAAAAGTTTTAACAAGTATTAAGGAGCATTGTTTTTACATGAAACACCCTTTGCCTATCTCTGTGAATTTAAGTTGGCAATAGGTGACTGGTTGAAAATATGATGTCTCAGGTCTTAATCGATTATATGTCAAAATGACTAACGTCTTGCTAAGGAGATTTGGCTTGTCTAAGACTAGTGAGTTTGAAAAACACCGAAGGGATTTAGGCAAGAAACAAATATTGCAAGATTTGCTTATTTGAAAGATTATCCAGAAGACAGTGAGTAGAGGACAGAATGAAGCAAGTCAAGTGTTATGGACTGAAGATAAATTATATTTCTATAATTGATATGAGAAATATTAGTGATACTAGGATTTTTATATTAGCAGTTAAAAGCTTCTCAATTCACACTTTCTATTTTTCTTAGAAGCAGATCAAATGATAAATGACTTCCCTATTACTTGGTTTCTAAAGGATGCCACTCTTGGCTAACCCTTCCCCAGGAACAAGGAGAATTACATACACAAGGAAAAAGTACTAGTTTTCTCACTTTGATTCAATGAGGGCACTAAGTGCCGAGGGAGCTGATGTTGTGTTCTATTTCATTGCTAGTCCCTCAGATAAAGTTGGAAGACTTACTGTTGCCCAGCATCAGTTTTCCTCTTTATTGGAACACAGCTCCCGACATTCATTGGAAAACACAACCTCCCGTTATCAGCTGTGCGGTTTCATCAGCTGCTCGTGATATGAGCCATGTTGGGCTCAAACTATGCTGTGTAATGCAACTCCATCACCTTATTTATTTCTTCGGGAAAAGGCTTAAAATACAAAAAGATTTAACATGGCTAAGAAAAGCATGCCAAGAGTTTCTGGAGAGAAAAGAAGTCTTCTCTGTCCCAATGCAACTGTAGTAGATATTTCTTTTAAGTGATTTTTCATAATTGATCTGTACAACTGTTTTTCATGTGTCATAATATCATAGCTATTTGTTTATTTTTTCCCACACTTACACTAGTCCATATGTTTCCAAGGAAAGAAGGGGTGTGTGTGTGTGTGTGTGTGTGTGTGTGTGAATTGCAGTAGATGACAGTGAAAAGCTTTCCTGCTTTTCAAGCATATTGGCATACAGGAATGACTGAGGGGAAAGGTTAAGGTTTAGCATTCTTCTATGACTCCAATTGAAGTGAAACTATAGTGACTTAGTTAACTAACTACCACTAACTACAGTTATCTACATAGTTAAATATGTTTAATAATTTAGTTTTTTTCCAGTTTCTTAAGTGAAATTTTTGTCAAGTCATAGTAAAGTTTCACTTACTAATAGTAAGAGATATGCTATATTCATAAGCTCCAAATGCTTACTGGGAGAAACACATCTACATAGGAGGTAAATGTGATACCAAAAATCCTATATAATCAGTTTGGGATATCGTGTCTTACAATGCTGTTTTATTTTATTTTTATAAGGAATTACACCTTTTAAAAATAATACTTGCTAAATATAAAACGTAAGATTTCAAAAAACAGCTATATAAGGCTAATTTTGTTTTAAATGAGTAATCACCAACAATGCCAATACCTAGAAAAACATTACTAATATTTGCTGAAATCACTTTAGATATCTCTCAAGGAACATGGTTAGTTATAAAGAAAAAGTAAGAACAAAAAGAAATTGGTTTAACATCTGCAAATTATTATATCTAAGTTGATTTTGACCAAATTAAAAAAAAAGTATATCTTAAGGGATTTTTAGTAATTGATTCTTATCATAAGAGATATTAATTGACAAATATTCTTCACAAACCAACAAAGAAAATAAATAAGATATTAACCTCATTTACAAATTTGTATTTTAAATTATACTCTGTAAAGCAAGTTCTTGCTATAGAAAAATGAGAAGATTAGTATATATTCTAACTTTAACTTCATTCCAGTCTTCTGTCTTTTGATTTGTTATAGTGTTAACTTTAAAACACAAAGGTTCATAACATTTATGTTCTGTTTTTTCAGAGATTTTGTTTCTTTTTCTTTCTAAATATATTTAATGCTTACCAAAAATCCTTTTACCATATTTTCTTCATTCTGCTTTATTTTGAATCATATCCTATCCCAAGAATTGATCTTCATATAAAATTTCAATAATTTTTTATATCTATTCAATTTTCTGAATTCTGATATGGGTATGATGCAAATGTCTATCTTTTACCATCAAACCTAAAAGGTCATTTGGATATTTATGACATGCTTTGTTCATTCTTTTTCTCAGATTTTTGTTGGAATTACTCTGTTGTCATCTGTATATGAGTAGAGTATGGCTGCAGAAATTCTGAGACCTGATTTTCCACACATCGGTGACGTATTATTATTTACTTTTACCTAGACCCACATTTGGTTTCTTCTTTATGATTAAACTCACTGCGTTCCGTTGGATCATTCTTTTTCCCTTTCTGATACAGAGTAAGGCATTCACTATAACAGAATCTTTATTTAAGTAAAGGAAATTTTTTTTCTTTTAGACCCATGAATATTTTTCTTTTATTTTTGTTTATTCTATAGTAGTACCAGTTATACCCTGCTAAATCTTATTTATTTGATTTATATAATTAACTAATCAATAACCATTCTCATATATTCATTCTTCTCCTTTCTATATCTTGTGCTTTCCTCAAGCCTAACATCACATTACTGTCTCAGTTGCTTTAATTTTTAGTTTGATACTTATCATAAGGCTTTCAATGCTGTTTAACATTGAATTTCTCTTACATTTCTTTCCTAGGATGTCAGTCTGATACTTTTAATGATACATATTTTTCTTTAAACTGTTCTAATATTCTCATTTGAGGTTTTAGAAGATAGTTTATGTAATTTATAATCTCTTTCATATTTTGATGAACCCTTCTTTCTTTCTTTCAATGAGGACTCTTGTGGGCTTTCCATTAACTGCCTCTTAATTTTTTCTTTTTCTCCACTTTCTTTTTAATGTCTTAAGACAAATTTCTACTGTTCACTTGTGATTATTTTTCAATTTTGAAACAAAATTAGTTTTTGCCCAAAACTTTGTACTTTAATCAAAATTATTTTGTATTGGTATCTCTTATCATTGGATGATCTATATATCTTGCTGAACTGCTTATGGCCAGAGACAGCCCCGCCACCTCTCAGCCTGGGTTAGCCGTCAGAGCACTGGCCTTGCTCTGTCACAGTCTGACATTGAGGTAGTTCTCCATCTTTCTATATGTTTTATTGTTGTTGCTGTGTTTTGTGAGGTACAAAAGAGGGAAATAAGTAAGAAGACTACTCCACTGTCTTTAAGCAAAAATTCTGTTCTGTTAAATATAAAACTAAATGGAGGCTTAGTGGTAATTTAGTTGAAACACTATTTTATAGATTAGAAAATTGAGTCCTAGAACTTAGTAGCAGAGCTGGACCTAGAAGGCAAGTCTCCTAACTTTTTTTTTTTTTTTTTTTTTGGCCACACCACGTGGCTTGCGGGATCTTAGTTCCCTGACCAGGGATTGAATCCAGGCCTCTGCAGTGAAAGTGCCAATTTCTAACCACTGGACCACCAGGGAATTCCCAAGTCTCCTAACTTTTAATCCAGTGCTTCTTCCACTTTATCTGACTGCCTTTCTATAGAACAAATATACCTGTCACATAGAAGACATTCTGGTTGTATTCGCAGGCAAAAGAGTTCCACAATCATCTCAGTGCCACTATGGCCCCTCTTCTCCTCCCAGACTCTGAGTCACTATTGAACTTCCTACCTCTCTTTGTTTTTTTTGGGGAAATCTGATAGTTTTGGATAGAAAGCAGGAGGCACAGATGGAATCACAAGCTGCATGGTGTTTAGTTTTTCTTGGCTGGAAAAGAGCTCTTAGGCTTTATTTTTCACTAATCTTGCTTTGTCAGTGGAGGAAAAGAGAAAGTAGTAATAAATGAATCAACAATGTTCATATCCAGCATACAATTTATTTGTGAAGCTAGAAGGTCAGTGATAGTTATTGAATCTGTAATCTAAGTGGAATACATTTCTGGGTTTCTCTGTATAATCCTGTCAGCACTGATGTACCAGACCCAGCTACAATGCTTCCATTGACATCCTAGGGCTCTGACCTTCAGAGATGCAGACCTTTATGATTTTTAATTATCCACATCCATCAGAGCAAAGAGAATCAAATCTAAGAGGAAGGAGCCTCTGCGCTAAGACAAGAGGTTAAAGCCTTTTTGTTAACATTGCTCTTCTCTGCTTTTGACCCATATTTCAACATTGAGGGCTTTAAGTCTAATGAAGTAGACTTTAGCTACTTGTTCTAATTTGAAAGTCCTGACTTAATCTTTGCAAGACCCAATCGACCTTGATCAGATCAGGACTCTAGACCCACCTGTTTGACTACCTGGATCTCAACACTTGCATTCTTTGTATTGCACTTGCCCAGGATTTGATTTATTGACTGGTTAAAATGCTACATTTCCGAGTCCTTCTCCACAATGTGCATTACTCTGCTGGTCTTCTTTAATCTGTCTCAGCCCAAAGAACAGCATGACATGTTTCCAAAAGAATTTATCCAGTCTAATTTTAGAATTTCACATTCTCTTTGGAGATTTTTTTCTTGATGTTTATCTTTTCAGAGTTCTATCTAAACATGTTGTTTATGAATCCAACAACTACTGTCTTTGGGGGTCTTATTTTCTATTGAATTAATGATTGCTTAAAGCCCCCTTTTCCCTAACATGAGTCCATAAATATTGTAGAATGGGGTCTCAAAAATTTGGATTTCACTTTTCCACCTCTGACAAATATTTAATCATTCAGTTCAAGCATAAACATTTCTAGAAATATTGCTCTTATTCCTTCAGGCTTAGCCTTTTGTATTTCAACAATTCCCTATTCATAGCTTTATTTGTGTCTTTAATAATTGTATAATAAGTATATACTTATTTTTCATTTCTTTCACATTGCCACACATTTCCTGAAAGACTTATTCATCTTGATTTTCCTGACACTTAGCACAATGTCAGGTATAGAAAGTATTCAATAAGTGTTTCATGGACAAATGAATAAGTAATGTGAATCCAGCTTTTAGTTCTGCTATTGCTATCGCCAAAAGGGGTTGAATTAGGTGAACTGTAATGTTGCTTCCACATCTGAAACTCCATTTCTTCATTTTGCAGAAGTTTGGAGTATATAAAAGAAATGAGAAACTTAGAATGTTAGAGTCATGTCCGTTGAGTAAATTATCTAGACATAAATCTTTATCTTTTGAGTGAGAAATGGAGAATTTTACTTGCTGAGAATACAGAGTTGATAAATTACAGGATTAGAACTACAATCTAATTCTTCTGATAATTGTGATGCATTTTTTTCAGTGACATATGGCACAATTGAGGAAGTAAGAAAATATTTTAAAATTGGCAAAAATATATAATAGTAAATATAATGTGCAAGTAAGTGCAATAGATATTTAGTAAAGTAATTGTGAGATATTATGGATGAAGTGGGATAAAAATTAGACCCAGAAATTTGATAGGGTTTGGATACAAAAGGGGGTACAGGCAGATACTAACATTACTAAAGACGTAGGTGGGCGTGATTGGCTTGTTTAGGTACTTGAAAAGGTAAGTTGTAGTCAACAGTGACACAGGCCCTAGACTTACTTTGGAAGACTAAGAATTGAGACTTACCAACTTAATTTAAGCAATAATTGCCATTTAATGACACGCTTATTCACTTCAAAAATATTTTGTTGTTATTGTGGCACTTATCAGCTACATGGAGGTGAATGATAATAATACTGCCTATTTTAGTAGTCTTTTATTCTGGACCATAGGTCATCACTATTCTGACATTTAGGTCTCTCTTGTTACTATGGTTTGCTTTTCAAAGGTAATAACTTTTAATAGTCTTCCATATTTTCTATTTATTTTTTGTTTCTATATGCTTACTTTCTTTTTATGGTGCTCCCTCTGTTCATAGATTATAAATGTTATATATATATTTCTGTGTGTTTCTATAGTTCTTTAAGATTATGAAAATTTTCACAAATGCTGTGAATGTTGCATTCATAGCATTTAGAAGCCAGTGCAGTTTAATGGAAAGTCTCAAGTTTTAGAACTGAACTATGTAAGTTTACAGTCTTCTTTCAGACATTTATATGTAAGACCTCATTGGAAATTTTAGTCAATCAATAGTAAAATTGTGTTTATTTTATTGAAAGTAATTTTCTGAGCTACTGCTACTTATTTGACAAAATAGTGGCTTAATCATTTAGCCTTAATTCCAGTCACAATAGCATTGACACTCTTTAACAGTTTTCCTTCATATATATATATATATATATATATATATATATATATATAGTTAGTGATGATTTTGTTTGTAAACCCTGTTTCTTTTTTTAAAATTATTCTATTGAAGTATAGTTGAATTACAATGTTGTGTTAATTTCTGTACAGCAAAGTGATTCAATTATACATATATATATTCTTTTTCATTAAACCTTGTTTTATTTTTAAAGCATACAAGTTAGCATGTAATAATTCTTGAAAAATATTTAATATTTAATAATCATCTGTTTATTTTATGCCCTCAAGTTATGCATAGATTTCTGAAGTACCAAAGTTTTGTTACTACTCTTACTTCCATTCTGTAACCACAATATATTTAATTGTGTTTGCAGATAAGAAAAACATTTAAAAGAAAATATATGAGTAATCAAAAATTTTGACCTGCTTCTGATTTCAAACTTTCATGCTATTTCTAAATGTAAAATTCTTTAATAAATCTCCACTTTCATATTTTTATTCAATTATCACTCCTCCTGTTCACAGTGAATTTTGTCTTCCTAAGACAGATAATTTTGCCCTTGAGATATTAGGTCACTCTCTGACATCCTGTGAAAGAGCCCACATCTGTTCAAATGATGAATGCTAAATCCCATGTGGATATTCATTTGTGGGAAAAAAAAATATATCCTCATGTTTATAATTTTATTTTGTCATTCAAGCATGTACTTTTGTTACAGCCATAATGAGGACCAATCTGTTCCTTATCCTTATGCTTAAATAGAATATGTCTGAAGAAAAAATACAGTATTTTTAAGGGGTCTACAGCCAGAAAGTGATCCTTTAAAAATGCTAAGTGAATATTAAAGGCTATCAGACTTTCTAATTTTCTGGTTTAGCCATTGAAACTCTACTTGTGCTATTCCTTTACGTTCTTTGATAACTTTTGCATATTTTCTCCATTGATTTTCCAAAACTAACTGGTCTTGCTTGGGTTGTTGATTTTTTTTTTTCTTAAATGATCAAAATGTGAAAAACTAGGTGAAATCAGCAGTTTAAAAATTTCCACAGATCATTACCTGTATTTCTAGTCAAGAAGATTATTGGGAAATAGTTATTTTCCCTTATCATAATAAATATCCTAATTATTATACTTTAAAAAATATGGGTAATTGGTCAATGTAGTGGGGAAAATCTGTGTTTTTTTCAAAACTCATGATGCAAATATTTATTGAGAACATATATACTAAGAAATGTTCTAGACATGCACTTTCCAATATTGTAGCCACAGATACATATGCCTATTTGAATTTAAATTTAAACCAATCAAATTTAATAAAGTTAAATATTCTGCTCCTCACTTACTGTAGTCACATTTCAAGCATTCAGTAACTACATGTGGCTAGTGGGTACAACATTGAACAATGCAGAAATAGAACATTCCCATCATGGCACACAATTACATTGGGCAGCACTGTGAATCTTGACACTGGAAATAATTACTTTTAAAAGTTTACCTTTTGATGAGTTCACTCAAAAAAGGAGGATGTATACAACTACAAAGAACTACAATAGACTGTGAGTATTTTGATAGGCAATATTGCTTATTTTCCAAATAAAAAAGTGATGTACTAGCTAATTATGGAATTAATTCTAATAGAGATTTTCTTATCTATCTTTTTTTATACTTACTATATAGAAATTTATTATTTTCAAATAATTTTATAGATGGTGATACTATTAGTAGTGTGGCTACCTATACTATACCATAAAAATAGAAATAAAAATATATATGATGGATTATTACTCAGCCATAAAAAGGAATGGAATTGGGTCATTTGTAGAGACATGGATGGACCTAGAGATGGTCATACAGAGTGAAGTAAGTCAGAAAGAGAAAAACAAGTATCGTATATTAACACAAATATATGGAATCTAGAGAAATGGTACAGATGAAGTGGTTTGCAAGGCAGAGATAGAGACACAGATGTAGAGAACAAACGTATGGACACCAAGGGGGGAAGGTGGTGGGGGATGAATTGGGAGATTGGGATTGACATATATACACTAATATGTATAAAATAGTTAACTAATGAGAACCTGCTGTATAGCACAGGGAACTCCACTTCGCTGTACAGAAGAAACTAACACAACGTTGTAAAACAACAATACCCCAATTAAAAAAAAAAAAAGAAATAGATAAAGTTCCATTACAAAAAAAACAGGAATAGAAATAGCTCATAGAAATAGAAGTGTGATTCTATTTCACTAAATATCACTGCTCAAAGGAGAATGTTATAAAAAATCAAGTTCAAATAGATTTTCTTTCTTTAATCTCATCAATTGCTTATTTTAAAACAGCATATTTTAGCTTACTTCCTGTTGGCACTAAGACTTTTTCTACAGCTTTATTTTTAATCCTAGAGATTATAATCACCTTAATATCATATCTTTTCTTAAATAAATAATAAAATAGTTACACCATCTCACAAAGATAATCCAAATACTTTCTCTTGCACCTTTTTAAAGTGTAAGAAATTTTATCAGAGCACTTATTTCTAACTATTCTTTCTTCTGCTCTGAAACATCCTCCTTTATTACACTGCTGAATATTTGTCCCTCTCCCTGCACTAATTGTATCTCCCAATACATGATTTTGGACTTCCTAAATTATTTTCTACAACTTTTAAACTTTTCTCTCATATTTTAATTATTTTTGGCTTCTTGCTCTCTGTTATAATAGATTTTTAATTAATTTTATTTCTTCACTTGCATTTTTAATTTTAAAGAAATCATTTCCTGCTAAAGTACACTTATTTTTTTAAGCATTGTCCTAAAAGTCTTTATAATTACATTAACTGTAATTATTCTAAATAATTTTATAATCCCAGAATTACTTTTGCTGTGGGTGGGAGTACCTTGTTCATCTACCCTTTTCATTTTATTCCTGGCTGTCAGTTTACACTTATGAAAATCAATTTATATTTGTCATTGAAATGGGTTTCCTTTGCTGTCATACAAGTTTGTTTCCACAAACCTTACCCAGAATGGGAAGTCTGATTATAGATTATAAGTGGAAGGAGTCTGATTTTTGGAGTGTTTGTGGTGTGAAACGGTCCATGAGTGTAACCTCCACCCAATCAGCTCAGAAGCACCAACCTTCACTAAAATCCCTGGTGTCCTCAGTCATACCATTCAATTTCTTTAGAAAGCTTGGGGCTCAGTCCTCTGAATTCTGTCTTATATGCAGGAGGAGCCAAAGTTGGAAAGCCTGCCAAGATGTTTATGTACCTCCTTTAATAACTGGGACACTCTACCCAGGTCCACATTGCTCTGCACGTTCAGTGAGCTTGGGAATTCTCCAGAGTCATGGTGAGAAGGACCTCTCACATCTCTAGTCTCCTAGGTTAAGGTTTTGGTCCTGAGGTTCTGTTTCTGTCCTTCAACATGACTTTTTCCCTCTCCATCCTGCAGAAACATGTCCAAATGACAGCTACTGTGCCACACTCCTTGTTCTCAGGCATCTAATAGATAACCGTGCTTTAAGCCCTTTTTCATTGTTAGTGGAATTCTGGGAGGATAAAAACAAAAGGAAGGTACAGTCTTATGATTTAAGAGATGTAGTTAACTGCTATTTTTTTCTACCAGGGATGAAAATAATTCAATTTTTAAAAAAAATATTTTTATTGAGGTATGATTGGTATACCAAAAAATCTGTACATATTTAATGTATATAGCTGGATGAGTTTGAATTGAAATATACACTCGTGAAATTGTCACCATATACAGTACCCTAAGATTAACTGTCATCTCTAAAAGTTTCCACTGTCTCTCTATTTTTTTGATAAGAATATTTAACATAACAGTTCTTTCAACTTATTCCCACTTATTGGAAGCATTCACTGCATCCATTTTCCCCTGCAACCTTCTATACATTGTGAAATCACCTGTACATTTTTTAACATTTTCACTCTATGTTGAAAACAAGTAACCTTTAGTTTTATTTTCAAATTTTATTTTTATTTTATTATAAGTTATGTTGGTTTGTCAATGTTTTCTTGCATAAATATCTTTTATCAATATTTCAAGCTCCTGGATTTAGGGAAACCTCTTTACTGTACCCTTAAACTTGAGTATTTTCAGTTGTTTAACATGGGCAGAATCTATGTGCAAAATTATTTTTTTCTTCAGAGCTATGAATATTTTGCTCATTATCTTGCTTTTGGAAAAAAACAGAGGTCAATATGACAAGTGCTCATTTAACAGTTAACGTGTTTGGTGTTTTTGTTGTTTTGTTTTCTCAAGAAATTTTAAAAATTTGTTTATTCTTAGAGTTTATACATCTTATTTTGTGTTTAGGTGTATGATAGATTTCCTTATTTTCACTAAGTGCCAAAAATAATCTCATTTTTATGACATTATTACTTTGAAGATGTCTACTTCTCCTTTTTTTTGTATTTGCATTCTTAAACTACTCTGATCCAAAGTTTGGGTCTCCTGGTTTCATAATCTGTGACACTTCCCTTTTACAATATATTTACTTCACATTTGCTGCCCAATGACTTAAACTGCAGCTGTGCTTTTGTGCTATTAGGTTCAAATACTGAGTTTTAAAAAGGTTTATTTACACATTTCAAAACCTCTTAATTTGTATCAAAGCCTCTTCTTTGACTGTAGATAAATATCCTTATACTATTTTTGTATATATTAATTTTTCTTATTTTAAAATTTTGTTGTTTCTTTAACTCTTTTGTTGTTAGGGAAGACTTTCCAAACTCTCAAGCTAAAGGCACTCTTTGAATGTCTGGTGATTCTTAGTCCTCTGACCATATTAGATCAGCTGGACTCCACAAGGTTGGTGGCTGGAGTGCATATCATCAGGCAAGGGATGATGTGTATCACAATGGCTGGAGCCCTGGCCATAGGAGTTGTATGGGGATGCTGGATGAAGGACTAGGAAAAGAAAGATTCTTGCTGATTCCAAGGGCCCCCTCACTCTCCTGATGGCCACAAGTCACCTCAGTTCCTGCTCTGATTTTCTAGCCTCACCACCTGTTTTATTTTATTTATTTATTTATTTTTTTTGCAGTACACGGGCCTCTCACTGTTGTGGCCTCTCCCGTTGCGGAGCACAGGCTCTGGACGCGCAGGCTCAGCGGTCACTGCCTGCTCCTCTCAAACATGATCTTCAGTATGAATATATTTTGAGGTAGTATATGTATTCAGGCAATTTTCTAAGTGGGTGAGGACATTTTTTGGAAGGCTGAAGGACCTTGGAAATCCACAGGACTCTCACCAGAATGTTGGGTCTGGGTGAAGTGAAGTAAGGTGAGGAATTGATGTGAGAAAGATTCAGAGAGGAACCTTTGGAAGGGACTCTCAGGGTTCTCATGTATTCTCCCAATCATTGTCAAGACAGTTATGGTGATTCAAGAGATCCCTCACAGAGTGGCAGTGTTTGCTACGGGAGGGCGTCTGTCCTCTCTCTTCCAATTGAGTAACCTCCAAGCTGCAGGTCTGTGTTGCTTCTGTACATTATTGGCGTAGAGAATTTCTAATCACAGCATGGAGACATTTTCATGTAGCTACTAGTCCCTGGACAATTGCATTGGTATTTGATCCTTACCTTATGAATTCCGAGAGAGACTAAATAAAATTCCTATTACATGGGGTACATTAGTTTCCTACGGCTGCTGTAATAAATTGCCACAAACGCTGTGGCTTAAAATGACATGCATTTCTTTTATGTTTCTGGAGGCCAAAAGTCTGAAGTCAGTATCACTGGGCCACAATCAAAGTGTCAGCAGGGCCATGCTCCTTCCAGAGGCTCTGGGGGAGAATCTCTTCCTTGCCTTCTCATGCTTCTGATGGCTGCCATTCTTCCTTGGTTTGTGGCTGCATCATTCCAATCTTTGAGGCCAGAACCTACAACTCTTGCTCTGCTTTGTCTTCACATTGCCTTTTCTACTCTCTGTGTTTAAAATTTGCACCCCCCCTAACTTTGTCTCCTTTTTATAAGAGTACATAGGACTGTATTGATGACCCACTCATAATCCAGAATAATCCAGTATAAGATCCTTAATCTAATCTAATATGAAAAGACCCTTTCTTGACGGATAAAGGAGCATTCACCAGTTCCAGGAATTAGGACATGGATACCTCTTGGGGGTTGGGGGGAGTCAGTTTCCAGCCTATCACTTGGGGTAAGAAGAGATGGCAGAATGAGAGAGATTTTTCCCTTGCACCCAAAGCCAGGATGAAGCAGTAGTAGATTTGAGGCAGACATCTGGGCTTCTTTGCACTTGAAAAAACATGAAATATGTCCTTGAAGCAGGAATTGGAATGTGACTAGAGGTAGAATTGCCATAAAGTTTCTGAAGTTCAAGCTTCAGGACCCCTCACTTGCAAGAGTCCTGGCACTTAAACTGCCCTATGCATATGGTCAAATAAATTTTCTCTTATAATAAAATTTCCCAAAATGTGTCAGTGGCATGGCCCACTAATCCTGGATTTGCCCATCTCTGCCTGGGAGCTATTACTTCCATCCAAGGGGCATTACTTCCATATCTAAATTCAATGAGCAATGGCAATGTGTATAAAAATCTTAAGAGATAAGTGAAATATTAGACTCATTCAGATAAAAACAATAAATTGTTTAAAAGGAAAAAAGGGATATTTGAAAAAGTACCATACAAAAATTCTAGAAGTAATTAAGTGAAAAATCTCAATAGATAATTTAAAGGACAAATAAAAGTTGTAATAATATTTAAATAAAAATAATGAAATCTTTAAATTGTAATGGATTAACCCTCTTCCAACAAGGGCTATTTAAACAAATCTAAAACTCAAGATTGCTGGGAAACTGAAGAACTACAAAGATAATGAGACATAAAAATACCAAGAAAAATGAAATCACATAGTCATTTGACATAGAAATCCCATTTCTAATATATCTTCCCGGGTAAACTTGAAATAAATAAATAAATAAATATATATATATATATATATATATATATGCTATATCAGAAAGGAAAAAGAAAAACAAAATATACTGAAATGGTTACCTATTGGGGAGAGAATAAATGGATAGAATGAAGGGGACAAAGAGAAAAGTAAAACTTCACTACACGTACCTGGTTTTATTGTTTAGATTTTGAAAGAATATGAGTATTTTACATATTTTAGAAAGCAATATTATAGGGAAAGAAAAAATACAAATTCTAAAACTTGAAAATGAACTGAAACACACTACATCTGTATCAAGTTGGCAACAAAACCAATTATAACATGATTTTAAAGCACATGTATATTGATGGTAAACCTAGGTGCAGAGTACAAACAGATATGCAAAAAAATGTTAAACTTCATTCAGGAGTCTTATTTTAGTATTGATATTATTATTGCCATTTGAAACTATAGTACAGATACTATAGCATAAAGCAAGCAAGAAAATATGCTAATGTTTTAAAAGCAAAAATTTTCAGCATAAAACCAGAGTAAAAATTTCTCAGAGTTTACATACATCACTGTAGTCTTAAAATTCAAGTTACTTTTTCTTTCAGAGATACATATATTTCTTAGCTTTCCACTAAAAATGCCTGGAAAATGATGTTCTAATAATAATTTGCATCCCAAACACCCAGAGTGTGATTTCTTTCTTTCTTTTTTTTTTTTTTTTTTTTGGGGGGGTAACAAATTATTTATTTACTTTTGGCTGCGTTGGGTCTTCGTTGCTGCGCACGGGCTTCGTCTAGTTGTGGCAAGTGGGGGCTACTCTTCGTTGTGGTTTGCGGGCTTCTCACTGCGGTGGCTTCTCTTGTTGAGGAGCACGGGCTCCAGGCACGCGGGCTTCAGTAGTTGTGGCTCGTGAGTTCTAAAGTGTAGGCTCAGTAGTTGTGGCGCATGGGCTTAGTTGCTCCGCGGCATGTGGGATCTTCCCGGACCAGGGCTCGAACCCGTGTCCCCTGCATTGGCAGGCGGATTCTTAACCACCGCGCCACCAGGGAAGTCCCCAGAGTGTGGTTTCTCAATGCCATTTCTTCTTGAAAGAATTGGGGTGGAGAAGGTTTGTTGTGGAAGATTTCAGTTACCACCCTGAAAAGGACACATGGAGCTAAGGAATCTTATACCAGAAAGTAAGAAGCTACTGGGTTTGTGTCCAAAAAGACAGAGAAACAAGCTTGAAGGGGGTCTCCCTGCCTGAGAATGGAGCAATGTGAGCATTACAATAAATAATGACTGATACTTATTGAAATATATCAAATATATCAAATCCATTTTGGGGTTCTAGAGAACCAGCTCAAAATTAACCACTCTCAAAATTAATAAGGGGAAATAAACTCTCTCTTTCTTATAAACAAATAATAAACGGGGAAAACATTCTTCTGCATAATAAGTGAAGAAAAATACTTTTTATAAAGGAATAATAGTTCCAGGCAATTATCATAAGTAGATGCTGCAACAATCATGTTAAAGTTTAATGAGAAATGTTCTAATGATTAGATCACCCAGCCAACACCTGAACTTGCTCATTAATCCTCAGTCTTAGCAACCTTAAAATTACACTACATAGGTTTTGTGTATATTAATATGATGCAATGGGAGTACAGAACATCACTTATGAGTTGCACCTGCCAAAAACAATTCCCTTATTTAAGGAAATCCCTAGATTTAGCTACAATTTTATTTATTTGTTTTAAGAAGAAATGTTAACAAGTTTGAGGACTCTATAAGGAAACAATCGGATATATCCAGAAAGTAGATTCAATTTCTTCAACACATAAAAGAGATGGAAAAGAAAAAATAAAGCACTTGATATACATTAAGAGATTTAAGAGATATACAAATGCAGTTTATGGATCTTGTTTTGGTTCCTATTTGAATGAGTAAAGTTAAAAGGCATTTTAATCAATTGGGAAAATTAGACTATGGATAAAATATTATTATTATTTATTATGGTAGGTTGATAATGGCATTGAGATTATCATATAACAAAACAAAACAAAAAACTCAGGCACTGTAATGCATATTGAACTACTTACCTGTAAAATAAAGAAAACCTATCTGGAGTATATTGGAAAATATTCCACACAGGGACTGAAAAAATGGAGAGGAATACTGATAAAAAAGATTGGAAAAATATAAGTCTTAAAGCTGGGTGATGAATGTATGGGGTTTATTACACAATTCTTGCCACTCATTTGTAAAGTCAAATCTTCCATTAAAAAAAGGAAACAATTAATAACAACATTTTCTGTGTAAACTAGTATTATGTTTTTTTCAGTGGCAATAATAATAAAATTCTCTTGCACTCTTTATTACTTTTTCAAAAGCATAGAATACATGATATATAAAAAAGTAGTCATAATTCTAGGGGAAATTTATATTTCTAATAACTTATGTAATCTTTATATGCAAGCACATTTTTCACAAATGTCCAAAAAAGAATAAATAATCATCAAATATTAGGAACTGTGATGATCTAAAAATATAATTATCTGTGGTCATATACTCAATCATAGGAATTCCTGAATGCCAGTTACTGTTCCTGGATGAAGGATTAATTTATATGACTATTCATTAAATAGTATCAATAATTTACTCCTTGACTTATTAATTCCCTCATAAACATTTCAGTATATTTTTAAGTGCCAAACAGATCTTAGATACTAATCAAGACAATGTGACTACAAGCATTAATGAACTATAGTTTCTTCAGATACTTACAGTCTGGTAAGAGGTCTTTTCATATTAGAATTTAAAGTGAATTTTATTAGTTACAGATAACCTACACAGCCATGTTGATTCACATACCATACATCATGTACTTTTGTTTATTTAATCCATATAGCATTTTATTGGATATATCAATATATCATATAGTAAGATTTAAATAAGGCCTTGGTGCTTAGCCAAGGGCTATGAGGTGTAACCAAGGTTGGCAAACAGTTTAAAGTAATGAATGTATATTTAAAGTAATGAATGTATATTTTACCACAATATTTTAATTATTATATAAATTCCCTAAAATAATTTCATTCTTTGCTATCAAAGTTTTCTGAAATAGAAATAAATAGGTTTACAACTCCAGGTGCATAAACTTATCACTTTTCTTGTGGTTTAATACTTCAAGCATTATCATATGATGAAAGAGTGAGATCAATTAGTAAGTGTACATTATATTACAGCTTGGTAATATTTATCTAATGAAAAATAGTATGTCACATGAATACTGATCAAAGCTATTAATTGTTTGAATGGTGAATTTGAAACATCTGAAAAATGAGTATATGCTCTTTAATAATTAATGTCAAATGCACTTAGAAATCAATATAATATACCTATATTTGAAAAACATATATTTTTGTTTCTCATTTTTATATCATATTTATATTTCTTTCTTTTTAAGGCATCTGTATGGAAAGTGTAGGAAAGTATATATATTACCTTCTTAAAGAAAAATAGCATAAGTCTATCTAGTTAGGCATTTATGATCTATCTAGTCTAGTATAATATATATTTCTAAAATGATACACAAAAATTATTAGTAGTTATTACCTTTAGGAAGAGGCACTGGGGTAGAGTAGATGATGTTACTTTTCAAAAAAAATTTTTAAGTTAAAATTAGTGATGGATGATAGATGATAGAATATATTTTTATTTGGAGGCTTCATAAAATTGACTGAAGTTTTAAGGAATTACAAATATTCCCTCTGATCTTCAGAATATACAGACAGCTCACAACCGAATCAAAAAAATGGGTGGAAGACCTAAATAGACATTTCTCCAAAGAAGACATACGGATGGCCAACAAACACATGAACAGATGCTCAATATCACTAATTATCAGAGAAATGCAAATCAAAACTACAGTGAGGTATCACCTTGCACTGGTCAGAATGGCCATCATTAAAAAATCTACAAACAATAAATGCGGAGTGGAGAAAAGGGAACCCTCCTGCACTGTTGGTAAGAATGTAAATTGATACAGCCACTATGGAGAATAGTATGGAGGTTCCTTAAAAAACTAAAAATAGAATTACCATATACCCAGCAATCCCACTACTGGACATATACCCTGAGAAAACTATAATTCAGAAAGAGACATGTACCACAATATTCATTGCAGCACTATTTACAATAGCCAGGTCGTGTAAGTAAACTAAATGCCCATCAACAGACGAATGGATAAAGAAGATGTGGTACATATATACAATGGAGTATTACTCAACCGTAAAAAGGAACGTGAAATAGATAGCTAGTGGGAAGCAGCCACATAGCACAGGGAGATCAGCTCGGTGCTTTGTGACCACCTAGAGGGGTGGGATAGGGAGGGTGGGAGGGATGGATATGCAAGAGGGAAGAGATATGGGGACATATGTATATGTATAACTGATTCACTTTTTATAAAGCAGAAACTAACACACCATTGTAAAGCAATTATACCCCAATAAAGATGTTAAAAAAAATGAGTAAATAAATAAATATTCCCTCTGCGTTCAAAAGAATATAAAATTTTAGTGCAAATTGGGCTGGCCAAAAAGTTTGTTCAGGTTTTTCTGTAAGATATTATGGAAAAACCCTAATGAACTTTTTGGCCAACCAAATATGTCACTGTATGTGATATTGTAGAAATCCTATTTCACTAAATATCTTAACTTGTTACTAAAATAACATGATTAAGACACATTTGAATAAATGATAATTCATATAAATCTTTTTTCTTGACAAGCTTTGAAAATTTTTTTCAAGCTCTGAAGATGTTCTGATTTTGTGTTCAGCCATACTAGGAAATATGTTATTAAATCTCTTTTTAACTTAACTAGATTATTCATTCACTTATTTGAAAAAATGATGATTATCTATTATAGGCTAGGGATACTCTTGACATCTGAAATTTTAGGTTCAGCATACTTTATAGAGACTGAATATTGCAATTCAAAGCATTGATTTCTTTTTCATACACACAAAAAAAGGGAGTCTTATTTGGGACTTTGATCCATCAATATATCTTTTTGTGTGTGATTATAATCTTTCGATTATTCTCCCTGGGTTTGTAAGCATAGTAAATCTCAACTATCCTTTGATCCTAACTGGTCACTTACTCTCATTTTTTCCTTATCATTTCCTTGCAATCTAGGTAAGCCATGGGACCCCTCATACATAACCTTTACTTGACCAAATTTCCCAACCTGCTTTCAGTTCATCACTACATAATAGGTTATGTACCAACATGACATGTGTCACCTCTGGGCCAGTGCAGCGAAGAGGCAGTGAAGTTTGCACCAGAATGTCTCCCTGTCATCAGTGGTGCCATTCCCTATGGTACAGCCTACATCTGAATTGAAAGTGATTGTGTGCATCAGGGCCCACCATCCCAAACCCCATCACTGACTCATGCTGGACAAGCAGTTAGGGAAAACCACCCAAATCGTTGTGATATTAAGCTATTGAGGTTGCAGGGTTAATTTGTTAGTGCAGCAAACATAATTTACCCTAATATACCAATGATCCATCATTTACTCTATCCAAGGACTTTTTTTTTGGGGGGGGGGGTTATTTGATTTGTGTAAAATCCCAGTTTTATTATTCATTTATGTTTAGAAATATCTTTAGTATCTTTGCTTCTCAGTAGTCTTCTATAAATTGGTAATATTAATCACTAAATCATAACTTTGTTGTAAAAAAATAGGTTAAATAGATGTTATTTTCTTTCCTCTTTCCCTTGAATCACCTGGCTTCCATAACATTTAAATCTAGGAATGTGCCTAAGCTTTTGATTTTTCTCTCTTTCTTTGAATGAGTCATCTGCCCTTATTCAGCCACTTAAAATAAATAGCACAAAGCACCACTCTCAGAATCTCTTTCTTTATTACATGTATTTCATTCCCTCAAAGCTCTAATTTATTTTCATAATTTCAACTAACATTTCTATGATCTTATTCTCCCATTTATCCAGTCAAGACCCCTCTTCTCAAGACCACTTCTTTTCTCACTTCCCACTAGCTGTTTTCTCTTGTCTCTCACCAGCCCAGCATGTCCATACGTTTTCACCTGCCTCTGTCCCCCTCGGCCACGTTTCCTTCACGATCCTTGTCAGCATGCCTCGTCCCAGTTGAGTTATTAAAGTGTTCTCTCCAACCAACATTTTAAGTTGTTCAATTATTTTGCTTCTATTTTATAATCGTTCTCCTCTTTCCCCGAGTCTGCTCCATTGGTTCAAGCTCTATTAGGCTTATACTTACGGTCCCACATTGTGTACAGAATAAAGTTAAACACACACACAAAATTTAGTGCTTAAAATCTTTCACAGTAGAACCTCAGATCTTATCTCCTAAACCTTGCCTGCCTATCCTATGTTTATGGCACGTAGTTCTCTTCCCCATTCTGTGAACACAGGGGATTTCAGGCTGGAGAAGTGTGAGAATAAGATCATAGAACTTTGATTTTTCCTTAATTTCCTCCCTGCAACCATATCTGAATATAACCTGTCTGTCAGCACTGTGCTGTAGAAAGATTATTTCATCCAACAGACAGTCATCTCTCCCTAACCTCCTACAGAATCTGGTTCTTGCTTTATCACAGCGTGCCTTACATGTTACTAATTGAACTGTTTATGGATCCTCTATTAACATGCAGCTCATGGAGAGTAGCAAGGACAGCCTTCATTTCCTTCTGTTTCTCACAATACCTAGAACAGACTGGAGAAACTTACTAACACTGTAAAATTGGAGTGAACATCTTTATTAGATTATCAACTGAAATTAAAATATGATTTTATTTATAATAATTATATGAGCAATGCCTATAATCTATTAATTGTAATTGATAGACGTAATCTGTAAATTATGTACGGGGCAGATGCATGGATGCATTGTACAGTTTCCCACCTTGGCAAATGGAACAGCTAATGCTGTTTTTGAAAACGAGTTATATTAGAGCACTTTGGAACATAAAACTAATTTATTTTTATATTAGAAAATCCATCTGTCCCTATTAGTGTTACTTCTGTACATGCCTACTATTTAGCCAAAGCATATACCTTTCTTAATTATATGCTACCTTAAACACATGGCACAGTATAAATTTAAAATTAAAACCATTGTGAGGCACCACTCCACACACTCCCGCTAGAACCAAAAAACAATACCAAGTGTAGGAATGCTATTTCTGTTCAGGGTGTGTGTATTAGCAGTTAATATGGGGAATTGACGTTTTACTCATAACTCAAGTTACAACTGTAGAATGACAATGTTTGTTGAATTTACTGATGAAAATCAGGGCTCATATCCTGTATGTCTTTGGCATTCTTCTGGTAATTCATTTTATTATATTATATACAAAATATTGTTCCATATAAATTAGAGAGCATAATATAAAATATATTATTAATATCATAATAAATATTTTAATAAATAAATATATGAAATATAATACTAACAGTAATAAGCTGACCCTTTACCACTGGTAGTTTGGAAGCACTCCTCAGACCCCGTGAAAGGACACACACATGGAAGACACTTGGAAGCAATCATTGCAGACAGAGACCTGACATTCTGGGATTTTACTGATTGGGAGTAAGTTTGGTACTCACCAGATATCACTAAGGAAGAGGTTCATGTCCTGTGGTGCTCTTTTAATTATGGAGGCAGTGTATTTATCTGAGCCATTTACCATGTGCCTAGAAAAATTGCTCACTTTTAAAAGAATCCATAGTCAGGGACATATTTTTAACAAATTCAGGTTCCCGATGACTCAGTTTCTCTTACCTCATAAATGACCATTATTGAAATGTGTGAAATAGACTGGTTGAAGGTGATGAAGAATTACAACAGATTCTAACAGAAGATGTCGTTAGTCAGTAATCCAGTTTGTTAATTTTGGTGTAAGGTAATGATCCTAAAAGTGAGAATGTATTTCTACTTTCTGGTAAAAATCCAATATTATTAAACATAGATGATTTTTAAACGAACAATCTGTAGGAGTCTCAGAAGGTACAAGTAAGATCCATGATCAGATTCCTCAGTTTTCTAACTCACTCGAATATATTTGAGAATATTTTTAATTCTCTGAACTACTGAGTGTGGATAAGAATAGTTGATCTCACTTTCTGTGTGGTTTCACATGCTGCAGTGACACTAGTTGGAGTTGAATAGCTATGGCCTTAGGGAATATGCTAGAAGGTCCTGGGGAGAAAAAGCATGCTAGTGTAAAGATTATATCTTGAAATGGTATCTTCTGCCATCCACTATTCTTACTCAGATGTCACTGATGTGACAAAGGGTCCAGCTTTTTTTTATTTGTTTATATTTTAATCACAGGCATTTCTTTGAAGAACATATGCTCTGATTGACCAATGGCACTCTTAAATTTGTTCTGTTATATTCTGACTACACATCTGATTATGAAGGGTTGGAGTTACTGACAATCACATACAATGACTCACTTTTAAAATGAGTTGCTTTATCCTCAGACTCATGAGGTTTTATGGAGGTTTTATGACTGCTGGTGGGAATCCTGTCCGCTGGATGTTTCAGGCTTCTCATGTCATTAGAAGACTAGAAATAAAAGAGAGATACAGTACAGTTTGAGTTCATAAGATTTATGGGTAGAGACCAACAGGCTCCATTTCCTCGATTTGCTGCAGTTCCAATAGTAAGAATTAATGGGAGAGCATTTTCGGTTATGTGCATAATAGGACGCTCAGAATCTATGAAGGGGGAGACTAAGTTTTCTCCACTAGGCAAGGGGAGTTGACATACTTGAAAATCCAGTAAAAGGCAAGAGACACCTGGAGGTGGTAATAGAGGAGGGAAGTAATAAGATGCTGGCACTGTGAAAAATTTGGTTGTAGGTATAAATTTCACATTAGTTTTCTTTCTGTTACTAGTGAGTAGGTATTTAGAAATTACAAGAAATATTTACCACCAGTTTATACCTTTCCTGATCAGTATTCATTGTGCTTTAAAGCCTTTACCATTTGATGCATAGAACAAAATGTAAGAATACTGGAACTGAAAACAATTACAAAAATAGTATAACAAATGGTCACCAGCTAGTCCACGGGTTGCAAACTGGCAGGATATAATCAAATGAATGGGATCACTATGAAAAATGGACATAAGTTGACAGTGCCATGTGATAAAGGACTCTGGACTTGAAAAGTCACTTCGGGTGGCTAAACATCTATAACTTCCTGAACTAGACATAACTTGCGAGTTGCAATAGGGACCACACCATAAACTTAAGGACTCTGTATGGAAATACAGTGAAGACATTGTGAATGTCAGCGCCAGAATAAATCAGTCAGCATTCTACATTTGGAAGTATAATTTCAGAACAAAGAAAATGAGTATGAACCTTCTGCTCCGAATTGCTCTCCTTGGTTAGGAGGTTATTGTATATATGCCAGTGTGGGAAGAATTCTTAAACAGAACCGCTGCTGCTCTGCTAATTCCTTTTCAACCTCCTGTATCTTGGCACTGAACTTCCATTGTTGGAAATGACATGAGCATAACTTTACCTCAGATTCTCAGCAGCCTGGCCAGGAAGTTCATGGGAATACGATGGGTAACCTATAAGAAAGTAAAAAGGAATGTATTAAAGAAGTTGTGAGTTTTTTCTTACTCATTATTTCCTGAAGGACAGAAATCATGACTTTTTAAAAATATTATCTTCATTTCTAAGCACATTGTCAGCTGGCCCATAGTAATGAGTTTATACTTCATTGAAAAAGTGGAAAGTACAAGTAACCTAGAAGACTTACTTTTTCAACATTTGTCAATTTCCATAATGGAAGATTAGGGCTAGAAGTTGGGAAATGACTAGATTTGGGAATAAATTCAAACATGTGAGAAAGTGTAAGGAGGGATAGAACAAAAAAGGAGCTCTATTGGATGTCTCCTTGTCTGTATCTCTCAACACAATTTTAATAGTTGATTTCGAAGTTATAATTGCATGTAATTACTCCTGCATGTCACTTTCTCACACAATGTATTCAATACAAACAGAGCCTGGTACAGAAAACAAGCTTCCCCAATAATTTTAGACTAATGGATAGAAACAGGAAGAAAAGAAAAAAAATAAAAAGAAGGAAAGAATTTGGTAGAAACAACTCTGGGGAAAAAAATCAGGGAAAATGCTATAGCGAAAGAAATGGGAAAATTCACAGTGAAGGACCTGGAGTATATGTGATTCCATGTAATATATTGGCTTTCATATATTAAATATGTTAAGATGAAGATAGTTTTATATGCTGACAGGAACAGGGAGAGAGAGAGGCGGGGGAGAGAGAGAGGGAGATTATTATTTTAAATATTGGGAATTGGGAATAGAAATGTTTGATCTCATTTGGAAGAAATTTGATTTCTGAATGTGACAAACTTGTAAAATAAAGGTCGAGTTATCACATTTTTTTTTGCTTCACTTTCAGATTTTCATTTCATCTCCCATTTTTGCTTTAAAAATTTGAAGAAAAAAATTTTTATATTTTCCAAATGAGTTTGTTGCATGACAGTTATATATCTTTTGTATTATGGTAGATATGACAGGATTGGGTGTCTTGGATATAGAAAATTTTTCACTGTTGACTCCTAATCTTAATTAGTTACCTGCCACACTTGCTTATTCCTACACTATCTTTTCCACTCTGTTGCCTTATAGTGACAAGCAGTGATGCTACATGTCTGCTCAGGGCTTTACTTGTCAAATTGAAGTCACAGAAAGCACAGCGCCTTGTTTTGGATGGAATGGGATAAGATAAATCTTGTTTTTCTCTTCTTTCTGTTAATAGCTAGCTGCTTTTGAAAACATTGGCCTTTTTCAAACTGAATACATAAAATCTGGAAGGTTGGAACTGCAGAGGGTCAGCTTGCAAAGGCTAAAGCCAAATTAATGACCACGCTGTGGTGGTGTAACAGCATGTTGGAAACGTAGGCGCCTTTTTTCTCCTTGTATTGGATTTAGGTCAGAGAAGGATAAAGTGAAACTGTAGCTCTCCTGGGAGATGAAGGGCTGATGGCTGTAAGTGGTTTCTGGTTTTGGCACTGAACTGACCTTAACAATCTATGTTAAAATAATAGGTCTTTAAAATGAACTTCTACTAATAGGTTACAAAATATAATAATGATGAGGAAGAAGTAGCATCCACACACGAAAGTCTTGATTGTACCTAAACTTCCACAAAAATAAAATACATAATAATGATGAAACTATTTGAATATTATAAAATGTGATATATTAATTTAATTTTATAATACTTGTTTCTGTCATGTTAGTTTTCGATTCTATTGTCTGTGCTTTATGCTTAAATTTGAGATAAGAATGATGACAATGAGACAGCATACATAGACTTTATAGCTAACATAACATATTCACATATATTTTCTTAATTGTAATAATAAAGCTGGCATAAGACTGTGATTGAGACATTTTGAGAGGGTTTATCCAAGGCACAAGTACAAAGTAGGAAATGTTTAACAGGAACCCAAGCCATGAGAACCTCTTCCTTCTCCAAACCATTGCCTCTGGGTAAGACTAGAATTAGTCCATTTTTAGTTATTCTTGAAGTTTTTAACATCTACTTTGGGAAATATATAATCATATAATATAATGGATATTTCTTGATTACCTACTAAGAAAGAGCTACACTACTTGGCAAAGAAGTAATGACAGTCAATATGAGAGGACCTGTTACTATCATATAGCAAAAAAAATATATACAAAAATAAAGAGAATACACACAAAACATCACTTTTTGATAAGCATTATAATGAATTGCAAGATGGTACAGGAACATAGAAAAGATGTATGACCTAGTCTTAAAGGTAAAAGATTTCCAGGGAAATAAATTTCAATTTGTGACCTGAAATTATTAGACAGGATTAGAATAGTAGGTGGGAGAGTTGTTCCTTCAAACGGAATATCACATGTGGGAAATCTGGGAGGAAGGACAGTTCAATGTAAGGATAGAAGTATCTCCACTCTCTGTGGAGATTAGCAAGCAAGGAGAGGTAAAGGGGGAAATGGACGAGGTCCAGTTCACTGAGAGCCACACAGACAAACCATAGAGGAGCTTTAAGCCAGTCCCGGACATTAGACTTGCCCAGGTGCCTGGAATTGGCCTGGGCAAGAACTGGCTCACAGATGGGGCACATCTATCCACACCTCTCTTCCCAATCCCATGTTCACATTATTGGCTTGAGATCAGCCATGGTGGGGGACTTCACACGCAGGAATCCCCTCCGGGCTGCTTTTAGAACAGCTCCTAAGGAGAAGGAGTGCGCAGAGTGGGATGAGAAATGGTATGAGCAGACCTGTTACATAGCTTCTGCAGTGATTCAGGTGAGATGTGATTTACATTTAGGTTAGAAGATTGACAGAGATGATCAGTATGAATAACTTCTGAGAAGTATGGCGGAAGTTGAGCTAGGACTTTTTGATTGATTAGCGGTGAGAGGTGAAGGGGAGAACGTGGCATGAACAGGTGGGTGCATAGTTCCATTTAGAAATGCCATAAAAGTGCCCTCCCACCCCCAAAAGGGATGGCTCTCTATTGGATAGCTATATAATTTTTCCCACTAGTTCTAATATATATCTCTAATAAGCATGATATTTCTTTTCTTCCCCAACCTGTGGAGTGGGCAATAATTATACAAAATGGAATGCAGACAGGAGTTCTATTTTATGAGCAAAGAAAAATGCATCAAAGTTAGTGTGTAGCTATAAAAACAGTAAAGTTTAATAGGCTTAAAAAGTGGCCTGGTGAGATCTTACGGAGAAAAAGGTCAAACAAGGATATAATGTTAACCTAAGTATGAGATTGTTTGCCTTCCTTTGGCTACTGTAGGGATAGGAGATAAGTACATAGCTAGGGTTTGAATAAGACACAGACTAAGCTTGTGCCAGTGTGAATTCCCCTGCATGGAGCCATCAGAGTTGTAGTCATGATTTAATGCTGAGGAAGAAATATTACGCTTGAAATAGCTAGTAATTAAGGGTGCAAAACCTCATGCGAAGATGTGGAGATAAGTATGGAATTTTTGCTAAAGAGAGGAGGGCACAAATTGATAGATCTGAGCATTTCTCTTACTGATTTGGTCACACTCAGTGCCAGCAAGTGAAGTAGTGAATAGCACGCCATCTCACAAGTTATAAATATTGACATCTCTGCCTACGAAACAATCTTGCTGGGAAAATCAACTTCATTTTCCTAGTGACTTGCATAAATTTGTAAAAATATTTAGCACCTATAGAGCGAGCTTTTTTAAAATTACTCAACCAGTAAATGGCTGAGCCAGGATAAAACTCAGATTCCCTTGCCTTAATATCCTACAATACCAACAATAAAATTCAAATATTTTTTAAAAATTTAAAGATAATGATACTGTAGATAATAATGTTCTTCAAACCAGTTTGCTACCAAATTAAGTCTTTTTTGACAACAGAGAAACTACAACCAAAATATTTCCCCTTACATTTAGCAACAATATATAGCAGCCAGTCTATTATGGCTTAGAGCCCGCTCAATAAAAATATTTTTGAGATTTTTCCATGGTCCTTATGGGTTTGTAATTCATAAATTCTTTATTATTAGTTCAACAAAAACAGTAAAGTATTAGACCGTATCATAATCCAAGAATGAGGTACATAAAGGAATATTTGAGGCTCTTAATTCAATCCCTGCATTTTAGATTTTTATGTAGAAGAATTGTGTGGATCGTTTTCATTTGAAAATTGTTTTATTTTTTTGTCCTTTTAGAAAATATGCAATCACTCAATATACTACTTGCCAAAACCTGCCAGAATAATTCTAGTATGTTGTTTTACAGACAGACACTTTTTCAATTTTAACTCAAAGAAAGACTCTTTTTGAGAACTAAATGTATAAAAGTGTTGGTTGTATTTTGGTTCTGTTTTTGCAAGAAGAGGAAAACTAAAGTACAAAGATCATTTGTTCATTAAAAGTGTCTAAAACTTAAGTGAAAAAGAAAACCCAGAATGACTTCCATTCTCCTGGTCAGATTCCAAGTTGGGTAATTGCGTTTCTGCTTCCTTACAGTTTCTTGCCAGCTCCTAGCACAGCTGTCATCCTCCTCTATTTCTATGCTAAACTACAGTGCAGGGTTCTCACACATAATGGGAGGCAGCAAATCGTTTTACCCTCCAGAGAGAGGTGAGGCTCTGAGGAGAAGGGGATGGATTCTTTACTTCCCTTCTCTGATTCTGGGAATGCTATATAATTTAATCGCTACATATTTTGAAAAAAAATAAAGTAAAAAATGCTGTTGTGCATGTAATATTTTCCTTTTGTTATTACTCTCTGCCTCCAGGCAGTAGCTCTAATAAAAGGACATGCTGTTAAAACAAAACATAAAGTTAAATACAGCTTCAACAGAAGGATCAAATACATATGTATGTATATGATACATAAAACACCAGGGAGGCATATAATTGAATGAATTATAAAGTGTTCATATGAATGCTTGTTAGACAAGGTTTTAAGTAATTTTCTTTAGCATATAGAGTCTCCTTAACTATGAGAATTGCGAGACCCTGTAATGCATGGACATGATTTTTTTTTTTTTTTACATAGAGAACAGTTGATTAAAAACCCTTAGTCATTGTCAGTCTGCCAAATTATTTATATTATAATAACATTTTCCATAAACATACTAAAGCTGAGTATGTGCATACCCATGCCTCAAAGGAAATGTATACAGGTGTGCACCAAAAAATATGTGCATGAATGATTGTAGCAATAGAAAAATAAACTATTATTACATGCAACAGAAATAAAAAGATACAGATTGTATAATTCCATTGATATACATTTCAAAAAGAGGTAATACTAATCTAAGGTGTTATAAGGATGTGATGATGACTGGAGCAGGGTTGAGGGTTTTTTCTTCTGGCCTATTGTTAATGTCCTGTAATTCATCTGGCTTTTGGTTACATGGCTATGTTCACTATGTGAAAATTCACTCAGCAATACAGCTATGATTTGTGGTGCTTTCTAATACATACTTTATTAAACAACATTATAATTTTAAAATCTGTTAATATTTTCAATAATGCCTGTTTATCCATCTGCCCAAAGTTCCCCATCTATGTTTCATGTAGTTTTAGTAGTGTTGATAATTGTGGCTTGGATTCCATGATTTTCTTCAGTGGTGATCAAGTATTTTCATTTCTGACTCTGAAGCACTGGGCATAGTACCTAACAGAGGAAAGTGCTCAATACTTGTTTGTAAAATGAAGGAACAAATAAATGAATCTCTGGTGTGGAGTCCAGGCTCTGATAGTTTAGAATTAGAAAACAGAAGTGGAGTTTGTTGTTCTACAGACAAGTATCAAATAAGCCGTGAGAAAAGAAAATAAAATGAAGGAGTCAAGAGCAAGAGAAAAAGGAGAGTACCTGAAAAAGCAAACCCAGGAAATCTGATAAAACAGGAATCTGGAACCATTTAGTCCAGGGACAGATATTCCAACATACTTCTATGGGCCTTGCAGGTATCTCTAAAATAAACACACTAGAAAGCTGGAAATGATTAAATTAATGGAGGACTTTGGGTTTCATATCTATTGTTCACTCCCTCAAATAAAGACACATACAAGAAATGTATGATATGGTGGTTTTACTGCACTTTGCTTTATTTCTCTATACATAAGGGGTTCTATTGGATATCTAGAAACATCAGTTTTAAGCCCTTGTTCAAGATCAAAGAGACATTTTATGGAAAAACAATAAATTTTTCCACTGAATTCTTCCCCCAGGTTCGTTGTTCGTTCCACTGTGCCCACATTTCTCCTTCAAAAACTCTTTGTATTCTTTTAGTGGTTAATGTAATTATCTACATAAATAGAAATAGTGTATTTAATAACAATGTCTGTCTGCCTCACTGAACTTCAGGTTCCTGGACAGCAGTGGTAGGTCTGTTTTATTCACTCTTGTATCTCCTGCTTTTGGGATAGTTTTAGGGACATAAAATGTGTTTATAAAAATGGGTTAACACAGTGATATTTTGTGTTAAACCTAAAATTCACAATGGTGAAAGCTACACAACTTCAATTATGATTCTGATACATAAAGTGAGGTTGCTGTATTTACATTGTTGAAAAAAATGAGTTTTCTATTGTTAACAGAATACCAACAACATGATCATTTTGGGAAAATATTTCAGTTGCTATTCAGATGCTGATGTCTATTCACATTCTAACTCAGTCAAGTCACTATACAGAAATGGTAAATAAATAGCTTAATTGTAAATGTGTCGATCAGAAAACCTTAGCCACCTTCAATCTGCCAAATAATAATGTTGTGACATCATTTTATAAATACACTAAAACCAAAGTATGCCTACTCATAGTTTAACAATCCTACTCTTATGTATATACTAAGCACAAATGTATAAATATATGCACCAAAATATATACCAGGATGTTGAGGGCAAAAGATTTGTAAACGGTTGGATGAAATAGGAAGACACATTCTCAGTTCAGTCTAGATCACCATGGCTTCCTCCATCTCTGCTCTATGTTTGTTAATCCCATATTATTAACTGAATGCAACATG
Organism: Delphinapterus leucas; assembly: GCF_059928025.1. Classification (NCBI taxonomy): domain Eukaryota; kingdom Metazoa; phylum Chordata; class Mammalia; order Artiodactyla; family Monodontidae; genus Delphinapterus; species Delphinapterus leucas. The sequence continues at coordinate 13,599,439 of NC_143129.1, read as the reverse complement.
TATTTGTACAATTACCCTGGTCATTAGTTTTATTCTATGTAGTATTATTTTATTAAATGATGATTGCATATGGGCTCTGAAGTCAAACTTCTTGGGTTTAAATCTCACCTAGTTACTTACAATGCTCACTAGCTGTGTAAATTGAAATTCCATTGCTTTGCTTCCTTCATCTGCAAAATGGAGGAGAAAAATACCAAAAACCTAGGACAGCTGTGAGGGTTGAATGGGACAATAGTTGTGTTGCACTTAAACAGTACTACCTGTAGTAACTGTTCAATATGATACATATTGTGGCTATTAGGAACTTTATTGACATATACAACATCAATGTCTATTTGAAATTATGATCTATAGAAAATAAAAGGGTGGCAAAAAAAAGCATGGCTCATGTAGGGGAAGAGCTCTAGATTTGAGTTTCTGCTCTGACTTCCAGAGTATGTGATGTCATTAAATTTAATCAATCCCTTGCACCCTCAATACTCCCATGTTTAAATGAGATTAATAATTCCAATTCCATAGGGTTCTTATGAGAATTTCTTTCTTTTTCTAAATACATTTGTTCCATAAATGCAAGGATTTCTTAAGGTCAAATATATGGCAGTGTTTGGCTTGTAAAAGATATTTAAAATTGAAGAATTCCTTCTGTTACAGTTAAGAACACACTGTAGGAGCTTAACAAATGTGATACAATGTTAATCTCCCTTATCTCCCTTTGATATTATCATTTATGGACATTAAGTTTTCCTGATTATATAAACACATTTTGCTTTACTATGAAAGTTAATAACATAGACTCATAAACTCAAAGAGATTAAATGTAGAATGAATAAATTCACTGACAATAGGAAGAAAAGAAAAGAGGCCAGGGTTAGCATGAGAAGCACCATGATGACTGATAACAGTCCTCCTCTGCTTGGGATTGACATTTGGAAAGTCCTGAACCAAAAGAACTATTTCAGTTCCCCACCAAACAGTCAGGACCGAATGACTTTCATACCTTGTTTGTGGTTTTTACCTTTGTAGACTCTGCCCGTTTGCCTCAATGGTGGGCACACCATGTGGTATTCAACCAGACCATGTCTCCCCAGTTTGCAAACCCTTTAAAGAGCTGCTGGTACTCTGCTTGACAGTCAAGTTGCCTGTCAGTGTTTTTCTTTCAGTTGACATCACACAGTGGATACATATTGTTAATCCTCTGTTGTTTTGAAAATCTTGAGGAGCTAGACCCAGAAAAATCACAGAATCGTGTTTCACAAGGTAGAGTTGTGACAGTAATTTTGCTGAATAGGTCATTCATGCATTGGCCCCATTTAACAGAATGAGCAGAACCAGAAATTGCTTTATAAATGCAGAAGTAAATGTTAATTTACTAAGAATTCCAGAGCTACAAAAGCAAAATAAAAACAGATGAGAAATATAGAATATGAGTATGAAGATACTTTCTTTTTTTAACAGAATATTGAATATAGTTCCCTGTGCCATACTGTGGGTCCTTGTTATCTATTTTATACATAGTAGTGTGTATATGTTAATCCCAATCTCCTAATTTATCACTTCCCCCCATGTTTCCCCTTTAGTAACCATAAATTTGATTTCAAGATCTGAGAGTCTGTTTCTATTTTGTAATAAAGTTCTTTTGTATCATTTTTAAATTAGATTCCACATATAAGTGATATCATACGATATTTGTCTTTCTCTATCTGACTTATTTCACTTAGTATGATAATATTTAAGTCAATCTATGTTGCTGCAAATAGCATTATTTCATTCTTTCTTTATTGCTGAGTAGTATTTCATTATATATATATATACATATATATATATACACATATATATGTAAGTATATGCCACATCTTCTTTATCCATTCATTTGTATATGGACATTTAGGTTCCTTCCATGTCTTGGCTATTGTAGATTGTGCTGCAATGAACATTGGGGTGCATGTATGCTTTAGAATTAGAGTTTTCTCCTGATATATGCCCAGGAGTGGGATTGCAGGATCATAAGTTAACTCTATTTTTAGTTTTTTGGAGGAAATTCCATACTGTTCTCCATAGTGGCTGCACCAGTTTACATTCTCATGAACAGTGTAGGAGGGTTCCTTTTTCTCCACACTCTCTCCAGCATTGTTTATTTATAGACTTTTTAATGATGGTTATTCTGACTGGTGTGAGGTGATACCTCATTGTGGTTTTGATTTGCATTTCTCTAGTAATTAGTGATATTGAGCATCTTTTCATGTGCCTATTAGCCATCTGTATGTCTTATTTGGAGAAATGTCTCTTTTGATCTTTTGTCCATTTTTTGATTGGGTTGTTTGGTTTTTTTGATATTAAGCTGTATGAGCTGTCTGTATATTTTGGAAATTAATCCCTTGTCGGTAGCATCGTTTGCAAATATTTTCTGCAGTCCATAGGTTTTTTTGTTTGTTTGTTTATGGTTTCCTTTACTATGCAAAAGCTTTTAAGTTTGATTAGGCACCATGTGTTTATTTTTGTTTTTATTTTCATTGCTGTAGGAGGTGGATCCAAACAAATATTGCTGCGATTTTTGTCAAGAATGTTCTATGTTTTCTTCTAAGAGTTTTATAGCATCTGGTCTTACATTTAGGTCTTTAATTCATTTTGAGTTTATTTTTGTACATGGTGTTAGAGAATGTTCTAATCTCATTCTTTTCCATGTAGCTGTCCAGTTTTCCCAGCACCACTTATTTGAGAGACTGTCTTTTCTCCATTTTATATTCTTGTCTCCTTTGTTGTAATAGATTAATTGACCATAGTGTGTGGGTTTGTTTCTGGGCTCTCTTTCCTGTTCCATTGATCTATATGTCTGTTTTTGTGCCAGTATCATACTGTTTTGATTACTGTAGCTTTGTAGTATAGTCTGAAGTCAGGGAGCATGATTCCTCCACCTCTGTTCTTCTTTCTCAAGATCGTTTTGGCTTATATTTAGGGGAGACTTTCTATCACCAATTTATATTTCTGTCATGCTTCAGTTTGACAATAACAACAAAGAATATCTGGATAAAAACCTTTAATCTGCTTTATTTTGGGAAAAGGTATAAAGAGGTGCTAGGTTCGTAGACACTTTACAACACAGTTAGTTGAATAAATAATGCAAGCCTAAATATTTCTCTTAAAAGAATATGTGTACAAATCAGTTATTCTGCATTACTTTTACTTTACTACTTTAAATTATAGGTAGAAATTCCATTTTAGATTGTGTGATACTCATTTTTTTCTTAATTATTTCTAAATACAGTTTATTCTTAACATGAACAGACAAAAAATTGGATTCTGATTGTATTCCATTTCTCTGCTGAGTATGAAGCTTATTTTATGTTCAGTGTACAATCCTGGTACATATACTGGCTTCTCCTTGGGCACACTAAGGCATTATTCCATTTCATATCCTTGTAGTCATTATGTAAAAATTGCTGAATCTGCATTTCTTGTTCAGAGTCAGTACAAGATAAGGATTATATAATACAATGTATTTGTAAAATATCCGTATCTATTGCCATTATATTCCTCCAATAAGACTTTGCCTATGTACTAATTATTTTATAGCTCTGACCATGTAAATTTTACCTGTCTTGTTATCCTGACAAACAGCAAAGATTAAGAAATTCTACTTGGGCTTCCCTGGTGGTGACGCGGTGGTTAAGAATCTGCCTGCCAATGCAAGGGACACGGGTTTGAGCCCTGGCCTGGGAAGATCCCACATGCTGTGGAGCCACTAAGCCTATGCACTAAAACTACTGAGCCTGCGCTCTAGAGCCCGCAAGCCACACCTACTGAGCCCACGTGCCACAACTACCGAAGCCTGTGCACCTAGAGCCTGTGCTCCGCAACAAGAGAAGACAGGACAATGAGAAGCCCACGCACCGCAACAAAGAGTAGCCCCCACTCACCACAATTAGAGAAAGCCTGCACACAGCAACGAAGACCCAACAGAGCCAAAAATAAAAACAAATAAATACATTTATTAAAAAAAAAAAGAAAAATAAATTCTACTTATGCTCTGGAAAACCACTTATTCTAAACAACCATATTTCCCCATATGTCTCAAATAAATACTCCTAGATACCCTCTTTGTTTACCTAGGACCAAACCAAAATCACCCCTCCAAATTTCCACTCTCTGGTTCATAAATGTTTAGCTGAACTGCTTGTCCTCATTGATTAATTGGAATAAAATGTTTATTAATCAAGCTCTGGTTAAGATAATCTCCTTCCCCCAGACTCTGGGACATCTGGCCCACTCTCATCCTGAGCCAGCGGACAATCCATCCTCGATAGGTCCTCCTGGGAAATAGGCTGGCTTTAGGATAAAACATTCTCGGATCTGCTTTCTGATCATACCATCCTTTCTTCCCACTTCTCACACCTTTCATTCTATTTCCACACACACAATTCTTTTCAGCATTGTTGACTTCTCTCTATAAAAGAAAACCCTTTTTTCATAACCCTTGAGACACTTGATGATTGTAGGATCAGAGAATGCCCCCTATTGCAGTAATCCTCCTCCTTCTGTAGGTCTTTCCCCCATGACGACAACCCTTTTGAATAAAGTCTTTTCTTACTAACAATCCTTTTGAATAAAGTCTTTTCTTACTAAGTCCAGATTTATTTTGCTTTTGTTTATTTGACTGTTCTCTTATTGTTTCAGTTTAACGTAAATGTATAAATTATGGCATCTTGACTCAAGTGTCTCTTAAAATGTAAATTCTATTTTTGAAGGGCTGGATGACTATTTGCTAATATATATGATAGAAGGAGTATACATTTCCAAGAATTATGCATGTAATAAAACTTTAATCATCCTGCACATTTCATGAGAGCTCAAATATTCTTTCATCCAAACAGTCCAAACACAAAAATCAAATTTGAGGGAGGAAAAAAAAAGATGCATAGATGTTTTATACAGCTCAAAGACTCTTTATAACTCAAGACTTCTAAACTCTTCATTTTATAGATGAGATAATATGAGAGTACAGAGGTGAACTATGTCACCCAAAATAATATCTCTAGTAAGAAGTAGAATTCTGGAGAAGACTTTCAGAATACAGGCAGAAATTATTATGAATCACATTTGCCACTAAAAATGACCTTCTGGTTTCTCTCAGAACCTCTTAGACACATTCAGTCAGCCTCAAAGTTCTCATTCATTTTTTAATACCTTGTAATGAAGTACAAACTACATTCAGACAGATCCACATATCAGAATTGTATAAACTAGCTGGATTTTCACAAACTGAACACACATGTACAAACAGCATCCTCTCAATCCATTGTAGGTTCTTAATTTTAAAGCCACGTCTTGAAATCGTCAGTGCATAAAGCCTCTAGAAGAGCAGGAGAAGAGAATTATCCCATCATGGAATGTGGCACTAAACAAGCTTGTGTTTGAATCAGGATGTGCCACTTAGTGACTGGGTAACATTGGAATGCTGAGTAACCTTTCAAACCTCAGTGTAGCCGTTTCTAAAAGAGGTTATAAGCCCCTCCACAGACTCCTTGCGAGATAAAGGAGATAGTGTGAAATGTGGAACACAAGCTTAGCATATAGTAGACACTTGGAAAAATTCATGGTTATTAGTATTGGTCTAAGGACCCTCTGAATCAGCTGAAGAATGACTTAAGACACTAAAAACACCCTGTCCTTAAAATAATCTCTCAATCCCTCTCTCTTTGTATGCCCTCATTCCCACTGAATGCTCCTGCATCAGGTTATATCTCCCCACACCCGTGGACAGCCAGAGCCTAACAGAGAGAAGTGGTGTAACAGTATTAATTGCCTCATCAAAATTTATGATTTCTAACCTTGGCTAGGTATTCAGCCCTACTCAGTAATCTTATTTAGCCCTAATTGGCTTCTTTTCCCATTTTCTACAGTTTCAATTTTTTTTTAACTCCTCTCAAAGCCTTCATCTTCTTTCAGCCACTTTACATGCATGTGGATGTTCTTGTCTCACAGGTGACTAAGATCAAGACCAGCAGTTCTTTGAATTCCCTCAACTCCTCCTGGTCCCATCTCTTTGATGGCCTAGATCTTTTCTAATGGTTCTCCATCCTCCTTGCCCACTCATTTGTTTAGAATCATCTTTCGAATTCACATTATTATGTATCTCTCGATCCTTTCCCTTAATTAACTCTGCAGCTTGCCAGTGACTCATATATTTTTATATTTGATGTGTCCTCCAATTTGGCCTGACCCAGAATGACCTGCCTCTCCGTTTGAGTTTTCTTTTTTCTTTTTCTTATTTTCATGGGATGGATTTAAACCTATGAAATGAAACCCAGGACACTTGGGGAAAAGAAACTACTCTTTAACAGATAATAGCATAGTTGTCTCTTTCACTTATCTATATAAATATTATATGTGAGACATAGTCTGGAGTTGTCTGTTTATTTGAACGAAAAGGTAAGGTTCTGAAGCAAATACTGTGAGAGCTCTTAGGAATTTTGAAATTGCAGCTGAGTGATCTGAGACTAGAGAGAAATCCACAGTTTCAACTCCATAGATGTTGCAAGAGCATAGTATTTTCTTGGTGTTGTACAACTTCAGAGTGACTACTGATAAAAGTGCCAGTGGGGAGCTTCCCTGGTGGCACAGTGGTTAAGAATCCACCTGCAAATGAAGGGAATACGGGCTCGAGCCCTTGTCCAGGAGGATCCTTCGTGCCACGGAGCAGCTAAGCCCGTGCACCACAACTACTGAGCCTGCGCTCTAGAGCCCATAAGCCACAACTACTGAAGACCACACTCCTAGAACCCGTGCTCCACAACAAGAGGAGCCACCACAATGAAAAGGCCTCTGCACTGCAACAAGGAGTGACCCCTGCTTGCCGCAGCTAGAGAGAGCCTGTGTGCAGCAACGAAGACCCAACGCAGCCAAAATTACAATAAATTAAATAGATTAAAAAAAAAAGTGCCAGTGGGGTATGTGGCTCCCATTATTTTTTTATTTTCATTTTTAATTTTTTTACTTTTCATGCTAGGTGTGAAATACCTTTCTCTAACAGTAAAGACAAAATCAGAAAGTTCACTGCGGAAGGAGTTCAAACATTGTAAAATTATGAGTAAGAATTTAATTTTTCAAATGTATGCAGAAAAAAATGCTGACCATACTTCCGTAATACAAATAGGAATTTTCAGTCATTTATCTGTGACCACCAGTGTGAGCAGATAAAGATAATGAGAATGTGTCAAGGAAAGCTTGGGGTGGGGTGGGGAAGTGATACAATGGTGAGAGGTAAACAGAACTGGAAACTTGAGAAAATAACCCAACTTTCTGAGATCTCTTGACACAAGAACAGCTGCTAGACCTACTTAAAGTACCTAATCTCTTATACTTTGGGAATTCCTTTGCTCTATTTTATAGTTTTTCTGTTCTTTTACTTTTTTTCCCTGCCATTTTAAAGACATCTCTCAATTTCAGCAATCACCATTTCTTGTGGATATATTAGCACTTCGATTTGAAGAAATCCTTTTAGATACCTTCTTTGTGTTGTAGTTAAACTGATAGAGAAGTAAGTATGATAAAGTTAACACTACAGAACATGGATTCAGTAAACAAATCAATTTAACTCTTTAAATGATCACTATGAAGGAGTAACTTGTATATATAACTTGGTGTTATTTTTCATCAAATGCATATGGTAGTAAATCACCTTCTTTCAAAGTTTCACTTGAGAATTTCTCTCATCAAAGATTAGAATATAATATCTACATTGGACTTTCCACTCCACACAGCTGTGGCCAAGATGAGTCTTCTTCTCTCTCTGTTCCTAGTCAGGAGATAGAGAATTTCTCATCCAGCCAGGTCTGTATTGCAGAGACAAATATCCAGGTAAACGAGGTTGTGAGGGGGAGAGCTCCTATCCTCCACTCAACCCCCACTTAAAAGAAGGGAGCTCTACACCAGACATGGCAGACTGAGAACAGTGAGTCCGTGATTACCTTAACCAAACTTGCTAGTAGTCAAAGTCTCCATTCCAAGAGAGGCAAGCTCAGAAAACCAGATGCTCCTGCCCTCACCCACCTCTCTCCTCATAAAGCAGGAGAATACCTCTGAGAGCAGTTAACCACTCCTGTGCTCTAGAGCAGTGATTCAGATATTGTGGTCAGGAGGTAGGCAAGCCAAAGAACAGAGATCCATGGGTCAGGTAGTTTACCAAGGAATATCAAAGAATGAGACAGCTAAAAAGAGCTTTCACAATATGGCCTCAAAAACTGCCCATTCAAAGAGACCCATATTTAATTGGATTAAACTATGGAGAAATGTATGCCCCAATAGAGTGATTGACTGATGGTTAGTGTAATCTAACATCTTGGCATGATAGTGACAGAGGTCAATGGTTTAACAGAGAGATCAGGGGAAGTAATGATGAAAGAGAGCCTGGCCAAAACCGCTATTGTCACGTGGTGATGTACATGCACCCATGGCTGATACCTCTGAGGAGCAATATCAGAACCTCCACGCTGCAAAAATAGTCAAGCTGAGTCAGTAAACAGATAAACAACCAGTAACAAGCAACAACCAATAACCAAGCAACAATGACAAGCCCCAGAAGGGAAGATGCAATGAGTTTGCAGACTTGTTAAAATTATGTCATCTAAAGTGTTCAGTTTTCAACAAAAAACTATGAGAACTGAAAAATAAAAAAGTATGAAAAGTGTGACATCACGGGGGAAAAAAAACAGACAGTAGAAATTGTCTGCAAGAAAAACAAGATATACACTTACCAGAGAAAGTCTTCAAAGTAGCCATTGTAAATATCTTTAAAGAAACAATGAAATCATGCTTAAAGAATTTAAAAAGTATGTATGATAACAACCCATCAAATAAAGAATATCACTAAAAAGTAGAAATTATAAAAAGTCAAATGGAAATTCTGGGATTGAAATATACAATAACTGAAATGAAAAATTCACTAGAGGGGCACAGCACACAGAATAAGAAAAAATATTTGCAATCATATATTTGATAGGGGACTTTAAAATATATAAAGAACTCTTACTACTCAATTGAAAAAAAGATTTAAAAATGGACAAAGGATCTAACTAGACATTTTTCCAAAGAAGACATACAAACGGATGATAATCACATAAAAATATGCTCACCTTCATTAGCTATTTAGGGAATTGCAAAACTACAAGGAAACACCACTCACATAACTAGGACATCAATAAATGAAGAAGACAGGTAGTGAAAAGACAGGTAGAGTGGATACACTGAAACACTCGTGCACTGCTGGTGGGAATGTAAATGGTGTAGCCTCTGGGAAACAGGCAGTTTCTCAAACGCTGAACAGTGTTACCATCTGATCCAGCCATTGCTATCCTACGTATATAACCAACATAAATGAAAATAAACATATACAAAAAAATTGTACAAGAATGTTTATAGCAGCAATATTCATAGAAGTCAAAACTTTGAACATACATAAAAATCAGTCAACTAATAAATGTATAAATAAAAAGTGATATATTCATACAGTGGAATATTATTTAGCAATCAAAAACAATCAAGTACCGAGACAAGCTGCAACCTGAATGGACTTGAACATGCTAAGTGAAAGAAGGCACAAGAGAGGTCACAAAAGACCATATATGGTAGGAATTCATTACAAAAGAACATATATGAATTTGCATGTAGGAAATACCCAGAATAGGCAAATCTATAGAGACATAAACTAGATTAGTTGTAGTGGAGGTCTGAGGAGTGGGCATTGAGAGAAAGTGGGAGGGGTGACTGCTTTGGAGTTCTCTTTAGGATGATAAATATGTTCTAAAATTGATTACAGTCATGTTTGCACAATTCTTCTAATATACTAATAACCGTTGAATTGTACAGTTTAAATATGTGTTTTATAAGTATATGAATTATATCTCAATAAAACTTATATAAAAAGCATATATCCAAGAATAAAAATAAAGCCTATATTTTAATAGAAATACCATAAATTACTTTTATAAATGGGTAAAAACCTTCAGAAGATATTTTATGAAAGATGATATCCAAATGGCAACAAACATAAGGTAATTTTATGAACTCCATTACTCATTAGGGAAATACAAATGATCTAAAAAACGATATAGTCCGTAATGGCTAAAATTTTTAAAATATATTTTAAAATGCATTCAAGAAGATTTAAAAGAACTTGACCTCTGAAATGGTGCTGATAGGTAGGAGTCCTACTTAGTACAACCACTTGGAAAGTTGCTTGAAAGTCACTAATAAAGCTGAATTTCTCAACCTAAGATATATAAATTCCATTTGTAGTAATAGATCCAGCAAAAAATGCATAAAATTTTCACCAGAAGCTGTACATCAATTTTCATAGCAAAATTATCCATGTTTCCCCAACCTGGAAGCAATCCAAATGTCCATCAGTTTTAGGATGGATAAGTGCATCTTTGTGTATTCATACAATATAGTATTGTAAAGCATTGAAAATATACAGGATGTTGCTATAAGCAGTGGTATGGAAGCCTCTCACATAAATAATTCTGAGGGAAAGAAGCCAGATGTAAAATAGCATTGATAGCATAATGCTGTTCACATGAGATTCAAAAACAGATTAAAATTAATCTGTGTTGATTAGAGGTCAAGTAGTGCTTACCTTTGGAAGGTAATGACTAAGAAGAGGCAGTGGGGAGATTTCTGGGATGCTGCTAAAGTTCTCAATTGTTCTAGCTAGTGGTTACATAACGTACATTTCTTTGAATTTCATTTGACTGCATATTTAAGACTTGTGTATTGGAACTATGTATTTCTAGAATGGTCTTTATTTTCTATTTCTTCCAAATTTGAACTAAAGTTAGAACTATGAACCATTAAGTTTTATATAATAAGCATTTTTGAAGAAAAAAGTGACTCTTTTGATTGGAAATACCAGAAATTGAAAGGCAGTCTTTTTATAGCAATGAGGCAAAAACAAATAGTGATCCAAATAATGACAATTTGGTGTGATTTTCCTCTTTTTGTTGCTTTAATACCTGACTTGAAGTCCTCTATTCTCATCACAACTCCTCCTCTAATAAATTCTTTTTTTAAGATTAAAGATATCACATAGGTTTTTTTTTTCTATTTGAGACCTTAAAACATGAATTTAGATTGAACTAAATTAAGAAGCATTAAAACTACAGTATAATAAAATTTAGAAGGTCAGTGGGTTTTAATGTGGGAATTTCTTTACTGGAGAAAGCTCACATTTAAAATTGCAGACCTTTCCTTCACATATTAAACAGTTTTGTGGGTTTCAAACTGTTAAAGAATATTACAAATTTTCTTTTCTTGACATTATAGAATCCAATATTGAGGTTTTTAGATAATGCATAAAATTTGTTTTTTTCAATAAAACCTTACCTGGCCATGGCTTACTAATTTTGTTATGAATATAAACAAATAAAACTCTGCAGCAGTGTCCACCTAGTCTTTAAATATTTACATTTACTGGAACCTAAGTAAAAGCAATATGAATATGCTATAAACAAAGTGTGTCTGTTTCTCACTCTTCAACAGCATATAAGATATCTTCTTTTGAGAAATCCTCTTCAACACTAGTTGTTATAAGTTCTGGAAGTCATTGTGAATTCAGTAGGCTGTTCAACCGGCTGCTATTGTGTTTCATTAAACGGATTCTTTATTATTTTATACCTTAGGACATTGCCTAATGCATGTGTTACACATATTATTTTCCCACTTTATTTCATTACTTTTAATTTAAATATTGATATTTGGTACATACATATCTATATTTGCTACATGTAAATTATACTTTTGCTGAAAAATCAATCAGTCTTTATGGTGGTATTATTACAACTGTATTATTATATTTTTCTGAGAAAGACTACATAGTGAAGGGTAAGGAAATAGTCTACATTTTATTTGGTTCCTTTTATGGATATTATAGCTTCATTTTTGTGAATTGTTAAGGAATATTCCAATGCAATTATGAAAATGGAAACAAAATATATAGATCTGTAGGTTCATGAATTACTGAGATTGTCTAGGGAAAAAAGTAGATATTACATTATATACTGGAAAGAGCACCAATATTCACTTGGAATTTAACTCGCTGGGTATTAGTTTTCTTATCCAGAAAAGGACAGTATTGGACTAAATGCTCTCTGAGATCCTTTATGTTTCACAGTGTTTAATGTCCTGTAATTTTATAATATCAGTGTAATAAGAGAGTCTAAGGGTTGTGAGCTCTTAAAATACAAACATAATATATAATTTGCATTTCCCATCATCTACTACTATGCCTGGCATATTTAATTATTCATCATTCCATTAAATTTTTAATACGCATAAACTGAAAAGTTATGTCTATTGATAACTGAAACTCATTCAACATGATACAAATTTTGAAACATCTCAACTTGTATCATTGGCTTCTTCTTATTCAAAGTGGTTAGAAGGCAAGGAAATGCATTCATAGGTAGCTTCCAAGAACTATTAACTGCAGAGAATCTGAAGGATAAAGGGAAGAAAAAAAAAAACAGTACTGGAACCAGGATAGTAAGAGAATGATTCAATCAAGGGATGCAGCTAACCCATGGTGACCTGACAGGGAAGGACACAATTTAGCAAATACCCCTACTGCACTGTCCACACACCTCCAATCTCCTGTGGGATCTTCCCACCGGTGAAACCTAACAGAAACCAAAAGACATTGGAGCACAAGGATAGAATTCAAATGGAATAGGCTCCCAGGGGATAAAAAGAGCAGTGGGGAGCATGTGTGTACATGCATGGGTATGTTGCAGGAAACAGACGACACCTAGAAGTCTATTTTAGCATATCTGTTATTAATAAATCTATAAAATCTCATTTTCCAAACTTTTCATTCCCAAAACAGTATTTTTGGAGTAACCTTATATGTTTGAGATATTTGGATAGATTCCTTGTTTTTGTCAAAGTTTAATTACTGATTGTGTAGAACAAAGACACTGAAAAACTAGAGCAGTGTTGGTTCAAGGAACCTGCGTATCCATGTCAGAGTAAGCCATTGAAATTGGCTATCATCTCCAGATAGATGAGCTCCATGTCATCTATTTGAGGACACTCAGAAAACTAATTGAAGGTTTTAATTCCAATGCTGTCACCAAAAAAACACACCAGTCATATGACTGAAGGTTACAGTCAAACAAGTTCTTTAATGTTCCTGCAGTTGAGCTCATGGTCATTAAATTGACTTTCATTCCACCAGAGTAAGAACAGAACGATGTTGTGTGTTCAAATTTACATAAATAAATTAACTGTAGCTTTTGAAACATAAGATTCTGATGGAAATCTTTACTACCTTAAGAAATGACAAATATATTTTGTTTTACCTGTGTTTATGTATGAAAGGAGATCAGGTCAGTGAGTGCTTAATTTCCTTTTCAGTTCTATCTAAAACAGAATGGTGTGTGTTGGTGAAATTCAAAACCGTTGTGCAAGTTTGTTCAATGAAGAAGAAAAGAATCTGGGACTGATTTCATTTCCTGACTCTAATTCTTCTAGAGCTGAAATATTTATTTGTTTTTGAACAGATAGCTGTAACAATTGGTTGTCATAATTACAGAGTTGCAGTAGCAATGGAGTATATACACATTGTTACTCTGGTTCAGTATTTTAATTTGAGATAGTTTAATATTGAGAGTCAGTAATGACACAGATGTTACAAGTGGAGATGTTTTAGTCATACAGTCTAAGGTGAAAGGCCAGAAACACTGTATGGCCTTGAACAAATCACCTAACCTCTCTAAACCCCACTCTCTTCATCTGTAAAGTAAAAATGATAATAGTACCTACCTCATAAGGTGATGAATAGATTTATTTGTAGTATATAATACATATAAATAATGTTAGATAGATATGCATACATATTACATATGACTGATAGTTAATCAGCATTATTCTATAGCATTATTTAATTACTTTATGTGTTTTTGATGAAAACCAGGTAGTATAATAATCATTGTCAAAAACATTTTAACATGCAGACTTACAGCCATTTTTGGTTTTTGATGATTCTACTTCTTCCTCACTCTTGCTGTGCCCCTCCCTCCTTCCCTCATGACTTAAAGTTCCTGCACCTTACATAGTAAGTATATTGATGAAATTTTTAACAGCAGGGTCTTGAGATTACTTGCTGTTGGGGGTAAGATACAGTCACTATTATTGAGTTTGGCTGGAGGTACCAATACATAGTGAAACAATCTGCCTTCATGTGTAGTTATGTTCAACAAATCTAAAGATAGTGCTAGAGCAAAATAACATGAAAAATATCCGACTGGCATCTTTTTAGCACCTGCGTAGACTGGCATCCAGGAAACTATATGTAAATTTCCCTTTGCAACCACTTTGTTACACCTATGCTGTTAAACAAAACTTCGGTAATATTTTCACCAAGTCCCATAGAATAAGTCTATGTCTAATGATTCAGTATATTTTGTGTAACCTTTAAGAATCTGGTGAAATTTATAGATCTTCACTTAGAAAAAGTGTGCATATATACATACAAGGATTATTTGTATATGATACTCAGGTCTTTAATGTCTCCCTTGAAAGCCATCTGTATACCTGATCTATATAGAAGAAACAAAATAGAGAAGGCACACTCTAATAACTGATAAATATTCATAAAGTAAAATATTTAATAAAACAATACATTTGAGTATATTTTATGTAATTTCTATTATATAAAATACCATGTACATATATATTTATAATATCTTGAATTCTGTCATATGCATATTATATTTATGATCATTATGTGTAAATATATAAAGGTTTATATACACAGATATATATGCATATACATATACATATGGAGAGACAAAAATAGAAAAAGAGAGAATCTGAGTAATGCAGGCATCTTTTCTTCAAATTGTTTTGCCATTATCCCTTGGACAATTGCTTTACATATGAACTTCATTTTATCAGTAGACACATCATTCTAAAGAGATTTCACTATTTTTTCTTTAAGAAAAAATGTCTGAATAATAATATTGTATTTGGAAAGAACATATTATCAAATTAAATATGTTCAGTTTATTATAGTTAGAGAGTGATACTTTAAACAACTACATAATTTTTTGCCTTTAAGCACTAATTCTCAAGTGTATATGTATTCACTGAGAAGAACTTCATGAGTCTGGTAATTCAGTTATGAAACATTAATTGATTCTCAACTCTGTATATTAAACTGTTAGCCCATATATAAATTGTAATAGCTTTTAAAAATGAAAGCAATTCTTCTATTTCTAAGTTTCTTTAAGTGATTAGGATGGGAAACAAGATATTAAAATACAATTTGTATTAATACTCTCATTCCTTTTGCCATCGATATACGTATAATTACCTCTTTACCAATGAAATGACATTGGCTGTTTACAATGCTTGAGCAAATTGTTTTGTTTACAAATATATCATATTTTTAAATTATATTTACCAATTCTCCTTTTCAGTGCAGTAGTTTCATGTCACTTCTATGACAGAGTTAAAATGTGGTACTTTAGAAATCAGAAGCCTGCAGCTGTCATTGGCAATGTACAAAATGCTCTGGCAGGTCCTCTCTTTTGAAAAATTTATGCTTCCAAGTAAAAAGCCTTAAGCAAATCTACAAAAGCCAAGGAAAACTGTATAAAAGAGAATTGTGATGCTAGAGTTGGCACAATCATAGTTAGGTCTATTCATGTGGGAACAGCATATGTGACCCAAATGATAAGCGTTAGAAGCATGCCAACGACTGCATTCTGAAAGTTAAATACAAGAGTAACTACTTCATAAGTCAGGGTTTTTTTCCTGCAAAAATTTTCATTTCATTATGTAATGCTCTTTGGAATGTTTATGCATTAACTAGTAAGTAAGAAAATATTTGCTCTCCTAGAGAAAGTCAGAGAAAAACCCATATACTTTCTTATGTGAATATTTCAGTCATCCTTCCTACTAATCAATAGCTGAAGGGTTAAATTACCGCTAGTTACTCATGGGTGCCCAGCAGGGTGCCTCAGCTCAATCTCCTTTCTACTAAATCCAAGCCCAGTGACATATTCATTTTGGCATAAGCAAACAGAGGATTTTTCTCTTTATTACAGTCAAAATCCAATGGGTGGAAAAATAATTTTGCTTATATAGTCTCTTCTTTCCCTGAGGCTGTGTTAGATAATGGTACCAATTTGGTAATCTTCTATCTCTAAATGTCCCATTTACCAACAAAAATTACACATTTTAAGTCATGGGTTTTTACGTGTGTGTAGAAATAAACTTTTGAAGATCTCAAACATTATTGACTATGAATGAAGAATAAATGAAACTAGGTAACCTCATTTTTGTAAGGGAATGTATACATTACATCCAATGCCTTGAAGTACAGCAGTCTGAAAAATATCTGACAGAACTGTGATGTATATATTTGTAATCTATTTGCTCTATTATGACAATGAATTAAAAATATATTTTTCTAAGAACCTTCACACCAGTGAAAAAAATTTGAAGAAAATTTGATATTTTTCCTTAACAAATTTGGTTTTCTAACTATTTTTAGAAGTTTTATTAGATATATATAATACAACATACAATTCAAGTGTATAATAGGAAAATGTTTTGTATATTCACAGAGTATACAAACATCATCCGCAAAAGGAAGCTCATAATCATCAGACATTCCCTGTCCTCCCCACCATCAGTGTTTTAGGCAACCACTAATCTACTTTCTTTACAGATTTGCCTAATTTGGACTTTTTTGTTTGTTTGTTTCTTTGTTGGCGGTACACGGGCCTCTCACTGTTGCGGCCTCTCCCGTTGCGGAGCACAGGCTCCGGACGCGCAGGCTCAGCGGCCGTGGCTCACGGGCCCAGCCGCTTCGCAGCATGTGGGATCTTCCCGGACCGGGGCACGAACCCGTGTCCCCTGCATCGGCAGGCCGACTCTCAACCACTGCGCCACCAGGGAAGCCCTTGGACTTTTAATGTACATGGAATCCTACAACATTTGAAATTTTGTGACTTTATTTTTCACCTAAGCTTAATATTTTCAAGGTTTATCTATGTCCCATACTTCATTAATTTTTATCTCTGAATAATATTCTATTGTATGGGCATACCACTTTTTATTTATCTATGCATCAGTTAATGGATATTTGAATTGTTTCCAATTTTGACTGTTATGAATAATATTGATGAGAACACTTATGTACAATTTTTTGAGTTTATGTTTGCTTTCGTTTACCTTCCATGTTTTTGTCTATCTTGGATATTTACCTTGGAGTGGAATTGCTGGGGTATATGGGAACTTAAAGTTTGACTGTCGGAGGCAGTCCCAACTGTTTTCCACAAGAGACTCCGCCATTTTACTTCTCCACCAGCAATGTATGGGAGTTCAAATTTCTCCACATCCTCACAAACGCTGGTTATTTTATGCTTTTGATTATAGCCATTCTAGTGGGGAGGTGGTGGAGTGGTATTTAATTATGGTTTTGATTTGCACTTTGACATTGACTAATGTCAAGCATACTTTTGGCCATTTGTATAATAGCTTTACAGAAATGTCTATTCATATTCTTTGCTCGTTTAAGTTGAGTTGTCTTTTTGTTGAATTGTTAAGAGTTCTTTATTTTTTCTGAACATAGTTCCCTAGTCAGATGATTTTCAGAT
The DNA here is from genome assembly GCF_059928025.1 of Delphinapterus leucas. NCBI lineage: Eukaryota > Metazoa > Chordata > Mammalia > Artiodactyla > Monodontidae > Delphinapterus > Delphinapterus leucas. Next base: position 13,581,782 of record NC_143129.1, on the reverse strand, counting down.
ACACTCTTCCATTTTATGGGTAACCTTTGCCCTTTTTTTTTTAAACAACATTATTGGAGTATAATTATTTTAAAATGGTGCGTTAGTTTCTGCTTTATAACAAAGTGAATCAGCTATACATATATATTTATCCCCATATCTCCTCCCTCTTGTATCTCCTTCCCACCCTCCCTATCCCACCACTCTACGTGGTCACAAAGCACTGAGCTAATCTCCCTTGTGCTATGCGGCTGCTTCCCACTAGCTATCTATTTTACATTTGGTTGTATATATATGTCCATGCCACTCTCTCACTTCGTCCCAGCATACCCTTCCTCCTCCCTGTGTCCTCAGGTCCATTCTCTACTGCGTCTTTATTCCTGTCCTGGACCTAGGTTCTTCATAAACTTTTTCTTTTTAGGCTCCATATATATGTGTTAGCATACAGTATTTGTTTTTCTCTTTCTGATTTACTTCACCCTGTATGACAGACTCTAGGTCCATCCACCTCACTATAAATAATTCAATTTCATTACATTTTATGGCTGAGTAATATTCCATTGTGTATATGTGCCACATCTTCTTTATCCATTCATTTGTCAATGGACACTTAGGTTGCTTCCATGTCCTGTCTATTGTAAATAGAGCTGCAATGTACATTGTGGTACATGACTCTTTTTAAATTATGGTTTTCTGGGTATATGCCCAGTAGTGGGATTGCTGGGTTGTATGGTGGTTCTATTTTTAGTTTTTTAAGGAGCGTCCATACTGTTCTCCATAGTGGCTGTATCAATTTACATTCCCACCAACAGTGCAAGAGGGATCCCTTTTCTCTACACCCTTGCCAGCATTTACTGTTTGTAGATTTTTTGATGATGGCCATTCTGACTGGTGTGAGGTGATACCTCATTGTAGTTTTGATTTGCATTTCTCTAATGATTAGTGATGTTGAGCATCCTTTCATGTGTTTGATGGCAATCTGTATATCTTCTATGGATAAGTGTCTATTTAGGTCTTCTGCCCATTTTTGGATTGGGTTGTTTGTTTTTTTGATATTGAGCTGTTTGAGCTGCTTGTATATTTTGGAGATTAATTTTTTGTTAGCTGCTTCATTTGCAAATATTTTCTCCCATTCTGAGGGTTGTCTTTTCGTCTTGTTTATGTTTTCCTTTGCTGTGCAAAATCTCTTAAGTTTCATTAGTCCCTATTTGTTTATTTTGTTTTTCTTTCCATTTCTCTAAGAGGTGGGTCAAAAAGGGTCTTGCTGTGATATATGTCATAGAGTGTTCTGCCTCTGTTTTCCTCTAAGAGTTTGACAGTGTCTGGCCTTACATTTAGGTCTTTAATCCATTTTGAGTTTATTTTTGTGTATGGTGTTAGGGAGTGTTCTAATTTCATTCTTTTACACATAGCTGTCCAGTTTTACCAGGACCACTTATTGAAGAGGCTGTCTTTTCTCCATTGTATATTCTTTCCTCCTTTATCAAAAATAAGGTGACCATATGTTCTTGGGTTTTTCTCTGGGCTGTCTATCCTGTTCCATTGATCTTTATTTCTGTTTTTGTGCCAGTACCATACTGTCTTGATTACTGTAGCTTTGTAGTATAGTCTGAAGTCAGGGAGCCTGATTCCTCCAGCTCCGTTTTTCTTTCTCAAGATTGCTTTGGCTATTCAGGGTCCTTTGTGTTTCCATACAAATTGTGAAATTTTTGGTTCTAGTTCTGTGAAAAATGCCAGTGGTAGCTTGAAAGGGATTGCATTGAAACTGTAGATCGCTTTGGATAGTATAGTCATTTTCACAATGTTGATTCTTCCAATCCAAGAACATGGTATATCTCTCCATCTGTTTGTATCATCTTTAATTTCTTTCATCAGTGTCTTATAGTTTTCTGCATACAGGTTTTTGTCTCCTTAGGTAGGTTTATTCCTAGGAATTTTATTCTTTTTGTTGTAGTGGTAAATGGGAGTGTTTCCATAATTTATCTTTCAGAGATAAATACACTACATCATTAGTGTATAGGAATTGAAGAGATTTCTGTGCATTAATTTTTTATCCTGCTATGTTGCCAAATTCATTGATTAGCTCTAGTCATTTTCTGGTAGCATGTTTATGATTCTCTATGTATAGTATCATGTCATCTGCAAACAGTGACAGTTTACTTCTTCTTTTCTGATTTGGATTCCTTTTATTTCTTTTTCTTCTCTGATTGCTGTGGCTAAAACTTCCAAAACTAGGTTGAATAATAGTGGTGAGAATGGGTAACTTTGTCTTTTTCCTGATCTTAGGGGAAATGGTTTCAGTTTTTCACCATTGAGCATGATGTTGGCTGTGTGTTTGTCATATATGGCCTTTATTATATTGAGGTAATTTCCCTCTCTGCCTACTTTCTGAAGGATTTTTATCATACATGGCTGTTGAACTTTGTCAAAAGCTCTTTCTGCATCTATTGAGATGATCATATGGTTTTTCTCCCTCAATTTGTTAATATGGTGTATCACATTGATTGATTTGCATATATTGAAGAATCCTTGCATTCCTGGAATAAATCCCACTTGATCATGGTGTATGATCCTTTTAATGTACTGTTGGATTCTGTTTGCTCGTATTTTGTTGAGGATTTTTGCATCTATGTTCATCAGTAATATTGGCCTGTACTTTTCTTTCTTTGCGACATCCTTGTCTGGTTTTGGTATCATTGTGATGGTGGCCTCATAGAATGAGTTTGGGAGTGTTCCTCCCTCTGCTATATTGTAGAAGAGTTTGAGAAGGATGGGTGTTAGCTCTTCTCTAAATGTTTGTTAGAATTCTCCTGTGAAGCCATCTGGTCCTGGCCTTTTGTTTGTTGGAAGATTTTTATTCAAGGTCTCAATTTCAGTGCTTGTTATTGGTCTGTTTCTACTTTCTATTTCTTCCTGATTCAGTCTCAGAAGGCTGTGCTTTTCTAAGGATTTGTCCATTTCTTCCAGGTTGTCCATTTTATTGGCATAAAGATGCTTGTAGTACTCTGTCATAATCCTTTGTATTTATGCAGTGTCAGTTGTTACCTTTCCTTTTTCATTTCTAATTCTATTGACTTGAGCCTTCTCCCTTTTTTTCTTGATGAGAGTCTGGCTAATTTTTTATCACTTTTCTTTATCTTCTCCAGAAACAGCTTTTAGTTTTATTGATCTTTGTTATTGTTTCCTTATTTCTTTTTCATTTATTTCGAATCTGGTCTTTATGATTTCTTTCCTTCTATTAACTTTGGGGTTTTTTTTGTTCTTCGTTATCTAACTGCTTGAGATGTAAGGTTAGGTTGTTTATTTGAGATGTTTCTTGTTTCTTGAGGTAAGATTGTATTGCTATAATCTTCCCTCTTATAACTGCTTTTGATGCATCCTATAGTTTTGGGTCACTGTGTTTTCATTGTCATTTGTTTCTAGGTATTTTTTGATTTCGTCTTTGATTTCTTCAGTGATCTCTTGATTATTAAGTAGTGTATTGTTTAGCCTCCATGTGTTTGTATTTTTTACAGATTTTTTCCAGTAATTGATATCTAGTCTCATAGCATTGTGATTGGAAAAGATACTTGATATGATTTCAATTTTCTTAAATTTACCAAGGCTTGACTTGTGACCCAACATATGATCTATCCTGGAGAATGTTGCATGAGCACTTGAGTAGAAAGTGTATTCTGTTGTTTTTGGATGGAATGTCCTATAAATATCAAGGAAGTCCATCTTGTTTAATGTAACATTTAAAGCTTTTGTTTCCTATTTATTTTCATTTTGGATGATCTGTCCATTGGTGAAAGTGGGGTGTTAACGTCCCCAACTATGATTGTGTTACTGTCGATTTCCCCTTGTATGGCTGTTAGCATTTGCATTATGCATTGAGGTGCTCCTATGTTGGGTGCATAAATATTCACAATTGTTACATCTTCTTCTTAGATTGATCCCTTGATCATTATATAGTGTCCTTCTTTGTCTCTTGTAATAGTCTTTATTTTACAGTCTATTTTGTCTGATATGAGAATCGCTACTCCAGCTTTCTTTTGATTTCCATTTGCATGGAATATCTTTTTCCATCCCCTCACTTTCAGTCTGTATGTGTTCCTAGGTCTGAAGTGGGTCTCCTGTAGACAGCATATATATGGGCCTTGTTTTTGTGTCCATTCATCCAGTCTGTGTCTTTTGGCCAGAGCATTTAATCCATTTACATTTAAGGTAATTATCAATATGTCCATTCCTATTACTATTTTCTTAACTGTTTGGGGTTTGTTATTGTAGGTCGTTTCCTTCTCTTGTGTTTCCTGCCTAGAGAAGTTCCTTTAGCATTTGTTGTAAAGCTGGTTTGGTGGTGCTGAATTCTCTTAGCTTTTGCTTTTCTGTAAAGGTTTTAATTTCTCCATCAAATCTGAAGGAGATCCTTGCTGGGTAGAGTAATCTTGGTTGTAGGTTTTTCTTTCTCATCGCTTTAAATATGTCCTCCCCTCTGGCTTGCAGTGTTTCTGCTGAAAGATCAGCTGTTAACCTTATGGGGATTCCCTTGTATGTTATTTGTTGTTTTTCCCTTACTGCTTTTAATAATTTTGTTTTGTATTTAATTTTTGATAGTTTGATTAATATGTGTCTTGGTGTGTTTCTTCTTGGGTTTATCCTGTATGGGACTCTCTGTGCTTCCTGGATTTGATTAATTATTTCCTTTCCCATATTAGGGAAGTTTTCAGCTATAATCTATTCAAATATTTTCTCAGAGCCTACTTTTTCTCTTCTTATTCTGGGACCCCTATAATTCAAATGTTGGTAGGTTTAATGTTGTCCCAGAGGTCTCTGAGACTGTCCTCAATTCTTTTCATTCTTTTTTCTTTATTCTGCTCTGCAGTAGTTATTTCACTATTTTGTCTTACAGGTCACTTATCCGTTCTTTGCCTCAGTTATACTGCTATTGATTCCTTCTAGAGAATTTTTAATATCATTTATTGTGTTGTTCATTATTGTTTGTTTGCTCTTTAGTTCTTCTAGGTCCTTATTAAACGTTTGTGTATTACCTCCATTCTATTTCCAAGATTCTGGATCATCTTTACTAACATTACTCTGAATTCTTTTTCAGGTAGACTGCCTATTTCCTCTTCATTTGTTAGGTCTGTTGGGTTTTTGCCTTGCTCCTTCATATGCTATGTGTTTGTCTGTCTTCTCATTTTGCTTAACTTACTGTATTTGGTGTCTCCTTTTCACAGGCTGCATGTTCGTAGTTCCCGCTGTTCTTGGTGTCTGCCCCCAGTGGCTAAGGTTGGTTCAGTGGGTTGTGTAGGCTTTTTGTTGGAGGGGACTAGTGCCTGTGTTCTGGGGGATGAGGCTGTATGTTGTCTTTCTGGTGGGGATGACCACGTCTGCTGTTGTTTTTTGGGGTGTCTGTGACCTTATTATGATACTAGGCAGCCTCTCTGCTAATGGGCGGGGTTGTTTTCCTGTCCTTGCTATTTGCTTGGCATAAGGTGTCCAGCACTCTAGCTTGCTGTTCATTGAGTGGAGTTGGGTCTTAGCGTGTTGAGGTGGGGATCTCTGGGAGAGCTTTTGTCGTTTGATACTGCGTGGAGCTGGGAGGTCTCTGGTGGACCAATGTCCTGATCTCAGCTCTCCCACCTCAGAGGCACAGGCCTGATACCCAGCTGGAGCACTAAGACCCTGTCAGCCACACTGCTCAGAAGAAAATGGAGGAAAAAAAAGAAAGAAAAATAAATAAAATAATAAGCTTATTAAAATAAAAAATAATTATTAAAATAAAAAATTAACAAGTAATAAAAAAAGAGAGAAAACAAAGAAAAAAACAAACCTGCCAATGATAACAAATGCTAAAAACTATACTAAAAAGAAAAAAAAAAGGACAGACAGAACCCTAAGACAAATGATAAAAGCAAAGCTATACAGACTAAGTCACAGAAAGAAGCATGCACATACATCCTCACAAAAGGAGAAAAAGGAAAAAAGTATATATATCATTGCTCCCAAAGTCCACTGCCTCAATTTTGGGATAATTCGTTGTCTATTCAGGTATTCCACAGATGCAGGGTACATCAAGTTGATTGTGGAGATTTAATCCGCTGCTCTGAGGCTGCTGGGAGAGATTTCCCTTCCTCTTCTTTGTTTGCACAGCTCTTGGGGTTCACCTTTGGATTTTTCCCTGCCTCTGCGTGTAGGTCACCTGAGCGCATCTCTTCCCCTCCCAGACAGGATGGGGTTAAATTAGCAGCTGATTAGGGGGCTCTGGCTCACTCAGGCCGAGGGGAGGGGTACGGAATGCGGGATGAGCCTGCAGCGGTAGAGGCCAATGGAACTTTGCAACAGCCTGAGGCTCGCTGTGCGTTCTCCCAGGGAAGTTGTCCCTGGATCACGGGACCCTGGCAGTGGCGGGCTGCACAGCCTGCCAGGTGGGATGGTGTGGATAGTGACCTGTGCTCACACACAGGCTTCTTGGTGGCAGCAGCAGCAGCGTTAGAGTCTCATGCCTGTCTCTGGGGTCGGCGCTCATAGCGGTGGCTTGGGCCCAACTCTGGAGCTTGTTTAGTCAGTGCTCTTAATCCCTTCTCCTCCCGCACCCCGAAACCATGGTCTCTTGCCTCTTCGGCAGGTCCAGAGTTTTCCCCGGACTCCCTCCCGGCTAGCCGTGGCACACTAACCACTGCAGGCTGTGTTCACGCCGCCAACCCCAGTCCTCTCCCTGCGCTCCGACCGAAGCCGGATCCTCAGCTCCCAGCCCCGCCCGCCCCGGCGGGTGAGCAGACAAGCCTCTCGGACTGGTGAGTGCCAGTCGGCCCTGATCCTCTGTACGGGAATCTCTCTGCTTTGCCCTCCACACCCCTGTTGCTATGCTCTCCTCCGTGGCTCTGAAGCTCCCCCCTCCGCCACCCACAGTCTCCGCCCGCGAAGGGGCTTCCAGTGTGTGGAAACCTTTCCTCCTTCACAGCTCCCTCCCGCTGGTGCAGGTCCCGTCCCTATTCTTTGTCTCTGTTTTTCCCTTTTTTCTTTTGCTCTACCCAGGTACGTGGGGAGTTTCTTGCCTTGTGAGAAGTCTGAGCTCTTCTGCCAGTATTCAGTAGGTGTTTGTAGGAGTTGTTCCACATGTAGATGTATTTCTGATGTATGTGTGGGGAGGAAGGCCATCGCCACTTCTCACTCCTCCGCCATCTTGAAGGTCTCCCTCCGACCTTTGCCCTTTCTTGAGGTATTCTTTAAGCTCAAAAGTGATAAAATATGATTAAGTCTGATTTATTTTTTTCAATCGATTGTGCTTTTGGTGTCCTATCTAAGAAGATTTTTGCCTAAATCAAATTCACAAGATTTAATCTTATGTTTTCTTCTAAGAGATTTATAATTTTAGTTTATACACTTAGATATACAATTCCTTTTGAGTTAATGTTTATTTATGGTGAGGAAGGGGGTCCAACTTCTTTCTTTTGCCTATGGAAATCTAGTTGTTCCAGCACCAATTGTTGACAAAACTATTCTTTCCGCATAGAATTGTCTTGGTACCCTTGTCAAAAATTAATTAACCATAAATATAGAAGTTTATATCTGGACTCTCAATGCTATTCCATTGATCTGTTTTTCTATTTTCTTGCTATTATCATACTGTATTGATTGCTATTGCTTTGTAGTAAGTTTTTAAATTGGTCAGTGTAAATCCTCCTACATTTGTTCTTTGCTTTGATTGTTTAGGCTATTCATAGTGTGACTTTCTATTTCCATATGAATTTTAGAATCAGTTTATCAATTTCTGGAAAAGAAGTAGCTGGTATTTTGACAGATATTGCATTAGATCTTTAGATAAATTTGAATTGTCCAGTGAAATTACATTTAGTATTTTTATTGGTATAGTTGAATTCATGTCAGCCACATTATGTTTTGTTTTCTATATCTTACTTTTTTTTTATTCCTCTGTGACTCTTTTACTGCTTTCTTTTGCACTAAGTAGATACTTTCTAGTGTAACATTGTCATTCCTTTAATGATTTTTATCTATATACTTTGAGTGTTTTTTTAATGATTATCCTACAGCTCACAATATAAATCATATCAAAATCCACTTGAGATTTACAGTAATTTAATTCCAGTGAACTATAGAAAGGTTTTGGTTATATAGCTTTACCCCCTCTTTCTTTTACATGCTACTATTGTTATACATATAAATCTATATATGTTATACTCCCTAACATACATTGTTATAAATGTTACTTTATAGGATTGTAATTCACTTAAAGAACTTGAAAGAAGATAGGAGTATATATCTATTACATGACATATATACTAATATATATTAGTATATATTTATAGAATGTTATATTTACCATTTCTTAGCTATCTTTTCTGTTCTGTTTTGTTTTGTTTTTTCCATTTCTTCCTGTTGATCCAAGTTACCGTCTGGTGTTATTTGACTACTCCAATACAGCTTATTCCTACCTACCTCTTTTGTCTTATTATTGTCAAATACATTGCAAATTTATATTTTATATCACTAACAATTGTACACATACTGGCTTTTTTTGCAATAGGTATTAAGTTAGGAAGAGAAAGAAATATGCAATCATACTGTCTTTTGTCAATACTTGCATAATTAATTTCTTGGTTCTTTTTGTTTTAATGTATCTTAGAATTACTCTCTGGTTTCACAAACTTTCAGCTTGAAGAATTTCCTTGAACATTTTATTGTAATGTAGGTTTACCAGCAACACTTTCTCTCAGTTTTTGTTGATATGTGAATGTTTTTATTTCACTTTCATTTTTGAAAGAATTTTTGCTAGATATTAGATTTTCAGTTGAGTTGTTTGTTTGTTTTTTCTGTCAGTACTTTGAATATGCCATCTTACTGCCTTCTTACCTCCACTGTATTATAAGAAGTTAACTGTTAACTTTCTTAGAGTTTCCTCACATATGATGAGTCATTTTGCTCTTGGTCCTTTAAAGATTTTCCTTTTGTTTCTGGCTTTCAGTATTTTGACTATGAGGTGTCAGAGTGTGCATCTTTTAATTTATCATCTCTTGCATTCATCAAGTTTCTTGAATGAGTAATTTTTTCATCAAATAGGAGTTTAAGCAATCATGTATTTGCACATTTTTCTGTGCCTTTTTGTCTCTCTCCTTCAGGTTCTCACATTACGTGTAAATTTATACATTTTATGGTGTACCACTTTTCTCTGATTCTTTTCTTTTTTCTGATTCCTGTTCATTCCTCAGATTGAGTAATTACTGTCAATCTATTTTCAAGGTCACTGATTCTTTCTCTGCAGGTTAAGTCTATATTTGAGCCTCTCTAGTGAAATTTTCATTTCAGTTACTACACTTTTCATTTCCCCAATTTCCATTTGGAGATATACTTAATTTTTTTATCTTCATATTCTCTATTCAGTGAGATATGATTATCATATCTTGCTTTCCTTTCTTTTTGACTTTATATTTTGAATATATTTGGATAGTTGCTAACTCTGAAATCTGAGCCTTCTTACACGCAATTTCTTTTTCTTTTTTTGTGGTACGCGGGCCTCTCACTGTTGTGGCCTCTCCCGTTGCAGAGCACAGGCCCAGCCGCTCCGCGGCATGTGGAATCTTCCCAGACCGGGGCATGAAACCGCATCCCCTGCATCGGCAGGTGGACTCTCAACCACTGCACCACCAGGGAAGCCCCTTACAGGCAATTTCTGTTGCCTGCTTTTCTTCCTGTAAATGAATCCCATTTTCTGTTTCTTTCCCTGTTCCTTTGCATGTCTCACACTTGTTGTTGTTGTTGAAAACAAGACACATCAACTAATGTTTTGAAGCAGTACTGTGTTCTGATCCCTCCTGCCCCATGACTACTTGTTTTTTGCTTGTTTTCTTGTTTATCTGCTTAGTAACTTATCTAGACCCTTCCAGTGAAGTCCATTTCCCATGCAGACTTGAAGTCTCTAATGTTGATTTCCAAAGAGTGCAGCCTTGGGCATGCATCAATTACCCTGAATCCCAGAGATGATGGTGTTTTTAACAGGGTTCTCTTTGACTATCTCTGTCCCTGACCTCTCTGTTAATCTTCCTTCTTCCTATGGTTTCACACACAGCTATTAGGCTCCACTAATTTTCAGCTACTTGCTATAGAGCTACAGAAGTCTCTGTTTTTAAAAACTGTCTCTGGTCCTGGCAGGACCTCTGTGCCACGGTTTTGGAAATGGGTGTGAGGACAGCAATCTGCTTCTCTCAGAGTGTCACTCCTGCTTTATGAACAGAGATCTGGGCAGTTTTGTAGTCTCCGGGCTTTTTGCCATTTCTCTTCCAGTGTGGAACATCTGATGTAAAGGTCATCTGGGTAAGGATGGTTGGTGCTCAGTATTCTCAGTCTTCGGTGTCTGGGCAGAGCCTCCACACTACAAGTGAGTGCTGGATGGAAGAACTGTCCCTAGACCTCTTGCCTCCTCTTGCCTAAAACATCATTTTTGCCACATGGAGTTGGGGTAGATGAGAAATGCTGGTAGCCTGCTCCTCCTGGAATAGCCTTAAACTAGAAGGTTAGGTAAGAGGCATCCCCTCTTCTCTTGGTTATATTCACCTGTAGTAGAGCTTCTGACACACAGAGGTGAGTGGGAGAGGTGGTGGAAGGAGCTGGTTTGGTTTCAGTGTCACTGACTCTCACTGTTCTTATGGATATTTAATAGATTTTCTTGAGTAAATGTTTCTACACTTGCATTATGCCCTGAAAACAATTTCCAGAGACTTCAAATGGTCGTTTTTACAATAATTTGCATGTTATGGCTGTTTCGCTGAGAAGGGGGTCTACAGAGCTACTCATACCCCCATTCTGAAAGTGCTTTCTTTATCAATTTGTTTTGGATGTTTCCTATATATACAACTTTCTTATACATAGGAACTGCCACAATATCAAACTTAGCTTTTATTTGAATAGGAATGAATATTAAATATGTAAGAGTACATTTATATTAAAGACAAAGATGTGGTGGGACTTGTTACTGAAAATAGCTTACTCACATCAGCCCTTTTCTACTGCTTCTCTTCTTAAAGCAACTAACCAACTAACATCAGTCTTTTGTCCAGTTTCCTCAAGTGGTCCTTGGTGGAAATGTGAATTTCCTTCATACTTCAAATATGCCTTTTTACCATTATGTGGCTTAAATTAATAGTTGAAAATGAAAACAAAATAGACACATTGAGGTAATAACCTCAACATAATTCTTCTTTATGTCTTAAATTTGTTTTTACTGATCACTCAGTGTATATATTTTCCCCCTATGCTCACATCTAATCTTAGCCCAACAAAGTCAGCCTCTCATAGATAGAAATGATAACTCTCCATTTAACTCATGAGAAAATACATCCTGGTAAAATTTAAGTTTTTTTAAAAATTGAAATATTCATATATTATTTACAAATATGCAAAATTTTTTAGTCCATGTCCTCAATTATAGTTTTTTTTCCAATGTAACTTCCAGGAAGTAATAATCTTAAAAATTTAGAACAACATACAGGGTAAGGAAAATTCACTTTAATTCTGTCCCTTTTTCTTACAGAAGAAATGTAGTTTTGCAGCAAAGACATTTCCTGAGGTAATGCACCATTCTTTGTAAAACATATTTTTGCAAAGAAATATGGTACTAGGAAATGGGATGCTGCTATAACAAATACCTAAAAATGTGGAAGTGGCTTTGGAATTAGGTAATGGGTACGAGCTGGAAAATTTGGAGGTGCATGATAGAAAAATCCTAGATTGCCTTCCATGGACTGTTGGTAGAAATATGAATAATAAAGGTGTTTATGGTAAGGGCTCAGAAGGATTTTGGGAACATGTTGAAAACTAGAAAAGAAAGCAGTGTGACCAAGGAGGCATGAATTGGAGTGACCTGGCCATTAGCTAAAAGATAGCCAGCAGCCATCAAAGCTGAAGAAACAAGAAGCGATACTCATCTTGAGCCTCTGGAGGGAGAGTGGCTCTCTCAACACCTTGATTCCAGCCCAGGTGTCCTGATTTCAAACTTCTGGGCTCTAGAACCATAAAAGAATAAATTTCTGATATTTTAACCCCCAAGTTTGTGGTAATTTGCAGCCACAAGAAACTAACCTATACTTACCTGTGGGTTTTAGTCTACTTACCTCTGAAATGGGAGCTCTAGATTAGAGGGTCTTTCCCACCCAGAATTCTTTGGTGAACAGTACAGACATTCCAATCAAGAAAAGATAAAATAAGCCTTTGAGAGAAGTGCATTTGAATTAATGAATTTAATGATGTTATATGAGTATCTTCCATATGTTAAATGCCTGTTACATCCCAGGATGTCGGCAAAAAAATATTAAAGCATACTGACATGTACACACTGCTATATTTAAAATGGATAACCCACAAGGACCTACGGTATAGCATAGGAAACTCCGTTCAATATTATGTAACAACCTAAATGGGAAAATAATTTGAAAAAGAATAGATACATGGGGTTTCCCTGGTGGCGCAGTGGTTGAGAATCTGCCTGCTAATGCAGGGGACACAGGTTCGAGCCCTGGTCTGGGAGGATCCCACATACCGCAGAGCAACTAAGCTCGTGAGCCACAACTACTGAGCCTGCGCGTCTGGAGCCTGTGCTCCGCAACAAGAGAGGCTGCGATAGTGAGAGGCCCGCACACTGCGATGAAGAGCGGCCCCCACTTGCCACAACTAGAGAAAGCCCTCGCACAGAAATGAAGACCCAACACAGCCCAAAGTAAATAAATAAATAAATTAATTAATTTAAAAAAAAATCAGAGAGAACATTTCCCGGCTGTGGTCAGAGGAAGTCCTGACTACTGAATAAAGGCACAGAGAGATGCAACATTGGTGCCTTTGAAGATGAGAGAATGAGGCTAAGAGCCAGGGAAGGCAGGGCTTATGAAAAAGGCAAGGAAATGTATTCTTCCCCAGAGCTACCAGAAAGGGATACAGCCCTGCTGACACCTTTAGTTAAAAAAAAAAAAAAATAGATACATGCATATATATAACTGAATCACTTTGCTGTACACCTGAAACTAACACATTGGTAATCAACTATACTCCAATACAAAATAAAAAGTTAAATAAATAAAATAAAATAAGAAAATTAAAAAAACCTCACAAACATATCTTGTCCCTCATAGAAACTACTATTAACACGGAGAATCACATGTAAAGAAAATTTGTTAAACACCATGATGAGTGACATGTAGAAGTCAGTCTATGAAATTGACCTAAAGGGTTTTACACTGAAGCATCCCCAGACCTCTGCTAGCTCTGGCAGCCCAAAGTGTGCAGGCAGATATTTGGATAGTGTTTTAGAGAAGGAAACATTTTTTCAGGACTTACTATCCAATAATATCTGAGCCACTTACTCAAAAAAGAAAAGTAATAAAATAAGTTATATTCAATTTTTTTAAAATGAAAGAAAAGAGATAGCTATAACTGCAGAGGCAAAAATCTCTGTCTTTGGCACTCAGACCATTATTCTCATGACGGAGAATTTGAGAGGTTAGTAATTACCAGGATATATTCCCTTGATATTCCCTCCCTGTCTCTTTTCAGCACATTGCTCGTTTTGATTCCAAAAGTAACTAAAAACTCAAAAGGGTAAAAAAGACAATAGGCTCTCTTTACATTTTGATTACTTCATCTTAAAAAAAATAAACAAAATATGCATGATGAACTTATCCGTGACATAACTGCACAATCTCTGGAAGAAACAAAACAAATATATGTAATCATATTCCTAGAGTGTTCCTAGTACTAATTCAACCAATGTCTACTGCTAAGGTTGATATATTATCTGAAAAGAAAGTGCTTTACGTCCACGATATTAAAATTAGAGCATCTGAAAGAACACCAGGATCTCTAAGGGGGTGTTTAGAAAGAGGCAGGCTTGGAAGCTGTATGACAGTTTACACAGAGTCTCTTAGGGCCACCGTTTATGTGACCAGATAATCAATATTTGATGGACATAGTGCTCTTTTAATAATTTGGAGGGCAAATGACTAGCACATTAAACCAAGAGTGAACTTCATCCTTCAGTATTATTATCATCATTGAAACTGTTAAGCATGCCTTTAGAGACATTGTGTTTATGAATATATATTTGGCACATGCATGCTATTATAGTTAGTGTTTTTTCTCTGTCTTGTTTTATTGATGTTTTTTCCCTTTCCTATCGTTTGTGACATTGATCATATTGTCTTTGTTCTATTTTTCATCTAATATTTTAAAAGGTATGCATTTGATTTATATAATTCTAGTAACTACCTAAAAGTTTTAAGTTTCCTAAAAATAATTAGAGTTAATATATATATTTTTTACAACCAAATAACACAATAACTTAGATGGCTTTAAGAACTTCCTCTTGTATCTTCTGCAAAAGTTCATCTCCCATGATGAGAGATCATGGGAGATCATCATCATCATTTAAAAAATCTTTTTCTTGTTATTATATTTCTAACAATTTAAATTTAGAATTGTAATTTTACTAAGTTTATATATATTCTGCTACTCCATTTTCCATTTCACTTAGAAATATATTTTTTTTTGCTGGAATATATTATTTCAGGAAATGTTTGGAATTTATAAACTTTTTGAGTCTTAACCTGTCATTTTTATCTTCACACTTGAATGTTAGTCTGTTCAAAAATAGTGTTGTAAGTAATGTTTTTTGTTTGCTTTTTTTAAAACATAACTTTGAATATATTTACTGTGTTGATCTTTGTTTCATTCTGTGTTCAAATGAGACCTCTGATATAATTCTGATTCTTATTTATATCTCTATTTCTCCTCTCTGCTTAGGGTTTGGGAATTTTTTTCCTATAACTTTATCTTTTTAAAAGTTAACAATTTCTATTTCAATTTTTGCAAGGTTTTTTATGTTTATACTTTTTTTAAACATCTTTATTGGAGTATAATTGCTTTACAATGGTGTGTTAATTTCTGCTTTATAACAAAGTGAATGAGCTATACATATATGTATATACATGTATGTACATACATATATGTACATACATATATACATACATATATGTATATATCCCCATATCTCCTCCCTCTTGCGTGTCACTCCCTCCCTCCCTATCCCACCCCTTTAGGTGGTCACAAAGCACTGAGCTGATCTCCCTGTGCTATGTGGCTGCTTCCCACTAGCTATCTTTTTTACATCTGGTAGTGTATATATGTCCATACCACTCTCTCACTTCATCCCAGCTTATCCTTTCCCCTCCCCATGTCCTCAAGTCCATTATCTATGTCTGAGTCTTTATTCCTGTCCTGCCCCTAGGTTCTTCAGAACAACTTTTTTTTCTTAGATTCCATATATCTGTGTTAGCATACAGTATTTGTTTTTCTCTTTCTGACTTACTTCACTTTGTATGACAGACTCTAGGTCCATCCACCTCACTACAGATAACTCGATATCATTTCTTTTTATGGCTGAGTTAATATTCCATTGTATATATGTGCCACATCTTCTTTATCCATTCATCTGTTGATGGACACTTAGGTTGCTTCTGTGTCCTGGCTATTATAAATAGAGCTGCAATGAACATTGTGGTACGTGACTCCTTTTGAGTTATGGTTTTCTCAGGGTATATGCCCAGTAGTGGGATTCCTGGGTCGTATGGTAGTTCTATTTGTAGTTTCTTAAGGAACATCCATACTGTTATCCATAGTGGCTGTATCAATTTACATTCCCACCAACAGTGCAATAGAGTTCCCTTTTCTCCACACCCTCTCCAGCGTTTATTGTTTGTAGATTTTTGTAAAAGAATGAAATTAGAACACTCCCTAACACCATACACAAAAATAAACTCCAGATGGATTAAAGACCTAAATGTAAGGCCAGAAACTATCAAACTCTTAGAGGAAAACATAGGCAGAACACTCTATGACATAAATCACAGCAAGATCCTTTTTGACCCACCTCCTAGAGAAATGGAAATAAAAACAAAAATAAACAAATGGGACCTAATGAAACTTAAAAACTTTTGCACAGCAAAGGAAAATATAAACAAGACAAAAAGACAACCCTCAGAATGGGAGACAATATTTGCAAATGAAGCAACTGACAAAGGATTAATCTCCAAAATTTATAAGCAGCTCATGCAGCTCAATATCAAAAAAACAAACAACCTAATCCAAAAATGGGCAAAAGACCTAAATAGACATTTCTTCAAAGATATACAGATTGTCAACAAATACATGAAAGGACGCTGAACGTCACTAATCTTTAGAATAACGCAAATCAAAACTACAATGAGGTATCACTTCACACCAGTCAGAATGGCCATCATCAAAAAATCTACAATGTTTATACTTTTATTAATTAAAAAAAAACTGCTTAGCTCACTTTGTATTTAATCTCTTTCTGTTTATCTTCAATTCTAGAAAAGTCTCATCAATTTATTTTATTAATTCATTTAAAATATTACCTCTGTGAATGCTCTCTTTTCTGTTCCTCTGAGATACTTGCCATATAGATCCTATAACTATATTGTTAATATCTAACATGGTAAATTTTCTTATAATCTCTCCACCTCAAGCCTTCTAGCCGCTACATCTTGGGAAAAACTGTTGGCATTATCTTTCAAGCTTAGTAACAGTTTAGTGATTTGCTCTATATCTTTGCCCATTCCAATCATTACTAAATACATATATACATATTTATATATGATTTATATACATATAATAAATATATAAAATATAGATCTCTGATTTTTTCATGTATCTATTCAAGTTTTATTAATGTAATAAATTGCATTATCCTCAGCTTATAATACTTACATTTATTTAACATAGTAATATTTCTTACACATATGCATGTTCTTTTTCTTTAATTTCCAAAAGTATATGGCCATTAACAATTTTTTTTTAGTCTGTCAACTTCTGCCTTACATATTTTTAATATGAATAGGAAAAGCCAACACTTCTACCATTTGCATTTTAGTTGATGTTTTGTTAAGAATGGAGGGCTTGGCTGTGCCATGAAAGAGTTTACATTGCCGGTGCTCCCCGTCCGTCTTAGACATTGCCGTATCCTGGAGTATTGCTGCTCTAGACCCCGGATATAGGTTATGAGGCCCCTCTCTGGAGGTTGATGTTCCTGTTGTCTCAGGGGACCCAGAGTCTCTGTGTCTGGAAGTAGATTACCCTTCTGGCCACATCCCACTTCTGCAGCAAAACATCCTAAATGGAATTTGAGTGTCACATTCTTCAGTAAGATGGTGTCTGATTTTTATCTTCCTAGGATCCTCATATTTTCTAGTTACATTCTTTGTATTCCCATATTTTTAATCTTATCTATAAATTTTAGGAACTTGGTTTGTGAATGGAAGCCTATAATGGAAGATCAAGTTTCTAGTATTCTTTAGTCACCTAAGCAAAAGTCATTCAGATAAATAGAGAATAACAATGAAATCACAACTGAGATGAGAAGCCATTTAATAGTATATTCACATAAATAGGTGAATAAGATAAATGAAAGATCATTTCCTAATTTTAGTTATGGTTCATCTTCGAAAATATGCATGGCATGAATTCTATAAAACAGAACATTCAAATTCTCATGATTTAAACATTGTGTTTTATTTTAGACCCAGTGGTGGTTTTAATGACTAGTAACTATTATGATTATATCATCAGAAAGAGAATTGTACTTACCAATGACTGAAATTGTTTTATGTCATTGCATGGAAATGATAAATGTGACTGTAATGGAAGCTAAATCCAACAATAATTTCTAAATCAGTAAACATCATTATTAGGGTAAAGTAATATTATGTGATTTATCTAAGATGTATAACAGATAATATTAGAACAAAAGGTGACTTAATATTGAATTTCTACATTAAACATACTTTCACATATGTACATATATTGTTTATGTATTAGGGTTCTCCAGAGAAACAGAACCAATAGGATATATATCTTTGAGCTATTTCAGTGCTATGATTTGAGGGCAGTGTCTACAAAATATGCTCTCTCTAAAGACCTACATTAATCACTATTGGAATCATCCATTTGTATACTGTTTAGGGGTTTACAGGTACAGAGGAATACAAATGCAAAGAGATCCTGGTAACTAAAATAAAATTCACTGGTAGATTTTTTTTCTTTTTACTTGTTAAAAACTGTTACATTTGAGTCTTACTAAGTCATTGCAATTTTCTTCTTACAAAAATAGATTGTATATAACCATTTCATTTATAAGGAGACAGAGACTCAAGAAATTACACTAAGCCCAAGCCAGGAAGCCTTCAGAGACAGGCAGGACACACACCCAGCTCTTCTGACAGATGCACCAGCATGACATCCTTGTGGTGCCTGGCCCCTTCTTTCAGGTTGCAAAGGTGTGCTTGTATATTTCTTATTCCATTAACGTATACTCATTTATCACATAAACCAACTGTAATCTATTAAAGACCAAGAACATGAGAAAAGAGAATACTAAGTAGATAGGGTTTTTAATGATGTTTCAGTAGTGAAGGGCTTAGAAGTTTAATACTTCAGTGTTGTTATTTTTTTTTTGCTTGAGCAGTTTAGGGGCATGTGAAGCACATGCAAACAAAAAAGGTAGGTAGTATTAAGAAATGAAAACAAATCGTTAAATATCACCATCATCATTATAATGATAATAATAAAGAACTTATGAGATATCCTTTTTTTTTAAACAACCAAACTAGTGAGTATTAAAAAGTGATGACAAAAATGCTAAAATATAATGAGTCAGACACCCTCATATTGTATCAGATCGTAAATTGCTATCATCTTTCTGGAAAAGTATTTGTAAATGGGTAACATACATGTTAAAATGTCTATAATGTTTGACTTCGACTCAATAACTTTACTTTCAGTACTATTTCTCAAGAAAATAAAGATAGAACCAAACCTTTTACAAAACAGTTGTTTTATGTGAACTAGATTTACAAAATATGCATTTTCTTATTTAGATAATAATCAACAAATTGTAAATAACCTAATTATCCCAAAATAGAAAAAAGTAAATAAAAGTATAATTAACTGAATAAATATTATGTAGCAAATAAAATCCTTTGTGGAAAAATAATGACATAGAATCATATTCATAAGATTATATCATGTAAGAAGAAGTATACAAAATTATGTACATACATATATATCAGATATGTATGTAAAGAGAAATATAGGTATATAGATATATATGATCATATCAATTTAAATTTTACATAGAAAACTCTATAAGAAAATAAAATATAAACAATGTTATCTTAGAAATGAAGATAAAAATAACTTTCACTTTTAATCCTGAATGCTCTTCTCTGTTATTTTTCAAATTTCTAAAATAATTGTTTATAATTTTTATAAACATTTTCTATCATGCTATATAACTTTTATAGGAACTGTGAAGAAGCTAAGCTTTTCCTGGGTAATTTTTCACTTTCTTTTCCTTTTGAGGTTGTAGATTTTGAAGTTAATGTTCAGATATTTCAATGCTCCTTCAGGATCTTTCGTTTAAAAAATAAAATAAATATTTGAGTCTGTAAGTTCTATACTGAAGCCCTGATTTTCACTAGGAATGCTAATTCCCTACTGCAGTTTTATTTTTTTTAAACTTGGCAGCTATGTTTTTAAGGGAACTTTCCTTTCCTCAGTTGTTGGAGTAGCCCTGTGAAGAGAGCTGTGATGTATCTTGGGGTTGAACAGTCCTATCTAAGCACATTTATTCTATGCAAATGACCTGTGATATGACACAAGAGTGTCATGTCCTTGATATCCTCCCCACCTAAATTAAAAAAAAAAACAAAAAAAAACTAGTTTAAAATCACTTTAGTGTCTGCTGACACTTGGACTGAATCTAACTGATTCTGCATATGAATAGACATGATGTTCTGGGGAATATTCAAGTCAGTTGGTGTGATTTAAGCTTCATTTAAACCAGTCCCTAAGGTGAGAGGTCTCTTCTTTATGTCTATTCTGGAGAATGATAATGTAGATTATTATATATTTTTTATAAACCTGAGACTGACATTCTCTTAAAAAGCTTAAAAGGATGCTATTAAATGCTATTGGACCCTAAGGACTTAAGGTGATTATCTATCACCATTTCCTTTAAATTATAGTGTATGTTCTAATTTATATGATAGGGCTTGGGGAAAAGATGAAGCAATAGGTGTGATTATTGGCACATCAATTAACATGAATAAAATTCTAGTTTAATGTTAATTTTAGAAGGGTAGGTTCTTATCCTGAAATAGAAAATTGGATACTTAGATCTAAAAACTTTAGTAGTCTGCATTTTAAATCCTGTATTTATGATGTAATCATAATCAGCATGGTGATAGAGGTTTAAATTCCAGTCATCTAGTATAATAAACATTTTTTCTGACCATGAATAGATGATAATTTCAAATATTTCACAAAATAAGACAATCTAATAGCCACTTTTGAGTAGACGATGAAGGGATAGATAAAATGTAAGTTTGGTTTTGTAGTTTAAAAGTAAATGGGTAAAAATTTTAAAATCTCTAAATTCATGAGGTTTATCCTTACAGAATTTCTCATTTTTGTTCTTATGGCCTGTTTATCTAACTTCATATCTTCAGGTCATTTAATTTAGCAAAGTTCTGATTGAGATTTTTTTTAAGTGTCTGTAGATATTCTTCAATTTGTTTAAATAGAAATAAATAATGAATAAGTAAACTTAAAAACCTTCTTCTATGGACTACCACTTCCATTTAGGGTATGTAACAAGCAGGATAAGCTACAAAATTATAGTATTTAAAAATCATCAGAGTGCTGAGGATCCAAAGATCTCATGTACAAAGTTCCAGGTAGTTATAACCCCTTATTAAAGACAAATAGACCCATGGCTGTGTTCATCTTTGGTTGAATGCTAGAAGGAAAAACCCACCAGAGAGAAATAAGGAAAAATAAAGTGATCTTTTAATGAACCAATGATAGCATATGCATATCCATGCTGAAATGACAAGTAAGTATCCTCAGCCCCAAGTGAGCCTGCTGTCACCCACCCACAGTCCCATGGGCTTACACCAAGTGCCCAGGGAGGCAAAACAGAAGCTGGAAGCAGGGAAGGAGGGCTGAGTTACACCTTCCTGGTTTGCAAAGGGTTTTCCCAAGGGCAACGCAGCAGCTTGCTGAAGAGCACCTCAGGGCTTCCCCACACGTATGACAGGGAACCTCCAGTGGTCCAGGCATCACTGAGGGCACTGCACTAGCCCTCCAAAGGCTGGAGTCAAAGAAGCCAGGGTGAGAGTGGTCTCCTAAGGGGCAGGACTTCAGAGCAAGAGAACCCCCCAGAACACAAAAATGTGAAAGCAAACTGTAAGATAGAATAAATATCCCAAGAGTTGGAAAGCTGTTGGTTAGACTGTAATCATAAGGATATCTGGGTCTCAGCAGTGTTCACATTCTGTGTTCTGCTGAAGGAAAAGTCACCTTTTACCCTCCCAACATCTGAGACAAGTGGTCAACTGAACCTATCTAAAACTGCAAGAAACTCGGGACACCTCAGAGCTATAGATCAGACGCAGCCGTAGTGACCCAATGCGCAACATTCTAGGCATAAATAGCATTTACTTCCACTTCAACTGATATTTCACACAGAATGTGCACTATACAGTACAAGTAATATATGAGAAATGCAGAGAAGCAAGTAAACCCATGGATGAGTGGAAACGATCAATAGAAACAAATACAGAAGAACTGATGATTTGGAATTATATGACAGGGACTTTGAATAACTATTCAAAAGTGTTGAAGGAGACAATGGAAAATAGAGACAGCATGCATGAACAAATAGATCATTTTAGCAGAAATTAAAATTAATTTAAAAAAACTAAGTAGAAAAGCTAGAAAATATATGGTAATTGGAAAAAAAAACTTTCATTTAGTGTGTAAACAACAGACGAGATACCACAAAGGAAAAGAAATCAGTAACCTAGAAGGCAAGTTAATAATCTTTGCTCAAAATGGAATAGAATAGATAAAAAAGGGGGAAAAC
Source organism: Delphinapterus leucas (assembly GCF_059928025.1). Classification (NCBI taxonomy): domain Eukaryota; kingdom Metazoa; phylum Chordata; class Mammalia; order Artiodactyla; family Monodontidae; genus Delphinapterus; species Delphinapterus leucas. The sequence continues at coordinate 13,559,815 of NC_143129.1, read as the reverse complement.
ACAGAACAGAGCATCTGAGATTTGCCCGTTAACCAGTTTAACATTGAATAGCTTAACTCAAGTAGTGTCTCATAATTATTATTGCATTTATCATTTCATCCCTTTTTGTTACATTTTTATATAATGCTGTAGTATCATCAGAGTGATGAAGTGGAACTGTATATATAATGGAATTGACATTTGAAGTTTACTAACAATTTATAATCTCTTTTAAATGTTGGTTTGAGCACCACCAAATTTGACAGAACTAGAAAAAAATCTGCAGAGACAGAAACGTATCAAATCATATTTTTAAAAATCCTTTATTACAGATATAATGAAACATTTGAGGTAATTTCCTTTAACAATTATTTATTGTGTATTTTGGTTCACGCATGTTTTCATATGTATTTGGACAGGATTTTCCTTGTGGTTCATCATATTTGATTCATAGAGTTGCTTTTTCTTATTTTTTATAAGTTGGGTAAAACCCAAATTGTTCCAGAATTTTACTATTCACTAAATCCTTCATTTATCTACATTTTATTAAAGTTACTTTTATTAAGTGCACCTCAGTGTATATTTGTGGCAGCGACTGAATAATTCTTTAATCCCATCATCCTGTGACTTGGATAATATGCATACTGCTTCTAGATCTGACTCTAAAAACCTCCCACCCCATCCATCACTTGATCTCATCCCCTTTCTAGTGGCTGGACAGTATCAGAGCATTTGATGATCTGGTCTTAGTGTATATGGGGTAGAAATGTCTGACCCCCACTCCCACTCCATCACTCACACTCAGGACCAATTAGAATTGAAGTTAATGAGAAGTAACAATCCCCTGAATTAAATCACTGAAACTCAGTGTATATCTATTATCGCAGCTTGTGCTCTCCTAACTAGTATATAGCACTTTATATTTTTCATTGTTTTATGATAAAATAAAGAACATGGTAATTGACAAGTTAAAAAAAGGAAACATGGCATTCTTTCTCAATTTCTACTTTTTCATGGGAATCTTTTTATAGTTTTATTATAATTCTATGTTCACTGTGGTTTTGTTTTAAGTTATGTGTCTCATATTCTACATTTATCCCAAAGTGTTGTCCCATTTTGTAAGTATAGAAATTTTTTTTATCTTGTATGGTGCTTAGCAGTGTGATGTGTATAGCTGCTGGTAAATGAGTATTATTCTTATAGACTAAATGCATAAATACCTGCATATATTTCTTATTTAGCTGACCATGTTGATATATTCCATTTTTGTGACAAGCATCACATAACAATCTGAACGTATTTACACATTTACATTGTCCTACTTTATAGAAAGAAACCCCAAAACAGACATGTAGATTTAAAGCAAAACACACACAAAAAAGAAAGAAAAATGGCAATAGTCTTTGGTAATTATTTTTGATTGAATATTCATTCATCATCAAACATTCATTAGAAGGCTTTCATATTTAAGGTGCTCTGTAAAGATATAAATATATCTTTCCTGATTATAAAGTCTAGTTAGAAAATCAGACAAGTGAAAATTACACACAATGAAAGCCACATTAATACAAAAGTGCTACTATAAAGAAATCACGTACTAACAATGGAGTACTAAGACCGCAAGCTAATCTAAACTGCTCATGGTATGGAGATAGTTTAAAAGGAAATCTCAAAGGAAGTGAATTTCCGTTGATTCTGAGACAGCCCAGTCAAGAAAACAGGGGGAAGATTTTTCCCAAGCTAAAGAAGCAGCATGTGAAAAGGCATGAAGATATGAGCAAAGCAACACCTCTTCCAGGGAGGATAATATTTCAGAAAGTGAAGGAATGTGGTAGGCATAGTCAAACCCTGAAGTGCTAAGGATAGCATTCAACGTTTCTGGACTTTAATCAGAAAACTGCATATTGGATGTAATTGGCATATTTTAGTCTGTTACGTGACATGATCACTTTTACCCTCTTCACACTATGTCCTCCAGCCCTGTTACCAACCATGACAGTCTCATCAGAGGAATTAAAAGCTTCCTACCTGTTGTCTTTTTAAAATTTCATTACCCTGCAGTCTATTTTTACACAGTAACCAGAATGTTTTACAGTAGGTTTAGTCTGATAATGTTCCTCCCATGCTTAAAATCTTCCAGTAGATCACAGTGAAATTTAGATCAGAAAATAAAAGTCAAATTTGTTCCCATGACCTACATGAGTAGGACATTACCATCCTTCCTAAGGCCATATCCTACCTCTTTCCTCTTATTTACTATTTTATTGCTACACTAGGCCTTCTTCTCTTTTCTCAAATTAAAAAAAATGTATCTTATTTTTTTCCCTTAGGTATCAGATGCACAGATTAAGAAGAATGTCCAAGTTCATAGCACCTTTTAATCACTGGAGTTTATGCAAAGCCCATGATTGATTTTTAATCATTAACTCAAGCATTCATTCATTCTATTCATTCAATTTTATAGTCATCATTTACTATCCTCTCCCCATATAAAAATAACCATTCTCATGTATTTTTATTACAATATGTTCTTGCAAAAGGGGATCTACTCTTTTGGGTTCATATTTTTGTTATTTCTATAAAATTTTTTTGTTAAATATCTTATACTTCTTTCTTTTTTTAGGATCCATCCATGTTGCTAATTGTGCATCTCATCTATTACTTCAGGCAGTAGACATGTCCCTTATTTCTTTAACTAAGGTAAGGATCAATTTTAGTTGTTGCTTCTAGCATATTGGGTACTCAGTAGTGGTAGTAGACAGGGCAGCTTCAGTGAGGGGAAAATTTGTGTTAAGCGTAAACACTTGCTACATGTAATTTGTTGAGAATACATGTTTTTGCTTCAAAACTGTAGTGGTCTCCTCTGTAACTTTTCTTTCTAGACTTTCCACAAGCCCAAGAGAAAACATTACCTTTCACAGAGCCTTTGAACCTAACTGGCTATAGTGAATCACAATTTTTCTTAAAAAGCCCACATTGCATCTTAAACCATCATAGTGAACACACCCTCCCAAGGAACCCTAACTGTAGGTTGAGGGAAGGATGACAGGATGGCAAATATGGCCATTTTGGAAAGGTGAGCAGCAGTTTATATAACTTCCTTGGACTTTGGCACATGCTTATCCTAGGTCTCTATAAAGGAGATCTATTTGATGAGGAAATGATGCTAAGAATGCCCTAATTTATGGCTTTGTTGATCAGATTATTCACAATTCATAGTGGAAAGCTGGGGTCCCATTGTCACGTTTCACTTCATGATCAGACATATAGTCTCCACTAGAGTCTGTTTTCCATCTCTAACAAATACATCTTACTAAACGATCGACTAAATATGAGTCATTTCCTTGTCTGAGTTTCTGTCAGGAAAAGGAGGATGATTCCATCAAGGTACTGGACCAGTGTGTTGGTCTTTAGGAGAGTGAGATAATCCATGTTCCTGCAGAATAAATTGTAGCCGACGTTGAAGAACTGATATAAATCTGAAGCAGGGTGGTCACAGGTTACTGTTGCCCCTGCTGCTTTCTCTGCACATTGGGGCAGATTTCTAAAGCAATGGCCATATTAAGAGTTTCATAGGGCCTGCTGGGGGCTCTATAAATACTCAAGTAAGAATAGCACATGTGGAAGAACAGTTTTTATCAAGGTTAGCATCTGTTTACAATGATAATTCATCAAGGCCCACTGTCTTTCAGAGTGTCTAAAATGAAGACATTACACATCCAGTTGATGGATATTTACTAAGAATTTAGGACTGGGAATACTGGGCTACTGCCCCCAAAAGGGGAAACTATGTGGAAACAAAGGACAAAATCACTGTCAGGCCTGAACACCCCGGGCTGCCCGGACCACCTGCTCTAGGACTCTCCCCAAGTGCAGCAGGGATTCTGATGGAGTTTATGATGGGTTTACCTCCTCCTTCTGGGATTCAATTTTGGGATGTGAAGCACAGGGCTTTTCCTCGTAGATCCTTCAGCATGTCAGCTGTGTTTACATTCTCTTTAGTTCCCAGCTCCTCCCACCCCACCCCTACTTCAAAACAGAGGAAAGGAAAATAATCTTAGTTATATTAAAAACATCATATTGCATTATTTAAAAAATGTATAGAACACAGAAGACAGCCAGAAACTGTCATTATCTGCATGTCCATTTTAGAGTTATTTGGTATCTCAATTTACTTATGAATTGTCTTCAAGTAAAAGTATTTGATGCAGTCCTATGTCTGGTCCTATGTCCAAACTTTTATTTCTTTCTAAGTTTGAAGGTTTGGAGAAGAAAATCTGATAATAATAATGACATAGGTATTAATATTACTTGACTTTAGTATATTTAATACACTCAAATAATTACAAAATATGAATTTTGAAGAGGAATAAACATGAAGTGACTTTATAATTTTATGAAATCAGTTTCTAAATAGAAATATTTTTAAAAGAAAAAGAGAAAATTAATAGATGCATAGTTTAACTGTATAGAATACCATTGTTTATAGACTATCATCTGATAATAAAATTTTACTAAAAGAATTTTTGTTATAATTTGAAATGGAAAATAATATTTGAGAAGATCAGAAAGTAACCTATAAAGTTAAGCTGGATAAATGTTTCATAACAGTGGAATAGCATTAAATCAAGGATATTTTAGGATGCCCTTTAGAAACACAAACCGGATAAAATAGCAATTTCTGTTGGAAGGAAAATCAGATTCCCCCACTCTAATATAAATGAGTAGAGGATTTCTCTGAAAGCTTTTAATCCACTCCAGCAGTCAGTCTTCTTACAGAGAGAGCTGTCCTATTATTTAGACATTCTAAGTAAAATCCTACCTGAATTAACGGTGATTGCATTGTAATAAGAAAATAAGAACTGGTTTATATGTGTAAATTCTACTCCTTTAATTGTGGAAGAAATGTATAGTAAAGTCCATTATAAAGCAAAAAGTGTTCATAGTGCTAGCAAGTCACTTTTAATCAGAGTGCATAAATAGTTCTTTCTGGCTTAAGTTTCCTAGTACAACCCACTTAGTGTCAATGGGTTGGAATTTGAGAGCGGTCTCCCCTTTATTCAGCTCACATAAACTAACCTAATGGTAGAATAATCTTTAATCTTGACTATGGGTCTACACTATGTGGCCTGACTACTCCTCATTTCTGGAGGGTGCAGCAGCCTTGCACTTTACAATTTCTCTGTCTTTCCTCTCTCCTTATCCTATAGCCTATCACTCTGTTTCCCTCACCCACCCCAGTGCTCTGGCCTCAGGTATAAAATTTAGTTATTTACAAGTCACTTACATGTAATTATGCTACTTGATGTACTGGGTTCATATTTTATGGGTGGGTAAAAGGAGGAAAAAAATAAAAGGCTCCTACACTGGCCCAACTCCACGTGATTTATCCTGATGTGCTTTTAGTCGTGTGGCCATATTTTAAAATTGTCCCTGTTGGATTTGCTCTTGCCCCAAAGTACATTATTTTCTACTTTTATTCAGTCTTCCAGGAAAAAGGAGTTTGTAGAACAGCTGTCTCGCCATATGTTTTACATAAACTGAGTTAAGAAAACAAAACTTTGTTTCTGAAATGAACTACATTTCTGATATATCAGAAAATATGCTTCACTTTTCTAAAGGCTCTGATTTGTATTATTTCCTAACTTAAAAGAAATCACTATTCTTCTAGTTTCTTGAGTGTCATGTTTTACTATTTTTTGGTCTTTCTTTTGACCGTTTATGTGTGTCTCTCAAAATATAATATGTAGGTTATTATCAATCAATTGAAATTATTTTCTAATTTCCATTATGATTTTTTTAACCAATGAATTGTTATATCATATATTATCATTCATCTCCTCTCCCCCAACACAATATCAAGGAAAATTTATTTACTGTACCCTAAGAGTGATCTCTAGTTCACACACTGAGGTTGTATATTTTTTGAGTTAGAGTTGGCTCTCCTATTATACTCTCTACTGAAGCCCGGGGATTTCATAGTTGTCATTCTGGTCCCAAGATTCTATCAGAACAGAAAACGCTGTACAGCAAATGTAGATTCTATGCATGGCGTGTTTTTTCAGTTCTTACTTTCACACAAATTATGACCTGGTAATTCCTTAATATCTTGTCACTTTCTCATTTTTCATTAAAGATTAAAAATATATATTTTCTAAACAATTGTGTTATTTTATTCATGAGATTTTGTTCAAATATTCCACCCTGTAATTTCTTCCCCACTCCCAAAAGGAAGTATATTTGCTTCAATTTTATCAGAGTTGTCCAGTCAAGAGATTCTGGTGGATTTGGAGTAGGATATTAGCCACATGATTCGATAGGGCACTGAATAAATGATGTATCAGTATTAGTATATGGCGATTATGGGGAAAGAGATGGCGAATAAAGATTCAATAAATGTCACTAACACAAAAATTATATATATATATATTTCTTTTGCATTTGCTTTTTTCTGAACACACCCATATTAAGTTCACATTTCATGGGTGTAATGTCTTCTACTATTTTAAGCACACTATTCACAGTTTCATGAACTTTTCAACTATGTCTTTTATTGCCTCATACTAGTTTGAGGATTTTATTTTGTTTGTTTCTCTCTCTTGTTAGAGGTTTTGTCCTGATGGATGATGATCCTTGGCTGTCAGATAATATTAGGATCTAAAAACTCATTCCAAACTCTGGATATTTGAAAGGGGCTTCTTAGTCGTTTGTTGTGACGAGTGGATAATGCGGCTGGGGAGAGGCAAATCTCTTTGGGGAGCAAACTTTAATGTCAGGATCTGAAGGTTTTCTTTGAGAGCTTTCCATTTCTCCTGGAAAGGAGACTGAGTCAGGGAAAAGGTCTTACTATCCTACTTGCAGGCTTTCACCTAATCCTGCTGGTTTTAGCATGACAGCACACAGTGCTTCTCATCTCCGAGAAAAAGATGAGAAGTGTCTACATTATGTATAGAAAATTTGATTTTCAAACTCTTCATGGAATAAACTTTTCAAGTCCTATCATAGGAAGAAGGGGCAGTTGTATGGTACACAAGGTAATGGAAGGAATCTTCAGTTCAGGTGGTTCTTATTCACAGTTTTAACCCTTCAGTTTTATGTTTCTATCCCGTATCTCTGTGTCAGTGACTACTAATTCCCTACTACATAGCCATAAACTGGACTTACTGATTTTAGGACTAAAGATTGCATTTTCTAGTTTTCCTTGAAAAGCTAATCTTTTCCCTTAAAAAATGTTATCTATCTATAGTCTTACCAGTGAGAGGCAGGTGGACATATGCAACATTTTCAAGACATTTGCTTTAAAATTGCTGACTCTGCTAGTCTTTTTGCCATGTTTTTGCTGCTTTGTCTTCCCACCTGCTATGAGGTTGTGATGATTGGGATGCCTGCAATCATCTTAGCTCATGATGGAAACCTGAGGACGGAAGCAGGACATGGAATGGTGAACAAGAAAGTCGGAATCAGGATGTGTAACAGCACCACATAAGCTCTGAACTGCCTACCTCCGTTTTTTTCTTCAGAAAAGAGAAATAAGATTTTATCTTGATTTAGTAATATTATTTTGGAATTTTAATATTATATATTATTGAACTTAACTGAATGAAAAATCGCTTTCAACAATATTTGTTGCTTCTAACTCCTGAGACTTTGCTCAGTTCTGTGACACAAATGTTATTTTCCGCATGTTATTTCTCCTATATCTTCAGCTTTTATCTTGTTCTGTATGCCAAATCAGTTATCTACCAGCTGTAGTTTTTTTTCCAGCTTTAAACCTTCTCTTGTCACTGTTGTTGTTGTCTATTGTTTTGTTATTTTTTTTTGTCTCACTGTTATTTCATGAGATTTAGGGAAGGATTGGGTAAAATATTCAGTATGCCACGTTTACCAACCTTATTGTATTTATAAGTTGCAAAACAATTTTATCTTAAGGAAATAGCAAATCTGAGCTTGAAATAAGCTATGCAGATGAATACTGTGGCATGCAGAATAATCCACACAACGACCCCGCCCACTACTCACTGCCAAAGCTGTCCACATCCTAATCTTTGGGGCCCTCGACTATGTTATATAATACGGCAAAGGAGAATGAAGATAGCAAATAGAATTGAGACCGCAGTCAACTGACCTTAAAATAGGGAGACTATTCTACATTACAGGAGTAGGACCAGTGTAAAAACAAAGATCCTTTAAAATGGAAGAGGGAGGTAGAAGGGTCAGAGTCAGGCTGATACTGGCCATTGGTGGCTTCAAAGAAGGAGGTGAAAGCTGCGAAGCACAGGTGGTTTCTAGAAGGTGGGAAGGCAGGAAAACAGGTTCTTTCCTAAGAAACTCAGTCCTGCTGACACTTTGATTTTAACCCAGTGAGACCTAGAACTGTAAGATGAATTGTGTTGTTGTCAGCCACTAAGTTTGTGGCAATTTGTTAAGAGAGTCTCTGTGTTTCTCCTTTCCTCCTACACACAATATTTCTGACACCAGATGTGTGGGTTTTTTCCCCACTCCAAGCAATTTTCTGTGACACCAGCTGGGGGTACTACAATTCCGTTCAATTCTGACCCTTACCAGAGTTAGCACAGATCTCAGAGGTTAAGGGCTCAGTCCCATAAGACTGTCCCCCGCTTCAGATGCCAATCGCATGTGGTAGGTCCCAGGTAATCCATAACTTCTGTCCCAACTCAGCTACAAATCAGAAGTTCTCATAACTCCTTCCTTGGACTCAATCATTTTCTAGAAAAGCTCACAGAGCTCAAGGAAACACTTATGTTTACCAGTTTATTATGTAATGAAAGGTACGATAAAAGATACAGGTGAACATCTGGATGAATAAATACATAGGGCTAGGTCTGGAAATGCCCAGAGTGCAAGAGCTTCTGTTCTCATGGAGCTGGGCTGTGCCATCCTTCTGGCATCCTTCCTGGATGTGTTCACCTACATGGAAGTTCCAAACCCCACACTATTGGGACTTTTATGGAGACTTCATCATGTACATATAACTGGTTATTGACTCCATTTCCAGCCGCTCTCTGGAGAATGGGAGGTGGGGCTGAAAACTTCTGATCATAGCTTGGTCTTTCTGGTGACCAGCCCCCACTCAGAAATGCACCAAGAGTTATCTTACTAGAACAAAAGATGTTCCTATCACTGAGACAACTAAAAAGGTCTTGGGATCTCTGTGTCAAGAACCAGGGTCAAAGACTAAATATTAGAACAAAGGTTCTCCTAGCATCCCTATTTACAAGGGTTTTAGGAGCTCTGTCAGGAAATGGAGGCATATACCAATATATATTTTTCTATTATTTCACAGGTATCAATAAGAAACTAATATACTACCTACTAAATTTTACTACCTCTGTTATCAGTTTATTTCGATTTTGGTTTTGTTTTTCACATCCAGTTAAGAAATAGAAACATGAAAGGTATTATAACCAAGAGCGAAACAGCTAAAAAATGTATTTTTCCCTGGTAATTTCCTGGGGTTACAAAGGCATTCTGTTGTTAAGTATTATCTAAAATTGTGTGTAAATTGTTCTTTACATATCCTAGAATACTAAATTTTCCTTACAGTCCTGACAGTTGGTGTTTCTGAAAAACACTCTCTGACCTCTCTTGTTTATGCTTGAGCTTCTGCCTGAGATGTACTTTTATTACCTTGTTCAGTTAGAGAATAGTGAGTCCCCTTTGAAAACCCAGCTCTAGTTTTTCTTCCTTTCTAGTGCCCTGGTTAGAATCTTCAAGCTGAATGTATTGGTTTCTAATGTGTTCTCTTGTCACCTCATAGTAACCAGTTAGAGAAAACGTATAGAATTGCTTTATGATACCACAGTTAAACCATTATGCGTGTGATGAGTACATCTAATGCCCCAGATAGAATTTCTTTAAGTAAATCCACAGAATCTGGAACACCGTAAAACAAAAAATTCGTTTAAATTTGAGATATGTATTAAAATCCATTAAAGAGACGATGAGGACACTGAAATAATCAACAGTGATTTGTCTGCCTGTTTCTATTATCATCATTACCACCAGTATTCCTCCCTGGTGAGGACCTCAGTTCTTTACCTTTTCCTATGAACACACCATGGAGAATCCCTGAGCATATTCTTCTTCTTGGACCATCCGTCTGTTTTTCCTCTCTCCTAGGGTCATTAATCTCCGTTGGAACCCTCGCCTCAGGCACCTTACCTTTTCTTATATTGGCTGTGTCCTTTTATTATTTTTTATTTTTATTTTTTTAAAAGAAGATGTTGGGGGAAGGAGTTAATTAATTATTATTATTTTTTTTTGCTGTGTTGGGTCTTCGTTTCTGTGCAAGGGCTTTCTCTAGTTGTGGCAAGCAGGGGCCACTCTTCATCTCAGTGCGCGGGCCTCTCACTGTCGCGGCCTCTCTTGTTGCAGAGCACAGGCTCCAGACGCGCAGGCTCAGTAGTTGTGGCTCACGGGCCTAGTTGCTCCACGGCATGTGGGATCCTCCCAGACCAGGGCTCGAACCCGTGTCCCTTGCATTAGCAGGCAGATTCTCAACCACTGCGCCACCAGGGAAGCCCGGCTGTGTTCATTTAAAGTCAACCCTCTTTCAATACTTTGAAGTAAAAGAGGGGAGAGGAAAGTGGGTCTTCTTATACATTTGCCCTTTAGGTGTGTTATCATGAAGATAATGAGGCTTTTTATATCACCCAGTTTAACAACCCTCTGATCATCTTTAGTATGACATTTATGCTAAAAGAGTATCTATACCTGACTGTAATCTGACCTGTGTTTGACTCTAGAGAAGGAAGAAATAGGAAGCAGAATGTCCCTCCCAGTCTCAATATGCTGGTTGGTTAAATTTCACCTACTGGATTGATGAGATTCTTAAAGGCAGGTCCTACCTTCTATTCATTTTTACATCCCTAGCATCTAGCATGACATGGAAAACATTAAGGTCCTACATATGTTTCACAGAGTTTAAGAACATATTTATTATTTATGTAAAGCATATATTTATTTAGTTCAAAATAAGTTGGGTTCATGTTAGCCAATAATAATATCTGCAGCACTTGTAGTACAAAATTTAAAATTATCTAGTCAGAGGCATTCTTAAGTACTCATTAGAATTCTCTGGAGTTTGTAAATGCGTGTATATTTTAGTTTGCAAATTCTGTACATCGCTGGAAAGAAGAGCTTCTTTTCAGAATAATCAAAACTTGCCACCACTTTAATGACTCAGCTAAACAGCATTTTGAGTGCTCAGAGAAAAGTCACAAAATAAAGTTGCTAAAATATAAATTTGCCTTTTTCTCTCAAGCACGCTGGCCTGTCACGATGCCATTTTCAAGTGCTTTCTAAAAGGATCAATCAACATGGTTTTTAGCATGTGCTAAAAACAATCTATGCACTCACATTTTTATAAGAAAATTCATCAAAACATCAAGGTATCTTCCATTTTATGGCAGTAATTTCACTGCTATTCAGGAAAAAATACAGTGTCACTCTATGCAGTATTGCCTAACAATCTGGTTTGGTCTCTTTAACTGTTTAGTGGCTTTACAATGTATATCCAACATCATGCCAAAAAAAAAAAAACTAATAGAAATCATGCACTAGTGTGTTTGCTTTCAGGTGTGTAGGTAGAACTCTTAACTAATCACTTGCGAACAGCATTGAGAACCTACTATTATGCACTAGGATTATTACGGTCTAGGTTTGGCTCTACACGGAAGAGTTTTGGCCCCTGTTACAGGTTGGATTTCCTGGGATCTGTGAGATAGAATTTCCAATGGAGGCCTCTATAAGGAACTCTGAAATGGGGATGATCCTCTGTATTCGGGACAATACAAAGTTGTCCCAAATTGGGGAAAGGAGGCAAGGAATTTCTTCCTCACAGAGATCAGTCATTGGATGCAGGCCACCCTGAGAACGGGGCATGTCTTGAGTGAAGATACTCTTTTCAAAAGAGGCAATTCTGAAAGTTGCTGACAGTTAAAAATTATCTGACAGCAGTACTCATATAAGCTAGAAAATGTAAGGATAGATGGTAGATAGATAAAAAAGATAGATTCTTAGTAAATTAGTATTGAATCTAGCTATCACTCTATTTTAAGCAATACAACATAAATTACAAAAATTCATACTTATTGATAAAACAGAAAGGCCTAGATTATTCCTTAGTTGGCTACATTATACATTTAGTGCATTAAAATTTTTAAGATACAGAAAAATTTTATCATGGTAGTTTTTATGTGATGGTTCTATGTGAGTTGGACAAGTTAATGGATTTGACCCTTCCTACTAAAGGTAATGGACTGATATCTAAGCTTAAGTAGAAATGAAAATCTAAATGTCTATGTGAAATACAGATTTGAATATCCAGCTGATGATAATATCACTCTAAGTTAAAATTAGTTTTAGTTCCTCAAAATGTATGATTTTGACCTTCTCCAGAGCTCCTTTATGCAATTCATTTTATCTTTAATGAAAGAAGAATGTTAGGCAATTTTTGACACTCAAAAATCATAGATTTCTGTTGTCTACATATTTTACTTTGTAGCTCACCCCAAACAGGCATTGAGTGGTTAATTAGTTCTATAATTTTTAATTGTATATATTATCTATGATTTTAATCTAACATTTTATGTGATTAATTTAATTGAATATTATTTTATTAGTAGCCATTTGAATTTTCTGAATTTTTTCAGAATCACTGGGTCACTTCGGGAATAATAAGCATATGTTATTATGAAACATTAAAATTACTTGTATTTTATCCATTAATAATGTAATTCCTTAGTAATTTCAGCATAAGAGATGTTTTGCATGCCATATCTACCATGCAACCTGCTTTTTTAAAGTGCAGTATTTGAACACAGGAAATGTGATTCAGTATATGATTTGAAGACAAAACAGTAATGTTACTAAATAATATTAACTATCAAGTATGCTTTCAAAAAGAAGAAATACAATTTCTTGAAATGACACTGAAGTGCAAATAAATATAAAATATCAATTAATTTAACCTAAAGTTAACTTTCTCCTTGAACGTGCTATTGCTGAAACTTGAAATGTATAGCAGTAGACGAAATTGTATTTCTTAAAACTTTCTTGATGTCTATGCCAAGAATGGAGAATGTGGTAGGCTTCCTTTCCAAACTCCAGCAAGCATATCTGATAGGGCTGGCAAGTCAAAAAGTTTTGGAAAGCACACAAACTCTCACACACAATGGCAGTTGGCAAATGAATGCATTCTGCAGCTCTGTTCATTGCTCTTTGCCAATTTGCAAATAGGCTCTTTTTTATAGACATTTGGACTTACCTTTGCATGCAAAATTTAAACATTTTTGAGAACATATCTGGCTTTTAAAGGTATTTCTATGAAAGATTGTAATTAGGACCTCAGTTATACAGTAAAAATAAAGATAAATATCATTTATTTTAAAAAAATGTATCAACAGCCATCAAATTAAAGTAACAAAGAATATATTAAATATTTCACATAGCTAGTTGTGTAGCATTGAATATATGACAATATACCTAGACTATTTTAGAACGTGAAAAAAAATATGCAGAAATATTTACTACTTATTTTGTGATTTTTGACTCTTCCTTTAAAAAATTTTTGAAGTACACTTGATTCACTATGTGATACTAGTTTCAGGTGTACAACATAGTGATTTAATATTTTTTATAGATTATACTCTATTTAAAGTTATTACCAAATAAAGGCTATATTTCCCCGTGCCGTACAACGTATCTTTGATGATTATTTATTTTATATGTAGTAGTTTGTATCTCTTAATCCCATACCCCTATCTTGTCCCTCCCTGCTTTCCTACCCCCACTGGTAAACACTAGTTTGTTTTCTATATCTGTGAGTCTGTTTCTAGTTTGTTATATACATTCATCATTTTTTCTTGTTTTAGATTCCACATATAAGGGATATCATGCAGTATTTGTCTCTCTCCGTCTGACTTATTTCACTTAGCATAATACCCTCTACGTCCATACACGTTGTTGCAAATGGCAGAATTTCATTCTTTTCTTATGGCTGAGTATATATAGATACCACATCTTCTTTATCCATTCACCTGTTGATAGACACATAAGTCTCTTCCATATCTTGGCTATTATAAATAATGTTGCTTTGAACATTGGGGTTCATGTATCTTTTGAACTAGTTTTTTCATTTTCTTCAGAGATATACCCAGGAGTGGAATTGCTGGGTCATACGTTAGTTCTCTTTTCAGTTTTTTTGAGGAACCTCCATGTTTTTTTCCATAGTGGCTGCACCAATTTTCAATCCCACCAACAGTACACTAGGGTTCCCTTTTCTCCACATCCTCACCAACACTTGTTATTTGTTGACTTTTTGATGACAGCCATTCTGACAGGCATGAGGTTATATCTTACTGTGGTTTTGATTTGCATTTCCCTGATGATTAGCGATGTTGAGCATCTTTTCATGTGCCGGTTAGCCATCTGCATTTTTGAAAAAAAATGTCTACTCATGTCCTCTGCCCATTTTTTAATCAGGTTACTTGTATCTTTTTGATGTTGAGTTGTATGAGCTGTTTATATATTTTGGGTAGTAACCCCTTATTGGTCATATTATATCATCTACAAATATTTTCTCCCATTCCATAAGTTATCTTTTCATTTTCTCAGTTGTTTCCTTTGTTGTGCAGAAGATTTTAAGTTTAATTAGTCCCATTTGTTTATGTTTGCATTTCTTTTGTTTTTTGCCTTAAGAGACAGTTTCAAAAAATATTGCTAAGATTTATGACAAAAAGTGTTCTGCCTGTGTTCTCTTGTAGGAGTTTTATAGTTTCAAGTCTTGTGTTTAGGTATTTAATCCATTTTATGTTTATTTTTGTAATGGTGTCAGAAAATGTTCTAATTTCATTATTTTACATGTAGCTGTCCAGTTGCTTTTTACTATTATTATATCATTTACAGCAATAACTGAAAGTTCTGAAAGACTTTTTTAATGATATAGATGATATCACTTAAATTACAAGTGTACAAATATGAGCCAATTTAAAATATATACACAGAAATAAAGCCCATATCGTCTTTATATCAAAAGGAAATATATTAACTTTAGCGAGGTAAAAATCATAAAAGAAATATTAGAAAATGTTATTTGATATTTGTTTTGTCTTCAGTGTTCATCTTTATGTTACATATACACTTTATATTTTTATTATTTGAGATCTTCATTGGCGTATAATTGCTTTACAATGGTGTGTTAGTTTCTGCTTTATAACAAAGTGAATCAGTTATACATATACATATATCCCCATATCCCTTCCCTCGTGTGTCTCCCTCCCTCCCTATCCAACCCCTCCAGGTGGTCACAAAGCTCCAAGCTGATCTCCCTGTGCTATGCGGCTGCTTCCCACTAGCTATTGGTTTTACATTTGGTAGTGTATATATGTCCATGCCTCTCTCTCACTTCGTCCCAGCTTACCCTTCCCCCTCCCCGTGTCCTCAAGTCCATTCTCTAGTAGGTCTGCGTCTATACTCCCCTCTTGTCCCTAGGTTATTCATGACTTTTTTCTTAAATTCCATATATATGTGTTAGCATACGGTATTTCTTTTTCTCTTTCTGACTTACTTCACTCTGTATAACAGACTCTAGGTCTATCCACCTCACTACAAATAACTAAATTTCATTTCTTTTTATGGCTAACTAATTCCATTGTATATATGTGCCACACCTTCTTTATCCATTCATCTCTTGATGGACACTTGCTTCCATGTCCTGGCTATTGTAAATAGAGCTGCAATGAACGTTTTGGTACATGACTCTCTTTGAATTATGCTTTTCTCAGGGAATATGCCCAGTAGTGGGATTGCTGGGTGATACGGTAGTTCTACTTTTAGTTTCTAAGGAACCTCCATACTGTTCTCCATAGTGGCTGT
The DNA here is from genome assembly GCF_059928025.1 of Delphinapterus leucas. Lineage (NCBI taxonomy): Eukaryota > Metazoa > Chordata > Mammalia > Artiodactyla > Monodontidae > Delphinapterus > Delphinapterus leucas. Next base: position 13,543,939 of record NC_143129.1, on the reverse strand, counting down.
ATCAATTTACATTCCTACCAACAGTGCAAGAGGGTTCCCATTCTCCACACCCTCTCCAGCATTTACTGTTTTTAGATTTTTTGATGATGGCCATTCTGACCAGTGTGAGATTATATCTCATTGTAGTTTTGATTTGTATTTCTCTAATGATTAATGACGTTGAGCATTCTTTCATGTGTTTGTTAGCAATTTGTATACCTTCTTTGGAGAAATGTCTATTTAGGTCTTCTGCCCATTTTTGGATTGGGTTGTTTGTTTTTTTGATATTGAGTTGCATGAGCTGCTTGTAAATTTTGGAGATTAATCCTTTGTCAGTTGCCTCATTTGCAAATATTTTCTCCCATTCTGAGGGTTGTCTTTCCGTCTTGTTTATGGTTTCCTGTGCTGTGCAAAGCTTTTAGGTTTCATTAGGTCCCATTTGATTATTTTTCTTTTTATTTCCATTTCTCTAGGAGGTGGGTTAAAAAGGATCTTGCTGTGATTTATCTCATACAGTGGTCTGCCTATGTTTTCCTCTAAGAGTTTGATAGTGTCTGACCTTACATTTAGGTCTTTAAGCCATTCTAAGTTTATTTTTGTGTATGGTGTTAGGGAGTGTTCTAATTTCATTCTTTTGCATATAGCTGTCCAGTTTTCCCAGCACCACTTGTTGAAGAGGTTGTCTTTTATCCATTTATATTCTTGCCTCCTTTATCAAAGATAAGGTGACCATATGCGTGTGCGTTTATCTCTGGGCTTTGTATCCTGTTCCATTGATCTTTATTTCTGTTTTTGTGCCAGTACCATACTGTCTTGATTACTGTAGCTTTGTAGTATAGTCTGAAGTCAGGGAGCCTGATTCCTGCAGCCCCATTTTTCTTTCTCAAGATGGCTTTGGCTATTTGGGGTGTTTAGTTTTTCCATACAAATTGTGAAATATTTTGTTCTAGTTCTATGAAAAATGCCAGTGGTAGTTTGATAGGTATTGCATTGAACCTGTAGATTGCTTTGGGTAGTAGAGTCATTTTCACAAGGTTGATTCTTCCAATCGAAGAACATGGTATACCTCTCCATCTATTTGTATCATCTTTAATTTCTTTTATCAGTGGTTTATAAATAAAAGACAGGTCTTTTGTCTCCTTAGGTAGGTTTATACCTAGGTATTTTATTTTTTGTGGCAATGGTAAATGGGAGTGTTTTCTTAATTTCAGTTTCAAATTTTTCATCATTAGTGTTTAGGAATGCAAGAGATTTCTGTGCATTAATTTTGTTGCTACTGTACCAAATTCATTGATTAGCTCTAGTAGTTTTCTGGTAGCATCTATAGGATTCTCTATGTATAGAATCATGTCATCTGCAAAGAGTGACAGCTTTACTTCTTCTTTTCCAATTTGGATTCTTTTTATTTCTTTTTCTTCTCTGATTGCTGTGGCTAAAACTTCCAAAACTATGTTGAATAATAGTGGTGGGAGTGGGCAGCCTTGTCTTGTTTCTGATCTTAGTGGAAATGGTATCAGTTTTTAACCATTGAGGACGGTATTGTCTGTGGGTTTGTCATATATGGCCTGTATAATGTTGAGGTAAGTTCCCTCTATGCCTACTTTATGGAGGGTGTTTATCATAAATGGGTGTTGAATTTTGTCAAAGTTTTTCTCTGCCTCTATTGAGAAGATCATATGGTTTTTCTCCTTCAATTTGTTAATATGGTGTATCACATTGATTTATTTGCATATATTGAAGAATCCTTGCATTCCTGGGATTAACCCCACTTGTTCATGGTGTATGATCCTTTTAATGTGCTGTTGGATTCTGTTTGCTAGTATTTTGTTGAGGATTTTTGCATGTATATTCATCAGTGATATTGGCCTGTAGTTTTCTTTCTTTGTGACATCTTTGTCTGGTTTTGGTATCAGGGTGGTCATGGTCTCGTAGAATGAGTCTGGGACTATTCCTCCCTCTACTATATTTTGGAAGAGTTTGAGAAGGATAGGTGTTAACTTTTCTCTAAATGTTTGATAGAATTCGCCTGTGAAGCTGTCTGGTCCTGGACTTTTGTTTGTTGGAAGATTTTTAATCACAGTTTCATTTTCAGTGCTTGTGATTGGTCTGTCCCTATTTTCTGTTTCTTCCTGATTCAGTGCCAGAAAGTTGTGATTTTGTAAGAATTTGTCCCTTCCTTCTAGATTGTCCATTTTATTGGCATAGAGCTGCTTGTAGTAATCTCTCATGATCCTTTGTATTTCTGCAGTGTCACTTGTTACTTCTCCTTTTTCATTTCTAATTCTATTGATTTGAGTCTTCTCCCTGCTTTTCTTGATGAGTCTGGCTAATGGTTTATCAATTTTGTTTATCTTCTCAGAGAACCAGCTTTTAGTTTTATTGATCTTTGCTATCATTTCCTTCATTTCTTTTTCCTTTATTTCTGATCTGATTTTTATGATTTCTTTCCTTCTGCTAACTTTGGGTTTTTTTTGTTCTTCTTTCTCTAATTGCTTTAGGTGCAAGGTTAGGTTGTTTATTCGAGATGTTTCCTGTTTCTTAAGGTAGGATTTTATTGCTATAAACTTTCCTCTTAGAACTGCTTTTGCTGTATCCCATAGGTTTTGGGTCGTCGTGTCTCCATTGTCATTTGTTGCTAGGTATTTTTTGATTTCCTCTTTGATTTCTTCAGTGATCACTTCGTTATTAACTAGTGTATTGTTTAGCCTCCATGTGTTTGTATTTTTTACAGCTCTTTTCCTCTAATTGATATCTAGTGTCATAGCATTGTGGTTGGAAAAGATACTTGATACGATTTCAGTTTTCTTAAATTTACCTAGGCTTGATTTGGAAGCCAACATAGGATCTCTCCTGAAGAATATTCCATGAGCACTTCAGAAGAAAGTGTGTTTGCTTGTTTTTGGATGGAATGTCCTATAAGTATCAATTAAGTCCATCTTGTTTAATGTGTCATTTCAAAGCCTGTGTTTCCTTATTTATTTTCATTTTGGATGATCTGTCCATTGGTGAATGTGGGGTGTTAAAGGCCCCTACTATTATTGTATTGCTGTCAATTTCCCCTTTTATAGCTGTTAGCATTTGCCTTTTGTATTGAGGTGCTCCTATGTTGGGTGCATAAATATTTACAGTTGCTATATCTTCTTCTAGGATTGATCCCTTGATCATTACGTAGTGCCCTTGTTTGTCTCTTGTAATAGACTTCATTTTAAAGTGTATTTTGTCTGATCTGAATATTGCTACTTCAGCTTTCTTTTGATTTCCATTTGCATGGAATATCTTTTCCCATCCCCTCACTTTCAGTCTGTATGTGTCCCTAGGTCTGAATGGGTCTCTTGTAGACAGCATATATACGGGTCTTGTTTTTGTATCCATTCAAACAGTCTATGTCTTTTGGTTGGAGCATTTAATCCATTTCCATTTAAGGTAATTATTGCTATGTATGTTCCTATTACCATTTTCTTAACTGTTTTGGGTTTGTTTTTGTAGGTCTTTTCCTTCTCTTGTACATCCTGCCTAGAGAAGTTTCTTTAGCATTTTTTGTATAGCTGGTTTTGTGGTGCTGAATTCTCTTAGCTTTTGCTTGTCTGTAAAGGTTTTAATTTCTCCATCAAATCTGAATGAGATCCTTGCTAGGTAATCTTGGTTGTAGGTTTTTCCCTTTCATCACTTTAAATATGTCCTGCCACTCCCTTCTGGCTTGCAGTGTTTCTCCTGAAAGAACAGCTGTTAACCTTATGGGGATTCCCTTGTGTGTTATTTGTTGTTTTTCCCTCGCTGCTTTTAATATTTTTTCTTTGTACTTAAGTTTTGTTAGTTTGATTAATATGTGTCTTGGCGTGTTTCTCCTTGTATTTATCCTGTATGGGACTCCTTTGCTTCCTGTACTTTATTAACTCTTTCCTTTTCCATATTAGGGAAGTTCTCAACTCTAATCTCTTCAAATATTTTCTCAGTCCCTTTCTTTTCTCCTCCTCTTCTGGGACCCCTATAATTCGAATGTTGGTGCGTTTAATGTTGTTCCTGAAGTCTCTGAGACTGTGCTCAATTCTTTTCATTCTTTTTTCTTTATTCTGCTCTGCAGTAGTTAGTTACACTATTTTGTCTTCCAGGTCACATATCCAGTCTTCTCCCTCAGTTCATCTGCTATTGGTCCCTTCTAGAGAATTTTGAATTTCATGTATTGTGTTGTTCGTCACTGTTTGTTTGCTCTTTAGTTCTTCTAGGTCCTTTTTAAACATTTCTTGTATTTTCTCCATTCTATTTCCAAGGTTTGGATCATCTTTACTATCATTATTCTGAATTCTTTTTCAGGTAGACGGCCACTTTCCTCTTCGTTTGTTAGGTCTGGTGGGTTTTTACCTTGCTTCTTCATCTGCTCTGTGTTTCTCTGTCTTCTCATTTTGCTTATCTTACTGTGTTTGCGGTCTCCTTTTTGAAGGCTGCAGGTTCATAGTTCCCACTGTTTTTGGTGTCTGCCTCCAGGGGCTAAGGTTGGTTCAGTGGGTTGTGTAGGCTTCCTGGTAGAGGAGACTAATGCCTGTGTTGTGGTGGATGAGGCTAGATCTTGTCTTTCTGGTGGGCAGGTCCACATCTGGTGGTGTGTCTTGGGGTTTCTGTGACTTTATTATGATTTTAGGCAGCCTCTCTGCTAATGATTGGGGCTGTGTTCCTGTCTTGATCGTTGTTTGGCATAGGATATCGAGCACTGTAGCTTGCTGGTCATTGAGAGGAGCTGTGTCTTGGCGTTGAGATGGAGATCTCCGGGAGATTTTCATTGTTTGATATTAGGTGGAGCTGGAAGGTCCCTGGTGAAGCAATGTCCTAAACTTGGCTCTCCCACCTCGAAGGCACAGCCCTGATGCCTGGCTGGAGCACTAAAAGCCTGTCATCCACATGGCTCAGAATTAAAGGCAGAAAAAAAGAAGGAAAGAATGAAAAAGATAAAATAAGTAAAATAAAATAAAATTATTAAAATGCAAAATAAATATTAAAAATAATTTAAAAAGTAATAAAAAAAAAGAAAGGAAGAAAGAGGACAGCAACCAAAGCAAGAAACAAGTGCTAAAAACTATACTAAAAAAAAGAAGAAAAAAAAACAAAGGATAGACAGAACCCTAAGACAAATGGTAAAAGCAAATCTATACAGACAAAATCACACACAGAAGCATACATATGCACACTCACAAAAAGAGAAGAAGGGAACAAAATATATATATATCGTTGCTCCCAAAGTGCACCTCCTCAGTTTGGGATGATTCGTTGTCTATTCAGGTATTCCACAGATGCAGGTACATCAAGTTGATTGTGGAGATTTAATCTGCTGCTCCTGAGGCTGCTGGGAGAAATTTCCCTTTTTCTTCTTTGTTCTCACAGTTCCTGGGGTTCAGCTCTGGATTTGGCCCCGCCTCTGCGTGTAGGTTGCCTGAGGGCGTCTTTTCTTCGCTCAGACAGGACGGGGTTAAAGGAGCAGCTGATTCGGGGGCTCTGGCTCACTCCGGTCGCGGGGAGGGAGGGGTACGGATGTGGGTGGCAGGGGCAGGCATGACGTGGCACCAGCCTGAGGCACGCCGTGCGTCCTCCCGGGAAGTTGTCCCTGGATCCCGGGACCCTGGCAGTGGCGGGCTGCACAGGCTCCCCAGAAGGGTTGTGGGGATAGTGACCTGTGCTCGCACACAGGCTTCATGGTGGCAGCAGCCGCAGTCTTAGCATCTCATGCCCATCTCCAGGGTCCGCGCTGTTAGCTGCGGCTCGCGCCCATCTCTGGAGCTCCTTTAAGAGGCGCTCTGAATCCCCTCTCTTCATGCACCAGGAAACAAAGAGGGAAGAAAAGTCTCTTGCCTCTTTGGCAGGTCCAGACTTTTTCCCAGACTCCCTCCTGGCTAGCTGTGGTGCACTCACCCCCTGCAGGCTGTGTTCATGCCGCCAACCCCAGTCCTCGCTCTGGGATCGACCTTCGAAGCCCGAGCCTCAGCTCCCAGACCCGCCCACCCCGGCGGGTGAATAGACAAGCCTCTCGGGCTAGTGAGTGCTGGTCGGCACCGATCCTCTGTGCGGGAATCTCTCTGCTTTGCCCTCCGCACCCCTGTGGTTGCGCTCTCCTCCGCGGCGCCGAAGCTCCCCCCTCCGCCACCCGCAGTCTCCGCCCGCAAAGGGGCTTCCTAGTGTGTGGAAACCTTTCCTCCTTCACGGCTCCCTCCCACTGGTGCAGGTCCCGTCTCTATCCTTTCATCTCTGTTTATTCTTTTTTCTTTTGCCCTACCCGGGTACGTGGGGAGTTTCTTGCCTTTTGGGAGGTCTGAGGTCTTCTGCCAGCGTTTAGTAGGTGTTCTGTAGGAGTTGTTCCACATGTAGATGTATTTCTGTTGTATTTTTGGGAAGGAAGGTGATCTCCACGTCTTACTCTTCTGCCCTCTTGAAGCCTCTTTTCTATGTTACATATAAACTTTAGTATAAAAAACAAGAAAGTATTTGCATGCAAATAAGCATTATTTGATTTTTTGTATTTAAATCACGTTATTTCCAGGATTTTTTCTATAATCAATTGATGTTTACCCCAACACTTATAAAGTAAAATATTATCCATCACTGACTTATTTTTTACAGAGTTTTCGATTAAGTTTCAGGGATGATTAAGCAAAATAAATTACTGGTGCTGAAAGTCAACTTAAGAGGTGTATTTTTAAAAAAATTTCCAGTAAACAATAAGCCAGGTATTTGAAATATAGATAGAAGATTAAAACACATCAAAGCGTATGTACAATTGTCTATAACGCAGAGAATAAGTGTTCACAGAAACAGATGCTCTTAACAATCAAAAAACTCTCTGAAAGGATTGATATTTCAATTCTAAATGAATTCTTTTGAACAATTATTGCTTTTAACATTTATTTACTTACATGCTAATACAGAAATTTTAAAAAGAACTGAATGTTTTTTTGTGTTTAAATTTTATTCTATCTTAACTTCATAGGATTTCTTGTATCTACCATTTGCTATTATTTGAAATTTTTAGAAAATTCTCAGACGCTCTCTCTTCAAATATTGATCTGAAGCATTCATGTTCTCCTTATACTGTAAAAAGCAACCTACACTTCTCTTAGGGGTTTACATTCTTTGTATGAATACTTTTTTGCTCTTTTACTAAAATTCCCCTCCCCTCCTATGTTCCTCTCTTCTCCCCCCTTCACTCCTCTCCTTTTTTTCTTTCCTTTCCTCTCTTCCCACCCCTTTCCCCTCCAGTCCTGTTCATGTTTCTTCTTTCTCTTTCCTTCCTTCCTTCCTTCCTCCCTTAAAATGGCCTTGGAGTCACCAATTACCTACAGGCAGAAAACAAACTCAGAAAGTTGCTCAGCCCCTAAGGAAGGCAAATTTTCCAGTGTCTAACTACTATATGGCAAAAGTGATAATGAAGAAAGATAAAACATGTAGAGGGTGGGAAAAATCTACAGATAAATGGACCATGTTTCTCTCTCAGTGGACAAAATTAGAATCTACTCAAGAAGTATTTTCTATACCTAGTGTAAGATGCCCACTCAGTATCTCTCCAGTAGGATTTCAGGACCATTCTGTTGTGTTTCCCATCTCCCTCCTCCACTTCAAATGGCAATTTCTAGTGTTGTTGCAGTGTTTCTTTTTCTCTAGTTATACAGAAATCCATAATATTTAGCTTGATGTTATCACTGTCAGGATTTTTGTTTCTTCTGCTATGAAGGCATGGGTGTTATTTTTAATGGGAAAAGGTAGTTGATTAACTGAAAGTGAGATGGTCGTAGGCATTTATACTACATACTGGTCTTTCATTTTCCTTTGTTCTAGGCATAAGGTAGGATTGCATTTCCCAAGTCCCTGTATGTTAAGTTTGGCAAAGTGATTTACTTTACCCAGTGACATGAAATTGGAGGCGCCCTTGGGCACTTCTTGCAGGATCTTGAAGAGTGGGGAGCTAGTGCAGGATTGGCCATGTTCTCACTTTCCTTCCTCCATAATTATTGGCTGTATTTCTGGAAGGAGTTGCTCCCAGAGTCTAGTTACAGGAGAAAGGACAACATGACTATCCACCTGGTGAGCTATGTATGCGGCATGAGCCAGAAACAAACTGTTACTGTTTTACAACACAGATTTGGGGTTAGTACTTATTACAGCAAAATATAACCCATTTTTTCTGATATAGTTATCTTCTCTTCTTGATACTCAACTTTCTCTAAACTTAAATTTCTCTAAACTCCCAAATTTCTGGTATATATTATGATATTATTCATTTAAATAGAGCTTATTTTTTAAATTAATACTTAAGTATATGAATGTAAACACACACACATTAAAATATATACTTCAAATAGGAAAAAACAAACTACAGTTTTATATTAAATAAAAATGTGTATCTTAAAAGAAGCATTAGATTATTAGATGTTTTAGAGCATATTTATATTTAAATACAACATTTTTTTTTGAACAGAATTTCTGCAGAAAAGCAACTGAAAGCTATTATTACCAAATAAAACTTGGTCTTAAGACTTCATCATTTAAAAAATATCAGATATGCTTATTTAACTGTGCATGATAGTATAGGATATGTTTCCCATGCCCTTAGTTTGTCATTACTTTGGGGGGAGAATATTTGTTCTCTGCGGCCCGCTTTATAGCTGTCCCCCCAACTCCCAGCTCTTTGCTCTGCGCTTCTTGGTGAACAGCTTCTCAACTTGAGACTTCATTCCCCAGCTTCTGTTGCTCTTAAATGTGGCCATGGGAGTATTTGCCCACCATGGGGACATGAAGAGAAGTGAGCTCAGTGACATCTAAACTATGTTTTAAAAACAACATTTGCATGGCACATACTCTTCCATTTTTGTCTCCCTGGATGCATCTGGCTGTGATGGAAACGATCTTCCTTGTACGTGTGTAAGGCTGAGCTGCTCTGGTAGCCTGGGTCCCTGGATCTTTGTTCACAGAGACTGCCCATCCACAGTGATTGGCTCCATTAGCGAGAAATAAAATTATATTCTTTGTGAAGCACTGTGTTTAGGTGTGAGTGTGCACAAACAGACAAGTTTAGTAATTATCCTGACAAGTCAATGCTGGAAATCACTAAGCCCCTCAGAGATTTCTACACGTTGAATACTTTCACTTGTCCTTGAAATCAGAGAGAAGTGGCAGCTCTAGAACAAAGGGATACCACAGCTTCTCAAAAAGCAGAAATGTGTAAAATTCTCACGAGAGCATCTAATGAGGGTCCATTTATTACTTCATTATCGTGGTTTGAATGAAATGTCAGCAGTTTTCTTAATTAATATTGATATTGTAATAAAGATTTAAGACAGGTTTTAAATTTTTACTTTTGTGAGAACATTAGATATTCATAAATTGGAACTTAGATATTATTCCTTCTTTTTTTGTTTGTTTTATGCTAAGTGGAATTGCATTTTTGTTTAAAAACAAGGATAGACTTTATTTAAGCAAATATTGTCTTCCTTGAATAAGACAACTTATGTAGAGAATATTAAAATATATTTCACATAGTGTTTTTCAGTTGAAACCAACTGGATTTCTAGTACTCAGAACCTTATGTGATAATGTTTTATAATATATGAGTTGTGTGCCTAAATTATAATATGATTCTTCCAAGACTGTTATTTTTAGTCATATAACTATGCAGAAAGCTGCTGGTTATTTTTTTGTTTTGCAGATCAATATTAAAATAATATACTCATTGAACTATAAAACATGGTACGAAATATAATCATTCTTATCATAGTTACAAATTATATAATATAGCTTTTAGCAGTAAAATGATAGGCTCATATATTATGTGCTATAGTTTTACTACTAAATAAGTTTTATTATGATGAGAAAATATTGTCAGGAGTTAACACTTACAAAATTTTTCTACATCCATTATTGGCATTAAAATTGAATAAGTCAAAGTTGGAGAAAGTAAATCAGAATCGTGTTAAACTTGTTATCAAAGTAGATAATACCCCAAAACCACAATGAGCAAGCTGGATTTATCTTTTTCAGATAAACAGAAAGTCTTGCATACAATTTTAAGTCATTTTAATGGCCTTTGATTTATGATTCCTCTCATCTAGGTCAGAATCCACAGGCCTTTAATTGAGATAACACACACAATATGATACATACAATTACAGGCATGCAGTATGTGAACAAGAACTGAGCTATTCCTGAGCCACTGCTTCTAGGAGGCATGCAATGGTGTGGCACAGGAATTCCTCAGCCTGGAAAAGTCTGTTTTTTGTTTACTCTCCATTTTAAAAGGTTTTGAACCTCCATACCTACAACATATAATAAAGAGGACAGTGACTCCATAGAGAAAATGCAGCTCCCTTAATAAAGGATCAAAGTAACACAGATTTGGAAGATTTGATTTTGTGAGACTCATCACACAGCCATAGACAATATTTGGCATCACATATTGGAAGCGTAGGATTCTGACTAAATCAAATGATAAAGATCTGTTACTCAAACTGTATTTTGTTGTTGTTGTTTTTTGTTTTGTTTTGTTTTTTTGCAATACGCGGGCCTCTCACTGCTGTGGCCTCTCCCGTCGCGGAGCACAGGCTCCGGACGCGCAGACTCAGCGGCCATGGCTCATGGGCCCAGCCGCTCCGTGGCACATGGGATCCTCCCGGACCGGGGCCCGAACCCATGTCCCCTGCATCGGCAGGCAGACTCCCAACCACTGCGCCACCAGGGAAGCCCACTCAAACTGTATTTTGAAGAACTCAGAAAACAAAGCTATAAAGCACAGCACACAACTAAGGGTTTCAGAACTGTAAAATTGTGTGGAACAAAAACAATGTAGACAGAAGTTAAACCAGTCAAGGACGCAAAAACTTGCATTTTCACACTGGTTAAATGTCTTTGACATTCCTTTGCTGAAGAACTAGAGTCCTACATCACTCCCATCACAGATTCTTTACACTGTTGTACATAAGGATATTTAATACATTGTAATCAATTCCTTCAACAACAAAGAGAAGTTCAGTCATTCTTAACAAATTACCATATTGTGTGTTTGTGTAGATGTGTTCTATGTTTGTGTCTTCCTGAAGTGTCTCAATTTAAAATATTCCCTTATAGAGCAATTCAACATAGAAATAGCTGTACTGTACAAATTTCTTGATTTTTATGATAAGATTTTCCATGTCTAAATTTCAGTTGAAAAATACAGTCCCTGTTTTTTTTTTTAATGGAACACTTATGCATATGACTGTAGGGATACTTAAAAATAGTAAAAAATTCATATCATTAAGTTGTTTACAATTTAATTGATAATATTAAATAGAAACATTTAGGATATAATTGGATGAATCAAAAATTGCTGCTGGTATTCAGACAAAAGTACAAATGTTAGGGATATTCAATGAGAATAAAGGATAATGGATTCAGTAATATGTGATTTAAACCTGAAAAGAAGTTAGAGAACTTATTCCCTATTTTAACTTTGCACCAAAATTAACTACATTTTTATCATGGTATAAACCCAGATAATCCTATTAATTGCTAGTAATATAGAAAGTCTAGGAACCAACAGTCATTCAGAAGTGTATAAATTACAGAATGCCCTCAGTTATGGGTAACAGAGATTTGGCCAGCATTTTTTAACCTTGAAAGAGTTTATTCTCTCTTGAAAGAAAATACTAGAGTGGGGAGTCCATGCCTAGCATGGGGACCTTGTTAAGTCATCCTTTTATCTGCAGCCTGCGGTGTCCTTAACTATGGCTGGTGTAGTTCCCTCTGTTATGTACTGAGTTGGTATTCGTTTGTGTTTTCCCATAAGATGTTATGGAAAAACCCAAACGAACTTTTTGGCCAACCCAATATATACTCCAGTCAGCTGGAGAAAGAGGAGTCTCAATTCTACCCTCGTAAAAGGTGCTTTCCTGAGAGTGCACATAAATCTGTTGCTTATAACACACTGGCAGTGATTTAACCTTATGCCCATTTTCATCGAAAGATAAAAAGGTTTAATTCTAGCAAGCAAAGCACATTTTCCTTTTAAGCAGGTATGTGTTCAGTGATACATTGGGGATCTGACACAAATGAAGGTAGGGAGCATGGCCTACGATAAGCCAATACCAGAGAAAGGAGTTGTGTTCATTGCAGGCCTACCAGCAAGAACCCAGTGTCCCCAAAGGAGGTTGAAGATAATTTGGAAGAATTACTGGCATGCTACAATGAGACTGACTTGGCCTAAAAGAAAATCCTCCCCATTCAAGTTCAGAAACAGTAAAGATTTCAAGAGAGAAGTTAAGTACATAGAATTCAAAATTAGCATGAATATGGATGAAAGTTAAGTTGGAGAATAGTTTGAGTGCAAATAAATACCCTCTCCTGCTATTTGAGACCTTGATACAAATATTTGGAGGGAATGGTTTGCTTCACACAGCAGGCATACTTCCTTTTTATTGCAGCCTGTTACTGGAAAGTTTAGAAAAGGAAAAAAATAAATTCACAGTCTTTATGGACTTTAAATGAGATGCACTCAAATGAAGAAGGTGTACCAATATTGGAGAAAATTTTATGTATATATAAAACATATATATGTATATGTCTGTGTGTATATATATATATATATATATATATACATTATATATGTATAACATTTGTACAGAAATGTGTCCAAACCACAATGCATAGCTTGATAAATTATCACCAAGTGAGCACAGCCATGTCTAGAAATAGAAGATGAAAAACACCCCATAAATTCTCTACCTCATGTCTCCTTCTGATCACTACCTACTCCCCCAATCCTGAGTTTCATTCTTGTTGATAATTTATGCCTGTTTTTGAATTTTATAGTAATAAAATCATTCAGTATGTGCTATTTTTTGTCTGGCTGTTTTTACACAATATTTTCTTTGTAAGATTCATACATGTTGTTGGGTGTTTCAGTGGTTCATTTATTTGCATTGCAGTATAGTGTTCCCATATATGTTTATACCAGTATATGTTGAAATCAACTCTGTGCTTGTTTTCAACTCATGATATTGAAATCATGCTGTTATGCATATTTTTGAACATTCATTTGGACACATATGCATGTATGCATTTCTTGATCCCTATAACTAGGATTACAATTGATGGATCACTGAGTACACATATATTCAATTTTGAACTTGACAACTTTCCAACCCATTGTACCAATATATAGTCTCAACACACACATGTACATATGCACACCACACACGTGCTTTCAGTATTTCACTGACATCTTCGGTGTGATCTTACAGACTTTAAATTGCCAGTATCCACATTTTTAAGCCTGAAACCTTTTAAAATGTGAAAATAAGGATGGATAGTTGAAGGACATCCAGGTATTATTACTCCACCACCCTTCAACTAATAGCTCAAGGGAGTTGGTCTGTAACTCCAGCTCATAACCCTCTTAGAGAAAGTAATTCTGAGAAGTGTGTTACACTATTTCTCAGTGTTTCTCCACTAAATTTAAAGAGGGAAAAACCTCTCTGAGATGAAAAAAGGACCTCTTTTTTAAAAAATTTAATAACTTTATTAGACTATAATTGCTTTACAATGTTGTGTTAGTTTCTGTGGTACAACAAAGCGAATCAGCTTTATGTATACATATATCCCCATATCCCCTCCCTCTTGAGATTCCCTTCCACCCTCCCTATCCCACCCCTCTAGGTCATCACAAAGCATTGAGCTGATCTTCCTGTGCTATGCAGCAGTTTCCCACTAGCTATCCATTTTACATTTGGTAGTGTATATATGTCATTGCTACTCTCTCACTTTGTCCCAGTGTCCCCTTCCCCCTCTGTGTCCTCAAGTCCATTCTCTACATCTGCATCTTTATCCTTGCCCTGCCACTAGGTTCATTAGTACCGTTTATTTAGATTCCATATATGTGTTTTAGCATAGAGTATTTGTTTTTCTCTCTCTGACTTACTTCACTCTGTATGACACACTCTAGGTCCACCCACCTCATTACAAATAACTCAATTTCATTCCTTCTTTTGGCTGAGTAATATTCCGTTGTATGTATGTGCCACATCTTTATCCATTCATCTGTCGATGGACATTTAGGTTGCTTCCATGTCCTGGCTATTGTAAATAGTGCTGCAATGAACATTGTGGAACATGTTTCTTTTTGAATTATGGTTTTCTCAGGGTATATGCCCGGTAGTGGGATTGCTGGGTCATATGGTACCTCTATTTTTAGCTTTTTAAGGAACCTCCATACTGTTCTCCACAGTAGCTGTATCAATTTACATTCCCACCAACAGTGCAGGAGGGTTCCCTTTTCTCCACACCCTCTCCAGCATTTATTGAAAAAACGACCTCTTGAAGTGACTACTTGCTTCCAGCCAGTGATGCACCAACACCCCTTGTTCTATATCTGCAGTCTCTACTTAATCCCTGCTTCTCCCAATCCTGCCGCAGAAACAGCAAACAATCCTGAACTGATCCCTGCTTCTCTTAAACTCTCGTCAGGGCTCTTCTCTGGAACCCAAACCTTGCAAAATAGACTTTCCTTCTCTCTTCTTGAACAATTCTCGTTTCCTCTCAAGTTCCCTCCTGTATGGGATGGAGCCGCTTAAGTGTCATTTTGTCCAATTACAGGTGGTTCTAGTGGTCTTTGATAAGATTTCATCAGGATTAAAGTCCAGTCACCTCCTATAGAAACTGTCTAAATGTATATATATATATATATACACACACACATATACATACCCTTATTGAATGTTTACCTAACCTGGATTTCTTCCATACTCCCCTATTGGTGATTCTTTCCTACAAACACAAACTGCTTTCAATAGAATCCTTGTCTCAGAGTCCAATTCTGGGGAGCCTAAACTAAGATATTATGCATTTGGATCAGCAAAGAAGAAACTGTTATAAGCTCCCTAGGGAAATAGTGAGAAGTGTTCTCTTAAAACTACAGAGTGATAGAGAGTGGGAGAAAGAATGACTGTGTATCCATGCCTATAAGAACAACAGTTATACAGGCTTATTACTAATAGAATACCAGACAAATAACATGGCATAAGTAATGGATGATTAAATGAGGTAGACCTCACCGTGGTTCAGTTTATGTAGGTGAGAGTGCAGATATGGCCTGTAGTGTGAGGGATTCTTAGGGAATCCATAGGGAAAAAGAGATTTTTAGGGGGACATCAGAGAAGTAATTAACATGCAAATATAATACAATGTATCCATTTTTATAATAAATTATAAAATCAAAGTATAAATCAGTATGTTGTTTCCCTTCATTTGTAATAAGGCAGTGTGATACAAAGATAAAGTTGTTCAATAAAGCAACGTGCATAAGGTGTGGTTTTCTTCAGTAAATGTGTAGGTATCTGTTAATATCTTTTTTTTAGCTTTTGGGAATACCAATCAGTATCTCAATAAAAATAGAATCTCAGGTTCAGAATTTTTCTACATATTTCATAGAAGATAAAGTATATAATGCTAATGATTAATTAGTGCTGCAGCTAGCACATAATTTTATAGTTTGTTAATAGTGGTAAGAATTGTTGAACAGCTTAAAGATAAAACAAGTGTGGTAGCATGTACTATTTTCCCAATTATTCACTGCTGTTTCCATAAAAGATTATATATTCCTGCCTTCTGATACGTGGGTTGCTGTGCTTCCCTCTGCCATTGACATTTGGGTTGGTTGTGAATATCCTCAGACAGATGATGAATCAGTAGTACAAGGGGAGCCAGTTCCCAAAAGAAGCTGTAAGAGTCATTGAAAAGTTTCACACTCTTATTTTTTCTCTCTGGCACAGGAATGACATGTCCCCAGTACCAGGTTTCTTCAATCTGGATCAAGGCTGAAGAGGTATGTGGCATGTAGCTGTACCTGTAGCAAACCACTCATCAGGTAGATGGAGAGAAAGATAAAGAAATCCATAGTGTTAAAAGCAGCTGAAACTTGGTAGTTGTTTAATACAACAGCATAACCTGGGGTAAACTCAATAAACGGGTGATAAATTGAGATAAACATATAATGGTACTATGCACACTGATTCTGAAGGATCTCAGAATCTGAATCTGTACATTTCATCCAGAGAATTTTGAAACATTTGACTGCAATTGAAATCTTCCTACTTATATATATATATTTAAAATTAGCTTTATTAAGAATTATTACTTTTGCTATTCACAGAGATAGATAGAAAAGCTGTAAGGGAGTTTTCTGGTTCCCTGAGTGAACATTAAAGAAAACTTCTCTGAAATCAACCTTTCCATAGTCACTTTGTTTGGTGCTTGGCAGTGCACAATGGTAAGATTCCAGGTGATTGATGAGTGTTTTTCTTTTCTAAAGGGGAAGATGGCTATTGTTGAAGGGTCAAGAGTGAGTGTAAGAGGGGAAAAAACCTAGCAGGTGGTCATAGAGAGAATAGTGTTGTCCTTCTATTGGGCCAAAAGAATTGATAACTGAGTATATAGCAAAGTTGAATTTAGAAATGTATGTGTGTGTATTTATGCCTGGAAATTGTTTGGAGGGTTCTCCCACAGTCCCAGGGATTGGGACCCAATTTTAAATGCCTGTATGTTTAGGAATATAATCTCTGGGTTAAAGAAAGTACACATTAAGTAGTATTCACTCACCAGATACGTCAAAATGTTTTCCATGCTTTTGATGTTGTTCAATAGAACAGCAATTCATGAAGTTACCTTTTCCTCCACCCATCAATAACTTGGTTTTCTCCATCTTAGGAATTTCAAAGTTGTTTATAAAATCTCATTGTGGCTGTAATGTGGGTTACATTTTCTCCAATACTCAAAGGATGATTCTTCCTGAGGGTACCATCTATGTCTAGGCTCTTCTGCTCGTTTGCTTGTTCTGACCCAAGTAAATTATTGTCTTAATTAATATACTTTTAAAATCAAGAGCCTGTGGGTCCTTCTTCTGTAATGTCTGGGTTTTGCACGTTCACTTATTTAATTCAGATGTACAGAATTAAACTATTTCTAAAGATTCTATCTCAACATTATATCTTGTCCAAGTATGACAATCTTTAATTTTATTTTAATAATGATATAAGTAGGTATTAACCCACCACCCAACATGAAAATTAAAACAATCAAGTCACTAAATTGTAGTTACCAATGTGTTTCTCTCCCTTCTTCTCAATCTGCCTTCCTTCATTGATGAAGTAATTACTTTTTAATTGTCCTTAATCTTTTGTTTATCATGCCCTTGTTTTATATACATATATGTCTCAACACACACACACACACACACACACACACACACACACACCGTTTCATAAAATATATGGATAACTAAAATATATATTATTTGTTATTTTAAATTCAATATAAGGAAAATCATTTTTATAAAAATATATTTTTCCACTCAATATTACATTTTAAAGATTTGTTCATATTTTTGAATGTTGTTATGTTTTATTCATTTTCAAGGTAGTATTGTGTTTCAGTATATTTATACATATCTCTGTTTCTGGAAGATATTTTTGTTTCCAGATTTTTGCCACTACAGACTTGCTAAAAGCACATTCAGACAAACACAAACTGAAAGAGTTTATCACCAATATTATGATATCTTCTTAAAGCAAAACTTCAATTTGATAGCATTTGTGCCTCTAAATATTAACATAAAAATAATGTATTTTGTGTATATTAAAATTCAACTGAAAACCAAAACTCTAAAAACAATGACCATATCATTTAGGAAGTTAGTTTTCAAATTTTAAGCATATTCAAAACAATTACATTGATTGGATAATAATAGTGATTAAATTTAGGCTTAACTTAAAATGCTAAAAATTTCTTGCATAAAAATCAAAGGAGGGCCCTGAACCAAGGTGGCGGAGTAGAAGGACATGCTCTCACTCCCTCTTGTGAGAACACCAGAATCACAACTAGCTGCTGGACAATCATCAACAGGAAGACACTGGAACTCACCAAAAAAGATACCCCACATCCAAAGACAAAGGAGAAGCCACAATAAGATGGTAGGAGGGGCACAATCACAGTAAGATCAAATCCCATAACTGCTGGGTGGGTGACTCACAGGAGAGAACACTTATACCACAGAAATCCACCCACTGGAATGAAGGTTCTGAGCCCCATGTCAGGCTTCCCAACCTGGGGGTCTGGCAACAGGAGGAGGAATTCCTAGAGAATCAGACTTTGAAGGCTAGTGGGATTTGATTGTAGGACTTCGACAAGACTGGGGGAAACAGAGCCTCCAATCTTGGAGGGCACACACAAAGTACTGTGGACATCAGGACCCAGGGAAGGAGCAGTGACCCCAGGGGAGACTGAACCAAACCTACCTGCTAGTGTTGGAGGGTCTCCTGCAGAGGCAGGGGTGGCTGTGGCTCACTGTGTGGACAAGGACACTGGCAGCAGAAGTTCCGGGAAGTACTCCTTGGCATGAGCCCTCCCAGAGTCCACCTTTAGCCCCACCAAAGAGCCCAGGTAGGCTCCAGTGTTGGGTTGCCTCAGGCCATACAACAGGGAGGGAACCCAGCCCCACCCATAAGAAGTCAAGCCAATTAAAGTTTTACTGAGCTCTGCCCACCAGAACAACAGTCAGCTCTACCCACCACCAGTCCCTCCCATCAGGAAACTTGCACAAGCCTCTTAGATAGCCGCATCCACCAGAGGGCAGACAGCAGAAGGAAGAAGAACTACAGTCCTGCAGCCTGTGGAACAAAAACCACATTCACAGAAAGAGAAGAAGAAAAGGCAGAGGGCTATGTACCAGATGAAGGAGGAAGATAAAACCCCAGAAAAACAACTAAATGAAGTAGAGATAGGCAACCTTACAGAAAAAAAAATTCAGAGTAATGATAGTGAAGATGATCCAGGACCTCGGAAAAAGAATGGAGGCGAAGATCGAGAAGATGCAAGAAATATTTAACAAAGTCCTAGAAGAATTACAGAACAAACAAACAGAGATGAACAATACAATAACTGAAATGAAAACTACACTAGACGGAATCAGTAGCAGAATAACTAAGGCAGAAGAACAGATAAGTGACCTGAAAGACAGAAGGGTGGAATTCACTGCTGCAGATCAGAATAAAGAAAAAAGAATGAAAAGAAATGAAGACAGCTTAAGAGACCTCTGGGACAACATTAAACACAGCAACATTCATATAATAGGGGTCCCAGAAGAAGAGAGAGAGAAAGGACCAGAGAAAATATTTGAAGAGATTATAGCTGAAAACTTCCCTAACATGGGAAAGGAAATAGCCACCCAAGTACGGGAAGTGCAGAGTCCCATACAGGATAAACCCAAGGAGAAACATGCCGAGACACATAATAATCAAATTAGCAAAAATTAAAGACAAAGAAAAATTCCCTTGTTGTTGAAAGCAACAAGGGAAAACTGACAAATAACATACAAGGGAACTCCCATAAGGTTAACAGCTGATTTTTCAGCAGAAGCTCTACGAGCCAGAAGGGAGTGGTATGATATACTTAAAGTGATGAAAGGGAAGAAGCTACAACCAAGATTACTCAACCTGCCAAGGATCTCATTCAGATTCAATGGAGAAATCAAAAGCTTTACAGACAAGCAAAAGCTAAGAGAATTCAGCACCACCAAACCAGCTCTACCACAAATGCTAAAGGAACTTCTCTAAGTGGGAAACACAAGAGAAGAAAAGGATCTACAAAAACGTACCCAAAACAATTAAGAAAATGGTCATAGGAACATACATATCAATAATTACCTTAAACATGAATGGATTAAATGCTCCAACCAAAAGACACAGGCTTGCTGAATGGATACAAAAACAAGACCCATATATATGCTGTCTACAAGAGACCCACAGACCTAGGGACACATACAGACTGAAAGTGAGGAGATGGAGAAAGATATTTCATGCAAATGGAAATCAAAAGAAAGCTGGAGTAGCAATACTCATGTCAGATAAAATAGACTTTAAAATAAAGAATGTTATAAGAGACAAGGAAGGACACTACATAATGATCAAGGGATCAATCCAAGAAGAATATATAAGAATTATAAATACATATGCACCCAACATAGGAGCACCTCAATACATAAGGCAACTGCTGACAGCTCTAAAAGGGGAAATCGACAGTAACACAATAAGAGTGGGGACTTTAACACCTCACTTACACCAATGGACAGATCATCCAAAATGAAAACAAATAAGGAAAGAGAAGCTTTAAATGACACAGTAGACCACATAGATTTAATTGATATTTATAGGACATTACATCCAAAAACAGCAGATTATACTTTCTTCTCAAGTGCGCACAGAACATTCTGCAGGATAGATCACATCCTGGGTCACAAATCAAGCCTCAGTAAATTTAAGAAAACAAATCATATCAAGCGTCTTTTCTGACCACGAAGCTATGAGGTTAGAAATGAATTACAAGGAAAAAAACGTAAAAAACACATGGAGGCTAAACAATCATTACTAAATAACCTAGAGATCACTGAAGAAATCAAAGAGGAAATCATAAAATACCTAGAGACAAATGACAATGAAAACACGATGATCCAAAACCTATGGGATGCAGCAAAAACACTTCTAGATGGAAGTTTATAGATATACAAGCCTACCTCAAGAAACAAGAAAAATCTCAAATAAACAATCTAATCTTACACCAAAAGGCACTAGAGGAAGAAGAACAAACAAAAACCAAAGTTAGCAGAAGGAAAGAAATCATAAAGATCCGAGCAGAAATAAATGAAATAGACACAAAGAAGACAATAGCAAAGATCAATAAAACTAAAAGCTGGTTCTTTGAGAAGATAAACAAAATTGATAAATCATTAGCCAGACTCATCAAGAAAAAGAGAGAGAGGACTCAAATCAATAAAATTAGAAATGTAAAGGGAGAAATTACAACAGACACCACAGAAATACAAAGCATCCTAAGAGACTACTACAAGCAACTATGCCAATAAAATAGACAACCTGGAAGAAAAGGACAAATTCTTAGAAAGGTATAACCTTCCAACACTGAACCAGGAAGAAATAGAACTATGAACAAACCAATCACAAGTAATGAAATTGAAACTGTGATTTAAAATCTTCCAAAAAGCAGAAGTCCAGGACCACATGGCTTCACAGGTGAATTCTGTCAAACATTTAGAGAAGTGCTAGCACCCATCCTTCTCAAACTGCAGAGGAAGGAACACTCCCAAACTCATTCTATGAGGCCACCATCACCCTGATACCAAAACCAGACAAAGATACTACAAAAAAAGAAAATTACAGACCAATATCACTGATGAATATAGATGCAAAAATCCTCAACAAAATGCTAGCAAACAGAATCGAACAACATATTAAAAGGATCATACACCATGATCAAGTGGGATTTATCCCAGGGATGCAAGGATTGTTCAATATACGCAAATCAGTCAATGTGATACACCATATTAACAAACTGAAGAATAAAAACAATGTGATCATCTCAATAGATGCAGAAAAAGCTTTTGACAAAATTCAACACCCATTTATGATAAAAACTCTCCAGACAGTGGGCATAGAGGGAACCTACCTCAACATAATAAAGGCAATATATGACAAACCCACAGCAAACATCATTCTCAATGGTGAAAAACTGAAAGCATTTCCTCTAAGATCAGGAACAAGACAAGGATGTCCATTCTCACCACTATTACTCAACATAGTTTTGGAAGTCCTAGCCATGGCAGTCAGAGAAGAGAAAGAAATAAAAGGAATACAAATTGGAAAAGAAGAAGTAAAACTGTCACTGTTTGCAGATGACATGATACTATACCTACAGGATCCTAAAGATTCCCCCAGAAAACTACTAGAGCTAGTCAATGAATTTGGTAAAGTTGCAGGATAGAAAATTTATGCACAGAAATCTCTTGCATTCCTACACACTAATGACGAAAAATCTTAAAGAGAAATTAAGGAAACACTGCCGTTTACTGTTGCAACAAAAAGAATAAAATACCTAGGAATAAACCTACCTAAGGAGACAAAAACCTGTATGCAGAAAACTATCAGACACTGATGAAAGAAATTAAAGATGATACCAACAGATGGAGAGATATACAATGTTCTTGGATTGGAAGAATCAGTATTGTGAAAATGACTATACTACCCAAAGCAATTTACAGATTCAATGTAATCCCTATCAAATTACCCATGGCATTTTTTATGGAACTAGACCATAAATCTTAAAACTTGTATGGAGACAGAGAAGACCCCGAATAGCCAAAACAGTCTTGAGGGGAAAAAACGGAGCTGGCGGTGTCAGACTCCCTGACTTCAGACTATACTACTAAGCTACAGTAATCAAGACAATATGGTACTGGCACAAAAACAGAAACATAGATCAATGGAACAAGATAGAAAGCACAGAGATAAACCCACGCACCTAAGGTCAACTAATCTATGACAAAGGAGGCAAGGATATACAATGGAGAAAAGACAGTCTCTTCAATAAGTGGTGCTGGGAAAACTGGACAGCTACATGTAGAGGAATGAAATTAGAACACTCCCTAACACCATGCACAAAAATAAACTCAAAATGGATTAGGAACCTAAATGTAAGACTGGACACTATAAAACTCTTAGAGGAAAACATAGGAAGAAAACTCTTTGACATAAATCACAGCAAGATCTTTTTTGATCCACCTCCTAGAGTAATGGAAATAAAAACAAAAATAAACAAATGGGACCTAATGAAACTTCAGACCTTTTGCACAGCAAAGGAAACCATAAACAGGACGAAAAGACAACCCTCAGAATGGGAGAAAATATTTGCAAATGAATCAACAGACAAAGGATTAATGTCCAAAATATATAAACAGCTCATGCAGCTCAATATTGAAAGAACAAACAACCCAATCAAAAAATGGGCAGAAGACCTAAATAGACATTTCTCCAAAGAAGACATACAGATGGCCAAGAAGCACATGAAAAGCTGCTCAACATTACTAATTATTAGAGAAATGCAAATCAAAACTCCAACGAGGTATCACCTCACACCAATTAGAATAGGCATCATCAGAAAATCTACAAACAACAAATGCTGGAGAGGGCATGGAGAAAAGGGAACCCTCTTGTACTGTTGATGGGAATGTAAATTGATACAGCCACTATGGAGAACAGTATGGAGGTTCCTTAAAAAAGTAAAAATAGAATTACCATATGATCCAGCAATCCCACTATACCTGAGGAAAAAAAATATATATATACCCTGAGAAAACCATAATTCAAAAAGACACATGCACCCCAGTGTTCATTGCAGCACTATTTACAATAGCCAGGTCATGGAAATAGCCTAAATGCCCGTCGGCAGATGAATGGATAAAGAAGATGTGGTACATATATACAATGGAATATTACTCAGCCATAAATAGGAATGAAATTGGGTCATTTGTTGAGATGTGGATGGATCTAGAGGCTGTCATACAGAGTGAAGTAAGTCAGAAAGAGAAAAACAAATATCGTATATTAACACATATATGTGGAACCTAGAAGACTGGTACAGATGATTCGGTTTGCAGGGCAGAAATTGAGACACAGATGTAGAGAACAAATGCATGGACACCAAGGGGGTAAAGCAGTGGGGGAGTGGTGGTGGTGGTGTGATGAATTGGGCAGTTGGAATTGACATGTAGACACTGATGTGTATAAAATTGATGACTAATAAGAACCTGCTGTATAAAATAATAAATAAAATTAAATTTAAAATTTTTTAAAACATTAAAGGAATAGAAGTATAACATAATCCAGATTTCCAACGTTATCTCTTCGCAATTCATTAAATAGAATATACTGTCACAGTTACTAAGAATTAGGGGATGTATTATAGTTTGGGTTATGGGTAATACCTACAACTTATTGAAGCAGGTTTTGGTGCGTGTAAGTCCCCAGGAGGATGTAATATACCAGGCATTGAAGGATTCTAGGAAGACGGTGGAATGAGACACACCAGGTGTCTCTCCTCGACAGCATTTTCACTGACTGATGTAAACCTTTTGGAACTCTGGAGTCTACTGAATGCCTTCAACTTTGAGGGGTGGCTTGGATAATAAATTGGTTAATTTTGATCAATTTCAGTATTTAGCACAGTATCAGAAACCCATCCCCCACCTGCCAGGCCTGTGGCAGGAAGCCTTGTACACATTCCAGAAGCAGTTTGCACAGTTGGGCCAAAGGACCTTGTCATCCAAATGTCAGAGATCTGTGCTCTGATCACTGATTAATGATATCAGTGGTGCAGACAAAGAGGCAGATGGCATGTTGTCCCTCTCCCATTACTGCAAACCCCTCTTCCTCAGGCTGAAATGGATTCCAGGGATTTAAAGGGCCAGTGTCCTTTTTTCTCTCTCCTTATTAGTAATCACTTTAAATGTAAATGGATTAAACTCTCCAATTAAAAGGCAGATTGGCAGAATGAATAAAAGGAAAACATGATCCAACTCTGGGCTCTCTGTAAGAGACCACACACTAGTTGAAAGTGAAAGGATGACAAAATATATTCCATGCAAATAATAATCAGAAGAGAGTGGGGATAACTTATATCAGACAATACTAATATCAGAAAAAATAGACTTTAGATCAAAAAGTAATGAGATAAAGAAGGACTTTATATTGATATATTAATGCAAGATTTAATAGAACAAGAAGATATAGCAATTATAAACATTTACTTACATAATAATAAACCATCAAAATATATGAAGAAAAAATTGAGAAATTAAAGAGAGAAATAGTTCTACAATAATAATTGGAATATTCAATATTGTATTCTTAATAATGGACAAAATAACCAGACAGATGATAACTAGACAAATAGACTTGAATAATATAATAAATCAATCAGATTTAACAGAAATATACAGAACACTCTACCCAACAACAAAAGAATATACAGTTTTCTCAAGTGTACAATGGACATTTTCCAGGATAGACCATATGTTAAGCCACAAATTAAGTCTCAGTAGGTTTTAAAAGATATCATATAGACTATTTTCTTCTTACCAAAATTGGACAAAACTAGATATAAATACCAGAAGAAAAACTGGAAAAATTTTCTGTAAATCAAAGAGTGCACTCTGTAAAAACCAATGGAAAAAGAAGAAAGCACGAAGTAAATTAGAAAATACTTAGAGACGAATGAAAACCAAAACACAGTACAGATATACCTTGAAGATATTGAGGTTTCAATTCCAAATCACCCACAATGAAGCAAATATTGCAGTGAAGTGAGTCACATTGTTTTTTGGTTGCTCAGTGCGTATAAAAGTTATGTTCACACTATACTGTAATCTATTAAGTGTACAATAGCGTAATATCTAAAAATATGAACATACTGTAATTAAAAATACTTTATTGCTAAAAAGTGCTAACCATCATCTGAACCTTCAGCAAGTCATAATCTTTTTGCAATAGTAACATCAAAGATCACTGATCATATATCACCATAGCAAATGTAATACTAATGAAAAAGTTTGAAATATTGTGAGAACTACCAAAATGTGAGACAGAGACACAAAATGAGAAAATGCTGTTGGAAAAATGGCACTGTTAAACTTGCTTGAGAGATAGTTGCTACAAAACTTCACTCTGTAAAAAATTCAATATCTGTGAAGTACAGTAAAGCAAAGCACAGTAAAATGAGGTATGTCTATATACCAAAACTTATGGGATACAGCAAAAACAGTATGAAGGGGACCTTTGTAGTTGTAAATGCTTACTGTGAAAAACAAGAAAGATCTCAAATCAACAATCTAACTTTACAACTTAAGGAACTAGAAAAAGAACAAACTAAATACAAAGCTAGCAAGGAAAGAAAATAATAAAAATTAAAGTGGAGATTAATGAGATAGAGAATAGAAAAATGATAGAGAAAATCAATATAACCAAAAGATGGTTCTTAAAAAGATCAACAAAATTGACAAACATTTAGCTAGCTATATAGACCAAAAAAAAGAAAAAAAAGGAAAAAAGAGAGAGAGAGAGGAATCAAATTACTAAAATCTGAAATGAAAGTAGGATATTACTACCAAATTTACAGAAATCAAAAGGATTATAAAAGAATGTTGTAACAATTGTACACCAAAAAAATTGGATAGCCTCGATGAAATGAATAAATTCTTAAAATCACAAAACCTACTAAGATTAAATAGTGAGTAAATAGAAAATATGACTAGACCTATAAATGGTAAGATGATTGAATCAGTAATCAAATTCCCCCATAAAGAAAAGCCCTGGATTAACCAGATTGTTTCATTGATGAATTCTACCAAATATTTGAGGAGGAATTATCAGCAGTCCTATTCAAACTCTTTCAAAAATATTGAAGAGGAGAGAAAAGTTTTTAACTCATTCTTTGAGGCCAGCATTAACCTAACACCAAAGCTAGACCAAGACATTACAAGGAAATAAAATTATAGATCAACATCTCTTATGAATATTGATACAAAAATTATCAGTTGAATCCAGCAGGATGTTAGAAGGATTATACACCATGCCCAGGTGGGATTTATTTCTGGAATGCAAAGATATCTCAACATACAAAAATCTATTAATGTAATATACCATATTTACAGAATAAAGGGAAAGGATCTACATGATCCTCTCAATTGTTGTAGAAAAAACGTTTGACAAAATTCAACATTCTTTCATAATAAAAATACACAACAAAGTAGGAACAGAGTGAAGTTACCTCAACATAATAAAAGCTATCTATGAAAAATTCACAGTGAGTCACATTCAACCGTGAAAGTCTGAGAGCTCTTCCTCTAACACTGGCAACAAAGGAAGAATGTCCACTGTCACCACCTCTATTCAATATAGTCCTGAAAGTTCTAGCCAAAGCAATTAAGGAAGAAAAAGAAATAAGGGACTTCGCTGGTGGCACAGTGGTTAAGAATCCACCTGCCAATTCAGGGGACAAATGTTCGAACCCTGGGCCAGGAAGATCCCACATGCTGCAGAGAAACTAAGCCTGTGAACCACAGCTAATGAGCCTGTGCTCTAAAGCCCACAAGCCACAACTACTGAAGCCCGCACGCCTAGAGCCCTGTGCTCTGCAACAAGAAAAGCCACCACAGTGTGAAGCACGTGCACTGCAATGAAGAGCAGCTACCGCTTGCCACAGCTAAAGAAAGCCTGCATGCAGCAACAAAGACCCAATGCAGCCAAAAAAATAATTAATTAAAAAAAGAAAAAGAAATAAAAGACCTCTAAATTTAAAGAGAAGTAAAATTAATTATATCTCTTCATAGACAATATGATCTTAATGTAGAAAACCTAAAGATCCCACACACAAAAGCTATTAGAACTAATAAATTCAGCAAAGTAGCAGAATACAAAGTCAACACACAATGACATCAGTTGCATTTCATTTCTAAATAATAGCAATGAACAATGTAAAAAGAAAATTAAGAAAACAATTCTAACAGAATCAAATAGAATAAAATATTGAATACTTAGTCAAGGAGGTGAATAATAAACTCAACCACAGAGGTATACAGCAAGTACAATGAAAAGTACAAAAAACTGCTGAAAGAAATTAGATATAAATAAATGGAAACACAGCCTATGTTCATGCATTGGAAGACTAAATATTAAGAAGTCAGTACTACCCAAAGCATTCTATAGATTCAGTGCAATGCATATCAAAATCCTAATGATATTTTTTTATGGAAACAGAAAAACCCATCCTAAAATGTATATAGAATCTGAAGGAAACCAGAATAGGCAAAACAAGCTTGAAAAAGAACGAAGCTGGTGGACTGACACTTTCTAATTTCAAAACTTACTACAAAACTATAGTAATCCAAACAGTGTGGTACTGTCATAAAGACAGAACTATAGACCAGTGGATTATAACAAGGAACCCAGAAATGAACCCTAACATATATGTTCAAATAATTTTTGATAAGGATGCTAGACCATTCAATGGAGAGAGGACAGTCTTTGCAACAGATGGTGCTAGGAAAATTGGACATGCAAAAAGAATAAAGTTGGATGTTTACCTAATACCATATACAAAAAATTCAAACTGGATCAAAGATCTAAATATAAAAGCTAAAGCTATAAAACAAGGAATGAAACTTCACAGGATTGGAATTGGCAATGATTTCTTGAATATGATATCAAAGGCATTAGGCAAAAAAAATAGACTTCATAAAATTATTTTTAATAATTGTGCATCAAATGATACTATCGACAGAGTTAAAAAGGGAACACACAGAATGGCAGAAAATATTGCAAATCATATATCTGATAAGTGGTTAGTATATGAAATGTACAGAGAACACCTAAAATTCAACAACAAAGATAGAAACAACCCAATTCAAGAATGGGCAAAGGACTTAAATAGACAGTTCTCCAGAGGAGATGTACAAATGACCAATAAGCTCATGAAAAGATACTCAACAA
This sequence comes from Delphinapterus leucas, assembly GCF_059928025.1. Classification (NCBI taxonomy): domain Eukaryota; kingdom Metazoa; phylum Chordata; class Mammalia; order Artiodactyla; family Monodontidae; genus Delphinapterus; species Delphinapterus leucas. The sequence goes on along the minus strand of NC_143129.1, from coordinate 13,515,569 downwards.
TCACTAGTCATTAGGGAAATGCAAATCAAAACTACAATGATATACTACTTCATACTTTTTAGGATGGCTACTATTTTTAAAGAGCAGAAATAACAAGTGTTTTTGAGGATGTGGAAAAAGTAGAACTCTTGTGCACTGTTGGTGCGAATGTGAAATGGTAGAGAACCTATGGAAAACAACATGGTAACTCCTTAAGTAATTAAAAATGGAATCACCTTATGATACAACAATTTCATTTCTGGGAATATACTCAAAACACTATAGTTGTAAATGGAGTCTTAAAGAGATATTTGTGCACCCGTATTCATGGCAGCATTATTCACAATAGCCAAAATATGGAAGCAACCCAAGTGTGTCTATTGATTTTTTCCATACACATTTTAGGATTGTTTGTTCTACCCACGTGACAAATGCCATTAATTCTGATAGAGATTGCATTGGATCTATGTATTGCTTTGGGTAATATAGACATTTTAGCAACATTAATTCTTCCAATTCATGTCTTTTCATCTATTTGTGTCATTTTCAATTTATTTTATTAATGTCGTGTCATTTTCAATATGCATGTCTTTTACCTCCTTGGTTAAAGTTATTCCTAGGTATTTTATTCTTTTTGATGCAATTATTTGATATAGATATAGAGCTACCATTTGATTCAGCAAGTCAACTTCTAGGCATCGATCTGAAAAAATACACACACGAACACACACATACACACAAAACACTGATTTGAAAAGATATATGCACACCCATGTTCATTACAGCAGTATTTATGACAGCCAAGATATGAAAACAACAAGTTTTTATCAATAGATAAATGGGTAAAGAAATTGTGGAATGTATATAATTCAGCCAAAAAAAGACTGAAATCTTGCCATTTGGGACAACATAGAACTTGAGGGCATTATGCTAAGTGAAATAAGTCAGACAAAGATGAATACCATATGATTTGTCTTATATGTGAATATATATATTTAAAAAAAAACACAAGCTCATAGATACAGAGAACAGATTGGTGGTTGCCAGAGGTAAGGTGTGGGGAGTGGAAGGAATGGGTTAATTATTTTTGTTTTTAAGTTGAATACATTGAATAATAATTTTTAAAAGGTAGAAAAAGGTTGGATAGTTCTGACCTAAGACAAAACTTACAAAAATATTCTGTTCTCTCAGCTAAAGAGCAAGGTTAGTTTATGAGAAGTGGTTTTTCCTTCTGTTGGTTCTGAATGGGATTTCCAGATCTTATAGTCCACTCCTGGCCTTGAAGAGTCATAAGGATGAGGCTGACAGAAAGAGACCGGGAATTTCCCCAGCACTTCTTAAGCTTGGTTCTCAAATTATATGGCCAAGATAGTTGATATATTTGCCAAAAGTACTCTCTCCGGTTGGATGGGGGAAGACGAGCATTTCAAAAGACAACACCTGATTGCTATCCAAGAGAGAGACTGGAAGTTGGTGTTTGGGAGCCTGTAGTTGAGGTCAAATGCTGTTGGAAGCCAGAACAACAAGAAAAAAAAATGGGAAAAATATAAGAGGCATTAATTTGTAATCAGAACGTACCTTATATTTCACAAAGAGAAATGTACTTCCTTTTTGGACAGCATGATGTTTTGGTCTATAATGATTTTGTTGATAAATATCTACGTATTTATCATGTTCTATATATTGCCAACATAGCATCTTCTGTATGAGTGACAGTTAAGTACAAATCATATCCCCACTGACAAAATAGCATGATTGTAAATGTCTTCAGCTATTTGCAAGAGCAGGCTGTAAATTCATTCAGCTTTAATGGCAACTGGTTGATTGCTCCTTTGGGATCACTGAAGGAAAATGAGCAAATACTGATTTTAAAGTGAAAAAGTGGGCGTTTGGGTTAAATTTGCTTAATATTGGACTCATCAATTAAGCTTTTAAGTACTTTGTCTACAACAAGACAGAATACTCTTTACAAATTTTCAAAGAAAATATAATACTATTTTGAGATTGTTTTATGGATTGGGGTGTTTCTGACAATAGTAACGGGTCAAACTCTATATTTATAAACTACTTTGACTTGATTATTTATGATTTTACTGGAGATTTTATAGCAAGTTTATGGTAATTTCCCCTTTCAAACTCATTATTTTAATAAATCAGTTGAGCTCTCACATACTGTTCTTTTTTTTCTGAAATGGGAATGTTAGCAGTTTGTTCCATTTTCATAATGAACTACAATTATCATATATTAGAAAAAGATTTTTACTTTCTGATGTCAGATTATTTTTTTAAAAAATGATTCCCAACTGAACAAAAGGGTATAATTTAATTTCTGCTGACATCATAAACTATATGAGTTTAACATAAGTAGTTGATGAATGACAGGAGAACAATTAAGTTAATTTATACTGTAAAGATGTATTCCAACAGAATAAAAGTTTTAAAAATATCTTCTATTGAAATTCAAATAAGCCATTTTCTTCACAAAGGGCAGTGAGGCAGAATATCTTCCCTAGAGTGTCATTATCTTATAAGTAAAGTTTAGATAGTGTAAAAGATATTTATGTTATAAGGTGAACAATTAATTTTCCCATAATATATGGGCACAGGATCTACTTTAAATATTTTATGTGTACTGCCCTTCTGTTAATTTTTTATTATTCAAGTCTTTGTAAGAGTCACAAAATATATAGTGTTCTCTTTCATGTTGTTAATTACAAATTGAAGACACCATAGCACTCATACTGAGTAACCCTGACAGTATATTATTTTATGATGAACTGTAGGTAGACCACATAAGATCAAGCAAGAACTAAAACACATTATCATGTTCTAGATGAGGAAAGTACCTGATTTCTTTGAAGATTATGTTAAACCTATTCTTTTACAATTAGCAATGAGCACTTTTCCACAGGTATTACATGAAATTGTGGATATACTGACAAGAGTATTTTCTTTGTATATATCACTGCTATCGCAATGAATCAGAAACCTCATTGTGTTGATGCCTTCTTATAAATATCCTTTAATTTCACCCCCTCTTCTTCATTTTCATTTTCACTTCCTTGGTTTGATCCACAATAATTCTTTCCTTGTCAAATCCATGTACTTTTCCTTTGATTGTTTCCATTTGTCATATATATACATATGGTAAAGAGCAAGGTTAGTTTATCAGAAGTGGTTTTTCCTTCTATTGGTTCTGAATGGGATTTCCAGATCTCACTCCTGGCCATGAAGACTCATAAGGATGAGGCTGACAGAAAGAGACCAGGAATTTCCCCAGCATTTCTTAAGCTTGGTTCTCAAATTATATGGCCAAAATAGTTGATAAATTTGCCAAAAGTGCAAATAAATAGACTATATATATATATATGTATATACATACATATATATATATATATAGTCTATTTAAAATTAATCAGTGAGCCTTATCTCTCACATATAAATCCAAAACTTGTATAAGGTATACAATACTATTAAAGATATGTTTGCAACTCCTCTCCTGTTACAACATGGAGGGGGAAAAATGCAAGCAAACCACAAGATTGTCAATATTATGAGTCTTGATCATGAACTAATGGATGCTGAATACCTTAGACTCTCTTCATTTCGGGCCTGAATAAATCTTGGGTGTTGCAGGAGTGGAGTAGCCAGATAAAACCAGCAGGAACTGTACGCTCTTTTTAGTTCATTAGGCCCTAAACGTGTAATTGTCAGATTGCTAAGCACTTCCACAGTTTATCACTAATCCTGCCTCTAAATCCTACCTGATTAATGTAGAATGATGAACCGAACATCTTTGTTTCTAATCCATCTATTTTAATTTCAAAATATTATGGTTTCAATTGTCCAACACTTTTTCTTTCTCTCTCATGGATATTGTATAGGAGCTGTGATGGTCACCCAAGCAATACGGATAAGATTTTTTTATAGCAGACAGAAAGACAATCTTCTAGCCAAGAAAACTTTGTTGTTTTCTGCACCATCCCTTTCTACTTCCCTCATGTTACAATGAAAGTAGTGCCCATTCTCCCAATAAAGGTACATCTCCCTGTCTATGCATGAATTTCCACCTGTTAGCACTATACCTTTGGTTATTCCTTGTTCTCTGATATTCAGTATGTGTCTTTCATTTTATTCTACTCATTGGCATTTAAATATACATGAAGTTATCCAATTTTGTATGAAGACCTTGTCTTTTCTTCCATATGCCACCCTAGTTGTGGAAATTTCTCTTATTTCTGCTTTAGAACCAAGGAGAAATTCATCTCTAAATTCATTAAGTCTAGAAATCACACAGTGAAACTATGCTTGCTGAATCCAAAGGTTTTTCTAATTTGCTTGACTTTTCTAATTTGACTGTTTTGGATAATACATCTTTCTTGAAATAGTCTCTCATACACATATATATATAAATATATAAATATTATAAATACATATATAAATATTATAAATACATATATAAATATTATAAATACATTATATAAATATTATAAATACATTATATATAATATTATAAATACATTCTTATGTATTTGGATAATACATCATTCTTGAAATAGTCTCTCATGCACATATATATAAATATTTATAAATATATATATATAAATATATATCTGCTTCATAGTTTGTACAAATGTCTATATCAAAACTGACTTCATCACTGATATGGTTTGAATGTTTATGCCCCCCTCCAAACTCATATGTGAAATCCTAATGGCCAAACTCATATGTGAAATCCTAATGCCCAGTGTAATGCTATTAGGAGGTGGAGCCTCTTTGGGAGGTGCTTGGGTCTTGAGGGTAGAGCCCTCATGAATTGTATTAGTGTTTTTGTGAAAGAGACCCCTGAAAGCTCCCTCCCTCTTCCACCATGGGAGGACACAGCCAGAAGTCATCTTCAACCAGGGAGGGCTCTCACTAGAACCCAGTTAGGCTGCATCCTGATCTTGGACTTCCAGCCTCCAGAATTATGAGCAATCAATTTCAGCTGTTTATAAGCCACCCAGTCTATGGTATTTTGTTTCAGCAGGCTCAGTGGTCTAAAACAATCATCTTCTCATTACAAATGTCATCCTCTGCCAGTCCTCTCCATTTTTAATAACTGTCACTGCCCCATCTTCAGTTAAGCACCCAAAGATGACAGTTTATATCACGTTCAGTCACCAAAATCTGCATATAATTCTTATTATGAAGAATTATTAAATTTTTTCATTTTCTTTGTCAAATCACTACTGTTCCACTCCAGGTCACCATCTACCCATGTCAAGGTTATGAGAAACTCCTAACCATTATCCTCTGATTTATTTTTCACACTACAGACTCACTGATTTTAGTAACATTCACATCTAATATTGTCACTCCTCTATCTTGTAGTTACTCCCCCCAACAATCATAGTAATACTTAATAGTAGTAATATTAAAATACTAAATAAGGAAACAATATCTAATATTTATATATCAAGTATCACATAGCAGGTTCTAAGTGAATTATGTATATTAACACATTTATTACTCAGAATATTCCTATGAAATATGTACTGCTGTTATACTCGTGTTGTCTTCATTTTGCTTTTTTTTTTTTTTTTTTTTTTTACGGTATGCGGGCCTCTCACTGCTGTGGCCTCTCCCGCTGCGGAGCACAGGCTCCAGACTCGCAGGCTCGGCGGCCATGGCTCACGGGCCCAGCCGCTCCCTAGCATGTGGGATCTTCCCGGACCGGGGCACGAACCCATGTCCCCTGCATCGGCAGGCAGACTCTCAACCACTGTGCCACCAGGGAAGCCCATTTTGCTATTTTTTTAATGTATATATTTATTTATGCATTAGTTTATTTAAAGGTAAGAAATCAATGCAAAAACTCTGGCCTAGCATCACACAGCCGATACAGATACTGGCCAGTACATACAAAAGAAAAAAGTCACAAAACTTAATCTGTTCACATGAACGTTAATGTGTAGTCCTAAATAATTTTGGTTCCTTAAAGAAGTGTTTATCTTTTCACTTGCAGGCCTTCTTTTTTTTTTTTTTTTTTGCGGTACGTGGGCCTCTCACTGTTGTGGCCTCTCCCGTTGCAGAGCACAGGCTCAGACGCGCAGGCCCAGCAGCCATGGCTCACGGGCCCAGCCGCTCCGCGGCACGCGGGATGCCCCCGGACCAGGGCACGAACCCGTGTCCCCTTGCAGGCCTTCTTACCTCCTTTACACTAGGACAGTTTATTTGGCTAGTCTTGGCTCATTCTCAACCTCTCTTTTAAGAGCACTTCCAATCAGAGGCCTTCTTTACTCCCCAAATCGGGGTGTCCTCCCCACCCGCACCCCTGATTGTGCACTTCCAGGGCAATCTCTACCACTTTTGTCACAACTCTCACGATGCCTTATATGAATTACCTATTTATCTGTTCATTTCCTTTTCTGGTGTATAAACTTATTGAAGCCCAAAACTTTCTACCTCTTGTTCATTGTTTTATCTCTAACCCTGGGCAGTGTCTCTTCTGTGACAAGCACTGAATAAATATTAGTTGAATAAATAAGGAATCTAAAGACTAAGTATGCATTATCAAGCAAATGTGAACATTTAAAAGCCTGAATACAAGATCGTGGTTCTGCGTTCTGTATCTCACATTGCATTGCATATCAAGTACCTTAAACTTTTTATGTTCCGCCGCAGATTACAGTTTATCATTTAAATGGTGGTTAGTAATTTGGGGCACCAAAATGAATGTTGTGCTCCTCCCACTTGTCTAAATATCAGTTTGACTGTCTTTTATCTTGTAGGGTTATGAGAAACACCTTGTAATGTACAAAATAAAATGACAGTTCCTCATATGTTTTTATAAGCAGATGTGTGTTACAAATGCTCTCTTAATATGTCCTAGCATTCCTGAAATGGTTAAATATACAAATACTTATAGCTGTTTTGAATTTGAAAGAATCATTTAAACATTGGACTGAAATCAGGCAAGTTAAGAATAGAGTGATCAGCCATCTAAGGTTGAAGAAGAAAACAGGAAGAAAGTAATTTAGGAATGTGGTTCAACCTTAGAGAAAAAAGTCATGCCAGGGAAATCACAGGGATGTTTTTGAATGGTTGGAGTGGAAAGGCTTGCCTTATTTTTTTAATTTTATTTTTAAATAAAAATTGTGTGTACTTTAGGTGTACAACATGATAATTTGATATATATATATATACACACATAGTAAAACAATTACTACAGTCAAACTAACACACTATCTCCTCACCGCAGTTACCATTTTTGTGTGTGTTTATGTGTGATAAGAATACCCAAAATCTACTCTCTTAGCAGACTTCCAGTATTCAATATAGTATTAGTAACAATAGTCACCATGTTGTACATTAGATCTCTAGACTTATTTATCCTAAATAACTGTGCTTGTACCCTTTGACCCTTTCCTCATTTCCCCAACCTCCCTGCTCCTAGTAACCACCATTCTACTCTCTGATTCTGTGTATTTGCCTTTTTTGATTCCACATATAAGTGAGATCATGCAGTTTTTTCTTTCTGTATCTGGCTTATTTTACTTAGCATAATTTCCTCAGGACCATCCGTGTTGTCACAAATGGCAGGATAGCCTTCTTTTTTAAGACTAAATAATATTATATACATATATATTTAATTTAATGTAGCATTATATAGCATACTATATAAAAATATTTTCTTTATCCGTTCATCCATTGACAGACATTTAGATTGTTTCCACATCTTAGCTATTGTGAGTGATGCTATAGTGAACATACTATAGCAATTTACACTCCCACCAACAATTTACATAAATTCTCTTTTGTTCATATCCTTGCCAACACCTCTCTCTTGTCTTTTCTGAGATGGAGTTGAAAATCAAAATCAAGTGTTTCAGTCTAAGATCTCTATCTGTCAACTAGCCATACTGATTTTAGGAACAAAACTCCAGTATGTAACAGATATAAACATTATCATTCTTTGACAGCAAGGCCAACTTAAATTTTATACTTACTTATTTACCGTAAAAGATGTGTCGATGTAATGAGATTGTGAAACTGCCTTTCCTATAAATCAGCAGTGAGCTGTGCACTTTAAGCTAAAAAGAAATCAGAATCCAGATAATCAGTCTTTCTTGTCTAGTGTTTCTTTTTGTGAACTAGTTGAATTTTGGCCTATGTGTGTGTGTGTGTGTGTGTGCGTGCGTATGTGTGTGAATTTGAAGGCTTCTCTAATTTAATGACTTCCAAAGAATTTTAAATTGCACAGAATTTCAGTTAAGGATTCGAGGATATCTATGACCCTCACAGTTCATTTCCACAGATGGGTTGCTCAAAAATTAAAAGTTCATCAATCATAGACTGCTTATGCCAAAGCATGAACAGCAAATGTCAGTATGGTTGCACAAGGTAAACATATATTGGACAAAAAGAAAATTTAAAATTTGACCTCTTGACTTCTGAGTCTAAATTAATACAGAGAACACTGTTCAGTGGGAAACAGAAACACAACTTAAAAATATAAAACAAGGAAACTTATATTCATGGAATGGCAAAGGGAACCCATAGTTTACTACATAAATGATGTGTACTTCATGAATTTGCTACGTGGGCTAACATTATTTCATATCTTGACACAGTTTCCTGTGGTCACGTGGATCACTTGTGAGATAAATATTTGTTGACATTGTAAGAAACTATTTCCTCATATTATTCATTTTTACAATATAGAATTCAATTGTGGGTAATCACAGGAACTATTTTTCATAAACTCCTAAACTCTATCACTTTTATCTGCAAACACTTCATGAGTTCCAATATAATATTATAGAAGAGAAACAACTTAGCTTTTCAAAAACTGGAAATCCTTATGTGAACAGAATCCTTTATCTCTGCTTAGTCTACAGGGAAGTGTTACAATGATGAATGACTTTCAGTTCCCCTACTTTCCTCTCCTTAGCATTACAAATTTTCATTCTGTACCCAACTGTCCTGTCTAACGAATTGCAATTCTCAGATTGAAAAGTCCCATTACAGGGGTGTTTGAATCTTCCTGTCAGTAGTAAATCAGAGCAAGTTTAGTCTGTTTATAATTTCTGTCATTTTCTAGCTTGTACACTGCATTATTGTAGCCAATATTCTGACTTAAATAATGTTCATATCGTCTTCACTGAAAAGTTGCCTCACGTTAAATGATGAATCTCTCATTACAAATACGGAAAAATTGCCTTTTGTGAAGTGATATGTCTTCAAGGACTAGGATCTAAGAATCTAAACTCCTGAATTTCACTCTCTGAACTTTAATTTGAATTTAGAGTGGCTCTCTTTTAGCCAATGGTATATCAAATCCCAGACAAGGCAGATTCATTTTGCCAAGTTAAAACATAGACAGAACAAATTTTGTCCCTCCTTTAATTTTACATAAATATCAAATAATGAGGGAGAATAGATGTGTCCTCTCCGTCTCTTAAAACAAAACAAACAAAAACTGAAGATAATGATTTTAAAGAGACAGACAAAAAGTATCATCCTGGTAACTTTAAAAATATATTTTTTTACATATTGGATTCATCAGTTTTCAGCCTCTCCCTCTGAAACCAACAAAGTAAATTTGTTGAGTCAGTGGGGAGCCTGACAACCAAAAGTTCTGCTTGATGTACTGGCAACAGAATGTATATCTCAGGAAGTGGTCCTACGTATTTCCTTTTTGGAAAATAGCTTGCATAGAAATGAAGAGACTGGCAACTCTTAAGTACACAATTTCCTCCCAGCCTGAGAAAGAAGGTTTAATTTCCCACTTGATACCTGGACCCTGCGAGAAGGAAAGAAGCCATGAATAGCTCAAGTGATCCACCTAAGGTAGTAGTAATGAATCTCTAGCAGGAATATCATATTTCCTGCACAGCTGTGGGTTTAGCTCCCAGCAAATAGAAAAAGCTGAGAAAACATATGCATATGCAGAGAATAAATTGTATCAAGTATCAGCAAAATGAAGAAACACTGTCTCTGCAATTCAAGATTGCGTCACCTTCATGGATTATACCTGGTCTGAGCAGAATGTCCTGTAACCTCTTTCCTCACCAACTTTTGGTTGAAATAATTTGAAAACAGCAGAATGTAGAATATTCAGAAAGAAAACACATTATTTTGGGGCAAGACTTCATGAAGTCAGCTAGATGTACAACAAAGCATAGAAGAAAAGGAAGATGGTAATTGTGAGACATCTTCCTCTATATTTGTGATAAAACTGGAGCGAGAAGACATATAACAACAGTGATGCTAATAAATGCAAGTTATATTTTAGGTGATTTAGTGATACATACCTATGTCTCAGATATCACTGTTCCAGAACAGAGCCAAGAGTGGCCTCTACAGCATGCCAAATGCCAGCTCAGCAGTACCTTATAATGCAACCTGACCCCTTGTCTCCATCACTGTGACAACAGCACAAGGTAGGGGAGAATGTTTACCTTTCTTCACAGGTGGCAAGTGTCTCTGGAATAGGATTTATCAGACCAAGAGTTGGATGTACTTTTGTGCAGACTGATTAATGTAGTTGTAACCACAGCCTGCCCTGAGGTGTTAAGCCTATTTTCATTATTCTACTTCCAGGATAGGAAAATAGATTTTTTTTAATTGACTTTAATAGCTTGGAAATAAGCATTTTATGAATAAGAACGTTTCAGTTTGTAAGGGAAGGACTTGCAAGGGGTCACAGTCTTTCAGAGTCATTTATAATTAGATAACTACTACTAATAAAAAGATGAATTTTAAAATTGAATAATAAAAATATTTACAAAATAACTTCACATGGTAAGTTTTTTTCTTTTCCCCCAAGAAGTCTTTATTTATTATTACACACATATAAACTGAACAAGTACTATAGCTCAGGCTCTGGACTGGGTTCACACCCTGGCCTCTTCATTGACTCTGGGAAAGCACTGAATGTCTGTATTTTTCTTGCTTTTCTCATCTATACGTGTAGATCATAATAGTTCTTCATTCATGGGTTTGTTGGGAGTATTAGTTGCATTAGTGCATGTAAGCCATTCAATTAAAGTTAGCAAATATTATAATCAACATTGCCATTACTAATAGCTTTTTGTAAAAATTATAATGTCCTCAAAATGTTCAACAGAGAATACTATGTAAATACAAACAAAGGCTGATAGTCTATATGCATATCCATCATATTATTTTAATTATTTTAACATGCAAATGCATAGAAAAATAAACAATTGCTTTACCCTAGGAGAAGAGATCTAGGAGGATCACCACAGACTAGACTAGATGAGTGTTTTGGTGAGATTATTCTGGCTGTGATCTGGAAAATGGATTAGTAGGGATCAATGTAGAGGGAGAAAGACCAGTATATGAGGAAGTATAGTAGTTCAAGTCAAAGTTATTTAAAAATTGAATTAGGATAATAGTGGTAATAAAAATAGAGAATAACTGTAAGTCTGAGAGAGTATTTTGGAGGTACAACTGATGGGTTCAGGGACAGATTGGGTGTGAAGCATGAGGTCAAGAACAAGTCTTGGTTTCTGGCCTGCAGAATGGTGGAGTGATGGGCCATTTCCAGAGATGTTGAATATTGGAAGATAGGTTTGGTGGGAAAAATCATAAGAAAACTTGAAGTTTGCTGAGACTGAGCTAACTTTGTACATTCAAAGGGTAGTTATGAGTAGAGTTCCTTGTGCTATCTGCACATCTGATTATTTTTCAAAGTGTTGTGTAAACTTAAATATAAGAAAATATTATTTTCAATCAATGCATTGTGATACATAGATTTCAAGAAAATCATATTATCTGCAGACTATTAGGACCATGAACTCCTAATAATCTCTTTCTAAAATTCTGAGCATTATGATTTTTTGCCTCTCTGGAAATGTATTTGCAGGATTAGGCTTCTTTCGGGTAATCCTACTTAGTAATATATTGGCTTCTTTAATATAAGTCTATACCATTAAAATAATCTATTAATTTAATGAGCTTGTTGAAGTAAAATTCTCAATGCTTTGTAAGCCTTATAAGAAAAAAACTGAGAAAAATATTTCTCTTGCACTTATACAATTATTAATATATGACTTCAATTAATTTGCAATATTTGTGGTGGGAAATAGTAACAACTAAACAAACCAACAAATGAGAACGTACAGCTGCCTTGGTTAAGTACATGAAATCTATTCTTGAAAAAGAAAGTCATTTTAGAAAGAGCTTTTAAAAATTAGCCTTTCTGCCCTTTCTTTTTGCCTCTCTCAAACATGCTACAGACCTTTCTTCAACATCCATTAAATGCTGGGTTCTCTGCTGGGCACTAGAGTCACACACACAAACACACACACACACAGACAAAATACATGATATAATCTCTGCCCTTAAGCATATAACAGTTCAGGGGGAAAAATCAGAGTTGGTCACAGAGGCACTAATTTAAAGCCATTACAAATTCTGCAACAGAGATGCAGAGGCTCTCTTAAGCTCTTATTAGAGTAAGAGCTTAAGAGAGCCAGAAGGATAAATGAAGAAACACGTTTCCTTTATGACTTGGTAGCATTTTAAAGTTGCATTTTTTACTTTTCTGCGTTCAATGTCTTTCTGAACTTTTCCATCACTTCAAAGAACTTGAAGTTTCAGTACTATTCCAGTGTCACTGTGAAATTCCTCCCATGTACTCTGCTTTTATTGCTAGCATCTGCCAGTAGGTGATTAATGATTGTTCATTAAGTATAGTTACTGTGGCTAGGCTTTTCATGCATAAACAAGAAGGGAGGAAACAGGAATATTACTATTTAAAATGTTCACCAGCTCCTTTTAATAAATTAAAACATATATATATTTTATATGTGACACAAATTATTTAGCGTTTCTACATATACTACGTAAAATGTATATTATAAAGTTAAAAAGTAGCAAATAATTTTCAGAACAAATTATATACCTTGTTACTAATTTATACTGAGATCAATTTTTTTCTCTAGCTATTCAGATTTCTCTCTCTTGAATCTTCAGGCTTCCCCAGCATACATTTTGTTTGTTTTATTTTTGCTTTTTAAATGGTTAGTTCATCATTCAAGATTCATTTATTAAACATTTTAGAAATAATGTATTACGTGTAGGACATTGCATGTCCTTTCTGTTTGAATCTCTTTATTTTTCACTGTATTCTTCCAGGAAATAGTATCTTGGTACTGGTTAAATGTTAAGCTCTTCTATTCTAAGCTGCCTGTTTAAGGACAAATAGCTCAAGTTAGTTTGTGCCCCATTACCTCTTACATCCCTCAGCTGATGCCATTTCCTTAACACTTTTTCAGTGGGCTGAACCCGTACACTTCAAACTTTGATGTGCTGTGTGTTAAAATTATGTAAGATTCTTGTTAAAATCCAGAATACTGGAACCCATCCTCCAAGTTCCCATCCGTTAAAGTTGGGTGTGGCCCCAGGAGCGTGATACACTACCGCTGATTTTTGATGCAGGTGATTTGCATCATGCAGACCATACTTTAAGAAATACTGCAATAAGCTAAGAACAGCTATGTGTGAGTTTATTATTAATGAAGCAAATTATTTTCATATCATTATTTTTAAATTCACCTGAAGTACTAAAACCATGGTAGGCAAAATAGTGGCCTGCTGAAATATGCTCACATCCTGACCCCTTGTGAGTATGTTAGTTTACATGGAAAGGGCTAATAAAGGCTGCTAACCACCTGACTTTAAAATAAGAACAGCATCCCGGATTACCCAGGTGGAGCCAGTGTATCACAAGGGCCCTTAAAAGTGGAAGAGGGAGGCCAGATGGGAGAGTTAGAAGGAATTACAGCCGCAGAAGGATGTTTGGAGGGATACAACATGGTTGGCTTTGAAGATGTAGGAAGGGTGCCATGAGTCAAGGAAGGTGAGTGGCCTGTAGAAGCTGGAAAAGGCAAGGAAACGGGATCCTTCCCTAGAACCTCCAGGAGGATTACAACCCTGCCAGCATCTTAATTTTAGTCCACTGGGATGTGTGGTGGACTTCTAAACCACAGAAGTAGAAGGTAAGAAGTTTGTGTTGTTTCAGGTCCCTAAATTTGTGGTAATTTGTTACAGTAGTGATAGAAAACCAATGCAAATACGTGGCAAGAGCTTTTGAAAAATCAGTAATAAGCCATGAGAATCAACAGTCTCCTCCCCAGTGTTTCCCTGTTTCCAGCTCTACTACTAGAGGTAACTCATTTGTAATTAGTTTTCTCTTTAGTGTTACTGGTGTTCATTTTCTGGTTTTTTTTTTTTTTGCGGTACGCGGGCCTCTCACTGCTGTGGCCTCTCCCGTTGCGGAGCACAGGCTCCGGACGCGCAGGCTCAGCGGCCATGGCTCAGGGGCCCAGCCGCTCCGCGGCATGTGGGACCCTCCCAGACCGGGGCACTAACCCGTGTGCCCTGCATCGGCAGGCAGACTGTCAACCACTGCGCCACCAGGGAAGCCCTGGTGTTCATTTTCAAAGGTGTAAATATTGTCCTTATGCTTCTATTTCCTGATTTGCTTGAGGCAATATCTATCAATCTCTCACTAAAAATGATAAGGATTGAAAGATAAACACTTGCCTCCAGCTTCCATGATCTCTTCTGAGAAACAAAAAGCTTGATAATTCATTCTTTGTTTGGATTTATGTCTTACCACATTAAATTCAATAAGTATCACTAATCACTTCTTTTTTCTAATCTTTATTGGAGTATAATTGCTTTACAATGGTGTGTTAGTTTCTGCTGTAAAACAAAGTGAGTCAGCTATACATATACATATATCCCCATATCCCCTCCCTCTTGAGCCTCCCTCCCACCCTCCCTATCCCACCCCTCTAGGTGGTCACAAAGCACCCAGCTGATCTCCCTGTGCTATGTGTTAACATCCCAATATAATACACCACTTTTTCCCATCCTTCTCACTTCAACCTTCTGTCAAATTTAACACTATATTTGTAGTATCTAAGTTGTAAACATTTTCGTTATTTGGTGGAGCTTTAATTATGTTCCGTGTATAGATAAATTGTAAATATTAACCACAGAATTGTCGGAATTTATATTGTGAAGAGCATCTAAACATTGTTTCTTAAGAGTAAATTAGTTCCTTGTTTTTCCTAATCTGTATTTTTTTCCTAATAAAATTTAATAGCTTTAAATCATTATTACCTGCCCTGAAAAACTTAGTGTCTGTAATATACATTATATTAAATAGATATAGATATGACATGTATGACAAAAATAGCACAAAGTATCAGAAGGTAAATGGGAATAGACTTTCATGAGGTACTTATATTTCAAATTACTGGGTAAAAATTAACTCTAAAGTAGACTAAATTAGGGATGAATATCCTAACACCTAGTAGGGGAAAAATGATGCAAAAGGGGTAGCTAATTTTCCAACAGGGGAAATAGAGTAATAAAGAATATTCATGTAAAACAGTCAAGGTGACGTGGCCCCACCATGTTGAATTGCAGTGTCTCCACAGCACTTCTGTGAGCTGAGGTATCGGGCATAGCTTTTCGCTCAAGGATCTTTGCTTTGAAGACGGGGGCAAGACCTCCGTACATGGCACCCTGTGAGCAAATGAAACTGGACTAAGCAGAAAGGAGAAGACACAAAAGGAAAGGCTCAGTCAAGCTGGCCTACCTATAGAGCTCGCATTCTCTTCTTCCCACTGGCGTCTGCGGTACTGCAGTATCTGGTGTCACAAGTCAGTCACTGAGCTCTCACTGGCTGCCAGCAGCCAAAGCACCAGGTTACTCATCAGTATTCTAAATCAGAGGCTCCATGAAGACTGGAGGCTGAATCCAATGTGACATGACCTTGGAAGATATGACAAATAACTGCATGACTGAGCTCTGAGCTTGGCATGGAGGGAATGGATATCACCAGCAGAATAAGATCAGAGGACCTTTCTTAATCTTTCTGATTTGGCAGATGCTTTCATTACAAGTTCTGACTTTCCATGTGAAAGAGAATCAACTCCTGGGTTGCATAATGCAGGAAAGAGTGGAATTAATTGGAGGATCATAATTTTTTGAGTAAGTTGGGGGATGGAATCTCATAGAGAAATAAAGAAGAAAAGTGAGCAGCAGACAGAATTCACCCATTGTTACTGGGAGGGAAAACAGAATATGGGGAGTAGGGCTTATATGGGAATATTTTATGATAAAATGATACTGTGTACGCCTACTGACAAATAATAAAAAGTTTTGTTTTGTTTTTCAGTGAAATAGAAGCCAAGATTTTTTTTGTTGTTCATAGCAGTTTTATGAATAATAGCAAAAAAAAAAAAAAACGGCCTAGCCCAGGAGACTAGAGAAATAAACTGTGGAACAATGGAATACTACTCAGCAATAAAGAGAAAAGAATTGCTGATAAATGCAACAATGTAGGTGAACCAAGATTTTTAACTGAGGGTTGGGACTGGGAGTCTTGAGGTTTTGAGAAGAGAAGGTGGGAGTAGACTAGGTATGAGAAAACACTCAGCAAAGTGTAGATATTCAGGCAGGACTCTGGCCGACAGTAGGTTTGTGGTTATATAGACAATTGAGATGAGATCAACTGAGGTGCAACAGATCTTGCCTGATTCATCTCTATATACCCAGGATCCATCATGGAGCCTGGCATAAGGCAAACATAATATTTTCTTGGAATGAAATAAACATATTTATCACATAGATAGATGCTGATAAAAATTTTAAAAATATACATTCTAATTAAAAGAAATGAAATATTCAAATAAACTAAAAACAGAATAAAATTTCCTCAATATTTTAAAGAGTATTCAAAGAAAAGAGCAAAAAATCTTATAAAATGCTAGAAGTTATATTTTTTGAGTGTGGCTCCCAGTTATGACAACCACCCCATCGAGGTGGAATCTGTCTTCCTTCCCTTGAATATAAATGAGCTTATTTATTTATTTATTTTTGCGGTACGCGGGCCTTTCACTGTTGTGGCCTCTCCCGTTGCGGACGCACAGGCTCAGCGGCCATGGCTCACGGGCCCAGCCGCTCCGCGGCATGTGGGATCTTCCCGGACAGGGGCACGGACCCGCGTTCCCTGCATCGGCAGGTGGACTCTCAACCACTGCGCCACCAGGGAAACCCTAAATGAGCTTTTGATTGGTCAGCAAATAGAGTACTTTGGAAATGATGAACTCTGGTTTCATGGCTAGGTCATGAAAGGTAATAAAGTTTCTGCCTTGCTGTCTGGAATATTCACTCTTGAAGCTTCAGGTGTCAAGTAGGCAAGCTAAGTGCTCTGAGGACATGTTACCTAGAGGAAGCCCAAACCAGCCTTGTCAGAGATGACAAGGAGGGCTATAAGAAAAGATAGTGAAAACTGGCCAGGCCCCATCTAACTGATCCCCCTCCCACCACCATCTAGTTCTTGCCAGCCAACATCTGACTACAGCTACACTGGAGACCCCAAGCGAGAAATACGTAGCCAAGGCCTTCTTGAATTACCAACCCATAGAGACTGTGAGAAGTAATTAAATGATTTTTTTAAGGTTTAAGCCACTAACTTTTGGGGTGATTAGTTATGGAGCAATAAATAAACAGAAAAAATTATAGTCAGGAATGACAGGATTTTTATTTTTTGATATGTCTCTTAAGTTTCTTGTTTTTTAATTTTTATTTTATTATGGAGTAGAGTACATTAACAATGTTGTGTTAGTTTCAGGTGTACAGCAAAGTGATTCAGTTACACATATATGAGTATCTATTCTTTTTCAAATTATTTTCCCATTTAGGTTATCACAGAATGTTGAGCAGAGTTCCCTGAGCTATACAGTAGGTCCTTGTTGGTTATCTGTTTTAAATATAGCAGTGTGTACATGTCAACCCCAAACTCCCAATCTATCCCTCCTCCCCACCCTTTCCTCCTGGTAAACACAAGTTCAGTCTCTAAGTCTGTGAGTGTTTCTGTTTTGTAAATAAGTTAATTTGTATCAGTTTATTTTAGATTCCACATATAAGCCATATCATATGACACTTCTTTCTCTGTCTGACTGACTTCACTTAGTATAATAATCTCCAGGTCCATCCATGTTGCTGCAAATGACAGTGTTTTTAAATCTTATTGGATACTGTTCTCATTTAAAAATCAGAAAAGGTCATACATATACATATATATATATATATATGTAGAGAGAGAGAGTGAAAGACAGAGAAGATATGAGTTTAAAAGTAAACTTATCATTGCTTTCAGAAGTTATGGCATTTTTACCTAGAAAATCCAAAAAAAAAGAAACCAAAAGGAAAACTAATAAAACTAAAAAAAATATTGTGACCTGATAAAAGAAACTAGGTAAATGCATATAAATCAGTTTTATTTTTCGTAACTGAAAAATCTCATGACAAAGTATAATGAGAAAAATACTTTGTTAAAATAACACAATTAACCATATTTAGGAATAAATTAAAAACAAATATCTAGGAATTATATTAAGGTAATATTAAAATATTGATGGAGACATAAAATAAGACCTAAATCAATGGAGAAATAATGTATCTTTCTAAACTTGAAGCTCTGAAATTCTGAAGATTTCATCCTTAACAAATTAATATGTCAAAGTTAATGTAATTTTTCAATGTAAATTGATAAAATGATAATAGAATTCATTTGGGTGAATAAACACACAGAATAGATCAAAAGTATTCTTTTAAAAGTATAATAATGTGGATAGGCTTTCCTAACAAAATTGAAATCATGATGCTATATCTTAAAGTAATAATTGATAAAAATACATTTGATTTTTAGGTCCTAATTTTTACGTCCTAATCCTATGAAGCTACAGGCATAACAATTCTATTTTTGGAAAATGCATGTTTTTAATAAGCAGTCAGTAAGATTAAATGCCAATTTGTTGAGAGCCATCAAAACCCATTACATTTCACTGAAAAGTCATATACATAATGATCAAGGCTTTAAAAATTTCGGAATGACCTTTCACAGAGTACCTAAGGCTGATCTAAGATACTGTCCTAGGCATTCATGAACCTTCATTGGCCATTGTTAGAAAATGCTGAATGAATGGAGAAGACCGACTGGTATTCACTTATTGGTGTTGGTCAATATTAAATGACCAGCATAGAGAAACAAGAAGCTTTGAAAATACTGTTAGATGTTGAGAAAGCTTCCTATTGTGGAACTATGTTCAGTTAAATTATTTGAATGCAGCA
Source organism: Delphinapterus leucas (assembly GCF_059928025.1). Classification (NCBI taxonomy): domain Eukaryota; kingdom Metazoa; phylum Chordata; class Mammalia; order Artiodactyla; family Monodontidae; genus Delphinapterus; species Delphinapterus leucas. The sequence continues at coordinate 13,496,423 of NC_143129.1, read as the reverse complement.
TAATAAGCATGTCTTCATATTGATAGGAGTTTTGTTTCTGTTTGAGGTAAAAATTCAACTTATTATTTCTTTATAATGGAGTATATTGAAAAAAGAAAAATCAGAAATTCTTGTCACACAAAAATTTCCAGCCTTCTCAAATACTACCTTCTATTTTTTTTGCCTCATAAATGTTTGGAAAGGAATTTATGACTTTAACTCCTGTGCGTTCGCATTTATGATGATCTTCCTGAGACTATTTTATTTGATGCCTCATAAATGTCAGTGGAATGTTTATTTTTAAAACATGGGTTTTAAAAGTTAACACTGCATTTTTATTTGATTTAATCTTTCTTTCATTTTATGATGAAGAATTTGCATTGCCAATGACTTAGCATCACAATGTATTAATGAGAAGCATGAAAAAAATATATAGGCATTTCAGAAATTATGTCAGTTGAGTTACATTTTGATCCATAAGGTATTGGCATGTGAAGTATTCATAATAGCAGTATTATATTTTGTGATCCATAAAGGCAGGTAAATCATTACAGGTACACACTGTAGAAAAGAAACTCATTTTTTAGTAGATACTTATTTTTATGCCAAAATTTGGGTCCGTTTTGAATGGAAAAAATAAGAATTAATTGTATTTGAAACTCATATTGATGGTATCATATTAGTATAAAATTCTACTGGTAAGTTAGTCCTCAACCCTTGTATAATAGAGAGGGTATTTACTCTGTACCTCCTTTGTTCTGTGCACTCTTCACTAGAGATGCACAGGTGACAATGATACAGCCTCTCATCTTTGCCTTCATAATTATTTGTTAGTTTATAAAACAGATCTATATGCATTATGTTCAATAAATAGCATTCTAAGCAATCTGTTTTCTCCTACTTATTAATATGTATGTATATACATACATATACATTTATAATGTTCTAAAATATATATATAGTTATATATATTATATATAAAGTTCTAAAGAATTATAATGTGTGCAATATGTATATATATCATATAGATATGATCAAAAGTTACAATCTCATAGCAATTCATTAGTCATAAAGTCATAAAGTCCTGATTATTATTTAAGGGGATTGTTATGGTTTCCAACTGATATAATATTAACTTATTTATTAATTTAATTAAATAATTGGTGAACTTATGGATAAAACAAAATGAAGTAATTTAACTCCATTGGCAAGATACATTATTTTACCCAAAGCATGAGAACTATTAGATTTATTTTATTAAATGTGGAAACTAGTTTTCAACTATCATTGATAGCAAATATTATGGCATTCTTTGAATACAGAATATATGACAAAAGTCATTCTGAATAAAGTTAAGCATTTCCAAAAACAGTAACTGATATAAAATTCATTTATGAAACAATAGCTTATTTATGAATCTACTAATAACATTATAGGGAATGATAGGGCTCTAAGAAATATTTTTAAATTATTCAAAGGATTAATGAAGAAAGAAAAGGAAGAGTACGAAGATACTAAGAAAAATCTAAGAAAAAAGTTTTGGGAGTTAAAACAGAACACATTAAAGCCAGAAGAGAATAACATTTCTATGCTCAGATATTTATGTAAAATGAATCACAATATTCAATATTACTAATGGAGAAAAATATTTTGAAAAACTAATACTGAGATATTTTAGGGCAAAAAAATGAATATATTGATTTAAATTCCAGGTAAATATTATGGTTCCTTATTAGAAAAAGGGTTTTTATTACCATAAATCTTTCAGAATCTCTTTTTCCATATTTTAATATTCAAATGTTTTTTCTACAGAATTTAATACTTAAAACTGTATGTATGAAAGTTTACATTCATACAATATCTAGTTATTTACATTTGACTGCCCTAGTCTATGATTCTCCAAGGGGACTAACAATGAAATCACTTATGGGCTTTTAAAAATCGACATGTGGGATATATTTCAGAAAAAATTAAATCAGAATATTTAGAGTTTTTTTTTTTTTAAATCTTCTCATTTGATGATCATGTTGAGCCAGAGCTGGGATACATAGCCATAGAAACTCTTCAGATTCATCCTGCCAACCAAACTCATGTCCTTCTAATATAACTTACTCTTTTTTCAGTAGCTCCTCCAAGAGAGAGACCACTGTCTTCCATCTAGTTACACAATCCAGCCTGGAAATCATTCACCATACTTTCCCTTTTTCATCTCCTGTATCAGATACATAATGAAATCAGTTTTACCTCCCAAATATTTTGTACATCTGACATTTATGTTTGTATATCTCCACCACTAACACGCTAATCCACCCTCACTACTGACTACTGCAAGTGTTTCCTTCCTACTCACACTGTTCCACCTGTTACACTAAAAATAATTTTCCACACTGTAGTCCAAGTAATTCTTTTAAGAAAAAAATAATAAAATACCTATTATGTAACTGTTACCTATTATGTAACTTTCTTCCATAAGTGTCTATTAACATAAATTTCAAATGCATTATTACAAATGTACCGTTATTACAAGTAAGTCATATAACTTTCATACTGTGAAGCAACATATTGATTCTATTTTAGGAAATACAGTGATGCCTGTCTTACAATTATATGCACAGCTTTATATATCAAAACATTCTCCTTAATAGAGAGATGTAGTAGGATACTAAATTATTCACTACTGAACCAAAATTAATATCAAAATAATTTGTTGTATACAAGCACATACATCTACTGGGTTTCTATGTATTTTAAGTGACTGTGTTTTTAAAACAATTTTAACTATTTTTACAGTATCATAAATAATCATTTGATAAAAATGAAATTAATATGCATTACCATTTTGCTTGAAATTAAATATTTTATACTGAAAGTACTCTTAGAATTCATGAAGACTTGACAGAACATAAATATTTTTAGATATATACTAAGTAGCTCATCTTTCTAGACATTTTTATAAGAAAGATACCTAATGCTAAATGTGATCTTTTAATTTAGCTGCTTTTATTATTATTTATTTTTAATAAATACTTTCTTAGTGATAAATGTGCACTTGCTCCATCTAAAATATGTGCTTTCCACTCCACAGATAGTCATTTGCCCTTATCATCTTATAAGCCTCCTGGCTCTGGGATTTGGAAAAGGTAATTAAATATAAAGCAGAGGGTATTTTTGTGGAGAAAGCACCTAATAATAGATGTTAATTAGCTGCTTGAATGGCAATAGGGCTACAGTGGAAAACCACAAAGGAACACATGAGCAATTAAAAACAGAGCAAATACATTAGAATTCTAATGTATTTTATACACACCTAATTTTATAAACACCACACAAGTGTTTTCTAGGTTTTACACATCTATTTTAAAAATACAACAGGATGCCACATTTTAAAAATGAGAATTGTATGTCTCATTTTACAGCTTAGTTTTATTTTTTTCATTACAATAACATGTTCTCTTTTTACTCAGTATTATCTAGTAAATTTCTGTAGATTTTTGCCCTTTACAATTTCATATCTTCTTGCTGTAAGTGCAAACCTCTTTATATTCTCTACTTAACAAAAGTTGCAAAAGGGCGAGAAAATTTCTGTGACACCTATAATTATAGAATTCAAATTAGAATTTTTTAAAGTGGCACTGCTTAACCTCTTTTCATACATTCATTGTTTTATGTTACAGTTCATATTACAGCTGTACTACAACTTCTCTGTGTTTAATTGGAGGTTTTTCTGGCTTGAAACAAAAAAAAGTATTATTACAGAATTTTGATAGTTACTACATGATAAGAGGTTGAAAAGAGTTCATCATTCTACTTTCAACTTCTTAGGAATAATGGTTCTCATCTAAAACTGAGGATAAGGAAACAATCATTGATTGCCTTTTTATCCCAGGAACTCTGTTAAGCCTTTCCCTCAAGCGTTCTTGGGGAGACAGACTTGCACACCCAACACCTGGATGCCAAAAGTTATTGCCAGCATTACGTAGGTTGTAAAACTGAGCATACCTTAATATGAACCTCCTGTATATTGCCCCCATCAGGTGTGGTCAAGGAGGTTATTGGATAGGGAGGAACCCCCACCCCCAGAGAACAATGGAAAAGAGAGTTCCCCCAGAAAGTGGAATCCAATCTAGTGAAAATCTTTCTTTTGCCAGAGCAAGTGTTCCCCTAGTATTTCCATCAGGATTTTATCACTGTAATGGACCCCAAAGTAGTGAAAACTATATCTCAATGTGAAAAAATGCCCTAAAATATTTCAATATTTCCCACTAATATTAGTAATTGATGAAGTTAGTTGAAGATATAAATTACCTAAGTGTGCTAATTTATTTAACTTCTTCTTGTTCTTCTTTTTTTTTTTTTTCTTTCTTTGGTAGATTCTGAAAGAACCCAACTATTATTCCTTGAGCTATTTGACTATTTAATGAGAAAGTCCAAAATCTCCCAACTGATCCTTCATCTTCATTGTAGGATAAAAAACAGATTAGGAGCTGAGTACTTTCTGTGAGAGCCCTGTTAAGGGTTATTCATGATTTTTTTAAGTGACTGTTGCCCCGACACGGCATTGCCAAACTAAGGTCATGGATATCAAGCAATGTAGGAAACAGCGGTGTAGAAGGTTCAGGCCTCTTAAGAGTGAGTGACTATTTGCAGGAAGCTTTACTACAATCCTCAGATCCCTAATGGACCACGAGATATTGTCTTAGACGTCTCTCACCATGCTAAGCCCTTCATGAGCCACATAGATGCCAGCTTTGCTGTCCTAGGATCTATAGTACAGTACGATGAAGAATATGATTCTGTATGAGTATTAGACCCATGAACTATTAAGAAATTCTAGGTTTTAACCTTAAAAGTGCCCATATTTTTCAAGGAGCATTTTGTGAAGTGTGGAGAGACAATAACTCATCTGCATGCACCCTAACACCAAACTCAGTGAAAGAAGGTGATGTTGGCTTTACAAAAGGCCACACAAATTTCAATATTGACTGCATAGCAAGGGTCGTCAACAAGAATATAGATAATCTTTTCTGCCAGAATCATACACAGATAGTTGTAAATATTCCATAGGATGAGGTCATGGAGGTTCAGGGTTGTAAAGATAAATAGGTCATACTCCTGAAAAATGCCTTGCCTTGTGTTTGGGGACAACCCTGACTCTCTAACTCAGGGGGTATGGAGTGCTTTTTGGAGACAGTAAATTTTTCACTGCAAGTGTCAGTGGTCGGTTCATGTTGATGAGATTTGTCTTCCCTCTTGAAGAAAAGGAATCAGTCCTTAAGGAAATACAAATGTATGATAAAGACTTTCAGAGAACAGAAATCAGGCTCAAATGTATCTTGTGATATATGCTCTGTTTTAAAAAATGGACTTGAGGATATGGGGAGGGGGAAGGGTAAGCTGTGACAAAGTGAGAGAGAGGCATGGACATATATACACTACCAAACATAAAATAGATAGCTAGTGGGGAGCAGCCACATACCACAGGGAGATCAGCTCCGTGCTTTGTGACCACCTAGAGGGGTGGGATAGGGAGGGTGGGAGGGTGGGAGACGCAAGAGGGAAGAGATATGGGAACCTATGTATATGTATAACTGATTCACTTTGTTATAAAGCAGAAACTAACACACCATTGTAAAGCAATTATACTCCAATAAAGATATTAAAAAATAATATAAAAATGAAAATAAAAAATAGTCTATCAGTAAAAGATAGGGTTCCAATTTAATAGTATGCACAAGATTTTTACCCATGAGAGATTCCATTTTTGTGTAACTATCTTGTAGGTTAAAAAGAAAAGGCAAATCTTAGGAAAAAAAAAAAAGAAACCCACGAATGGTGCCCATCCCAACAACTAGCAACATGACACTAACTGTCACTACCAGAGGAAGGGCCAAAAAAGTGAAGGACGTTACAACACTCTGTCTCCAATGTTAGGGAGGTGATAGAGGAAGAGGAGCAAAGACTCCTGGTATGTGAATTTGAGTTCATCTACTTTTTGCCAACATTTTCTGATAAGAATTACATGAACTTTTCATTAATGAGTTTTTTTTTTTTCCTTTTAACATCCCAAATCTAGACCCTGAGTCTTTGAGAAAGGCAAGAAAACTCTCAGATTCAACCCTGCTGAATTATATTTCCTCTTCTAAGATCTGGGCCTAAATCCATATTTTTCAAACTATGATAGCCTTGTTTCCTTTTTTTTCAGCAATCCACAGATCGCACGTGAGCCCCCTGATACTTTGCTAACCTCGAACTAAGGCTCTTCTCTACATGAAGATTTTACCCATATTATTGGAGGAAAGAGATGGAGCTTGGTGAGTCATAATCACTTGGACCTTTCTAACACTTTATATTTTTGTCCTTGAACATTCAGGAGCCTCTTTCAAATCATAGCATCATAAACTTTCCTCCCAGTTAGCTTTCTGAGAGATTTTATTTTTCCATAAGTGGTTGTCTGAGCATAATAGATAGACATAATAGATATACTCACATACAGATAGCACATATATTACAAATTTTTTACATATGGACACATATGTTACTTGGTTTATATGAATTTTTATTATTTCTAGACCTGCACATATTTCAAATATAAATATATGGTTCATAGACTAAATACAATCTTGATACATAAAATATATGTTATAAAAAAGATTCTTCAGGCTTCCCTGGTGGCACAGTGGTTGAGAGTCCGCCTGCCGAAGCAGGGGACATGGGTTCGTGCCCCGGTCTGGGAAGATCCCACATGCTGCGGAGTGGCTGGACCCGTGAGCCATGGCCGCTAGGCCTGCATGTCCATAGCCTGTGCTCCGCAACGGGAGAGGTCACATCAGTGAGAGGCCCAAGTACTGCAAAAAAAAAAAAAAAAAAAAAATTCTTCAAAACCTACTAAAGAAGGAAAAAAGAGTATAAGTAGCCTTGTTTTAGACAATTTACCAAAGATTTTTAGTAAATATTCTAATACTATAAAAACATTTATAAAGAAAAGAGTTTAATATTAATAAATTTGTTAAATGTGAAGTAAATGTTCAAATACATATAAAGTCCATATAAGTGAATCAAAATAAATAATAGAAAAATTCAATATCTGATAACACAAATATGATTACAGATATATTGTTTTCATCCATACAATCAGATATTTCTTGATATTTCAAAGCTTAAATTCTTTGCCATAAGAATGTGATATGAATTAACAAAAAGAGTTTGTTTCTTTTGTATTGGTATATTCAGACTTGAGTGTTCAGAGGTGGCAAATAAAATATTAGATTTCCTCTTATTAGAACTGTGCTTTAGAATACCATATTATGAATTATTATGAAAGAAAGTAATGGCCTTGGTTGTTTTTTCATAGAAGGTATTAGATAGAAAGATGGGACCTCTGCAAACAAAAATTCACTGGATAGGGAATCTCTGACCCTGGCATGATACAAGTAAAGATTGCTAATGTGTAAGAAGAAGATAGGTGCATTTTATAGTTCCACATATCTATTTCTTAAAAGTATAGAGTATATTTCTTAAAAGTATAGAGATAAATAGAACTTATGATTGATCCATGGTGAGGATAAATGGAGTAGCAGTAGCTTATGAGATTATTTAGAGATCTCAATCATTGGCACCCATAAAATGGTCGAATATATTCAGAACACTATCTGTCAATTAGTAACAGTATAATGCTTTTCTGAGAAGTCTAGAATATGGTGGGCTGTTCTATACAGTTTTTAAATGTTCTGATAAATGCTAGGTCATGAATTAATGATTAACTTATCAGAAATAACTGAAGACAATTTAAATAGATTCATTTCTAAACAGTGTAATGAGGCTTCTTCTGATGGGAAAACACTGTAGCTTTTCTTTACAATATATTTTTAAAACGTTGTACAAAAGTAAGCGCTGTTGGGAGCTTAGGACTTAAGATACAAAGGAAAAAAACTAAAATGAAAGAGGGAAAGGTCATATAAGTGATCATTAAGGTTTTTACAACCTATTATGAAGTCTCATGGGCAAAATAAGTTAAAACTGACAAAGAGTGAGACAGAAGAACAATTTTCTCTGATTTTAAAACAGATTCACATAATTAATTTTGAGGTAATCTGTAAAAACTAATCAGAGATATGATTAACATTTGATATTTTCTAATCACTTTTCAAACAGCTTCAATGAACATCTTAAAAGCTGTTTAGTTGTTAGTATAGAAAGTGGTGAATTAAAACAATTAACATAAACAAACATTTATTCAAATACGTATTTATTCATATAAAATGCGTCTTAGTCCTGGCAATTGGATTTTCAAAAGCTCTCTTTTCACAAACAATTCTATATAATTATTGTACTTCTTTAAACCAAGCAGTGTTAAGTAGTGAATATTCTGTACCCATTTTTTACTTTTTTGGTTGTTTGAGTTTTAAAACTTTATTGAGGAAAACTTGGCAAATACAACTGTATATATTTCAAGTGCACAACATGATGATCTGATATACATATACATTGTAGAATGATTACCAGATTAAAATAATTAACACATCCATCACCTCACAGTTAACTGTGTGTGTGTGAGATGAGAATGCTTAAGATCTACTCTCAGCAACTTTCAACTATATAATACCTTATTATTAACTATAGTCACCATGCTGTACATTAGATCCTCAGAATTACTTTGTTTTATAACTGAAAATTTATGCCATTTGACCTACACCACCCCATTTCTCCCTCCCGCCAAACCCTTGGCAATCAGCGTCAGCATTCTAATCTCTGTTTCTGTGATAATTGTTTTTTTTTTTTTTTAAGATTCTACATATAAATGCTACCATACGGTATCTGTCTTTCTATGTCTGGCTTATTTCACTTAGCCTAACGACCTACAGATTCAGATTCATCCATGTTGTAGCAAGTGCTAAGCTCTTCTTATTTTTTATGGCTGAATAAATAATATTCAATTATACTATAAATATAATAAAACTATATATATATATACACACACACACGCACACACATATAAGGCATTGTCTTTATCCATTCATCCATTAAAAGACATTTAGCGTGTTCTTGGCTCTTGTGATCAAGGCTGCAATGAACATGGTGTGGAGATAGCTTCTTAAGATACTGATTTCACTTCTTTTGGATAAATACCCAGACGTGAGATTGCTGGATCATAGTGTAATTCAATTGTTAATTTTTTGAGAAACCGCCATATTGTTATCTATAATGGCTGTACTGTTTTACATTCCTACTAACAGTGTATAACAGTTGCCTTTTCTCCACATCCTCACCAATATTTGTTATTGCTTATCTTTTTTTTTTTTTAATTAATTAATTTATTTATTTATGGCTGTGTTGGGTCTTCATTTCTGTGCGAGGGCTTTCTCTAGTTGCGGCAAGCGGGGGCCGCTCTTCATCGTGGTGCGCGGGCCTCTCACTATCGCAGCCTCTCTTGTTGCGGAGCACAGGCTCCAGACGCGCAGGCTCAGTAATTGTGGCTCACGGGCCTAGTTGCTCCGCGGCATGTGGGAATCTTCCCAGACCAGGGCTTGAACCCATGTCCCCTGCATTGGCAGGCAGATTCTCAACCACTGCGCCACCAGGGAAGCCCTATTGCTTATCTTTTTGATAATAGCCATCCTAACAGGTGTGAAGTGACTATCTGTTTGTGGTTTTGATTTGCATTTTCCTAATGATTAGTGATGTTGAGTACATTTTCATATACCTGTTGGCCATTTGTATGTCTTCTTTGGAAAAATTTCTACTCAGGTTCTTTGCACATTTTTAAATTGCTTTTTTTTGTTGGTATGTTTTTTTTTTTTTGCTTTTGAGTTGTATAAGTTCTTTATATACTTTGGATATTAATCCCTTATCAAATATATGATTTGTGAGTATTGTCTTCATTCTGTAGATCCCCCTTTCAATTCATTGATTGTTTACTTTGCAGGAGGATTTTTAGTTTGATGTAGTCCCACTTATTTTAGCTTTTGCTGCCTTTGCTTTTGGTGTCTTATCCAAGAAATAGCTGCCAAGACCAATGTCGAGGATCTTTTTTCCCTATGGTTACCTATAGAAGTTCTATAGTTTCAGATATTACATTGGAACCTTTGATCCATTTTGACTTAACTTTGTGAGTGGCATAAGACTGGGGTACAGTTTCATTCTTTTGCATGTGGATACCAAGTTTTTCCAGCATCATTTATTGAAGAGATTTCTTTCTCCATTGTATTTTCTTGTGCCCTTGTCAAAAATCAGTTGACCACATATGTGTTGGCTTATATCTGCACTCTGAATTTTGTTTCATTGGTCTGTGTGCCTGTTTTTATGCCCATACTATACTGTTTTGATTACTATAAATTTGGAATATAATAATAATATAATTTGTGGTATAATTTGGAATCAGAAAGTGTGATGTCTCCAGATTTGTTTTCTTCCTCAGAATTAATTTGGCTATTCAGGGTCCTTTGGATTCCACATAAATATTAGAATAGGTTTTTTTCTGCTTCTGTGAAAAATACCATTGAAACTTTGATAGGGATTACATTGAATCTTTAGATTGCTTTGAATACATTGGACGTTTTCACAAACTAATTCAATCTTTCAGTCCAAGAACATGGGATAGATTAACATTTATTTGTATCTTTTTAAATTCCTTTCATCAATATATTATGGTTTTCAGTGTATAGGTATTTTACCTCCTTGGTTAAATTTATTCCTAAGTATTTTATGCTTTTTGATACTGTTGTAAATGGGGTTGCTTTCTTAACTTCTCCTTAGCATAATTCATTAGTGTATAAAATGCAACTGATTTGTGAGTGTTAATTTTATATCTTGCAACTTTATTTCATTTGTTCTAAGAGATTTTTTGGTGAATGCTCTTGGGTTATCTATGTATAAAATCATATCATCTGAAAACAGATAATTTTATGTCTTCCTTTCTGATATGGATGACTTTTACTTCTATTTCTTGTTTAATTACTATGGCTACAGTATCTAATACTATGTTGAATAGAAATGGTAAGAATGGGTATCTTTGTTTTGTTTCTGATTTTAAAGGAAAAGCTTGTAACTTTTCACCAGTGAGTATGGTCTTGTCATATATGACCTTTATTATGCTGAGGAATGTTCCTTCTATTACTAATTTTTTGAGAGTTTTTATTATGAATGGATATTGAATTTTGTCAAATGATTTTCCTGAACCTATTGAAATAATCATATCATCTTTATCCTTCATTCTGTTAATGTGGTTTATCACATTTGTTGATTTGCATATTTTAAACCAACTATATATTACAGGAATAAGTATCACTTGATCATGGTGTATGATCCTTTTAATGTGTTCTTGAATTCAGTTTGTTAGTACGTTGTTGAGAATGTCTACACCTATATTATCAGACATATTGATCTGTAATTTTTTTTCTTGTGTCCTTGACTGGCTTTAGTGTCAGGATAATGCTGGCCTCATAAAATGAGTTTAGAGGTGTTGTTTCCTCTTGAATTTTTTGTAAGAGTTTGAGAGATATTTGTATTAATTCTTCTTTAAATGTTTGGTAGATTTCACATGTGAAGCCATCTACTCCTGGGCTTGTATTTGCTGGGAGATTTTCAAAGTATTGATTCAATCTCCTTGCTCATTATCATTCTGTTCAATTTTCTATTATTTCATGATTTATTTTTTATTTTTTTAAATTTTTTTTTTGGTGGTACGCGGGCCTGTCACTATTGTGGCCTGTCCCGTTGCGGAGCACAGGCTCCTGACGCGCAGGCTCAGCGGCCATGGCTCACGGGCCCAGCCACTCCGCGGCATGTGGGATCTTCCCGGACCAGGGCACGAACCCGTGTCCCCTGCGTTGGCAGGCGGACTCTTAACCACTGTGCAACCAGGGAAGCCCAGGAGTTTTTTTTATTTGTTTGTTTTCTTAATATTTTTTAAATATAGAAATAAAATAATTGTTGCTTTTAATCTTTTTTTCTTGTGTTGAGAGCATGTTCTCCTGTTTCATCCTTGTTGTCACGTATTGCAGAATTTCCTTCTTTTTAAGGCTGAATAATATTTCATTATCTGCATATGCCACATTTTCTTCATCCATCCAGGGTTTTTTAGGTTGTTTCCACATCTTGGCTATTGTGACTAAGGCTGCAATGAATATGAAAGTACAAATATTGCTTCAAGATTTGGATTTCAATTCTTGTGGATAAATCCTCAAAAATAGGATGGCTGGATCATATGGTAGTTCTATTTTTAATTTTTGGGGGAACCTCCATATTATTTTCCATAGTGGCTGCACCATTTTAAATTTCCACCAGTAGTGTACAAGGATTCCAATTTCTCTACATTTTTACCAACGCTTGATATTGCTTGTCTTTTTGATAACAGCATTTTAACAGGTGTGAGGTGATATCTCATTGTAGTTTCGATTGATATTTTCCTGATGAATAGTGATGTTGAGCATCTTTTTATATACCTGTTGGCCTTTTGTATGTCTCCTTGGTGAAATGAATATTCTAGTTTTTGGCCCATTTTTAAATCAACTAAATTCATATAATTGAGAAAATGTGTCATGTCTGTTGTGTGCCAAAGATAGGAACAACAGGAATCTCCATCAACAGGGCATTGGTTAAATAACATGGTAGAGAAGGAGATTATAGAGAGGAATTGCTATTTGGGGCCTATTAGAATTGTTCTATATTGGGGTAAAAATGGCTAATCCTTTACTTTTTCTCAGTCATTGAATGTGGGCCATCTCAGGTGTGAGCTTGGGACAGGTAGCTCTTTGAAGCTGAGATGTTTGCTGAAGGGAACATCCACTGACAACATTCCCAGAAATTGTGCCACAAGTTCTTTCTTGCATCTCCATGTCTATCACAGTCTACTTGTGATGCCTGCATCCCTTACCTTATATGCATTAAGGCTCTTCCAGGAACCACATGGGGTTCTATTCCTAGGGAAAACTAAAAAGACTAGGACTGGTGAGAAGAACTACAGATCCTGCTGCCTCAGTTGGTCCTAGGACATAACTGATAATTATATTTTCCCTCTTCTACTTTTATTCTAGATTTTTCTCAACCTCAGCTAGTGATGATTTTAGTCTTGGTGTCTTACCTGCTGGAGGTAAATCAGATCCTTATTGCTGAGGCTTCTGAGTCACTGGTCACGATGTGTGTCTCTGGCTGAGATTGCTGCTATTTTTAATGTATTATTAGGATTGGGTAAGGGATTACTGACCAGTATTACCACCTATTTCTCTCTGCCCCCATCAGTTAACAGCATTGTGACCTAGTTCCCCTTCTGGAAATAGGAAGTACAGATTCCCCAAGTGGGTCTTTGGGAGGACCACTCCTGCTCTTGGCACACGATACCATATATACTTCCAATTGGTGACCCAACACTAAATAAGGAACTTTGATTCAGTTATTAACCGTGAGTTGTCCCTCATTACTATTGCCAATAGCTTGCACCAAACCTCTATCAGTCCTGCCTGTGTATGTAGTATGATATGGCCAGGATCGTTAGCTGTTCTTGCACCTCCTTTGCTAGAAAGTAGACCCCTTGGTCTGAAACTCGTTTATGTGGGATTACATGCCGGTGGATCAAACACTCTGTAAGACCCCATGTAGTTGTGCTGGGTAAGGTCTGACATAAAGCAGGTAAACCCATATCTGGAATATTTATCTAGTTTTGTCAGAATGCATGAGTTGTTTTCAAAAAAGTATAAAATTATAAGTGGCTGATGGCATCACCTTCTCCGGAAGGCTAGGGGCCTGTGATACAATTTTCCCATTGAGACTTTCCATGCATGCAACAGTTTTGCACAAATACTGCTAGGTTCTTTTATTTTCTTTAACATCATAGGGTCTGCCGGGTTTTTTGGCCCAAACAGCAAGGCTGTTGCAGAGTAGCCTGCACTACTTGAAGATACTTTCCCAGTTCCAGGCCTCAGTGTCAATTAGAACACTTTTGTGTTACTCATAAAATCCTAAATTTTCCATGTACAGAATATGCTGTTTCTGGAACTTCAAGAAACCTCCAGCATTGTCCTTCTTCCTTTGTTGTGGGAGATGTAAATGGCAACAATTTTTCCTATTTATGATGGGATGTCCTGACATGGCCTTGATTACTAGATCCCTAAATTTTGCTAATGCAACTGGCCTCTGATAATTCTTCCTAATGACGGTGCAGGTTGAGTAGACCCCTGCTGACTGCTCATTTATTTTGCCCTTGGGTTATTTGTGTTCTACTAATCGTTTCCACAATTCTCTAAAGTCAGACCCCCTAGGTAAATGAGGTCATTTTAGAGCTTTCAGCCAGCCTAGCTGCTAATGGTCATTAAGCACATGAAAAGATGCCCAAGTCATTAGTCAGCAGAGAAATGCATATCAGAACCACAATGAGATACCACTTCACACCCATCAGAATAGCTATCATTAAAAGAAACATATATGCACATTCACATATAAAACCACAAAATAACAAGTGTTGGCAGGACATGGAAAATATCAAACCCTCCTGCTTTGCTGGTGGGAATGTAAAATGGTGTCACCCCTGTGGAAAACAGTTTGCATTTCCTCAGAAAAATAAACATAGAATTATCATATGATCCATCATTTACACTTCTGGGTATATACCCAGACAAATTGAAAGAAAGGACTTTAACAGATAATTGTACATCCATGTTCATAGTAGCATTATTCACAATAGCCAAAATGTGGAAACAACCCAAGTGTCCAGTGACAGACAGATGGATATATTCATATATACAGGGGAATATTATTCAGACTTAAAAAGAAGTACATTCTGATATATGCTGCAATATGGATATGAATCTTGAAGACATTATGCTAAGTGAAATAAGCTGGTCAGAAAAGAACAAATACTGTATGAATCCACTTAAATAAGGTACCTAAAGGAGTCAAATTCATAGAAACAGAAAGTAGAATGGTGGTTTCCAGGGGCTGGGGGAGGGTAGAATGGGAGAGGTTATTATTTAATAATAATTCAGATTGGGAAGATGAGAAAGTTGTGGAGATGGATGGTAGTGATAGCTGTACAACCATGTAAACATAATTAATGCCACCAATCGGTACAATTAAATATGGTTAATTTTATACTATGTGTAGTTTACTACTATGTATACATATGTACTCTTTCCAAAAATAAAAAGTATATCAACTTTTCTCTATTTCTTCACCTCAAATGATACTATATACTAATGTATGTCCTCTACTTTTTGCAAAATTTGCCTGTCCCAACACATTAGTCTTACACACCAATTCAGGAAATAATAATCTCATAATTTAATGAATAAATACCAAGAAAATATTATATAAAATATTTATTTTCACTAAGGAATAGCTTTATTCACATTTGAGTTCAACTGATAATCCTCCCCCAAATGATCATATTATCTTCTCAAATTCTCTAAAGTATCTGCACTAATTACAGCATGGGAAAATTGATTTTCAAAACATCTAAGAAAAACATCTAAATATCATCTCTTTCCCTCTTTACTCTGTATCAGTGGGTCACTTCCTGGTGTCATATTACTTATTCACTTTAATATTGTGTTATATCAGAAGGTAAACTCCATGAGGCAGGGGCTTTGTCCATTTTATTCACTCAGATAATTCCATCCCACTTTCTATAAGAGTGCTGAAAATATAGGAGAATTCCTAATAAAATTGTCAAACAAATAATTGAATAAATTTAATTTTCTCACTCTTGATTCCAAGCAGTTGTGTTAGTTGATCCTATTTGCCTGTTAAGTAAAACTTGCTAGGAATTTTAACTCAAAACACATAAGCAATTACTGGATGTGTTTACGAATTTACTATTTAAACTAAACTACATATTTATTTAAATTAATTTTTTTGTTGTTTTCACATAATATTGACCATTCCTCATATCTGTGTGCTCTCTTGGATTATTTTAAGAAATTCTTTGTTTGTAGCCAGACTTTGCAGAAATCTTCAGAATCTGGACAAATTGTCCTTTTGGAATAAATTGTTATGGTAGCATTTCAGTTATACTTGCTTTTTGTTTGTGTATTTGTTTCTGCCTATGGTAATTTTATTGGATAATATTGTTACTTCTTTTGATAGAATCTTTAGTAACATGTGAATTGAGTTATATATCTATGGATAGAGTTATGAAACCAGGTGGATACATAGGTGTGCAAATTTTCTTTCTATACTCTCAGTCCCGCCGTGTCCATGACTCTGTATCTAATTCATATTTACCTCATCTGTAATTAATAAAGATTCAATTTTCAATTAGGTGAATAGATAAATAAAATATCGTAAACAGTTCTTATATAGGGAACATCATATCAAAGTTTTTCTTTGTTATTGAATACATATTGTAACTCCTATTCTAAGATTCCAGTCCTGTAGAACAGCAGGAACTACAAGAACTAACAATACTGGTGTCTGAGTCTTGTGTGGACTCTGTGAAGTAAACTCTTTAAAACAACAAAAACAGCTTCAAATAGCCAACACTTGTTTTTTTAATAATTGGAAGTTAAAGTTTTATGTTTATTCACTTATTTTATTTCATGGATAGCTTAAGTGTTATTCTGTGTAAAACATCCTTACTTCTATTAAGTAATCCGGTTGTTATAAAGCATTTTATTATTGTCTTAAATTATTTTCAATTCTGATATGAAGACCTGGCTAAATCACAAACAGCACGATTGTTTTCTCTAGTCATAGACTTGCAAGTATTCAGGTCTCACAAAAGTATACTATTTGTCACAAAAGGAGTTAGATGCATGGATGAAGATTGCTCAGGGCAAAACTTTCACTGTTACTGACAAAACAAGTAAATGTGCTTTCCCAGTTGATGGCTGGTTAATAGTGTTATCTTTATATACAAAGGATAACCTATAAAATACAGATAGAATTGATATAACACAAATAAAAATACTTATTTTACCAACAGAGTAAGACTTACATAGATTTTTATATTGAAATATATATGCATATAGTATTTTCAGAAAACTTCATTAAAATGGAAATTGGATTTTCATTGAGAGTGAAAAAATGGCAATATCGAGCAAATTTATTGTTGCAAATATCTATGACATGTGATTGCAGCATAATTCTAGCTATATAATTGGGTTTCTTACAAAAGTCAAAGACCCCAATTTTCCCTTCAGTACAAAGCAGAAGGTATGCATATATTACTGTGAGTTTTATATGAAAAATAAAAATAGAATTCTGCTTAATATGTTTGACAATGTTAGCTGCTGAAAAAAAATTAACAAAACATTTAAAACCAAGCAATATAATTTGATTATATGTTTTGGAAGGAAATAATAAACACATTTGGCTTTGCAGCATTCTAGATATTATCAATATTTTATAGTAATTTTTTCATAATTATATATATTGACTTTGTTGATCAAACTACCATAATAATGAGTCTCCAGTTATCACAGTGAGAAAAACAAACACTGCTTTTATTTAATATTCCTTGTTAGCCACAGTGAGCATCTAACATGTATTTAGCCCTGTGACATGCTTTATATAAATTTCTGTCACTGAATTTAATTAGTCTAAAGGCAAAGATATACTAACTCCACTTTACAGATTAAAAATACAAACAAACAGGCTTAGGTATTAAATGTTTTTCTCTAGTAAATACTGCTGATATCTGAGACTCAAATTTACTAGGGATTCAAACATAATTTAACTCCTATGTCCTGATGCTATTTCCAAGACACAAAACTGTTCCAAATTTTGCCATATTTTCTGACAAAGCTCTAAAATATAATGGAGCTATGTTAGCAATATGAATTATCAGACCATTAGAAAAACTTTAAAGTCAATAACTTTTTAAAAAATATTGGTATCTTTTTGTTAATATAATTAAAAACTATTCTTAGTAGGTAAAGTATAGCCATGGGTCAAAATTCAAAAGTTCCAGGACTAAACCTTTAAAGTGAATCCTCTTTATACCCTTGTCACCTACCACATTATTCCCTTTCCCAGGGTCAGTTATTGTTGCCTGTTCTTTCTGACTGTAACTAGTGAAAATTTATTCATAGAAAAACTTAAAATTATATAGTCTTGATGAGAATCTTAGAATATGTGTTAATAATATTGTTACTTCTTTTGATAGAATCTTTACGAACTTAATTTATATACATTGATTTGGTTATCTATGGATAGATGTTAGAGTTACGTAACTAGCTAGATACATAGGTGTGCAGAATCTGGAGAAATTGTCCTTTTGGAACATAATGCTATGGTAGCATTTCAGTCATACTTGCTTTTCATTTGTTTATTGGTTTCTGCCTATGGTAATTCTCTTGGATAATCTTTGCCAAGTACTGCAATGATGTTCAGTGTTCCACAAAGCATGTGACCGGAGAACCCAGCCAGTCTGAATGCTTTACAGACATCTTCCCCAATAAAGTCTCTTTTTTAAGGACTTGCTCCTACTCTTTACATTGAGTAGAGCTTAGCTGCGCAAGCAGTTGAGAGGGAGGCTACAGTTTCAGCCACTTTGCAAATCTCTACAGTTAGGAAGCATGGTCAGACACCTTAGAGGAAGCCAGTAAGGATAAAGAGAGAGGTTTGGAGGGTGAGGTGGCAGCTAGGGAGTGAGGAGTATTTCCATGTGGTAGTTGTAAAAAGTTCTCAGTGTCCAGATAATGCAGGGCTTTCTAGGCCATGTGAACTATTTAGATAGCATTTAAATACCATGGAAACCCCTCATAAAGGATTTTAAAAGAATGATGTGACCAGACACATGAGTTCAAAAGTTCACAGAATAGGGAATTAACATTAGTGTGAGAAGTAAGAGAGACGGGAGACAAAAGGCTGAATAGGAAGATGGCATTATAGAATTTAACAAAAACTGACATGAGCCTTTACAAAGTAGCAGCATTTGGCATGGAGAGCAGCAAGTTTTCAGAGAAGACAGGAAATTAAAACCAGTAAGAATGGTGGTGATTTCAAAGACCAGGTGACAGCTTCTGTGTAAGTGCCCTGTGCTTTTTTAACTGACACTCTTCCCTGTATTCTGGGAAGAGAGCAGACCACCCTAGTTCATCTCAAGATGACAGCAAACAGAACAACTGGTCTTGGGGAACCGACTCGCGGTCTAGTTTGCTTGGCTTTACCTAATTCATTTCTTTCTTTTTAGAAAACAATCATCTGGATTTCTTGCTTGGAGATGAATCCCTGATAGCCAGATTTATGAAATGAGGTAGAATGTAGTGAGAGGTTGATTATACCATATACTGACTTCTGACTACCAGAATCCTCCATTTAAATCCTAGGTCTCATTCTACCAGCCACTGTCTCCCAAGCACAAACCTCTCTTGGGTTCAGCAAGCAAACTGGATTCTTTCTTTACTACCTTAAGCTGTAGAAATACTCTTAGCTGAATGTTGCTCCATTCTACTTTGCACACTTTGCACCTCCATCTGCTTCTGTCTTCCCAAGTATGAGAGGGACACTTCTAGAGGCTTATCAAACATCTCTTCTCCTCCTAATATCTGTCTTTTCTTTTATTCTTTGTCCTGTCGTATGCATGTTGGAAGGTCATGATGACATTCCACAGTATTGTCCCCTGGGAGGGTTCTTCTTTTGAGTCCTTTTAACCTGCTATACTGATTACTATTACATACTAGTTACACTTGTTATTATCACCAGTACTATTATTATTTTATAGGCTCTGACCTCTGATGCAATATTAAGAGGACTAGGATTTGGGGATATTTATTTTTGTACCCATAGCTGTGAGAAATCTTTCAAAATATAACCATTAAGAATGACGTTTTCTATAAATTGTTTCTGTAGGTGCCCTTACATTAAATATGTTCTATTTCTAGTTTTCTATGAACTTCTTTTTCCCTTGTGTCTTGTAACATAAGTAGGTGTTACATTTTATCGCATCCTTTTTTCTTCATATTTGGGGATTATCATGTTTCACGCCCCTTTTATCTCTTGATGTTATGAATTATTTGATTGAATTTTAACAATTTTACCAAACGTGCATTTCAGTAATACATCAAATATGGCTCAAGCCTTTTTCTATGTTAATAAATTAGCTTTGTTAATATGTATTTAGGATGTTTGCATCAATATTTATGAGAGGTTTTTTATGAATTATTGTTCTTTTTATTTTATTGAAGTTTAGTTGATTTACAATGTTGTGTTAATTTCTACTGTACAACAGAGTGACTCAGTTATACATATATATGTGTGTATGTGTACACATTTATTTCATATACTTTTCCATTATGGTTTATCACAGGATATTGAATATACTTCCCTGTGCTATACAGTAGAACCTCATTGTTTATTCATTCTCTATATAATAATAGTTTGCATCTGCTAATCCCAAATTCCCAATCCATCCCTCTCCCACTCCCGCTTTCCCTTGGCAACCACAAGTCTGTTCTCTATGTCCATGAGTCTGTTTCTGTTTAGTAGATAAGTTCATTTGTGTCATATATTAGATTCCACATATAACTGATATCATAGGATATTTGTCTTTCTCTTTCTTAATTACTCCACTTAGTATGATAATCTAAAGGTCTATCCATGTTGCTGCAAATGGCAATATTCCATTCTTTTTTATGCCTGAGTAGGATTCCATTGTATTTATATGTATATCACATCTTCTTTATCATATATCTGTTGATAGACATTTAGGTTGCTTCCGTATCTTGGGTGTTGTGAAGAGTGCTGCTATAAACACAGGGGTGCATGTATCTTATCAAATTATAGTTTTGTCTAGGTATATGCCCAGGTAGAATTGCTATATCACATGTCAACTCTATTTTTAGTTTTTTGAGAAACATCCACTATTTTCCACAGTGGCTGCACCAATTTACATTCCCACCAACAGTGTAAGAGCATTCCTTTTTCTCCACGCCCACTCCAGCATTTGTTATTTGTAGAGTTTTTAGTGATGGCCATTCTGACTCGTGTGAGGTGGTACCTCATTGTACTTTTGATCTGTATTTCTCCAAAAATTTGTGATGATGAGCATCTTTTCATGTGCCTGTTGGCTATCTGTATGTCGTCTTTGGAGAAATGTCTGTTTAGGTCTTCTGCCCATTTTTCCATTGGTTTTTTTGTTTATTTTGTTATCAAATTGTATGAGCTGTTTGTATGTTTTGGAAATTAAGCCCTTGTCGGTCACATCAGTTGCAAATATTTTCTTCCAGTCCATAGGTTGTCTTTTCATTTTGCTTATGATTTCCTTTGCTGTGCAAAAGCTTATAGGTCTGATTAGGTACCCTTTGTTAATTTTTGCTTTTATTTCTATTGCCTTGGGTGACTGACCTAAGAAAACTTTGGTAAGATTTATGTCAGAGTGTTTTCTTATGTTCTTCTAGGAGTTTTAAGGTGTCTTATCTTCTATTTAGGTCTTTAAACCATTTTGAGTTGGTTTTTGATTATGGTGTGAGGGTGTGTTCTAACTTCATTGATTTACATATGGTTGTCCAACTTTCCTAGCACCACTTGCTGAAGAGACTATCTTTTCCCCATTGTGTATTCTTGCCTCCTTTCTCAAAGATTAATTGTCCATAGGTGTGTGGGTTTATTTCTGGGCTCTCTCTTCTGTTCCATTGATCCATATGTCTGTTTTTGTACCAATACCACTGTTTCAATTACTGTAGCCTTGTAGTATTGTCTGAAGTCTGGGAGGGTTATGCCTCCTGCTTTGTTCTTTTTCCTCAGGATTGCTTTGGCAATTCTGGGTTTTTTTATAGCTCCATATAAATTTTAGTATTATTTATTCTATTTATATGAAAATATCATGGGTAATTTAATAGGGATCACATTAAATCTGTAGATTGCTTTGTATACTATGACCATTTTAACAATATTAATTCTTCCAATCCAAGAGCATAGGATATCTTTCCATTTTCTTGAATCATCATTAATTTCCTTTATCAATGTTTTGTAGTTCTAAGCACATAAGTCTTTCACTTCCTTGGTCAGGTTTATTCTTATGTATTTTTTTCTTTTGGTGCAATTTTAAAAGGTATTGTTTGTTTACATTCCCATTCTCATATTTCATTGTTAGTGTAAAGAAATGCAACTGATTTCTGTATGTTAATCATATACCCTGCTACCTTGCTGAATTCATCTATCAGTTCTAGTAGTTTTTGTGTGGAGTCTTTAAGGCTTTCTATATATAGTATCACATCATCTGCATATAATGAAAATTTTACTTCTCTTCCAATTTTTATACATTTTATTTCTTTTTCCTGTCTGATTGCTATGGCGAGGACTTCCAATATTATGTTGAAGAGAAGAGGTGAGAGTGGGCATCCTTGTATTTTTACAGATTTCAGCAGGACGGCTTTCAGCTTTTCACCACTGAGTATTATGTTGGCTGTGGGTTTGTCATAAATAGCTTTTATTATGTTGAGATATATTTCCTCTATACCCACTCTTGTAAAGGTTTTTATCATGAATAGATGTTGAAGTTTATCAAATGCATTTTCTGCATCTATTGAGATGATCCTGTGGTTTTTATCTTTTGGTGATGTGGTGTATCAGATTGATTTGATTTGCGTATGTGGAACCACACTTGTGACACTGGGATGAATCCAACTTGGTCGTGGTGTATGATCGTTTTTATGTGTTTATGGATTTCATTTGCTAATATTTTGTTGAGGATTTTTGCATCTAACTTTATCAAAATATCGGCCTGTAATTTTCTTTTTTGGTAGTGTCTTTGTCTGGTTTTAGTATTAGGGTGATTGTGGCTTCATAGAATGTCTTTGAGTGTGTTCCTTCCTCTTCAGGTTTTAGAAGAGTTTGAGGAGTACCAGTATAAGTTCTTCTTTGTTATGTTTGGTAGAATTTGCCTGTAAAGCCATCTGGTCCTGGACTTTCGTTTTCAGGGAATTACATATATATATATATTAGATTCTATTTCACTTCTAATGATAGGTCTGTTCAAGTTATCTATTTCTTCTTGATTCAGTTTTGGTGGGCTGTATGTTTCTAGAAAGTTGTGCATTTCTTCTAGGTTGTCAGATTTGTTGGCATACAAATTTTCATAGTATTCTGTTATGTTTTATGTATTTCTGTGGTATCAGTTATGATTTCTCCTCTTTCATGTCTTATTTTGTTTATTTGGGTCTTCTTTATCTTCTTGGTGAGCCTGGCCAGAGGTTTGCCAATTTTGTTTACCCTTTCAAATAACTAGCTCTTTGTTTTATTGACTTTTTTCCATTGTTTTTTAATCGCTATCTTATTTATTTCCTCTCTGATCTTTATTATCTTTCTGCTGATTTTAGGTTTTGTTTGTTCTTTTTCTAATTCTTTTAGGTGGTAGATTAGGTTGTTTATTTGAGATTTTTCTTATTCATTAAAGAAGGCCTGTATCACTATGAACTCCCCACTAGGAACAGCTTTTGCTACATCCCATAGATTTTGTATGGTTGTGTTTTCATTATCCTTTGCCTCAAGGTATTTTTAAAATTGATTCTTTGATTTCATCATTGAATCATTACTTTTTTAGTAGCATATTGTTTAGTCTCCATGCAGTTGTTTTTTTCTCATTTCCTTTTCTGTCGTTGATTTCAATTTTCATGCCACTGTGGTCAAAAAAAGATGCTTGAAATAATGTATATACTCAAATTTGTTGAGGCTTATTTTGTGCCCTAGTATGAGGTCAATCCTAGAGAATGTTCCATGTGCACTAGAAAAGAATGTGTATTTTGCTTCTATGGATGTAATGTCTTGAAAATATCAATTAAGTCTAACTGTTCTATTGTATAATTTAGAATCTTTGTTACCTTATTGATTTTCTGTCTTGAGGTTCTGTCCATTGATGTAAATGAGGTGTTGAAGTCTCCTACTATTAGTTTGTTCCCATCAAATTCTCCCTTTAGGGCTTCTCTTGTGGCGCAGTGGTTGAGAGTCCGCCTGCTGGTTCAGGGGACACGAGTTAGTGCCCTGGTCCGGGAAAATCCCACATGCCGCAGAGCGGCTAGGCCTGTGAGCCATGGCCACTGAGCCTGCACGTCTGGAGCCTGTGCTCCGCAATGGGAGAGGCCACAGTGAGAGGCCTGCGTACCGCAAAAAAAAAAAAAAAAAAAAAAAAATTCTCCCTTTATGTTTTGTTTTATGTTTTTTGGTGTTCCTGTATTGGGTGCATATATGTTAACAAGTGTAATAACCTCTCCTTGTATTGATCCTTTTGTCATTATATAGAGTGTCCTTCTTTCTCTTTCTTTACAGCTTTTGTTTTAAAGTCTATTTTGTCTGATATGGCAACCCCCATTTCTTCTCATTTCAGTTTGCATCAAGTATTTTTCCATCACCTCACTTTCATTCTATGTGTGTCCTTTGTCCTAAAGTGGGTCTCTTGTAGACAGCATATTGTAGGCACTTGTTTTTTAATTCAGTCTGCCACTCTGTCTTTTGATTGGAGCATTTATCCCATTGACATTTAAGGTAATTATTGATATCTATTGCTATTTTAAACCTAGTTTTCCCATTGATTTTATATTTCTTCTTTGTCCCTTTTTGTTTTTCCTTTTGTGCTTTGATAATTTTCTTTTGCATTATGGTTATGTTCTTTATGGGTTTTGTGAATCTATCATATGTTTGTGTTTTATGGTTGCACTGTTTTTCAAGTATATTAACCCCTTTGTATATCTACTTATTTTAGACAGGTAGTCATATCAGCTCAAACCCATTATAAAAAAAAAGAATCTACATTTTCTTACTCTCCTTACCCACATTTTATGATTTTGATGTCCTCTTTTTCATCTTCATGCTTATTCTTTTGCTTTTCACTGTGGTTATCATCACTTTCACAGAATTTTTTCTTTTTTTTTAATCTGTGTACTGGCTTATTTAAGTAATTTACTTTCCAATTGTGATTTTCTCTTTCTTATAGATTCTTATTTCTTTTCTATTTAGAGAAGACCTTTTAATATTTCCTTTAAGATAGATTTAGTATTGCTGCATTCTTTTAGTTTTTGCTTATTAGAGAAATTCTTTATCTCTCCTTTTAAATGATAATTTTGCTGGGTAAGGTATCATAGGTTGTAGATCTTTCCCTTTCAGGACTTTGAATATATCTTGCCACTCCCTTCTGGCATGTAACTTTTCTGTAGAGAAATCAGCTGATAGCCTTATGGGGGTTTCTTGTAATTAACTCTGTTTTTCTGTTGCTGCCTTTAGAGTCCTATCTTTATCTTTAATTTTTGCCATTTTGATTATAATATGTCTTGGTGTAGGTCTGTTTTGGTTCATCTTGTTTGCAGTCCATTGTGTTTCCTGTACTTGGGTGTCTGTTTTCTTCTTTACATTTTGGAAGTTTTCAGCCATAATTTCTTCAAGTACATTTTCAATCCCCTTTTCTCTTTCTTCTTCTGGGATGCCTATTATGAGTAGATAGGCATGCTTTATATTATCCCATAGGTCTCATATATTTTCATTTGGCTTTCTGTCTGCTGTTCTGATTGCATGATTTCCATTATTCTATCTTCCAGATCACTTATTTGTTCTTCTGCATTATTCATTATGCTATTCATTGCCTTTAGCTCAGCTTTCATCTTGGTGAATGAGTTCTCTAAATTTCCTTGGTTCCTTTTCATAGTTATAGCTCCTATTTACAGTAACCTGCATATCTATCAGTACTCCTTAATTCTTCAGTATTTTCATAATCTCCTTTTTGAACTTGGTGTCTCTTAAATTGAAGAAGTCAGTTTCATTTTTTGTTCTTTCAGAGGAATTCTCTTGGTCTTTTAATTGGGAGTGGTTCCTCTGCTTCTTCATTTTACTTATATTTCTCTTGCTCTGTGGATTTAGGAGAAACAATGATCTACTGTGGTCTTGGTGGGCTATTTTTATGTGGGAATATCCCGGTGTACCCTGCGTGGGTTTCATATTTTTTGGTGCGAGGGCTGTTTTTAGTATGAATGCCTGCATTTCCTCTTTCTTCAGTGTATGCTGGTTGCTATCTCCTTAATAGGAGATGTGTCTAGTGTGGTGACCAGTGCCTGCACTGGATATTGAGTGGGTCCTCCTCTTTGCTCTGTGGTTGTCATTGCCCTGTCAGGGATAGGGTCTACTCTAGATGTTGGAGTAAAAGCCCTCAGATCTTTCTGAACTGTGTTTCTGAGCTGCGGTACAAAGTAGGTGGGATTTTAGTATTCCTACTGGGAGAGGAGCCAGTGAGTATTCCTCCACCAGAGCTATTCACCAGTGAGTGTTCTCTGTGGTGTCACCTGTTACCCGTTGTGCAGGCTCACAAAGTACACTGTTGTTGGCACTGCCTTTGGCCCTGTCTCAACTTTGCAAATGCCAGCCATAAGCCCTGGTGTCCCTTAGGCATTGTGTTCACAAGGCCACCAGTGCAGATCCATAGAAGTCAGGTCCCAGGACTGTAGTAGTCATGAACCTGGACCCTCTGTGGGAGCTATGGAGGCAGCTCAGACCCTGGCTCAGCCCAGACCCTGCATGCACAGGCCCACAAAGCCGACAGCTGGTGAGGCCCAACCCAGTCACAGAAACACCTCTTGTCCATTCGGATGTCCCACAAGAGCTGAGTTTACAAAGCCACCAACAGAGGTATAAATTCATGGCTCACACAACTGTGGGGAAAGATTTCAACCCTGCTTCCTAAGTCATCCAGCCCCTGGGGCTCAGCCATGGTTTCAGCCCTGCCTCTATGCGTGGGTAACCCACTGGTGTCTGCTCCAGGAGCCCACCAAGGTGACGGTGGGTGTGCAGGTCAACCAAGGTGGCAGCTGGGGCATGGAAGCCAGGTGAGCTGGGAGCCCCCCATTTAGCATCTGGTGTGCACTCTCCCAGAGCCCACAGAAGCTGGGACAAGCATGTGGAGACAGAGACTGCTAAGCCAGTCCCATCCCTCCATTCATGTGCCACTTAACAATGGTGCTTTGCTTTTATGGCAGGCCCAGGCTTCTTCCGTGAACACTCCCGGTTGCAGCCATACCACAATCCAGTCCCTTCAGGCTGTCTTTGAGCAGCCAACATCAGTCTTCTCCCCAGGTCTGTCCTCTAAACCTGGAGTTCCAGCACCTAGCCCCTGCTCATACCAGTGGACACGTGTCTCAAGTTGGGGCACAGAGGGTGATGGCACAGACCGTGTGCAGGGCTCTCTCTGTTCGGCCTGCCACAAACCAGTTGTTGTGCTCTCCTCTGAGCTTCTGAAGCTCTTTTCTCTCCCAGCTGATCTTCCCACCGGTGAGGGGGCTTCCCAGAATGTGGGAGCCTTTTCTCTTTTTCAGCTCCCTCAAGGGTGCAGGTGCTGTCCCACTTCCTCTTTTTTTTTTTCCTTTCCTTTTGTCCTACATGTTTATGTGGAGATCTTTCTTGTCCTTTCAGGTGTTTGAAGTCTTCTGCCAGTGTTCAGTAGGTATTCTGAAAGAATTGTTCCATTTGTACATGTATTTTTGGTGTATTTTTGGGAAGAGGTGAGTTCCACATTCTTCTATTCTACCATCTTGATTGGAGCCCTTCTATGAATTTCTATTCTTATTATGACTATTTCAATTTTGGGATCAAGGTTATGTTGACTTAATAAAAAATTATTCAGATTTTTTCTCTCCTTTTCTATTACCTCCAGAAGATTCTGCATGAGATTGGAGTTATTTTTCCTTAAATATTTGGAATAGCTCAAAGATAAAAATCATCTGAGTCTTTAGATTTCTGTGCGGGAAGTATATTTTATTTCTTTTAGTTTAAATGTACAACTACTCAGATATTGTAGTTCTTGTGTCAGTTTTAATATTTTATATCTAAATTTTCAAATGTAAATGTATAAAGTTCTTTAGAATGTCCTTTTATTAATTTTATTGTCTGTAGGATCCATAAAGATAACAAAATTTTTATTATTTATATTGGTTAGTTATGCTTAAATCTTTTTTTCCCAATCTTTCATTTGACTTACCATTTTCATAATCTTTACAAAAATTTTACTTTTTGCTTTATTGATCCTTTGGTTTACATTTATTTTCTATTTTATTAATTTTTATCATCTTTAAAATAATTCTTTCATATTTTGCAGGTTAATTTTAAATTTGTTTTCTTATTTCTTAGTCTGTATGCTTAGATCAGTGTTTTTCAGCTTTTCTCCTCTCCTATAATATGTATTATAAGAATATGAATTTCCTCTAGGCATGCTTTTTGCTGTACTTTCAAATATTTAATATGTTTTTCAGTTTTAATATTCATTCTTGAATACATTCATTCAATAAAATGTACCTAGGCTATTTTGAATATATTGCTCATTTTCCTATTTGGAATTTTGCTAATTTTCTTTTAAAATTAATTTCTAGTTCAATTTCATTCTGCTTCAAAAACTTTCTCCACATGATCTCAATTCTTTAAAATGTATTGAAATTTGTACTAAGATAGATAATTTGGTTAATTGTAGTAAATATTGCCTAAGGATATGAATATCTTGTTCAGTCTGTGATTGTTTGGTGTAGTGTTCTTTTTATGTAATTTAGAAGAAATTGTTGAAAGTTTTTCTAATTTTCTTTGACCTTTCTGTTATTTTTCTACTTGTTCTTTGAGTTACTGTAATAGATGATTTTTTTAAGTTTTAAATTTTTGTAATTGAATGAATGATTATTTAAACTCTATAGTGCTTTACAGTTTTCAAAAGTTTCACATGGATGATTTCATATAATCCTGTAATAAGCCTTTTTCCCCCTACCCCTATGTTGCCCTTCCCCCCTCTGTCACCCCACTAGTAACCATTAGTTTGTTCTCTATATCTGTGAGTCTGCTTCTTTATTGTTTTATTCATTCATTTGTTGTATTTTTTAGGTTCCACATATAAGTGAAATCATACAATACTTGTCTTTGTCTACTTTAGTTCATTTAGCACAATGCCCTTCAAGACAATCCATTTAGGGACAAATGGCAAAATTTCATTTTTTATGGCAAAGTAATATTCCATTGTGTATATATATCCATTCATCTGTTGACAATTAGGTTGCTTCCATACCTTGGAAATTATAAATAATGCTGGTATGAGCAATGGGATTCATGTATCTTTTCAAATTAGTGTTTTTGGTTTTTTCAGATTATATACCCAGGAGTGGAATTGCTGAGTCATATGGTAGTTCTATTTTGAGTTTTTTGATAAATCACCATTCTGTTTTTCCACAGTTGCTGCACCAATTTACACTCCCACCAACAGTGTGATAGATGATTTTTAATATAATCCTTTATGAATATGTGTCAATTTCTCCTTTTTTAAATTATTATTTTATATAAATTTAAGACTGTGGTATAGGGTGCATCAAATTTAGAGGTGTTTTATCTCCCTAGTGGATTGACCTTTTTATTATTATAAAACATGTTTCTTTACTGCTAGTGATGCCCTTGCCATATTGTTGATACTCTCTCACATTATTATAGTTGTAACAGCTTTCTTGTGTTTTGTGTTTTTATGGTATCTTCTATTCCTTTAGTTTCAGCCTTTCTGTATTCTCATATTGAAAGTACTTATTCTACAAGCAACATATAGTTGTTTTAATTTATTTTTATATCCGATCTGACAAACTTTGTCTTTCTTTAATTACCCAATTCCCCTTTTGTAAGAACTCATGTGAAAATTCCTGGGCAAAAGTTGGGTGTCTTGAAAATTTGGTAGATTTCTTTCTGAAAGATAATGATACTTGTAGAATCCATTAGGTTTCCCTTTTGCTTTTATCATCAGGGAACCCAAAGCTAAATCAAATGCTCTTGTCTAGGTCACCAGTGACCTCCATGCTGCTAAATCCAATGGTCAGTTCTCAGTTCTCAATTTATTAAACCCATCAACAGCACTGGACATTGATGGCCACTCTCTCTTCATTAAAATCCTTTCTTCATTCAGCTTCCAGGACCCTTTACTCTCCTGATTTTCCTCCTGTCTCACTGGTCACTTCTCAGTCTTCTTTATTGATTCCTCCTCATGTCCTCAACCTCTAAACATAAGTGGTCATAGGGTCTGGTTCTTTGTCATGTTCTTATCTCTGTCACACAACCTCCATATGCAATCTCATCTAGCCTCATGACTAAACAGCATCTCTCTGATGATGTTGCACAAATTTACATCTCTAGCCTACTCCTTTTTCCTGAACTTCAGCCCCATATGTCCAGCTGCCAATTTGGCATTTCTTCTTAGACACTGTAGTTAGCTCAGGCTGCTGTAAAATAGATAACACAGTTTGCATGGCTTAAACAACAGACATTTATTTTCTCAGTGTTCTGGAGAAGGAAGGAAACTGGAAGTCCAAGATCAAAGTGCCACCAGGGTTGGTTTCTGGTGAGACTTCTCCTCCTGGCTTGCAGGTGGTCCTTCTCACTGTGTCCTCACATGTCCTTTCCTCTGTGTGTGCATGAAGGGAGACATCTCTGGGTGTCTCTTCCTATTCTTTTTTTATTGAGGTATAATTGACATATATCATTATGTTTCAGCTATACAACATGATTCAATATATGTACGTATTGCAAAATGATCACCACAGTAAGTCTAGGAAACATCCATCACCACACAGTTAGAATATTTTTCTTGTGATGAGAATTTTTAAAATCCACTGTCTTAGCAACTTTCAAATGTCCAGTACAGCATTATTAACTGTAGTCACCATGTTGTCCATTACATCCCTGAGACTTATTTTATAACTGGAAGTTTGTACCTTTTAATCACCTTCACCCATTTCACGTGTCCCGTCCAACCCTCCCAAACCTCTGGCAACCACCAAGGTGTTCCCTGTACCTATGAGTTCAGTTTTTTGTTTTTGTTTTTTAGATTCCATATTTAAGTAGATAAATCTTTGTCTTTTAACTGGATTATTTAGTCTACTTGTATTCTATATTCAATATAAACATAAATATATATTGATCAATTTCACATTCCTTTGTGTTTTCTATTTGCTATAATTCTAGTTTTTATTTTCATTTCTAGTTTCTCTTTCTCTTCTATTTCTATATTCTATTCACTTCTTAATATTGCATTATTTTCTGTTAATACATATGTACAAGGATATATTCTTTTTTCAATTTTTTTTTTCTCTACTAACTTGAACTTTTGGTTTTAAGAAGCACTATAATATGACATCAGTTCTGAAAAGTTTTCTGGTGTTTTCTTTCCTCATACTATTGTTTCTATCCTATTCTCTCTCCTATACTTTTAGAACCCTAACAACACACATCATTGTGAATCATTATATCCACATAGACCCGATGCTTTTTTTCTCTATTTTCAATTTTTTTTACTTTGTACATGACAGTCTACTTTTTATCTCACCTATCTTCCAGTTTGTTAAATTTCTCTTTAACTATGTCTAACCTGATGATATCTCAATCTACTGGGTTTTTAACTTTAGTTATTATACTTGGTTCTTATGACTTCCAAGTCTCTTCTCATGTTCTCAGTGTTATTCTTTACTTTCTTGTACAATTTAATCACAGTTGTTTTAAACACTGAATGTAACTTAGATATATAAATTTCATATGAGTTTGTATTGTCTTTTTTTCCATTTTTGATCAATTCATGCTTTTTAAAAGTCTGATTATTTTTTATTAAGCAAGCAGGATGAAACATGATTGATATGATATATAAAATCTTTAGTTTAAAGATGAGATTAATCTCATCTGTAGTCAGATGAGATTATTTTCTTCCAGGTCATATTTTCTTCTTTTAGCACACAGTGAGAGTAGAGACAGGTATACTTTAATAAAATATCAGAATGAGGTTTTTCAAAACTTAGTTTTAGTTTTAGGGTAAGTTACTGTATTTTGCTTTCAGTCATATCCAATGTGTAGCCCTTTAAAGTCCAGTCAAGAGCCCTGCAGTGTTTACCAGGTTCCTGTTCTTTGGTGAGTCCTTAACTCCATTTTTGAAGTTCACATAAATGTGTAGAGATCAGATAAACTTTGCCCAACTTCTTACACTCACTCGGTCATCTCAGAGTTAGTAAATACTTTGATAGAATGAAACCAACTATTGTCCTCATCTCAATGTCCTTTGCTTCAGGATTGCATTCTTTATTTTTTTAAGGTTTTCTATTTTTATTGGTGAGTGGGCTGCTATAGGCAGAATTTAATGTTTTCTGTACTACTGTTGCCTTTATCTATTCTAGATCATTATATTAAAGACACTTTTATTATTGAAGCCACACAGCTTTATTTTTAATTTTTATTTAAATTAAACTTTCTTTTCATAGAAAATGTAAATCCATTTTAATTTGTTGGCAAAGAATGTGTATATAATTTGTACATCACAATTTTTGTTGTGTACAGTTCTATGCTTTCTTATTTTTATTTGTTTTTCTCCTTTATAACATATATTCAATGATTGACAATTTTTAATCTAATGATTTGGGAAGTATTCACCATAATTTTTATATTTAAAATTCAAATTATTACAACTGTATTTACATAATTTTTAATTGCAAAGAAAAGAATATCTCTTGGTAATCACCCATGAATTTTCAAAACATACATACTTTAATTTCCTGTATCCTTCCAAAACTCTTTTATTTATTGGCAATATGTAGGCTTCATAACCAGACTTTTAGTATTAAAATCTTTATTTTGTTTTTACATATGTTTGCTTACAAATTATTTATGGTTCTTCTTTCTGTTTTATCTCCACATTAATAATATATATTCAGATAAACTACAATATTTACTTCTTTTCAATGCCTACGCTATGTCCTTTTATATCATAGTATTCCATTGTAGAATTATTTACTGTTGCCTATATTTAGAAATGGTTGGATTAAATCTTTAATTATTCTCATCTTGGGAAATATACATGGGTGTGATATTTCCTCAATAATTGTATCTGTGATCACATATATCTGTTGTTTCACATATGGATGCCGCATGGCTGAGTTTAAAAGCATGCATTACAAGCCTTTTTCTCCAACTGTTCTATACAATTCTATTCTAGTGTTGAATATTTGGAGGTGAAGTATTGAAGTATTCCTTTTTTTAAATTCTTTAATAATCCTTTTTCTGTGCATGGATGCTGAATGACTTTGTTCTGACTATTTTACTTTCAACACTTTTAATCTCTAATAAGGAGAATTCCTCTTGTCAGATGTAAATGTAAAAGTTACAGCAATTACTTTTGATAGCTATTCTCCTGAGAGTCAGATGTACCCTTTATTTTTACAGCATCTTCTGTAAATATATTTGAAATAATGATAGACCTAGCTAGAGGAATTCAAGAAATAGTATTTAATGCTGAAAATAAAGTTATTTTGTAACACAAGGTAATTGGAATCCCAGAGATTCTCTCTCTCTGCTTCTTCATGGTAAATTCCTACTTTCACGGGGTTTCATCTTGAAGGTAAAAAGCAAATGCCATCTCTAATTATTGTTGTTGTGGTCACGAATTCTTGGAACCCATTAGTACCTAAGTCTGTCTTAAATGAATTACATAGCTGGCCTTGGTTTTTATGCAAATAAACCTATTACTGCACTGCCTTGCTATCTCCAGTTCCCAGAGCAGCAGTCTTCTTTGCCTGCACTATGTTCCCAATTTTAGTTGTTCTGCTAACATGTAATATATTATCTAATTTAATATGCATAAAATATTATAAAATATAAGATGCATTTATAATGCTCTATGTGTGTATGTGTGTGCATGCATTGCTTTTCATTGGTAAAGACATGACATTTTATTTTTAAAATACATCTGTACCCCTTATTTTGCTGAAGTACTTATTGGACATATACACGGGCTCTGCTGGTCATGGTAGGTGGACACTGAGGTTGCCCCCAGTTATCCCTGCCTTCTGACACCATTGTTAATCCCTCCTGCCCTTAGTGTAGGCTGGACTTACTGATGCACCTCTAACAAATAAACTATGGCAGAAATTATGGGATGTCACAGTGAAATTAAATTTTAAAAATTGGTGGCCACCAAAGTGGTCTTTGGTGTTCTCTCATCTTTGCCTTGCATTGTCCTGGGGAAGCCATTTGCTGTGTCATTAGGAAAGCTCAAGGAGATGTTCACATGATGAGAAACCATGTCCTACCAATAACCACATGGCAACTGGGATGCAGAATCTCCCTCTTGGTAGAGCCTTCAGAAAAGGCCACAGCTTTGGTTGACAGCTTGCCTGCAAGTCCATGAGTAACCTTGAGCCAGAGTGCTAAACTGTAACTGGTTTCCTGTACCACAGAAACTGAGCTAAAAGATGTTGGGTATTTTGGCCTCATAAGAGTTGGAGTAATTTGTTCTACAACATAGATTAAAAATATAGTGTTTTTCCTATTTAAGTTGTTCTTCTATCCAACTAAATAATATTTATAGTTTCATATATTAGGGTGGGGGAACCTATTAGAATAAGACAATTAATCATTTAATCATTACTAAAAGATCCTGCAGGTAGAAATTGTGTGTTTTTTTTTCCTTCAACAGTATATACAATTTTGAGAATGAATTCCACAGAGAATAAAGGCAAAAGTGACACCTTTTGTAGTCAAAGTAATTACCCAAATTAATCAGGTCAATAGTTAATGTCCTATGTCATATGAATACCATCCTGAAATCTGACCAATCTATTGAATTGACTTTGTTTCTTCTTGATTTTTCCTTGGTTCTCCTTTACCAATTTAAATCCCCACATGTTATTTTTGTTATTGTCATTGTTGTTGCTATTGTTATACAATTTTATAGAAATTCATCAGGAACTAGGCTTTATTCACATGAACCAAGGACTAAATTGGGGCAAGTTATAAATATTCTTAATTTCTTTTTTTTATAGTTTTAAAACCAGTGAAAATTGCTACAGTATTTCAGGATATAGTTTCTTTTATGTCAATAATAAAGTAAAAAGATCTAACTCATGTATATTTTATGTCATTTTTGGAAATTGAGCACACAGACAGTGGCTAAATCAATATCTTTTGGAAGCTACCTTAACACTTTGAAGTCACTAGAAAGAAGATTTATATAATGCTGAAGCAAAAAAAAAAAGAAAAAAATACTAACTGATTTAGTGTGATTCTGTGTTTACAAGTTTATTTTCATAAATATTCTTCTATCCTAAATTGCCCTTGACAAACAAATTTTTTTGTGTTAACACTGTTGCTTTAAAGCAACTCAGAAGGCTGTCATAAAAACAGCCTTCAAAAATGTCATAAAATCTTAAAACACAATGTCAGATAGGAAGCTCATGAAGTCAAAAGGTCAAGATTTTAAAAACTGCCAGAGACCATGTGATACATGTTGTTATGTTGAGTGAAA
Organism: Delphinapterus leucas; assembly: GCF_059928025.1. Taxonomy (NCBI): domain Eukaryota; kingdom Metazoa; phylum Chordata; class Mammalia; order Artiodactyla; family Monodontidae; genus Delphinapterus; species Delphinapterus leucas. The sequence goes on along the minus strand of NC_143129.1, from coordinate 13,461,247 downwards.
ATTAATCCTTGCAGCTTTTTATTTTAAATTGACTTAAAAATACTTATATTGGTTACTAATTTTCAACTTCATTGGAACTTCAGCAAGTTAAACTCAAGTCATATTTCTAACCACAGATCTGACAAAGAAAGTAGGTCTTAATTTATGTGTAACCTCAAGCCTGCTAAGGTCTGTTGTATTCTTTAAAGATCTTTAGGGAAAGTTTCAACACCAGAGTAGCCTTTAAATCTTGGTTAAAATCCATAGTATTATGACTTATTTACTTGTAGATCACTCTTGCATAATAGACTAATGTTTTCACGTGCAGAATAAAAATATAACACGTGAGTATAAAATATTTCCAAGGATCTCTCTTCTCACTACATAATAAAGATGTTTTGGTCAATATTGAGCTAACTATTGTAGCTTACCTTAAGAGACAAGCATAATCAGTTCTGGGCAGAGAAAGTGTTAGAAAGAATGCAATTAGGTATTCATCATTTTTTTTTTTTCATTCTTGCTGATCAAGCTTGGAATTGGGACTGTTTTCCAAACTCCTTGATAAATGTTGTAAATGATAGAAGTAAAGATGTTATCAACCCAGTGTCAGTCCATTGTTGAAATATTTTCATAACATGATATAAATACTATAGATTTCATTTTGAAATGGGTCTGTGGAAGTCTGAGTATCCCACAAGTCAATTCATTTCCTAATTGCTTAAATATTCTTTAATATAGTGTTTGTATTACTTTGCTGGGGTTCCCAAAGAAAGCACCACAAACTGGGTAGTTCAAATAAGAAAAATTTATTGTCTCAAAGTTTTGGAGGCTGGACATTAGGGATCAAGATATTAAACATGTTGGTTCCTTCCGGAAGCTGTGAGGAAGAGTCTGTTCCTTGCCTCTCTCCTAGCTTCTAGTGTTTACTGGCATTCACTGGCATTCCTTGGCTTTTGCTCCATCACCATGATTTCTGCCTTTATCTTTACATGATATTCTCTCCGTGTGTGTCTTTGTCCAGATTTCTCCTTTTTCTAAGAACACTAGTCATTTTGGATTAGGGGGGCATTCAATTCCAGGATAACCTCATCTTAACTAGTTACATCTGCATGACCCTAGAAGGACACATTCTGAGATACTTGGAATTATGATTTCAACATATGAATTTTGGGGATACATAATTCAACCCATAAGAGTATTTGTTTCAAAGCCCACTGAATAAAGAGAAGAGGGGACAGCTTGACTCCTTACAAATGAGAATGGTAGGTAGTTAATGGGGAATGGGATGGTAAGGTAGCCACGCAGAAGGACACTTAGGTGCCAGGTCATGTCCATTTTGTTTTTTGACTCTTGGAGACTGAATGTCTTCTTGATTTCTCTTCAAAGCCTCCTGTCTCTCCACTTTTTACTTTCCAGGAATTCTCCTTCAGCTTCACCTAATTCTAGTCACACTTAGTTTTGAGCTAAGTAGGTTTTGAGTAGAAGAAAAAAGTAATAAAAGAAAAATAACCATAAAATTAAATTCTTCCAGTTCTTATGGAAATTTTTCTGTATTTCGCTTTGGTGAACATTGAATCTTGATTTCATTGAACTTTTATTACAAAGAGACTTTATTACATTTTATTACCTTTTTCTTATTTTGATCTATGTAGAGGTTAGGGGATATAAAATACTGACCATGTGGTGTCAGTGAGAGGGCAGAATATGGCAGAAATATAGAGAAAATACATAGATTATGTTATGGACTGAATATTTGTGTCCACCCCCCAATTCATATGCTGAAGCCCTAATCCCCAAAATGATGGTATTAGGAAATGTGTCCTTGGGAAGTAATTAGGTCTAGATGAAGCCACACGAGCAGAATTCCCGTGATGGGGTCAGTGACCCATAAGAGTAGAAAGGCACCAGAGCTTCCCTCTCTACCATGTGAGGATATAGCAAGAAAGAAGCCCTCTGAAAGCCAGGAAGAGAGCTCTCACCAGAACCCAATTATGCTGGTACACTGATCTCGGACTTCTTAGCCCCCAGAACTGTGAGAAATAAATGTCTATTGCTTAAGCCACTAGTATATGGTATTTTATTAAAGTAAGCCTATCACATGAGCACTTAATAATATCTTGAAGGATGTTTCTGGGAGATCTCCTTGTTCACCACACTTAACTGTTATTTGTAAACTGTATTCAACGGAACAGAAGCATAACTGAGCTGAAGAGCCTTGGGTGACTTTAAAGTACTCAGTTTGAGATAACTATATCAGGGCACAGCATTTTATTCAAAGACACACACCTGGGATTGTTTGAAACATGATCGTTGTTTCATGAAATCTTGTCCAATGAACCACACTAATGTTTAACGTTCTGAAATCAGAGTGTGATTACTTTTGTCATTTTCTGTAATTACAAAATAGATGAACTATATTTCCAGTTCTGATGAAAGAAGCATAATAATGCTGCATTAGCAAATGGAAACCTAATTAACCAAATACATGTAACATCTGAATAATTACTTCTAATATAAAAATAATTATTATATAATTAAGTAGCTTCAAATGGACTAAATGCATTTTACGAAGCCTATCAAAAAGCAAATGTCACATCTTACCACGTATAAATAAAACCCTGTACAACACTTTCATTTTACTTATAGACAACTATATGTTAGTATTTTATTTTTTAACTGCATCCATCATAGTTTATAGAACTAGCTTTTGGTGTCAACAGATGAAATCTCTAATGAGTTATGATCAGAAAAAGGAATACAGATGTACTGTACTTTCCTAATTAGTACAGCAGCTGTTTGGCTGACAGTTTGAATGATGTTTTTTGTGTTTATTCTAAATTGCTTTTATAATTTATGGACAGTTTTGTTTGAGCTTCCCATATTCTTCTTTTGTTTACTTTTCAAAGAAGCAGGATAAACTAACCTTAGGTGAATTACCTATTATATTATTAAATTAGGATTATATACACAATGACCAAATAACCAAATAGTATAAGTTGTATGATGTAAATGCATACAAAATACAAAAACGTATTTCAACATAGAAATATATATGACATGAAAATCTATATGAATAACTATGTAACACTCTACAAAGAATGTAAAGTGGACCTACACATCTTAACTATTTTAAGAAAATATGTATCTCAAGCATATTCCTGAATGGAAGGCTTAAATTCTTCCTTAATACACTTATACAATTAAAATAATTTGAATAAAAAACCAAGTATGATTTACATGAGAAAGTGATAAAAAGTTTTTAGGGTTATTCCAATTTTCATGTGTATGGGGAAAATAAGAGTCTAGAAATATCTGGAATATAGAAAGAATATTGTGGACAAAAAAATATCACCTGTCATTTCAGTAAACAAAGAATGTTGCAGCTATCAAGCCATCAGCCACTGCAGCTGCCCCCAATGATGTGCCCTGAGGGAAACTTAGGATGGAGAAAACCAGGATACTGGCCCTAAATAGTTAAATGCACATCAAAGAAATAATTTTAGTGAGCCCAGACTTGCATCTTCCCAGACAGAGCAAAGCATTAAAATCATTAACTTGAGTTGTCTGTTATTTGTGATTAGCAGTAATATTTTGATGTTCAGTTACATGTTTTATTTTCAACAAAAGCTCTATATATCCTGGCTCCTCCCTTACCTCTTTTTTTTTTTTTTGCTGTACGCGGGCCTTTCACTGTTGTGGCCTCTCCCGTTGCAGAGCACAGGCTCCGGATGCGCAGGCTCAGTGGCCATGGCTCACGGGCCCAGCCGCTCCGCGGCATGTGGGATCTTCCCGGACTGGGGCACGAACCCGTGTCCCCTGCAACGGCAGGCGGACTCTCAACCACTGTGCCACCAGGGAAGCCCCTCCCTAACCTCTTTAGAGCAGTTCCTCAGAGCTATCTGAGAGGCTGTATCCCGGGCTGTAGTCCTTAGTCATGCCCCGATTAAAACAATTCTCAACTTTTAGGTTGTGTGTAATTTTTTGATCGATAATATACTACAGAATAATTTGTCTTAAAATATCACAAAATATTTCTTATAGGTGCAGAAATGGGCAGACATATTAAGATAAAAACTGCAGTCTCAATTACATATAAAATGTAGTATGTGATACAAGTAGTACTTGAATGAGAAAATGACACTTCCACTTATTAAATCTAAGTTAATTCCTGATGCATTAAAGAGTTAAATAAAAAAAAAATCAACCATGAAGGAACAGGAAAACATATGTAAACTTTTGCCTGTATAGATTGGTTGAACATAAAAAAAATAATTAGAACAAGTACCTGACCAAGAGGACCTTAACATTCTCTGCAGCTTGACTTAATTTTAGAAAAGCTTCTTCTTCCTGACTCTAGACCCTGGACCTCCCTTTTCTTAAAGTGTTTACTTTAGAAAACTTATCACTGTAAATCCTTTCTCTGCATCTTTTAGATGTAAATCTTTTTAAAAGTCTCTTGCCTGTTTTACAACCCAGTAATGTCTTTCTCAAGGACTTGGGATTCATCCCTTTGAAATGTAGTCATCAAAAAAGATGGCACCTCTATCCCCAGTTCCTGTGGGAGGGTAGAAGCCTAACTTCTCTAGTCAGGGGTGCCTTGCTCCAAGCTGCAGAATTACCTCTAATCATGAAGTTAAGAGAACATTGATTTTTTTTTTCAGGGTAAAGCCAATTATCAAACACAGAGTGAGGTGTCCTCCTCTTCCCAGCTCTTAAGACCCTATCATGTTTTGCTTTTTAAAAAAATGTTATTTTTTTTATTGAAGGATAGTTGATTTACAATGTTGTGACAATCTCTGCTGTACAGCAAAGTGACTCATTTATACACATATAAGCATTCTTTTTTTATATTCTTTTCCATTACGATTTATGATAGGGTACTGAATATAGTTCCCTGTGCTATACAGTAGGACCTTGTTGTTTGTTCATCCTATATGATGTTCTGCTTTTTATTTCCGTGGGGGTTGAGTTCAGACTCAATTCTGGCAACAGTCCCTTTCTGCAGTAGTCTTAAATTAAGTCTTCCTTATCTAAGTTTGTCTGGTTCAGTTTTTGCATTGACACAAGACTTCAGACCAGCCCAGGAGCTTATTGTAATGGCTGTAAAACTGGAGGACAGATTAAATTTCAACTGTATCACTTACATCAGGACACGCATAGATAATAGTAAAATCCAGTGAAATAATGTGAAAGTGATGATTTTCGAGTATTTATTACCTTTGTTTTTAGTATAAGTATTTACTTGTGATATCTGTGGCCTCAGAGGGATTTTTATGCTCTCAGGGTCACTCACATTGCTCTGGAGTCACCAGTCACCTGCACACAAGGCACAAGTAATTGGTGACATCCTCAGGACATTGTTGAGTGCTTTCTTGAAAGAACTAATTGAAGAGTTAATTGAAGGTCATTTTCCATGTTGACCAACACACTAGCAGGAACAGGTGACTTCTGTGCCAGCTCTTGTGATTGATAGAGAGACGGTATAAATGAAATTAAATGATACATATAGATAATCTGCTGTCAGGTTAAAAGAAATTTGAAACAGTTTGGGAATGAGGGAAATGCAATGTATACATTGATACGGGATTAAACAAATTGTGTAAAGGAGGGTATAATAAACACTATGGATTGGGTATATAGATTCATTACAGAAAAAATAGTTTTAAAAACCCAAACAAACTGTACTGTACTCCATATATGTCATAATTATGCACCAAGCTTAAACAGATGACTGGCAGAATTTTTATGAGAAGCATTTTAATTGCCCAAATACATTAGCAAATCATACTTCATTCTTAAAAATAATAATACTAATTCTTGAATATATTTCTTTCAGAATATTTCTCTAACAACAGGCAATGATAAGTAGTCATGGTAGCTCATTAAAATCTGTTAAAATATCACAGCATCCCTGTTATTTGTTCTACAGCCATAAAGAATTCCCATGGAAATAAATACCTAGGAATGTACTCCTTTTATAAGGTGTTAGGATAGAATTTTCAAAAATTCTTTAACATTATACATCTTACCCTTTCAAAACTAAGATCATTAATAGTTTTGTATATAATGAAACAGATAAATTTCTATATAATGATATTGAAATATTGAACCATCTTAATTCATTGCAGAAAATGGTGAATTGTGGTTGAACAAGCAAGGTAAACTGTGAAATTTTAAATTTCAGATTCTGTCTTTTCTGCAGTTAAATTTCTATGCTGATTCAGGATGCTTTGCTTCAGAATTCAGGTGAGTCATTGCATTTTCACACTGTTAATAAACACAAACTTAAAGCTAGAAGATCACATTAGTCTTAAAATGCCAACTCTCACTAGAGACTTTCCTTCACTTTATAAAATAACTGAAATATTGCATCATTTAATGTATTCTTATATTCAAGCTATTTTAGTAACTTTCATTTTAAATGACACTTAGGCAACTTAAACTTTTAAGAATAATGTGTTAGATTTTCTTTTGAAAAAAGTAATCCATAACAAAGTGAAAAAAATTAGGAAAATGCAAAGAAGTATACGGAAAAATTATATGATACTATTACAGTTTAATGTTTTATCTCTACATAGCTTTTAAAATTTTTATATGACCATACAGATCAAGGTAATTACTGATTTCTTAGTATTAAAGGACTCATAAAATTTTATCTTTACTTTTATTTGTATGAAAAAGATGTTTCTGTTATCATTAATGCATAGCTTAACATAGTCTTCTATGCATAATCCAGAATAGGTATCTACATTACGTAGACACTTAATTTGCCAAAGTTCCCCCAATTACCTTGCCGTTGTCAAGTCCTTGGGTTAAGTCATTTGTTTTCTTTAAAGTGAGAGAATGAAGGCTACTTCCAATCTCAGATATCTGACTCTGTCAGAGGAAGTCATTTTCTTTCTTTTGCACATAGAGCATCTTGTATTGAAAACAAACAAAAGGAATAGTAAAAATTACCTCTCCTGAGCAACGTTGCAGGAACTGCTTCATTAGGGCAAATACCTTCAACTATCACCATTTTTACTTATGTCTAACATGTTTGGAAACTGTAATTTATTTACAGCTTCTCTAGTAGAGAGTATTAAAATATATTCACAATATATGTGTGTAATTATTGTTTAAATAAAAGTATAAATGAGTGGTTAAGAAGTGGAGCAGAAGAAAAGTAATATATTTTAGAATCAGTGAGAAATGTACTAATGAGGAATAATAATTTTCACATTACTATATTAATTAATTCTCTTTATATCAGCAATATGCTTTTAATACACCAGGCACATAATCTAAAGTTTGTGTGAGCATAACACTCTAAATATACTAAATAGCAATTATTTTCAGAGTCTCGGGTTTACTTTTTTGGATTGTAACATTTTTAGATTCAATTCACTTTTATGTATTTGATTATGAAATTTGATGGACAAAATTATGGGAAAGAGTATGGGTATGAGAGGTGGAGAAAGAAAAAGATTTAAATATCAGTTGAGAGTACTTCACTTCCATTTTAAACCTATAGGATCCCAAGGGAGATATTTGTATTGTAAATATTGTGAAAGCAACAAAATCTCCAAATACACAGCATTACAGAAATGCTAATTTTTTTCTAAGTTAGCACATGATTTCCTGGTTTCCTCAATGGCTCATTTTCTTCCTAAAATATTTAGGAATATTTAAATATTAAAACACAGCATATGTGTCATGTTACTAGTTGATACTAACTTAAAATTTCATGTATTTACTTTTCACTAATTTTTTTCTTTTTTACTCTTTGTATATGTTTGTTATTCTTAAATTATAAAAACTCAGAAGTATTAGTAGATATTATATTTTCCCAAGATAATTTACCATTGATGCTTTTGCTCCCCTTGGAATCTTTCTAGAGAATTTAATTGCAGCCAAGTAGCAGCATATAAAATTGGCTTCCTAAAATAAATAAAGCAAAACAATACAAAGCAAAATGTCCTTAGAATCTGCTGGCAGCCACAAACCAAACTTGGGCACTCTGCTCTGGTTATTATTATTGCCATCTTCAATTACCGGTTCAGTTATTACTTAGCCACTTACTATTTCTATAACCATATTTGATGAGACTAGATTTTTTAAAATATATACAATTGTGAACATATTGTAAAATTAGGGAATATAAGAACAACAATTTTGACCATAGTATATTGTTCGTTCAGTTATTACAACAAACATACTGTCGCATAATACATGTACGTTTTAATCATTAATTTCTTTGGTAATGTAATTTGTGGAGTAGCGACAGTGTTCCCCAGCTCACTGCTAGTGCAGATCTCTAAAATGCCAAACAGGTATCTGTGCCACAGAATAACATTAACATATTTAATTACCGGGACTATTATTTTGCTCATATGTAAATCTTAGGTGGAAAGTTTGCATTAAAAAATAGAAATCTTCAGGAACCATAGTTATGCAGTGAATTCCTTGCACCTGCAATGCCTCATGCTTTATTCCTTAAAATGGTCAGTGCCTGATGTGTTGTGTATTCAGTTCCATATTAAGTGTCCCGGTGCTTGTTGAAGTTCATGTTGGTACAATTTGAATGTTGGAAGCAGAGGGGATTTTCCTTTAGACTCGGCCTCCACTGACGTAGCAGACCTTCCCAGCATAGGTGCTTCTTTTGTCTCCTCTCTTGCATTCTGAATTTTCTGCCTCATCTTTCATTACTTAAGGGCTGCTGTCGACTTAGCAGACCCTCTGAATAAAACACAAAGGCTACAGGAGTGGGTGCAGGACCACAACCAGAATGCTGCAGTGGGAGCCCTCTGTAGGTGCTTAATACTCCTCTTCCTTTTAACAATTACTATCCAAGTTCTTCCTCTTCCTTTGCCTCCTCTCCCACCAGATAATTATGTCATTTTTGAGTGGTTTCTCCAATATTCTTTTAGAACATATTTCTCTGTTAGAGTTTCATCAAAACGCTTTTAGCCTCATGACTTCCTAAATATCTCACCTTAATATAAATAAATAGAACTTGCAGTAGAGAAGAAAATAAATATTAAAATCCCAGAAAACTTTTTACTTTTAAAGGAGAGGTAAAAAAAAAAAAAACACGAAAGGATAAGTAAAATACAGAGTTTGATAAGTAAGAAAATAAAATGAGATGTAATCATTTTATATCATTTCAATTGAGAAAAGTTCTAGATTATCGTGGATTATAAAATAAACTCCAGGGAATAATGAAAGTTCTTATAGTTTATAGTAATTTTTCAACAATGAGAGTGAGTTATTAGATATTGGGATGCTACCTCATGGAATTTTTAATTGCCAGATTTTAAAAATTTATTTAACACCATCTGAGGACAGATTATATGCTTAAATTTGCCTTTAAATCCAGTGAATCTGTATCCAAAGTCTTTATTTGTTAATTTCCACTTTTAAGGAAGTACACTTTTTATGAATGTGAATATGATTTAGACCTTTTCAAGTGTGTATGTCCTTTTACATATAAGCACACACATAAATAAACTTTCTATCAGTGTGAATATTATCTAGAGATTTTCATGTTTAAATTATTTCATATTTAAGTGTCCTCTAGGTTTAACATTCATAATATAATGAACAGGATTTTAAGTGTATTAATGACTCTTCCACTGTCAGTAAGAAAAGCAGAGTCATCCTTCAAAACTTTCCCCTCTAAAATAATTAAAACATCCTTTCACATATAAACACACACATATAAATATACAAAGTTATATAAGTGATAGTCCAAAGAATACATGGTAACACATGGACAGGACGAACTTCTATTCAAGGTAAGTGTAGGTCTTTAGCACAACTGTGCGGGGCAGGCAGGGGCAAAATGGCTCCTTATTGAACTGGGAAATCAGGGAAGATTAGGTGGAAGGAGTAGCTTCTTATTGGGCTTGAGAATATGGACGGCTTTGTAATGTAATGTGTTATTTGTGAGGAAAGTGAATTGCATTCTTTGAAACACATAGTAATCAAATGGTATAATAGATTAATAATATAGCTTTCTGACAAAAGCTCTGACAGCTGTTTGAGCTCATTCGGTTCTGCTGAATCTCTCCACAATGTGCTTCGCAATGTGAATGGCTCTATGCCTGGTGATATATCAAGTGAAGTTGCTTTTAGGAAAAATATTGCATATTGTGATTAGGGCCAAAGTGAACACATTTTAAAGGAGGCACCCTTATAGATGGTTGAAAATAACATCAGTGACCAAATGTATCTGACTTTTGAATGTCTCAAAATGTCATTCTATTCTTGAAGCATAGAGTTAAAATAAAGCTCCATTTCCCATGGTTAGAAAATTATACATTTAGTTCCTTGCTTATATATTGCCATCAGTAGAACACCTAGTAAAAGCCATGTTAAGTAAAAGGAACCACAATTGCTACTCTTTCAGTGCAATGATTTTTTTCTTAAAAATTCTCATCATATTTTGAGTTATCAAATATTAGATCCAAGGAAAGTATATTATCATTGTCATTTCTTGCTTACCTTGTAGAGGTACAGCCACTGAAACAAAATAGAACTCATTCAATTTTTATATATGCATTGATTGTATATTTTGTGCTGAACAATATTTTATTTGGTGAGAGTAAGAACAAAGAATTGAAAAACATGTTTTGAGAAGAAATTAAAGTGCATGTGAGAAAGAGAACAAAGCAAGACAAAACATGCGTTACGTTATGTTAAAGGACCCATGAGGATCTTAGACTTTCAGAGGATAGATGATTATATTCAGGGTGAAATCACTATAAAAGCTAATACTTAGAAACACTGTGAATCGTTAGATATGAATAGGCAGAACCAGGGAGCATGGAAAAAAGTTCCATGTGAGGATATTTTACGAAAAATGGTATATAAAATGATTCAATAGAAAAAAAGAAGGAAAAGCAAACTGAACTTATTGAGTATCTACTATATCTTAGGTTACCTTGGGGTTATTTATTATTATCACTAAAATCTAAATGCATTTTCCAAGCCCACACACCTAACAGACAGCTGCTTGCTGAAATTAAAATGCAGGTTCATTACTGGCTTGTGAATCTGTGAACTGATACTCTGGTCTTTCCACTGGCTATAACTTGTATGTATTTTTAAAATGGAATGGCTGTGATTATGAAGAGATTTATATCATCTGACAGAACCATTGCTTTGTTTTATTTTATTTTAAATTTATTTAAGTATAGGTGATTTACAATGTTGTGTTAATTTCTGCTGTACAGCAAAGTGATTCAGTTCTACATATATACATATACATTTTTTCATATTCTTTTCCATTATGGTTTATCACAGAATATTAAATATAGTTCCCTGTGCTCTACAGTAGGACCTTTTTGTTTATCCATCCTGTACATAATAGTTTGCATCTGCTAATCCCAGACTCCTAATCCATCCCTTTCCCACTTCCTTGGCAACCACAAATCTGTTCTCTATGTCTGCGTGTCTGTTTCTGTTTCGTAGATAAGTTTATTTGTGGCATATTTTAGATTCCACATATAAGTGATGTCATATGGTATTTGTCTTTCTCTGTCTGACTTACTTCTCTTAGTAGGATAATCTCTAGGTCCATCCATGTTACTGCAAATGGCATTATTTCATTCTTTTTTATGGCTGAGTGATATTCCATTGTGTGTGTGTGTGTGTATATATATATATATATATATATAAAGCACATATTCTTTATCAATTTATCTGTCAGTAGACGTTTAGGTTGGCTATTGTAAATAGCACTGCTATGAACATAGGTTTCATGTATCTCTTTGAATTATAGTTTTGTCTGGATATATGCCCAGGAATAGGCTTGTTGGATAATATGACAACTCTATTTTTAATTTTGTGAGGAACCTCCATACTGTTCTCCATAGTGGCTGCACCAATTTATATACCCACCAACAGTGTAAGAAGTTTCCCTTTTCTCCACACCCCCTCCAGCATTTGTTATCTGTAGACATTTTAGTGATGGCCATTCTGACTGTTGTGAAGTGGTACCTCATTGTAGTTTTGATTTGCATTTCTCTAATAATTGGTGATAGTGAGCATCTTTTCATGTGCCTGTTGGCAATCTATATGTCTTCTTTGAAGAAATGTCTATTTAGGTCTTCTGCCCATTTTTTGATTGGATTATATGGTTTTTGTTGTTGTTCTTGAGTTGGATGAGCTGTTTGTATATTTTGGAAATTAAGCCCTTGTCAGTCACATCATTTGCAAATATTTTCTCCCAGTCAGTAGGTTGTCTTTCGTTTTATTTTTGCTTTCCTAGATTTGGGTTTACTCTATGTTTTTCTTTACTTAATTTTCCACATTGTGACAATTTGTTCATTCTTATGTACTCACCACTTGGCTCAATGTACAAGCAGGTATTAATGAAAATAACAACCAAATGTACATAAACAGTATAACTGTAATAAGTTATGTAATAGAAATGTAAACAGGCTCTCCTTGCAGTGTAGTCTTCAAAGAAAATGTGCCATTATGCCTTGGTCATAAAAATAGTTGGAGCAACTGTAGACAGAAATAAAACATAAGGCATTAAAGCAATAGACAGAGTAAAGGCACAGCTGAAAAAGCTATGCCTGTCAGGAATTAGTGATTTTATAAATTATGAATTGATGTGTAATGAATTACCCCACTATTTAGCATCTTCAAACACCAAATGTTGAACATATTACAGCTTCTGTGGATCAGAAATTCGGTAACAGTTAGGTTGGGTGGTTCTGCCTCAGGGTCTTTCATGAGTTGAGTTTAGCTGCTGGGTCTATAGTCATATCAAGGCTCTACTGGGGCTAAAGAATCTGCTTCTTACTTTTCTCCCTTGGTTGTTGGTGGCCTCAGTTCCTCACTGAATTTTTCAGAGGCTTCAGATCCCCACCATGTGAGCTCACTCCTTAGGGCTGCTTGCTTCCCTCAGAGCAAGTGATCCAAGAAAGAGAACCCAAGGTGGAAGCTGTGGTCTCTTTATAGCCTAATGTTGGTTGTGGCATACCATCATTTCTGCCGAATGCTACTGGCTGCAAAGACTAACGCCAGTACACGGGGCAAGTGACCTAACAAAGATGTGAACAGGAGGAGGCAGGAATCTTTGGAGGCCCTTTAGGAGACTGGCTACTTACACAGAGCAGGAAATTCTATATAACCAGGAAAAATACTGCTCACTCTTCCCCAAGAAACATTGCACAACATCTGCACAAACTGAGTTTGTTAGAGCTTCTGGTACCTAACGAGCAGAGGCCTGAGATGTTTTGCTTTTTTCTTTTTAAAATTCTTTTCCATTATGGTTTATCACAGGATATTGAGTATAGTTTCCTGTGCTATACAGTAGGACCTTGTTGTTTATCCATTCTATATATAATGGTTGGCATCTGCTAATCCCAAACTCCCACTCCCTCTCCCTTGGCAACCACAAATCTGTTCTCTATGTCTGTGAGTCTCTTTCTGTTTTTTAGATAGGTTCATTTTTGTCGTATTTTAGATTCCACATATAAGTGATGTCATATGGTATTTGTCTTTCTCTGTCTGACTTACTTCACTTAGTATGATAATCTCTAAGTCCATCCATGTTGCTGCAAATGGCATTATTTCATTCTCTTTTATGGCTGAGTAGTATTCCATTGTATATATGTACCACATCTTCTTTATCCATTCATCTGTGGATGGACATTTAGGCTGTTTCCATGTCTTGCCTATTGTGAATAGTGCTGCTATGAACATAGGGCTGCATTAGCCATCCTACAGGGCAGGTCCCCAAACAAATTATCCATCTCAAAACACCAGTAGTGCTGAGTTTAAGAAACACTGTTGAGGTAAGCTAGAAAGTATACAAGAGGCTGTAACAAAAATAATTTATGACATACAGATTCTCTAAATATTCTTTTTATGCACATTCTGAGGGAGCTAATGAAGGAGATAAGCAAGTAAAACAAGAGAAGTAAAAATAATAATAAAAACAGTGAGATAAATGATCAAAGAAAAAAATGTTTGCCTCAGATAATCTGATTTTATATATATATATGTAAAACCAAATGAAAACTTTTCACAAATGAACTAAGAATATTTTTGAGAGTTGCAATAAAAATTGCTTTTACATAAACTAAAATATGTCACAAACAAATATCTTTTCCTGCCATTTTGATTTTCCTCTTTTATCCGTGAGTTAGGAATGTTCCCATCAAACTAGGAAGCAGGGTTCTTCTGTTTCTCTAATTTTATTAATACTATTTAGATTTTCCCCTGCCTAGCAGAAATTGCCACCTTTGTATTTCTACATTATTTAAGAAAGGATTGAGTTTTTATTTGTTGTATAATACATGGTGAATTTTATAACCTTATGTGTTATCACTATATTTTGCCAAATTTGTCCAATATTTCAACCAATTTGATTCTCTCCATCTCATTTTTGTAGGTATTATTGTATAATCTTACAAAAATAAAGTTTATTTCTCACCAAGTAGTCTATACTTATGCTGTACTTCCAAATTTCTGTCTTAATCTCCTTTATTCTGGAACAGGTGAACACTTTTTATTTTAGGACAAAATTATCCTCTTTTTTCTTTATAAAAAAAATCACGTTGGTGACCCTTACCTATATATGCTGCCACCCTTTTAAGTTCCTTCAGAACTAGCATGAACATTCACATAGTGCAAAAGCATTTACTTACCCATCTTTTTACCTGTTAATTTATGGCTACTTTATACTGTATTAAATACAAGGAGAAGTATTACAATGATTTTAGGCTTGGATTGAAGATTATCAATTAACTCAATGTGGTGATAATTTGTGGACTTTAAAGATGTTGAGATTACAGTTTACAGTGACATACTAATTCTTTGCTTATAACATTTTAAGAGATTTACAAAACCAGACATTTGGGAAAAATCCATTGTGATAATTATTATATTTGGTTAAACATAGGTGTATATATTTCTAATTTTAAACAATATATGTGGACACTTAATTTATAATAAGTGAGATCTAGAAAGTTTAAACATGAGGAAATAAATTTTAGGCATATATAAAGAGAGTATTATTAAACTATAGTAGAATTAGGTAGAAAGAAAGCTGTTTGCAAACAAATATTATTTGCCCATGTAATTTGTACAAAGTCATACTTTTTGGAGATGTTACATGGACTTTTTCACTCAACTTATAAATATCTCTATTTATAAATCAAGTATTTACAGACTTTTAAAATCTTGTTTAAATGCTCCAAGAGTTCCAATCCCTTTCCTACCCCAAATCTTATAATCAAGACCATTAGCTTAAATCACAATTAAGACATTCTTTTCAGAGTTGATCTTCTACAGAAAAGTTTGCCTCAGAACTAAAATATTAGTATTTTCTGAGAAAATTTCTTATAGAAAATCTCATGTTAAAATTTTCCCCAAATGGTAACTGAAATTTATAATTGTGCTTGAAGTTATGCCATTTAGAAAGATAAACACAAGAATGAGAATACTACAATGTCCACTCAGGAGGAAGTACAAGTTTGTCAGCAATGAGTTCATAAAGAAATGACTGACAGTCAAAAGTGAAGCATCACTTGAGAATGTCTTGGTGGAGAAATCAGCATCCTTCCAGAAAGCAGAGTATGTGCAGAGTAGTTCTCTTTCAATGCCAGTTACTCATATACAGTAAAGATGCAGAAACATCTTTATAAGCTTTTGAAAAGATCCCTCAGGTAGTTTATGTTAATAATACCAATCTGAGGGGAACTTAACTTGGTATTGCTTGAGATGAATTCAGGAGACCAATATATTTTCTCTCTGTCTCCTACCTTGTGAACTTAGTTTAATAGACATACACCATTTAGCCAGTAGACGCGCAGATAGAATAGTTAGTAGCAAAGCCATGTTCCTACAGACATTCAGCAAAGAGAATAAGTACAATTCTGATTATACAACCAGAGAGACATGGGGGAATTTATTCCTGGGATAAAATAAATAAACTCAACCCTGAAGATATCAATGAAATATCCAAAGTTTTTTTGACTTAAAGAAAAATGTACAACATAAGAGTTGTGAGTTTAAATTTTATTCAGGGACGCTACTAAGGATTATAGCCAGGGATGCAGTCTCTCAGTAGCTCAAAGGGAACTGCTCCGAGGGGTAGGGGAGAAGCCAGTTTGTATGTGAATTTTTGGCTAGTGCACATGTGCAGTTAAGCATACATCTTGGTAAAAGATTACTTGCCAGTCACAAAGCACAGATATCTCTGTAAATTTTAGTGCTTTTCTGTGAATGGGCAGATGCAAGAATCTGAGTTCACAATTTTTTCTGAGATATAAGTATCTAAGGGGCCTGTTTTTCCAAACACAGAGTGCCTTATCCTGCTTTTCATCCTAACTTCCTCCCAGGGTGCATTATTGATGAGCAACTACAGTGGCTAATGGTTTAAACCTTGTTTCTTGTTGTTGTTTAATGCTTTGATTCAGCATAGAACCCTTGATGGATAAGTTAGCTTTGTGTGGCTTGAGACCCTTAGATATAAACCCTATTACTGAGTTGTTTTGTGCTAGTCTCAGCCTATCGATTATGATGTTATTGGCTAGAAATGCCTGAGGTCTCTCACCTGGGCCCCAGGTGAACTTCCCACAGACATCTCCCTTTTCCAAGCCAATGTTACCACTGGACTGACCCTTGTGGTTCTTATGATTTTAAGATGCCCCTCGGTAATAGCCATAAGGAAACTTTGAAGGAAAATAAACTGTAGTAATTACTGGAGCATACAAGGTATGCATACAAGGCACTGGAGCATACAAGGTACTCCAGGGGGCACCCAGTGAGGTCACAGGTAGAGAGAGGAAGAGTGAGCTTGGGTCAGGGGATCTGCTTTTATTGGGGTTGACGGGGAGGGTCTAGGGTTTCCCAGGCTCAGTCTTTATTAGCAAATTTAAAATATCAGAGCTGTTATTAAAAGCATAGGGAGAGAGAAGAAGAAGGGAAGAAGGAAAGGGAACAAATGGCCAGTTATCTAAATCAACCAGGATCTTTAAATCAAAGGAGATTCCCTGGTGGGAGTTGGGGGGAGGTCATGTATGCCCAGTTGTCCTGGCTCCTTATCTAGCCCTGTGGTTGGCAGTGTGTTTTGTGTTTATTGGAGATCCACTTTGTTGCAGTGGATGCCTCTTGGAAGTGGATACATTGGCAGTCAAAGCTTAAGTTGGGCACTTGAATTACAAAAAGAAAAGTCAACTGTCAGGGCTTCCACTACGTAAGTCCATAGCTGTGAGGATCTTGGCCAAATCCAGTAGAACCTTTCATCCTTTAGAAGCTCGCCAGCCCCTTGCCAACAGAAACACCCCTCTACTTAAACAGTTTGACTTGCTTAGTGAAGCAAGAGAGAACATGTAAGAAAGCAACTGGGGAGTGTCTCAGAAAGAAGTAAATTAAGGCAAAGTACTTTAAAAATTTTGGGAACTAGTCAGTCATTCACTGGTCTTGGCAGGGTGGGTCGGTTTGCAAACCAAGAGAGTTGCTTGAACAGTAAGTAGAATCCATGGGGCTGTAGAATTGCAGTTAGATCAGTTTGCCTGTACTATTCCAGAAATATGGGTCTGAATGTGTTGCCTAAATGGGCTTGAGCTTAAGTATTTGTCTTGCATATCAGGGTAATTTTTTTGTAAGTCTTAGTACAGTTTTGCAAGTTTTGGTTTCTATATCTATTCTTACGGGCTTGCTTTATTTTACCTAATATTTCTGTGTGCTATGTAGTACACGTTTCATTGTTTTCCAAGATACCTCGTGTTCAATATTGCTAGAAATGGAAATGTCACATTATTTTGAAAATGACAAAAAATATCTTAAATAAATGAAAACCTTGCACTTATCTTCACTATCATGAAGGGCTCTGATGATTGATTTCAGGTGTATTCCTCTTTCCTTACATCAGCTGCTACCTGAATAAGTAGGATTCTTAATCCAAGCATATCATTCAAAGGTAGATCACATCTAAGTAAACATAAAAACATCAAACATCCAAATCCCTGATGGCTGAAGCTAGGAAGGTTATTTAGTATTACATAGTGTCACTGATTTTGCATATTTTTGAAAAATGTTTTACTGTGCACTCAACCTAAAAATTATTCTATTCTTCCCCAGGTTCAGTCCAGCACAATACATGTTTTCTACTTCAAA
The DNA here is from genome assembly GCF_059928025.1 of Delphinapterus leucas. NCBI lineage: Eukaryota > Metazoa > Chordata > Mammalia > Artiodactyla > Monodontidae > Delphinapterus > Delphinapterus leucas. The sequence continues at coordinate 13,443,145 of NC_143129.1, read as the reverse complement.
AGAGCATAGAGAGAGGAGTTATTTTAGGCATGGATAGCAGATGAAATTTCAGAACATATTTTCAAGAAATGTAAAATTTATTGCATGAAACTAGTCAACATTGAATAGTTTTACAATGGTTGGGGAATATACATAAAATCTATATTTTAGGCAAAGTTAATAATTTTCTACACTTGGAATATCTGTCCTTTACAAACCTTATTCATTTGGTCCTCAAACTACTCAGGATTCTGGTGGTCATTATACTCATACTCTGTAACAATCATCGATTATAGAAGATGATTATTTCTACGTGAGGTGATACAAGTAACAGTGTTAATAGTGAGTTAAGAGGAAGAAACTTGATGGGTTTATATCTATGCATATGTGGGTAGTGTGTTTGCACGTTATATAAGAATGTGAAGGGAGTTTTCTTGGCTAAAGCCATCTGCATTTATGTTAGATGTCTGTATGTTAGATGCTTTTGTCAAACTCTATTATTCTATCTATAAACAACATGGATAATGCTACGTAAATAGTTGTAATACACATTTACATTTGTAAATGAAAGATAAAACCAAACTTTGTTAATGTCCCAATGCAATTTAACTTATATGTGTGGATGTATTTTGAAATCCACATATATTAAATATTTAGAAATGTATTTATAACTCAGCATTTTGCTAAGAAGTATACTGGGGATAAACTACAATTTATTTATTAGAACAGTAAGAGAGACAAGTAAAAGCAGAGTCATTTACTGTATACAGGAATATATTCTTACATTTATTTCTTAAAAATTATTTTATTATGTATAACAAAAAATAAATTCTATAGAGGAAGCCCAGAGTTACAAATAAACAATATTAGAGTCAACAATAATTATCTTCCCAATAATTAATAAGGCATTTTACATATTGATGAACTTAAAAATGTGTGTGACAAATTCATGTTTTATTTTATTAAAATTAGTTACACCAAAGAAAGAAAAGCATGGTATTGCTTATCTTGGTAGCATACCAAGAAAGAGAGAAAGCTGTATTGGTGGAAATAAACTCAAGAACAGAGGGAAAAAATAGTCTGGATTCTTTTGAACACTTGTTCCCCTTCAGTTTCAAGTTGACACTCAGAGGTACATTTCACAAAACTGACTAATGTGTTATAGAACAGAAAGGAAAGCGCCAGAGAAATTCTTTTTCTGATTATGTCAAGATTAAAAATAGCAGTCTTAAAAAATGGTCTGTGTGTATGCCAGTTTCAAAATGTCAGCTTCAATATGGCATGGTGGATAAAAAGGAGAGAAGAATGGCATGGAGCAGTGACTTCACAAAAAGGAAGATAACTTGAAATAAATATAAATTTATTTTTCTGGTATGAAGTGTCATTGTTCACAGTTAAAATACACACCATTATCCTTCCAATGTTAATTTATTTCCACTCTAATTTTGGATGTTTCTATTAAATTTTCCAATTTAATATATAAAATACGTATTCTAAAGACAGGCATAATTATATTTCATACCTCCATGATCATTTAAAACATACTTCAAGGTATTTGCATAAGATTTAGTAAGATTAACTTGCACAAATTAAATGATGTAAAGCATGACTAGAGAGATTGATTTCAGCTTTGTGATTTTTATATATCCAAATAGGAGAAGTTAATCAGTAACCAATATGATTTATCATATCACAATGATTTCACAGATATATTCTATAGAAAAGTATATGCTATTATTCATTCACTTTGTGCTTTTATAATCTAAGTTCAAGTTGCAAAACTATATTTAATATATATTAAACCTTCTTGAATGCAAAAGTCATCCACTGAACATTAATTTTATGTATTTGCCAAAATAAAAGTTTTGAGTGGTTCATGGGGGTAGTTTACTAATTACTTAGAATATCTTCTTTAGAAAATGGGGATATTACTCACATTTTGATTCCCAATTCTTTTCAGTATTTTACATTTATACGGCTATGCATGTAAAACTTGTGTCGATTAATAAATAAATGAGGAGATAAGAGATGTCAGGAATAACAGTATCAGATTAGTGTATATTTTACAGATACTCTGATATATATTCTAACTAATCTTATTGTAGTTATATTTGTAAATAAAAAATATGTATTCTCAAGTAATGTCTCAAAGTTTACAAAAATGTTCACTACAAAGGAGAGAGCCTCTCTGCCTTAGCCAATGATATTCTTTTAGATTTTTCTTCATGTTAGTACATGGCATCATCATTGAACGTCTATAAAACTCGTTCTCTCTATCTTACGTGACTCCAATACATAGCCTGTCTATCTCATCACCAGATCATTTATTTATTTTCTCAATCAACAAACATGTATTTGATGCCTCAAACATGCTTGACCTCATGCCAGGAAGTACCAAGTTGAGTAAGGGGTTGGGGTTAAGGAAGGCACATAGCAGACACTCATCTAAGTGAAAGCCAGAGTGAAATCAGAATGTACTGAACTCAGGATGCATGACCTTGGAGGCACAGTGGCCAAAATAAAATCCTGCCAGAGAATTAGGTGCCTTCTTGTTATGTATTTTTTTTTTTTTTTTTTGTGGTACACGGGCCTCTCACTGCTGTGGCCTCTCCCGTTGCGGAGCACAGGCTCTGGACGCGCAGGCCCAAAGGCCATGGCTCAAGGGCCCAGCCGCTCTGTGTCATGTGGGATCTTCCCGGACCGGGGCACGAACCCACGTCCCCTGCATCGGCCACTGTGCCACCAGGGAAGCCCTATTCTCTTATTTCTGATTAATATGCATGTATTCTGAGCGGGCAAGCATTAAATACTTGTTAATGAGGAATATATTAGTCCTTGCAATCTAATATTCTTCCTTTCAGTGAATCTTCTCATTTTTCATAGGTAGATTTTATCTAACAAGGGCATTAATCATTTGTATTAAATGAGAAAATTTTCTAGTCTAAAAGCATGGAAAAATGCTCTCAGAAAATTGCTATATATTTTGGGGAAGTCAGAGTAGGAAGTCATAGTTATTTCAGAAGGAAAAATTTGGTCATATCCATGAAAGTGTATTTTGTGTACATATTTACCTCAATATACTTTTGGTGTGTGATGCACATTGCTAGTGGACCCTTGTGTATGAAGCAGCCGAAAAATGACTATTCAATGCCACCTCCTCGAATGATTGTCAGTGGTCTCATGCAAATTCTATTGATATTTGGAGGAGTGAAGATATATCAAGGTCTATATCATGTTCCCCACCTGCCAGCAGTCCACTGAAAGGAAATTAGAATGAATAATTTATATAATGCAGATGGATATAATACATTTGGGTATCTAGAAAGATACATTATTGGAGTAGTTAATGATTACATAAATGATTACTTTTGCTAGGTACCTTTCTAAGCATTTAGCTCACACAAACACAAACATATAAACAATACACACATACATCATACATATATCTATTTTTCCCATTTAATGTTTATAACAACTTCGTGGAGTAGGTGCTTTTCTAATCTCTATTTTAAAGATAAGAACACTGAGATGCAGAGAAATCATATTACCTGCTCAGAGGCAAATAGCTCATTAGTGGTGGAATTGTTATTTAAGCACAGTTTGGCTCCATAAACCTGCTCTAAACCCAAACCCTATGTTGCTTTACCTTAGATATAGATATATCCGCAGTTGCAGATATAAACATGGATGATAAAACTGAAAAAATAAAGCATAAATGTACATACAGAACATATATCATGCCAACTCCCCTCACTATATTACCTAGAGTAGTCAAGAAAAGATGTCTCAGGAGGGGACACAAAAGGAAACTCAAAAAATATGTATAAAAGTTGTGAGGGCTGAGGTAGAGGAAAGACATAAAGTTATTTCAAAATATATGGAAAAATATTTTAAATAAAATATTTATGACAAAATATTTTTGATTATGAGAATTTTCCTGTCATTTTTATTACAATTTATAATATTTACCACAAACCCTTTCCATTTCTTTGTAGACTGGATAATATGAATACTCATACTTTTTTTAACAACTTCATAATTACTATTTCATATGCACCAGGAAAGTGAGCAACATGTTTATTTTATTCACAGCCATATATTCACTAGCAATGATCCTGACAAGAAATATTGAATTAAGTGAACTCAATTAAGTATATTTTAAGAAAAAACAAAGTAATAAACAGCTTACCTAATTTTCATTTTGAGAAGGGTGGATGCCCCAATTATGAGTTCTCCCAAGCTGTTAGTATCAGTTTAGGCTGATCCTTACTCATACTTACAAATACTTGGAGCCTGACAAATAAGATGGACAAATAAAATAATTGCCTATTGATTTATTTATTTTCTAAATAAAAAATAGAACACACAATTTAAAAGTATTTGATAAATTAAGACTTCTATGTAGCATACCTTGTAGAGAACGCCACAAAATCCAGCTATCACTAATGAAATATACATTTCAGAACATAATCTAAATGTAAAAGGATGTATTTCATAAACTGATATGAAAACTGAGGGAAGTTAAAGCAATATACTTTTGCATTTTTAATTGAAATTTAATAAAATATAATATTACTGTCTATTTCAACCATTCCCATTAGAGTTTCTAACTTTCCAGTAGGTTTAAAATACTAATGAGAAAAGAAAAAAACCCTTCAGAAGATCAAATAAAGGTACATATGTTCTACAGCTAAAAATCCAAGGTAAAATTCAAACAGATTGTTAAAACATTTCAAAATTCTGTTATGTTTTATTATTAATAACTCAACCTACTGAAATGAATTCCTCTATAGACATGATATTTGAGCACTTTGATCACATACTTTCTCCTGAGTGAAGACACACAAAGATAGCTTTTGAATTAGAACTTCTAGAAGGCTGCTCTATGTGGATTTTAGCCCTGCTTAACAAGCTTATTCCAGCTTCACAACCTGCTCCCTGCCATTCTCCCATTAGCCTCATATCTGGCACGCTTTCTGCCTTTGTGCTGACTGGGTTCCTTTGATTGCTTCATTTGGGCACGAAATCTGGATGGTGCTGCTGACATCAGCCAGGAAGCTCGCATCTCATCCCAACCAGGGCTGATCAGGTAAAATCAGTGCAGAAAAGGGTGTGCTACCCTTCTGGGGCTGTAGGACGGGAGTGCAATTTGTCCTTGCTCTTCCTTCATGTTTTAAATCTTGAAACTGATAGGTGAGAGGAAAATCTTTTTTTACAAAATGAATCTTAAAAGCATCTCAAAACCAAATTATCTCATCTCACCTAAACCTCCTCCTCCCATATTCTTATGATGTAAATTTCTATACCATCCAGCTAGTCTCCCAGGTTAGAAAACGCCTCTCCAATATCTTCCCATGCTGCCTCCCAACAAAATTATTCTCTTTGTTAAAATATTATTCTATTTATTATAACTTATTACAATTAAACTAAAATCTTAGAATTCCTGTGCTAGTCTGTGCACTGTTCATGAAAAGCCTGTGTAACTTTTCTAGAGATTAAGTTTCTCAAACTTCAATATTTGTGCCCTGGATACTTATTGTTTCTACTGTTACACACCTACTGTTGTCCCCATAAGATAACTCCCTTTTGATTAATTTAAAACAGTTGCACAGTAATGAATGGGAAATTTGTAATAAATGGAAGTTAGCCATAAACATAATGTTCTTACTCTTAGCTGTAAAATGCTCTGATTCTCTTTTTGAAGATTGGCAATTGTTAGTGTCATGTTACTTTTCCTTGTTGTTATAATCTGAAATACTGAAAAAATTTTGGAAAGTGAACAGGTTTCTGCCTATGAGCTTAAATGTTCTTCATTTTCTCTGCATTTGCAACAATTTTAGATCTTGCAAGGGAACATTATCCCTCACTTTATGCTTATATGCAGACATAGAGGACGGGACCTGTTTGATTTTTAAGGCTTATTTCCACAAAGCATTGAATTAAAATGTTCACCGTATTGACTTGATTCCAGTTCCTAAGTGTCCTAGGGTTGATGTTATAAATATGGGTAGGCACAGAAATATGGAGAGATACCTCCCACTCATGAAGGGACCCATATATCCTGTATATTTCTGCTTGGATATGTATGGCTTCAAATTTTAAGGGTAAATCATGATCCATAGCAGCTCTGGAATCCTTCCATATCATATCTCTCATAGAAAGCAGAAATAAAAAAGGATGACAGTCCCCTACCACCCCCCATTCTACTTTCCTTTCCCCATCTTGCTTTGAACTTCCATACAAGCTGTTTGCTGATATCTCATTGACCAGAAAGCACTCTCACGGGGCCACTCCTGGCTGCAGAAGTGAATGGGAGGTAACGTCTTTTGGTCTAAGCACATCACCACCTCCAAACAATACCATTGTTAAGAAATCAAGACATGGAGGATATTGGGTGCCACTAACATTATCGAATCCCAAATTAATTCCCTAGCAGGGCCTAACCATATTTTAGAAAATAAATTTACTACACGTAAAACAAAATAAGGCATCATGTCCAACATAAGGAGTTATCTTGTGAATTCAAGGTTGGTTTAAAATTAGAAAATCAATTGACCACATTTAGACATTAAAGAACAAATAAATAAAGGTTTGATTATTTCCACAATATGCAAAAAATTGATAAATTAAAATCTACTTATGAAAAATCTTAGCAAAGTAGTAATAACGTTGAACTTTTCTAATCTGGTAAAGGGTATGTAAAACATGCTGCAAACACTGGACTTAATGGTGAATATTCAAAAGCATGCATTCCCTTGAATAAGGAATAAGACAAATATGCCCATTATCATCAATTCAGTTCAAAATTATATTGGATTATCTAACAATATAGTTAAGCAAGTAAATGTTACAAAAATAGGAAAGAAATGAATAAGGAAATATCCACAGAAACATCATTACAGTTAATAAGAACTTTAGGAAGATTTTGCACATACAAAATCAACATACAAAAATCAGTATTACGACAGGAACATGTTGTTAGAAAATGAAAACTTATTTTAAAACTACATTTCAGATAGGCACCAAAAAATTTAAAGTATTTAGGAATAAGTTTAACAGACTATGTTTATGGCTTTTAAGGAGAAAATTCTCATATATCACATGTTGAGAGAAATTAAAGAAGTCTAAAGTAAATCACATGATACAGCCTCTCCACTCACTGAATATAGTGTTGTAAAGAGACCTATTTTCACTAGATAGATTTATTACATCCCTGATGTCAATTTTGTGCATATGAGAGGATGTGTGTGTACACGGAAGTGTGTGTAAATTGACAAGCAGATGTTATATACATCATGGAAAGGGCCAAGAATGGCCAAAATACTCTTGAAGCAGAACATGGTGGGAAGCCTTGCTCTATCAGATGTACCCTTCAAATTTCTGCCAGATATTTCCTCTTAGACAATTAATATAGAAAACTCTTCATCTGGGCACCATGAAATATGTTCCAGATTATCTATTGCAGAATTTTTCTTAAGGGCAAAACTTAAAAAAATATATAAAAGGTTCTCAGTAGTAGATTGGGCACATATATTATAGTATAAATATACCATAAATAAATATAAAAATATACAAAGCTAAACTCTAAGGAGGATTAGATAATCTGCATGGATACATTTTACACATGTAATGGCAAATGAAAGAAAGCAACTCATGAAAGAAGAAGCTCAATAATTCTATGCATAGGAGTTTTCAAAATAGTTGATATGTATAACAAATTTTATCTACATGCATCAAATGATTTGGCCATTTGTCTTTATCTGTTGAATTAAGTAATATTTAAGATCAGGAATGAATAATGGATGTAATTTCACATTATGCATCTAATAGATTGGTGTTTCAGTTCCCTGAATTGTTGAGTTAGAAGAATTTTGAGGTTCCAACTTTGTTCAGTGTGAAAAAAGCATAATGACTTATTTGAAATACTTACCATGAAAACAAGAAAGAGGAGTTTCTATTATTTTTTTAACATCTTTATTGGGGTATAATTGCTTTACAATGGTGTATTAGTTTCTGCTTTATAACAAAGTGAATCAGTTATACATATACATATGTTCCCATATCTCTTCCCTCTTGTGTCTCCCTCCCACCCTCCCTATCCCACCCCTCTAGGTGGTCACAAAGCACCGAGCTGATCCCCCTATGCTATGCGGCTGCTTCCCACTAGCTATCTACCTTACGTTTGGTAGTGTATATATGTCCATGCCTCTCTCTCGCTTTGTCACAGCTCACCCTCCCCCCTCCCCATATTTTTATACTAACTTAAAAACAAAGCAAACAAAACACCATTTCAGTAAAACAACGCGCTGAGATTCACCATGCTATTTGTTTTATGAAACACTTTACTTAACGTAACATACAGAGTACACACATTTTAAACTTTTTTCTTTTTCCTATGTGTTTAATTACCCTCAGCAAGAGTTAGTTCTAAAGGTAAAACAAAGACTGAGCTATTTAAATGGCATAAAAATAAAGAGTATTTTGATGAAAACAGAAATATCTACGTGGCATTGGAAGTAAGCTGGACAAAACAATCTTTGAGAAAACTGAGAGTATGCAGTGAATTCTTAAGAGTGGTTCAAGGAACCATGAGGCAGGGCTCTATGATTAGTCACTTTAGTTCAACACCAATAACAGGAGCCTTGCCTAATGATTCCTTGAATTGCCCTAAATTTAGTTCTAGTCTCCACTAAGCCCTGGGTGATTTGTTCACTTATTTGACGAATGCATCCTTTCTTTTATTATACCTTGCCCCACTCTTGAAGTAGCTGTGGAATCATATATGTTTAGTAATAGCACATATTTAAAATAAACTCTGTGCCTTTAGTATGGTTGCTTGGGAAATACCATGTGTCCCAAAAGAGAGAATTTGAACATAGATATGGTATTACTTTAAGGTGTGAAAATTTTAAATTTCTGTACCCAGCATGGGGCAGGAAGGTGAATGACTTATAGCAGCAGTGTGCTCTTCCTAGAAGTTATTACCAGCTAGGAATGGAATGTAGTAGATTTTAGCCCCTATGGGGTTAAACTTTTGGCAACCGTATTGTTGACCTGGAGACTCATATGCAACAAAACAAACAGTACTATATCAATCAATCAAGTGATGCAAAGGTTCATAAGATTCAATAGTCCTGACACATACCCCATCATGCAGAAGTGTTTGGTTTTAAAATGCCAGCTGGGATCACTCCATTAAGTGGCCTCAGTGCTGCCTTGGTAGTAGTTCTGATAATTTAACCTTTTCCAACAGAAATAGTACTGCCAGTTTTCTCTTTGTACCCGTTGATTTTACATAGGCTATGTTGGTAGTGATTAAATGTAACATTTATTCCCTAAACTGACAAATGCTAGGAAATAATATCTAGATTGGGTTGGGAATAAAAATCAGAAGGGAAATGGAAGACTGGATGTTGTGAATCCTGAGACTAATCAAAAATAAAATAAATTTGGCCCTATGCTCCACCTTGATTTGAATGATATTGAAATGGCACTGTATTACTCTCTGGATTGGGAGAAAAGGAGTGGGCTTGTTGGTTTTATCATTGCTTAAGTCATATTAGTGGGAAATAGTTGAAAGTTTTGGATGAAGAATTTGTGTATATATTTCCAGTCAAGAGAGCGTATAATGTACAATATTAAGAACAACTGCCACACTATGGTTTATTGAATTGATTATTTGTAAAACATTGTCTCTATCATTTGCGCAGGAGTATGTAGTTTTTTTGTTTTGGTTGACTTTATTTTATTTTAATTTTTTTGTCTCCTGTGATTCTGACTCCAAAGGACACAAATGGTTGGTCTACACATAGGTCCCTGAGGCAAAAACAAGAACCCATTTGCTGGCCAGCAATTTAGAACTTGACCTAGTGTGAAAACACACAACCGTTTTTCAAAAACAAGGAATAAATTGTCTGTAAATATGGATAGGGTTCATTGTCTATGTGAATCAGGTTTTCTTGTCTTAAGAATTTCAACAGAGAATACATTGAAACCCTTAAGCTTCTAATGAGAATAGGAATGGTAAATGGAGAGAAAAACAGGTTTACAGGGAGTTCTTCAGCTGAGGTTAAAAATGAAGCACTGGAGAGGTGGTTCTCAGCCCTGACTGTGATTATAGAATCAACTAGAGAGCTTTTAAGAACTGCCGATGCCAGGCCCCCTTTCCAGAGCCCTTTGGTCTTGGTTGGCGCCTAGATATCAGAATATTTTTAAAAACTCTCCAGGTGTGATATGCAGCCCACATTGAGAATAACTGCAATAAATTCCAATCCTGCAGCAAAAATCCCTAGATCAGTAGGCTTATGTTTACTTTCAGTTCAGAAAGCCTGCTGGATCAGAGTGAGTTTCAGCTCTCGGGAACAGAAAAGCCCCTAAATCAAAACACAAACCAACAGAGTAACTTTCTGTCATATAGAAACCCAGTCAGGCCTTCCAAAGCTGTAGAAGTGACTCCATTCTTATCAGGGACCTGCTCTCCCAGCTGGGATCCCTTTTATGAGGCAGAAGGAGAGAACAGACTGGTGGGGGGAACCAGCATCACGACAGACTGAGAAGGGCTCTTTTCCTGCTGCCTGATTCCTTGAGACCCCCTCTCAAATGTATTTGGGAAATAGTGTGTAAAACAAAGTGAAACGCTTTTCTTTGTGGCTGAACTTATCAGTCTTTAATATGTAGGAAACATTTCTGAATTACCAAGAGAAATAGAGTATTTGGTGTTTTCCAAATTTGTTTGTAGAGTCTTTAAAAATAAAATTGCATTCTACGGCTCTTTCTCTCTCTCTGTCCTCTCCCCCCATCCCTACATCTCCTTCACAGTCTCTCTGTCTTCGGAATACAGTTTAAATTGGTAGAAATCAATTTGGGAAACACTATACTACATTATGGTTTGTAGGATAGTGCAAACCATTTGTAACCATTTCATTATGGTTACAAATATAGAGTAGCTATCCCTTTTTCTTTTATTTCTACCTCAATAATTTTCAGTAAAGGAGGATTATTGGATTTAAATATTTTAGGATATCAAAATAAATTTTAAAATTTATAATTATGCTGGTTATTTTATATGCAGTTTTAATTTTATAGGAACCTATTAAACTATAAACTTGCTCCATTTTCAGATAACCCCAGGGAAAATGTTGCAGTTAGTCATGTATCACACCATGCTTTGTTCATTCCTCATACTGCTATTTGAACGGAGGCCTGGTTAATACATTAAATAGTAGAGATTATTATATACTGTTATAAGGAATTAATTTTCATGTTATGGATCAAAGGAATGATAACTTCCCACAGAGAGGAACTTAAAATATCTCTTCTTTTGCAAAGTTCAGGCTCATGGTGCTTATTCCAGTGAAAATGTTCCTTACATTATGACAAACTTGCAGAACCAATATATGTTTAAGAAGTCTAAAGGCTTAGACTTTTGTATTCAAGTAAAGTCAGAAACTAGCTCACTTAAATAATAGTTATTAAACACTATGTCTTAGGCACTATGCTACATACATGTATCACAAACTATTAAAGAAAACAAAACTTTTATTGAACAGAAGACGCAACACAAAAACCATAATTCACAACCTGACACTGAGATTAAGGACTCCAAAAGAAGATTTTAAGAACCTATGGGGTTGGAGGGAGGGATGAGTGAAATAGGTGAGAGAGATTAAGAGGTACAGACTTCCAGTTACAAGTTAAATGAGTTATAGGGATGAAATGTACACTGCAGGGAATGTAGTCAATAATAATGTAATATATTTATACAGTGATGAAGGTGGTCAAAGGTCTAAACTTCCAGTTGTAAGTACTAGGAATGTACTGGGCAACATGATTAATTAACACTGCTCTGTGTTATATATGAAAGTTGTTAAGAGAGTAATTCCTAAGAGTTCTCATCACAAGGAAAAATATTTCTTTTATTTTGTATCTATATGAAATGACAAATGTTCACTAAACTTATTTTCATAATCATTTCATGATGTGTGTAAGTCAAATCATTATGCTGTTCACCTTAAACTTATATAGTACTGTATGTCAATTATAGCTCAATAAAACTAGAAGATTTTTTTAAAGTAATGATTAAAAAATAAAATAAAATAACTAAAGGAAAAATAAATCTAGATAGGTCAGAATTATTCTATAGTTGCAAAGACTAAAGGATATCTGTACCATACTTTTTAGTATTTAGTATTAGTAATTAAGATCACAGTCATAGCTCTAATTGTTTTCAGAGTTTGTGATCAATATGTGTTCAGATATTTTCAACAAAACTTTTTGTTGATTTCATAATATCTTAAGGTAAAGAGTTCCATGAGATATATTATATAAAATACCCTAATCTAATTGTTTATTACTTCACTCTTTCATCAATCAAGTTTCTGGTTCTAACAGTGATGTAAGAAGAAAAGCAAATGCATAGTTAATGAGGCTTATCAGGGTTATGTACTTTACATTTCAAAGTGAAATTCTTACTAAAATATTGGCTAAATCAGCAAAATTGTCTAAAATTATTATCCTTTTAGGGTACATTTTTTCTTATACAAATGTTTAATGATTAAAGAAATATTAATAAATGTATTGTAGAATATAGCTGTAGCTAGTTAACTAAACTTTCACTAATGAGTATTGACTGGACATAGCTATTTTTTGTACATAGCTATTTTTTGTCATGAAAACTAAAATACATTAAGAAATAGAAATGGTTTTTTGTTTGTTTGTTTTTTTGCGGTACACGGGCCTCTCACTGTTGTGGCCTCTCCCGTTGCGGAGCACAGGCTCCAGACGCGCAGGCTCGTGGTCATGGCTCACGGGCCTAGCCGCTCCGCGGCATGTAAGATCTTCGCGGACCGGGGCACGAACCCGTGTCCCCTGCACTGACAGGCAGACTCTCAACCACTGCACCACCAGGGAAGCCCAAGAAATAGAGATGTTTTGATAATTAAGAATCTCGGAGGAATTTTGGTGTCTTACAAAGGATCAAAATATAGTATATATGTACACACACAAGATAAACAATCTTGAAGGCTTATATAGGCTGATCCCACAATATCCTCAAAGAAGGTTTATTAATTTGTGGTATATCCATAAATCAAGGGGTTTCAGTACATTTTTACACTTTGACAACCAATTATAAGTTGAATACTTATTTGTATAATTATTTGATGAATGGCTATCCCCCTTAGTGTAATGAAAGCTCCATAAGAGGAGAGATTGTATGTATCCCTTAAATCAGCATCCTAGGCTAGGGCACTATATACATAATCAAAAATATTCATTAAGTACATGAATAAAGTAAAATCACTGAGACAAACATACTTAGGTGTAGAAGTCTCTACATTTCTCAGACCTTAAAGTTTTTACTAGATTAAAATATTGCATTATGATTTTATATCACTTTAAATATCTAGAAATACATACACATATGTAATCTTATAACAGCCTAGAAACTTATTCAAGGCTAAATATTATTTGCATTTTAAAGGTGTTGAATCTGAAACTTGGTAAATTGCTTTCCCAAGGACATATTTGGTTAATGGCAGAGTGTACACTAATGCAGAATCCTTGCAATTTTTGCATAATGTTAGAGTTTGTACTCAAATAAATGTGTCAAAGAAGAGGGGGACAAAAACAATAATTTGGTTTTGTTATATTTGCTATTTACACATTGAAAGGTAAAAATCAGATTACTTGCTCAAAATATATGTAAGTTTATAGTACATTTAATCCTGAATATTACTCTTAAGTATTAGGCAGATTTATGTAGAAAAACTTTATCAAATTATGAAATTCTCCTTTAATACTAGTTTGTTGAGAGTTCCTATAGAATGGTTATTGACTTTAACAAGTGATGCCTTCTGCATCTAGTGAATTAATTTTTCATTTTTCTATATATTCTGTTAAGATAAGCAAAATTGATTGATTTTTACATGTTAAACTGACTTAATTCCCTGGAATAAATCAATTTTGATCATCTTATCATTTTTATAATTTGCAGGATTCAGTTAATATTTCTTTAGTATTTTACATCTATATTAATGAACAAATTTGACAAATGAATTTTCCCTCCTTTTATTTTTTCCTTTTTCTTTTTATTTATTTCCATCAATATTGAGGTATAATTGACAAAATTTGTATATATTTAAGGTGTACAACTTGATGGTTTAACATACATATACATTTTAAAATAATTATCACAACCAAGTTAATTAATACATCTATTTCCTCATGTAGACATTGGGTGTTTTTTCTCAGTGTATGAGAACATAAGAGTTATTCCCTTAGCAAAATTCAAGTATACAGTACACTATTATTAACTATAGTCATTATTAACTATAGTACATTAATCTAATGATGTACATTAGGTTCCCAGAACTTGTTCATCTTATAATTGAACATTTGTACTGTTTGACCAGTATCTCTCCATTTTTGCTATCCCCAAGACCCCAGTAACCAATGTTCTATGCTCTGGTTCAACTTTTTTATATTGCATGTATAAGAGTTAATACAGTATATGCTTTCTTTGTCTGTCTTACTTCACTTAGCATAAGGTCTTGCATGTTCAACCATGTTGACGCAAGACTTTCTTATTTTTTATGGCTGAATAATCCCATATATGCACAATTTATATATCACATTTTGCCATATCTTGACTAATTTCAATAATGTTGCAATTAATATGGGAATGCAGATATCACTTTGAGACACTGATTTCGTTTCCTTTGGATAAATACCAAGAAATTACTTGCTGGATCATATGATAGTTGTATTTTTAATATTTTGAGGAACTTCCAGACTGTTTTTTAATAATGGCTATCCCAATTTACATTTCCATCAACAGCATACAAGGATTTATTTTTTTTCCAAACCTTTACCAATACCTGTCATCTCTTGTTTCTAAGGAAATAGCCCTGCTAACAGGTGTGAGGGGATACTTCATTGTGGTTTTGATTTGGATATCCTGATGATTAGTGATGTTGAACAACTTTTCATATGCCTGTTGGCCAATTGTATGTCTTCTTGGAAAAATGTCCACAGGTGCTTTGCTATTTTTTTAATAAGGTTGTTTGGTATTTTTACTCTTGAGTTTTATGACGTCCTCATATATTTTGCATATTAACCCCTTATGAGATATAAGATTTACAAATATTTTCTCCCATTCTGTAGGTTAACCTTCCATTTGTTGATTATTTCCTGGGCAGAGCTTTTTGGTTTAATGTAATTCCACATGTTGATTTTGCTTTTGTTGCTTGTGCTTTTGGTGTCTTATATAAAAAAATCATTGCCAAGGCCAATGTCAAGGAACTTTTTCCTATGTTTTCTTCTAGGAGTTTTATGGTTTCATGTCTTACATTAAAGTCTTTAACCCATTTTGAGTTGATTTTTATATGTGGTGTAAGATAAGGGTCCAGTTTCATTCTTTTGCATGTAGTTTTCCCAAAACTATTTGTTGAAGAGGCTACCCATTCCCCATGTGCATTCTAGGCACTCCTGTAATAGAATATTGACTATATATGCATGCATGGCTTTATTTCTGGGCTCGATATTCTATTCCATTCATCTATGTGTCTATTTTTAATGCCAATACCATACTGTTTTGATTACTATAGCTTTGTGCATAGCTTAAAATCAGGCTATGTGATACCTCCTTTGTTATTCTTTCTCAAAATGCTTTGGTTCTTCAGGGTCTTTTGTGGTTCCATATAAATTTTAGGATAAATTTTTTTTCCTATTTCTGTGGGAAAAAAACATTGGAGTTTTGATAGGGATTTCATTAAGTATGATGTTATCTGTAAGCTTGTCATATGTAAACTTTATATATTGAAGTACATTCCTTGTATACCTAATTTATGAAAATTTTTTATCATGAAAAGGTACTGAATTTTGTCAAATGCTTTTTCTACCTCTACTGTGATTATCGTATAATTTTCATCCTTTATTTTGTTAGTGTTTTGTGTCATGTTTATTGATTTGAGTATGCTGAACAATTCTTGCACCCCATGGGTAAATCCCACTTGATCATGATTATGACATTTTAATGTGCTATTGAATTTGAATTACAGTATTTTATTTGGAGATTTTCACATCTATTTCTTTTTAGAGATATTGGCCTGTAATTTTCTTTTCTTATAGTGTCTTTGTCTGACTTTGGTATCAGGGTAATGCCCATCTTTTAAAATAAACTTGGGAGTGTTCTCCCCTCTTCAGTTTTTTGGAAGAGTTTGAGAAGGATTGACATTTTTTCTTCTTTAAATGTTTGGTAGAATTTACCATCTGATTCTGAGCTTTTCAGTGTTGGGAGATTGAGGTTAATGATTCAGTCTCCCTACTTGTTATTGGTCTGTTCATATTTTCTATTTCTTCATGATTCTGTCTTGGTATGTGTATGTTTGTAGAAATTTATTCACGTCTACTAGTTTAATGGCATGCAATTGTTTAGTAGTCTGTTATGATCTTTGGCACCTCTGTGGTATTAGCTGTAATATCTTCTCTTTCATTTATAACTTTATTTATTTGAATCCCCTCACTTTTTCTTGGTTAGTCTAGTTAACAGTTTATTTTTGCATATTAAATAAAATTCTTAACTTAGTTCATTTTTTTCTACTGACTTTCTGGTCTCTACATCATTTATTTCTGCTTAGTTTTTTTTTTTGTTTTTTTTTTGTTTTTGTTTTTTTCTGTACGCGGGACTCTCACTGTTGTGGCCTTTCCCGTTGTGGAGCACAGGCTCTGGATGCACAGGCTCAGTGGCCATGGATCACGGGCCCAGCAGCTCCGCAGCATGTGGGATCTTCCCAGACCGGGACACGAACCCCTGTCCCCTGCATCGGCAGGGGGACTCTCAACCACTGTGCCACCAGGGAAGCCCTCTGCTTAGGTTTTTAGTGTTCCCTTTCTCCTGCTAAATACTGGACTTAGTTTGTTCTTTGAGCAGTTCCTCGAGGGGTAAACTTAGGTTGTTTATTTGAGATCATTTTCTTTTCTTTTTTTTTTTTTTGCAGTACATGGGCCTCTCTCACTGTTGTGACCTCTCCCATTGCGGAGCACAGGCTCCGGGTGTGCAGGCTCAGCGGCCATGGCTCATGGGCCCAGCCACTCCATAGCATGTGGGATCTTCCCAGACCAGGGCACGAACCCGTGTCCCCTGCATCGGCAGGCGGACTCTCAACCACTGCGCCACCAGGGAAGCCCCTTCTTTTTTAATGTAGCCATTTCTCACTATAAACTTCCCTCTTAGAATGTTTTGGCTGCATCCCATAAATTTTTATATGTTGTGTTTTCATTTTCGTCTGTCTCAAGATACTTTTTGCTTTCTCTTTTGATTTCTACTTTTTCTTTTTTCTTTTTTTGGTGTCTATTTGTATTTATTTTTAACATCATTATTGGACTATAATTGCTTTACAATGGTGTGTTAGTTTCTGCTTTATAACAAAGTGAATCAGTTATACATATACATATGTTCCCATATCTCTTCCCTCTTGTGTCTCCCTCCCTCCCACCCTCCCTATCCCACCCCTCTAGGTGGTCACAAAGCACCAAGCTGATCTCCCTGTGCTATGTGGCTGCTTCTCACTACCTATCTATTTTACGTTTGGTAGTGTATATATGTCCATGCCACTTTCTCACTTTGTCACAGCTAACCCTTCCCCTTCCCCATATCCTCAAGTCCATTCTCTAGTAGGTCTGTGTCTTTATTCCCTTCTTTCCCCTTGGTTCTTCATGACCTTTTTTTTTTTTTCAGATTCCATATATATGTGTTAGCATACGGTATTTGTTTTTCTCTTTCTGACTTACTTCACTCTGTATGACAGACTCTAAGTCCATCCACCTCACTACAAATAACTCATTTTCGTTTCTTTTTATGGCTAATATTCCATTGTATATAGGTGCCACATCCTCTTTATCCATTCATCTGTTGATGGACACTTAGGTTGCTTCCATGTCCTGGCTATTGTAAATAGAGCTGCCATGAACATTTTGGTACATGACTCTTTTTGACTTATGGTTTTCTCAGGGTATATGCCCAGTAGTGGGATTGCTGGGTCGTATGGTAGTTCTAATTTTAGTTTTTTAAGGAACCTTCATACTGTTCACAGTGGCTGTATCAATTTACATTCCCACCAACAGTGCAAGAGGGTTCCCTTTTCTCCACACCCTCTCCAGCATTTATTGTTTGTAGATTTTTTGATGATGGCCATTCTGACCAGTGTGAGATGACATCTCATTGTAGTTTTGATTTCCATTTCTCAAATGATTAATGATGTTGAGCGTTCCTTCATGTGTTTGTTGGCAATCTGTATATCTTCTTTGGAGAAATGTCTGTTTAGGTCTTTTGCCCATTTTTCGATTGGGTTGTTTGTTTTTTTGATATTGAGTTGTATGAGCTGCTTGTATATTTTGGAGATTAATCCTTTGTTAGCTGCTCATTTGCAAATGTTTTCTCCCATTCTGAGGGTTGTCTTTTCGTCTTGTTTATGGTTTCCTTTGCTGTGCAAAGTTTTTAAGTTTCATTAGGTCGCATTTGTTTATTTTTGTTTTTATTTCCATTTCTCTAGGAGGTGGGTCAAAAAGGAACTTGCTGTGATTTATGTCATAGAGTGTTCTGCCTATGTTTTCCTCTAAGAGTTTGACAGTGTCTGGCCTTACATTTAGGTTTTTAATCCATTTTGAGGTTATTTTTGTGTATGGTGTTAGGGAGTGTTCTAATTTCATTCTTTTACCTTTACCTGTCCATTTTTCCCAGCACCAGTTATTGAAGAGGCTTTCTTTTCTCCACTGTATGTTCTTGCCTCCTTTGTCAAAGATAAGGTGACCATATGTGCATGGTTTTATATCTGGGCTTTCTATCCTGCTCCATTGATCTATATTTCTGTTTTTGTGCCAGTACCGTACTGTCTTGATTACTGTAGCTTTGTAATACAGTCTGAAGTCATGGAGCCTGATATCTCCAGCTCCGTTTTTCTTTCTGAACATTGCTTTGGCTATTTGGGGTCTTTTGTGTTTCCATACAAATTGTGAAATTTTTTGTTCTAGTTCTGTGAAAAATGCCAGTTGTAGTTTGATAGGGATTGCATTGAATCTGTAGATTGCTTTGGGTAGTAGAGACATTTTCACAATGTTGATTCTTCCAATCCAAGAACATGGTATATCTCTCCATCTATTTGTATCATCATTAACTTCTTATAATTTTCTGCACAGAGGTCTTTCGTCTCCTTAGGTAGGTTTTTAATTTTATTTTATTTTATTTTTTTGAGGTACATGGGCCTCTCACTTTTGTGGCCTCTCCCATTGTGGAGCACAGGCTCTGGACACACAGGCTCAGCGGCCACGGCTGATGGGCCCAGCCGCTCCACGGCATGTGGGATCTTCCCGGACTGGGGCAAGAACCCATGTCCTCTGCATTGGCAGGCGGACTCTCAACCACCATGCCACCAGGGAAGCCCTAGTTAGGTTTATTCCTAGATATTTTATTCTTTTTGTTACAGTGGTAAATGGGAGTGTTTTCTTAATTTCACTTTCAGATGTTTCATCATTAGTATATAGAAATGCTAGAGATTTCTATGCATTAATTTTGTATTCTGCTACTTTACCAAATTCATTGATTAGCTCTAGTAGTTTTCTGGTAGCATCTTTAGGATTCTCTATGTATAGTATCATGTCATCTGAAAACAGTGACAGCTTTACTTCTTTTCCAATTTGGATTCCTTTTATTTCTTTTTCTTCTCTGACTGCTGTGGCTAAAACTTCCAAAACTATGTTGAATAATACTGGTGAGAGTGGACAACCTTGTCCTTTTCCTGATCTTAGTGGACATGTTTTCCCTTTTTTACCATTAAGGATGATGTTGACTATGGGTTTGTCATATATTGCCTTTATTATGTTGAGGCAAGTTCCCTCTATGCCTACTCTCTGGAGGGTTTTTTGTCATAAATCGGTGTTGAATTTTGTCAAAAGCTTTCTCTGCATCTATTGACATGATCATATGGTTTTTCTCCTTCAGTTTGTTAATATGGTGTATCACATTGATAGATTTGCGTATATTGAAGAATCCTTGCGTTCCAGAGATAAACCCCACTTGATCATGTTGTATGATCCTTTGTTAGATTCTTTTTGCTAGTATTTTGTTGAGGATTTTTATTTCTGTGTTCATCAGTGATATTGGCCTGTAGTTTTCTGTGTTTGTGACATCTTTGTCTGGTTTTGGTAAAGTGATGGTGGCCTCGTAGAATGAGTTTGGGACTGTTCCTCACTCTTCTATATTTTGCAAGAGTTTGAGAAGGATAGGTGTTAGCTCTTCTGTAAATGTTTGATAGAATTCACCTGTGAAGCCATCTGGTCCTGGGCTTTTGTTTGTTGGAAGATTTTTAATCACAGTTTCAATTTCAGTGCTTGTGATTGGTCTGTTTATATTTTCTATTTCTTCCTGGCTCAGTCTTGGAATGTTGTGCATTTCTAAGAATTTGTCCATTTCTTCCAGGTTGTCCATTTTATTGGCATTGCTTGTTGTAATCTCTCATGATCCTTTGTATTTCTGCAGTGTCAGTTGTTACTTCTTTTTCATTTCTAATTCTACTGATTTGAGTCTTCCTTTTTTTCTTGATGAGTCTGGCTAATGGTTTATCAATTTTGTTTATCTTCTCAAAGAACCAGCTTTAAGTTTTATTGATCTTTGCTGTCATTTCCTTCATTTGTTTTTCATTTATTTCTCATCTGGTCTTTATGATTTCTTTCCTTTTGCTAACTTTGGGGTTTTTTTTTGTTCTTCTTTCTCTAATTGCTTTAGGTGTAAGGTTAGGTTGTTTATTTGAGATGTTTCTTGTTTCTTAAGTTAGGATTGTATTACTATAAACTTCCCTCTTAGAACTGCCTTTGCTGCATCCCATAGATTTTGTGTCATTGTCTTTTCACTGTTATTTGTTTCTAGGTATTTTTTGATTTCCTTTTTGATTTTTCAGTTATCTCTTGGTTATTAAGTAGTGTATTGTTTAGCCTCCATGTGTTTTATTTTTTACAGATATTTTTCCTGTAACTGATATCTGGTCTCATAGCATTGTGGTCGGAAAATATACTTGATACGATTTCAATTAACTCATTGGTTTTTGAGTAGCATATTGAAATGTGTTGGTTAATTTTCCAATTTTCATTTTTATTTCATACTATTGTGGTAGTAAAAGATGCTTGATATGATTTTAATCTTCTTATACTTATTAGAACTTGCTTTGTGACCCAGTGTATGATCTATCATGGGGAAATTTCTATGTGTGCTTCAAAAGTATGTTTATTCTGGTGCTGTTGGATGGAATGTTCTGGATATATCTGTGAGGTCCATTTGGTTTACAATATTATTCAAGTTGCTTCTTCCTTATTGATTTTCTGTATGGATGATCCATCCATTGTTAAAAGTGGGTATGATACACTACTCTATTATTATTATATTTCTGACTATTTCCCCGTTCAGTTCTGTGTATACTTTAAATATTTAGATGATTCAATATTGGGCTCATATATATACACACAATTGTTATATTTTCTTGATAAACCGACCCTTTATCACTATATCTAGTGACCTTCTTTCTCTCTTCTAATTTTGACTGAATGGGTATTTTATCTGATGTAAGTATAGACACTCCTGCTCTCTTTCAGTTAAGATTTGCATAAAATTTCTTTTCCATGCCTTCATTTTCAGACTTCATGTGCCCTTAAAGCTAACACGAATCTGGTAGGCAGCACATTGTTGGGTCTTATTTGTTATCCATTCAGTTACTTTGTGTCTTTTTATTGGAGAATTTAATCCATGTATATTTAACGTAATTACTGATAGGTAAGGACTTACTATTGTCATTTTATTGGTTGATTTCTGGCATTTTGTAGTTTCTTTTATCCTTTCTTTCTTCCCTTGTTACTCTTTTTTTTTGTTTAGGTATGTTTTAATTTTCCTTTCTCATTAACTTTTGTGTATCCACTATAGGTTTCTTTCCTTTGTGGTTACCATGAGGCTTACATAAAAATCTTATAGCTGTAACAGTCTGTGTTAAGCCAGCAAAAACTTACTTGCAATTTCATATAAAATCTCTTTACTTTTACTTCTCTTCCCTACATATTTTATGCTAGTGATATTTCACATGTTTTATGCATCCATTAAAAAATTGCTGTAGCTATACTTATTTTGATACTATTGCCTTTAAACTTATATTCTAGCGTTAAAAGTATACCCTAATTACAACATTAGAGTAATCTGACTTTGACTATATACTTACCTTTACCAGTGACTTTTACACTTTCATAAGTTTTCATGTTGTTACTTAACTTCCTTTTGTTTCAACTCGAAGACTCCCTTTTTTAGCATTTATTTTCTTGTAAGACATTTTAAGTAATGATGAACTCCCCCAGCTTTTCTTTGTCCAAGAATGCCTTTATTTTGTCTTCATTTCTGAAGCACATTTTTCCCAAGTACACTATTTTTTGTTGGCAGTTATTTTTTGTTTGTTTATGAGGACTCAGGCCAGCATTGATTTGTCTGGTCTCTGCCTGGATGAAACTGCCTGCAGACCATATTCAGTATGACAGGTACTGGGAAAAGGGTTCACCTCAGGACTCACAGTTGGGGTGGATGGTAGACCTGTTACTGGGTGGGCAAGTGGGTGTGGCTCGCACTGGAAGGCCTCCTGCTTGTTCACTGGGTAGGTCCCTGGTGGGCAGGACTGGCCCCAGACCATGGCTGAGAGGAACTGGAGCTTAGTCCCAGTGGTGCTTCAGGGTCCACACCCAGGAGGAAGGTCTCCAGACCTGGCTATGTATCCAAATGTATCAACTGAGCATGGAGTTGGTCTTGGAACTTTTCCATTAGAATTGTAGGGTAGAGAACAAAGAGGAGTGGGATAAAAATGAATAGAATATTGAAATTTGCAGCAATTTTGTGAGCTAGAAAGCCTTAAAAATCTCCCACTCTAAGAACACCAAGTAATGTTGTGCACAATATAACAAGCATCATTTAAAATACCTAAATGAGTTTGCAGGAACATAAGAAATTCCTAGAGGCTAGAAACAACAAAGAACTGTAAACAAGGCTGTAGGTTGAAACAGAAATTCCTGCTGTCCATCTTTGTAACAAAAGACTTGTATTTTAAACATTGCATAATACTATTACAAAATATTAATACATGTAGAAATTCTTAAAAAATAAAATATAAAATTACATACAAAATGTATTAGGTAGAGTAAAAACAAATTAGAGTGAAATGTTTCAAAATGCATTTGTTTAAACAGAAAGACTAAAAATAATAAACAGATATACAAAGTAAGAAAAAGATAAACAACAAATCAAAAGGAAGTAGGAACAGGAAATATAAAGTTCAAAGAAAAATTAATAAATGGAAAATGAATTGAGAGACTCAACATAGCTAAAAATTAACTTTTTGAAAAGACGAATGCAAAATTCTCTCTCAGGTTTGGCAAGAAAAAACAAAAGCAAATGACGAGTGAGAGAGAAGAAAAAACACTTTAAAATTTTAAAAAATAGCATGTGAACTATTGTTAACTAATGGATTTGGCATATTGATAGTTAAATAAATTAGGCAAATTTAATAATTTTATCAAAAGCTGGTAATTAGAAATCATTCAAAAGGAATAGAAAACCCGAATAAACATGCAATCACTAGAAAAGTGGATTCAGTAATAAAACTATCCACAAATATAAAATTAGCACACAAAATATACCACAATAAAAGTCAGACAGGAATTTCATAGGAGGTTTTATCAAACATTCTAAGGGCATGTTATTCTGAACCTGTACAAATCCTAAGATGATAGATATTAATTTTATTATGATTATATAAACTTGATTGCAAAACTACCTAGGAGGTTATAAATGACAGCCATTTTTACTTATTAGCAGATATGTCAATATGCAAAATGGAAAAAAAAAACCCAACCCAAATCCATCGAAGTATAAAAAAACTAGTATATACTGATCAAATTTCTTTGTTTCAAGTAATAAAGACTGCTTTGGCACTTAAAAATCTATCAGTGTAATTTACCACATTACCATAATAAGCAGGAAAAACTGGCAAATGATTCATCTCAACAGATGTAGAAAAGGACTTCAATAAAATTTAAAAGTCATATATAATTTAAAATATTTGATCAAGCAAGGAAATTCCTAATTTTAAAAAGAAATATTGATTAAAAGTCTGTAGGAACTACATACAAAATGATAAATATTAAAAACATTCTCTTTTAAAAACAAATAATTTATAATGCTTAGATTATCACTTTTATTCAGTATTGTCTTACATTGTCCTACAAGTCCTCCAAATACAGTAAAAACCAAAAGGACATAAGATTAATAAGAATGAAGCAGGACAATAATTATTTTCAGATTATCTGTCTTTTTTCATTTAAAATGAGATAATATTGACATAAAAATTTTGGATTAGTATTGTTACTGACTATAAGATCATATAAAAATACACTCCATTTTTATATACTAGCAACAAATAATTATGAAAATAGAATTATATTAAATATTTATAATAGCAATTTATAAATAACAATGATAAGGATTAAATCTATTCTAATATTGTTTTATAGGCATAATTATAAAGAATTAGGGAGCCTCAGGATAGCCTAATAGGTCTATGGAAACTTGAAAAATAAAAAAGTTTGCATTTCAGATCATGATGACTATTCAATAAATAGTTTGGGACAACTGAATGTATTCCTAGCAATTTATACAACATATTAAAAATCAGTCTAGAATTAAATGCTTAAATATAAAAAATTTACATTTATAATATTTAAATATATATATACCCAAATATTTTTATAAGTCCCCTGAAAGGAAAGATTTTTTTCCAACAGCACAAGAAGTGAAACAACAAGAAAATGACTGATACATTTTATTACATTTATACTAAAGTTATAAAAAGATGTCCTGAGGGATTTGAAAATGCCAGTTTCAGTCTTGGAGGTGTCATTGGACACATATACATCTGATAATATATTAATATTTACAATTCAAATGTATAGGAGAGTACAAATTATAGTCACATTGTATTAGTTGGCTATTGCTGAGTAACTAAAACTCTTCAATAAAGAAACTTATAGCAATAAGCAAAGTAAAATGGAAAATGTCCCTGAATGATCTCTGCTGTTACATGCTGGCTCTCCAGAGGCGAATGTAATTGATTGACTGAAATATAAAATCAAACAAGCAGAAAGTCTTATCCTTTGTGTGTTCCTCCTTATGAATAATATGATTAACACAGTGGCATTTTTAGCGCCTCATGTACCCACCATGAATTCTTGCTTTACCCTATGCTAACACATATATATGGAATTTAAGAAAAATAAATGTCATGAAGAACCTAGGGGTAAGACAGGAATAAAGACACAGACCTACTAGAGAATGGACTTGAGGATATGGGGAGGGGGTAGGGTAAGCTGTGACAAGGCGAGAGAGAGGCATGGACATATATACACTACCAAACTTAAGGCAGATAGCTAGTGGGAAGCAGCCGCATAGCACAGGGAGATCAGCTCGGTGCTTTGTGACGGCCTGGAGGGGTGGGATAGGGAGGGTGGGAGGGCGGGAGACACAAGAGGGAAGAGATATGGGAACATATGTATATGTATAACTGATTCACTTTTTTATAAAACAGAAACTAACACACCATTGTAAAGCAATTATACTCCAATAAAGATGTAAAAAAACATATATATATATATATATATATATATATTGCCTGGGCTGCCAAAAAAAAAAATTCATCATGCTGACACAGATGCAAAGCCTAATGCCACTCATCATTTAGTGGATTATACATCATTACTGGGAAAGCAAAGATTAAATGTATAATGTTGACTATTGTAAGAATAATTGAAGAAATTTATAGACATTCTTAAAAATAAGATAAAGATGGAATCATTTCTATGCTGAATTTCTCAAAGCCCATTTAATAAAAAATAAATAAAACAGTAAGTTTTAGAAATTAACTGCTACCGGTTTTCATCAGTATTCAATATTTGTTTACACTGAAGAAAAGCTGTAGTCTAGAATAAGACATGACAAGTTGATATATGTGAGGACTGCACAGATTTAAAATGTATAATACGTAAGTGTGATAAGCATAATGCCATGGTAACTCTAATTCATGGCCTTTAGTCTTTATAGGAAATTATAACAATGAGATAGCAATAAAAATTGATAGCGTCCCAGAAAAAAAGGAAAAAATACGTTTAAAGTGGGACAATACATAAAAGGTAATTGTGGGAAATAATAACAGCAATTCAAAACCTCAGAAATACATTTTCTGAGAAAGTAGATTGAGCAGAAAAAGACCTGAATCTGAAATTTGAGCATTTACATTGTCTAGGAATATTTAACCCAGGAATATTTAACCCAGGAAAATGTATAGGAATGAAAATATCATCTTTAATGTATAATAGGAAGATCTGACAGATATCTAGAAAATAAAATCAGATTGTTTCTTTAAAAAGTTCTCATAGACACGATCTGCATAATCAGAAGATAAGTATAACAAACAGTTGTAAACCTTTAGCCTAAAAAGTACTGTCTTCCAGAGTTTATACTGAATACTAAAATCATTTACATGCATGTGTGCTTGCACACATTGAGGCCAAAATAGATAAAATGCTCTTTCACAGGCAAGTATTCAAGAAGTATCCTATTCAAATACTTGTCTAAAGAAAACACTCAAAAGTGATTTCTTAACAGCCTTTTAAAAACAATTAAAAAAACCTCTCAGGATGTCAAAAGTTTTACAGTGAATGTCTAAAAAGCAATATGTTTCCTATTTTACATATTATTCTAACAAATCAAAAAATTAGTTACTTTCTCTACAAGCTTATAAAATCAGCACAAGCCAGGTTACAACTAAATACAGAACATAGAAAATACAAGCACACAGGTGTTCCTTTATAGCACCCCACCCTAAATTGGTAGTGAATTAAATTAAATTCAGTGAACTCAATAACATTAATGATATCATATAAAAGCCTGAGATAGCCAAATAAAATCAATTTTAATATAGGAACTCAATATTGTATTCAACATTCTATATCAAAGTATGAAAACAATAATATGATAAACAGAAAAAATAAATTTCATAGAATCCACACACTCCAAGTAAAATACCTATAAAATTGGAAATAAAATTATTTTTTAATATTAAATAATATCTACTTTAAAACATATTACATATGGTGAAATGTGAAGAAAACATGAGGTAGCCACATTGTTTTATAAAATTATTTTAAATGTTACTGTATAAATGTTTTAATACTTTCCTTTTTCTTTTATTTCCCACTCCCCTCATTCCTTGTTGGTATCTGTTCCTCACCTTCTCCCCAGGCAACTCATGCTCATAACCTGATGTGTGTCCTTTCAAGCAACCTTAAATAGATTATGTATCTGGCTCTATCTCAATCTCTATGTTTATCTCTATATCTAAATTACCTACCTAAATTCTTACTTACCTAATCATTTGAAAACATACTTACCTATTTGTTTCAATTAGAGTCCAGAGAGGAGACAGAAACCATACCAACTATTTTAACAGAGAAGAATTTAGTATCAATAATTGTTAACTAGTTTTGATATGCACTTCTCTAATAATTAGTGATGTTGAGCATCTTTTCATGTGCCTCTCGGCCATCTGTATGTCTTCCTTGGTGAAATGTCTATTTAGCTCTTCCACCCATTTTTTAACTGGATTATTTTTTTTTGATACTGAGCTCCGTGAGCTGTTTGTATATTTTGGATATTAATCCTTTGTCTGTTGTTTCATTTGCAAATATTTTCTTCCATTTTGAGAGTTGTCTTTTTGTCTTGTTTGTGGTCTCCTTTGCCATGCAAAAGCTTTTAAGTTTAATTAAGTCCCATTTGTTTATTTTTGTTTTTATTTCCTTTACTGTAGGAGGTGGGTCAAAACAGATCTTGCTGTGGTTTATGTCAGAGTGTTTTTCCTATGTTCTCCTCTAAGAGTTTTATAGTGTCTGGCCTTACATTTAAGTCTTTAATCCATTTGGAGTTTATTTTTGTATATGGTGTAAGGTAGTGTTCTAATTTCATTCTTTTAGATGTAGCTGTCCAGTTTTCCCAGCACCATTTATTGAAGAGGCTGTCTTTTCTCCATTGTATATTCTCGCCTCCTTTGTCGTAAATTAGGTGCCCATATGTGCATGGGTTTATCTCTGGGCATTCTATCCTGTACACTATTGGGTGTATACCCTGAGAAAACCATAATTCAAAAAGAGACATGCACCACAATGCTCATTGCAACACTATTTACAATAGCCAGGACATGGAACCAACCTAAATGTCCATCAACAGATGAATGGATAAAGAAGATGTGGCACATATATACAATCGAATATTACTCAGCCATAAAAAGAAACGAAATTGAGTTATTTGTAGTGAGGTGGATGGACCTAGAGTCTGTCACACAAAGTGAAGTAAGTCAGAAAGAAAAAAACAAATACCCTATGCTAACGTATATATATGGAATCTAAAAAAAAAAAAAAATGGTGCTGATGAACGTAATTGCAGGGCAGGAATAAAAAGGTAGACATAGAAAATGGACTTGAGGACATGTGGTTGGAGGGCGAAGCTGGGGCGAAGTGAGAGTAGCATTGACATATATCCACTACGGAATGTAAAATAGTTGGCTAGTGGGAAGAAGAAGCATAGCACAGGAAGATCAGCTTGGTGCTTTGTGACCACCTAGAGGGGTGGTGGGATAGGGAGGATGGGAGGGAGGCTCAAGAGGGAGAGGATATGGGGACATGTGTATGCATATGGCTGATTCACTTTTGTGCAACAGAAACTAACACAGTATTGTGAAGCAATTATACTCCAATAAAGATCTATTAAAAATAATTGTTAACTACGTATATAGAATTATGAAGTTAACCAAACAGTTGCATTAGAAAGAGAGAATATAAGCATATCACAGAGGTAGCAACCACAGAAAACAGCCAGTACTCCTAAGGCTGGGGAACCAGTAAAAATGGTGAAATTAGTAAGGAATGGGTCTTTGGCAGAGGGATACCATAGAGGGCATTTCTTTGCCAAGAAAAATATGAGAAATCACATTACAGCTCTAAGATCTACACTGCACAATTTGTTCACCTTTCTTCTTCAGAGTCACCCGTGGGTGAAGCTGTAAGGCAGCTGTCCACTTGCAGTTGGCCTGAGTGTATCCAAGTAGAATGTGTCTGAGAATTTTTATAGGATGATTTAGGAAAAGAATATGTTAATAATTAATGTGTACTAGGAAACAAGTAAGTTACAACTCAAGATTATTCAGTCTAGTCATAAACACCACTAGTGTCTTATGTGCAGAGTTGAAGTAGTGTTTATTGAAATAAACTGTAGTAAAGTGTAGAGAGTCCCTCAAATTCCCTTTTTTTCTATGATTTAGGGTAGCACAGGTAGTTTGCATGCATATTGTCCAATGTCTAGTAGAGAAGAATCCTCCCCTTGTAATGCTCTACATATATTTAGCATGACAAGGGAACACCTGCAAGCCTGTAACCATCTGAGCAGAGAAGTGGCTTTATTAAAAACAGGGAGATGGGAGACCAGTCACAGGATTAATTTAACTCACAGAAGCTGAGCCAGCTCTCCTTAAATTACCTAAAGGAAGAGAGACCTAGCCTCCAGGACTGTCCAGATTTCCTGTCCTTACTCATCTTATTCCAAATGCATTAAGTACTTTAATGTAAATAACAAAACAAAACAAAAACATAAAGAAATGGGAGAAAAAGAACATAAATTGCTGTGTGGCCTTGGGTAGGAAAGAACTTTGTATCTCACACCAGGCATATAGTTATGTGAAAAAGCAGATTCTAAATCAACAGATGCCTTCTTTATTAAATGGAATATTGTTAAGATATAGGTATACTGAAACCTGTAATAGCATTATGTCTTTGTGGTCCTTTTCTCTATCTTCCTAAATTTCTATGACCAGCATATACTTCTCTTGTTATAGTGAAAAATAAAATGGGCATTATTTTCTGCATGTTTTTAAGTACCATGTCAAAATTATTTGTCAGCTAAGTATTTTCTTCACACTTTCAGAGAACGAATGATCCCTAGGGTGCATCACAAAACATAATATTAAACATTAAAAATAATCAGAATATTTCAAAAATGGCAATTATAAAGGAAGGAAGAGTTAGAAGCAATATAAATTGGCATAGTCAGCCTATTATTTTAGAATCTGGCCAGCACAAATTGGGATGGAACTCATTCCTTGGAAGACTGTTCTTATTTCTTCCCACTCCAGCCATATGTAGGGCCGTATGGTTGTAACTTCCTTCAATTCTTTTCTTAAATGTCGCCTGAACAGGGAAGTCTTCCCTGACCATCTGATACTGAATATAACATCTCTCCTTTGTTCCTTATGCCTTTTATGGCTTTGTTTGTTGCAATATCATAACCTGGTATATTAATTTTACTTGTTTATTGTCTTTGTGCCCAACTAGATTATAAATTAGAGCAGGAATTGAGTGAGTTTCATTAGCTATCTTATGCCAAATGAGTAGAACAGAGCAATGGATGTGATAGGAACTCAATATTTTTGAATGGTTAAATAAATGTAAAAATGATATACTTAGTGATCACATTTTACTTTTGGAGAGGTCTCTTGACTTGTTCAAAGCACTTTCCAAGGGTTTTACTCTTCTTGCTAGGTAAAGAAGGCTCTTATGTCTCGTGATGGCAACAGGGTGAAATGTTAAGCTACTGACAGTTGGCAGCTCTTTCCGATATTATGGTAAAGGATAGTCTAAAATAATGAGACTGACATGAGGAAAAAGCAAAGATGATCTAAGAGAAAGTCAATGTGAGAATAGAGCTGCTTATTGCAATCATACTTAAATCTGTGATGCCTGTGCCCTTGACATGGTTTATTTATAGGAACAACATATTCTTCTTTTGCCTACGCTTATAGCATTTGGGTTTCTGTCACTTTCAAATAATATATTCCTAACTGATGTTATTAGAGTTATATAATATGCTATAAGGATGTAAAAGTATACAGCTTTGAATAATTCTTAGTAGATTTGAAAAGTAAAAATTAAAATTAAGTAAAGGATATAACTAATGAGACCTATTGGAGTGAAGAAATAAGGAAAAAATATTGAATTTGTGAGAGAAAAATTATTATACTCTAAAGTTTGATTTTATTATCAACTTTTAGCTCCTCATTATTAGGGAAAGTGTGTAACTCCAAAGCAACTTTGGCTAAGGTCTAGTAAATGTTCCAGTCCTTTCTGAACTTGTTTATGTAAAGTACACAGGAAGAGCTAAGCACATGTTATTTATTGTTATCAACCACAGTTATTTCATTGTTTGTCAATGTATTTCTTCAGATATAGCATGCAATTTTTGAACACTTATGTTATTAAAAACACTGCTGTTTTTCAATTTTCTTTGCAAAACATCAGCTGTTATGGTTATTTTTTAGGAGAAATATATGTGTAATGGTGCTTTTATCCCTCTCTCTGCTACAGTTTGTAATCTGAATACAGGAAAACTGAGGACATGTGCTCTCTCTACCAGATATAGAAAAGAAGAGTATTTTAAATCCTTTATGGTGAATGATCTTTGCCTCATAAAATTAGAAGTGAAAAGAGCCTCTTCACTGATCAGCACCAGTATATTTTGTAGAACCATTAAATATACCAATTATCAGCAATAAATGCAGAGATTTCCTGATTACACATTTAGTGCTAACTGCAATTTACTCATCAAAACATCTCTCATAATTAAACTAAGAATCCTCCTAATTATAAGTATTTGATTTTCCTTTGTAAGTTAGAGCTATACATAGAGTATGACACACAGTAGGCATTTGGAAAATATTTCCTGTGACTATCTTTGGGCTGAGTTGATCATTAACAGACTAGAAAATTTTCCTAAACTTTTAATTTTAGAACCGTTTTTGATTTACAGAAAAATTTCAAAGATACTACAAAGTGTTCCCATATAACGCACACCCAGTTTCCCCTGTTAACATATTAGTAAGGCACACTTGTTACAATTAATGGGCCACTACTGATGCATTATTATTTGCTAAAGTCCTTACTTGATTTAGATTTCCTTAATATCTTTTTCCATTCCAGGATCCTATTCTGAGTACCACATTTTGTTTGACCACCATGTCTCCTTAGGTTCCTCTAGGTTTTGACAGTTTCTCCATTTTTGTTGTTTTTGATGACCTTGACAGTTTTGAGAAATACTGGTTAGATATTTTGTAAAGTGTCCCTTTATGGAAATTTTTCTCATGATTAGACTAGGTTTTGCATTTGAAGAGAAGACAGCAGAGGTAAAGTGTCATTTTCATTATACCAATCGTATAGTCTTACTTCAGTACCTGAGGAAGATTGGTTCCAGGACCTACTACATATACCAAAATCAGTGAGTTCTCAAGGCCCAGAGTCAGCCCTCCATATCCACTGTTTTGCATATCTGGATTCAACCCACCCCAGATCATGTAGTATTGTAGTATTTATTGAAAAATAAATCTGGGTATAAGTGTACCCAAACAATTCAAGCCTGTGTTGCTCAAGGATCAACTGTGCATACCATCAATATGACATCGATTCAGATGTTAACCTTGATCACCTGGGTGAAGTAGTATTTGTCAGGTTTCTTCACTGTCAAGTTATTTATATTCCCTATTCTATATACTGTACTTTTGGAAGGAAGTCACCATGTGTGGACCACACTTAAGGAGTTATTCTTCACCTTCTTGAAATTGGAGTATCTACATAAATTATCTAGATTTGTTTCCCCAGGGGATTTGTCTATTCATTCTCATTTATTTGATAATTTATGTCAGTATTGATACAAAATAATATTTATTTTACATTTTGGATTATAGTCTACTATTAATTTATTTAATATGTTTTTCAAATTCCTCTGCCTTTGGCCACTGGGAGCTCTTTTGTTTGGTTCCTGTGTCACTTCAGCATATTCCATAATTGTGCGTGTGTTTATTTTTTTAGTATGTCCTCAGTTTCCAGTACCACAAGTACTCAGGCACATCCTACATATCTTACATTTTTCTGACCACACTCTATTTCTCCAAGGAGTACTGGTTCCTTTAATTGGAGAAGAGTAATGAAAACTATATATGGGCATTATTGCCATTGCTACAGAGGTGTTGTTGCCACTAGACTCATCTGTCAAGAATATATTTGTTTGAATACTAACCTGTATATACACATTCCTATAAATATTTCTGTATGTAAGCATATGTATCTGTAATAAGCAAAACATGAGTTCAAACTTATATCTCCAAATCTAATCCATAAGCACAGTGCTCATTCTAGCCTCCTTTGCTTGTTTATCTGTAACTTCCCACTCCAACAGTGAGAATCCTCGCTGTAACATTCTGCCGTCCATTTATTAAGTGTTCCATTCCAGTACAGATGATGTATAACAGTATCAGAGCTGTTAACCCATATCATTATGGGAAATAACCTCAACAACTAGAGTACAGTGATTTATGTAGTTTCTTTGTCTTTGGTTTTCAGAATTTACTCAATCCTGAAGTTATTTAGGTCATGGAATTTTCCCCCAATTTCATTTTGTGAGGCTGTTTCAGACATCTGCATTTCACTTAGGCTGTTTTGTCACATTCTGCATTGCATTTTGGGAACACACAACCTCCTAAACGTTTTGTTTTGTTTAATTTGCACACAGTAAGATTCATTCTTTGTGCTTGTGCTGTTCAATGGGTTTTGTCAGATGCATAGTGTCATGTATCCACCATTATGATAACATACAAAATAGTTTTACCACACAAGAAAAAATCCTGTACCTCACCAATTCAATCCCACTCATCCAAAACCCCTGACAATACTGATTTTGTATTATATCTCTAGTTTCGCTTTTTCTGAATATCATATAATTTGAATTAGATGATATGTAGCTTTTTCATACCAGCTTCTTTCACATAACAGTATACATTTAAGACATTTTCATTTTTTTATTGCTTGATAATTTATTTATTTTTATCTAAACAGTGTTGCATTGTATGGGCATACCAAACTGTGTTTAACTATTCACTTATTGAAGGAGTCTTGGTTGCTTTCAGATTTTGGAAATTATGGGTAAAGCTATTATAAACATCAGGATGCAGTCTTTGTGTACACATAAGATTTCAAATCAGTTGGAAAACAATTGCTAGATGAAATACATCTATCTTTAGTTTTGAAAAACTGCCAAGTTGCTCTCTGAATTGTCTTTACCATTTTGAATTCCCACCAGCAATAAATGAGAGTTCTGTTACATTGTTAGATTTATTAAGTGTTCCATTCCAGTACAGATGTATAACAGTATAAGAACTGTTAACCCATATCATTATGGGAAATAACCTCAACAACTAGAGTACAGTGATTTATGTAGTTTCTTTGTCTTTAGTTTTCAGAATTTACTCAGTCCTGAAGTTATTTAGGTCATGAAATTTTAAATACAATTGGCTATATAGTACTGTACTGTAATAAGTTTATAGTACTTTTCACACAAATAATACATAAAAAACAAACACAAAAAATAAAGAAAATGTTTTTAATCTTACAATATAGTACCTTGGAAAGTACAGTAGTGCAGCACAACAGCTGGCATCCAGGGGCTGGCACTGAGTGAACAGGCAAGAAGAGTTACTGACTGGAGGAAGGAGAGGAGGTGGGAGATGGTAGAGCTAAAGAATTGTCAGCAATAGGAGATGGAGGGCAAGCTGCAATTTCACTCATGCCTGACGTTGATGGCACAGGTTCTGGTTCCTTGCTGGATTCAATTCTATCTACCCTCTTGAGAAAACAATCCAGTGATGTCTGGGTAGTACTGTACCAGTTACATCACCACTGTTTTTACACCTGCTTCCAGATATCCTGGGCTTGAAATAAAGATACTATACTACTGTACTCTGTACAGTACCATACAGTAAAGTACACAGAAGCACAAACACTTGTAGAGGATGCACACATGTGATGACATACGTCAGACACGTGAACTAACTTACGCGATTGGACATGTGAATGCACATTTGCATCTTTCAAAGTTCGCAACTTGAAGTTTCGTATGTAGGGCACTTACTGTATAGTAATTAGCATCTTTCTATTTCAATTGATGAACTCATTTCAGCATTTTATGGTGATGAACTCCCTCAGCTTTTGTTTGGTTGGCAAAGTCTGTATCTCACCTTCATTTCTATAGGACAACTTTGCTGGATAATGTATTCTTGGCTGGCAATTTTTTTTTTTTTTTTAATTTCAGGACTTTGAATGTGTCATTCTACTCTCTCCTGACCTGCATGGTTTCTGCTGAGAAACCCACTGGTAGCATATGAGGGTTTCCTTGTATGAGAAGGTTTTTTGTTTTTTGTTTTCCTACTTGCTGATTTGAAAATTCTCTTTGTCTTTGGTTTTAGATGATTTTATTATAATGTATATTGAAAAAGATTGTTTTGGGTTGAAATTTTGGTTTGACTGATTAATTTCTTCACCTTGAATATTTGAGAAGTTCTCAGCCATTATTACTTTAAATAACTTTTCTGCCCCCTTCTTCCTCTCTTCTCCTTCTGGGACTCAAATAAAGCATAATTGTTTCTCTTAATAGTATCCCATGGCTCATATAAGATTTATTGACTCTCTTCATTCTTTCTCTTTTGTTCTCTGAATAGATAATTGCAAAGGTCCCCTCTTTTACTTCACAGATTCTTTCTTTGGCTTGATAAAGTCTACTGTTGATGCTCTCTGTTGCATTTTTCATTTGATTCATCATATTCTTCAGCTTCAAAATTTCTTTTTGGTGCTCCCTTATGATTTCTAATCTCTCTGTTAAACTTCTCATTTTGTTCATACATTGTTTTCCTGATTTTATTGAATTGTCTTTCTGTGTTTTCTTACAGCTCACCGAGCTTCCTTAAATTAAGTATTTTGGATTCTGTACTGGATAAACTACAGATCTCCATTTCTTTGGGATCATTTGGTGGAAAGTTGTTGTGTTCCTTTGGTGGTGTCATTTTTTTCTTGCTTTTTATGTACCTTGAAGTTTTTTGTTGCTGTCTTCACCTTAAGAAGAGTCATCTCCTCCAGTCTTTTTTTTTTTTTTTTTTGCGGGCCTCTCACTGTTGTGGCCTCTCCCGTTGCGGAGCACAGGCTCCGGACGCGCAGGCCCAGTGGCCATGGCTCACGGGCCTAGCCACTCTGCTGCATGTGGGATCTTCCGGGACCAGGGCTCGAACCCGTGTCCCCTGCATCGGCAGGCAGACTCTCAACCACTGCACCACCAGGGAAGCCCCCTCCTCCAGTCTTTACTCACAGGTTTTGGTGGAGAAATACCGCCTGTCAGTCTTGCTAGTGATTCTGACCTCTTCTATGCGTACACCTGCTCCACACATCTTGTTTCTTCTTGTGGCAGTATTCTTAAGCATCTGTGCTTTCTTTTGATCCTTCCAAGCCAGGCCCAGTGCTGACAGCCTCCCTTTTGCTATCCCTTAGGCAGTGATGTATGCTCAAGTTTATTGTTTCTCCCAGTCTTGTAGAGTTGGGCTGGCTCTCTGTGTGTACTCACTAGGTATTTGCAAAAGCTCATTCTTACTGCTACTGGAAGCACACACAGGGAGGTGTCCATGGGATGGGGGTGTGTGTGGGTGAGGCTCACTGAGCACTGAGGGTGCCCATGGGTCAACTGAAGGGATCTGTACGTTAGGCATCCCCAGCAGTTCATGGGCTGGCTTTTTTGTGTGTGTGTGTGGTATGCAGGCCTCTCACTGCTGTGGCCTCTCCCATTGCAGAGCACAGGCTCTGGACGCGCAGGCTCAGCGGCCGTGGCCCACGGGCCCAGCCACTCCGCGGCATGTGGGATCCTCCCACACCGGGGCACGAACCCGTGTCCCCTGCATCGGCAGGCGGACTCTCAACCACTGCACCACCAGGGAAGCCCCATGGGCTGGCTTTATGATAGAGCACAAGATGTAGTTAATAGGGTCCATCTCTTTGATATGTTCCATTCGGAGCCCTGGCCACCATTTTCCCAGGCACTCACTGCTCTCCAACAGTGCAGTTCCTCAGTATTCTTGATGGAGTGAGATAAAAATAGGCCTCCTTGGTAGCATCCCACACATCTAGGGAAGCCAAATGCTCAGCCACATAATTTCACCGTTCTCATGGAAGAAATCACGCACAAGAAGGTTTGCTTTGGCAACGAGCATTGCCACCTTGCAGGAGGGGTGATGTGAGTAAAGCAAAAGTGTTCCTCTTACCCTCTTCAATGTGTCCATTCTCAGGCTTCTTTTGTTCCAACAGTGTGCTGAATTCCTGGACTTCCACCAAGACTTTTTCATCACAGTGATTGTTAAAATATAAATAAATGTTCTTTGGGGGAAGATGGTATAAAACTCTTCTTCTTCCATGCTGATAATGTCACGCCCTGCAATTGACTTGTGTATGTTAACGTTGTATCCCGTGACCTTACTACAGTCATTTAATACATCAAGGATTTTGTTGTTGTTGATTCTTTAGGATTTTCTACATATTAAATAATGTAGTCAGCAGAGATAGTTTTATTTCTTTTTTTCCAATCTGTGTACCTTTTCTTTCCCTTGAATATTGCGAGATTTTCAGTCAATGTTGAATGTGAATGCTAACAGAAAAAGAGGACAGCCTTGACGTTTTTCTGATCTTGGGAAGACAGCATCTAGTTACTCACCATTAAATATGACATTGGCTTAAAGTTTTGTAGGTACTCTTTGTCAACTTAAGATCTGTTTTACTACTAAATTGCTGAGAGTTTTCATCATGAATGAATGTTGATAAATTATTTTTGTGTATCAAGGGATATGATTATATGAGTTTTCTTCTAAACCTGGTGTAAAATTGTTTTTTAAATGTTGAATTATCCTTGAATATCTGGTATAAATCTCACTTGGTCATGGTATATAATGCATTTTATACAGTGTTGGATTTGGCCTGCTAATATCTTCTTGATAATTTTTGCATCTATTGTCATGAGAAACGTTGGTCTGTAGTTTTTCTTTCCTGCCATGTCTTTATCTGGTTTTGGTATTAAGGTAATGCTGGCCTATAGAATTAGTTAGGAAGTGTTCCCCCTGCTTCTAAATTCTGCACACAATTGTAGAGAATTAGTATCATTTCCTTCTAAAATGGTAAAATTCATCAGAAAACTACCTGGGGTTTGCTCTGTTTTTTATAATATTATTAATTACTGATTGATTAATATAGGGTTTATTCAGGTTACCTATTTATCCTTATATGAGATTGGTTAGATGTGTCTTTCAAGGTATTGGTTCATGTTGTCTGTGCTTTAAAATTTGTGGGAGTTGAGCATAGTATTCCTTTATTATCCTTATGATGTTCATGGGATGAGAGTTGGGAAATGTTCCCTCCTGTTTTATATTTTAGAAGATTTTGTGTGGATTGATGTATCTTCTTTTAAATACTTTGTAGAATTCACCAGTGAGGCATTCGGGACCTTGAATTTTGTTTTCTGTGAGTGCTTTTAACTACAAAAATTACTTTCTTTAACAAATACTTAGCTGCTAATGTTATCTTCTTCTTCTATAGGCAAATAGTGGGGCTCTCTCCTCTGTATCTCTCCCTCTCTCATCAGTCTGACTAGACATTTATTGTTATTGATCATTTCGTTGAACCAATTTGTTGGTTTTTAAAATTTTCTCATTATTTTTTCTTTCTCCTTGTTTTTCTGTTATAATTATTATTTCCTTCTTCTCCTTTTGCTTTATTTGCCCTTTTATCCCATAGGTATATAACTGGAAGCTTAGCTCATAAATCTGAGACCCTTTAACTTTTCTAGCATGAGCTATCAAGATGTCATATATATATTCTGATCACATCTTTAGTTGCATTCAATGAGTTTTGATATGTTCTGCTTTTGCTTTCATTTAATTCAAAATATTTTCTAACTTGCCTCAAGTTTCTTCTTTGGGTTATGGATTATTTAGCAGTATGTTGTACAATTTTTAAATATTTGGATATATTCCGGACATGTTTTTGTTCTTGGATTTGAATTTAGTATTTTAGTGGTCAGATAACATTGTCTATATAATTTCAATTATTTAAAATTTGGTGAAACTTGTATTTTTGGTCACAGTATAGTCTATCTTGATGAATGTTCCATATGCACTTCAAAATAATGTGTATTTGTTTTGAGGTATAGTTTTCTACACACATAATTTTTAAATCTATGTTCATGATTTAGTGTATATTTTAGCATAAATACACACTAAGGAAGGTCATGTTTCTTAATGCTGCAGGGAACATAGTGGTGCATATATTTATCAAATTAGCATTTTGTTTTCTTTGGGAAAAAACCCAGAAGTTGAATTGCTGGATCATATGGTAGTTCTACTTTTCATTTTCTGAGGAACTTCCATACTTTTTTTAATAGTGTCTGTACCAGATATGCTGCAATGTTGGAAAAAAAATAAAGGAAAATCCCAGAGTTTAAAATAACAGAGGTTTATTCCTCAGTTATGTCATGTGTCTATTTGGGGTCAACTATGGATTCTTCTCTCTGTTTTCATTATTCTCACTCCAGACCCAAGGGTGAATAAGCATCCACTATGTAGAGCTTTTCTCGTCTCAGTTCTATTTTTCACCTAAATACCTGATTTTTTAACTTTTGCCAGGAATATTAAAGTTCTGGTGTTAACGGAGTTAAAAATTGCATTATTTATAAAAGAATATGGAAATATTTCTTTTATTTATAAAAACTAATAAACAACCAATTTTTGCAGTGTAGAACAAAAATTGTATTTATGATTTGACAAATTTAATTTTAATAAAAGCCCTAGAAGAAAATTGTATTTATATAATTTGTAATTTAAAAAAATAGAAGACTCAACTGAAGAAAGGAAATCATCAGACTGAAGGAGAACATGCACAGAGAAAAGAGAAGGAGGTCATGGGGCCAGATTTTGGAGAGAAACATGATGTTATGAAACCAAAAATAACTATTTTGAGATAGTAAAAAAAAAAAAAAAAAATCATGAAATTCATATAGTCTCAGTGATTCTATTTAGGGAGCATTGGCAGATATCATCTTTATAAGGGTATTATATATGTATAAATAGTATAATATATAAGTATAAATTCAATACAACCTTGAGTAAAAAGAGCTTGATAAGAAAATGTCAGTATATCTTAGGCCATTAATATACAGAAGGGATTTAACAGAGTCTATAAAAAATTTTAACTGTTCTTATTGCTAAAACAGTTAAACTTTTTAACGATCTATCATTTTCCTTTCAACCTTATTCAATACTTGAAGCTAAATTTTAAAGGGAGAAAACTTTTTGAAACTAACTTTGTAATTTTACTTATTTATATATTTTTAAGGAACTTCTAGAATCCTGCTCATCCAATTGCTTTGTAAAAATAGAACTGTTTTGCCTTATGAATGGTGCACAATATATTTCACAAAATACATTATTTTCTAAAGAAACTGGTTTATGCCAATAAGAGAAGAAGGTTTTAATGCAAAGCAAAACATATTTCTCTGAAAATTGTTTTTACTTAGAGAATAGAAAACAGTCTCAGTAAAAGATCATGATTCCCTGGATGCAGTAGTTACATGACTTCAAATGACATGTTAGTGTTAAAAATATGCTCTATTACTTTAAAATGAACAATTTTCATTTTATCTCATTGTCATGACTAGGCTTTTCGTAAATTAGAAGATGTTATATAGTAACTGTTGAATTTGCAGATGTTAAGAAAAATGTGTAAATTCACAGTAAACATTTTCATCAAGCTGAATAAATGTGTCATACACTTTCTGTGTAATATAGAGTTGGTTTGCCCCCATTACTGGCTCATTACTGTGCTGAACATTTGATTTCATTAACACATATACTAACATCTTTGTATCTTACCATAAATTTTGTAGGTTGCATAAAAAATAGAAGTGATTAAAAATATGGACTGAGTTCAGATCAGTGCCTAGCACATTTCCTAGCATTGGTAGGCATTCAATCAATGTTGAATATTTAATAAATCAACAGAATTGCAAATCCATTCTTAGTCACATTATAGGAATTATGTATCTCATTCCTGTGTTTGCTTTCTAGAAAACAGTGCCTTAATTAGAAATGTGATGTTTCAGCTCTACATTTTGTTTAATCCTTACAAAATATATTGTATGAAAGCAAAGATAAATGAGCAAAAATAAATTAGTTTTTGTATATGTTATGCCTAAAACATAAACACATGCAATTTCATATTTCTAATTCTGAGAGGCAGTTTTTGTCCTTTATTTTATAGCAAAGTACTAAAGAAAAATTATTCACTCATAAAGTTTCACCTAGTTATTTTCAGGGAAAGATATTAGACTTGAACCAATATTTTAAATCTCCAATACTTCTTACTCTTTACAAAGTAAGTTATTTATATTACAGTGGAAAGAACAGTTTATCCCAACTCCTTTAAATTACAGTATAAAGAAATATATTTAAATAAAATACAGGTAAGTAATCAAGAAACTCAAGAGAATGCTAAGACTATATTGTAATAGAGTTTCAAATTGATTTTTAAATAATTATGAATTTCTGTAATGTTATATTCATTATTATAAATGCATATGTTGTTCAATCTTTCTTTTTGAAAGTCTTTTTACATCTTTATTGGAGTATAATTGCTTTACAATTGTGTGTTAGTTTCTGCTTTATAACAAGGTGAATCAGTTATACATAAACACATATTCCCATATCTCTTCCCTCTTGAGTCTCCCTCCCTCCTACCCTCGCTATCCCACCCCTCTAGGTGGTCACAAAGCACCAAGCTGATCTCCCTGTGCTATGTGGCTGCTTCCCACTAGCTATTTATTTTTCGTTTGGTAGTGTATATATGTCCATGCCACTCTCTCGCTTTGTCACACCTTACCCTTCCCCCTCTCCATATCCTCAAGTCCATTCCCTAGTAGGTCTGTGTCTTTATTCCTGTCTTACCCCTAGGTTCTTCAGAACCTTTTTTTCCCTTAAATTCCATATATATGTGTTAGCATATGGTATTTGTCTTTCTCTTTCTGACTTACTTCACTCTGTATGACAGAATGTAGGTCCATCCACCTCATTACAAGTAGCTCAATTTCATTTCTTTTTGTGGCTGAGTAATATTCCATTGTATATATGTGCCACATCTTCTTTATCCTTTCATCCGATGATGGACACTTAGGTTGTTTGCATCTCCAGGCTATTGTAAATAGAGCTGCAATGAACATTTTGGTAAATGACTCTTTTTGAATTATGGTTTTCTCAGGGTATATGCCCAGTAGTGGGATTGCTGGGTCATATGGTAGTTCTATTTGTAGTTTTTTAAGGAACCTCCATACTGTTCTCCACAGTGGCTGTACCAATTCACGTTCCCGCCAGCAGTGCAAGAGTGTTCCCTTTTCTCCACACCGTCTCCAGCGTTTATTTTTTCTAGATTTTTTGATGATGGCCATTCTGACTGGTGTGAGATGATACCTCATTGTAGTTTTGATTTGCATTTCTCTAATGATTAATGATGTTGAGCATTCTTTCATGTGTTTGTTGGCAGTCTGTATACCTTCTTTGGAGAAATGTCTATATAGGTCTTCTGCCCATTTTTGGATTGGGTTGTTTGATTTTTTGTTATTGAGCTGCATGAGCTGCTTATAAATTTTGGAGATTAATCCTGTGTCAGTTGCTTCATTTGCAAATATTTTCTCCCATTCTGAGGGTTGTCTTTTCATTTTGTTTATGGTTTCCGTTGCTTTGAAAAAGCTTTGAAGTTTCATTAGGTCCCATTTGCTTATTTTTGTTTTTATTTCCATTTCTCTAGGAGGTAGGTAAAAAAGGATCCTGCTGTGATTTATGTCATAGAGTGTTCTGCCTATGTTTTCCTCTAAGAGTTTGATAGTTTCTGGCCTTAAATTTAGGTCTTTAATCCATTTATTTATTTATTTATTTTTTGCGGTATGTGGGCCTCTCACCGTTGTGGCCTCTCCCATTGCAGAGCACAAGCTCCGGATGCGCAATCTCAGCAGCCATGGGTCACAGGCCCAGCCACTCCACGGCATGTGGGATCATCCCGGACTGGGGCACAAACCCATGTCCCCTGCATTGGCAGGTGGACTCTCAACCACTGCACCACCAGGGAAGCCCTCTTTAATCCATTTTGAGCTTATTTTTGTGTACGGTGTTAAGGAGAGATCTAATCTCATACTTTTACATGTACCTGTCCAGTTTTCCCAGCACCACTTATTGAAGAGGCTCTCCTTTCTCTACTGTACATTCCTGCCTCCTTTATCAAAGATAAGGTGACCATATGTGCGTGGGTTTATCTCTGGGCTTTCTATCCTGTTCCATTGATCTATCTTTCTGTTTTTGTGCCAGTACCATACTGTCTTGATTACTGTAGCTTTGTAGTATACTCTGAAGTCAGGGAGCCTGATTCCTCCAGCTCTGTTTTTCATTCTCAAGATTTCTTTGGCTATTCGGGGTCTTTTGTGTTCCCATACAAATTGTGAAATGTTTTGTTCTAGTTCTGTAAAAAATGCCAATGGTAGTTTGATAGGGATTGCATTGAATCTGTAGATTGCTTTAGGTAGTAGAGTCATTTTCACAATGTGGATTCTTCCAACCCAAGAACATGGCATATCTCTCCATCTATTTGTATCATCTTTAATTTCTTTCATCAGTGTCTTATACTTTTCTGCATACAGGTCTTTTGTCTCCTTAGGTAGGTTTATTCCTAGGTACTTTATTCTTTTTGTTGCACTGGTAAGTGGGAGTGTTTTCTTGATTTCACTTTCAGATTTTTCATCATTAGTGTATAGGAATGCCAGAGACTTCTGTCCATTAATTTTGTATCCTGCTACTTTA
The DNA here is from genome assembly GCF_059928025.1 of Delphinapterus leucas. NCBI lineage: Eukaryota > Metazoa > Chordata > Mammalia > Artiodactyla > Monodontidae > Delphinapterus > Delphinapterus leucas. Next base: position 13,399,250 of record NC_143129.1, on the reverse strand, counting down.
CCAAACTCATTGATTAGCTCTAGTAGTTTTCTGGTAGCATCTTTAGGATTCTCTATGTATAGCACCATGTCATCTGCAAACAGTGACAGCTTTACTTCTTTTCCGATTTGGATTTCTTTTATTTCCTTTTCTTCTTTGATTGCTGTGGCTAAAAGTTCCAAAACTATGTTGAATAATAGTGGTGAGAGTGGGCAACCTTGTCTTGTTCCTGATCTTAGTGGAAATGCTTTCAGTTTTTCACCATTGAGGACGATGTTGGCTGTGGGTTTGTCATATATGGCCTTTATTATGTTGAGGAAAGTTCCCTCTATGCCTACTTTCTGCAGGGTGTTTATCATAAATGGGTGTTGAATTTTGTCGAAAGCTTTCTCTGCATCTATTGAGATGATCATATGGTTTTTCTCCTTCAATTTTTTAATATGGTGTATCACGTTGATTGATTTGTGTACATTGAAGAATCCTTGCATTCCTGAAGTAAACCCCACTTGATCATGGTGTATGATCCTTTTAATGTGTTGTTGGATTCTGTTTGCTAGTATTTTGTTGAGGATTTTTGCATCTGTGTTCATCAGTGATATTGGCCTGTGGTTTTCCTTCTTTGTGACATCCTTGTTTGGTTTTGGTATCAAGGTGATGGTGGCCTCATAGAATGAGTTTGGGAGTGTTCCTTCCTCTGCTATATTTTGGAAGAATTTGGGAAGGATATGTGTTAGCTCTTCTGTAAATGTTTTATAGAATTCGCTTGTGAAGCCATCTGGTCCTGGGCTTTTGTTTGTTGGAAGATTTTTAATCACAGTTTCAATTTCAGTGCTTGTCATTGGTCTGTTCATATTTTCTATTTCTTCCTGATTCAGTTTTGGCAGGTTGTGCATTTCTAAGAATTTGTCCATTTCTTCCAGGTTGTCCATTTTATTGGCATAGAGTTGCTTGTAGTAATCTCTTATGATCTTTTGTATTTCTGCAGTGTTAGTTGTTACTTCTCCTTTTTTGCTTCTAATTCTATTGATTTGAGTCTTCTCCCTTTTTTTCTTGATGAGTCTAGCTAATGGTTTATCAATTTTGTTTATCTTCTCAAAGAACCAGCTTTTAGTTTTACTGATCTTTGCTATTGTTTCCTTCATTTCTTTTTCATTTCTTTCTGATCTGATCTTTATGATTTCTTTCCCTCTGCTAACTTTGGGGGTTTTTTGTTCTTCTTTCCCTAATTGCTTTAGGTGCAAGGTTAGGTTGTTTATTCGAGATGTTTCCTGTTTCTTAAGGTAGGATTGTGTTGCTATAAACTTCCCTCTTAGAACTGGTTTTGCTGCATCCCATAGGTTTTGGGTCATCATGTCTCCATTGTCATTTGTTTCTAGGTATTTTTTTATTTCCTCTTTGATTTCTTCAGTGATCACTTCATTATTAAGTAGTGTATTGTTTAGCCTCCATGTGTTTGTATTTTTTACAGATCTTTTCCTGTAATTGATATCATTTTTTTTTCTCAGCTAATCTCCCTCTGCTTCTCTCTGTAAAAGGATTTCACGGTTTATGAAGGGAGAGCTGTGTGAATTATATTTTGTTGTGGCACTAAGAGAAAAGAAACTCCTAGACTCATGGTGGCTTCTGGGAGTGACTTAGCTGGCATGGTACTTTGTCATTACACATGCAGCTTATCTCCAAAGATAAACTGGCCCTGCAATCCACCAGCTCACAGTGCTTTATTGGGAAGAATTAGCCACTCTCATTCCCTCTATCTCTCTCTGCCTTCAGCCCATGTGGTCTTGGCTACACCTTCCATCCACCACTGATGGGCCACTGCAATCTCTGTCCTCTTTCCTGGCATCAGAATTCACCTTGGCGAGAACACTGTTCTCTGTAGGAGACACTAGGAAGTCAATTATATAAAAAAGGAGAAGAAAACACTTTTCTAATCTCCATATTATCCCAGCACCTATCAGAGGGTCTTGAAACTACAAATATTTGCTGAAGAAATGAATTGGATGTGGATCTGAGCTTAGTATCTGAGAGAATATTAGCACGAAAGAAAAGAAAGTATAAAAGAATGTCCGTGATTCTGTCTAGCCGAATTTGGTAAAGAAAGAAAAGAGACATGCATTCTAGGGATAAAGATTAAAATGCTGTTCTTTGGAAGTTGTGTATGTAGCATGGTGAAGAACTCTAACAGCAATATGAGAAAAGGCTATTAGAAATTTTTAAAATTTTATTGGAGTGTAGTTGATTTACAATGTTGTGTTAGTTTCAGGTATACAGCAAAGTGACTCTGTTATACATATACATATATTAATTTTTTTTAGATTCTTTTCTCATATAGGTTATCCCAGAATAATGAGCAGAGTTTACCATGCTATACAGTAGTAGGTCCTTGTTGGTTATCTATCTTGTATATAGTAGTGTGTGTATGTTAATCCCAAGCTCCTGATTTATCCCTCCCACTCCACGTTTCCCCTTTGGTAAACGTAAGTTTGTTTTTGACATCTGTAAGTGTGATTCTGTTTTGTAAATAAGTTCATTTCTTTTTTTAAAAATTAGATTCCTCATGTGAGTAATATCATATGATATTTATCTTTCTCTATCTGACTTACTTCACTTAGTATGATCCATCCATTTTGCTGCAAATGGCATTATTTCTTTTTTATGGCTGAGCAATATTTTGTTGTATATATATATGATTGTTAAAAATATAGAAACACATTATTACACTATTGCCCTAACCCAATACCTAATGATCTCTTTTATTTTCCATTGTTACTTTATATTTTCTGTTGTATTTGGTATGTGTATCAATGCTATTAAAATATTATAATTTATCTGTAGATCTACCTTGATAAAACATTTTCATATTATACCTTCTTCAAAGATGTGTTAATATAAACTTATTAATTCCATAGGTTTTAACATGGAAATATGTACTGTGAACATTGGCAAAGGATAGTTTAAAAATTACTAGATTGTTCTCATATTTCCCCCTCATTATTTACTTAGCAAAATTTATTGATGTCCCCTTAGCACAAAGATATTTCCACTAATAATATATGGGAAGCACCCTTATAAAAACAGCACTCTGAAAATGGCATTTCTATTATGATTATTTAAAAATAGGAAAAATAAAAGCACATTTGATTACTAAGTCTATTTCAACATGTTCAATTAAAGTTGGAATTGATACCTTTTTTCTGAATATCAGCCACAATCTATTTATAATTCGATTATTCCACATCTACTGTAACGTGTTTTGGAAATTTTATATTCACACAATGGAATACTGTACAGCAATAAAAATAAATTAACTTCAGTTATGCACAAAAAATATAAATCAATCTGAGAAATGCAGTAATGAGCAAAAGAAGATAGTCATAAAAAATATATACTATTATATGATTTCATTATATAAAGTTAACTATAACTGACCTATGTTTCTAGAAAGCAGAATAGAGATGATCCTGGATGATGGAGGGGCTAGTACACAGAAAATGGAAGGGAACTTGAGAGAGGTTTCTGGAATGCTCGTATGTTCTGTTACTTGATCTGGTTGCTGTCTACTGCATTTTGTGAGATTCCAACAATCTGAATACTTTGATATGTGCACTGTTCTGTATATAAAAGATTGAGAAGGGTAAAAGTGGAACGACTCACTCATCACTTTAAGGGTGTGATTTGGAAGGTGAATGCATAATCTTTGCTCCCATTCCTTGGGGTCAATGTAGTATCAGGCTATATTTGGCTGGAAGAAAGATTGGGAGATGTGGTCAATTTTCTGGCAGTGAGGTATTTGCCTAGAACTTTGGTGTCCTATTACCAAAGGGCAAAGGAGAAAATGGAAATTGAGGGACAGCAAGGAGTTTCTGCTTCTGTGAATCAGGCCTTATTTCCAGAAATGATGTTTAAATGATAGTTTAGTAGTAGTACATTTCCTCAGCATTAAAAATGTATTATAAATTGAAGTGAAATTTAAGGGAGCAATTTTCGCATAGAAAAAAAATCTTGATGAAACATTAGATAATTACTTGGTTCTTTATAAAAATGAATAATCACAAAACTTTCCCACATCATTTTACCTACCTAGAGACCCCTTTTTTGGTTAAATTGTATAAAAAGAAGTTTATATTTGAATTGGTTTTTTGTGTACATACAACTCATCTGGAAGATTGTTTTCTGTAGACCATTTAAAATTAACACCATCTGTACAGACAGCTAACACCTGATTTCACTGAATGAGGATTTTATATAGCTTGATGCCAGAATCATCACTTATACCCAATGTTTGTATTCTTCTTTAATAGTTTGTGGTACCAGGCTCTCAAGCAAAGTTTATTTTAGTAAAATGTGGCTTTTACCTTTACTTTTATGGCTTTTACCTTACTTTTATATCATTGTTATTTTTTTGGCCAATGACTCGCCTATAAGTTGGATCATCTGAAAATTAGTCTAATAAGTATCAACCGTAAGAGTAAGCATCTTATTGTAATTTTGCAGTTTTAAATAACTATTGAATGTCTTTTATTGTGTCACCATGGCATATGTCAATCAAAAACAAAAATTATTAATGACACTGAAAGAACTTATTTGAAGAACTAGGACTAGTTCATCTTTATCATTTGAATGGGTAAACCTATGTAGGAAACTCTGTAGGTCATTATCTGGCTTTTTCTCATTCATATTAGAAAATATCACACCTGGAATATTTCCAGAACCATTTCTTTTAAATTAACTTAATCAATTAACTGTTTGACCAAACAAGTAATACAAAGGAAAATAAGATGTCTAATGTCATACAGGGGAGTGGCAGGGAGAGTGGCCATCCAAGCGTAGCTGGCCATGGAGAAGGAGCATGCTCCCTCCTGGTCAATTGTCAATGTATGATGAAGTGTGAGATTCCAGGTTCTGAAAAGCAAAACAACAACAAAAACAAACAAACCCCCACACCTACTGTGAGAAATCTCTCCATGTAAAACAACAACAACAAAAATCCTAATAATAAAGTTGGTTTTAAAATGGCTAAAGTATATCTTACAGATCTATGCCAGAACTGACCTGTGGACCAACACATTGCAAATTCTGCATTAGACTTTGATGTGTATATGAATGTTTTTCAGGTTAAATAGATCTTTCCAACAAATGTTAACTGCTGATATTCATTATTATTTCTTAATCTAGTTAATGTTGACCCTTCATAGTTGAGGAATATTTTTGGAAAATTTTTATAGGAAAACTAAAAAAAAACAAAACAAATTATTTTATTTAGTGAATAAGAAGTGGGAAAGTGACAGTAAACTCATACACTGTTAAACAGAGTGTAAAGGAAATAAAGGAATGTAGATATCACATTGATGAATTTTCACAAAGGGTGATAGGTTTGCACTATAGAGAAATAGGATATTTACAAGCAAGATGCCATATTATTAGTGTCTCATTTGTACCTAAATAGGTTTTCTAGGCTTAAGATTTAAAACCTCAGACTTAAATGTAGATATAATAAGGTTATTCATACCATTCAGTCAATAAAACTTTTCAGTAAGCACCTTCATAAATACTATTTCTCTAACCTTATTTTCCCCCAAAGATATATAAGGTACTTAACGTACATAGAATATGTAAGTCAGGGAGAAAAAAAAATCTCTTCACATACATATGCATAATTTTGCCTCTCCAAAATTCTACACGTGCTAAACTATATATTCTAGAAGTGATCTATTAAAGTCCCCCTTTCCTCTATGTGTGCTTTTAAAATTTTGAAATCTAAGGTAACTTTATCCTAACTGTAAATTTCATCTTCAGAATCAATGCAATTTTCAGGCATGGCAATATATATATATATATATATATATATATATATATATATATATTTTTTTTTTTTGGCAATATATTTTTGAGTTAGGATATTATCATTGAACTTATTTAACGCCATTACTTTCTGAAAGATGACTAATTGTGTTACTTTCATTTCTTTTCTTTTTATTTTTTTCTTCACACATACAGAAAGGTAGAGTGTCTATAAAGGTAAGAAGTAGCAAATCATAGAGACAGGTGAAAGGCCTAGAACTAGGAGAGTGGAATAAGGAACATTAGGCAGGAAATGAGTTAGGAGTGGGAATCAGCTAGTCCACAGCAGTGACTGTAGTAAATGACAGAACAAGAGCTAGGATGAAAAACAGAGTCAGGGGGCTTCCCTGGTGGCGCAGTGGTTGAGAGTCCTCCTGCCGATGCAGGGGACACAGGTTCGTGCCCCGGTCTGGGAGGATCCCACATGCTGCGGAGCGGCTGGGCCCGTGAGCCATGGCCGCTGAGCCTGTGTGTCCGGAGCCTGTGCTCCGCAATGGGAGAGGCCACAACAGTGAGAGGCCTGCATACCACACACACACACACACACACACACACACAAAACAGAGTCAGAAGAGCATATAGAAGAAGGCAGATATTAGGAATATCTGATAAAGAGTGGCCCAAGAGAAATTCCCAGAAAAATGAAGACATACATGATCAGGACACACAGTAGGTCCAGACAGTTGATCAGTCAGGCAAGTCTTGAAGATTTGGGAGGTTATTAAAACCCAGCTAGGCAAGGGGTCTGCAACACAGAAGGAAAATCTGCACTCCACAGATCAGATCCCCAAGTGCCGACAGACCAATAATGCTTACTAATTACAATAAAAACAAAGAAAAACAATAGCTAACTTTTTTTTTTTTGCATAGCTAACTTTTAAAAAGAGTTTTCTATATCATTTGACAGGTGGATTTCATACATAATCTTATTTAACATGAAATTTCTGAAAGGTCGGTATTATGTTACCTATTTTGTGATTGAACAAACCAGGACACAGATTTTAGGAATCATGCACCACTAAGTTAGTAAGCAGTAGAGCTGAGAACTGAGCCCCTGTTCCATAGGACAGTGTATTAACTTCCACTTTTTACTCTGTCTACTATTAATTGTAGATTTCTACTATTTCCACTTAATTTGTTGCTGTAACAAATTGACACAAATAGTGGCTTCCAACAATAGGAATCTGTTACCTTCTGGTTCTAGAGGTCAGAAGTCAAAATGGATCTCACTGGGCAAAAATCAATGTGTCAGGAGGGCTGCATTCATTCTGGAAGGTTCTAGTAGATGATCCAATTATCCACTATGCTGAATGCCTTGTCCAGTTTCTGGAGGGTGCCTGTATTTCTTGGCTTGTGGCCCCGATCCCCCATTTTCAAAGCCAGAGACTGTAGGCTAAGTCCTGTCACCTCTTTGTTTCTCCTTAGTCACAGCTTCCTCTTGACGTTTTCAGGACTCTTGTGATTACATTGGGTCCCTTTGGGTAATCCAGGATAATCTTCCTATAGTAACATCAGCTGATTAGCAGACTTACTTCTACCTGCACACTTAATTCAGCTTTGCCAAGTAATGTACGATACTCACAGGCTGCAGGCATTAAGGCCTGAGCATCTTTGGGGGGCCATTATTCTGCTGCCCACAGACATGGAAGAGTTTATTTGGCTTTATTGAGTTTATCAATAAGGTAAGAGTTTATTATGGCTTTATTCTCAGCCCTAAACTCTAAGGCCTCACCCAGTCAGGGGACTTTCACATGGATAATAAAGCTACCAACACAATGTCAGTGTTCCACCCCACTTTGTCTGACTGTTTTTCTTTCTAGCTAAACTTTAAATCTAACCCTCAAAAGTGTCTAAACCAAAAGCAAGTCCTGAAGATACGTACAAGGCTCTGGTTAGAAAAGAGAATGTGTGTGTGTGTGTTCCGATGAAGAAAAATTGATGGATATGTCATATAAGGACTTTAGTCAAAAAAATGAAAATAATAATTTCATATGTGCCTACTCATGTAATATCTTTGTAGAGAATAAAAAAAGAAAGAAAATGAGAAGACATGTAGGGGAACATTTTTTGATAAAGTAAGCTCCAAATAGCTAAGAGGACGTTGTGTTGAATATAAACTTATCATCATTGCTGATCTGCTCAGATTTCTCTTTAGTGAATTCCAGCATAAATTATGTGAAAATATGGTATGATAGAGAGGATATTTTAAGATAATTGAGAAAAAATAGAAATCTGCTTAGGTACAAAGAACAAACCCCTAATGAGGAAATGACATTAAACCCATAAAATTATAGAATTCTAACATTAGAATGAAGAATCCAGAGATACTTAAACCTTTTGTGAATAACAAATTTAAGTAAAATAAAAATTTCCCCAGTCTTTTCCAAGAACTATGCTGAGTTGGGAGTAAATTGTTGAGCAGTAGCTAACAGGTCATCCAGAAAAAATAACTTCTTCTTTTACTCTGTTGACCAACTAATAATATAGGAAATGAAATTCAATGGTGACAGCACTAAGGAGAGAGAAGAATGGGATGAGGTGGGAGGAACATCATGTGGAGGTGGCATCCTATACTCAGATCCAGTGGGTTTTAAAAATCCAGCGCAACAATGTGTTTTATACAAGAAACATGCTTAATTAACAGATCCATTCCTTCACAGAGTTGCCTTTTGTGTGTGTGTGATGAGAGTGCCTGAATTCTACTGTCTTAGCAAATTTCCAGTGTATGATAGAGTAATAATGACCATAGTCATCACACTGTACATGAGGTCTCCAAACTTATTCATCCTGTATAATTACAACTTTGTACCCTTTGAGCAATATCTCCCTGTTTCCGCCACCTCCATGCCCCTGGTAACTACCTGTCTACTTTCTGCTTTTACTTTTTTAGATCCCACATATAAGTGAGATTTTCTTTCTGTGTCTGGCTTTTTCATTTTCCATAATGTCCTCCAGTTTCTTCCATGTTGTGACAAATAACAGGATCTTCTTTATTAAGACAGAATAATGCTCCTATATATATATATGGAATGAATAAAGAAATTATATATATATATATATATATATATGTATGTGTGTGTGTGTGTGTGTGTGTATATGTATATATATATTCATCCATCAATTGACAGTTAGGCTGTTTCCATACCTTGGCTACTGTGAGTAATGCTCCAATGTATATATATATATATATGTGGAATGAATAAAGAAATTATATATATATATGTGTGTGTGTGTGTGTGTATATATATATTCATCCATCAGTAGACACTTAGGCTGTTTCCACACCTTGGCTATTGTGAATAATGCTGCAATGAATTTGGGAGTGCAGATATCTCTTTGAGGTACAGATGCCATTTCCTTTAGGTAGTCTTGACTAAAATAAATATATTCACAACCTAAAAGTTGAGAGTTATGTTTTATTCAGCAGGAATGTTTAGAATTTAAAGCCCAGGAGGCAGCATCTCAAGTAACCCTGAAAGAACTACTCCAAGGAGGTGAGAGGAGGAGCCAGGATATATAGGAGTTTTGCAACAAAGGGCAGGTGTTCTGAACGTCAAAAGGTTATTGCTGGGCTTTCCTGGTGGCGCAGTGGTTCAGAGTCCACCTGCCGATGCAGGGGACACGGGTTCGTGCCCCAGTCCGGGAGGATCCCACATGCCGCGGAGCGGCTGGGCCCGTGAGCCATGGCCGCTGAGCTTGTGCATCCGGAGCCTGTGCTCCGCAACGGGAGAGGCCACGACAGTGAGAGGCCCGCGTACTGCAAAAAAAAGAAAAAAAAAAAAAAAAGATTATTGCTAACTAAAGAAAACCGGATATCTCAAGCTAAGGAATTTAGCACTTTTCCATGTATAGGAAGATGCAAGAGTCTGGGCTCACAGAAATCATTCCTTGGACATGCACCTCAGCTCTCTGGGGCCAGGATCCTGTGTTTTCATATCCTGAGTTTCCTCGGGGCTCCCGGTGGGGGATGGCTGCAGTCTCATGGCTACTAGATGGCAGGTATGCTTTTCCTTCCTGAGTTTCCTCAGTGCTCACCTGCTCACCTTCGGTGGTGGCTGCAATCGCTGATGACTGTGATATCCTTTGTTTACTGATATGGCAGGAAATATTTCCATTTCTTAGTAAACACCCAGGAGGACTGCTGGATCATACAGTACTTTTACTTTTATTGTTTTTATTTCACTATGCACATGTATATCAAAACATCATGTTGTACACCTTAAATATACATAATTTTTATTTCAAAAATAAGTAATAAAATCAAAACAAAGACTATGGCTTAAATCAAATAATAAAGGGGGTAACTTAAAAAAATAAAAAAGAAAACATATGAGGCAAATAATAACCAAAATCAAACCCAGGTACCAATTTAGTAGCAGATGACTAAGACTTGAAGGTGGAAAACATTATAATGATAAAGAGTAATTTTATGTATCAGTAAAACAAAATAAATCAGTGAAGTTTTTGGAACTACATGTCATGTGACCGAAGTAGAAACAACAGGAACACACAATGATAGTAAAATTACCATATAGAGAAACTAAAATACATTCTTAGAAAATGCCTGTTGCGGACACAATCTAGGGTGATCTAATTAGGTTACATTATGACAAAGGTGCCAAGATATCACAACCTTGATTGTGTTTTATAATTTAAGACTCTGCCTTAGCTGAGTAGAGAGAGAGGGAGAGATTCTCCTGCCAGTCTTGAAGAAATGAACAGCCGGGTTGTGACCTGTCTATGGAGAGGGCCATTTGGCAATGAACTGTTGGTCATAAAACCTAGGACCTAAGTGTGGCCCTCAGCCAACATCTAGCAAGAAAATGGGACCTCATTCCTATAATCAGAAGGAGAGGGATTCTGCCAGCAACCCTGGGAAGCTTCGCAGAGGATTTATTCCCAGTCAAGACTCTGGTTAAGACAAAGGGCTGATACCTTGGTTGCAGCCTTGTAGGACTCTGAGCAGATCACTCGGCTAAGCTGTCCAGACTCGTCACAGAAACTGTAAGATAATCAACAGGTGTTTAAACCACTGTATTTGTGGTAATTTGTTTTGGAGCAATATATATCTGACACACAGCCTTTGGTTTAAATTGTGAAGGTGGAGACCTATACATAGCCTAAGAAGTAATTATCGTGATTCTGGAGATATTTAAAGAACTGTCTTCATACATTGGAGAAAATACCAAGTTCAGGATATGCCTTGACCAAATTATACCAGCATGGAGAGTGTAAATGTGATGGATAGGGACTGTGGTTATGACAGAGCCCACTGCACCCTGTAGGTGTGTCGTGAGTTTGAGCACATATTTTAGATGCATTAAAGGGACCACCTTGTGAGTGGGGACTCTGAATGAATTGGAAGAAATTCAGTTAATTATTTTTATTAAATTTTAAATTTTATTTTTGTTACTAAAAGCCTGAGATTATTGAATGAGGTTACAAGACAAAGTGTTGCAGAGAATATATTAAATGTAGCACAGCTAAACTCTTAAGTGCTACCAGAAAGCGTAAAAACAGAAATGCAAATGTAATGAGATTTAATTATAACACTATCAGTTCTGAGAGATAAAATACACAGAAATGCAATTTAAATGTTTGAACAACATAATTAATAAAATGAGCCTGAGGTGACAGTAGAGAATTGAAATTGTCTTTACCTTCTTTTTTTAAGTTTTCTTTTTCTTAATTAATAGGCTTCATTTCTTAGAGTAGTTTATGTTTACAGGAAAATTGAACAGAAAATACAGAGCGTTCCCACATGCCCCTTCTCCCTCACACTCCACACAGTTTTCCCTATTTTTTATATCTTCCATTATTGTGATACATAATACAATTGTTGATAATTGAATTAAACTAATATTGATACAGTATTACTAATGAGAGTCCAGAGCATACATTAGCATGCACTCTATATTATACATTCTTTGGATTTTGACAAATATATAATTCCATGTTTCCATCATTACAGTGTATTAAAGAATAGTTTCACTGACCTAAAACACTCCTGTGCTCTACCCGTTTATCCCTCCTTCTCTCCTCCCAGAACCCTGGCCACCACAAACTTTTTTACCATCTCCATAGGTTTGACTTTCCCAAAATATCATATTGATATCATCATACATTATGTAACCTTTTAAAATTGGCTTGTTTCACTTAGCAATATTCATTTAAGTCTCCTTCACGTATTTTCATAGCTTGACAGCTCATTTATTTTGTCATTAAATAATATTTCATGGAATGTATGTATCACAGTTTATTCATTCATCTATCGAAGGGCACCTTGTTTGCTTCCAAATTTTGGCAATTATGATAAAAGTTGCTATAAAGATTTATGTGCGGGTCTTTATAAGGGCATAAATTTTCAACTCTTTAGGGTAAATACCTCGGAGCATGATTGCTAGATCATATGGTAAGACTGTGTTTAGCTTTGTAAGAAACTGCCAGACTCTTCCAAAGTTTCTGTACCATTCTGCATTCCCAGCAGGAATGAGTGAAAGTTCCTGTTGCTCTACATACTCTCCAGCAGTTAGTATTGTCAGTGTTTTTGATTTTTAGCCATTCTAACAGGTGCGTCACGGTTTCTCGTTGTTTGAATTTGCAATGCTCTAATTACGTTTGCTGTTGAGCATCTTTCCATATGTTTATTTGCCATCTGAATATCTTCTTTGGTAGGACGTATGTTCCGATCATTTATCCAGTTTCAAATTGGTTTGTTTTCTTATTGTACGGTGTTAAGGATTTTTTTTTATAAATTTTATATACAAGTCCTTTATTAGATGTGAGTTTTGCAAATATTTTCTTCCAGTGATGGCTTGTCTATACAGTGTCTTCCACAGAGCAGAAGTTTTTATTTTAATTAAGTCCAACTCATCAATATTTTTTTTCATGAAGTGTGCTTTCGATTTTCTATCTTATGTTGTAGGAGTTTTATATATTCTTGCATTTTACACTTGGCTCTGTGATCCATTTTGAGTTAATTTTTGTGAAGTGTGTAAGTTCTGTGTCTAGATTCATTTTCTTGCATGAGGATGTCCACTTGTTCCAGCAGCATTGGTTGAAAAGACTATCCTCTCTCCATTGAATTGCCTTCACTCCTTTGTCAAGGATCACTTGACTGTATTCGTGTGAGCCTATTTGTAGGCTCCGTATTGTGGACCTATTTTTCAAGTGTCCCTGAAAAACTTACAAACATTGATTATCCATCAGGGAAACTGGGTAAAGCAGAATAGTTCTAATTATATTAAAAGCAAAAAGCAAGAAAAAGAAACCCACTAATCATGCTTTTAGGTAAATATTAAGCAAAGAAAACATTTTAAAAAACATTATCATACTCTTTTATTTTCTTCCTCCAGTTTTGAGATATAAGTGACATACAGCACTGTATAAGTTTGAGGTGCAGCATAATGACTTGACAAACATACATCATGAAATGATTATCATAATAACATCCATGTTTAGTGAATATCCACCATCTCCCATAAATAAAAATTAAAGACATAGAAAAAATTTATTTTGTTGTGATGAGAACTCAAGATTTACTCTTAAAAAAACTTTCATATATTATATACAGCAGTGTTATTATATTTATCATGTTGTACATTGCATCCCTAGCACTTATATATCTTATAACTAGAATTTTGTACCTTTGACTGCCTTCATCAAATTTTCTTTTTCCTCCTGCCTCTTTAAATGCATAGGCTTAATATTTTATTACTAAAAAGCAACTACCAATATTCTAAATGAAATCTACTTTTTGTTCAGTAAAAGTGAGGACAGGGCCATTTCAATGCCTCTACTAAATTTAATGCAGCTTAAATTGGGACCAGGTGCATATTTTTCTCCAAAAATTTTTGGTCAAGCATGTCTAACCACAAAAGCAAATGGAATTTTAAGAGGTAGATTTATTTCTCATGATGCATTTTGTTAATAAATATATTGTCAAGAAAATTTTAAAAAGCACTGAGTGTGTCTTCCTAAAGTATCAGGTCACTTTTTGAAAGGTTTTAGATTTTCCTGAAGTAAAATCTGATGGTTCTAAATCAATAAGTGTGATAGTTTGTTTTAAACTCTTAGAAGAATTCAGAGGAAATGAACCTAGTCAAGTAAAAAACTTGTTTGATTTTGTTACTTAATCTTCAGAATATTAAACATTAATCAAGTATTTAAAAAAATATTCTAATGATTCCAGAAAGAATGTAACTTAGTCAACAGAAAGCAGAAGGGAAGGTAGAGCATAATTAAAGTGAAAAAACTATTCAGAATGTTTGTATTTGGAACTGCATTAAACCTATATATTTATTTGAAAACAATAGCCATTGACATCATTCTGTGTTTTATATTTACTATTTGGGTACACAGTATCTGCTTTCCAATCCAGTCTATCAAGTCAAAAGTTTTGAGAACATTTTATTATCACATATGTTTTGAACGTATATTATCAGTATTGTGGCTAAATTATTACTTTTGTGATGCTTTTATATGGCACATTTTCCATACTCTGTTTTAAATTACTGTTTCTAATAGACTGGAAAGCTATTGAATTGTGTATAAAAATTTTGTATTTGTATAATTATTTTTCAGTTGATGGGGAGGATTTCTTTATAGGCCACAAGATTTTCTGTGGATAAATTCTGTCTTAGTATTTTCAGGCCTTTGAAATTGCCTATCTGGGAAAAGCACAAAATCTTCCCTGAATAAAATTTAAAAGAATTTAGTAATTTGTCAAATATATTAATGACCCCCCCCATCATAACATGGATTATTGAAGGCTGACATGTGACTAAGCAGCAATCTGCTAATCCTTTCTGGTTTATACTTCTACTAAGGATTTGAGGTGATTTCCGACATGCAAGACATAAAAATATTAAAGCAAACTATTTTAAATCATAGCTGGGAATGTGAAATAAATTAGATAAGAGTTAAAGAAAATAAATAGGTATTACTGGACATTATTAAATAAAGATTTTTAATATTTAAATAATTGTGTAAATGATTCAATGAGAAGTCTCGTGTTTTGGTATGTTAATCTCATGTGGTGAAACATAGAATGCATACAGAGTGCTAAGATATTTCAAATGGGACTTGGTGCACAGTTAATTTATTGTCACTTGAGTTATGTACAGATTATTTACCACCAAATTAAACTGATTCAGAGAGATTATTGTGAACATCAAAATGTAGATTCCTCGAACTTCCTATTTTAAAAGCTCAACAAAAATATGCAAATCTACTACTACTACTATTACCAAATATAGTTTGTAGATGTAGAAGCATGACTAATACCTTCTTCCTGCACTAGTAGCAAGGAAAAAACAGGATAAATTGAAGAAGCTATATAGAATGTCCAATGATAATGGTCATTTTCCTTTCACAGATCTACTGAGTGCCAATTAAAACTAGTATAAAAACTTTTTAACATAAAAGAAAATTTGTGGTTCTATCTTTGAAATGTAAGCATTTATAAATATGTATGAAGTTCAAAGACAATAATTCTGAATTATTTTTTAATAATAAATAAAATAAGAAAACTATGTTCATGGGGACACTGTGAGAAAATAATTAAAGGAGGCATTTGTAGGGCTTTTAAAATTACTGTCTATATCTATCTATCCATCCATCTATATACTGGTGAAGTAACCTAAGGTTTTGTGGTTTTTTTCTAGGAAATATTTTGATTCATATCCCCAGACATCTTTCAGAGCAGTCCAAATATCAGTGTTCCACATCATTTAGAATATGAATATCTTATACAAATAGCCAATGTCATTTGGGAATCAGTGTGTATCTTGTGAAAATGCTGGAATAGATAGAAGATAAATTTAATATTTGATGGAGAACTTCTGAGCACATTTGATTGGTCATAATTAATATTCCTCATCTTGCACATTCTTTTACAAGTTTCTTATGTGTACATCTCTAACAAGTCTTCCTAGATTATAAAAGAATTGCTCTATGTTAAATGTATTCCTTTTTTTCTTTTTCTATTCTTCTCTCTCTCTCTCTCTCTTTCCCCACTCCCGGCTATCTTGGCAGAAATATGTCCAAGTCAAAATATAACCTCAATAAGTAAGAAATGAACAGTAAGCTTTCAATTATAAATGCTATATAGTTTACAGATACTCATTGCCCTGGTGATTATGAGCTTTGTTAATTAAAAACACAAATAGATATCATTTCTGTGGAGCTATATAACTGAATACATAGGAATATATTTTTTAAAGTTTTAATTGTCCAATGGAAATGATAGTCAATAGAAAACAATTTCGGGAGATAACTAATAGGAACGATACGTAAGTTTATTTTATTCAGTCATGAAAACTCAACCTTATCACAGCCCAGGTAGCTACATGTAAAACAAATATCTTTCATTTCTTGAAAAAAATTAGTGTACATCCAGGAATAAAAATATAATATTCTTTAGGTAAAGACAATCCCTCATAATATTTTTTTTTCACATTCTATCTCTTGGGTTAGTGAAGCTGATTAGGGATATATCTGTACGCCTCACTTAAGGCTCTCAGATCCTTTATATTCAAAAGTTTTATGCCAAAAGGTTTTTAATGAAGTTTCTAAGCCAGCATTGATTTGTTTTGTTTTCCATGCTTTTGTCAGCAATATCAATGTCTGTAAAGTAATTAAATTGATTAGTTGTAAACACGCTTTATGGCAAAATATATAGAGGTTTGGATGCTGGATATTAGTTGTTGGGAACTAGCATATATAAACTCCCTTTCTACTCATGTACCAGTTTATTTCAGATGCAAGGGATTTTTTTCCTAAATAACAATTTGACCATTCAGTAATGTAACTACCCTTCTAGAAAACTTCAAACTTATTTTAAATGTCAAAGTTGACTGGAGATATTTTCTGGTAGATCAGCCACTCAGATAATTGAAATTACACTCCCTAAAGAAGGCAATTCTAGTTCACAAGCTTAGAAAATAAAATGCACAGTCAATAAATAACATAATGCTGATAAGTGGCATATGGTGCTAAAAAACTAAGAAGTTATGACATTGATCATAAATCATTGTCTATTAACTGACATTTTAGTTAGCATAATATTTAATGTCTCTTGAGTATATTATAAAATTAATGTCTCTGATATGAGTTTTTCTAATTATATGGAAGCCAGCAAATCATTACCAAAATAATATATATTCACACACAAGCACAAACTTAGTTACAAATTAAAGGGAAATATAATTTACTGTAAATACCATGCCTTGTGTGCTATGATCAGAATTTAAAATTTATGTTGATGGCTGTGTTTGTACAGTCTTGTGAATAATGAACAATTGTAATATTTGTTTTTGATAATCTGTTTAAAATATCTTGTTTATATTTGTGTTTTTATCATACTATCACTAATGTTAACAATGGTAAAAATATAAGATAAAATTTAACCGTCTACATATAATAATATTTTATTATAACAATAAATAATCCAAGGGCCAAAGGGTCAGAAACAGGTGGTTCTTGGGCCAGGAGTCCTCAGTAGATAGATATTTTAAGGCCTGTACTTCCCTTTAACGTTAAGAATTAATATGCCTTTAATCTGGTATATACTTTCTGTATGTCAAAGAATACTGTATTTTCTGTTGTTTTATCTATGGCCAGGCTCAAAATTTTATTTTGAATGCCTGATCCCTGCAGGCATTTGATTTTCCTAAAACACATTGTTTTCTATGATCTCTGAGTATCAGCTGCTTTGTATTTCCTCCTCAGGTCTGATATAGAAGGTGTACAATATCACAGGCCAGATAGCCTTTGAGATTAATCCTTGGTTGATAACCCTCATATAAAGACATGTTTGTTTCTGACTCTAAGAGGTTGACATTAACAAAATTAATGGGAAAACACTATAGAAGTAATATTAGTAATTGCATAGTTTATTATAGTTATATATAATAAATAGTATAACTGCTAAGTAGTAAATAATAGGGTCATTAACATGTTTATTAACATAACTATTAATAATTCCATTGGGAAAAAGAGAATATACAAAAACAGTTGTGAAATCGTTGTTACTTATGAAACAAGAATTCCTGGAAAGAATTTCCCATATTATGGGGCTCTGTGTTTTACTATTTTTTTTAATGTCTTACTTTGAGATTCAGGGAAGATTTTTTAAATTACTCTTTTAAATTGCATAGTATTCAGAGGAGAAAATATAATTCCCCAACAGAATAAGGAAACATTAGAAATGCCATTTTTGTCAATAATAATTAGATAAAATATGAGGAAAGTAAGAACTATGTATTTTTAATATCATTATTAAAGCTGTAATCAACACCTATAATGTGCAGAATTCAAAGCCACCACTGACTTCATTTGCCATGTATAATAGAATATTGAATTTTCTTTTTTACTTCCTCTTACTTTCCCTCCATTTGTAAAGAGTTGTTATTTTTAAGTTCAAGACATATGATCCTCATTAATTTGGTCACCAGGAAATTTTTAAGAGCAAGGCCTTTGTGTTAAAGCTTTAAATTATGTTTTTTACTACTAATAATGAAAAGATAAACTTGTTTTTATCAAGGGAATAATGATTGCATAGCCTACACTTTCAAACGTTTTTGAGTTTACTCTGAAACATTGAGTTATTTAATTCTAGTCACCTTGTAGATAAAATCTGAAAAAATACAGGTAAATTTTAGTAAACATAATAAAATTACTCACACTCATAGAACATCTTTATATACTGATAAAATTTATACCTGCACCGTACATATTATTTTTTTAAGTCAGGTTTATTGAGTTAAAATTTACATAAAGTAAATTTATCATTTGCATCTAGTTCTCTGAATTTTGACAAAAGTGTTGTAATGGCCACTGCAGTAAAGATGCATAATATCTTTAATACCGCAAAAGTCCCTTCTTGCCCGTTTGTAGTTACTCTCCTTCCCTCCCTTACCTTTTGTCCTGGCAACAACTAATATGTTTCTTGTCACACTGTTTTTGCCTATTCAAGCATGACTTAGGAATGGAATCTTACAGTCTTTTGAGTCTGGCTTCTTTCACTTAATCCACTTGATATTCATCTCTGTTGTTGTATGTATCAGTAGTTCATTCATTCATTTTGTTGATCAATAGCATTTCATTATACATCTGTATCATAGATTGTTCAGTCATTAGAGTCATAGACATTTGGGTTGTTTTCATTTGTTTTTAAACCACTGTAACCCTCTGTATACAGATTTTTATTTGGACATATATTCTTATTTTGCTTGGGAAAATAGCTAGTCAATATGCAGGGTTGTATGAATAAGTTTTAGTTTATGAAGAACACTCCAATTAATGTACGATTTTATATTTACTTCCTCTGCATCTTTTCTAACATTTAACACTCTAGATTAAAGTTGGATCAATTATGTTTTAAAACTGATGTATAGCTCTTTAAAGATCTACATACAAGTCGTTTGCTGTGAATATTTTATTTTTTCATGTTTTTGAATGGTGTTTTGATAAACAGAATTTTTTTAATTTAATGAGGTCCAATAAATCAATACTTTTTAATGCTGGAAACTATTGTATTTTAAAAATAGAAATAATATTGTCCTAATATACTGTTAATTATACTGTATATCTCTGTCTATATCTGTATTTATCTATATTTATCCACACAAGTCTAATTAACATTTTCAGTGGTTGCCTCATAGACATCACAGAGTACTGTACAATGCTTAGGCTCATTAATCAACCTCCTAACTTCTGTCCTTTCCAGACCCCATAAATGACATTTTAATCAACTCAGTGGGTCAATTAAGACTACCTGAGTTTCATTCTTTATGTATTTTTTCCCTCATATGGCACATCCTACTCATCATCAGTACTGTGAATGAGGGCTACAAATTCTGCCTTGATTCCTTCCGTTTCCTTCCACATCGACCATCACCTCCATGATACAACTCCCACCAACTCTCCTCCACAATGGTTGACAGATTTCTTGTTGACCACTGACAGTACATTCTTTTGTTCCTAATCACCTTTCCATACAGAACCTTGAGAGATACTTAAGTGTTACCTGCGCATCCATTCCACTTGGACTCAACTAAAACCCCTTAACTCTACCACCTAGACCAACCTCAGGTTCTGTATAAACCTTTTCATTTATTTAACTACAGTCTCAATGGATTGTTATTTCCTTAAAAATCCCAGGTTTCTTTCCATCTATGGGCTTAATGTGTATTGTTACATCTCATTAGAGGCTTTTCATTCTGTTTTGATCTTGCAAACTCTTTCTTCAAATAGCAGGTCAATTGTCTCTTCCTCACCCAACACTTGGCAGCCTCCACCATTAAAATTCTGATAACGGTTTGCATCCTAGTGTGCTTTTGTATAGCTCAGTCACAGGAGCTTTACCTAACATTGTTTGTCCCTAAAACACCTTCAGAGGTAACTTAAAAGATGTATTATGAGAGATGTTATTAGAAAGTAAGACTCATTAACCATAAGAAATATTTTGAATGAAAAAGTTTGAACTCATTCATTCTTTTCATACCTTCAAAGGCAAGCTGAATTTCCCACTAATAAAAATGCCAAAGATAATGTAAATGCCAAAAGATAAAATAATGGAATATAGAAAATACAGAAAACAATAAAATGTAGAAACCAATAAGAAGAATAAAAATGAAATATGTATATTCCTTTGTTCTTTTATTGGTTGTTTCCTTACTGGCCCCACCAGTTTTTATCAATCACACAAATAAATTAAGCCTACTTTATACCCATATACTGTACACAGGTGATTTACCAACAGCCAAAGGGATAAATATTTCAATTAACTTGTGAGCCGTCTGTTGGATTTATTACAGCATAGTAGTAAAATTTTATGGTTTCACCACAAAGAGCAGTGACCTTTATATAATTTCCTTTTGGAAGAAAACATAGGACAGATAAAAGAAATAGAAAACTCATTACCATATAATAATAATTTTAGGGCAGATTACTACTCTCAATGTAACTTGCTTTATCCATCTATTGATTGCAACTATTAATTCATAAGGACAAAAATAACTTTAATAAATTTCATTTATAAAATCTATTTGGATTTTACGGCAATAGTGACAGATTTTTATTAAAAATGCTTTGGATAGAATTTTCCAAAGCTATGATTCTCCATAAGATGTTTTCAAGAAACTGAAGATGAGAAAAAATCTATTAATCAGCTCTATATATACTTAAATATAAAATGTTCAAGGAAGAAGTACTTGTTTAACAACCTGTAATAAATGCTCATGGAAATGTTTGAATGGGCTTGTACTTGAATTAACTAAAAAACACACACATATATATTTGAGTTTAATATCTCTTAATTTCTCTATACTTGTCTGTTTTGCACTAAGCCTTTAAAGGAGATATGAATTATCACCAAAGAACAAAAGCATTTTTTTCACTTACTTGTTTTGGCCTTCTCTCCTTGGTTTCAGGTTTCCTACCTCCTGTTCATCTGATTCTGAGGCTGTGAACATCTTCTCTTAGAACTTTCAAATTTTTTTTATCCTGATGTTACATATTCTCATTTTACTCTGCTTTCGACTTATGCTTTTTCTTGGACATCAATTTGGTAAATGGCTTGCCCTCTACTTAGACTGTATGGGACAAACACCAGGTAGCCCAATTTTCTGAAAGGGACTAGATAATATTCTAAACACCTCAACACAAAAGAGATTGAAGTAATACCTAGTGTGTTATCATCATACCTCTTACTGATGGCAAGAAAGAGTGTATAAGAAGCATCTGTGGTCAGTCCTTTTTTTTTTCACTTAAGATTTTTTTTTTATAATTTTTATTGGAGTATAGTTGCTTTACAATGTTGTGTTAATTTCTCCTGTACAGCAAAGTGAATGGGTTGTACATATACATATATCCACTCTTTTTAGATTCTTTTCCCATATAGGTCGTTACAGAGTATTGAGTAGAGTTCCCTCTGCTGTACAGTAGGTCCTTATTAGTTATCTATCTGATATATAGTAGTGTATACATGTCAATCACAATCTCTGAATTTATCCCTTCCCCGGCCTCTCTGCCTTGTAACTATAAGTTTGTTTTCTACATCTGTGACTATATTTCTGTTTTGTAAATAAGTTCATTTGTACCATTTTTTTTTTTTTGGATTCCACATATAAGTGATATCATGTATGTCTTTCTCTGTCTGACTTACTTGACTCAGCGTGACAACCTCTAGGTCCATCCATGTTGCTGCAAATGGTATCATGTTCAGTCTTGAAGAACAGTACTATTGTAGCTCAGGGTGAGTACAAGAATGATGAAATGTGTTACCCTCCTCTTTTGCCAGAGAGGTAGAACTGATGTCAAATTTATAGCAGGAGGAAACAGAAACTAGAATTCTTCTTCCAGACACATCTTTATTCCCATTTATTTTTATACAAAAGCAATTTGAAGCCTGAGGCATCTTTTCTTCTCAAGCAACTCAGTGTTTCACAATATATTGCAGATCTAAGCTATAGACCAACTCCTCCACACCTGAGGATATTGTGATCTGAATGATTTAAATAATTTTCATATAGTACAAAATAATACACATAATCAAAAAATAAACTGCTAGGACTTCCCTGGTGGTGCAGTGGTTAAGAATCTGCCTGCCAGTGCCGGGAACATGGGTTCGAGCCCTGGTCCAGGAAGATCCCACATGCCACGGAGCAACTAAGCCTGTGTGCCACAACTACTGAGCCTGTGCTCTAGAGCCCGTGAGACACAACTACTGAGCCCACGTGCTACAACTACTGAAGCCCACATGCCTAGAGCCTGTGCTCCACAACAAAGAGTAGCCACCGCAGTGAGAAGCCCACACCGCAACTAGAGAAAGCCCACACGCAGCAACAAAAACCCAACGCAGCCAAAAATAAATAAACAAATAAATTTATTTTAAAAAATGCTTCTATATATTTAATAATACTCTCTGTAAAAGAATAAGATTAGCCAATTGTGTTAACAACTAAAACTAAAATGTGACCATTCTATTCATGGTAAAGGAAGTCAGAGTGAGCCAAAGGAGAGTAACATTGAAAAAAAATGTGGCAGAGAAAGTCAGACTCACAGAAGTTTAGTACCAAAAGTAAACTACATTCTTGTCTATTCCAAACTGCTTTTAGAGATGAGGGTACTGAGGCCTAGACCATCACACAGTATGCCATAATAGAAAATATAATTACAGAGTCAAGATATTCCTGATAAAACAAGAGCAATTACAAAGAACAACATAAAAGCAATGAACAGTATTCTGTTTTGGGGCATTAAGAGACATCTGCATTATAAGATTTCTATCTTATAATGAAGGCAAATAATTATCCATTGGGTCCTACTGAAGAGAAAATATTAGCTTTTAATCTGAAAGGATATGAAATGAAATCATGGTAACTTGATCAACACTAAACTCACGGATATGAAAAATAATTTCACACACATGAAAGCAGTGACTGGAAAATATATGGAGAGAAATTCAAAACCATAGCCCTAAAGAACAGCGAGCCTAAAGGAAGACTTCTGTAAAAGATATGAATCTGGTGTCTCACCCTGTTCAACCTACTCCAGACTCACCACCACATAAGGCAACTCTCGAAAGCAAACCTCTAGAATCTCAACCCTCAAAGCGTTTCTCAAAGTTGTTGGCAATGCATTTGTTTACTAGAATATTTCTGGAATTCTGTTTTTTTTTTTTCTGAATCCTTTCTCCATTAATGATTTCCATCCAATTCTTGCACTCCATGATTATTTTGAGCTGTTAGAGTTTTTTTTGTCAAGATTGTTTGTTTAATATTTTTGCAGATTTGATGAACCATCCACTTTATTTTCCTCTTCAACTTCCTTTCATGTACTTGGGTTCAGACATAACCCTCATTATTTGGAGAGGCAGCTAACTGAGATTAAAATCTTACTTCCAGCTGCTGGACTATGCTCTTGCTGGACTTATCTTCACCCCATCCCTTCCCACCCAAAGTCTGGGTCTGGATATCTAGAAGGAGGAAGCTTGAGGTCACTAGATTCTTGAGAACGCTACAATTGTGACTTTAGTATTGATTATTTCAAGTCATCTTCTGGCTTAAAATTTTATGATTTACATTAAAATTTAATAGTAATAATAAAATTACTCACATAAAAACTTAATATTAAATAGTAATGAATATTTAGTATTAAATCATCTGAGTTTTCCTAGTATGATTTAACCTTTTACACAGGAGAAAGTATACTTCTTACCCATATGATAAGGGTTCAGTGGAATTACGGTTGTTACAGTTCATTTTAATATGAACTTGTATCACTGATTTCTAAAATGCCCGTGTAAAAAAAGGACACATAATGCTGTTGTAGCATAGATTTAAATTGCAAAATGGAGATCTTTACATAAACCTTTCTTTCCTATGTATATGTGCATGTGTACATGTTTGTATATATACATATCTATTCATTATTATTTTTTACAATGAGAGTAACATGATAAAAATTATAAATTTTAAATAGTAAAAAAAAAAATGGGCCAGAAAATTATAATTTAACTTTTTAGAAAATTTTATATACAGATTTATAATAATTATAGAATACAGAAATATCACTTTTCTATCAAACAACTTGATGTGAATATGATTGGTCTTTCCTGTGTACAGTAGTCCAAAATAATACTTTTCTGAATAAATGTTTTCCTCGTTTCAAATATTCTTTTGGATGAAGATGTTGGCCATAACCTGCATGATTCTGAATTTCAATAGTTAATTCTGCCAGCTTTTTTTCTTCCTCTTTGTCCACTGCTGAATTTTTTTTTCTAAATAGTTTGTAAGTATAAGCTTGCCAGCTACAGGAAAAGATTTGTTTCTTTCATTGTGAGATTTAAGAAATATTTGTGTAAGCACGTTAAAGTTATTAATTAGTGAAATTAATGCTCTATTCACAGTATCAACATTTTCCAGACTGCCTTTCTGATTGACATGATTCAGTTATGGCTTAAGCTGAAAGCTTCAACTCTGGTAGGATTTTGATTCCTTCAGAAGAATATAATTCAAACTAGATAATAAGGCATGTCTAAGCATCTCACATCAGATACAATTATCTTAAACATACGCATTTTGCATATTGAGAGCAAAATAATCTAGACAACCAGTAGAACTAAGTTTCTTATCTTTAATTGCATTTATATATAATGGGTTAACTGAAATAGTCAATCAGTTCACAGGTACATATTTGTAGTATATGTAAATAGTTGAGAATATACACAAAACATATCAATGAACATACCTATTTCTGCAACTATGTTTCTCATCGAACTTTCAGTTTTAGTATCTATGATTTATAGATATGTAAATTTATAGATATGTGATATCATATCACATATGATAGTATGATTTATAAATACATTATTCCATCTTTGACAGTTGTCACTTAGCTTCTATCCCATTTATTTATCCTTTCATATCTATATCTATAATTAAATATCCCCCACATATATATATCATTACAGAATTATAGATGTTTTTTTCATTTAAAGAGGTTTCATATAATTCATTGCTATCACACACAACACATTCACAAGCAAAGCCAATTCCACCACTAAAGTCCTTTGGAGTTGTTGGTTTTCTCAGTTCCAGTTCCAGTCCAACATCATGCTTTTCTGTCATCTGTCAAGCCTTTTTATTTTCTCGTAATATGTAGCAGTGTCTCACACTGTTTGTCTGTGTGCTTCCTGTCCTTGGTAATTTAGAAGCATACAGGCCAGTAACTTTGTGAAGTGCCTTGCAAGGTGAGATTGCAGTCATTAGATTCAGGTTATTTAATTTTCAGGAATATCAATGAACTGATTTGTCTTTCACAGTGCATCTTTTTAGGAAGTATGTGATTTTTGCTTGACCGAATAGCAGTGATATTAGTTTTGATGACTTAAGGTAGTGGCCACTAGTTTTCCATGTTGGAAAGTTACTCTTTTCTCATTTATAATTAAAAGCTTGTTGGAAGATATTTTGTGTCTCTGTAATATTTTATGGCACTTCAAACTGTAACTCATTAGTTTTACCATACATTACAATTTTGAAATACATTTCTCCTTTTCTGTTTACTAGTTAGCATTTAGAACTAAATATCTCATCTCTTTCTTTCTCTCTCTCTCTCCATATATATATATATATATATATATATATAAAAGAATATATAATGATGGGTGTTGGTTTGCAATGTTGGGATATTCCCAGGTGAAATCTGAAACTGGCCCCAGGACATGGAGGGCAAAGAGAGACCCATAAAAGAGGCAGGCCACTCCAGACTGGTAGGTGGTAGTTTTAATAAGCAAGGGAACTTACAAGCCTTGTCTTAGGTGCCGCAAGACCAAGATCTTTGCACCTGCCCACCCCACAACTCTTAAAAGTTTATAGAGAGGCATTAACTGGGCTCAGTCATATATTCAGTCCAGATGGTCTCAGAAACATCTCACTCCATCAAGGCTGTGTCCTTGAAATGGCTTCTAGTATGGGAACAGTAGGCAAAGCCTAGGACAGAGGAGTGAGTGAGGAACCTCAGATAGCCCAGGTCCAGCCAGGGGTCAAGTAGCAGTCAGGTCATGTCCTGCCACCTCCTTCAATAATGTATTCTTCTTTATTCAAAGAGTTACAATCTGTGATTATTTTTATTCATTTTCATATTCAAGGGGTCACAGATTTACCAGCAGAGGCCCTTCCTGATGGACTTTCACGTCCTTTTGACTCTTTGAGCCTTTTCTTGCTTTCTGTTCAAACACAGTGTTTCAGGTTCTTCTTGTACTTTCCCTATCCAAGCCCTAAATTAGACGTATTATGCAGGAGCCCTTGTTTCTTTAAGTGAAGAATGTTAGTTGGAAATAGGGATGAGACATGACTCAGAAGCCAAGAGCCCGGGCTCTGGGTCCTGAGGGACCTGAAATCTGCATTCTGGCTCCACTGTGGGTTCTAGCTCTGGGACCTTGGGAAACTCCCTCACTATGTGCTTCTGTTTCCTCGCTTATAAAATGAGGATAATAATAGTCTCTAACTTTGAAAATTATTGTGATGATTAAATAAAATTTAAATGCACCTAGGACACGGCACTTAGTAAGAGTTCAATTAATGTTAGCTATTACTCTTCCATGTGTCCAACAAACTATCTTCTGATTTGATTTAACTCTCCAAGTAAGTTTATGTCAAGGAAAAGCTGGGCCGTCTAGGCATATTTTTGTACTATTTTAGCCTTTTAGCTATAGCTAAATATTAGAATGTAATTTCCATGAAAGTTTCACCAATTAGTAACGTTGCCAGACACTGCTTTCTCACAATTTGTATATCTTTTTGTTGAAGTGTTGTGATCATTTAAAAAATATATTTTATTCAGGTTAATACATGCTCCCATCTAGTTAATTATCACATCTACCACTTCAAATATGTACTTTGTGTGTGTGTATATGAGAACATTTAAGTTCTATTCTCCAAGCAAATTTCAATTATAGAACACAGTGTTATCAACTACAGTGGTCACATGACATATTAGATCCGTAGAACTTAATCATCTTATAACTGGAATTTATATACTTTTACCAACCTCTCCATATTACACCCAACACCCAGACCCTGGCAACCACTGTTGTATTCTCTATTTCTGTGAGTTCTTTAGCTTCTGCATATAACGATTATTTGCCTTTCTCTGTCTGGCTTATTTCATTTAGCATAATGCCCTCCAGTTTCACTCATGTAGTTGCAAATGGCAGGATTTTCCTTTTCTATTTTGACTGAATAATGTTCCATTGTGTTTGTGTGTGAGAATATGTTTTATATGTTGATTGGGTACATGCTTTTCAAGACTCAGAATTTACACTTAAAATATGTGCATTTAACTAGAGTTTTACTTAATTAAAAAATAAAAATATATAAAACTGAACCAACACACACCATTCAGGCTTGGCTTTAGTCATTTACATCTGCATCCACCATCCTGTGGAATTTGGAAATTTTCCAAAAGTCCCAATGCGTATTCAATCTAGAATACTTAGTCCAGAAAACTTGTCATATTTCATTCATTTAATCACTTTTAAGTGTAAAAATATTCATATATGTATCTTATTACAATGTCTATATTAGAAAAAATAGATTTATTTAAACTTAAATTATAATTGTGTGAAAAACTATTTTTATATATAAAATATATTTTTTTTCCTGTTCAAGTTTGAAGTTCTAGCTTATACCGTAAAGGAAAAAAGTGCTTTTTAACACTTCCCTGTTGCATGAGAAGTCAGGAAAAGACAAGAATTTTAGGATGTGATATGATGGCTATTGTCTTGTGAGAGGGAGAAAAAATATTCTTTCATTGATTCGGAGAAGTCAACATGTATGAAAATAGAATAGTGTTAATTTTTCAATCAGATTAGTCTGTCACATTAATTTGGTAAAAATTCTCTGTCACATCTCTAAAAAGCTATGACTGAGCTCATAGCAACCAGAAAGTACTGATGTTTAACTCATTTTCTTGAGACAGAGGCATGTTTTCAAATTTTTAAAGCTTTCACCTTTGCAGAGTCCATGGAGTGGTACCATAAATGCTGAGCCTTAAAATATTCTATCTAAATCTGATCCATAGTATTATCTTTCCATTAGCACAAACTCTGTCCCTTTGTGTGTATTCAGTGATAATCTTTCTGTTAAGAGAATTATTCTCAATTTCTATGATAATAAGTATTTAAGTCAAAAACAATTCAAGTAGTGCAGAAAGATATATAATTAATTAAAAACACCAAGTTTTCCACTCCCCAGAGTTGGCTACTTGCTCAATAAGACCCCCTTTAAACTATTCTTTGTGCCACAATTCAATTATTCTATAAACCTTTTCTTAATTTACATTTTTAAATTAATAGATATATGGGTCTTTATTCTACATGAATGCATGTGGACAGGTTTACTTCTAGTTTTTAATTATTACAATATTGCAATTGTTATAGTGTTTATTTAGTTAGTTATTTTTGGCTGTGTTGGGTCTTCGCTGCTGCGCGCGGGCTTTCTCTAGTTGTGGCGAACAGGGGCCACTCTTCGTTGCGGTGCACAGGCTTCTCGTTGCGGTGGCTTCTCTTGTTGCAGAGCACAGGCTCTAGGCGCGTGGGCTTCAGCAGTTGTGGTGCGGGCTCAGTAGTTGTGGCTCACAGGCTCTAGAGCACAGGCTCAGTAGCTGTGGCACATGGGCTTAGTTGGTCCACAGCATGTGGGATCTTCCTGGACCAGGGCTTGAACCCATGTACCCTACATTGGCAGGTGGATTCTTAACCACAGCGCCACCAGGGAAGTCCTTATAGTTTTTAAAATAATGGCTACAGTGAACTCTTCATACCTCAGCTTCTTGTGAGCCAATCACTGGACAATAATTATAAACTTTCTAGACTGCCTTCTGCTTCAAGCACACAGTCATAGAAGAGTAAGATGAATATGTTTATTACATTGGAGATAGTGAGATTTGACTACTGGTTGGGAAGGGCAAGTCTTATCTTCTGCTATGTCAGCTAGAGAGCTTTGCATCTCATTGGGCACCCCATTGACTATACACTTGGTCTTCCACTGTTTCTTTATAACAGTATTCCTGCAAGGTTGTTGTAGGTAATAATTAGTTAGCTAATTAATGATCTTATTCTAACTGGAACAATAACTAAAAGTCTCTGTTGGTTTTTTTTAAAATGATCTGAACAGTATTTAATTGTTTGACGGCATCAGTATCATCAACTTATAGACAAGACAGGGAAGTACTTGAAATCTTTGGTAACTCTTTTCAAGCACGTTAATTCCATTAAAAAAGAAAATTTGGTGGACCTGAGTTCCATTCAGATGCATTTAATAGGATCAATAGGTCAAGACATAATGTCAGTTTCTCTCTCTCTCTCTCTCTCTCTCTCTCTGAAATACTTAAAATACATAGTGAAATGATGTAAGAAATCTTTTTTTTAATACAAGCCCATTTATTTAAAGCTAGGTTAACAGAATAAATGATCAGCAAAACACATTAAACCATATCAGCAAACATAACTAGTATATGTTACATCACATTAAAACTTTCACACTCTAATTGTAGTCCCCCTTGTTTTTTTGATTGTTAACGTTTTCTTTATTTTCTTCCGTTCATTCTTCTGTGCACATGTATTTGTTGTCATTTTTGTTTACATGTACAATTTTGTAGACTTTTTTTAACACCTTTATTAGAATATAATTGCTGTACATTGTGTGTTAGTTGCTGCGGTATAACAAAGTGAATCAGCTATACATATATCCCCATATCTCCTCCCTCTGCATCTCCCTCCCTCCCTATCCCACCCCTCTTGGTGGTCACAAAACATTGAACTGATCTCCCTGTGCTATATGGCTGCTTCCCACTAGCTATCTATTTTACATTTGGTAGTGTATATATGTCCATGCCACTCTCTTACTTCGTTTCAGCTTAACCTTCCCCCTCCCCATGTCCTTGAGTCCATTCTCTACATCTGCGTCTTCATTCCTGTCTTGCCCCTAGGTTCTTCAGAACCTTTTTATATTCTTTTAGATTCCATATATATGTGTTAGCATACGGTATTTGTTTTTCTCTTTCTGACTTACTTCACTCTGTATGACACACTCTAGGTCCAACCACCTCACTACAAATAACTCAATTTTGTTTCTTTTTCTGGCTGTGTAATATTCCATTATTTATATGTGCCACATTTTCTTTATCCATTCATCTGTCAATGGACACTGGTTGCTTCCATGTCCTGGCTATTGTAAATAGTGTTGCAGTGAACATTGTGGTACATGACTCTTTTTGAATTATGGTTTTCTCAGGATATATGCCCAGTAGTGGGATTTCTGGGTCATATGGTAGTTCTATATTTCATTTTTTAAGGAACCTCCATACTGTTCTCCATAGTGCCTGTATCAATTTACATTCCCACCAACAGTGCAAGAGGGTTCACTTTTTTCCACACCCTCTCCAGCATTTATTGTTTGTAGAGTTTTTGATGATGGCCATTCTGACCAGTGTGAGGTGACACCTCATTGTAGTTTTGATTTGCATTTCTCCAATGATTAGTGATGTTGAGCATCCTTTCATGTGTTTGATGGCAATCTGTATATCTTCTTTGGATAAATGTCTATTTAGGTCTTCTGCCCATTTTTGGATTGGGTTGTTTGTTTTTTTGGTATTGAGTTGTATAAGCTGCTTGTATATTTTGGAGATTAATCCTT
Organism: Delphinapterus leucas; assembly: GCF_059928025.1. Lineage (NCBI taxonomy): Eukaryota > Metazoa > Chordata > Mammalia > Artiodactyla > Monodontidae > Delphinapterus > Delphinapterus leucas. The sequence goes on along the minus strand of NC_143129.1, from coordinate 13,368,228 downwards.
TGTTAGTTGCTTCATTTGCAAATGTTTTCTCCCATTCTGAGGGTTGTCTTTTTGTCTTGTTTATGGTTTCCTTTGCTGTGCAAAGTTTTTAAGTTTCATTAGGTCCCATTTGTTTATTTTTGTTTTTATTTCCATTTCTCTAGGAGGTGGGTCAAAAAGGATTTTGCTGTGATTTATGTCATAGAGTGTTCTGCCTATGTTTTCCTCTAAGAGTTTTACAGTGTTTGGCCTTACATTTAGGTCTTTAATCCATTTTGAGTTTGAGGTAAGGAATCTTAAACAGAGAATCTTCAAGAGAACATGAGGGAATTTGTGACTTTCATAGATGTCCCATTTCCCATAGATTAGAATGTTAATATATTGATAGTTAATCAATTATTTCATTCAACTCAAAAGACTTATTACGTATATAATTTGCCATGGTAATATAGATAACCTGCTTTAACAAATACTGAATTCACCATTACCAGAGATGTTTTAAGCTATGGATTTATGATCACTTAAAAATGTGTAGTGGTGGGGGGTGGTGATGGTGGGATGAACTGGGAGATCGGGATTGATGGATGTACACTAATATGTACAAAATAGATAACTAATAAGAACCTGCTGTATAAAAAATTAATTAAATTTAATTTTAAAAAATGTGTACAATGAAATAGAACTATCAAATGAGAGTGACTGAAGATCCATTTGAACCTTGGAATTTTAAGTAGTAACAATGATACAGACTAAGGGGGTTATACTATAAAGCTGTTACATAAACCCTGACTTCCAGAAGCCAACATTTAATGAGACCTATTATCTGCCCCTTATGCTTTCCTGCACAAATATATATTCTTTTTTGAAATTACCTTCCGTTAAAAACATTGATTTGTTCCATAACATCATTATTCTTAATTTTGTATGTAAGCCAGTAAAACCTTTGTTATTAACTTTGTGCGAATAAGAAAAATACCAGCTATGTATAGTATCTGCCTAATGATGCATTTCAACTCAATTTTTGTTAAGTGGCATAATGTTGCACATGATGATTAAAGGTTATCAGATTATTTTAATGACCCTGGCCTGAAAGGTTCCTTGGATTTCACATTGGCATGAATACCAGAAAATAACTTATCTATCTGGAACAACAAACTACATCAAGAATAACATCAAAATGCTTATTAACATGAATCTAATTTAGATTCTATATCAACAGTATCTTTCCATATCCATATTTTAAAACCCCCCACAATTATTAGACAGTCTTTTTAAAGTAAATTAGATGTTTTCAGTTTTCTACCTGCAAACAAATTTAAGACATAAAACATAATACTTTTAATTTAAACCTTAGTTTGGAGAGAAAATAGCTATTGGAATAATTTTGTTGGTGGTGGTGGTGGTGATAATTTGCTTTATTTATTTGTGTGAATTAACTGAGAGAAGCAAGGAACTTTGTATTTGAAAATGGGTCAAGCTTTACAACTATCCCAAAGAGAAAAGTGTCCTTTACATTGGTAAGAGGATTTACAAATAAAATCAAAATTCATCCTGTTATCTAAACAGGATATATATATATATATCCAAATATTACCATTTCATCCTGAACAAATATAGATCATAGGTGAGTGGTTATCAGTTTATACTGGGAATGCAGATTTGCATGATTGCTATTCTGAAATCAGGCCCCAATCACTGTTGTACATTTATATGTATTGATTAAATTTTTATTAATGTCATCTGAGTTCTTGAAAGTCAGTCCCATGAGATTCCGGTCTCAATTAAAAAAAATATGTTTGTTTGACAAATTAATAACCAGAATTCTTCATTACCATTTAGGAGTGCTGTTTGAGTTATAATTATTATAGTTTAGTTTGCTACTAAATAGGCTTGTGTTCCACAAAATAAGATATTTTATATTAAATAACAGTTTTGTTTATTTATTGAAGATTAAGCTAGCCTCAACTTTGCTGTAGTTGCTGTTAAAAATATAAACAATTTTTTCTAGTAGAAAAAGGAAGGGTCATATTGAACCCTTGACATAACCATTGTTTTGAGTTAATGTCACCTCATTGCATGTTGAAATGTTTCAAATCTGTTTTAAAATATATTATGCATTTACCCTCCCCAAAGTTTGTTTTGCATGTTGAAAATGAGGAGAAGACAAAATGTCATTTCCAGTTCACTTAGGCACTGAATAAAAAGCAGATCGCCTGATTCAAATTCTAAACATTTACTTACTAAACTACACCACTACTTTTTTTATAAGAACTTTTTTAGCTTAAAAAGAAAAGTATTGTTTTATACATTCTGCCATTTAAGTAGAAATATAAAAGCAAAATGTTTTGGGGTCAAATCTTTTTTCTTCATTCATGCAGTTATTAGTAGGATCATCTTTCAAATTTTATGGTAAAAATAAATAAATTCAGCCAAATCAATAATTTAAAAATATTAATTCTATAAATATATTTTCTTTGTATTTTTATGTTAAAGAGAAATTGAAAACTCATAATAAGGGTTCTTTGATTTAGCTAAACATATTGCATTAGCAAACAGAAGACAATTGCCAAGGTTATTTTTCCTCCAGTTCCTTGTTCCCTCTTATCTTAATGCATACAGTTTTCGGCCTGAACAGGCACTGAATTCAGTCTTCAAATTATGTATGTACATTTGATTTAGCTCCAGTGTGGAAATGGCACATAAACAGGAAAATCTACACAGCAAACAGCCATCAGAGAAAAATCTTTTTGGTGTCCTATGTGTTCTAAAAAGGAGCATAGTAAAATTAAAAGTTAGCAATATATATTTAAAGAATTTTTAAAGTATATCAAGAACACGTATTTCCTCTAAAGAATTTTGCATTTGCCTCCAATGGATGATATACTCTAAGGAGGCCATAATTTTTAACAATATAGATTTTAGAAACTCATATTTATATCAAAAAGAAACCCAAATAGATTCCTGTAAAAATAACTTTCTTCAACAGAAATCAGAGCAATAATCCAATTTGAAAAATCTTCTCTACTTGTGTGAGTGCTATCTTAAGGTAACTTCATAAATACATGAAGTTACTTCGTAATAACTTGCAAGGTCACAAAATCATGATTTAATTGGTAAGTGGTATTTCTAAAGGTCATGAAGATATTGTTGATTATATAATTTCTAAACTCTCTCTGACTGCTCATTGGTTCACTCACATCTGTTAAGGGAACTGCTCCAGATCCATATTCACAATTCATCTATTACACGTTATCAGACTGAAATAGAACAGAAGTAAACAGCATGTATTTGCCCAAGGCAGGTTGATTTTAAGTTATTTTGGGGAGAGGTGGTCAGTTTGTAAAAGTTTTAGAGGAAACAGTAATTTTATTTGCTTAGAGAAACGTTGTCTTTATATAGGATCAAATTCTTTCCTAACAAACAAAAAGTAGAAAGAAGTGAAATAAAGTTACTGTATTGTCAATAGTTACGACTGTCTTGTTGTAACAAAAATACTGGTAATGCAATATTTTACAAAAAATATAGTATAACATTAGTATAACAGTGAATCTAAGGGAATAAAAATGGTTGGGAAATTGGCATACAGCTAAATATGTATACTTTCACAGAACCTAAATACATCTTAAAGTCATCCACACGCATTTAGATACAGAGCGTAAAGCAGAAGGTGACTAGGTGACTTGGAGCATGCTTTGAAAGAAAATTGACTGAGTTGAACTACAAGGGAAACTTGCCTTACCTACACTTATAATTCAAGATTTTCTATAAATCTGTATATATACAACTGCATTAAAATGTGCTATAGAACATAAAAAGAAAAATCATACTCATGACAAAGTGAGAAGTCAGCCCCATTTTCAGGCACAGAATGTTGTGCCACTGATTCTCTGCCCACCCTCTTCTTCCCCTGGTTCCATCCCCAAACCTATATTTACCCAGATCGAAGAAGAATCCATGAAATGCTCACAGTGATCTATTGTGGTGCTAAAATATATGAGTTCCTATTTTTTTTAGTCTTAAAAAGAACAATGAATAACTTCGCTTATATTGAATATGTGGCTTAACACTGGAAACCCTCTCCCCTCAATTAATCATGTGTCTGGACAGTCCTAAGCAACTTCCTAGATATGGGGAATCCTGAAAGAAGAGTCGGATTTTCCCAGCACTGGGATGTGGAAGTGGGGAGACGGACAGAATGAAGGGTGTCAAGGAGTGGAAGGAAGAGGAAGATGTTTAATTTATAATCAGAATCAGAATAATCAGAATCATGATATTTCTGAGAGTGAAAGGAGCCCAATTAATAATTGGTCAGAATGGCCATCATCAAAAACTCTACAAACAATAAATACTGGAGAGGGTGTGGAGGAAAGGGAACCCTCTTGCACTGCTGGTGGGAATGTTCTCTCACTGTGGAGAACAGTATGGAGGTTCCTTAAAAAACTAAAAATAGAACTACCATATGACCCAGCAATCCCACTACAGGGCATATACTCTGAGAAAACCATAATTCAAAAACATGCATGTACCCCAATGTTCATAGCAGCTCTACTTACAATAGCCAGGACATGGAAGTAACTTAAATGTCCATCAACAAAGGAATGGATAGAGAAGATGTGGTACATATATAGAATGGACTATTACTCAGTCATAAAAAGGAACAAGATAATGCTATTTATTTTAAATAAGTCTTTATTTTGAAAGACATATATCATATGATATCGTTTATATGTGGAATCTAAAAAAATGGTACAAATGAACTATTTACAAAATAGAAATAGAGTCACAGATGTAGAAAACAAACTTATGGCTACCAAGGGGGAAAGGGCGGGGGATAAATTGGGAGGTTGGGATTGACATATACACACTACTATATATAAAGTAGATAACTAGTAAGAACCTAATGTATAGCACAGGGAGCTCTACTTAATACTCTGTAATGACCTATATGGGAATAGAATCTAAAAAAGAGTGGATATATGTATATGTATAACTGATTCACTTTGCTGTACAGCAGAAACTAACACAACATTGTAAATCAACTATACTCCAATAAACAATAATTAAAAAAATAATAATTGGCCAAGACATCGGTATAAGCTAGTACCATTTTGGCCAAGTGATTGGTATCATAAGAAGGGGTAGAAAGTTTTGTTTTCAATGCCAGCTTATTGGGACATATGGAAATTTATATTCATTAAGTCCAATGCAGTTAAATATTATATTATTGAGACATTTAGTTATTTTTTAATAAATAAGCCATTGCAAAATGGACAGAAGGTATATAAACTAGTGTTTCTTGTTGTTTATGTCCATAGTTACTTATCAGAAACCTCTCAGGGCAGATGTCTTGCAGAATTTAGAATTTTCAGATTTATAAAATTAAGGAGTACATACAGTCCCAAATCTAAATTAACATATTTTCAAATATGTTAACATATTTTCAGCAAAACATATATATAATCACACTGAAATACATAAAGATCATGAGTAAACTCATGCTAATTCACACAAGATTTCCACTTATGGACCATATGACTATGTTTGTTTCTAGAACTTTGGGGATTTAAGAGATTTGGAAAAGGAGTTGTGGATATGTACTATATATAAAAGATCTTTCTTGGTAAAACTTTACATAGATTTTTAAGATTTATAAAATAAAATAATTGATTTGCTCCTTAGTTCACTAATTAGAGATAGATCCTTGCAGAACTTTTACTTTGCTTGGTTTGTGGTTAAAATTGAAATTTTTTTTTATATTACCCTAGCGGTTCACACTATAAATGTATGTGTGACCACCAATTTTCTTCAAGCTCTCAGTAACCAAATATGCATATTTTCTAATAACTGTTGTCAACCAGGAATAATATCTAATATTGCTTATATCATTTTTTACATCAAACAGAAGAAGTCTATCAAATCTGAATTTCTCAATAGAACAAGATTAAAATTTTAATCCTATTCAAGTGCAAGTTATCGCCACGATTAGTATGTTTTTCACAGCCACCTACAGTGTTATTCAAAACAGATTTTCAACCATTTGTTGTCGATCATGATGAATAATGTAATTAAAGGCTCATAAATGATAATCACATATTCAGATGACTCAGTGGAATGATAAATTCTCTTCTTTTACTACATAATTTTTCAATTCCCAAATAATGCCATTGGTAGCTTCCCTAAATCATAATGTTTTATTTGATATATATATATGTTTTATTTTATATATATTTTATTTTGTATATATATAAAATATATGTTTATATTGTTTAACTTTCCATTGAAGAATGACTTAGCAGATTTCAAGTAGAATATTGGGACTTAAATAATGCCTGATAATTTTCTATCTACCCAGAAGACAGAAAAGAGAATAATTTGAAGCATAAAAAGATAGAACAGACACTTAGAATGATTTATTTAGATACAGTTAAACTCAGGAATAAATGTATAAGCATTCAAATTAATTGATAAGTGAGTTAGGAATTTCTTCTATAAAATCTTTTAAAAATCCTGTGACTTTCTTTCTGAGTTGACTTTAAAAGTGCTTTAAAGCTTTGATAACCCCTCTAAATGTATAAGTTTATTAATGAATTTTTCAGTAACTAAAGGAGAAATGGTTTTCAGAACATTTTGCCAAAACACATAGTTGCAGAACTGATACATTAATTTTATATTTGTCAATATGGAAAATCTGATAGATTATGAGTTCAATTTGAAAGATAAAGGGCCTAGGGTTACATATACTAATAAATAGAAGGTATACATGTTTATAAATTGACTAGTAGCATTATCATAATGAATACAAATAAAGGAATCTTCTGGGTTAAAATAATATTAAATTCATCTTCCATGAACAGTTACAAATTCTTATGGAAATACACGTGAAACACCCTTAAGAGGGGAAAAAACACAAACAAAAAATAACCAGATATTTCAGGATGTTCATAGCTTGGTCTAAGTTTCTATTATTGAAAGGCAACATTGAAAAGAGAGAAGGAAGTGAGAATAAGCAATTGATCATGATGAAAATTCGAACAGAGGGAATTGGATAAAGATCACAGATTAGTCTTATACGGACAAATTAATTTTTATTCTGAAACTGGTGTAACAGAGGAATGAATATGTGTAGTATAAAGATCACTTCTCTTAGAATGTAAAATTAAGCGTGACTCTGCTCTACACTGATAAAGATTAGGTAAAAGTACAGTATTTATTATTTTTCCCTCCTTTCTTCTCTGAAGTGTATTACCAGGAAAACTGCCTCCTGCTGTCTACAGCTCTCCATCCCAGGTTCTTGCTTGGCTCTGCTCTCGAGACTGGTCACCATGATATATGGTCACAGTTGTCCTGTCCTTGATGACAATGGCCCATTACAGCTATTTTCAGGACTGTAGAGTAGCCCTGATGTTTAGCCTCCAAAGGCTTATATATATATTTAAAGCACTACCCCATATGAAGGACACAAGTTTTCATCTTTTACAGAACCCTGAATGCTACCTGTAGTTGACGAATACTGAGAAAACACTTTCAGATTGCAACATTTTTTTCATTCCTTGACATCTCTCTCTGTCCCCTCCACATCTTAGAATATTTAAACTAGTAACTTCAAATTCTTACCAAATCTCTCTGCACAAAGGAAAGGCATATCTCAAGGACTGTAATGACTACCTAGGCTCATCACAAAGGGATTTAAATATTTTTTAAAAGAAAAAAAGTTCCTTTTTTACTTATGAACCCACAGCATCACTACATACACCCATGTGCCCCCCTCACCACTTCACCCCTATATACATATATATTTTTACATATGTATAGAGGAAGGGGTTCAACAGTCAAGGTATATCTATTCAGATTAACTTCCATATTATTTTGTGATTAAAAATCCTATTTTGGAATATTTTGGCTTTATAACAAATAATATTCTTAATGAGTCAGAAAACACTTCACTTGTTATGTATAAGTTTAAATTAGTTTTATGCTTATGGATTTTACCATACATAACCTGAAGCCATCCTAAACCAAAATGATTATAACCATAAAACAATAAACCAAAATGATTATAACCATAAAACAATTACTACCAATTCAGATCTCTTACCACTATTTCTGACATACATGTTTATAATTCCTGCCATGAATAGACTGTTTAATTTACTTTGAAAGAAAAATAATTGAAAAATTATACAACATTCTATTTATTAAGAAAACAAAACAAAAAACAAAACCCAAAACAGCAAGCCGAGACAATGGAAAATTTAGCAAAGCAGTGGAATTTCAAAGCACTAGAAAAACACAAATATAATATAGGTAGTTTATCTTATGGTCTTTCAGAAGATGTAGAAAGAGCTTTTATTTTTCATACTCAATAGATAAGGAAAACCATAGATACATAAATAGCATTAATGATATTTTGTAGTTCTCAGGGAAACAGCCTGTGTTTTCATCACTAACTTATGAAATGAGAGTTTAATTGACACGTATTTTAAATTTTATTTGGGAACTTGAGTATCTTCCTACGTCTTTGTAATTCAGTGTTGTGGAAATTCCTCTGTGTCTTGTCAGTGATATTACCTTCATATAAGGAAACTCAATCCCAGGAAATTAGCTTAAATATGGTTATAGTCTCTCTTTTCTATGACGTTATCTATGATAATAACACTGACACCAAGATACCATATATTCTGATATACCTCTGGGAAAATTCAGTGTTCATTGCATGAAATCAAGAAGGTATTAAATATAACTTTGTTCTTACTCTTAAAAAGATGCCCAAAGGCAAAAGTGCCATTTTTTGTCAAGTACAATTCAATTGATAGTTCACTCTCCATTCTGCACAAATGCCTCTTTTAAAATGATTCAGTTCCTCTTCTCCCTCATCATCTCTGGTCAGGCAGGAGTCATCGAGAGGGAAGATTGGCCTATTATCTTCCCACTCTGTCAGAAGCAGCAGCAGTAATTGTCATGATTCTCTCATGTGCTACCAGTTCAATGCCCCATAAAACACAAGAAGTGTGCTATCTAGACTTAATTATGCCTAGAGCAAAATGAAATGAAATGAGGTGAGCACTGAAATAATATGTTGGTATTATGCTATCTCTCTCTGTACATACCTTAATTATTTAAAAGCTAAATTAGCATGTGGACTGAATTTCTTAATAGGCTTTCCCATATTCAAAAACTGAATTTGCGTTTTATCTAAAATTTGAGTTGGTTTGGTTATTTTTACAATAAAGAGCGGAAACAGCAGTGAGAAAATACTTTCTATTCTGTTCACTTTGTTAGCCCCCTTATAACTTAAAAAAAATTAATTTTCCAAGTGTTATTATCTCTTAAATCAATTATTTTTTGGACAAAGCTTGGAAGATAATTGAATGCAGCTCTCTCCCCATGCTCTTTTCCCCTTTAGCTTTTGAGAATGTGATTTTATATATCAGGCGTATGACTGTGTGTCTGTACAAGTTCAGAAACCAGCTGAAGGAGAAAATACACTGTGCGACAGTCTACTTTTCATGGCGTTTCTGATCTTGCCAGTTACAGAGTGAAAAAAATAATGTGAAAGTTTATTCCTGTCAGATTTCCAGACTTTTCCAACTAAAATTCTCAAAGTAATATAAGTGAACTGCAGAGACTTTTTTTTTAAATCACACACTAAAAATAAGTGTATTTAGTAATCTGGGGACCCATCAGATCTCTTACTTTTGTATTTTAGTGATTAGCCTCAGTAAAATATTAATCCCTTAAGAAAAATGTATCAATAATTTTGGTGTGCTCCATTCCAAACCCAATCATGTAGACACATATGAGTAGAAGGAAGAGGGTACACACACACACACACACACACGCACACACGCACACACTCACACACAAAATAAAAATTGGGATAAACCAGTAGAGAGATTGAGAGGTGGTCACATCTCTCTGAGAAGGAAAAGAGCACTGAACTATAGGTAAAATGGAAAATGTCCAGGAAAAACAGTAGAGGCCCAGCACCAGATGACACAAACAAAGGTGATGTCAAGCAGAGAAGGGGGGAAGGGGCACCAGAGTAAGAGGTGCAGATTTGCTAGCATGCCCATCTTCTAACCTCTTCTATTTTGTGCATCAATAAGAGGTTAAAGGCTGTTGGAAAGGAGCAACATGGGGACTTGTTAACAGAGCTTCTGTGGATTCAGGCTCAGCAGTTTTGGGTATTTAGCAGTTAAATGTGGTTCGGGGAAATTCAACCCCCTGGAAAAACTACCTTAAAACTTAACCCGTGCAAGTGGTCACAGGTTAGTATATCTTATCATCTCTTCTGCCAGGGATATATTACTACCTAAGGTTGCTGAATTCCTCACGATAATATGAATAGTAAACAAGTTATTTAATTTGAAATACATGTAAATCACTTCCTACACAAAAATGTTCTAGAACCAAATGGTGAGTAAAATTCCAAGGATGAAAAAAGACATTTTAAGAGATAAGTAAGAAATATAACATGAAAGTCGCTCAACTCATTGTATAACTGTGATTATTAAATGGATTAAAACAGCACAGGAAAAGAATAATATAAGAAAGTGCTCATTATAAGCATTCATATGAAATTCCAAAAAAAAAAAAAAAAGCTAACAGAATCTCTAATAGTGTCCTAACAAAATAATATGGATTCTTATTCTGGAAATTGCAGACTGTATTTTCTAAAATTCATAAGATACAAATTAATCACAATCTAGAAATCTACTCGTCCCACCAAAAGGCCAGTGTATAACGCTGCCCTCTCTCCTGACTGTACAATCGGAGAAAGCTACCTGCCTTCATCTTTAGATTTCCAAACCCAGTCACAGAATTCACTCTCGTTCTTTGTATATAACTGAAGACTTCTTGGGGTAAATGTTGTCTTCCACTAGGACTCACTATACCCCACTACAGGGCTCAAATATCATCTAACCAAGGCATGAGAGCCTGGTCCCCTGTAAATAAATGCATTCCTCATGGGACTTTCCATACTTAGGTTGACATGATGTAGTTAGTGCCCCCTTCCTTCTCCAGGAAAACAGAAAAATGCTCCCTAACTTTTAAAAAGAAAAATGTAAATAAACTGAGGGAATCAAAAAAGGTAATATTAAGCTGCAGTTTGATGAACAAGTGAGGGTTAGTCAGGCTAATACCTACAGAAATATGACAACGGAAAAAAGAAAAGTTTAGGCAGAGGAAGAAGCATGAAAATAAAAGGGAAGGTCTTGATTTATTCAGAAAACAAATGTAATAATAGTAGGGACAAACAGCAATTAATGGTATATAATAATTGAATTGTTATAATAAAAAAGAAGTTTGGGGAAAAGTAATTTTAATTTGGAGTATCTAAACAGACTTTTATGAGGACATTGGTTTATTTAATATTTATCTACATATGTGTCTTTTTTCATGATCTTATTTTTTATTTAGTAGCTATGAATAGAAGATGTTTCTGTGTACTAATTATTGAAAAAAATTATATGACAATTATACATATAACTTTTTATTCTTGTGTTTAAAAATTGAATTAGACCTATATAGCATAATGATTTATATGTGATTATGTATACATATGCATACAGAATATTGAAATAACATATGTATATATTTCTTGGGAATTTTACAATAATTTTAAACTCAGATACGTATTCAGTCTCATGTTGAAGCAATAGGAATTGATAAAGACATAAGAAGAAACATATCAATATTAGGAAAAGTTGGGTATATTTCTTTTATTCAAGCACTTGAAGATAATTGAGTTAAAATTTTACTTCAAACACAACTCAGCTTATACAACCTTAATTTCTTTGATACTATATCAATAAATTAGGTATGTCCAAAGGTTACAATGCCATGTTCTCTACTGGCTGTGTGAGTGGTCACTTTAGGTGTTAGCCTGAGGTAGCTAGTGCTTTTGTGTACAAATCTTCCTTTCAGAAGAATAAGGAACAGTGGAATAATATGACATTTAAGGAAGGGGCTGTCTTTGCTAAATGATCAGTACATAATAAGTAGAAAATCTATTGACAGAGAAAACAATTTAATAATTTTTTTAATGTTCATATTTTTAAGTAAAATACATGAATTTTAAGACTAAATAAGAAGGCATATCATATAATTTTGCGTCTAATTATTGAATCATGTTTATGGAATTCCAGATTTTTTATTTTTTATAAATTTATTCATATTTGGCTGCGTTGGGTCTTTACTGCTGCGCGCAGGCTTTCTCTAGGTGTGGTGAGCGGGGGCTACTCTTTGTTGCTGTGTGCGGGCTTCTCATTGCAGTGGCTTCTCTTTGTTGCAGAGCACGGGCTGTAGGCGCGTGGACTTCAATAGTTGTGGCACATGGGCTCAGTAGTTTTGGCTCGCGGGCTCTAGAGTGCAGTCTCAGTAGTTGTGGTGCACAGGCTTAGTTGCACCGCGACATGTGTGATCTTCCTGGACCAGGGCTCGAACCTGTGTTCCCTGCATTGGCAGGCGGATTCTTAACCACTGCGCCACCAGGGAAGTCCCTGGAATTCCAGACTTTATATTCAAATCATTCTTTCCTAAAATAATAGAACAGCAAGGATAGAAATGACCTTGACTCAAACTTTCCTCAATATTTAGGGAGATTCGCATAAATTAAAGAGAGAAAACTTGCTTTCTAAAAAGCAAGTAGAATATCCTAAGCAGTAAATTATCACAAATTGGACAATGTGTTTTAAGCACTTACATTCCACACCCATAAACATTTTGATTGTTATGTAGACTTATTACTTTTTATCATCATTAAAACACTCTAAAATTTATATACTAAAGTTGTTTAAAAAGCCTTGAGAGTATAAACCGTCTTTATAATTAATAGAAAGGACTTAGGGGATCTAGTGGTTCATAAAAGATGAATTAAGGAGGTGTGAAGTGAGAATCTCAGTAGGATTAAAAGAGCAAGGCACAGTTTCCAGGTCTTAATTGTGTAATCTACAGGAAAGTGCTTGCACTTAGTAATAGTTTCAGCTAGGTGGCCATGTTACTTTACTGTGTATAAAGGTAAATGTTATGGTATTATGTTCTTTGGCATTTTAAAATGAAAAATCTAAATATTGTTAAAAATAATGAACCTGTTATTCAATTAGAGACTGCTAGATGAAGATGATTATAGTCACCTGAGAAAAGAGAAAGAATTAGACTGTGTTTGACCTAAAAAACAACCTTTCATGCAGACAAATCAAACTTAGGTGCCCTGAGCATTTTATTGTAGACGAAGGCCTTACCTACTCATAGGAGAAAATTCAAAACAATTGTCGCTTTGATAGAAATGTAAACTTCCAATATGTTGAGACTTTTAAAATAGAGCATTAAATTAGTTGGTTAAGAATTATAAAGTAGTTAAAAATGGAATTTATTAGATCTTTGGTAAGCATCAGATATAGCACCTCATATACAAAGTACTATTTATAATAAAGATACCATTTCAAATGAGCAGTACTAAATTATTTAATAAATAGTGCTGGAGTAGTTATGGATGAAGAACTTGTTTTTAATTGCAACACAGAAATTATAATAAAATTAATCTCCAGATGGATTAACATGGCACCTCTAAACTATGTCATGAAAAAGAAGAAAAAATAGTTGTAAATTTTTCAGATATACTGGCTAATTTCAACCTTTCAAAAAAAAGAGATAATAACCAAACAAAATATGAACTAAAATAGAACAACTTAAAACATACGCTGAAGCTATGTTGGACAGAAGAGGTAATTTTGACTACATAAAATTAAATATTTCTGCCCAGGAATCATGCCATTGCAAACTCAAAAGGGAAATGATATTAAGAAAAATATTTACAAAACAAAAGATAATGTTTAGAAAAGTTACTGTATTTAATACATTAAAAAATTAAGATTAATTTAAAAAATACAATTGAGCAAAGTACATGAGCTGATTATTCATAGAAAAACCAATACTGAAGACTCATGAAAAAAGGTTGTAACTAGTAGATCAATAAATTTTGATGATGATTTCTTTTAAATTTCAACTTGACAAATATAGAAGAGTTCAGATAAAATTGTAAAATGATAAAGTGTAAAGGTATAACAGAGACAGTATTTTAACTCACCCAACTCATTAGAAATTTGGGTGTTTCCCTTTTATTAACTTTAGAGAAAGTGTGGGAAATTACATAAAGGGTCTAATAAAATAACCAACCAACAAAGTTTTCAGTGATCTATCTGATGCCAGATCACCAATTGAAGACAACCTTCGCTTGTAGTGTTAGCTCTAAATAGTTGAAATACCTCTGCGTGCAAATTGCCTTTTAGTCATGAAGTTATTATAGGAATCAAGGAGAAATTTCTGCTCTTAAAAAATTAATACATACATGTTACATGTTTACAAATCTAAGCAGTGATCTGAAAGTTTTAGATAAGTGGTGCTATTATCTTCACATTAACAAGAGGCAACTGAGGTCAAGAGAACTTAAGTAATTTACACAAATACACACTAAATTGAACTAAGAATTAAATATAAATTAGTTTTCTACAAGAACCTTTACAAGAAGATATATATATGTGTGTGTGTGTATATATGTATACATACATGTATGTATTAAGTTATAAGGTTTATCTGCATTGGGAAAGGTTTATTTAACATATTTCATGGCTTCCCTGGTGGCGCAGTGGTTGAGAGTCCACCTGCCGATGCAGGGAACGTGGGTTCGTGCCCCGGTCCGGGAAGATCCCACATGCCACGGAGCTGCTGGGCCCGTGAGCCATCCACTAAGCCTGCATGTCCGGAGCCTGTGCTCCGCAACGGGAGAGGCCACAACAGTGAGAGGCCCGCATGCCACAAAAGAAAAACCCAAAAAACATATTTCATTATGCAGAAATGTCATATCTGTCATATTTATCTAACTTGATTCATTTAATATTTAAATGTGATTTTTGGTTACAGAGAGCAACAGATTGTGACACTGTTTTCTTCATATTGTGTTTTAAATTTTTCTTCACATTTAAAAATGTTGAAACATTTTTGTTTTATTTTAAAAAATACATTTTTAAAACATTTTAGATTTTTAAAATATTATCGTATTCAAAATATGTTCTTCTCTTCCCCAAATCAGGAAAATCAGATGATCTGCTACGATTTTTTGCTGATAAATGTATTCAAAAAGAAAAGTCAGAAGACAAAGCACAGTTAGCTGCAAATTTCTCTCCAAATATGGTAAGTCTAGACTTACAGAGTTCCTGAATTAGTGGTATTTTATTTGGTTTTTATTCTCTAGTGAAATCAAATGCCAGCCTCTCTTTATGAAAGAGAAGAGCTGAGCTAGTAAACAATTATTGAAACTACAGAACTATAATCTGGCTTGAAAATTCACAATTTTAAACACAACAGTATAATTCTGGTAGGAATTACAAGGCAGATTATGAGTTATGCATATTTAAAATAATAATAATCAGAGGTTAAGTATATATATATTCTCTAGGCACTGAATAAATGCTTCTTAGCTGCTTAAAGTGCTAGTTTTGGAAGTAAATGACTGACTTCAGTGGATAAAAGTATATTCATTACTCATTGAACTGTTTTATTGAACAGCTACAGTGCAATAGTTACTACCTTTGACCCTGAAGCTATAATGGCAAAGTAATATTTATGTGGTCTCTACCCATATGGAGAATAAAGGCATGTGAAAGACAAAGAAAGAACTGAAATGATTGCAAAATATGAGTAAAGAGACCACCTTGGAAAGCCCTGTGAGATAGAGTTGTTCAGCTCTGTAGTAGGACAGAGCATGGCACATAAATAGCACAGGAAATATGCCTGTAGGTCTGGAGAAAATACAAAAGGGATTGGGGCATGGAGTGTATGGACTACAACATAGAGCTACGGAGATTGTCAAGGGCCATCCCTGTTAAAGTATTAAAGCAATTTTATAGTTACTTGTCTTCAAAATGACAAATTCAATTAAAATTCATCAAGTATAGAAAGTCTGTTAGTGGGAGACTGGTGTGATTCATTTTGTATCTTCAAAATATCACTTGAATGTGAAGAGTCTATTGGAGGATTTCCACTGATGGGAAATTGGCAGGCCAGGGAATCTGTCCAAATGTGCTGAACACAAAAAGGATGCAAACACTTTCCTAAAAACAATCCTTTAAAACTGTATAGATAATGTTTTGAACTTCACTCTCAGTACAGGAAGATGGAATTTCATGGCAGAGTCAGGTTCTCTTTAGCTATTGCCAATCTAATGAGAAAATGAAAACTACTGGTGTCTAAAAGATGTGTTTGCTACAAGTGAAGACACACACGATTTGCTGATCTAAGGAGTGTGGCTTGCATTCAGCTAGGCATGGAGAGAATAACTGGGTGGTATGGACATGCCTAACTCAGTGCTTATGCCAGGGCAGTCTAAGGAATGTACATTTTCTGAGTATTAATTAAAATTGAACCAAACAGTATTATCAGAAAATAGTGTTAATCTGAATGTGCTTTATTTCTCTTCTTGTCACTATTTAACGTATGTTTTCTCATGCTTAAAAATTCTTACATTTCTGTTGAGAAAGTTCTCACATGGATGTGAAAAATTTTCAAAGGATTTCATCTAAAAATAGATATTAATAGTAAAATTTTCAGATTATTATTTTGTTTGGAGTTTTTTCTGGGAAAAAAGGGAAGGGATCTGTTTTTGTTGTTCCTTGTTAGGACTTTGCTCCAAGCTATAGCAAAAATGCCTTCCTTGAAAACAGGGTCAACATTTTTAAAACAAGAAATTAGTTTAAAATTCACCGTTGTTAAGCCCAATGAGTGTGTAAATTATAAAAATGAAGTAAAGGTAATATAATATAAAGCAATGCAAAAAAACACCACCAAAATACTCTTTTAGGAAATTGCACCTTTATTAACATTAATAGTAAATGATTCACCATTACGATTATTTCCTAGACAATAATTCTCCGTGATATAACGACAAAACTAAATATACATGGAGAAAATATAAAAGATAATAAACATATGACACATGAATACATAGAAGTAGTATCTTTTTTCTAAAGTGATTTCCTCTAATTTGTAAAATCCAGAGCAAATCAAATATCTGTCAAAACAATATAAAACTAAAAGCTTGTGCTGAGGGTCATTGTCCAGTTTTTTTAAACCTTTACCAAATTAATCAAGTATATTGCAGTGACTGCACTGAGTAGAGAATTAGATGGATGTGCCTGTTTATTTCTTTTCTATTGGCTTTATCCAGTTTTAAGATAATTTCTACTATCACCATAAAATGAGCTCAACAGCCTTCAGTCATCTCTTCTTTGGAACAATCTGTATCAGACAGGAATTATATTTTTCATCTTCAAAGTATTAGGTAGAACTTTCTATGATATTTTAGGTAAGAGTTTTTATGGCATGAACATTTTCAATTTCTTTAGCCATTATCTGTATATTAAAGTTTTCTGTTTCTTTGGTCAAATCTAACATTCTGTAGAAATTAATTTTTTAACTGTGTTTCACAATTTTTATTGGTGTATATTTGTTTATAATTCACTTTAAGTACATTGTACCTACCATGTCTGAACTTTTGTAGTTTTGACACACCATGTTTTATTTAGTGAAAGTCTCTCCATTTTTCTTACTAGGTCCTGTGAGGGTTCTATTATTACTGTTATTGTTCTTATCAAATTATTTTCAAAGAAACATCTCTTGTCTTTGTTAATTTTTGATATTGTTTTATAATTGGCTCTTTGTCTCATTAATCCTTTCCTTATCTCTATTTTTCTTCTTTTGAGAGGGAGGGCAAAGGCATTAATCTGATGGTATTTGGCTAGTTTCTTTAATAGCATAGCATGAATGCTTTCACTTCATATTGTTTTGTTTGACATATTTAAACACCTTTTTTAAATTGCAATAAGTATTGCATTACTGTGTCCAAGATCTGTTGTTACTGTTATTATTGTACCTTATTATTTAACATCACCCTGATTTCTACTTTAACTCAAGGGTTATGCAAAGAAAGATTTTATGAATTTCTAAACATTTTTTCTAGTTTTCATCAGTGATTTTCAAGTATATTAGGCTTCATTCAGAGCACCTGGTCCATATGCATTGATTTTTCAGGATTTTTAAGGCTTTATTGTAGTCTACTACATAGAAGTAAATGCTCTGTTCTCCATAGAAACATACACATTAGTTCTGGATTGATATTTGTATTATTTAGGTTATATTTTAATAAGTTACAATGCTTATTAAATGTTTCATTAAGTTACATGTAATAAGTTACAGTGCTTTTCTCTCTGTTACAATCTAACTCTGCTTATTTATATTATTTTCTGCATATACTTTTTTTCAGTTTGTACCTTATTTATTTTGAATTTATACTTTAGTTATTGTTTCTTGTTTCTCCTTTTTTATTTTATAAATATATTTTTCTTTTTTCCTTAGAAAATATTTTAAAAATTTGATTTGATTTATATTTTTACTTTAAAATTATCTAGGCTTTCTTTTATTTTGTATTTTGCTTTTTAAAATTTTGTTTTGCATTATCTTATTTTCAACATCACTGCATTATTTAAATAGAAATGCTTAACAAACAATACATTGGTAAATCTTTGGAGACTTTAGGCAACCTGTCTGTTGATGGGTGGGGATGTGTTTCCACCCTGTTGGTTGTTTGGCCTGAGGCATCCCAGCACTAGAGCCTGCAAGCTGTTGGGTGGAGCCAGGTCTTGGTGCCAAAATGGACAGCTCATGCTGATGAATATTCCCTGGGACCTCTGCTACAAGTGTTCGTGTCCCCACAATGAGCCACAGCCAAACCCTGCCTCCCCAGGAGACCCTCCTAGACCTGCCAGTATGTTTAGCCCAGGTTCCTACAGAGTCACTGCTTTGCCCTGGGTCCCAGTGCATGTGAAAACTTGTGTGTGCCCTCCAAGAGTGGAGTCTCTGTTTCCCCAGTCCTGTGGAGGAGCTCCTAACCTCAAGCACCACTGGCTTTCAAAGCCAAATGCTCTGGGAGCTCCTTCTCCCAATACCAGACCTTTAGGCTGGGGAGCCTGATGCAGAGCTCAGAACTCTCACTCCTGTAGGAGAACCTCTGTGATAGAATTATTTTCCAGTTTGTGGGTATCCCACCTAGCAGGTATGGGATTTGATTATATCACAAAAGCGCCTCTCCTTTCTCCTTGTGGATTCTTGTTTGTCTTTGGATGTCAAGTATCTTTTTTGGTAGGTTCCAGTCTTTTTTGTGGATGATTGTTCAGCAGTTAGTTGTGATTTGGGTGTTTTCATGAGAGGAAGTGAGCTCAAGTCCTTCTACTCCACCATCTTGTCTCTTCCAGCTCTCTTTTTTGTTCTAATTCAATCTAAGCGCATTTATTTAAATGGATTTAAAACATTTATTTTAGTCATATGTTATTCAGTAATCTCAGGCCTTAGAATTTAAAACATTTAAAACATTTATTTTAGTCATATGTTATTCAGTAATCTCAGGCCTTAGAATTAATCAGCTAGTTTAATATTAGTTTACCATAATCCATATGAAACAATTCATATGTACGGTATTTTTTCTTTTGGGTATTGTCAGAATCCTCTAGATTCCACATTTTTTCTTCTATGTTCCCTCCAAATTTAAGAAACAATACATTATAATGTGTTAAATTATCAATAATCTTATATTATCCTGGACCAAAATAAAACTATACCATATCAAAACTATATAATAAAACTGATGTCAATTTTGGTCTTCTAAACTGTTAACAGATAAACTGAGGCAAATAAAAACTTCTCAAGATTTTTTTGAGCAGACATAGATTCAAATCTGAAAGCATTCCACAAGGAGGAGCTAGGAAAAATGCTTTTATAGAGCAGATGCAGAAGCAAAGAAAGGAAATTATTTGATTGGCTATGACTTATGTGATAGCGCTATTTGGGAAAAGTAGTTTGCTGTTTGTGATTTGTTGTTTTTAAATGTCATTTTTATTTGGATAAGAGTACATTTACAGTTGACTGTGGCTTATGTTTCAGTTTGCTTATGTAGACTTCCAAGGCCCTAAGTCATTTCAATCTAATGACCTCCTTGTTTAATTACTTTAACACTACAGTGTCCAGTCAATATTTTGCTTTTATGTTTTTCATATGAATGTACCTTTTTATGGCATTGATTATTTCCCCCTTAAACAGTAAAACTGTAAGTTGCTCCTCAACTCAATGTCATATTTTTCCTTGGGTTATTAATGACCCATCTTCATATTTCTGAAGGCTTCAATATCTTCAGCGTGTCTTTAATTTAAGCAGTTGTTGAAACAAATATAATCTTTCAAGTTTGATCTTATTGCTTCAAGCTTAGTATCCCCCCCCTTTTTTTTTTTGCTTAGAGTTTTGCTATTAAAAAAGTCTGACATCAGTATCAAGGAAAGATTGCATTAATGGTATAACTTATTGTGTTTATTCAGTACTTAGATATTTAGTTTCTAGAACTGGTCTGACTAGATCTAAATCTCACTCCTGGATTTTCTAATATGTAACTGGGGATAATGATAACATTGTAGAATTGTATTATTAGGTTACTTAATCACTTAAAACAGGAGAGTCTTAGACCATTTTCACACTGACATTAATTTTATTTTCATTACTAAAAATACTAAAACGCTCCCAGATCATTGTAGACAGCATATTAAGTATCCTTACTATTAATTTTGAATCAATACAAGACAAAGCTAGAAGTTCAATACATTGAGAACAAGAAAGTATATTTAATATTATCAAAGCTACCTATCCAACTGAAAGAAAAACCATTGAATTATGCTTCCTATCATATAAAAAAGTTAATTTCAGATAGGTTAATGTACTAATTAATAAAATAAATAAATATTTTATGAAAATTAGATAATAGCATGTCAAACTCAGATGTCCTTTGTAAAAAAGATACAAAACTTAGCAGGTGTAAAATAATCAATCCATTCCACACAAACACACAGCTCCAAGACATATCATACAATATACAGAACTGTGAATCATTCAAGGCAAAAGAGACCACATAGATAGGGAAGAAATTTGTTGCAAGTATATAAAAGCTAAAGGGTCACTATATGTAATAAAAATAAAATTAAAGTCAATACATAAAGATTAATAATAAAATAGAAAATCTTATCCAATGTATATCAGTAGTTAATGCAGAGAAATGCTAAAAACAAATAAACCATATACAAATTAAAAGATCCCAAACTTAACTAGCAGTCAAGGACATGTAAATAAAGAATCCATCAATATAAATTTATATCCATCACGTAGTCAAAAAAATTAAACTATAATAATTATTGTTAGTGAGCTATTAGGGGAAATTATAGTTTCATATATTGCAAGTGACCAAATGGATGTATTTTCTTTTGTTTTTTAATTTTCTTTTTTATTTTTTTGGATATGCTGATATGTTTATTTTTTTAACATCTTTATTGGAGTATAATTGCTTCACAATGGTGTGTCAGTTTCTGCTTTATAACAAAGTGAATCAGCTATACATATACATATATCCCCATAACTCCTACCTCTTGCATCTCCCTCCCTCCCACCCTCCCTATCCCACCCTCTATATGGTCACAAAGCACCGAGCTGAACTCCCTGTGCTATGAGGCTGCTTCCCACTAGCTATTTATTTTACATTTGGTAGTGTATATCTGTCCATGCCATTCTCTCACTTTGTCCCAGCTTACCCTTCCCCCGCCCCATGTCCTCAAGTCCATGCTCTATGTCTGCGTCTTTATACCTGTCCTGCCCCTAGGTTCTTCAGAATGATTTTTTTTTTTTTAAGATTCCATATATATGTGTTAGCATACGGTATTTGTTTTTCTCTTTCTGACTTACTTCACTCTGTATGACAGTCTCTAGGTCCATCACCTCACTAAAAATAACTCAGTTTCGTTTCTTTTTATGGCTGAGTAATATTCCATTGTATATATGTGCCATATCATCTTTATCCATTTATTTGTTGATGGACACTGTCTTGTAGACAATTAAACTGGCAATCTCAATCTCTCTCCTCCCTCATTTATCCTGCCACTAGCAGTATCATGTTATACAGAAATATTTTGACTGAATAATCAAAAAGATAAGTGTGCATTAATATGTATTGAAGCATTTTTCTTGATGTCAATAAAGAATGGTAACTAAGTGCATCCAGTGTTTTCAATAAGGTAGGCCATCTGCCAATGGTTGAAATAAAAGGAATATAAAAGATTTGTACTTACGAGGAATATGTACTCTACCACAATGGCTTTGAATTACAAATCTGTTACAAGATGAATGGGAAATAATTATTTTTTAAATAAAGCACTCACTTTAAAATAACAAAGGAGTTAAAGAAGAAAACTCAAAGGAATTTGGAAAATATTTTGAAACTATAATTTTAAAAAAACATCAAAACCTGTGGAATGAAGCTAAAGCAGTAATTAAGAGAAGTATAGAGTGGGCTTCCCTGGTGGCGCAGTGGTTGAGAGTCCACCTGCCAATGCAGGGGACATGGGTTTGTGCCCGGGTCCGGGAAGATCCCACATGCCGTGGAGCGGCTGGGCCTGTGAGCCATGGCCACTGAGCCTGCGCGTCCGGAGCCTGTGCTCCACAACGGGAGAGGCCACAACAGTGAGAGGTCCGTGTACCGCAAAAAAAAAAAAAAAAAGAAGTATATAGTGCTAAATGTTTATATTAGAAGAAAAACAAAATGTCTAAAATCAATGATCTAAGCTTCCACCTTAGGGAGCTAGAAAATAGAAATGAAACTCAGTGTCTGTAGAAACAATGAAATAATCAGAGCAGAATTCAATGAAATAATAAATAGACAAATAACAGAGAAAATTTATTAAACTAAAACTGTCTCTCTTTTCATTGCTTTTTATTGTGATAAAATACACAAAACATAATATTTACCATTTTAACCATTTTTAAGTGTCCTGTTCAATGGTATTCAATGTGTCCATACTGTTATGCAAACATCACCATCATGTATCTCCAAAATGCTTTCTTCTTGCAAAACTGAAACTCTATATCCATTAAACAATAATTCCCCATTTTTCCCTACCCCTAGTCCCTGGAAACTGCCTCTCTACTTTCTATCTCTATGAATTTCACTACTCTAGGTACATCATATAAGTGGAACTATACAATATTGGGTTTTTTGCTATTGGTTTATTTCACTTACTATAATGTCTTCAAGTTTTATCCATGTTGTAACATATGTCAGAATTTCCTTTCTTTCCTAGGCTAATATCCCATTATATATAAATACCACATTTTACTTATCCATTCATCTTTCAGTGGACATTTGGGCTGCTTCCATGTTTAATCTATTGTGACTAATACTGCTATGGACACTGGTGTACACATATCTCTTCAAGACCTGTTTTGAAATATTTTAATTATATACCCTGAAGTGGAATTGCTGCATCATATGGTAATTCTATTTTTAATTTTTTGAGGAATCACCTTACTGTGTTGGCAGCAGCTGTAACATTTTAGTTTACAACAACAATGCACAAGGTTTCCAAATTTCTTCACATCCTCACCAACACTTGTTATTTCTGTATTTGTTTTGTTTCATTTTAATATTAGCCATCGTAATGGGCATGAGGTGGTATCTCATTGTGGTTTGATTTGCATTTCCCTAAGGATTAGTAATGGTGATAATATTTTCATGAGCTTATTAGTCATTCACATGTCTTTTTTTGGAGAACTGTCTATTCAAGTCCTTTGCCCATTTTTGAGCCAAGCTGTTTGTTTTCTTACCTTTGAGTGTTAGGAGTCCTCCATATATTCTAGATATTAAAACCTCATCAAAACTATGATTTGTGAATATTTTCTTTCATCTTGTGGGTTTTCTTTTTACTCTGTTCATAGTATCTTTTGATGCATAATTGAAAAAGTATAATAAAATCCAATTTGTCTATTTTTTCTTTTGTTGCCTATGCCTTTGATGTCATATCCAAGAAATCATTGACAAATACAATGTCATAAAGTTTTTGTCTTTGTTTTTTTCTTGGAGTTTTATAGTTTTAGATCTTACATTTATGTCACAAATTCATTTTGAGATAATTTTTGTATATAATATTCAGTAAAGGTCCAACTTTATTCTAATAGTGAATGTTTAATTTTCCCAGCACCATTTGCTGAAAAGACTTTGTCCTCTGTTGAATGGTCTTGGAACTCTTGTCAAAAATAATCTGACCTAATATTATCTCTGAATGTTCTATTTTATTCTATTGGTCTCTATGTCTATCTTTATGTCAGGACTACACTGTTTTGATTATTGTAGCTTTGTAGCATGTTTTGCTACAAAGGACATGTGAGTCCTCTAGATTTGTTCTTTTTCAGGATCGTTTTGGCTGTTTGAGTTTACTTAAGATTCCATATGAATTTTAGGATTATTTTTTATTTCTTCAAAAAATGTCATTGGGATTTTGATAGAGATAGCATTAAATCTGTAGGCTGATTTGGATTGTATTAACATATCAACAATATTAAGCTCTCTAATTCATGAGCATGGGATGTCTTTCCATTTATTTATGTCTTTCATGATTTCTTTAAGCAGTGTTTTGTGATTTTCAGTGTGAAAATAATTTACATCCTTGGTTAAGTTAATTCCTAAGTATTCTTTTTTTTTTTTTTAATTTCATTGTAAGTGAATTTTTTTCTCAATTTCCTTTTCAGTTTGTTCATTGTTAGTGTATAGAAATGAAACTGAGTTTTGTGTATTGACTTTGTTTCTTGCTACCTTGATGAATTTATTAGTTCTAACATTTTTGTGTGTGTGGAATCTTTAAAGTTTTCTACTTATAAGATCATATCATTTTCAAACAGAGATAATTGTACTTCTTCCTTTCCAGTTTGGATGCTTTTATTTCTTTTCCTTGCTTAATTGCTTTGTCTAGGACTTCTAGTACTCTGTTGACTACAAGTGGCCAAAGCAGATATCCTTACCTTATTCTTGATCTTAGAGGAAAAGCTTTTAGTCTTTCATGATTAAGTATGCTGTTTGCTATAGGTTACTCATATATGGCTTTTATTGTGATGAATAGTTTACTTCCTAGTTTGTTGAACGTTTTTATCATGAAAGGATGTTGAATTTTTTTCAAGTTTTCTTCTTCATCAACTGAGATGATTTGTTTTTTTTTCCTTCATTCTGCTAATGTGGTATATTAAATTGACTAATTTTCATATGCTACACCACCCTTGCATTCTAGGAATAAACCTCATTTGGTCATGGTATAAAAAAACCTTTTAGTGTGCTGCTGAATTCAATTTGATAATAATGCATCTATATTCATAAAGCCTTTTAGCCTGTAGTTTTCTTTTCTTGCAGTGGCTTTGTCTGGCTTTGATACCAGGGAAATTCTGGCCTCCTGGATGAGTTAGATTTCTAAATTCTGGCAGACTTCAAGAAGAATTGGCATTAGTTTATTTTTTATATTTGATAGAATTTACCATTGATGCCATATAGACAGATGATAGGTAAGGAGATAGAGGACTTGTACAAAACAATAAACCAAGGAGATCCAACAGATATATACAGAGCACTACCCAACAACAGAGGAATATATATTCTTTGCAAGTGCACATGTTACATTTTCCAGGGTAGACCATGTGTTAAACCACAAATTACATGTCTAGTAGACTTTAAAAGATAGAGATCATGCAAACTATCTTCTCCAACTACAACAGGGTGAAGTTAGAAATTAATTACTGAAGGAAAACTGGAAAATTCACAAATTTGTGGCAGTTAAACAACAAAATCAAACAACCAAAGAAGAACTTACAAGGGAAATTAGAAAATGATTAGAGATGAATGAAACAGCAACACAACATACCACATGTTATGGGATAGAGCAAAAGCAGTACTAACTGGGGAATGTAGAGCTATGAAGGTTTACATTAAAACACAAGAAAGATCTCAAATCAACAATCTAATTTTACACTTTAAGAAACAAGAAAAAGCAGAATAAACTAAACTGAAAGCTAACAGAAGGAAGGAAAAATAAAGATTAGAGCAGAGATAAAAGCTGTTTCAAAAAGGTTATAAAAATCATACATCATAAACAGAAAATCTGTATATATAAAAGAAATTTATATTTCATTTATTAAATTGCCTTTACCCAATATTTGATCATTTTACACATATTGGAAAAATAAATCATATATAGTATTTGGTGGCTATCAATGTGGAATATTTTAAACCTCATCAAATTCTTTAATATTGAATATGAGAAAGAAACTCTTAGCTGAATGTACTATGGAGTTATTTGGGTATATATTTCCCATTTTCTCATGAATTAAAGCATTCAAACTTATAAATTTTAAGTATAAGATACTCATTGTTTTAGTTTTGCCAGAATACTAACAGAACCTTAACCAATACATCTTTCAATAATTTCTGGATCCTTTTGATGAGCAAAAAGTATGGCTTCATATATATGAAAATAATGTGATAAATGAAATGTATTGATATATAATTTGGCTTTGAGTTCAGGCTATCCATTATTAAGTAGTGAAAATATTTATTATGATAACATTTTCCCTGGAATACATATAAATTGTTAATGTATTAACTTAAAGATATTTTAATTTTATGATGTTTAAAATTTATGACGTTTTAAAAATGTTTACATGTGTATTCTTCTCTGGGTGCATTCCATAATCCAATAAAAAGTGAAGTGATGAACATTTTATATATATATACACATAAATAAATATGTACTTATGCATACATATACATTTATGTATATGAATAAATAAATAAATATTATGTATATATACATTTATATATATGTAATTCTACTTTGACCTTAATGCACTGAGTAAAATGCTTACAAACCTGATGTCAGAGGGCCACTGGTAGGTTAGATTGTGATCTTATTCTGCATCAGCTTGAAAACAGTCTTGGGAATAGTCTCGATATTTCTAGGAATCTTGCCTAAAGAATGCAGTATGTATCCAAATTTTCTGCTATGTGACCTGGTTTCACTGTAGTCATAATAGCTCAGCTTTCCTGTCAGGCCACAGGCAACTCAGTCTCAGCCACAAACACAATACCATCTTCATAGTTAAAATATTAGACATGGGCCACTTTAATATTTTTCTCACAACTTTGACACAGTAATATGGAGGCCATACCAAGTAGACATTAATAGCCGAAGGTACCAAAATGTATATTTCTCAGAAAATGTAGCACAGAAATCTGAATAAACTTCTAGTCCACTCCTTAATCCAGGCCCTCAGTTCCTTGCCTCTGGGCCAAAGATGTCCTTGCAGGAAGCCTGGTTTGACCTCATAAAGAATGTCATAAAATCCATGGTTTATGACTTCTTTTTACTATATCAAATATCCTCTAAATTGTTATCTTACCACTTATTTTTCTTCTTTGAAAAAAAGACTCTTTCTCTCATTCTTATTTTTAAATCCAGACAAGACCCCCTTCTCAACACACTGCTTTTAGTCATTGACTTGTTTCAGAAAGCTTGTCAGTTGCCCTGGAGGGTGTTCCACATCGTGGATTTTTCTGTTTGTGTCTTTTGGTATCCCTTAATTGTTTTTCCCATCCCTCAAATTTCCTGTAAATAAACATTAGATCTAGAGGATTAATTAGACTCAGATTCAAACTTTTGGCAAGAAAATTTATAGATGGCGTCTTGTGTTTTATATTCAAAACCAAAGAGTAGGAGTTGGTAAATAAGCACAATCAATTCCAACTATCTATCATGAGCTGAGTTGCTTTTACAAATTATATGAAATGGTTATTTTTATTTTCAACTGGTGTAAAAGAACATTTTTAATTATCTCTTTAAATATAAAAATCAGAAATTACTAAAATAGAGGTCTTTTGGTTTTGGTTTTTCTACAATCTAATGGTTCTTAGTGGTAGAAGTTACTTTGGTTTGTAAATTAAAGTAGATATTTAACAATACAATCTGCATTAAATAAACCAATCTATTATCATTGAATTTGCATATTTCCATTTTTCTTCAGTAGATATAGGGTTTGTTCTTTTTTTCTGATCCTTGTTCAAGCTCTCTTGTTAAGCTTCTACACTATATATCATTCTTCAAAAGGGAAGCAAAATAAATATAATCACTCATGAAAATCTTACAGCCTACTTTTTGAAAAGAATATGTTAAATTACCTGAGAACAATATAAATAGTAAGAATAAAACCATTTTCACTTGGATGTTTTATGGGAAGCCCACAAAAATATATCCAAATCAGAAATAATGACTTCCACTGTTTCTCAAGTACAAAATGCTATATATGGGAACAAAGAACAAATCTTTTTGTTTCCACCTCACAAATATTTCTCTAAACTGTCTACTTCTCTCCATATTTACCAATACCAACTCAGCCAAATCTTCTACTCTAATTCATTCTCCATTCTGAGCCAGAGTAACAATGTTTAAGCAGAAAATTATCATGGTACTACTCTGATAAAAACTCCTCAATATTTTACTATTGCTCTTACTTGAAGGAAAAAAAATAATGCTTAACATGGTCTAAATTGCCCTGCTTATCTCCCCAAACTCACCCATGCCACTCTCCATCTGGGTCCTCTACCCTCTATTGATATATGTGTCCTCTTTTATCCAGATATTGAAATTCCTCTATGATGTATCAGGACCTTCACACATTCAAGTCTCACTCCCTGAAATGTTCTGTACCAGCATCATCAAATAGCTAATTCTTATTATACCTGGTTTCACATTCAATGTCACTGAAGATTTTCTTTTCCACAAATAAACGTCAGTCTCACTGTCACATGCTCCAGTAACACCTATACATTAGTATTATCCTTAATACTTGCATTACCTTTCCTGTATCTCTCTTCTTTCAAGACTGAATGTTCAGTCATTCAGGGATTATGTCTTTCATTCATCACTGAATATCTCAGAATTCATCATGGTTCCCATAATACAGTAGATTTAAAACAATCACTTGTTGAATGAGTCAGTGATTGGGTGAGGAAAATATATAATAGATAAAAAACGATTGACTTAACCAACTTTAATGTTTTGACTTAGATCAAAGCTCTGTTTTTTTTATTTTCACAAGACTAATACATTCTTTAGTCTTTGTGTGAGTGAGACTTAAAAATTTGTAGAAATATAGCATTTAAAGATTTCCTCACATGATAGCAGATTCCCTGACAGGATATACAGGTAAGAAAGGTTAAGATATCATTAAAAAGCCAAACTTAATTCTGTTTTCTATATTTTGTAGAGAAATTTTATATTTATGACATCAAGAATATTGGCCTATTATTCTCTTTTCTTATAGTGTCCTTGTCTGAGTATAGTATCAGAGTAATGCAAACCAAATTTAATAGCACATTTAAATGATCGTACACTATGATCAGGTGATACTGATCCCTGGGATGTAAAGATGGTTCAATTTAGCTAATAAATAAATGTTGTACACCACACTAAAAAAAATGAGGAGAAAAATCATATGACCGTATCAATAGATGCAGAAAATGCATTTGTCAAAATATATATATGCATTTTCTGATAGACTCTCAACAGATTAGGTGTGGAAGGAATGTAGCTCATCATCATAAAGGCCATATATGACAA
The DNA here is from genome assembly GCF_059928025.1 of Delphinapterus leucas. Lineage (NCBI taxonomy): Eukaryota > Metazoa > Chordata > Mammalia > Artiodactyla > Monodontidae > Delphinapterus > Delphinapterus leucas. The sequence continues at coordinate 13,338,679 of NC_143129.1, read as the reverse complement.
ACACACACCTAACATCACACTTGATGGTAAAGGTGAAAGCTTTTCCTCTAAGATCACAAATAAGATTAAAATGCCCACTCTTGCCACTTCTATTCAATATAGTGTTGGAAGTCTTAGCCAAGGCAATTAGGTAGGAAAAAGAAATAAGGCATCTAAATCAAAAAGAAAGGAATAATACTGTTTCTGTTTGCAGATGATACATCATGCAATTTTATCAAATATATGTATATACTTACACATACATATATGTTTGTATTTCTATATACATACATGTGTATATATGTACTTACATATATATAGCATTGCACAGGCACTCTCTTTGCACTACTTCTTTTTTCTGTTGAGCTTTATCCCAAATTAAAGTAGGAGGGTACTGTGAATATTCATTTTTTGAGTTAAGATTATTTTAAGCAAATGGGAAATGCCAGTTGAATGGTACATTTAGAACTCAATGACTCAGCTCAAAAGCCATCAAAGTGTGTTATTTTATTGCATAAAATTTTAGTTATGTTTTTCTGGTACTATCTGAATTTAGATGCTACAATAGGAGAATTGAAAAAGACACATTCTATGTTTAAGGAATTGGGTTTGTTCCCATGGGAACATTTTGGCAATGAGTTTTACAAGAGAAAATGATTGAGCATTTCAGATTCTAATGCTTCAGTGTTTGTTTTTTTTTAAATGTTCAAGAGTCTTTGACAATTAAACAATTGAGAGTTCAACTACTTGGTTGAAATGCCTGACAAACCCCATTTCTACTTGAAAATTTAAAGGAAAAAAAAAGTTTCTGATCCATTCCAGTTTCATTTTTAGGCACTTTGAAAGAAAGTTAATGCTGGAATTTCTCTCCATGTATTTTGTGTAGATTTTGTAATATCATTTATCTTTTAATCCATTTCTTGCTATTTGTATTTTTGAACAGTATCTTTTAGAAGTTTATGATTATTTTATTATATTTTTGTTTTTTACAATTTAAAAATATGTAAGCAGTAATTAAGGCTTAACATCACATAAGCTCATTTCTGCTGAATTTTATTGAAAAAAACTTCAGTTTAACATGTTTCCTTTGAAATGAAATTTTGTATTTTACATAAAACAAAGGAGAAAAAACAGTAGTTCCTATGGTCTCTTTTATTTCTGTGGCATTAATTGCAATGTGTTATTTTTCATCTCTAATTTATTTATTTGAAACTTCTCTCTGTTTTTCTTAATATAGCTAAAGCTTTGTCAATTGTTTATTTTTTCAAAAAAACAACTTGTTGATTTTTTCTATTTTTTGTTCTCTATTTTCTTTATTTTTTATTTGATTATTATTCCCGTCCTTTGGCTAACCCTGAATTTAACCTGTTTTTTTCCTAATTTATTGTTATGTCAAATTAGGTTTCTTTATTTGAGATCTTTCTTCCTTTTAACATAGATTTTTATTGCTGTAAGCTTCCCTCTTAGGACTGCTTTTGCTACATACCATAAGTTTTAGTATGTTGTGTTTTTATTTTTATTTGTCTCAATATATTTTCTGATTTTCGTTTTGAATTTTTTCTTGGACCACTGGTTGTTCAGGAATTTTTTTTTTTTTTTTTTTCGGTATGCGGGCCTCTCACTGTTGTGGCCTCTCCCATTGTGGAGCACAGGCTCATGCAATGAGCCTGGGCATGAACCAAGGCATGAACCCGTGTTCCCCGCATCGGCAGGTGGACTCTCAACCACTGTGCCACCAGGGAAGCCCAGGAATATATTTTTTCGTTTCTATGTATTTGTGAATTTTCCGCTTCTCCTTCTTATTGATTAATAATTATTGACTTCCAGTTTCACACTGTGAGTTGGAAAACATACTTGATATGACTGCACTATGAAAAACTGTATGTCAAAATTTGGATAACCTAGAAAAATGAATATGCTTTTAGAAACATACAACATATCAAGTATGAACAATAAAGAAATAGAAAATTTGAACAGACCAGTGATTAAAGAGATTGAATCAAAAAAAGTACAAGAAAAAAAAAAACCTCCCAGCAAAGAAAAGCCTAGGAACAGATGGCTTCTCTGGTAAATTTTATGAAACATATAAAGAAGAATGATTACCAATCCTTCTCAAACTCCCAAAATTTTGAAGAAAAGGGAACATTATCAACTCATTTTATGAGGCCAGCATTACCTGGATACTAAAATCAGACAAAGATACTGCAGGAAAAGAAATTACAGGCCAAAATCCCTTGATGCAAAAATCCTCACACATATATAGTCAACTGACCTTTAATAAAGATGCTGAGAATACAGAAAGATGAAAGGGAAGTCTCTTCAACAACTGGTATTGGGAAAACTGGATATTCACATGCAAAAGACTGAAACTGAACCTCTATCTTACACCGTATTCAAAGATCAACTCAGAATGGATTAAGAACTTAAATGAAAGACCTAAAACTGTAAAACTCCTACAAGAAAACTAGAGAAACAGGCTCTTGACATTGGTTTTGGCAATGGTTTCTTGGACATGACACCAAAACAGAAGACAAAAGTAAAGTAGACATATAGGACAACATTGAACTAAAAAACTTCTGCCCTGCACAGAAAAAAAAAAAAAAAAAAGAAGAGTGAAAGTCAACCTATGGAATGGAATAAAATATTTGCAAACCATTTATCTAAGAAGAAGTTTATATCAAAAATGTATAAGAAACTTCTACATCTCAACAACAACCAAAAAAGCAAAAACAAATAATTAAAAATAGGCAAAAGACTTGAACAGATAAATGGCCAACAATTATATGACAAAGTGCTCAAATTCTGGATATCTATGTAGTAGCTATAGTTAAGGACATGATATTACATACTTAAAAATTTGTTAGAAAGTAGATCTCATGTTAAACATTCTAACTACACACACAAAAATAATAATAAAAGGACACAAAGACTTATTTGGAGGTGATGACTATGTCTATTATCTTGATTGTGGTGATAGCATCATAGGTGTATGCATATGCCCAAACCCATCAAACTGTATATGTTAAACATTTCTGCAGGTTTTCTTTATCAATTATACCTCGATAAAGCTGTTAAAAAGAGAAAGTATAATTTGTGAACAATATGAGAATTTGCCTTATCACTTCTTAGGTCTTTTTAGAAAAGTTACACCCTACAAATTCTAGAAATGCTCTCAGAGTGTGCTAATTGAAGCTCTGCTTAAAAATAATCCCAAGAAATACTTTGTTTTCAGAGATCAACGGATATTGCCTTTGCAGGTCCAATGGTAAATGAGGATTTTATTACACATAGACTGTGATTTTGTTCCTTGTTCCCCTGCCAACTTAGTGACTAGATAGTTCAGAAATAATGCCTTGCCTATAATTTTTTCTTGGAAGAATTTCAAAGTTTGAGGAAAAATTTTCCTGTGGATTTTTCTTTCTCTTCTTTCACCCTCCTGTTTATAACAGCAAACACACACACATACACTCACACACACACCTTCAAATCATTATTCCCTTTGGGAATTAATGTCCCTAGACAGAAAAGAAGGAGTCACATATTCTTCCTCTTCTATATTGTTCTTACTTCCACTGCCATAATTGGTGAAGAAATAACTCTTGATTATGCTAACCCATAGTCTTCTTCCTTTTTTCTCTCTTCCTTTGCATATGTTTTAAATGTTCATAAGAAAAATATGTCATGGATTCATCCATTGCTTTTAAGGTTGGAAGCGTACAAACATTAAAAAAAAAATCCCAGGTAAAGCAAGATACTAGAAGAAGAAAAATAAAAAGAGACCCAAAAATGTAAAGATAATGTGAAATGGCAATTAAAAAACCAACTAGCATTCATTATGGGCCTGGTAAGCAGGTAACTATACAGATGACAAGGTAGTCAATCTTTCACACTGTGTCATTAATAGTGTCATTTCTATTCTTTATAAAGACAAAATTATTGGCCTAATCTGCCAAGCAAAAACTGTCACAGGTGGAAGTTAGATATAAATGTGAATCCAGCCCTTTTTCCATGTTGAGGAAAACAAAGTTCCTAATAAGGAGTATAAGATAAGATTTTGATGTCATCTTCTTTTGATGATACCTCAAAAAAAGATCACATTTTGAAGATGCTCACTTCAGTGCACCGAGCTAGAAATGAGCTGCTGTGAAATCTGTAGGGAAAGGACCTTTTGTAACTTCTCTAAAATAACTTTGAACACAAAGTTGCCTAAAAGTCAAAAGTGGCATAAAGGTTCATACTATTTAATTGCAAAATCACATTTTATTGTATTATACACAGTTATTGGGTTTTGATAAAAAGTGATATTTTTAATCTGAAGAATTCCATTTCAGGTAAGCAAAGGTTGTTAGGGACTGGAACACAACATTTGAGTACCTACTAATTTTCCTTACATTTGTCCTAGGATTATCAATTATTAATAGTTAGAAGAAGAATAAAATGCTTTTTTTAGTAACATGGTTAATCATTCCAAAAGTATTAAATATTCCATTTTTACTAGTTAATATTTTAAGGAATACATTTATCTCCAGTTTTTATAATGTCAGATACTAATTGTGGCTATTCATCTTAAAACAAAAAAAAAATGAATCATACATAGTAGTCTCTAATATTGTTATCTTTTATTGAATAACTGTGACATATTTTTATTCTGTACTAAAAAGAAGGTGAAATTTTTGAAAATTGATTTTATATACCTCATATGCAAATAGACATGAATTAGAATCAGTTTTTAATATACATAATAAATAAAATTAAAGGTTATGGCAAATGTATACTATATCTATACATATAAAATATTAAGGCACATATCTTGCTGCAAAAATTTTTTAAAATTATTTAGATCACGACTTTAAAACTTCTTGGGCTTAGACTTTTTTAGATAGCTTTGAAATTACCTGAAACATACTTTAATTCATTCCAAAGGTATCAAAGGAGAGAGAAGGTAATATATGAGATGCATATTAGAAATCAATTCATAGAAAAAAACGAAAATGTGTTTTCTCTAATATGTGTCTCCTTTTGACTAATCCATATATTAGTCTATAACAACAACGTTAAATACTTTTATTTTATCTTTGACCTATAAGGAAAACTCAAATATTTACAATTTTGAAGTATTATGTTATATATAAATTATACAGAGAAAGATACAGGTATATACCACTTAATATCTTCTAAACAATACTAAAATTCATATGGAACCATGAAAGTTCCAGAATAGCCAAAGTGATCTTGAGAAAAAAGAACAAAGCTGGAGTCATCATACTTCCTGATTGCAAAATATATTACAAAAATACAGTAATCAAAACAATGTGGTACTGGCATAAAAAGAGACATAAACTAATGGAACAGAATAGAGATCCCATAAATAAACCCATGCATATATGGTCAACGGATCTTTGACAGGTGTGCCAGGAACACACAATGGGGAGGGACAGTCTCTTCAACAAATGGTGCTAGGATAACTGGATATTCAAATGCAAAAGATTAAAATTGGACCCGTATCTTAAACTATACACAAAGATAACCTCAAAAGAGATTAAAGACTTACACATAAGAAAGCTGTAAATTTCCTAGCAGAAAATATAGGAGAAAATATTTCTGACATTGGTCTTGGCAATGGATTCTTGGATATGACACCACATGCACAGGTACAGTTAACGGAAGCTGAAATAGACAAGTGGGACTATGTGAAATAAAAAACTTCTGCACAGCAAAGGAAACAATTTAAAAAGTGAAAAGTCAACCTATGGAAATGGGAAAAAATGTTTTCAAGCCACTCATGTGATAAGGGGTTAATGCAACATATATATATATGTATATATATATATTAAATATAAGAAATGTAAGCATTTCATATATACATATATATGAAATGCTTACAACTTAACATCTTTAAAAAGAAAGATTAAAAATGGGCAAAGGAGTTGAACATTCTCCAAAGAAGATGTACAAATTCCCAATATGTATATGAAAAGGTGCTCAACATCACTAATCATCAAGAAAATGAAAATCAAAACACACTGAAATATCATCTCACACCTGTTAGGATGGCTGTTATCAAAAAGTCAAAAGATGACAAGTGTTGGCAAGGATGTGGAGAAATTGGAACCCTTAGAACTCTTGTAAACTGGGAATGTAAAATGGTACAGCTGCTTTGGAATACAGTATAATGGTCTCTCAAAACATTAAAAGTAAAACTACCATATGATCCAACAACTCCATTGCTAGCTATATATCCATTATAATTGAAATCAGGATCCTGAAGAGATATCTGCATTCCCATACTCATTGCAGCATTATTTACAATAGCTAAAATGCAGAAACAGCCCAAGTTTCCATCAAGAGATAAATGGATAAAGAAAATGTGAGATTATATCTATATATGTATACCTATATAATTGAATATTATTAGCCTTAGTAAAGAATGAAATCCTGCCATTTGCAAAAAATGGATGAACCTGGAGGACATTATGCTAAGTGAAATAAGCCAGTCTCAGAAGGACAAATGCTAAATGTTTCCACTTATAAGAGATACCTAAAATAATCAGACTCATAGAAGAAGGGAGTAGAACGGGCTTGACAGGGACTGGGGTATGGAGGAAGTAGGAAGTTACTGTTCAATGGGTATAAAGTTTCAATTATGCAAAAAAATAATTTCTTGAGATCTGTTGTATAACATAATACCTATGGTAAGCAATACGTTATTGTGCACTTCAAAATGTATGAGGAGAGTAGATTTTATGTTAAGTATTCTTACCACAAAAACAAAAAAACAAAAATGTACAAAGAAACTTTGAGAGGCATTGGCTCTATTTCCTCTATTGTGGTGATGCTTTCATGGATTTTTGCATACAACTAAACTCATCAAATTGTACATATTAAGTGTGTGCAGTTCACTTTTTTATCAATTATACCTCAATAAAGCTGTTAAAAAATTTTAAGTTACATATGTCATAATCATAGAATGTCATAGATATATGCTACATAGAAATGTAAGTCAGACTAATTTACACAAAAATTTACTCTCTTTCAACACACAGCAGTCATTTTGACACAATAAAATTGGTGAATAAGGTTTTAAATGTCAATTCTACTAGTTCCTATCTCCAAGGCCCTGAGCAAGTAACTGAAACTCTCAAAGCTTCAGTTTTGTCATCTGTCAAATGAATGATTAATAATACCTTCCTCATAAAAATGCCATTAAAGAGAAATGAGATACAGTACACAAGGACTCAGGACATTTTCCTAACCCATAGTCAGTGTTTAATGAATGTTAACTACTATTTTATATTTTTAAAAAACCTTGATCTACTCTGTGTGTCTTCTGGTTCACTTTTGATTCCCAGGACTCAGCTGCATTCCTGGCAAACATTAGATATTCAATAATTATTTATGGACACATGAAAAAACCTTGAATTTCATAAATCATCTTTTATATATATTTCTGAGTAATGGCATTTCCAGATAATTATCAGTATACAGTGGAAAGAAAGAAAATTGTAACCTAAAGCAACATCTCATTTTGAAGGTCAACAAATAAGCAATATTTCGTACTAGAGGAAGAAAAATCTCACTGAATGTAGTAGAGTGCCATGTGATGTCATTGTTTAGGTTATAAAGTTATCATTTTGTAGCATGTTTTTGAAGTCAAGCAACTTCTGAATCTTTTTTACATTTATTATATCATTCAGTGCTCTACTTGCTCAGATCAACTCTATGAGTTAGATACTATTATTATCCTTATTTTACAGCAAAGGGAAATTGATGAGGTTAAGATAGTCTCTCAAGGTCACTCAGCTGATGTCATTTAGAATGTTTAATATTCTAATGTTGTATGAGTATGTATGTGAGTGTGTGTGTGTGTCTGTGTAGGGTAATTGCAGTTTGTGCATGCATATTGGAATTTAATTTATTAACCATATACATTTGAAAACCTAAATTATTTTTAGCTTACAATTTAAATTTGCAAATAATATTTATTTTCCTTGTGATTTAATTAATGTTTCGTGGAACAAGTTAAAATATTAAATTTCCCCAAATGATCATACTCCATTTACAAATTTGACTAATTAAATTACAATAACATTTTATTCTATATTTCTGGAGTTAAAATGATATTCTTAAGTACTCTCAATACCTCATAGAATACTATTAGGATTTATCAAGTAAACTATTTCTAAGCATTTAAAGAAATCTTATAAATATAATAAGCCAAAATAATAAACGTAGTAAATTAAGTTCTCTTACACATTCCAATATCATTTACAAGCCTTAACAAATCTGATTATGCTATGTGACTTAACCTCACACACTTAACAGTTCCAATTTCCTCTTTCAAATTAAAATCATGCCTAGTGTTCTGGGTTCTCTCATATTTCATATTCTCTTAAAGATTAATCTTCAATAATAAACACAATAAGTATACTGCAATAAAACAACTTTCTAGGCTGCAAAAACACATTAATACTGTGGGTTGAAATACTTCATCGTCTTATTTCTAAAATGTTTTCAGTTATAAAGCCATTTGACCACCTCGTGAGTCAGTTTTGCCCTATTGTTCTGAGCTTATTGGGTCAAAAAATCATAGGCAAGATACAGATCAGTCATATATTAAAGATTAAAAATTTCGACCACTGCAACACAGACTGTTACACTGATTTACCTGAACAACTATGAAACTATGGAGTCATTTCTTACTGTCAAGCTCTCTGTTCTGTCTGCAAAGTCAACAAAGAACTTTGAAGCAAACACATTTTATTTAGGATTTAGTTTCACAACCTAGTACAACATGCATACCCTGAATAATTTTTAAATTCCAAATTACTTGATTTTTGTAACTTTTCCTAAATGAACAGCTAATTTGGATAGATGGAATTTTTCACATCACTCCACACTGACCCATGTCCACACCCACACATATATACACATATCCATGTAGGCATGCACATACATAAGATGCACGATTATCTGCATTAGAGTTAACCACCATTCATAGTCACTTATGTTGTAATAATTATAATCTTTCTTTCGGAGAATATTGTCTCATCTTTATTACATTATTTGTCTCATTTGCATTGTTTATATTTATAAAATTTCCAATACATAGAGATACACAATAAGCAGAGTACCAGATAATAAGAATAGTCAAATATTTAGGAAATTGCTATTACCTATTGAAAGAACTATGTTGACATAATTCAGATCAACACTTTGTACACAACTGTAGAAAATTTATTGAAGTGATGATAGGTGATCTTTATATCAAAGCATGCTCCTACATATTTCTGTTGTTTCCATGAATTCGTCTCACAGTCCAGAGATTGCACTGTATCTGTTTCCTTCAGGAAGCTTTCTTCCAGTCCAAAATTGGCATACATATCCTTCCAGTGGCTTTTCTGCTAATTCTATCATAATGCCTCACTCTCTGCATTGATTGTGTCTACTTAGCTTGCTTCTGCTGATACACTATGGACTACTTGAGGATGGAGTTAGTGATTGGCCATCACTTTATCTGTAGAAGCCAATATAAATACTGAAATATAATAAATAGTCAAAATTATTTATTAAATGGGAAAATTATATGTAATTGGTACACAAAATGTATTTAGTTATATACTTCACCTCAATTAAACAATTATCAAACATTCTATAAGAGAAACTCAGAAATCTGATAGAGGTAAATGTGTAACATTTGATAATGAATGAGGACTTTTAATACACTTCAAAACCCCTCCTCACTCCAGTAGTTGTGTGGATTATAACAATAAATTAGCTAATACTTATTCATGTTTCAGATCAGTGTAATAAAATGCTAATTAGCCTAGATGAAACTTCTGATACCACAGTTCTTAGAATGCACTACACGAAGCATTTCCAAGGTTAATGGATAGTGTTATAAAAATAAATTTCCACATCTGTAATTTCCCTATGGTATCTTTACTAAAATTGATCTGCCTGAGAACTAACCTATATGTGTCTCTAGGTTCACCTTTTCCACATCCTCTTCCCCGAAATCTCCCACCCAAAAAAAGAAATACATCCTCTTGCTGTCTGGAATTTTATTCTGATGTATTACTCCTGGGTGTGAAATCACCTGGGATGCGAAAGAAAGTGTCAATTAGAATTATTGGTTCTTGCAGAAGCCCCTTTTATGATCTATTATATCATAAAACGTGTGCTTTTTTATACATATTTTTGTTGAGTTAATGAGGTATTAGAAGCAAAATATTTTGGCACTTGTTGAGATATTTAAAATTCAAAGATACTGTAGAGAAGTTGGTGAAAGTGATTTTCTTCTTCTGTCTAAATCAAATAAAATATCAAAAGATAATGATTAAGCAGTGTTTAAGAGTAAGCAGTGTTTTTAAGCTTTCTCACAACTCATCGTTAGGAAGAGTGAGTATGTGGAAAGGAAAGGCATGAAAAAAAAAAAAGCTAAATTTGTTTATGATACCAAATCTTTTAAATGTCACTGGAGTGCTTCCCAGGATGGTCAAACTAATTCAGGATACATTAAAGGAAAAAACAATGTGACTTCTTTTAGATAAGTTGTTCATAATTCTATAAAATAGGTAACATAATTTTATTAAAATGTCATAAAATATTTATTCCACTTATGGTCATTTCTCATTTTTTCTTATAATATAGTGTATTTTATATTTACTATATTAGCTGTTTGATTTTAGCAGTATATAATTTTCTTTTTTATTAAATACAAGGGAACTTATAGTTAAAACTAAAAATGAATTTATTTCTTATTCATGTTATTTATTACTTAGATATCAAAATTAGAGTTCTGCATATCCATCCATAAATATTACTTGGAAATAATACTCTTTATTTTATCATACATCTCACTTCATAAATAACAATTTTAGCAACATATTATACTACTTTATTTTAATATAGATAATGAGAAACTTATATAATCTTATTTCATAGTTTATTATAAACATAGGCAAATTAATTATATTGCCTGTAAATGCTGTTGGTCATGACTTTAAAACTGAATTTCATAATTTATATCTGTATTTTTAAAATATTTCTTTAAATATACATTAATATGTTATATGAATTGAAAAATGAAAATAAACATTTTCTAGAGAACTGAATCTGATTTGGCTAATGGTTTGACAATGAAGATTGCTTTCGCTAAATTGTTAAATTATATAAAAACTTCAATAAAGTAGAAAATAAATAAAATTCAATTTTAAAGTTTTGACAGAACCATTTAAACAGACAAGAGATTTTTAAAAAACATTTCATTTGAATACTGTAATAGCATATGTGTAATGATATTATAATTTTTATTTTCCCAAAATAGTTTGTAAAGCTGATAAAATAATGTCTCTGTACATGAAACTGTAATACACGTAATTATAAGTCTTATGACTTGCTAAAGGCATTTGTAAAATTTCAGAAAATTGAAAAAGTTAACAGGCACCTAATGACAGAGAAACAAATCATATTACATATCACATGTTTTTTGTTCCTTTGATTTAAACAAAATTGAAAAGGTGCTTAGCCTAGTTATCAGTTGATCAATCATTAATTATATTTTGTGATGACAGATTTTTGTATACATTTTGACTTATAACTTGAAATGAGCTAGAATAATGGTATGCTATAAACATATTAAAATTCCTTCCTTTTCCATCTATTTTATGTGACCAAGTTTCCTCAGAGGTTATACCTATGAAAGCAAAACACTAATTCTAACAAAAGCAATAATCCATGGGGAAATAAAAACTACTTGAAGCAAGCAAAATAAAATAAAATATCTCCATTCATCTCAATAAGAAATATATTTCTAAAGAAATTTTTTTTGACTTTGAAATTGCTGGTCAGTATGCTGACATGATTAATTGTATACTAAAAAGAATTGTAATAATAGAAAAAAATTAAAGTCTTTGGAGCCACCATATATTGTTGGTAGTAAATATGGCACAGTAATCAATAAAGGACTTGCAAGCTAGAAAGACAAAATATTGTGATAAAAATTAAAGTCATAAATGGAAGGTCAGTACAATTTCATAGAAACAAAGCAACCAGGTAAAATTTCTGGCTATTAAAAAAGACTTTTTCTTGTATATTTTAAGTAAATGATGTGGGTGTCAAGTTGCTAGGTTATTTTAATTCCCTAGAGAATATGATGATTTTATTTTAAATGTCAACATCTGAATTGATTGAGAAGTGAGGGTCATATGTGGCAGATCACTAAAAGTCACCATCAGCTGATACGAAACCTACTACTTCAAGAATAAATATTCATGATTCATTTGATTTATCTAGTATACAAAGAGTCTTGTGTAGACTTTCTAGATCATCAGTGAAGAAGTAGCAATTACAGAAACATTGAATTTTATGTTTAGGACTTCCACCAAAGCAGCTCTTCAGTTTTTAAAACTAATACTTACTGAGTGCCTAATGTATATCCAAATACCAGGTAGGCACTAGGAATACAAGTATGAAAATCAAAGATGATTTTCTTTTAAAAAAGTATTTTTTTGGAGGGGGAAGTACTTGTATGTGAGGTAAGGGATTGGGGTCAGATTGTAAATCCTGTAAATATAACTATGTAACCACAATTGGCCTGATTTAAACATGGGTTTGCATTCAAATAAAACTCAATGCAAAAATCCAAGGATAATTGAAACTGTGTTATATCTTTGTGATTTCCAGCAGAAAAAAAGCCAATAAGAAAAGAGGGTCTCTGCCTCCCATATCTCATGCTGGTGCAAAATGATGCATAATGTTAATTCTAAAAGTCTGTAATTGCATAATATTTGTTACACCAGATAGCCAATGGGGGCAGAAGATAAGATTTGGTCTATATGTCTAAACAACTTGCTGCTTAATAACCATGAAGAGCTCATGAATTGGTGAACTAGCAATTCAGTAAAGGTGAGTTAGAGTTGATAACACTGGAGCTGAGTCCAAAGAATGAATAGATTAAGAAAGGGTAGGATTTAAATATTTCCAGGTAAGAAGAAAATCTGGCAAAGGAAAGCATGTGTATAGCATTGTGGAGTGTTCCGAGAAAGAAAAGCAAGTCAATGTTCGTAGTGGTAAAGTAAAAATTAGGATGTAGAAAGAAATGCAATTCAAAAAGACACCAAGATACCCAGGCATCAGTTCTCTTTTCCACTCAGTTGAACTCTCTGGAGTTTATGCTGCTGCCAATGTAAAGATCCCAATAGAATAGAAAAAGGCAGGAGTTGTTATAGTTGATTTTGCCATATGGACTTGAGCTGTCATAACCCTCATCTATTCCGTTGTTACTCTCACTAGGATGGCTGCAATATACTCCTATTCCGTTTTCATCTTCTATCTTTCTCACCTTTCCCTTTCCTCCTTCCTCACCTATAAAATTTCTCATAATAGTGTTGTTTTTACTTAAATTAGGTCATGTCTGTCCATTGTTACCTTTCAAAAAGTTATCAACTTATCGTACATGTTAGATGCCAATCTTTTAACGTATTCTGTAAATAGAATGATTGTATAATTCCTTGATTGTATAATTCCTTGTGTAAAAGTTTCTGAGGGTGAACATTAGGGGACGTTATTAATAATTCCACCCAAACAACATTTATGACCTCATCTGGGGCATGCTGGAATGCATAGTCCCTCTCTACAATGGCCCATGACATCTGCCTCCTGACTATTCAGCCAACCTCATCACATTGCGGTCTCTGGACAACTTATCCTCTCCAATTTATTTGCGATGATTTCCTATCTGTTCAATACAAATGCTGTTATAATTGCTATTCCCTTTGTGCCTCCATCCTATTCAAATTTGCCCCTGCTTTCTCAGTTGCTGCTTACCACATAGTATTTTTATTTTTTACATATTATTTTTACTCTCTGATTTTGTTATTGAGTATGTTTAATTTCATGTTATTTGTCTCCTTTCACAAGAATGGGGTTATTTAAAATAATGTACTTTGTATAACTTATTCATTATTCTATCACCAGTGCCTAGAAAAATGTCTGGCGTATTCAAGGCACTTAAAAATTGTTCAGTAAATACATGAGTGATTCAATTCATGCAACATCTCAGAAAATATTGCAGTAAAATAGCCAAGATCTTATGAGATCTTGAAACAGAAATTGGTATTAGAGATGAAAAATAAGAAATAAATGTAAAAAATATTGCAGCAGTAAAAGAAGGAGGATTTTAGATTGGCACACTGTGGATAGCACATTGTTTTTAAAACAGGTAATATTGGCATTTTGGAAGGATGATTCTTTGTTTATTATTATCTAGTGTATTACAGGATTTGGGGGTATCTGGCTTTGGTCTACTAAAAACCAGTGATACTTCTGTCTTTGTGACAATAAAATGTGTTCTTACTTATTTTAAATATATCTTAGAGAGGCAGTAAAGATGAAAATCATTGATTTAAAAAAAAAATCTTAATGACCTAAAGATTTATGGCATAAGAAAAAAAGATTTATGGCATGAAGATGAGGTAGAAGTTGGTGAAAACCTAAAATAAGAACACTGGAGGAGTAGGGACAAATCTTCTGTGAGGTTTTAAATAATTAGAGTCTTAACATGTGCCTCAAGTGTGCAAGCAGTATATTTTTTTAAGTAGGTCCTAGACTAAGCTATAAATGTAGATTTGAATATTGCTCATATAATAACTTGTGTGAGCACATTACCTTCTGCCGTAAAAGCAGAAAAGAAAGGGGCAGTGCCCTGAGGATAGAAATTCAAGGGTCACCAACACCCAGGAAGCAGGGCACAGAAGTTCACAGAAAAGACTGAGAAGAAACAGTCAAACTTGTGGAGAAATCTGTGAGATTAATCACTGGAACACAAGTTTCTTTTTGACATTAAGAGGTGATTTCAATATTCTTCTGAATTAGTTTTGAATTAGAAAATAATGGAAGCAAGACATCTGATCTTTGATCCTTTCCTCTATGAATTTTAATATTGAATGATGACAAGAACTTAATGTTTATGACTGTCTCTGTTAAAGAATGAAATGGATAAATCATGCTTGAATAAATTCAAGTTAAATAATTTGATTTCCTAAATGGAAATTCAATGTGTAATATTTAAAGAACACTATAAACATACGCTAATAAGGATATGACATAAAGTCTTCAAAATATTGTTATCTGTAAGTGTTCACTGTAGCATAATATAACTCATGGAATATTATTTTAAATTTATGTGAGTATTGATTATTTTAGCCCTATACAAATTTCTTGAAATAATTTATTACTATATAATATTTATGTCTATACTTATGTTTCTGAAATTGAAATATGAAGTTGAAATAAGCATGTTATTTTGAACAAAGAAAAAGTCTTTAACATGGATGAATGCAGATATACTAGTTTCAACTCTCAGTCACACAATTTTGAGTATAGATCCCTTATCATTTGTGTTTGGGCTTCATATTGGCAGGGTGTTTAATGATCCACCTTTAATTCTGAATTTTTCAACCCCCGAATGCTTACAGGTAAAATGATTTTGACATTGAAACCTAATTCCTGGAGGCAGAAATCAGTTGAGTCAATAATGTTTCCAATGTCTCATCTCCTTTGATATATCTTAATTATACTCCATGTATTCATTCATTCAATAAATATTCATTGCTAGGTATAATGACTGAAATTGACACAATAAAAGGCCTTGATTATAAAATGATAAATAAAGCAAACATACCCCTGCCCTCTTGTGCTTACTATCTAGGAAGTCAATGAGAGCCTACAGGAAAGTAAATAGACAATTTTAATTTTCAATATAGGGTCTAAGAAGGTATTTCACATGTGTGAGGGCAATCAGGTCCACGACCATCACATGTTTATAGCAAAGTCCAGGACTCTAGAGGTTTTTCTAATCCCTACACATAACAATCTTTCTGAAAATAAATGACTTAGAAATTTGGGACCATATTTCAGACACAAAAATTTTGACAAGTTAACTTTCTTAATACATAGTTCATCCATCTAAAAAATAAAAATGATAATAACGCCTATACCATAAGGTTTTGATGAAAGTTAAATTAGGCATTACCTGTAATGCATAGTGTCTAAAATATATGTGTGTCCCCATAATCTCAATATATTATTGATATTATTATATATTTAGTAAGTTCCCAGGGCAAGCCAAGAGGGGAAGACTGAATATCAGAAAAGATGTAAAAAGGAGAAAAGGAGAATAAAATATGATACTCTGTTGACCCTGAATGGTTATCAATTCTCAGTAGGTAGGCAGACAAGAGACCTTTAAAGACTGAGAATATATTAACAAAAGAATTTTAAATGTAATTTTTAGTGAGGTACAGTGTTTGAGCCTCTCATAAGTCCCAAAAATCTTCATAAATATCTATCACAATTTTAAGTGGCTTGTGATATATATAAGAATGAATATATATATGAATACATAAATATATTAATGACACCGGTGGTTAAGCAGGAAACTGGTGACAGAATTTATCATGAAAATGTTTTTTTTATTTCTTTCTCCAGAAAACTGGATTAACCTTGGTCTTGGGCAGGACATTTTTCTTTCACACAATATGCAGTTGGGTATTTTAAACCATTCGTATATAGATTTCAATGTCAAAACAGGACTCAATTCGGTTATATACTCATGTAATAAAATCATTCCCCCAAAAAGAGAAAAAAAAATCCTTCAAAATTTATACATGTTTACTGTAGCTTTGTAGTATAGTCTGACGTCAGGGAGTGCGATTTCTCCAGCTCTCTTCTTCTTTCTCAAGATTGTTTTGGCTATTCAGGGTCTTTTGTATTTCCATACAAAATTTAAAATTACTTGTTCTAGTTCTGTAAAATATGCTATTGGTATTTCAATGAGGATTGCATTGAATCTGTAGATCGCCTTGGGTGGTATAGTCATTTTGACAATATTGATTCTTCCAAACCAAGAACATGGTCTATCTATCTGCATGTTATCATCTTCATTTTCTTTCTATCTGCATGTTATCATATTCATTTCCTTTCAATCTTCATGTTATCATCTTCATTTTCTTTCATCAGCATCCTAACAGCTTTCAGAGTACAGGTCTTTTGCCTCCTTAGGTAGGTTTATTCCCAGGTATTTTATTATTTTTGATGTGATGGTAAATGGCATTGTTTCCTTAATTTCTCTTTCTGATACTTTGTTGTTAGTGTATAGAAAAGCAACAGATTTCTATATATTAGTTTTGAATCCTGCAGCTTTACTGAATTCATTGATGATGTCTGCTAGTTTTCTGGTAGCATCTTTAGTATTTTCTATGTATAGTATTATGTCATCTGCAAACAGTGACAGTTTTACTTCTTTTCCAATTTGGATTCTTTTATTTCTTTTTCTTCTCTACCTACTGTGTCTAGGACTTCCAAAACTATCTTGAATAAAAGTGGCCAGAGTGGGCATCCTTGTCTTGTTCCTGATCTTAGAGGAAATGCTTTCTGCTTTTCACTGTTGAGTGTTATGTTAGCTGTGGGGTTTTCATATATGGCCTTTATTATGTTGAGGTATGTTCCCTCTATGCGCACTTTCTGGAGAGTTTTTATCATAAATAGATGTTGAATCTTATCAAAATCTTTTTCTGCATCTACTGAGATGATCATATGATTTTTATTCTTCAATTTGTTGATGTGGTATATCACACTGATTGATTTGTGAATATTGAAAAATTCTTCCATCCCTGGAATAAATCTCACTTGATCATGGTGTATTATATTGTAATATATTGTTGGATTTCATTTGTTATCATTTTGTTGAGGATTTTTGCATCTATGTTCATCAGTGATATTGGCCTATAATTTTCTTTTTTTGTGATATCCTTGGCTTGTTTTGGTGTCAGGGTGATGGTGGCCTCATAGAATGAGTTCAGAAGTGTTCCTTCCTCTGCAATTTTTTGGAATAGTTTGAGAAGAATAGGTGTTAACTCTTCTCTAAATTTTAGTAGAATTCACCTATAAAGCCATTATGGGATTATATGAAATCAGGCCTTCATTGTCAGCCCTCTCTGTGAATTACACAATATCCTTTTAATGATCTCATTGTCTGCTTAAAGCAGCTGCATCCAGCCCAGCTTGTGACTAGGAATTCTGACTGTCACAATGATTATGCAGACAGATGGCAAGAAATCCAATAACAGAATCCAGAGGACTACAGCCTTTTTCTCCTAAGAATAATGAGGAACTAGGAATAGAAATCCATTTGAACTAATGTGAGCTAATATTTTTAAAAGATATATTATAGAGATAATGTGAGGAATTTCAATTTTAGAAACCTCAGTTGTAGGAGGTTTTGAACTCTCCTGTAACAATTTGCAGGTACATGTCACACAGTTCTCTTCTGTTCTGCTAAGTGATTTAGGTTATCAGTGTCACATTTCCAAATTTCTTGCAGAAAAATCTGTATTTCCCACTTAAAACAAGTCTGATGTGAATATTCTTTGTTTGATGGCTGTCTTTGAAGGCTCTTCTCCAATCAATAAACTCAATGATTCTTGCTTCTTCCATTTTATATCTATATTAACATAAGAGAGTTAATTCCATTCATATAGACCAGGATAGAGAGGGTGGGAAAGATCATGATCAAAATGACTTTTCCCCATAGTCCTTTGACTAGAACTTAATCATAAGAACCCACATGGGTGGAAGACAGGTTAGGAATATATTTTTCTATGTGCAAACAAAAAAATAAGTCATTTTATGAATATATATTATTGTCTCTGCCACACTGTGCAATGGTTGAGCTTGTTGAATGGGATCAGGTTCTCTGAGAGAGGCAGATAAATAACACCCTGCAAAGCACTTAACTATGATTACTATGAACGAACATGTTTAGAAATAGAAAGTATTTACAAAATTCAGGAGAGAAGATATATTTAGAAGTTATTCTTTAAAAAAAAGAAAAAGTTGGTGGAGTGGATACCAAGGCATAAATAACCCATTTTAATTTAAAAAAAATAAATACTAGGAAATCAGTAGTTTTTCCTGAGCAGATATGGAAATAGTATGGTCCAGAAACAGATCAATTAGGATTTATATAAAAGAACAAAATGGGAACAAAATTTATTTTCCTTACACACAGCAGAGAGAACACTGGATATGAGAAAATGAGATTTTTTAAAAAAGAAAAAAAGGGGAATTCCCTGGTGGTCCAGTGGTTAGGACTCTGTGCTTCCACTACAGGGGGCATGGGTTCAATCCATGGTTCGGGAACTAAGATCCCATGAGCTGCATGGTGCAGCCAAAAACAAATTCTTTTTAATAAATAAAATAAAAATTTCATGAAACTACAAAAGAAAAATACAATCAGACATTCTTAAAAATCTATAATACTTTCTGAAATCAATTCAAACATTCTTAATATGATAAAAAAAAAAGAAGAAAATTTTAAACAGGGGCATTCCATGCTCAAAGAAATTTAAAAGACCACAGTGATCAAAGATGAAAAATCAGAACTAAGGAAACATTGAAGACAACATTAATATTATTGGAGAATCACTTAGGAAAAAAACAAATCAATGCAGCAGACAAGCAAAACATTGTTAAGGATGATTGGTTTAAAATATTCAGAATAAACAGATTATATGAAAAAGATAAAATTGCACAGAATAAAAGAGAAGTATGAGGTACACAGTGAGGTTTATTTAACATCTCTGAAATAGATATTAAGAAAAGAAATTAAATATGATATATCTATTTAACATATGAATATGTTAAAATATTAAACATATAAAATTTGACCTTAAACCTATAAATCAAATGCATATGAAATAATTTTCATTCATCTCTTTCTCTTAAAGAATTTTTTGTGATTATCAATATTATATTCAGACTGAGAGGGAGAAATAAACATCAACCATAAATTAATGCAGTGAACGATGAGAATTTCAGTGTCTTCATTTGGAAAAGGTAAAAAGTGTATTGTTAATTATTTTGTGGTCTGGTTGCATTTTAGGCAAAAATAGGTTTCAATTAGTGACTTTTTGTTTAGAATTTATAAATGAAAGAAAAATGTATAGTTCAAGGGATAGAATATGGCAGATATCAAAATATGGGTTCAAATCTTTCTAGTCACTTTAATATGACTTTCTCCATTTATTGGTTGCAAATTTTTAAACTAAATTTCTCAGACCTCTTTTTGATTGGAGTACCAACATTTGAACCAGAATCACCTAATCAGGTGTATAGAGAAGACTTGAAAATTAAGAGAGTAAATGTAAACAGAGAAAGACAGGTGTTTGGGCTTTTCAGACTATTTTTATTAGTATTCCAGAATTCATTCTCTGGCATAGCAGCTGTTCGGAAGCAGATTGAAGCAGCACCAATGTTTCCATGAAAAAGCTTCCTGATATCATTTTGCTCTCTTTCCAGCAGGAAGAGCTTTAGTTTTCATAATACCCAAGGGGTTCTGTGAACTATATTATACGCTTACATTCCTCCTTTTCTACTTAATATAGCTAGACTGGTTCCTCTTACTTGTTTCTATAATTCTTAACTTAGATATGGTTAAAGTTTTAAGAAAGTTTAATGTATATCTTTTGAGACAAAACTATATTTAAACAGCAGCTGAAGGTTTTACTTTCAATGAGGTCCAATTTTTCAATTTTATCTTCTACATTTGTGCTTTCTCTGTTCTTTTTAAGAAATACTTGCCTCTATCAAAGTTGCAAACATATTCTTATATGTTTTATTTAAGCAAATTTTTATAACATTTAATTTAGGTGTATGGCTCATCACAATTTGATTTTTTTCTCTATGGTGTGAGACTAGGGTCAAGTTTCTTCTCTCTTCTGTATGGATAGTAAGTTGTTTCAGTTTCATTTGTTGGTGATATATTTTCCTTTTCCTATGGAACTGCTTTAGTGCTCTCATCAATATCCATTTGGCCAGTCCAACATGTAAAGAGCCTGGAAGTCATCACCCCTATCAATACAACAAGAAAAAAGATGAACAAACTGAATATAAACAATTTTTAGATCCATTAGAGAATTGAGATCTCAGTGCAGACTGAAGCACTGAAAAACTTTAAAAACATACAGACAGATATAGAAAAATCTCAGCTTATCAGGAGCAGAAGCCCAGAACCAAACAACTACAACTAGAGCCAATATCAGAAGGAACACTTTAAACTGTAATTGATGAATTTCTGGAGGCTCAGTGTAGAGTAACTTGAGAGTTAAAAACTCTGAGGGGCCCAGTCTTAGGGGACCACCACATTTTAACGAGCCCTACCAGGTTCTCATGGGTTAGATAGTAGAAAAATCCTCTTATGCTACCAGCTGCAAGAGGGGAAAAGTAACCATTCTTTTCTAGTTTTATTGAGAAATAATTGACATATATCACTGTATAAGTTTAAGGCATAGAGCACAGTGTTTTATTTACATATATTGTGAAATGATGACACCAATAGTCTCACCTAACATCCATCCTCTCATATAGATATATGAAAAAGAAAAGAAAAAAAATTCTCCTTGCATGAGAACTCTTAGGATTACTCTCTCAACAACTTTCCAATATGTTGTGCAGCAGTATTAACAAGAGTCATCATGTTGTACATCACATCCCTAGTACTTATCTTATTACTGGAAGTTTGTACATTTGACCACCTTCCTCCAGGTTCCTCTCTCTCTTCCCTTCCTTTGGTAACCACAAGCCTGATCTCTTCTTCTCCTATGAGTTTTTTGTTGCTGTTTTTGTTTGTTTTATAGCTTCTGTATATACAAGTGAAGTCATTCAGTATTTGTCTTTTTCTGTCTGGCTTATTTCACTTATCATAATGCCTTCCAGGTCCATCCATCATCCATGTTGTCATAAACGGTAGGATTTTTTCTCATGTAGAGCTGAGTAACATTACCATACTTATATATCACAACTTCCTTATCCATTTATCCATTGGTGGACACTAGGGTTGTCTTCATATCTTGGCTATTGTGAATAATGCTGCTGTGAACACTGGTGTGCAGATATCGTTCTGAGTTAGTTTTTTTCATTACTTTGGATATGTTCCCAGAAGTAAAATTGTTGGATGATATGGTAGTTCTATTTTTAATTTTTAGAGGATCCTCCATAGTGGCTGCACCAGTTTACGAACCCACCAACAGTTCACAAAGGTTCTCTGTTCTCCACATCCACACCCGTATTTGTTATTTCTTTTTGATGTCTTTTTAGTGATGCTCATTCTAATAGGTGTGAGAAGATACCTCATTGTGGTTTTAATTTGCATTTCCTTAAGGACTCATGATGTTGAGCATCTTTTCATATACCTGTTGCTCTTTCCTATACCTTCTTTGGGGAAATGTCTATTCAGGTCCTTTGCTCATTTTTTAATTGAGTTATTTCTTTTTGCTATTGAGTTGTATGAGTCCTTCATATGTTTTGCATATCAACCCCTTACCAGATAAATGGTTTGCAAATTTGTTTTTACAATTCTGTAGGTTTTCTTTTCAATTTGTTGATGATTTCTTTTGCTGTGCAAAAGCTTTTTAATTTGATGCAGTCTACCTGTTTTTTATATTGTTTCTTGTGCTTTAGTTGTTATATCCAAAAAATCATTACCAAGACCCATATGAAGGATTTTTATTCCTATGTTTCTTCCAGGACTTTTATGACTTGGGGTCTTATATTTAAGTCTTGAATCCAATTAAGTTCATTTTTATGAGTAATGTAAGATATGGGCCCAGTTTCTTTCTTTTAAATGTGAATATCCAATTATCCAAGCACCATTTATTGGAGAGACTGTCTTTTCTTCATTGTTCTTGCCAACATTGGTTGATTGTGCTCTTTTTGATAACCATTCTGACAAGTGTGAAGTGATATCTTGTGGTTAAGATTTGTATTTCCTGGGAACTTTCAAGATGGCAGAGGAGTAAGATGTGGAGATCACCTTTCTTCCCACAGATACATCAAAAATACATCTACATGTGGAACAAATCCTACAGAACACCTACTGGATGCTGGCAGAAGACCTCAGACTTCCCAAAAGGCAAGAAAATTCCCACTTACCTGGGTAGGGCAAAAGAAAAAACAGAGACAAAAGAATAGGGATGGGAGCTGCACCTCTCCGAGGGAGCTGTGAAGGAGGAAAAGTTTCCACACACTAGGAAGCCCCTTCACTGATGGAGAAGGGGGGTGGGAGAAGCTTCAGAGCCACGGAGGAGAGTGAAGCAACAGGGATGGAAAGGGCAAAGCAGAGAGATTCCCATACATAGGATCGGTGCCGACCAGCACTCACCAGCCTGAGACACTAGTTTGCTCACCCACCTGGGCAAGTGGGGGCTGGGAGCTGAGGCTCAGGCTTTGCAGATCAGACCCCAGGGAAAGGACTGGGGTTGGCTGCATGAAAACATCCTGAAGGGGGGCTGGTGTGCCACAACTAGCCAGGAGGGAGTCTGGGGAAAACTCTGGATCTGCTTAAGAGGCAAGTGAACATTGTCTCAGGGTGCACAAGGACAGGGAATTCCTTCCTCACGTGCCCACAGAAGGCAGAGCACCACCTAAGCGAGCTCAAGAGACAGAAGCAAGGTGCAACTATCAGCTCAGACCCCAGAGATGGGCATGAAGCGCTCATGCTGCTGCCACTGCCACCAAGAATCCTGTGTGCGAGCACAGGTCAATACCCAAATCACATCCCCACCCTGGGACCCTGTGCAGCACGCCATGCAAGAGTCCCAAGATCTAGGGACAACTTCCCCAGGAGAACACAAGGTGTGCCACAGCCTGTTGCAATGTCATGCTGACCTCTGCTGCCACAGGCTCACCCTGGATTCCAATTATGAATACCATACCCCTCCATCTCCCAGGTCTGAGAGAGAAAGAGAGCCCTAATCAGCCAGTGTTTTAACCCCCTCCTGTCTGGGAACAGATGCCTGAGGGTGACCTACATGCAGAGGTGGGGCCAAAACCAAAGCTGAACACCAGGAGCTGTGCGAACAAAGAAGAGAAAGGGAAATCTCTCCCAGCAGCCTCAGGAGCAGTAGATTAAATTTCCACAATCAACTTAATGAACCCTGAGTCTGTGGAATACCTGAATACAAAAGAAATGTTCTGAAACTTGAGGCGGTGGACTTTTGGAGCAACTGTAGATTTGGGGTTTGCTGTCTGCGACTGATATGTTTCTGATTTTTATGTTTATCTTAGTTTAGTTTTTAGTGCTTGTTATCATTGGTGGATTTGTTTATTGGTTTGGTTGCTCTCTTCTTTTTTATTTATTTATTATTTTTATTTTTTTATTCCTTTTCTTCTGAGATATGTGGCTGACAGGGTCTTGGTGCTCCAGATGGCTGTAGGCCTGAGACTCCGAGGTGAGAGAGCCGAGTCCACTTCATTGGACCACCAGAGACCTCCTGGCCCAATGTAATATCAATTGGCAAGAGCTCTCTCACAGATCTCCATGTCAACATTAAGACCCAGCTCCACACAACAGCCAGCAAGCTGGATGCCTCATGCCAAACAACTAGCAAAACAGGAACACAACCACACCCATTAGAAGAGAGACTGCCTAAAACCATAGTAAGCACACAGACACCCCAAAACACACCACTGGACGCAGCCCTGCTCATCAGAAAGAGAAGACCCAGTCCCACTGGTGGGACTGTCCCACCAGTCCCCTCCACCAGGAAGCCTACACAACCACTGAACAAAGCTTACCAACTGGGGGCAGACACCAAAAACAATGGGAACTATGAACCTGCAGCCTGCAAAAAGGAGACCCCAAACACAGTAAGTTAAACAAAATGAGAAGACAGAGAAACACACAGCAGATGAAGGAGCCAGGTAAAAACCCACCAGATCAAACAAATGAAGAGGAAATAGGCAGTCTACCTGAAAAAGAATTTAGAGTAATGATAGTAAAGACCCAAATTCTTGGAAATAGAATGGAGAAAATACAAGAAACGTTTAACAAGGAACTAGAAGTACAAAACAGCAAACAAGCAGTGATGAACAAAACAATAAATGAAATTAAAAATTCTATAGAAGGGAACAATAGCAGAATAACTGAGGCAGAAGAACGGATAAGTGACCTGGAAGATAAAATAGTGGAAATAACTGCCACAGAGCAGAATAAAGAAAAAAGAATAAAAAGAATTGAGAACAGTCTCAGAGACCTCTGGGACAACATTAAATGCACGAACCTTCGAATTATAGGGGTCCCAAAAGAAGAAGAGTAAAAGAAAGGGACTGAGAAAATATTTGAAGAGATTATAGTTGAAAATTTCCCTAATATGGGACAGGAAATAGTTAATCAAGTCCAGGAAGCACAGAGAGTCCCATACAGGATAAATCCAGATATAAACATGCCAAGACATATATTAATCAAACCAACAAAAATTAAATAAATAGAAAAAATATTAAAAGCAGCAAGGGGAAAGCAACAAATAACATACAAGGGAATCCCTGTAAGGTTAACAGCTGATCTTTCAGCAGAAACTCTGCAAGCCAGAAGGGAGTGGTGGGACATATTTAAAGTGATGAAGGAGAAAAACCTACAACCAAGATTACTCTACCCAGCAAGGATCTCATTCAGATTCAATAGAGAAATTAAAACCTTTACAGACAAGGAAATGTTAAGAGAATTCAGCACCACCAAACCAGCTGTACAACAAATGCTAAAGAAACTTCTCTAGGCAGGATGTACAAGAGAAGGAAAAGACCTACAAAAACAAACCCAAAACAGTTAAGAAAATGGTAATAGGAACATACATAGCAATAATTACCTTCAGTGTAAACGGATTAAAATGCTCCAACCAAATACATAGACTGGCTGAATGGATACAAAAACAAGACCTGTATATATGCTGTCTACAAGAGACCCACTTCAGACCTAGGGACATGTACATACAGACTGAAAGTGAGGGTATGGAAAAAGATATTCCATGCAAATGGAAATCAAAAGAAAGTTGGAGTAGCAATTCTTATATCACAAAATAGATTTTAAAATAAAGACTATTACAAGAGACAAAGAAGGACACTACATAAGGATCAAGGGATCAATCCAAGAAGAAGATATAACAATTGTAAATCTTTATGCACCCAACATAGGAGCACCTCAATACATAGGGAAAATGCTAATGGCCATAAAAGGAAAAACCGACAGTAACACAATAATAGTAGGGGACTTTAACACTCCACTTTCACCAATGGGCAGATCATTCAAAATGAAAATAAATAAGGAAACACACATTTAAATGTACATTAGACAAGATGGAGATAATTGATATTTATAAGACATTCCATCCAAAAACAACAGAATACACTTTCTTCTCAAGTACTTATGGAACATTCTCCAGGATAGATCATATCTTGGGTCACAAATCAAGCCTTGGTAAATTTAAGAAAATTGAAATTATATCAAGTATCTTTTTTGATCACAACGCTATGAGACTGGATATCAATTAGCAGAAAAAAGGGTAAAAAATACAAACAAATGGAGGCTAAACAATATGCTACAAAATAACCAAGAGATCACTGAAGAAATCAAACAGGAAATCAAAAAATACATAGAAAGAAAAGACAATGAAAACACGACGACCCAAAACCTATGGGATGCAGCAAAAGCAGTTCTAAGAGGGAAGTTTATAGCAATACAGTCCTGCCTCAAGAAACAAGAAAAATGTCAAATAAACAACCTAACGTTACACCAAAAGCAATTAGAGGAAGAAGAACAAAAAGGAAAAACCCAAAGTTAGCAGAAGGAAAGAAATCATAAAGATCAGATCAGAAAGAAATTAAAAAGAAATGAAAGAAACAATAGTTAAGATCAATAAAACTAAAAGCTGGTTCTTTGACAACATAAACAAAAGTGATAAACCATTAGCCAGACACATCAAGAAAAAAAGAGAGAAACTCAAATCAATAGAATTAGAAATGAAAAAGGAGAAGTAACAACTGACACTGCAGAAATACAAAGGATCATGAGAGATTACTACAGGCAACTCTATGCCAATAAAATGGACAACCTGGAAGAAATGGACAAATTCTTAGAAAAGCACAACACTTCCAAGACTAAACAAGGAAGAAATAGAAAATATAAACAGACCAATCACAAGCACTGAAATTGTGATGAAAAATCTTCCAGCAAACAAATCCCAGGACCAGATGGCTTCACAGGCAAATTCTATCAAACATTTAGAGAAGAGCTAACACCTGTTCTTCTCAAACTCTTCCAAAATATAGCAGAGGGAGGAACACTCCCAAACTCATTCAACAAGGCAACCATCACCCTCATACCAAAACCAGACAAAGATTTCACAAAAATAGAAAACTACAGGCCAATATCACTGATGAATATAGATGCAAAAATCCTCAACAAAATACTAACAAACAGAATCCAACTGCACATTAAAAGGATCATACACCATGATCAAGTGGGGTTTATCCCAGGAATGCAAGGATTCTTTAATATACGCAAAACAGTCAATGTGATACACCATGTTAACAAATTGAAGGATAAAAACCATATGAGTAACCAAATAGATGTAAAAAAACTTCTGACAAAATTCAACACCCATTTATGATAAAAATTCTCCAGAATATGGGCATAGAGGGAACCTACCTCAACATAATAAAGGCCATATATGACAAACCCACAGACAACATCATTCTCAATGGTGAAAAACTGAAACCATTTCCTCTAAGATCAGGAACAAAACAAGGTTGCCCACTCTCACCACTGTTATTCAAAATAGTTTTGGAAGTTTTAGCCATGGCAATCAGAGAAGAAAAAGAAATAAAATGAGTCCAAATTGGGAAACAAGAAGTAAAACTGTCACCGTTTGCAGATGACGTGATACTATACATGGAGAATCCTAAAGATGCTACCAGAAGACAACTAGAGTTAATCAATGAATCTGGAAATTAGCAGGATACAAAATTAATGCACAAAAATCTCTTGCAGTCCTATATACTAATGATGAAAAATCTGAAAGAGTAATTAATGAAAAACTCCCATTTACCACTGCAACAGAAAGAATAAAATACTTAGGGATAAACCTACCTAAGGAGACAAAAGACCTGTATGCAGAAAATTATAAGACACTGATGAAAGAAATTAAAGATGATAAAAACAGATGGAGAGATATATACCATGTTCTTGGATTGGAAGAATCAACGTTGTGAAAATGACTATACTACCCAAAGCAATCTACAGAGTCAATGCAATCC
This sequence comes from Delphinapterus leucas, assembly GCF_059928025.1. Classification (NCBI taxonomy): domain Eukaryota; kingdom Metazoa; phylum Chordata; class Mammalia; order Artiodactyla; family Monodontidae; genus Delphinapterus; species Delphinapterus leucas. Next base: position 13,310,554 of record NC_143129.1, on the reverse strand, counting down.
CTATCAAACTACCAATGGCATTTTTCACAGAACTAGAATAAAAAATTTCACAATTTGTATTGAAACAAAAAAGACCCCAAATACCAAAACAATGTTGAGAAAGAAAAATGGAACTGGAGGAATCAGGCTCCCTGACTTCACAGTATACTACAAAGCTACAGTAATCAAGACAGTATGGTACTGGCACAGAAACAGAAATATAGATCAATAGAACAGGATAGAAAGCCCAGAGGTAGACCCACACATATGGTCACCTTCTCTTTGATAAAGAAGGCAAGAATATACAATGGAGGAAAGACAGCTTCTTCAATAAGTGGTGCTGGGAAAACTGGACAGCTTCATGTAAAAGAATGAAGTTAGAACAGTTCCTAACACCATACACAAAAATATACTCCAAATGGATTAAAGACCTAAATGTAAGGCCACACACTATCAAACTCTCAGAGGAAAACATAGGCAGAACACTCTATGACATACATCACAGCAAGATCCTTTTTGACCCACCTCCTAGAGAAATTGAAATAAAAACAGAAATAAACAAATGGGACGTAATGAAACTTAAAAGCTTTTGCAAAACAAAGGAAACCATAAACAAGAAGAAAAGACAACCCTCAGAATGGGAAAAAATATTTGCAAACGAATCAACTGACAAAGGATTAATCTCCAAAATTTACAAGCAGCTTATGCAGCTCAGTATCAAGAAAACGAAAAGCCCAGTCCAAAAATTGGCAGACCTAAGTAGACATTTCTCCATAGAAGATACACAGATTGCCAACAAACACATGAAAGAATGCTCAACATCACTAATCATTAGAGAAATGTGAATCAAAACCACAATGAGGTATCATCTCACACCAGTCAGAATGGCCATCATCAAAAAATCTACAAACAGTAAATGCTGGAGAGGGTGTGGAGAAATGGGGACCCTCTTGGTGGGAATGTAAATTGATACAGCCACTATGGAGAACAGTATGGAGGTTCCTCAAAAAAATAAACATAGAGCTACCATATGACCCAATAATCCCAGTACTGGGAACATACCCTGAGAAAACTATAATTCAAAGAGAGTCATGTAACACAATGTTCATTGCAGCTCTATTTACAATAGCCAGGACATGGAGGCAACCTAAGTGTCCATCAACAAATGAATGGATAAAAAAGATGTGGCACATATATACAATGGAATATTACTCAGCCTTAAAAAGAAACGAAATTGAGTTTTTTGTAGTGAGGTGGATGTGCCTAGATTGTGTCATACAGAGTGAAGTAAGTCAAAGAGAAAAACAAATACTGTATGCTAAGACATATATATGGAATCAAAAAAAAAAAAAGGTTCTGAGGAACCCAAGGGCAGGACAGGCATAAAGACGCAGATGTAGAGAATGGCCTTGAGGACACAAGGAGGTGGATAGTTAAGCTGGGACGAAGAGAGTGGCATGGACTTATATATAGTACGAGATGTAAAATAGATACCTAGTGGGAAGCAGCCGCATAGCACAAGGAGATCAGCTTGGTGCTTTTTGACCACTTAGAGGGGTGGGATAGGGAGTGTGGGAGGGAGATGCAAGAGAGAGGAGATATGGGGATATATGTGTACGTATAGCTGATTCACTTTGTTATAAAGCAGAAACTAACATACCATTGTAAAGCAATTATACTCCAATAAAGATGTTAAAAAATATAAAATAAAATTGAGAAAAAAAAAAAGAAACAATGCATGATGAGTACCCTTCATGCTACCCATCAGGTAAATGCTATCTCTGTTTAACACCTAATGTCACAACTCATTGCATTTGATCCAAGACAGAAAATAGTTTGCACCTGCATATTTCTGCTTTTTAAATTTATCTTGATGTTTTACATAAATTTAGTGTGGTATTGTAAGAGAGAGCTACTGCTGTCTTGTTGGTATGTGTATTTTTTTTCTTTTTAAAGAACTATCCATTCCAATATATGTAAGTAAAATCAATATGCTGTATACTTTAAACATGCGCTGTCTCAATTACATTTCAATAAAACAGAAAAAAAACCCAAAAGATTTTTATTTCCCTGATTATTAGCAATGTTGAGAATTTTTCATCTGCCTGTTGGCCATCTGCATTTCCTCATTGGAAAAATGTCTATTTTGCTCTTCTGTCCAATTTCTAATAGGGTTGTTTGTGGGGTTTTTTTATATATATATTGAGTTGTATAAGCTGTTTATATATGTTGGATATTAATCCCCTATTGGTCATATCATTTGCAAATATTTTCTCACATTCAGTAGGTTGTCCTTTTGTTTTGTCAGTGGTTTACTTTGCTGTGCAAAAGCTTTTCAGTTAAATTAGGTCACATTTGTTTATTTTTGCTTTTATTTCCTTTGCTTTAGGAGATGGATCCAAAAAAATATTGCTGCAATTTTTGTCAGAGTGTTCTGCCTATGTTTTCCTCTAGGAGTTTTACAGTATCTGGTCTTACATTTAGGTCTTTAATCCATTTTGACTTTATTTTTTTATATAGTGTTAGAGAATATTCTGATCTTATTCTTTTATTTTTATTGAAGTGTAGTTGATTTACAATGTTGTGTTAATTATGCTGTACATAAAAGTGATTCAGATATATATATTATTTTCCATTATGGTTTATCTCAGGATATTCAATATAGTTCCCTGTGCTACAAAGTAGGACCGTGTTGTTTATCCATTCTATACATAATAGTTTGCTATTATGTTTGCTATTATAGTTTGCTATCTGCTAACCCCAAACTCCAAATCCATCACTCCCCCAGTTTCTCTCCCCCTTGGCAACCACAAGTCTGTTCTCTATGTTTGTATGTTTCTGTTTCATAGATAAGTTCATTTGTGTCATATTTTAGATTGCACATATAAGTGGTATCATATGGTATTTGTCCTTCTCTTTTCTGACTTACTTCATTTAGTGTGATAATCTCTAAATCCATCCATGTTTCTGCAAATGGCATTATTTTATTTTTTATGACTGAGCAGTGTTCCATTGTATATATGTACCACATTTTTATCCATTCATCTGTTGATGGACACTTAGGTTGTTTCCATGTCTTGGCTGTGGTAATTCTATTTTTAATTTTTTGAAGAATCTCTATACTGTTTTCCTTAGTGGATGCACCAACTTACATTCCCACCCACAGTGTAGGAGTGTTCCCTTTATGCGACACCCTCTCCAGCATTTGTTATTTCTAGAATTGTTAATGATGGCCATTCTGACTGATGTGAGGTGGTACCTCATTGTAATTTTGATTTGTGTTTCTCTAATAATTAGTGACGTTCAACATCTTTTCTTGTGCCTTTTGGCCATCTGTAGGTCTTCTTTGGAGAAATGTCTGTTTAGGTCTTCTGCCCAATTTTCGTTTGGGTTGTTTGTTTTTTTGTTGTTAAGTTGTATGAGCTGATTTCATATTTTGGAAATTAAGCCCTTGTCAGTCTAATCATTTGCAAATATTTTCTCCCAGTTTTTAGGTTATTTTTTCATCTTGTGTATGGTTTCCCTTGCTGTGCAAAAGCTTGTAAGTAGGTCACATTTGTGTATTTTTGATTTTATTTCTATTGCCTTGGGAGGCTGACTTAAGAAGTTATTGGTTCTATTTATGTCAGAGAATGTTTTGCCTATGATCTCTTCTAGGAGTTTTATGGTGCCATGTCTTATGTTTACGTCTTTAAGGAATTTTGAGTATATTTTTGTGTATGGTGTGAGAGCATGTTTTAATTTCATTGATTTCCACGCAGCTGTCCAACTTTCCCAGCACCACTTGCTGAAGAGACTGTCTTTTTCCCATTGTATATTCTTGCCTCCTTTGTTGAAGATTAATTGACCATAGGTATGTGGGTTTATTTCTGGGCTCTCTATTCCAATCCATTGTTCATATGTCTATTTTTGTGCCAATATCATGTTGTTTTGATTACTGTAGCTTTGTATTACTGTCTGAAGTCTGGGTGGGTTATGCCTCCTGCTTGGTTTTTTTCTTCATGTTTGCTTCGGCAATTCTGGGTCTTTTATGGTTTCATATGAATTTTAGGATTATTTGTTCTAGTTCTGTGAAAAATATCATGGGTAATTTGATAGGGATCACATTAAATTTGTAGATTGCTTTGGGTATTATGGTCATTTTAACAATATTAATTCTTCCAATCCAAGAGCATGGATATCTTTCCATTTCTTTCAATCATCTTTAATTTCCTTTATTAATATTTTATAGTTCTCAGCATATGAGTCTTTCACCTCCTTGGTCAGGTTTATTCCTAAGCATTTTATTATTTTGGTTCAGTTTTTAAAGGTTTTGTTTTTTTACATTCCCTTCTGATATTTCATTGTTAGCGTAGAGAAATGCAACTGTTTTCTGTACATTAATCTTGTATCCTGCTATCAGTTCTATTATTTCTTGTGTAGAGTCTTTAGGGTTTTCTATATATAGTATCATGTGATCTGCATATAATAACAATTTTACCTCTTCTCTTCCAATCTGGATACTTTTTACTTCTTTTTCTTGTCTGATTGCTGTGGCTAGGACTTCCAATATTGTGTTAAATAGAAATGGTGAGAGTGGGTATTATGTGTTGTTCCAGATTTCAGCAGGAAGGCTTTCAGTTTTTCATCATTGAGTATTATATCAGATGTGGGCTAACTTCATTCTTTTACATGTAGCTGCCAAGTTTTTGCAGCACCACTTACTGAAAAGACTGTCTTTTCTCCATTGTATATTCTTGCCACCTTTGTCATAGATTAATTGATCATAACTGTGTGGGTTTATTTCTGTACTCTCTATCCTGTTCCACTGATCTATGTGTCTTTTTATGTGCCAGTGCCATACTGTTTTGATTACCCTGGCTTTGTAGTATGTATGAAGTCAAGGAGCATGATCATTTCACTCTATTTTTTTTCCTCAAGATTGTTCTGTCTCTTTGGGGTCTTTTGCATTTCCATACAAAGTTTAAAATTAGTTGTTCTAGTTCTGTGAATAAGCCATTGGAATTTTGATAGAGATTGCACTGAATCTGTAGATTGCCTTGGGTAGTTTGATCATTTTAACAATAATTAATTCTTCCTATCCAAGAACACAGTGCATCTTCCCATCTGTTTGTGTCATTTTCAATTTGATTCATCAGTGTCTTAATAGTTTTCTGAGTACACGTCTTTTACCTCCTTAGGTAGGTTTATTCCTAGGTATTTTGTTCTTTTTTTTTGTTATGGTACATGGGATTGTTTCCTTAATTTCTCATTCTAATGTTTATTGTTACTGTATAGAAATGCAACAGATTTCTGTATATTAGTTTTGTATCCTGAAACTTTACTGAATTCATTGATGAGCTCTAGTAGTTTTCTGCTGTCATCTTTAGGATTTTCTATTTGTTGGTTTTCTTTTTTTTTTTTTTTTTTTTGGAATTGTTGGTTTCTACAACTTACAACTACAATTTTCTGACTGATGACAAGCTTTCTTGTTTTTTATGAGCTGTCAGGCATGCTTTTTCTATGTTCTATTTATATGTAATAGTCCTTTGTGCCCCAGAAACAGAAATAACCCATTAGAAGTCTGAGACCTTCCATACTTCACATTTGTGGGTAACTATGGTTCATAGCTCTATGACCTAAATTTTGTTAAGGAAACCAGCTAATAATTATTAAGCATTTACTATGTAACAAGGCATTATTCTAAAGTCTTAACTTATATTAAATCTTTGAATACTCAACAGGATTTTAAAATGGTAATCCTATTATTATTTTCTTTTTATAGGTAAAGTAACCAGACACAGAGAAGCTAAGTAAATTGCCCATTATTACATAGCTGATTAGTGGGAAAGTCAGGCTTTAAAACTATAGTTTATCTCCAGTGTCCACAGTTTTAACCAATATTTTCCATGGCTTAGTTATTCTACATTTGCCTTTTATTCTGAAATCTCAAGACTTCTATCTTGATATTAATTCCACTTATGTATTTATTGTTTGTTATATTTTAACCAAAAACTTTGTCTTACAAAAGAAAAAGGAGGGATGTCTTCTCATTTCCACTCAGTCTGCCAAGTCTAAAAGTAGGAGAAAATAATTTTTAGCTAAGAGAAAATAAAACAAATATATAAAGAAAAAAATTACCAACTCAGTTTTAAATATGAATGAGGCAAGAAATAATTTTGTAGATAAATTATAGATTTTTAAAGGTCTACACACATATACTGATATATTTTTAATATCTATACTAATCAAAGAGCTTTGACAAATGGATTTTTTAAACTTTCATAAATAACACAAAAATTTTGTTAAAAGTATCTATAATAGAAATATGTGACAAAGTCAGTGACTACTTTAGCATCAATTTATAACCACCAGGATTTTGAACTTTATAAAATGAGCTATATCACACAAAATGTGGGGAAAGGGAATATTAACATACTGCTAGTGGAAATATAAATTGTTACAGTATTTAGGGTGAGTGCTAAGTAAGTAATCAGTAATTTCTATCTTGGAAATCTATTGCATACATCTAAAAATCACAAGTACATAAGTATGACTGATACTATTTATTGCTTTGTTCAGTTTCCTCCTAAACTATTTCTAACATGCAGAGGCTTGTATCCTTTGATATTTGGGATTAAGTTAGTATTTTAAGGTCTGTTAGTTGGATGAATTTGTACAGGCTTTGATTTGCAACTGAAGTATTCAGAGAGAAGAGCATTCAAGAAAACGTCAATTTTGCTTGTATTGATTTTGGAAAAAATCAGCATAGTTCTGATATCTAAAGTTTAAAGGGAAGCTTCCTGATTCAGGATTCCAGATTGCAGCAGTGAAAGTAGCTTACTGGAAAGCAGATTTTTATTGTTGTTGTTCGTTTGTTTGTGAGGTGTTATTCCTGGAGACTTAGGCTAGTGATATTTTAATCCTCTCAATGATCCTGGAAGATTATACATGTATATTATGTATATGTTTATATGTATACCCTCACATACATACACACACACTTCTTTCATAAAATCCCCTTATATGTATTCTCTCAAGAGTGATATATGTTATCAGTGACTAAGAATATTGATCAATACAGTAATTGAAACAATAAACATTTAAGGAATAGGGATCTCTATTGGTTTCCAACCTGTTAGTTTTGTTGGAAATGAAGATCCAGTTTCAGTAAAGAGACTTGGTAAATGATGGCACTCAGTGGTCAATCAGTGGGATACTTATACAGTCAACTGTGGTCATCTGGAATAACGTGTCTACTGAAGCAAAGCTTTGACAGACTGATTGACTGAAAACAGTAGACTAGCATGAGGCAGGCATCATAAAAAAATGTAAGAACGGTAGGGATTTATTTACCTGCTATTTACCTGCCTGCTTCTACTTACCTTGGAAAGCTAATAGGCTTATGTTTTAAAATTTTTATCTTAAGGCATGGGAGAGAAAAAATCCACAGATAGTTTCTATAATTTACTTTAAAAAGCTATTATATCAAAAGCCTAAGGGCTGACACAACTGAAATTAATGAGCAGTTTCTAATTTTGTAGGTTGGAGAATTAAAATACAGGTTTAATATATAACTTTCCAAGTCTTTGTTCATTTGTTTGTTTCAGACTTAGAAATCTGATTGGGAAATAGGAAACCCAGATCTTGATGGTGCCATCAGAGAAGAATGAAATGTCTTATTAAATAATAAAAACAAAACATTCCTGATGGTTGTTGAAGAATGATAAGGCAGACTTTATTCAGGAGGTTTAACACGATGGGCATTTGCAGTATAGGAGAGAAGTGGAGCTCAACTCCAAATACAAGAAGGAAAAGTGGGAATTTATAGCCAAGGAGTAGGGTGGCTGTGAGTGGATGCTTTTGATTGAAATACATGATAGAGCCTATCATTTCCTGAATTACACTAGTGGCTTCTTAGGATTCTGAGCCAATCTCAGTTCCTCTATAACTAGAAAAAAATTTCCCCTTTTAGATTATCTAGTTTACATAAGGTTTTGCATAAGATGCTTCCACACAGAGGAAATGAATGATTTTAGTATTACAAATGAATTCCGGGTTGGATAAGAAGGACAGTAGGGGTAGAGATGGCTTGTGGAAATGCTTCTATCAGCACTTATTGTTGTCCACTTTCCCTGGTAGCACAGATGCCATCTTCTAAAAAGCAGAGGTACATTCCAAAGTATAGGCAGTGGTTAATGGTATTGTTTGAGCTAGTGGATGGTCAAGGATTTAAACAAATAATATTGGAGGATTTTTGAAAAAAAAAGATATTGGGGGAAAATATTTTGATTGAGCTTTCAGAACAGACATTGAATGTGAAGATGCTTTTCTCTCAGGGTATTGCTCATGAAAACCCTCCTGCCTTGACAATTGTTTATCTGGTAGAAGGATAATCTACTCCATGAAGTCACTGAGCCTCTTTCCCACTCAACCGAGTGTTTCCTCCTTGGCTTCATGATCAAATGTCGAGGGTGGCAGTGATAGAATTTGTGTATTTAAAAAAAAAACAATTTCATGAAGGCTGATGAGGACACTGTCAATTTGAATACTAGTTCAGCAGCAGTAGTGATCAATGTTTAATCAATGACACCAGTCAATCTCTGGACCCATTCTAACATGGAAGAGGTATAAATGTTTTCTTCACAGAACATAATAAATCAGGATCTGAGAAGGATTTGTTAAGCTAAAGTAGGAGAAATGAAATTATAGATAGGAGATAATCAGAATTTGACAGAATATTTCAATGTGATTTTAGTTTTTCAAAAACACATTAAATACAAATAGGGAAGCCAAGATGAGTTATTATTTTTTCTTATATTCTACCTTGTTATTTTTGTCATTAAATAATTTGTCTTTTTTGAGAAAGAACAAGGAAGGAAAAGTGACAATACTTATATATACAGTTATGGAAAGTTGGTTGAAATTTGTTCAATACTTGTCAGAGTGTGACAAAAGTAATACTCTGTTCTATTGTCATGAAAAAATCCACTCATACAATTAGCAATAAATCATAACTTAAAAATGCCAAGTAAGAGATATAGTGTGTTCCCACATTCTGTAGGGAATTGTATCAATACTTTTGCACATAGAAATATTTGTTAAGTACCTACAGTTTTGGGAACCATTCTGCATGCTCTGGAAAAAAAAATACATAAAATCCCTTACCTAAAAGTACTCAGAGTTTACCTGGATAAGACAAACAGATAAATATACTGTTCCAAAATAGTGCAATGTCTGTACAACATTGGAGAGAAGTTCTGTAAGATTAACAGTTTTATTTAAAACTTTACATGGTTTTGGATTCTTTATCTCTGCTCATCTGCTTTTCTCTCCAAAAAGTGGTCCCAACAACAGCACATTCATGCAAAAAAATAAAAATAAAAATTAGTAAATATAAAATAAACACCTCAAGTGACAAGATAACTAGAGCATGTAAACCAGGATTGCAGCAGCCAGCTGGAAACTCAAGGGCAGAACACAAGTTCAATCCATTGATAAAATAATCCTTTATCCACAGGGATGATCACTGTAGGTGTGGGACACTACTACATAAGTGGAAATAAGTGCTCTCAGTCTGTGAAAAGGAAGAAGGATCTCTTCTGAGTCAAATAATTCTAAATCTCTAAGAACAGTGGACAGATGCCTAATTCCACAGAAACATAAGGAAGAAACTTCAAACAAAAAAAGCAATTAAACCTATTATGCTATAAAATTTTAGGGGTTGATCAGAATTCACCTGTATTTTACAGATTTTTATCCTCACTTAGGTATAATTACTATCATGAAGAGGTGGCTATCTGATTGAATACATTTATTTAAATATGCACGCACTTTCATCTGACCATTTTATAAGTTCATCCTTTAATTGATTCACCTTTGTTTCTCTATCAAACTCAAAAGTTAAATTACAAAATAAATTTCTGTAAACAAAATAGGTATATGTAAATGAACAACTATTTTAACAATAAATGTATCTTACACCATAAATTTTTATATTTTTAGTTCAAGCAAATATTGCAGAAAAGGTACTCTTTGCATCAACTTGTATTTTTAAATGATAATATATTAAAGTTTAGTACTTTATATTTCAAACACTATGCAAAACTGCCTTAGGAAATAGTTTATATGCCATGTCATATAAAATAATGTTGATGATACCTGGAGTCAAAAATACTGCTAGTTAGGAAAGAGTCAAATTGAAATGGGAATTTAAAAAAAAATAATGTTCTACTTTAATTTGCATTCATTTCCTTTTTTAATTTATATTGTAGTATAGTTCATTTACAATGTTGTTTTAGTTTGAGGTGTACAGCAAAGTTGATTCAGTTATATTGGGTTGGCCAAAATTTCGTTTGGGTTTTTCTGTAAGATGTTACTGATACATATACATATATATATTATTTTTCAAATTCTTTTCCCATTTAGGTCATTACAGAGCATTGAGTAGAGTTCCCTGTGCTATACAGTAGGTCTTTGTTGGTTATCTGTTTTAAATATAGCAGTGTGTATATGTCAATCCCAAACTCCCAATTTATCCCTTCCCTCCCACCTTTCCCCTTTGGTAAACATAAGTTTGTTTTCTGAGTCTGTGAGTCTGTTTCTGTTTTGGGAATAAGTATGTTTGTATCATTTATTTTAAAAAATTCCACATATAAGCAATATCATATGATATTTGTCTTTCTGTCTTACTTCAGTTAGTATGATAATCTCCAGGTCCATCCATGTGGCTGCAAATGACATAATTTCATTCTTTTTTAGGGCTGAATAATATTCCATTATATATATGTACCACATCTTCTTTATTCATTCATCTGTTACTGGACATTTACATTGCTTCCATGTCTTGGCTATTGTAAAGAGTGCTGCAATGAACATTGGGGTGCATGTATCCTTTCAAACCATGGTTTTCTCCAGATATATGCCCAGGAGTGGGATTGCTGGATCATATGGTAGCTCTATTTTTAGTTTTTTAAGGAAACTCCACACTGTTCTCCACATGAGCTGTTTGTAAATTCTGGAGATTAATCCCTTGTCAATTGCATCGGTTGCAATTTTTTCTCCCATTCTGTGTGTTGTCTTTTCGTTTTGTTTATGGTTTCCTTTGTTGTGCAAAAGCTTTTGAGTTTAACTAGGTCCCATTTGTTTATTTTTGTTTCCGTTATTCAAGGAGGTGGATCAAAAAAGATCTCACTGCGATTTATGTCAGAAAGTGTTCTATGTTTTCCTCTAAGAGTTTTATACTATCCCATCTTACATTTAGGTCTTTAATCCATTTTTAGTTTATTTTTGTGTATTGTGTTAAAGAATGTTCTACTTCATTCTTTTACATGTAGTTGTCCAGTTTTCCCAGCACCATTTATTGAAGAGACTATCTTTTTCTCCATTGTACAATCTTGCCTCCTCTGTCATAAATTAATTGACCATATGTGCATGGGTTTATTTCTGGGCTTTCTATACTGTTTCATTGATCTATATTTCTTTTTGTGCCAGTACCATACTGTTTTTATGACTATAGCTTTGTAGTATAGTCTGAAGTCAGGGAGCATGATTCCTCCAGCTCTGCTTTTCTTTCTCAAGATTGCTTTAGTTAATTGGTGTCTTTTGTGTCTCCATACAAATTTTCAAATTTTTTGTACTAGTTCTGTGAAAAAAGCCATTGGTAATTTGATAGGGATTGCATTGGATCTGTAGATTGCCTTGGTAGTATAGTCATTTTTACAGTATTGATTCTTCCAATCCAAGAACATGGTTTATCTTTCCATCATTCTTTTTAATGTTATGACTGTTTTATATGGAAAAACAACTACATGGATATAAACAGGTAAAATCAAATGGCACACTTTTTTGGGATTTAATATTTTCATTGAATCTGCAAACATACCAAGGTGTTAGAAATTATAGTGTGGAAAGGTACTATTGCTCTCAGTATCTTTTGAAAATTATCTTGGATAGGATAGTACTCTAATATATTTAAAGTCGACTAATTAGAACCAAATTAATTTAGGCAAATGACAAATATGAGGTTTATAACATGATTAAAATCTCTTTCTATAATATACTTGCATTTTTACATCTTCATTAAGTTAAATAATATTTTCCCCAAAAGTACCCATGTTCTTAAGCATTCTAATTCTTAGTAATATCCACATAGTATATTCACAAAATTTACCTCATTAACTTACTTAATATTTCTCATTTTAATAAAATTGGCATATTTCTTATTTCTTAAAAATATTTTTAATTGCTTATTTCTTCTCTTTGGTTTGTTTAATAATTTTGTCTTGCTATTGAAGCTCCTGGATATTTGAATTTTCTATTAAAATTAATTTTGACTTTATTTTATGAATTAATTTTTGCTCTATTTTTCAATTGTTAATTTTATTCCAGTTTTATTGAAATATAATTGACATATAGCATTCTGTTAGTTTACGGTATACAACATACTGATTTTTTATATGTATATATTGCAAAATGATTACCCCAGTAAGTTTGGTTAACATGCATCACCTCATAGATAGTTACACATTTTTTTGCATGGTGTGAACTTTTAAGATTTACTCTCTTAGAATTTTCCAGTGTACAAAATTATTAACTATAGTCATCATACTGTACATTACATTGCTAGATTGTCTTATTATTGTAAATTTGTACCTTTTAATATCTTCTTCCATTTTCCCCACCCCCAACCCCCTCTTCTGCACTCACCAATCTGTTCTCTGTTTCTATGAGTTCATTCATTTGTTGTTGCTTGCTTATTTGGTTCTTTAGATTCCACATATAAGTGAGATCACATAATATTTGTTTTTGTTTGACTTATTTCACTTAGCATAATGCCCTCAAAGTCCATTTGTATTGTCGCAAATGGCAGGATTTCCTTGTTTTTCTTTTTTTAATTATATTGTAGTATAGTTGAATTACAATGTTGTGTTAGTTTCTGCTGTACAGCAAAGTGAATCAGTTATACATTTACATATATCCACTCTTTTTTAGATCCTTTTCCAATATAGGTCATTATAAACTATTGAGAAGTGTTCTCCATGCTATACAGTAGGTCCTTATTAATTATCTCTTTTATATATAGTAGTGTGTATATGTCGATCCCAGTCTCCCAATTTACCCATCCACCCTGGTAACCATGACTTTGTTATCTACATCTGTGACTCTATTTCTGTTTTGTAAATAAGTTTTTTGGTACCATTTTTTTTAGATTCCACATATAAGTAAGATCATATGATACTTGTCTTTCTCTGTCTGACTTCACTCAGTATGACAATCTCTAGGTCCATCTATGTTGCTGCAAATGGCATTATTTCATTCTTTTTTTATGGCTGAGTAATATTCCATTTTATATATGTACCACATCTTCTTTATCCAGTCTTCTGTTGATGGACACAGGATTTCCTCCTTTTTTAAGGCTGAAAAATATTCATATATATATATATATATATACACACACATATACATATACATATATATATATATATATATATCCAGGGACACTTAAATTGTTTCCATATCTTGGGTATACTGTAAGTAATGCTACAATAAACATAGAGGGGGTGGAGATATTTCTTTGAGATAATGATTTCTTTCTTTCAGATATGAACCCAAAAATTGAATTCATGGATCATATGGTAGTTCTATTTTTAATTTTTTGAAGCACCTCCACACTGTTTTCTACAGTTGCTGCACCAATTTACACTCCCGCCAAGAGTTCAAAAGGGTCCCCTATTCTCCACATCCTCAACACACTTGTTATCTCATGTTATTGATGATACTCATTCTAACAGGTATAAGGCAATACCCATTGTGGTTTTTATTTGCTTTTCCCTGATTATTAGTGATGTCGAGCACTTTTTCATGTACCAGTTGACCATCCATATGTCCTCTTTGAAAAAGTGTCTATTTGATTGCTCTGTCCATTGGTAATTGGATTGTTTTTTATTTTGTGCTAGAGTTGTGTGAATTCTTTGTAAATTTTGGATGTTAACACCCTATCAGATATGGGATATTTTCTCCCATTCCATAGGTTGCCTTTCCATTTTTTTGATAGTTTCCTTTGCCATGCAGAAGCTTTTTAGTTTGATGTAGCTCTACTTGTTTATTTTTGCTTTTGTTGCCTTTGCTTTTGATGTGAAATCAAAAAAGAAAAGAAATTATTGCTAAGACTGGTGTCAAGGAGCTTACCCTCTATATTTTCTTCTAGTTCTATGTTTGTAGGTTTTATGTTCAAATCTTCAATCTATTTTCTGTTGATTTTTGTGTATGGAGTAAGATTGGGCCAAATTTCATTATTTTGCATGTTGTGGTCTAATTTCCCAACACCATTTATTGACGAATTTATCCTTTCCCCATTGTATATTTTTGGCTCCTTTGTTGTGAATTATATTGACCATATATATGTGGGTTTATTTCTGGGCTCTTTATTCTGTTCTGTTGATCTATGTGTCTGTCTTTATGCCAGTGCCATATTGTTTTGATGACTACGGATTTATAAATTGTTTGAAATCAGGAAGCATGATGCTTCCAGCTTTGTTGTTCTTGCTGAAGCTTACTTTGGGTATTTGAAATCCTTTGTGGTTCCATACCACAACTTCCAATTCTATGTTGATTAAAAGTGGTCAGAGTGGCACACCCTGGTTAGTACTTTTTCTTAGGTAAAAGGCTTTCAACCTTTCACCATTAATTATGGTGCCAGCTGTGGGCTTGTCATATACAGCCTTTATTTTGCCAAGGTATGTTGTCTCTATACCCAGTTTGTTGAGAATTTTTATGGATGGATGCTGAATTTTGTCAAAAGACTTTTCTGCATCTTTGAGATGATCATGTGATTTTTATCCTCTGTTAATGTGATTTATCATGTTGATTAATTTGCAGATGTTGAGCCATTCTTGCATCCCTGGAATCAATCCCACTTGATAATGGTGTATGATCTTTTTACTATATTGTTGTATTTGATTTGTTAATATTTTTTTGAGGATTTTTGCATTTATGTTAACCAGGTGTGTTGGTCTGAAATTTTCTTATATTTTCATGTCCTAAACTGTTTTTCTTGTCAGGGTAATGCTGGACTCCAAATATGAGTTTTTGAGAGGTTCCTTCCTCATCCAATTTTTAAAAGAGTTTCTGAAGGATTGGCATTAATTATTTAAATGTTGCATAAAATTCATCAGTAAAACCATCTGGTCAAGGTATTTTGTTTGGAGGTTTTTGGTTATTAGTTAATTGTGTTACTAGCAATTGTTTTAAAATTTTTTCTTCAAGAAATTCTTGATAATGTGTTTATTTCTTCTAGATTAATCAGTTTGTTGACTAATAGTTGCTCATCATAGTCTATTTGATTCTTTGTATTGTGTGGTATTATTCAGATTGTGTCCCTTTTTATTTATAATTTTATTTGAGTTCTTTTTATTTCCTGGTAAGTTTAGGTAGAAGTTTGCCTATTTTGTTTTTCTTTTAAAATAACTACCTCTTACTTTCTCTGGTATTTTCTATTATTTTTTAGTCTCCATTCATTTGTTTCTACTAATATATTTTATATTTCCTTCCTCCTACTAACTTTGGCCTTAGTTTCTTCTTTATTTTCTACTTTCTTGAGGCATAAGTTTGGGTTGTTTATATTTTTTCTTAATATAGGTTATGACTATGAACTTCACTCTCAAAACTGCTTTTGCTGCATCCAATAAGTTTTGGTGTGTTGTATTCATATTTATTTGTCTCAAAATATATTTTTTAAATTTCTCTTTTGACTTTTTTGATCCAGTGGTTGTTCAGTAGCATGTTGTTTACTCTCCACAGATTTGTGAATTTTCAGGTTTTCTTTTTGTAATTGATTTCCAGTTTCATACAATTATGGTCAGAACACATGCTTGATATGATTTCAATCTTCTTTTATTTATTTATCAAGACTTGTTTTGTGGTCCAACTTATGATCTTGGAGAATAGCCATGTGTATTTGAGAAGAATATCCTGATGTTGGATGGCATTTTCTATATGTATCTGTTAAGTCCATCAGGTATAATGTGTTCTTTAAGTCCAATGTTTCCTTATCCATTGTTGAAAGTGAGATAGTCAAGTCTGCTACTAATATTGCATTGCTGTTGGAAAAGAGAAGGTATGAGACTTTGTTTTCTAAAAAAAACAAATTTTCCTGTCTTTCTTTTCCCGAGTTCCTGGGATACAACTGTAAACCCTTCTGATTTTCAAAGTGGTAGGACTGTCTTCATTATTCACAATGCACCCCTTCTAACTTTATGCTAGTGTCTAATGGTGGCCACTAGACAGTCTCAGGATTGGGACTTACTATGCTGGAAAGACCAACCATGTAGTTATAGTGCCGAGTTTCTAAACCAGATAATATCAGCCCAACATTCTGGGAAGGCAGGGGAGCTGCAGATTGCATTCAACCACATGTCTAATAATTCGATCAATCATGCCTATGTAATGTAACTCCAATAAAAACTCTGGGCTTGGATGAGCTGACTTGTTGAAGATCACACTGCTGTGCCAGGAAGATGATACATTCTGATTACATGAAGAGAGAACACAGAAGCTCTGCTTTCTAGACCCTCCTACACTTGCCTGATGTGTCCATTCATTTGACTCATCATTTGTATCCTTCAGTGTAAAACTATAATTTTCTGAGTTCTGCCATTCTAGTGAATTATCAAACCTGAAGGTATATGCAACCTCTGAATTTGTATTCAGTTGGTGAGAAGTGCCTGTGCCCTGGAGATCCCCAAACTTGTGGCTGTCATTAGTAGTGAGGATGGTCTTTTGGAAACTGTGCCTTTAAACTTGTGGAATCTACTAACTCTGGGTGGTTAGCATAAGAATTTCATTGCACAATTGCAGCTTTAAAATCTATCATCAGGCAAACAAAGTTATACATGTGAATATCCAATTGACCCATTGCTTATTAAAAGGACTGTCATTTCCACATGACATTGCAGTGTGACCTTTGCCATAATTTAGGTCATTGTATGTGTGTGATTCATTTCTGCACATTTAGGTGCCTTCCATTCATCTGTATGTTCTTATATCAAAAATGATCTAAATTACCATAGCCTTGTGATAAATCTTGATACCTGGTGGTCCAAGTTACCACTTTTTTCCTTCAAAAATTGACTTTGCTAAGTTGGTCAGTTGTATTTCAATATATGTTTTAGAATCAGCTTATCAATAGTCACAAAAAATAAGAATTGGGGTTGTGGTTGGGGTTGTGTTGAATCTATAGAATAATTGGGGAAAATTTTTTATATTACAGTACTAATTCCTCCTTCAGTGACTATGGTATAATCTTAATAATTCGTTAAGGTTTTATTTATTTTTCTCAATATTTTTATATTTAAGTACAGATATTTTACACATATTACACATTCATTCCTAATATTTGCTATAGTTTGATGTTATCACGGATGATTTTAAAATTCCATGTTCTATTCATTTATTGGTGATATTGACATGATTTCACTGTGATCTGTAAAATATCCTAGTTTCAAAATTTGAAATTTGTTGTGACTTATTTTATAACCAAATATATGATCTTTTGGGGTAAGATTTTAAAAGTACACATAAAAATAATGTGTGTTCTTAGGTTTAACGTTTTCCTTCTTTTTACAATAACATAGTCATTGAAAAACCCATTAATTAAACCACTTCTATTCCATTTAGTGTGATATTTAGATTTTTTTAACAAGGCCCCATCTAAATGCTTAGACTTTCGTGGGATTATTTCACACTTAAAATTTCAAATTATTGCTAGTTTTTTCCCACTTGTATTTTAAGAATATTCATTTGTTTTTAAAGTTTTATTATAAAATTTCAGGTATTTTACAACTATCCACTAATATTTATAAGTGTACTATATTGATATAAATATACCATATTCACTTCATTATATACTGTCAACTCATTGTACTCTAGTTCTTCTCTCTTTCCATCAGCAAAGCTTAGAAAAATATACTTTAAATATGTTGTGAAATTCATTATTCTACTTACTTTCTACTGTGATATTTATGTTCTGCTTGAACTTTTTAGTTGGATTCTTTTCTTATTTTCTTTAAATGGGGTAAACAGCTTTTTTTCTGAAATCTTTAATATCTGAAAATGTGGCCTTTTAAAAAATTCATGTGTGTGAATGATATCTTGGATAAGCGAATGAAATCTTGGATAAGCAAAGAGTTGGGGGCTGTGGTCTTTGCTCTCAGAGGCTTGCATTTGCTGGTCCCCACTATTCTAGCACCTACTGAGGAGATAAGTATACTGGCAGGATAACTATTAATCATTTGTGAGTCATATGTCCTCACTGTCTCTGAAAACTTTGTAGATTATTTAAGCTAAGAAATTTTATGAGGCTAAGACTCATATTAATAGCCTTCCTATCATTCCTGTCTATAATTCAATAGTGAAATTCATTCAGTCTGAGGGATAAAGTTTTTAAAATTAATTTTACTTGAAATATTACTTGTATACACAGACTAGACAAAATAACTCAAAAGTGCAACTTTGTCAAATCTTATCATTTTGTCAGGTTTGCTCCAAATATTATTTTATCATTTTAAGCAAAAATAACTTACATGTAAAAAAGATTTTTATGTATTTCTCCACAATCTATTCACCTTCTTCTTTCTCCAGAGGTAAAACTTATAATGAATTTAGAAATTCTTAAACAATAGATTGAAAAATGTTTTTCTTGTGATAAAACATGAAATAAATATTTACTTCTGTAAATATCATTTTATATTCAACAAAGGTTTTTTGCATTTTACCATATGCATTTTGCATATACTATCTGTGTATAGATTTGAATTACTTTATTTCTCTATATGTATATAAATACATATATTTCTAGTGTTTATTTTATATACAATTTATGTGTCATCTGATATTTAGATAAGTACATATGTGTATATATATTCAGATATATATGTATTCTTAAGTTATACATATATGTAACTATTTATTATTCGTTTCCAATTTAATGTACATTTACGATATTTCAAATATGGCTATAATAAATCCTATTTGAAAAATATTTTTATATTCTTGAGACATGCACATACCTTTCTAGAATATTTCCTTATGAGAGAATTGCTAAATCTTGAGGAATATTATGTCACATGAAGTTTAAAATGTGTTTTGAATGGCTTGTATCACTTATTGTCTTCTATTAGGAATTCTTTATTATAGTAAATCTATAAATATATTTTCATATATTTTATATAACCAAATAACACTTTCATGTATTTTGAGATTATTTGAGATATATATTTTCAGTATGAATATCAGAAAAGAATTAATGAGGAATAATTTATGGAAAGTTTGTTTTCTGGAATTTATATATGTGTATGATATTAGTTAGAATACTCAATTTCAAAGCACCATTTACTTAATATTTCATTGTTGTCCAATCCCTATCATCATAAGCCAAGATGGTACCAAGGACACTGAGCCTTTCCGTTGTGAATTAGAGTGACACTGGCTCTGTTTTGAGGAGCTTTCATAGATACACCTGGAACATTGCCAATGGCTCTGACACCAACGTTAAATGAGCTGATGCAACTTGCCAATTACATGGATATTTCTGTGCCAGAAACTCAGACCAAGGTACATATGCTCATAATATCTTGTATTAAACTGAAACTTCTATTAAGGTGATGAAAGAGGGCATTCCACTGAGCCCAAAGGCAATCTTGTTGCTCTTACAAAAAACAACAGCAAAAATGTTAAATAAGACTTCTACAGTCAGATTTTAGTTCCATATGTATTTGAAACGTTTTTATTTTTGTCTGTGTATTGGATTTTCAATATATTATATAAAGCCTATTAATTTCAGCCCTTTCTAAGACTTTGCTAGTCATGATCTGTCAACTACCAAAATAGTGATTTACTGAATAGTTCTCTTATACTGACTGTGGATATATAAAATTTTGTTTTTTCTCTACATATTTGAGAGTATGTAATTATATCCATCTACCAAAAAGTTATTATATCCTCCTGATGTCTTTTTTTCATTTTATGATTACACAGTATCTGTCTCTTAATCATCAATTATTATTTCATTCTTAAGGTATGGTATGAATTTATTGTGCCTATTTTCTTTATATGTATATCTACCCAAGATATAGTTTAGCTTTTTATTTTCAGAAATTTTAATTTTCTTGTTAAGAGCTGACAAATGGAGTTCTACTTTTAGCCCAGATGTAGAAAGAGATAGATACTAGGTTTACCCTCTAGCATGAAGCAACTAAAAGGCCACACAAAACATAACTAACAATGATTTTAAGACACTGGACATAAGACAATGCAGGATAATGATACCTGCAGGTGGGGAAACAAACAAACAAGTTGAAACCCTGTTTTCCCCAGAGTTTTTAGGCCACAGCAGAGGTAGAGAGAACTCTGGTGGAGCATGGTGCTTCACTGATTGGAGACGCAGATTTGGGGAGAAAAAGAGCAAGGCAGTTAGAGATTTCAGGGCAGGCAACTAAACTGAAGAGAGCTACACTGAGCAGGAGCTTTGAAAAATTACAAAGTGTCCCCATCAAGTCAATAGTCTCAAAACAGCTTTTTCATCATTCCATCTCCAGAGGTAGTCAGACTGTTGTATATGGTTAAATAATTAAGGCTTTACCACTTGATATACAGGACTAAGTAAAAGTAAATCCTGCATCTTACTAATTTGACAAGAAGATACTGGAGATCATCCAAGAGGGCAGAGTACAAAGACCCTGAGCTCACGTTCTCTCACAAGCAGACCAAAACCACAACTAACAGAGATCTTTTACAACTAAAGATATAAAGAAGGAACCACAATGAGACAAGTAGGAGGGGAAGACTCACAATATAGTGAAATCCCATACCCTCAGGTGGGTGGGCCACAAACTGGAGAATAATTATACTATAGAGGTTCTCCCCAAGGAGTAAGAGTTCTGAGACCCATGTCAGGTGCCCTAGCCCAGGGGTTCTGCATTGGGAAGATGAGCCCCCAGAGCATTTGGCTTTGAAGGAGAGTCCCAAATGATCGTGGGAAACAGTGTCTTCACTCCTAAAGGGTGCACACAAAACATCATGTGCACCAGGACCGAGGGAAAAAGCATTAATTTGATAGGACCCTGGGCCAGACTTACCTGCTGGTCATGGAGAGTTTCCTGGAGAAGTGGAGGTGGGTGACTGCAGTTCACCCTGGGGACATAGACACTGGCAGCAGCCACATTTGGGAGCTTGTTCTACCACATGAAAGCCAGTACTGGCAGGTGTCATTGTGTGGGATCCTAAAGACTTCCTGAGCCCACACACACATCTAAACATGTCTCTATGCATGGCCTTGCCCCCCAGAGGACCAAGACCAAGCTTTGCCCACCAATGGGCAGGTACTAGCCCTGACCTCCAGAAAGGCTGCACCAGCCTCTAGACCAGTCTAACCAACCAGAGGGCAGACACCAGATGCAAGAAAATCACAGTCCTATAGCCTATAGGCCCAGGCTACATACAGCAGGCCCGGCCCTACTCTGGGACCAGCTGGGCCTCAGCCCTGACCACTACCAGGCCAACGTAAGCTTTGGGACACCACAGACACCATATCCAAATGTGTCAGGAACCAGCCCCCCACCACAGCAATCTGACACCAGCTCAGGGATCACTGGGCCCTGCAGGCAGACTCTAGACCTGGCTCTGCCTGCCAATAGTCTGGCACTAGCCTCAGGACTTGGCTTCAGCCACCAGTGGAGCAGGAAACAGCACCAGAGTCTCAGAACCCTGACTCCTCCCAGCAGTGAGGCAGCACTAGCTCCAGTGTCCCCCGGCATTCTGCAGTCAGCCACTTCAGGACCAGACCCCACTAACCAACAGCATCCACACAAGGAAGGGCCAGGCAACCAAATGGGCCAGGGGCAAACCAAGCCTACCAGAAGCCCACATAGTCATCCCACATAGTCATCTGTGACCCATCCTACATGGGTCACAGAAGGGCCCATGTAGACCTCTTAAGGGGAATCCCTAGAGCATATAGCTTGGGTAATGAGAGGAAAGCACTGCATGGACACATAGGAAGACAGTTCTCCAAATTTGTGAAACATAACTAACCTACTACATACATAAAAATACCAATAGCAACTTAGATAAAATGAGGCAGCAGAAGAGCAAGTTCAAGAAGAGGAAACAAGATAAAACCCAAGAAGAACTAAGTTAAGTGGAGATAGGTAATCTACCTGAGAAAGAATTTAGAGTAATGATTGTAAAGATGGTGAAAGAACTCAGGAGAAGAATGGATGCACAGAACAAAGAGTTAGAAAATATAAAGAACAACCAAAGAGATGAAGAATACAATAACTGAAATGAAAAATACACTAAAAGGAAACAATAGCAGACTAAATGATACAGAGAATGGATCAGTAAGCTGGAAGACAGAGTAGTGAAATCACTGCCACTGAACGCAAAACACAAAAAGGAATGAAAAGAAATGAGGACAATGTAAGGGACCTCTGAAACAACATCAAGTGTACTAATATTTGCATTATATGGGTCCCAGAAGGAGAAGAGAAGGAGAAAGGGGCTGAGAACTTATTTGAAAACATAATACCTGAAAACTTCCCAACCTGGGGGAGGAAACAGTCACCCAATTCCAGGAAGTGTGGAGAGTCCCATATAGAATGAATCTAAAGAGGAACACATCAAGACACCTTGTAATTAAGATGATAAAAATTAAAGATAAAGAGAGAATATTAAAAGCAACAAGGGTAAAGCAACAAATAACATACAAAGGAATCCCATAAGGCTATCAGCTGATTTTTTCTGCAGAAACTCTGCAGGCCAGAAGAGAGTGGCACCAAATATTCAAAGTGATGAAAGGGAAAAAACCTACAAACAAGAATAATCTACCCAGCGAGGCTCTCCCTCAGATTTGATGGATAGATCAAAATCTTTACAGCAAGCAAAAGCTAAAAAAGTTCAGCACCACTAAATCATCTTTACAGAAAATGTTAATGGAAGTCCTCTAGGCAAAAAAGAAAAGGCCATAACTAGAAACAAGAAAATTATGAAATGAAAAGGCTCACCGGTAGAGGTAAACATACAGTAAAAGTAGGAAATCATTCACACACAAAATTAGAAGGGAGGTTAAAAGACAAAAGTAGTAAAATCAAATATATCAACAATAAGCAGTTAAGAGATACACAGAAAAATTAGATGTAAAATATATCAGAAACAGTAATCATGAGGGGAGGAGAGTACAAATGCAGTTTTTAATATATATTTGAAATTAAGAGCACAACAACTGAACCATATATATATAAAAACCTCATGGTAACCACAAACCAAAAATCTATAATAGATGTACACACAAAAAAGAAAAACAATCCATATATAACACAAAAGGTAGTCATCAAATCCAAAGAGAAGAGGATAAAAGGAGAAGAAAGGGAAAAAAATACCTACAAAACAATTAACAAACTGGAAATAACACACATATCGAGAATTACCTTAAATGTATATGGACTAAATGTTCCAACCAAAAGACATAGAGTGGCAGAATGGATACAAAAACAAGACCCATATATATGCTACCTACCAGAGCCTCCAGATCTAGAGACACACACAAACTGAAAGTGAGGGGATGAAAAAAGGTATTCCATGCAAATGGAAATCAAAAGAAAGCCACAGTAGCAAGACTAGTATCAGATAAAATAGACTTTAAAATAAATACTGTTACAAGAGACAAAGAAGCATACTACATAGGATAGGATCAAGGGAGCATTCCAAGAAGAAGATATAACAAATGTAAATATATATTCACCCAACATAGGAGCACCTCAATATGTAAGGCAAATATTAATGGACATAACAGGAGAAATGGACAGTAACACAATAATGCTAGGAGAATTTAGCACCCCACTTGCATCAATGGACAGCTCATCTAGACAGAATATCAATAAGAAAACACAGGACTTAAATGACACATTAGACCAGATGGACTTAATTAATATATATAGAGAGAGCATTCCATCCAAAGCAGCAGAATACACATTCTTTTCAAGCACACATGGAATATTCTACAGGATAGATCACATTCTAGGCCAAAGAACAAGCCTTGGTAAATTTAAGAAAACTGATATCATATCAAGCAACTTTTATGACCATAATACTATGAGACTAGAAGCCAACTACGAGAGGAAAAAAATGCAAAAAACACAAACATGTGGAGGCTATATAATATACTACTAAACAACCAATGGATCACTGAAGAAACCAAAGAGGAAATCAAAAAATATCTAGAGGCAAATGCAAACAAAAACAGGACAGTCCAAAACCTATGGGACATAGCAAAAGCAATTCTAAGAGGGAAGTTTATAGTGATACAAGCTTACCTCAGGAAACAAGAAAAATCTCAAATAAACAAACTAATCGTACACCTAAAGGAACTAGAGAAAGAAGACCAAACAAAACCCAAAGTTAGTAGAAGGAAAGAAATCATAAATAGCAGAGCAGAAATAAAAGAAATAAACTAAAAAAAATTAAAAAGATCAATGAAACTAAAAGCTGGTTCTTTGAAAATATAAACAAAATTGATAAACCTTTAGCCAGGCTCATCAAGAAAAAAGGGAGAGGGCCTAAATCAATAAAATTACAAATGAAAAGGGAGCAATGACAACTGACACCACAGAAATAAAGGATAAGTAACTACTGCAAAAATATATATATGCTGATAAAATGGACAACCTAGATGAAATGGACAAATTCTTAGAAAGGTGCAATCTCTCAAGACTGAACAAGGAAGATAGAAAATATGATGAATAATGAAATTGAATCAGTAATTTAAAAATTCCCAGCAAACATCCAGGAACATATAACTTCACAGGTGAATTTTACCAAACATTTAGAGAAGAGTTAACGTGTCCTTTTGAAATTATTCCAAAAATTGCAGAGCAAGGAACACTTCCAAACTCATTCTCTGAGGCCATCCATCACCCAGATACTACAACCAAAGACATCACACAAATAAAGAAAATTACAGGCCAATATTGCTGATGAACATAGAAGCAAAAATCCTAAACAACATACAAGCAAATCAAATCCAACAATACATTTAAAGGACCATGTACCATTGTCAAGTGGAATTTATCACAGGGATGCAAGAATTTTTCAATATCTGCAAATCAATCAATGTGATACACCAAATTAACAAGTTGAAGGATAAAAAACAAATCATCTCAATAGATGCAGAAAAGATTTTGAAAAAGTTCATCATCCATGTATCTTAAAAACTCTCCACAAAGTGGGCATAGAGGGAACCTACCTCAACATAATAAAGGCCATATATGAAAAACCCACATCTAACATCATACTCGATAGTAAAAAGTTGAAAGCACTTACTCTTAGATCAGGAACAAGACAAGCATGTTCACTTTCACCACTTTTATTCAACATAGCTTTGGGTGTCCTAGCCACAGCAAGCAGAGAAGAAAAAGAAATAAAAGGAATGCAAATTGGAAAGGAAGAAGTAAAACTGCAGGTGACAAGATACTATACAGAGAAAACCTAAAGACACTACCAGAAAACTAATAGAGCTCATCACTGAATTTGGTAAAGGTGCAGGATAAAAAATTAATGTACAGAAATCTGTTGCATTTCTACACACTAACAACAAACTATCAGAAAGAAATTAAGGAAACAATCCCATTTACCACCACATCAGAAAGAATAAAATACCTAGGAATAAACCTATAAATAAAAGAAATATAAACTAAAAAAAAAAACAATTAAAAAGATCAGTGAAACTATATGAAAGCTGGTTCTCCTATATAATACAGGTATATTTTATGTAGACCTATGTTAAAATAGCATCAAAGTGGTTGTTTTCAAAAGGAAGCCTACTAATCATTATTGTGTGAAGCACATCTCCCCTAAGTAGGAAATATTCCTGAGAAGATAAGTTTTAACTCAGTTACCTGAGTGGTTGTTTTATGACCCAATCAATAATCTCAAATCATCCATTCAAATCAATTAAAATATAATTATGCACTGGTGAATTCATACATTTCTGATGTATTTGCTTAATTTAAAAGAGCATGCAATTCCATAAAGATCATGGGCTAGATAAAATATCGTTTTCATGGAAAGAACTGACATATATACCATTTAACATAACTTTAAAAATAAATACAAGATTCCAAATCTAACAGAAGCATAAAGCTCTCTAGCTGTTCAGGAACTCCATACCAACCTGTCCCCACCCCCTCTCTCCATTTGGATATAATGAAAGGAAAGCATTTTAGAAGAATATTTAAGTGGAATCTCATCAGGAAGCACTTCAAAGAAGTGCTTTTAAATGTTCAAATATAAATGTACTTTGATGACCTTCCTTTTATCAAGCACACTATTAAAATGCTTTCCTAATACTTCCTTTTCCCAAAGCCCAGGCTGGTTAATCATATGATCTCTTTGAATAACCTTTGATCCTACCAGGTGATTAAAAGCAAATTTGAAAAGAATGCACAAGACACTGATGCAGGTTTGACCTTGGTAAAGTTATAAACTAAGTAAGTATTGTCTTCAAATACTCTCTCATCTAAATGTCATTTTCTCTTTTAATTTATCAATTTTCCTTTTATTACTTATGCTTTTCCTCACTTGTGTCTTTTGCAAACCTGTTGTATCTGTCTACAAAGATAACCTACCTCAGAAAATGTGAAATTGTTAGAACACAGATCTTTTAGATAACCTATACTCAAATTCTTACTTCATGCATCCTACTGGGGTTAGCTGGAGCTAGTCCTTTTCTGAACTTCAATTTACTTATATGCAAAGTAGGAAAAAAATCTGATGCCACACAAAATTTAGTTGGAGTCAACTAATACTGCATGTTGATTTTTCCTTTACATAAAATATGCTATACAGATCAGAATCAAGATGCCACAGTCGTAGGATGTGGAACTCACCTCTTCCCACAAATACATCAAAAATATATCTACAGATGGAAAAATTCTCACAGAACACTTACTGAACACTAGCAGAAGACCTCAGATGCCTGAAAGGACAAGAAAGGTCTCCACATAACTGGGAAGGATGAAAGGGGAAAAAAAGAGGGAGCAAAACAGGTCCTGCACCCCAGGAGGAAACTGAAGGAGAGGAGAGGTTCCTCACTGGTGGGGAGATAATCTGGGACAGAAAAGAAGCTTCGGAGGCTCAGAGGAGAGTGCAACAGTTAATGGCAGACAGGACAGAGAGAGACCTGTACAGACGGTCCATGCCACTGCCTTGCAATAACTCAGCCTGAGACGCATATCTGCAAGTATGGGCAGGGGCTGGTGCTGGAACATGGGGTTCAGAGGACAGACCAGGGAGGAGACTGCTGTTGGCTGCATGGAGACAGCCTGAAGGGGCTGAAATGTGGGACGTAGCAACCAGGAGTGTTTATGGAAGAAACCCTGGCCGCCATAGAAGCTAAGCACCATTGTTAAGTGGCCTGTGAAGGGAGGGGCAGGGCTGCCATTGCAGTCTCTTTCCCCACCCCCTGGCTCCTGCCTCTGTGGGCTCCAGGAGAGGCTCCCACACAGGCAGGCTCATGTGCCTGGTGAGCTTCAGCCCCCTACCCACCCAGCAGGCTTGCTCACTCTGGCTGTTGTCTTGGTGGCCCTGGTAGCAGATGCCAGTGGGTTGCCAACATGCAGAGGTAGGGATGAAATCACAGCTGAGGCTCAGGGGCCTTGCAGCTTAGGAAGCAGAGCTGAAATCTCTCCCTGTGGCTGTGCAAACCACATATTTATACCTCTGCTGCTGTAAATTCAGCACCTACAGAACATCTAAGTGGACAACTGGTTCTCCCACAGCTGGGATGAGTCTGGCCTTAGTAGCTGCAGGTTTTGTGGGCATGTACACATGGGGGCGGAGCCAGGGTCTGAGCTGCCTCAGAGCTCCCACAGTGGGTTCAGGTGCGTGACTACTGCGGTCCTGGGAACTGACTTCAACGGATCTGGACTGGTGGCCTTGTGAAAACAAAGCCTAAGAGGCACCAGCCCAATTGCTAGTATACCCATGGTTGAGGTGGGGCTGAGGGCAGTGCCAACAACAGTGGACTTTGTGAGCCCGCACAATGGTTGAAAGGTGACACAACAGAGCACACTCACAGGTGAACAGCACCAGTGGAGGAATACTCAGCGGTTTCTCTCCAGGGGGAACACTCCCACCTACCTCACGCCTCATGCCACAGATCAGAAACACAGCTCAGGAATGGAGCTGGGGCTTCTATTCCAACAACAAGAGAGCAGACCCTGCCCTGGAAAGGGCAGTGAAACCACACAGCAAAGAGGAGGCCCTGCTCAATATCCAGTGCAGGCTCTGGTCACCACAACATCAGTCACACCTCCTATCAAAGGGATAATGGCCAACATACACTGAGGAAAGAGGTGGCAGGCAGCCTTACTAAAAACAGCCCTTACACCAACAAATATGAAACCCATGCAGGCTACACAGGATGTTCCCACATAAAAGTAAGCCTCCAAGACCACAGTAGGTAATTCTTTCTCCTAAACTCATAAAGCAAGAGAAATATAAGTAAAATGAAGAAACAGAGGAACCACTCCCAATTAACAGACCAAAAGAATTCCTCTGAAAGAACAAAGAGACTTCTTCATTCTAATAGACACTGAGTTCAAAAAGGAGATAATGAAAATACTGAAGGAATTAAGAAGAACTATTGATAGAAATGCAGAGTGCTATAAAAAGTAACTAGAAACTATAAGGAGGAGCCAAGAAAAATTAGAGAATTTATTTGAACAGATGAAAGCTGAACTAAAGGCAAAAAACAGCAGAATTAACAATGCAGAAGAATAAGTGATGTGAAAGATAAAATAATGGAAATCACCCAATTCCAAAAGCAGACAGAAACCCAAATAAAAAAAAATGAAGGCAATGTAAGAGATCTATGGGATAATATAAAATGTGCCAATCTATGTATAATAGGGATCACAGAAGGAGAAGAAAGAGAAAGGGGATTGAAAATGTATTTGAAGAAATTATGGCTGAAAACTTCACAAACCTAATGAAAGAAACAGATACCCAGATACAGGAAGCACAGGGGGTCCTGAACAAGATAAAGCCAAACAGACTTACACCAAGACATATTATCATTAAAATGGTAAAAGTTAAAGAGAAAGTTCTAAAGGTAGCAGGAGAAAAACAGAGTTAATTACAAGGGAACCCCCATAATGCTATCAGCTGATTTCTCTACAGAAACGTTGTGAGCAAGAAGCAAGTGGTGGAATATACTGAAAGTCTTGAAAGGGAAAAATTTGCAACCTAGGATACTCTACCCAGCAAGATTATCATTTCAAATAGGAGAGATTAAGAATTTTTGAGACAAGCAAAAACTAAAAGAATACAGCAATACTAAACTATCCTAAAGGATATATTGAGAGGTCTTCTATAAATAGAAAAGAGGTAAGGATCTATAGGAAAGAGAAGATCACAACTGGAAAGTAAATCACTTAAATAAGACAGTACACAGATTATTTTAAAAAATCAAATTTCTGTGAAAGAGATGATAACCACAATGAACAGCAAAAGGATGAACATGAAAAAGTGGCCATGAAAATCATGAAATGTAGGGAAGGAGAATAAGAAAATGTAGATTTTTTTCCCCCTAGAATGTATTTGAGCTTATATGACTACCAGTCTAAAGCAAATAGATATAGGAAGGGGTTAACATACTTAAAAAAAAAGGATAACCACAAATCGAAGACATACAATAAGTTATAAGAAAAAACAAAAAGAAGAGAAAACAAGCATAATACAAAAGAAAATTCATCAAGCCACAAAGGAAAAAGGAAAAAGAAAAAGAAAGGTACAAAGAATAAATTTAAAATCAACAGGAAAACAAAGTTTAAAATGGCAATAATTACATACCTGTTAATAATTACCTTAACTACCAATGGAATAAATGCTCCAATCAAAAGGCACAGAGTGGCAGATTGGATAAAAAAAAAAAGAACCTACAATATGCTGCCTACAAGAGACCCACTTTAGGGCAAAGGACACGCATTGATTGAAAGTGAGGGGATGGAAAAAAATATTTCATGCTAACAGAAATACAAGAAATCAGGGGTTGTGATACTCACATTAGACAAAATAGACCTTAAAACAAAGGCTATAAAAAAGATAAAGAAGGACACTGTATAATGAAAAAGGATCAATACAAGGAGAGAATATTACACTTGTCAACATATATGCACCCAATATAAGAGCACCCAAATACATAAAACGAGTACTAACAGACATAAAGGGAGAAACTGATAAGAATACAATAATAGAAAGAGATTTTAACAAGCCACTCACATCAATGGACAGGTCTTTGAGAAAGAAAATCAATAAGGCAACAGTGATCCTAAATGATACAAGAGAACAGTTAGACTTAATTGATATCTTTAGAACACTACATTCAAAATAAGCAGAATACATTCTTTTCAAGTGCACATGGAAAATTCTCTAAGATTAACCACATACTTGGGCACAAAACAAGTCTCAACAAATTTAAGAGTTTAGAAATTATTTCAAGCATCTTTTGTGACCACAACACATGAAACTAGAAGTCAACCACAAAGAAAAAATGACCAAACTTAGAATTAAATGTATAACTAAGGCATTATTATTTCAAAAATTGTCAGCAGAGCCCTGTGGAGTCTTCATAATCATAAAAATTCTCAAAATATTCCTCTTTTCTGTTCCTAATGAAAAATGAAATACAATCTCAGAGTTTCATGTTTGTGATGACTGAGATGTAATTCCCTGTAACCAAATGAGTAATTGAACCAACATTTAGTGTTCATAAAATATTAACTTATCCATAATTTCCTGGAAACCTCTACTCAGTAGTCTAATAAATAATATACATGCGAAACAATGGCTGGCTAAGCTGCAAAGCTTCTTCTATATGAAGCACAAGTTTCAATTGTGGGTGACCTTTTTGGAAATATATTTCTCATTGGTTATTCATGGTTTTCTGGTTATGACATGGTTATGGTTTTCAGCTGTGGTCATTTTTCCTTTATTTTTAAAATTTTTTATTTATTTTTATTGAAGTACACTTACAATATATTAGTTTCAGATGTACACCATAACGATCTGATATTTCTATAAATTATTCTACATATAAAGTTATAAAATATTGGCAATATTCCCTGTCTTGCTTTATATTTATTAGTTGGTCTTAGTTTTGTTTCATTATCATTAGTATACTTTGTTATAGATGTTTGGTTAACCATACATGTTATAGTGATATTTATAATGGTATTATTTGACTTAACCAAAAACAAGCTTTTAATATGAATAAATAAGTATGATACATGCAAAAATATTTTTTCACTATTTTTTTCCAGTAGAAAATATGAATACATAGTATAGTTGATCCAAATGGAGCAGGGTAAAACTGAATATTTCAGAAAAAATATAATCTCAAAGTTTACAAGACATAAAGAAGCATATCAGTTAAGATTCATTTGTGTCAGGAAATGTAGACAACTAGATCATTTAAAGGAAAAAAGTTTACTGAAGGAGTACTTTATAGAACTGAAACAAATCCTTAACAGCCTGGATAGAGCCTCTCCAGGAACCCAGGCATCAGTCACTATTGGCAAACTCTTCTGGGTATGACTTAAGGAATGACTTAGCTATAAACATTTTGTTTTGTTATGTGTGATGATTTTAAGTCTAATTAGCTAGAATTTATCTCCAGTAAATATTAAAAATATTTGATAGAAAACTTACATTATCCATCAGTGAATCACAAGTATGCATTGTATGCATACTCCTTTATCAGCCTTTTTGATCTTCCTAATATAGAACATTGAATTGTTTTTAGATGGAAATCTATTTTATTATTTAAAATAATGTGTTTAAATATAACTGAATGTTAAGGCTAAACTCCAAAATTTCCAAAATTAGATAAAAATACAATGCTTCTTGAAACTATAACTTAAAGTCTTAATGCTCCCTAATTTCAGATGGTCCACTCAAATTTTATTTAAGCTTTTTCTGGAGATAGTTCATATAGCATACATAAAAATGAAGAAGAGGACTTGTGAATCATTTTTATAGAGAAAAATAGTTTATTTTCTATATTTTAGAAGAGGATATTAGAAAAAATTTTTGGTAATGGCTGCTTTGGGTGGATGTTATTTCCTTTAAGAGAGCACTGAAAAGGCCCCGGGCAATTACTTTAATTAACACCAATTCCATCTATCACTAGAGTTCCCCAAAACTCAATTATCTACTTGAATAGTCCCAAACTTCCAGAATAAACTTTTGAACAACACAGTTGAATTATCAAAAGTGAGAAAAGCAGATTCATGTCTTACATTCTTCAACATGGTCATTTATTTTGTTATCACAGCCTTTGTGAAAACAAATAATTTTTTTATTTTACACAAGGTATATAATATGGTTATAAACCAGAAATATATTTTGCTATATAGATTATTGGCTTTCATTTATGTGGATGTTTTCAATCTTTTAATAAACCTTATTTAGAATAATTATTAAGAATTGTTAGACAAGAATGAAAATCATATTACTATAAATAATTTTCACTAATACTGATTTTATTAGCAACTTTCCCTTAGTATAAAAGAGTATAAATATTTATAATTAATAAATTATTCATAAAATGATAATTATATTTGTTAAGAGAAAGCTTAGATGTCAGAGCTTCACTTTGCTCTGATTTCTGATACCTTTAAAATGGACACCTGGGGGCTTCCCTGGTGGCACAGTGGTTAAGAATCCTCCAGCCAATGCAGGGGACACAGGTTCGAGCCTTGGTCTGGGAAGATCCCACATGCCGTGGAGCAACTAAGCCCATGTGCCAGAACTACTGAGCCTGCGCTCTAGAGCCCAAGCCACAACTACTGAGCCTGCATGCTACAACTACTGAAGCCCACAGACCTAGAGCCCATGCTCTGCAGCAAGAGAAGCCACTGCAATGAGAAGCCTGTGTACCACAACAAAGATTAGCCCCCACTCGCTGCAACTAGAGAAAGCCTGCACGCAGCAACGAAGACCCAACACAGCCAAAAATAAATAAATAAAATTTTTTTTTAAATGGACACCTGGCTTAAATCATCTAGCTTGGTTTCTTCATTTTAAAAAAAGGGTTTAAATGATTTAATGGATTTATGTCCATAGAAGGCTTAGTATAAAATCTTGTATATAGTAAATTTAAAAATTTGTTATTATACTGGCAAACTATAACTAATAAAAATTTATTTCCAACTATCTAGGCATGCAAAAATGGTTGAAGGTGTGGTTTTTCATTTTATCAACATGCAAGTATTTTTCTAAGTCCTGGTTCATGGAACACATATCTTTGTTTTACATATTAGAGTTGTTTCACATCAATGCAAAAGGCTTACTTTCTTCACTTTATATTAACTTAAATGTTTGAGTGATAAAATGTAAATATTTTGTAAATAAAAGTTCTAATTCTGAACTCAAGATGCGGTGTGATGATCCCCTGTCTTTGATAAGTTTGGGTTTTCATATTCTAGATTATTTTATGTGAAATATAACCATATTAATTTATTGTTGTACCAAAGTAAATTTATATTTTAAAAAATCAAACAAAAATGTAATTGTGTAAAACAACACAATCTGTTCCAGGCCCATAAGATACTCAAATATGAAAGAAAGTTTATTATTGTTTGGCATCCTTACAGACTGTAAAGACAAATATTTCTTCTTACCTACTCCATGAAGTTGAGGAGAACAGGAAGAGTATTTTTATTTGGTTTATTTTAGTTATTAGTCCTTCATTTATCCCTCCCTTTCTCTCTCTTTCCCTCCCTCCCTGCCATCTTTTCTTAATGTAATGGCATTAATTTCTCAGGAGTAATTTAGCCTCTATGATTTCCTGTTGTCCAAAAATCAGGGTTATTTAAAACAAAAACAAAGAACAATAAGAACTAATCCAACAACAGATGTATAAAAATGAAGATTCAACCCAGTCAGAAGGCACTATGTTAAAAACTGAGGCCACATAAAATTTCAGAATTGCATACATTTGTCTTCTGAAAGTTGAACCATTGCAGACAGAGTAACAATTTTCTATGATTAATGGGTCATTCCTGACCAACCAATAATTAAACAAATGATAATATATTAAATAGCAGCAGACATCAACCATCAATACTCTATAGGAAAGAATAGGTAGACAGAAGAGGACCAGCATATCAAAGAAGAGGAAAAAGAAAGAACAGATGTCAGTGTCCACAACCTGTCAAATGGTTCCATCAATTATCTGGTGAGAAGGGGTCTAGATTGGGGTGCAACATATACAGTATTTGTATTATGTTATGATTAAGAGTGGAAATGTTATTTGCCACTTCAACATGCATTCACTGTATTTTTGGAAATAGTATGTCAATTTTCTTCTGAAGAATTTTTCACTCTCTCACTTATTACCTATACAATTGGAATAATTGGCTTCATCCCTGAGTTTAGGAATAATCAGCCCAACTCAGGCTTGCCAAAGTCAAGAATCACATCCTTCTGGCTATGAGAACAGATAGGGAATCTTATCTTACCAAGGAAAGGGAATATTTTTATTTGCTTGTTTAGAAGGAGACACATAGATGCCATTCTGTGTTTTCTGCTGGGTACCATCAAAATAAGGTTGATGTGAGACTAGGAGCCTTGGACTGAAAGCAGTAGAAAGCTGATCCTAGAGATGGAAAGAAAGCCAAGCCATATGGTATTGTTTAAGCTTTGGAATTAAACCATACTTAATACAAGACCTCCACTAATTTTTTAAATTTAATTAAGTCAGTATATTCCCTTGTACTTCAAAAAGTCTGTCCGTTCAAACCTCAAGAGTCCTAAATGGCACATAAATATGCAATTGTAAACACACATACATGTGTGAAGAATGCACACACAAACTCAAATAAGAAATTTAGGGATATTTTCCAAGT
The DNA here is from genome assembly GCF_059928025.1 of Delphinapterus leucas. Taxonomy (NCBI): domain Eukaryota; kingdom Metazoa; phylum Chordata; class Mammalia; order Artiodactyla; family Monodontidae; genus Delphinapterus; species Delphinapterus leucas. The sequence continues at coordinate 13,275,635 of NC_143129.1, read as the reverse complement.
GTAACAAATTTTATTTTTCCATAAACATCAAATTATCTGATAATCTAAGTTATTAAACTAAAAACTTTTTAAGACAGCCACAGATTTTTAAAAAACTAGAATAATTAACATGCAGAAAATTGTTGCATTTATTCTCACTAATGAAATATCAGAATAGAAAATTTTTAAAAATCCCATTTAAAATTCTGTAAAAAGGAAAAATACCTAGGAATAAACCTGACAAAGGAGGTGAAAGACTGAGAGCTATACTCTGAGAACTCTAAAACATTGATAAAACTGAAGATGATTCAAATAAGTGGAAAAATATCCCATGCTCTTGGACTGGAAGAATATTGTTAAAATGGCCAAACTACCCAAAGCAATCTATAGATTTAATGCAATCCCTATCAAATTACCCATGACATTTTAGAGCTAGAACAAATAATCCTAAACTTTATATGGAACAATAAAAGACCAAGAATTGCCAAGCAATCCTGAGGAAAAAGAACAAAGCTGGGGGCATAACCCTCCCAGATGTCAGACAATACTACAAAGCTACAGTAATCAAAACAGTATGGTACTGGCACAAAAACAGACATATAGATCAATGGAACAGAATACAGAGCATAGAAATAAACCCACACACACCTACAGTCAATTAATCTTCAACAAAGGAGACTGGAGAAAAGACAGTCTCTTTAGCAAGTGGTATTGGGAAATCTGGGCAGCTGCATGTAAATCAATGAAGTTAGAACACACCCCCACACCACACACAAAAATAAACTCAAAATGCCTTAAAATTTTAAATATAAGCTGGGACACCACAAAACTCCTAGACGAGTAATAGACAAAATATTCCCTGACATAAATTGTAGCAACACTTTCTTATTTCAGCTTCCAAGGCAAGATAAATAAAAGCAAAAATAAACAAATGGGATCTAATCAAACTTATAAGCTTTTGCACAGCAAAAGAAACCATAAACAAAACAAAAATACAACTTATGGATTCAGAGAAGATATTTGCAAACAATGTGACTGACGTGGGCTTGATTTCTAAAATAAACAAACAGCTCATACAGCTCAATATCAAAACCAAAACCAAAAACCAAACAAACAAAAACCCCACATAACCAAATTTAAAAAGTAGGCAGAAGACCTAGGTAGACATTTCTCCAAAAACAAGATATATGGATGGCCAACAGCACATGAAAAGATGCTCCACATCACTAATTATTATAGAAACACAAATCAAAATTAATGTGGTATCACCTCACACCAGTCAGAATGTCCATCAAAAATGTTTACAAATAATAAATGCTGGAGAGGGTGTGGAAAGAAGGGAACCCTCCTGCACTGTTGGTGGGAATGTAAACTGGTACAGCCACTGTGGAAACCAGTAAGGAAGGTTCCTTAAAACACTAAAAGTAGAGTTACCATATGATCCAGCAATCCCACTCCTAGGTATATATCCACAAAGAAAAAACCTCTAATTTGAAAAGATACATGCACCCCAATGTCCAAAGCAACACTATTTACAATAGCCAAGACATGGAAGCAACCTAAGTATCCATCAACAGATTAATGGAAAAAGAAGTGGTGGTGGTGGTGGTGGTGGTGGTGGTGGTGGTGGTGGTGGTGGTGTGTGTGTGTGTGTGTGTGTGTGTATAAAATGGAATATTACTCAGCCATAAAAATAATGAAATATTGCCATTTGCAGCAACATGGATGGTTCTAGAGATTATCATACTAAGTGAAGTCAGTCAGAGAAAGATAAATATATGATATCACTTATATATTGAATCTAAAAAAAATGATACAAATGAACTTATTTACCAAACAGAAACAGACTCACACATATAGAAAACAAATTCATGGTTTCCAAAGGGGAAAGTGGAGGGGGGAGGGATAAATTAGGAGTTTGGGATTCACAGATACACACTATTATTGATAAATAACAAGGATCTACTGTATAGCACAGGGAACTATATTCAATATCTTGTTACTAGCTATAATGAAAAGAATCTGAAATATATATATATCATGTATAACTGAATCACTTTACTGTACACTTGAAACTAACACAACATTTTAAATTAACTATCCTTGCATTAAAAAAAAAGAACAGCTCTCATCTTCAGCATGAGTGTCTTTAAGATCTCATGGACCTATAAATATCTATGGAATACACAAAAAATTTCTATTTTTACAATTCTGATTTTTGCACACTACTTTTCTGATAATAATAAATAATAACAATGCGTCTTGTTCATTATACTATCTGCCCAAGACACCACTAATTTAGACTTAGATTTTCACCTTTTGGGTTTTATAAATAGCCCTGGTTTCAATTAAATGATATAATCAATTATCCTACATATTTTCTATATGCTGGTGTAATGTTAATGGTCACAGTATCAGTTTATGTGAAATCTAACAAGTTAACTAAGTGAATATTAAATTTTGCCATTAAAGTCAGCATCAGACATAAAAATTCTCTGTTTCAAAATGTAATATGAATGTACTGTTAATCCTGTTCAGATCATTTTGCCTATCAAACAGAACTTGACACAGAATTATTATAAAAGTTACCTCATACCTGCATTATACTTTGGGGAAAAATGTGAGTCATCTTGTCCTCCATTGATTTCTCGTTCATGAATATCCCTCCAATCCTTCGCTGTACTCTGCATGAAGTTCCTGCTGGAGGTTGCCATGTAAAAAGTAGGGCAATTATGTTGTTTAACTTCATTTCAAAATGTATAGCATTAAAAGAGAAATTTTTAAACAGTTACCTTCATTTAAAATCTTTTTAAAATGATACTCCTAGCACATTTAATACAGGGAAACAATTTTACCAAAAGTAATCATATTTTAGCAATAATAAGATACTATTGTCATAAAATCTTGAAAAGATAGATACTCAGACAATTATGTCCATATGGCAAGATGGTGGTGATTCATGGCACAAAATATCGATCATTTTGCATGACTAAGCAGCTAGCCAAATGTGCAAATATAATTAGCCACACACCTCATCTGTGAAAGGGTGTCTTTAAAATGAATCTCGTTCATGGAGAATATCAGGTTCATTAACTCTTTGGGGCCATTAGAGTGCCATTTAGAAGGCATTTGTTCTCTCTGACATAATTTTCCAAATCATACTCTAGTGGCTTTTCTTGGGTATTAATTTACTTGCAGACACGGGGAGAGAGATGGAAAAAAACTAAAAAGAAAAGAGGAGGGAAAGAGGGAGGGAGGGGGAGAGGAAGGAATGAAGGAAGAAAGGAAGGGAGAGAGAGAGGGAGGCAGGAAGGGGGGAGAGATTTTAATAAATGTAATTCTTTCAACAATAAAACATTTTCTCAGTCTATTCCCAGTTTTCTCTAGTAAATCTACGTTACTTTTTGTTTAGAAACATCTATACATTATTTGTAAATGCACTAATAAATAACTGTAAAATGTTTTTGGATAATTTTCTGAATCACCATAATTAAGATAAAGCAGTGTGTCTTTTGACATATACATTCCAAATAAATAATAATGATTATTTCCCAAATATCTATTTGCCTATCCATATCTATCTATCTATCTATCTGAGAAACAAAACCATTTCACAGGGATCTTTATATATTTTTTTAATTAGCTAAAACTCAGATAATAAGCATATGCTATATTACATATACATATATATATATCCTAAATATATCCTAAATATATAGAAAGGCTTCTTTGAAGTTACACTTCTTTTTGTCAGAGATTACGGAATTCTTAACTATTTAAAAGTAAGGTAACTTAAAATTATTATATTCACTTGTCATTGATACTGATTTTTTCTAAATATAAAAAGTGAAGTGTAGTCATTTCAAAAATTTTAGAAAAATGCAAATTATATACCTTAAACAATATTTTGGGTATTTTTCATATAGACAAATAAGAATTCAATTATATTGATTTACTTATAAAATAGAAATCTTAATGTATATATTCTATATTTATATATTTTTAAAATTTCTATGGTTTTATTTTTACAATGAACCTCATATTCCAGCCAAAGTTATTATAGCTTTTTTCTATTGAGGACCATACAGAAGACATAGGACAGAGTCTTTAACAGGTGCTCTCTAAATATTGTATGGATAAATTTCCAGGCAGTAGAAATGAGACAGATAAACTGTTGATTCACATCTACTATTTTAAAACTAGCTATTTTTAAATTACTTGCTTCTAAAATTTCCCATTATAGTTTCAATTTCCATATGATTGAACCTATATAAAACAAATCTACCTTTTGAAAACGTGTTTTGGAAAGGAAATTACCATCTTGTTTTTGATGCTGTAGATACATGTGGAATAAATGGTGGTATAGTTAATGAATGTTTAGCTATTTAAACAATGTTTCCAGAAGAGTTTTTTGCCTCCTTTTTTAAAATTGAGATATAATTGACATGTAACAATTGTGTAAGTTTAAGGTGTACAGTGTATTGATTTGATACATTTATATATTGCAATATGACTCCCACTGTAGCATTAGCTAACACCTCTATCACCTCACATAATCATTTCTTCTTCGTGGGGAGAATATTAAGATCTAGTCTCTTAGTAGTTGTGAAGTATATAATAGAGTATTGTTGACTATAATCACTATGCTGTGCCTTAGATGTCCAGAACTTACTTATCTTCTAATTGCAAGTTTATTCACCCACCCCTCAGCCCCTGGTAAACACCATTCTACTTTGTTTCCATAATTTGGCTTTTTTAGTTTCCATATGTCAGTGATGTCATACAGTATTTGTCTTTCTCTGTCTGACTTATAAATCTCACTTAGCATAATGCCCTCAAGGTCTACTGATGTCACCTGTGATGGGATTTCTTTCTTTCTCATGGCTGAATAATACTGAGTAAAAAATGTTCTTTTTTTGTCCATTCATCCATTAATGGACACTTAGGTTGTTTCTACCTCTTGGCTATTGTGAATAATACTACAATAAACATGGGAGTGCAGATATTTTTAAACATTCTATTTTCATTTTCTTTAGATATATATCCAGAAGTGGGAATGCTAGATCTCATGATAGTTCCATTTTTATTTTTTAAGAAACCTCCATACTATTTTCCATAGTGCCTACATGGATTTACAGTCCCACCAAGAGTGAACAAGTTTCCCTTCTCTACATCCTTGCCAATATAGTTATCTCTTGTCTTCTTGATGAAAGTTATTCTAACATGTGTAAGGTGATATCTCATTATGGTTTTGATTTGCATTTTAAATATGATTAGAGGTGTTGAGCATCTTCCATGTACCTGTGAGCAGTCTGTATGTCTTCTTTGGAAAACTATCTACTCAGGTCCTCTGCCCATTTTATACTGATTGTATTTTTGCTGTTGAGTTGAAAGTGTTCTTTATGTATTTTGGATATTAATTCCTTATCAGATGTATGGGTGGTTCAAAACTTTCTCCCACTCCATGGGTTGCCTTTTCATTACAGTTTCTTTTTTTGTTGAAGTATAGTTGATTTACAATATTATATTATTTTCAGGTGTGCAACATAGTGATTCAATTTTTTTATATGTTATACTCCATTTAGAGTTATTACAAAGTAATGGCTACATTTCCTTGTGCTGTACAATATATCCTTGTTGCTCATTTATATTATACATTGTACCAATAGTTTATGTGTCTTAATCCCATAGCCCTATCTTACCCTTTCCCCCTTCTCTTTCCTCACTGGTAACCACTAGTTTGTTCTCTATATCTGTGAGTCAGTTTGTTTTGTTATATACATTTATTTAATTTTTAGATTCCACATATAAGTGTAATACAGAGTATTTGTCTTGATTTGTATGACTAATTTCACTAATCATAATACTCTCTAGGTCCATCCACATTGTTGCAAATAGCAGAATTTCATTCTTTTTTATGGCTGAGTATATACATACCACATTTTCTTCCCACATTACATTCTTCTGTTGGTAGGCACTAAGTTTGATTCCATATCTTGGCTTTTGTAAATAATGTTGCTATGGGCATTGGGGTGCATGTATCTTTTAGAATTAGTGTTTTCATTTCCTTCAACTATATATCCAGCATTAGAATTGCTGGATCATATGGGAGGCCTATTTTTAGTTTTTAGATGAAGTGCCATACAATTTTCCATAGTGGATGTACCAATTTACATTCCCACCAACAGTGTTGGAGTGTTCCTTTTTTCTACATCCTCACCAACATTTGTGATGTGTAGACTTTAATGGTGTCATTTTGACAGGTGTGAGGTGATATCTCCTTTTTTTTTTTTTTTTTTTTTGCACGGGGCTCTCACCATTGTGGCCTCTCCCACTGCAGAGCACAGGCTCCAGACGCGCAGGCTCAGCAGCCGTGGCCCACGGGCCCAGCCGCTCCACAGCATGTGGGATCTTCCTGGAACGGGGCACGAACCTGTATCCCCTGCATTGGCAGGTGGATTCCCAACCACTGCGCCACGAGGGAAGCCCTCTCCTTGGTTTTGATTTACATTTCTCTGATGATTAGCAATGTTGAGCATATTTTCATGCGCCTGTTACCCATCTGTGTATCTTCTTTAGAAAAATGTCTATTCAGGTCTGCAAGTTTTTTAATTGCATTTTTTTTATTGAGTTGTATGAGCTGTTTATAAATTTTGGATATTGACCCCTTATTGATCATACCATTTGAAAACATTTTCTCCCATTCTTTAGATTGTGTTTTTGTTTTGTCAGTGATTTCCTTTGCTGTGCAAAACCTTTTGCATTTAATTAGGCCCTATTTGTTTATTTTTACTTTTACTTCTTTTGGTTTAGGAAACAGATACAAAAAGTATTGCTATGGTTTATGTCAAAGAATGTGCGGCCTAAATTCTCTTTTATGAAGTTTATGGTTTCAGGATTTACATTTAGGTCTTTAATCCACTTTGAGTTTATTTTTCTATATGGTGTGAGGAAATGTTCTAATCTCATTCTTTTACGTGTAGCTGTAAAGTTTTCCCAGAACAACTTATTAAAAAGACTGTCTTTTATCCATTACATATTCTTCCTTTCATTGTTGTAGATTAATTGACCATAGTGTGGGAGTTTATTTCTGGGCTCTCTTCTGTTACATTAATCTATCTGTCTGCTTTTGTTCCAAATATTATGCTACAGGACATTCCACCCGAAAACAACAGAATACATATTCTTTTCAAGTATACTTGAAGCATTCTCCAGGATAGATCTAGGAGATCATGCTAGGCCACAAAACAAGTCTCAAGAAATTTAAGACAATAGAAATTATATCAAACATTTTTTCCAACTACAATGGTATGAAACTAGAAATAATTACAGGTAGAAAAATGGGAAAAGCATAAACACGTGGAGACTAAACAACATGCTACTAAGAAAACATTAGGTCAATGAAGAAATCAAACTGGAAATCAGAAAATACCTCAAGACAAATGAAAATAGAAATACAACTTTACAGAATTTATGAGATGCAGCAAAAGCAGTTCTAAGAGTAAGTTTATGGTGATGCAGGCCTACCTAAGTAAACAATTAAAATCTTAAGTAAACAACCTAATCTTCCATCTAAAGGAATTAGAAAAAGAAGTAAAACACACAAAAACCCAAAGTCAGCAGAAGGAAGAAAATAATACAGATCATTATGGAAATAAATAAAAGAGACCCCCCCCAAAAAAAACAACAACAGTAGAAGAGATAGATAAACCAAGAGCTGATTCCTTGAATAGATAAACAAAATTAATAAACATTCAATCAGGCTAAAAAAGGAGAAAAAAGAGGAATTAAATAAATAAAATAACAAATGAATGAGGAGAAATAATAACCAACAACTCAGAGATACAAAAATAATTATATGTGAATATTATGAATAATTAGATGCTGACAAGTTGAACAACCTCAAAGAAATGGACAATATTCAGGAAGAAATAGACAATCTGAACAGACCAAACACTAGTAGTGAAATTGAATTTGTAATAAAAAATACTCCCAGCAAACAAAAGTCCACAGGGGATGGCTTCACAGGGGAATTGTACCAAATATTTTAGGAAGAGCTAATACATATGCTTTACAAAAAATTGCAGACAATTGAAGAACATGGAACATTTCCAAATTCATTCTATGAGGCCACCATTACCCTGATACCAAAAGCAGACAAACACACTACAAAAAAGAAAATTACAGGCCAATATCTCTGATGGCTATAGATGTAAAAATTCTCAATAAAATATTAGCAAACCACATTCAACAATATATAAAAAGGATCATACACCATGATCAAGCAGGATTTATTCCAGGGATGCAAAGATCATTCAATATTCACAAATCAATCAATGTGGTACACTACATTAAGAAAGGATAAAAATTACATGATCATCTCAATAGACAAAGAAAATCGTTTAATGAAATTCAACATCAGTTCATGATGAAAATCCTCATCAAAGTTGATATACAAGGATCATATTTCCACATAATAAAGGTCATCTATGACAAACCCACTGCTAACATCATACTCAAAGGTGAAAAGATGAAAGCATTGGCTCTGAAATCAGGAAGAACAGAAGGATGCCCACTCTTGCCACTTTTATTTAATATAGTATTGGAAGTGCTAGACACAGCAATCAAACAAGAAAAAGAAATAATAGGCATCCAAATTGGAAGGGAAGAAATAAAACTGTCACTATTTGCAGATGACATGATACTATATAGAGAGAATTCTAAAATATCCACCAAAAAACTATTTGAACTAATAAGTGAATTCAATAAAGTTGCAGGATGCAAGATTAATATTCAGAAATCTATTGTTTTTCTATACACTAATAATGAACTATCAGAAAGAGAAAGAAAAAAAAATCCTATTTACAATCACATTGAAAAGAATAAAATACCTAGGAATAAGTTTAACCAAGGAGGTGAAAGACATATTCTCTGAAAGCTATAAAACAATGATGAAGGAATTTGAAAATGATACAAAGACATGTAAAGATATCCCATGTTCTTGGATTCGAATAATTAATATTTTTTAAATGTCCATACTACCCCAAGCAGTTTACAGACTTAATGCAATTCCTGTCAAAATACCCATGAGATTTTTCACATAACTAGGACAAATAATCCTAAAATTTATACAGAAACACAAAAATTGCCATGAAATTGCCAAGGCAATCTTGAGAGAAAAATGTACAAAGCTGGAGGCTTGGGCTATGGAGGTCAGAACCAGGGAGAGGACTGGGGTTGGCTCTGTGGAGACAGCCTGAAGGGGCTAGAGTGTGGTGTGGCTGCAACCGAGGGTTTACACAGAAGAAGCTTGGGCCCACCAGAGAGGCAAGGCGCCACTGTTGGGGGGTGCTCAAGGAGAGGGGCGGGACTGTCATTGGAGCATCTTTCCCTGCTTGCACACATGCACTCTCAAACAACAGGACACCACCTACTTGAGCTCTGGGGGCAGGTGCAAGCTCTTGCTGCCATTGTGGGCTCCAGAGGTGGGCACAGACTGCCACTGCTGCTGAGAGACCTGCAAGCAGGCACCAATCACTGCCCCTGCCATTGCAGGCCCAGGGAGTGAGCGCAGACAGCTGCTGCCACTCTGACACACACAAGCAGGCAGCAATCACTGCCCCTGCTGGTGCAAGGCCCAAGGAGAACATGCAGGTGACCACATCTGCATAACCCCTATCAAGGAGATAACAGACAGCACATGCTGAGGAGAGAGGCAGCACACCTCTAAACTAAAAAGAAGCCCTCTTACCAAAAATATTAAACCCATACAAGCTACATGGGGCCACTCTCACATATAAATAGCCTTCCAAGACCACAGGAGATCACTGTTTCTCCTAAACTCACAGCGTAAGAGAAATATAAGTAAAATGAAGAAGCAGAGGAACCACTTCCAGTTAAAAGACCAAGAGAATTCCCCTGAATGAACAATGAAACAGACCTCTTCAGTCTAACAGACACTGAGTTCAAAAAGAAGGTAATGAAAATACTGGAGGAATTAAGAAAGACTGTCAACAGAAATGCAGATTACTATTAAAAGGACCTAGAAACTATAAGGAGGAGCCAAGAAAAATTAGAAAACTCATTTTCAGAGATGAAAGCTGAGCTAAAGGCAATGAATAGCAGAGTGGATATTGCAGAAGACAAATAAGTGATCTGGAAAATAGAATAATGAAAACCACTCAATCAGAACAGCAGAAAGAAAGCCAAAAATAAAAAATAAAATGAAAGCAGTATAAGAGACCTATGGAATAATATAACATGTGCCAATCTATGCATAATAGGGATCCCAGAAGGAGAAGAAAGAGAAAAGGGGATTGAAAATGTATTTGAAGAAATTATGGCTGAAAACTTCCCAAAGGTAAGAAGGAAATAGATATCTAGGTACAGGAAACACAGAGAATTCCAAACAAGATCAACACAAACAGACCTACAAAAGTTAAAGAGGGGATTCTAAAAGCAGAAACAGAAAAACAAATGGTTTATTACAAGGGAACCCCCATAATGCTATCAGCTGATTTCTCTAAAGAAACATTGCAGGCCAGAAGGGAGTGGCAAGATATATTCAAAGTCCTGAAAGGGAAAAATCTTCAACCTAGGATAATCTACCCAGCAATATTATCATTTAGAAGAGAAGGAGAGAAAAAGAATCTCTCAGACTAGCAAAAACTAAAAGAATATAGCAATACTAAATTTATCCTAAAGGAAATATTGAAAGGTCTTCTCTAAATAGAAAAGTAGTAAGAATCTATAGGAAAAAGAAAATCACAACTGGAAAGTAAATCACTTAAATAAACCAGTATACTGATCAAAAGGGAAAAAAAAATCTATTTTTGCAAGCAATGATATACATAAGGAAGAGCAAAAGGATAAATATAAAGATGTAAAAGAGGACATCACAATCATAAAATGTCAGGGAAGAGTAGGAAAGTGTAGACTTTTTTTTTAAAGAATGTGTTTGAACCTATATTACTATCAGTCCAAAGCAAGCAGATATAGAAAGGGGTTAACAAACTTGAAAAACAGCATAACCACAAATCAAAAACATACACTAGATTCACAAAAACCAAAAAGAACACAAGGATAAAATAAAAGAAAACCATCAAACCACAAAAAGAAAAAGAAATGAACAAAGAAGAAACATAGACTCAACTGGAAAACAAGGTTTAAAATGGCAATAATTTATCAATAATAACCTTAAATATCAACGGACTAAATGCTCCAATCAAAAGACATAGATTGTGGGTATATCCAGAGCAAACCGTAATTTGAAAAAATACATACACCCCAATATTCATTGCAGCACTACACAAAGCCAAGACATGGAGCAACCTACATGTCCATCGAAAGTTGAATGCATAAAGATGTGAGATATATATATATATATATATATATATGTACACACACACACACACACACACACACACACACAATGGAATATTATTCAGCCATAAAAAACAATGAAATAATACCATTTGCAGTAACATGGATAAACCTAAAGATTATCATACTAATTGAAGTAAGTCAGACAGAGGAAGACAAATATCATATATTACTTATATGTGGAATCTAAAAATATGATACAAATGAACTTATTTACAAAACAGAAACAGACTCACAGACTTTAAAAATGAACTTATGGTGGGGAAAGCTGAGGAGAGGAATAAATTAAAGAGTTTGGGATTAACATATACACACTACTATACATAAAATAGATAATCAACAAGGACTTACTATATAGCACAGGGAACTCTACTAAATAATCTGCAATAACCTATAAGGGAAAAGAGTCTGAAAAAGAATGGATATATGTTTATGTATAATTGAATCACATTGCTATACACCTGAAACTAACACAACATTGTAAATCAACTATAATCTAATATAAAATAAAAATTAAATTAAAAAAAGACACAGAGTGGCAAACTGCATAAAAAAACAGAGCCTAAAATATGCTGCCTATAAGAGATCCACTTTCAGGCAAAGGACACACATAGTTTGAAAGTGAGGGGATTGAAAAAGAAACAGAAATGCAAACAGAAATGACAAGAAAGCGGGGGGTTGCAAAACTCAAATCAGACAAAATTGACTTAAAACAAAGGTCATAAAGAAAAATAAAGAAAAAAAACATGTAATGATAAAGGGATCAATACAAGAAGAGGATTTGACGTTCATCAACATATATGCACTTAATATAGGAGCACCCGAATACATAAAACAAATACTAACAGACAAAGGGAGAAATTGACAGGAATACAATAATAGTAGGAGACTTTAACACCCCACTCACATCAATGGACAGATCTTTTATACAGAAAATCTTCCTCAAAAACAACAACAACAACAACAAAATTCTCAAATAAATAACCTAACCTACCACATAAAAGAACTAGGAAAAGAATAACAAAAAAAACCCACCTTAAATTCAGCAGAAGGAAGGAAATAATAAAGATCAGAGAGGAAATAAGTAAAATAGAGACTTAAAAAAATAAGTCAATAAAAGCAAGAACTGTTTCTTTGAAAGGGTGAACAAAATTGACAAAACTCTGGTTAGGCTCACAAAGAAGAAAAGACAGAGAATCCAAATAAACAAAATAAGAAACAAAAAAGGAGAAATATTAACCAATACTGCAGAAAAAACCATAATAGAATACTGTGAAAAATTATGTGGCAACAAATTTGATAACGTGGAAGTGGACAAGTTTGTAGAAACATAGAGCCCACGAAAATTGAATCAAGAAGAAATACGTTGTTGGAAGGGAACAATCAAGTTGGCAGAGTAGTAGGAGGTGAAGCTCACCTTCTCCCAAAAATACATCAAAAATACATCTACATATAGAACGATTCTCACAGAATATCTACTGAATGCTTGCAGAACACCTCAGACTGCTGAATTGGGAAGAGAATCTCCATGTAACCAGGTAGGAGAAAAGAAAAATGAAGAAAAAGCAAGAAAGGAATTGGGACTGGACCTGCACCACTGAGAGGGAGCTGTGAAAGATGAAAGGTTCCTGCACCCTGGGAAGATACCTCACTGGCAGGGAGACTGGCTGTGACAAGAGGGGAACTTCAGAGGCTTGGAGGATAGCACAGCAGCCAGTATGCAGCAGCCAGAGCAGAGGGAGAACTGCACAGATGATCAGTGTTGCTGTCCTGCTCTACCCAGCCTGACATGCTCATCCCCAGTGCTGGTGGGGGCTGGGTGCTGGAACTCGGGCTTCAGAGGTCAAAACCAAGGAGAAGAATGGCATTGGTGGTGTGGAGAAAGAATGAGGGGGGCTGGAATCCAGTGCAACTGTGGCTTGGGGTATACTTGGGGGAAGCCTGGGCTACCTTAGATGGCCAGTCACCACTGTTTGGGGTGTGCATAAGGGGAGGGGTGGGAACCGAATCATAGCCTTTTTCCCTATGGGTGTGCTTGTGGAGGTAAGGATGCTGCCTGCACGGGCTCCAGGGGTGGTCGCAAGTCTCCACTGCCTCCCTCCTGGACCCTAGGAGTGGTCGCTGGCCACTGCCACAACTTGCCCAGAGCCAGGAGTGGATGTGGGCCCCCAACACCTCACGCCTGGACCCAAGGAGTAGTCGCAGGCCTCTGATGCCACCCACTTGGACCCCAGGACTGATGACGGCCCACCACCGCCTCCCTCCTGGACCCCAGGAATGGTCACAAGCCCCCACCGCAGACTGCCCAAACTCCAGGAGTGGTTGTGAGCAGCCTCCACTCCCATCTCATAACCTAGAGGCATGCCTGAGCCACCGCTGCCAAGAACCCCAGGACTGGGCACCAGCTGTCGCATCTGCACATCCACTGTGAAGGGGATAAACCACCAGCACACGCTGAGGAAAGAGCCAACAGGCATCCATACTTAAAAGAGCCCTTCCACCAAATATATTAAACCCACACAAGCTACTCAGGGACGATCCTACATATAAATAGCCCTCCAAAGCCACAGTAGATAACTGCTTCTCCTAAAAACTCACAGAGTAAGAGAAGTATAAGTAAAATGAAGAAGCAGAGGAAACACTCCCAGTTAAAAGATCAAGAGCATTCCCCCAAATGAACAAACAATGAAGCAGACCTCTTCAGTCTAACGCACACTGATTTCAAAACGGAGATAATGAAAATACTGAAGGAATTAAGAAAAACTATTGATATAAATGCAGAGGGCTATAAAGAGGAAGTAGAAAATATAAAGAGGAGCCAAGAAAAACTAGAAAACTCATTGCTGAGATGAAAGCTGAGCTAAAGGCAATCAACAGCAGAATGAATATTGCAGAAGAATGAATAAGTAAACTGAAGATAGAATAACAGAAATCACTCAATTGTGAGAGCAGACAGAAAGCCAAATTTTAAAAAAAATGAAAGAAATATAAGAGATCTACCAGATAATATAAAGTGTGCCAATCTACACATAATAGGGATTCCAGAAGGGGAAGAAAGACAAAAGGCGATCAAAAATATATTTGAAGAAATTATGGCTGAAAACATCTCAAACCTAAAGATGGAAACAGAGATCCAGGTACCAGAAGCACAGAGGGTCCCAAACAAGATAAACCTAAACAGACCTACACCAAGATACATTATAATTAAAGTGGCAAAAGTTAAAGATAAAGGGAGGGTTCTAAAGGAAGCAAGAGAAAAACAGAGTTAATTACAAGGGAACCCCCATAAGGCTATCAGCTGTTTTTTCAACAGAAACGTTGCAGGCCAGAAGGAGTGGCGAGATATATTCAAAGTCCGGAAAGGGAAAATCTGCAACCTAGGATACTCTAACCAGCAAGATTATCATTTAGAAGAGAAGGAGAGATAAAGAATTTCTCAGATAAGCAAAAACTAAAAGAATGCAGCAATCCTAATCCTACATAAAAGGAAATATTGAAAGGTCTTCTCTAAATAGAAAAGAAGTAAGAATCTGTAGGAAATAGGAAATCACAATTGGAAAATAAATCACTTAAATGAGCTAGTAACCACAATGAACAGCAAAAGGATGAACATGTAAAATAGGACATCAAAATCATAACAGGTGGGAGAATAGAGTAAGAAAATATAGATTTTTTTCCCCAACAATATGTTTCTGCCAATATGACTACCAGTTTAAGGCAAGGAGATATAGGAAGGGGTTAACATACTTGAAAAACAGGGTAACCACAAATCAAAAACGTACAATAGATTCACAAAAATGAAAAATGAGAGAAAAGAAGTATAATATGAAAGAAAATAAACCACAAAAGGAAAAAGAAAAAGAAAGGGACAAAGAATAAATATAAAATCAACCGGAAAACAAGGTATAAAATGGCAATAAATGTATATCTATCAATAATTACCTTAAATGTCAATGGACTAAATGCTCCAATCGAAAGACACAGAGTAGCAGATTGGATTAAAAGAACAAAAGATTACAATATGCTGCCTACAACAGACCCACTTTAGGGCAAAGGACACACATAGACTGAAAGTGAGAGAATGGAAAAAGATACTTCATGAAAATGGAAATGACAAGAAAGCAGGGTTGCAATACTCATATCAGACAAAATTGACTTTAAAACAAAGGACAGAAAAGTAAAGCAGGAAACTATATGATAAAAGGATCAATACGAGAAGATACATGTAAACATATATGAACCTAATACAACAGCACCTAAAGACATAATACAAATACTAACAGACATAAAGGGAGAAATTGACAGGAATACAATAATAGTAGGAGACTTTAACACCCCATGCACATCAATGGACAGATCTTCCAGAAAGAGATTCAATAAAGCAGCAGAGATACTAAATTATATAATAGAACAGTTAGATTTAATTGATATTTTCAGGAAATTACATCCAAAAAACAAGAACACACATTCTTTCAAGTACACATGGGATATTCACTAGGATTGACCATATCATATACTTGGGCACAAAATAAGCCTCAACAAATTTAAGATTATCGAAATTATCTCAAGCATTTTTTCTGACCACAACAGCATGAAACTAGAAATTAACCACAGGAAAAAAAATGAGAAAAACATGATTACATGGAGACTAAACAACATGCTACTAAAAAATCAATGCATCAACAATGAAATCAAGAGGAAATTAAAAACTACCTGAGACAAATTACAATGAAAACACAACCATGCAAAATCTATGGGAAGCAGCAAAAGCGGTTCTTACAGGTAAGTGCATAGTGATACAGGCCTTCCTCAACAACAACAAAAAAAAAAAAGAAAAAAAAAGAAAAATCGTAAACAACCTAACCTAAAACTTAAAAGAACTAGAAAAAGAGAAAACAAACCTAATTCAGAAGAAAGAAGGAAATAATAAAGATAAAAGAGGAAATACATAAAATAGAGATTAAAAATATAGAAAAAAATCAGTAAAACCAAGAGCTGGTTTTTTGAAAGGATAAACTGGATTGACAAATCTCTGGCCAGGCTCATGAAGAAGTAAAGAGAGAGAACCCAAATAAAACAAATATTAAAGGAGACATAGCAACTGATATTGCACAAATACAAAACACACACACACAGACATGCACACCATAAGGGAATACCATGAACAATTATATGTCAAAAATTTGACAATCTAAGAGAAAAGGACAAGTTTCTATAAACATACAGCCTACCAAAATTGAATCAGAAGAAATAGATAATTTGAAGGAATGGATACTAAAAGTGAAGTAGAAGCTATAATTTTAAAACTCCCTACAAACAAAAATCCAAGATCAGATGGCTTCACAGGTGAATTCTACCAAACATACAAAGGAGAACTTATACTGATCCTTCTCAAACTCTTCCAAAATATTGAAGAGGAGGGAACACTCCAAAGGATATTCAATGAAGCCACCATCACCCCAATACAAAAACTAGACAAAGACACAACCAAAAAAGAAAATAACAAGCCAATATCTTTGATAAGTATAGATGCAAAAATTCTCAATAAAATATAGCAAACTGAATCCAACAACACATAAAAAAGATCATATGCCATGACCAAGTCAGATTCATCCAAAGTTCACAAGGATGGTTCAACATATGCAAATCAAACAATGTGATACACCACATCAACAAAAGAAAAAACAAAAACCACATGATCATCTCAATAGATGAAGAAAAAGCATTTGCCAAAATTCAACATCCATGCATGATAAAAACTCTTACCAAAGTGGGTATAGAGGGAACATACCTCAACATAATAAAATCTATTTATGATAAACCCACAGCCAATATAGTACTCAATGGTGAAAATCTGAAAGCCTTCCTACTAAGAGCTGGAACAAGACAAATAGCCCACTATCACAATTTCTATTCAACATAGTATTAGAAGTCCTAGTCACATCAATCAGAAAAGAAAAAGAAATAAAAGATATCCAAATTGGAAGAGAAGAGGTAAAATTGTCATTATATGCAAATGACATGACATTATATATAGAAACCCTAAAGATTTCACACAAAAGCTACTAGAACTGATAAATTAATACAGCAAAGTAGCAGTATACAAATTAACATACAGAAATCTGTTGCCTTTCTTTAACAATGAAATATCAGAAAGGGGATGTAAAAAAAGAATATCTTTTAAATTTGCACCAAAAAAATAAAATAATTAGGAATAAACCACACCAAGGAGGTGAAAGACTTATATGCTGAGAACTATAAAACATTAATAAGGGAAATTAAACATGACTCAGAGAAATAGAATGATATCCCATGCTCTTGGATTGGAAGAATTAATATTGTTAAAATGACCATATTATGCAAATCAATCAGCAGATTTAATGCAATCCATATCAAATTACCCATGGCATTTTCCCAGACCTAGAACAAATAATCCTAAAATTCATATGGAACCCTAAAAAAGAAGACTCAGAATTGCAAAGCTGGAGGCATAACCCTCCCAGACTTCCGACAATACTCCAAAGCTACAGTAATCAAAACGGCATGGTATTGGCATAAATACAGATCAGTGAATATGGATCAATGAAACGGAACAGAGAGCCCAGAAATAAACCCACATACCTGTGGTCAATTAACCTTTGACAAAAGAGGCAAGAATATGCAATAGGGAAAAGACAGTCTCTTCAGCAAGTGGTGCTGGGAAATTTGGACAGCTGCATGTAAAACAGTGATGTTAGAACACACTCTTTCATCATATACAAAAATAAACTCAAAATGACATGAAGACTTAAATATAAGACAGGACACCATAAAACTCCTAGAAGAGATCATAGGCAAAACATTCTCTGAGATAGATTGTACCAATGTTTTCTTAGGTCAGTCTCCCAAGGCAATAGAAATAAAAACATAAACCAATAAATGGGACCTAATCAAACTTACAAGCTTTTGCACAGCTAAGGAAACCATAAATGAAACCAAAAGTCAGCCTACAGACTGGGAGAAAATTTTTGCCAACTATGCAATCAAAAAGTGCTTAATTTCCAAAATATACAAACAGCTCATATGACTCCACAACAAAAAAATAAAAACCCAATCAAAAGGGACAGAAGACCTAAATAGACATTTCTCCACAGAAGACATACAGATGGCCAACAGGCACGTGAAAAGAAACTCAATGTCACTATTAGAGAAATTAAAATCATAATTACAATGTGGTACCACCTCACACCAGTCAGGATGGCCATTATTAAAAAGTCTACAAAAAACAAATGCTGGAGAAAGTATGGAGAAAAGGGAACCCCCATTCTATTTGTGGGAATGTAAGTTGGTGCATCCACTATGGAAAACACTATACAGTTTCCTCAAAAAGCTAAAAATAGAATTACCATATGATCCAGAAATCCCTCTCCTGGACATATATCCACACAAAATTATAATTCAAAAAGATACATGCACCCCTATGTTCATAGCAGCACTATTCATATAGCTAAGACATGGAAACATCCTAAATGTCCATCAACAGACAAATTGATAAAGAAGTTGTGGTACATGTATACAATGGAATACTCCTCAGCCATAAAAAGAACAAAATAATACCATTTGCAGCAAAATGAATGCAACTAGAGATTATCATACTAACTGAAGTAAATCAGAAAGAGAAAGACTGAAACCATATGATATCACTTATATGTGGAAACTAAAATATGACACAAATGAACCTTTCTATGAAACAGAAACAGACTCACAGACATAGAAAACAGACTTGTGGTTGGTTGCCAAAGGGAAGTGAGGGGGAGATGGACTGGGAGTTTGGCATTAGTAGATGCAAACTATTACATGTAGAATGAATGGACTACAAAGTCCTACTGTATAGCACAGGGAACTATATTCAAAATCCTGGGGTAAACCATAATGGAAAAGAATATATAAAAGGATTCATATATATGTATAACTGAGTCACTTTCCTGTACAGCAGCAATTAACACAGCATTATAAGTCAACTATAATTTTAAAAAATTAAGAAGAAAACAAAAACAAGGAGGCTGGAGGTCAAGATGACCAAGTAGTAGAAAGATGTGGGCTCACCCCTTCTTATGGAAACACCAAAATCACAACTAACTGTTGAACAACCATTGATAGAAAAATGCTGGAACCTACCCAAAAAGAAACCCTACAGCCAAAGACAAAAAAGGAGCCACAACTAAATGGTAAGAAAGGTGAAACTGTGATGAAATCAAATCCCACAGCTGCCAGGTAGGTGAACCACAGATTGGAGAGCAATTGTACCACAGAGGCCCTCCCACAGGAGTAAGAGTCCTGAGCCCAACATCAGGCTTCCGAGCCTGGGGGTCTGGCTATGGGAGGAGGAGCCATGAGAGAATCTGGCTTTGAAAGCCAGTGGGGTTTGATAGCAAGAAATTCATGGGAGTAGGGGGAAACAGAGACTCCACTCTCAGAGGGTACAACAAGGTCCCATGTGAAACAGAAGCCAGGGAGAAAAAAGTGTTGACACCATAAAAGACAGCCAGACCTTCCTGCCAGCAATGGAGGGTCTCCTGTGGAGGCAGGGGTTGGCTGTGGCTCACTGCAGGGACAAAGACACTGGCAGTGGCAGTTCTGGGGAGTATTCATTGGCATGGGCCCTTCTGGAGGCCATCATTAGCCCCACCCAACAGCCTGTAGGCTCCAGAGCTGGGAAAACTCAGGCCAAACAGCCAACAGGGTGGGAACACAGCAGCCCCACCCATCAGCAGAGAGGCTTCTCAAAGTTTTCCTGAACACAGCCTTGCCCACCAGAGGGACAAGACACAGCTCTACCCACCAGGAGAGTCGCTTCCAGCAGGAAGCCTACACACACCTCTTAGACAGCCTCATCCACCAGACAGAAGCAAGATGAACTACCATCCTGCAGTCTGTGAAATAGAAACCACAATCACAGAAAGTTAGACAAAATGAGAAGGCATGGGAATATGTCCCAGATGAAGGAAAAAGATAAAACCCCAGAAGAACAACTAAGTGAAGTGGAGATAAGCTACCTGCTGGAAAAGGAGTTCAGAATACTGATAGTGAATATGACCCAAGACCTTGGAAAAAGAATGGAGGCAAGGATCAAGAAGATGCAAAAAATGTTTAACAAAAACATAGAAGAACTAAAGAACAAACAAACAGAGATGAACAACACAATAACTGAAATGAAAAATACACTAGAAGGAATCAATAGCAGCATAACTGAAGCAGAATAAGTGAACTGGAAGACAGAATGGTGGGATTCACTGCTGTGGAACAGAATAAAGAAAAAAGAATGAAAATAAATGAAGACAGTCTAAGGGGCATCTGGGACAACATTAAATGTCCAAACATTCACATTATAGGGGTCTCAGAAGTTGAAGAGAGAGAAAGGAACTGAGAAAATATTTGAAGAGATAATAGCAGAAAAATTTCCTGACATGGGAAAGGAAACAGTCACCCAAGTCCAGGAAGCACAGACAGTCCCAGGCAGGATAAAGCCAAGGAGGAACACACTGAGACACATAGCAATTGAATTGACAAAAATTAAAGACAAATAAAAAATACAAAAAGCAGTAAGGGAAAAGCAACAAATAACATACAAGGGAACTCCCATAACGATATCAGCTGATTATCTGCAGAAGCTCTGAAGGCCAGAAGGGAGTGGTACAATATATTTAAAGTGATGAAAGGGAAGAACCTACAACCAAGAATACTCTACCCAGCAAGGCTCTCATTCAGATTGAATGGAGAAATCAAAAGTTTTACAGACAAGCAAAAGCTAAGAGAATTCAGCAACACGAGACCAGATTTGCAACAAATGGTAAAGGAACTTCTTAAAGCAGAAAAGAAAAAGCCACAACTAGAAACAGGAAATTATGATGGAAAAGCTCACCAGTAAAGGCAAACCTACACTAAATGTAGGAAATCATCCACACACAAATATGATATTAAAGCCAGCAATCTTGAGAAGAGGAGGGGACAAAGGCAGGATATTGGAAATTCATTTGAAATGAAAAGACTAGCAACTTAAAAAATCTTGTTTATACATAGACTACTATATCAAAACATCATGGTAACTGCAAATCAAAAATCTACAATAGATGCACATACTAAAAAGAAAAAGCAATCCAAACACAACATTAAAGTTAGTCATCAAATCACAAGAGAAGAGAACAAAAGAGGAAGGGAAGAAAAGAAGATCTACAATAACAAATCCAAAACAATTACTGAAATGGTAATAAGAACACAGATATTGATCATTAACTTAAATGTAAACAGATTAAATGCTCCAACCAAAAGACACAGACTGGCTGAATGGATACAAAAACAACACCCATATATATGCTGTCTACAAGAGACCCACTTCAGATCTAGGGACACATACAGACTGCAAGTGAGAGGATGGAAAAAGATATTCCATACAAATGGGAATCAAAGGCAGCTGGAGTAGCAATACTCATATCAGACAAAGTAGACTTAAAAACGAAGACTGTTACAAGAGACAAGACGGACACTACATAATGATCAAGGGATCGATCCAAGGAAAAGATACAACACTTGTAAATATATATACAGCCAACATAAGAGCACCTCAATATACAAAGCAAAAACTAACAGCCATAAAAGGAAAAATCAACAGTAACACAATAACAGTGTGGAATTATTTAAAACCCCACTTTTATCAATGGACAGATCATCTAGACAGAAAATCAATAAGGAAACACAGGCCTTAAATGACACATTAGATCAGATGGACTTAACTGAATCTTATAGAGCTTTCCATCCAAAAGCAGCAGAATACACATTCTTCTCAAGTTCACATGGAACATTCTTCAGTATTGATCACATGCTGGGTTACAAAGTGAGCTTTGGTAAATTAAAAAAAGAAATGAAATCATATGAAGTATATTTTCTCTCCACAATGCTATGAGATTATAAATCAACTACAAGAAAAAAAAAGAAAACTAAAAAAAACACAAACAAATGGAGGCTAAACAATATGCTACTAACATCCAGTGGATCACTGAAGAAATCAAGAAGCAAATTAAAAAATACCCAGAGACAAATGAAAACAAAAGCACAATGATCCAAAACCTAATGGATGCAGCAGAAGCAGTTCTAAGAGGGAAGTTTATAGCAAGAAAAATTCACCTCAGGAAACAAGAAAAATCTCAAATAAACAACCTAACCTTTCACCTAAAACAACTAGGGAAAGAAGAACAAACAAAATTCAAAGTTAGTAGAAGGAAAGAAATCATAAAGATAAGAGCAGAAATAAATGAAATAGAGATGAAGAAAGCTATAGAAAAGATCAATGAATCTAAAAGCTGGTTAGTATGTCATAGTAATGGCATAAAATAAACTATATAAACTGTTCAGTACTCATTTTCTTTCTTGTATAATACTCTGTTCAAGATTCAAAGAAATGTTTGCTTTATATAAACTTCCCAGAAACAGTCCTCAAGAAGTATGCTAGGGGAAGAGAGAGAGAGATAGAAAGAGAGATAGAAAGAGAGAGAGAGATTGCAGGGTGGTGGAAGGAGGGAGAAAACCCTTTGTTAAAATGGAATATTGAGAATTGTATTCCTATATAAAATTTAATATGAAATGTAATAGAAATCATTCTCTTTAGATCAATATGGCTGTTACATTCTAACAACCATATTGTTTAAGAATGCAGATTCAAAGAGGTTTTTTTTCATGTGGAAAATGTATTAAATGTATTAAGCACAGCACTAAGCTGATTCTAGGGCTTATTTTGAGCAGCTAATTCTACAGAGTTAGCTGGTTGAAGATATTTTTAATAGTATAAAAACAGATAACCTTTGAGTAATCCATTATAGCTCACTTTTGTGTGCTTCCTTTTCATTTTTTCCCCTGTAGTATCTGGGCAAATAAGTCATCTTCTTTCTTTATTTCCTTGTTTCTTCTTTTAATTCTGTTTTCTCTTTCTTTCTTTCTTCCCTTCTTCCTTAATTATAAATTTGAAATTTCCCCTTATTTTTAAAGTTATAATAACATTTTGGTCCAGATTCTGACTGTGTCTTCAGTTCTATTGATTTTAGGATTAATTTGTGTTAAAACTTACAGGGAAATTAGAACTTATTTAGTCCTGATGCCATTTTTATAAATTTTTATAAATGTGGAAAAATTCTCAGGGTGGTATCTGAACCTGCTAGCTAATGGTAGGTTAAGAATTAGGTCTCTGGTCTCCTGGTAGTGGTCTAATTTATATGTGTGTATACATACACATACACACACACACACACACAGTGAAAGGCTAATTGTGTCAGTGAACATAAATCAATGTCATCCTCCTATTTCTGGAAGTCAGCCAATCAAGAAAGTATACACTCCGATAAGCACACCTTAGAATACCAAATAATGCCAACTTAATTCTACCTCTAAAAGTCTACCACTCACTGATCTACATGCTTACCAAAAAACTAAAAATCAGCAGTCTGCACTGGTTGGAATACTGTGATTGAGTTGCATACAACTGTATATAGCAAGAACATGACTTATAATAGTAAGTTATAAAGTCTGCTTTATCTTTTCATTTAAAATATTAAACTATGATCTCAATATCTTTTGAGAATTCTGGAAGTGGTATTGAAATTTTGCAAAGACTCCCAAGTTTGGATCATTGAAAGGACTCATTAGACTCACAAAACATACTCACAGAAGCTTTTTATTTGAAGGCAGAGGATTTTGCACTTCAAAATAAGTAGAGTGCAGGAAAACATTGGGGGTCCTAGAAACAGCCCACAAGCAAGCTCCCCAGGGTCCTCATAAATATATGAACTGTCCTATATTTACAAATTGAATCTCTGATATCTGCCTGTAGAATTTTAGTTTTTGGAAGAGATCAAAGCAGAAATTTCTGGCACAGTTTGGTCATGTAACCAAGCCAGAATATCTAGCCAGTTAGGTCAGTTGAAAACGATCATTTAAAAAAAATTCTCTTTGGGAGGAGAGGAGATCACGATGGCAGAGTAGAGGGACATGAAGCTCACCTCCTCCCACAAATACATCAAAAATACATCTACATGTGAAAAAATTCTCACCAAATACCTACTGAAAACATGTAGAAAACCTCATACAACCAAAGCTGCAAGAAAGATCCCCATATAACTGGGTAGGATGAAGGGAAAAGGAAGAAGAAGAGGAAGATGGACAGGACATGCACCCCTGAGAGGTATCTTGAAAGAGGAAATATTCCTTCAACTTGAGAACATCCTTCACTGGCTGGGAGGTCTTCTGGGACAGATAGGGAGCTTCATAGGCTCAAGAAGAGAGTGAAGTGAAGGGTGGAAAGAGACCAATACAGATGATTCTGGCCATGTGGCCACTCTTCCCAGCCCTAGACATATGCCTGCTGGTGTACGCATCAAGTGAGTGCTGAAACTCAAGCTTTAACAGACAGACCTGGAGAGAGAGCTCAGTTTGGCTGCACAGAGACAGCTCAAAAGGCCTGGAGTGTGGCCCAGGTCACAACTGGGGATGCACATAGGACAGAGTATGGGTCTGTCATGGCAGCCCCATTGTCAACACAGGAAGGTAGGGCTGTGGATCCTCAAAAGAAGCCTCATTATCGGCATGCTCACAGCAGTGTGCACCTCTGCCCACTATGGGTTTTGCTAAATTTGTGTGTGCACACATGGAAAAGCAGGGCTAAAACCTGAGCTTATTCCAGGGGTGTAGCTTTGGCATGTTTCGTGCCAGTGCTTTGTTATTGCATATGCATACCTAAGGGAGTTCTGAGACAATTACCACTGCTCCCAAAATGGAGGCAGCCCCAAAAGGCTGTGTGAGCCACGGTGATCTTTGTGGACACAAACTGGGTAGAAGTGGCATCACAGATTTGCACTTCTGGTTGACAGCTCCTGGGCAAGAACACACAGTGGCAAATTTCCCAGATGAAGCGTTAACTCACTGCAGCTTAGAACAGGATATGGGGGCTTCTACAACAACAACTGGGGAGCAGACCCTGTCCCTGACAGGATTGTGACAACCACAGAGCAAAGAGGAGGCCCTGCCCAATATACAGGCTCTGCACACCACAACACCAAACACACACCCTATCAAGGGGACAAGGGCTAGCCTACCCTGAGGAAAGATGTAGTAAGCATCCATACCAAAAACAGCCCTCTCACCAAAAATTTTGGACTCTTAGAGTCTATACAGTGTTGTTCCCACATAAAAATATCCCCTCAAGACCACATCAGACAACTGTTTCTCCTACATTCATAGAGTCAGAGAAACATAAGTAAAATGAAAAGGCAGAGGAACTACTCCCAATTAAAAGAACTAGAGAACTCCCCTGAAAGAAAAAACAGAAACAGACTTCTCCAGTATACCAGACCCCAAGTTCAAAAAGAAGGTAATAAAATTTTTGAAAGAATTAAGAAAGACTATTGATAGAAAGACAGATTATAGTAAGGAAGAACTAAAAATTATAAAGAGGAGCCAATCAAAATTAGACAACTAAATGGCCAAGATGAAAACCAAGCCAAAGGCAATAAATAGCAAACTAAATAATGTAGAACAAATAAGTAATCTGGAAGATAGAATAATGGAAATCACAAAATCAGAACAGACAGAAATACAAATTTAAAAAATGAAAGCAACATACAAGATATATGGAATAATATAAAGATTGCCGACCTATGCATAATAGGAATCCCATAAGGAGAATAAAAAGAAAAGAGGATAAAAAATGTATTTGAAGAAATTATGGCTGAAAACTTTCCAAACCTAAAAGGAAACAAATATCCAGGTACAGAATGCACAGAATGTCCCAAACAAGATGAACTCAAACAGACCTACGCCAAGGCATATCATAATTAAAATGACAAAAATTAAAGATAGAGAAAGAATTCTAAAGGCAGCAAGAGAAAAACAGTCAGTTACAAGGGAACCCCCATGAGGCTATCAGCTGATTTCTTTACAGAAACAGTGAATATATCTTGCCACCCCCTATGGTCTGCAAAGTTCTGAAACGGAAAAACCTGCAACCTAGGATACTCTACTTGCAAGATCATCATTTAGAATAGAAGAAGAGATAAAGAATTTCTCAGACAAGCAAAAACTAAAAGAGTACAGCAATACAAAACTTCTCCTAAAGTAAATATTGAAAGGTCTTCACTAAATAGAAAAGAAGAAGAATCTATAGGAAAGGGAAAATCACAATAGGAAAGGTAAATATATACAAGGACTGAAGATCACTTAAATAAGCCAGTACATAGATTAAGAAACAATCATAAAATTCTGTGAAAGCAATTATAACTACAATGAACAGCAAAAAGATAAACATGAATATAAAATAGGACATCAAAATCACAAAATGTGGGGAGGGGAGTAAGAAAATGTGTATCTTTTAGAATGTATTTGAGTTTATATGACTACCAGCCTAAAGCAAGTCAATACACTTATGGGTAATATACTTGAAAATCAGGGTATCCACAAATCAAAAACATACAATAGATCCACAATAAACCAAAAGAAAGGAACTCAAGCATAATACAGAAGAAAATCATCAAACCACAGAAGGAAAAACAAAAAGGAGAAGAAAGGAGCAACAAAGAACTACAAAATCAACTAGAAAACGAGGAGTAAAATGGCAATAAATACATACTTATCAATAATTACTTTAAATGTCAATGGAATAAATGCTCCAATCAAAAGACATAGTCACAGATTGGATAATAAAACAAGAACTTACAATATGCTGCCTACAGGAGACCCACTTTAAGGTGAAAGACACATATATATTAAAAGTGAGGGGATGGAAAAAGATATTTCATGCAAATGGAAATGACAAAAAAGTCAGGGTAGCAATACTCATATAGATAAAATAGACTTTAAAACAAAGGCCATAAAGAAAGACAAAGGACACTATATAATGATAAAAGGATCAATACAAGAAGAGGATATCACACTCATTAACATATATGCTCCAAATATAGGAGTACCTAAATACATAAAACAAATACTAGCATACATAAAGGGAGAAATGGACAGGAATACAATAATAGTAGACTATAACACCCCACAGACATCAATGGACAGTTCTTCCAGACAGAAAATCAATAAGGCAATGGAGATTCTGAATGACACAATAGAACAGTTAGATTTAATTGATATCTACAGGACACTAATTAAACAAAAAGAGCAGAATAGATGTTCTTTTCAAGTGCAAATGGAACATTCTCTAGGATAGGTCATATTCTAGGGCACAAAACAATCCTCAACAAATTTAAGAGGATAGAAATTTTTTCAAGCATTTTTTCCGACCACTATGGCATGAAACCAGAAATCAACCACAGGAAGAAAAATTTTAAAAAATGATTACATGGAGACTAAACAACATGCTACAAAAAACCAATGGGTCAACATGAAATCAAAGAGGAAATTTTAAAAATACCTCAAGACAAATGACAATGAAAACACAACCACACAAAATCTATGGGATGCAGCAAAATCAATTCTAAGCAGTAAATTTATAGGGATATAAGACTTCCTCAAAAAAATAAGAAAAATCCCAAATAAACAACCTAATCTACCATCTAAAAGAATTAGAAAAGAGGAGAACAAAGCCTAATATTAGAAGAAGAAAAGAAATAATAAAGCTCAGAGAGAAAAAAATAGAATAGAAATTAAAAAATAAAAAGGAGGGCTTCCCTGGTGGTGCAGTGGTTGGGAGTCCGCCTGCCGATGCAGGGGGCATGGGTTCGTGCCCCAGTCCGGGAGGATCTCACATGCCATGGAGCAGCTGGGCCCGTGGGCTGTGGCCACTGGGCCTGCATGTCCGGAGCCTGTGCTCCGCAACGGGAGAGGCCACAACAGTGAGAGGCCTGTGTAACGCAAAAAACAAACAAACAAAAAAACCAACAAAAAGCAAAAAGGAAACCTATAGAATATGAGAAAATATTTGCAAACCAAGAGACTGACAAGGGGTTAATTTCCAAAATACACAAACTGCTCATAATGATACAACTCAATACGAAAAAAATAAATAAACCCTATCAAAAAACGGGCAGAAGACCTGAAGAGACATTTCTCCAAAGAAGACATACAGATGGTCAATAGGCACAAGAAAAAATACTGAACAACACTAATTATTGAAGGAATGCCAATCAAAACTACAATGAGGTATCACCTCATACCAGTCAGAATGGCCATCATCAAAAAGTCTACAAATAATAATTGCTGGAGAGGATGTGGAGAAAAGGGAGCCCTCCTACACTGTTGGTGTGAATATAATTTGGTGCAGCCACTATGGACACCAGTATGGAAAGTTCCTTAGGAAAACTAAAAATAGTTACCATATGATCCAGAAATCCCACTCCTGGGCATATATCTGGAAAAGACAAAAACTCTAATTTGAAAAGGCACATGTGTCCCAATGTTTATAGCAGCACTATTTACAATAGCCAAGACATGGAAGCAACCTAAACGTTCATCAATAGATAAGAAGATGTGATATATATATATAGATACAATGGAATATTAGTCATAAAAAGGAATCAAATAATGCCATTTGCAGCAACATGGATGGACCTAGAGATTATCATACGAAGTGAAGTAAGTCAGCGAAAGAAAATTATATATATATAATTTTATTTTATATATTAAAAATTTTTGTGTAGAATGGAAAAATGATAAAATGAACTTATTTACAAAACAGAAAAAACTCACAGACATAAAAAACAAATTTATGGTTACCAAAGAGGAAAGGGGGGGAGGAATAAATTAGGAGTATGAGATTAACAGATACACACTACCATATATAAAATAGATAAACAATAAGGATTTACTGTAGAGCATGAGGAAGTATATTCAATATCTTATAATAACCTATAATGGAAAAGAATTGAATACAAGAATATTTACATATATAAAGGACATATAACTTTGCTGTACACTTGAATCTAACACAATATTATAAATCAACTGTACCTAATTTTAAAAACTGTATCAAAGACCTAACTGTAAGGGGTAAAGCTATAAAATTAGAAGGAACCCAAGGCATGAAGTTTAGTGACCTTGATTTAGGCAAAGCTTTCTTAGACATCTAAATCTCAAGCTACCAAAAATATTAAACTGGATTTCAAAATAATTGTTTTTGGAGGTTATCATCTGTGGAGTTCTGATTTTAAGCATCACATCATGAATCCCAGTGCCCTTACTATGCCCAAAAGTTAAAAAAAAAAAAATCCCCAAAACCCAGACATCTAAATATCTCCAGAACTTTTCCAGTCCAGCTATAAATCAATTATATATCTATACACTGTATGAAACACCCTTTGATGGCAGCCTTCTAAAGCTTCCTTGTGCCAAGATGTGCACTCACTAAGTCTCTTGAGCTTAAATGCCATTTTTTTCTTTCACTTTGCCACCAGGTGATTTGTATTCAACAATGATCTAAGCATTAGTAGTGTGACATAGCTTTTGTCAAATTTAGTTTGTTAAGCATAGAACTGCTAACAAAATAGGTCTTTGTATGGTGTCTTTAGACCTATGTCATTGTGTAATATAATTAGGCAAAGATATTTGTGTAAAGTAATTAGAACTTTTGGTTTTAAGGTGTACTATGTAGTAAATAATTTGACTTGGTTATTAGCATAAGGTAATCAGGCCTAAGTTTTTGTATTAAGTGAGATGATTTTTGGTTTGAAGATATAATATTTGGTAATAACTAAACTTTGTTTTTTATATAATGTCATTAGACACTTTGCTTTGGAAACATAAAATCTAGTAAATATGGTTACATTAACCTGCTTATTCTTTTGCCACATGCTTTGCTATTACTATTGCTTATCTATATCATTGGTTATCAAATTTTACCATAAAAGGCTACATGATAAGCATTTTACCTTTTTTGGGGGGCGAACTACAATTTCTAGTGCACATTATTCTTTTGCAATTTTTACAAACATTTATAAATGACAAAAACTTCCTTAGGGCATAACCCATATGACCTGTTAGGCTCATTGACAATGGTTCGATGATTTCTGTATGTATAAAGACATTTTTCATGTATTTTTCTTTTGTACTTGATTGTCTCATTTCAGCTGAATTTAGGAGAGACTTTTCCATAGGAAAAGCAGGGGGCATAGGCCCAAGAAATCTCCAATCCAAACAGTCTCTGAGAGGTAATTGTTAGAGATCTGCTAGACTGATGAACAGTTTGAAAAATTACAATTAGCCAAATTATGCCTTGTACCCTGCAATGCCTTTAGAAGAACACTTCGTGTAGCATTAATTTGCAAAATCAAAAGTCCTCATCAAAAGTAAATGCAGACATAGAGAATGGACTTAAGGACACGGGGAGGGGGAAGGGTAAGCTGGGACGGAGTGAGAGAGTGGCATGGACTTATATATACTACCAAATGTAAAATAGATAGCTAGTGGGAAGCAGCAGCATAGCACAGGGAGATCAGCCGGGTGCTTTGTGACCCTCTAGAGGGGCAGGATAGGGAGGGTGGGAGGGAGACGCAAGAGGGAGGAGATATGGAGATGTATGTATGTGTATAGCTGATTAACTTTGTTATAAAGCAGAAACTAACACACCATTGTAAAGCAATTATACTCCAATAAATATGTTTTAAAAAAAAAAAGTAACTTACTGTACAAAGTATCCAACTTTTGGCCAAGAGCATTGCAACAATATTCATCTATATGTCATATACATTTTAAAATTATCAATTTGGTCATACTTTTCCTCTTTACTGATTAAGTTTACATACTTTTCAATTAGTCTATATTGTTCATTTCACCAATAATAATAACTTTTCAAAGTCTAGGATTTAATAGATAAAATCATCAACTTAAATATAAATCCAGTTGTCAAGTTATTGATAGTACAACCAATTTAAAAAATGATATAAACTTATCCTATACATTAATCTTGCCAATAATAATACATTTTTGTAAGCAATGAATACATTAAGAAAAATTCCTTGCACTAAAATTATTAAGATGCAAGAATTTATGTGTCACAAAAACACCCAGAGAAAATATTCCTACAGCTCCAGCAAAGCTGATTACAACTTTTGTGTGACTGTTGGATTCTTCTTTTTTAGGTATAAATTGGGCTCTTGATGTCAATCTAAGACCAAGGCAAATTGTTTTGTGGGGCTATTAGATGATTCCAAGAATACAGCTCCCTCAAATACTCAGGGCAATACGTGTCCTTATGAAGCTCCAAAGGGATAAAACTCTTTCCAGTGAGTTAACAAGCAGAACAGACCACCAAAGATGTTGGTTCTATAAGAGTTGGAGAATTTGAGATACTCCTCAAAAATGTGTCACTCACTGTGGCTGAGGTATTAAATAGTAATATCCAAACCCTAGGTGCTCAATGATCCAAACCAGTATCCTTATTTCAAGTATAAATTTAAAAATAGGCTTGTAATGGGTGGGGAAGGGAGGTGGTTGTATATGAAATATTTAAAATATAATAGTCCATGAATCATTGGGACATGTCTTCTGTTAGAGAAAAATTATGCCACGTGTATTACTTGTTGTAATTTTATTATTTTCATAGTGATTTATTGTTTGCATAGCAATTATTTTTTGTCAATACAGGATATGAGCTTAAATTTCAAAAATATGTGTAATGGTATTTACTCCAATTTCTTATCCAGATACTCTACATTCACTCAGTATTTTGAACATGAGATAAGGTCTTATATGAGTTAATTTTAAGACCACTGTATCTAATATTAGAAAATGTCTGTGTTTATTATTACCTATTTGCACATATAAGCCTGCTTTAGTATTTGAAAATATAGACTATAAAAATAATTTTATTTTTTTGCTGTTCTTTTTAATAGAAGGATAGTTATATTTTTTGTGAATGTAATACTATATAGAAAATTCTAAGTTTAAATTTAAAACCTAAGTGTACTACAATATGATCTTTATCTTAGATTTTTTAATATCACTTGAAGGTTTAAATTTATAACTTAAATATTTTTTATAAATTTACGTAGATTTTAGAATTTTAATTTATGCACTTTGTAATTATTTAGAACATTAAGTTTTTGGATTCTACGTACTGTTTTAATTGTTATGCTGATTGGCATTATATTTTTAGTGTTTAAACATCATAATTTGATTATGTAAAATTATTGTAAATGGGAATTCATGCTTAAAGAATATTCTATTATGTTTTTCAGTAGAGGAAGTAAATGTGTTGAGGCATGACATAACCTTTCCTTTATAGGTTTCCATTTCAACTAGAATTAATGGCATTCTAATACCAATGATCTTAAACTCACTCACACATACACAGGTCTTTAAAGAAATAAAGAAATATCCATATTATTCTAAAGAGTCATACTGGAAACGTTCATTGATATTTTCTGAAATATGCCTAATTTAATACGTTACAATACTCTGCCTTTAAAAATGGTTATGGGGCAGGATTTCAGAATGGTGATAAGAAGAGCTCAGCAGAACTTCTCCCCAGTGAAACAACCATTTAGCTCGTAATATTATATGACAAAACCACCAACTATTTAAAGTCTGTGGAAACTTTTCTAAAGGCATGCAGTATATGGAGAAATGTTTTTTCAAGAAAATCTACTAACTCTCAGTAAGGGTAATGAGAATCTGTGGCATTTGAGCTATGAACTATTTCTCATGTTGACTCCCATCTCAGTGTGATGGAAGCTCTACTCTGGGTGGATATGACCAAGAAGATGGGGTTCCCACTTACCTCAGCTCCAAATCTAGGACTATATTTTTATCCCAGGAGGAGCAGGACATTAGCATTCTCACCCCCTCCTTAGCTCTTGAGTTTTAGAAGCTGTAATTCAGGCAGCTATGAAAGAAAGGACAAAGCTTCCCTTTCACAAGCCAGGTAGATATAGTAAATCTGATTAAATTTATAATAATTACAAAGAATGAATTAGTAAATTTAAATATTAAAAAAAACCCAGGTCTAGATGGCTTCACAGGTGAATTCTACCATTTAAAACATAATTAATTGTAATCCTTCACAAATCCTTCCATAAAACAGAATAGTCACAAGCAGTCCCCAACTCATTCTATGAGGCCCATATTACCCCACTACCAAAATCAGAAAAAGATGCAGAAGAAATGAGGGGTATAGACCAATATCTCTTATGAATATGAACACACTAGTGTCCTTAGCAACATACTAGCAAATGTAATCCATCAACATATAACAAAAATTATACATCATGACCAAGTAGGGTTTATACCAGGTATGCAAAGTTGTTTAAACATTAGAAAATCAATTCATTTAATACACTATATTAATAGAATAGAGTACAAGAAACCCATGATTGGTTATATATCTAAGAAGAAATAGCATTTGACAAGATCCAAAAAGCTTTCATGGAAAGAAAAGAAACAGTCAAAACACTAGAAATATAAGAAAAATCATCAACATTTTAAAAGGCATCTAAGAAAACAATCTAGTATCATCATTAATGGTGAAAGAATGTTTCCCTCTTAAGATCAGGAAAAATCCATGGATGTCTACTCTCTACTTTCATCCAGCATTCACTAGAGGATCTATCCAGAGCAATTAGACACACACACACACACAAAAAGCATATGAGACACTCAGAATAGAAAAGAAGAAAACAATCTCTATTCACAGAAGACATGATATTCTATATAGCAAATCCTAAGGAAAACACTAAATACTATAGACTAGTTTAAAAAAGTTATAGGATAAAAGTCAATAAAATCAATTGTATTTATATAAGGTAGCAATAAATACTCCGTAAATGAAATGTGAATAATAATGTACAATAATATTACAAAGAATGAAATACTAGGAATAAAATTAATAGATGAATTGCAAAACTTGTATACTAATAACTACAAAACAAGTGCTAAAAGAAATTAAAGATCCATTCCTCCAAAAACAAGGAAGGCATGAATCAGAAGGCAATACTGTGAAGATATTACTCTCCAAATTGATCTATAGATTCAACTTAGTCTGTGCAATGTCAGTTGGCTTTTCTTTTTCCAGAAATGCTCTTTACTGAGAAGACTAGAAAATAATTTTTAAAAAGAAACATAAAGTCCGAGGAGTTACAGTCCTGATTACAAAGCTTATTACATAGCCACAATAATCAAAACAGGGTAGTCATGGTAATAGGTTTTTTTTGGTTTTTATTTCCAAAAAATGGTGCCAGTACAATTGGATTTCCAAGTGCAAAAGAATGAAGATGGACCTCTACCCCATACCATACATAAGAATTAAATAAAAATGAATCACATTCCTATTTGTTAGAGCTAAAACTGTAAAGCCCTTAGAAGAAAACTTTGGAGTATATCTTTGTCATCTTGGATTTTGAGTTAGGCTAGAGAGGAAAGGAGAGGAGAGGAGAGGGAGAGACAGAGAGAAAAAAAGAAACAAGGAGGATACTACAGTGCCTTTTAGGACCTAGTCATGGAGTCACACACCATCACTTCTGCTTTCTTCTATTTGTGAAAATGGAGGCATGAAGTCCAACCCGCACTTAAGTGGAGGGGAAATAAGCTCTGCTTCTTAAAGGGAGGAGTATCCAAGAATCTGGGGTCATGTCTTAATACCTCTTCATCTGCATGATTTTCCCAGCTAACTGTCAGATCCTGGGACCAATCTGCAGGGCTGCAAGTCCATTTGGCTCCAGTGCAACCCTTCACTTGTAGCTGGGCCTCTCCATCTGTCCTTGTTGGTCACCAACAGGAGGAGGGTGAGAGGAGGGCAAAACTTTCAAAACAGTCTCCTGATGAAAAGGGGAAAAGAGAGTGAAAGAAGGGAAATACTTAAGCCCATGAAGTCTCCCTAACTTCTTCTCATGCTTAACCCAGCTCAACTCTGTCACAGGTGGGTAGACTGTTGGGGTCAGGGATCTCTGCCTAGGCAGCTGAAGATGCCCCTTCATGCAAAGGTGAACAGACAGCTGGGCTCCCTCACTAGCTAAGCGTATACTAAGCACATAAGCTTCCAGGGCCCGGGATTCAACTTTATGCTACCACAAAACTAGGAACCACTATGCACCCAACCCTTTGAGTTGCAATGAAACTTTAAAGACCAAGGGCCTGCTGAACATCCTGGCCCATGTGAAACTCCCAGCAGAGATTTCAACCAAACAAACTAGAGTCTAGAGGAAGGAGCAGAAGCTCTAGGGGAAACGTAGGAGAAATTCCACAAATGGAGCGATGGAAGTGGGGCATAAGGTAGGCAGAGCGCCTTGACCTAGAGGCTCTGGCCTCTGCCAGTCAGAGGGCCTCTAGATTCACTCTTTGGCAACCCACACAGATCCTATTGGTGGAGGATTTTCAATTTGGAGAGGGAGCAGCAGGGATATTAAGTTTTAAAAATGATATCATGGTGGCTGTTCAGAGAAGTTGTCGGTAAGGACGATGGTCTTGTATCAACCTCTGTCTCCTTTATTTCTAAAATTGCTTGGGAGTGGCATTTTGGATTCCTATCTCCCTTGGGATTCTGGCCTAGTTAGAGCCCAGAGACTAAAGACCTCCTTCTGGGCCCCACGAGGGTCTGAGTAAAGTGAAGAGGATATGGTGTTGTCCCCAGGGCAGGCAGGACCCAGAGAGGGCAACAGGGCCACTGTGAGTTGGGGGACTGGTGGCCACTGAGGGTGGCAGTCTTCCTTAAGTAGTCCCACTATTTACTTTTTGGTCAATAATTAGAAAGATTTTTGGAAAAAGAGAACATATGGAATCTGGCCCAAATGAGAAAGGCTCAGGTGACTTACTGGATCAAGTAGGCAAGTCACACAAATGTCAGTCTTCAAGACAATGAACTGGGCTGGATGGTGCTAGAGGCAGCCCGACCCCAGAAAGCCTGTTTGTCCTGGGAGAGCCCTGGCCATGCACATGGCCAAAAGCCCTAAGGCTGTGAGCTGCCAAAGCAGCGCCGCTGGCCCGCCCTCCCTGAGCAGAGTGGGTGGGAAATGGGGATCCATCAGACCCTGGACAGAGCCTGTGAAGCTGGGGCCAGCTCCTTCCCTGGGAGTAGTTTTCAGTTTTTGAATTATTTTTTCCTCCCTCTCCTGCTGCCCAAACATAGTGACTCCTTTTGGGAGCAGTTGAGACTTTGTGTTCAATGGTGAGATTGCACCCCTTATTGATGTTCAAAAAGTGTTCAACGGGCTCCTGGTGGCAGAGCTGGTTGATACAACCTCACTGGAAAGTGGTTTGGCAGAATCTACCAAAGCGGCACACACTGGATGTCCCAGGAATTCCACTCTTACCCAAGGAAAACAAGTGCTTACGTTCACCCAAAGACATGAACCAGAATGTTCCCATCACCCATAGATGTGGAGGAGAATGTTCCCAGCAGCTTTCTTCCTAAGAACTGGGACATACACAAACGTCCATAAAAGGTAGAATGGATCAAGGGTGGTATATACACACAAAGGAAAACTACACTGCAATGAATATACCAGAGGCCAACTAGCCAGGGCAACATGGATGGATCGGACATATAACCTTGAGAGAAAGAGACCAGACAAAAAGTGTATACTGCATGGCTCCATTTACGTGAAATCCAGGGACAGGCAAAACCATTCTGGAGGACAGAAATCAGGATGGGGCTCTCTTGGGTGGGGTGATGACAGGGAGAGGTTAAGAGCCTTCAGGGGTGGGAAGTTTTTTTATCTCAGTGGTGGTTACACAGATATATCTTTCAGATGTGTGCACATCACTGTATGTGTGCTCTGCCTAGAAAGAAAGATATTTCAAGTGGTAATCAGGTTTCCTGCATATTCTGGCTCTTCCTGGAGCTTTTAGAAATGTTTCCTCTACAATGAAAAAGTGATCTTTCCATAAAGAAACAGTACAGATGTCGCTTTACCTCCTGGACTTTAGAGTCTTTTCAGGAAAATATAATCTGAAGGGAGTGACATTCTAGTAGCAGAACTTTCTCCCTCTAAGGTGGTGAGCCCTGCCCCGTCCCTCTGTGTCCCTCTGTGTCAAGGTTTGTCCAGCAAATACTTTCAACTTTCAGATGTCATCTTCCGAGGAAAGAGTTCTTATTATGTTCTAATTACCTTGACTGTTGGAAACAGGAAACAAATAGCTAAGCTATTGAACTTGGGGAAAAAAAAGAAGAGAACCACTTCCTACCAATATTTTTAGTTTCAAAAAGATCACTGCCTAATCTCCCCAGGGCTATTAGGTACATTAAAAAATCTGCCTAATTATATGTTTTAACAGGAAACCAAAGAAAGGACCAAGAAAGTGTAGTTTCAATCTTTTGGATAAATAGAAATAAATGTGTGAGTATAAGCTATAAATAAATACATCTTCTATTTTAAAACGCCTAATCACATATTTGCTTAAGGAACTTCTGCACATCATGGTAAAAATAATATATGTCATATATTTTCCTCTGAAAGATGTGAACATACAAATACATAGAAAGCACTCCATTTTAAAAAAAAAAGTGTAATGAATTCTGGCCAATGGAGCTCCATTTTATTCACAAATTTTTATGGTTTGTGTAAGCAATCTAGGCAAAGGAACATTGTGAAAGAGATTGTACTGAAAAAATTCCCAGAAATAGGAGCGCTTGTCTTTCTGCTGAGGGCTTTATATTACAGCCATTGACCCATCACCCCCACTTCTGCTGCAGAGAGAATTTCTTCTCTGGGGAATGATGAAAAGTGAATCCCACTGATTTCTCATTGTTCTTGTAAAATATATGTTACGCCTATAAGCCCAGAGAATGGGCCCCCCATCAGAAGCATTTCCCTGTCGTTCTGCTGCTAACCTCTGTGATACTGGATACTACATGAAAACTAAGAAAGCAATGAAGATCGACGTGAAAAGGCTGGGAAACAAAATCTGTATATTTTATTTCAAAGGGAAAGTCTTCATCAATGTCTCTCCCTGGCCTTTGGAGACACATTGAACATAGGCATACTTTTAATCAAGTAAATTAAACTTGCCTTAAAACGATATGAAGCAGCTGACTTGCATTTTGCTAAAGAGATCAGCTTAGATGAGTAGAAGCACACCAGGTCTATGGAAACAGAACACTGGGCAGGAAATAACAGTACTCCCACCATTTTAAGGAAACAAGCTGCAAACCAATAGAACCCTATATCAACAGCTAAGAAGTAAAGGAATGCATTTTTTAAGGGGCAACCAGGTGTAGATTCCCAATCACTTTTGTGCAAAGGAGAGAGTCTTAACAGTGGCTTCACCTGGTTTTCTGTACCTTTCAAAACGCATCTGTCCCTCCCACCATTTTAATGAAATAATCAGCAAAGCAACAGAACACTATATCAATGGTTAAGAAATCAAGGAAAGCATTTTTAAAGGTGTAGACTCCTAATCACGTTTGTGCAAAGGATAGAGTCGTAAGAGTGGCTTTACCTGGTTTTCTGTCTCCCTCAAAGCACATGGCTTTAGCAAAAGTAAATGGTGTATTTTTGTTTTGTTTTGTTTTTTTTACATTCTTTCCAATATTTATTTCTTTTCTGCTTATTGTAGCTTTGACAACACATTAATTTTTATGGAGATGAGAATGCATCTATCAACATTCAAGACATTTCTTGAACACTTATTTTATGCACAAGAATATTTTATGCCAACATCTCCCCATATCAGCGATAAATTATAGTTATCCTGATGGTATGCTTGCTTATTTCTTTTTTTATTTTTCAATATTGTTTCCCATCTAGCCACTTAGAGAACTTGGAAATTGTTTAAGAGATGAATTACAATAAAACACAACAAATATATTATCTTTGGATCACATTACTTTCATATACATCAAAGCAGCAATATGATACTTTTTAAAATATAAGTACTCTTTGTAAAGTTTTTGTTTGTGTTTCACTTTTTAAATATTTTTCTGTTTTTTTTAAACATCTTTATTGGAGTATAATTGCTTTAAAATGGTGTGTTAGTTTCTGCTTTATAACAAAGTGAATCAGCTATATGTATGCATACATCTCCATATCTCCCCCCTCTTGCGTCTCCCTCCCACCATCCCTACCCCACCCCTCTAGGTGGTCACAAAGCACTCAGCTGATCTCCCTGGGCTATGTGGCTGCTTCCCACTAGCTATCTATTTTACATTTGATAGTATATATAAGTCCATGCTACTCTCACTTCGTCCCAGCTTACCGTTCCCCCTCCCTGTATCCTCAAGTCCATTTTCTACATCTGCGACTTTATTCCTGTCCTGCCCCTAGGTTCTTCTGAACCTTTTTCTTTTTGTTTTTTTTTAGATTCCATATATATGTGTTAGCATATGGTATTTGTTTTTCTCTTTCTGACTTACTTCACTCTGTATGACAGACTCTAGGGGTCCATCCACCTCACTACAAATAACTCAATTTCGTTTATTTTTATGGCTGAGTAATATTCCACTGTATATACGTGTCACTTCTTCTTTATCCATCTGTCGATGGACACTTAGGTGGCTTCCAGGTCCTGGCTATTGTAAATAGAGCTGCAATGAACATTGCTGTACATAACTCTTTTTGAATCATGGTTTTCTCAGGGAATATGTCCAGTAGTGGGATGGCTGGGTCGTATGGTAGTTTTATTTTTAGTTTTTTAAGGAACCTCCATACTGTTCTCCATAATGGTTGTATCAATTTACATTCCCACCAACAGTGCAAGAGGTTTCCCTTTTCTCTACACCCACTGTAGCATTTATTGTTTGCAGATTTTTTGATGATGGCCATTCTGACTGGTGTGAGGTGATACCTCATTGTAGTTTTGATTTGCATTTCTCTAATGACTAGTGATGTTGAGCATTCTTTCATGTGTTTGTTGGTAATCTATAAATCTTCTTTGGAGAAATGGCTCTTTAGGTCTTCTGCCCATTTTTGGATTGGGTTGTTTTTGGATATTGAGCTGCATGAGCTGCTTGTAAATTTTGGAGATTAATCCTTTGTCACTTGCTTCATTTGCAAATATTTTCTCCCATTCTGAGGGTTGTCTTTTCATCTTGTTTATGGTTTCCTTTGCTATGCAAAAACGTTTAGGTTTCATTAGGTCCCATTTGTTTATTTTTGTTTTTATTTCCATTCCTCTAGGAGGTGGGTCAAAAAGGATCTTGCTGTGATTTATGTCATAGAGTGTTCTGCCTTTCTTTTCCTCTGAAAGTTTTATAGAGCCTGGACTTATAATTAGGTCTTTCATCCATTTTGAGTTTATTTTTGTGTATGGTATTAGGGAGTATTCTAATTTCATTCTTTTACATGTAGCTGTCCAGTTTTCCCAGCACCACTTATTGAAGAGACTGTCTTTTCTCCATTGTATATGCTTGCCTCCTTTGTCATAGATTAGTTGACCATAGGGGAGTGGGTTTATCTCTGGGCTTTCTATCCTGTTCCATTGATCTATATTTCTGTTTTTGTGCCAGTACCATACTGTCTTGATTACTGTAGCTTTGTAGTGTAGTCTGAAGTCAGGGGGGGTCTGATTCCTCCAGCTTCGTATTTCTTTCTCAAGATTGCTTTGGCTATTCGGGGTCTTTTGTGTTTCCATACAAATTGTGAAATATTTTGTTCTAATTCTGTGAAAAATGCCAGTGGTAGCTTGATAGGGATTGCACTGAATCTGTAGATTGCTTTGGATAGTATAGTCATTTCAAAATGTTGATTCTTCCAATCCAAGAACATGGTATAACTCTCCATCTGTTTGTATCATCTTTAATTTCTTTCATCAGTGTCTTATAGTTTTCTGCATACAGGTCTTAGGTAGGTTTATTCCTAGGTATATTATTCTTTTTGTTGCAATGGTAAATGGGAGTGTTTCCTTAATTTCTCTTTCAGATTTTTCATCATTAGTATATAGGAATGCAAGAGATTTCTGTGCATTAATTTTGTATCCTGCTACTTTACAAAATTCATTGATCAGCTCTAGTAGTTTTCTGGTAGAATCTTTAGGATTCCCTATGTATAGTGTCATGTCGTCTGAAAACAGTGACAGCGTTACTTGTTTCTAAATTGGATTCCTTTTTTATTCTTTTTCTTATCTGATTGCTGTGGTTAAAACTTCCAAAATTATGTTGAATAATAGTGGTGAGAGTGGGCCACCTTGATTGTTCCTGATCCTAGTGGAAATAGTTTCAGTTTTTCACCCTGGAGAACGACGTTGGCTATGTGTTTGTCATATATGGCCTTTATTATGTTGAGGTAAGTTCCCTCTATGTCTACATTCTGGAGCGTTTTTATCATAAATCGCTGTTGAATTTTTTCTAAAGCTTTTTCTGCATCTATTGACATGATCATCTGTATTTTATCCTTCAATTTGTTAATATGGTGTATCACATTGGTTGATTTGCGTATATTGAAGAACACTTGCATTACCTGGATATACCCCCCCTAGATCATGGTGTATGATCCTTTTAATGTGCTGTTGGA
The DNA here is from genome assembly GCF_059928025.1 of Delphinapterus leucas. Lineage (NCBI taxonomy): Eukaryota > Metazoa > Chordata > Mammalia > Artiodactyla > Monodontidae > Delphinapterus > Delphinapterus leucas. The sequence continues at coordinate 13,233,879 of NC_143129.1, read as the reverse complement.
TTCTGTTTGCTAGTATTTTGTTGAGGATTTTTCCATCTATGTTCATCAGTGATATTGGCCTGTAGTTTTCTTTTTTGTGACATCTTTGTCTAGTTTTTGTATTAGTGTGATAGTGGCCTCCTAGAATGAGTTTGGGAGTGTTCCTCCCCCTGCTATATTCTGAAAGAGTTTGAGAAGGACAGGTGTTAGCTCTTCTGTAAATGTTTGATAGCGTTTTCCTGTGAAGTCATCTGGTCCTGGGATTTGTTTGTTGGAAGATTTTAAATCAGTTTCAATTTCAGTGTTTGTGATTGGTCTGTTTATATTTTCTATTTCTTCCTGATTCAGTCTCGGAAGGTTGTGCTTTTCTAAGAATTTGTCCATTTCTTCCAGGTTGTCCATTGTATTGGCATGTAGTTGCTTGTAGTAATCGCACATGATCCTTTGTATTTCTGCAGCATCAGTAGTTACTTCTCCATCTTCATTTCTAATTCTATTGATTTGAGTTTTCTCCCTTTTTTTCTTGATGAGTCTGGTTAATGGTTTATCAATTTGGTTTATGTTCTCAAAGAACAAGCTTTTAGTTTTATTGATCTTTGCTATCATTTCCTTCATTGCTTTTTCATTTGTTTCTGATCTGATCTTTATGATTTCTTTCCTCCTGTTAAATTTGGTTTTTTTTGTTGTTGTTCTTTTTTCTCTAATTTCTTTAGGTGTAATGTTAGATTGTTAATTTGAGATGTTTCTTGTTTCTTGAGGTAGGATTGTATGGCTATAAACTTCCCTCTTAGAACTGCGTTTGCTGCATCCCATAGGTTTTGGGACGTTGTGTTTTCATTGTCATTTGTTTCTAGGTAGTTTTTGATTTCCTCTTTGGTTTCTTCAGTGATCTCTTGGTTATTAAGTAGTGTACTGTTTAGCCTCCATGTGTTTGTATTTTTTACAGATTTTTTTTCCTGTAATTGATATCTAGTGTCATAGTGTTGTGCTCAGAAAAGATACTTGATATGATTTCAATATTCTTAAATTTACCAAGGCTTGATTTGTGACCCAAGATATGCTCTATCCTGGAGAATGTTCCATGAGTACTTTAGAAGAAAGTGTATTCTGTTGCTTTGGGATGGAATGTCCCATAAATATCAATTAAGTCCATCTTGGTTAATGTATCATTTAAAGCTTATGTTTCCTTATTTATTTTCATTTTGGATGATCTCTCCATTGGTGAAAGTGGGGTGTTAAAGACCCCTACTGTGATTTTGTTACTGTTGATTTCCCCGTTTATGACTGTTACTATTTGCCTTCTGTATTGAGGTGCTTCTATGTTGGGTGCATAAATATTTACAAATGTTATATCTTCTTCTTGAATTGATCTCTTGATCATTATGTAAGTGTCCTTCTTTGTCTCTTGTAATAGTCTTTATTTTAAAGTCTATTTTGTCTGATATGAGTATTGCTACTCCAGCTTTCTTTTGATTTCCATTTGCATGGAATATCTTTTTCCATCCCCTCACTTTCAGTCTGTATGTGTCCCTAGGTCTGAAGTTGGTCTCTTGTAGACAGCAAATATATGGGTCTTGTTTTTGTATCCATTCAGCCAGTCTATGTCTTTTAGTTGGAGCAGTTAATCCATTTACATTTAAGGTAATTATTGATATGTATGTCCCTATTCCCATTTTCTTAATTGTTTTTGGTTTTTTATTGTAAGTCTTTTCCTTCTCTTATGTTTCCTGCCTAGAGAAGTTCCTTTAGCATTTGTTGTAAAGCTGGTTTGGTGGTGCTGAATTCTCTTTGCTTTTGCTTGTCTGTAAAGGTTTTAATTTCTCCATCAACTCTGAATGAGATCCTTGCTGGGTAGAGTAATCTTGCTTGTAGGTTTTTCTCCTTCATCACTTTAAATATGTCCTGCCACTCCCTTCTGGTTTGCAGAGTTTCTGCTGAAAGATCAGCTGTTAACCTTATGGGGATTCCCTTTTATTTTATTTGTTGTTTTCCCCTTGTTGCTTTTAATATATTTTCTTTGTATTTAATTTTTGATAGTTTGATTAATATGTGTCTTTGCGCATTTTTCCTTGGATTTATCCTGTATAGGGCTCTCTGCACTTCCTGGACTTGTTTAACTCTTTCCTTTCCCATATTAGGGAAGTTTTCAACTATAATCTCCTTAAATATTTTCTCAGTCTCTTTCTTTTTCTTTTCTTCTTCTCAGACCCCTATAATTCGAATGTTGGTGCATTTATTGTTGTCCCAGAGGTCTCTGAGACTGTCCTCAATTCTTTTCATTCTTTTTTAAAATTCTGCTCTGCAATAATTATTTCCAATATTTTATCTTCCAGGTCACTTATCCATTCTTCTGCCTCAGTTATTCTGCTATTGATTCCTTGTAGAGAATTTTTCATTTCATTTATTGTGTTGTTCATCACTGTTTGTTTGCTCTTTAGTTCTTCTAGGTCCTTGTTAAAGTTCCTTGTACTTTCTCCATTCTATTTCCAAGATTTTGGATCATCTTTACAATAATTACCTTGAATTCTTTTTCAGGTAGACTGCTTATTTTCTCTTCCTTTGTTTGGTCTGATGGGTTTTTACGTTGCCTCTTCATCTGCTGTGTGTTTCTCTGTCTTCTCATTTTGCTTAACTTAGTGTGTTTGGGGTCTCCTTTTCACAGACTGCAGGTTCATATTTCCCGTTGTTTTTATTGTCTGCCCCCAGTGGCTAAGGTTGTTTCAGTGTGTTGTGCAGGTTTCCTGGTGTAGGGGACTGGTGCCTGTGTTCTGGTGGATGAGCCTGGATCTTGTCTTTCTGGTGGGCAGGACCATGTCCGGTGTTGTGTTTTGGAGTATCTGTGACCTTATTATGATTTTAGGCAGCCTGTCTGCTAATGGCTGTGGTTTTGTTCCTGTATTGCTAGTTGTTTGGTATAGGGTGTACAGCACTGTAACTTGCTCATCGTTGAGTGGAGCTAGGTCTCAGCATTGAGATGGAGATCTCTTGGAGAGCTTTCACCGTTTGATATTATGTGGAGCCAGGAGGTCTCTGGTGAACCAATGTCCTGAACTCGGCTCTCCCACCTCAGAAGCACAGGCCTGACACCCGGCAAGATCACCAAGACCCTGTCAGCCACACAGCTCAGAAGCAAAGGGAGAGAAAAGGAAAGAAAGAAAAAATAAATAAATAAAATAGTTATTAAATAAAAAATAATTATTAAAAATAAAAAAATTTAAAAATAATTTTAAATAAGAAAAAAAAAGAAAGTAAGAAGAGAGCAACCAACCATTAAACAAATCCACCAATGATAACAAGTGCTAAAAACTATTCTTAAAAAAGAAAAAAAAAAGGACAGACAGAACCCTAGGATAAATGGTAAAAGCAAAGCTATACAGACAAAATCACACAAAGAAAGATATACATATACAGTCACAAAAAGAGAAAAAGGAAAAAATATATATATATATATCTTTGCTCCCAAAGTCCACTGCCTCAATTTTGGGATGATTTGCTGTCTATTCAGGTATTCCACAAATGCAGGGTACATCAAGTTGATTGTGGATATTTAATCTGCTGCTCCTTAGGCTGCTGGGAGAAGTTTCCCTTTCTCTTCTTTTTTCACACAGCTCCTGAGGTTCATCTTTGGATTTGGCCCTGCCTCTGTGTGTAGGTCACCTGAGGACAACTGTTCTTCACTCAGACAGGACGGGGTTTACGTAGCAGCTGATTAGGGGGCTCTGGCTCACTCAAGCCGGGGAGAGGGAGGGGTATGGAATGTGGGGCAAGCCTGTGTCGGCAGAGTCCAGCATGACGCCACAGCCAGAGGCACACACGCAGTGTCTTCTCCTGAGGAAGCTGTCCCTGGATCACGGGACCCTGGCAGTGGCGGGCTGCACAGGCTCCTGGCAGAGGAGGTGTGGATAATGACTTGTGCTTGCACACAGGCTCCTTGGTGGCTGTAGCAGCAGTCTTAGCATCTCATGCCTTTCTCTGGGGTCCGCACTTATAGCCGTAGCTTGCACTCCTCTCTGGAGTTCGTTTAGGTGGTGCTCTGAATCCCCTCTCCTCACACACCCCTAAACAATTGTCTCTTGCCTTTTAGGCAGTTCCAGACTTTTTCCCGGACTCCCTCCTGGCTAGCTGTGGCACACTAGCCCCCTTCAGGCTGTGTTCATGCAGCCAACCCCAGTCCTCTCCCTGGGATCTGACCTCCGAAGAATATGGAGCCTCAGATGCCAGAGCAGGAATCTCTACACTTTGTCCTCTGCACCACTGTTGCTGCGCTCTCCTCCATGGCTGTGAAGCTTCCCTCCCACCAACTTCCTTCTCTGCCAGTGAAGGGGATTCCTAGTGCGTGGAAACTTTTCCTCCTTCACAGCTCCCAAGTTAATGGTTTTTATTAAAATTTATTTAAAATGATCATTGCTATTTGCAATAGCCTGGTGGCCGTGCAGTCCTCACCTTTCTGTAAAAAAGTGTGCATTTCTCAACTTTCTTTTCTAATTTCCTCATCTGAAGTGCTGACGAGTTGCTTAGATTTATTCTTCATATTCACATGTAAATAAATGAACTAATGACATAAGCATTATTTATATTATGACAAGTGGAAACTCTCCAAACGTCTATCAAATTATGAATGGATAAATAGCGTTATGTCCATACAGTGAGACAATAATGCTTTTATGAACATTTGTCCACCTATTTTGGTATTTGTCTTCTTTCTATTGGTCATATGTTTAAGTTTGGAATTGCTGAGTCATGTAGTAGATCTTTGTTTTTTTTTTTTTTTGCTGTACGCGGGCCTCTCACTGTTGTGGCCTCTCCCATTGTAGAGCACAGGCTCCGGACGCACAGGCTCAGTGGCCACGGCTCATGGGCCCAGCCGCTCCGTGGCATGTGGGATCTTCCTGGACCGGGGAATGAACCCGTGTCCCCTGCATCGGCAGGCAGACTCTCAACCACTGTGCCACCAGGGAAGCCCAGATCTATTTTAAATTATTTAAGGAACTGCCAAATTGTTTTACAAATGACCCACCATTGTACATTACCACCAGCAATATATGAGGATTACAAACACTTCACATTCTAGTCAATATGTGTTATTGTCTGACTTCTTGATCACAGACATCCTAGCGTATGAAGTGGTATCTCTATTATTTTTATTTCCCTAATGACTGATATTGAGTATATTTTTACAGTTCTTAGTCCTACATAGGTCTTATTTGGAGCAATGATCATTATATATTTTGACCATTTTGTAATTTTAAAATTTGTCTTGTATTATTGAGTTGTAAATGTTCCTTATTATTTACAATGAAATGTTATGAAGTATGGATATATGCTACAGCATGGATAAACCTTGCAAACATTATGAAGGAAATCAGTCACAACAGATCACATAGTTAATGACTCCACGTATATGAATTGTCTAAAATAGGCAAATCTATAGCGATAGAATGTAGATTAGTGGTTGTGTAGGATGGTGGGCATAGTACTATGAGGAGAAAGATGGAAATTACTATTAAAGGTTGTCAAGTTTCTTTTAGGGATGATACAATGTTCTAATACTAGATTTTGGTGATAGTTGTACAGCACTATGAATTAACTAAAAACCATGGAATGTAAAATTTTTAATGGAGTGAGTATATGGCATGCAACTTATATTTCAATAAAACTGTTAAGAAGGTTAAAATAATTTGATTCCCTACATTTTATTACCAGTTGTGGGGTGGGATTTTTTTTTTTTGACATTTTACTAAACTTCATTGGTCTACTTTGATCTAAGTCAACTATAAAAATCAAAATAAGGTAATGGAATAAGTTTATAATAGGATATCAAAAGATCTGCATTCTAGTCAGATTATAGTATTAATAATCTATATGAATTTGAATGAAAGAAATTCAATTTTTGTAGTATTCCATTTCTTCACCTGGCAATTGCAAAGTTTATACCAGATTATTTCTGACATCCCAAGACATGTAAATATGTGACTTATAATTTTTAAAAAAACATATATTTATTCTTGTTTCTGACAGTTAATCTTTACATATCTCCAGTACTCAGTAAAACCACAAATGAACCTTCTTTTCATTAATAATGACACTCCGTATTTTTATAGTCTGATATGTTTTTTAAGTAATTTTGAGTTTAGATGGAGAGCTTGCCAAATTCCTATTTTCTTATTTAATCAATTAAGGCTACAATTTGATCAAATTCACATAAGTAGTGAACAATTTCTGAGTTAAAGAATGATTCCCAGCTTTCTGAAAAAATCTCATAAACTTTAATAGTACTAAATATTTTTATTTTTTTATAAAATATTAAGTATCAGGCTAATTTCATACTAAATTTAACTGTTCTTTAATTTGGTACTCATTTCAATAGGTCCTTAAGTAGGTTTTTCTGTTCAATTAAGTGACTGACAGTATCCAAATACAAGAAACTCTTCAATTTTAACTGCTTTTGACACGCTATTTCATAAACTTCATAGGCAATCTTTCAGATTCCAGGATGGCCATTGGTAACTTCTATCATCCTTCCCAATGTATTTTTGATACTTAAATTTGATTGCAACCTGCCAATAAGAACCATTGATTCAGACAAATAAAATGATCTGTGTATCTAAATATCTATTATCTTTACCTATTTGTACAACTATCCTGTAAAAATTATATATTATATATATATTTAAAATTTTTGTTCTGGATAGTATGATATCCTATCCAGAACATCTCCAAGCATCCCTGGTTTCTTTTATTTATGGTATTAGAAACCAAAATCTGGGCACTAGGTATGATCATTGTTATTGGGGTGTCATTGCATTTAGGCTCTCTCAGTGGATTGAAAAAAAGATATATGTGTGTACATTAACCTATTTATGTACCCATAGCTATAAATATTTCTATATGGAACCATTTGTATATATAGTTAGCTAAACTTGTGTTCCTACTATTGTTTCCAACCTTGTTCCATTACCACATGGATAATTTTAGCCTCCCATTATGGCATGTCTGTAGCCTCATGTCTGTAACCTCATGAAGTACATGTCTGTACTTCAATGATGAGAAACCTAGTCCCCATCATCCACCATACATTTACTTAAGTATTTAATTCTAGAAGATGTGTACTGTATAGTGGTTTCAGAATTGTTAATCTGTATCCCTGTGAAAAACAAATTTACCAACTAGAATGTAGTGTTTATATATGGTGTCTTTTGCCTTTGCTTTTACAGATTCTACTTATTTCCATTGTCACATAGATCAGCATCTTTCTCCTCCATGCCTTCTGTGCGATTGTTTCATACATTTATAAACATGTTTAGATTGTTTTATCATATTCTGTGCTCAATCCTGGAACCTCCTAACTTCCTAAATGTTTTCTTCGGGGAAAGTATTTGCATACATTAAGGCTTACCCTTTGTGCTATAAAATTTTATGGATTTGGATGAATACTTAATTTTTCGTACTCACCATAACAGTATCAGACAAAATAGTTTTACCTCCATAAAAATATTCCCTGTGATTCATATCACATACTCAACCCTTCATATCTGCTCCCTGGAACCTCTGAAAAAACGTATCAGTTTACTCTCTGTAGTTTTTTTGCATCTATTTTTGAATTACCTCTCATGCACTAGAGAAAGTAAATATTCTCTAATTTTTATGCTTTGACATTTACTGGCAAATGTATCAGTAATTCCTCAATTATTAATTTCATGGATATTATAATATATAATTAATTGTATTGCTAATATTTTAAATAATTTATATTAAATTGACATTCCTTGACAAAAAAAATTGAAGCAAATGCAAAAAATAAAATATTCTGAATAATTTAATATTTACTTAAAAAGTTAAAGTCATTATTAAAATTGGGTTTTTAATATGTACTCTAGGCTCAGAAGTATTTATCTGAATATTTCTAAATATGTAATTATCAGTAGCCTTTTTATCAAATCTTCCAAAGAATAGAATAAGAGAAAGTTATTTACAACTAATTTTAGAAAGCCACATAGTATTGATACCAAAATTGAAAAAGGCATTTACAAGGATAGAAATAAACAATACATTTCCTGATAATTTATGTCAGTTAGGATTTATTCCTGTTATGCAGGAGTAATTTTTCTTCAAAAATCAATCCACCTAATTCATGACATTAACAGAAAATATGATATAATCATCATACTAGAAAAACAAGGGCTTGACAAGAGTCAATGAGTATTCATGAATATTAAAAATTCTTTAAAAAGCAAGTGTTTGATATTAACTTCCTTAATTTGACAATTTATGGAAAATAATGGTAAGTCTGATAATTATGATGAGATGTTGAAAGTGTCTCCTGAGATGAGGAATGAGACCAAGGTTCCTGTTATGACTAGCTATATTTAACATTGCTTAGAATTCTTAATTCATAAAAAGAGACAAGAAACATTAAGATCAAATAATTGGAATGGAAAAAGTAGAATTGTCATTATTTGCAGGCAACATGATTAGGGTATACAGAAAATTAAAAAAATCTACAACACTTGTTCAGTATTAATAAGTGAATTTAGGTAGGAGGCAAAGACAAGATGGCATAGTAGAAGGATGTGACCTCACCTCTTCTTACAAAAACACCAAAATCACAACAAACTCCTGAACAACTATCAACAACAACAAAAAAAACCCAAAACCTGGAACTGACCAAAAAAGAAAATCTACATCCAAAGACAAAGAAGAAGCCACAGAAAATAATCTACATCCAAAGACAAAGAAGAAGCCACGAGACAGTAGGAGGGGTGCAATCATGATAAAATCAAATTCCATACCCACTTGGTGGGCAACCCACTAACTGGAAAATAATTGTATCACAGAAGTTCTCCCACAGGAGTGCAAATTCTGAGCCCCATGTCAGACTCCCCAGCTTGGGGGTCTGGAAATGGGAGGAGGAACCCCCAGAGAATCTGGCTTTGAAGGCCAGTGAGGTTTGATCTCAGGGATTCCACGTGACTGGGGAAAACAAAATCTCCACTTATGGAGGGTGCAAACAAGTTCTTGCATACACCAGGACCAAGGGAAAAAAGTGGTGACCTCATAAGAGCCTGGGCAAGACTTACCTGCTGGCATTGGAGGGTTTCCTGCAAAGGTGGGGGTGGCTGTGGCTCACCTCTAGGGACAAAGACACTGGCAGCAGTAGTTCTGGGGAGTACTCATTGCTGTGAGTCTCCTTGGAAGCCATCATTTTCTCACCAAGACCTGGCCCCACCCAACAACCTGTAGGCACCAGTACTCAGATGCTTCAGGGCAAACAACCAACAGGGCAGGAACACAGCCCCACCCATAGGAGACTTAAGGCTTCAAATCTTTCTGAGCACACAGCTGCCCACTAAACACACACCCTGACATGGCCCTGCCCACCAGAGGGACAAGACCCAGCTCCACCCACCAGTGGGCTGGAAAGAGTCCCTTGTCCCAGGAAGACTGCACAAGCCTCTTAGACAGCCTCATCAACCAGGGCGCAGACAGCAGAAGCAAGAAGAACTACAACACTGCAGCCTGCAGAATGGAAACCACAATCAGAAAGTTAGACAAAATGAGATGGTTGAAGAATATGTATCAAATGAAGGAACAAGATAAACCCCCAGAAGAACAACTAAGTGAAGTGGAGAACAGCAATCTACCTGAAAAATAATTCAGAGAAATGATACTAAAGATGATCCAAGATCTCAGAAAAAGAATGGAGGCACAGATCAAGAATACAAAAAATGTTTAACGAAGACTTAGAATAACTAAAGAACAAAAAACAGAGATGAATAATATAATTGAAATTAAAAGTTTATTAGAAGTAATTATTAGCAGAATAAGTGAGGGAAAAGATGGATAAGTGACCTGGAAGACAGAATGGTGGAAATATCATCTGTGGAACAGAATAAAGAAAAAAGAATGAAAAGAAATGAAGACAGTCTAAGAGGTCTCTGGGACAATATTAAATGCACTAACATTCACATTATAGGTGTCCCAGAAGGAGAAGAGAGAGAAAGGAACTGAGAAAATATTTGAAGAGATAATAGCTGAAAACATCCCTAACATGGGAAAGGAAACATTCACCCAAGTCCAGGAAGCACAGAGAGTCTCAGGCAGAATAAATTAAGGAGGAACATGCTGAGACACATAGTAATCAAACTGACAAAAATTAAAGACAAAGTATTAAAAACAACAAGGGAAAAGCAACAAATAATATTCAAGGGAGCTCCCATAAGGTCATCAGCTAATTTCTCTGCAGAAACTCTGCAGGCCAGAAGGGAGTGGGACGATATATTTAAAGTGATGAAAGGGAAGAACCCACAATCATGAATACTCTACCCAGAAAGGCTCTCATTCAGATTCAATGGAGAAATCAAAAGCTTTATAGACAAGCAAAAGCTAAGAGAATTCAGCACCATCAGGCCAGCTTTGTAACAAATGTTAAAGGAACTTCTCTATGTGTAAAAGAAAAGGCCACAACTAGAAACAAGAAAATTATGAATGGAAAAGCTCACCAGTAAAGGCAAACATACAGTAAAGGTAGGAAATCTGCCACACACAAATATGATATCAAACCCAGCAACTGCGAGAAGAGGAGGGTACAAATGCAGGGTATTGGAAATGCATTTGAAATTAAAGGACCAGCAACTTAAAACAATATTGTTTATACATAGACTATTATATCAAAACCTCATGGTAACCACAAACAAATAATCTACAATAAATACATAAACAAAAAAGAAAAAGCAATCCAAACAACACTAAAGTTACTCATTAAATCACAAGAGAATAAAACAGGAAGTGAAGAAAAAAGACCTACAATAACAAATCCAAAACAATGAACAAAATGGCAATAAGAACACAAATATTGATAATTACCTTAAACATAAATGGGTTGAATGCTCCAACCAAAAGACACAGACAGGCTGAATGTATACAAAAGCAAGACCCATATACATGCTGTCTACAAGAGAACCACTTCAGACCTAGGGACACATACAGACTGAAAGTGAGGGGATGGAAAAAGTTATTCCATGCAAATGGGAATCAAAAGAAAGCTGAAGTAGCAATACTCATATTAGACTAAAAAATAAAGACCATTACAAGAGACATAGAAGGACACTACATAATGATCAAGGGATCAATCCAAGAAGAAGATATAACAATTGTAAATATATATGCACCCAACATAAAAGCAACTCAATATATAAGGCAAATACTAACAGCCATAAAAGGAGAAATCAACAGTAACACAATAACTGTGTGGGACTTTAATACCCCACTTTCATGAATGGCCAGGTCATACAGACAGAAAATCAACAAGGAAACATAGGCCTTAAATGACACACTAGGCCAGATGGGCTTAACTGATATTTATAGAGCATTCCATCCAAAAGCAGCAGAATACATATCCTTCTCAAGTGCACCTGGAACATTCTCCAGGATAGATCCCATCTTGGACCACAAAGTGAGCCTTGGTAAATTTAAGAAAATTGAAATAATATCAAGCATCTTTTCTAACTACAATGCTATGAGATTAGAAATCAACTATAAAAAAGAAAATTATAAAAATCACAAACACATGGAGGCTAGACAATATGCTTGTAAACAACCAACAGATCACTTAAAAAATTGGAGAGGAAATGTAAATTGGTATAGCAACTATGAAGAATAGTATGGAGGTTCCTTAAAAAGCTAAAAATAGAGCTACCATATGATTCAGCAATTTCACTCCTGGGCATATACCTGGAGAAAACCATGGTTCAAAAGAATTCATGTACCCCAATATTCACTGCAGTGCTGTTTACAATAGCCAAGAAATGGAAGCAACCTAAATGTCCTTTGACAGATGAATGGATAAAGAAGAGGTGATATACATACACAGTGGAATATTAGCCATAAAAATGAATAAAATAATGCCATTTGCAGCAACATGGATGGACCTAGAGATTATCATACTAAGTGAAGTAAGTCAGACAGAGAAAGATGAATATCATATGATATTGTTTATATGTGGAATCTAAAAAACAGTGATACAGAGAAATTTGTTCACAAAACAGGAACAGACTCATAGACTCAGAAAAGAAACTTATGGTTACCAAAGGGGAAAGATGGGAGCAGGGGATAAAATGGGAGTTTGGGATTTACATATACATACTACTGTACTTAAAATAGATAACCAACCTGGACCTACTGTATAGCACAGGAAACTGCCCAATATTCTCTAATACAATAAATGGGAAAAGAATTTGAAAAAGAATAGATACATGTATAACTGAATCACTTTGCTGTACACCTGAAACTAACACAACATTGTTAATCAACTATTCTCCAATATAAAATAAAACTTGCTTTAAAAAAAATAAGTTAATTTAGTAAGGTCACTGGATACAATATCAATCATCAAAATCAGCCATAACGGTACAAAAGAGCAACTAGTAAATCAATTTAAATGATTTCCATTTATAACATCAAAACCCTGCAAATGCCTAGAAACAGAGTAATATTGTACACTTTATTCTAAAATGTACAGAAAATTATTTGAATTTATTAAAGAAGTTCTAAATAAATGAATGTTCAATTTGAAGATTCAATTTTTTTTTTTTTTTTTTTTTTTTTTGCGGTATGTGGGCCTCTCACTGTTGTGGCCTCTCCCGTTGCGGAGCACGGGCTCCAGACGCGCAGGCTCAGCGGCCATGGCTCACGGGCCTAGCTGCTCCATGGCATGTGGGATCTTCCCGGACCAAGGCACACACCCATGTCCCCTGCATCGGCAGGCGGACTCTCAACCACTGCACCACCAGGGAAGCCCGAAGATTCAATATTTTAAAGATAATAATTTCCCCATATTCATCAACACAATTCCAAACAAAATTCCACCAGATTTTTCCATGGTTATGTGGTAAGTGTATCAATGGACAAAATTATTTTAATTTATATTAAAATGAAAAAAGAAAATATAAAGGGATTCTTGAGAAAATTAAAAATAGCCAGATGATGTACATTATCACTTACCAAGATTATGAGAAAACTAAATAATTTTATTATGCTATCAACACAAGTATAGATATACAGACCAGCAGAACCAAATCCAGAGTCCGGAAACAGACTCACAGATAACCTGATTTATAAAAAATTGGATACCATTTTGAGAAAATAGGGTCTTTTCAAAAATAGTAGCTATCTTTTATGCACATAGAAAATATAGATCCTTACTTCCTATCTGACCTCATATTCAAAAATTCATTCCAAATAAATTTTATACATATATGAGAGGCAAAATACCAATGCTTTCAGAAGTAATCATAGGAAACTATTTTTACAAACTTGGGTAGGTATTTAAAGAAAAAAACAAACAAACAAGACACATAAAGGAAACCATTTATAAATTAGGTCACATAGAATTAGGAACTTTGATTACCAAAAGTCATCTTTATATAAGTGAAAATGCAAGCCACAGAGTTGAAGCAGGTATCTGGAATTATCATACCTCACCTGACACTCAAATACAGATTATATAGAAAACACTTTACTTATCAATACAGTGGCAACCCAAAGGAAAATGCCTCCAAAAATGAGGATATCCAAGTATATGTATGTATATACCTAATTTTTTCTGTTTTATTAGTTGTTAGGAAAATGAAAAATGAAAACTGATTACACTCATCAAAAGAGCTAAGTGAAAAAGAATGACAGCCATGTAGTGATGAGGCTATTGAACATACAGACCACTTTGCCACTGCAGTAGTGCATGAAAACTGGTAATACACTCTTCAGAAAATTCTTTAGTAGTATTAACTAAAGTTCAATATACTTACATCCTATGACTCAGCAATTACTCTTGTATGTCTATGTCTAACTGAGATGCATTTATATGTTCCCTGATTCTAGATACATTTCTAACAGAACTGTGCATACAGTTGATCCTTGAACAACATAAGTTTGAACTGCACAGGCCCACTTACACATGGACTTTCTTCCAATAAATGAATTGAAAAATTTTGTGGACATTTGCAACAATTTGAAAGACTTGCAGATGAACTGCATAGCCTAGAAATAGTTAAAAAACTAAGAAAAATGTATGTTATGAAAGCATAAAATATATGTAAACACTATTCTATCCTTACATTGATATAAGATGAGTGATGCTGAGGCTTTCGGGAAGATGGCGGAGGAGTAGGACACGGAGATCAACTTCCTCCCCAGGGATCCACCAGAAGTGTGTCTACGCGTGGAACAGCTCCTACAGAACACCTACTGAATGCTGGCAGAAGACTTCAGACCTCCCAAAAGGCAAGAAACCCCCCACGTACCTGGGTAGGACAAAAGAAAAAATAAACAGAGACAAAAGGATAGGGACGGGACTTGCACCAGTGGGAGGGAGCTCTGAAGGAGGAACGGTTTCCACACACTAGGAAGCCCCTTCGTGGGCGGAGACTGCAGGTGGTGGAGGGGGAAGCTTCAGAACCACGGAGGAGAGCACAGCAACAGGGGTGCAGGGGGCAAAGCAGAGAGATTCCCGCACAGAGGATCAGTGCCAACCGGCACTCAGCAGCCCTAGAGGCTTGTCTGCTCACCCGCCAGGGCGGGCAGGGCTGGGAGCTGAGGCTTGGGCTTCGGTCAGAAGTGGGGAGAGGACTGGGGCTGGCGGTGTGAACACAGCCTGCAGGGGGTTAGTGCGCCATGGCTGGCCGGGAAGGAGTCCGGGGAAAAGTCTGGAGCAAGAGACTTTTTCTTCCCTCTTTGTTTCCTGGTGTGTGAGGAGAGAGGGTTAAGAGCACTGCTTAAAGGAGCTCCAGAGACGGGCGCGAGCCGCGGCTAAAAGCGCACACTCCAGAGACGGGCATGAGACGCTAAGGCTGCTGCTGCTGCCACAAAGAAGCCTGTGTGCGAGCACAAGTCACTATCCACACGCCCCTCGCAGGAGCCTGTGCAGCCCGCCACTGCCAGGGTCCCGGGATCCAGGGACAACTTCCCCAGGAGAACGCAAGGCGCGCCCCAGGCTGGTGCAACGTCACGCCGGCCTCTGCTGCCGCAGGCCCACCCTGCACTCTGTGCCCCTACCTCCCCCTGGCCTAAGTGAGCCAGAGCCCCCGAATCAGCTGCTCCTTTAACCCCGTCCTGTCTGAGCGAAGAACAGACGCCCGCCGGTGACCTACATGCAGAGGCGGGGCCAAACCCAAAGCTGAGCCCCTGGGAGCTGTGAGAACAAAGAAGAGAAAGGAAGCCTCAGAAACAGCGGATTAAAGCTCCACAATCAATTTGATGTACCCTGCATCTGTGGAATACATGAATAGACAACGAATCATCCCAAATTAAGGAGGTGGACTTTGAGAGCAAGATTTATGATTTTTTCCCCTTTTCCTCTTTTTGTGAGTGTGTATGTGTATGCTTCCATGTGCGATTTTTTCTGTATAGATTTGCTTCCACCATTTGTCCGAAGGTTCTATCTCTCCGTTTTTTTTTTAATTCTTTTTCTTAATAAATACTTATTTTAATAACTTTATTTTACTTTATCTTCATTCTTTCTTTCCTTCCTTCCCTCCTTTAGACAATGAATCATCACAAATTGAGGAGGTGGACTTTGAGAGCAAGATTTATGTTTTTTCCCCTTTTCCTTTTTTTGTGAGGGTGAATGTGTATGCTTCTATGTGAGATTTTGTCTGTAGAGCTTTGCTTCCATCATTTGGTCCTAGGGTTCTATCTGTCCGTTTTTTTTTCCCCTTAATAATTATTTTTTTACTTTAATAACTTTATTATATTTTATCTTACTTTATTTTATTTTACTTTATTTTCTTTCTTTCTTTTTTTCCTTCCTTCCCTCCTTCCTTCCTTCCTCCCTCCCTCCCTCCTTCCCTCCCTTCTTTCGTTCTTTCTTTCTTTGTACTTCTACTAATTATTTCTTTCTACATTTTCTCCCTTTTATTCTGAGCCATGTGGATGAAAGGCTCTTGGTGCTGCAGCCAGGAGTCAGTGCCTTGCCTCTGAGGTGGGAGAGACAACTTCAGGACACTGGTCCACAAGAGACCTCCCAGCTCCACATGATATTAAATGGTGAAAATCCCCCAGAGATCTCCATCTCAACACCAGCATCCACCTTCAGTCAACGACCAGCAGGCTACAGTGCTGAACATCCTATGCCAAACAACTAGCAATACAGGAACACAACCCCACCCATTAGCAGAGAGGCTGCCTAAAATCATAAGACCAGAGACACCCCCAAACACATCACCAGACGTGGACCTGCCCACCAGAAAGACAAGATCCTGTCTCATCCACCAGAACACAGGCACTATTCCCCTCTACCAGGAAGCCTACACAACCCACTGAACCAACCTTAGCCACTGGGGACAGACAGCAAAAACAACGGGAACTACGAACCTGCAGCCTGCAAAAAGGAGACCCCAAACACAGTAAGATAAGCAAAATGAGAAGACAGAAAAACACACAGCAGATTAAGGAGCAAGATAAAAACCCACCAGACCTAACAAACGAAGAGGAAATTGACAGTCCACCTGAAAAAGAATTCAGAATAATGATAGTAAAGATGATCCAAAATCTTGGAAATAGAATAGACAAAATGCAAGAAACATTTAACAAGGACCTAGAAGAACTAAAGATGAAACAAACAATGATGAACAACACAATAAATGAAATTAAAAATACTCTAGATGGGATCAATAGCAGAATAACTGAGGCAGAAGAACGGATAAGTGACCTGGAAGATAAAATAGTGTAAATAACTACTGCAGAGCAGAATAAAGAAAAAAGAATGAAAAGAACTGAGGAGAGTCTCAGAGACCTCTGGGACAATATTAAACACACCAACATTCGAATTATAGGGGTTCCAGAAGAAGAAGAGAAAAAGAAAGGGACTGAGAAAATACTTGATGAGATTATAGTTGAAAACTTCCCTAATATGGGAAAGGAAATAGTTATTCAGGTCCAGGAAGCACAGAGAGTCCCATAGAGGATAAATCCAAGGAGAAATATGCCACGACACATATTAATCAAACTGTCAAAAATTAAATACAAAGAAAACATATTAAAAGCAACAAGGGAAAAACAACAAATAACACAGAAGGGAATCCCCATAAGGTTAAGAGTTGATCTTTCAGCAGAAACTCTGCAAGCCAGAAGGGACTGGCAGGACATATTTAAAGCGATGAAGGAGAAAAACCTGCAACCAAGATTACTCTACCCAGCAAGGATCACATTCAGATTTGATGGAGAAATTAAAACCTTTACAGACAACCAAAAGTTGAGAGAGTTCAGCACTACCAAACCAGCTCTACAACAACTGCTAAAGGAACTTCTCTAGGCAAGAACACAAGAGAAGGAAAAGACCTACAATAATGAACCCGAAACAATTAAGAAAATGGGAATAGGAACATACATATCGATAATTACCTTAAATGTAAATGGACTAAATGCTCCCACCAAAAGACACAGATGGGCTGAATGGATACAAAAACAAGACCCATATATTTGCTGTCTACAAGAGACCCACTTCAGACCTAGAGACACATACAGACTGAAAGTAAGGGGATGGAAAAAGATATTTCATGCAAATGGAAACCAAAAGAAAGCTGGAGTAGCAATTCTCATATCACACACAATAGACTTTAAAATAAAGACTATTACAAGAGACAAAGAAGGACACTACATAATGATCAAGGGATCAATCCAAGAAGAAGATATAACAATTGTAAATATTTATGCACCCAACATAGGAGCACCACAATACATAAGGCAAATACTAACAGCCATAAAAGGGGAGATCAACAGTAACACATTCATAGTAGGGGACTTTAACACCCCACTTTCACCAATGGAAAGATCATCAAAAATGAAAATAAATAAGGAAACACAAGCTTTAAATGATATATTAAACTAGATGGACTTAATTGATGTTTATAGGACATTTAATCCAAAAACAACAGAATACACATTTTTCTCAAGTGCTCATGGAACATTCTCCAGGATAGATCATATCTTGGGTCACAAATCAAGCCTTGGTAAATTTAAGAAAATCGAAATTGCATCTAGTATCTTTTCTGACCACGACGCTATGAGACTAGATATCAATTACAGGAAAAGATCTGTACAAAATACAAACACATGGAGGCTAAACAATACAGTAGTTAATAACGAAGTGATCACTGAAGAAATCAAAGAGGAAATTTAAAAATACCTAGAAACAAATGACAATGGAGACACGACGACCCAAAACCTATGGGATGCAGCAAAAGCAGTTCTAAGAGGGAAGTTTATAGCAATACAATCCTACCTTAAGAAACAGGAAACATCTCGAATAAACAACCTAAACTTGCACCTAAAGCAATTAGAGAAAGAAGAATTAAAAAACCCCAAAGTTAGCAGAAGGAAAGAAACCATAAAAATCATATCAGAAATAAATGAAAAAGAAATGAAGGAAACAATACCTAAGAGCAATAAATCTAAAAGCTGGTTCTTTGAGAAGATACACAAAATCAATAAACCATTAGCCAGACTCATCAAGAAAAATAGGGAGAAGACTCAAATCAATAGAAGTAGAAATGAAAAAGGAGAAGTAACAACTGACACTGCAGAAATACAAAAGATCATAAGAGATTACTACAAACAACACTATGCCAATAAAATGGACAACTTGGAAGACATGGACAAATTCTTAGAAATGCACAATGTGCCAAGACTGAATCAGGAAGAAATAGAAAATAGGAACAGACCAATTGCAAGCACTGAAATTGAAACTGTGATTAAAAACCTTCCAACAAACAAAAGCCCAGGACCAGATGGCTTCAAAGGCGAATTCTATCAAACATTTAGAGAACAGCTAACACCTATCCTTCTCAAACTCTTCCAAAATATAGCACAGGCAGGAACACTCCCGAACTCATTTTACGAGGCCACCATCACCCTGATACCAAAACCCGACAAGGATGTCACAAAGAAAGAAAACTACAGGCCAATATCACTGATGAACATAGATGCAAAAATCCTCAACAAAATGCTACCAAACAGAATCCAACAGAACATTAAACGGATCATACACCATGATCAAGTGGGGTTTATTCCAGGAATGCAAGGATTCCTTGCATTCTTTCAATATACGCAAATCAATCAACGTGATACACCCTATTAACAAACTGATGGAGAAAAAACATATGATCATCTTAATAGATGCAGAGAAAGTTTTCGACAAAATTCAACACCCATTTATGATAAAATCCCTGCAGAAAGTAGGCATACAGGGAACTTTCCTCAACATAATAAAGGCCATATATGACAAACCCACAGCCAATATTGTCCTCAATGGTGAAAAATTGAAAGCATTTCCACTAAGATCAGGAACAAGTGAAGTTTGCCCACTCTCACCACTCTTATTCAACATAGTTTTGGAAATTTTAGCCGCAGCAATCAGAGAAGAAAAGGAAATAAAGGGAATCCAAACTGGAAAAGAAGAAGTAAAGCTGTCACTGTTTGCAGATGACATGATACTATACATAAAGAATCCTAAAGATGCTACCAGAAAACTGCTAGAGCTAATCAATGAATTTGGTAAAGTAGCAGGATACAAAATTAATGCACAGAAATCTCTGGCATTCCTATACAATAAGGATGAAAAATAGGAAAGTGAAATCAAGAAAACACTCCCATTTACCAGTGCAACAAAAAGAATAAAGTATCTAGGAATAAACCTACCTAAGGAGACAAAAGACCTGTATGCAGAAAATTATAAAACACTGATGAAAGAAATTAAAGATGATACAAATAGATGGAGAGATATACCATGTTCTTGGATTGGAAGCATCAACATTGAGAAAATGACTCTACTACCCAAAGCAATCTACAGATTCAATGCAATCCCTATCAAACTACCACTGGCATTTTTCACAGAACTAGAACAAAAAATTTTCCAATTTGTATGGAAACATAAAAGACCCCGAATAGCCAAAGCAATCTTGAGAAAGAAAAACGGAGCTGGAGGAATCAGGCTCCCTGACTTCAGACTATACTACAAGGCTACAGTAATCAAGACAGTATGCTACTGGCACAAAAACAGAAAGATAGATCAATGGAACAGGATAGAAAGCCCAGAGATAAACCCACGCACATATGGTCACATTATCTTTGATAAAGGAGGCAAGAATGTACAGTGGAGAAAGGACAGCCTCTGCAATACTGGAAAACTGGACAGGTACATGTAAAATTATGAAATTAGATCACTCCCTAACACCATACACTAAAATAAGCTCAAAATGGATTAAAGGCCTAAATGTAAGGCCAGAAACTATCAAACTCTTAGAGGAAAACATAGGCAGGACACTCTATGACATAAATCACAGCAAGATCCTTTTTGACCCACCTCCTAGAGAAATGGAAATAAAAACAAAAATAAACAAATGGGACCTAATGAAACCTCAAAGCTTTTGCACAGCAAAGGAAACCATAAACAAGATGAAAAGACAACCCTCAGAATGGGAGAAAATATTCGCAAATGAAGCAACTGACAAAGGATTAATCTCCAAAATTTATAAGCAGCTCATGCAGCTTAATAACAAAAAAACAAACAACCCAATCCAAAAATGGGGAGAAGACCTAAATAGAGATTTCTCCAAAGAAGGTATACAGACTGCCAACAAACACATGAAAGAATGCTCAACATCACTAATCAGTAGAGAAATGCAAATCAAAACTACAATGAGATATCATCTCAAACCAGTAAGAATGGCCATCATCAAAAAATCTAGAAACAATAAATGCTGGAGAGGGTGTGGAGAAAAGGGAACCCTCTTGCACTGTTGGTGGGAACGTAAATTGATACAGCCACTGTGGAGAACAGTATGGAGTTTCCTTAAAAAACTACAAATAGAACTACCATATGACCCAGCAATCCCACTACTGAGGATATACCCTGAGAAAACCATAATTCAAAAAGAGTCATGTACCAAAATGTTCATTGCAGCTCTATTTACAATAGCCCGGAGATGGAAACAACCTAAGCGCCCATCATCGGATGAATGGATAAAGAAGATGTGGCACATATATACAATGGAATATTACTCAGCCATAAAAAGAAACGAAATTGAGCTATTTGTAATGAGGTGGATAGACCTAGAGTCTGTCATACAGAGTGAAGTAAGTCAGAAAGAAAAAGACAAATACCGTATGCTAACGCATATATATGGAATTTAAGGGGAAAAAAAAATGTCATGAAGAACCTAGGGGTAAGACAGGAATAAAGACGCAGACCTACTGGAGAACGGACTTGAGGATATGGGGAGGGGGAAGGGTGAGCTTTGACAGGGTGAGAGAGAGTCATGGACATATACACACTAACAAACGTAGTAAGGTAGATAGCTAGGGGGAAGCAGCCGCAAGGCACAGGGATATTAGCTCGGTGCTTTGTGACAGCCTGGAGGGGTGGGATAGGGAGAGTGGGAGGGAGGGAGACGCAAGAGGGAAGACATATGGGAACATATGTATATGTATAACTGATTCACTTTGTTATAAAGCAGAAACTAACACACAATTGTAAAGCAATTATA
The DNA here is from genome assembly GCF_059928025.1 of Delphinapterus leucas. Taxonomy (NCBI): domain Eukaryota; kingdom Metazoa; phylum Chordata; class Mammalia; order Artiodactyla; family Monodontidae; genus Delphinapterus; species Delphinapterus leucas. The sequence goes on along the minus strand of NC_143129.1, from coordinate 13,212,364 downwards.
CCCCAATAAAGATGTTTAAAAAAAAAAAAAAAAAAAAGAAGATGTGGCACATATATACAATGGAATATTACTCAGCCATAAAAAGAAACAAAATTGAGCTATTTATAATGAGGTGGATAGACCTAGAGTCTGTCATATAGAGTGAAGTAAGTCAGAAAAAGAGAGACAAATACCATATGCTAACACATATATATGGAATTTAGGAAAAAAATATGTCATGAAGAACCTAGGGGTAAGACAGGAATAAAGACACAGACCTACTAGAGAATGGCTTGAGGATATGGGGAGGGGGAAGGGTAAGCTGTGACAAAGAGAGAGAGAGGCATGGACATATATACCCTACCAAACGTAAGGTAGATAGCTAGTGGGAAGCAGCCGCATAGCACAGGGAGATCAGCTCGGTGCTTTGTGATCACCTGGAGGGGTGGGAGGGAGGGAGATGCAAGAGGAAAGAGATATGGGAACATATGTATATATATAACTGATTCATTTTGTTGTAAAGCAGAAACTAACACACCATTGTAAAGAAATTATACTCCAATAAAGATGTGAAAAAAAAAGATGAGTGATATTTAATACAAAATTAACAATGGATTAGTTTTTTGTTTTATATGTTTGTTTTTAAATAATTACATTAACATGTAATTCGCTTCTCTCTCTTAATTGAAGATACTGTGTGTCAGCCTATAATCACAAGTAGTTTTTTAATAAAATGTAACAATGTTTCTGATACTGTATTATAAATATGACTGTAATACTGTATGCCATAAACATGTTATAATGATTCATTCATTAATGTGGAGGCTAGGCTACCATGAAGCAATTGCATCAATTACACTTGGCTGTCATAAAGCACTCTTATTTCTTCTTCTTTGTTATCAATGCATGAATTGTTGTAGTGTAGAATTTCTTTTTCATATTATATTTTCACTTTTGATGTCTAGTGTTAGTAGTTGTAAAACATCTATAGTATTTGTATCATATGAGACAAAATTATTGTAGATACCAACAGACAACTCATGTTGTAAACAAAGTAGACTTATGATATTGATAAATACAGTACAGTACTGTAAATGTATTTTCTCTTTCTTATAAGTTTCTTAATAACTATTTTCTGTAGCTTACTTTATTATAAGAATATAATATATATATATAATATATATATAAAACATTCAAAATATGTATTAATTGACTGTTTATGTTATCGATAAGGCTGTCAGTCAACAGTAGGCTATTAGTAGTTAAGTTTTGAGAGAGTAAAAATTTATATGCAATTTTCGAGTACGTGGAGTGTCAGTGCCCCAACCCCTGCACTGTTCAAGAGTCAACTGTATATTTTCACCACACACTGTGTTTAAGAATGATCATAGCAACACTATTCATAATAACCTAAGAACAAAAACACAAATTCTCACCAATAATAGAAGAGATAAACGGTTGTAAATGTGTAGCATCGTACACTATATATAATTGAAAACCAGCAAGTTATACCTACAAAAACAATATGAATGAATCTAACAAATAATTTAGAATCAAAGAACTAAAACACAGAAGTGTCTAAAATTATTACTCCATTTTTAAAAACTTCAAATGCAGAGAAAACTAATGTTTTATAATAAAATTTAGGGTAGTATATTACTTTAAGGGGTACTGACAATAAATGGGAAGAAGGATGCTTCTAAGATATTTGTGGGGTACTGTTCATTTATCTGTGAGCTAATTAACTGCATGATAATTTTGTGAAAATTCATTAAGCTGTACACTTATGTTTTATTTCTGTTTCTGGGTGCATGTTATATTTCAATAAAAATGGTTTCCTAAATATACAATTTAAATTATTTTTCAGTGACTAAAAATGACCTAAGAAATCAAAATATAAAGGGGAATTTAAGTAGCTAGAGCCTAAAGGGATAATATTTTATGGGCTAATACTTTAAAGTGACAATTCAAAAAGACATGAAATGAATATCTGAAGCTATGGCCTAATTACTCTTCCCTTGCCAATAATTTTAGAAGTAAAATGAAAAACATTCTCTTTTGCTAACTAAACAGATATCACTTCTCTATTACTTCTTAAATGGGCAAAACATAGAGAATGTCATTTGGAAATGAATAGGACTATATATTTTATTATAAAATAAGCTAAGACCACATTGAATTAATTGATACCAATAGGAGATTCCATCCGAAAGCAGCAAAATACATATTCTTCTCAAGTATGCCTGGAACATTCTTCAGGATAGATCACATCTTGGGCCACAAAGTGAGCCTTGGTAAATTTAAGAAAACTGAAATCATATCAAACATCTTTTTTGACCACAATGCTATGAGATTAGAAATAAATTACAGGAAAAATATGTAAAAGAAACAAACATATGGAGGCTTAATAATATGTTACTAAACAACCAATGGGTCACTGAAGAAATCAAACAGGAAATCAAAAAATACCTGGAAACAAACGACAACAAAAACATGACAATCCAAAACTTGTGGGATGCACCAGAAGCAGTTCTAAGAGGGAAGTTTATAGCAAGAAATGCTTACTCCAGGAAACAAGAAAAATCTCAAATAAACAATGTAACCTTACACCTAAAGCAATTAGAGAAAGAAGAACAAACAAAATCTAAAGTTAGTAGAATGACAGAAATCATAAAGATCAGAGCAGAAATAGATGAAATAGAAACAAAGAAAACAATAGCAAAGATCAATGAAACTAAAAGCTGGTTCTTTGAGAAGATAAACAAAATTGATAAACATTTAGCCAGACTCGTCAAGAAAACAAGGGAAGGACTCAAATCAGTAAAATTAGAAATGAAAAAGAAGTTACAACTGACACCACAGAAATACAAAGGATCATAAGAGACTACTACAAGCAACTCTATGCCAATAAAATGGACAACCTAGAAGAAATGGACAAATTCTTCAAAAGGTACAACCTTCTAAGACTGAAACACGAAGAAATAGAAAATATGAACAAAACAACCACAAGTACTGAAACTGAAACTTGGATTAAAAATCTTCCAACAGGGCTTCCCTGGTGGCGCAGTGGTTGGGAGTCCGCCTGCCGATGCAGGGGACATGGGTTCGTGCCCCGGTCCGGGAAGATCCCACATGCCGCGGAGTGGCTAGGCCCGTAAGCTATGGCCACTGAGCCTGCGTGTCCACAGCCTGTGCTCTGCAACGGGAGAGGCCACAACAGTGAGAGGCCCACGTACAGAAACAAACAAAAAAAAATCTTCCAACAAAATCTGGATGGACCAGATGGCTTCACAGGCAAAAATCTATCAAACATTTAGAGAAGAATTAAAACCTATCCTTCTGAAATGCTTCCAAAAAATTGCAGAAGAACAAACACTCCCAAGCTCATTCTATGAAGCCACCATTACCCTGATACCAAAACCAGAAAAAGATATCACAAAAAAAGAAAATTATAGGCCAATATCACTGATGAACATAGATGCAAAAATCCTCAACAAAATACCAGCTAACAGAATCCAACAACATATTAAAAGGATCATACACCATAATAAAGTGGGATTTATCCCAGGGATGTAAGGAATCTTCAATATATGCAAATCAATGTGATACACCATATTAACAAATGGAAAAATAAACACCATATGATCATCTAAATAAATGAAGAAAAAGCTTTTGAAAAAATTCAACACCCATTTATGATAAAAACTCTCCAAAAAGTGGGCATAGAGGGAACCTATCTAAACATAATAAAGGCCATATACAACAGAGCCATATACAACAGAGCCACAGCAAACATCATTCTCAATGTTGAAAAACTGAAAGCATTTCCTCTAAAATCAGGAACAAGACAAGGATATTCACTCTTGCCACTATTATTCAACATAGTTTTGGAAGTTCTAGCCATGGCAGTAAGAAAAGAAAAAGAAGTAAGAGGAGTCCAACTTGGAAAAGAAGAAGTAAATCTGTCCCTGTTTGCAGTGACATGATGCTATACATAGAAAACCCAACAGATGCTACCAGAAAACTACTAGAACTCATCAGTGAATTTGGTAAAGTTGCATGATACAAAATTAACACACAGAAATCTCTTGCATTCCTATATACTAACAACAAAAGATCAGAAGGAGAAATCAAGGAAACAATCCCATTTACCATTGCATCAAAAAGAATAAAATACCTGGGAATAAACCTACCGAAGGAGGCAAAAGACCTGTACTCAGAAAATTTTAAGATACTGATGAAAGAAATCAAAGATGACACAAACAGATGGAGAGATGTACCATATACTTGGATTGAAAGAATCATCACTGTGAAAATGACTATACTACCCAAAGCAATCTACAGATTCAACACAATCCTTATCAAACTATCAATGGCATTCTTCACAGAATTAGAACAAAAAATTTTACAGTTTGTATGGAAACACAAAAGACCCCGAATAGCCAAAGCAATCTTGAAAAAGAAAAATGGAGCTGGAGGAATAAGGCTCCCTAACTTCAAACTATACAACAAAGCTACAGTAATCCAAACAGTATGGTATTGGCACAAAAACAGAAATAGATATCAATGGAACAGAATAGAAAGCCCAGAGGTAAACCCACGCACCTATGGTCACCTAATCTATGACAAAGGAGGCAAGAATATGCAATAGAGAAAAGACAGCCTGTTCAATAAGTGGTGCTGGGAAAACTGGACAGCTACATGTAAAAGAATGAAATTAGAACATTCTTTAACACGATTCACAAAAATAAACTCAAAATGGATTAAACACCTCAGTGATAGGTTGGACACTATACAACTCTTAGAGCAAAACACAGGAAGAACACTCTCTGACATAAATTGTGGCAAGATCTTTTTCGATCCACCTCCCAGAGTAATGAAAATAAAAACAAAATGAAACAAATGGGACCTAATTAAACTTAAAAGCTTTTGCATAGCAAAGGAAGCAATAAACAAAATGAAAATACAACCCACAAAATGGGAGAAAATATTTGCAAACAAAGGGATAAATAAGTGATTAATCTCCAAAACATACAAACAGCTCATGCAGCTCAATATTAAAAAAAAAAAGACCCAATCAAAAATGGGCAGAAGATCTAAATAGACATTTCTCTAAAGAAGACATACAAATGGCCAAGAGGCACATGAAAATATGCTCAATGTCACTAATTATTAGAGAAATGCTAATCAGAGCTGCAGTGATTTATCACCTCACACCAGTCAGAATGGCCATCATCAAAAATTCTACAAACAATAAATGCTGGAGAGGGTGTGGAGAAAAGGGAACCCTCCTACATTGTTGGTGGGAATGTAAATTAGTACAACCATTATGGAGAACAGTATGGAGGTTCCTTAAAAAAACTAAATATAGAAATAGCATATGATCCAGCAATCCCACTCCTGGGTGTATCTCCAGAGAAAACCATAATTTGAAAAGATACATGCACTCCAATATTCATTGCAGCACTATTCACAATAGCTAGGACATGGAAGCAACCTAAATGTCCACCAATGAATGAATGGATAAAGAAGATGTGGTACATATATATAATGGAATATTACTCAGCCTTATAAAAGAATGAAATAATGCCATTTGCAGGAACATGGATGAACCTACAGACTGTGATTCTGAGTGAAGTCAAAGACAAATATCATATGATATTGCTTACATGTGAAGTCTAAAAAAATCGTACAAATGAACCTAGTTACAAAACAGAAGTAGAGTCACAGATGTAGAAAAGAAACTGGTTACCAAGGGGTAAAGCGTGGGGTGGGGGGTGGGGAGGGATAAACTGGGAGATTGGGATTGACATCTACACACTGCTATATATAAAATAGATAACTAATAAGAACCTATTGTATAGCACAGCAAACTCTACTCAATACTCTTTAATGACCTATATGGGAATAGAATCTAAAAAAGAGTGGATATATGTATATGCATAACTGAATCACTTTGCTATACAGCAGAAACTAACACAACATTGTAAATCAACTATATTCCAATAAAAATTAATTAAAAAAATAAAATAGGCTAAAATTAAATTTTCCATGATTCTTAGTTTCTAGAACTTATAAAATAAAAGCGTTGAAAGAAATATTATATAGATATATAATATTTGAGGTCATTAAAATATATATAATTAAACCATACTTAGACCCCACTTCTTCTATAGATTACCTTTTTCTTATAATTCCTTACAGTTATTGCATAATCCTTTGGGAAATTTCAACATTGTTAAGTGGTTTATTAATTTATCAATATTTTATATATACTTTTTCTTTATAAACATATTTAAATTTTAGTTAGAACTTTATTTTAATATTAAGTTTGAAAATAATGTAGAAATTCACAATCAGGGATAAAAACATAAAATTGAATATATAAATGCAATCATTAGTATAATTACTCATGCCCTATTCTATCGTTACAAGTTGTAATCTTTCAATTTACATGGAGATTTTCTTAATATCCCTCAATTTGTAACATCCACTTGAAATTCATCCTTTTTTGTAGTACTTGACTTTGGTGCCTTGTAAGTTGGTAATCTCCTATGAATTCCAGACCAGTATTAATCAGTATTAATTTACTTCTTTTTCTAACCTAAAATCTGACATTTGATCTCCTAAGAGGGTTAGATGAGTTTCCTTTTCAACATCTGAAACCACCTCTTCTTTGATCTTTTGAAGAAAGGCTAACAATAGTCTTTAATGTTATATCACTTTGATCTTGGTAACATTTGATGTGAAACTGCTTCGAAGATACATTGAGTATAATTTGGAGATTCTAATTTATAATTCATACTGTACTTCATTTAAGTCTGGGTGTAAACAATCTTTTCAATTGTGAAAATAAGTTTGTTTTCTGGTACTCCAATGAATGTTCTGCTATCATTAAAAATGACACATGTAAATGGAACTTTACATTATTCTGAGTCTAAGCCTGTAAAGTTTTTTAGTCTTTATTCAAAATTGCATTTGACATATTAGGCAGTGAGTCCATCATTAGCTCTCTCCAAATGAAAGAGACAAATATTTCAAAGTACTGCAGTGGAATACATAAAACAATTGAATCTGGATGATGTTAACCATTACGCTTGTTCTATGTGGAAACTTCTCACTCAAAATAGTCCCTGCCTCAAAGTCCTTGTATTTGTATAATATTTCCTTGAGTTCTACTGAATAGCAAATGGGGTGCCAAAGAAGAGAAAGCATAAGTATTTAATTTATATGTCAGGAATATTATTGTTAAAATCAATGAAAAAATTGCAGGAATAAGATGGGAGAAGAGAAATTACTAGGGACCCATGCATGCTTAAAGAAAATAAACAGAATATCTCTATACTTGAAATAAGTAAGATAATATCTCTAACCTTTGAATCAGAGTATTTTCAACTAGAAAATAAACTCCTCATTCTACCACTGAGTGGGTTCAACCCATATAGTGTTGGCTCACTTTCTCACTCCATAGTTCATCATGCATTTATAGCCATTAGTTCTTTTCTTTCCAGTTTTATGAGATATAACTGACACATAACATTGTGTAAGTTTAAGCTGTACAATGTAATGATTTTATAGACATATATATTGTGAAACAATTACCACGATAAGGTTAATTAACATTGCCATCACCTTACATTGTTCTTTTTGTGTGTGTGTGGTCAGAATACTTAAGATTTACTCTCTCAGAAACTTTCCAGTATACAATATAGTATTTTTAACTATAGTCACTATGCCGTAAATTAAATCTCCAGAACTTTTTCAACTTATAAATATAAGTTTGTACCCTTTGACCAACATCTCCCCATGTCCTGCTACTTCCCAGCCCCTGGCAACCACCAACCTACTCTTTGTTTCTATGACTCTGGCTTTTTTTAGATTCACCATTTAAGTGAGATCATATAGTATTTGTCTTTCTCTAACTTATCTTACTTAGCAAAATCCCCTCAAAGATTCATTTATGTTGTCACAAAAAGCACAATTTCCTTCTGTTTTTATGGCTAAATAATATTCTATTGTACATATATAACACATCTTCCTTATCCATTCCTCTGTCGGTGGATACTTAGGCTATTTCCATGTCTTGTAAAGCCATTACTTCTAAGAAAATAACAAAATGGTAAACATCATTGGGAAAGCTGATGATGCAAGTTATATTCTAGTGGGTGTAGTCCTAACATGAAAATAATACATATAGGGACAGATTGGGAATAACTCACTAGAAGGGTATTAAGCGTGAAACTATTTTATATAATATTCACATTTTATATAACATTTGTATCACATAAGTATATCAAGAAAAACCCAGAACCAAGTCCTGAAATGTTTGATAAATTGCTCCCAGCAGTAACGTGGAAGACATATTAGACATATAATTAGCTTGCAAGTTTGGGACAAAAGGTCAGAAAAGAAGATTTTGGTAGTATGTGTTGATTGCTTTTTGATGAGTTAGTCAAAATACTACAAGAAAAAAATGAGTTCAGGAAAAACTGTAGCTAGTTTGAAACCACAAATGACAGGGAATACAGTCTATAAACCCTGTGACTTGTGTTATCAGAAGTCATTCCTTCTTAACCCTAAACAGTAAAATATAACATTGACAAAGGCTAATTAAAAATCAGGCTTGTCATGGAGGAGAGCGCAGCAACATGGGTACGGAGGGCACAGTGGAGAGGTTCCCGCACAGAGGATCGGTGCCGACCAGAACTCACCAGCCCGAGAGGCTTGTCTGCTCACCTGCCGGGGCGGGCGGGGGCTGGGAGCTGAGGCTCGGGCTTCGGTCGGATCGCAGGAGAGGACTGGGGTTGGCAGCGTGAACACAGCCTGAAGGGGGTTGGTGCACCACAGCTAGCCGGGAGGGAGTCCAGGAAAAGGTCTGGAGCTGCCAAAAAGACAAAAGACTTTTCCTTCCCTCTTTGTTTCCTGGTGCACGAGGAAAAAGGATTCAGAGCGCCGCTTAAAGGAGCTCCAGAGATGGGCATGAGCCGCGGCTAAAAGCGCGGACCCCAGAGACGGGCATGAGACGCTAAGGCTGCTGCTGCCGCCACCAAGAAGCCTGTGTGTGAGCACAGGTCACTATCCACACCTCCCTTCCAGGGAGCCTGTGCAGCCCGCCACTGCCAGGGTCCCGGGATCCAGGGACAACTTCTCCGGAAGAACACACAGCGCACCTCGGGCTGTGCAACATCATGCCAGCCTCTGCTGCCGCAGGCTCGACCCCACTCCATTCCCCTCCCTCCCCTTGGCCTGAGTGAGCCAGAGCCCCCGAATCAGTGGCTCCTTTAACCCTGTCCTGTCTGAGCAAAGAAGAGACACCCTCAGGAGACCTACATGCAGAGGCGGGTCCAAATCCAAAGCTGAACCACAAGAGCTGTGCGAACAAAGAAGAGAAAGGGAAATCTCTCCCAGCAGCCTCAAAAGCAGCGGATTAAAGCTTCACAATCAACTTGATGTACCCTGCATCTGTGGAATACCTGAATAGACAACGAATCATCCCAAATTGAGGAGGTGGACTTTGGGAGCAAAGATATATTTTTTTTTTCCCTTTTTCTCTTTCTGTGAGTGTGTATATATATGTTTCTGTGTGTGATTTTGTCTGTACAGCTTTGCTTTTACCATCTGTCCTAGGGATCTTTCCATTTTTTTTTTTTTACTTAAAATTTTTTTTCCTTAATAATTCTTTTTTATTTTAATAACTTTATTTTATTTTACTTTTGTTTGTTTCTTTCTTTCTTTCCTTCTTTCTTCCTTTCTTTCTATTTTTTTCTCCCTTTTATTCTGAGCCATATGGATGAAAGGCTCTTGGTGCTCCAGCCAGGAGTCAGGGCTGGCCTCTGAGGTGGGAGAGCCAAATTCAGGACACTGGTCCACAAGACACCTCCCAGCTCTACATAATATCAAACAGCAAAAATCTCCCAGAGATTTCCATCTCAAAGCCAAGACACAGCTTCATTCAATGACCAGCAAGCTACAGTGCTGGACAGCCCATGCCAAACAACTAGCAAGACAGGAACACAAACCCATCCATTAGCACAGAGGCTGCCTAAAATCATAATAAGGCCACAGACACCCCAAAACACACCACCAGATGTGGAAATGTCCAACAGAAAGACAAGATCCAGCCTCATCCAGCAGAACACAGGCACTAGTCCCCTCCACCAGGAAGCCTACACAACCCACTGAACAAACCTTAGCCACTGGAGACAGACACCAAAAACAATGGGAACTACGAACCTGTAGCCTGCGAAAAGGAGACCCCAAACACAGTAAGTTAAGCAAAATGAGAAGACAGAAAAGCAGACGAAGGAGCAAGATAAAAACCCACCAGACCTAACAAATGAAGAGTAAATTGGTGGTCTACCTGAAAAAGAATTCAGAATAATGATAGTAAAGATGATCCAGAATCTTGGAAATAGAATAGAGAAAATACAAGAAACGTTTAACAAGGACCCAGAAGAATTAAAGAGCAAACAAACAATGATGAACAATACAATAAATGAAATTAAAAATTCTCCGGCTTCCCTGGTGGTGCAGTGGTTGAGAGTCCACCTGCCGATGCAGGGGGCGTGGGTTCATGCCCCGTTCTGGGAAGATCCCACATGCCGTGGAGCGGCTGGGCCCATGAGCCATGGCTGCTGAGCCTGCAGGTCCAGAGCCTGTGCTCCACAATGGGAGAGGCCACAACAGTTAGACACCCGCGTACCACAAAAAAAATTCTCTGGAAGGGATCAATAGCAGAATAACTGAGGCAGAAAAACAGATAAGTGAACTGGAAGATAAAACAGTGGAAATAACTACTGCAGAGCAGAATAAAGAGAAAAGAATGAAAAGAACTGAGGACAGTCTCAGAGACCTCTGGGACAATATTAAATGCACCAACATTCGAATTAAAGGGGTTCCAGAAGAAGAAGAGAAAAAGAAAGGGACTGAGAAAATATTTGAGGTGATTATAGTTGAAAACTTCCCTAACACAGGAAGGGAAATAGTTCATCAAGCCCAGGAAGCACAGAGAGTCCCATACAGGATAAATCCAAGGAGAAACATGCCAAGACACATATTAATCAAACTGTCAAAAATTTAATACAAAGATGACATATTAAAAGCAGCAAGGGAAAAACAACAATAACACACAAGGGAATCCCCATAAGGTTAAGAGCTGATCTTTCAGCAGAAACTCTGCAAGCCAGAAGGGAGTGGCAGGACATATTTAAAATGATGAAAGAGAAAAACCTACAACCAAGATTACTCTACCCAGCATGGATCTCATTCAGATTTGATGGAGAAATTAAAACCTTTACAGACAAGAAAAGCTGAGAGAAGTCAGGACCACCAAACCAGCTTTACAACAAATGCTAAAGGAACTTGTCTAGGCAGGAAACACAAGAGAAGGAAAAAACCTACAATAACAAACCCAAAACAATTAAGAAAATAGTAATAGGGACATACATATCGATAATTAACTTAAATGTAAATGGATTAAATGCTCCAACCAAAAGACACAGATGGGCTGAATGGATACAAAAACAAGAGCCATATATATGCAGTCTACAAGAGACCCACTTCAGTCCTAGGACACATACAGACTGAAAGTGAGGGGATGGAAAAAGATATTCCATGCAAATGGAAATCAAAAGAAAGCTGGAGTAGCAATTCTCATATCACACACAATAGACTTTAAAATAAAGACTATTACAAGAGACAAAGAAGGACACTACATATGATCAAGGGATGGATCCAAGAAGAAATTATAACAATTGTAAATATTTATGCACCCAACATAGGAGCACCTCAATACATAAGGCAAATACGAACAGTCATAAATGGGGAATTCGACATTAACACAATCATAGTAGGGGACATTAACACCCCAATTTCACCAATGGACAGATCATCCAAAATAAAAATAAATAAGCAAAGACAAGCTTTAAATGATACATTAAACAAGATGGACTTAATTGATATTTATAGGACATTCCATCCCAAAACAACAGAATACACATTCTTCTCAATTGCTCATGGAACATTCTCCAGGATAGGTCATATGTTGGGTCACAAATCAAGCCTTGGTAAATTTATGAAAATTGAAATTGTATCAAGTATCTTTTCTGACCACAATGCTATGAGACTACATATCAATTACAGGAACAAATCTGTAAAAAATACAAGCATATGGAGGCTAAACAATACACTACTTTATAACCAAGAGATCATTGAAAAAATCAAAGAGGAAACCAAAAAATACCTAGAAACAAATGACAATGAAAACACGAGGACCCAAAACCTATGGGAGGCAGCAAAAGCAGTTCTAAGAGGGAAGTTTATAGCAATACAATCCTACCTTAAGAAACAAGAAACATCTCAAATAAACAACCTAACCTTACACCTAAAGCAATTAGAGAAAGAAGAACAAAAAAACCCAAAGTTAGCAGAAGGAAAGAAATCATAAAGATCAGATCAGAAATAAATGAAAAAGAAATGAAGGAAGCAATAGCAAAGATCAATAAATCTAAAAGCTGGTTCTTTGAGAAGATAAACAAAATTGATAAACCATTAGCCAGACCCATCAATAAAAAAAGGGAGAAGACTCAAATCAACAGAATTAGAAATGAAAAAGAAGTAAGAACTGACACTGCAGAAATACAAAGGATCATGAGAGATTACCACAAGCAACTCTATGCCAATAAAATGGACAACCTGGAAGAAATGGACAAATTCTTAGAAAAGCACAACCTTCCGAGACTGAACCAGGAAGAAATAGAAAATAGGAACAGACCAATCGCAAGCACTGAAATTGAAACTGTGATTAAATATCTTCCAACAGGGCTTCCCTGGTGGCGTAGTGGTTGAGAGTCTGCCTGCTGATGCAGGGGACATGGGTTTGTGCCTCGGTCCTGGAAGATCCCACATGCCACAGAGCAGCTGGGCCCATAAGCCATGGCCGCTGAGCCTGCGCGTCCAGAGCCTGTGCTCTGCAACCGGAGACGCTACAACAGTGAGAGGCCCGCGTACCACAAAAAAAAAAAAAAAAAAAAAATCTTTCAACAAACAGAAGTCCAGGATCAGATAGCTTCACAGGCAAATTCTATCAAACATTTAGAGAAGAGCTGACACCTATCCTTCTCAAACTCTTCCAAAATATAGCAGAGGGAGGAACACTCTGACACTCATTCTACAAGGCCACCATCACCCTGATAGCAAAACCAGACAAAGATGTCACAGAGAAAGAAAACTACAAGCCACTATCACCAATGAACATAGATGCAAAAATCCTCAACAAAATACTAGCAAACAGAATCCAACAGCACGTTAAAAGGATCATACACCATGATTGAGTGGGGTTTATCCCAGGAATGCAAGGATTCTTCAATATACGCAAATGAATCAATGTGATGCACCATATTAACAAATTGAAAGAGAAAAACCATATGATCAACTCAATCGATGCAGAGAAAGCTTTTGAAAAAATTCAACACCCATTTATGATACAAACCCTGCAGAAAGTAGGCATAGAGGGAACTTTCCTCAACATAATAAAGGCCATATATGACAAACCCACAGCCAACATTGTCCTCAATGGTGAAAAACTGAAAACATTTCCACTAAGATCAAGAACAAGACAAGGTTGCCCACTCTCACCACTCTTATTCAACACAGTTTTGGAAGTTTTAGCCACAGCAAACATAGAAGAAAAATAAATAAATGGAATCCAAATCGGAAAAGAAGAATTAAAATTGTCACTGTTTGCAGATGACATGATACTACACATAGAGAATCCTAAAGATGCTACCAGAAAATGACTAGAGCTAATCAATGAATTTGGTAAAGTAGGATACAAAATTAATGCACAGAAATTCTAGCATTCCTATACACTAATGATGAAAAATCAGAAAGTGAAATTAAGAAAACACTCCCATTTACCATTGTAACAAAAGATAAAATACCTAGGAATAAACCTACCTAAGGAGACAAAAGACCTGTATGCAGAAAATTATGACACCGATGAAAGAATTTAAAGATGATACAAATAGATGGAGAGATATACCATGTTCTTGGATTGGAAGAATCAACATTGTGAAAATGACTCTACTACCCAAAGCAAACTACAAATTCAATGCAATCTCTATCCAACTACCACTGGCATTTTTCACAGAACTAGAACAAAACATTTCACAATTTGTATGGAAACACAAAAGACTCTGAATAGCCAAAGCAATCTTCAGAAAGAAAAATGGAGCTGGAGGAATCAGGCTCCCTGACTTCAGACTATACTACAAAGCTACAGTAATCAAGACAGTATGCTACTGGCACAATAACAGAAATATAGATTAATGGAACAGGATAGAAAGCCTAGAGATAAACCCACACACATATGGTCATCTTCTCTTTGATAAAGAAGGTAAGAATACACAGTGGAAAAAAGACAGCTTCTTCAATAAGTGGTGCTGGGAAAACTGGGCAGCTACATGTAAAAGTATGAAATTAGAACTTTCCCTAACACCATACACAAAAGTAAGCTCAAAATGGATTAAAGACCTAAATGTAAGGCCAGAAACTATCAAACTCTTAGAGGAAAACATAGGCAGAACACTCTATGGCATAAATCACAGTAAGGGCCTTTTTGAACCACCTCCTAGAGAAATGGAAATAAAAACAAAAATAAACAAATGGGACCTAATCAAACTTAAAAGCTTTTGCACAGCAAAGGAAACCATGAACACAATGGAAAGATAACCCTCAGAAAGTGAGAAAATATTTGCAAATGAAGCAACTGACAGAGGATTAATCTCCAAAATTCACAAGCAGCTCATGCAGCTCAATATCAAAAAAATAAACAATGCAATCCAAAAATGGGCAGAAGACTTAGACATTTTTCAAAGATTATATACAGATTGCCAATAAACACATGAAAGAATGCTCAACATCATTAATCATTAGAGAAATGGAAATCAAAACTACAACGAGATATCATCTCACACTGGTCAGAATGGCCATCGTCAAAAAATCTACAAACAATAAATGCTGGAGAGGGTGTGGAGGAAAGGGGACCCTCTTGCACTGTTGGTGGGAATGTAAATTGATACAGCCACTATGGAGAACAGTATGGAGGTTCCTTAAAAAACTAAAAATAGGGCTTCTCTGGTGGTGCAGTGGTTGAGAGTCCACCTGCCGATTCAGGGGACATGGGTTCATGCCCCGGTCCGGGAGGATCCCACATGCCACAGAGTGGCTGGGCCCGTGAGCCATGGCCGCTGAGCCTGCGCGTCCAGAGCCTGTGCTCCGCAATGGAGAGGCTACAACAGTGAGAAGCCCGTGTACTGAAAAAAAAAAAAAAAACTAAACTAAAAATAGAACTACCATATGACCCAGCAATCCCACTACTGGGCATATACCCTGAGACAACCATAATTCAAAAAGCGTCATGTACCACAATGTTCATTGCAGCTCTATTCACAATAGCCAGTATATGGAAGCAACCTAAGTGTCCATCAACAGATGAATGGATAAAGAGGATGTGGCACCTATATACAACGGAATATTACTCAGCCATAAAGGAAACAAAACTGAGTTATTTGTAGTGAGATGGATGGACCTAGAGTCTGTCATACAGAGTGAAGTAAGTCAGAAAAACAAATACCATATTCTAACATATATATGGAATCTAAGGAAAAAAAAAAAGGTCATGAAGAACCTAAGGGCAAGACGGGAATAGAGACACAGACCTACTAGAGAATGGACTTGAGGATATGGGGAGGGGGAAGGGTAAGCTGTGACAAAGTGAGAGAGTGGCATAGATATATATACACTACCAAACGTAAAATAGATAGCTAGTGGGAAGCAGCCACATAACACAGGGAGATCAGCTCGGTGCTTTCTGACCACCTAGAGGGGTGGGATAGGGAGGGTGGGAGGGAGGGAGACGCAAGAGGGAAGAGATATGGGAACATATGTATATGTATAACTGATTCACTTTGTTATAAAGCAGAAACTAACACATCATTGTAAAGCAATTATACTCCAATAAAGATGTTAAAAAAATAAATAAAAATCAGGCTTTTGGTAAATATATTAAGGTTCTATCTATTATCCTTATTGATAAAACCTCTGATTAAGATTTCTCAGACTATCAGAACACTTTAAAGTGGGTAAGCAATATATATTTCAATTAGGCCAGATACCTCAACGAAGAGAATAGATGTAGCCCTCTTACTGAAGCCTGACATACACATACATGCAAATTGACAGATAGAGGCATGAGGAATAAGAATATAGATACAGCAAGCATGAGGATTTGTGTGCTAAAAGGAATATATGGCTATTATTCCTATAGCCATATGGCTATTAGTCTATGGTGATGACAGGAAGCAAACAATTAAGAAATAATATTTCAGAAGTAGTACTGTAAAATTTTATAATGAGTTATATTACCAAAATACCCACAATTCTAGACCAAAAGATATTGTGACTCTCTGAGCAGTAAATCTACTTTGGGAGCTTGTATTGCTCATGGTAGGAAGTTCACTGAGAATGATGCTCATGGCATCAACAAGGACATATTCACTGACGCCTACTTCAGAAGTGGCCACAAGATCATGAAAAGCTATCACACCTCCCACCAGCTGTGTGGAGATCAGGCAGCTGGTGATCACAGGTAAAAATGGACAAGGGAATACGATCAGGGACTCGTGTTTTGATCATCTTTTCTTCAACCTTTTGATGAAGAAGGCATTTCCAATCTAGGGTCATCGAATGACCTAATAAGACACAGGACACTGGGCAGTTTAGATTATCAGCAGACTGGAGGACACTATGCATGCAGGGTCACATGGAGTTTGCATTTCGAAACAGAGTGAGTGAGCAGGGGCTGTGGGGGTAGGTTTTTGCAGTAACAAGAGGGTGAACTGATTCCTGGTTCCTACAGGAGGATGTGCATGCCTGGTTTGAATGACTTTGCGGGCTGGTAGGGAACTGAAGGTTGCTATGCGGAAATAGTCAGCCACTGTACCTGGAGGGTTATTCGGCTAGAGGATCTCATTCTCGGGAGTAGACTTGGGGAGGGAACTTGTATTTAGGCCATGTGAGGCCCTCCAAGCTCTTGATGTCATGGAAGCACATAATATTGAATTAATTTCAGACTTTGCACCACGCTAATCAAGGGGCATTCTATACACAACTCCTCCATGATGCCCTTCCATCCCGAGAAAGAACTGATCTACTGTAGAAAGTTTGCATTTTCTAGAATGTTTAAATAAATGAAATAATACAATACATTCTCCTTTTTATCTGGCTTTTTCACTCAGAAAAATTATGAATTCAACCTAATTATTTTGAAATTCATGGGTGATTTATATAGTAGGTGTTTGCTTAAATCTAAGAAACTGACAAAGTGATTTTCAATGTTTGCTACATTTTCCACTCTGACCCAGAGTGCATTAAGACTTCTATTACACCACATCCTTGCCAACTTTTGGTATGGTGAGTCATTTTACTATTTGACATTTTAATAGTCTAATGATAGCTAATTGTGGTTTTAATTTGCTATTCCCTAATGATTAAGGATTTTTTCTCTTCATTGTAAATCGTGTTTTCCTGCACCTTTGCATGCCTAGTGAATATGATTAGACACCAGGCACTGTGCATTTTACCTTCTTGGGTGATGGCTAATTTTTTATGCCATCAAATATTCTTGAGCTTTGTCTGGGATGTCATTAAATCTTGAAAATGGTTTGCTCCTTTCCCATCTCACTTTACTCACTTTAATAGTGTGTTAGGCAAGCACAGAAGAGCATTTAGTCTAGTGTTCATTCCCTTCCACTACTGAGGTTAGACCTTCCAGATACTCTACCTGATGCCCCATGAATTATGAGATTTTCCAATATGACTAGTGACAGCAGGCAGTATTTCCAGCACTTTGTGAGCCCTAGGTGTTGATTTCTACTATCGGCTCGGTGGTTCTTTCCACATCCTTGGGTAGTTTCCTCCCATGCAGGGACTGATCAGTACTCAGGTGAATTCTTGGGAGGACTCCCTGAAGATGTCTGAGGCTCTTTTTCTGTGAAGCAATCTTCTATCTGATATTCTCTCCTGCAAATTCTGGTCACCATAGCCTGTCCTGATTCCAATCTGTATCTCTTCAAGTACGGGAGGCTTTCTGGCTCTGCCTGGGTTCCTGCTGCCTGAGACTTGAGCCACAGCCTGGAAATGTCTCCAGGCAGTAAACTGGGGAAATGATAGGATTTACTTTGTTAGTTTCGCATTTCTCCTATTTACCGTCCTGCATTGTTTGATGTCCAATATCTTGAGAGCCATTGTTTCCTATATGTTGCCTGCTGGTTTTAGTTGTTGAGACAGGACAGTAAATCTTACCCTGTTACTGCATTTTGGCCAGAGGTAGATGTCATGGTTGTTTTTTAATTACAGCATAAATTAGTCTTACCTGACTACTGTAGAAAAGGTTATAGTGTGCTCAAAATATCAGCGTGCTCAAAAATTAGATGTAGGACAAATAAAAAATTCCACATATAACTTATAAATAAGTTCTTAATGTGTGTGTGTGTGTGTGTGTGTGTATGTTTTATATGACAAAAGAACAAGAGTAATAAAATCAACATAGCTGATTTGCATAAGGTTCTATGCAGGACAGAAAGACCAATTAGATGCCTACACAATTCTTACATGAAATGGAGAAGTTAAATACATGTGGCTATCACTAAGCTTTTGCTTTAATTTCACACCACTGCAGCCAGGATCAAGAAGCCAGGACAGTGTCTCCCAGAGTTTAGGAAACAGTTTCTACCTCTTTTAAGAGTGCTGCCACAGTCACTGTTCTCTTGGAACATAAGACTGGTAATTAGACTTTAAGACATAGCACCCAGCTTCTCATAACATTCATTTCTGTCGATAATACTCCACAAGTATGGATCTGCCTCACTTCCAACTTATAAATGTGATACCTAATTTACATTCAGAACTCTAGCTTTAAGGGTGTCTGAAAAATGCAATATTTAGCTTTACAACTTTAGAGATACAAGGCACAAGAAAGGTTATGAGTGTCGATCAACACAACCACCAAACTCCATCACTCTGGCTATTCAAATTCCATTCGTAGCTTTCTATGCATAATAAATGTCCGTCTGTACCAGAAGACAGAGCCAAAGAGGATAAACAGCACACCATCAGTCAGGGTACCCATTTCAAAGTGACATGCACCCTCTGCTTATTTAGTCAAGATTCTGCTTTGCTTTTCTGTAAATAGAAAATCAATTCAGAAGCCAGTTATCAAAAATGTACTATATAAAGTAATAAGGCAAAAGAAGAGCAAAGCTTACATCCACAATAAGGGAAAGAAGAAAATATTCATAGTCATTAGGGAAATGTAACTACAGATCTACACAGGGAAAAGTCATAGGGAATGTAACTACAGATCTAAATATATATGTATTTGAAGGGAAAGAGAATATACTTAGTTACTAAAGCCTCCATTTCAGTTCACAAGGCTATGGTTGATATTTATAATCTCACCATATATTTCATGTTGCCTTTTCCTTTAGTCAGAATCACTGTATTTGACAAATTTTTTACTCAGTACTTTAAGCCATTAGTGTTTGTGCTTTTACTATTATCACAGTTTATGAAGGAGCTGACCAATGAACCTGAGGAGCCCATGTTTTCAAAACACACCCCTCTCTACCTCCTTCTTTTTGACAATCAGGATAAGCATATCACACAGTATGATAAACATCTTCTTTTCTTGTTGATTCAATGGCACTGGAATCCAAAGTGGCACAGTCACTGTATGAAAACAGTGTTTTTGTTTCCTGGGTGAATTATACCTTTAAACCAGAAGAGCAGAAACTTCTGGTGACGGAAAACAAAAATTTGTTAGTGGATCATAAGGAAAGACCACTTACAAATCTTGAACACCAGAACAATATGTTGTGGCCATGGCAGAAATAGTACCAAATATTGCCAAGGGAAGAGATATTCGTACCCAGCATAATTGCTTATTCCAGTATCTACAAGTAGATGTTTGGCTAGACCACATTTTGGGGGACAATATACTTATAGCTTGTAGTGATGCCTTTACTAAATCTTCAAAAGGTCACTTCGAATTTATATGAAAAGCTTTTCTGAGAAAACTGCGATAAGACAAACTCTCTAGACCTGAGCCACTTCATCATATTCATTTTGCTTTGTTGTTATTATAAAATGAATTGTTTTTCAAAAACAATGTTATGCATGATATCATAATAGTGAATTAGACATTCAGTAAATCCACAAATGATAGTGCTTATAGAAGCACTGGGTTCAGAGAGGACATCCATATCCCGCATAATTTTTATTCAAGTGAAAAGAAAGAGTTGTTTATTTATAAAAGAAGGGCATCGAACAATGAAACTTCCACTGGGTGATTTCCCAATCCTCCAGAGAAATGGTGTAGTAACAGGTAATAACAGTGGTGTGTGAACCTGTGAGACTGTGTCCGGTCCATGGCAGCGATCACTTTAGACTCAGTGGGTTGAAGTCCATGCTGTTTGACCCAGGAATGATCTTCATCCCAGCTGCCTTGTGAGGTTATTGATCTGATTTTATGGTAATCAGTTAAAGAAGCTGCCCAAGATGAGTAAACTTGTCCCTCGGATTACTGAGAGTTTCTTCTGCAGTAAATACTCTTTTGTGAGCATTTACACAAGAAACAAATATATTCTCATTTCACTTGATCCTGATTCTAAAATTTCTTTACATATAATCCCCAGACCCTTTTATGAGGAACCCACCAACCGTTATTTTTAATCATCCTTACCTTCTTTCCATGTGGTTAGTCATTGCCCATAAATCACTGAAGATCTGTACCTCTGGCACTTCCTTCTTTAGAAAAAGTATCCTTCAAGATACACTGTACAATGTTTGTCCACTTGAGGGATTAATCTTCTCCACCAGCCTTCAGGTCTATGCTAAGTGTGTAGGTGAAATGGAATGCATTTCATTTCTAGCAGCATCCAGTCAATGAGCCAAAACAAATTTCTAGCAACATCCA
Source organism: Delphinapterus leucas (assembly GCF_059928025.1). Lineage (NCBI taxonomy): Eukaryota > Metazoa > Chordata > Mammalia > Artiodactyla > Monodontidae > Delphinapterus > Delphinapterus leucas. The sequence goes on along the minus strand of NC_143129.1, from coordinate 13,191,351 downwards.
GCCAATGAGCCAAAACAAACTAACTCAGGCTTATATGTGATTTCCTGAGTTGACTGCCCATTATGATCTCTCTAAGCATCCACAGATGTGTACAAAATACTAGTGGCTTTCGGACATAGAGTCAGACTTTCCTCATTCATGCATTTCTACATGTTAAAGGGGTCCTTATACACAAGTATAGGAGTCTGAGGGTATTTCACGCAAGAAGGGTGTACTGAAGAAGAACAGACAATTTATGGTGTTATTGCAGGTGTTCACAGCATGGCAAAGGCAACAGAGGGAGAAGCCTGAGAATTAGCTGTGTTCCATAAACTAGAGTTCTGTGATGTGCTTCTCTGACTGGGGATTTCTGCAGACTCCTCCTAGAATCCTGATCCAACAAAGAAACAGCAGTCATCCTCTGGATCTGCTGGATGAGCAGCGGTATCTACAACAACATGAACAATGCCAGGACTGCAGCTAAACTATCTCTTATTCTGTATTACTTAGTTCATGGGTTAGAGCCAAATGCTCAGCCAAATATTCCTTATGAGCTCCAAAATCTAAATAGATTCAGTAAGCATCTATTAGCTTGTTTTCCTTTAGCTAAGGAAACCAGGTGTTGTAGTAGATAAACCCAAAATCTCATTGAGAAAAAAAAGCCAGAATTAGAAAATAAACAAAAAATGTTAATAAATCACAGGTTATATGTTTGTTTGCATACACAAAGGCATCCAAAACAACTATATTAATAATTAATTAATCATTATTAGAACAGCCAAGATATTAATAGGATGGCTGGATATACATTCTAGTTTAAAACAGAAGTGATGAATAGTTTTTATTTCCTGATTCCAAAATTTATATGGAAATGCAATGGTCCAACCATAGTCAAAACTCTACTGAAGAAAAACAAAAAAAGTAAGAGTTATTGCAGGTACTGACAACGTGGCAAATGAAACAGAGGGGCAAACCTGAGAATTAGACCCACACATACACTGAAGCTTGATATGGACATTGCAGCCTAGCAGACAGTGTGGGAAGGACAGAATTTTTAATAATCAGTGCTAGGAAATCTGGCAATCCACTTAAGAAAAAGAAATGAAATTGGACCTCTACATCACACGATTATAAGGGAATCAATGCCAGGGTAGACTGAAGTCCTAAGTGTGAAAGTCAACCATGTAAAACCTTTAAAAGATAATATAAGAGATTATCTTCATGACCTTGAGGAAGAGGGTGATTTCTAAGACAAAATATGGAAGAAATAACCCAAGGTAGACACTGGCATATTGTATATACATTAAAATTAGAAACTCTTATAAGCTATGAAAAAAATAAGCTGAAGAATGATGGCTATACAAAACATATAAAGAACCTTACATATAACATAAGATAAAAAAGGCAAGTGAATAAACAGAAACTTTTCAAAAGATGAACTCCAAATGGCTAATAAATGCATGAATATGCACTCAGTTCTTTAATAACAAGGCAAAAGCAAATCAAAGCTACAGTGTGATGCTGCTGCATCATGGATTGGTTGGCTAACATGAAAGTCTGACAATATCAGTGTTGGTAAGGATGGGGATCTATGAGAACTTTCATACACTGCTGGCCACAAATCAGACAAAAGTTCTGAAGAACACACTGACAATTTCTCTGAAGTTTACCACATGCATATTCTACAACTTAGCAATTCTACTTCTGGCTGTGGACCTTAGAAAAAGGAGTGCACATCTAATCCAGAAAACATGCATAGGAATATTCATAGCATCATCATTTACAGCTGCCAGAAACTGAAAACAACCCAAATATTCATCAACATTAGAATAAATGAATAAATTGTGGTATAATCACAACAGAATATACAGAGCAATAAAAATTGATGAACCACAGCTATAGGCCTTTGGAAAGAATCAGACACACAAAGAAAGGCAAAAAAAAAAACCCATAAAGCAAACAAACAGCAAAAATGTATACAAGGCAGAATAAAAGGCTAATAGATGTTGACAGGTAAACATACATCTTATGAAATTCTAAGGAATTTTTTCCTTCATAACTCTTTTCAGGATATTGAACATAAAGGACTATATCATTATAATCTGAGGAAGACAGGTTTTAAAGAGACTGTTATCCATAGTGAAATCTAATGAGGTGGTTTATTTCTGCTATATCTAACAGTTACAGCAATGATGGTACAAAATGTTTTGTCAAGCCAAGTGTATAAGAAATTTTTATTGAGCTTGTAAGGAAAAGTAGGAGAAAATGAAGCTAGGCTATCATGTCACAGTGAGAGGATGCTTACTTTTACTATTTTTGCTAAGGAGGCAATGATTGAAAGCAAATGTTTTCACAATTTCATTTTCATAATTTACTTTTTCTCTCAAAACTGAAGAGGCTTATACTCATAGATATTTCTAAGCTAAGCAAACTACTAAATGAATAATGTTTTGTGGTGTTATTACAAACGCTAATATAAAGTCTTTCCTCAGCCCAGTTTCAGGAGAATAAGGTCGCACAAAGCTTCTGCTGAACAGACAGAAGTAGCTATGATTTTTAACTCATGAACCCACTTTCTATGGCCATGGTGAATGAACAAAAGTTTTAAAACACTGATGAAATAGCAACAAATCATTTTGCTCCCAAGGAACACCTGAAGACCTATTGCAGACAGGTTTCCTAACACTGAGGAGAGCAGACTGTCTGAGAAAGCCCTCTTCCTATGACCCCAGCATCACGGGTCTAAGACTGAAGATGGCCTTAGGCAACTCTCAGCCCCATCAGCAGGCTAGTAAGCACAGAGTAACATGAATTGTCATCTGAGCCTGGGAAGAAGACCAATCAGTCCTAAAGAGAGACCCTACCAAGGCTCAAGAGCACAAGAAAACCCATGGGTTATTGTGGTTGAGGAAACTTGAGTAAAACTCTCCAGTACACCAGCCCTTACCTTTAGCATTAGGTAAGTTCAGAGGAATTTGAAGCTATTGGTCTTGAAGGTAACCGTAAAAATAAAGCCCAACCCAACTTAAGCCCTAACAAAATTCACCTGGTACTCACGCTCAAGAATAGCTGAAGGGACATGACCATCTCCAGGTGTAACTAATATTTACCTCAGACCCAAGGGTCTTACTCATCATTAACCACCAGGGAAATAGGAATTAAAACTACAATACAACTCTAATAAATGGCCAGTAATACCGCAAATATTAAAAGATTGAGAATGATAACAACAATGATGTAAGACAAACAACTTTGTCAGAGATAGCTGGTAGGAGTGTAAATTGAGATAATCAGTTTGGAAAGGTATTTGGAAGTATCTACTAAATCTGAACTTAGCAATTATATGCCCAACAGAATTGTACACATATTTATACCAAAAGACATGTATGAGGATGTTCATAGCAGTACTATTAATAAAAATGTAAACTGGAAACAACAAATACATCTTTCTACAGCATGATAGATAAATGTATTATCATCATACACACCAATAAAAATTAATGAATTACAGCTATTTGCATCAAGGATGAGTTTCACAAACATAATATTATTTTAAAGAAGCCAACACAAAAGTATAAGCAGTAAAATTCCACTCATCAATATCAATCATGATAAAATTAGTTCATGGTGATGGAAATCAAGCCAGTGCTTTCTCCTGGGTGGAGATTATTGGCTGTGATGGGACGTTACAGTTTCTAGGTTGCTGTTAATAGTCTGTATCTTATTTTCTGTTTTAGTTACATAGGCTTATTAAACTTTTGACAATTCATCCATCTGTATTATTATGAAGATTTTATAAATAAACAACGTACTTAATTCATAAAAAAATCCATCCTTTGCCCTTGAAAGAAAACAGAATAAATAAAGAAACTTTGAAAATAAGCAGATATAGGAAGATCAGGCTTTAAGAGTCTGGGCAATGGGAGCCACCTGCTCTGGTGACCAGGAGTACTTCATCATTGACATCGTTTATAAGTGTCTGCTTCTCATGATATTTGAAAGAAGACTGAATTTTAACCAGTGTATTATTGTCAAATCTCTACAAACAATGCACTCCACTACTGCCTGTACTCAAAACAGACTATTCTCATGTTCAACCCCCTTGATATACCATCACTTTGAACAAACAGCCAGAAGAAATCACAATTTCAAAATCAGACAAAATGTTATTCTAAGCAATGAATTAATAATATATATTGAGAAGTTTCTGTGTTGCTTAAAAGAACAACTCATCAAAGTCTGTAATGATCATGAAAATATACATACTTTGAAATGCATAAATCAAAATACATAATGGAAAACCACATTAATTAAATCCACCAACATCTCTTGAAGGCTTACTTTGTTTCAGTCTCTCTTCTAGATGCTTCAAAGACACTGGTCAATAAAAGGTAAAATTCTCTGTGCTTGTGCGGCTTTTATTTCAGTGGACAGAACCAAAAAGCAAACCAATTCAGCAACAATTGCACTGAGAAATTTTCAAAAGTCATTTTCAAAAGCTGATAGATCAATGAGCCAGACCAAAACAAAAATATAGAAGACCTGAATTGCGCAATTAACAACCTTAGACTGCGTGTTAAATTGCATACAATAAAACCAGAGATGCGGGCTTCCCTGGTGGCGCAGTGGTTGAGAGTCCACCTGCCGATGCAGGGGACACGGATTCGTGCCCCAGTCCGAGAAGATCCCACATGCCGCGGAGCGGCTGGGCCCGTGAGCCATGGCCGCTGAGCCTGCGCGTCCGGAGCCTGTGCTCCGCAACGGGAGAGGCCACAACAGTGAGAGGCCCGCGTACCGCAAAAAAAACAAAAACAAACAAACAAAAAACAGAGATGCATTCTTTCATAGTAAGTAGTATACATGAAAAGTTTACAACAAAGTCATTATTATACCATGGAAGTCACAATTATCAACCTTCTACCAAAAAAAAAAATCATGTTCACACAAGCAATATTCTTTTACTTCCCTGCAATAAATTCAGTACATGTAGAAATCAAGGATATAAGCGTAGGGATATAAATCAGTATGTCTGAAAATAAAATAACTTTTAGACTAAAGATAAAAGCTTGGTTTCCCAGTCCACTCTCTGGAAGGTAAGCTACAGAGGGTGGCTGTGGTATATCCAGTGAAGGTCTTACCTTTATTGCTGGGAGTGATGTTTCAGCTCCCCCACTCTTCCCTCTGCCCTTCCGAGACTGCTATCCTGCACGCTGGGAAGGCCCCGGAAGCTTATGGGCACGTCTCTTGTTGGCTTCCCCGCCCTTGCCTTTAACCAGCCATGCTGATGTCCCGCATTCAGAAAGATCTCTTGCACCTGGGGCATCTCTCGCAGGTCTTCCCTTCCTCCACCTCCTGCAGGTGGTGAAAATCTATGGGAAACTGTGAGCGCTGTCTGGAGCTGTCACTTGGCCTCCTCACAGCTGCAGCCAACAAGCCAGGCCAGGGACAGTGAAAGCTTCGTTAACAATGTGTCTCATTTGCCCACATCTCTCAGAAGAGCAGATTTCTTTTGAACCTGCCACTTTGCCAGTATTAAAAGAAACTGAGGGTATTTTTCCCCTTAACAATGGCTATTCCTGGAAGTTTATTTACATTTCTTTGCATCCTCGGCTCTCTGATGGATTTTTAAAAATACTACGATTGTATGACTCATTTGGCTTTTTCTCATATTTTAAGGAGGAACAATGGCCTACTGATACTTTCTAACACCCTGAACACCAGCATTCAATTTTTTTTTTTTTTTTTTTTTTTTTTTTTTGCGGTACACGGGCCTCTCACTGTTGTGGCCTCTCCCGTTGTGGAGCACAGGCTCCGAACGCGCAGGCTCAGCGGCCATGGCTCACGGGCCCAGCCGTTCCGCGGCATGTGGGATCTTCCCGGACCGGGGCACGAACCCGTGTCCCCTGCATCGGCAGGCAGACTCTCAACCACTGCACCACCAGGGAAGCTCCAGCATTCTATTTTGATTTTAAACTAATAACTACAAAATGCATGACTACACAACTACACAATAATAACTGTATTGCAAATGGAGAATACTATCTAAATTCTGAAACCAGTCACTGTCTTTAATTGTTTCAGCTTGGAAGTATTTTCACACCTGGGTTCCACTTACAGATTGCATCCAGTTATTTACACCACACTGTTCTATCCACTCATCTGTTACATTCAGCCAAGGACGAATTCCACAGGGTGTCAGTCTTCTTGTGTGCCTCCCCGCTTTATGGCTGTGGTTACACTCCTGACTCAACAAGGCGGCCTCTATTCTCCTGCCGATCCTTTCCCCATATCCTCATCTCTGTTTTATGTAAACTCATTGTCCTTTACATTTCACCTCATTCTAGAATATTTTTTGCTTCTTGCCTCTTAAATTACCTTGGACATACCTCTCCTTACTAAGTAAACATGTCCCTTGCAGTTTTTGAAGTAAAGATTGCTTATTGTGCTATTTTCTATGAGAATAGTTGCTGATGGTCCTGTATCACCATTTTTCTTCCTCAAAATTATTTCCTTCCCACACATGACATTTCATTTTTAGCAAAACAGCCCCCTTGGAGCTGATACCTCCCAGGTATGTACATCTCCACGTTCTTCTGGTACCAGTTCATGCTCATCACCTGTATTACAGCTGTGACGTGAGCAACTTCAGTAAATCTGTGGACTTTTTCCAATAGGGATCACACCCTGGCCCCCTGATTCCTCTAACCCAGTGATTTTCACCTCCACTTCATTAACCCCATTTCATAACTATAACCTGCATTTTATCATAATCCATAACAGCTCTACCTCTAAATTAATTACACATTGTGTTTCTGACAACAGTCATTCTAGCTCTAGCTCCCACATTTACTTACCCCCATGAGTCCTTTACCTTCCCCTTATGTCCCTATTCATTCTCGGTTACTTCTTTTCTGTGTTAATTCTCCTACCTTATGTCCTAGGGAGGCCATGGAATAAGATTTTAATCTTTCTCACGACTCCTCCTATTCAACTCTTCTACATTCTTTACTTTAAATTGCCTTATGTTTCCTCTTTTGAAAAATCTTGACTTGAATTAGACACATATTCCATATTTCAATCACCTTCCAGAAACTGATACTAAATGTCACACAGTAGAAAGTTGTTTATAAATGTTGTTTTTTTATTACAAAATTTGCTCTTGACCCTAGTAGTAGTTTTGAATTCAATATATTCATGATGACTTGATTCATAGTTCAAAATACAGTTATTATAATGATAGATCATAGTGTTTGGTAGAGTAACATAAATGTATATCTTCAACTGCAAAGTTTTATTTTACCAAATTTTTCAATGTCTATTTACTGTACAGTAATTGTATTCAATACAGTGGATATATCAAGAAATATGGCATTAAACTATTTTTGGCCTTGCCATCAGGTGTCACATTTAAATGAAATGTTTTCTAGGCATTATTTTTATCTTGAGCTTATGTTTTTCACTTCCAGGAGGAAGTATTTATAAAGATTGGACAGGTTTATTCTTGAAATAATGAAGAGCAAAACACTCTCAAGTTTGCTATATAAATAGCAAACAAGAATAGTAAAAGAACTAAAAATCACTGAGTTTTAACTTTTAGAGATTATTTTTAAAAACCTAATTTGGAAACAACAGCACTATTGTTTACTATAGTACATTGGAAGTCAAACATTGTCAACAGGCTAAATTTGGTACCACTTCATTAAATAAATGATAGTTCTTGATCTGCATATTTGAATTGCTTACATTTTTATATTTGACTTAAGTTGTAAATTACAGAAAATACGTGAATTAAGAAATGTTCATGCAATCTGAAATGATAAACCCTGACCGTAGCTAGATTTATGGGACTTATAAAGAGTTGCTATGTTAGAACTTGTGGCTGTGCCCAGTATACCTGTCCTTGAAGGACAGTATACCTGTCCTTCAATTGGAAAGAAGGTTAAAGGTTGATAAGCAAACCCTTTCAGAATCTAACGGCAGTTGGATATGGTAATAAGTGAGAAAGACAATTGTGCTTCTAGGACATTATTTTTCACATGTCTAATTATTTTAGTTTTCAATGATCTAGGGCCACAGTCCAGGGAGTGTGTTGCACATTTAGTGCTGTCCATAATTTTAGGATGCTTGATGATCATTAAAGATGCATGTGGGACATGTACAGGAATTCTAGATTTTAAACAAAAAGCTATCAACAGGAATTTGAATTTTACCTTTGGTAGTCACCACCATATCTTTTCACACCACGACATTTTCCAACCAGTGACTGCTAAAAGCAAATGAATTTGGGCAAAAGAGATTATACACATGTTTTAAAAATAGGATTAAAACTTGTTAGAAGCCAGAGGAACTGAGGGCCAAAGGTTATTAGGGACAATCTGTGTCCCATGGCTTTACCAAGGCACCATTCCCTTTTGAACCTTGGGTTAGAGAATCTATAAGATTTATTTTAGTTTTCAACATGTTTTTCCCAAATTTTCTAGAAGTAGTAATAATGGCAATCCGGAAAAAAAAATTTTAAATATGTTCTCTTTGTGTCTACTGGAATAAGCAAGCACATCCATTACTGTTTAGTGTAGATATTATTATCATTATTTACATTATATCCTTGTGTATGAGGATATTCCTTTCCCTTCTCCATGTCTACTATTGCATAGTTATCTATGGCAGTGTGACAATTATCCTAAAATTTAGCCACTTAAAATAATAAACATTTATTATCTTACAGTTTTTGTGGGTTAAGAATCCAAGGGCAGCTTACTTGGGCTTTCTGCCTAAGGGTGTTGACAAAGTTGCAATCAAGGTTATCACCTGGGACTGGAGTCATCTTAGCTCAATTATGGATGGATCTGCTTCCAAACTTACTCGTGTGGTTGTTGATAGGATTCAGTTCCTCTGGTTTCTTGGCTTGAGGGCCCCTTTGCCTTGCTGGCTATTGGATGGAAGCAGGATGGACTCTGCTCTTTGACAGGTGGACCTGTTGAGAGACAGTACAATGACATAAACCAGGAAGAAGGAATCATGGGGAGTCATCTCTAAAGCTACCTCCTGCAACCACCTTATTCAGATCTATAACATAACTGAGAAAAAGAAAGCAAAACTCATTAATTTGTTACAATTGCTCAAATAACTGCTTTGGTCATGGGATAAATAGCCAAAATTTATCCAAGTAAAAGTAAAAAATCAGTTAATAACAAACATGTAAAACAGCCAAAAAGTAGAATTTAAGCTTTAAAAAATTTCTCCAAAATGATGCTCTAGGAGTCTCACTGAAATATTCACTATAAACACAGCCTGTGGTCCTACTACTGCCTGAGTTGTCCAAATGAGACTTTTAAATGCTGTTGACTATGGCAACATTGTGTCCAAGAAATTTGAATCATTTTTTGAAACACATCCATCAATTCTCTTTAACTCAGGAGTGCATTAAACACTCTTTGCATTCCTTATTGTACCTTACATTTTATAGATGCTAATAAACATTTACTGTAAAAAAAAATACTACCAAGCATTTACTGTGTTTCAGGCATTCAAAGTTGGTGGAATATATGTCTACTAATTTGAAAATTCACAGATTAATCAAAGAGACAAAAAGTATGTGGTTGAAAAAAAGATGCAAAGTATCAAAACAACATGAAAGTAGTCAATATATAATAAATTAAATATCTTTAATAGTGTGAGGTAGGACTTAATCTTGAGATAGAGTAGAGCAGGATTCAAGAAAAATAATAGAGTAAGGTGGGCGGCTGATATTACTTGTTTAATTATTTTTATTATTTTTGAATTGAAATAGAGTTAATTTACAATGTGTTAGTTTCAGGTGTACAGCAAAGTGTTTTAGATATATATATATACTTTTTCAGATTATTTTCCATTATAGGTTATTACAAGATATTGAATATAGTCCCCTGTGCTATACAGTAGGTCCTTGTTGTTTGTCTTTTTATATATAGTAGTGTGTATATGTTAATCCCAAACTCTTAATTTATCTCTCCTATCCTCTGCTACCTGTTTAATTATTTACTTTTATCAAGTAAATAAAGACAATTGTCTGACAGGATTTACTTCAATGTTCAACTAAAATAATGTAACTTATTGCTTTAAATACCTAGACAGAGCCAAAAATGTTCAATAAGAAATAACAAGCAAATAAACATACAAATACATACATACATAATACTTTCAAACATAGATACATATACAGACACATGCAAAAATGAATGAACTAATGTGTGATTAATGAAATTAGAGAATTAATGAAAATTTGAAATATTCTCTCCAACTTTATCAATTTGATAAGCCAAGACTAAAAAAAAAAACCCCCCCTCCAAAAAAAATTCTCTGGATTTTGGCAAGTTTAAAAACAACTCATGGACAAATACTACTTTTTTCTTTACTCATTTCTATTTTTCCTAATTTTTGCAATGCATATACCTCCCTTTGATTTAGAGAAATGTAATATTTTTAAATGCAACAAAAATAAGTAATAAATAAGATAAATGAAAGGGGGTAACAATACCTCTTTTCATGAGCTGCTTGAGAGTTTCCCAGGCAATGATATATTGCTCTCATGCTGTAAGTTGAGAAATGCCTTGTGTAATGTATTTTATCACTCAGGCTTTTTCTTTCATACGTGTGTGTCATGTGTCTTTTTTACATAGTCTTATACTTGGTCACATTCCACTGCATACATGCAATTTAGCTTAAGTTTACACCATCTTCACTTCCATACGTGAAGATCTATGGTGAAGGCAAAGTTCTTATCACAGATAACTTTCATCCTGTGAAAAAGTTTAAAATATCTGTATATTTATTTCTTCTTATATTTTCAGGCTGTTAGCTATTCACAATGACTCATTATCAGCCAGAAAGGGCAAACTTTAGCTATGATCTACTATCTTCTGATTTCTGAAAGGCTTTGTTTATCCACAAAAGGACTGCCTTTTACTGATTCAGAATGCATATACAGTCTTACTGTGTTTCCTGAAATGTTAACCTCATCAAGGAGGGGTGGATGCTTTTATCTCTATATCAGGATAAAAACTCCTCTTTCCTCCCTTTGGTCCTGCATTTGCCCTTGTTTTTCAAATGCTGTATCTTTTGGTTTTTCTATAGAAAACTCACATATCACAACATTATTTTAATGTTTAAATCTATTATTGAGACAGATGTAAAGCAAAGAATAGATTATATTTCAGAATAACTGTGTCTGCATCCTGATTCCATCATTTACTAGCAACATAAATTTAGATGGGTGTTTGAAAAGTCTTCTTTAATGGCAGCCAAGTTACGATGACCCAAGAATTTGATCATATTGAAGAACTGAGGCAGATAAAATTCTAATCAGAATGTCAAAATAATCTGCAATTTTTCACAACCAAATAAACAGCCACTGTAGTCACTAAGAGCAACCCTACCAATGAGTTAATTAAATATTAATATTTAAGGGGAACAAAACAACTCTATGCAATAATGATATTGTATTAAGAACAAATTTCTGTTCTCTCAAATTATGGTAATTCAACATTATTTGCTATGTATGTACACATTAGCAGTTAAGTGACTTTTAAAATAATTCCTTTGTTATGTATGGACCACTTTTTAGAGTACTGAATCAGAACTTCTAACTATGAGTTAATATTAATTCATGCCAACTAACTTTAGTAACTCTAATAAGTAACAAGCTTTTGCTGTTACATGCAAATTAAAATATGTGAAGTTTTGCATAATTCCCTCATGAAAAACAAACAAAAAGAGGCCTTGCATTTTTGAATTAGCTTTTAACTAAGCACAGAGTTTCCATTAGTCTGCTTATGTGCTATAGAGCATCTGTTGGTAAATGTGGTTTTAAAGAGTTATTAAATTTATGTTTATAAGCTAAAACTCTTTAATGCAATAAATGCATCATACATGAGATTCAAGTTAGTTCCTACTGTTTGGTGAAATAAATAATTTCTTAAATCCTCTGTCATATTTCCTCAAAGTGCACTCCATGGAATGAATACCAGTTTTTTTCCTAAATCCAGACAGGAAGAAAAAATGATTATCTAATTCATTTAATCTGGGAAACACTATGTTTAAAATGATAACATATTTTAAAATGTACCTTACAAGTCTCCAATAAGATCATGAAATGCACAGCGTTTTCTGAATATATATGATCGTACGACCTTATTTCCAAAGATAATTTTTTTTCTAAAAGAATTTGTATTGTGAATCTAGGGTAGCATTGTCCAGCAGACATTTCTACAGTGATGGAAATGTTCCAGAGCTGTGCTGTCCAAAACCCAAAAGAGTAGCCACTCATCGCTAGTGGCTTTTGAATACTTGAAATGTGACTAGTGTGTCGGAGGAACTGAATTTTAATGTTATTTAGTTTTAATCAAATTTTAAATGGCCACTTGCAGCTAATGGCTAATTTATTGGACAACTCAGATCTAGATTCTCAAAACCCACTCATGTTATGCTGCTCTATCACTACAGTTATGAGTAATTTGGTTAGCTGGCACGTACCTCCAGGGCATGTTAACCAGGAATGTAATGACTGTAAATACTTCCACGGAACATGACTGGAGAACAGCACTAATGAGTGTACTAATGGTGAAACCAGGAGGAATGTCAGCAAGTAGCAAAGGTCCAAGGGGTCAGCAACGAAAGCTGGATGAGGCCAAAGGCAACTACAAATTCTGAACTGTATGATTTATTTCAGCTCTCTCGTGAGCACCCCTCATTTACTCATCCTCCCTAGTGTTACAAGAAAGGGAGAACAGGAATGAATGAACTGAAATGAATATGCTCACGTTGCAGAGCTGTTCCTCAGAGACAGGGCTAGAATTGTGCAGGAACAGACACAATGAAAATGTATTTCATTCCAGTGCTACTAAATTACCACGTTATTTGTGATGGTACAAACAAACTTGTATATGATTATAAGGACTGGCCTACCTTGCAATTTTATTGTTCCCACTAATCCATATTCAAGCCTAAATGACAATATAAAGGTTTCAACAATGCAAATATTAGCACTTCACAACCAGCATCAAAGTATTACTCAGCCATAAAAAGTGAAATAGTGTCACTTTTTTACACATTTAAAGCATTTCCAACTTTAAAAATTTTGTGTCTCGGGAATTATCTCATTTGATCTTGTGGAAAAATAAAAAAACACCCCTCATAGTTATGCAAGGAAATGCAGCCCTGATGATGGTGAAGATAGTGACAACGAGGTTTATGATAATGATGATGATGGTGATGATCTCAAGTGAAAAATATTCCGAGTTCCTTCATGTCCATAATTAGTTTCCTGGGGCCTCAAACTTGAATTCAATAGAGCTGGGTTAAAGTTGGCTCACATTTTCTTTCCCGATTCTCTTACAGGGTTGAGTATGGTATAAGTGTTGCTGTTGAGAAGACTCAAAGCATTCTGATTCTTTTTCCTTATACATGACTTGGAGTTTCTGACCGATGCATAAAGTGTTTTTCCTTCTTATCTTTAAAGTCAATATAAGTCAGTAAGTCAATATAAGTCCCAGGCAATCTTTCAATATGCTTTTTTCAAATATAATTTTTTGGGGGGATGGCAGAGTTAGGGCTGGATAGCTGATATTATAGCTTTCAGTAAAGTGTCTGCTTCTTTCCTTCTTTTTTTTTTTTTGTCCATAAGGAGCGCAGCTATATGTACACCAGATGTTTGAGGCATTGTTTGCCTATTTAGTACAGGGGTCAGCAAACTCTTGCCTGAGGCCCAAATTCAGACCTGAGTGTGGCCTGAAAGTTGAGAGTATTTCATTTTTTACCTTTTTCAAAGTTTGTGAAGACAAAGAAGAAGGTGTAACAGAGACCTCTGTGACCCATAAAATCTGAACTATTAACTTTATAAAACTTTATAAAAATGTTATTAAAAAAGTATAAAAACACTTTCTTCAGTCTATAATCTAGTACATCCAACATTTTCCTATATACTATTTTCCTTTTCTGTTTTCTTTTTTTCCTTACTGGTGTTTATTCATTCCTGTTATTCTCGTGAAAATGAGATTCCATTCTATGTTTTACAAAAATTTCTAAAGTTTATTAGGTCTTATTTCAGATCCTACTATTTCTAGCCATATTATTGAAATTTTTGCCCCTACTGTTCTTTTTTTTATTAATTTATTTTTTATATTGAAGTATAGTTGATTTACAATGATTCAGGTGTACAGTATAATGATTCAGTTGTACATATATATATAATATATATTATATCTTTTTCAGATTCTTTTCCCTTATAGGTTATTATAAGATATTGAATATTGTTCCCTGTGCTATACAGTAGGTCTTGTTGTTTATCTATTTTATATATAGTAGTACCTGTTAATCTCAAACCCCTAATTTATCCCTCTCCCTCTACTGTTCTTTTATGCTAAATAAATTGTCTATTTTAAGGTTTCAACTAAAGTATTAGGTTAAAATTTTCAAATATTTTTGGAAATTTGGTTGTCCTTTAGACTTACTTTATTTTCATCTTTTTATTTCTTATACTGTTTGTTATTTTAGTGAATGCTCACTTGTATCCATTCTTAAAAGGAAGGTTTTTTCTGGATAATTGGAGTAGGTTTATTTTTGTCCAAGTTGAAAGGGCAGTGTTTGTTTTTCTCTGGTCCATGGCTGTATCTTTCCATCTTAGAAAGATGTTGCATTTTGTTCTTAATTCTTTTCTGCATCAGTTTTCTCCACCCATCTTTCCCATCAGATCCTTTTCTTTTCCTTAACTGCTCAAATAAATTTGAACCCACTAGCTGTTCTTCAGAGTAAGCCTCTGTTTTGGGGGAACATGTATTTGCTAAATCTGTTTTTCATCCTCAAGGACTTGAACCATCATGGTCCACTTTAGTCCTTTTGGGTTTCTACTAAATTGTTGCAGTTATAACCAAAGTAGAACCTCAGCAAATTTCTCCACATTTTCCTTATCATATTCAGACGTTCACTCATGTTTTCAATAAGGATGGAATCTATCCTTCTCGAAGTGTGTATTTGCTGACAATTTTTGTATCAGATGATGCCTTTATCTCCCACCACTCCACTGAAGGTGATTCTGTGCTTGCTTTGAAGTGATTGATGATTGGCTTTACAAGCCTGCCTTGCAGTGTTTAATTAAAGATAGAGGTTATTGTGTTTGCTATCTGTGGTAAGCTGAATGACTACCACTACCCCAAAAAAGAGATCTTCGTATACAAATCCTGAAACCAGTGAATGTGTTACCTTCTATGGCAAAAAGTACTTTACACATGGGATTATATTAAGGAAATTGAGATGTGGAGATGATTGCCATGGATTATCTGGTGGGTCAATATAATCCCAAGAATCCTTATAAGGAAAAGGCGGTGTGCCCACAGGAGTCGTGATTGGAGTGATGCAGCCAAAAGGAGTGAAGCCACTAGAAGATGGAAAAGGTCAGGAATTAATTCCTGCCTAGAGCCTTTGGAAAGAACCAATTTTGCAGACACTTTGACTTTAGCCAATGAAATTTATTTTGGACCTCTGCCTTCCAGAATCATAAGAGAATATATTTGTATTATGTAAACCACCAAGTCTGAGGTAATTTGTTACAGCAGCAATAGGAAACTAATATACTATCCTTGTGGGTCTACATAATTTGTGAGCGAGAGTGTCCTGGTAGGTTCACTAAGTAGAAATCAATAGGAAATAAAGAGCCAGGAAATCTTCATCTATTTTAGAAATTAAAACAAAACAAAACAAAACTTTGACTATTTCTTCAATTATTTTCTTCTTTGGGTTGTTTTTTCCTCTTCTGAAACTCATTTATATTTTGACACTTTTACTTCTCTTGATATATCCTAGATTTTTTTATTATATGTCCTGCATCTTAATATTTTCTTGCAGGACTCTGCTTCTAGTATGATGAAATATCTCTATCCAGGACAACATTTCTGCCAAGAATAACTGGAAAAAGGCAGAAAAATTAGAAAAAGAAAAATCTATTATAAGACATAAAAAAAACTGTGAGTACAAACAGTACTAGAGGAATCAAGACCCAAGAGGGAAGAGAACTCCTTTGGGCAGAGCTCCATCCTAATATGTTAGGGACAGAAAACAGTTGGAAGATACAGTCTAAGTGATGATGCTGAAGACATGGTATTTGGAGGAATTCTACGTGGAACAGTGAACTCCTGAGAGCGCCTGTCTGTCTGCACGGGTTTTCACAAAAACTCACCCAGCAGTCTGGGCTATTTTTACTGTCTTTTCTTACAGGGAAGGGTAACAAAAGTGGGATGGCAAGTAAAAAGCTTAAACAGGTTTCCTCCTAGGGATCTCTAATCACTATTGCACCTGGTTGCATGCACCCACCTGCTGCAGCTCTCAGGGTTCAAGTCAGCCTTCATTCTACACAGAGGATTTTTATTTTTTAAGTGGTTTTTGTCATTAATTTTAGAATTCTTTTTACTATGCATTTCTTGTTTGGATAACGTTTTTTTCATACATTTTGAGAGGGCACATTATAGAAATTAAAATGTTATTAACAGGTTGTCACACATTTTGGAGAGTACAGGTGAGAAATCCCTTTAACATTTGAGCTTGTTCAGTAAAAGTGAGAGAGAGACATCTGCCACACTGTCTACTTTCCTATTGTTTTCATGTTAAAGGACAAAATTATTCCCTATTTTTTTTAATCTTGGCAGGAGAATGCTACTATAGAGATGACTAATCATGATAAACAGAGAACTCTGGAAATTATTAAAAATAATTGTTTAAGAAATAGAGTCACAGATGTAGAAAACAAACTTATGGTTACCAGGGGGAAAGGGGGGGATAAATTGGGAGATTGAGACTGACATATACACACTACTATGTATAAAATAGACAACTATATACAGTTCCCTGTATAGCACAGGGAACTCTACTCAATACTCTGTAATGACCTATATGAGAAAAGAACCTAAAAAAGAGTGGATATATATATGTGTACAACTAATACACTCTGCTGTACAGCAGAAACTAACACAACATTGTAAACCAACTATATAATGAAAATTTTTTAAGATAATTTTTTAATTCCTGTCGTAAGGAAAAAATAAGAAAAGAAATGATCTGCTCTCTTTAAGTATACACTTATTTTACTTAAATGTAGCATATGGTGTGTTAAAATATTAGATTTTATTTTAGCAGCAGAGCCTCAGCACATTGCTAACATGTGGTGATGCATTTTAATTCTTACGTGCCAGTTTACAACCATGTCAGCACCTGCTGTGTGTAAACAGTATGATCAGCACCAGGTAAGTGTGCAGCTGTTTAATGTACTCTGGGGAAATTGGAGGGCAGTAAGCAGTTGTATAAAAAAGAGTATATGACTATTTTAATTTTGAAAACAATATTATTAGTAATTGCACCCTGTAGAATGTAAATGTAAAACATGCATGCTAGCAAAATTTAAAAAGAATTATGCCAAGAGAAAATCAGATTAGCTAATAATCCAGCATTTCCTCATGAAAACAATGTATATAGAAAATATGTATGTTTACAATGCTAATTGTTTGCTATGGAATCAGCTGCTTGCAACATACTTGATTTCCTAGGACAGTAAGACCTGAAGGCATTTCCTGAGGTCATCACATCCACTTTTCTGATTTAAGACCTGCAACTACCCAAACAAAAGAATTAATCACACAGCCTGATTCTTATCTCACCAAGGGGAAAGACTAGCCTTGGAAATAACTGCTATGAAGCTTAAAAAGAACAACTCCGTATAGTAGATGTTCAAGTCCCTTATGGAAAATGGTGTAGTAATTGCATATAACCTATGCACACCCCCATACTTTAAATCATCCATAGATTACTTGCAATACCTTATACAATATAAATGCTGTGTAAATAGTTGTAAATACAATGTAAATGCCAGGTATATAGTTGCCAGCACAAATTCAAGTTCTGCTTTTTGAAACATTCTGGATTTTTGTATGGAATATTTTCCATCTGCGGTTGGCTGAATCCATGGTTGTGGAACCTGCAGATATGAAGTACGGACTGTATATGACAGAACATCAAAAAGCCAGCGGGGCATGTATTCATAGGTCCTCAGTTGCTGAGCTTGTTCTGACATTACAATATCCTACAGTTGTTTGTGAATATTTCATTTAGAGAGTCCTTTTAAAGGCATAGATAATTTTTTTTTACAGGATCATTAGCTCTTGAAATAATAATGAGCATGGGAAAACCATTTGGTATGGAAGAAAATTTGAGGACTAGTGTTGTAAATTAATAGGTTGTTAGTCCTATAACCTCTGGTCACTGCACAGAGAAGTCAAATGGGGGAGGGTGTAGGCACAGGACTCTGCATTTGGTACACATACCCTTGCCTCAGTCTCTCCCATCTCTCTCTAACATAGAACAATTTTTTAAATAATAAAGGAATACAAAAATTCCAGTCTTACACTCTGTTGCAACTGAATCAAATTACATATGGTTTCACATCAAAAGTTAAAGGTTAATGAGTGATAGATTTTTAATAGCATAAAATATTTGGATTTCTTTCCTTTGAAAATGTACAGCATGAACTTGCTGACCCTGTATTTATCCCTTGATCAAAAGAGACTTCAAAGGCATTCTTCGTCTCTGAAATGCAGTCGCTCTACGGTTCAGGTATCGCCATGGTTTAATGTCTAAGAAAATATGAAGTAGAAAGAGAAAGGAGAACTGGGGACTTTCTCTTGCCAATTGCCATAAATTTTCTCCTATCTTGTCAGATCGTGCCTGGGGCAAGCCTGCAGATAAAATGACCCATGTTTTTTCTTCATCCTACAGATTTGTCTCCATGTCTTATCCCTGTTAGCAGCTGTCTTTTTCCTGGCTTTCCTCAATTTTCCTACATTAATTATTTTTTTCCTGCTTTAGTTTAAAGGTATTTACATAGTGATTTCTAAAACAATTCTGTAAATGTTTTGAAAAAACTGAGTTTGGGAGGTTAAAACCATTCAAAAACTTTATATATATATATATATATATATATTTTTTTTTTTGCTGATAGCACAATTTTAAAGTATGTAATTTGACCTTTACAAAATACAGTGTAAGCAAAGTTCAATTATAGGAGTTGGTGAAGTGATGTGCAAAGAAAAAGAGTAGGAGACAGTTTTGCACAAGGATCTGTGACTAAAAGAAATAGTCGGGAAGATAGATGACTAACATTGACCCCTGTCTTGAACAATCATATTCTCATTTCTGTTGCCTCCCATAATGATTTCCCTTATGATTTCCTTTAGAGCTTCACGTACAGAATAGCTTTTCTAGGTGGAGGAAATCAATGTATAAACAGATGACAGTTAAAAGGAAATCATGTCTGTTGTCTTAGAATTGTGGAAGACAATTAATTATCTCAGTGATACAGAAGTCTGTTTCATATACACCATCTGCACTACTGGGGGAGAAAGTGACTTCAGAGAGCACACCAATACTGGGGACACAATGCTTAACATCTTTTCATGAAATTCAATTATTTTTCTCTAGCCCTTTTATTATCTGCTATAGTTTACAAACATATATAAATGTGTGGATACATATATGTGTATATGCATAAATATACTTATATGTATGCACATATACACTCACAAAAGGCAACCATCACAGGCTAAATGATATGGATTGCACAAAACCATTATAAAGATATTTTACATTCCTGTTAAGATACTTCCAACTCCTGTTAATAGGTGAGATTTTGATGGGCAGGGAAGAATTGCACTCACAAATATTAGAAACATTGACATTGATATTCTTCTATAATTTGAAACCATTTTCTAGAGCTAGAAAAATCTAAATTTGGATATGAAAATATATGAGAAAGATACTATGGTGTTTTGGGCTGAATTGTGTAACCCTACAAAATTTATATGTTGAAGTCATAACCCCTAGTACCTTAGGATATGACTGTATTGGAGTTTGGTCTTTAAAGAGGTAATTAAGATTAAATCAGTTCCCTAGGCTGGGCCCTAATCCAACATGACTGGTGTCCATAGAAGAGATTGTGACACAGATATTCACAGAGGGAGGACCCTGTGAGATGCTGGGAAAAGATGACCATCTCCAAGACAAAGAGAGAAATTCTCAGCGGAAACCAGCTCTGCGTATACCTTGATCTTGAACTTCTAGCTTCCAGAACTGTGACAAAATAGATTCCTATTGTTTAAGGTACTCAGTCTGTAGTACTTTGTTGTGGCAACTCTTGTAAGCTAATACATACAGAATATCAGATAAAACAAAAGAAAGGAAAAGACTGGCAATTACTCGTGTAAATGAAGCACATTTTCCTTGTCTATATTCAAGGACAAATGATACATTAAAAAAAACACCCCAGTAAAAATGTCTTTAAAATACAAACATTAGACTACACTCAAATTTCCCTTTTCAACCTCTCTTTTATGACTTACTCTATTCAGAAAATAGTAACAATAATTGGTGCACTTCCCTTATTAAAGGAAAAGAAATCTTTCCCATGCCATTTCCACTGCCATTAAGGCTCAGATGATGGGCTAAACTTGGGATCTTTTCTAGAACTGGGAAAGTAGTATTTCTTAAAACTTCAGTGGAAATAATTTGTACAAAGACTTTCTTGATTGATTCCCCCTTCATTTTAACTTTTCTTCTCCTAGTTCACTGTTCCCCCAAATGAGCTTTAACTCATTGCCTCGTTTCTGCTTGCTATTGCACAGATCACCCCTTATCAGAGCTTTCACTAGCAACAGCATCTAAAACCACCCTATCACAATCTATCCCTTTACCTGCCTTTTTCTCTATGCAAAGAGTTTCTATAAAGGAAAATGTATCACCTTCTAACCTGTCTACATATATGTTTGTGTTTTTTTCCTGCACAAACACATTTCAGGAGAGAAGGCCTTATTTTATTCATACCATGTATTAATAACAGAGATTTGTTGAATGCTGTTGTTATTGATGTTATTAAATTGAAAGGGAAAAGGCCTGTGACTTGTGATACTGACTCATTTTCCCGTGGATATTGCAAAGTCAAGATCTGTTTGGTCTTTGGTGAAATGAATATATATATTCCAGGTACCTCCAAAAAAGTTGGCGTGGCTAAAACTCTTTCCATACAATTTTGCGCTGATGCTTGGGGACTCCAGAGTCTGGGAATTTGGTGATTTGACTTTGAATTGCCTCATCTCAAAACCCATGTCCACCCCTACTTCTAGGTCCCTGCCTGGTAAATGCTGTAGTTGTTGATTTGTCCTTTGTTCTAATGAACAGATATATTCCTTTGAAGTAATTGGAAGAAAGAAAAATCAAAAGCAAGGAAATCATGGACCCAGAAAAATATCCTAAACAGAAGATATGATTAAAATTACAAAGGAAAGCATAATTGAAAGTAAATTTGTTTGAATTAGTATTACAATACAATATCTGATTTTATAATATTTAATATTCTAATATTAACATAATTTTATAATCTGATTTCCAGGATATTCAAAGGAATCTCCCTAAAAATCCATGTATGTTCCTGTACTTTCCTGCTTAAAATTCCTCAGTGACACCCATTAGTCTTTTTAAAGACCACATTTGTAACATTCCCTTCAGGGACCTAGCTAGCAACTGCTTACTTAAAAATCCATGTTCTATCCTAACCAAAAGTTTGACCTTGGGCCTGTGAACTTGCTTTTTTCCCTATTTGGAATTTCCAAACTGCTTAGAATAGTAATGTACAATTGCACCTTTCAATTGAAGTCTCACACTAAAGCAGGGGCTGTGAAAATGAAAAGAGGGGAGCAAATCTGAGTTTCTCAAAGCCAGGTGATGTTTTTCAGCATGAATTTTGGCAAAATAATTCTATATCAGCACATCGTTGCCCTGAGCCATCATTTGCATGGCACTTTTCAGTGAGAGGGTTCGAATGTTTCCAAGACACCTAATACTTTTAAAACAGAGATGACAAATGCATGCAATTGTCCTCCAGACACTTGTGCGCAGCAGTGTAAAATGTGAGGTAATCAAATCAGGAAACATAGACTTAAAGCAATTTCCTCAGGCTAATGGTCATGATGAAAGCAATATATTCCTGAATTCAACAATGTGATCATGCATGATCTGGGAGCACCTGCATAGTTAGCTGAGTTATGGTTATCAAATTAGTGATCTGCTGCTGATTTGGACCAAAGACGGGGATGGCACTCCCTGAAGGGCGGCCTTACGAACCCCTAAGGCAGTGAAAACTCTAAATAAAACAAAACGATATAGTTTGCTTAAATCAAGTAGAATTTCATATTGTACATAAAGCCATGATTCTAACTTTCTACAGTATTATTTAAAGTACTTATGAATTTAAATAGAATTTTTTAACATACATTTTAATTTTATTTCTGTCTTCAGAATTAAGCGGCAGGAACTGGAGAAGGGTAGATGAATGCCCAACTTTGCAGGAATTTAGGCTGTTTGCTGAGGACAGGTGAAGAATTAGGACAAGGCTAGTGTTTATGACATTTTGTTCACGGATATCAGTATCTTTGACACTAGATGCAGCACATTCCTAGAGTAAGTTCCCCCAGGAAGCCTTTACCTTATTTTCTTGCCAAACTGAAGGTGGCTATGCTCTAAATAATTCCAAATGTGCCGAGATTTTAAAAGTGCATGGTTTTCAGCCCCGCATTTAAAGAGCCTGATGCAGTAGAATTCAGTACAGTTCTATTTCCACAGTATTCAGATCTTATCTCGAATTAAACAATTTAACCAGCACAATTTATTGAAAAATCTGTTCACATTGCATTTTTTAACGTGTATGTTTTTAATTTGGCTTGCTTTGTTTAAAAGGGAAAAGAATTCATTAACGCTAAAAAGAGGAGAGTATCCTAAAAATGTATGAGAATCTCTCAAAATTTTAGAGCAAAAGTGCATTGGGGGCTCGTGGGAAAATCCTTATGTCTGTCTCTCTTCTTCTGCCTGGGGCCACACAGCCTGGATGCTCTGCTTCTCCACACTGTTTCACTTCATTCTCTCTGAAGACTGCCCAACTCCACTCACTCCTCACTCAGCTTTCAGAGGACTAGTCGTATTTCTCTCCCTAGATGGCAGTCTTAGCTCCTTGGTCTACCTACTCTTCGAGTTCCTCACAGTTTAACAACTGAGTTTCTACACCCCATTTCCAAAACCTCATTTCAGGGAATCCAATTGGCCTGACTTGAGCTGGATTTAATCAGCTCTGGGCAGAGTCCAGGGTCATCTGCTCCAGGGCAAGGGCCAAGCATGAAGGCATACATAGAAAGCACATGCTGGGGATCACTAAAGTCCCTTTCACTAAAATTCTAATTTACCTTCATTGAATATATGTAAATTATGTGAGTACTTGTGAATAAAGCTTTCCTTAAAGGGTTGATGATGTTAGATGATAACTATTTATTGCTTTTTGTTAGTTGCAGTGTTTAGGAGGAACTTGATAGGAGTTCTATTACTTGCAACAGGATCTGGATATGTTATTAATTCAGTCAGCAAACATTTATTGATCATTTGCCATTTACCACACAATGAGACAGTAAGAATAAACCATGAACAGACAGAGGAGCAAGGTTCAGCAGAGGCAGCAACCAGAGATTTTGCTGAAAAGTTAAGAGAGATGATGCCAGGATATCAACTGTTAGCTACCTGTTAGCTAGGGACATTATTAATTTGAAAACTGTCCCTATAACGTCTGCAACTCTACATAAATGTTTATGTATATTACATATAAGTTCCTTTTTCTTGTTAAAACTCATAGATTTTCAAAGGAGGATGTAAATACATATATTATTCAGTTATATTTTAGCCTGGTATCAACAATTTAAAAAATACCTACTTAATAAACATCAGAATAAAAACAATGATCTGTAATTAAACCCTTTTCTCTTCTATTTACCAAGATAACCTCAAATGATTTACTATAGCACAGTAGTTCTCAATGCTCAATTCAAAAATACATAGGATAATAGGTTAATTCACTCTAATTCAGACAATTATAACCCATTTAATACATTAGCTATATTTGAATGACGTGCTAAATTGAATTTAAAATCACCACCAACAAACTTGCTGCTTCCTAATGATAAAATGTTAGATAAGGTACTCTTTTGAATATTGTTTCAAATTTTATTGAGTTTATACTTAACGTATATTTTGACAAACATGGTAATTCATGTTTTTTTCTTAATATAGAATTCTCTTTAAAAGTGATATGTTGAAAAATTCACTATTGTCCCAATTGGTGGTTTTCCTTAGAAGAAAGTTTTAAATTTCATAAAAACAATTGCTGTCTGCTTAAGGGAGATTATCTGAGATGTAGTATGTGGCCTACTTTTACTAAGAATAATCTATGTAGGCTAAGGTAATGTAGATTTTATTGCAGTTGGAATACTAATATAGTTATGAGAGTTAACTGAAAATTAAACCAATATTCCAAAACTTACTACTTTATCTTGAAATACTGTAAAATTTGAAATTAATTTGTATACATTTCCTAAAATACAGACCTCAGGTTTTACTAGCAATGGACATGTCAACTGATTGATATATTTATGTTCAATTCAAACATTTATTGACCATTGAAAATAAACATAGGGGGAAAAAGACAAATATTTTATTACTGGAAAAAATAAGGCTGTTTAAAGTGTGGTAATGATTGACCATGATTGAGAGAATCACTTTTAAAATCTACCAGGTATGAATATTTCAATATCCATCATGGCTCATAAAGATTTTTAAACCATCACAGGTTACTGACATTAAATTACTAATTTAAAGATTTAAGTTTGAAAAGTTAACAGTCTGCAATCTTAAAATAGTAACTCATGTTAGAGTTTAAGATGATGTAATAGAAACCATAAAAATATTAAGT
Organism: Delphinapterus leucas; assembly: GCF_059928025.1. Classification (NCBI taxonomy): domain Eukaryota; kingdom Metazoa; phylum Chordata; class Mammalia; order Artiodactyla; family Monodontidae; genus Delphinapterus; species Delphinapterus leucas. The sequence goes on along the minus strand of NC_143129.1, from coordinate 13,166,519 downwards.
TACAGAAATGTTGCATCTCTGTGAAAAATACCATTTAAAACACATACAGTAGGATAAAGCTCAAAATGTTACATAGAGCAATAATAGCTTCAAAACCAACTGACATTTTAAGAAATATTATATTATACATATGATTTAGAATATAAAGCATTCATAGAATAAAAGTATTGCATTTGAATTTGTCTGAATTTCAAATTAGAGAAGTTCAGTCAATCATTCTCTACTTAAACTCCATTCGAGTAGTTTTTAAATTTTTTTTAATGAGAAATAAGATACAAAAAACTTTGCTTATATGTGTTGCTAATTAACGACATAGTCATGACCTGAGTCCACTGTTTATTAGTGGGCTTGTGCTGCCTTGTTCTGTGCTCTCCTTTACTCTCAATCATTGTGCAATTGTGACCCTTTTGGCCAAGGAAAAAATTGTATTGGTTGTTCTGAGAAAGGACAATGTTTCAAAGAAAAATAACCCATGACCTTAAAACTCTAAATGGAAAGAAAATTGGCCAGAATTTAATCAGTCACAGAGTTCAGAGGCTTTATTTTTCTAAAATTGAACTTACTTTAATTATTTTCTTTAGTAGATTTATAGGAACATGTGAGTACTTCCTGATAATGCTGCACTGAATGATTTGCAAGAAGGAAAAAACTCTACACACAAAATAAAAGTGTTATTATAGAGGGTCATGGAGTTTATAATCTATTGTGGCCGTTTCCATAGTGATTTCACAGAGAGAAATACTGTGTGCTACCCAGTATAACTCCTATAATACTTAGCGAGACACACCTTTAATGACACTAGATTATTTTAATGGATCTCAGGCTGACCTACTTCGGCTGTTTTATGTAGGTTTCCTGCTCTTTGTATAGTAATTCACGACCAGAATCTTACTGAATGATGCTAAAACACTGTCCATTAATTCCTTGTCACTTTATGAACACCTCCAGAAGTTTAAACATATAACATTTGAACTTGGTTTCAGTAGTCATGCTACTTATGCGGATCACAAATGTACCCATTTATTTAATTAAGAATGTATCTGTATTGCACTTTCTTCACCCTTAGTTCAGGACTAGTGCAAGAGCAAGTGGGTTGTTTGATATGATCATAAGTCTGAACATTTAGTCACATTTAATATGGCCACATTTCAAATCTTATATATGAAAGTGAAGATACATCTCTGAATTCTAACTACTGCAGCAATATTTCATCTTCTGTAGCACATCTGAAAAAAGGTTTAAGGATAAAGAGATCATTATTGTTGTTTATTATTGTATTGTGATTTTATATGTGTTGTCACTCAAATTTCACATCTCTGAAAGGTAATTACAAGTATTTGTACTAAGACTCCCATTCTGGATTGTAATAATATCTCCAGTTCTGTCAGAACAGTGTAAAGGTAAGGATACTAAAATGTATAAGTTGAATCTGCACAGCTGTAAGCAGCTCCTTGCCGGACACCTCCCTCAGCAGGAAGCCCCTTTTCTTGTCACTTTGGCAAAGCTATATTGTAACTAAACCAGTTGCCTTTTAAACCAGGCACCCCCATGCTCTACCCATCTCTGGCCCAAGCACACCTTTCAAATCTTTTAATCACACAATACCTTGCCTAACTTGTCGGTTCTTTCCGTGGATCAAAGAAGTAGAAATGAAGAACCAGTAATTAACAGATGACCAGATGATCTAGAGGAGTATCCCGAGGAGTCGACAAGCCTGCACCCGGTGGGGGATGGTGACGACCCTGACCCCCTATCTCAATGATTAACTGAGATTACTTCTCCGTTTCCCTTTAAAAACTTTCATAACCAAGCAGAATCTTTGGAGGTGGTTTTTGGGGGGATGCTGAGTCCACCATCTCCCCAGATTGTCGGCATTCTGATTAAAGGCACCTTTCTTTTGCTACCAACATTTGTATTGATTTTGTAAGCGGTGAGCAGCGGGATCCCCCAATTCAGTAACACAGCCAATAAGATCCATTTTTAAAGAAAACATTTATTAAACACTGGGCTGAGCCGTGAATGATAAGGAAGCCATCTCTTAAATATTTTGTAGAGGAGAGCACTTCACTCAGAGGCAGCAGGACTAAGGAGGGAAAAGGCTCGGCGTCTTTGAAGGGCAGCAAACAGTAATACTGGATGAGAAGGAGCAGGGGATGAGAAGTAGTTTGGATAAAAGCTGCAGCCATATCATGAATGGTCTTTCAGGTAATGAGAAACTATTAATACTTTGCTGTAATTAGGATGAACTGCCGCTGGGTAAATTGTAATTGTGTCTGGTGTTAGGGGAGGGGGTAATGATGATAAACGAGAAACAAAGAAATAAACCTCTAGAAATAATCCAGAATAAAAGATGAAAATGCCTAGAATCATCTTGGACATATTAAGGAGTGGTGAGATGTGGAGATGCTTTGGATTTATGAAAAAACGCCTCCCAATGGTCTGGATGTGGGGTGCAGAAGAAAGAGAAGAATCAGTGATGACTTCTTGAATTTGAGACTGATGAATTCAACTGGTTAAAGGTTTTACTAGGACTTACCCTAGTCCCACCATATGCTAATTGGCTCAAGAATTCTATAAAAGTATCTTTATAATGATATCCTTCAGGATATCCTGTCATAAGTTTTAGCTACTGTATATTATCATCAGCTTTGAGAACAGGACCCTATGTGAGTAGGTGGTGAGGTATAACAAGCTTGCATATAGTACCAAACATGCAAGATATGAAGATTCTGCACACAATGTGATCACTAATTGAAGATACCCTTACAAATAAATAAATAAAAATTGAAAGTAAAAATATTGATTGCTCTAATTTTCAATCACCAGTTTATCTACAGTGCATATTTGAAGTTATAGGTTAGATTGCAGTCCTCATTGGCTTACTTTTTTCTTTTTCTTTCTGTTTTTTTCACCTTACTAGAAAACCCTAACTTGTGATGTGAGCTTGTTGGGAATGGCATAATATGGGTTTTTTTTGGATTCTGAATATTTGAATCAGTCCTGGACCCATAACTTAAGAAGTGATTTCCAATTGAAGACTACATTTATTAAAATATATAGAAATATATACTATAAAATATATAGTTCATCAAATTTTTAAATCTTTTAAGCAGTGATGCTCAATGCATCATGTTGTAACTTTGAAATTATACATTTAACATTTAATGAAAAAAGATTCCCTTTTGTAATCCTTGCTTTTATTTAAATCTTTTCTCTTCATCCAAATTTTTTCCTTGATCAGTCATGTAAGTTCACTGATGTAAAAGTTATTACAAATGATATTGAAATGAAGTGAAAAGGATATATGGAAAGTGAAGGCAGTTAAAGTAGACTAATCTCTTATAAATATTTACTATAAAATCAATAAGAAAGGCCTGGTAATGGCAAAAGAATGAAGTGAGAGAGGCTATTTGTTCCTTTTTCGATTTCTTGAGGTTTGGCTTTGATTAGGTTGGGTGATTTTAAAGCATATTTGTATGTGCAATTGCATATTGCTCTAGATTATCCAGAAAAGAGTAAAAATAACTGAAAGCAATGAGAGGAAGTAAAACTAGAATAATTATGAATGAACTGGAATTTGAAAAGAGAGGTATATGTCTCAAATTATTAAAGTGAAAAAGGTGATGTATGAACAAATTAAATTTGTGGATTTGGTAGTAACAAACTAAAAAAGATTTAACTGAAATTTAAGGAAAGGAGAGCAGCTGAGATAAAGGAAAGGGAAAGAGGTTAGTAGTTAAGAGAGAGAAAACAGAAATTTTAAAATTGTAGAGGCAGGCAAAGTAGGTTTGTTGCAGTGATGAGACTTTAATTTTCAATAAAAACATTTGCTCGTTTGAATGATTTTGTTTTGTATAAACACACAAATGGGAGGGAGTATACTTGATTATATGCATTATTGACAATTTTAGGATGAAATGATGGTTTCCACTTTTGATTTTTTTTCCATCTCTAAAAATGTACAACCTTATTAAACCTAAATGAAAATGTCCAAAGGAGAATAGGGCTTTTCCCCAGTATAATTTCCCCTGTTAATTTATTTATTTTTATTGAAGTATAGTTGATTTATAAGGCTTCCAGTTTGGGTCATAATACAGTGAACATTATTGGACTTGCCCTCCCACTAATGTACGTATGATTAGAGTTCCAAAAATGTGACTAGAGAAACAGTAGGGCAGAAAGAAATTGAAGAAATAATGATAAGAATTGCTACAAATGTGGTTAAACTGTCAACATATATATACAAGAAAAGCAACAAATCCTAAGCATAATACAGAAAAGAAATACGAAATATAGGCTCATCATAGTAAAATTACTAAAAATCAGTGGCAAAGAGGAAGTATTAAAAGAAGCTAGAGAAAAAACACATTATATGCCAATGATAAACTACACAAATGACATCTGACTACTCATCAGAAGCGATAAAGTTTGGAAAACATTGAAATCACATCTTTAAATTGCTGAAAGGAGAAAATAGCTGTTAATAAGATTTCTATATTTGATACAAATATTCACTGAAGAAGGCATGACAAAGATGCTTCATGATCAAGAAAAACTGAGATTGTACTTTTCCAGTAGACCTGGTCTAAAAAAATGTGAATAAAGTTTCAGGCCGACAGGAAATTATATCTGATCTACACTAAAGAATGAAGAACACCAACAGTAAATATGTGATTAAATAAGTCTATGTTTTTTCTTGTTTTAACTTCTTTAAAAGTAAAACATGTAGATTAAAAATGTCTATGAAGTGTCAATTTTATGATGAATGCTAGGTTCTAAACAAACTGCAGAAGGCTTATATATAATAAATGATATGTTAAATTGATCAGAAGTTATGAAAAAGTTTGAAAAATATAGTGGATTTCTCAAATAATTAGTCTGTAAAAAAGAACTAGAATACAGACATCCATAATTTTGAAGATTTGCAATTTTTTATGGTTATTAATTCCTAGTTTATAACTGTTTGTGTTGATGGTTGAGTTAAAAAAAAAAGCATCTGACAGAATAGAAGCACATTTTCTGATGCACAGAAAAGTAATTCCAGTCCTTTCTGGTCAAAGTGTGGGTAGCTGGGAGGGGGCAGAAGGAGAAGTGATCATGAGGAAGAGAAGAAGCCAAATACACTGTCCCCCATGAGTCCCACCAATTATAGATTCTAGCTGGAGGAACAAAGAGGAAATTGATGCTTCTTAATGAAGAGTGGAGTTTTCATTAATATATTGAAGTGTAATTTAAGATGCTGAAATGAAGTTGGACTTGATGAATGAAATGATCACAGGACTATTAAATACAAGCTACCAGAGAAGTCTTGGGCTTTGCCAGAGTTTTCACTTTGTTACAAGAAAACTCATGTGTTCAACCTGTAAATATTAAAGAGAAAGTATGGGAGAGAAATAAAAATTGTATTTATATTATATCCCCCCATACTGTCCTCGTTCAAAACACAAATTACATCCCATTAATGTATTTTCCCTACAACTTCCATATAGCCAGAAGCATTCACTGAGTATATTGGCAGTCTCCCACAATTAATTATAAATACAGATACCATACACAGTTATAGCCTGTTCATTTTTAGAATAATGCAATAATGCCTTTCTTGGGTTTATACAGGTTTCTTAGTGAAAACAGAAAGTGTTCGGGTTTTATAATCAAAACATTAGGGTGAATTATCTAAAGCACAGTTTACTCATATGCAAACAGAATGACAGTAATTACCTTGTAGGGCTGCTATGAGGTTTGTATAATTAATCCAAAAGAATGAATACACCTTGATAATTTAATATACACTGTAGTCATTGTATTGCTCTAATTAATCTCAGAATCAACATGCTCTAAATCACTGCCTTGAATTGCTTAGGTAGATACATATGGATAAAATAATATAAAATGACCTTCAAATTTTTTTCATGTTCAAATTTTGCTTAATTACTGAGACTTTTAATTTGACTAATCAAAAAAAGGGAAATTTTAGAATGTGAGAATATAGATTATTAAATATTAAATAATTATATAAATTGCATGATATAACATATTTTTAAAATCATGAATTTACTAAGTAAAGTGTATTTTAATCTAAATCCATGGGGATATTTATAAAAGATAAATACAAGGCTGAACAAAAAATTTAAAACAACTTATTGAGGCAAAATCCACATAACATAATAGTCACCATTTTAAAGTGAACAATTCCATGGGGGAGGTGTGGCCAAGATGGCAGAGCAGGGAGACTCTGAGCTCACCTCCTCCCAAAAGCACTGCAAAATTACAACTATTTATAGAGCAACTGTCAATGAGAACAACCTGAAGTCTAGCAGTAAAGATTTTCCACAACTAAAGAAATAAGGACAGAACTGCAACAAGACAGGTAGGAGAAGCAGAGATGTGGTAGAGTTAAGATCCACACCCTTGAGTAGGTAATCCACAAATGGAAGGATAATCACAATGGCAGATGTTCTTCCCAATGAGCCAGGGGTCCAAGCTCCACATTGAGTTTTCCAGCCTGGAGATCCTGCCTCAGAATCATGAGCTCCAAGAACATCTGGCTTTGAAGACAGTGGGGCTGGTGTACTGGAGGCAAGAAGGGTAACAGGAAACAGATTGCTCTTAAAGGGCACAAACAAAATCTCACATGCTCCAAGACCCAGCACAGAGGCAGTAATTTGAGAAAAGCCTGGGTCAGACACACTTGCTGATCTTGAAGAGCCTCCTGGAGAGGCAAGAAGCAAGTGGGGAACACCCTGGGTGACATAGATGCTGGCAGCAGCCATTTTTGGAAACTTGTTCTACAATGAGGACACTGGTTAAGGCAAATGCCATTTTAGAGTCCTCCCTCTAGTCTATTAGTACTGGCACTTACTTGCCCACTAGTCTGTCAGCACAAGTCCCAAGACCCCTCCCATGCTGAGCACACAGCTGTGTGGGGACACAGCCTCAGCCACCAGTGAGCAAATACCAGCCTCTGAACCCACAGGTCCTGGAACCAGCCTCCTCAGTACCCATTGCTGCCCACCAGTGGACTGGCACAAGCCTGGACCTCCCTTGGCCCTTGGTCATGCACTGTAACATGCTGGGACCTGACTCTGACCAACAGAAGAATGGCAGCCTCCACAAGAGACAGGGTCTGGAAGCCAACGGGGCCAGGGGCCAGTCCCATCTACAAATGTACTCAGAGCCATTGGCTTCACCACAACGGAAGGGCACATTCAGCCCTCATAGAGGGCAATGCTAGAGCATACAGATCTGGTGACCAGGGGCAAGCATGCTGCTGGGCTCCATAGGACGTCTCCTACATAAGGCCACTTCTCCTAGAACTGGAAACATAACCAATCTACCTAATACATAAAAATAAAAATACAGAACTAGAATGAGATGGCAGAGGAATATGTTTTAAACAAAGGAACAAGATAAAACCCCAGAAAAGAAATAAGCGAAGTAAAGATAAGCTATCTGCCCAATAAAAAGTTCAAGGTAATGATCATAAAGATGCTCAACAAATTCAGGAGAGGAATGAATGATCACAGTTATAAGATTAACAAAGAGTTAGAAAATGTAAAGAATATCCAAACAGAGTTGAAGAATACAATAACTAAAACAAAACATACAGTAGAAGAAATCAACAGTAGATTAGATGATACAAAGAAATGGATCTGAACTGGAAGACAGAGCAATGGAAATCACCCAAGCTGAACAGAAAAATGGGAAAAATAATAAAATAAATGAAGACAGTTTAAGAGACTCTGGAAATATCAGAGAAATTAAGAAAACAATCCCATTTAAAATTACATCAAAAGGAATAAAATGCCTAGGAATCTAATTAAGGAGGTAAAAGACCTGTACTAGGAAAACTATAAGACCCTGATGAAAGGAAATGAAGATGAAACAAACAAATGGAAAGATACATCATTCTCATGATTGGAAGAATTAATATTGTTAAAATGACTATACTACCCAGTGCAATCTACAGATTCAATGTAATCCCTATCAGAATTGCAATGGCATTTTTCACAGAAGAAGAAATCATAATTCTAAAATTCATGTGGAAACACAGAAGACCTCGAGTAGCCAAAACAATACTGAGAAAGAAAATCAAAGCTGTAGGTATCATTTTTCCTAATTTCAAATTATACTACAAAGCTACAATCATCAAAATAGTGTTACTGGCACAAAATAGACACAAAGATCAATGGAACAGAATAGAGGGTCCAGAAATACACTGATATTTATATGGTCAGTTAATCTATGCAAAAGGAGGAAAGAATGGGGAAAAGACAGCCTCTTTAATAAATGATCTTAGGAAAACTGAACAGCTACATGCAAAGGAATCAATCTGGACTACTTCCACACACCACACACAAAAATAAACTCAAAATTGATTAAAGACTTAAGTGTAAAACCTGAAATCATAAAACTCTTAGAAGAAAACATAGACAGTGAACTCTTTGACATTTGTCTTAATATTTTTTTGTATCTGTTCCTCAGGCAAGGGCAACAAAAGCAAAAATAAGCAAATAGAACTAATCAAACTAAAAAGCTTTTGCACAGTGAAGGAATCTATCAACAAAATGGAAAGGCATTCTACTGAATAGGAGAAGATATTGCAAACAATACATCCAGTAAGGGGTTAATATCCAAAATATACAAAGAACTCATACAACTCAATATCAAAAAAGAAACAACCTGGGGCTTCCCTGGTGGCACAGTGGTTGAGATTCCACCTGCCAATGCAGGGGACAAGGGTTCATGCCCCGGTCCAGGAAGATCCCACATGCCACGGAGTGGCTGGGCCCATGAGCCATGGCCGCTGCGCCTGTGCACCCAGAGCCTGTGCTCCGCAGCGAGAGAGGCCACAACAGTGAGAGACCTGCGTACCTCAAAAAAAAAAAAAAAAAGAAAAGAAAAAACCTGATTAAAAAATTTGCAGAGGATCTGAATAGACATTCTTCCAAAGAAGACATACAGATGGCCACAAGCACGTGAAAAGATGCTCAACATCACTAATCATCAGTGAAATGCAAATCAAAACCACAATGAGATACCACATCATACCTGTCAGAATGGTGATTATCTGAAAGTCAACAAGTAACAATTGTTGGCCTGGATGTGGAGAAAAGGGAAACCTCATGCACTGTTGGTGGGAATTTAAATCCATGTAGCTTCTATGGAACACAGTTGAAGGTTCCCCAGAATATTAAAAATAGAACTACCATATGATCCAGCAATTCTACTTCTGGGTATTTTTCCAAAGGAAACAAAAACACTAATTAGAAAAGACATATGCCCCTGACCAATGTTCATTGCAGCATTATCTACAATAGCCAATAAATGGAAGCAAACTAGACTGTGTCTATGGATAGATAAATGGATAAAGAATAAGGATAGATGAATGGATAAGAATATTACTCAGCAATAAAAAAGAATGAAAACTTTCCATTTATTACAGCATGGATGGACCAAGAGGTTAATATGCTAAGGGAAATATCAGACAGAGAAAGACAAATACCATATTTCACTTATGTGTGAAATCTAAAAGAAAGGCAAATGAAAAAACATAACAAAACAGAAACAGACTCATATATGCAGAGAACAAACAGTAGTTGCCAGAAGGGAGCGGGATAGAAGAATAAAAAGAAAAAAAAAAAGAGAGGTAGTGAATGCTAATTAGTTTGATTTTGGTGATCATTTCAGAATTTATATTTACATAAAACCATCACATTGTACACCGTAAATATTTACAATATTTGTCAGTCATACCTCAATAAAGCTGCAAAAAGAAAAAAATAATTATCTCATGGCTTTTAGTTCATCCACAATATTGTGCAACCACCACCCTATACATACTTAGAAAGTATTTCTCTCAATATTTTGATTTATTTGAAACATAGTCTATTTTCAATACTATCATTTTAGAATTTAAATAACAAGGAGAAAATTATGTTAAAATCATCACTGATTAAGATATGTTTCATAAATTTTTATTCTATTGATTATCATCATTTCTCATTAATATGTAGTAGCAAAAATTTTTTTAATTTGAAAGTAAACTAATTATATGCAATCAGTCAATTTAAGGAAGTATGTTCTCTCATGAAAAATACTTAAACATAAAATAAAAATGAATTTAGAACTGAATCACTTGCATATTATATCAACAGTATAGAAATATTAGCATTTACTTCAAATTTAAGATCAAATTCAATCATCAATATATTTACTCTAAAATATGGCATAGGAAGTTTTACTTCCAATGCATTTTGATCTCTATGACTTTTTGTTGCCTGTGCAATGTGTGATTACATTCTGGATACATTTTCTCTTTCAGTATCTGAGGAATTTGCCTATGGGAAATCAAGTGTAGGGGGAAGGTGTCCAGGGATATTTGCTTTTGTAGGATAAAGTAGGTAGACAATGACTTGAGTACATTGATTATAAAGTTGTAAGAAAGGAGTTAAGAAATAAAAGCAAAGTGGGGGTTAAAGGCTTTTGTTGGTGGTAGGTGTCTTTGCTCTGGAAGTTGATGTTTTCTGGCATTGGTACAAGATGATATGGTTGGTTCATTATGATTATGTGCTTTGTTTCCGTTGTTGTTGTTGTTGGATGTGATAAAAGGATTATGGACAAAGGGAGAAAAGATAATACAAACTAGGAGAAAAAATAGGGTCTCTGGATAGCAAGAATGTTATAGACTTGGAAAATGAACTAAGGGCAACTGAAGGGATAGGAAAAATTGATTAAATTCTAGGTGGTTTGTAAGCAAACATACATTATACAACTTCTATATAATTTAAGAAGTGGAGTTATAATTCAAGGAATGGATAAAACTAAAACAGGACTTGAAGGTGAGTCCCTCTTTTGCTGTATACAAGTATCTTAAATTAGGGCATCCTCCAGATGAGAAAAATACATATATTAAAAGAGTATCAGGACTCCAAGCCAGCACACTTCATAGCATACACTTTTAGATTATAGTGTATTAAATATGGGAATACATTCTAAAATTAAGGGCAGCTATAAAAAAACTCACTATAAATAGTTGAAAAACTGTTCTAGTAACTTTCAATGTTAACTGCTGAATAAAGGACATTTTAAAATTTAATCTACATTTGCACACTTAGCACACCTCCTAGGAATAATAATGGCAATTGTTATATTATTTAAATAAAACTGAAGATAACTTTAATTTATTATAATCAAACCAAGTGTTGCTGCTGTTCAAGCTTTATTATGTAACTGGTTACTCATTATGCATTTTCTTATTCTGTAGAATAAAAGAAAGCACTCTTTGGGTGAATGAATTTTGCTTAGAGACGCCAATTTCATTCTGCAGCAAAATTAAACTCTGCCAACACGGCAAAATCTGTGTTTTCTATTGCTGGGCTAAATGACCCACAATTCTAACTTTGATTTCACCAAAGTTCTTGTGACTTAAAAATGTTTTAAATGTTATTTAATTAATTTGAGTTTTTTCTTTTTAAATAGTAGAGGTATATTTGTTTTGCTGACATGAATAAAACCATGTCCTAAATAATATTTTTAGAAAATTGCTTTTATCATTTGACATGACTATGGTAAATTTCTAAGAGTATACTTAAAAATCTTCCTTGCTCATATTTAATGATATTATAGTATTTTACTTATTTATATTGCTTCACTTAATTTTAATAAGCTATTCCTTATGTGATATCTATATAAGTACACACACATATGTATACATATGCCCCACTCACACACTAACATGCTCAGCGATGGATCAGAAAGGAGAATAACTACCTCAAATTTTGGATAGAAGTAGTCTGTAAAACTGTCTGGGTCTGGATTCATTTATGGTGGTCATCCTTGTAAATCTTTCCAGTTTATTTTCATTTAAACAGTCTGTTCAAGTTTTCTAAATCTTTATAAGTCACACTTTGCAATTTATATTTTGATAGAAAAAAATGCCCTCCATTGAATATACTTGTTGGGATACATTTTGGATTTTGTCTTTAAATTCCATTTATCTACTTTAGTGTTTACAGCCCTGTTGTTTTACTTTGAACATTTTGTTTCATTGCAAAAGTTTTTAATTTAAATTGTTCGAAGATAATTCATTATGTAGGTTATCAAAATACTTCGGTATACATGTTTAAAAATAAAGTTAAACTAAAAAAATTAAAAAATTTCCTGCCACATGGAGCCTATGCTCTGACAACAAAAGATGGAAAATAAAAATCAGGTGAAACAGTAAATATATATTTTGTGGTTCATGTATATATCTATTTACTTTTTTACCAGAAAGTTTTAGGGAAAAAAATCCAGAGCAATTACTTAGAAGAAAAACTGGATAGTCATTTCTAAAACCATGGTGAGTACGTATTATGTTGTTTATAAATTATGCCTAAACTAATTTGCATAAAAGTGTTCTAACCCCAAAGAGTGGGGTTCTATTATTCTCATTTTGTTACTATCCTTTGTTGGTTCTAAACTTCTGGGTGTTCCCAGAAGGTATCTCAGTGTACCTTTAGATATAGAAACTTAAAAAGCAAAAAATGAAGTTCTGTTATGATGTCACCTGATTGGGCTAAAGCCGGGCATTTACCCACCTACATTCTCAGTAGCATTGCTTTGACCTAATGACTATCTTTTCTCCTTTATTCCTGACCAAGTATCTCAAAATTCTATAGTCCAAGGATCTTCCTTATTTGTCTCCCTCAGTGTATTCTAGTTCCATCCAAACACTTGCCTCACAATAGCTAGAATTATCTCTTTACATACCCTTTGTCCCATAAACACTCAAGTAAAATGTTACTGAAAGCCCTCTTAGTTTCTTAAATCTCCTGATTCAGAGACCAGAATCTTGAAAGTGACCAACCAGGATCTGAGTAATAGTTTCCTTTTCAGCATCTCAAGCTTTATCTCACGATTCTTTTCCTCTCTTTCTTCAATTTTATCAAGTGTTCCTTTCCAAATCCTTTGTACTTGCTGTTGCCCCTGCCTAGAATGTGTTTGCCTTCCTCTCCCTGCATTCTCCCATTATAACTTTTCAAACCATTGAAGTTTTCTTCCTAGCATTTACTGTATTAAATAATTATACATTGTATGTATGATTATTTGATTAATGCCTTTCTCCTACTAGACCATAAGCTCTTTGAGGGCAGAGACCATGGCTAATTCCTCTTCATCATAACATAGCAGTTTTGTCACATCACAGCAGCCTCTAATAAATTTTTGAGGAATGAATAAATGACCTCCTTGAAACTTCTAATTTGTTCACATCACTTTCTCTCCTCTTGTAAGCCTTTTCTTGTCTTTACTTAGCTTCTTATCTAGTAGACTTTTTGAACGTTACTATAATTAGTTCCAAATTATTCAAATCCTTCCCTCCATCATGTTTTCCTGCCCAGTCTTCAGGGAACCTACCTGCCTGCTCCATTCCTGCACATGTCCTGTAAAGCTTTCCTAGAGAAAAAACACAAGCCAGGCAGTTTAGCAAGACTATAAATTCAGCATTACCTACTTCAAGAGTTGCTGCAATCCTATTGTTTCCCTTATGGGGATTGCTCTCTCGTGCTGTATTGGAATGACTGTCACTATGTGTTATTGCCTGGACTTCTACTCAACTCCTGGGGTCTAACACATAAAGAATAAAAACAGGATTCACCAGTAAACCGAGAAGATGAGAAAAATCTCAATATTTCCCATCACAGGGTTCTCTGGTAAGCTGAGTGGAAAACTGAGTCCAGTGAGACTCTTCCTTCTTACTAGCTGAGCTGGAGACAGTAGGACATGTAGCACTGGAGTTGCCTGATTCATCCTCTCCTGCCCCCATCACAGGAGGAAAGCAGAAACAAGGAGAGGAAGGAAGAAAGGCTTTCCTCCCCACTAGTGCTCCTTATTCTCACCCTTCTCTGCCCCATATTGAGAACTTAAGTCCAGTACATCATTCTGCCATGCAACTTTCTGTATGACCTTTATTATCAAACAGTGCTGTATGCTTGCAAGCCTTTTTGAACAAATGTTTGTCTTTAATAAATTAAATTTCCTAAAGAGTGAAATACCTTTTTTTCATGATCACTTTTTGATGTGTTCTTCATCTATTAAAAAAATTAAAATCCTGAGTACATGGCTTTGCTGAGTAAAATATAAATAAAATACTAATTTGAAAAAAAAGTAAATATATACTATGTGAGGGAATGACAATATATACTGAGAAAATAGCTTGAAAGAGAAAAAACAAAACAAAACAAAACTCTTGAGGGTAGGTTGCAACCTTAAATAGTGTGGTCAGGGAAGACCTCAGTGAACTGTGTAGATATTAGCTGAAATTTTTCATAGTAGTATTCCTAGCACAAAAATTGGAGTCTAGGCTTAGACCAATAATGATACTTTACATTTATGTTAGTTAAATAACTGTGCTAATAGAAACAGTTCATTAATAATTTTTCTTTATAATAAGAAATAGCACCTTTATTTCTCAAATTTTGGCATCCTGTAACTTTGCTTTAATAAGATTGTGTAATAACATAGTAACACTAATTAAATATAAAACTTATAGTAATAATACACAAAATGCATTATTAACCAATACAGAGAAAACTAAGAAGTGTGTAATGAGTTGTTAAATGCTAATTTATCAAAATAATTACAGGTGATGACAAGTAAATAGTGGAAAGAAGCAAGAGTAAAAATATTTCAAGTCAGAAACTAAACATAAAACGCTGTGCTTAAATTAAACAAAAACTAATTCAGATATTCCATTTCCTCTCCATAGTTTCTTCTGGACTTACTATAACTCTGAAGAGAATTATCACATCTATTTTTACAAAGTTCTTCTATAAACAAAGTCCTGAAACATTATTCTTAATGTTATGTTTATGCTGATGTTTGTACACTTGTTAAATATTTTGGTTGGTTACACTGAATAAGCACTTAATGATATAAAAATGATCTAGAGAAGTAGTTTATTTTCCTGAAAGCTGCACTGAATATAAACAATTCTGATGACAATGACACATCTTTTTTTTCTTTTTTTTTTTGCGGTACGCGGGCCTCTCACTGCTGTGGCCGCTCCCGTTGCGGAGCACAGGCTCCGGACGCGCAGGCTCAGCGGCCATGGGCATGTGGGATCCTCCCGGACCGGGGCACGAATCCGTGCGCCCTGCATTGGCAGGCGGACTCTCTCAACCACTGCGCCACCAGGGAAGCCCAACATTTGTTTTAAAGAAAGAGGAATCTAGCATGTTAAAGTGAATGAATCTGCAAAAATTTTTATCACAGAAACCAAATGTTTAGTTTTCAAAAGCCACAACAGAATGCAGGCATAGGAAAATCCATTGTGAATTAGCAACTCAATTTTGGAAGTTTTACTAATCAAGTACATTAAATATATATTTAGAAAACTGATGTTGAAATGCATGTTAACTGCACTTATTGTGGTGATCATTTCAATATAAACAAATATTAAACCATTATGTTGTGCATTTGAAACTACTGTAATATGTCAATTATACTGCAATTAAAAAAGAAAATTGATAATTTAATGATTTTCTCAAATTTCTATTAAATGTATAAAATAATGCATGCATTTCCCTAAGTATTATGCTACATAAAATGTCAATTTTACTAATTATATTTCAAAGAAGTACAAATCGTAGATAAAATTAAAAATTCATTTAGAAACATCTGTTTATTTTAATAAGATATATCTTTGACAATTAAATTAATGAGTTTAATATAATAATCAATATATTTAAGTGTTTGTCTATTTTTTAGGGGAAAAACATCCCCATTCTCCAACACATCCAGACTTCTCCCAAGGGGATTATTGAGAAATATCCTGATTAATTTAATTTTAGGTGATTTTTTTATTCTTACAGATTTTTTAAATTGAAATTTGTAGTTTCACATAATAGTAAATTTACAGTTAATGGAAAAAAGTAATTCAGAAACTAATTCTGTGCACCTTTACAGTTTCCCCTAATAGTAACTTCTTGCAAATCTGTAACACAATATCACAACCAGGAAGTTTACACTAATACAGTAAAGAGGGAGAACATTTCCATCACCACTAGGGCCCCTCATGCTGCCCTTTTATAATCACACCCACTTCCTTTCCACCCAATGCTTAATCCCACCCACCTCACTTAATCCCTGACAGCCACTAATCTGTCCTCTATTTCCGTAATTAGGTTGTTTCAGGAATTTATATAAATGGAATCATGGAGGATGTAGCCTTTGGGGTTGGATTTTTTTCACTTAGCCTAATTATCTGGAGATTCATGCAGATTGTGGTGTGTATGAACAATGTGTTCCTTTTTATTGCTGAGTAATATTCAGTGTTAGGTTATGTGCCCGAATTGCTTTCGTCATTTACCTGTTGAGACTATTTGGATTGTTTCCAGTTTTGGGCTATTTCAGATGAAGCTGCTGTAAATATTTTTGTAATTTTTTTGTGAACTTAAGTCTTTGTTTCTATGCAATAAAGACCCAGGATTTCAATCACTAGGTCATGTGTTAGCTGCAGGGTCAGTCTTTTCAGAAACTGCCAAAGTGGTTTCCAAAGTGTTTGTGCCATTTTACATTCCCACCAGCAATATTTTAAGTGATACTCACCACCAGTTAGTGGTATCAATTTTTTTTAGCCGTTCTGATACATGTGTTTTGGTATCTGATTGTGATTTTAATTTGCATTTCTCTAATGGCTAATGATATTGAATATCTTTTAATGTACTTATTTGTCATCTGTATACCTTCTGTGAAATGTTGCTTCTTTTCTTTGTCCATGTTGTAGTTGAATTGTATAGTTTGTTAAATTTTACTTTCAATTTTGAGAGTTATTATCTCCTAAATGCTAGGCCTTTGTTGTATATGCTGTGTGCCAATATTTTCTCCCAATCTGTATCTTTTCTATTCATTCCCTTAACAGGATCTTTCACAGAGGAAACGTTATTTTGATGAAGTATAATTTATCAGATTTTTCTTTTATGGATCAGACTTTCGGTATCAAGTCTAAGAGCTCTTTGTTGAACCCTAAATTTGTTCTTTATTTTTGTGTGTCTAAAAAAGTTTCATAGTTTGACATTTTACACTTACCTCTGTGATCTATCAGGAGTTAATTGTTGTACAAGATAAGAGGCTTATGTTGAGGTTCATTTATTTTTTATTTTTTTACCTATAGATGTTCAATTGCTCCGCCACCTCTTGAAAAGGTTGAAAAGTCTATATTTCATCAGGAATATTTTTGAAGGTCTATTTCCTATTTGGTTCCTTTAATCTATGTGTCTATCCCGCTCACATCATCAGAGTCTTGATTACTGTAGCTATATAGTAAGTCTTGAAAACAGGTAAAGTGATTCCTTACACTTAATTTTTATCAAAACTTTCTTAGCTACTCTAGTTCCTTAGCATTTCTATTAAAAAAATAGTATAATCTGTCTCTGTTTACAAAAACTCTTGGGTATTTTGATAGAAATTCCCTGTGATGATTAATTTTATGGCCAACTTGATATATATCTGTGTTATGTCTATGTATTGTGTATATCATATAAATACCTTATAGTAGTCTAAAAATGAATAAAAAATCATTTCAATTACAATTTAAAGAAAACTATGATTTTAAAATGTTTTATCTAGGATCACATAACTAGATATTGGCAGAACTGGGGCTGAACTCTAGATCTCTTTTATGTCAAAGTGCATGTGCTTAATTTTTATGTTTGCCTGTCTAAAATATATCCCATACTCTTTCCCTGAGGTGGACATGATTTCATATGTGATTGGCTGAATAACGTCCGCCCGCCAAAGATCTCTGTAACCCATTAAATGTATTACCTTATATGGTAAAGGGGACTTTATATGTGTGATTAAATTAAAGATCTTGAGAAGGGGATTACCCTGTTTTATCTGAATTGTTCCAATGTAATCAATCACAAGGGGCACAAGGAAGGTGGAGGATGAGCATCAGGGACTATGTAAGCAGTGAGGCAGAAGTCAGAGAGGAGAGCGGACACCACACTGAAGGCTTTGAATGTCGAGGAAGAAGCCAGTAGCCAAAGAATGTAGGTGGCTGCTTGAAGCAGAAAAAGACGACTGTTCTCCCCTGGAGCCTCCAGAATGAAAACAGACCTGCAGACACTGATTTTAGTCCAATTAGTCGGACTTTGCACTTCTGACTTCCAGAACTTTAAGATGATAATTTTTGTTGTTTTAAGCCAGTATGTTGGTGGCAATTTATTACAGCAGCAATGAGAAACTAATATATCATGGTGGCCCTCTTTTCTAGTACATGAAGTTCAGCTTTCTTGGACTAGCATCTAAATGCCACCACACTCTAGTATCATATGTATGTGATGTTTTATCTTCTATAAAATGTTTTCAGTGATGCCTTCTATTCTAAGCCAGATTAAATATACACTATTTCTTGAACTTTTTCTCAGTGGAGTCTTTGCTTACATTCATCCTTAACCTTACCGACAGTCCCATCTCTGTTTCATAATCATTCATCGAAGTCCCAGTTTAATCTATTTTTTTTTCCTTCTTTAGGTTTATTTTATTTAAAAAAATTTTTTTAGTTTATATTGGAGTATAGCTGATTAACGATGTTGTGTTAGTTTCAGGTGTATATATACACTACTATATTCAAAATAGATAACCAACAAGGATCTACAGTATAGCACAGGGAACTCTGCTCACTATTCTGTAACAATCTAAATGGGAAAAGAATTTGAAAAAGAATAGATACATGTATATGAATAACTGAATCACTTTGCTGTACACCTGAAACTATACTGGTTTAATTCACACTAATTTTTTTTTAAACACTCTGATGTTTTTATTTAATTTTTATTGATGTTATCTGTTTTCCCCGTTCCAGTAATGAGTCTCATCACCCAGTTTCTTAGGCATCTGCTATAAATGGTTTTCTAGTAAAGTCTTCTGTGAACTTCTTGCATCCCACTCTCAACTCAATATAAGATGAATTGCAAATGTTTGAGAGAAGTCTTTTTCCTAGTTTAGCTTTTAAGGACTTCAGCAATGCCTCCAAATACATCGTGACTATTGGAAAGAACAGAAATCACTAAAATTATTTTGAGTAAAGGGGGATACTTATGTAAACAAATATTTGTTTAAATAAAATCCAAGTGAAAAAAAAGGGAAAAAAACAGAGTAAGGACAAAAAGGAACTAAACCGAGCACTGGAATATCAGGAAACAAGAACATTTTCTTGAAACTCTGAAGTGTTTGCTTTGCTCTAACATTACCGGGTACACTACTCTCAACCTAACTTTAAAAGACCTTTTAGTTCAAGTGTATCTAATTGTAGGTTCTGTCTTTTAGTTCAAATTATCATAAGATTAAGAATTGGATTGGTCGATAACTTGAGTGTTTACAATAACCTACCACCCTTGGTGCAATAGTTTTTCATATGGCTGGGGATGGGGCTAATACATAACATAGTACAAAGTTGTACATGAACTTGAGTAGTAAAGTTTAACAGAAAAGGAAGGTGTGAATACAGGGAATTTGGCAAATGTCTACTGCAAAGCACAAAATTAAATGAAATAAAAATAGTACCTGACCTCAAAAGACACTGTCATCCCTACTTTAAGGCTGTGTAAGTCTGTGCATTGGATTTCAATTTAAGATGTTAAATAGGTGGAAATGTCTGTTCATGTTATCTTGCCTTTTTAGCCACCATGAAAAACTGTGCATATAAGGTTAGTGTATTTAAGCCAGAATTTAGTAGTATAATCTAGGGAGTTATATGAGTTTATGACAGAAGTAATTGTACTTTTATTTGCTTTTTAGGTTTATTGGTTTAATGGTTTTATTAGTCTCTATTTGCCTAGTTATTTTATATTACTGTGATATCAATAAGCAAATAGATTAATAGAAATTAATCTCATTCACAGGCATCCTTATAACTAAAATGTAACCAAAATCTATGAAAGGGTTTATGTGCATTTATTTAATTCAATGGCCTCCATTTATTACCTGTACATTGGATCATTTGGAACCTTTTTTAGGTTTATAAAAGATATGTGCAATACAAGTAACAGCTTTTAAAAATACACAGGCACATTTTTTCTCATAAATCAAGGGATGGAGGAGTCAGTTTGAGTTACATAAATTTATTAAAAATAAAATATTTAAGATTTTTCTGAAATACTACTCTTAAGAACTTTTATTTCAAGTTGCAATGTATATCTTACTATCATTCATTTATTCTAACTTCAACAAATAAAATAAAACATCATTAAATTTGTACTGAATAAGTATCAAAATGAATTATAACTCCTATTTAAATATCAAAGTTCTGGCATTTGAATAAACCTAAGAATGGGAATCCTGGTTTTTGTCTCTAACTATCTTGCTAACTCACAATTGGGTTCCAATGCTCTTCTTTCTTTCTGCTTAATATTAGTATTTGCCACAATATCATTAGTCTGTGGATTGTTCCTTGTTGAATTCACCTAAACAATGACAACTATTACATTTATAAATCTAAACTTCAGTCTAAGTTTCTCTGTTGAGATCTTGAACCATATCTAACTTCTTCTAGTTCATATACATTCAAGACACTGCATAGTTAACTCTGAAACTAAGGTATTAAAATTGAACATATATGGCAATCCCCTGGCAGTCGAGTGGTTAGGATTCCATGCTTCCACTGCCAGGAGCGGGGGTTTGATCCCTGGTTGGGGAAATAAGATCCCTGCAAGCTGCGTGGCATGGTCAAAAAAAAAAAAAAACACAATGAACATATAATATTTTCTCTTCTGCTTACATCAGCACTGTAGGTAAACTGTTATACTCTCCCCTTAACTCTCTCTGATGTGGATTATTTGATGCACCACCACATCTAGCACCAAGACTGAGAGTTTATTTCCTGCTGACCTGCAAGTATTGCTAGCATCAGTTCTCTTTGGAAAATGCCCGCTCTGAAAAGAGCCATTTGACCAAATGTCACTTTTTCTTCCTGGGAAGCCCACACCTACCACTGTTGGATCTGGGAGTGTGAATATCAGCCTCCTTATGGAAAGCAGGGTCATTCTAAATGGGTTTCTTAGCTCCAGAGCTCCCTGTGGTGTCAGCATAAGCCTTGTTTGGAACGGTAACTTACTCCAGCTTCTCTCTCTCTCCAAACCTGTTCCCAACTCATCCTGCAGCAGGATGCGAAAGCAGATGCTAAGATGGGATGTTGGAGTTGGATCATCTACTAACTCGCTGGCCATAAACACTCCATCATCACTGACAGAGAGAACATATTGTAGATAGGACCTGGTACAGGGAAGACTTGCAATTGTAATGTTTTTAGCTGTGGTAAGGTGAGATGGAATTCCAGTGGAGGGCAGTGTGCTACTGGTACAATGTATTAGATTTTTGAAAAATATGGGGGAGATTGAGTAACTATAACCCTTATCCTAGTGGGATTACTTGGTTATTGCTGAGTGTAAATAACGCATTTGAAAAAAGAGAAAGTGAAACTGAGCATGATCAATCAGCAACTAATAGCTAAATTTGGAAGCCAGAAGGCCCCTTAGTAGCATTTAAAGAGGATCTGGTCTACTTTAGCTGGAGGGAAGAGAAATCTGAGTAAAAGGGCCCCTAATAAGAGTAGCTGATTCCCAAGAAGCTGAACTCTCATTTGAGGTCGGTCTGCTATGGCTGGGTCAGGGCATTGGTTGGGAAAGATTAGGACCCTCAACCATGGAATGAGGACTTCCGGGTTTATGCACCTGAAAACTTTGAATTCTTAGATTGCTTGGAACCCTCTGAGCCTGGAGAGGTGGACCACAATTTGCTACTAAGGGCCACATTGCTTGAAGACAAGGTAAAGGCTTCCCTTTCATAGAACAAAGTAAGCTTTCACCCAGTGTCTGCTCACACCTTCCCTCTTAGTCACTAACCCAGTGACCAGGGTTAAGTCATAATGTAACCGGACTGTGGATATGCTCAGCCCTATTAAGGAATAAATAAACTATATTTCAAAATACCTTCAGAATCTAGCCAACATGCACCAGCAGGAGCAAAAGAGTTTTCTGGAACTGCATCGAGTGGGCATAACATAAATTTGGAAAAGGGATATTCATATGCAATGCGTGTGGACTTCTGGTTAAATATCTGGATTAGGGTTATAAATTTGGAGTCATACAATTATCAATAGAATTTAAAGCAATAAGGCTGAATGAGATCTGATAGCCAGTGTTTATAGCTACTAGTTTGATGTATTATTGAGAAACAGTATGATCCTGCAAAACAATATTAAGATTTTATTATTAACCATAAAATTGCAGAGTTTAATACTTAAATATGGGGAAATTATTATAAAGGAAGAAGTAAATGCCTCTCTCAGAGATAAAAATTGATCATTCTCTTCACTATTATTTCATTGAAAACTAGAAATGAAATGCATGAACTTTCAAGGTCATTTTGTGAGCAGTGTTTGTAGCAAACATATATATCCATCCTTCTTGTGTGTGTGAATTTTCCACCACTTACATATGTAGCTCTTAGAGTATATTGTACTTTCTTCTTCCTACACTGAAAATGGAGCATTAGAGAAAAAAAGCAGAACCACTGCTTCCACATAATTTCATATTTAGCAAAATTTTCAAAGTAGATTAAATTATGTTCAAGTGGAAAAAAAAAGTTAATGCAATCCTCATAATTTCATTGATTGATTTATTTCTGAGTAGTTATTTTCTTCTTTATCCTCCTTTTCTTTGGGTGTGATGCAGACTGGTACTGCGGCTAAGGAGGAGGGTTTTAGCATCAGAGTGCTTGATTTCAAATCAAGTTATCCACTTAAAAGTGTGAAACTTTAGAAAATAAGTCAACCTCTCTGTGTCTCAGCTTCCTTGTCTGTAAAATGAAAATAACCATAGGGGCTTCCCTGGTGGTGCAGTGGTTGAGAGTCCGCCTGCCGATGCAGGGGACACGGGTTCGTGCCCTGGTCCGGGAAGATCCCACGTGCCGCAGAGAGGCTGGGCCCGTGAGACATGGCTGCTGAGCCTGCGCGTCCGGAGCCTGTGCTCCGCAACGGGAGAGGCCAAAACAGTGAGAGGCCCGCGTACCGCAAAAAAAAAAAAAAAGAAAGAAAGAAAGAAAATAACCATAGAATCTAACTTAGGGATTTGTAATGATTAAATGAATAAAATCTGTAAGCTGAATAGCATAGGGCCTGACACATATTAAGGATTTAATAAATATTAACAATTATTAGCAATTACAGAGGAGATTCTTTCATTACTCTGTTAAAGACACTTCATGTATTTGGCCTAGAGTCATCAATACCAACTAATGCTGGTACCTAAAAATTATAGAAGCTAATTTTTTTTTCTAGTGAACTTCATTTAATAGAGCTAATTATAACAAAATACCTAACCATACCTCCTCTTAGCTGCAACCTATGCATCTAATTAAGAAGCCACAAGTAGAAACTTGAAAAAGAAGCCTAAGAATTAACTTTAGTTGTTAGAGTACTTTAAACTTTGTCATATATATAGCACATTAACTCAGAATGTATATAGCAAAATCAAGTGAAATCATTAATAAGCAGAGTTTTTATATCATCTTTGCTACATTGTGGTTCTGCAGGTCAATATGACAGTCATCTATACTATATAAAGTTGATGACAGTTTACATTATTTAATTTTAAGACTTTTGTATGATAGTATTTAGAATAGTATCTTTAATAGTATATTTTCAATTACCTCATTTAAGTAATATTTATTATTTCTAAGGCATCATGCTAGGAGGATGTGAAGAAATATGTACTGAACTTTGTAGTTTAACAGTCCAAAACATTGCTAACTTCATTGTTGGTGTGATCACTCGTGGACCATGAGAAAAAAAGGAGTTACCCAGATATCAGTGCCTCATTTTGCTTGAATTACTATGGTTTACTAAGAACCTAGTTCAAAATATATAATAAATTGCTTGTATGACTATCACTGTGGGAGAATTTTTCATTCAGAATCAGTATGCCTAATTTTCTCTGAAAATCCAAACTAGAAAACAAAAATTTTAATTTTTGTTCTTCATTTCAGAGGGTATATGGCTTAATTTGAAAATGGAGGAAAACTTTAATTTCAAAAATTAAAAATTATGTCTTTCTTTTAAGTAGAATTTGGGTCAAAGAATGCTTGATGATAAATGCCTACTATTATTACTGTCATTTAGATTATGTAGATCAATGATTTTATAAGAAGCTAAAAATATCAGTCAAACAGTATTTTTGGTGTGTTATAAGAAAATCCAGGGCAAATTTTATTCTAAAGTAATAAAAAATAAATATTCAATCTATTAATTATCTACTTTGGCCAAATGTAACTATGAGTACTTTCTCAATAAGAGCAAAATCTATATAATATATAACTATATAACATGGTAAATATCCATAGAAAAGAATGAAAAGTATCAAATTCAAACACAAGCATAGGTTTAAAATAAAATATGTAAAATCCTGAAAGAATGCAGTAATTGAAACAAAATCAATTTCCAAACTATAAATTTGAATAGTGAAATAAAATTATGCTAATTTAATGTATTTGCCTTATTGTTGTTCAGTTCATTATGCTGCATGCATAAATATGAGATGGTTATTTTCCCTTTGATAATACTCCTTAAGTAATTTGCTTTAAATTGGTTTGCTTTCTTTAAGTCCTGCCAAAGCCTTTTGGAAAGATCTCGTTTTCAAATAAGCTTTCACTGCTTATTATATTTTACTTTTATTTACTTTTGTTTACATCATGTAAAAGGCATTACCAATTATTTTACTTACTTGTATTATGAAACTATAGTATATAAGTGTCTCAAACTGCTTCCCATTTTTCTTCCTTAACTCTATGTTCTATAAGAACCTATCAAAAGTCTACAATACTGCCTCTGACTGTAAATACCTCTGAATTTTCCAGTGGCTCAGGTCACTGATACTTAAATTCTTTGACCCTAATTAACTTTGTCTTTATCCTGCTTATTACACAGCCATTACGCCTTTCTTTTTTTTCACACTATTTCCTGGTCTTTCACTATTAAATGATCATTTCTGTTTCCTTCTCATCTTCCTGAATTTTTCACAGTTATGTCAAAAACTGAAAAAATTAAGCAGAGACTATAAAGTGATGCATAAGCTAAAGGCTAATGGCATAAAGTATGTTTATTTTATCAAGATTTTTCTTTTCTCTAGTTTTATGCTCAAATTTCTAATACCTAATACAATTACATGCTTGTTATTTTATGTTCTATCATTCCATTGATGTTCAGGATAACACATGGTGCACATATGAAAAGACTTGCAATTGTAACAGTAAAAGTTAATCAACACAAATTATTAACAAGTATTAATAAGGAACAAAGCAAATTCTACTGAAGAGATATCAAGTCAATTATGATAAGAAATTTGGGGCCTAAACAGAGATAGAGATTTGGGGGATTTTTTTTTTTCTTTTAGTGAGACTAAAAGAGCAACACTTCCTTCCTTTCTTTATCCCTTCCATCTTTCTCTTTTTTTCTT
Organism: Delphinapterus leucas; assembly: GCF_059928025.1. NCBI lineage: Eukaryota > Metazoa > Chordata > Mammalia > Artiodactyla > Monodontidae > Delphinapterus > Delphinapterus leucas. The sequence goes on along the minus strand of NC_143129.1, from coordinate 13,141,026 downwards.
CCTTTCTACCTGTCTTCTCCTTTTCTTTTCTCATTCTTACTTACACATTTCCTTCTCACTTTCCTTATTCTTTCTTACAATAAACATGTAGAATATTATGGTATAATATTGATTATGGACGTAAATGCTTGCAGGGGCCAGGAAGTTAACTTGAATGAATGAAGCAGACAAGATATTAGGAAAAATAACAAAAAGAAAAAACAAAACAACAACAAACAACATCTTTCATCCTAGGAAAGATGAGTAACAACCCAATTGATCCTTTGGTGCTTCATGTCAGACACTTAGAAGAGAGTATGCACCATTCTACATATAAGAAGCAATAGTAATGAGCTATGGTCACTCCAGCTTGTCAGATCTGACAACTTAAAAAAAGAAACAAAAAGAACAAAGCAGAAATACAGTTTTATACTGGTAGAATTTATCATTCATAAAATTTCCCACTTGTAAAGCCTGGAAAAGATTGTAATATATTTACAGACCTACTCTACAGCTCTGAAGTTTATAGGCTAAATGCAGAAATGCCTAGCAGATTGCAGGTAGGGCTGAGGTATAATAGAAAGGAAACCAGATTCACAGACAGACCTGTGCCTGAATTATGGCTTCACCACCACCTAGATGTTTTCATTGGGATAAATTATTTAATTTCTATAATTTTCAGTTTTTATAACCAAACAAATTTCAGAGACTTCGTAAAGGTCAAAGTAAGTAACTTAGGAAAATGAACAATAAACAGTGCTTTACATTTATACGTAATCAAAATTGTGGGCATTTTTATTTGAGACCTAAGTGTATATAGAAAACTAAGACACCATATACTCATTTAAAATCTCACAATTTAATAATGAAATTAGATTTGTAAACAAGTAAAGTGATATTTTATATGATAAATTCCAAATGAAATAATGAATGAATCACAGAACTATGAATAAAGTTCAATTCAAAAAGATGTTTTTTGGGCCTCACTCCTACACTGAAATTACAGAAATCAGTCATCTTTAAAAATAATGGGGATACCATTGATTGGTCAACAGGTATTTAGCAATTTACTTTACAATTTGAAGAAGAAAGTGTCCTCACAGCTGAATTATTTTTTTTATCATTCAGTTATCTAACATACCTGGAATTATATAAAGCACAGTATAAATATGATAAATCCTTTAATCTTTCTCATAAGAATGTCATACTGATAAACTATCCTATAAATATTCAAATTTATTAACATTAAATATGTATGTTAAGTATTTTTAAATTGTATATAATTATGTGTTTTAAACTATGTGTGTTACATTTGCTAAATCATATCATAGATATACTACATCTCTAAAGTTATAGATGAAATTATTTGGAAAATCAAAAATAATCCAAATAATATTCTTCCTCATCATATGAAATAAAACATGGATTTTAATGGACAATTGAGAGGATTTGTGAGCATCTAAATGTACCCAAGAGTGGCTAATTTTTACACAGACTTAATTTTGTTCTGTAGTAATTACGTCTGGGTGATTTTATTGTAAAACATCTACATGAGGATTCAGCTTCTCAGAGGCACAGTGATAGACAGATGTTAGTGTAGGGGATGCAAAAATTTACCTCTACCCATCTTAGGTTGTCAGTGGGGACTCTAACAGAAAGACAGATTAACAAGAGAAAACACATGGCTTGTTAATGTGTACAGTGTACATCATAGAGAGAAACCTGAAACAAAGTGTGATTCAAAGCAGTGCCTTAGGATTTTGGCTTATACAGGGACTTCAATGAAAAATACTACAGTTGTAGAGAACTGACAGGACGAGGAAAGCAGTTTTCAGTGTCCAACTTGGCAAACGGTGGGAAGGTAAATATACAGGCGGGAATTGATGGAAGAAAGTTTGTTTGAAGTTCCTCTGGTGACATCTCTGGGCTGACAAGTTTGTCTCCAGTAAAAAGAGATACAGGGAGGGAGCTTCAAGACTGCGGAGGAGTAAGATGCAGAGATCACCTTCCTCCCCACAAATACATCAGAAATACATCTACATGAGGAACAACTCCTACAAAACACCTACTGAACACTGGCAGAAGACCTCAGACTACCCAAAAGGCAAGAAAGTCCCCACATATCTGGGTAGGGCAAAAGAAAAAAGGAAAAACAGAGCCAAAAGAATAGGGACGGGACCTGCACCAGTGGGAGGGAGCTGTGAAGGAGGAAAGGTTTCCAGACACTAGGACGCCCCTTCGCGGGCAGAGACTGCGGGTGGCGGAGGGGGGAAGCTTCGGAGCCGCAGAGGAGAGCACAGCAACAGGGGTGCGGAGGGCAGAGTGGAGAGATTCCCGCACAGAGGATCGGTGCCGACCAGCACTCACCAGCCCGAGAGGCTTGTCTGCTCACCTATCGGGGCGGGTGGGGGCTGGGAGCTGAGGCTCAGGCTTCGGAGGTCAGATCCCAGGGAGAGGACCAGGGTTGGCAGCGTGAACACAGCCTGAAGGGCGCTAGTGCACCACGGCTAGCCGGGAGGGAGTCCGGGAGAAAATCTGGAGCTGCCGAAGAGGCAAGAGACTTTTTCTTCCCTCCTTGTTTCCTGGTGCACGAGGAGAGGGGATTAACAGTGCTGTTTAAAGGAGCTCCAGAGACGGGCGTGAGCCGCGGCTAAAAGCGCGCACCCCAGAGATGGGCATGAGACGCTAAGGCTGTGGATGCCGCCAACAAGAAGCCTGTGTGCAAGCACAGGTCACTATCCACACCCCCCTCCCAGGAGCCTGTGCAGCCCGCCACCGCCAAGGTCCCGTGATCCAGGGACAGCTTCCCCGGGAGAACGCACGGCGTGTCACAGGCTGGTGCAACGTCACGCCAGCCTCTGCCGCTGCAGGCTCGCCCCAAACTCCATACCCCTCCTTCCCCCCGGCCTGAGTGAGCCAGAGCCCCCGAATCAGTGGCTCCTTTAACTCCCGTCCTGTCTGAGTGAAGAACAGACGCCCTCAGGCAACCTACACGCAGAGGCGGGGCCAAATCCAAAGCTGAACCCCAGGAGTCGTGCGGAACAAAGAAGAGAAAGGGAAATCTCTCCCAGAAGCCTCAGGAGCAGAGGATTAAATCTCCACAAACAACTTGATGTACCCTGCATCTGTGGAATACATGAACAGACAACGAATCATGCCAAATTGATGAGGTGGACTTTGCGAGCAATGAAATATATATATTTTTTCCCTTTTTCTCTTTTTGTGAGTGTGTATGTGTATGCCTCTGTGTGCGAATTTGTCTGTATAGCTTTGCTTTTACCATTTGTCCTAGGGTTCTGTCTGTCCATTATTGGTGTTTATTTTTTTATTACTTAAAAAAAATGTTTTTTTCTTAATTTTTATTTTTTACTTTAATAACTTTATTTTATTTTACTTTATTTTATTTTATTTTATCTCTTCTTTCTCTTTCCTTTCTTTTCTCCCTTTTATTCTGAGCCATGTGGAGGACAGGCTCTTGGTGCTCCATCCAGGTATCAGGGCTGTGTCACTGAGGTGGGAGAGACAACTTCAGGACGCTGGTCCACAACAGACCTCCCAATTCCACGTAATATCAAATGGTGAAAATCTCGCAGAGATCTCCATCTCAACGCCAAGACCCAGCTCCATTCAACAACCAGCAAGCTACAGGGCAGGACATCCTATGCCAAAAAACTAGCAAGACAGGAACACAACCCTATCCATTAGCAGAGAGGCTGCCTAAAATCATAATAAGGCCACAAACACTGCAAAACACACCACCAGACGTGGACTTGCCCACCAGAAAGACAAGATCCAGCCTCATCCACCAGAACACAGCCACTAGTGCCCTACACCAGGAAGCCTACACAGCCCACTGAACTAACCTTAGGGACCGGGGACAGACACCAAAACCAACGGAAACTACGAACCTGCAGCCTGCAGAAAGGAAACCTCAAACACAGTAAGTTAAGCAAAATGAGAAGACAGAGAAACATTGAGCAGATGAAGGAGCAAGGCAAAAAGCCACCAGACCTAACAAATGAAGAGGAAATAACCAGTCTACCTGAAAAAGAATTCAGAATAATGATAGTAAAGATGATACAAAATCTTGGAAATAGAATGGAGAAAATACAAGAAACGTTTAACAAGGACCTAGAAGAACTAAAGAGCAAACAAACAGAGGTGAACAACACAAAAAATGAAATTAAAAATACTCTAGAAGGGATCAATAGCAGAATAACTAAGGCAGAAGAACAGATAAGTGACCTGGAAGATAAAATAGTGGAAATAACTACTGCAGAGCAGAATAAAGAAAAAAGAATGAAAACAATTGAGGACAGTCTCAGGGGCCTCTGGGACAACATTAAATGCACCAACATTCGAATTATAGGGGTTCCAGAAGAAGAAGAGAAAAAGAAAGAGACTGAGAAAATATTTGAAGAGATTATAGTTGAAAATTTCCCTAATATGGGAAAGGAAATAGTTAATCAAGTCCAGGAAGCACAGAGTCCCATAAGGATAAATCCAAGGAGAAACGTGCCAAGACACATATTAATGAAACAATCAAAAATTAAATACAAAGAACAAATATTAAAAGCAGCAAGGGAAAACCAACAAGTAACACATAAGGGAATCCCCATAAGGTTAACAGCTGATCTTTCAGCAGAATCTCTGCAAGCCAGAAGGGAGTGGCAGGATATATTTAAAGTGGTGAAAGAGAAAAACCTACAAGCAAGATTACTCTACCCAACAAGGATCACATTCAGATTTGATGGAGAAATTAAAACCTTTACAGACAACCAAAAGCTAAGAGAATTCACCACCAAACCAGCTTTACAACAAATGCTAAAGGAACTTCTCCAGGCAGGAAACACAAGAGAAGGAAAAGAGCTACAAGAACAAACCCAAAACAACTAAGAAAACGGTAATAGGGACATACATATTGATAATTACCTTAAATGTAAATGGATTAAATGCTCCAACCAAACGACATATATTGGCTGAATGGATACACAAACTAGACCCGTATATATGCTGTCTACAAGAGACCCACTTCAGACCTAGGGACACATACAGATTAAAAGTGAGGGAATGGAAAAAGATATTCCACGGAAATGGAAATGAAAAGAAAGCTGGAGTAGCAATTCTCATATCAAACAAAATAGACTTTAAAACAAAGACTGTTACAGAGACAAAGAAGGACACTACATAATGATCAAGGGATCAATCCAAGAAGAAGATATAACAATTGTAAATATTTATGCACCCAAAAAAGGAGCACCTCAATATATAAGGCAAATACTAACAGCCATAAAAGGGGAAATCAACAAAAACACAATCATAGTAGGGGACTTTAACATCCCACTTTCACCAATGGACAGATCATCCAAAATGAAAATAAATAAGGAAACACAGGCTTTAAATGATACATTAAACAAGATGGACTTAATTGACATTTATAGGACATTCCATCCAAAAACAACAGAATACACTTTCTTCTCAAGTGCTCACGGAATATTGTACTGAAATCGTATCAAGTATCTTTTCCAACCACAACACTATAAGACTAGATATCAATTCCAGTAAAAAATCTGTAAAAAATACAAGTGCATGGAGGCTAAACAATACACTTATGAATAACCAAGAGATCACTGAAGATATCAAAGAGGAAACCAAAAAATACCTAGAAACAAATGACAATGAAAATACGACAACCCAAAACCTATGGGATGAAGCAAAAGCAGTTCTAAGAGGGAAGTTTATAGCAATACAATCCTACCTTAATAAACAAGAAACATCTCAAATAAACAACCTAACCTTACACCTAAAGCAATTGGAGAAAGAAGAACAAAAATACCCCAAAGTTAGCAGAAGGAAAGAAATCATAAAGATCAGATCAGAAATAAATGAAAAAGAAATGAAGAAAACAATAACAGAGATCAATAAAACTAAAAGCTGGTTCTTTGAGAAGATAAACAAAATTGATAAACCATTAGCCAGACTCATCAAGAAAAAAAAGGGAGAAAACTCAAATCAATAGAATTAGAAATGAAAAAGGAGAAGTAACAACTGACACTGCAGAAATACAAAGGATCATGAGAGATTACTACAAGCAACTCTATGCCAATAAAATGGACAACCTGGAAGAAATGGACAAATTCTTAGAAATGCACAACCTTCTGAGATTGAACCAGGAAGAAATAGAAAATATAAACAGACCAATGACAAGCACTGAAATTGAAACTGTGATTTAAAATCTTCCAACAAACAAAAGCCCAGGACCAGATGGCTTCACAGGCGAATTCTATCAAACATTTAGAGAAGAGCTAACACCTATCCTTCTCAAACTCTTCCAAAATATAGCAGAGGGTGGAACACTCCTAAATTCATTCTACAAGGCCACCATCACCTTGATACCAAAACCAGACAAAGATGTCACAAAGAAAGAAAACTACAGGCCAATATCACTGATGAACATAGATGCAAAAATCCTCAACAAAATACTAGCAAACAGAATCCAACAGCACATTAAAAGGGTCATACACTCTGCTCAAGTGGGGTTTATCCCAGGAATGCAAGGATTCTTCAATATACACAAATCAATCAATGTGATACACCATATTAAAAAACTGAAGGAGAAAAAGCATATGATTATCTCAGTAGATTCAGAAAAAGCTTTTGACAAAATTCAACACCCATTTATGATAAAAACCCTCCAGAAAGTAGGCATAGAGGGGACTTTCCTCAACATAATAAAGGCCATATATGACAAACCCATGGCCAAGATCATCCTCAATGATGAAAACCTGAAACCATTTCCAGTAAGATCAAAAACAAGACAAGTTTGCCCACTTTCACCACTATTATTCAACATAGTTTTGGAAGTTTTAGCCACAGCGATCAGAGAAGAAAAAGAAATAAAGGGAATCCAAGTCGGAAAAGAAGAATTAAAGCTGTCACTGTTTGCAGATGACACGATACTATACATAGAGAATCCTAAAGATGCTAGCAGAAAACTACTAGAGCTAATCAATGAATTTGGTAAAGTAGTAGGGTACAAAATTAATGCACAGAAATCTCTAGCATTCTTATACATTTATGATGAAAAATCAGAAAGTGAAATTAAGAAAACACTCCCATTTACTATTGTAACAAAAGATAAAATACCTAGGAATAAACCTACCTAAGGAGACAAAAGACCTGTATGCAGAAAATTATAAGACACTGATGAAAGAAATTAAAGATGATACAATTAGATGGAGAGATATACCATGTTCTTGGATTTGAAGAATCAACATTGTGAAAATGACTATACTAGCCAAAGCAATATACAGATTCAATGCAATCCCTATCAAACTACCACTGTCATTTTTCACAGAACTAGAGCAACAAATTTCACAATATGTATGGAAACACAAAATACCCCGAATAGCTAAAGCAAGTTTGAGAAAGAAAAACGGAGCTGGAGGAATCAGGCTCTCTGACTTTGGACTATACTACAAAGCTACATTCATCAAAACAGTATGGTATGGGCACAAAAACAGAAATATAGATCAATGGAACAGGATAGAAAGCCCAAAGATAAACCCATGCACATATGGTTAGCTTATCTTTGATAAAGGAGGCAATAGTATACAGTGGAAAAAAGAGAGCTGGTTCAATAAGTGATGCTGGTAAAACTGGATAGCTACATGTAAAAGAATGAAATTAGAAGGCTGCCTAACACCATAAACACCATAAACACAAATAAACTGAAAATGGATTAAAGACCTAAATGTAAGGCCAGACACCATCAAACTCTTAGAGGAAAACATAGGCAGAACACTCTATGACATAAATCACAACAAGATCCTTTCTGACGCATCTCCTAGGGAAAGGGAAAATAAAAACAAAGTAAACATATGGGACCTAATGAAACTTAAAAGCTTTTGCACAGCAAAGGAAACCATAAACACGATGAATAGACAACCCTTAGAATGGGAGAAAATATTTGCAAATGAAGCAACTGAGAAAGGATTAATTTCCAAAACATACAAGCAACTCATGCAGCTCAATATCAAAAAGCAAACAACCCAATCCAAAAATGGGCAGAAGATCTAAATAGGCATTTCTCCAAAGAAGATATACAGATTGCCAACAGACACATGAAAGAATGCTCAACATCATTCATCATTAGAGAAACGCAAATCAAAACTACAATGAGATATCCTCTCACACCGGTCAGAATGGCCATCATCAAAAAATCTACAAACAATAAGTGCTGGAGAGTGTGTGGAGAAATGCGGACCCTCCTGCACTCAATGTAAATTGATACAGCCACTATGGAAAACAGTATGGAGGTTCCTTAAAAAACTAAAAATAGAACTACCATACAACCCAGTAATCCCAGTATTGGGCATATACCCTGAGAAAACCATAATTCAAAAAGAGTCATGTATCAAAAAATTCATTGCAGCTCTATTTACAATAGGCAGGACATGGAAGCAACCTAAGTGTCCATCAACAGATGAATGGGTAATGAAGATGTGGCACCTATATACAATGGAATATTACTCAGCCATAAAAAGGAACGAAACTGAGTTATTTGTAGTGAGGTGGATGGACCTAAAGACTGTCATACAGATTGAAGTAAGTCAGAAAGAGAAAAACAAATACTGTATGCTAACACATGTATATGGAATCTAAAAAAGAAAATGGTCAGAAGAACCTAGGGGCAAGATGGGAATAAAGATGCAGAGGTACTAGAGAATGGACTTGAGGATATGAGGAGGAAAAAGGGTAAGCTGGGACAAAGTGAGAGAGTGGCATGGACATATATACACTACCAAATGTAAAATAGATAGTTAGTGTGAAGCAGCCGCATAGCACAGAGAGATCAGCTCCATGCTTTTTGACCACCTAGAGGGGTGGGATAGGGAGGGTGGGAGGGAGGGAGATGCAACTGGTAAGAGTTATTGGGACATATGTATATGTATAACTGATTCACTTTGTTATAAAGCAGAAACTGACACAGCATTGTAAAGCAATTATACTCTAATAAAGATTTGTTTTAAAATGTTAATTAAAAAAAAAGATATTTCGTATCCTGCCTTTTGGCTGAAATGAGGACGCTTATTCTGGGTTTTCTGTTTCTTAATTGCCTTCAGCTCAGAATGACTTTTATGTCAGAGAGGTATATATTGGGATTAAATATTCTGGTTTTCTTCAATAGATAGGTTAATAGATAGATAGATAGGTAGATAGACAAATATTTATTTAAATATCAGAAGAGATATGAAATTGTCAAGCTCTCTACTTGAACAAGCCTTAGTAACATACCAGGTGAAATTTTGTTACATAATTGAAAATACTAAATTAAATAGTATTAATGTAATTTGTAAAACAAGCTAGAACTAGCCCCTGACACACCTGCTTTGGAAAGATAAGACCATAACATTTTACATTAAATGATAAAAACCCTCCTGATAAATGTAATGTAAATACATTGCATTTATTTAATGTAAATAAATGTAATAATTTACATGTAAATGTTAATGTTTACATGTTCACATGTAAATGTTAATGTTTACATGTAAATGTTTACATGTTTACATGTAAATGTAATAATGTAAATAAATGTAATGTAAATGTATTACATTTATTTAATGTAAAAAAAAATTTATTTACATTAAATAAGCAGCTTGAAAAGTCTCACTGCTTCTTGTTCTCAATACATTCGCAAGTGATGGCCACCTGATCATTTTCCCTAAATGTTACTTTTTCCCCCAAAGTCACTCCTGTTCCCAACCAAGTTCCCAATCTAGGACATAGTCCTAGTCCTAATAGTTTCCTTTGAATTTTCCTTTTGGACAAATTATTAAGATTTACTCTTAGCAGCAGACAGTGCTCAGCAAAAGAGGATAAACAAAATTTGATTCTTTTATACATGTTTCTTAGAATCTTGTGGAGGTATTATATGTTTACCTATTAAAAGTATTCTCCAGATTTACGGAAACACTACCATTCTCAAACGTATCCAATTGAATAGTTTTATGATTCCATGGGCCCATTAAAAATATTTTATAGCTTTCAATTACTTGAAAAATAATTACTTGAAAAACCATCCAAACATCTAAGGGTGGTTTTCAAACATAAATCAACATAATAACACACAATTAGCTTATAATATGTTTATAGATCTTAATAATATATAGATCAGAGTAATATGTTATATAGATGTTACTATATATATATAATTTAACTACAGAAGTGTATTCTTTGTCACTAGAAGCAAATTCTATGTTATCCTAATTAAACAAACAAATAACAAAACAAAATATACCTATATATGTAGGTATAAACTATGCACATATGTTATATATGATGTGCATAGTTTATATATAAATATATTGTTTATATATAACATATATTACATATATAGTTTGATCATATTAATCTTGGCAATTCTTATAATCTTCTATAGAATGTTGTTAAAATTAGACCAGTTGCATTGAAAACAAATATGCCTTCCTTTAAAAGATGTCCTTCTAACTCCTTTTTCAATAAAGATCTATATGTTGCCCCCCGCCCCAATAGCTCTCAGTGCTTGACCTGAGGCATGAATAGCCACTGTGATCCTCTAACATTGCAACTTGCAGTATTCTCTGTATCGGGGGCACAACGATGACATGCCACTGCAGATGCTTAATAAATTGACAAAGGTAGAGAATGTAACGAAGACAACATTTTTGTCTGTTTTGAAAAAGTGAGAAAACTGCATGCTTTTCCATGAAATCGAATGCATATATAGCTCATGCCCAGAATCCTTAATTCTGAGTACATACTTGAGATAAATAGATACAGATTTGTAAGGGGATGTAGTCAAGAATATTTATTTCAATGTAATTTGTATTAGGCAACAATTACAAAACACATGTAATGTTCATATTTAAAGAAATGGATTAGTTGAAATGTGATTAAAATTTAAATTAAAATTTGCATGTCGTGGAGCCTGAGAGGTGGACTTCAGGTTTGGCATGCATCCAGGGCCTACAGAATTCCTCTTAAGGAACACAGACCACGGATACCATCTTGGAGCCCTTTCCTCGCCTTCCTGCAGCTCGCTATATCTCCCAGAAAGGAGCTTATACACTCATCTGGAGCCCCGATTTTTGCGACTGCTTCCCAGATTGCCTGGCTCTGGAGGCCAGCAGAGCTTACACTTGTATTCCCATAAGACAGTATATATTTGCATGCTTTTAAAAGCTGGTGCCTGACGCATATACATAGTAATAATACTACATATTTTGAAAGTATATATATGTATTAAAAGATAGATGAAATTTGTGTCAGTGGAGAATGGAACTGGGATGCAGTTAAAAGGGAAAATTACAAATTAAAGACACACACACAAAAAACGCAGAAAGACTAATGAGGCAAATATGCCATGAATTTTAGCATAAGATTAATTAAAATTTAAGGAACAGATTCCCAAAAGAAAGATTAATGTATAATCAAGTGAGAAATTGTGGAACACATTTTCAGTTTGATTGTTCTTGTTCTGATTTTTCTTATCCCCTGCATAGAGAGGTTAGTGTTTGGGGTTGGATAGTTAATGATTAATGTTATTGTATAAAGGATAAAAGGAATCATAGTCACTATTTTATCTGATCTCTAGAGGCTTTTCTTTTTATTCACTGTTTAAAACAGTTGTTTTGAAAAGCTTACAAAAATGTAGTTGGACAGGCTATTTATATTAACCAAACATACTGATTTAAAAAACCCACACTTTTCATTTTAATCTATAACTATTTTCTGCTAGATTCTTTTTGCAATATTTAATTCTTGTGTAATATAGTAAGAATAGGCTTAACTGACAATCAAATAAGCAAGGACTCCATATCCCGTGGTGAAATTTTAAGAAGAAAAACACATTTTTATGTGATATGAACAATAATTCTGATTGGGTTGAACTCAAACTAGTAATTTTAATGTTGACATTTGAAATAATAAAAGATTTAAATATTCCTCAGATGCATATTTGAACTTGTAAGATGACTCTGGCTGCTATGTGAGAAAAAGATACAGGAGAAGAAAAGATATTGTAAAGCAAATAGTAGAATATTACACCAATCTAATTGAATATGGGAAGATTCCCATTATATTCTGAGGTTAGAAACAAAAACATTTGACTTCAGTAAATACTTTAGGATGTCGATCTTTATTACAGGATTGTTTGATGGTCAAGTGAGATAATAAGATAATAATTGTAACGTTTCTAGCATTGTGCTCAATAAATGGTAATATTGTTGAAACCCAGATATTTCTATCCCTTCAAACACTAAAATTATCTGTATATTTCAATAGTATGTGGTTTTGATCAATTAGCATAATTATGTTAATTTTTTAACTTTAAAATATCTATTTACATAGAATAATAATACCCACTTAAAAAGAAAACTAGAGGAAACAGTTAACTTTTCTCCCTTTGCATTAGTCAAAGCAACTAGCTAATTCCAATTCAATCAATTTAAATCAGTCCATGAATATATATACATTTTCCAAATTCAATGAATACCTGGGTTTCAGGAATAAGCTAGCCTATGATGTCATGCTCCATTCAAAGACTAATTTTTTATGGCATATGCCAGTTAATGTTAGCTGTGTTTTTTCTAAGGCTCCTTGAGGAGTGCTCTGGGTGATTGATTCCAGGTGTAGTTATCCATAGCAAATTGATTAAGCTCATTTTCAGTCATAGACAATGGGGCTTGGTATCCTAGGTAAAATAAAATGTACCTTGCTCAAAGAATGCATAATAAAAAAATCAGAATAATTCTTGATTAAGAAAGGTATTTGAATTAATTACATTTTATCCAACTTAATATTTTGGCTCATTGGCCAAACCTATCTTGTCTGTTGGTACCACTAATAGAAAAATGATTAAATTGACACAAAATCAAAATATGTGAGCTATGAAGTAATATGTTATATTTTTTCTTTACCTGGCTAAGTAACAAGTACAATATAGTTCTTTATAGCATACGAATACACATGCAAATCAAAGACTTTGTTGCTTTCTCCTGCATCAGGAAAAACCCTTAAGAGCCTGTACATGTTTGTGACACTTGCTAAAAGTGATTGGAGTTAAAGCATGATATCATGAATACAGAATACAGTCAATTACCCACATAAAATAGGAGTGTGTTTGCTAATTTTCCTGAGCATGTGCATGATTTACGTATTTTGCTTAGTTTCAATGTGAGAAAACTTCTAAAATATGGAATACAAAAATAATTTTTTTTTTTTGGCCTTGCCGCGCAGCATGCAGAATCTTAATTATTGGACCAGGGATCGAACCTGTGCCCCCTGCAGTGGAAGCACGGAGTCTTAACCACTGGACCACCAGGGAAGTCCCACAAAAAGAATTGTTGATGATTATTTCTGGAATAATATCCCAGGCATCATTTTGACTTAGGCCAAATAGGTCATAACAATGCCTGGGTATTACCTATATAATTTATATAGAGAGAGACTGTATATAAAGACCTTATTTTTTGGAGCAGTTTTAGATTTACAACAAAAGTGAGAGGAAGGTACAGAGACTTCCCATTAGACCCACCAGTGTCACACATGTATAGCCTCCCCCATTATCTATATCATGCACCAGAATCTCCCCAACCTGATCCTAGCAAGCACTGATCTTATTTTCTTCATAGTTTTCCCTTTTCCAGATGTCATGAAGTTGGAATTATATAACATGTAGCCTTTACAGGTTTGCTTCTATCTCTTAATAATGTGTACTTAAGGTCCCTTCATGTATTTTTAATGTTTGATAGTTCATTTCTTTTTAGCACTAAATTACATTTCATTCTCTGGATGTGCCACAGTTTATCCATTCACTAACAAAAAGGACATCTTGGTTGCTTTCAAGAATTGGCAATTATAAATAAAGATACTATGAACATCTGTGTGCAGATTTTCAGTATGAACATAGTTTTCAACTCTTTTGAGTAAATACTGGGGAGCACAAATACTGTATTGTATGTTTAATTTGGTAAGAAATCCCAAAAGGGACTTCCAATGTGGCTGTACCATTCTGCATTCCCAACAGCAATAAATTAAAGGAGAGTTCCTGTTGATCCACATCCTTGCCAACATTTGGTGTAGTCAGTGTTCTGAATTTTGTAAACTCTAATATGAGTATAGTTGTAATTCAATGTTGTTTAATTTTACATTGAATTTGCAGTACCTGGTGACATTATGTGGAGCATATTTCCATATGCTTTTTGCCATCTGTATGTCTTCTTTTGTGAGGAGTCTGTTAATGTATGTGACCTATTTTTTAGTCAGGTTTTGTTTTCTTATTGATGAGTTTTAAGAATTCTTTTCATATTTTGGAAAACAGTTCTTTATCACATGTGTCTTTTGCAAAAGGTTTTCTCCCATTCTATGGCTTGTGTTCTAATTCTCTAGATATTGTCTTTCTCAGAGCACTTTCTATATTTAATGAAGTCCAGCTTATCCATTACTTTTTTATGGATCATGTCTTTGGTGTTATACATAAAAAGCTGGTCACCATACCCAAGTTCATCTAGATTTTTCTATGTTATTTTCTAGGAGTTTTATAGTTTTGCATTTTATATTTAGGTCTGTCATGCATTTTGAGTTAATTTTTGTGAAGGGGGTAAGGTCTGTACCTAGATTTACACTTTTTTTTTTTACACATGGCTTCACCTTCCCCATTATTCCAGCACCATTTGTTGAGGAGACTGTACTGCCTTTGCTCCTTTAGGAAAGATCAGTCGACTAGATTTATGAGGGCCTGTTTCTGGATTGTCTATTTTGTTACATTGATCTATTTGTCTATTCCTTCATTAATACCACATGGTTACTGCAGCTTTATAGTAAGTCTTGAAATCATGTAGCATCAGTCCTCCAACTTTGTTCTTTTCCATATTGTAGTAGATATTCTGGGTCTTTCGACTCTCCATATAAACTTTAAACTCAGTTTGTCAATACCCATAAATAACTTCCTGGGATTTTTATTGGAATTGCAGTGAATCTATTGATTAAGTTTGGAAGAACTGTCATCTTGACAATATTAAGTCTCATCCATGAACACAGAAAATATCTCCATTTATTTCATTCATCAAAGATTAGTAGTTTTTTGCATATAGATTTTGTAAATATTTTATTAGATTTATACCTATTTATTTCATTTTGGGGAATGATAATATAAATGGTATTGTGTCCTCCTTCTTTTTTTTCTTAATAAGGCTGGCTAGAGGCTTATTGGTTTTATTAATTTTTTAAACAGTTTTTCTTTGCTTTTTTCCATTGATTTCCTTTTTCCCAATTTTATTGGTTTCTGTTGTAATACTTATTATTTCTTTTTTCCTACTTACTTTGGATTTAATTTTCTCTTCTTTTTCTAGTTTCATAAGGTGGAAATTTAGATTACTGATTTTAGATACGTCTTCTATTCTAATGTATCATTTAATACTATAAAATTCCCTCTAAACATGGCATCCCACACATTTCTGGGCAAGCTCCTTGAGGTAAATCTCACAATATTGTTGGCGCTCTCTTATGACAGCACCCCCTGGTGTTTCTAACCCTCACAGGCATCAGCACCAAGCCCCAGCAAATGTCAATTACAATTTTGGTTTTCTTACCATTACTGTAGTTCCACAGGTGATTTCCCCTCCTGAGGCTCATCTCCCTGAATTTTCCAATCTGTCTCTCCAGTCTTGGGGGCAATAGTTTGCCCTGTTGTTCTCTTCTTTCTCATGGATACATGGTGTTTGATTTTTTAGTCTGTTCAGTTTTTTACTTGTTAGGATGGAGTAGTGACTTCTTTACACATGGAAGTGAAAACCAGAAATTTATAAAATACCATTTTAATGTTTCCTTCCTCTTTTCCAAAATCTTCCATCAAACAGAAAGAAAATTAAGGAGTAACTGGAACCATTTTTTGAGGTGCTCCTTACATGTAGATTAAATGTTATTTTCAATTATTTTTAGATTATAGAATATATCATAAATTTATTCTCTCAGTTTCACTCAGAACTCAATCTCATTGTACTTCCTTTCAGTACAGATCTGTGAAATCTAACCAACTGCAATACACCAAGTTGGAATATCTAATAATTTATACACAGGTCAAGTTTAACATGGCTTTCCTGTTTGCTGTGGGAAGAAGACTTCATGAAATACATGCATAATATTTTAGTAGTATCTGTGAATGTTTAATTTAAAAGAACATCTGTTTTTTAAGCAGCTGAATTGGCTTTGTTTACATACATGCATTCATCATGTCAATTTAAAAATATCTGCATGCATTCATCAAGTTAGAACACCTGATTGGTAACATTTTGTTAGCCATTAATTTGGGGTTATGAATGTGCAGAAATATAATGCAAATAACATTATTATATATGCCTTTTATTTACTTGTATAAGTCTCTCCCAAATACACCAACATTCAATCAAAATATTTTTAATCAAAAAGGACTTTTATAGTTAGGATAAATGAAGAACATGAAAGTGAAAAAAAATTATGCTATTTAAACAATCTATTGAAGCATTTGTCATAGACTTTTACAAGCAACTATCTACATTTATAATACATTGAGTTATTTTGGGTTTTCATTATATATTGAGTTTTCATTATAAATTGCTAATGTTTTAAGTTTTAGACTACAGTACGTTCTGAATTAATATCACAATTACTTTCAGATCTAAACATTTTAGTTCTCTATGACCATTCCCTTTATTATAATTTTCACTATCACTTTGCTATACTTTTAAATAGCCTCCTGATTGTTTTCTTTTTATTGATTTCCTATGTTAATTCATTACCGACTATAGGACTTAAGCATCCTCAGGTTTTGTATCTGTGACAAGTTTTGGAACCAACCCCCTGAAGATACTGAGAGAAGATTTACTGTATGGTTTTATTTATGAGTGGAATCTATAAAACAAAAGCAAAAACAAACAAAACAGAAACAGACTCATACATACAGAGAACAAACTAGTAGTCACCAGTGGGGAGGGGCTTGGGGTGGCATGAAATAGACAAAGGGGGTCTAGAGGTCCAAACTTCTAGTTGTGAAATACATAAGTCCTGTGGATGTAATGTACAGCATGGGGAATATAATCAGTAACACTGCAATAACTATGGTGACAGACAGTTACTAGACTTATGGTGGTGATGAATTTGTAATGTATACAAATGTGTAATCACTATGTTGTATGCCTGAAACAAATATAATATTGTATATCAACTATAGTTTAAATTATGAATTAGTATACTCAGAAAGATTCTAGAGATTATTTTATCTATTAAATACAAATAAATCAAAAAATTTTTAAAGTTTGCTATTTCATTTTGTAGTTGTTGATTATAGTTGATATATTTTTATATGTTATTTGGTGTTTATTTTTTATATGGATACTTCACCCTCTTTCCTTACTTTTCTATTAGACTCTTTTCAAGTTTTCCTTGAAAATATAGTAAGAAAAATTTATAGATTAAAAATATGATATTTAAGTCCTCATGTATGATTACTATGTTTATCCATCAGCCTTTTTTCCCATGTTGTTAGCTTTAAATTATAAGTAGATTTTTAATTCATTTTTTCCTAAATGGCTCTGAAGTCTGGTACTTTTCTGACTGAACTCTGCATTTTGTTTTACCTAATTCAAAATTTTAACCTTCAGTTTATACACAATTTGAATGTATTCTTATATTTATTTCTGAAATTTTTATTTTCTATTTATTTTCAACCTCATCAGTGCCATAATATTATTATTACTGTAATATTATTAAACATTTGACATATGTCAGTGGGTGCCAAAATTAAAAACTTTCTTTAGATCTCTAATTGTGATGTTTAAAATATCAGATTACTGGAAAAATTAACTTCTCTTAATATATGTCTTCAAAATTAGAAACTTTTATGCTGCTCTGTATATTCAAGTATTAATATATGTCTCTCATTAATCTTTTGAAAATTTTTATATAAATTCTTTACAGTATTTGGTAAATGTATACCTAGCTATACATTATGTGTCTCTCTCAAACACTTAGGTAATTGTCTACTTTTTGTGTGTGTGTGTGGGAAGTAGAGTAGGAATCAATTATATACATTTTAATTGGTAACTTTTTACATAATATTATTGTCTTCATAGTTCTCAATAGTAAAATATAAAGGCTTTCTTTTTGCTATTGTATATTTAATCCCACATTTATATAATAATAAATCTGTTTTTATTTTTGTAATATGACTTATTAAGTTAATGAGTTTTTAAAAATAAAACATGTACTTCTCTAAAATCACAAATATGCATGGATTTTTTTTCTTTTACTAAACCATTTGCTTTAGTTTGCTAGAATTTAAAACCAATAACTCATGTATGTTTTTAATAAATAATGGAATCCTATTTTATGTTTTTGATTAGAAATCATAAAATTTTGTTACAAATGGGGAGCTTTTCTTTATTTTTAAGCTGGAACAATTTATATAACATAGAAAATACTACTTGCAAAACGGCCTACTTTCAGTAGATTATTTGGGATGTAATCTATTTTTTTATGGTTATTATTGGGTTTCTTGGGTTTCTTCTTTTGGAGACAACATTTAGGTTATTTATATTTTATAAATAAATCATTACTTTTTAAACAATCACATGTAATCCCTTATAATTTCCTAGGTTACTTTCTTTTTCCTAACATATTCAATATAGACATCTTACTATTCCCTTTCTTTTTTAATCTATGCTGAAAGAGTTGTGCTCAATGTTGGACTACTTACTAAATCATTAATTTTTAACTATTTATAATTATTTATGCTTCCATTTGATTTTGTCTGTATTTCATTATCATAGTTTTATTGTTTCCTAACTCTATTTCTAGTAAACGTTTCTTGCCCAAGAAAAAATTATTTAAATATATTATGTGAATTGAAAATAATTTCTATAGATGCCATATTCCCATAGAAATGTAGCTGCATTTAAAACATAAATTATTTTAAAATATTTATATATTGATTTTAATTAAAAACTTTGTTACATATTTCATTAGCATTAATTTTTTACTGTAAAATATTAGGTAAATATGGTTATAAATTTATTAAATTTTATTTATGGTATAATGTGTTACCAACTTTTCTAAAAGAAAGATCAACTTTTCTGGGTACAGTATCCTTAGTTGGCAGGTTTTTTTTTTTTTCTTTCAGCACTTTGAATATATCATCCTACTTCCTTCTGGCCTGTAGTGTTTCTGCTGAAAAAAATCTGCTTATATTCTTATAGGGGTTCCTTGTACAGAGAAGTTGTTTTTCCATTGCTGCTTTTAAGATTCTCTCCTTATCTTTTAACATTTTAAAATTTAATTACAATGTGTCTAAGTGTGGGTCTTTTTAGATTTTTCTTATTTAGTGTCTTGTGCACTCTTTGGATCTGGATGTCCTTTTCTTCTTCAGGTTAGGCATGTTTTCAGCCATTATTTCTTTGAATAAACTTTCTGCCCCTTTCTTACTCTCTTCTCTTTCTGGGACTCCTACAATACATAAATTGAACTGTATGATACTCCTCTTAAGCTAACTTCATCTTTTATTTTATTTCTATTTGCCCCTCTGATTAGAATACCACTGCCTTGTATTCAAATTTGCCAATCTTTTCTTCTACTTAATCTAGTCTGCTATTGAACCATGGTGGGAATAGCCAGTTAAGAACTTCCTCTTTGTTTGCTACAGTTCTGTGGGACTTTTGAATGGAAGCCCAGTTTGCTATCAGAGTCAGGCAATCTGGGCACCCCTCCCACAGGTGGCAGCTGAAAAGCTGTGGGGCAGATGTGTGTATAACTCTCTCCAGGGACATACTGGTGACTTGTGTCAGGCAGGGGGAGGAGGGGAGGGGAAGGGTCCTCTGTCTTCCCCAGCCTTGGGGGATGCTTGCAGTCAGCCCCTAGAGGCATGCTAAATTAGAAGTCTGACCCTCAGGCAGCAGCTTCGCAAGTGTGCAAATAGATCCCATTCAGGAAAAGATTGAGACAGGATTTTTTTTTGTCATTTCCCTCTGCACTGAGCCCTAGGAGACTAGCCACTGTGAATGCTCATTCCCCCATTAATTAAAAATTCCCCAGGAATTAAAAATTCCTTCTTTGTTTGTGTGGGTATCATAGATACAAGCCCCATTGGCTTTTAGAGTTTGGGGTTTTGGGGACCTGTTCAAAGTTGGGCCTCTACATGTGAGATCCAACCCTTCTGCTCCTCAGGAAGAAGCTGGGAGTTGAGAGTTCCTACGAGATTTTATGGTGCTGCTGGGGGTGGGGTTTTTGGCAAGAGTATGTTTCAGGCTTTCTTACTAATTTCAATATGGGTATTTTCTCATTCACTTGATATGCAGGAGTTGTTCAGCTCCTTTCTGGATTTCTTTCAGAGAGAATTGATCCATGTAGAGCTGTACATTTCCATGTGTCCATGAGAGGAGAAAAGTTCAGGAGCCTCCTGTGAAACCATCTTTGCAGCCTCTCCTCACATAATATGTTTTCATGGGTGGAGTTATCTAAAGATAATTTGGAAGCACTTCTCTTTGAGTGTGACATATTTTAAATATGGTCCAATTATGCTCATCACATTATCAAATATTTAAATTTAGAATCATATATCATTTTTACTTAACTTACAGATAAACAAATGATGGTGTAATAAAGCTGCAAATAAAAGTTTAATTTTTTGGAACAGATATAGTGACACAACAAAGTACTTAAATTATATTTGCTCTTTATTTCTTTACAATATAAATAGAATATATATATAAATTGTCAAAGAGTTGAATTAAGCAATGATAGTTTGAACAAATATATAAAGAGATTCCAGTTTACCTCAATGTTTGTCATCTGTTTGAGTGAGCTTTCAAAAAATATCTGATATAAACTTAAGCTCTATTAATACAAGTATAAGACCAGAAAGAGGGGAGTCCTAGTATCTGTTTAAGCTGTATTTATCAAACTACATTTGAAAAACTATATTCAGTGCTGGATATAATGTATTTAGAGGTATCTTTATAATTTAAAGTGGAAAATGACTGTTAAAATTTGACAATAAATATTCAGAACATAGCTACATTTTTAAAACACTTAAGAACACACAATAAGCAAAATTAAATTATTTTGATAATGGAATCATGCTTATTCTGTTTTCCAAATTAATACTTATTAGTGTCCGTGACTGTAAAATTTGAGTATCTATTTAGTGAATGCAACTTTAAAATTTATACTTTGAGATGCTTGGAGGATAGTGGAGAAAAATACAGGAGGAAATATGGGTTTAATATCTTACGGATTATCTAGCTTTCTATATATCTATTTATCTATCTGCCTGCAGGCAATGTCATGAAAAAAGGATATAGAAGAGCTCAAGAAAGCCATGCTTCTCTAGGAAAGGACTTTACGGTTTAACTTGAAGGAGATGTACTGAAAACAAATAATATTTCAGAATATGATGTTAGGAATAAAATAATCAGGGGAAGATAAAAAACAGTAACTTTGTGAGGGACATATAAAGATTGAGTCCCTCTCCATAATAATGTGAACTTTGTCCAACACTTGTGAGGTGAAGAGAATCTAGCCATTAAAATAAATGAGGATGAATATTCCAAAGAGAGGGGACAGCAAATACAGTTAACTTCAGGAGAAAAGAGCAGGTTCTAGAAGTTCAATGTGAAAGAAACATTATGTATAAGGGAAAGAGTGATTTGGAGTGAGGTTGGAGATTTGGGTGGGTGAGGTCAACAAGCTGTATAGGTGTTTTTCCTCCAAGCGAAATGAGAAGTGGTGGGCTATCCCAGATAAGTGATGTGATTTGATTTAGTGCTTGTCAATGACTGTAGTGAGGAGGAATGAGTACAAGCAGAGAAAAAAATAAAATTAGAGAATTTGCATTATTCCATGTTACAGATGATGGGGATTTGGATAAAAATGTATCAGTAAAGACCGTGAGGTATGAAGAGAAAAATTATTTTGGAGTTTGCTTTGAAGTAATTTATGAGTTTTTTTAAGTTGTAGGAGACAACGTGAAGAAAAATATTACATACATTAAAAGGATCACACACCATGATCAAGTGGGATTTATCCCAGGGATGCAAGGATTTTTTTCAATATCCAAAATCAATCAGTGTGATACACCACATTAACAAATTGAAGAATAAAAACATGTGATCAACTTAATAGATGCAGAAAAAAGTTTTGACAAAATTCAACATCCATTTATGATTAAAACTTTCCAGAAAGTGGGCATAGAGGGAATCTGCCTCAACATAATAAAGGCACAAACTCACAGATAACATCATACTCAATAGTGAAAAGCTGAAAGCATTTCCTCTAAGATAAGGAAAAAGACAAGGATGTCCACATTCACCACTTCTACTCAACATAATTTTGGAAGTCTTGGCCACAGCAATCAGAGAAGAAAAACAAAAAACAGGAATCTAAATTGGCCAAGGAGAGGTAAAACTGTCACTGTTTGCAAATGACATGATACTATATATAGAAAATCCTAAAAATGCTGCCAGAAAACTACCAAAGCTTATCAATGAATTTGGTAATGCTGTAAAATACAAAATTAATACACAGAAATCTGTTGCATTTCTATACACTAACAACAAACTATCAGAAAGAGAAATTAAGGAAACAATCCCACTTACCATCACATCAAAAAGAATAAAATATCTAGGAATTACCTTACCTAAGGAGACAAAACACTTGTACTCTGAAAACTATAAGACACTGATGAAAGAAATCAAAGATGACACAAACAGATGGAAAGATATACCATGTTCTTAGACTGGAAGAATCAATACTGTCAAAATGACTATACCACCCAAGGCAATCTACTACCAAGGAAATTCATTAGATTCAATGTAATCCCTATAAAATTAACATGGCATTTTTCACAGAACTAGAACCAAAAATTTTACAATTTGTATGGAAACACCAAAGAACCCAAATAGCCAAAGCAATTCTTAGAAAGAAAAACGGAGCTGGAGAAATCAGGCTCACACACTTCAGAATATACTACAAAGCTATAGTCATCAAAACAGTATGGTACTGGCACAAAAATAGAAATACAGATCAATGGAACAGGATAGAAAGCCCAGAAATAAACCCACACACCTATAGTCAATTAATTTATGACAAAGGCGGCAAGAATATACAATGGAGAAAAGACAGTCTGTTTAATAAATGGTGCCGGGAAAACTGGCCTGCTACATGTAAAAGAATGAAATTAAAACATTGTCTAACACCATACACAAAAATAAATTAAAAAAAGATTAACGACCTAAATGTAAGACTGGATACTATAATACTCTTAGAGGAAAACATAGGCAGAAGACTCTTTAACATAAATTGCAGCAATATCTTTTTGGATTGACCTCCTTGATTATTGAAAATAAAAACAAAAATAAACAAATGGGACCTAATTAAACTTAAAACTTTTGCACAGCAAAGGAAACCATAAACAAAATGAAAAGACAACCACAGAATGGGAGAAAATATTTGCAAACAATGCCACTGACAAGGGATTAATCTCCAAAACAGCTCATGCAGCTCAATACCAGAAAAAAAAACCAACCATATCAAAAAATGGCAGGAGACCTAAACAGACATTTCTCCAAAGAAGACAGACAGATGGCCAGAAAGCACATGAAAAGATGCTCAACATCACTAATTATTAGAGAAACACAAATCAAAACTACAATGAAGTATCACCTCACACCAGTCATAATGGCCATCATGAAAACTCTACAAACAATAAATGCTGGAGAGGGTGTGGAGAGAAGGGAACCTTCCTACACTGTTGGTGGGAATGTAAATTTGTGTAACTATGGAGAACAGTATGGAGGTTCCTTAAAAGAACTAAAAATAGAACTACCATATGATCCAGCAATCCATATAGGAGGTGGATCCAAATAGATATTGTTGTGATTTATGTCAGAGAGTGCTCTGCCTGTGTTTTCCTCTAATGGTTTTACAGTACCTGGTCTTATGTTTAGGTCTATATACGATGTTCTTGAATTGGAAGAATCTATATTGTCAAAATGACTATACTACCCAAGGCAATCTGCAGATTCAATTCAATCCCTATCAAATTCCCAATGCTGTTTTTCACAGAACTAGAACAAAAAATTTAAAATTTGTATGGAAGCACAGAAGACCCCAAATAGCCAAAGCAATCCTAAGAAAGAAAAATGGAGCTGGAGGAACTAGGCTCCCTGCCTTCAGACTATACTACAAAGCTTCAGTCATCAAAAGAGTATGATACTGTCACAAAAACAAAAATAGAGATCAATGGAACAGGATAGAAAGCCCTGAAATAAACCCACACACCTATGGTCAATTAACCTATGACAAAGGAGGCAAGAGTATACAATGGAGAAAAGACAGTCTCTTCAATAAGTGGTGCTGGGAAAACTGGGCAGCTACATGTAAAAGAATGACATTAGAACATTCTCTAACACCGTACACAAAAAATGAATTCAAAATGGATTAAATACCTAAATGTAAACAGGCAACTTTTTAATGTGTGGGAGTTTCCCACGTGTAAGGTCTGCAGAATAAGTTTTTGTAAATTGAACAGCACTATCAAATAACTTTGTGAGCAAATCACATGTGAAGAGCATCAAAAATCATAATGTGGGCTTCCCTGGTGGCGCAGTGGTTGAGAGTCCGCCTGCCAATGCAGGGGACACGGGTTCGTGCCCCGGTCCGGGAGGATCCCACATGCCACGGAGCTGCTAGGTCCGTGAGCCATGGCCGCTGAGCCTGCACGTCCAGAGCCTGAGCTCCGCAACGGGAGAGGCCCCAACAGTGAGAGGCCCGCGTACCGCAAAAAAACCAAAAAACCAAAATCATAATGTTACTGCTTATTTATTTTATGAGTCCTCTTTTGTTAGTGGTGTGTGCTATTTTTATATGAAACTTTAATTACCTTTCCTTAATTTGCCAGCATAAATCTTTCCTGCCTTCTCTGGTATTGGGACACATTAAAGTGCTTATAAAATTTCACTGGAAATTTTGCTCATGAAAATGCTTTTGAAATACAGTTTGATGCCTAGTTCAACCATCCTTAACATGTACAATGACACACATCCCCCCTTCAGTTTACTGACTTAACATACACCTAGATTCCACAATAGGGGCTCAATAACTCTGGACAAAAACCCCTGAGCTATTTGCTTATCTTGTGCTTCTTGGCTTACTTGATAAATACTAAAAAACACCAATTAGAATTTAAATAAAAGATAGAATAACATTTTTAAGTGACTTTATCAGCAATAAATACATTTACTTTCTATGACTGGAATGCTGTTTGCAACAAAATTACGCACTAGTAAAATGGTCTTAAAATTAGGTTGGGTCCTCAGCAATGCTCAATAGTAATAGCATTTTTCTTTGACCCAGCTGCTATTAAGATCTTCAGCATTCTCTTCAGGTTACCTTTCATGATTGTGATTCCACTTATCCACTGAGTTGAACTTGTCTCCTTTTTTAGAGACTGTTAAAGGACAATTCAACGTGAACTATCTTAAGTCACGTGCCGTCCGTCAATTCAGAGAACATGCCACCTCTTTACACTAGTGTCTCAAATGCTCAGGGTAGTTTTCCCAGTGCAATTATTTAATTGTAATTTCCATAGGCCATTCTATCATTAGAAAAATCAAGGTGTTTCTGAAAGATGGGCTATTTTATATGATCAGAAATTACATGGCCAGTAGTCCATTAACTTATTTATTTATTGTAAAGTGAATTCCCTATTCAGTACTATATTCTGTAGTATAACATGATAATTTATAAGCTATTCAATAAGTGCTTAAAAACACAACAGGGGGAGAAAGCATATCAAAAGGCTAAATGACTGTAATTCAGTAAAATGAATCATCAACCTTGTTATAGTCATAGTGAAATGAGGCCAAGTTTTGTCAATCTGCTTCTAGTAACTGAGTATCATATTGCAAATCAAGTTTTATTGTTTCTTCTTGAAAATTTGAAACGTGGACATAGTATAGCTGTGTTTTGAGCTCAGAGTAGCCATCAAGGCTGATATTCATTGGGTTATTTTGGTGAGTTTAAATGACACAGATATGTGCCCCTTCCCTAAGTACACTTGCTTATTCTTACCTTCAACCATATCTTCTTCCAAAAACCATAGATAAGGAGATACATAACCAAGTTTTCTCACTGAAAATATTTGCCCTTTCTGAAACCAGTCATGGGTACACTGTGCAATGACCTAAGGGCAGAGTGCTATTAGAATCTCTGCCAGTAAGTGCTGTGGAGCCATTTGTAAAGGAGGCTTGAAATTTATCCTACTATGCCCAATGAACAAAAACGTTCCTTCTAAGACCCTAAGTGTTGGCAGAGTGAAGGATCAGTATGAGTTAGGGGGGGACCTGATCAGAGTTTGAGGAACTTATCTGTTCCGGTTCTGTATATAACGGCTCCTCTCTTGTGGATTAAGCATACGTAGAATTATTTTCTACACCTATTCTTTAGATTTTTGCCTACATAAATTAGAAAGTTCTAACATGCTTTATCTTGACCTTCCTTTATAGTTTGACTTTTGATGGCATGTCTTCCCTTCTTCTTTGCCTCCATGAGGTAACCCAACTCTATTAAAAGGCTTTTAAACACTGAGAAGTGAGGGTCATAAGAAATGAGGACAATTTGCCCCCCTTTTCAGAAAACTGCCACTGACAAGCAACATCTTCTGCCCTATCAGAAAGAGGAGGAGGAGATGCAAATTGCAAGGGAGATTTAGTGGAAGCTGTTCATGAGTACTCACACTACCTAAACCATTCCAATTCTGAAGATCCCAATCTTATCCTAAAGATGTCCTAGTTTTCACATAGGATACCTGGTAGGACTATAAATGTAACTGACATTATAATCTGCAACTTAGCAGGATCAGCAGATCAATGTTTGAGTTTGGTTGTCAGCCATCTCAATTTTGCAACTTTGTGAGATAAGAGATCTGTTTATCATACTAAGTTTCTTCGTCTCCACTAATGGTTTCCACTGATACTTGAATTTTATTCTCTTTTTAAAGTTTTCTGTTTTTTGAGGCTGCACTCCACTTCATAGCCCTTGATTTTCTCAATTGTTCATACTGTTGAATGGCACTGAATATTCAGTCCTTAAAATTCTAGATCCCAGTGAGTTCTTTATTCCAGATGATCACTAAGGATAATTACATTTTCTCTTGCTGCCATGGAGCAAGGTTTATTATCCTCATTGGGGAATATTAATGGGAAGCTGGCGGCCTATGCATGACAGATAAGCTCTTTGCTACCCAGCACCAGTTTGCAGGTCCTAGTTTATCTTCTACCTCTTACTATTATGTTGACTTAATATTAAGTCCTTGAAAATGCAGTGATTTTATTTATGCCTTTATTATGCCTTATAATTCTTGCACTTTTTTTCCCTCAAATTCCATTCAATATCTTAGTAAGTGTTCTAATTTTTGATGATTTAACTCTAGAAAATGTTTGCTGTCATCATGCATACAAAATTATGTGATTGTTTTCTCTATCTAACTTAGCATCATGATCAAGCCACTGTTATGCTGATCATATTGCTGTACAATTATCTTTCTTCCCACCCCCCCTTTCTATCTCTTTCCTAGCTCCCCTCTATTCCTCCTTCCCTCCCTTCTTTAATTCCTCAAATTTAACCAAATTAAATTTATAAAAACTTAATTGCATTTTGACACACTAGCAGCATATAGTTTAATGTACTTTAAGATACAATAAAACAGGAACAAAATATAATCTCAGTAGATTACTTGGTTATCCTGACAATATTCTATTTCTTAACTAACAATTCTAAATATTTTCCATTAACAATGCATTGTGAAATACACTAAAATTATCACACTTTCCTTCCCACCTTCTCTTAACATTCACCAGGTCATTTTTACTATATGCCTTGCTATTTCTTACAATTCTATTAAGGTTAAATGTTTTCTTTATTATTTTAAGTGTCATGTTAAGAAGCATATTATTTTATGATCATAATTACAATGAAGTTGATTATACGTATGTTATAAATAAGCAGATTGAGACATCCAATGAATTCCTTCCCTGGATAATATCTTCATTCTTTTAGTTTCCTTCACTTCATCATTTTCCTTAGAGATTTACTGCAGTCCATCCACAACTTCACTGCTTCGGTTTTCTGATTATACTATTTAAACTCCTTTAATGGCTTTTTATAGCACAAAAATATTCCAGTATTCTTACACACATGTAAGAATGTTTTAGTACTACCTACTTCTCTAACTTTATCTACCCTACACTGCCCACATTTCCTGAACTTCCACACAACATGACTACTTTAAGGTACTTGAACAATCTTTAACAACTCTTTTACAACTTGGTTTTTATCATGTGCCCTTCCTACTGCCTTAAAGAAAATAAAATAGGGTAACTCCCTGGCAGTCCAGTGCGTAAGACTCCGTGATTCCACCAGAGGGGACATGGGTTCGGTCCCTGGTCAGGGAACTAAGATCCTGCATGCCATGTGGTGTGGCCAAAAAATTAAAAAAATAATAAAATAAAAAAATATGGCCCAAAGATACACAGTAAGAACTAGGGGTGGGAGCCTGGAGGTAGAAACCAGTAGAGTTAGTCATTACATTCCTGAATCACTTTATAAAGAAAACAACCAACTTTTAGTCTTTAAAAATGTTTTGTAACAGAATAACTTCATAATATATGCAGAAAAAAAGATTGTACTGTTGGTTCCTTGGCCATTCCTTTAACTTCAACACCATCTTAGGACATGACCTTTGGCAAATCTCTCTTAAGGTAATAAACAAAGGAATTGTTAGGAGTTTCCAGGTCCAAGTAGAGTGAATTTGGCTAAGGTCTCCCTACCGGATTAAGCACCTGTATCCTATTGTGAAGATCCAGTAATGGGTATCCAGCATGGATGAGAGGCAGCTGACCCAGAGCATGGGCTCAATCCAGTGTGCCTCGGGGCTATGTGATTTAAGATGTTAAAGCTGAAAGAACGCAATACTGATGTTTTCCATCAGCAGAGGTTGTCCACAGGCACTCAGACCTCTCTTTCATGACCATGCTTGTCTTCAGGCCATCAGAAATCTGCCTGGAAGCCACAAGATATCTGCAAGCCTGTTGTTATGTATGCTATTTGGTTTCCTGCTTTGTATCATTCTTATCGCTAAGTAAACATGGTGTCTGTTGAAGCTTCTGCATGTGGCTTGTTTCCCTGAAGTTGTCAATCTGCTCTCAGTAAAAAGATGATTGCAGGGGAGAAGGGAAGACGGCTGAAGAGTAAGACACGGAGATCACCTTCCTCCCCACAGATACACCAGAAATACATCTACACGTGGACAACTCCTACAGAACACCTACTGAACGCTGGCAGAAGACCTCAGACCTCCCAAAAGGCAGGAAAGTCCCCATGTACCTGGGTAGGGCAAAAGAAAAAAGAATAAATAGAGACAAAAGGATAGGGATGGGACCTGCACAAGTGGGAAGGAGCTGTGAAGGAGGAAAGGTTTCAACACACTAGGAAGCCCCTTCACGGGCAGAGACTGCGGTTGGCGGAGGGGGAAAGCTTCACGGCCGTGGAGGAGAGCACAGTAACAGGGGTGTGGGGAGCAAAGCGGAGAGATTCCCGCACAGAGGATCGGTGCCGACCGGCACTCACCAGCCCGAGAGGCTTGTCTGCTCACCAGCTGGGGCGGGCAGGGCTGGGAGCTGAGGCTCGGGCTTCGGTCGGAGCGCAGGGAGAAGACTGGGGTTGGCAGCGTGAACACAGCCTGCAGGGGGTTAGTGCACCACGGCTAGCCGGGAGGGAGTCCAGGGAAAACTCTGGACCTGCCGAAGAGGCAAGAGACTTTTTCTTCCCTCTTTGTTTCCTGGTGCGTGAGGAGAGGGGATTAAGATCGCTGCTTAAAGGAGCTCCAGAGACGGGTGCGAGCCGCGGCTAAAAGCGCGGACCCCAGAGATGGGCATGAGACACTAAGGCTGCTGCTGCCGCCACCAAGAAGCCTGTGTGCGAGCACAGGTCACTATCCACACCTTCCTTCCGGGGAGCCTGTGCAGCCCGCCACTGCCAGGGTCCCGGGATCCAGGGACAACTACCCCGGGAGAACATATGGCGCGCCACAGGCTGGTGCAATGACACGCCGGCCTCTGCCGCCGCAGGCTCCGCCCGCACTACGTACCCCTCCCTTCCCCCAGCCTGAGTGAGCCAGAGTCCCTGAAGCAGCTACTCCTTTAACCCTGTCCTGTCTGAGCGGAGAACAGACACCCTCCGGCAACCTACATGCAGAGGCGGGGCCAAATCCAAAGCTGAGCCCCGGGAGCTGTGAGAACAAAGAAGAGAAAGGGAAATCTCTCCCAGCAGCCTCAGAAGCAGCGGATTAAAGCTCCACAATGAACTTGATGTACCCTGCATCTGTGGAATACATGAATAGACAACGAATCATCCCAAATTGAGGAGGTGGACTTTGAGAGCAAGGTTTATAATTTTTTCCCCTTTTCCTCTTTTTGTGAGTGTGTATGTGTATGCTTCTGTGTAAGATTTTGTCTGTATAGCTTTGCTTACACCATTTGTGCTAGGGTTTTGTCCTTTTTGTTTTCTTTAAAAAAATTTTTTTTAATTAATAATTATTTTTTATTTTGATAACTTTATTTTATCTTATTTTATTTTATCTTCTTTCTTTCTTTCTTTCCTTCTTTCCCTCCTTCCTTCCTTCCTCCCTCCCTCTCTCCCTTCTTTCTTTTTCTTTCTTTCTACTTTTTCTCCCTTTTATTCTGAGCCATGTGGATAAAAGGCTCTTGGTGCTGCAGCCAGGAGTCAGTGCTCTGCCTCTGAGGTGGGAGAGACAACTTCAGGACACTGGTCCACAAGAGACCTCCCAGCTGCACATAATATCAAATGGCAAAAATATCCCAGAGATCTCCATCTCAACACCAGCACCCAGCTTCACTCAACGACCAGCAAGCTACAGTGCTGGACACCCTATGCCAAACAACTAGCAAGACAGGAACACAACCCCACCCATTACAGAGAGGCTGCCTAAAATCATAATAAGTCCACAGACACCCCAAAACACACCACCAGACATGGACCTGCCCACCAAAAAGACAAGATCCAGCCCCATCCACCAGAACACAGCCACTAGTCCCCTCCACCAGGAAGCCTACACAACCCACTGAACCAACTTTAGCCACTGGGGAGAGACACGAAAAACAATGGGAACTACAAACCTGCAGCTTGCAAAAAGGAGACCCCAAACACAGTAAGATAAGCAAAATGAGAAGACAGAAAAACACACAGCAGATTAAGGAGCAAGATAAAAACCCACCACACCTAACAAATGAAGAGGAAATAGGCAGTCTACGTGATAAAGAATTCAGAATAATGATAGTAAAGATGATCCAAAATCTTGGAAATAGAATAGACAAAATGCAAGAAAATTTAACAAAGACCTAGAAGAACTAAAGATGAAACAAGCAACAATGACCAACAAAATAAATGAAATTAAAAATACTCTAGATGGGATCAATAGCAGAATAACTGAAGCAGAAGAACGGATAAGTGACCTGGAAGATAAAATAATGGAAATAACTACTGCAGAGCAAAATAAAGAAAAAAGAATCAAAAGAACTGAGGACAGTGTCAGAGACCTCTGGGACAACATTAAACACACCAACATTCGAATTATAGGGGTTCCAGAAGAAGAAGAGAAAAAGAAAGGGACTGAGAAAATATTTGAAGAGCTTATTGTTGAAAAATTCCCTAATATGGGAAAGGGAATAGTTAAGTAAGTCCAGGAAGCACATAGAGTCCCATAGAGGGTAAATCCAAGGAGAAATATGCCAAGACACATATTAAACTCTCAAAAATTAAATACAAAGGAAACATATTAAAAGCAGCAAGGGAAAAACAACAAACATCACACATGGGAATCCCCATAAGGTTAACCACTGATCTTTCAGCAGAAACTCTGCAAGCCAGAAGGGACTGGCAGGACATATTTAAAGTGATGAAGGAGAAAAACCTGCAACCAAGATTACTCTACCCTGCAAGGATCACATTCAGATTTGATGGAGAAATTAAAACCTTTACAGACAAGCAAAAGCTGAGAGAGTTCAGCACCACCAAACCAGCTTTACAACAAATGCTAAAGGAACTTCTCTAGGCAAAAAACACAAGAGAAGTAAAAGACCTACAATAACGAACCCCAAACAATTAAGAAAATGGGAATAAGAACATACATATTGATAATTACGTAAAATGTAAATGGACTAAATGCTCCCACCAAAAGACACAGACTGGCTGAATGGATAAAAAACCAAGGCCCATATATATGCTGTCTACAAGAGACCCACTTCAGACCTAGAGACACATACAGACTGAAAGTAAGGGGATGGAAAAAGATATTCCATGCAAATGGAAACCAAAAGAAAGCTGGAGTAACAATTCTCATAGCAAACAAAATAGACTTTAAAAAAAAGACTGTTACAAGAGACAAAGAAGGACACTACATAATGATCAAGGGATTGATCCAAGAAGAGGATATGACAATTGTACATATTGATGCACCCAACATAGGAGCACCTCAATACATAAGGCAAATAATAACAGCCATAAAAGGGGAAATTGACAGTAACACATTGATAGTAGGGGACTTTAACACCCCACTTTCACCAATGGACAGATCATCCAAAATGAAAATAAATAAGGAGACACAAGCTTTAAATGATACATTAAACATGATGGACTTAATTGATATTTATAGGACATTCCATCCAAAAACAACAGAATCCACATTCTTCTCAAGTGCTCATGGAACATTCTCCAGGATAGATCATATCTTAGGTCACAAATCAAGCCTTGGTAAATTTAAGAAAATTGAAATTTTATCAAGTATTTTTTCTGACCACAATGCTATGAGACTAGATATCAATTACAGGAAAAGATCTGTAAAAAATACAAACACATGGAGGCTAAACAATACACTAGTTAATAATGAAGTGATCACTGAATAAATCAAAGAGGAAATAAAAAAAATACCTAGAGACGGACTTCCCTGGTGGCGCAGTGGTTGAGAGTCTGCCTGCCAATGCAGGGGACACGGGTTAGTGCCCCGGTCCGGGAAGATCCCACATGCCACGGAGCAACTGGGCCCGTGAGCCATGGCCGTTGAGCCTGTGCGTCCGGAGCCTGCGCTCCACAATGGGAGAGGCCACAACCGTGAGAGGCCCACATACCGCAAAAAAAAAAAACAAAACAAAAAAAAAACCTAGAAACAAATGACAATGGAGACATGATGACCCAAAACCTATGGGATGCAGCAAAAACAGTTCGAAGAGGGAAGTTTATAGCAATAAAATCCTACCTTAAGAAACAGGAAACATCTCGAATAAACAACCTAAACTTGCACTTAAAGCAATTAGAGAAGAACAAAAAATCCCCAAAGTTAGTAGAAGGAAAGAAATCATAAAAATCAGATCAGAAATAAATGAAAAAGGAAAGAAGGAAACAATAGCAAAGATCAATAAAACTAAAAGCTGGTTCTTTGAGGAGATAAACAAAATTGATAAACCTTTAGCCAGAGTCATCAAGAAAAAAAGAGAGAAGACTCAAATCAATAGAATTAGAAATGAAAAAGGAGAAGTAACAACTGACACTGCAGAAATACAAAAAATCATGAGAGATTACTACAAGCAACTCTTTGCCAATAAAATGGACAACCTAGAAGAAATGGACAAATTCTTAGAAATGCACAACTTGCCAAGACTGAATCAGAAAGAAATGGACAATATGAACACACCAACCACAAGCACTGAAATTGAAACTGTGATTAAAAATCTTCCAACAAACAAAAGCCCAGGACCAGAGGGCTTCACAGGCAAATTCTATCAAACATTTAGAGAAGAGCTAACACCTATCCTTCTCAAACTCCTCCAAAATATAGCAGAGGGAGGAACGCTCCCAAACTCATTCTACGAGGCCACCATCACCTTGACACGGAAACCAGACAAGGATGTCACAAAGAAAGAAAACTACAGGCCAATATCACTGATGAACATAGATGCAAAAATCCTCAACAAAATACTAGCAAACAGAATCCATCAGCACATTAAAAGGATCATACACCATGATAAAGTGGGGTTTATTCCAGGCATGCAAGGATTCTTCAATATACGCAAATCAATCAACGTGATACACTATATTAACAAGTTGAAGGAGAAATACCATATGATCACCCCAATAGATGCAAAGAAAGCTTTTGACAAAATTCAACACCATTTATGATAAAAACCCTGAAGAAAGTAGGCATACAGGGAACTTTCCTCAACATTATAAAGGCCATATATGACAAACCCAAAGACAACATCGTCCTCAATGCTGAAAAACTGAAAGCATTTCCACTAAGATCAGGAAGAAGACAAGGTTGCCCACTCTCACCACTCTTATTCAACATAGTTTTGGAAGTTTTAGCCACAGCAATCAGAGAAGAAAAGGAAATAAAAGGAATCCAAATCGGAAAAGTAGAAGTAAAGCTGTCAATGTTCTCAGATGACATGATACTATACATACAGAATCCTAAAGATGCTACCAGAAGACGACTAGAGCTCATAAATGAATTTGGTAAAGTAGCAGGATACAAAATTAATGCACAGAAATCTCTGGCATTCCTATACACTAATGATGAAAAATCTGAAAGTGAAATCAAGAAAACACTCCCATTTACCAGTGCAACAAAATGAATAAAATATCTAGGAATAAACCTACCTAAGGAGAAAAAAGACCTGTATGCAGAAAATTATAAGACACTGATGAAAGCAATTAAAGGTGATACAAATAGATGCAGAGATATAGCATGGTCT
The DNA here is from genome assembly GCF_059928025.1 of Delphinapterus leucas. Taxonomy (NCBI): domain Eukaryota; kingdom Metazoa; phylum Chordata; class Mammalia; order Artiodactyla; family Monodontidae; genus Delphinapterus; species Delphinapterus leucas. Next base: position 13,106,155 of record NC_143129.1, on the reverse strand, counting down.
TGGATTGGAAGAATCAACATTGTGAAAATGACTCTACTACCCAAAGCAATCTACAGATTCAATGCAGTCCCTATCAAACTACTACTGGCAATTTTCACAGTGCTAAAACAAAAAAATTCACAATTTGTATGGAAACACAAAAGACCCCAAATAGCCAAAACCATCTTGAGAACGAAAAACGGAGCTGGAGGAATCAGGCTCCTGGATTTCAGACTATACTACAAGGCTACAGTAATCAAGACAGTATGGCATTGGCACAAACACAGAAATATAGATCTATGGAACAGGATAGAAAGCCCAGAGATAAACCCACACACATATGGTCATGTTATCTTTGATAAAGGAGGCAGGAATGTACAGTGGAGAAAGGACAGCCTCTTCAATAAGTGGTGCTGGGAAAACTGGACAGGTACATGTAAAAGTATGAGATTAGATCACTCCCTAACACCATAGACAAAAATATGCTCAAAATGGATTAAAGACCTAAATGTAAGGCCAGAAACTATCAAACTCTTAGAGGAAAACATAGGCAGAACACTCTATGACATAAATCACAGCAAGATCCTTTTTAACCCACCTCCTAGGGAAATGGAAATAAAAACAGAAAGAAACAAATGGGACCTAATGAAACTTCAAAGCTTTTGCACAGCAAAGGAAACCATAAACAAGATGAAAAGACAACCCTCAGAATGGGAGAAAATATTTGCAAATGAAGCAACTGACAAAGGATTAATCTCCAAAATTTTTAAGCAGCTCATGCAGCTCAATAACAAAAAAACAAACAACCCAATCCCAAAATGGGCAGAAGACCTAAATAGACATTTCTCCAAAGAAGATATACAGACTGCCAGAAACACATGAAAGAATGCTCAACATCATTAATCATTAGAGAAATGCAAATCAAAAGTACAATGAGATATCATCTCACACTGGTCAGAATGGCCATCATCAAGATATATACAAACAATAAATGATGGAGAGGGTGTGGAGAAAAGGGGACCCGCTTGCACTGTTGGTGGGAATGTAAATTGATACAGCCACTATGGAGAACAGTATGGAGGGTCCTTAAAAAACTACAAATAGAACTACCATATGACCCAGCAATCCCACTACTGGTCATATACCCTGAGCAAACCATAATTCAAAAAGAGTCATGTACCAAAATGTTCATTGCAGCCCTATTTACAATAGCCCAGAGATGGAAACAACCTAAGTGTCCATCATCTGATGAATGGATAAAGAAGATGTGGCACATATATAAATGGAATATTACTCAGCCATAAAAAGAAACGAAATTGAGCTATTTGTAATGAGGTGGATGGACCTAGAGTCTGTCATACAGAGTGAAGTAAGTCAGAAAGATAAAGACAAATACCATATGCTAACATATATATATGGAATTTAAAAAAAAAAATGTCATGAAGAACCTAGGGGTAAGACAGGAATAAAGACACAGACCTACTAGAGAATGGCTTGAGGATATGGGGAGGGGGGAAGGGTAAGCTGTGACAAAGCGAGAGAGTGGCATGGACATATATACACTGCCAACCGTAAAATAGATAGCTAGTGGGAAGCAGCTGCATAGCACAGGGAGATCAGCTCGGTGCTTTGTGACCACCTAGAGGGGTGAGATAGGGAGGGTGGGAGGGATGGAGTCGGAAGATGGAAGAGATATGGGAATATATGTATATGTATAACTGATTCACTTTGTTACAAAGCAGAAAGTAACACACCATTGTAAAGAAATTATACTCCAATAAACATGAAAAAAATTTGATTGCTATTAATATATAATTGTAATATATTAAAAACTGCAAAACCCAAATGATACTAAAACAATTCTATTTAATCATGGAAACGGCATGTAACTTTTGTGATGTTCTATTAGTTCCAGCTCCACCAGCCATTCAAACCAACTCTGCTTAACTGTATTCTTTTTTTTTTTTAAGTCTTTATTGAATTTATTACAATATTGCTTCTGTTTTATGCTTTGGTTTTTTTGCCACGAGGCATGTGGAATCTTATCCCCGACCAGGGATTGAACAAGCACCCCCTGCGTTGGAAGGCGAAGTCATAAACACTGTACTGCCTGGGAAGACCCTGCTTAATTTTATTCTTATGTGACCTGTTACAAGTTGTAAACAACTATTTCTCCAGTTACACTAATTCTGCACTAAGTTTTCCAGTACAATAGTCACCAAGTAGAATACGATGTATCCAAAAGAATGCAAACCTTGATACTTTTAAAGGTATATCACATATTAAAATGTTTAATAAATATTTGTAAATGATTCTCTAAGTGTTTCCCCTCATGGTTATACTGTAGCTATAGGGTTCGGAGATTTTCATGGGAAATTCATTATAATAAAGCAGAGCAAATAGCTACAGTTGTCCTTTATCTCTTTCCAGACATAAAATAATAAATTACGTCTATGCTGACATTATGAGAAATATTATATAGATGTTTATTTTAACCAGTGATGTCATAAGAGTATATTTCAATTTTCCATGTAGTCATTTTATGTAGGCCAATCATATAAACTAGCATTTTGTTATTTTAAGCATATTCATCAAAGAAAATACATTTGAAGAATATAGACCTATGTTACAAACTCTTTTTTTTAGCATCTTTATTGGAGAATAATTGCTTTACAATGGTGTGTTAGTTTCTGCTGTATAACAAAGTGAATAAGCTATACATAAACATATATCCCCATATATCCTCTCTCTTGTGTCTCCCTCCCACCCTCCGTATCCCACACCTCTAGGTGGAAACAAAGCACCGAGCTGAGCTCCCTGTGCTATGTGGCTGATTCCCACTAGCTATCTGTTTTGGTAGTGTATATATGTCCATGCCACTTTCTCACTTCGTCCCAGCTTACATTTCTCCCTCTCCATGTCCTCAAGTGCATTCTCTATGTCTGCGCCTTTATTCCTGTCCTGCCCCTAGGTTCTTCAGAACCTTTTTTTTTTTAGATTCCATATGTATGTGTTAGCATACAGTATTTGTTTTTCTCTTTTCGACTTACTTCACTCTGTATGACAGTCTCTAGGTCCATCCACCTCACTAAAAATAACTCAATTTTGTTTCTTTATATGGCTAAGAAATATTCCATTGTATATGTGTGCCACATTTTCTATATCCATTCATCTGTTGATGGACACTTAGGTCGCTTCCATATATGGCTATTGTAAATAGAACTGCAATGAACATTGTGGTACATGACCCTTTTGAATTATGGTTTTCTCAGGGTATATGCCCAGTAGTGGGATTTCTGGGTTGTATGGTAGTTCTATTTTTAGTTTTTAAGGAACCTCCATACTGTTCTCCATAGTGGCTGTATCAATTTACATTCCCACCAACAGTGCAAGAGGGTTCCCATTTCTCCATACCCTCTCCAGAATTTACTGTTTGTAGAGTTTTTGATGATGGCCATTCGGACTGGTGTGAGGTAATATTTCATTGTAGTTTTGATTTGCATTTCTCTGAAGATTAGTGATGTTGAGCATTCTTTCATATGTTTGTTGGCAATCTGTATGTCTTCATTGGAGAAATATATATTTAGGTCTACTGCCCACTTTTGGATTGGGTTGTTTTTTAAATATTGAGCTGCATGAGCTACCTGTATATTTTGGAGAGTAATCCTTTGTCAGTTGCTTCATTTCCAAATATTTTCTCCCATTCTGAGGGATGTCTTTTTGTCTTGTTTATGGTTTGCTTTGCTGTGCAAAAGCTTTGAAGTTTCATTAGGTCCCATTTGTTTCTTTTTATTTCAATTTCTCTAGGAGGTGGGTCAAAAAGGATCTTGCTGTGATGTATGTCATAGAGTGTTCTGCCTATGTTTTCCTCTAAGAGTTTTATAGTGTCTGGCCTTACATTTACGTCTTTAATCCATTTTGAGTTTATTTTCTTGTATGGTGTTAGGGAGTGTTCTAACTTCATTCTTTTACATTTAGCTGTCCAATTTTCCCATCACCACTTATTGAAGGGGTTGTGTTTTCTCCATTGTATATTCTTGCCTCCTTTATGAAAATTAGGTGGCCATATGTGTGTGGGTTTATCTCTGGGCTTTCTATCTTGTTCCATTGATCTGTATTTATGTTTTTGTGCCAGTACCATACTGTCTTGTTTACTGTAGCTTTGTACTATAGTCTGAAGTCAGGGAGCCTGATTCTTCCAGCTCCATTTTTCTTTCTTAAGATTGCTTTGGTTATTCAGGGTCTTTTGTGTTTCCATAAAAATTGTGAAATTTTGTGTCCTAATTTTGTGAAAAATGTCGTTGGTAGTTTGATAGGGATGGCATGAATTTGTAGATTGCTTTGGTTAGTATAGTCATTTTCACAATGTTGATTCTTCCAATCCAAGAACATGGTATATCTATCCATCTGTTTGTATCAACTTTAATTTCTTTCATCAGTGTCTTATAGTTTTCTGCATACAGGTCTTTTGTCTCCTTAGGTAGGTTTATTCTTTTTGTTGCAATGGTAAATGGGAGTGTTTCCTTAATTTCTCTTTCAGAATTTTTGTTGTTGGTGTATAGGAATGCAAGAGATTTCTGTGAATTAATTTTACATCCTGCTACGTTACCAAATTCATTGATTAGCTCTAGTAGTTTCCTAGTAGCATCTTTGGGATTCTCTATGTATAGTATCATGTCATCTGCAAACAGTGACAGTGTTACTTTTTCTCCAATTTGGATTCCTTTTATGTCTTTTTCTTCTCTAATTGCTGTGGCTAAAACTCCCAAAACTATTTTGAATAACAGTGGTGAGAGTGGGCAACCTTTTCTTGTTCCTGATATTAGTGGAAATGGTTTCAGTTTTTACCATTGAGAACGATTTTGGCTGTGGGTTTGTCATAGATGGCCTTTATTATGTAAAGGTAAGTTCCCTCTATGCCTACTTTCTGGAGAGTTTTTATCATAAATTGGTGTTGAATTTTGTCGAAAGCTTTCTCTTCATCTATTGAGATGATCATATGGTTTTTCTCCTTCAATTTGTTAATATGGTGTATCACATCGATTGAGTATATTGAAGAATCCTTGCATTCCTGGGATAAACCCCACTTGATCATGGTGTATGATCCTTTTAATGTGCTGTTGGATTCTGTTTGCTAGTATTTTGTTGAGGATTTTTGAATCCATATTCATCAGTGATATTGGCCTGTAGTTTTCTTTCTTTGTGACATCTTTGTCTGGTTTTGGTATCAGGGTGATGGTGGCCTCGTAGAATGAGTTTGGGAGTGTTCCTCCTTCTGCTACATTTTGGAAGAGTTTGAGAAGGATAGGTGTTAGCTCTTCTCTAAATGTTTGATAGAACTCGCCTGTGATGCCATCTTGTCCTGGGCTTTTGTTTGTTGGAAGATTTTTAATCACAGTTTCAATTTCAGTGCTTGTGATTGGTCTGTTTATATTTTCTATTTCTTCCTGGTTCAGTCTCAGAAGGGTGTGCTTTTCTAAGAATTTGTCCATTTCTTCCAGGTTGTCCATTTTATTGGCATAGAGTTGCTTGTAGTAATCTCTCATGATCTTTTGTATTTCTGCAGTGTCAGTTGTTACTTCTCCTTTTTCATTTCTAATTCTATTGATTTGAGTCTTCTCCCCGTTTTTCTTGATGAGTCTGGCTAAAGGTTTATCAATTATTTTTATCTCCTCAGGGAACCAGCTTTTAGTTTCATTGCTCTTAGGTATTGTTTTCTTCATTTCTTTTTCATTTATTTCTGATCTGATCTTTATGATTTCTTTCCTTCTGCTAACTTTGGGATTTTTTTGTTTTTCTTTTTCTAATCGATTTAGGTGTAAGGTTAGGTCGTTTATTTGAGATGTTTCTTGTTTATTAAGGTAGGATTGTATTGCTATAAACTTCCCTCTTAGAACTGCTTTTGCTTCATCCCATAGGTTTTGGGTTGTCGTATTTTCATTGTCATTTGTTTCTAGGTATTTTTTGATTTCCTCTTTGATTTCTTCACTGATCTCTTTGTTATTTAGTAGTGTATTGTTTAACCTTCATGTGACAAACTCTTTTTAAAGTAAGATGATAACCGTAACATTTACAATCGCTGTTACCTCTGTAGAGGAGGCAAAGAGATACACTAACAAGGAGCAGTCAGAAAACTTCAAAGTGATGCTGCTATTCTGCTTCTCAATTAGTGTGACTAAGTCAAGGCTTCATTATTATGCAGTATTATAGCAGTATTCACATGTGATTTTGATTATATAATTTCATTGAGAAGTGTGACTGGGAGAGTCTTGGAACCTAATAATTCTTTATGCATATTCAAAGGAAAATAACAGGAAAATTACCATGTGTCTTGAGCAAAAACTTCTTTTGACTCATTGTTTTAAGAAGCCTAATTCCAACTATTCTGTGAAAAAATTTCCAAAAATATAATTATGATCTGTCCTTCATATTTAATGTATACACAACTTACAATGTATAGAAAATATATTTGTATTTACTTTCCTAGATATTTCATAATCAATTTTGATGCTTTATGATTGGAATTGAATTTGTACTGATGAAACTACAAAGTACCATTGCACCGTAAGGAAATACTTTGATTTACGACACTGGGGGATATTTTTATCCTTATTCTTATTCTTACAGATATTATTATTATTATTATTATTGTTGTTGTTGTTATTCCTATGTGGCATAGTGTATTATTGTCTATTGCTGTGTTACAAATTGCTCAAGAATTAATGACCTAAAACAACATACATTTATCAGTTCATAGTTTCTGTGATTCAGGAAGTTAGCCATGGCTTAGCTAGGTCCTCAGCTTCCCCCTCTCTCCCAAGGATGGTATCTAAGTGTCAGCCCAGGATCTGCAGACTCATCCAAAGGCTCTAATGGGGAAAGATCCCCTTCTAAGTGCACCTAGTGGTTGTTGGCAGCATTCACCTTCTTGTGATTGTTGGCCAGAGGTCACCCTGGGTTTCTCGTATCATGGTCTCTCTGATGTGACAATTTGCTTCATCAGAGCTGTAAGCTGAGAAGTTAATAGAGTCTGCTTGCAAGACAGATGTCACAAACTTTGTAACCTAATCATGAAGTGACATATAACTTCTACGTTTTTCTATCAGTTCCACCCTCAATTTAAGGGGATACAATGACATAGTTTGTCAGTTCTAGGAGGTGGCAGTCATTGTTGGCCATCATAGAAGTGTACCTAGCACACATAGTGTACAGAGAAGATCAAATAAGTAACTTGGGTGCTTGAGATAAAGCGGTAGTAAATATATCTAGTTGGAAAGGTGTGGTGTGCTTGAATGTCAGGATAATACATGCCAACTAACTACACATTTGTAGCTACAAACCAACTGAGATTGAAGGCATAAATCTCATTTATAGTAACATTTGTACAATATTTAATTCAACTGATTAATTTCTTAGGCAGAGATTCAGACATAGGAGGCACATGGTCTAAATTATAGTCATTTAAATATTATAGGTAGTTTTGATTTGTATTCCTCTAATAATTAGTGATGTTGAGCATCTTTTCACATGTCTCTTGGCCATCTGTATGTCTTTTTTGATGAAATGTATTTTAGGTCTTCTGCCTATTTTTAAATTGGGTTGTTTGTTTTTTTGATATTGAGCTACATGAGCTGTTTGTATATTTTGGAGATCAATCCTTTGTCCATTGCTTCATTTCCAAATATTTTCTCCCATTCTGAGAGTTGTCTTTTTGTCTCGTTTATAGTTTCCTTTGCTATGCAAAAGCTTTTAAGTTTAATTAGGTCCCATTTGTTTATTTTTGGTTTTATTTTCATTATTTAGGAGGTGGGTCAGAATGGCCATCATCAAAAAATCTACAAAGAATAAATGCTGGAGAGGGTGTGGAGAAAAGGGAACACTTTTGCACTGTTGGTGGGAATGTAACTTTATACAGCCACTACGGAGAACATTATGTATGGAGGTTCCTTAGAAAACTGAAAATAGAAATACAATATGACCAAGCAATATCACTACTGGGCATATACACTGAGAAAACCATAATTCAAAAGGACATATGTACCTCAATGTTCATTGCAGCACTATTTACAATAGCCAGGACATAGAAACAACTTAAATGTCCAACGATGGATGAATGGATAAAGAAGATGTGGTACACATATACAATGGAATATTACTCAGCCATAAAAAGGAACAAAATTGGGTCATTTTTAGAGATGTAGATGGACCTAGAGTCTGTCATACAGAGTGAAGTAAGCCAGAAACAGAAAAACAAATATCGTATATTAACACATATATGTGAAATCTAGAAAAATGGTACAGATGAACCTATTTGCAGGGCAGGAATAGACACATAGACGTAGAGAATAGACATGTGGACACAGGGGGGAAGGGGAGGGTGGGACGAATTAGATTAGGCTTGACATAAATACACTACCATGTGTAAAATAGCTAGTGGGAACATGCTGTATAGCTCAGCGAGCTCAGCTTGGTGCTCTGTGATGACCTAGATGGGGAGGGGAAGGGGGAGATGGAGGTCCAATAGGGAGGGGATATAGGTATACATATAGCTGATTCACTTCATTGTACAGCAGAAACTAACACAACATTGTAAAGCAATTTTACTCCAATAAAAACCATTGGCAAAGACAAAAAATAAAAATAAATAAATATTATAGGTAATTACACCTAGTAGGGTGCTAAACATTCACATGCTTTGATCAAATTCTATGATTTTTAATATGAATGTAGTAAATAATCAAACCACTCATAAATGTGTTCAAATATCTTAGCCTTAAATATTAGCAATAGAAATTACTATTTATATTTACTTTATGAAAACATTGAAATAGGGTAAATTTATGATTTATATCATTACCAATATATGCAATATAAATCTATCCTAAAAGTAAGAGGTTTGGATTTAAAATCAAAATAACAACTCAGGAGAAAAATGTATAGTAAGGAAATGACAGGTATATGAATTCTGTAGCAATTACTAATACATCTTTAAATTATCCTCATGATTAAAATTTTGCCAAACTATTTAAATATATGGACCAGATATCAAGGAAACTTTGAACACAGTTGACTATTTAAACCTCATGACTACTTGATGAGATAGATACTAATATTAATCCTGTGATAAGGATGATCACGTATAGGCACACACAAATTCATTAACTTGCTCGAAGTTCACAAATGTTGACAAACAGCAGAGTCAGGCATTCAACCCAAGTCGTCTAATTTCAGAATGAGTGCTTTTAACCCAAAGCTGGCTTTTAATTTAGAAAACACAGTTTTACAATACATAATTCCCTTGTTAAAACTATTTACCAAACCAATTAGCATTAACAAGGACAACTAAATATTTGAGGAATTCTATAATTAAAATCTAATTTGCATACAAAATGTATACAATTACAAAATTTCTATCTCCAGCAGTTCCTAATTATCATTCCTGTATTTAAAAAGAACATGTGTCCTTTTCAATGAACCATAATCCCTGACTGTCCATTGATTATTTGAAACTGTTTTAGTATAACACCACCCCGAATCATTAGTAAGTGATGTTAAATGTATGCAGACTAAGCCTTTTATCTCTAATATGGTAACTACATTTTAACTCACTCAGCTAAGCATCCCTGGTGATTTCAAACTAAATACTCAAACAGTTATCCAAAGACAAGGCCATTGTCTAAACTCCCTGTCTCTTTACTATTTTTGCTTATAGGGTCAGTAGTTTCTGTATTATCCTAGAATATAAAGCCTTTTCTCTGCTTAATCCATCTCTGTGTCCCTTTGCCTTCCATCTTCCCCTAATTTTTTCTCTTCAACACTCTGACTAAACATCTCATAAATTTGTGCCACTTGTTTTTTTTAAATTACTATAATCAATCAATTCTGTAAAGCAGTCATTATTTTTACATATTTTATTAATCATAATATAACATTTTAATTTATAGGTCTTATCAAAGTGAATTAAAGAGATATGAAATACATGACCCTCTAGGGAAGTATTCTTACCTCTTTTTATCCCTACATAAAAATATTAACCATGCATTGTCATTGGAATTTAGGACTTACAAGGTATTTAGTAACAAATATACAAAATAAATCATCATAATCCATAACTGGGGATCAGTGATAATTTTAAGAATTATGGAAAGTATTATATTTTTCATGAAATTGCTTTAACATTGTTTGAGCCCTCCCTATTCAACTGAACTTTGGATAGAGTTAGCATATTGATTGAGATTGCATTGAAATTACAGGTTCATTTAGAAAGAATTGTTACCTTTACCAATACTGAGAATATAACAGTGCCATTTGGTAAATGAATCTGGGTATTCATTCATTCTAGTGCCTTCAGTATAAATTGTACTTTTCTTCCTTTAATTGTGCTTACTTACATGCATTAAAGATTTCTGTTACACTGACAAGTATATATTTTCTGTTTATGTCAGGAGCTCAGTTGATTTGGGAGAAATAAAGCTCAGTTGTCAGGTGTTGGAGTAATTGATTAAAGCAACAAGTCAAAAATGAATGAGTTAATTTCAAACTATAATGGTATAAGCAAGAGTCTAAAATGAGACCAGCTCAGCCTGGAACAGCTCACTGGTCTAGGGTCAGGTGGATCAGTGCAGATGTGGGGGGCATCTCAGTGTTGAGGAAACCAAACAAAAGGCTCTGGAAATTTTATGAAACCTGAAGTGGTGTGAGGGCTACAGGGGGAAAGGACTGGGGTGGGAAAGGACTGAGTCAGGTGGGGAAAATCTTCTCCAAGGGTTCCTCCTACGCTCCAGTAAGGAGGTTGAAACTGTATACAAGTCCCTGTGTCCCTGTTCTTTGCAGTAAAAGGCTTTTGCTTTAGTCTCCCTGGCCTCCCTTGGGTCTTTAAAAGCTGGTTCAAGAGTTAATAATTAGGAAATATGAAGATGTAGAAACAAAGAATAGCTGTCGGGCTGGGAAACTGATAATAATTTAGACTCTAAATCTTCCACACAGCAGAATCACTGAACTCACAGTTCCCTGAAAGATATAGAGAAGGGCCTGACACACATTCCTAAGTTGTTTTTACAGGAAGTAGACCTGCCACCAGATGAAAACTGCTGAGTGCTACAACATAGACCCTAGACTGGTTGAAACCAGAGGGTTGATGAAGGTGAAACTTCACCTTGATGCCAACCAATACGAGAATTGTGCACGAGCTGATCACGTACCCTGCAGCCCCCTCCCTCATACTGCCTTTAAAACCCCTTCTCTGAAAACCATCAGAGAGTTCTGGTCTTATGAGAAAAAGCTCCCTGTTCTCCTTGCCTGGTACCTACAATAAACGCTGTCCTTTCCTTCACCACAACCCAATATCAGTAGATTGGCTTTACTGCGTGTGGGCAAGTAGACCCAAGTATGGTGCAGTAATAAGTTCTCAGCAGAGGCATCTGAGGAGGACCTTTTGCAAAGACCACAGATAAAGAGATCTAGAAACAAAGGCACCAGGGCTAGGAAAACAAGTATGTGGAGAGTGTGACCAGCCAGGCAGGCCTGGATCCTTTACTGTAACTCTGTTCAGAGACTGCATTGCATCAGCTGTGCACCAAGTCTGTTATGGAAAGACTTGAAACCTGCCGGGTAAAGCCTTTGTAACTGCCTGTGATCAGGCTTGAAATATTGCACATAAGATTTTAACCAGGACCTAGACGCCTCAGTTTAGAGCTGGCACAGAGATAAAGTATAGATTTTTGTATGGCAATACAAAATCTGTCCACCTTAGAGAACTATTCTCTTAAATTCTAATTAACTGGTGTTGCATCTCCTACAATTTTTTATAGCTAATTTGTCTCATGCAAAACAATGATACAGTAACTTGGATTAGTAGCATGGTCCAAGGATTTCATATCTGACTGACATTTATATGAATAAAGGGAAAGAACTGGAAGAGCCCCAAGTGGATGCTTTAATGCATTAGCTTGGAGGACAGGAACAATGCAGGCTGGTTTAAAGCACTGGATATGGGGCTAGATTCCCAAGGTATAAACCTTGGCTCAGCAACCTAAATGCTTTATGATTTAAGGAATGCTTATTTTTGTTTCTGTTTCATCTTTACAATGGTGATAACACAAATATCTATAAGAGTTCAAACACACTAATGTATTTACTGTGCCTAGACCTTAAATACTCAGGCCCCCTCTTAATTCTACAAGCTTTCTTTGGATTCCTCAAGCCCCATTCTGAATAAAATAAAGCTCAGTCCTTCTAAGATCCTATGTGTTGTCACCATCTCTCTTTGGATGTCATAGGTTGCACATGCTAAAACTTCCTGATCTGCTTTCTATTGGAAAACTCTGCTCATTCCAAATCTTTATTTTTATCACTTCAAAAAACCATCTCTGATCCTTTCAGACCAGTACTGGCACATATCTCCTGAATAAACATAATGCAATAGGCTTTCTTATTTTATAGACATTTCCACATTGTTGGTAGTTATTTATTTTTATGATATCTCCTCCCTAGCCTGTGAGTTCTTTGATGGTAAAGACATGTCTTTTAACCCAGTAACCCTGGTGACAGCTGTAGTGCCTCATATATCATAGATGGTCAGTAAATACTGGACAATAGAAAAAGGAGACAATGATTTTTCTCTATGCCTGATACTATGTTTCCTCATTACAAAGTTATGAGGCAGGATTTTTGTCTCTACCTTGCAAATGAGAAAAGTAAAGTTTGAAAGAGTTAAGTCCCTTTCAAAAGATCACACAACCAGTAATTATAAAGCAGGAAAGGGCTCCTAGACATATCTACTTCTAAAGTTCATGTTCTTTTCACCACACCCTGCCAGTGTGAGCTATGTGACTAAGGCCTCATGTAAAGGATGCCTGGTGTCAGTGCGCATTATTCAGAGACTAGTGAGGGATGTGGTTTGTTTTACAGGAAGAAAAGGCTCTCTAAGGATGGGGAGGCTGTTAGGGAAAGAATGGCAGGGAGGAAAATTAGTGACAAGACCAACTGGGCTAGAGCCTGGAAATTATGATACTGAAGAAAGCAGGGGAACAAGTAAAGAGCAAGTTTCTCCAGATCACAAGGTCACTTTAGGAGTTATTACATTGTTTACTTAAGGCTTTGAGGCTTTGTAGTTATTCTCTTTGTCTGACAGAGGCCGGTGAGAATGCACACATTGACTGACACCAGCAAAGTAAAGGAAGAAAGAATCACAGACAAACACATTTATTGAACTTTCAGGGTAAGATGAACTAAAAGGACAAATCCATATTGTTTTACTATTCACTTATAAACGTTATAATAGTGAGGCAGGAAAGACAGGGCGGGGCCCAAGGACAGCTTCCTCATATGTAGGCATTAGGCAGAAGGCCAAGCCACCTCCTTGTTTTGCACTAAAGGAGGCCATGACACATGGAGGAATGGCATCTAAAACATAAACTTTGTGGCATCTGAGCAAGAAACTCTGACCGTGAAAACAGTGGAGCATGCGCAATAAAAATGCATAGGTTGCTGATGACCCTGTACTATTAGGGAACCATTGACCGAAACCGCCCACCTTGACCAGGCATGATGATGACCACTTGTCTGAGTTGTCTCACAATAGGAGGTCCAGATAAGGAGCATGGTGTTTCTGCTGAAAACTAATTGGGAGAATTCAGGAGGGGCCCAAAGAAGGAGGAGACGCCAGTCCCTAATATGTCTTGCAAAACTAACTGGGGGAATTTGGAAGGGGCCAAAAGGAGGGAGCAGACGCCAGCCCATAATATTGTCCTACAAGCTCCCGGAATCCCTCGCGCTGGAATCCATCTTGTCTGAGAGATGTGCACCACCAGGAGGGACCCTGAGTCAGATCAAATATGGGCCAAGCAAGATGATTGGCCAGGGCTTCCCTGGTGGTGCAGTGGTTGAAAATCTGCCTGCTAATGCAGGGGACACGGGTTCGAGCCCCGGTCTGGGAGGATCCCACATGCTGCGGGGCAACTAGGCTTGTGAGCCACAACTACTGAGCCTGCATGTCTGGAGCCTGTGCTCCGCAACAAGAGAGGCCGCGATAGTGAGAGGTGCGCGCACTGCGATGAAGAGTGGCCCCCGCTTGTCACAACTAGAGAAAGCCCTCGCACAGAAACGAAGACCCAACACAGCAAAAATAAATAAATTCATTAACTCCTATCCCCAACATCTAAAAAAAAAAAAAAGATGATTGGCTAGAGACAACCTGGAAACTCACCCCATTTACCATAAAACCTGAGACTGCAAGCCATGTGGCAGAGCATCTCTCCTGTGTTCCCTTATTCTACTGCTCTCTGCCTGGGTTCCCCTTTCCAACAAAGTCTTCTGCTTTGTCAGTACGTGTGTCTCCTGGGACAATTCATTTCCAAGTATTAGACAAGAGCCTGCTCTTGGTCCTGGAAGGGTTCCCCCTTCCTGCAACAGTACAACCTTCCATGAGTGGTGGTCGACTAGTAAGGAGAAATTTAAGGGAAAACAACTCTTAGAGTGCGTGTACAGTGACTTCAGGAGAAAAATGTGTAGGACTGGGTGCTGATGCAACCTGGTGCAATCTAGACCACACCTCAACCCTCCCCTCAATGAATATTCCACCCCTAATCAAAAAGACCCCCACCCATTCAAAGGGCTAAAAGTAAAAGGGGATCAAAGAACGCTGCGACGCACCCCTCACTCGCAAGGATGCCCGCACACTTCTCCTCTGACTGTGTAACTTTCCCTTCTGACCTAAATACACTGCTTCTTTGTTCTCTTTGCTCCTCAGCTTCAGTGTGCTTATTTTTCCTTTGTGTTTTGTGTTCCAAATTCTTTTGAAAGAGTTGAACAAAAGAGCCTGGGCTTTTGATAAAGCTTTTCTGGTATCAATAGAGTATACTTTGTGTGATAGTTAATTTTACATGTCAATTGGCCATGGGTGCCCAGACATTTGGTCAAACATTACCCTGGGTGTGTACATGAGAGTGATTCTGGATGAGATGGACATTTGAATCAGGAGATCTAGTAAAGCAGACTGACCTCCTCTGGCAAATACCAATCTGTTCTCTGTATCTATGAGTTTTGTTTTGATCTGTTTCTTTGTTTTGTTTTTAGATTCTACATAAAAGTGAAATCATACAGTATTTGTTTTCCTCTATCTGACTTATTTCACTTAGCATAATACCCTCAAGTCCCATCAATGTTACTGAAAATGGCAATATTTCATCCTTCTTTTTTATGACTGAGTAGTGTATACATTTACACTATGTATATGTGTATATCTATATCTATATCTCACAATTTATCAATTCCTCCATCAATGGACACTTAATGCTGTTTCCATATCTTGGCTATTGTAAATAATGCTGCAATGAACATAGGGGTTCATCAATCCTTTTGAATTAGTGTTTTCATTTTCTCCAGATAAATATCCAGAAGTGGAATTGCTGGGTCATATGATAGTTCTATTCTTAATTTTTGTGAGAAAACTCCATACTGCTTGCCATAGTGGCTGCAGCAATTTACATTCCCACCAACAGTGTAGGAGGGTTCCCTTTTCTACACAGCTTGGCCAACACATCATTTTTTATCTTTTTGATAATAGCCATTCTGGGAGGTGTCAGGTGATACTCATTGAGGTTTTGACTTGCATTGCTCTGCTGATTAGTGATGTCAAGCATCTTTTCATGTGCCTGTTGGCAATCTGTGTACCTTCTTTGGAAAAATGCCTTTTCAGGTCCTCTGCTCATTTTTCAATCAGGTTGTTTCCTTTTTGATATTGAGTTGTATGAGTTCTTTATATATTTTTTATGTTAACCACTTATTGGATGTATGATTTGTAAGTACCTTATCCCTTTCAGGAGGTTGCCTTTTTATTTTCTTGAAGGTTTTTTGGTTTTGCAGAAGTTTTTAGTTTGATGTGATCTTATTTATTTTTGCTTTTGTTGCCATTGCTTTGGAATGCAATCCAAAAATATATCGCTAAGAGTGATGTCAAGGAGCTTATCCACTATGTTTTCTTCTAGAAGTTTTATGGGTTTTGATCTCACATTCAAGTCTTTAAAGCATTTTGAGTTGGTTTTTGTGAATGGTGTACGATAGTGGTGCTGTTCCATTCTTTTGCATGTGGGTGTCCAGTTTTCCAAGCATCATTTCCAAGCATCATATACTTTCCCCAGTGTATATTTTTGCTTCCTTCGTCATAAATTATGTACCATATACGCTATGCATGGGTTTATTTCTGGGCTGCCATTCTGTTCCATTGAACTCTGCATCTGTTTTTATGCCGATAGAATACTATTATTTTGTTATTGTTGCTGTTTTGTTTTTGTTTTTTACCATAGCATTAAAATATAGTTTAAAATCGGGGAGTGTCATGCCTCCAGCTCTGTTCTTCATTCTCAAGATTGCTTTGGCTATTTGGGATCTTTTGTGGCTCCAACATATTTTAGGAGTGTTTATTCTATTTCTACGAAAAATGCTGCAGGAGGGGTTAATACTCCTATACTTTTTGCAAGCTATGTAAATTACCAGTTAACAGATAAATCATGAAATCCATATGTATCCAAAGTTTAAGCACATTTGAATTAAAAAAATACAAAATAAACTTTAAAAATATTCTTAAGTACCTTGTTACCTAAGTACATTTGTATCTTGTATAGTGTTATCTTGCTAAGTACGTGTGTGACAAATAGAATCTATTATTGATTTACAATATAAATAATGATAACTTACATCAATGGATTAGCAGCAAAATCACAACTTCGGGTACACATATATTCTGAGTACCTCAAGGGTAAATGTGTAACATTATATTTATTTCCATTTCTTATTATTTGTATTATATTCTGAAAATCTTACTTCTGAATACAATTTTAGGCTACTTTATAATCATCAATTTTGATTCATTTAATCAGGCTTTAATATTTAGCAATAAAAATGTTGTATTTTAAATCAAATAACCTTTTAAATGTAAATAATATCATTCAGTCAATTAGATATCAGCAGATACCAGCATTTCAATCTACATTTTTTGTAAAAACTAGAATGCAGATTATCGTATTCAAGAAAGTCTCTGGTCATAATGAAATGTCTAAAATTAATTAAAGTCGTGGAGAATATCTTGTGATACATTTAAAAATCTATGTGCTTTGCCATGAATGTAATTATTATTGCACTTACATTTAATGAATTTATAAAATAGATAAACTTACTGAATTTAAGAGCATAAAATCAGAATTTAATAGCAATAACAAGAATTAAGCTTGTTACTAAATGAAAATAAATATCTGTATAAAGAATGTGCCATTTACAGTATATTGATAACACATATCAATGAATTATGAATAAAACTAAAACTTCAGATATCAAAATATCTTAGTCTGCCTGTCCTGCTATAACAAAATACCACAAACTGGGTAAAGAACAGCAGAAATGTATTGCTCCATGTTCTGGATGCTGAATGTCTGGGATCAGACTGTGAGCAAGACCAGGTGGGGGCCCTCTTCTGGATTGTAGACTTCTCGTATCCTCACCTGACGGAAGGTCTAGGGCGCTCTGTGGAATCTCTTTTATAACACTCATGAGGGCTCCATCCTCATGACCTAAGCACCTCCTAAAAGCCCCTCTTTCTAACACCATCACATTGTACATAAGGATCCCAACATATGAATTTTTCAGGGACACAGACATTCAGATCATAATACAAAATATGGGGGGTTCCAATCAAGATGGTGAAATAGTAGGTCTTGGAGCTCACTTCCTCCCGTAAATACATCAAAAATACATCTACATTTGGAACAGTTTTCACAGAATACCTACTGAATGCTGGCAGAAGATCTTAGCCAGCCAAAATTGCAAGAAAGATCTCCATGTAACTGTGTAGGACAAAAGAAAAAAAAATGGGGTGAGACCTGTACCCCTGGGAGGGAGCTGTGAAAGAGGAAAGGTTCCCTCACCCTGGGAAGCCCCTTTTCCAGTGAGGAGATCATTCAGGACAGAAAGCGAGAGGCTTCAGAGGCTTGGAGGAGAACACAGCTGATGGTCTGCAGTAGGCAGAACAGAGAGAGACCTGAACAGATGGTTGGTGTCACCTCTCTGCACTACCCAGCCAGAGGGTCATATCCACTGGTGCATGTGGGGGCTGGGGGCTGAAACTTGGGCTTCAGAGGACAGACCTGGGGAGAGGACTGGGGTTGGCTGCATTGGAGACAGCCTGAAGGGGCTGGAGTGTGGTATGAGCCGCAACCGGGGGTGTAGGCTAAAGAAGCCTGAACCCACCATAAAAGTAAAGCAGCATGTGAAGGGAGGGGTGGACCCTGCCATAGCAACCTCTTTCTCAAAGTGCTCCCAGTGGGTGTGGTACAGCTTCTAGGAGTTCTGGGAGTGCGCAAGTGCCAGTGATTTGCCCACATGTGGGGGTGGGGTTGAAACCCAAGCTGATCCCCAGGAACTGTGTGACTTAGGAGTCAGGGCTGAAACATGAGCCCTCTTCCTATGTCTGTGTGATTGGCAGATTCACACCACCACTGCCGGCATTGTAAACTCAGTGCCTTCAGGACATCAGAGTGGACAGCAGGTGCTCCTGTGGCTGGGGCAGCTGTTAGCAGCTGTGGGCTTACCAAGTGCAGGCACATGGAAGCGGGACCAGGGTCTGGGCTGCTTCCATAGCTTCCATGGTGGGGCCAGGTGTGCTACTGCTGCAGTCCTGGTTAGCTAATTTCAGTGGATCTAAGCCTATGTATCTGTGCTGGTGGCTTTGTGAATGCAGCCCCTGAAGTTCACAAGGTCCTATTGCTTGCATTCCCAGTTGAGGCAGGGCAAAGGACAGTGCCAACAACAGTGTACTTTGTGAGCCTGCACAATGGGTTTCAGGTAACACCACAGAGTGCACTCCCCGGTGGACAGCTCCTGCAGAGGAATACTTAATGGCTCCTCTTCCAGGGGGAGTGCTCCAGTTCCGCCTACTTCATACTGCACTTCAGAAATGGATCTGGGGTCTTCTACTCCAACAACTGGGGAGCAAACGCTGCCTGGAACAGGGTGGTGATAACCACAAAGCAAAGATGAGACCCTGCTTGATAGCCGGTGCAGGCTCTGGTCACCACATCACCAGTCACAGCCCCTATCAAGGGGATAACTGCCAGCACACATTGAGGAAAGATGCAACAGGTGCACATACTAAAAAGAACCCTTGCACCAAAAATATTAAACTCACGCAGGCAACACAGGGATGCTTCCACGTAAAAATAGCCCTCCAAGGCCACAGTAGATAACGGTTTCTTCTAAACACACAGAGCAAGAGAAATATAAGTAAAATGAAAAAGCAGAAGAACCACTCCCAGTTAAAAGATCAAGAGAAGTCCCCTGAAAAAACAATGAAACAGACCTCTTCAGTCTAATAGATACCAAGTTCAAAAAGAATGTAATGAAAATACTGAAGGAATTAAGAAAGGCTATCAATAGAAATGCAGATTACTATAAAAAGGAACTAGAAACTATAAAGAGGAATCAAGGAAAATTAGAAAACTCATTTGCTGAGATGAAAACTCAGCTAAAGGCGATAAATAGCAAATTGAATAATGTGTATTATTGGGATCTGGAAGATAGAATAATGGAAATCAGCCAATCAGAACAGCAGTCAGAAAGCCAAATGAAAAAATAACATTAAAAAATAAAGCAATATAAGAGACCTATGGGATAATATCAAGCATGCCAATCTATGTGTAATAGGGATCCCAGAAGAAGAAAGAGAAAAGAGGATAGAAAAAGTATTTGAAGAATATATAGCTGAAAACTTCCTAAACTTAAAGAAGGAAACAGATGTCCAGGTACAGGAAGCACAGCAAGTCCCAAACAAGATGAACTGAAACAGACCTACACCAAGACATTATAATTAAAATGGCAAAAGTTAAAGACAGAGGATTCTAAAGGCAGCAAGGGAAAAACAGAGTTCATGACAAGGGAACCCCCATAAGGCTATCAGCTGATTTCTCTACAGAAACGTTGCAGGCCAGAAGGGAGTGGCAAGATTTATTGAAAGTCCTAAAAGGGAAAAACTTGCAACCTAGGATACTCTACCCAGCAAGATTATCCATTTAGAATAGAAGGAGAGATAAAGGATTTGTCAGACAAGCAAAAACTAAAAGAATATAGCAATACTAAAACTACCTTAAAATAAACATTGAAAGGTTTTCTCTAAATAGAAAAGAAGCAAGAGTCTGTAAGAAAGAGAAAATTGCAATTGGAAAGTAAACCACTTAAATAAGCCAGTACATAGATTTAAAAAATCAAAAATTTCTGAAAGCATTGATAACAACAATGAACAGCAAAATGATAAACATGAAGATGTAAAAGAGGACATCAAAATCATAAAATGTGGGTGAGGAGAGTAAGAAAATACAGATTGTTTAAAAAAATGTGTTTGAGCCTATAGACTATCAGTCTAAAGCAAGTAGATATAGGAAGGGCTTAACATACGTGAAAAACAGGGTAACCACAAATCAAAACATACAATAGATTCACAAAAACCAAAAAGAAGAGAACACAAGCATAATACAAAAGAACACCATTGAACCACAAAAGGAAAAGCAAAAAGAAAAAGGAACAAAGAAGAAATATAAAATCAACCAGAAAACAAGGTTTAAAATGGCAATAAATAGATATCTATCAATAATTACCTTAAATGTCAAGAAACTAAGTGATTCAATCAAAAGACATAGAGTGGTAGATTGGATTAAAAAAAAAAGAGAGCCTACAATATGCTGCCTTAGAAGAGACCCACTTTAGGGCAAAGGACACACATAGATTGAAAGTGAAGGGATGGAAAAAGATATTTCACACAAACAGAAATGACAAGAAAGTGGGGGTAGCTATACTCTTATCAGGCAAAATAGACTTTAAAACAAAAGACAAAAATGACACTATATAATGATAAGAGGATCAACAGGAGAAGAGAATATTAAATTCATTCATGTATATGAACCCAATATAGGAGCACCCAAATACATAAAACACATAAGATATAAAGGAAGAAATTGATGGGAATACAATAATATTAGGAGACTTTAACACCCCACTGATATCAATGGACAGATCTTCCTGAGAGAAAATCACTAATGCAATGGAGATTCTAAATGACACAATAGAACAGTTAGACTTAATTGCTATTTTCAGCACATTACATCCAAAACAAAGAGAATAAACGTTCTTTTCAAGTGCACATGGAACATTCCCTAAGATTAAACACATAATAGGACACAAAACAAACCTAAACAAATTTAAGAGGATAGAAATTATTTCAAGCATCTTTTCTGATTATAAAGGCATTAAACTAGATATCAATCATATAAAAAGAAATGAGAAAAAAACCTATTACATGGTGCTTCCCTGGTGGCACAGTGGTTGAAAGTCCGTCTGCCGATGCAGGGGACACAGGTTTGTGCCCCGGTCTGGGAAGATCCCACATGCCGTGGAGTGGCTGGGTCCGTGAGCCATGGCTGCTGAGCCTGTGCGTCCGGAGCCTGTGCTCCGCAACAGGAGAGGCCATAACAGTGAGAGGCCCACGTACCGCAAAAACAAAAACAAAAACAAAACAACAAAAAAAACTATTACATGGAAAAAAACAACACGTTACTAAAATACCAATAAATAAAAAGTATCCAAATTGGAAGGAAAGAGGTAAAATTTTCATTATGTGCAGATGACATGATACTATATATAGAGAACTCAAGGAATCCACAGAAAAACTACAAGGACTGATAAATGAATTCAGCAAGGTAGTAGGATACAAGAGTAACACACAGAAATCAGTTGTATTTCTTTACACGAACAATGAAATATCAGAAAGGGAATGTAAAAAAAACGAATGCCTTTGAAAATAGCACCAAAAAAAAATACTTAGGAATAAACCTGACCAAGGAATGAAAGACCTGTATGCTAAGAAATATAAAACATTAATAAAGGAAATTGAAGATGATTGAAAGAAATGGAAAGCTATCTCATGCTCTTGGATTGGAAGAATTAATATTGTTAAAATGGCCATACCACCCAAAGCAATCTACAGATTTAATGTGATATCTATCAAATTACCCATGACATTTTTCACAGAACTAGAACAAACAATCCTAACATTTATATGGAACCATAAAAGATCCAGAATTGCCAAAGCAATCCTGAGGAAAAAGAATAAAACTGGAGGCATAAACCTCACAGACTTCAGACAATACTACAAAGCTATAGTAATCAAAACAGTGTGGTATTGGCACAAAAACAGACATATGGATCACTAGAACAGAATAGAGAGCCCAGAAATAAACCCACACACCTATAGTCAATTAATCTTTGACAAAGGAGGCAAGGATATACAATGGGGAAATGACAGTCTTTTCAGCAAGTGGTGTTGGAGAAGCTGGACAGCTACATATAAATCAATGAAGTTAGAACACACCCTCACCATACACAAAAATAAACTCAAAATGGCTTACAAACTTAAATATAAGACATGACACCAGAAAACTCATAGAAGAGAACATAGACAAACCATTCTGTGACATAAATAATACCAAAGTTTTCTTAGGGCAGTCTCCCAAGACAATAGAAGTAAAAGCAAAATAAACAAATGTGACCTTATCAAACCTATAAGCTCTTGCATAGCAAAGGAAACCATAAATAAAATAAGAAGACAAACTATGAAATGGGAGAAAATATCTTCCAATGAGGTGACAAACAAGTGCTTAATTTCCAAAATATACAAACAGCTCATACAACTCAATAACAAAAAAACAAACAACCCAATCAAAAAATGGGCAAAAACCTAAATAGACATTTCTCCAAAGAAGACATAGAGATGGCCAATAGGCACATGAAAAGATGCTCAGCATCATTAATTATTTGAGAAATGCAAATCAAAACTACAATATAGTATCACCTCAAACCAGTCAGGATGGTCATCATTAGAAAGTCTACAAATAATGAATGCTGAAGAGGGTGTGGAGAAACAGGAACCCTCCTACCCTGTTGGTGGAAATGTAAATTGGTGCAGCCACTATAGGAAACAGTACAGAGGTTCCTCAAAAAACTAAAAATAGAGTTGATCCAGCAATCTCACTCTTGGGTATATATCCCGACAAAACTATGAATCATAAAGATACATGCACCCCAATGTTCATAGCTGCAGTATTTACAATAGCCAAGACATGGAAACAACCTAAATGTCCATCAACAGATGAATGAATAAAGAATATGTGGTATGTATATACAATGGAATAATACTCAGCCATAAAAAAGAATGAAATAATGCCATTTGCAGCAACATGGATGGACCTAGATATCATTGTACTAAGTGAAGTAAGTCAGACAGAGAAGGACAAATGCTGTACGATATCACTTACATGTGGAATCTAAAATATGACACAAATGAACTTGTCTACAAAACAGAAACAGACTCACAGATATAGAGAACACACTGGTGGATGCCAAAGGGGAGGGGGATGAGGGAGGGATTGGGAGTTTAGGATTAGGAAACGTAAACTATTACATATGTAAACTGAATCACTTTGCTACATGCCAGAAACTAACACCAAATTGTAAATCAACTTTACTTCAATAAAATAAATTTTAAAAAATATACCAGATATTAGAAAATATGTGTAAAATATGGAATAGAACAGTGGCAATAGACAAGTATTCTCCAAAATTGTTTCATGTGAAAACTGAAAGGTGCTAAAGGAAAGGAGCACAATTATGGGGTGACAGGGTGCTCTTTTATCATAATAAGCGTGAGGAATGCTGGATACTCTGTATTCTTCTTGGAGTTCACAATGCTTATAAACATATAAAAGATGTGAAAAAGTTTTCCATTAAATAATAATAATCCTATTATTTTAAATCTGATGTTTCATAAATATATAGCCTTACATAACACTTGATTATTATATTTCTGCAAATCTATTAATGTTTTCTGAAAATGTTGCACTCAACACAATTTGAGCCATGTAATAATATTTGCATTTAGTCTGCTGTGCTGCTGCTATATGCTGAAAACAGTAAACTTTTTAAAACTCTTTTTCCACCAAACACAATTATGCCTAACAGTATTTTTTAAGTATAATAAAAAAGTGTGTGTTGAATATATAATTGTGAACAACAATGACGAGATTATTACTATTTGAGAAAGAGCCAAACCAAAGAATCAGCATTTAAATTTCCATTTTGTTTCCACAAACAATAAAAGCAAACTAGAAATATCTATTTATTACATTGTCCTATGATGAGGGTTAGCAAATGTTAAGAAATAAACATTCCGCTATACATTGTATCCAATATCTGCTCAATTCCACGTAGAACATTTTAAGTAACAGCTCCATAATTGTACACCAGAACTGTCCAGAGAGCTTGTTAAAAATCTTATGCTTACCACCTATCTAGTAATAAAGTAAGACTGGGTGGAGCCCAGGAGCTCACATTTATGACACATGACCTAGATGATTCAGACACAGGTGGTCATTACACCACAGTGTTTGAAACACTGGTTTAAAATAAGAGAATTAGACTGCTTGCTTCTAGTATGAATTTGGTGCATTATAAAAGTCATTTTTTGGGTTTGAATATACTCAATATTTTTTCATCTCAATTTGCCAAATGGTGAGAAAAAATATAAAGTCCCCAAAGTAGAAGAAACATTGTACAAGGAGAAAGATAAAAAGTAATGAATTAACATGTATTGAATGCCCAATATATCCCAAGATACTTTACTGAGCTTTTAAAAAACAAGTTAGTGCAGATATTGATATAATACAGAAACTAGGGGAAAGGGATCTCAGTACAAACAAACAATTTAACTCTGAAATCTAGGGTCAGTGTTGGAATTTGGTTGCATATTGTATTTGATGAGCTATAGAATACAAAGAAAAAAAGTAAAACCTTCTTTAAACAAACAGACCAAATTTATAATAGTTGCTAAGAGACATGATCAGGAAGACTTGATATATAGTCAGGTATTCTGATGGATTGGAATTCAAAGTACAAGAAGGTCTTAAAACAAAATATTATGTAACAACCTAAATGGGAAAAGAATTTGAAAAAGAATAGATACATGAATAACTGAATCACTTTGCTGTACACCTGAAACTAGCACAACATTGTTAATCAACTATACTGCCAAGTAATATACAAAGTTAAAAAAAAAAAAGACAAAATAGAGCTTCTAGATTTCTAATGAAAACAATTATCCACTTCACTAACTCCTTCCCCCATTTCAGGTCTTTGACCAAATATCATTTCAATAACACCCACCATGACCATCATAATAAAAACTGAAAACTGACCTCACATTTTTTGTGACCCATCTTCCCTGATACATTTTTGTAGTTGATTTTTCTTATAATTTACCATTGTATAACAACCTCAATCACTCACTGTTCCATTGCTCAAGTCTCTTTACTGTTTGGACCTAGTCTCAGAAGACACATAGTGTCACATCTTTCTGATTATGATGGAGTTACAATTTTTCTCAGATTCATGTTCCTCAAAAAATTAAAAATAGAACTACCTATGACCCAGCAATTTTACTCCTGGGCATTTATCCAATAAAACCCTGAAAACAGTAACTTGAAAAGATACATACACCCCAATGTTCATAGCAGCTTTGTTTACAATAGCCAAGATACAGCAGCAACAAAAGTGTCTGCAAGTGTCTATCAAGAGACGAATGGATAAAGAAGATGTGGAATATATATATATATATATATATATATATATATATATATATACACACACACACATGCACACTCTATATTATCACTTATATGTGGAATCTAAAAGATAACATGAATGAATGCATACAGCAAAACAGAAACAGACACAGATATAGAGAACAAATTACTGGTTAACAGTGGGGAGAGGGAAGGGAGGAAGGGCAAGATGAGGGTATGAGATTAAGAGATAAAAACTACTACATAAAAAATAACTAATTAACAGGGATATATCATACAGCACAAGGAAATGCAGCCATTATTTTATAATAACTTTAAATGGAGTATAATCTACAAAAATATTGAATCACTTTGCTGTACACCTGAAACTAATATAATACTGTAAATCAACTATAATTTTTTTAAAAAAGGAGAGAAACTCCAAGGCCAAAAGATGAGGGAAAAACAAGCCCACTAATGCAATTTGAAGTTTCTGGTGCCTGTAATTCCAAGAAGCATGAAACACAGCCCAACTTCTTGAAAGATGAATATAAAACCTCACTCTAAAGGTCTCTTTTTTCAGTAAATATTACTCTATAGAACATGTCAGGTTTTTGACAAAACTTATAAGCCATGTCAGAAGGCAAAAAGAAACATGTCTGAAGAGACAATTCAATTACCAGAACTAGATTTAGATATGACACAAATCTTGAGCTATCAAATAGAGAATTTAGAATAACTATGATTAATGCATTAATATTTCTGATGGGAAAGGTTGGCAACATGCAAGTCTAAATAGGTCATGTCAACAGAGATATAAAACAATAAGTAAAAGGGGAGGGGAGGAAATCCTAGATATCAAAAACAAATGTAAAAGAAATGAAAATACCTTTTACTGATTCATCAGTAGACTCAACAAGATAGGGAGAAAAATCAATGAACTTGAAGAAACTTCCTGAAATGAAATAAAAATGGAATAGATTAGTGGTTGCCAGATAGAAGGGGAAGGGTTGAAAGGGTAAAATACAGGGTACGCTAATGGGAAATACAAACTATTAAGTATTTGTCAAAATTCATAGAACTTTATAGAAAAACAGAAATACCTTAATAATGTATGCAAACTATTAAAAAATGATTCAAGAGGCTTGGGAATAGGAAGCTGGGATGCAGAATCTGACAAAAGAATCTAACTGTGTTACAAATGTATGAAACAACATCAATGAAGGGAATTCACCTTTCAGGGGAAAGGTGCTGACGTGAGAAACTTTGGAAGTGAGTGGAGTCTGTAAGACAGGAATTAAAAAAAAAACTAAAAAACAAAAAACTGTCCATAAGCACCGTACTTTAGTTGGTACGGTTGTTTTCCACACGGCTATCAGTGAACAATTTTGAAAATATGGTACTTGTCTGATGAAACTGAATAAGTGAATGGATACTGAATGGTCAGGTCCAGTTTTCTCACTGTTGGAGTGAAGGTCACAGACAATCAAGGGGAGGAGATTAGAATGATCCATGTTGAAATGGATTAGAATTGGAGACAGTCGGTGTGAATTCACGTTTCACTTAATATGGAAACAGATGATTACATACAGAAATATTCGTATACGTGTATAGACACCAGTTCATATACACACTTGTATTTCCTTGTTCTGTCAGCTGAGAGGGCCTAAAAGTAAGGGCACCCCAGTAGCAAAGAGCACAGCTATCATCCAGGTCTATTCCAGTTTCCAATAAAAGGAACTCGCTTGTTAAAAAAAAAAAGGTTGATTCTAGACTATGGAATGGAATAGGCAAGATGAGCCTGGAGCATCTTGTAGTACCAGAGAGTAAAGAACATTAAAAACAAGCAAACAAATAAAAATCCTCAAAAGTAGGAATATACTACTCAGGAATATGCTATAAAGGGACTCAGAGTCCAACTGAGAGTTCTCAATGGCCAAAGCTGGAACAATCTGAATAACAAAGTTAATTACTGTTGGATTATAATTAAACATGTAAAATGGATAGCCATCAGAACTGAACAAATACAAATACATAATCGAATAAATAGATGGTAAAGAATAGACAAATTTCCCATGCAAATGAATTTCAGAGTAGATTGTTCCCTCTGAAGAAGGATGAGCATGTCACCCTTCTCCTTAAGTGTGGCTTGTGTATACTGACTTCCTCTCAGAGTGCAGTTTGGAAAGTTATTAAAGAATAACTTCACAGTGGAGAAACCCGACAAATACTAGTTCTGTCAAATGCTCAAGGTTCACATCATCAGCAATACGTTTAAATGACAGCATGTACTCTTGATAAGCTGTGTTGAAAATGGTACTTCACCCCTGTGGTCTTCCTTTCCAATCTCAAAAATCCAGTCTAACCATGAGAACAACATCAGACAAATCCCAATGGAAGAACATTCTACAAAATACCTAACCAGTAATTCTCAAAACTGTCAGGATCATGAAAAACAAGAAAAATTTGAGCAACTGTTATAGCTTAGAGGAACCAAAGGAGACATGATAAATAAATGTAATGGGATATTCTAGCTGAAATCCTGAAACAGCAAGAGAACATTCAGGAAAAACTAATGAAACCTGAATAAAGTATGGAGTTTAGTTAATAATAATGTATCTTTTCAAATTAGTGTTTTTGGTTTTATTCAGATATATACCCAGGAATGGAATTGCTGGATCATATGGTAGTTCTATTCTTAGATTTTTAAGAAACTCCATACATTTTCCACAGTGGCTGCACCAATTTACAGTCTCACCAACAGTGAACAATGGTTCCCTTTTCTCCACATCCTCGCCAACATTTGTTATTTGCATTCTTTTTGATGACAGCCATTCTGACAAGTGTGAGGTGGTATCTCATCGTGGTCTTGATTTGCATTTCCCTGATGATTTGTGATATTGAGCATCCTTCCATGTGCCTGTTAGCCATCTGCACTTCCTCTTTGGAAAAAATATTTACAATTGTAAAGTTATGGAAGTATCCTAAGTGTCCATCAAGAGGTAAATAGATTAAGATGAAGTGGTATATATATAAAATGGAATACTACTCAGCCATGATAAAGAAAGAAATTTTGCCATTCACAGCAACATGGATGGATTTGGAGGGAATTATTCTAAGTGAAATAAGTTAGACAGAGAAAGACAAATATGGTACGATATCACTTATATATGGAATCTAAAAAATACAACAAACAAGTGGATTAAAAAATGAAGTAGACTCAGAGGATATAGAGAAAAAACTAGTGGTTACTGTTGGGGAGAGGGAAGGAGGGAGGGACAATATAGGGGTAGGGGAAGAAAAAAGTGTTACTATGGGATTATATGAAATCATGTGTGTGAAACTTTTGAAAAATGTAAAGCACCATGGAATTTAAACAATCTCTCATTCAATAAAAAATGCATATGCATATACATATATTCTGTACAATGACAATGTATAAAATAAAAATTTTTATATAAAGTATTAAAATTTTTGAAAAAATGTATCAAGTTGATTCAATAGCTGTGACAAATATATCATAGTAATGTAGGAGGTTAACAATAGGAGAAACTAGAGAGGGTGTACAGGAATTGTCTGATTCATTTTTGTTACATTTCTATAAATCTAAAACCACCTAAAAACAAAAATTTTTTAAAACACGTAAGTAGTTTTAAAAACAGGTTATGCTAACATAATGTGTCCTACAAGTGTATATGCATATATATATGCATATTTATGTATGTATAAATGTAAATATACACATACATATATAAATATATGGAAAGAGTAGAATGAATGACCATGAATGACTTCCAGAACTTTGAGGAATCAAGATGATGTTCAAATTTAATCTAAGAGGCCTACAGTGACTATACAAGATTCTCTACTTGTTCTCAACCAAGGCTACATATTCTAATCATCTGTGGAAATTTTTAAAAATAGGGCTATATTGATATACAGCTCCCTCCCTAAGAGATTCTGATTTAATTGTTTTGTGATGGGACCTCATTATTTCTTTTTTTGTTATTGTTGGAGTAGTAAAACTATTTTATTTCAGGACTTACTATAAGGCTAGAGCATTCAAGACAATGTAGTGTGAGCAAAAATTAGATCAATGAAACAACTTGGAAAGTTTAGAAATCCACCTGGGACTTCCCTGGCAGTCCAGTGGTAAAGAGTCCGCCTTCCAATGAAAGGGATGTGGGTTTGATCCCTGGTCGGGGAACTAAGATCCCATATGCCATGGGGCAACTAAGCCTGTATGCCACAACTACTGACCTTGCACATCTCAGTGAGAGAGCCTTCATGCTGCAAACTACAGAGCCCACGTGCCCTGGAGTCCACGCATCACAACTAGAGAGAGAAAACCCACATGCCACAACTACTGAGCTCACATCCCTCAATGAGAGAGTATGCATGCTGCAAACTACAGAGCCCACATACCCTGGAGCCCACACACCACAACTAGAGAGAGAAAACACACACGCCACAACTACTGAGCTTGCATGTCTCAACGAGAGAGCCCACGTGCTGCAAACTACAGAGCCCACGTGCTTTGGAGCCCACGCACCACAACTACAGAGACCATGTGCTCTGGAGCCCATGCCCCAAAACTAGAGAGAGAAAACCTGCATGCCACAACTAGAGAGAAGCCTGCACACCACAACGAAAGATCCCGCATGCCTCAACAAAGATCCTGCATACTGCAACTAAGAACTGACACAGCCAAAAAAAATATAAAGAAAATAAATAAAAATAAATAATTAAAAAATTAAAAAAAGAAATCCATCACTTACACTTTTTTTTTTTATTGAAGTATAGTTGACTTACAATGTTATATTTGTTCTGGTGTACCACATAGTGGGCCCACATTACTTCTTAAGAGTAATCATGTGCTTTTGTTATTGTTATAATTGAAAAATCACTTTCTAGTTCATTTATTCTAAACTTTTATACTTATTTGATAATATATAAAAATTATTTCATTAATGGAAAAAATTTCATTAAATTTAAAGTCTAAAATATAAATCACTGTTTGATATAACCGAGTTACACCGTAACTTGCATTTTAAAAGCAATTAATGATTCGATCAACTAAGTTTTTTATGAGAGGGAAACACATGACATTATTTACATTCAATACTCTCCTAATAGGCAGAACCCTGGGTTTGTCCATTCATTGTCCACAAGTGCTGTCCGGCTCTATCTAAATTGAGTAAATGGTCTATAATCTGCACTGTCCAATATGGTAGCTAGGAAGTATATGTGGTTATTGAGCATTTAAAATATGAGTACTGTGAATAAATAACCAAATTTTTAATTTTAAAATTTTAAATAATTTAAATAGCCATATGAAGCTAAAATGGCTACCATGTTGGACATCATGATTCTAGACATTTGTTCTACAGAATCTGAAATAAGTGAGAGGTACTAAGACCGAATGTTATTGGTTTTTATACAAATGTGTAGATTCCTACTGGTGAAGATGATGAAATTGATATAAAATATGAAAATAGTGAAGTAAGAAAAGACAAAATATCCAAAGTGATGAAGGAGTAAAGAACGAGGAAAGAAAATTTTTGGATAGAGCTTGAGTGGGTATGCAATGGTTTGATAAAATTCCTTACTGCATTTTGAATAAGTATACAAGCAGATAATGTAACCAATATAAATATCAATATCTCTTTTCAATGAAATTTCTTTAATGAAATACATATTGTAATGTCTGCTAAACCAGAGGTGTCTATGTTATTACTCACATGATTATTATTTAAAAGAAGGTGCCATTATATGGGCAATTATTCTCCCACAAAGGAGGCAAGAATATACAATGGAGAAAAGACAGCCTCTTCAATAAATGGTATTAGAAAAACTGGAGAGCTACATACAAAAGAATCGAACTGGACTACACTCTCACAACATGCACAAAAGTAAATTTTAAATGGATTAAAGACTTAAATGTAAGACCTGAAGCCATAAAACTTCTAAAGGAAAACATAGGTAGTACACTTTTTGACATGGGTCTCAATAATAATTTTTTGGATATGTCTCCTCAGGTAAGGGAAACAAAAGCAAAAATAAACAAACAGGACTAAATCAAACTAAAAAGCTTTTTCACAGTGTAGGAAACTATCAACAAAATGAAAAGGCCACCTACTAAATGGAAGAAAACATTTGCAATTGATATAACTGATAAGGAGTTAATATTCAAAATATACAAATACCTCATAAAACTCAACATCAAAAAGCAACTCAATTAAAAAATGGGCTGAGGATCTGAATAGGCAATTTTCAAAAGAAGACATACAGATAAGGAATAGCACGTGAAAAGATGCTCAACATCACTAAACATCAGGGAAATGCAAATCAAAACCACCCTGAAATATCACCTCACACTTGTCAGAATGGCCATCATCAAAAAGACAACAAATAAAAAATGTTGGCAAGGATGTGGAGAAAAAGGAACCCTTGTGCCATTGTTTGTGGAAATGTAAATTGGTGCAGCCTCTGTGGAAAACAGTATGAAGATTCCTCAAAAAATTGAAAATATAACTACAATATGATCCAGGAGTTTGACTTCCAGACACTTTTCTGAAGAAAACAAAAACACTAATTAGAAAAGATATATACACCCCTATATTCAGTGCAGCATTATTTACAATAGCCAAGATATAGAAGCAACTCAAGTGCCCATCAATAGATGAATGGTTAAAGAAGATATATATACACACACAGAATGTTACTCAGTCATGGAAAACAATGAAATCTTGCTATTTGTGACAACATGGATGATGTAGAGGGTGTAATGTTAAGTGAAATAAGACAGACAGAGAAAAACAAATACTGTCTGAAACAATGAACAAACATAACAAAATAAACAGAGTCATAGATACAGAGAATAAACAGGTGGTTGCCAGGGTGCAGGGAGCAGGTGAAGGAGAAATAGGGGAGGGAGATTAAGAGGTGCAAACTTCCAGTTACAAAATAAATGAGACACAGTGATGACATGTACAGTGTGAAGAACATAGTCAATAAATATGGTGTATCTTTGTGTGGTGACATATAGTAACTAGACTTATCCTGGTGATCATTCTGAAAAGAAATACCAAATCACTATGCAGTGTAAAAGGAACTAACATAGTGTCACAGGTCAATTATACTTCAAAAACAAACAAACTCACGAAAAATATTGATCAGATTTGTGGTTATCAGAGGCAGGTGGTTAGGGGCAGGGCGAATTGGATGAAGGCAGTCAAAAGTTACAACTTTCTGGTTATAAGATAAATAAGTACGGGATGTAATGTACAACATGATAAATATAATTAACACTGCTATATGTTACAGATCAAAGTTGTTAAGAAAGTAAATTCTAAGAATTCTCATCAGAAGAAAAATTTTCCTCCATTTCTTTAATTTGATATCTATAGAAGATAATGGATGTCCACTAAACCTACTGTGATAATCATTTCATGATGTATTTAAGTCAAATCATTATGATGCACACTTTAAACTTATACAGTATTATATATCAATCATATCTCAATAAAACAGGATGAAAATTTAAAAAATAAAATAAATAAGATGCCAAATATGTATCATTTCAAATGGAGATAAGAGAGATATGCACCTCCCATTTCCCTATCATCTGGACTATACATTTTTCCTACATGCTATGACAAAATTCTGCACTTTCTCAAGTATTAAACTACTCATCTTTTTGGAAATTGCATTTTGGCGTGTTCTCAAAACACCAGATTACACAAACAGAAGAGTACACACCTAAACGTTGTATATTTAATTAATATAATGTATATTATATATTAAAAATACTCATAAAGCCTCTTTCACCAAAAAAATTAAAAAATAGAGATCTATATCTACATCTATATCCATACATCATGTTATTATCTATTTCAAAACCTACATATAGGACGAGGGGAAGATGGTGGAAGAGTAAGACACGGAGATCACCTTCCTCCCCACAGATACACCAGAAATACATTTACACGTGGAACAACTCCTACAGAACACCTACTGAACGCTGGCAGAAGACCTGACCTCCAAAAAGGCAAGAAAATCCCCACATACATGGGTATAGCAAAAGAAAAAAGAATAAACAGAGACAAAAGGATAGGGATGGGACCTGCACCAGTGGGAGGGAGCTCTGAAGGAGGAAAGGTTTCCACACACTAGGAAGCCCCTTCATGGGCAGAGACTGCAGGTGGCGGAAGGGGAAAGCTTCGGAGCCGCGGGGGAGAGCACAGCAACAGGGGTGCAGAGGGCAAAGCGGAGAGATTCCAGCACAGAGGATCAGTGCCGACCGGCACTCACCAGCCCGAGAGGCTTGTCTGTTCACCCGCCGGGGCGGGCAGGGCTGGGAGCTGAGGCTCAGGCTTCGAAGATCCATCCCAGGGCGAGGACTGGGGTTGGCGGCATGAACACAGCCTGCAGGGGGCTAGTGCACCACGGCTAGCCGGGAGGGAGTCCGGGGAAAAGTCTGGACCTGCCGAAGAAGCAAGAGAATTTTTCTTCCCTCTTTATTTCCTGGTGCGTGAGGAGAGGTGATTAAGAGCACTGCTTAAAGGGGCTCCAGAGATGGGCGCGAGCCGCGGCTACCAGCGCAGACTGCAGAGATGGGCATCAGACGCTAAGGCTGCTGCTGCCGCCACCAAGAAGCCTGTGTGCGAGCACAGGTCACTATCCACACCCCCCTTCCAGGAAGCCTGTGCAGCCCGCCACTGCCAGGGTCCCGGGATCCAGGGACAACTTCCCCGGGAGAATGCTCGGCACGCCTCAGACTGGTGCAACGTTACGTCAGCCTCTGCTGCCGCAGGCTCACCCCACACTCCGTGCACCTCCCTCCCCCAGCCTTAGTGAGTCAGAGCCCCCGAAGCAGCGGCTCCTTTAACCCCGTCCTGTCTGAGCGAAAAACAGATGCCCTCCAGTGACCCACACGCAGAGGCGGGGCCAAATCCAAAGCTGAGCCCCTGGGAGCTGTGAGAACAAAGAATAGAAAGGGAAAACTCTCCCAGCAGCCTCAGAAGCACTGGATTAAAGCTCCACAATCAACTTGATGTACCCTGCATCTGTGGAATACATGAATAGACAACGAATCATCCCAAATTGAGGAGGTGGACTTTGAGAGCAAGATTTATGATTTTTTCCCCTTTTCCTCTTTTTGTGAGTATGTGTATGCTTCTGTGTGCGATTTTGTCTGTATAGCTTTGCTTCCACCATTTGAGCTAGGGTTCTATCTGTCCGTTTTTTTTGTTTTTTTCTTAAAAATTTTTTTTCTTAATAATTATTTTTTATTTTAATAACTATTTTATTTTCTTACTTTATTTTATCTCTTTCTTTCCTTCCTCCATCCCTCCCTCCCGCCATCCCTCCTTTTTTCTTTCTTTCTTTCTATCTTTCGATCTTTCTTTCTTTCTTTCTTTCTTTCTTTCTTTTCTTCTACTTTTTCTCCCTTTTATTCTGAGCCGTGTGGATGAAAGGCTCTTGATGCTGCAGCCAGGAGTCAGTGCTATGCCTCTGAGGTGGGAGAGCCAACTTCAGGACACTGTTACACAAGAGATCTCCCAGCTGCACATAATATCAAATGGCGAAAATCTCCCAGAGATCTCCATCTGAACACCAGCATCTAGCTTCACTCAACGACCAGCAAGCTACAGTGCTGGACACCCTATGCCAAACAACTAGCAAGACAGGAACACAACCCCACCCATTACAGAGAGGCTGCCTAAAATCATAATAAGTCCATAGACACCCCAAAACACACCACCAGACGTGGACCTGCGCACCAGAAAGACAAGATCCAGCCCCATCCACCAGAACACAGGCACTAGTCCCCTCCACCAGGAAGCCTACACAACCCACTGAACCAACTTTAGCCACCAGGGAAAGATGCCAAAAATAACGGGAACTATAACCTGCAGCCTGCAAAAAGGCGACCCCAAACACAGTAAGATAAGCAAAATAAGAAGACAGAAAAACACAAAGCAGATGAAGGAGCAAGATAAAAACCCACCACACCTAACAAACGAAGAGGAAATAGGCAGTCTACCTGAAAAATAATTCAGAATAATGATAGTAAAGATGATCCAAAATCTTGGAAACAGAACAGACAAAATGCAAGAAACATTTAACAAGGACCTAGAAGAACTAAAGATGAATCAAGCAACAATGAACAACACAATAAATGAAATTAAAAATACTCTAGATGGGATCAATAGCAGAATAACTGAGGCAGATGAACGGAGAAGTGACCTGGAAGATAAAATAGTGGAAATAACTACTGCAGAGCAGAATAAAGAAAAAAGAATGTAAAGAACTGTGGACAGTCTCAGAGACCTCTGGGACAATATTAAATGCACCAACATTCGAATTATAGGGGTTCCAGAAGAAGAAGAGAAAAACAAAGGGACTGAGAAAATATTTGAAGAGATTATAGTTGAAGACTTCCCTAATATGGGAAAGGAAATAGTTAAGCAAGTCCAGGAAGCACAGAGAGTCCCATAGAGGATAAATCCAAGGAGAAATATGCCAAGACACATATTAATCAAACTCTCAAAAATTAAATACAAAGGAAACATATTAAAAGCAGCAAGGGAAAAACAACAAATATCACACAAGGGAATCCCCATAAAGTTAACAGCTGATATTTCAGCAGAAACTCTGGAGGCCAGAAGGGATTGACGGGACATATTCAAAGTGATGAAGGAGAAAAACCTGCAACCAAGATTACTCTACCCAGCAAGGATCACATTCAGATTTGATGGAGAAATTAAAACTTTTACAGACAAGCAAAAGCTGAGAGAGTTCAGCACCACCAAACCAGCTTTACAACAAATGCTAAAGGAACTTCTCTAGGCAAGAAACACAAAAGAAGTAAAAGACCTACAATAACGAAACAAAAACAATTAAGAAAATGGGAATAGGAACATACATATCGATAATAACCTTAAATGTAAATGGACTAAATGCTCCCACCAAAAGACACAGATAGGCTGAATGGATACAAAAACAAGACCCATATATATGCTATCTACAAGAGAAACACTTCAGACCTAGAGACACATACAGACTGAAAGTAAGGAGATGGAAAAAGATATTCCATGCAAACGGAAACCAAAAGAAAGCTGGAGTAGCAATTCTCACATCAGACAAAATAGATTTTAAAATAAAGACTATTAGAAGAGACAAAGAAGGACACTACATAATGATCAAGGGATCGATCCAAGAAGAAGATATAAAATTGTAAATATTTATCCACCCAAAATAGGAGCACCTCAATACATAAGGCAAATACTAACAGCCATAAAAGGGGTAATTGACAGTAACACATTCATAGTAGGGGACTTTAACACCCCACTTTCACCAATGGACAGATCATCCAAAATGAAAATAAATAAGGAAACACAAGCTTTAAATGATACATTAAACAAGATGGACTTAATTGATATTTATAGGACATTCCATCCAAAACAACATAATACACATTTTTCTCAAGTGCTCATAGAACATTCTCCAGGATAGATCATATCTTGGACCACAAGAAAACCCATGGTAAATTGAAGAAAATTGAAATTGTATCTAGTATCTTTTCTGACCACAACACTATGAGACTAGATATCAATTACAGGAAGAGATCTGTAAAAAATACAAACACATGGAGGCTAAACAATACACTACTTTAAAACAAAGAGATCACTGAAGAAACCAAAGGGGAAATAAAAAAATACCTAGAAACAAATGACAATGGAGACATGATGACCCAAAACCTATGGGATGCAGCAAAAGCAGTTCTAAGAGGGAAGTATATAGCTATACAATCCTACCTGAAGAAACAGGAAACATGTTAAATAAACAACCTAACCTTGCACCTAAAGCAATTAGAGAAAGAAGAACAAAAAACCCCAAAGTTAGCAAAAGGAAAGAAATCATAAAAATCAGATCAAAAATAAATGAAAAGGAAATGAAGGAAACGATAGCAAAGATCAATAAAACTGAAAGCTGGTTCTTTGAGAAGATAAACAAAATTGATAAACCATTAGCCAGACTCATCAACAAAAACAGGGAGAAGACTCAAATCAATAGAATTAGAAATAAAAAGAAGTAACAACTGACACTGCAGAAATACAAAAGATCATGAGAGATTACTACAAGCAATTTTATGCCAATAAAATGGAAAACCTGGAAGAAATGGACAAATTCTTAGAAATGCACAGCTGCCAAGACTGAATTAGGAAGAAATAGAAAATATGAACAGACCAATCACAAGCACTGTAATTGAAACTGTGATTAAAAATCTTCCAACAAACAAAAGCCCAGGACCAGATGGCTTCACAGGCAAATTCTATCAAACATTTAGAGAAGAGTTAACACCTATCCTTCTCAAACTCTTCCAAAATATAGCAGAGTGAGGAACACTCCCAAACTGATTCTACGAGGGCATTATTACCCTGATACCAAAACCAGACAAGGATGTCACAAAGAAAGAAAACTACAGGCCAATATCACT
This sequence comes from Delphinapterus leucas, assembly GCF_059928025.1. Classification (NCBI taxonomy): domain Eukaryota; kingdom Metazoa; phylum Chordata; class Mammalia; order Artiodactyla; family Monodontidae; genus Delphinapterus; species Delphinapterus leucas. The sequence continues at coordinate 13,068,019 of NC_143129.1, read as the reverse complement.
GATGAACATAGATGCAAAAATCCTCAACAAAATACTAGCCAACAGAATCCAACAGCACATTAAAAGGATCATACACCATGATAAAGTGGGGTGTATTCAGGGAATGCAAGGATTCTTCAATATATGCAAATCAATCAACGTGATACACCATAATAACAAATTGAAAAAGAACCATATGATCATCTCAATAGATGCAGAGAAAGCTTTTGACAAAATTCAACACCCATTTATGATAAAAACACTGCAGAAAGTAGGCATACAGGGAACTTTCCTCAACATAATAAAGGCCATATATGACAAGCCCACAGCCAACATCATCCTCAATGCTGAAAAACTGAAACCATTTCCACTAAGATCAGGAAGAAGACAAGGTTGCCCACTCTCACCACTCTTATTCAACATAGTTTTGGAAGTTTTAGCCACAGCAATCAGAGAAGAAAAAGAAATAAAAGGAATCCAAATCGGAAAAGAAGAAGTAAAGCTGTCAGTGTTTGCAGATTACATGATACTATACCTAGAGAATCCTAAAGATGCTACCAGAAAATGACTAGAGCTAATCAACGAATTTCGTAAAGTAGCAGGATACAAAATTAATGTACAGAAATCTCTGGCATTCCTATACACTAATGATGAAAAATCTGAAAGTGAAATCAAGAAAACACTCGCATTTACCAGTGCAACAAAAAGAATAAAATATCTAAGAATAAACCTACCTAAGGAGACAAAAGACCTGTATGCAGAAAATTATAAGACAGTGATGAAAGAAATTAAAGATGATACAACTAGACGGAGTGATATTCCATGTTCTTGGATTGGAAGAATCAACATTGTGAAAATGACTCTACTACCCAAAGCAATCTAAAGATTCAATGCAATCCCTATCAAACTACCAGTGGCATTTTTCACATAACTAGAACAAAAATTTCACAATTTGTATGGAAACACAAAAGACCATGAATAGCCAAAGCCATCCTGAGAATGAAAAACGGAGCTGGAAGAATCAGGCTCCCTGACTTCAGACTATACTACAAAGCTACAGTAATCAAGACAGTATGGTACTGGCACAAAAACAGAATGATAGATCAATGGAACAGGATAGAAAACCCAGAGATAAACCCACGCACATATGGTCACTTTATCTTTGATAAAGGAGGAAGGAATGTACCATTGAGAAAGGACAGCCTCTTCAATAAGTGGTGCTGGGAAAACTGGACAGGTACAAGTAAAAGGATGAGATTAGATCACTCCCTAACACCACACACAAAAATATACTCAAAATTGATTAAAGACCTAAATGTAAGGCCAGAAACTATCAAACTCTTAAGAGGAAAACATAGGCAGAACACTCTATGACATAAATCACAGCAAGATCCTTTTTGACCCACCTTCTAGAGAAATGGAAATAAAAACAAAAAGAAACAAATGGGACCTAATGAAACTTCAAAGCTTTTGCACAGCAAAGGAAACCATAAACAAGATGAAAAGACAACCCTCAGAATGGGAGAAAATATTTGCAAATGAAGCAACTGACAAAGAATTAATCTCCAAAATTTATAAGCAGCTCATGCAGCTCAATAACAAAAAAACAAACAACCCAATGCAAAAATGGACAGAAGACCTAAGTAGACATTTCTCCAAAGAAGATCTACAGATTGCCAACAAACACATGAAAGAATGCTCAACATCATTAATCATTAGAGAAATGCAAATCAAAAGTACAATGAGATATCATCTCACACCAGTTAGAATGGCCATCATCAAAAAATCTAGAAACAATAAATGCTGGAGAGGGTGTGCAGAAAAGGGAACACTCTTGCACTGCTGGTGGGAATGTGAACTGGTACAGACACTATGGAGAACAGTATGGTGGTTCCTTAAAAAACTACAAATAGAACTACCATATGAACCAGAAATCCTACTACTGGGCATATACCCTGAGAAAACCATAATTCAAAAAGAGTCATGTACCAAAATGTTCATTGCAGCTCTATTTACAATAGCCTGGAGATGGAAACAACCTAAGTGTTCATCATTGGATGAATGGATAAAGAAGATGTGGCACATATATCCAATGGAATATTACTCAGCCATAAAAAGAAACAAATCTGAGATATTTGTAATGAGATGGATGCACCTAGATTCTGTCATACAGAGTGAAGTAAGTCAGAAAGAGAAAGACAAATACCGTATGCTAACACATATATATGGAATTTAAGAAAAAAAAATGTCATGAAGAACCTAGGGGTAAGACACGAATAAAGACATAGATCTACTAGAGAATGGACTTGATGATATGGGGAGGGGGAAGGGTAAGCTGTGACAAAGCGAGAGAGTGGCATAGACACTACCAAACGTAAAATAGATAGCTAGTGGGAAGCAGCCGCATAGCACAGGGAGATCAGCTCGGTGCTTTGTGACCACCCAGAGGGGTGAGATAGGGAGTGTGGGAGGGAGGGAGAAGCAAGAGGGAAGAGATATGGGAACATATGTATATGTATAACTGATTCACTTTTTTATAAAGCAGAAACTAACACACCACTGTAAAGCAATTATACTCCAATAAATATGTAAAAAAAACCCTACATATAGATTACATCTATTCTTTGTATATATCAAAAATTTTGCAATTAAGAAAAGTCCTTATTGAAAAATAGAAGGAAACTAATTCTAACCCAGTCAAAGGTACAGATAAAAGAAATTCAGTGTTTATTTGTATACTAAACCAGAAAAGATGTAGTCTAACATGAAACATACTACCAAAGATTATAAAAATACTGAGATATATATATATATATATATATACATATGTCTTTTAAAGAAGATTACTACAACAGTTATATGTTCTATAGTTAATCCAATTTCATGTGAGCCTGCAATACTAGCTGTATGTCAGAATCTACAGTACAGGTTCAGAGCCTTTAAAATATTGAAGATTGTACACATGTTTAACAAGGAGAAGACTCAGGACCACATAAAATATCTGTGAAAGTCTTCCTTAACAGATAGATTTAGATTCACTCTACAAATTTTAGAGGCATAAAAGTACAGTTTTAAATACAGATATTACATAAAGGTAAATATTGTTTGAATATAAAGGAACATATTTCAGGATGACAGTCTTATGAATAAGTGCATTCATTGGAAATGTTTCAGTAAGAAAATGACCATTTATTCAGAATGGAAGAGAAAGTCTGTTTAATTTCTTTTATGGTTATATTATATGAATTCAAAATTTTGTAATTACTATACTATGAAAATATTTGAAATCGCACCACCACTTGAAACATGTTTCCTCCACTGCTTTTCAATCATCACAGATTTACTGTTCGTGTTCCCAAGAACTTTCTTCCTCTTAAATATGTATTTCATGTTATTAGAACAAACGAGACTTTGATTTTACTTCTATCCCTTTCCACCGTGGTGTTCCAACCTTAAACATTAGAGAATAAGGAATAAAAAGTGTGTTTAATCTGATAGAACGCAAAACAATGACAAGAGATTTTTCTAAGCATCATAGGAGCCTTCCTACTCAAACTTGCCTAAATAGGAAATGCAGGATGGGTACACACCATGGATTCATCCCATCTTCCCACGCTTTCAAAGCTCAGCTGAATTGTTGAGAGACAGCAGAGACAAAGAGTGTTCAGCCATCAGGCGCCAGGGTAGCCCATGAAAGCAACAAGTCAAAACTGAAAGAATTAAACTTTGATCTCTTATGGTGATTGTAAATCAAGTTCTAAACTGGAGAAAGCGCCAACTCCCCCTGTTCCACTTTCCTCCGTGGAAGGAACACTGTTCAGAGTCAGGTGGATCAGCACAGACAGACCTGGGGGTCTCTCAGTATTGAGGAAGCCCCAACAAAGGCTCCAGCACTGAGGCCAGAGGAGGGAGTAGAGTGAAGACTAGGAGAGGAGAAGTGCTGGGTACTGAGTCAGAGTGGGGAAAGGTGTCCTCAAGGTTTCCCCTTCCCACAGCCTCCCCAGGCTGCATAAAGAGGCTTGGGGGAGGAGCCAGAATAAGACTTCTAAGTTGGCCACAGACAAAGAACCTAAGACCACAAGTATGCCAAGGGCATGACCACTAGGGGGGCCTAAGTCCTCAACTGCAACTCCCTTTAGAGACTGCCATGCACTGGCTGCACACCAATTTGCTGTGGGAAGGGCAAATTTCCCCCATGCAGCTGGCAGGTAAAGACTTTTTAATGACCTATGATCTAGCTTGAAAAATCACACAGAGGTTTTTAACCAGGAGCAGAACTGCTCCCAGTCAGTTTATATAGTCAGGCTGGTGGTTAGGTTGGGACCAGAAGTATGACCACACTCAAAAAAATTTAATCTTATTTTATAAAGAGCATGGATTAAATCCATCCCTGATTTAAACCTTACTTGATAATGACATTCAGCTGTCGGACTGCCATATGCTGAGAAATATCTATATGTAGTTAAAATATAAATGAAACTTGTCTGTGGATGCTAAAAAAAATAGAGCAGAATGTTATATTGGCACAAATAAATTGAAGATTTCCTAATTAGAAGTGTTCAAGGAGATATGCATAATTATATAATTTTAGATTTGGAAATAATCTGATGTATCAAAGCCAATCTATTGATTTTACATAGGCCTATGAAAAAGTAGGCATATATTAAAAAGTTTACCTAAGCTCACAGGATGAATAATGGTATAGCTGAGGCTAATAACTAGAGCATTGATTAATAATTCCATGAACTTTCTTCTATGTCACATTATTTTGAAGTCAAGAGCCATATCATATGCCATCACAGAAATAGCATGAAATAATACTCAACAACCCTAGCACAGTTTGGAGTCCTTTACCTAGAAATTTCATATTCAAACTGCAGAAAATCAAAAGTGAACAAAAAAATAATGAAAGAACCCAGAGGGGGGAAGGATACTCTACCAACAGAGGAATAAGTATAAAAATTGCATCAGACTTCTCTTCAAAAATCATGCAAGCAAAAATAGTGGAGTGAAGTATTGAAAGTACTGAAAGAAAAAATAACTAGAATTGCGTATTGCATATCTGGCAAAACTATCCTTCAAAATAAAGAAGAAATAAAGACTTCATTGGACAAATAAATAATGCATGAATTTGTCACCACTAGACCTGTCTTGCAAGAAATGATAAAATCAGAGAGAAAGAAGTGATAAAATCTAGAGCCTTGGATTTACATAAACAAAATGAGAGTGTTAGAAAACAAATACAATATTTTCTTTTCCTATTCTTATTTGATAAACAGAGAACAGTTTGTTCAAATTAAGAATAACAACAATATATTGTATTTTCATAGTTTATGGATCAGTGAAATGAATGACAATTTTATAAGGGATGGGAGCGAGGAAGTGGAAACACTCTGTTTTATGGTATCGGCACTACCCATAAAGCAGTATAGTGTTAATTAAAAGTGGACTTAAATTAGTTGTAAATCTATACTACAAACACTGGAGCAACTGCTAACTTAAAAAAAAAGTATAATTGATATACTAAGAAGAGAAAGAGAAAGTAGAAACATGAAAACACACAAAACCAAAAGAGGTAGAAAAAAGTAGAATTAAAAAAATTCTTATTTGTTGTCCTTGTATTCTCAATATACAAAAAATTTTTTAAACTCAGCAATGAGAAAAGAATCAATCCAATTAAAAAATGGACCAAAGAACCTCATCAAAGAAGATGTAAAGATAGCAAATAAGCATTTGAAAAGATGCTCCCCATAATATATCATTAGGAAATTACAAATCAAAACAATGAGTATCACTATACACCTATTAAAATGACTAAAATTCAAAACTGGCAATACCAAATTCTGATGACAATTAAACCACAGGACTGTCGTTCATTACTGGAAGGAATGCAAATGGTACAGCTGCTTTGGAAGACAGTTTGGTAGTTTCTGACAAGGCTAAACATAGTCTTATCATATGGTTCAGCAAATCTGAATGAATTGAAATTTATATTCACATAGAAACCTGCATTAAAATGTTAGTAATAGCTTGATTCATAATTGCTGAAAACTGAAAGATAAGAAAACTGTGATAAATCTATACATTAGAATATTATTCAGTTATTAAAAAAACAGAATAAGGTGTCAAACCACAAAAAGACATGGAGTAAAACTGACCAGGACCTTCTGGGCCTCTTGGACACAAGTCCCTCTGTGTCCCCTACCTCTTGTTTGTAGAAAAATACCTGAGTCTCTTAGGCCTTCCTTCCCTGTGTTCTAAAGCACAAACTGAAGCATTTAATGATTAGAGAAGAGAAAAAAACAGAAACAAAGAAAAAGCAGTCAAGCAAGAAAAGGAATAATAACTAAAACAATATCAACCATAAAACAGACTCACAGGACCCTTTGTTTCTTCTTGATGGATATAGATAACAATCCCTCTCACATTCTTGAGTTGTTTTTACAGGAACAAGGGCCCCACCAATTGGAAACTTCTGACCACAAGCACATAGACTCTAAACTGGTTGGTGCCAGAGACTGATGACTTAGATCTCTGCAATATCACTCTATTACCTCACTACCAACCAATCAGAAAATTGTCCACAGGCTGATAATGCATCCTACCACACTTACCCCAACACTGTCTTTAAAAACCCTTGCCTAAAAGCCATTGGGGAGTTTGGCTCTTCTGAGCATGAGCTGCCCATAATCTTGCTTTGTGCCCTGCAATAAATGCTATACTTTCCTTCACTAAAACCTGGCATCTGTAAATTGGCTTTGCTGTGGATCAAGTGACTGGACCTGAATTTGATTCAGTCACAGGAGGAATCTTAAATGATTATTGTTAAGCAAAAAAAGCCAGTCTGAAAATGCTACATTCTATATGATTCCAACTATATGATACTTTTGGAAAAGAAAAACTATAGAGATAATGTAAAATCAGGGCAGGGAAGGAGGAATAGGTAAAGCACAGGGCATTTTTATGGCAGTGAGTGAATCTATTCTGTGTGATATCATAATGGTGAATTCACAGCATTATCCATTTGTCAAAATCCATTGAAATTTAAAACACTAAGAGTGAACCATGATGTAAACTATGGACTCCGTTAATGATAATGCATCAGTATTGGTTCATCGAATCTAACAAATGTATCATTAATGAAAAGTGCTATAAAAGGGAAAACTGTGACAAGGGAAACACTGTATGACAACTCTTTGGAAATATAAAACTCTAAAAAGTATCATCTATTAATTTTAAAAAGTTACACATTTAATTTGCCAAGCGTAGCATAGCTGTTGAAAGCCTACAAGCTTATATTGTCAGTTTAGAAACTAGTTTTTCTTTCAATATGTCATATATTAAAATTATTATAATCAGAGTGTTGATTAGACTGGATGATATAAAAAATGGAACAGTTATATGCACCTACCTCCATTATAGGAGAGCAGCTGACTGTGAAACTGGGCTAGTTGATTCTTAGATTGTGTTACACTGGCCTCTAAGTAGCCCCAGGATGAGTACTGACAAAGTTTGCACAGTGAAAATCCTTTTTTGTTTTCCCTGTGTTGTCAAGTTTCATAATCCTTGATTGGATTCTTGCACTTCATTTTTATCTGTGTTAATAAGTTTAATCCAAAGGCAGCCATGTAGGGCGACTTTGCAACTTCTATATTCTTATTACTAATGTGTTGATTTTATAATTTTAACTGTAAGAAAGCAGTATAATTTCTACCATTTTACCATTATTTAGGTCATTTTCATGTCGTTCCCAGTAATGACAAAACATACATCCTTGGAGGCCAAATCACTTCATTTAATTATGAGCTCCTATTAGGTAAAATTATTGTCATTTAGCTTTACACTACCAAGTGTAGCATAGTATCTGCAAAGTAAATCATGGTCCATAAATGTTTTCAAACAGAAGTTAAAATAAGAAAAAATAACATTAAAGTGAGTGAAAAATATAACTCTTCAGAATTAATTCTTCACTAAAGTGTACAGAGGAACTCTTTATGTCCCACAAAGGAAAACTTAATTTTTTCTTTTGAATTAGTTGTGTAAGACTTGGCACTTAACAATATATATTTAATACAATTTGACACATTTCTGTATTGGATTTTTGTTATCTGTTCTAGAGGGTCTTTGGCTAGACTCCTTAATGGGAAAGGATACTAGACAGTCATTTTAGGTAGCAACCTACTACACAGTTCACCAAAGAACTACTTTGGGGAAATTTTAGACAAAAAAAGACAGTATATAACTGCGCCCAAACTATTCCCATTGAGAGGAAATCAAAGTAACTGGATAAGCATTGTACAGAAGCTCCTGGCACCGGAATTAAAATTTCCAACTGATTATTTTGCTTTGCTCTGATATAATCTGACACAGAGAGTTCTTCTTGGAATCATTTGAAAACGAACTTTGTTACTATCCCAGCAGTTCATGCATAATTCGCTAAAAGGAAAAGAACAAAATCATTCATTTGAATCTTCACACCAGCACTTTTCAACAGGGAAAGCTGGATGGAAGACACATGGGAAATCTGTACTATTTTGCAACTTCTTGCAAATGTAACATTATTTCAAAATAAAAGTTTTTAAAAAAAGATGCGGAGGGAGAACTAAGGTGCCGAAATGTTCTCAAGTGATCAAATTTTAACTTCATTAATATGAAAGGAAGACATCTGTTTAATAAATAAATTAATCAACTAATTGTTTAAAGTGATAGCTACTTCTGAGGAGAAATATTTTTCTTCTATAAGGTTGTCAATATATGTTTTCAATACAATAACTTTAATCCTCATCAAGCTTCTTTCTTGTGTGTTGTCACAATGTAGGGGTGTGTGTGTGTGTGTGTGTGTGTGTGTGTGTTATTATGATGCCTAGGTTTGGATTACAGTCATTCAAGTATAATCTTATATTTTAGTTTTCACAAACTAAAAGTCAAGTTCTCATTTTCTCTTTAATTTCCTTTAAAAAAATTAGTTCTAGGTGAATAATAATTCCCCATCACATGTACATTTTAACACAGAAAGTTATGTGTTAGCAAATTGAGATTCATCCACAAATCTCACCAAAGATATTGGGAACACATTTGCTGACTGAAATAAATATGCTCAAAGAAAAAGTTGTGAGTTGAGTTATATTTGGGGCCTTACTGAACACTATACCTGGAAGACCATCAGGTAGCTCTCAGGATATGCTCCGCAGAGGTAAAGGAGGAGCTAACACGTACATGACATTTTTTTTTTTTTTTTCTGCTGGAAAAACCATGTAGTCAAACCTCAAAAGTTTACTTCTAATCTCAAAGAACAGACATCTCAAGTTAAACATTTCAGTGTTTTTCTGTCTATGGGAAGATGCAAGAATCTGGGGTCGTTTGAATATTTTTCACTAGATATGCATATTCAATTATCCAGGGGCCAGTGTATACAATGTACAGAATGCTTCCTTTTTTTTTCTCCATTATGAATTCCCCTCAGGGTGCACTCTCCCTGGGCAACTGCAGTGGTTAATGGATTGATACTTGTAGAACTGGAATGGAAGGCAACATTTTTTTCTCTACACATTTCTAGAGCAATATTATGAATGAAAAATAATAAGAAACGTCAAGTTCTCCCAATTAAAATTAATGTTTTATAAACAACTCAAAATATTGTTCATGTACAGACCAAATACTGGGAAGCATACCTCCCTTAATCAAATATTCTATTTCAAAAACACTACTAATTTGAGTCAAGTCATGGTTTATTACTGATTTGATGGATCATAGCATTTTAGTGTGGTCCCCACTTCTTATTTTATTTCTCATAGTCACAAGTGAAATACCCTGCCACTGACTAGTGAATATCAGTAACATTCAGTGACTGAGACATTTCATGGGTGAAAGGGGCATATGCAATTCCCTCAGAATAATTCTATCAACAATGATACAATGATTGCCTTTATGATGAAAGTGAAGATTTTAGTAAGCACTGATATCTTTCAAGCATTACATTTAGTTTCTCTAAGACTGTCAACAGGTCATTTATCTTGAGAAGGCTATTTTGTTGTGTTGTTCTATTCTGACCTTCAGTCGTCTGGGCTTACTTGAATCTGATAAAACATAAGAAAGACTCTCCAGTCTTAAATGGCTTCTTTTGTGATGCAATATAGATAATACTATTTGGAAGTTCCTAAATTCCTAATATATTTTTCTCTACAATTGCACATCACCTTAAATTTACTTAACCTTAACTTGGATTCTAATAATGTATTTTAGGAGGCTCAACATTTTAAATTTGAGATGTCTTAATTTACATCATTAGGTCACAACACTGTCAATCAAAAGTATCTAATAATACAATTTAAAAAAATCCAAGCCAGTAATTGACCTGCTTTATGCTGCAGGGACATAAACTTCTAGGATTTTATCCCCTTAAAGGAAAAATAAACTGCTGGTAGACATCAAAATGTAAAGAAGCTAGTTTTAGAGCAGTAATTTTTCAAGAATTTATTTCTCATAGGGAAGCTGATTACATATGTGCTTCTCATCATTCAATTTTTAAAATTATATGGATTTCATACACCATGATCAAGTGGGATTTATCCCAGGGATGCAAGAATTCTTCAATATATGCAAATGAATCAATGTGATACACCATATTAACAAATTGAAGAATAAAAACCATATGATCATCTCAATAGATGCAGAAAAAGCTTTTGACAAAATCCAAAACCCAGTTATGATAAAAATTCTCCAGAAAGTGGGCATAGAGGAACCTACCTCAACATAATAAAGGCCATATATGACAAACCCATAGCAAACATCATTCTCAATGGTGAAAAACTGAAAGCATTTCTTCTAAGACCAGGAACAAGACAAGGATGCCCACTCTCACCACTATAATTCAACATAGTTTTGGAAATCCTAGCCACAGCAATCAGAGAAGAAAAAGAAATAAAAGGAATACAAATTGGAAAAGAGGAAGTAAAACTGTCACTGTTTGCAGATGACATAATACTATACATAGAGAATCCTAAAGATGCCACCAGCAAACTACTAGAGCTAATCAATGAATTTGGTAAAGTTGCAGGGTACAAAATTAATGCATAGAAATCTCTTGCATTCCTATACACTAATGATGAAAAATCTGAAAGAGAAATTAAGGAAACACTCTCATTTACCAATGCAACAAAAAGAATAAAATACCTAGGAATAAACCTACTTAGGGAGACAAAAGACCTGTATGCAGAAAACTATCAGACACTGATGAAAGAAATTAAAGATGATACCAACAGATGGAGAGATATACCAGGTTCTTGGATTGGAAGAATCAATATTGTGAAAATGACACTATACTACCCAAAGCAATCTACAGATTCAATGCAATCTCTATCAAATTACCAATGGCATTTTTCACAGAACTAGAACAAAAAATCTTAAAATTTGTATGAAGACACAAAAGATCCCGAATAGCCAAAGCAGTCTTGAGGGAAAAACACGGAGCTGGAGGAATCAGACTCCCTGACTTCAGACTATACTACAAAGCTACAGTAATCAGGACAATATGGTACTGGCACAGAAACAGAAACATAGATAAATGGAACACGATAGAAAGCCCAGAGATAAACTCACACACTTATGGTCAACTAATCTATGACAAAGGAGGCAAGGATATACAATGAAGAAAAGATAGTCTCTTCAATAAAGGTGTGGGGAAAACTGGACAGCTACAAGTAAAAGAATGAAATTAGAACACTCCCTAATACCATACACAAAAATAAACTCAAAATGGATTACAGACCTAAATGTAAGACCGTACACTATAAAACTCTTAGAGGAAAACATAGGCAGAACACTCTTTGACATAAATCATAGCAAGATCTTTTTTGATCCACCTCCTAGAGTAATGGAAGTAAAAAAAAAACCAAAAAAATAAATGTGACCTAATGAAACTTAAAAGCTTTTGCACAGCAAAGGAAACCATAAAAAAAACGAAAAGACAACCTTTAGAATGGGAGAAAATATTTGCAAATGAATCAATGGACAAAGGATTAGTCTCCAAAATATGTAAACAGCTCAATATTAAAAAAACAAACAACCCAATCCAAAAATGGGCAGAAGACCTAAACTGTCATTTCCCCAAAGAAGACATACAGATGGCCAAGAAGCACATGAAAAGCTGCTCAAAATCACTAATTATTAGAGAAATGCAAATCAAAACTACAATGAGGTATCACCTCTTAACAGTTAGAATGGGCATCATCAGAAAATCTACAAACAACAAATGCTGGAGAGGGTGTGGAGAAAAGGGAATCCTCTTGCACTGTTGGTGGGAATGTAAATTGATACAGCCACTATAGAGAACAGTATGGAGGGTCCTAAAAAACTAAAAATAGAATTAATATATGATCCAGCAATCCCACTACTGGGTATATACCCAGACAAAACCATAATTCAAAAAGACACTTGCACCCCAATGTTCATTGCACCACTATTTACAATAGCCAGGTCATGGAAGCAACCTAAATGCCCATAGACAGAAGAATGGATAAAGAAGTTGTGGTACATATATAGAATGGAATATTACTCAGCCATAAAAAGGAAAGAAATTGGGTCATTTGTTGATACGTGGATGGATCTCGAGACTGTCATACAGAGTGAAGTCAGAAAGAGAAAAACAAATATCGTATACTAACGCATGTATGTGGAACCTAGAAAAATTGTACAGATGAACTGGTTTGCAGGACAGAAGTTGAGACAGATGTAGAGAACTAACGTATGGACACTAATGGGGGAAAGTCGCAGGGGGTGGGGGTGGTGGTGTGATGAATTGGGCAATTGGGATTGACACGTATACACTCATGTGTATAAAACTGATGACAAATATGAACCTGCTGTATAAAAAAATAAATTAAATTAAATTCAAAAATTAAAAATAAATAAAATTAGATGGATTAAAATGGACATTTTTTGAGAATCTGGGTGAATTTTATATAAAATAGTTGGGTTTGAGTGTTAGCTGCATGAGGCATTTTGTGTTTTAACCTGTTTCATAAAGATAAGACATATATTTCATTATTCCATAGAGGAATGATATTTTTAATATTCATTAAAAATTATTTAAAATAAGATACTTTGGTATTTTCATCAGAAAAACATATTGAGTCCAAAATTGCTCAAAAGGTACAAGGGAAATCAAGTTTATATTAAATGCTCATTTCTAGGAAATGTGTTGATTGATGGGTATTTTTAATGGCTTACTGAACTCTTAAAAGGAAAAGTGGTAAATATATCATAAATAATAACAGCACAAACTACTGACATCATGAGTAGTTCATTTGACTCCAGAAGATTTGCTTTTTATATTTGATGGCTCAAATTCAGTGCACCTTTTTCTTGGGCTGTGAATAAACCACCACTCAGAACAGGCATAAAGGATAATTTCAAAAGAGAGAGAGAGATTTCTAGTTATGTAAAAACAAAATTCTCAATTTATTCTTATTCATTTGGTAGTGGTCAAAATAAAACAAGAAGTTATGTCATAAATTAATTGGAAGAAAGCTGGTGCTGCTCTCCAAACACTAGCCAAAAATGCCAAGACAGCTGAATATCTTCCTTAGTTCATTTTTATATATCTATATTTTAAACATCTTTATTGGAGTGTAATTGCTTTACAATGTTGTCGTAGTTTCTGCTGTAGCACAAAGAGAATCAGCTTTATGTATACATATATCCCTATATTCCTTCTCTCCTGTGTCTCCTTCCCCATCCTCCCTATCCCACCGCTCTAGGTGGTCACAAGAACCTAGGTGATCTCCTTGTGTGATGCAGCTATTTCCCACTAGCTATCTTACTTTTGGTAATGTATATATGTCAATGCTACTCCCTCACTTCGTCCCAGCTTACCCTTCCCCCTCCCTGTGTAATCAAGTCCATTTTCAACATCTGCATCTTTATTCCTATCCTGCCCTGAGGTTCGTCAGAATGTTTTTTCTTTTTTTTAGATTCCATATATATATGTTAGCATATGGTATTTGTTTTTCTCTTTCTAACTTACTTCACTCTGTATAACAGACCCTATGTCCATCCACCTTACTACAAATAACTCAATTTTGTTTCTTTTAATGGCCAAGTAATATTCCATTATATATATATGCCACATCATCTTCTTTATCCATTCATCTGTCGATGGACACATAGGTTGCTTCCATGTCCAGGCTACTGTAAATAGAGCTGCAATGAACATTGTGGTTCATGACACTTTTTGAATTATGGTTTGTTCAGGGTATATGCCCAGTAGTGGGATTGCTGGGTCATGTGGTAGTTCTACTTTCAGTCTTTAAGGAACCTCCATAGTGGCTGTATCACTTTACATTCCCACCAACAGTGCAAGAGGGTTCCCTTTTCTCCACACCCTTTCCAGCATTTATTGTTTGGAGATTTTTGATGATGGCCATTCTGACCATTATGAGATGATATCTCACTGTAGCTTTGATTTGCATTTCTCTAATGATTGATGATGTTGAGCATTCTTTCAGGTATTTCTTGGCAATCTGTATATCTTCATTGGACAAATGTCTATTTAGGTCTTCTGCCCATTTTTGGATTGGGTTTTTTGTTTTTTGATATTGAGCTTCATGAGCTGCCTGTCAATTCTGGAGATTAATCCTTTGTCAGTTGCTTCATTTGCAAATATTTCCTCCCATTCGGAGGGTTGTCTATCGTCTTGTTTCTGTTTTCCTTTCCTGTGAAAAAGGTTTTAAGTTTCATTAGGTCCCATTTTTTTGTTTGTTTTTATTTCCATTTCTCCAGTAGTTGGGTCATAAAGGATGTTGCTGTGATTTATGTCATAGAATGTTCTGCATAAGTTTTCCTCTAGGAGTTTGATAGTGTCTGGCCTTACATTAAGGTCTTTCATCCATTTTAAGTTTATTTTTGTGTATGGTGTTAGGGAGTGTTCTAATTTTATTCTTTTACATGTAGCTGTCCAGTATTCCCAGCACCACTTATTGAAGACAGTGTATATTATTGCCTCCTTTATGAAAGATAAGGTGACCATATGTGCGTGCATTTATCTCTGGGCTTTCTATCTTGTCCCATTGATCTATATTTCTGTTTTTGCACCAGTACCATACTGTCTTGTTTACTGTAGCTTTGTAGTATAGTCTGAAACAGGGTGCCTGATTCCTCCAGCTCAGTTTTACTTTCTCAAGATTGCTTTGGCTATTCGGGGTCTTTTGTGTTTCCATACATATTGTGAAATGTTTTGTTCCAGTTCTGTGAAAAATTCCAGTGGTAGTTTGATAGGGATTGCATTCTATCTGTAGATTGCTTTGGGTAGTAGAGTCATTTTCACAATGCTGATTCTTGCAATTCAAGAACATGGTATATCTCTCCATCTATTTGTATCATCTTTAATTTCTTTCATCAGTGTCTTATAATTTCCTGCATACAGGTCTTTTGTTTCCTTAGGTAGGTTTATTCCTAGGTATTTTATTATTTGTGTTGCAATGGTAAATGAGAGTGTTTTCTTAATTTCACTTTGAGATTTTTCACCATTAGTTTATATGAATGCAAGAGATTTCTGCACATTAATTTTGTATCCTGCTACTTTATCAAATTAATTGCTTAGCTCTAATAGTTTGCTAGTAGCATCTTTAGGATTCTTTATGTATAGTATCATGTCATCTGCAAACACTGACAGCTTTAATTCTTCTTTTCCGATTTGGATTCCTTTTATTTTTTTTTCTTCTCTGACTACTGTGGCTAAAACTTCCAAAACTATGTTGAATAACAGTGGTGAGAGTGGGCAACCTTGTCTTCTTCCTGATCTTAGTGGAAGTGCTTTCAGTTTTTCACCATTGAGGACGATGTTGGCTATGGGTTTGTCATATATGACCTTTATTACCTTGAGGTAAGTTCCCTCTATGCCTACTTTCTGCAGGGTTTTTATCACAAATGGGTGTTGAATTTTGTCAAAAGCTTTTTCTGCATCTATTGAGGTGATCTTATGGTTTTTCTCCTTCAACTTGTTAATGTGGTGTATCACGTTGATTGATTTGCTATATTGAAGAATCCTCGCATGCCTGGTATAAACCCCACTTGATCACGGTGTATGATCCTTTTAATGTGCTGTTGGATTCTGTTGGCTAGTATTTTGTTGAGAATTTTTGCATCTATGTTCATCAGTGATATTGGCCTGTAGTTTTCTTTCTTTGTGAAATCTTTGTCTGGTTTTGGTAGCAGGGTGATGATGGTCTTGTAAAATGAGTTTGGGAGTGTCCTCCCTGTGCTATATTTTGGAAGAGTTTGAGAAGGATAGGTGTTAGCTCTTCTCTAATTGTCTGATATTATTCACCTCTGGAGCCATCTGGTCCTGGTCTTTTGTTTGGTGGAAGATTTTTTATCACAGTTTCAATTTCATTAATTGTGATTGGTCTGTTTATATTTTCTATTTCTTCCTGGTTCAGTCTCAGAAGGTTGTGCATTTCTAAGCATTTGTCCATTTCTTCAAGGTTGTCCATTGTATTGGCATATAGTTGCTTGTAGTAATCTCTCATGATACTTTGTATTACTGTGATGTCAGTTGTTCCTTCTCCTTTTTCATTTCTAATTATATCGATATGAGTCTTCTAACTTTTTTCCTTGATGAATCTAGCTAATGTTTTATCAATTTTGTTTATCTTCTCAGAGTACCAGCTTTTAGATTTATTGATCTTTGCTATCATTTCCTTCATTTCTTTTTCATTTATTTCTGATCTGATCATTATGATTACTTTCCTTCTGCTAATTTTGTTTTTTTGTTGTTGTTGTTGTTCTTCCTCTAATTGCCTTAGGTGTAAGGTTAGGTTGTTTATTTGAGATGTTTCTTGTTTCTTGAGGTAGGATTGTATAGCTATAAACTTCCCTCTTAGAACTGCTTTTGCTGCATCCCATAGGTTTTGGGTCATCGTGTCTCCATTGTCATTTGTTTCTAGGTATTTTTTGATTTCCTCTGTGATTTCTTCGGTGATCTCTTGGTAATTAAGCAGTATATTGTTTAGCCTCCATGTGTTTGTATTTTTTACAGATTTTTTTCCTGTAATTGATATCTGGTCTCGTAGCATTGTGGTCAGAAAAGATATTTGATATGATTTCAATTTTCTTAAATTTAGCAAGGCTTGATTTGTGACCCATGATATGATCTATCCTGGAGAATGTTCCATGAGCACTTGTGAAGAATGTGTATTCTGTTGTTTTTGGATGGAATGTCCTAGAAACATCAATTAAGTGTATCTTGTCATTTAAAGCTTGTGTTTCCTTATTTATTTTCATTTTGGATGATCTGTCCATTGGTGAAAGTGGGATGTTAAAGTCCCCTACTATGATTGTATTACTGTCGATTTCCCCTTTTATATCTGTTAGTATTTGCCTCATGTATTGAAGTGCTCCTTTTTTGGTTGTATAAATATTTACAATTGTTATATCTTATTCTTGGATTGATCCCTTGATCATTATGTAGTGTCCTTCTTTGTCTCATGTAATAGTCTTTTCTTTAAAGTCTATTTTGTCTGATATGAGAATTGCTACTTCAGCTTTCTTTTCATTTCCATTTTTATGGAGTATGTTTTTCCATTCCCTCACTTTTAATCTGTATGTGTCCCTATGTCTGAAGTGGGTCTCTTGTAGACAGCATATATACAGGTCTAGCTTTTGTATCCATTCAGCCAGTGTATGTCTTTCAGTTGGAGCATTTAATTCATTTACATTTAAGGTAATTATCAATATGTATGTTCCTATCACCATTTTCTTAATTGTTTTGGGTTTGTTCTTGTCGGTGTTTTCCTTCTCTTGTGTTTCCTGCCTAGAGAAGATTTTTAGCATTTGTTGTAAAGCTGGTTTGGTGGTGCTCAATTGTCTTAACTTCTGCTTGTCTGTAAAGGGTTTAATTTCTCTGTCAAATCTGAATGAAATCCTTGCTGGGCAGCGTAATCTTTGTTGTAGGTTTTTCCCTTTCATCACTTTAAATATGTCCTGCCACTCTCTTCTGGCTTGCAGAGTTTCTGCTGAAAGATCAGCTGTTAACCTTATGAGGATTCCCTTGTATGTTATTTGTTGTTTGTCCCTTGCTGCTTTTGATATTTTTTTCTTTGTATTTAATTTTTGATAGTTTGATTACTATGTGTCTTGGCATGTTTCTCCTTGGATTTATCCTATTTGGGACTCTCTGTGCTTCCTGGACTTGATTAACTATTTTCTTTCCCATATTAGGAAAATTTTCAACTATAATCTCTTCAAATATTTTCTCAGTCCCTTTCTTTTTCTCTTCTTCTGGGATCCCTACAATTCAAATGTTGGTGCATGTAATGTTTTCCCCAAGGTCTCTGAGACTGTCCTCAGTTGTTTTCATTCTTTTTTCTTTATTCTGCTCTGCAGTAATTATTTCCTCTATTTTATCTTCCAGGCCAATTATCTGTTCTTCTGCCTCAATTATTCTGCTACTGATCCTTTCTAGAGAATTTTTAATTTCATATTGTGTTGTTCATCATTGTTTGCTTTTTAGTTCTTCTAGGCCCTTATTAAAGGTTTCTTGTATTTTCTCCATTCTATTTCCAAGATTTTGGATCATCTTTACTATCATTATTCTGAATTATTTTTCAGGTAGACTGCCACTTTCCTCTGCAGTTATGTCTGGTGGATTTTTACCTTGCTCCTTCATCTGTTGTGTGTTTCTTTGTCTTCTCATTGTGCTTAACTTACTGTGTTTGGGGTCTCCTTTTCGCAGGCTGCACGTTCGCAGTTTCCATTGTTTTTGGTGTCTGTCCCCAGTGGCTAAGGTTGGTTCAACAGGCTGTGTAGGGTTCCTGATGGAGGCGACTAGTGCATGTCTTTGGTGGATGCGTCTGGATTTTGTCTTTCTGGTGGGCATGTCCGCATTTGGTGGTGTGTTTTGGGGTGTCTGTGACCTTATTATGATTTTAGACAGCCTCTCTCCTAATGGGTGGGGTTGTGTTCCTGTCTTGCTAGTTGTTTGGCATAGGGTGTCCAGCACTGTTGTGTGCTGCTCACTGTGTGGAGATGGGTCTTGGCGTTGAAATGGAGATCTATGTGATATTTTCACCGTGTGATATTACATAGAGCTGGGAGGTCTCTGGTGGACCAATGTCCTGAACTTGGCTCTCCCACCTCAGAGGCACAGCCCTGATGCCTGGGTGGAGCACCAAGAGGCTTTTATCCACACGGCTCAGAAGAAAAGGGAGAAATAAAAGGGGAAGAATGAAAAAGATAAAATAAAATGAAATA
Organism: Delphinapterus leucas; assembly: GCF_059928025.1. NCBI lineage: Eukaryota > Metazoa > Chordata > Mammalia > Artiodactyla > Monodontidae > Delphinapterus > Delphinapterus leucas. Next base: position 13,048,792 of record NC_143129.1, on the reverse strand, counting down.
AAAGTTATTAAAATAAAAAATAATTATTAAAAACTATTTTTTTAAGTAATAAGAAAAAGAAAAAAGAGAAATCAAATGAAAAAACAAATCCATCAATGATAACCAGCACTAAAAACTATACTAAAAAGAAAGAGAAAAAAAACCCGAAAAATTGATAGACAGAGCCTTAGGACAAATGGTAAAAGCAAAGCTATATAGAGAAAATCACCCAAGGAAGCATACACATAAACACTCAAAAAAAGTGAAAAAGGGGCAAAAATATATATATCATTGCTCCCAAAGTCCACCTACTCAATTTGGAATGATTCGTTGTCTATTCATGTATTCCACAGCTTCAGGGTACATCAAGCTGATTGTGGAGATTTAATCCTCTGCTCCTGAGGCTGCTGGGAGAGATTACCCTTGCTCTGTTTGCACAGCTCCTGGGGTTCAGCTTTGGATTTGGCCCTGCCTCTGCGTGTAGGTCTCCTGAGGGCGTCTGTTCTTCGCTCAGACAGGACGGGGTTAAATGAGAAGCTGATTCGGGGTCTCTGGCTCACTCAGGCCAGGGGGAGGGAGGGGTACGGAGTTTGGGGCGAGCCTGTGGCAGCAGAGGCCAGTATGATGTTGCACCAGCATGTGGCGTGCCATGTGTTTTCCCGGGGAAGTTGCCCCTGGATCATGGGACCCTGTAAGTGGCGGGCTGCACAGGCTCCCGGGAGGGGTGGTATGGACAGTGACCTGTGCTTGCATGCAGGCTTCTTGATGGCTGCAGCAGCAGCCTTAGCGAATCATGCCTATCTCTGGGGTCCGTGCTGATAGCTGCGGCTTGTGCCCGTCTCTGGAGCTCCTTTATCGGAGCTCTTAATCCCCTCTCCTCGTGCACCAGGAAGCAAAGAGGCAAGAAAAAACTCTTGCCTTTTTGGCAGCTCCAGACTTTTTCCCGGACTCCATCCCGGCTAGCCGTGGCGCACTAGCCCCCTTGAGGCTGTGTTCACGCAGCCAACCCCAGTCCTCTCCCTGGGATCCGACGTCCAAAGCCCGAGTCTCAGCTCCCAGCTCCCACCCATCCCGGCGGGTGAGCAGAGAAGCCGCTCAGGCTGGTGAGTGCTGGTTGGCACTGATCCTCTGTGCGGGAATCTCTCCACTTTGCCCTCTGCACCCCTGTTGCTGTGCTCTCCTCCGTGGCTCCGAAGCTTCCCCCTCCGCCACCCACAGTGTCCGCCCGCGAAGGGCCTTCCTAGTGTGTGGAAACTTTTCTTCCTTCACAGCTCCCTCGCACTGGTGCAGGTCCTGTCCCTATTCTTTTGTCTCTGTTTTTTCTTTTTTCTTTTGCCCTACCCAGGTACGTGGGGAGTTTCTTGCCTTTGGGGAGGTCTGAGGTCTTCTGCCAGCATTCAGTAGGTGTTCTGTAGGAGTTGTTCCACATGTAGATTTATTTCTGATGTATTAGTGGGGAGGAAGGTGATCTCCGCATCTTACTCTTCCGCAATCTTGAACCTCCTCCCCCAATTATAAGTTTATATAATAGGCTTCCTTTAGCGGATTGCCTCCAGTAAAATCACATGTTCATATGTTGACCCTTTTTAACCTTTCATCTAATTCTTTTATGACTTTAAAATGGTTCATCTTTGGTTCTCAGGAAAGGAGAGCTCCAAATAGAATGCTCTCTTTTGGGTGTGTGTGAGGGGTTCTGTACAAATGGCAACTGGCAGAAATCAATACATGTCACAAATCTGTGTGTCCTCATACTGGAAAAAGAATAAGATTCCGATAATACAAACTGATGCTGAGAATGTGGAAAAAAGGAAACATCTGCATGCTGGTGGGAATGCAAATCTATCAAAACAATCTTAATTTCATTTTGACAATAACTCACAAAATTAAGTTGCTCAAAACTAAAGACAGCCTATTCCACAGCAATTGTACGCTTGTTGTTTACACTGCAGAGACTCTTATGCTCTGCCCAAAGAGGCACAAGACAACAATGTTTAGTGCAGCCGTACTTTCTAATATCAAAACTTAAAATGACCTAGCTTCCAGAAAAATTAATGAAGTAGAGCCAAGCATATCAGCAAAGATGAACCTCACTAATATGGTCTGAGAATTCAACATGTTACGAATAGAAACCATATGAAACTACTCAAATGACATTTTAAAATGTGTAACATATTGACATAGTTTTTAAAAAGTACCTATGATATAAAGATAAAATTTATATGTAAACCATTAAGTATATAATTTAATTTCAATGAAATTAAAATATTTTAATAATTATACTTGACTTTCCTCCCTCTCTCCCACCGTCTCTTCTCTCTTCCAATTATGAAAAACATATGCTAAGAAGCATAGTCTTTAGAGAAATACAAATTTGCATTCAGTGAGAACTCAGAACTTCATAAATATGTAGTTTGGGGCCAATAGCCTGACCTTGGTGAACTAGAACTCCTTCATCTGTTTCTTCAAATGTATTTTGAAGTTGAATGGAGAAAATGAACATAGAGCTGCTAATATAGTGTCAACCTAAGAGCCAACACTTCTCTTTCAGATATCACTATTTTTATTCCATAAAAACAATGTCGGAATCATTGTGTAAAAATATAATTATGCAAACTCTAGAGAATTTACATCCTAATATTTAAACACATTAATATAAAAATTGGCAATATGAATTTGCCTGCTTTATAATAGTTACTCATTAGAAGAACTTGGATATATAATTGTTTCTCATTCAATTCTTCTGGGTTTCTTTTTTTTAAGATTTATTATTTATTTATTTATTTTTAATTTTTGGCTGAGTCTGGTTTTAGTTGTGGCACACGCGATCTTCGTTGAGGCACGAGGGATTTTTCATTGTGGCGTGCGGGCTTCTCTTTAGTTGTGGCAAGTTTTCTCTATTTGTGGCACACGGGTTTTAGAGCATGTGGGCTCTGTAGTTTGCAGCATGTGGGCTCTCTCATTGAGGTACACGGGCTCAGTAGTTCTGGTGCATGAGTTTAGCTGCTCTGTCACATGTGGGATCTTAGTTCCCTGACCACGGATCTAAACTGTGTTCCCTGCATTGTAAGGAGGATTATTTACCAATGAGCCACCAGGGAAGTCCCCAGTTCTTCTCTTAATGTAATGTTTATTTCACTTCATTATTTCTCTGATACTCTTGCAAGCAGAGTTTTGTTTTGTGTATTTCAATTACAATTAAAGAAAATTGCTTCTCTATGCTTTCTTTATTCAGTGAATATTGATTAAAAATAAAAGGGCAGGGGGCTTCCCTGGAGGCGCAGTGGTTGAGAGTCCGCCTGCTGATGCAGGGGACACGGGTTCGTGCCCTGGTCTGGGAAGATCCCACATGCCGCAGAGCAGCTAGGCCCGTGAGCCATGGCCGCTGAGCCTGAACGTCCGGAGCCTGTGCTCCACAACGGGAGAGGCCACAACGGTGAGAGGCCCGTGTACTGCAAAAAATAATAATAATAAATAAATAAAAGGGCAAATAAATTAAAAATCCTACCTTATACTCATAGTTTTGGAAAGATTTATAGAAAGTTATTATCTCACATATTCTTTTGTTGAGGCACTCAGATAATATGAGGTAGTCTAACTCTGCTACTTTGATAAATGCTACAGAAGATACAAAGCTGAGTAAATCAACTATTCTCAAAGAGTTTATGCTGTATTTTGTTCATCAATTGACATATGTAGGAATTAAATCACCAAATCATGTTCTCAGATTAAAATAAGGCATGACTAGTGGTCTATTTTGTACCTAAAGCAGTGATTATTATTACCAGGCTCAGAGTTCTTTTAGAACACTGTAAATGACATTTTCCCATTTATTCTAAATGTAAGTTCCATTCAGGGGTTTTTGTCTTTTCTGTTACTGCTTTATCTGTTTGTTGTGCTTACATAAGTTCCTGTTGTAGAGTGAATAAATTAATGAATTTGTCTTTTTCTGCGCTAGAATTATGTCATTTGGTGCTTGATAGAGTATTTTGCTAACAGAAGTAAAATTTTTTTTCTTTTCAAAAGGTTGATTTTTCCTTGACATTTAATTTTTCAAAAAAAAGTATAACCTTTGCCAATTGACCCAAAGTTCACATTGTAATTTCAAATAAAATTGTACTACATTTAAAAAATTAATTTGAAGCTACTATATGCTGTTTTAAGTGCATTTTTAGCTCATTAAGTACTCAAAACAACCCTGTGAAATATGTACTGTTATTTTCTTCCTGTTATAGGTGAGACCATCAAGGCACATGAAACAAATAATTTCTCTCTTAGGGGAGGTTGAGACTGAACCATGCAGTTTGTCTTCAGAGCTGTGTTTCTAACATTTATACTTTCTTTTTCCCATACAAGATTATGTCTCTCTATAAAGTTGTTATATATATGTATATATATACACATGTACATTTTTGTAATTGTGAAAGAAATCTTCTTGCATCACAGTTGACCTTAAGATAGATTATCCAGGTGGACCAAATCTAATTGCAGAAATCTTTTTAACAGCAGAGATCTCTCTGGCTGGCAACAGGAGAAAAAGCCAAAGAAATTAGGAGCTTGATAAGCATTCACATACTGATGCAGCTTTGATAATAGAGGAGGTCAGGTGAGAGGAATGTGGACATCCCTTAGGGGCAGAGAGTGGCCTGGCTGACAGTTAGTAAGGAAATGGGGACCTTCTACCTAGAGCTGCAAAATACTGGATTTGGACAACAACCAGTAAAGTTGGAAGAACCCCAAACGCCACATGAGAACTGCAGCTTCAGCCTACATCTCATTTTCAGTCTTATGATATGCTGAACAGAGAACCTCACCATGCAATCCCAGACTTCTGACCTACAGAACTGTAAAATAGTAAATGAATGTTGTTTCACACACTACATTTATGGTAATGTGTTATGGCAGCAGTAGAACACTGATAATACATACTCACTTTACCTTAGTGGTTATTTCTAGAATAAGTAAGAAAACACAGAACAGTTACTAGCTTTTTAAATTGATTCCAGTAATTGTTTTTTAAGTAGATTATCTTGTGTTTCCACTTGTGGATACTGATTATGCCTTTTCAACATCTATACTGCATTTTCAATGTCTTATTTACTGCTTACTAACTGCAGAACAATACTAAAAATTAGCAATGATGACTGATTTCAGTATATTTTTCCTGACAATAATAGCAATTCTATCACTTCATCACATTGTTAAGAATTGATATTGAGAGATGTACTTTATCAAATCATGCTAGTTTTTTTCTACTTATCAAGAATTTAATCACAAAGACTTATTATAGATTATCAAATACATTTAGTATCTACTGAAATATTCAAATTATGTTCTTTTAGTTATTAAAGTGAATTATGTTCATGATTTTTCTAAGGTTGAAACACCTTTGTGTTTCTTTAATGAAAAAACGATTATATTATTTTTAACTCTGCCATTGTATTTGGCACACTTAATATTTTATTATTTGTGCAACTCTATTTGCATAAATGAAATATATCTGCTGTTTTTCTTGTGAGAACAATAATGTTTGATATAGGTGTAAATTTCACACTGTATTTATAAAAGGAATTATACAGAATTTTCTATTTTTCTGTTTTGGAACACCTGAAAGTAGAATTTTTTCTCTTCTTGTTTTAATATATTATAAGCTTCTTTTCATTTAAAGCCTATTAAAGTTAAATAGAATTTGACTGTGAAGCCATCTGGTCCTAGAATTTTGCTTGTTGGAAAAATTTAATCACAGTTTCAATTTCATTACTTGTGATTGGTATGTTCATATTTTCTATTTCTTCATGGTTCAGTTTTGGGAGATTGTACCTTTCCAAGAATTTGTCCATTTCTTCGACATTGTCCAATTTATTGGTATACCATTGCTTGTATGGTACTACTGTCTCTTATGAACCTTTGTATTTCTGTAATGTCTGTTGTAACTTCTTCTTTTTCATTTATAATTTTATTGATTTGAGTTCTTCCATTTTTTTCTTGATGAGTCAGGCTAAAGGTTTATCAATTTTGTTTACCTTCTCAAAGAGCTAGCTTTTAGTTTCATTGATCTTTGCCACTGTTTTCTCCATCTCTATTTCCTTTATTTCTGCTCTGGTCTTTGTGATTTCTTTCCTTCTACTAACTTTGGGTTGTTTGTTCTTCTTTCTTTAGCTGCTTTAGCTGTAAGGTTAGACTGTTTATTTGAGATTCTTCTTGTTTCGTAAGGTAAGACTGTATTGCTATAAACTTCTCCCTTAGAATTGCTTTTGCTGAAATCCATAGGTTGTGGATCCTTGTTTTCATTGTCATTTGTCTCTAGGTATTTTTTAATTTCCTCCTTGATTTCTTCAGTGATCTATTCGTTATTTAGTAACATATTGTTTAACGTCCATGTGTTTGTGTTCCATACAGTTGTTTTTCCTGTAATTGATTTCGAATTTAATGGCATTGTGTTTGGAAAAGATGCTTGATATGATTTCAATTTTCTTAAAACTTACTCAGGCTTGATTTTTGACCCAAGATGTGATCTATTTTAGAGAATGTTCCATTTGCACTTGAGAAGAAAGTGTATTCTGCTGCTTTCGGAGGAAATCTAATTAAACTTAAAAGCTTTTGTGCATCAAGGGAAACCATAAACACAATGAACAGACAACCCTCAGAATGGGAGAAAATATTTGTAAATGAAGCAACCAACAAGGGATTAATCTCCAAAATATGCAAACAACACATGCAGCTCAATATTCAAAAAACATACAACCCAATCCCAAAATGGGCAGAAGACCTAAATAGACATTTCTCCAAAGAAGACATACAGGTGGCAAAAAAGCACATGAAAAGATGCTCAACATCACTAATTATTAGAGAAATGCAAATCAAAACCACAATGAAGTATCACCTCACACCAGTGAGAATGGCCATCATCACAAAATCTATGAACAATGAATGCTGGAGAGGGTGTGGAGAAAAGGGAACCCTCTTGCACTGTTGGTGGGAATGTAAATTGGTACAGCCACTATGGAGAACAGTATGGAGGCTCCTTAGAAAACTAAAAATAGAGCTATTATTGAACCAGCAATCCAAGTCCTAGGCATATACCCAGGGAAAACCATAATTTGAAAAGATACATGCACCCCAATTTTAATTGCAGCACTATTTACAATATCCAGGACATGCAAACAACCTAAATGTCCATCAACAGAGGAATGGATATGTATGTTCAAATGGTAATAATGTATTATCATTTTTTTTTATAGTTTTGGGTTTGTTTTTGTAGGTCATTTTCTTCTCTTGTGTTTCTCACCTAGAGAACTTCCTTTAGCACTTGTTGTAAAGCTGGTTTGGTGGTGCTGATTTCTATTAGCTTATGCTTGTCTGAAAAGCTTTTGATTTCTCCATTGAATCAGAATGAGATCCTTGTTGGGTAGAGTAATCTTGGTTGTAGGTTTTTTTATTTCATTACTTTAAATATATCCTGCTACCCGCTTCTGGCCTGCAGAGTTTCTGCTGAAAAATCAACTGTTGACCTTATAGGGATTCCCTTGTATGTTATTTTTTGTTTTTCCCTTGCTGCTTTTAATATTTTTTCTTTGAATTTAATTTTTGATTAACTTGTGTCTTGGAATGTTTCTCCTTGGGTTTATCCTATATGGGATTCTCTGCACTTCCTGGACTTGGGTGACTATTTCTTTTCCCATATTAGGGAAGTATTAGACTATAATCTCTTTAAATATTTTCTCAGACCTTTTCTCTTTCTTTTCTTCTTCTGTGACCCCTATAAGTCGAATGTTGGTGCATTTAATGTTGCCCCAGAAGTCTCTGAGACTTTCCTCATTTCTTTTCATTCTTTTTTCTTTACTCTGCTCCTTGGCAGTTATTTTCACCATTCTATCTTCCGGCTCACTTTTTCATTCTTCTGTCTCAGTTATTCTGCTATTGATTCCTTCTAGTGTATTTTTCATTTCAGTTATTGTGTTGTTCATCACTGTTTGTTTGTGCTTTAGTTCTTCTAGGTCCTTGTTAAACACTTGTATTTTCTCGATCCATGTTTTCATTCTATATCCGAGATTTTGGATCATCTTTACTATCATTACTCTGAATTCTCTTTCAGGTAGGTATAGCCTCTTATTTGGTCTTGTAAGTTTTTACCTTGCTTCTTTGTCTGTAATATATTTTCTTGTCATCTTATTTTTTGATGGGTGGGGCTGTGTTCCTGTCTTGCTGGTTGTTTGGCGTGAGACATCCAGCACTGGAATTTGCAGGCAGCTGGGTGGAGCCGGGTCTTGGTGCCCAGATGAGGACCTCTGGGAGACCTCACACTGATTAATACTCCCTGGGACATGAAGTTCTCTGTTAGTCCAGTTGTCAGTTGCTTGGACTTTGTTCTCCCACAACAGGAGCTCAGGCCTGACCCCTGGCTTGGGAAACAAGACCCTGCAAGGAACACACATGGCAAAAAAAAAAAAAAAAAAAGCAACAAACAGAAAAGAGCAGAACAATAACAAACAATAACAAAGAATAAAAAAGAAAATGAAATTAGAAAAATGAAAAATATATTAGAAAACATCAATAAAAATAAAACAACAGCAACAAAACAAAAAAGAGCCATGAGAGTGGGGAAAAATTAAGAAAATTAAAAATTAAAACATGTAAAAAATTTTGTAAATTCCCTGTTGCCTCCTATCAGTGTCCTTATCCCATGGTGAGCTACAGCTTACTCCTGCCTCTCCAGTAGGCCTCCAAGATCTCTAGGTAGGTCTCTAGACCCACTGTGTCAGTCCCACCTCTGCATGTGTTCCTCTTCCCAGTGTCTGTTCCTGAGGCTGGCATGGAGGACACATTCCCTTGCAGGCCAGATGGGGTGCAGACCTCCACAGGTGTGCCTACAGAGGCCAGTGCAGCCGGAGGTGGCCTTGGAGGGGAGTGGAGCTCAGGCTGCCAGGACCTGGGCCGCCAGAGGTGGCTTAGACAGAGTTGGGGCTTGCCACTGGCACACACATATCTGGAAGAGGCCTGGGGAGGAGGGGCTCAGGCCCACGACCCACGTGAGTGGAAGAAGCCTTGGTGGTGTGTGGCAGGGGCTCAGGCCCAGGACCCACATGGCCAGAAGAGGCCTTGTGGGTGTGTAAATAGATTAAATGCTGCAACCAAAAGTCATGGGCTGGATGAATGGATACAAAACCAAGACCTGTATATATGCTGTCTACAAGAGACCCACTTCAGACCAAGAGACACATACAGACTGAAAGTGAGGGGATAGTAAAAGATATTCCATGCAAATTGAAATCTAAAGAAGCTTGAGTAGCAATACTCATATCAGATAAAGTAGGCTTTAAAATAGAGATAGTTACAAGAGACAAGGAAGGACATTACAGAATTTTCAAGGGATCAATCCCAGAAGAAGACATAACAATAATAAGTATTTATGAACTCAACATAGGAGTACATCTATACATAAGGCAAATGCTAACAGCCATAAAGGGAAATTGAAAGTAACACAATAATAGTGGGGGATTTTAACACCCCACTTACACCAATGGACACATCAACCAGACAGAAAATAAGTAAGGAAAGATAGGGTTTAAATGATACAATAGACCAGATAGACTTAATGGATATTTAGAGGACATTCCATCTGAAAGCAGCAGAATACACTTTCTTTCAAGTGCACACAAACATTCTCCAAGATAGATCATATCTTGGGTCACAAATCAAGCCTCTGGGAATTTAAGAAACTTGAAATCCTATAGAGCATCTTTTCCAATCACAATACTATGAGATCAGAAATAAATTACAGGAAAAAACTGTACAAAACACAAACACATGGAGGCTAAACAATATGCTACTAAAACCAAGAGATCACTGAAGAAATCAAAGAGGAAATTAAAAAAAAACCTAGAAAAAAATGACAACAAAAACACAACCCAAAACCTATGGGATGCAGCAAAAGCAGTTCTAAGAGAGAAGTTTATAGCAATTCAATCCTACCTCAAGAAACAAGAAAAAGCTCAAATAAACAACTTAATCTTATACCTAAAGCAACTAGAGAAAAAAGAAACAAAACCCAAAGTTAGTAGAAGGAAAGAAATCATAAAAGTCAGAGATGAAATAGAAACAAAGAAAACAATAGCAACAATCAATGAAACTAAAACCTGGTTCTTTGAGAAGATAAACAAAATTGATAAACCTTTAGCCAGACTCATCAAGAAAAAAAAGGGAGAGGATTCAAACCAATAAACTTAGAAATGAAAAAGGAGAAATTACAATTGACACCACAGAAAAAGAGAGGATCATAAGAGGTTAATACAAGCAACTATATGCCAATAAAATGGACAATCTGGAAGAAATGGACAAATTCTTAGAAAGGTACAACCTTCCAAAACTGAATCAGGAAAAATAGAAAATATAAACTGACCAATCACTAGCACTGAAATTGAGATTGTGATTAAAAATCTTCCAACAAACTAAAAGTTCAGGACCAGATGGCTTCAAAATAGAATTCTATCAAACATTTAGAGAAGAGTTAACACCCATCCTTCTCAAATTGTTCTAAAAAATTTCAGAGGAAGGAATACTCCCAAGCTCATTCTATGAGGCCACCATCACCCAGACACCAAAACCAGACAAAGGTACTACAAATAAAGAAAATTACAGACCAATATCATTGATAAACATAGACGCAAAAATCCTCAACAAAACACTAGCAAACAGAACCCAACAACACATTAAAAGGATCATACAACATGAATAAGCGGGATTTATCCCAGGGATGCAAGGAGTCTTCAATATGTGCAAATCAATCAATGTGATACACCATATTAACAAAGTGAAAAATAAAAACCATATGATCATCTCAATAGATGCAGAAAAAGGTTTTGACAAAATTCAACACGTATTTGTGTTAAAAACTCTCCTGAAGCTGGGCATAGAGGGAACCTACCTCAACATAATAAATGCCATATATGTCAAAGCCACAGCAAACATCATTCTCAGTGGTGAAAACCTGAAAGCATTTCCTCTCAGATCAGGAACAAGACAAGGATGTCCACTCTCGCCACTATTATTCAACATAATTTTGGAAGTTCTAGCCATGGCAATCAGAGAAGAAAAATAAAAGGAATACAAATTGGAAAAGAAGTAGTAAACTGTCACTGTTTGCAGATGACAGATACTATATATAGAAAATCCTAACGATGCCACCAGAAAACTACTAGAACTAATCAATGAATTTGGTAAAGTTGCAGAATACAAAATTAATGCACCAAAATCACTTGCATTCCTTTACACTAACAATGAAAGATCAGAAAGAGAAATTAAGGAAATAATACCATTCACCATTGAAACAAAAAGAATAAAATACCCAGGAATAAACCTACCTAAGGAGGCAAAAGACCTGTATGCAGAAAATTATAAGACACTGATGAAAGAAATCAAAGATGAAACAAACAGATGGAGAGTATACCATGTTCTTGGACTGGAAGAATCAATATTGTCAAAATGAGTATACTACCCAAGGCAATCTATAGATTCAGTGCAATCCCTATCAAATTACTAATGGCATTTTCCACAGAATTAGAATAAAAATGTTTATAATATGTATGGAAACACAAAAGAGCTCGAATAGCCAAAGCAATATTGAGAAAGAAAAATGGAGCTGGAGGAATCAGGTTCCCCAACTTCAGATTATACTACAAAGCTACAGTAATCAAGACAGTATGGTACTGGCACAAAAACAGAAATATAGATCAATGGAACAGGATAGAAAACCCAGAGATAAACCCATGCACCTATGGTCACCTAATCTATGACAAAGGAGGTAAGAATATACAGTGGAGAAGAAAGTCTCTTCAATAAGTGGTGCTGGGAAAACAGGACAGCTACATGTAAAAGAAAGCAATTAGAACACTCCCTTACACCATACACAAAAATAAACTCAAAATCTATTAAAGACCTACATGTAAGACCAGACATTATAAAACTCTTAGATGACAACATAGGCAGAACACTCTCTGACATAATTAGCATCAATATCTCTTTGATCCACCTCCTAGAGTAATAAAGATAAAAACAAAAATAAACCAGTGGGACCTAATGAAACTTAAAAGCTTTCGAACACCAAAGGAAACCATAAACACAACAAAAAGACAACTCTTAGATTGGGAGAAAATATTTGCAAATGAAGCAACTGACAAGGGATTAATCTCCAAAATATACAAACTGCTCATGCAGCTCAATATCAAAACAAACAACCCAAAAAAAAATGGGCAGAAGACCTATATAGCCATTTCTCCAAAGAAGATATACAGACTGCCAACAAACACATGAAAGAATGCTCAACATCATTAATCATTAGAGAAATGCAAGTCAAAACTACAATGAGGGCTTCCCTGGTGGCGCAGTGATTGAGAGTCCGCCTGCCGATGCAGGGGACACAGGTTCGTTCCCTGGTTCGGTAGGATCCCACACGCCGTGGAGCGGCTGGGCCCGTGAGCCATGGCCGCTGAGCCTGTGCGGCCGGAGCCTGTGCTCCACAACGGGAGAGGCCACAGCAGTGAGAGGCCCACGTACCGCAAAAAAAAAAAAAAAAAAAACTACAATGAGATATCATCTCACACCAGTCAGAATGGCCAACATCAAAAATTCTCAAACAATAAATGCTGAAGAGGTTGTGGGAAAAAAGGAACCCTCTTGCACTGTTGGTGGGAATGTAAATTGGTACAACCATTATGGAGAACAGTATGGAGGTCCTTAAAAAACAAAAATAGAACTATCATATGACCCAGCAATCCCACTACTGGGAATATGCCCTGAGAAAACCATAATTGAAAAAGACACATGCACCCCAATGTTCACTGCAGCACTATTTACAATAGCCAGGACATGGAAGCAACCTAAATATCCGTCGACAGATGAATGGATAAAGAAGATGTGGCACATATATAGACCATGGAATATTCTCAGCCATTAAAAGGAATGAAATCAGGTCATTTGTAGATACATGGATGGACCTAGAGTCTGTCATACAGAGTGAAGTAAGCCAGAAAGAGAAAAACAAATATCGTATATTAACCCATACATGTGGAATCTAGAAAAATAATACAGATGAACCTCTTTGCAGCGCAGGAACAGAAACACAGACCTAGAGAATGAACGTGTGGACACGGGGTAGGGAGGGAGGGCTGGGATGATTGGGGAGATTGGGATTGATGTATGTGCACTACCATGTGTAAAACAGATAGCTGGTGGGAACCTGCTGTGTAACTCAGAGAGCTCAGCTCAGTGCTCTGTGGTGACCTAGATGGGTGGGATGTGGGGGTGGGAGGGAGGTCCAAGAGGGAGAGGATATATGTATACATATAGCTGATTCACTTTGCTGTACACCTGAAAGTAACACAACGTTGTAAATCAACTATACTCCAATAAAAATTAAAAGAAAAATAAAGCCTATTCAAGTTAAATAATCCCCATGACTTAACATTAGCATTTTTTTCTTTGAAATTTACTTGATCATTCAATTTTTTTTTCAAATTTACTGATAAACATTAATGTGATGTATAAAATGTAGTTATGTTTAATCACCTCAATCTGTTAGCATACATCCTAATCATATTTGCATTTTATTAGACTTAAACACAGTCTTTCTTTTATCATCTACAGATTTGTATTTGTTTTTCATCTGATTACTGGACTTAACCTTAAATTTCCCTATTCACTTTCTTTGAATGGTTATACTTTAGTTGGAAGTTGAATTCATTAATTTTTAGACCTGTTTTCTTATTATTCAATATATTTAAAGCTTTGGATTCTCCAACATTGCTTTGATCCCATTCACTGGGTTCTGACAGGACACCTTTGGTTGTACAAGTTATGCTCTGCAGGGTAATGTACCATCTGGGTGCATGCTATTCACATCTCAGATGGTAACTTATATGAGAGTGTGTGAGGAAACACAGCTTTGGTTTCCCAGCAGAGTCCTGGAGAAGAGGAAAGCTTCCTCCTAAATAAACCCACAAGAACACAAATAGCTGGTGATGGGCACACAGACCTACCTACAGCCACATCTTGTCCTTACTGCTTTCTGGGTATCTCATGGGGTTTCTTTCCCAGTCAACTTATTTCTCAGAGCCCTTGATTCTCACCCTTGGCTCCCCTGGGAAGAGACTGATCAAACAGAGGAGTGTGCTATACAGAAGCAACTTCCCCAGGTTCACAACCAGGGCTCAGGACACTGATTCTCAAAGTTTATATTGTTTATTGTTTTTATTCTTAAAGAATAGCTCTTTGGGTAAATTTAAGCAGGAAGTTACTCATTGAATCCTAGAATCAGGGCCTCTCTGACACCTTCCATAGTCCTTTTTCTCTCATTTTCTTTTCAGACTGACACTGTTCATGGTCACCTAACACTGCAGAAATGGGGAGACCCCCTTCAGTTTTGCTCTTCCCAAGTTCAGTAATATATTAACATTGTGTGACATATAATAATGTCAAAAACATTGCTTTCAGGAACGAGTACCTTTTCTTATTTTGCATAAAGGCGCTTTTGGGCCAGTAGCATCCCTAGATTTTTTAATAAAAATTAGTTCAAATAGCCTATAATTTCAGCTTTGAAATTTTATAGATGAAAACCATTACATAAAACGATTATGTGTTCTTGTTGCCATTCTAATATGTATTTTTAATTTTAGAGGGTTTTTTTTGTATTATTACACATTTCCTTTTTTGTGAATGTCTTGGGCTTTTCTCTCTAGGGAGTAACAGGTGAATGGCTATGTATATATGTACACTGATTATAGTTCCTTGGCTACTGTAAAGAAGGAATCAGAGATGGGTGTGAGGCCAGGAAGTATCTATATTTCCTTTTGAATATATGGGAGGCTTGCTTCCTGGGTTTGAGTTCATTTGCTGAAGAGATCAAACATCACCTAGGGGAACTGCTTCATTTATCCAACAAGACCCCGCACTCTGGCAGTTTCCTCTGGCAAAATCTTCAGTCATCTCTCCTCGGGCTTCAGTCTTAGAACAAATACTGGGGTCAACGACCCTGAGGACTAGAAACTACAGTAGTTGTGACAGAATAATTTAATAACTGTACTGAAGACCTACATTCCATTCCTTTTTCCCAATTTGTTAGCACTTGATAGTATAGATATTCAAAAATTCTTCTGTGGAATCTGGATTTTCTATTGTCCTGATTTTCACCTGTATATCTTTAAAAGATGCCCAATATTTTTATACTTTTATATTGATCTGATTTCACCTGCTTTGTGTCTTAGATTAATTTCTCATTGTTTTCTTCCATTAATGACACATTTCCTGATTTGCATCATACTCTGTAAATAGTTCTATTTTATATCCTTTCAGTTGTTTCAGTTGGATTTGGTGAAGGAAGACAAGAAAACATACTCATTTACACATCATGAACTAGATTTCTGTTCTTCATTTGTAAGACATTTTAATGGAAGAGAAATTATTATAATTATACATAAAATTATGTATGTTGAACTATGATTATGCAAGTTATTCTGACAGTCATCAAAGGAATTTATGACAGACTTAAAGGTACTAACAATAGAAACATAGCTGTTAAAATTAATTTCAAATCTTTGATCATCAGCAATAGAACACACAGGGTGAAAGACCTATCTACAGGGTCAGTAGGGTGAGTAACTGTGTGGCAGAGTAATGCACTCAGAGTCTGGTGTGAAAATTACTCCATGCTTGGTTTTTCCATTTCCACTGAAGCAAACTCATCAGTTACATACATAACACTACATTCTCACTCACTGACAGTCCTTAACTTTTTGTTTTGTTTTTATATTTTTGTTCATTGGTTGATTAGTTGGTTCTTTGCTCATTGACCCATAGGAATGTTTAAAAGGATTTTGTTAGTGTGTATAATTCACTGCTCAAATGAGACATTTTGTGGTCATTGTGGAGCCATCCTGAAGGCAATGGTCACAAACACCTCTGCTTTCAAAGGTATATAATCATCAGGAGATGAGTATACTGGTAGAAGTAACATCTTGTATAGGGAAGGCTATTAATATGGACACTAAGGGTCAAGGGATTTCTCAGATGAGACAATGGACCTGGTAGTGTAAGGACTTCTGTTACCAGGCTACATGGAGGATGACAGTCATTTCTCAGCTGTGCATTGAGTTGTTGAAGAGCGTCAACCACAACCCGAGCCATCTTTTCCAGACATCCAAGAAGCCCATAGGAATGATGTGCAATACCTGATCACTCCCAAATATATACCTCAAACCCTAGCCTTTTCTCTGAAATCCAAAGTGTATATCCAAATTCCTACTCGATATCTCTTCTTGTATGTTTAACAGGCATCACAAACTCATCTGATCTGATCTTTCCCCAGAACTTACTCTATTCATATTGCTGCTCATTAGTTGAAGACTCCATTTTTTAATTTATTCTAACCTAACACCTTGAAGTCATCCTTGATTCTCTGTTTATCTGTCATTCTCATCCAGTTTATATGCAAACATTTTTGCCTGTAGCACCTAAAATCATGCCACTCTTTCAGTGGTATTGTTTCTTGCTTTACAGTTTACTTTTTCATGTTAATAAAGCCACACATTTATTTAGTGTTTTTGTCTAAGTCATGTGTGTTTGTGTGTGTGCGTTTGTATATGTATAGTTTCTACTTTTTGGTATATTTTACTTTCTACTTTTTGGTATTCTATTTGGAGAATGGCTCTTGTGCATTCTAATTCAAGCTTCATTTGCTTTTTTTGTTTTTAGTTTTTGATCATCATTTAAAAAATCATTTGACTGACATTTATTTATGTTTAATATAATTTGAAGAAATTACTTCTTTGTTAACAAAGAAGTTACTTTGTTAACAAAGAAGTAACAAACAAAGTTACTCTTTGTTTTCTTTGTGTCTCTTCTGGTTTTGTTCTTTCTTATTTATTGTCTTAAGTATTTTTTGAGACATTCACTTTTAACTTATTAATGTTTATTAATATTTTCTCAGTGCTTGCCTTAGTGGTTAGAATGGATACCCTACTTGTAGTCAACCTTAAATATGTACTTTTACTACTTCTAATAAAATGCAAAATTTTACACAACTTAACCTCTATTTACCACATACCATATTTTTCTATTGTCTTGATATATTTTAATTATGCATATATTTTAATCTCTTAAAGTTATGGTTTTAAAATTGTATATTCCTTAATATTTACTGACATAATATTTTCTGTTACTTTTCCTTCCTTCTTGTGTTGGTGTAATTCATTTAACATAATTTACTTTGCTTTACTTTAGCATTTCTTTTCATCCAGGACTCTGTCAGAAAAATGTCAGTTTTCATTTGCTAAATTAAAAAAAACCCAATTTCACTGTCTACAGAATTATAGGATGACAATTAGTTTATTTCAGCACTAAAAGGTGTCTTATTTTTGTTTTCATGCTTACATGGTTTCTTTTGAGAAATCAAAAGTTAGTTTCAACTGTTTCTTTACTAAGAAAGTGTATTTTTTTCATATGGCAGTTATTAATATTTTTTGTCTTTGATTTTCAGCAGTTTGCTAGGTTATATTTAGTGTGGTTTTTGTTGTACTTATCAAGCTTGGGCTTCATAGAGCCTTTTGAATGTGTAGATTGATCTCTTTCAACAGTTTTAGAAAATTCTCTGCTCAGGTATATTCTTTTATAACAAATTACATACACACTATACTTTTCCATCATGCTCCATTATGGTTTGACACATCTTTCTGTATTTATAAAGATGTTTCCCTATTTATGCTTTAATCCAGGTATTTTGTACTGATATAACTTCCACTTTACCAATTCTCCATTGTATGTACTCTGCTCTTTAATCCCATCTCTATAGTACTTAAGCTTAGTTATTTTATTTTTCACTTCTAGGACGTCCTTTTCTAATATATTCACGTTCTGTGGGGAAATTATTTTTGGTCTCCTTTCCTTAATATATTAATCATAGTTATTATCATAATGATGTTTGATACCTTTCATTGTCAGTATCAATTATGATTCAGTTTATACTGTTTTTCAATTTGGTTTTGTTATTTGATGCCGCTTCCTAGTCAAAATTCCAAGCCTGTCGTTGTGTGTGACTGCTGTCACAGGCTCTGGATATTCCTACAGAAGGGATGTAATAATTCCATCACATCACAGAGCCATGTGCTCTAAGATTCAGCTTTCTATCAATCTCCCATGCCCCTGCCACAAATAAGACAACAGGGTCTTAGAACATGGCTCATTTCATTGCACTTGCTTTTACTCTGAGAACTTGACACACTATGTCATGGCTGATTAGGTGATTTCCAATGTTTTAAATTGTTCTTTTTGTGTTTTATGCATTCTACATAGTTGTCTTAGGTGTGAAATTAAGTTTAAAAAATAAGATTATAAAGCTGCTACCCAGCCATGTTTTCATACACAAAAGTTGAAGTCACAGTGTATATGAATGTTTTCCTGATCTCATTTTGTTTTAATCACCTTTGTATTCTGAAGAACAACTACTTGTCAAAGAGTTCTCATACACTTATTAATCTTGAAACCATTGCATAGTCTCAAAGATGAGGACACTTTTTAGAAACGTGTCGCTTTCTCATTTTATGTATCATGTTTGTCAGTATAATACCTAGAAACTTATTTTAATGATTAAGACCTTGGGATCTTGAGTCAATTCAAAACAGTGCATGCAACTGGTCATACAATGTGGGTTATAAAATCACTCTACAAATAATTATACCTACATTCTTGGTTCATTGGAGGAGTATGAGATAATGTGCATAAATCCCTTGGTATTTTCCCTTAGGTATAATATGTCTCAATAAATAGTAGCTAACATCATTTTCATGTTGATAATGATTGTGTTAATAATCATTATTATTGTAAATAAACTTTGACTAAGTGAAAACTTTATCCTTTGAGAATACTTACCCTGCATGAGGCTCAATTTTACTTGTTTGTAAAATAGGAATAGTGATACAACTATACTGGGAATTTAGTGTGTCACTGACCATTTAATTTTTTACTCCTTCTGGTTATATTACTCATTTCCTTAAGCAATGAATGCACTTTGTGTCCAAACATACATCACTTCACAAAGAAACAGGAGCATTATAACTATTTACTTAGAATTTTACAAATAGTAAATCTATCAAAAGTGTGTATTTAAATTTCTGCATTTTATTAAAAATTTACCATATCAAGTATGCTCATTCAAAATCAAGTTATTTACTACCTCTTTAAAATTTAAAAGCATATCTAATATGTAATAGATACCTAAATAGAGAGAAGCATGATACAGTGTGTTTTGCGCTAAGGATTGGTAAAAGATCAGGTGTTTAATTCAAAGCTGATAATCACAGGTAAGCCTGGATGCTTATCTGAGATATATCAGAACTCTTCAGGTTTTATGATCACGTTGACAGCCACCTCCCTCCCCTGACATTTTGCTATTTCAGGAGAAGTCGCAGAATGTAATTTCTTAGAGCCAGGTAAACCTGAAGGGGCAAAGTTCCAAAAAATAAAATTTATGAAATAAATCTATTTGAATAAAATATTCATCAAGGGATCACTCTGAAGTAACATATTTTGAAGAAGCAGATATAACTTGCTTTGACCTTTCATGTACCATACAGAACAAGCATTTGCATTTACAACAATAAAATGCCTCATCCATGTTTGACAGAATAGCTTGAAAATGAAAAGAAACTTCAATTAAACATCTAAATCCCGAATGCTGACTCTAGGTTAATGTTAATAGACATTTTGCATTACATGTATTTTACTAATCTAAAAGAGTAGACAGATTTCTAACACACTGTCAATAACAGGAGGCAAAAATGACACCACCTGCTATTCAACTACGGAAGTTATAAAAATGAGGCTTTGTTTTTGTTTTGTTTTGTTTTCAAGGAAAGAGGATGTACAGTAGAAAACCTGAGGTGGTAGAGAAGGAGGAAGGGAGGGCACCAGAAACAACTTTTTATAGTTTTGTAGCTTTTCCCAGGCTGGTCTTTGTCCCACATTTTTACCTCACTTTTCTAATAATTCATAGGTGTACTGCTGTTGTTGATGTGAACCCTGAATTTCCGGAGGAAAATGATGACGCGAGAGAAGTTAGTGGGAGTGGACTAGTGGCTAAACATAAATGTGGCTTTTGCATTTCATTTTCCTACCAGCGTTTTATACTAATTTTTGCCCACATTTCAGTTTGGATGAAATCATTTGCTGTCCTTACATCCAGTAGGTAGATTTCTTTTTTGAGAAAAGAGAGCTTTATATTTTATGTAATTTTTTATAGAGATATAAAAGCTTTTACATTGTGTAAGTTTAAGGTGTACAATATGTTGATTTGATATATTTATATATTACAATATGATTATCACCATAGCATTAGCTAACACTTCTATACTATCACGTAATTACCATTTCTTTTTTGTAGTAAGAACATTTATGATCTAGTCTCTTAGCAATGTTGAAGTATATAATACAGTATTGTTGACTACAATCTCAAAGTTATCATTAGATCCCCAGAACTTATTCATCTTCTAGCTGCAAGTTTGTACCATTTTAATAACACCGTTCCAATTCCCCATACCCCAGCCCCTGGTAACCAGCATTCCACTCTCTTTTACAATGAATTTGGCTTTTTAAAATTTCATATATAAAAGATACATCACTGTATGTGTCTGACCTATTTCACTTAGCATAATGCCGTCAAGATCCATGCATTTTGTTGCAAATGGCAGGATTTACTTCTCTTTATGGCTGAATAATATTCCATGTCTTCTTTCTCCATTTATCAGCTGACACTTAGGTTGTTTCCATATCTTGGTTATTGTGAATACTTAAGCATAAATATGGGAGTGCAAATATCTTACTGATAACCTGTTTTCACTTCCTTTGGATGTATACCCAGAAGTGGAATTACTGGGTCATAGTGTATTTCTATTTTTACTTTTTTGAGAAATCTCCATACTGTTTTCCATAGTGGCTAAAGCAATTTACAGTCCCACCAACAATACATAAGGGTTTCCTCTTCTCCACAAAAGTCTTCTTGATGATTGCCATTCTAATAAGTCAGAGGTGATACCTTACTGTTGCTTTGATTTTCATTTCCCTGATGACTACATGCTTTTCATGTACTTCTTGTCCACTTGAATGGCTTCTTTGGAATTAATGTATATTCAGTTTTTTGACCCAATTTTAAATTGGGTTGATTTTTTGCTATTGAGTTGTATGAGTTCTTTGTATATTTTGGATGTTGACTCCTTATCATATACATCATTTGCAAATATTTTCTCTTATATCTTAGGTTGCTTGTTCATTTTGTTGACGGCTTCTTTTGCTGTGCAGAAGCTTTTAAATTTGATGCAGTCTCACTTGATATGTTTTCTTTTGTTGCTTATGCCTTTGGTGTCATATGCAAAAAGTCATTGCCAAGACCACCATTAAAGAGATTTTTTCCTGTTCTTCTGAGTTTTACAGTTTCAAGTCTTTAATTCATTTCAATTTGATTTTTGTGAGTGTGAGAAGGTGGTCTAGTTTCATTTTTCTGCATTTTCTGTGGTTATCCACCTCTCCCAATGCTCCTTAATAAAGAGACTACCCCTTCCCCATTATATATTCTTGCATCCTTTGTTGTAAATTAATTGACCATATATGCATGAGTTTATTTCTGGGCTGTATTCTGTTCCATTGCGCTATGTCTCTGCTTTTATGCCAATACAATGCTGCTTTGATTATAGTAGCTTTGTAATATACTTTAAACTCAGGGATTGTGACGCCTCCAGCTTTGTCCTTCTTTCTCAAGATGGCTTTGGCTTTTCAAGGTCTTTTGTGGTTCCATATAAATTCTAGGATTGTTTTCTCTATTTCTGTAAAAAAAAAAAAAAGTCTATGGAGTTTTCATAAGAACTGCATTGGATGGACATTTAAACAATATTAATTCTTCCAATCCATGAGCATGGAAAAATCTTTCCATTTATTTGTGTCATCTTCAATTTCTTTCATCAATATCTTATAGTTTTCAGTGCACAGTTCCTTTACCTCCTGAGTTAAATTTATTCCCAGGTATTTATTCTGTTTGATGAAATTATAAACAAATTGTTTTCTTAATTTCTCTTTCTGACAGTTTGTTATTATTGTATGGAAATGTAATTTTGTGTATTGAATTGTATCCTGCATCTGAATTTATTAGTTCTAATGGTTTTTTGATGGAGTCTATAGGGTTTTCTACATAAATATCATGTCATCTGCAATTAGAGACACGTGCTCTCTCTTTCCCCTGTGGAAGAGGTGGCAGCCAGCTAGTTCAGCCCCATATTCTATCAGCTTGGGGGTGATGCACTGCTTGCAAAGTTCCTCTTACCCTCTCCAATGTATAAAATCTCTGTTTGTTTTGGGGGGATTTTTTTTTTCTTTCTCCAATGAAGTTCTGGAATGTCTCCTCAGGAAACCTGGAATTCTACAAAGGCTTTCTTGTCTGTGGGTGTCTTCCCAAGTCAGTGATCTCCAGGTATCCCCATTGTGGTAGAGAGGGGCTGAGACCAGTTCACAGGCTCTTGCTGGTTCCACGGCCCATACTAAAGTCTGTCTGCATATTACCTGATGCACAGGTGGGTGAGATTCCTCTGGGGTCCCTTAGCATATGGTGCTAGATTCCACAACTTCCACAGAGACTCTTTTATCCATGATGGATGCCAAATTTTAGTTGCTAAAAGCAGGGATAAGATGGAGGGAAGTCTTATGTTGCCATGATGTTGATGTCACTCGAAGAGGACATTTTGACATGATAATTTTATATATAATTAATAATGGTCAGTTAGTACTCAAAGAAAACACTTTTGCTATTTTAAGTAACATGCATCTATGAAAAATATATAATACCACAGTTATAACTTTACTGCTTGTCAGATCTCTGAGTTTAGTATCTGTGTGGATCACACTGAAAGAAAGAAATTAACACAAAAAAATTGGATGAAAAAGAAAAATGAACATCCCTTCTCTCCCAGCTTTTAAAACTTAATTTAAAAACAAAATATGAAGTCAGAAAATATCCTAACTAATTGGATATGTGGGTTTGAAATAGCTTAAAAAGTTAGGCATGATGGCTTTGGGCCTAGTTTGATTATTTTGAAAAAAAAAGAGCAACTCAAAGAATTTAAGGTCTTAATATTGTATCAATTTTATACTTAAGCAAATGAATTTTCGAACAAAGTTTTATGTTATCAGGTTGGTTTTTGTTTGGTTTTAATATATAAAATTATTTTTCCCAATGTACTGAATTTCCCTTGAAGATATATTTTTGCCTGCATATCACTGCCTTATTAATAAATAGCAAATAGAAATGGAACATCAGCTTAAATAGACCTTATAATGGTTTGCTATTATTATAGAAATTCATAATAACTGGCAGCAGACTTAGCCACTTTGCTAAAATCATGTTTAATGTTAAAAGTAAGTTGTAGAATCTGAGAGGAAGAAACAACCAAACAAAAAACCTCCACTGATACATGCCAATGGAAAACCTGGTAAAGATGGTATCAATAATAAATCTGATAGTAAATGTAAACTTAATACAATTAAAATTTACTTATTTATGCTTAAAGCCTCATCCTATATATCTAGATAGCTCTACATTTAGGGAGATTGTGGATTATAGGTATAGTGAATAACATTTGCAAATTAGGTAGAAAGATACTCCTTTTTATTGATTCTAGTATGACCCAGTGTTTGAGTGTGTGTATATGTGTGTGTGTGTTTATATGCTGTTCATGCATATATTAAATGGGTGTGTGAAGTTGAGTGCAATGCCTTAGCTTTATCACATGAGAACAATCTGAATAATATTAAGAGTCAACTCAGGATTAAGCATTGACTTTTTTGGAAATTTGAAATCATTGTAAATGACCCAGGTAGAAATACCAATATAGGGATTAAAAATATATATATATTGCCTCACAGAACCATTGAAACTTACATAGCCTCCCTGAAGTTATCCATTGTTAAGTACATAAAATTTAGCTATTTTTATTCTAGTCTTTCAATGTAGTGTTCTTAATAAGAGTAACATTTCCCTAGTGGCATTCTTGGTGAATGAATAAATGAATGAATAAATGGGAAACTCTCCCACTGCCCTTTGCTTTGCCTATTTGGTGATGTCACAGTAAGGATTACATACTCACTACTTGCTTATTTATCTGATATTTACTTTTATCCTAAGCATCTTCTATTTAAAAGAGTAATTACTTTAAACATTGAGCAGAAGGATCCAACAAGATATCCTAGGATAAGAGACAGGGATTTTTTCAACCTTTCTCATGTAATGCATTCAGCTTCCTAGACTCAGTACCCTTAACTAGAAAATAAAATTTGTTGTATTATGTCTAGAGTACTATTATGTGCTATTTCTGTCATCTCTAAAAAATTTATGCAAACCTGCATCTTAAATTTATATCATAGAAAAGATTGTTAGAGCTGCCAAGAATGTATATAGTGTTCAGAGAGGAGTTACAATGCCCTAGAAATTCATGGTTCTGAGAAAAGGCACTGACCTAAACTCTATGCAGGATATCACCAGAAGGCTATTTATCCTTCTCCAATTACCATGATGGGGAAGAATCTATCAGAGTTAAAGACTGGTTCATTTCTGAGATTCATTTTAGAAGTTGAGTGGCAAAAATGATGGTTTTTCACAGTGATTTGGCTCTGCCCAAGGCTTGTTCTAACACTTCATAATTTTGTTTGATTGTTACATCATGGGCAGCTTTGCAATTATAAATTAATTTTTGTCAATGTAAACCTATTAGATAACAAAAATTTAACAAAAGATATGTAACACAACAATAATAATACAAATCTGTTTTATGATTTTTCCAAATATACTAAAGAAACTATCATTTAAGCTTTGTAATTAAAGGAAAGTCAATATGAATACTGCATATATTGTTTTCCTTTTAAATCTAAAAAATTATTAATTTCTTGTTTGAAGTTCACAGAAGGAACTCCAAAGAAGAATACAAAATTATTATATTTTGTTTATATTGCTGTTTTTGTTTGGTCTCATTTTTGTGTTTGGTTTTTCAGTAATATAGATTTCAATCTTCTTCCAATAACAGAATTAACTGCTCATGAAAATAAAGAAATCTGTATATCTTTAACTGCAATTTTCCCAACTTAAAAGTTAAACACTTAAATGAACATGGCTTATTTAAAGTAACATTTTTCATTTTGATAGAATACACCAAAAAAAGGCAAGTCAGAAGATTCAGGGGCAATGCTAAGCACCTTAAATATTCTCTGAAACTAAATAATAAACATCTTAACGAATATTAGGAAAAATTCTGCCAATTATTATTTATATAGCATTCATTTTCAAATATTTGGAAACAAAATACTATTTTTTTTTTTTTTTTTTTTTTTTGCGGTACGCGGGCCTCTCACTGTTGTGGCCTCTCCCGTTGCAGAGCACAGGCTCCGGACGCGCAGGCTCAGCGGCCATGGCTCACAGGGCCTAGCCGCTTCGCAGCATGTGGGATCTTCCCAGACTGGGGCACGAACCCGTGTCCCCTGCATCGGCAGGCGGACTTTCAACCACTGCGCCACCAGGGAAGCCCCGAAATACTATTTTTATCATGGTACTTCTTCCTGAATTTTTTTCTCATGCACCCAAAGAGAACTTAATATTTTCATCTTTCCTGTTGTAGAGAAGATTCCATTTCCAAGAGGAAATAGAACGTCAAGCCATCCTTTTCCCATGTCTTAGGCCCAATGCATAATGGTTCATTTCCAGGAATTTAAAAATATCACACATCCGGGCTTCCCTGGTGGAGCAGTGGTTGAGAGTCCGCCTGCCGACGCAGGGGACACGGGTTTGTGCCCCGGTCCGGGAAGATCCCACATGCTGCGGAGCGGCTGGGCCCGTGAGCCATGGCCGCTGAGCCTGCGTGTCCGGAGCCTGTGCTCCGCAACGGGAGAGGCCAAAACAGTGAGAGGCCCGCATACCGCAAAAAAAAAAAAAAAGTAAAAATATCACACATCCATACACATATAATCACTGAGTCATATAAGAATCAGGAGACAGAGTTATTCCACCTAATATTTTAAAAATATTTTACAATTTGTACAATCTCCCCCAAATATTGAACTGCTCAGATGTAAAAGATGAGTCTATAAAGGTTAAGAAAATTTTATTAGTTGATATTTGGTATCATTTTTTTGGTATGTCTTTAATTCCCTATCATAAAGAGTATAAAAGAGGAACTACTAAACTTTTAAAATAAGAATGCATTTTACCACCTCCACTCTAAGGCAAAATTATGGCTAATTTTCTCCCTGACCTTAAAAAGAAAATTGTCTATTTATTACACTTTCTTTAACTCTTATTATTTTTTCCCTCCGTTTAACCCTTGGGAAGTAAACAGGAATAAAACACCTATAACTTAACATGTTCACAATACAAATTTACATATATTACTATATTTGTCTTTTTTCCTCAAAGAGGTATTAGCATTTTACTCTGAAAACATCTGAACTGTTGATACATGTTTACTCTTATCAGTTAATAATTTAAAACTAAAACATTTATATGGTTGATGATTTACAATTTGCAAAACCCCTCCACAGATATTATTTTTAGGCTTTAATTTTGTTACTGGAAAAATACACATGAGTTTATCTCTTTAGAATATGGTAGCCAAATAGAACCTAAGGAACAAGTGGAACAGATAAAGGATATCATATGAAGAAGGTGATTTATAAGCTTACAATTTCATGTAGAGAGCTAAGAGTTCTCAGTACTGATATTTCTTTAGAAGCTTTTCCCCATAACAGAGATCTGCATGTTTTTTTCTGTATTAAGACTATAATATATTCTGAGAAACATGCTGCTGCAAGTAATTTACTATAGGGTGGAAAATATTTGATTTGCAAAATACAGTGACAAAAAAATGCAATTTATGTCTCTTTCTATTGTGATTTACCAAAATGTAGATTATCTTTATATTTTTAAAA
Source organism: Delphinapterus leucas (assembly GCF_059928025.1). Classification (NCBI taxonomy): domain Eukaryota; kingdom Metazoa; phylum Chordata; class Mammalia; order Artiodactyla; family Monodontidae; genus Delphinapterus; species Delphinapterus leucas. The sequence goes on along the minus strand of NC_143129.1, from coordinate 13,021,819 downwards.
ATTTTATTTTCAAATCACTCATAATTAAAGCACCAATCAAGTTCTGTCCCCACCAAACTGAGTCCTATTGCAAACTCAGAATTTTAAAAGATTTAATGTAAAAAAAAGTCAGCAGCCTAGAGGCCAGACTGTTCACTATAAATCTTTTAGAAAATGTGTTCCTCAACCTGTAAGCTCTCATCTGTTTCCCTGATGAGTTTATGTCTGAATTTCTGGAACTCTCAGTGGTACATAAACAGGTATTTAGGATTTAAGTTATTCTTAAGATATTAAATTTAACTATAGTAAAATTTCTATAAATGCATTAACAAAATGATTAAAATATTTGTGAGTAAAATATCTAAGACATATAAATAATATTTCCTTAGATTATGTTTCTGTTTGAAAAAAACTTTAAAATATATGTTCACTTCAGATAATTGAATAAATATGTATTCAATTAGATATAGACCATAATGTAGACTATTTGATCTGTTTTATGTAGAAAAATATTGAGAAATTATTATTTTTTGCCTGAATGGGCTGAAGGACTAGATCTTCGGTGTTAAGACACAAAGACTATTACTACAGTATTAAGCACTGTACCCTAATCACTTTCTTGCTTGTTGTCCTTGAAAATTACCCACAAGATGATACCAAGTGGCCTTCTCAGTAAAAAAGAGAAAATACATCACTCAGTTTTCTCAGAGTTTTCTATAGTTGTGAGGTTTATATTTAAGTTTAATCATGAGGATTAACTCATTGCTACATGGGAAGTTTCACTAAAAAGTAATCCTGAGACTCCAGAAAAGAAACTCCTATGTCTGTAGTGTGATGAGATGACAGAACCGAGCTTCTCCCTCATAACCAACCTGCTAAGTCAATGTTCAATGTGTACTTTGTTCTGCTTTGTTTTTACATCCTGAGTAAAGACCATAATTCAACAGCAATACAAATATAATTCAATATTTTCAAAAATGTATATAACTAATGAAGAGTCTGATTTTTATACAGAGCAAATAAATAATTTCAGAGGAAGATTAACAGGCCAGATCTTCGGATAAAGTACTAATTTCCAGCTCCATTAGTTTTGTTGCACCAGCTTTTGTGACCACCTGCCAGCTGTGATTCATGCTGAACCATAATAAGCTGAAGAATTCAAACCACACACACAAACACACACACACACACACACACAAAATCAAATGACTATAGAGAAAAATGAATTCAAAAATATTTAAAGGTTAGGTTTGGGTGAAGAGTGGAAATATTATAACATTTTATTTAGGGGAAATATATTTAGATCTTTGAAGAAGGAATGGGAGACTTTGGGGTTTAAGGAATGTCTTCGAAACATTCAATCAAGAAGGTACACTGAGCAGACAAGATAATCTCTGCCACCCCTCTCAAAAACCAGAACTTCTAAGTTATAATGTTTAAAAGTAGTCAAGGAGGCATCTCCAGCTACTAAATTTAGAAAGGAACATGAATCTGTACTTTGCCACTCTTTGCTTTTACCCTCTCTCCTAGAACAGTGACATGTATAAAGCAGTCAAGTAATAAATATTTGTGGATAAGTAAATTAATGAAGATACGCTGTTTGTCCATTGGTAAAATGGGGGTAGAGTTGAGAAACAGAACTAAATGGAACCTCAAGGTTTTTTTCTGCTCTGTATTCTTAAAAATTCAGTATTGTGTATTATACAATTTCCATAGCTATAAATAAAGTATGTTTATCAATTTGTTAGTATCTATGTGCCTACCTTAACATTTAACATAAAGTTTGAAGAAAGTGGGTATTTAATTAAATCCTACTGAAGTTATTATTCTCTTGGCTTATGTCCCTTACAAAATCTTAAGCAAAGCCCATCAACCTTCAAGAAAGGAAGATTTTTATCGTCATTTCACCCTTTGAATCTTAATGCTTGGTCATATTCCAGCATTAATTGCTTTATCTCCAGACTAATGAGCTAATTTGCATTTCTTACACAGAGTACCTGCTGTCTAAACATCCATATGAATCTGAAATTTAGTCATTCACCCATATATGTATCCTCATGCTTCCAAACATCTGGCTATTTAGAAACTGTAGGATGTTTGAAATAGCGTTCATGTGGAGTACTGTTCATAAACTTCTGAGGTCAAAGGACTGCTTGGCAGTAGATGATAGCTATCAGCCTACTCACTGGGGAAACTGCTTGTTCACACACTCACAAGATTTTGCATGTAGTTTCGGAGACTTAGATCATTTGAAGCCTGTCCATAATCTCAAGGCTAATTATCCCATATCTTGACGGTTACTGTTTTATAGTCAGTATTTTATGATGAATTATATTGACATTAGAAACATTTTATCTCCATATTGTCTTTAAGCCAATCTTTGCAAGTATTTACAAAGTGTTACATATTTAAGAATATCTTTGTGAAATTGTTTGCTTAATATCACCTCCTACATTAGTGTACTCCCTGAGGTCAGCTATTCTTAAATTGTTCATCAATTTACCATCAGCACCTAAGATGTTTTCTAGTCCCACAGAGAATTGTTGTTGAATTAACCAAGTATTTATAAGTGAGTCAAATTTTTTATGGTTGAAAATATTAGAAAACATTTCTACTACCGGAAGAAATTTTCTTTTCCTCTGTCTGTCTGTCTGTCTCTCCTTATTTGTTTTAAATCCGTATTTCCAAACTAGGCCATTAGCTATCCCAGGAGAAAGGCGAAATCATTCAAATCTCTTTGAGACTGCAAAGAAGAAACAAATGTACAGGTTTTAGAGGGTATAAATTTTCCCTAAGAAGTTGAGATTTAGGAATTCACATGCATCAGCTGCATCTTCTCCATGTATTAGATTAACTTCACGTACACAGACATCATCTACTTAGCTTACCAAGGTGACAGAAAAGCATCCTAATCCAAATCCAGGTAATTTAAGTATTTCTTAGCTTTGAAACAATGTATCACTTCTTCCTTCTTGATGTATTTCCTTCAGTAGATTTTTCTGGATCTCACATCTTATCTCACTGGTAGCTCCTTTGCTGCTCCCTCCTCTTATCCCCTGCATCAGAACTCAGTTCTTTTTCTTTATCTGCTCTTTATACTTATTCTTTGGGTAACCCCTTCCTGCCCAAGAGCTTTAAATAATTACTATATATGCAAACAAATCCAAAATGTGTATGTCTCTAACCCTCTTTCTCCCAAACCCATACATACATCTACATATAACAGAATACTTAAGATATTGGATGTAATATATTAAATATTAAACTTCTCTTCATCTTTCTTAATCTCATTCTTTCTTCCCAGCTGATGATAATACCACCAAGCCAAAACTATAAGATTCCTACAGGATTCTTTGTCTCATTCTTACCCCACATCTTAAACCCCATATTCAATCCATGGTGGAAATCCATGCTAACACCATGGTCCATACTCTACTCGAACAGCTGAAAAGAGCAGTTTCTGCTTTAGTACCTAAAACTTTCTCTTAATACTGAGGATGGAGTCATTCTTAAACAAAATATTTATAAATAACATGATGCCATTCCATTTCTCTAATCCTGCAGAACTGACTGCAAATGTCAAAAATCCTCACATGATCTGGCCTCCCATGCAGTGTCTGAAGTATTTTTTCTTACTTTTTCCTTAGTTTATTCTACTTCAGTCACAATGGTCTCCTTGTTGCGCAAAGATTCTGGACATTCTTCTGAGTTAAGGTCTTTATTTCATCTACTTGTAATCTACTTTTATCTCTTCTCTATCTCTCAAAGTTTTCACACAAATCTTGCCTTCTCAACAGCTGCCCTACTTAAAAATCCCCAATATTTGTCAAAACACTCCTTATCCTCTTTACTTTATCCTTTTTTCCTTTCTCCCCATAGCACCTTCACTTTCTAGCATACTAGATAATTTACTTACTTATAATATTTTAATTCAGTACCTAATATTCTTGCCTGAGTAGACCTTGAGAATATGTTCCTGACCTCTGATATACTACTTCAGAAAAATTTTGTCATCTGGGATGGTATCCAAGAAAGGAATTAAATCAACATGTACATAGTGTGTAGACATATCAAGCAGAATTAAAGGATAACTTGTTTTCATTGGAAAATTAAAAAATTACTCAGTTATAAGGATAATCACAAAAATGCTTCTAGATTGAGTTGTAAAAAATAAAAAGAATATAGTGATTTAAAAAAAAGTATGCTAGACAGAAAATAAGACTAGGAGGATATGAAGTTTTTAATTACCATGTTAATTTTACCAAGCTAAACTGAGTATTGGAAAGAGGCTTGCAATTGTCTGTTTACGTATAGTTATTCCCAAGATACACATATGCTTAAAGAAACAATTTTCCCACTAAATGATTGACTGCATTTGTTATACTGAAATGGAAACTGCAGGAGTAATACATAAGAAAAAATGAAGAACTTTTAAAAAGACTATCAATCTAAGGGTAAAAGTACCTTCTTTTTCTTTGAAATATGCCAAGGTAAAGTTGCCTAGTGGAAGAAATTGTTGGATAGTCAGCTACTTCATGACCATAATTATCCTATTTATTCTTAAATTATCCTTTACTGTAAAAACCTCCCAATAATTCCAAACAAAGGCCCTGTTTTCCACTAATAAATGGGTAGTAAAAGAAGAATAATAAAACACACATGCACACACACAAACGCACACATAACATTTTACTACCAATGATACTGGCTATTTATATTTAAAAAAATAAAAAAGATAAATTACTGCTATACAGATGTTTTTTAAAAAAATTTAAAAAATCATGGTCTAGTTCATGGAGGAAACTTAAAAGTCTTACAAAGAAAACAAAAAATTTGTTTTTAAAAGTAAAATTGCATATTTGTTTAAAGAATTCTCACAAATATTTATTTATTGTAATAAAGAATGGAAAACAGCATATTCCAAAGTAACATACTATTTTCATTAGGGTTTTATGCCAGCTTTCTCAGATCTTAAGGGATTTGTCTTTGTGAACCTGAAGGGATGATAAAAGGAGAATATTTTTAGCTATTTTAAGATGCTCCACAAGTGGTCTGTGAGTGGAAGGGATAGTATACAGTCTTTTGACATTTCACTGATTGCCAGTCTCTCTCCCTATTGCCAGTGTTCAGTGCACTCATTGGAAAAGATGGCTTCTATTGTGGGTTAAATTGTGTCCTCTAAGGAGATATGTGGGAATCCTAACCCCTGGTTCTGTGAATGTACCTAATTGTTTTTTGTTTTTCATTTTGTCCTTGTTGGTTATCTATTTTATATATAGTAGTGTGTATATGTTAATCTCAAACTCCTAACTTATCTCTCCTACCACCTTTCCCCTTTGATAAGCATAAATTTGTTTTCTATGTCTCTGAGTCCATTTCTGTCTTGTAGGTATGTTAATTTATATGTATTTTTTTTAAAGTCCACATATAAGCGATATCATATGATATTTGTCTTTCCCTGTCTAGCTTATCTCACTTGGTATGACTATCTCTAGGTCCATCCACGTTGCTACAAATGGCATTATTTCATTCTTTCTTATGGCTGAGTAATATTACACTGTATCTATGTACCACATCTTCCTTATCCAGTCATCTGTTGATGGACATTTAGGTTATTCCATGTCTTGGCTATTGTAAACAGCGCTGCAATGAACATTGGGTTACATGTATCTTTTTGAATTATAGTTTCCTCTGGATATATGCCCAGGAGTGGGGATGGAGGATCATATGGTAGCTTTTAGTTTTTTAAGGAACCTCCATAGTGCCTGTATCAATTTACATTCCCACCAAAAGTGCAATAGGGTTCCCTTTTCTCCACACACTCTCCAGCATTTAATGTTGGTAGATTTCTTGATGATGGCCATTCTGACCGGTGTGAGGTGATAACTCATGGTAGTTTTGATTTTCATTCCTCTAATAAATAGCAATGCTGAGCATCTTTTCATGTGCCTTTTGGCCATCTGTATGTCTTCTTTGGAGAAATGTCTTCTTAGATCTTCTGTCCATTTTTTGATTGGGTTGTTTTTTTGATATTGAGTTGCATGAGCTGTTTGTAAATTTTGGAGACTAATCCCTTGACAGTCGCATCATTTGCAAATTTTTTTTCCCATCTGTGTGCTGTCTTTTTATTTTGTTTATGTGTTTTTGTTGTTGCTGTTGTTGTGCAAAAGCTTTTAAGTTAAATTAGGTCCCATTTGATTATTTTTGTTTTTATTTCCATTACTCTAGGAGACAGATTGAAAAAGATTTTGCTGCAATTTATGTCAAAGAGTGTTCTGCCTGTGTTTTCTTCTAGGAGTATTATAGTATCAGGTTTTACATTTAGGTCTTTAATCCATTTTGAGTTTATTTTTGTGTATGGTATTAGAGAATTTTCTAATTTCATTCTTTTACATGTAGCTGTCCAGTTTTCCTGGCATCACTTATTGAAGAGACTGTCTTTTCTCCATTGTTGTGTCTTGCCTCCTTTGTCACAGATTAATTGACCATATGTGTGTGTGTTTATTTCTTGGTTTTCTATCCTGTTCCATTGGTCTATATTTCCGATTTTGTGCCAGTACCATACTGTTTTGATTACAATAGCTTTGTAGTATAGTCTGAAGACAGGGAGACTTATTCCTCCAGCTCTGTTTTTCTTTCTCAAGATTGCTTTGGCTATTTGGGGTCTTTTGTGTTTCCATGGAAACTTAAAAATTTTTTTTGTTCTAGTTGTGTGAAAAATGCCATTGGTAATTTGATAGGAATTTCATTGAATCTGTGGATTGCCTTGGGTAGTATAGTCATTTTGACAATATTGATTCTTTCAATCCAAGAACACAGTATCTTTCCATTTGTTTGTGTCATGAATGTAACCTATTTGAAAATGATCTCTGCAGAAATAAGTGAGATGTAAGTTAAGATGAGTTTATACAGACTAGGGTGAATCCTTAATACAATATGACTGGTTTCTTTGTAAGAAGGGAAGAAATCAAGAAATAGATGGAAAACACAGGGAAGGAGTCCATCTAATAACAGAGGCAGAGCTTGGAGTGATGTCTGTACAAGTCAAGGAATAGCAAGGATTTCTGGCAACACCAAAATCCAAGAGAAAGAAAGACATGGAACTGATTGTCCCCTAGGTTATTACTGCTAAAGTTTAAGCTGTGTGTCAGTGGTAAAATATGTGTATATTTTGCTTGAACTGATAACATTGGCTCCATGAAGACACACTGGGTCAGAACTATAGTTGTGCAGTTATGTACTGCATGAGGCACCACATTTAACACAGACATTTAATCACATTTAATCACAGACATTAATCACAGACATTACTGATTGTTTTATTTAGAATGATAATTTTCCAAATGAGTAAGTAAATGTCTTCAGGAATTGGTTCTTTTTGCTTGTTTTTTTTTCTTTAAAAATTTTGTTTTAATTTTCATAAGATTTTCTATGAGCTAGCAATATCCTTCAGACACTTGATGTGCTTAGACCCCTACATAAAAATAACTATATAAATATTTCTGATGTGCAAGTAGCTGATCCTTTCATATCTTCTCTAACTTCCATGATGTAAAAGTACTGTATCTGGATCTTTTGAATCCTTTCAACATTTAATTAGGGAAATTATGTAAGCTGTAAACTATGACTATTTAATTCTTTATGCCACAGGTGTGTTATGGTAAGGAAAACACAAAATAACTACATTTTCATGATGCTGTGCAAGGGTAACATAATGTAAGAATAAAAAGACTTATGAGAATTTTGTAGAATAACGTACAATTAGTAGAAAATGAATTTTTGGTATTTTTTTACAGGCATAATTATTTTCTTTGAACTGAATTATTGTCAAGAGAGCAAAATTTTAAAATGTAACAGTGAAAAGACTGAACACATTTTATTTTCTTAAGTTTTCTTAAAAATTGATGTAGTATCATCTCTGGCTTATGTCTTAATGAAGACCACATTTGTTAAATTTAAAAATTAAATAATTGTAATAATTTAGAAATATTGCTCCTTGTTATGCCTTTCCTAATTCAAAAGTTAAATTTTCTTTAATGATAGTAACAGAGGTAAATGCTAGAGTTACTAGAGTTATTAAACAGTAAGTCTTAAATATCAAGGTTAAAGAACAGGAAAGTTTATTGGATATTGCAAACAACAGTCTACATAGTGAGAAAATAAATCAGTCCTACCAATATATGACCATAATCCCGATACATTTTGCACTTTGGGGAGGGAGTAAGTTAAAATAAAACTAAAAGTCTTTCTTTATGTGACATTTGTTTTCTAAGCCAATTCAAATGTTCTTTATACTGGTTTATTTGACATTTTTTTGTTCTTTTGGATGCAATTAATTTGTAGGCATGCAGAGTACCTAGTTTAAACATTTGGTGTTTATATGAGAAATTTTCTGCTCCATAATATGTTGAAAAATGAGTCATTTGCCTACTAGCACACTGGAAGTATAGTTATAATTTTTTTACTCAAAGTCCATGATTTAATTTGTATTCTGCTCACTCTTTACACAGACTCCTGAATAAATTTTGAGAACATGAGAAAATGAAAACAATCTCCCCTTCACAGAGTTAAAGATGGTTAAATTTCTTAAGTGAAATAAAAAAGCTCATGAGTCTTTTTAAAAAAGATCTGCTGAAAGGAGGAGTGTCAAACTGGTGGAAAGTTAAAACAAATGAATGGACAGCAAGTATAGCTTTCTTGGGCAAAGGGAAAACATAAACATAGTGCATTTTGCACTGATGATCAGTGACTGAATGTTACATACATACTACATATTTTTTTTCAAAATCTATCATGCACACACAAAGACAATATTTTTCTTTCATAGTAAAAATAGTCAATGTTTGTTGAGAACTTAACTATACTTTTACATTTATCAAGTCAGTACTCTTCTTCCCCATAAGGCATAAGTGATTAAGTTGCCCAAGAGAAATTATGCTTAAGAGTGTATTTGTATGACAAACATTTTATAGTGTCACTTGCTATGCTATACTGCCTTTCAATACTGCAGAATGGTGCCATGTTCCTCAAAATCAAAGTAACAGACATTGAAAGAAAATAGAATACATATAATAGGATCTCTACATGTTATCTTAGCAATGGCATTAAAGCCTTTGATGTTATTAAACACACTGTTAGCATTAATAATAACTGAATGCTGATTATTTGCTAATATTAATTAAACTTTACTCCGTATGGTCAGATTAAATAGTAGGATCTAGCAAATATACATATACCACTCAGGTTTCTGAATTAACAATTAGTCATACCAATTTCTAAAAAAATCCTAATCAAGAAAAAAATAAAAGCACATTTCAAATTACTTTGGCTTTAAATAAATTCACTTAAAATTTTGAGAAATTTTTATAATGGCAAAATATAAGCATATCTTTAAAGTTTTTAGTGACTTTTATTTGCAAAACTATCTTAGACTCAGCTGTGAATGTAGACCTAGCCTTAAGACTGTAAGAAATTTTCTTACATGCATTTTCTTTATTTCTTTGCATACAAAATCAGTGATATTTATTGAACAACAGGTTTGAAATGGACATTAAAGTAGGGGCTAGAGATCCAGCAGGAAATGAAAGATACCGCTCTCATGGCAGAGAGTGAAATCCAGAATGCACAAAATTCATAAGTAAAATATTCAACATCATTCATGGCAGTAAATACTATGAAAAAGGATAAAGCAGATAAGAAAGAGTGTGTGTATGTGTATGTGTGTGTGTGTATGTATATGTGTATGTGCAGGTATATGTGCGTGTGGTGTTGGAGTGGGTAGTTGGAATTTTAAATAGAATGGTGGGAAAAACCTTACCAAGAATACTATACTGTTTTTTTGGTTTGTTTTTTTTTTCCGGTGGTGCGCAGGCCTCTCACTGTTGTGTCCTCTCCCGTTGAGGAGCACAGGCTCTGGACACGCAGGCTTAGCGGCCATGGCTCACGGGCCTAGCTGCTCCGCGGCATGTGGGATCTTCCCAGACCAGGGCACGAACCTGTGTCCCCTGCATCGGCAGGCGGACTCTCAACCACTGCGCCACCAGGGAAGCCCCGAAGAATACTATATTTTAATTTTTGCAAATATAGAATTTTGTATATTCAACACATGAAAAGTAGTTTTCCATGCTGCTTTATGTCTCTAAACCAAAAATATATTATTTGAGTTGTGGTCTAATATAATTTATTTATACTGTTTAATATTTTGAAAATTTAGGGAGATCTCCCTGTTCTTACTATCAGAAATCACATTAGAATTGCATTGCCTATCCTTTAAAAAATAATGAGTCTATTTTTTTTCTGTTTTCCTTTTTTAAATTTTATTTTATTTTTTTATATAGCAGGTTCTTATTAGTTATCTATTTTATACATATTAGTGTATATATGTAAACCCCAATTTCCCAATTCATCCCACCACCACCCCCCACTCCCGCTTTACCTCCTTGGTGTCCATATGTTGGTTCTCTACATCTGAGTCTCTATTTCTGCCTTGCAACTCAGTTCATCAGTACCATTTTTCTAGATTCCACATATATACATTAATATACAATGTTTTACTCTTTCTGACTTACTTCACTCTGTATGATAGTCTCTATGTCCATCCATGTCTCTACAAATGACCCAATTTTGTTCCTTTTTGTGGCTAATATTCCATTGTATATATGTATCACATCTTTATCCATTCATCTGTGAATGGACATTTAGGTTGCTTCCATGACCTGGCTATTGTAAACAGTGCTGCACTAAATACTGAGGTGCATGTGTCATTTTGAATTATGGCTTTCTCTGGGTATATGCCCAGGAGTGGTATTGCTGGGTCAATGGTTGCTATATTTTTAGTTTTTAAAGGAAACTCCAAACTGTTCTCCATAGCGGCTGTATCAATTTACATTCCCACCAACAGTGCAAAAGGGTTCCCTTTTCTCCACACCCTCTCCAGCATTTATTGTGGATTTTTTGATGATAGCCATTCTGACCAGTGTGAGGTGATATCTCATTGTGGTTTTGATTTGCATTTCTCTAATGATTAGTGATGTTGAGCAGCTTTTCATGTGCCTTTTTGTCATCTGTATGTCTTCTTTGGAGAAATGTCTATTTAGGTCATCTGCCCATTTTTGGATTGGGTTGTTTGTTTTTTAATATTGAGCTGCATGAGCTGTTTATATGTTTTGGAGTTTAATCCTTTGTCCATTGATTTGTTTGCAAATATTTTCTCTCATCCTGAGGCTTGTCTTTTTGTCTTGTTTAGAGTTTCTTTGCTGTGCAAAAGTTTTAAGTTTCATTAGTTCCCATTTGTTTATTTTTGTTTTTATTTCCATTACTCTAGGAGGTGGGTCAAAAAAGATCTCCCTGTGATATATGTCAAAGAGTGTTCTTCTTATGTTTTACTTTAAGAGTTTTACAGTGTCCAGTCGTACATTTAGGTCTTTAATCCATTTGGAGTTTATTTTTGTGTATGGTGTTAGGAAGTGTTCTAATTTCATTCTTTTACATGTAGCTGTCCAGTTTTCCCAGCACCACTTACTGAAGAGACTGTCTTTTCTCCATTGTATATCCTTGCCTCCTCTGTCACAGATTAGTTGACCATAGGCATGTGGGTTTATTTCTGGGCTTTCTATCCTGTTCCATTGATCTCTATTTCTGTGTTTGTGCCAGTACCATATTGTCTTGATTACTGTAGCTTTGTAGTATCGTCTGAAGTCAGGGAGTCTGATTCCTCCAGCTCCGTTTTTTTTTCCCCTCAAGATTGCTTTGGCTATTTGGGGTCTTCTGTGTCTCCATACAAATTTTAAGATTTTTTGTTCTAGTTCTGTAAAAAATGCCATTGGTAATTTGATAGAGATTGCATTGACTCTGTAGTTTGCTTTGGGTAGTATAGTTATTTGCACAATATTGATTTTTCCAATCCAAGAACATTGTATGTCTCTCCATCTGTTTGTATCATCTTTAATTTCTTTCATCGGTGTCTTATAGTTTTCTGCATACAGGTCTTTTGTCTCCCTAGGTAGGTTTATTCCTAGGTATTTTATTCTTTTTGTTGCAGTGGTAAACGGGAGTGTTTACTTAATTTCTCTATCAGATTTTTCATCATTAGTGTATAGGAATGCAGGAGATTTCTGTGCATTAGTTTTGTATCCTCAACTCTACCGAATTCATTGATTAGCTCTAGTGGTTTGCTGGTGGCATCTTTAGGATTCTCTATGTGTAGTATCATGTCATCTACAAACGGTGACAGTGTTACTTCTTCTTTTCCAATTTGTATTCCTTTTATTTCTTTTCCTTCTATGATTGCCATGGCTAGGGCTTCCAAAACTATGTTGAATAACTGTGGTGAGAGTGAACATCCTTGTCTTGTTCCTGATCTGGGAGGAAATGCTTTCAGATATTCACCATTGAGAATGTTTGCTGGGGTTCTTCACAGATGGCCTGTATTATGTTGAGGTAGGTTCCCTCTATGCGCACTTTCTGGAGAGTTTTTATGAGAAATGGGTGTCAAATTTTGTCAAAAGCTTTTTCTGCATCTATTGAGATGATCGTATGGTTTTTCTCCTTCAGTTTGTTAATATGGTGTATCACATTGATTGATTTGCATATATTGAAGAATCCTTGCATCCCTGGGATAAATCCCACTTTATCATGGTGTATGATCATTTTAATGAGTTGTTGGATTCTGTTTGCTAGTATTATGTTGAGGATTTTTACATCTATATTTATCAGTGATATTGGTCTGTAATTTTCTTTTTTTGTGATATCTCTGTCTGGTTTTGGTATCAGGGTGATTGTGGCTTCATAGAATGAATTTGGGAGTGTTCCTTCCTCCTCAATTTTTTGGAAGAGTCTGAGAAGGATGGGTGTTATCTCTTCTCTAAATTTTTGATAGAATTCACCTGTGAAGCCATTTGGTCCTGGGCTTTTGTTTGTTGGAAGATTTTTAATCACAGTTTCAGTTTCATTACTTGTGATATCTCTGTTCATATTTCCTATTTCTAAGAATTTGTTCATTTCTTCCAGGTTGCCCATTTTATTGACATAGAGTTGCTTGTAGTAGTCTCTTACGATGCTTTGTATTTCTGTGGTGTCTGTTGTAACTTCTCCTTTTTCATTTCTAATTTTATTGATTTGAGTCCTCTCCCTCTTTTTCTTGATGAGTCTGGCTAAAAGTTAATCAATTTTGTCTATCTTCTCAAAGAATCTGCTTTTAGTTTTATTGATCTTTGCTATTATTTTCTTTGTTTCTATTTCATTTATTTCTCCTCTGAACTTTATGATTTCTTTCCTTCTACTAAGTTTGGGTTTTGTTCTTCTTTCTCTAGTTTCTTTAGGTGTAAGGTTAGGTTGTTTCTTTGAGATTTTTCTTTTTTCTTGAGGTAGGTTTTTATTGCTATAAACTTCCCTCTTAGAACTGCTTTTGCTGGATCCCATAGGTTTTGGATTATCGTGTTTTCATTGTCATTTGTCTCTAGGTATTTTTTGATTTACTCTTTGATTTATTCAATGATCTCTTGGTTATTTAGTAACGTATTGTTTAGCCTCCACGTGTTTGTGTTTTTTACATTGTTTTCCCGGTAATTTATTTCTAATCTCATAGCATGGTGGTTGGAAAAGATGTTTGATATGATTTAAATTTCCTTAAATTTACCAAGGCTGAATTCGTGACCCAAGATTTGATCTATCCTGGAGAATGTTCCCTGTGCACTTGAGAAGAAAGTGTAATCTGCTATTTTCAGATGGAATCTCCTATAAATATCAATTAAGTCTGGCCTATCCTGTCATTTAAAGCTAGGGTGGCTCTTTCCTTTCCCATGTTAGGGAAGTTTTCAACTATAATCTCTTCAAATATTTTCTTGGGTCCTTTCTCTCTTCTCCTTCTGGGACCCTTATAATGTGAATGTTGGTGCCTTTAATGTTGTCCCAGGGGTCTCTTAGGCTGTCTTCATTTCTTTTCATTCTTTTCTCTTTATTCTGTTCCACAGCAGTGAATACCATCATTCTGTCTTCCAGGTCACATATCTATTCTTCTGCCTCACTTATTCTGCTATTGCTTCCTTCTAGTGTAGTTTTCATTTCAGTTATTGTATTGTTCATCTCTGTTTGTTCTTTAATTCTTCTAGATCTTTGTTAAACACTTCTTGCATCTTCTCGATCTTTGCCTCCATTCTTTTCCAAGGTGCTGGGTCATCTTCACTATCATTATTTTGAATTATTTTTCTGGAAGTTTGCCTATCTTCACTTCATTAATTGTTTTTCTGGGATTTTTTATCTTGTTCCTTCAGCCGGTATATAATTCTCTTCCTTTTTATTTTGTCTATATTTCTGTGAATGTGGTTTTTGTTCCACATGCTGCAGGACTGTAGTTCTTCTTGCTTCTGCTGTCTGCCCTCTGGTGCATGAGGCTATCTAAGAGGCTTGTGCAAGCTTCCTGATGGAGGGACTGGTGGTGGGTAGAGCTGGGTGTTGCTCTGGTGGGCAGAGGTCAATAAAACTTTAATCTACTTGTCTGCTAATGGGTGGGGCTGGGTTTCCTCCCTGTTGGTTGTTTGGTCTGAGGCGACCCATCACTGGAAGCTACAATTTCTTTGGTGGGGCTAATGGTGGACTCTGGGAGGGCTCATGCCACAGAGTACTTCCCGGAACTTATGCTGCCAGTGTCCTTGTCCCTGCTGTGAGCCACAGCCACCCCCTGCCTCTGCAGGAGACCCTCCAACACTAGGAGGTAGGTCTGGTTCAGTCTCCTATGGGGTCACAGCTCCTTCACCCTGGGTCCTGATGTGCAAACTACTTTGTGTGTGCCCTCCAAGAGTGGAGTCTCTGTTTCCCCCAGTCCTGTCAAAGTCCTGCAATCAAATCCGGCTAGCCTTCAATGTCTGATTCTCTGGGAATTCCTCCTCCCATTGCTGGACTCCCAGTTTGAGAAGCCGGACATGGGGCTCAGAACCTTCACTCCAGTGGATAGACTTGTGTGATATAATTGTTCTCCAGTTTGTCAGCCACACACCCAGTGGTTATGGTATTTGATTTTATTGTGATTGTGCCCCTCCTACCATCTCATTGTGGCTTTCCCTTTGTCTTTGGATGTGGGGTACCTTTTTTGGCCAGTTCCAACGTTTTCCTGTCGAAGATTGTTCAGCAGTTAGTTGTGATTCTAGTGCTCTCACAAGATGGAGTGAGCACACATCCTTGTACTCCACCACCTTGAAACAATCCTATCAATAATGAGAGTTTCTTAGAAAAAAATTACTAGGTCAAAGATCCAAAAATTCAAGAAAACTTCAATTACTGAAATGATTCATCATGTTGATCTTCAAAAGAGCTGTCCAATTTACAGTAACTAATTTACTGACAAGGTATAAATTTTATTTCAAAATATCCTCAACTATATTCAGTAGTGATTTTACTACTACTAGAAAATATTGAAACAGTACCTATTTTAGTATGTAGTTTTTAATAGAAAGCTTGAACTGTTTTCTTTTTTGTTATGTGTATTTTCTTACATATAATTCTAATTTTGCATTATGATAAACTCTTTTTATTTTTAGATAAATATTGTTTTCAATTTTTAAATATTGTAATTAAAATCGTGCTATTTTAAAGACACCAACCCTTTTATATATCTGAAAAAAGTATTTCTCTTAAGAAAAGGAGAGGGGGGGCTTCCCTGGTGGTGCAGTGGTTGACAGTCTGCCTGCCGATGCAGGGGACACGGGTTCGTGCCCCGGTCTGGGAAGATCCCACATGCCGCGGAGCGGCTGGGCCCATGAGCCATGGCTGCTGAGCCTGCGCGTCCGGAGCCTGTGCTCTGCAATGGGAGAGACCACAACAGTGAGAGGCCCGTGTACCACAAAAAAAAAAAAAAAAAAGAAGAGAGGGTAATTTTAAATTATACAGCATTTTAATTTTAGAATTTCTTGTCACTAGTCATCTCCTTTACAGTTTTTTCCATCATTTAGAAAAATAGAAACAACTTTCATCTTCAGAGCTCTCTTAGGTAACTGGATTTCCCTGACTGGGTTTTCTTTGTGTTATCACAATTGGTTGTTGTTTACATTTAATTTCTCTGAAAGTCTGAAATAATGTAGAAGATTAGGGATTTTATTTCTTACAGTTGCTAAGCAGAATTCATAGCAGCATTTTGTGGTGATACATGAGTTTTTAGCAAATAACACTAATTTCATTTTTGACTTTGATATTTATCACTAAAATACGATGCCATAATGATCAGAAAATGGGTTCAGGACATAATCACTAAAGTTATTTGAGCAAATGTCCTGCAGTTTTTAGTATTCTTAGTAATTTGTCCTTCTCTTCAACTTTATTATTTCATATCTGATCACTGAGTTCTTTTTGACAATAATTCTCGATTTCATTCCCCTGCCTAGATTTGTCTTATGCATCAATTATGTGCCATTAATTTCCTTATGAAGTCTTAATTTTAAATGTGTTTGCTATCTAACTGAAATGATAGCTTTTCAGCATGCCATCACAGATATATATATACATATATATATATATACAAATTTAATATTGCCTCGAGGATTTTAATTCAATAACTTTGTTGATTTATTTCCCTAAAATACTTTTAGAATATCGTATTGTTATGCATTATTCCTTTATCTGTATATAAAAAATCATGAGCATGAAACACACTTAAGTCAATTAATTACATCTTTATGTTTAATAGCTTATGCTCAAATAAGTTCTCAAACATGTTGATGATAAAAATATCATCTCTCATTTAAAGGGGTTTATATGGAGATTGAGAATGAAAATAATCTCTAAAGACTTTGAAAAGCCTATGTTAAATTATAATCACAATATAAGGTGAGTTACTTTGTGAATGTCACAATTACTTGATCAGCATTTTTCTCAAACAAGAGTAACCTTTAAACTACAACTGACCTGTTATACACTCACATACAGTTATTCCCTTTTAATCTACTTGGTATTACCTGTCTCTTTATCAGTCTAAGCCTAGAAACTATCACACACAACCTCTGGCCTCTATCTAGTATTATATAAGAGAATCTAAGTAGTAACCAGATTTTGATTCATCCTCCACTATGTTCTTTATCTAACCTGGGTATGTGAGTATACCTGTGGCAAGAATTAGAAGACTGAAACTTTACATTTTCTTCTTAAAACTCTCTCAAAATAAAGGTGTATTTCCAAAAAAAGAAGAAAAGAACAAAACAAAAAACCTCTGCATTAATTTCTTGTTTATTGTCACCTTGATGCAAGTTAACACAGTGAGATCATCTGTCAGCGGAGACCAGGATTAGAGGAAATGGTAGCTGTAATTGGTAAATCAGAAGAAGGAAAGTATAAATGAGGACATATTTCAGCAAAGATCAAAGAACTCCTTTTAAAAGAGCAAGGCTCTGTTGATGGACACTTAGGTTGCTTCCATGCCCTGGCTATTGAACATTTTGGTACGTGACTCTTTTTGAATTATGGTTTTCTCAGGGTATATGCCCACTAGTGGGATTGCTGGGTCATATGGTAGTTCTATTTGTAGTTATTTAAGGAAAGTCCACACTGTTCTCCATAGTGGCTATATCAATTTACATTCCCACCAACAGTGCAAGAGGGTTCCCTTTTCTCCACACCCTCTTCAGCATTTATTGTTTGTAGATTTTTTGATGATGGCCATTCTGACTGGTGTGATGATATCTCATTGTAGTTTTGATTTGCATTTCTCTAATGATTAATGATGTTGAGCATTTCTGTTTGTTGGCAATCTGTATAACTTCTTTGGAGAAATGTCTATTTAGGTCAGATGAATGGATAAAGAAGATATGGCACATATATACAATGGAATATTACTCAGCCCTAAAAAGAAATGAAATTGAGTTATTTATAGTGAGGTGGATGGACCTAGGGTCTGTCATACAGAGTGAAGTAAGTCAGAAAGAGAAAAACAAATACTGTATGCTAACACATATACATGGAATCGAAAAAAAAAATGGTCACGAAGAACCTAGGGGCATGACGGGAATAAAGACACAGACCTACTAGAGAATGGACTTGAGGATATGGGGAGGCAGAAGGGTAAGCTGGGCTAAAGTGAGAGAGTGGCATGGACATATATACACTACCAAATGTAAAATAGATAGCTAGTGGGAAGCAGTCGCATAGCACAGGGAGATCAGCTCGGTGCTTTGTGACCACCTAGAGGGGTGGGATAGGGAGAGTGTGAGGGAGGGAGACACAAGAGGGAAGAGATATGGGGACATATGTGTATGTATAACTGATTCACTTTGTTATAAAGCAGAAACTAACACACCATTGTAAAGAAATTATACTCCAATAAAGATGTTTAAAAAAAAAAAAAAGAGCAAGCCTCAGTGAAGGTTAATGAAGATTGAGAGGACAAAGGTGGCCCCCTCAGAATAAGTGAGATTATTGCAGGGTCGTAAAATGTAGATATCTTTGACTGAAGTTTAATGGAAACTACTGATTAATTTAATAACAGAACTTTACCGGGATGAAGAGTGGCCCCCGCTCACCACAACTAGAGAAAGCCCTCGCACAGAAACGAAGACCCAACACAGCCAAAACTAAATAAAATTTTTTAAAAAACCAGAACTTATTGTTAGCTGAGATGTTCTTTAAAATTTGATACCTATAAACTTCTGATTATGTCAATTCAAACTTGTGTCTCTCTTTCTTGAGCTTTCTCACCCTGGGTGACAAAGAAGGAGGCTATTTGAGTTTGAGGATCATACAACCTCATTTTCCAGAACAGTTTAAATTTAAAATTATCTTTCTTCTATTTTCATAAACATAATTAAGGAAGTTTTAAAACATTCTTAAATGTGTCAGTGATTCATGGTAGATGGAAATTCAGTCACAAATGGATTCTTTTCCTTCCAGTTTCATGACGAGTTCTTTTGTGTAGCTGCTGTCTGTTTACAAGTTGTAGAGGGGGCTATGTAACTTACTTCTATGCCTAAAATGTTTTAACCCGTATGTATCTTTAGAAAGTTGTATAAGCATTGGTGAAGATAAGCAGTGAAACAGAAGATCGGTTCAGGTAAACATGAAAAGGATTTGTATGTTGCAATAAAGTTTTCACTGCCCTAAGTTGATATGTTTATATCAGTGAAGATCTACATATTCTAAAAGGCACCATTACTTTATCAGTGAAAATACAGGGCCTTAGATTCCTGACAGATCTGGTAGCAAACTTCAGCATCTTCACTTGACAATTTGTGTTCCTAGTCGATTGCAGTAAATTTTTGAGACTACCCTACTAATTTGTAAAATAGGGTTATTGATGTCTCCTGAACAGGGTATTAATGTGGTGTCATATTAATACGATATTGATAGTGTACTGTAGATGCTCAATTGATGAGAGGAATTAATGTTACTATTTTGAGAAAAATGGAGTCGATGGCATTTAAAAACCTGTTTTTGTTTGTTTTCATTCATATGTAAAATTTAGCGTTATTAAGATAGTATTCTAACTCATTAGGATAGAGTAATATAATTAGAGAGATTGAAATATAGAAATAAGCAAATGACTAAGAGATCATGAAGAAGAGATTAGATGAATTCGGGCCTAGAATCTGAGCATTTAAGCCAGATCTTTAAAGATGAGCAAATCATATTTGGTTTGGAATGGTAACAACTAGACTTTTTAATATGACCAGGGACAATATGATAGTTCTAGACGTATTCAACATAATGCCCTTTATGGACTTATAAAATCCTACATTTCACAATATACATACATCAATGTGATTTATATTACAAATGCCCAGAGAAACAAACAAAATACTCTTGCTTCAAAAATATTTATATTTGGGGCTTCCCTGGTGGCTCAGTGGTTGAGAGTACGCCTGCCAATGCAGGGGACGCGGGTTCATGCCCCAGTCTGGGAAGATCCCGCGTGCCGCGGAGCGGCTGGGCCTGTGAGCCATGGCCGCTGGGCCTGCGCGTCCGGAGCCTGTGCTCCGCAATGGGAGAGGCCACAACAGTGAGAGGCCCGCGTACCACAAAAAAAAAAAAAAAAAAAAAAATTTATATCTGTTAAATTTTTCCCATGACATTTAGTGACTTTAACCATGTAAATAAATTCCTGTATCCTATTAATGCTGGTAAACACAAATGAAAAGAGAGAGATTAGTGCATTTAGTTGATGTGTGTTTCTGTGCTTATGTACCATTGTTAGGTACCATTAATGACCTGTGAAACTCATGAGCATTATTTTCTACTTCAAGTTATATATATATATATATATCATTTTGTCTGGAGGCTTTTTAAAAAAATTTTTCCCAATAAGCAAGAGTCTTTGCAAACTAAGAGCCTTCAAAATGACCGGAGGGTCAAAGAACGTAACCCCTAACAGGTCATGTGGTGCAACTATGATTTTCTCTTACAGGTGGCATTTAAACTATTATATTCCAATGACAAGAACCTCGTCAGAAACAGAGGAAAATGGCATAACGTAATCTATTTCTGTGACCAGGATTTCGGCTCTAGAATGTGAAATAGTACATTTCTTCAATCTTAACTTACAATAAAATATGGTTTTGTTTGTGATAATAAAACAAACTACATAGCAATAGTTGTTAAGGTTTTGGGAACACAGTTTATAGACTTATGCCTAGCAGGTAATAATCTTTTTTATACAACCTGTTGTAATAAACTGGTAGATTCAATGGGGGTTAAGTATAAACAAGCCAATATTTAATGAAATTTGATTCATAACATACGTGTACTATTTCAAATGGCTATCTCATTACTAGGTAGTTAAAATTAATTACAATTATACATTAATGTTTAGAATTATCTTAAAGGTTTGCTAGGCAGTACATTTACATATATGCCTGGAATTGGCATTTAAACAGGCATAACAATTTAATTCATTAACAGATTTTTAAGAATAAACCTTTTTGTCAAATATTACTCATATAAAATCTGAACAGACATAATGGGGACATATTTTGTAATTGAGAGAAAGAAAAGGAAACACAGCTGAGATTAGCAATTCTCACAGCCTTTCAAAAAAAATGAGGAGGAGAAAATTTTGTCTTTCTGATAATAAGTAACTAATTGACAAAAAAACCATCCAGAGGTGTAGTATTTTATGGCAACTGAATGTCATTTTTGTTTGTGTCTGCTGATCGCTGTGTAAATTAAGTCCTATGTTGATCACCAAATACAGAAGAATATATGAAGACACATTGTTAAAAGCCCCAAACTCTCTTTAAATCATTTAAATATTGTTACTCCTTTGAAGGCTGTTATATGCATTACTTTTTTAAACAGGAAATGTGTGTGTGTGTGTGTGTGTGTGTGAAAGAGAGAGATTAATTACAGTAAATAGCATTGGTAGTATTGTCCTAATTCACCTCTTTCTGTTTCCATGTCCTATAGCACGAGATGTCCTATACCTTCCACTAGAGACTGGATTTACTTCCCACCTCTTGACTTTGAACTCACTCCTCTGACTTGCTTTATCCACCAGGATATTAGCACACGTAACACAAGCATGTTTGTTCGGTAGACTTTCTCTTTTAGGTTTCTGTTCTTTCTATGAGAATATAAAGGTCACTTCAAGAAGAACAAGAATCATAAGAACCAAACTTGAATCCAAAACTAACCTACATCTCCCAAACACAAGCCAAACGAGATATGTGAGCAAGACAGACAAAAGTGGATTTTTTTGTTTGTTTTTGGCTACAGAGACTTACTATGAAGTATTATTGTGGCTCTGGCTTACAACTCTGTTGTTTAGGTTCTGGTCATGCCCCAAGCCTTTGGTTCTGCGGCGGGTGGGGGTGGGGTGGGGTGGGGTGGCGCGGAGAGAAACTTTGGTTCCAGGTGTCCTTCAATGTAAAATTGCCTCCTTTGCTCATGCTTCAGCTGCAGGACTTGAGGTTTTGTTCTGTTGTCTCCGGAAAACGACTCATTATCTTGTTAGAAAGAGGAGAGGGCCAGTTTGGAGCTGGTTCTGAGGTTAGGTTACAGGTCCATCCATGTTATTGCATGTATCATGTTTCATTACTGCCAAATAATATTCCATTGTTTGCTGGTCCTTTCAATAGTTGATGGACATTTGAGTTCTTTGAACATTTTTTCTATTAAAAATAATGCTGCTATAAATATTAGTCTATACAAGATTTTGTGTGGGCATATGTTTTTATTTCTCTTAGGTATATACCTGGGAATGGAACTGCTGGATCATGTGGCAACTCTATGTCTAACCTTTGGAGAAACTGTCAGACTGTCAAAGCTGTTGCCTCATTTTACAGTCCATCAGCATTGTATGAAGGTTCACGTTTCTCCACTTGGTTGACCATCCTACTGACTGTAAAGTGGTATTTTGGTATGGTTTTAATATGCATTTCCCTATGGGATGGTGATGTTTAATTGAATATCTTTTCATGTTTCTATTGGTCATTTCCACATCTTATAGAAATCTTTACTAAGATATTTTGCTGATGTTTTATTTGGGTTGTCTTTTATTATTGAGTTGTAAGAATTTTTATGCAATCTGGACACAGGTTCCTCTTTAGATACATGACTTGAAAATTGTTTCACCCATGCTCTGAGCTGCTTTACAATATCTTGTTGATGTCATTTGAAGAACAAAGTTGTTTTGTTTTTTTTGGTGAAGTCCATTATATCTCTTTTTGTCTTTTGCAGCTTGTGTTTTTTTTTTTTTAAGTATAATCACTTTACAAAGTTGTGTTAGTTTCTGCTGTACAATGAAGTGAATCATCTATATGTATATATATTCCCTCCCTCTTGGACCTCCTTCCCATGCCCTCCATCCCCCCCCCATCTAGGTCATCACAGAGCACCAAGCTGAGCTTCCTGTGCTTTATAGCAGGTTCCCACTAGCTATCTATTTTACACATGGTAGTGTATATGTCTATCCTAATCTCCAAACTCAACCTACCCTCCCCTTTCTGCCCCCCTGCACTGTGTCCACATGTCTGTTCTCTACATCTGTGTCTCTGTTCCTGCCCTGGAAATAGGTTCATCTGTACCATTTTTCTAGATTCCACATATATGATATTTGTTTTTCTCTTTCTGACTTAGTTCACTCTGTATGACAGACTCTAGGTCCATCCACATCACTACAAATGATCTGATTTCTTTCCTTTTTATGGCTAATATTCCATTGTATATATATACCACATCTTCTTTATCCATTCATCTGTTGTTGGTGTCACACATGAAAGGCCTTTTTCTAGCCAAGTCCAGGAAGAGATACTCTGATATACAGGCATACTTCATTTTATTGCCTTTTGCAGACACAGTGTTTTCTACAAACTGCAGGTTTGTGGCTACCCTGTGTCAAGCAAGTCTACAGGCACCATTTTTCCAACAGCTTATTTTTTAATAAAGGTAAGTACATTGTTTTTTCAGACATAACCCTATTGTACACTTAAAAGACTATAGTGTAAACATAACTATTATATGCACTGGGAAACCAAAAATTGTGTGTGATACACTTTATTGCAGTATTTGCTTTGTTGTGGTGGTCTGAAACCGAACCTGCAATGTCTCTGAGTTCTGCCTGTATTCTCTGAAGTCATACAGTTTTAGCTCTTATATGTTGTTATTTTTCTCTTCTTGTTCTTTTGGCAATGTGACAATGTACTTATGAAGGAAAGTTTATAAAATAAGTCCTACTATATGGAGATATAATCTCCCCTGCTTTGTTTATTTTCCTGATTTTTTTCTGCTGTTGTTGGTTGATTATTTATTTTCTGTGAAACATTTTAAATCAGTTTGATGAAGAACTCTTATAGGATTTTTATTTGAGATTGCAAAATTAGAGATAAATTTGTGAGAAATTAGCATATTTAAATTACTTAGTTTTTTTAATCAATGATAATAGGCTATGGACTTTTCACCACCATTGACTTCTCTAAACAATGACTATACAACCTCTGTTAGATTCTTGCACATCTTTTCAAATATTTAGTCATAAATAATGTATATTTTTGATGCTATTGTAAATGTCATTTGTCCTTTTAAGACATTTTCTAATTGTTCGATACTAAAATACAGTTTTTTAATATTGAACACGTAGCCATAAACTTACCAAATTCACTTATTTATGTTAATAATTTTCCTGCAGGTTTCGTTGTATTTTCTATATACACAAACATCTCAAACTAAAATATGGGCACTTATTTTTTTCTTTCTAATCATTATTCATTTTCTTTCTTTTTCTACACTAATTTTGTGAGCTAGATCCTCAAGTACGATGATGAATGGAAACAGTGAGAGTGACCTTTCTTGTTTCTAATATCAATATTTTGCAATTCTGTAGAGATTGGCAGAAAATCTTAAGTAATTAAGTTCCATTCTCTTCTAAATGAGCGTTGAGTTTTTCAAATACTTATTACAGTGATAAGATCACATGATATTTCTACCTCATTCTTCTAATGGAGTGAATTGTACTTTATGGTTATAAAATGCTAAAACAAATTAAAAGAAAACATCATTTGTTCATGAGGTATCGTCCTTAATGCTTGATTTAATTTGTTAACTGTTTTAAGATATTTGCATGTAAGTTTATGAGATCAGCCTATAATTATTCTTTCTTATAGTGCACTTGCCTGACCCACTTGAAGCATATAATTGCCATTTCTTATAACAGTGAAGAGTGTGAAAATGAATATGTTTAAAACATATATTTTAGGGTAGGAGTAGATGAGAAGTCTGTTTGGGGGCTTGTTTGGGGGCTTGTTAAGTCAAGTACTCTTATTACTCATCCAAGGGGAGGTGACAAGTAGGAAATTGGATATATAAGTCTCAAGTTCAGACTTGGTGTGAGCATCAGTATTTGAAATTGGGACTATTTGGGATTTGTAGGCATTTATGGTATTTAAAGGCAGGACACTCCATTCACAAACCACTATTAAAGGAAAGAAGAAATTTAAGGACACATCCTTAATAAGATGACATGTAAAGTTCAATGAAAGGAAGAGGAACTATAAAAAGAATTGCCAGTATGATAGGGAAAACCCAAAGGAGGATGGAGACCTCAAAGTCAAGGAAAGAAATTGCCAGATGCTGCTGAAAGGCTCATGTAGATGAGGTCTGAATTGACCTAGGAACTGGGAGCATCCTGGTCAGCAGTAACTTTGAAGAAAATTGTTGAATTCTAGTTATGGGAAATAGAACAGAAAATATAATTAGATTTCAGTTGAGATGTTTGAAATGGAGAAACTGAAGTAATTAGTAAAGAAATCCTTTGAGGAGCTTTGCTGTAAAGATAAGGAGATAAACGATGATATATCTGAAGGAAGATCTGAAAATAATAAAAGCTTTGTTGTGATTTGCTTTACTTTACATATCTGTATTTGTATATCAATGAGTCAGTATGGAGGGAAAATTGTAAGATTAGTGACAGAAGGGGGGCAACTGTTGGTTTGATGTCCCTGAGTGCTGAAGAGTAGATGGAAATGGGGTTATTAAAATGTCAAGTTAACATAGTATTCAACTCATCCCTAAATTCTGTATTAACTGAGCTATGTTTGATATTCTACGCTAAATTCAAGCAAAAGGGACCACAAACATATCTCTATAATTTCTATTTCTGGGACTTCCTCGTGGTCCAGTGGTGAAGAACCCGCCTTCCAATGCAGGGGACAGGGGTTCGATCCTGGGTCAGGAACAAATATCCCACGTGCCACATGGCAACTAAGCCCGCACACCACAACTCCTGAGCTCTCCGGCCTCAATAGGAGAGCCTGCATGCCGCAAACTACAGAGCCCATGTACCCTGGAGCCTGTGCACCACAACTAGAGAGAGAAAACCCGCATGCCACAACTAGAGAGAAGCCCGTGTGCCACAACGAAGATCCCGCATGTGGCAACTAAGACCTGACACAGCCAAAATAAATAAATAATAAAATAAAATAAACATAAAAACAAATTTCTGTTTCTGCTGAGGTCATTGATTATGCTGTGTTTCAAACTTTTCTATATGCAACTGCAAGTAAGATACTTATCTCAGGATTTATTGTAGAAGAAATGTTTCCTTTGAAAAATTTGTTCCCCTTTTCCTTGTAAATTCTTATTCTCAAAAAGAGAAATTTTTATAGGTAACTATATATTCTTCTCCTAATACCATGTTCTCCTTTTACTTTTAAAAATCTCCTGTGTATATATGTATTTTATTTTTAATAAGTTAAATTAGGCAGGAATATACTTTTTAAATAAATGGAAGCAGCATGATTAAATAACATGATGAGCTAGAATTCTAATGAATAGCTTTATCATGTCAAGCAGCAAAGTAAGAGTAGCTTTCAAAATGTTTCACTATTGAAGAACCATTTTATTATTTTCTAAAATAAACCTCCTATTTATAGATACTATGCTTAGTAACTATACATTTGAGTGAACTTAACTGTCAAAGCCTCCCCAGTCACTACTGCCATAGGGCTTACAGTCCAATTAGTTCTACCGTGGAATGTTTTGGGGGCTGTCATGGGGGCACATACAGAATTCTAAGGGATCCCAGGGCAGATTTATGTATATACTACACTAAATAAGATGAAAGAAGACATCTAAGAAAAGTGATGATTAGCCTAAATTTTGAAGAATGAGTGTAGGAGAAGGTAAATAACTAAGGGAAAATGAATGTAAGTCACAAGGGAATGCCTTTATATTCCCTCAAAGTCAGTATTTTACAATTAAACTCATTTTAACTAAATCATTCATAGAGACATAAAAGAACCCCAAATTGATTTTGTGACATCTTAAATATACAAAACTTTAGTCATTGGAAAGTGTGTAGATATTCCAAGAAAAAAGCTGAAGGATTAAATATCTCCTAAAAGAATGTAGGTACTGCATAGGAAAAGGACAGTGGTATTTGGCAAATACGTATAAATACAGAAAAAAAATTAAAACACAGCACCAGTAATTTAAAATAAAAACTCCAAAGTTGTTTGTGTAGCTGTTTACAAAGCATATTAAATCATCGTATTTAACCACATAATCATATGTAATTGATAACAATTATTTTTCCTTGTATGTAATAGCCATACAGTTTTACTCAGAGATTTCTAAAACCTATTTTAAAATAAAATCTATTGCATTTATCTTGTTTAAATAAAAGTAAATGTTTAAACGTTTAGTCTCATGCAAAACTATTACAATTTTTTATCATTTTTTGTTCAGTACCCAATAATGCAGGTCCGATTAGAATGCTAGATGTGTGAAGAATGTGGAAATGAATGAGACAATTGCTATAAAGGAGATTTAATAAACCATAAGGTGTGTGTGTGTGTGTGTGTGTGAGCACACACACGGTGAGCGCTCAAAGGTATATATTTGTTAATTCTTCTAAGCAAGACTATAAACAAGTTCTTATGGTGATAATCACTTTGGGTCTTCATGGAGGAACATATTACAGCAGGTGGTAGAGAAATTTAGAAGAAGCTTCATAAAAGAAAAATAATTTGAGATTGATCCTGTTGATTTGATTTTGATAAACAATAAACGAGTGGATGAGAGAGGAGAGGAAATCAGACTGGTATGTGGAGTCATGTGATTGATGTCACAGGGGAGAGGTCAAGCAAGTGTCCTCAGGGAGCAGAGAGCCCAATTCTGCCAGTAATTGAATCATGTGAACTGTCAAGTTTTAATTCCTCTCGCAAATCTGTTTCATTTCCATAATTCTATTCACTCACTAATTCCACAAGCATTTATTGATTTATTATATTCCAGAAAGGGCAGTACAGTCTGAGATGAAAAAGGTAAAGAAGATATAATTTATCACAAAGAAACAGAAATTAGTAGGAAAAAATGACTCATTAACAATTTATTGATCTGTGATAATTCCCATGCAATAACAATATTGCAAGTTAAAATGGTATCTGGATTAAAAGAATAGGGAGGGTGGCATTGGAAAACACATCCTGAGTTTTCGTTCTGAAGTTGAACCACAGGAGTATACTGGAAAGGACACTGAACTGGAATTTATAAATCTACAGTTCAGATACTAGCTTGTTTATTCATTAGTTAATCAATTCAGCGTACTGAATTGACTGAGACGTGAACAGGTCCAAGAAGAATTTCTGTTTTATTAAATCAGCAATTGGAGTATTAGGGCCCTGTGGTTAACAAAGCCACATTTTGTTAATATGGCAACCTAGGCATATTTAACGCATTTGCAGAAATCCTGAGGGCATAGCAAATATCATCCAGATATGTGTGCTATCTTTAATTATATCACATGTGACATTTATGGTTTCAAATATTTTACAGAGTCTTAATTTTAACCTGTATAGTTTTAAATTGTGTGAGAAAATCAACAGAGTTATTTTTATGACAGTTCAAATTTTGCAGACATTGAATTTTAGGGCTATTTCAGGAATCTTTTAATACTGATTAATAGTTTTAAAAAAGCACTTTTATTTTCATGTCCAATGCCATTATATTTTTATTTTTTTATCTAAGAGTTCAAATATTAACACAAATAAATTTTTAAAAACTATTGAATAATATTCTATAAAATAATTGAAGTCTAATATTCCTCAGTTAATTCTGTATTTCAAAAGTATGTCCTAGAAATACTATTGTATGGAGTCATTTTGTGTTAAAATTCTTTCCACCTTTAGATCTATTATGAGCCTATGAAATATATATTTTATTTAAGAACAAGTGGTTATATTAAAAATTATATATTTTATGTTTAAAAACCTAGAGTAAAAATGAGTTTTTTGCCATCACTTTTATTATATTATATTAAATTATATTTTATATTTATATTATATTTTAGATTTTAATCCTCATCATTCCAATTTGTGCTAGTTATTTTCCCAGTACACTTTAGAACAAGTCATTAACACTGACTATAAAATAAATAAGCAGAAGAACAAAGTGACCTATATAGTCTCAGAATATGTAGACACGCAAAAAGTCATAATTAGAACTATATCATAAATCACCAACTTATGCAAAATGTAATCTATTTATTGTCAATCTTTAATGTTTATTTAGTAACAATTGTTAATTATAAAACTGATATCAAAATTGATTTCTTTTCTAGTTATCTTCTTTATTGTTAAAACATAAATTTTCGGGCTTCCCTTGTGGTGCAGTGGTTAAGAATCCTCCTGCCAATGCAGGGGGCATGGGTTCGAGCCCTGGTCCGGGAGGATCCCACATGCTGCAGAGCAGCTGGGCCCGTGCACCACAGCTGCTGAGCCTGCACTCTGGAGCCTGCGAGCCACAGCTGCTGAGCCCACGTGCCACAACTGCTGAAGCCTGCCGCATCTGGAGCCTGTGCTCCGCAACGGGAAAGGCCACCGCGATGGGAGGCCCGTGCACCACGGCAGGGAGTGACCCCCGCTTGCCGCAACTGGAGAGGGCCCGCCTGCAGCAGTGAAGACCCAACGCAGCCAAAAATAAATAAGTAAATTAATTAATTTTAAAAAAACCTAGAGTTGAAAATAATAAATAAATTTTCCTGCTCAGTTCTCTATAAATTGATGGATTATTTTACTGTTTTCAGAACCTTTCTCTAAAGGAGGTAACATTCTGACTGCCACTGACTTTCAAAGTTTTTTATCTGCCACAAAAAAATGTTACATCTGTTTCTGTATATATGTCCTTAGAGGTTCTCTGCAGCATCTGATCAACTTGGTCCCTAACCAAAAGGTGACATGAAGTACATTTGTGTTGTTACTTCAGTTTTTCACCCATGGGGCTTAGAAAGAGCAATACAAATCCCATTTGTAAACTTATTCAATTGTGAGAATCAAATGAAACAATATTTGAAAGTGCTTTGAAAACTAGAAAGCAGTGTGAAAATATAAGGCATTGTTATTGGTATTAGGAGAACGACATTTTTTGGTCTGCATTATTTTTCCCTTCATCCTTGAAAAGTTATTACTTCAAATTGTATTCTCACAACCTCTGATTTCAATTCATCTTTGAAAATGTACACTGGATTGAGAGCAAGTTCTAGAAAAACAGACACAATCAATGGGCTCCTTTATTTCCAGTTTCAGAGGTATTTACAAAAGTTTTGCATATTGCAGTAGAGAAAAGGGAATAGAAATTTTACTTCTTTTGATTGATTTGATTTAGCAGTCTCCACAGAAAGTGTGCATTGGTTATCACCTGGGTGTTCGCTATAATATAGAATCCTGGGCCCCCAGAAGATCTACTGAATCAAATTCTCAGGAGATAGGGCCAAGAAATAAATGTTTCTTAAGGTCCCAAGATGATTTTTTTAATACTAAGTTTGACACCTTTTGTACTAGGGAAAGTTAGTATTGGATAGTATGAGAATAGTAAGCATTTGGTACAAGCCCAGATTTTAATAAACTGTAGCTATATTCTAATCAAACACGTTTTTAGTGGAAAAACATATTGAAGTAAGTTTTGTGATTTCAAGATTAAGCAATTCAAAAATATTTTCACTGAAAACAGATTTCAACATACTAAACTAACTAAAAAAGTTACAATTCCCCAGATTTTATTATGCTTATTTCTTGTTTGAAATATAGCTACTGGTATACCAAATCATATTTGAAGGTAAAATTTTAAGGATTGTCTAAATAACAGGGGATACAGAATGATTAAGCAGTAAAATCCTGGCATGCAGGAGCCAGAGGGACATTTAATATATATTTTTTTAATATCTTTATGGAAGTATAATTGCTTTACAATGTTGTGTTAGTTTCTGCTGTATAACAAAGTGAATCAGCTATATGTATATATATATCCCCATATCTCTTCCCTCTTGCATCTCCCTCCCACCTACCCTCCCTATCCCACCCGTCTAGGTGGTCACACTGAGCTGATCTCTCCGTGCGATGCAGCTGCTTCCCACTAGCTATATATTTTACATTTGGTAGTGTATATGTCAATGCTACTCTCTCACTTTGTCCCAGCTTACCCTTCCCCCTCCCCATGTTCTCAAGTCCATTCTCTACGTCCGCGTCTTTATTCCTGTCCTGCCCCTAGGTTCATCAGAGACATTTTTTCCTTTTTTTTTTTGATTCCATATATAGGTGTTAGCATACAGTATTTGTTTTTCGCTTTCTGACTTACTTCACTCTTTATGACAGACTCTAGGTCCATCCACCTCACTATAAATAACTCAATTTCATTTCTTTTTATGGCTGAGTAATATTCCATTGTATATATGTGGCACATCTTCTTTATCCATTCATCTGTCAATGGACACTTAAGTTGCTTTCATGTCCTGCCTATTGTAAATAGTGCTGCAATATCATTTTAATAGTAGTATCATAATATTCATGATTACAGCATGAAATAGACTCATCCTGGAAACTTATTCTTTTTCATAAACGGTAGAGCAGAATTAATCTGTATACATCCTCCCCTTTTCTACCCACTGCAAAGACACATGACTATGAAATTCAGAGATGAGATGCCATAGAAAACTGGTGACAGAGAAGTTGAATTTGGGGGTATTGGTTGGTGTTTGATCAGAGAATTAGAACCACTTAGAGTGATAGGGAATAAAGAATGTATTTCACATAATATGCCTTATATAATTACAGGAGTTGACTAAGTAATCTATGCAAGGATGTTGCTTCTGTATCTGGTGTTGGGCTTGAACCAAACAGAGCCAGCAGGTGAAAAGGGAAGATGGAAATAAAAACCAGAAGAGTAAAGACACACCAGAACTCACAATGACAATCTGGAAACAAAAAGAACAGGCTGAAATATGCATCTGTCACTCATCACCTTCAACTGAAGTGGTACAGGTGACCCATAAACTAAATTGGTAACCTTCACCACTGCATTGCCCATGTGGTTGGCCAGGATTTTGGAGAAGCCGAAGAAAGAGATCTGGTGGGATCTATGGATTTGTGAGTATGGCAGGTACCCCATAACAAAAGTTTAGCCAGCAGATGAATGACAATGCATGGGAACCAATGTAGGATCTGGCCTTCACCAATTTTTAGAATGCAAACATGCTGCTACTTCAGGTCCACATTCTAAATCTCATGCAAGCTTCTTTTTGGCCAATTCTAATATTGAGCCTTGTGAGGGGAAAATTCTGGAAAATGTGTTTCCAGCTTGGCTAACTTGACAAAGTACAAAGCCAGCAAAGTCCATACCTGTCAACCTGGCACCAATACCCACCAGTTTTAAATATAACTTAATGTTCAAATAAAGAAAATAGGAGAATTATGCTTCTGCTTAATATTACACAGTTTGGCTACACATAACCAAAACGTAGTAACTCAAACTGCTACTTACACCATCAGCTACCCTGGTTGTTAGACCTTCACACTTACCACTGGCTTCTCTGGTTCTCCAGTTTGTATATGGTAGCTCATGGGATTCCTTGACCTCTAAATCGTGTAAACCAATTCTTCCAATAAATCTTTACATAGCTAGAAAACTAATATGTCCATATATATATACATATAGCTACCTAGATCTATCTATCTATCTATCTATCTATCTATCTCCTATTGGTCCTGTTTCTCTCAGGAACCCTGACTAATGCACAGTCTGAGCCTAAAATAATAGCTCTCAAAAGGGTAAGATTTTTGTCACCAGGAGAGCCGTGGCATCTGGAGACACTTTTGCTCACCCAACTTTGGGGTTGTTGTTGGAATTTCATGTGTAGAGCCCAGGTATGTGTGTTCACAGAACAACCTCCTTCCAGAGCAAGGGATTATCTGTTCCAAAGTGTCAATAATGCCAAGTTTGAGATCTGGCCTAAAGAGTTAAAAGGTAGGGAAATTAAGAAAGTCAGAGAAAGTTACCTCTGAAGAGGGATGACTGAAAAGATGCTGTCATTCCAAAGTAATCTGGCAGAGCCAGAGCCAGGGAATAAAAACCTGGTGTAACTTCTGCTTTTCTGACCTACTTACGCTTCCAAAAGGGTGAACCCAACTGTATATCGGATGACAAAAAAAGCTGCACTGACACGGACTACAGAAATTCAGCCTCTTAGGGCACAGAGAAGAAAGAAGTGAGGTTAAGGATGAATGAGGAGTGGCAAATGGAACGTATCTACCAGATTTATATGACTTGAGAGTATACATGACTATCTAGGAAAGGACTCTGAATAAAAATCTAGAAAAGAGCATTGAAGAACAACATGCATGTGATGTGGAGAGGAAAAGAACTTTAGAAAATATCAAATAATAAAGCAAAGAGATAGGAAATACAAATGACTTTCTTTAATGTTGACACCACAAATCTAGATGCATAGTCCAAATGGTGGCCAGTGTATGTCATTTTTCTTTTCTTCTTGTTTTGTAGAGTTTGGATGTTATATCACCCAATAAGCATCAGACATCTTGCCCCGATCAGATATTTGGCTTCCTATAAATTAGTAGCTTTTGAACTGTTTTCCCTAGATAACAAAACAGTGTGTATGGAGCATTCAAACTGCACTCTCTCCAAAACCAAATCAAAAAAAAAAAGCAATAAGCTCTACCTTATTTAATTTGTAAGACTTACATGGGAAGAAATTTCTTAAGGCTAAATTTAAAACACTACAATATGTACATTATTTTCTTTGTTTTTTAGTCTTTGACCAAGAGTTTTAAAACTGTAAAGAGACATCATATGAGTAACATCTGAGTAAAGCACATGTGGCTTTTGATTTTAATCTCCTTGGAAGCACTGAATATGCCATAGACATATGAAGAAAGAAAAGAGCTGTGTGCAAAGCAAATTTTCTTTCTATATGTACACCTTGAGAGTAATAAAGCAACTATCATTAAAGGCATATCATTAAAGGCAACTACTTACCTGGGCAAACCACTGACTTCTCAAGAACAATTTACTTAAACAAGAGTCACGGGACTTCCCTGGTGGCACAGTGGTTAAGAATCCGCCTGCCAATGTAGGGGACATGGGTTCGAGCCCTGGTCCGGGAAGATCCCACATGCCATGGAGCAACTAAGCCTGTGCGCCACACTACTGAAGCCCGCATGCCTAGAGCCTGTGTTCCACAACAAAGAGAAGCCACCACAATGAGAAGTCTGCGCACCGCAATGAAGGGCAGCCGCCACTCACCGCAACCAGAGAAAGCCCATGAGCAGCAAGAAGACCCAATGCAGCCAAACAAAGCAAAACAAACAAACAAAAAGAGTCACTTTTAAGCCCTCTACATCACTGTGTCCATCAGCCCTAAATTCTTAGGAGAGGCTGCCTCCTAGCTACAGTCCTCAGTAAGGTCCCTGAATAAAGCTTAACTCACAACTTCTATGTTGTGTGTTTTTATTTCATTCAGCAATAGCAAAGTCTTTAATCACAATCACAGTCCCATATTAAAATAACAAGACTAAAAGCACCGGTACACAGAACCTAAAACCCTGTACTGCAAACTGCTGATATTCCCCTTCAGACTCACCGTACCACTCTGTCAAGTTGATGGTCTTCCATACAGCAGGAGGTAAACTCAGTTTTTCTGATCAACATGTTATTCTTCTCATCTGTCAGGGAATTAACAGTTGAGAAAGTGGAGGTGGTTTTTGCACAGTAGTGTAGTATTTATACATATTTGTCTCTATGCTCTTGAAACACACTATAAGATTATCAGTTATGCATCACTGATTCATCTGTTTCTAATGGGAAAATCTGGGAATGAATTCCCCTTACTCATGATAGACTTCAAAATTGTGACAATCACTCATGCAACTGCCTTATGTTCAGGAAAAATATTACCTAAGTTTAAGCACAATTAGGACTATGAAACTGTTACCAAAAAGTCAAATGAAAGTCTTTTGTGGATTATGACCCATTTTAGGTTATATGGGAAACTATGACCTTCCTCTGTAGTATGGGGAAACGGCAACTCATGCCTAGATTTTGGGAAACACATGGAGGTCCAGAAATCATGAAGCAAAAAGGAATAAAAAAGTGTGAATACATAGAAAATGAAGGTACCTTCAAGAAAAATACACTTTAGGGAAGCAACTTGGTATGTGTAAATGACTGTATGTAATGTTTGAATGTATCAATTTGAACTTAAAACGTGTTAATGAAGTCAGACTATAGAATCCTCTACTAGCTCTAAGCAGGACCACAGCAACCTTAAAGCTCCTCTTAACTAAACTTTAGATAGGTTTCTTCCTATCAGCCTGACTTCCTTTCCTTAGAGCACTTACTTCAAATAACTTGCAGTTGTAAATTTTTTCTTTGTCCCTTTAAGAAATAAATCTCCTTCCAGCCCCACATCAGTTTTAAATCCCTTGTCTTCCTCAGTAGTCTGGGAGTCATCCCTTTTAAATGTAATCATCAAGGAAGGAAGCTCCCCAATCTTCTAGTTTCTATGGCTTTCCATAAGCCACAATTTGCAGATATGGATGGCTTAGTCACAGAGGAAAACATTTGCAAACTCAGGAATAATAGCAAGATTAACGGCAAGTCAGTGTTTTTATTTTGTTGAGTCGATAAAATTCTACAAGAGAAATTTTCTAAAATAAATACAACCTGTAGAAAACCAAGGCTCTGCAAGGCATAGTAAACATTCAAAATAAACCCAAACTAACATCCATAATATTCTAAAAAAATTAAGATTACTCAGTCAATGCATCCCAAGGAGACAGTAGATGGAGTTGGACTGTACAACATTTCTTATAAGTTCACTGTAAACACATTGCCATCTTTCCAAATTTTCCCTGGAAATTCTTTTTCTTAAAAACTGTCCCAATTCTCCCCTTCCTGGCTCTCTTTCCAACCTCTGTACCCTCACCCTCAGTTCATTAGGAATAATAATTTACAGAGCACAAATGTCTTCTTATGTAAATTTAAGAATGTGCCACTTTGCCTTTCCTTTATTTTACTGATGAGGCCAACATGGTGCAAGAGTAAAACACATTAAATATCTATCTTGGAAGACTCTGGACTCACAACACTGTGAATAATTGTTCTTAATAGTTATTACTGTATCAGGTGAATAATTTCTCCTTATTGAGTGTTCACTGAAAAGTTTCTTATAAATAGCATTACTCACATTTATGGTACTAAAGTTGATTAATGGATTACAGTATTAACATCTCTTTCTTTGATAGTATAGTCCAAATAAGGAGATACCAAAATTAGGGAGAAATTCTGGCTGTAAGTAAGATTATAATTAAAAAGACTATGAGGAAATAAATACGGATAAGGCTGTGTGTTGTATATCTTAATCAGTTTAGATCTTCATTTACCATAACTGTGAGTAACCTAGTGCTCTCAGGCACACAAATCTTTCTTCATTTTAAGACATCTTCTGGACTCCTGACAGTGATGTTTACTAAGCAACACAGATACCAAGATTTTTAATTAAAAAAAAAGTTATGATGCATCAAGATGATAGAATGCTATATTTTAAAATTCACATTTAACAGAATATTTATTAGCAGGAAATATGGTGCTAATATAAATCACATAACTAAAAAAAGCAAGATAACAATAGTATATTTAGTATGATGACATTTTGCATTGTAAGAAATGTCTATAAATATACACAAAATAAATAGCAGTTACCTTTGTTTAGCAATATTTTGAGTGATATTTATGTTATTCTTTATTTTTAAATGTGCTTTTATTTTTTTTATAGTGATCATATATTTTATGACCAGAAACTTCCTTTTCACAGGCAATCAAAATCTCAGTACACACTATTAAAATGAAGCAACACAAAAGCAAACCAACAACAAACCAAACCAAACAAAACAAAAATTTTGGTGACAATGAGAAAACGAATATTAAAACATCAATGCTTTTAAAAGCTTGTTAGAAATTACTGTATTCATAAAGAATGTTTACATCTAAATTACAGGTTTTAAAACCCACACATGGCATAGGATATAAATGGGGCCATATCAAAAATAGTTGTGTGTGTATATGTTGTGGAAATAAACACAACCAAAATGAGAAAAACAAACAAGCTATGTGTATAGAATTTGCTTTAGTAAGGTAGTTAGCCATAGCCACTGTCACTTGTGCTTGGCAAAGAGTCAAAGACAGGCAGGAAGTGGAACAGCTTTACAAAGAATAGATTAAAGAAGAAATGGCTTCAGATATGTTCTGATTGGAGATTGTTGGCCTGGGGAAGCCAGAGGTGGCTAACTATGTGATTAGTTTGAAGAGCTACTTGGATTTTTCTGGTTGGTCCTGAGTTGGAAGCAGGGGCAAAATTAAGGAAGTTGGCAATCATTGACCAAATCCTCACCATTTCAGTCATTTGCTACAGAGGTAGTGGGTTAGAGTTCTATTGTCATATATCATCTGCCATTGGCTGTTTGTATATTCAATCTCTCAGTCCCCCCTCCCCTTTAGGTCATTCACTGTCTTATGTTTCTTGAGATCCAGATCTTTGCTACTTGGGAATTGTTCAGCTGTCATCATAGTCAACTGTATTACCAATCTTATTGTTATTATGCCACCATGACAATCATCTGATGAAAGGGTGGATGAAAGAGGCACAGAAGCATTTAAAATTCTGGACTGAATGAAACAGTTGAGTATCATGATCACTATGATAAAAAGAAGAACAACTAAGTCTCTATAAGATGCCTCAAAACCAGGAACCCTATTTTCCCAACCTAGGTGTACAGAATAAATCCCATAGTCCATGAAGATCAACCTTAGAGAGCCAATTATCTTTGTCCTTAAGGTAATATATAGCCTGTTCCGCCTGCCTGTTGCATTGATCCAAGTACGGAAAGAAGTATTAACGACACAGACACCACGACTAGCCAACAAGAAATACACAGCAATGTGATCCTCCTTTACTGCTCATGCCAATGAATTAAGACTGATTTGTGTTCCACGTATGGCAGAAATGGTATTGTTAATAAATTCATCTAAAATTAGTGATAAGTTTCTTACAGTCTTTTCTATTTATATTATTCCCACTAATGGGAACATACTTCTTACTATTACCAGTAATTCCTCTGGTAGAGTGCATGAATAAGGGTAGCTTCATCTGGGACTTGTGTCTGAATTGGACGTTCTAGCTTTGGTGATTTATAAACTTAGGGCTACTGTGTAAAGAAAAGTCTTTAAATACTATCCATAAACTGCACGATTTATCCATCTGAGGCAAACAGGACTATGCATCCTGGCCACAAAGAAAACAGTGTTGGTAGAGGTAAATGGAAATTCAGGGGAAAAAGGAATTGTTCATGACACAAGGTGGAAATCAAGGCCTTGAATTAGCTAGGTTACGTATTTGGATCTATATTTGTAGTTTTTACATTGCAAATGTTTGACCCATCATCCTGTGAAGGTTGTTGAATTCAAATTTAGAATTATTTAGGATTTGATTAATAGACTGTAATGATTGGTTCTTTCTCCGATAGAGAACACAGGCTTATTTGTTTGAGGTCATTTGCCCATGCAGGTGCAAATGGAAACTCCACTGTTATAATTCCCTATAGTCTCATTTGATGAAATTAGACTTACCCAGAGGTTTTAATCATAGGATCTAGTGATGGATGGCATATCCAGCCATTGGTAAAAATAGAGCAGCGGCTACTGTTTGGGATAATCTAAGAATGTGTTAGAATGAGAATGTTCTGAAATAACAATTATGAGAAGGAGTAAAAAGGGCCATTTATAGATGGACAAAAACAAGGGGTTTATAGGAAATGAGAATTATTATTATAACAAGCAGTTAAAAAACAAAATGAGTATTAGGCAGGAGTCTTGGTTCTACATTTTGGGCAGAAGCCATCTCCTCAAGGCCATCCACCTGTTCCAAAGACCCTAAGGCAGTTGCCTGCTTCTATGAATCAGCTGCTTCTAGAGGAATTCTGAGAATTCTCAATTTGAGGTTCTCCATTGGAGTAACCTTTTAATTGTGTAGGATTCTAAGTTACTTCTTTAGTTCCAAAACAAGAACCCAAGGGGTGGCTCCCTGAAATTTCACTGCTAAATTAGTTGTGATCAGTACCTGATAAAGTCCCTTACAGTGAATTTCAAGAGCAGATTTTTTTGTTTTTTAGTGCCACTTTAATAGACAAAATCTTGCTATTTAGGAATATGTTTTGAGGAGAAAGCTTTATTCTGTTTGTGGTTAGACTGAGTAGAGTATATGAGTCCCTTGCGATATTTTGCCACATCTGCATGAATGCAGGGTCTAGTATTGGAGATGAAACCTATAAGCACGTGGACCTTCTACTTAACAAAAGTTCACAGAGGGGCAACCAATGTTTCCCTGAGGGAGCAGACCATGGGGCCATAAGTCCTAGTGGAAGAACCTTTGGCCCAGGGAGTTCATGGGTTTCTGAACATTTTGATAATTTTAATTTTATGATGATGTTGATTCTTTCATCCTTTTTAGAAGATTGGGGTGGCAAGAACAGTGTAGTTTTTAAGTGGTGAAGCCTTACAGAATTCTTTATAATGGTTCCTGGCCATTTCCCACCTTTACAGTTTTTCCAGGATTGTGTTGTTGACAAGGGACACATGACCCTAAAATAACTTCAGATGTCTTTTTTTTTTTTGCGGTACGCGGGCCTCTCACTGTTGTGGCCTCTCCCGTTGCAGAGCACAGGCTCCGGACACGCAGGCTCAGTGGCCATGGCTCACGGGCCCAGCCGCTCTGCGGCATGTGGGATCTTCCCGGACCGGGGCACGAACCCGTGTCCCCTGCATCGGCAGGCGGACTCTCAACCACTGCGCCCCAGGGAAGCCCCAGATGTCTTTTTAAAAGTTCCCTCACCAATGTTGATTTAAGACAGTAATCAATTTGTATATACTACAATAAGTAGTGTCATGAAGAAATTTAGATAACATACATTTGAAATCTACTGGTGCCATCAAAAAACCGTCTTGGGAGTGCCAGAAGTTACCTGAATGAAGGGTTCAATTAGATCTTTTGCATTCTTCCTTCTCAAAATCTGGGGATAAGCATTGATAGTTTTTAATGATACCTTTGAATTCTTTCAAAGATTGTCCTTTTAGGGCTTAAATAGGATCATAATTTTGGTTTAAGTTACTTGTTTGGCATAATTATCTTCTAGAACATTTTTTTTTTTTGGCATGGCTCTCAATCTTCATAATAGCTACCTTTTGGTGTTATGTTTAGTATTGCATCTGAAAGTTTCTTAGCTTGTTCAATATTGATGGGGGTTCCTGCAGAGGTGAGAAACCTCCTGTGTTTCCAAAGCATTCCAAAGTTCTGTAACACTCCAAAAGTGTACCTGACATCTGTATATATTGGTCTTCTAGAGCTGCCGTAACAAAATACCATGGACTGGGTGATTTAAACAACAGAAATTTATTTTCTCATAGGTTTAGAGGCTGGGAGTCCCTTCAAGGTGTCAGCATGGTTGGTTTCTCCTGAGACTTCTGTCTTTGGCTTGTAGATGGCTGTCTTCTCACTGTGTCCTCATATGATCTTTCCTGTGCTGTATTCTCTGCTGGAAGAACTGGTGTCTCTTCCCCATCATATAAGAACACCAGTTCTATTAGGTTAGGGCTCCACTCTTATAACCTTAGCTAACCTTAATTAACTCTGAAGTAGCCCTGTCGCCCAACACAGTTACACTGAAGGTTAGAGTTAGCATAGCAATGGAGAGGGGCACATTTCAGTCTATAACACTGTATTTATGATTATTCTGTAGTCTTTAGCTGGTTGACAATCTCTGGTAAATGCAATAAATTCTTCCATCTGGGCTGACCTTCCCTCAGGTAGAGGACTATATTCTAAGCTGGAATGAGCCTGTCCTGCTTGGTAACCTCCAACTCCAGTTTTAAGGAAGGATGCATCAATAAATAACACTAGATCAAGTTCCTCATGAGAGTCTCTAGTAAAACTGAGTTCAGTGCAGAAAAATCCCTGAGGCCAGAGAATCATAAAGTTCCCCCTCTACTGGTGGGGGAGGGTAGTGGCAAGATTTAGGGTGTTATGATTGTGAATGGTAATGAGAGGGAGGAAGTAGCAATCTCATAAGAGGTTAATTAGCTGGCTGAAAATTGTTAAAGGTTCTCAGTCAGTAGTAATGTCTGTACTAAATGAGGAACCATGAGGTCAAGCAGGGAACCTAGAACTAGTTCACCAGAAGTATCAATAATTTCTACAGCAGCACTTCTTGCCCAAAGAAAAGGGGGCTAAGCCTTTGAACCCAGGTGAGGTTGAGGCTATAGTAAGTGAAGGGTATTTGATGGTTTAGTTGAAATTGAGTTAAAACTCCAAGGCTTGCCAAGATTTCTCATGCACGAATATACACAAGGACTTTTTGTCATGTGGACAGGCTACTAAAGGAGGCTATATAACATTTTTCTTTGGGTTATAGAAGCTCTGGTCCTGTTTGGGCTCCCAGAGAGGAGAGAGTCTCCCTGAGGACTAGTCAATTCATAAAGTAGTGATGCTGTCTCAGAAAAACTTGACATCTATTGTCTGTAATATTCAGTTAAACCCAGAAATCATACTAATTGGTGTTTTGTGAGGGATCTGGGATAAATTTGGATGGGCTTTAGTCTTTCAGGAGAGAGGGTTTTTCTTTCCTTGGATAAGTCACACACTAAATAATGGACTGTCTTGGCTAAATTGTAATTTTTCTTTTAAGATTTATGTCCTTAATCTGCTAGGGCTGAGAAGCAAGTAAACAGATTCCTTTTTATAGGCTTCCTTGTTCTTTGAACAAAGTCGGAGATGGTGTGCATGTTATATCAGAACTGAATTCCCCCACAATTTAGATTTTTAATTTTTGATATGGGACCTAGGAAAAATAAGAGGATATTTCAGTGAATCCTTGGGTCCTGACTGTCCAGGTGTATTGCTGTCCTTCCCAGGTGAAGACAACAAAGTATTGGCTGTCCTGTTCTAGAGGCACACTGAAAAATGCTGAGCAAAAATTCATGAGTGAAGCAGATAGCTTCAGGTAGGAAGGATGTTAGGATGGTGCTTGGGTTAAGTAGTACAAGTGAGCAAGAGATTATGGGTTTTTTGATGGCCCTGAGGTCTTGAAAAATGATTAATATCCTTTTCTGTTTGGTTTCTTTCCTAGAAGGACAGGAGTGTAACAAATCCTAACACTAGATATGAGGATAGGTTTGATCCCTTCCTTTGCTTCTGACTTCAAGAGATATTAGGAAGGTTTGGATAATTGCTTGGTAGGATCCATCTGACCTTTAATAAATTCTGCTTAAATTATTTTTCCCATGTCAATGACTTTTTAAAAATAACTTATTTTCTTAGAGCACCTTCAGGTTTACAACAAAATTGAGAGGAAGGGACAGATTTTCCGATATGCCCCTGCTTCCACACACGTATAGCCTGCCCCCTTATCAACATTATTCACCAGAATGGTACAATTTTACCAACAATGAACTATATTGACATCTTAAACACCTAAAGTGCATAGTCTACCTTAGGGTTTCACCTTTGTGTTGTATATTCTATATGGGTTTGGACAAAAGTATAATGACATATACCCACCATTATAACATAGAGTGTTTTCACTACCCTAAAAATTCTCTGTGTTCTGCTTATCCATTTCCCACACACCCCAAACCTTGGTGACCACTGATCTTTTTACTGTCTCCATAGTTTTACCTTTTCATAAAGGTAATGTTATATAGTTGGAATCATACAATATGTAACCTTTTCAGATTGGCTTCTTTCACTTAGCAATATGCATTTCAGTTTTCTCCATGTCTTTTCATGGCTTGATAAATAATTTATTTTTATGATTGAGTAATAGTCCATTGTCTGGGTATACCACAGTTTATTTATCAATTCACCATTTTGACATTTTGAAAGACATCTTTGTTGCTTCTGAGTTTTGATAATTAAGAATAAAGCTGCTATAAACATCTGTGTGCAGCTTCTTGTGTGGAAATAAGTTTCTAATTCCTTTGGGTAAATACCAAGGAGCAAGATGGCTGAATCATATGACAAGAGTATGTTTCATTGTGTAAGAGTCCATCAAATTGTTTTCCAACCAAACTGTCTTCCATTTTGCATTTCAGCCAGCACTGTATGAGACTTCCTGTTGGTCTACAACCTCACCAGCATTTGGTGTCGTCAGTGTTCCAGGCTCTGGACATTCCAATAGGTATGTAGAGGTATGTTATTGTTGTTTCA
This sequence comes from Delphinapterus leucas, assembly GCF_059928025.1. NCBI lineage: Eukaryota > Metazoa > Chordata > Mammalia > Artiodactyla > Monodontidae > Delphinapterus > Delphinapterus leucas. The sequence goes on along the minus strand of NC_143129.1, from coordinate 12,978,834 downwards.
ATTTGCATTTCCCTGATAACATGCATGGAGCATCTTTTCATATGCTTATTTGACAACTGTATGTCTTCTTTGGTGAGGTATCTGTTAAGATCTTTAGCACATTTTTTAAACAATTTTGCTTATTTTCTTATAGTTGAGTTTTAAGAGTTCTTTGTGTATTTTGGATAACAGTCCTTTATCAGATGAGTATTTCTCTCAGTCTGTGGCTTATCTTCCAATCTTTTTGACATTGTCTTTTGCATAGCAGAAGTTTTTAATTTTAATGAAGTCCAGTTTATCAATTATTTCTTTCATAGGTCATGTCTTTTGCGTTGTATCTAAAAAGGCATCACCACATGCAAGGTCATCTGGGTTTTCTCCATGTTATCTTCTAGGAGTTTTACAGTTTTGTGCATTTCATTTTCATGATCCATTTTGAGTTAATTTTTATAAAAGGTGTAAGGTCAGGATCTAGTTTCTTTCCTTCTTTCCTTCCTTCCTTTCCTTTCCTTTTTTTTTTTTCTGCATGTGGATGTCTCAAGCACCATTGCTCAAGTTGCTCAAGCACCATTTGTTGAAGACACATATTTATTGCATTGCATTGCCTTTGTACTTTATCAAAGATCAGCTGACTATATTTAGAAGGGTCTATATATGGGCTTTCTCTTCTGTTCCATTGACAAACCACACTGTTTTGACTATTGTGCCTTTACAGTAAATCTTAAAGTCAGGCAGCACCAGTCCTCAAACTTTGTTCTTCTCTTTCAATATTGTGTTGGCTATTCTGAGTTTTTGTCAGTTTTTTTTTTAGTCCATAGAATGTCAGGTACATTGTCAACTGTATCTGGACTGTGCATCAATTATAATGGAAAAGGCAGTGATGTATCCAAGGGAGACACAACTGGGTTAGGAAGAGAGGAATTACTTGGAAACTGAAAAAATTGTTCCACTGCTGTGCATTTAATGTTACAATTCCACTTGCAAAGTAAGTCTCCCTCTATTAAATTTTCAGCAGTGATAACACAAGTAGGAAGAAATGTATTTTTGCCAAGACCTCAAGCATTTCAATTAAGGGCTGTGAGAGAGGGAAACTCTGAGCTATTTGAAATACCTAAGACCTGTAGGGTATGTTTACTCTGAGTACGAGGTTAAGCAAAGGTGGCACTGTAAAGTATGGCCAGTAGCACCCATATCTACTGATAATTGATGAGGTTGCCTTTCTATATTTATAGTTAATTTACCTTGCGTGTTTAAAAGTTAGGCAGGGTATTGGGCTTTTATTTTCCCTTCCTTGCATCACCCTCATTGATTTTAATTGAGGCATTTTTCTTTGTTTCTTTTTTTTTAAGATGGGCAATATTTTTTAGAAGTGCCCCTTCTCCTTACAATGTCTCTAAGTGTCTTTGTCAATAGGTGGTTGTTAAGAAGTACAACACCTGGCTATTGGATCAGCAGGACCACAGTCTATTTGGAGCCATGTTTGATTTTGTTCTAAAGCCCTTTTAAAATGTCATGCCAATTGATGTGGTTCAGGTAAAAAGCTATTTCTCATTCTAATTCTGTTTGTGAATTAGGTCTCCAGTTTCAAGGGAAACTATTGACAAAATAAGATGAAAGTACTACTGTTACAGTAGTACTTCCTTTAACTTCCAAATATCATTGGAAAATATCTTCCAGTCTATCTTGAAAATCTTTAATTTTGACTTTTCTGTTTGCATAATTGAATTAATTGGTTCAATCTACTGTCAGTGAAAATCAATTAACTTGAGATGTCTATGGAATTATAGACTGGGACTCTAATAAAAGCTATACTTATATCCTTAAATATTATGTACTACATGTGGGTTTTCAGGAGTTAGTTTTCGAGTTGTAACTCCAGAATCAATTTATGTTTCTGTTGAGAAATCACACAAAGATGTACACGTCTATTATATCTCCCATGAAACTTCTCCCTTAAATAAAGACCTTCTTGATTTGACGCCAAAACATAAAATTCTCTCCTCTGTTAGAATGAAAACTAAGTTTTGATTTATAAAGACAGAAATAAGAAATTCCTTGGAGATGTCTCTTGAATAAGTTCATTTTAGTGAATTTCTCCTATCAAGGATACAGGGAAATAAAAGCTACACAATTCTGATCATCAGTTTTTATGCTTAATCGATCTAATATGAAATGAAATAATGGTCTGGTAAATTTTACAAATTGAAAAAAAAAGTCGGTGAGAGTGCTAGAATCTTGCAATAGACTGTTTCACTAAGGAATGGAAGAATCAACAACCATTTTTTTGTAGGAATTACTAATCAGATATGGACACCCTCCAAAAAGGGTTTATAGCTACTCCTTTTTCTTTCAGTATGCTGTTTGGGGTAAGGAGGATGTATGTCATTTTCCCTTTCCATCTTTCTGCTCTCGAGTTTAGAGAATACTCTTCTCCATGTTTGAAGCAAAAAACTCAGACTCTTCTTTACACATTCCATAAGACTGATATGTAGGCATAATATATGACAACACCGAAAATAGCAAGGAGGAAAGGGAAAGAGGAGAGATTAAAATGAGTCCTTTTCATGATCCCCCCACCCCACACCCAGCACATGCTTCAGTCTCCAGACAACATTTTTTGCTCAGTGACTTACATTTGTTACTACACAGGTATTTACAAAGAATTCATTGATACACTCTAGATACTCTCTAAAATATAGATGAACTGTGCCTTTTTAAGTATACCCAAATGCACTATGATTACCACTTAGACATTTCCCTTTAGAGTCGAAAATAAATAAAAGAGAAGCAAAGAGGAACATGAGAGTGAACAGATTTGCTGTCTGTGCATCATATCCACAGCCCTGATCTGTTTCATAAGTTTCAGTGGCCCGTGTGCAACTACTCTATCTGACATCTTCATCCTGTTGGCTAAAAGGTTTCTCAAAATCTACATGCCTCAAATCTAAATCTTTATTTTCCTAAAGGAATACTTAGCTCAATTTTTTCCTTCCCACGAAATACCTGGACACAGTACACAAGCTAAAAGTTGAAAATCATAATTGGTTTCTCCTTTTGCTTCCTCCTCTCTATGCAGAGATATTTAGTACAAATGGCAAGGACACCTTAGAGAAAGGATGCTGGCCTTTCTGATGTTTAAGACACTAATGCTTCCTTGATGAAATATAGAGACATCTGGAGTGTTCTGGAGGAGAGAGTATGATTGAGCAGAGGCACTTAGGAAGCTAAAGACAGTGATTATATACGAGCTGGTATAGATGCATTTTACTGTTTAAAAAAAGCAACATAATTCTGGTGATAAGTAATGGGTGAATGCATGCTATTGCTAAGTGCCATCTATCCAAAGCCCTTCTGCCCTTACCTGTACAGTACATCGTGAATCTCTACTGCTCTCCATCAATATGGACACCACCCTGGCCAACCCCATTCTTCTCTGTCACTGCTGCAATCCCTATCTACCACATGGATAGTTACTACAGAGTACCAAGAAGAGTCTCCTCAATGAACAAATCAGATCATGCCATTCTCCTGATCAAAACCTTACTATGACTTTCCTTTGAAATCAAAATGAAATGCAAACTTTCACCTCTGCCAATAAATTCCTACATTATTTCAACATTGTTATGTTCCACACTTCACATTCTACCACCCCCGCCGCCTTGTTCATTATTACTAAATCACACTAATCTTATTTCTCTTTCTAGACCAGACCAAACCCACTCTTACCTCATGACCTTCTATACTTCCTCAGGCCCTTTAATGAGCCAGCTGTTTCTCTACTTTGTAGTCTTACCTAAAATGTCGCTGCCCTAGAGGACATATTTCTGACCAACTCATGAGGTATTTTCTATCACATTAAGCTGTTTATTTCATTCTTGGCATTTATCAAAATTTGATTTTTTTTTGTTTTGTATTTTCATTTTTATTGTCTGTGTTTTTCAAGAACACAGAGACAAATTTATGTAAGGGAACTTGCATTATTTTCATAGCTGGTGACTGGTCATACTGGTGACTACTCCCAGTATCAACACACAGTAGAACCTCAATAAACTCTTGCTTAATAACAGAATAATCATTGTTGTCAACAGTATGAAAAACAAATCTCACAACCAAATTATATAACAATGACATATTACCAGACAGTAAAAATTGCTATCTTCATTATTTTTATTTTTGTTAGAAATTCTAGCAAGTTTCTCTTTGTAATAAAGTTAACTTTTGAGAAACAATTGAATAGATATTCGCAGGAAGAAGTGAGATGAAAATTAGGACCCCTGAAATCTATACACAACATTGATTTTTAAATGGTGCCTAAACTACAGCAATTTTCCTTCACAGGATAGTTATTCAGACTGAGTGATTGTTCATTGAATCAAAGTCTTTTCACCTGTTCTGAACTCACTGACTTTAGAATGGATTTTGAATGTAGTTACTGAGAGTTATGGGGAGAAAGAAAGCAAGATTTCTGTCATAATGTTCAAAGCACTTGTAGCTCTACCTTTGCCCTGCCCCTGCCTGTGTTGGATTTAAAAGGAAAAGAAAAAGGATTCACCAGGTTAGAAATAAACGTTTTCATTACTCTACAGCAACCAACTGAAACATTTAAAAATCAATTGTGGTTGATTTTTTTCTGCATAAAAGAAGTTGATAAATTTTATAGATTGATTTTTGTATTGCTTTTGAATAATTTGCAAAGGCAACATGTGGTAGAGCTACCATATATTTAGGACTTACTTTGGACCCTAAATTTTCTCATTTAATCCTAACAATTATTTAATGACATTGATTAGAATAATCAGTTTTACAAATGAGACCCTTAATTATAAAAAATTTAGGCAACTCATTCAAGTTTATATAGCTCTGAGTAATAGTGATGGAACTTATTCCTAGGTTTGTCTGACTATAAAGCCTGTGACTTATCCATAAACAGCTGTCTCATATTTTTCTATCTACAGATACAGGGTAACAAAAAGACCCTTTAGGACTTATTTATCAACTCCTTTTCTCTTTTTAATATTAAGCATTACTATCATATTCTATTATTTTGAGAGGTTATTATAGTTGTTTCTCAAGCATTTATTTTAGAATAAAAAATGTTAGAGCTGAAAATGGACCTTCATGGGGCTTCCCTGGTGGCGCAGTGCTTGAGAGTCCACCTGCCGATGCAGGAGACACGGTCCGTGCCCCGGTCTGGGAGGATCCCACATGCCGCGGAGCGGCTGGGCCCGTGGGCCGTGGCTGCTGGGCCTGCGCGTCGGGAGCCTGTGCTCTGCGGCGGGAGAGGCCACAGCAGTGAGAGGCCCGTGTACCGCAAAAAAAAAAAAAAAAAAAAATGGACCTTCAAAATAGTCTCATTACAGTCTATTGATGGGAGTATACATTGGTAGGATCTATCTGGAGAACAATATATTTTATTTTATTTTATTTATTTTATTTTTTTTGCGGTATGCGGGTCTCTCACTGCCGTGGCCTCTCCCGTTGCAGAGCACAGGCTCCGGACGTGCAGCCTCAGCGGCCATGGCTCACGGGCCTAGCCGCTCCGCGGCATGTGGGATTTTCCTGGACCGGGGCACGAACCCGTGTCCCCTGCATCGGCAGGCGGACTCTCAACCACTGCGCCACCAGGGAAGGCCCTGGAGAACAATATATTTTAAAAGACATCACAATATATCTACTTCTAGAAATGTAATCCTAAAGAAAAAAATCTTAGGGAAAATTAAATATAATTTTATTATCTCTCTCCTTATGAAAAATTATGAAAACCTAAGTATAATCAACTAATTAACAGAAGATAAGTTTAGTAAATGATGGAACATTATGTAGCCATGAAAATTGTGTCTTGAAGAGTAACATTTACACGGAAAAAAAGTTAACCTAATATTTGATTAAATAGGAATACAAAAATTGAACACAGGTTAAAGTCCCAATTTCAGCACTATATATGGAACTATGCATTAGAATGGAGAGAAATAAACAACGTGTCTGTTAAAGATAAATTTTTTTATCCAAAAGAAGAGGCTAAAATGGTGGGTATTTTTTGTGTTTGTTTCCTAGATGAATGAACCTTTATACAGAATCACAGATTGATGGAATTTGAAAAAAAACACAAAGAAACAAATATAGGTAGGCTCTAATGTTGCCTTGAGTAGACTGAGATAAAGTGAGAAAGACTTGGGGCAGGCCCTCAGCCAAAGAGAAGAATTGAGTTACTAATTCTATACTAAGCAGATTCTAGTGCTTTCCAACGGCTGAGATGGAGGATTGGGCATTGTTGCTATTTGAGTAACATGGGCATTTTTAGACTGATAAATTCTCTCTCTCTGGTTAAATCAAGGACAGATACTCCAGTGGAAGTATCAGTAGCAAAGCCTGCTCCAGATAAAAGGGAAAGGTATTGTGTCCTCATCTCATTCTCACTCTTTCCCAAACACAGAAAAAATAAACTAAATGGGCAAACAGTGTACTCTTATCCTTCCACAATATCAAGGAATTTGGCAGCAGACATCTTAATCTTATAGAGGGTGACCATTTCCACACACACACACGTACACACACAGCAGGGGCTGTGTCATTATTTCAGTGTTTTTTAGGTTCTGATGATGACAGGACATAACACAATGATCCCAAGATAGATGAAAGGCAGAATTTTTTATTATCTAATACTTACAGGTTTGGAGGGGGAGAAGGCTGCCACACAGGGCCAGGCAGTGGGTAATCCCAAGGAAAGAATTAACAGCAAGCTGTAACTGTAGGAGTTAGTTTATCTACAGCAAGCTGGCTTCCATGTATGGCAAGCTGCACTGGTTATTTTGAATATTTCCATAGGTTTAAGAAAGAAGTACATACCCCTAGATTTTTGGCATCTGGCATTTCTGGCAGCTAGGGGTACATGCTATAATCTAGGAGTTAGTGTCCAGTAAGGGAAGTGGTTGGAATTCAGGTTTAGCAAACCTACTAAGTAAAATGAGAGTTTTAGCTATGATCTCAAAACTCTGTCAAGACAGCACCTGTGAAATGTGACATTACAACCTCACCAGGAGAATATATATTTTAAAACACAGTCTATAATATATTAAACATAGCTTAGATTCCTAAGTTCAAATTGAAACTGTAGCATTGCAAGAAAGTTGCATCTGTAGATCTGCAGATGTGTGTGTCTGTTTGTGAGATCCTTCAGTGTTTAACTGCTTTAGAGGCAGTTACCAAAAGGAAGCAATTTGTTTTTCAAAGAAGCTATTGGGAAGAAATAGGCAAGGCCCCCCAAAATGGATTATCTCAAAGCCTCTTTATGAATACATTCACTGATATTGTAAAAATGTTACTATTGGCTATCTTGAATGGTTTTTGTTTCCTTTTTTATACATACTTATTTTTATGAAGTTTCCTGCAATGTACATGTTTATTTTTTATAATATGCCAAAATAATCATTATAGCTAATATCAGCCAATTTAAAAGATTATGGTATTCAGATATACTCTAGATAAAGAATGTACTAAATATTAGCTTCCTATCACATTAAAATGTTAATGTTTTCTGAAAGACTGCTCATTTTTATAGATTATTTGACATTTCAATCACCATCATTATCATACTCTATTAAATATCTTCCACTGTCATAAACCCTGTTCATGTGGACAGAAAGTAAAAAAAACTTTTTGGAGCTCACTTTCAAAGAGCTTTGACCTTTCTTTTTTTATGAAAATTTTTATTTATCATTTGGACTTTTCATGTGTTACCTTTCAGTTGATCTGAATGTGTGATGACCTTTAAGATTTTATTGATTATAAATCCTAGCTCCTAACTGTTTTTTATGTTTCATTTCCTTGGAGAAGCACAGATATAAGTAAGGCAATAGGATATAGGGAGAATACTGGGGTTTTACCACTCCTTCAGTAAATAGGGAAGAATGTATAAAATTAGTAGGTTGTTTTGTTGTCAAAATTAGGCAAATTTAGGTTCAGCAAAAAAAAACCTCTGACAATTTGAAAATTTGAAACAGAATGGATTGACTTGTAACGTGTTAAGTTCTTCCATACACACACACAAAAAAGTGGAAGTTGGATGATTATCTTTCAGGTATATTTCATAAGAAATTCTTATATTGATAGAGAAGAATCAGATGATTTTTAAGATTAATTCCAATTATGCAATTTTATAATTTTAAAAGTTTAGAAAGTTAAAATGTTTATCCTTTGAAAATAGTGACTTCCACCAAGACATAAGCAATGATTTAGCTAATTAGGCCTTTAGTTTTTAAATGTTTCTACCCTGATGATAATGGCAATGATTTGATCTATGCAAAGATCCAGTCCCTCTGTGGGCACTGTGGGGCAGCTCAGACTCTGACCTGGCCCAACTCCTGCATGTACTTGTCCCCAAAGTCCAAAGCTGCTAGAGCTAGACCACTTTCAGTTCTGGGAACACTCATCATCCATTCAGATATTCCATAAATGCAGGGTTTACCAAGCCAATTGGCCTCTTCAATAAGTGGTGCTGGGAAAACTTGACAGCTACATGTAAAAGAATGAAATTAGAACATTCTCTAACACCAAACACAAAAATAAACTCAAAATGGATGAAAAACCTAAATGTAAGGCCAGACACTATAAAACTCTTAGAGGAGGGCTTCTCTGGTGGTGCAGTGGTTGAGAGTCCGCCTGCCAATGCAGGGGACACGGGTATATCCCTGGTCCGGGAAGATCCCACATGCTGCGGAGCGGCTGGGCCTGTGAGCCATGGCCACTGAGCCTGTGCGTCCAGAGCCTGTGCTCCGCAGCGGGAGAGGCCACAACAGTGAGAGGCCCGTGTACCCACCCCACCCCCCCAAAAAAAAAACCCTTAGAGGAAAACACAGGCAGAACACTCCTTAACATAAATCGCAAGATCTTTTTTGACCCACCTCCTAGAATAATGATGATAAAGACAAAAATAAACAAATGGAACCTAATTACACTTAAAAGCTTTTTCACAGCAAAGGAAACCATAAACAAGACAAAAAGACAACCCTCAGAATGGGAGAAAATATTTGCAAATGAAGCAACGGACAAAGGATTAATCTCCAAAATATATAAACAGTCCATGCAGCTCAATAAGAAAAAAACAAACAATCTAATCAAAAAATGGGCGGAAGACCTAAATAGACATTTCTCTGAAGAAGACACACAGATGGTCAACACACACACACAAAAATGCTCAACATCACTAATTATTAGAGAAATGCAAATCAAAACTACAGTGAGGTATCACCTCACAAAGGTCAGAATGGCCATAATCACAAAATCTACAAACAATAAATGCTGGAGAGGGTGTGGAGAAAAGGAACCCTTTTACACTGTCGGTGGGAATGTAAATTGATACAGCCCCTATGGAGAACAGTATGGAGATTCCTTAAAAAACTAAAAATGAACTACTATGTGACCCAGCAACCTCACTACTAGACATATATCCAGAGAAAACCATAATTCAAAAAGACACATGCACCACAATGTTCATTGCAGCACTATTTACAATAGCCAGGACATGGAAGCAACCTAAATGTCCATCAACAGAAGAATGGATAAAGAAGATGCGGTACATATATACAATGGAATATTGCTCAGCCATAAAAAGGAATGAAATTGGGTCATCTGTAGAGACGTGGATGGACCTGGAGACTGTCATATAGAGCAAAATAGGTCAGAAAGAGAAAAATAAATATCATATATTAATGCATATATGTGGGACCTGAAAAAATTGGTATAGATGATCTTACTTACAAAGCAGAAATAAAGACACAGATGTAGAGAACAAATGTATGGATACCAAGGGAGAAAGGGGAGGGTGGGATGAATTGGGAGATTGGGATTGACATATATACACTATTGATGTATAAAATCGATAACAAATGACAACCTACTGTATAGCACAGGGAACTCTGCTCAATGCTTTGTGGTGACCTAGATGGGAAGGAAATCCAAAAATGAGAGGATATTGTATATGTATAGCTGATTCACTTTGCTGTACAGTAAAAACTAACACAGCACTGTAAAGCAACTATAGTCCAATAAATTTTTTTTTAAAAAACACACACAGATATATATATATATATTTAGGCTTCCTGGCATCTTGTCCTTTCCCTGTAGGGAATTCCTCATTTCCTGAATTTTATTGGTGGCAACGTTGAGCTATACCCATAAGAACTAAAATACTGCTTTGTGAGCTTTTGTGATGCAAGTGAATCAGTACACATTGTACACTCCTTTTGTCAGGTGGGCTTTGGCTCTTGATCAAGTGACTCAAGAGGGAAAGGATAGGAAGTTCTCTTTTTCTCCAGCTCAACCAGCACTGGCTGTGGTTACAAGGTCAAGATGTGTTTACAAGGTACAACCACTGTTGTGGCAATGATAAAATTTAAATCAAGTTCAACTGAGCAAACTGTCCTTTACAATTCTTTATAATGGCATTATAAGTTTCCACCTCATACCAGTCTATGGAAGACAGAGGAAGGTGTTTACGAGGAAGCCCTGATGTACTGAAGAAGGACTTGAAATGCATATTCTCCCACCAAGGCCAACTTCAAGCTGCCATGGTGATGTCACTGAACACAGAGTTTGCAAGGGATACTAACGTTTGGCTCTCAAAAGTGAAGGCATCTCCAACATACACACACACAGTAGAATCTGGGTTACATTTTACATTAATTCTTGCTTGTATTTTAAAATTATTATGTCTTTGGGGGGTAGAGAGGTGTATATCTTTCTTATTCTTATTGTTTTTTTCTGGCTATTAATAACTTGTTAATTATGTGTTTCCATTTTTTTTTCTTTCTCAGTCTGTGACTATTACAGTGTCTTCTGGCTCACAAAAGTGTTTTTTTTTTTGATTCACATTTTTCTTAAGATGTGTTTTATGCCATGTTTAAGAAAATTTTCTCTGCTCCAAAAGTCATAAAGATACTCTCTAATATATTCTAAAAAAATTTTTTTAACTATTTTTTGCATCTAGGTCTTTAAACCAAATAGAATTGACCTCTGGATATGAAGGAAAAGGACATTTATTTTATTTTTCCATATGGATAACCAGTTGTATTATTTATTGAGTTGTCTTATCCATGTACCCTTATCTGCAATGACATGTCTATAGTATATCAGGTTTCCATAAGAGCACATGTTAATTTCTGAGTTTCCATTTTGTTCTATTAGGCCAGTTATTACATCTATTCTAATACTAGACTGTGTTATTTTTCATAATAAATGTTGAAATCTGATAAGACAGTTTGCTCACTTTTTAGTTTTCAAAAAAAAAGTGACTATATTTTCTCTATGCTTTTTCATGTAAAGTTTACACTATTTTCTCAAGTCCTACAAAAAAGCCTTCTAGAATTTGTCCAAAGTTACAAGAAGCTTCAGATCGATTTGAAAAGAATGAACATTTTTATGTGTCATGGTATCCGTAGCCATTATATTTCTTCTCATTTTGAGGAGTCCTCTTTAATGCCTTTAATAAGATATTTTTTCCTCCATAAAGGTAATATAGATATATTCCTCAGAAAATTATAGGCTTTGCTGCTATTTCCATTTTTTTTTTCCATTTATCTTCTGATGGACACTTAGGTTGCTCCCATATCTTGGCAATTGTAAATAATGCTGCTATGAACATTGGGGTACATATATCTTTTCAAATTAGTGTTTTGTTTTTTTAGGATATATACCAAAGAGTGGAACAGCTGGTTATATGTTAGTATTGTTAAAACGACCATACTACCCAAGGCACTTCCAATATCTATCAAAATACCAATGGCATTTTTCACAGAAATAGAACAAATAATTTAAAAATTTATATGGAAATACAAAAGAAACCAAATAGCCAAAATATTGAGGAAGAAGAACAGAGCTGGAGGAATCATGCTCCCTGACTTCAGACTATACTACAAAGCTATTGTGATCAAAACAGTATGATACTGGCACACACACACACACACACACACACACACACACACGATACACAGGTCAACAGAACAGGAAAGAGAGCCCAGAAATAAACACATGCACTTATAGTCAATTAATCTATGACCAAGGGGGCAAGAATGTGCAATGGAGAAAAGAAAGTCTCTTCAATAAGTGGTGCTGAGAAAACTGGACAATTACATGTAAAAGAATGCAATCAGCACATTCTCTAACACCATTTATAAAAATAAACTCAAAATGGATTAAAGACCTAAATGCAAGACCAGAAACCATAAAACTCCGAGAGGAAAACATAGGCAGAACACTCTGACATAAGTTACAGCAATAACTTTTCAGATCTGTCTCCTAAAGTTAAGGAAATAAAAGCAAAAATGATCAAATGGGACATAATTATAAACTTAAAAGCTTTTGCACAGCAAAGGATACCATCGGCAAAACAAAAAGACAACCTACTGAATGGCAGAAAATATTTGCAAATGACATGACCAATAAGGGATTAATCTCCAACATTATGTAAACAGCTCATACAACTCAACATCAGAAAAACAAACAACCCAATTTAAAAATGGGCAGAAGAACTGAATAGACATTTTTCCAAAGGAAATGCAGATAGCCAACAGGCACATGAAAAGTTGCTCAACACTGATAATCATCAGCAGAATGTAAATCAAAACCACAAAGAAATATCACCTCACATCTGTCAGAATGGCTATCAACAAGAACACAAATTACAAATGTTGGCAAGGATGTAGAGAATGTATATTGTTGGTGGGAATGTATACTGGTGCTGCCACTGTGTAAAACAGTATGGAGGTTTCTCAAAAAACTAAAAATAGAACTACTGTATCTTTCTCTTTATTCTTTTGTGAATTCAAAACTGCTCTAAAATTTTTTTTTTTTTAAATAGGGGATTATACACAGTGTGTACAGTAGGGAGCAGGAGTCTGGGAGCCTTTTTAGAATTCTTTTATCATATTATTTTTTCCCAAATTAGTATCATCCTTTTCAATCTTTGGTTTACTAAGACATTGCATTTTAAATATATTTATCCTTATGCCTATTCCAAAAGAATTAAGACTCAGTCTCAAAGTAAATCTTTAAATCAGGTAGCGTAAGCTCTTTCCAATCTGAAGGCCTTTTTTTTTTTTCATTTTCTCACCTAATATACTGTTTAGGTTTTCCAAATGTTGAATAGGAGAAGTCAGAGCAAAAACCTTTATCTCTTTCACAATCCCAGAGGAAAAATAAAATTCGACCTTTCACTACTGAAGATGTTACCTGTAGATTTTTCACAGATTCCCTTCACTGGAATTTCCCTTCTGTTCCTAGCTTATGAGAGTTTTAAACATGTATGGTGTAGGTAGGAATTATTTCATTATTGCATCTATTTGGGGGAGGAATATTTGACTGTAGTTGGCTCATAATTTCCTGTCTGGTCATGTAATACTGTCATCAGATGACTAGGAAGTATTCATTCCTCTTCCATTTTCTGAAAGAGTTTGTATTGAATGGTTATTATTTCCTTTTTAAATCTTTGTTAAAAATTTCCAGTGCAGTCATCTAGGCTTGATGATTTATTTAGAGGAACATGACACCAAACTTGGAATCTAGAGAAGAATTTGGTTCAGTTTTACTGTGGATATTGACATATTTGTTGCAAGGTAGTAATCATTTACTGAGGATTCTAATATCTACATGGCACTTGGCAGAGTGCCAGGCTAATGAAAGAAGCAGTTCTTTTTCTTCAGGTTTGATAGAGGCATAAAGAAGATAAAAGTAAGATGAACAGTGATAATAGAGGGTGAAGTTTATGGGTAGAGGAATAACCAATGTTTTAAGTAAGAAAGCACAGAGAATACATAGAAGATGGAAAGGAAATAGTCTCTAGGAGTGATGAGTTCTTAAAGACAGTAATTACTACATATAGTCAAATATTTGAGTATCATGTTAAATAAATTGCCATATTTTCATAACAACTGTATCAAAAATCTATAGTTTTCATTAATCAGCCAATTTTTACTTACATAAATTACATATACCATACACATATATAATTTCTTTATGTGTATATATATGTATATGTGTGTATAAAAATGTTTATCTGATCACCTTGTGACACACACCACCAGTGACACTACCAATGTCATCTTTATGACACATTGTGAAATGCTAATGATGGTTATTAGTGAGAAACAAATCTGAACTCATTACAATTATAATATAGGCAACTTTAAGTATCATACTAAAGAATTTGTTCTTATTTCTGAAACACATGTAGATTCACAGAACTTTCTCAACTGGAAATTGCCATAAACAGAAGTTTGTTTTAAAAGGGGTGATCTTGAAAGAATACATCAGAAGAATAACTGGATAGTGAGAACACAGTCATCCCTCAGTATTTAAGGATTGGTTTTAGGACCCCCTATCCAGGGATGATCAAGTCTCTTATTTTAAAAATCAGTAGTGTTTGCATAAACAAGCATATCTTGAGATATTTCAGGTTCAGTTTCAGACCATCAGCATGAAGTGAATATCGCAATAAAGTGAGTCACACAATTTTTTTGGTTTCCCAGTGCATTTAAAAGTTACGTTTACTTTAATAAACATAAATAATAACAGTAGTCTATTAACACAGTTAATAGACTACTATAACGTGGTCTATTACCTTTGCAATAGCATTATGACTAAAAAAATACATACCTCAATTAAAAATATTTTATTGCTAAAAAGTGCTGACCATCATCTGACAATGCAGGGTTGCTACAAACCATCAATTTGTTAAAAAAAGAAAATGCAATATCTTTGAAGCACAGTAAAGCAAAGCTCAATAAAACAAGGTCTGCCTGTAACCCATGCACATCCTACTGTATACCTTAAATCATCTCTAGATTATTTATAATGCCTAATACAATGTAAATGCTAATAAATTGCTATAAATACAATGTAAATGCTATGTAAATAGTTGTCAGTGTGCAGAGAATTCAAGTTTCGCTTTTTGGAAATTTCTGGAATTTTTTTCCCAAATATTTCTGATCCATAGTTGGCTGAATTTGCAGATATGGAACCCATGGATAAGGCGGGTTGATTGTACTGACAGACGTGCAGATAAGAAGGTGTTATAATGGACCACCCGATTTAAAATCTCCATTAAACTTTGTCCTTTTATGACACGGATTTAAGGCGATTTGTTGATTATATGGTCAGCAAAAACTGTTGGCTTAGGTTGGTTTTGTTTACTTCAGGATAGGAAATATAATAGTGGATTACCATATTGTTAGTACAGCAGTCATTACAGATTTAACAAATGAGTAGCTGAAACAGATATTTGTATGTTGCAAATCTTCATTTTAGAAAGACAATTTTCTGTGAATATTCTTTCAGGGAAAGGTAAATGTGCCCATTCATTCTGTCCAGAAATCATTTCCTAAAGTGTAAATGTCATTCCTTGATTTAAAAAATAGGTATCAAAAATCTTTTGGATTGGAAAGACATGTCCTTAAATTAAAAAAGTAAACAATTTATAGTAAAAAGTAGTTTATAAAATGTCTGGGAATGATTTTTAAGACGTGCAATATCTACATAAAGTAGAGAAGTTTGCAGATGAACTTAAAAAGAGACTTGAATAATCATATTTCTGGACTTAAAATGAAACTATTCTAAAGATAAAATTTACTTGTAATTAAGATATAAATTTAATGAAATTCCAGTAGAAATGTTAAATGAAAACTTTTCTTACTTCCATAATAATTCATGGGAATGTTTATACTAGATATTTTAAGCTGGCATAATTAAAACCATGTGTTTCTGGCAATATGACAAAAATACAAGTTTCAGTAATGAAAAGTTACATGCAATAATTTATTTGCCATAAGTGGCATGTACAATTAGTAGAAATAAGGAGACTATTAAGTACATGGTATTGATAAAGAGGCTAAGCTTTGGGTAAAATATCATATTCATATATCATTCCACAAACCAAAATAAATTTTAATATATAAAATATTATATGTAAGAAAGAAACCATAAGAACATTGGAAGTGCATCAAAGTGAATTCTTTTGTAATATAAATGTACAGGGCTTTATAAAGACAGAAACAATATGAACCAATATATTGATATATATGAATCCGACTGACAAAGGAAAAACTTCCAACATAAAATAAATGAACAGCAGACAAGAACTCAGTAAAATATCTATGGTATATATCACAGGTTAATCAAGAATAAAATTATTATATATGAAAGCAAATCAGTAGTGGTTAAAAAGTCATGCTTTTCTTGACAGTCAGAAAGCACTGGGTCAAATCTGAGCAACAGAACTTTGACTTCAGGTAATTTACTTAATTTCTCTGTGCTTCATTTTTCTCTATAAAAATTAGCGATTAAAGTATATATAAGATTTTTTGAACATTAGATGCATCTAAAAATGACTAATCACAGTGTCCAGCTTATAATAAGCACTCATTACATGTCATCTATTAAAAAGACGAAGAAAAATAAAATGGGCAAAGGACATGAATTGGCAGTTCTTAAAAAAAATAAAATAAAAAATAGTAAGAAGGAAATAACCAAAAAATTCAATTACTCTACTAGTCATAAAAATATGTTTTAAGGGAAATATTGTTTTTCACCTAAAATGAATAATATCTAGTTTTACTGAGTTTCTGAGGGTAGATAGAAATGTGAAAAGCACAAGACAAGAGCATGTAAGGGGATGTGGCAACTGCAGTGGCAGCTGTGGTTTATGCTTCTCCAGAATTTATTTCTCCTTCTTTGGGTAGCATCATGCTGTTTTACACAATTGCACTTTGAAAAAAAGTAGCCTGTTTGCAAACTGATCAAGATCAGAGAACCAGAGTTCAGAGCATGAGTGAGAGATACCACAGCTTATCATCTGAATTCCTAGATTAGCTGCCCCTGGAAATTATCCTTAAACTTGCAAGCTTTATTTTTTTTGAGAGTGAGTATAGCTTAAATCAGCTTTATTACTTTAATCGTCTAGGTTGGATATTTTGTCACTTTTTTCTAAAAGAATCATAAAATATTTAGAACTTAATACTTGAAGTAATTAGTAAGGTAGAGTAATTAAAGACAAAAATTCAGAAAAAATGGACAGAGAGAACAAAGACCTGCTGTGCTGGGGTGTGGTTAGTGAGCCTTGTAATGTAGGCCTGCAAAGTCTAAACCACAACCCACTTTAACCTGTGACTCAGGCATTACCTTACTTAGTTTGCATGATCTGAAAACATGGTAGAAAAAAAGTTTTATCACTTTCAGAGATGTCACAAAATTATGACAAAGGTTTAGGTTGAAACTGGTTCCTTGGAAGCAGAGAATAGGGAAGATTTGGCAGATACAAACCTTCCTGTCTTTTCTTTCAATCCATAAACTGGAACATTTGGATAGTTCACTATCATTGTATCCCAACTAGAAAAGATGTGAGCCAAAGCAAAGCTTAAAGGAAGCATAAGAAATGAGAATTCCCAGGCCTGTCCTAAATGCTTACTATGATAAATTTAGGGACGACAAATGTGACAAAGTTCTTCACTGCAAAGCTGCTTCTGAGGTACAGCCTGATTCTAGAAGCAGATTACAAGGGTCTGCCCATCCAGGTCATGTTTCAAATTGTGTTAAGACAGAGAACACGTTGGAGGCCATTAAGATTAAATTCAAAGAGTGGACAGAACACTAAGACTCATTTCTGACATAGAAATTCCCAAGTTGGGTTCCCCCCAAAAAAGGGAAAAAAAGCAAACCAAACCAAACAATGAATCAGTAAGATCTCTTGTTTTAGCCATTAGACCATGAAAGTAGCCTGAAGTAAATTTAGTGAATACCAGTGATGTATTTTAGGAATTATTTCCAAAGTACTGTGGTTTCTAGAATGGAGAACTTTCTCAAAGCCCATCTCATAAATACCCTTGGATCTGGACAAGAGATGCAATGTGCAGGGTCCAGTGTTTTGAAGAATCCACTTATCACAAACACAGTACCACAAAAACAGTTTCTGTGTCACTGTCTTATAAATAAAATTTTCCCCATCTCTGGCTGACCAAACAGGAATAATGGAAGAGGGACAGGATTGGGGAGGGGGTGCTGGATGGGGGCCTCAGGAGCCATTTTGTGTCTGGAAGAAACATCATGGCATCTGCCAGGGGGAAGCAGAGAAAGAACTGCTGCTTTTGCCTCAAGTCGGCAGCCATAATTCACCCCAAATATGGGTTCAGGCAGACTGTGTTCCCAAGCTAACCATGCCCTCTTCCTCAGCTCTTTCTTGGGAGGCACTTAGAATTGCCTGGGAATCCTGAGTGGGAAAAGTGAAGCACTGTGTAAAGGCCTTGGCCTGCAGAGGCTTTCAGATCCCCTCCTTGGGCTGAGGAGTGGCAACTGGGGGCTGCAGGGTATTTAAACAAATCTCTCTATCAAATCAGAATTTATGCTTAAACACCTGACTCATTTATACAGTTAGCTTAGAATGTATTTATATGATGTAAAATCAGAGAGAAATACAAAACTAAATATGCACTCTTAACTAGTATCCATCCTCCTTTTCTTTTTAATGAATTATACTTGTTTAACACTTTGATTCTTCCCTTCCTAAAGTGGTCTACTTAGGATTGAAAAGTGTAAACTCTGAGCATACATTAGACTGCGGAAATTTTCCTAACTCTGCCACTAACTGGCTCATCTATACTAACATCACTGAGGTCCTCTAAATATCAGTTTCATCCTATGTAAAATTAAGGAATTGTACTAGATTATATATATATTTTTAATAATCTTTATTGGAGAATAATTGCTTCACAATACTGTGTTACTTTCTGCTGTATAACAAAGTGAATCAGCTATATGTATACATATATCCCCATATCTCCTCCCTCTTGAGCCTCCCTCCCACCCTCCCTATCCCACCCATCTAGGTGGTCACAAAACACCAAGCTGATCTCCCTGTGCTATGCGGCTGGTTCCTACTAGCTAAACTATTGTACATTCAGTATTATATATATGTCGATGCTACTCTCACTTCACCCCAGCTTCCCCCTCCCACCCCGTGTCCTCAAGTCCATTCTCTATGTCTACATCTTTATTCCTGCCCTGCCACTAGGTTCATCAGTAACATTTTTTTTTTTTTAGATTCCATATATATGTGTTAGCATACGGTATTTGTTTTTTAGATTATATCTTAAAATAAATGGAACACTCAATAATCAGAGGCTTTAAGGAGAAGCTGCTACCAAATGGGACAGAGGAGAATAGTGCTGTGTATCTTATTCTAGCAAACATATTAAGCCAGTCAGTAAAACAAAATTTTTGATTATTCTAATACTGTGATATAATACTCATTTTCCTAGTGGATTACTGAATATAAGTTACAGCAAGTGATAATGAAAACATTATGTGGCACATTTTAGGTTAATTTAGGTTACTATGAACTGTCTAATTTCTATAAAGTCACAATTTTTTTTTTTTTTTTTTTGCGGTACGTGGGCCTCTCACTGTTGTGGCCTCTGCGTTGCAGAACCCATGGGCCCAGCCACTCCGCAGCATGTGGGATCCTCCCGGACCGGGGCATGAACCCGTGTCCCCTGAATTGGCAGGTGGACTCTCAACCACTGCACCACCAGGGAAGCCCAAAGTCACAATTTTATATTTCATAAAAATTACAGTTTTTATTCAAAATGTAAAAATGAAACTATAAATAATAGTGTCACAAGTTGTACCTTATTCTTAGGCTACCATTTTTATACTAAGAACTCTTAAGTTTAGCTCTGATTTTTCCAAAATGTTTCACTGAGGTGGGTATTTAGGAAGAGAAAAAAAGATTTAAATATGTTTAACTTATTAATTCACACAGTAAAATATATTTGTGACATGCATTTGAGCAATTTATTATATACATACTTCCCTATATCTATCAGGATTATTCACTGAAGTACCCTAAAGCAGAACTGGAGCATTTGAAACTCCATTATTTAAGTAATACCTCATAGTTTCCTAATATATTTCCAATACCCAATACATTTTAGTAGAGCTGTGATTTTTTAAATGTGATACTGTTTTAATTAAATATTCAGAATTATACATAGTTCAGTAGTTAACATTTCCTTTTACTAATTCTTTTGCTCATGTATATTGTAATATCAGTGACAATGTTATAACCACAACCAAAATGCAACTCATTTGCCAAAATATGTCTTTAAAGAATCAAACACATGAATTGTTAAAGGGTACATCTTATAATTTGCCTTGTTTAATGCCTCATAAAATTTTATACAATAGCAATATAAATAATGGATGTGTGAAAACCATAGATATTAGTACAAGTGGATTTAGATGTAATTGTAAGTTTTTCCTTTTATATCAGGGCTTCTTTTCAGATGGAAAGTTTTCCATTTTGGTGTATGTTACAGTTTAACCACTTGTATTTTAACTGTCCTAAAAGTAGAATAGAGGCTTATTAAAGTGCATTCAAAATCAAATTAAAAATGATGGTTTTCCTTTCCTTCTTTCTCTTGGAAAACATTTTCCAACCACATGGGCTACCCAGCAATGTATTCAGAATTTGCACATAGACAAAGCTATTGACAAGCTCTCATTTAGAAAGGACTTAAAGAGTATGTTCAGAGTCTCAAACACATTAATCAGAAATATCCTGATGTATTCTAGGAATGAAATAAAATAAAGTTGGCCAAAATATTTCATTTCTCTAAATGAGTATCATATAGCAAGACAATTAATGATGCCACTTTTAAAATGCATAATTATGGAATATTTTAAATGATCACTGTATACATTTTCAAAGCACAAAATTGGATGCCCGTAGATAATTTGTTAAGTTAGTAACACAATGAGTCTCTGAAAGCAAGGCATTGCTTCAAAGAGTGCTCCTGGAGAATATGTAAAATATGTTTTCATTTGGGGAAGGAGAAGAGACGTTAAATTTTCAAAATAATGGTAGTAAAGTGAAGCACAAAAATTTAAACAGTTGCTCAAAGAAATAATATAAAGAACCTCATATGTATTAAACAAAGGGAAGTTTAGATACTTTAATTTAGCATGAAATATAATGGGTTTTTTTAAAGGCATAACGTTTTCTCATAAGCATCTCTACCCAGTTTATACAACTCCATGGAGCTCAAATCACTTATAAAATCTTAAGCCTATTCATTTTATCAAAAAAGAGATAAATATGTAGTAGAAAACATTTACAAAACTAATTGTTTTTACAATTATTAGTGCCTCATAGTCCAATTACAAGATTGACCAAAAAATCTCAGTTCAATTTATTTAAAGAAATAGCTGGAGTCCAGACATTTTGAATAAATGCTAGTTTTTGTAAACCTGTTTTATACAAAAGTCCTTGACCCCATTTATTTAGCTAAAGCTAGTGAAGAATTTAGTTGCTCAGACCAATAACTTATGAGTGAAAATACCAGTAATGTGTTTTGGTTGAGTGAAATTTGGGCTGCAAACTAATACAAGGCTTGACAAGATATCTCAGAGAGTTTAACCACATTTTCTGTACATTTTCTCTACTGAAGGATTTTTCTCTTTTCTGCCCTTATGATATTTGACTTTTCAATTCCTTCTCATATGGTGGATTATATTATTTATTTTGTATCAATAAATTATAAATTACAGGTCAGTAAATTATAGGTCAGATGTACATGTCCCTACCCCTTTGCTACCAGATTTTTAGCAGTGAAAAAATAGTGAGGGTTATCAACATATTATTCAAATATATATAACTCAGTGTTTGTTGAATTCCTAGTTTTGACCCATGGTGAAAAGGTCAGTCCTAAAACATACTAATGAGATGTGCTCTTGCCATTAAAAATATTATAATCAAATGAGCCATATCCATGGAGATCAATATTATTTTGACATGTTAAACAACTTTGTTCTAGAAATAGTGGACCTAAAACAAATAGTCTGCCAGTTATTTCTCCAGAAAAAATAATTTAAAAATTTTATTCAGGATCAGCAGAGAATTGCAACTTGGGGTCTGCAATCATGGCAAGCCACATGCAGCTCTCTACATGGTAAGGGAAGGAGAATGCTTTAATAGAGGGTAAAAGGAAGGCTATATGAACAAAGAGTCCATGCCTTTTCATTGGCTGAGTCCTTGCCAGGAGAGAGAAGGAGTCTTTCTTCTTCCTGTTGGGCTCTGCTATCATCACAGGGTGTGAGAGTTCTCCCCTTCTGGTCACCCAACTCTATTTGAGCTTTCTGTTTATTATTATTATTTTTTTACAAACTGGTTATATTGAGTGTCCTATATGAAAAGCATCTCAATTGCAAATCAAAACTTGCATGTTCAAGAATCTTTATAAGCTACATTCAATCTCAGACTCATCACTATTCTTGCTCCACACTTTCTTAGTACATATGGCATGAATTTCTCATTTGGAAGTCAAGCAGATCTTGCACTCCTGTGGTGCTGCACTGAAACTGTTAGAGAATGATTCTCTGTTTTTTCAAGTGCCCCCAGGGTGTCCAGAAGGAATTTTTGCAAGTCACCTAATCTATTCCAATTTATATTTAAACCAAATTAATACAAATATTCAGAAATATTATTACCATTTTCCTGCATTCTCAACCTCTCTTAAAGAGAATTCTGTATTTTTGAGATGTTCCCACAAACTATGCAATGAATATATATAATTTATACGATATAAAATATTGAAAGTCACACCAATTCAAATATATACTACTATCTTGAAAATCTTTCCTTAATTTCCCCTTCCTGGAGAATGAGTACCTATTTCTAAGAGATATTTTCCAAGAGACCCAAAGTGAATTTTGTAACTATCATATGGCCTATATTTTAAGAAAAATATTCCTAAAACTTAATCTTCAAGATGGTTTAAAATGCATCTAGCTATTTGCATGTAATGTGGACAGAAAATTAATTTTATTCCTCTAACCATAAGTTTTATTTTAGATAACTGTTTAAATTGGGAGATTAATTTTAAAAGGAGTAAAGGGGCTTGCCTGGTGGCGCAGTGGTTGAGAGTCCGCCTGCCGATGCAGGGGACGCAGGTTCGTGCCCTGGTCTGGGAAGATCCCACATGCCGCGGAGCGGCTGGGCTCGTGAGCCATGGCCGCTGAGCCTGCGTGTCCGGAGCCTGTGCTCCGCAACGGGAGAGGCCACAACAGTAAGAGGCCCGCGTACGGCAAAAAAATTAAAAAATTAAAAAAATAAAAATAATAAATAAATAAAAAGAGTAGAAAAGCCTCAAATTACCTAAGAAGATGAGGTTACATTATAAGAACACACAAGACTTCCTTATTTTTAAAAGCTGAATAATATTCCACACATATACCACATTTTCTTTACACATTCAGTCTATAGATATTTGACTTGTTTTAGTATCTTGGCTATTGTGAATAACACTTCAGTGAACATATAAATGCAGATATCTCTTTGCGATCTAGATTATCCTGTCATTTGAGACAACATTGATGATCCCAGAGTGCATTATGCTAAGGGAAATAAACCGGTCACAGAAGGATAAATATTGCATGAGATATCCACTTATATGAGATATCTAAAATAGTCAAACTCATATAAGAAAAAAATAGAATAGTGGTTACCAGGGACTGGGAGGAGGTAAAAATGGAGAGTTGTTAAATCGGTAAAAAGTTTCAGTTATGCAAGATGAGTAAGTTCTAGGGATCTGTACAGCATCGTGCCTATTATTTACCTTCTTTTGTAATGTTTTTTCAGAATGTCATATAGTTAGAATCATACAGGATGTAGCCTTTTCAGATTGGCTTCACTCACTTAACAATATGCCCTTAAACATCCTCCATGCCTTCATTGTGTTAATTTTCAATTCCCTATGATATACAATATGAGCATATTATCAGTAGAGCAGTCTTATTTTCTATTGGCATGTCTTTTTTGATGAGATATCTGTTATCTTTTACCTATTTTAAATTTGATTTTTTTATTGTTGAATTTTAAGATTTGTCTATTCTGGATACCAGTTCTTTATCAAATATGTGTTTTACAAAGGATTTCTATCAGTCTGTCTTTGATTTTATTCTCTTAACAGTGATCTTTACAGAGTAAAAGTTTTTCATTTTAATAGATTCCAACTTATCAGTTCTTTCTTTTATGGATCATGTTTTTGGTGTTTTATCAAAAAAGTCATCATCAAATCCAAAGTCTCCTAAACCTTCTCCTATGTTATCTTCCAGACATTTTGCAATTTTACATTTAGGTCTGTGATCCTTTTTAAAAATATTTGTGCTAAAACATATATAACATTATTTTTTGAGATTTTAGTCATTGTAAGAGTACTTTTCAGTGTCATTGATTACATTCACAGTGTTGTTCAGCCATCATCAGTACTTCCAAAAAAACTTTTACTCTAAACATTCCAAATGGAAACTCTGTACTCATTAAGAAATAACTCCCTATTTCCCCTGCTCAGTCCTAGGTACTCTCTAATCTACTTCACGTCTCTATCTATACTAGATATTTCACATATGTGGAATCATAAAGTATTTGTCCTTTTGTGTCTAGCTTATTTCAGTTAGCATAATATTTTCAAGGTCGATCAGTGTCGTCACATGTATCAGAATGAACTTCATTCCTTTTTGAAACTGAATAATACCCCAATGCATGTTTACATCACATTATGTTTATCCCTTTGTCTAATGGAGACTTGGGTTGTATCCACCAAAAGTTGAATAATGCTTCAATAAACATTTTGATATAAGTTTCAGTTTAAGTTCCTGTTTTCAATTTTGGGGGGTATATGCCTAGGAGTGGAATTACTAGTAATTCCATTTTAGCTTTTTAATGAAGCAACAAACTGTTTTCAGTAATGGCTACACCACTTTAAATTTTTACCAGCAATTTAAGGGGGTTATAATTTCTCTACATTCTTATTAATACTTGGTATTTTCCATCTCTTGATTATATTCGTCCTATTATCTCATGACGTTGATTCAAATTTCCCTGTTAGCTAATAATTGTTCAGCATTTTTAATATACATATTGACCATTTGTATATTTTCTTCAGAGACATGTCTATTTAACTCCTTTGTCCATTTTTTAATTGGAGTTTAGTTTTTGTACTTTATAAGTTCTTTATATATTCTGGCTGTCTAACTCATCAGATATATGACCGGCAAATACTTTCTCTCATTGTATAGGCTGTCTTTTCATTTTCTTGTTAATGTCAAGAAATACACAATTTAATTTTAATAAAGTCAAATTTATATATTTTTATTGTTGTTGTTCCTAGTTATATGTTCTATCTAAGAATTCTTTGCCACATCTAAAGTCATGAAGATTCATTCCAATGTTTTCTTCTGAGAGTTTTACGGTATTTAGTTCTCATACTTAGATCACTGATCCATTTTAAGTTGATTTCTATGTATGATGTGAAGTAGCACTCCATCGTCATTTTTTTCAGGTGAATATCCAATCATCCCACATTCTTTGCTAAAGAGACTATTCTTTCACCCTTGAATGGACTTCGTACATTTGTCAAAAATCAATTGACTATAGCTGTGTGGGTTTATTTCTGGACTCTCAATTTTTTACCATTGGCCCATATATCTATTGCTTTGCCATTACTATACTGTTTTGATCACTGCAGCTTTGTGGTAAATTTTGAACTGAGGAAGTGTGAGTTTTCTGTTTGTTCTTATTCTTCAATATTGTTTTGGTTATTCAAAGCCCCTTAAATTCCATATGAATTTAAGGGTTAACTTTTTTATTCCTGTAAATCATTGTTGGAGTTTTAATATAAACTGTGTTGAAGATGCAGAATGCTTTGAATAGTGCTGTCATTTTAATAATATTAAGTATTCTTATCTATGGATATGAATAATTTTTCCATTTATTTAGGGCTTCTTAAATTAGTTTTAGAACTGTTTTGTAGTTTTCAGTATGACTTTCACATCCTTGGTTAAATTTATTTCTAAATATTTTACTCTTTTTGCTGCTATTGTAAATGGGAGTTCTTTCTTATCTTTCTTGTCAAGGAGTTCATTGCTAGTGTATAGAAACTCAACTGATTTCCGGATATGAATCTTGTACTCTGCAATTTTTCTGAATTTTTTTATTAGCTCTAGTAGCTTTCTTGTGGATTCTTTGGACTTATCTCTGTATAGGATATTTTTCATCTTCAAATAGAGATAGTTTACTTCTTACTTTCCAATTTGGATACCTTTTATTTCTTTTTCTTGTCTAATTCCTATGACTAGAACTTCTAGTACAATGTTGAATCACTATGGTAAAAGTAGGCATCCTGTCCCTGATGTTAGGGGATGACTTTCAGTCTTTCACCATTGAGTATGATGTTAGCTGTGGGCTTTTTATAAATGTTCTTTATCATATTAAGGAAGCTCCCTTCTATTCCTAGTTGTCTGAGTGTTTTTATCACAAGCAGATGTTGGATTTTTTAAATACTTATTCTGTGTCAACTGATGCAGAGATAATCATGTGCACTGCCACTCCCCACCATTCATTCTATTAATGTGGTGTCTTACACTGATTGATTTTCTTATGTTGATCTATCCTTACATTCCTGGGATAAATCATTTGGTCATGGTGTATAATCCTTCCTCATGTTTCTTTGAGGATTATTTCACCTAGTCATAAGGGATATTGGTCTGTAATTTTCTTTCCTTGTGATGTCTTCAACTGGCTTTGGCTTCAGGGTAATGATGGCCTGATAAAATGAATTAGGAATGTCCCGTTTCTTGAAAGCTTGAGTGTTGATTTTTTAATTTTTTCATAGAATTCACCAGCAAAGCAATCTGGTCCTAGACTTTTCTTTGTTGGAAGTTTTTGATTACTGATGTAATCTTTTTACTTGTTATAGATCTGTTAAGATTTTCTATTTACTTGAATTGGTTTAGATCATTTGTGTGTTTCTAGAAATGTTTATTTCATCTAAGTTATCTAATTTGTTGGTATACAATTCTTCATCAAATTTACTAATAATCTTTTATTATTTCTGTATGGTTGCTAATAGTGTTTTCACTTTTCATTTCTGATTGTAGTTATTTGCATCTTCACTTTTGGCTTTGTCAGTCCAGCTAAAGGTTTGATAATTTTGGTCATCTTTTCAAAGAATCAACTTTTGGTTTGATTGAGTCTCTCTATTGTTTTTCTATTCATTATTGTATTTATCTACATTCTATGCTTTATTATTTCTTTCCTCCTGCTAGCTTTGAGATTATTTTGCTTTTTTCCCCTACTTCCTCAACATTATGGATTTGAGATATTTCTTCTTTCTTGATCTAGGTGTTTATGGCTATAAATTTTCCTTTAAGCACTACCTTTAATTCATAGTTATATGTTGTGCTGTAATTTTCATTTGTCTCTAAATGTGCTTTAATGTCCTTCTTTGGCTCACTGGTTGTATAAGAGTACGTTGTCTAATTTCCACATACTTGTGGATTTTTTTTAAACTTTTCTATCTATTATTATCTCCAGCTTCATTCCATTGTGATTAGAAAGATACTTAATATGATTTCAATCTTTTAAAATTTATTGAGAGCTGTTTTCTGATCTACCATATGGTCTAACCTGGAGAATCTTCCATGTGCACTTGAGAAGAAGGTATTTTCTACTGTTGGGGTGTTGAGTGTTCTATATTTGAACTGTTTTGTAGTTTTGAGTGTTCTACATTTGAACTGTTTCAAGTATATCTACTTGACTTATACTGTTGTTCACTGTTTCCTTATATATTTTCTGTCTAGCTATTCTATCCATTATCAAAAGTATTTTATTGAAGTGCCCAATTATTACTCTAGAAGTGAATATTTCTCCCTTCAATTCTGTCAATGTTTTCTTCATATACTTGGGACTCTTTTTGTTGGTACATGTATGATTATAAATTTTATCTCTTCTTGATGAATTATTTCTGTATCAGTGTATAATGCCACTTTGTCTCGTAATGGATTCTGATTTAAAATATATTTTGTCTGATATTAGTATAGCCACTATTTCTCTCTTTTGGTTATTATTAGCATAAAATATCTTCTTTCATACTTTCACTTTCCACTTGATTTTGTCTTTGGATTAAAAACGTGTCTCTAGTAGACAGCATATATTTGGACCATTTTTAAAAATCCATTCTCCCAATCTCTGTTTTTTGATTGAAGAAATTTTGTCTATTTATATTAATGTAATTATTGATAAGAAAGAACTTCTGCCATTTTTTATGTATTATACTGCTTTTGATTTTCATTTCTCCCATTGCAGTCTTCTTTCATGTTTACTTGAATTTTTTTTCAGTAAACTGTTTTGTTTCCCTTTTCATATCTTTTTTGTATATATTTTTAAAATTTTTTTATGGCATAATGGAAACCATATGATTATATTTAACACCCTAAATTACAAAGTCTAGTTTGAATTGGTACTGCCTTAACTTCATTAACATACAAAATCTCTGCTGCTAGATAGCTCCACACCATTTTCATGTCTACTGTGTACAGTGAAGTAACTAAAGTCTCAGGTTACTCCACTGAAGACAGTTGGGTCATCTCCAGGCCACAGGTCTTTTCAGACCATAAATTTTCAAAGTCATTGTCTATGATGACTTGTACATGAATTCAATTATCTAGGTAGAATTTACCCTTATAACTTAGTGGATGATTAGGCTATAACCTCTTTATAGATTTCACTGACTCCAATTGTTATTATCATTTTAGGTAAGAAATCTTAATCAGCTTTCTTTATATTTATGCTTTTATATTTGATTTTCTGTTTGTTTTAACTTTGTTCTGATGAAATAACATTTTTAAGGCTACAATATATTAATCCATGGAACTTAAAATGTCATAAATTTATTAACTAATTTTTCCTGCTATGGTGACAATCAAACCAAATAACTCAGGAAAAACAACATGCTTTGATTAAACGATGTGTATGTTGCCAGGTCTTTACAATGTAGCAAACAAAAAGTTATCCATATAGTACTTCTAGTTGCTTTAAGAAATATTTCCTAAAATCAAAAAGAGGAATATATCAAAAGTAAAATCTATCTCTTCGGTCTTTGCAAGCAAACTAAATATTAGCATTCAGTAGAACTTAAAGTTAGGATAAATATTCAGCATTAACTGCATCCAGCTCATGATGGAACTGTTTAGTATTGCTCCTGTCCATCATTGCTAGAGTAGGTGGCTAGCACTGAACATGTACGTTCTAAAATTAGTTGGCAAGAGCATGACATTGTCAGTTAAATGCTTTTTTTTTTTTTTTTTTTTGCGGTACGCGGGCCTCTCACTGTTGTGGCCTTTCCCATGGTGGAGCACAGGCTCCCGAGGCGAAGGCTCCGGATGCACAGGCTCAGCGGCCATGGCTCATGGGCCCAGCCACTCCGGGGCATGTGGGATCTTCCCGGACCGGGGCACAAACCCGTGTTCCCTGCATTGGCAGGCAGACTCTCAACCACTGCGCCACCAGGGAAGCCCAGTTAAATGCATTTTCAGTGGCTTTTCTATCATGATTTAAGTTAAGCATGCCTTTTTTTCTCACTTTTTACATTTTCATAAATTTGAATGACTTGAACATATTGCATTTCTATAAAGAACTTGTATTTCTTTTATCACATTTGATTTTACGTATGCTGCACGCAGACATACACATACCACCACCACCACCACCTTCAAAATCAGGAAAAAAACCCAGAAATCCAAATAATTCTTTTTTATGTTTGAGTTTTTATAATTTGAACTTTTCTATTATTTAATAATTAAATATTTACTACTTACCTATGGAATACTTTAAATAAGTTGTATTCTTATTCATATTCAAGGGTTTTACTCAAGGCAACTTTGAATAAAATTATTGAATCAAATCTCTTGAATACTTATAATTATAGAACAATAGTATGCTCTATCTCTTTTTGATATAGCTAGTATCTAAATATATTCCTCAAAAATGGGATTCTTAAGTATACCTGAATATGATTTCTATTTCATAAATTGAGAAAATGAAAGATATTGAGGAAATGAAAGGTAAGTTTCAACAGTAATCTATTTCATAACTATACTAAGATGTACCTGAGTCTAATATATCTAGTATAAATATATTTACTCTAAATATCAGCACAAACATCCCAAATGCCATCACCTAAATCAGGCATAGATAATTCTCTGAGTATGATCTATCCCAGGGCAATTTTGTCTCCATCTGTGGAACTGATAAACTAGAACACAAGTTACCTGCTTCCAAAATACAATTGTGGGACAGGCATAGATATTTCCATCCCCAAAAGGAGAAAATGGAAGGAAGAAAAGAGTAACTGATCTCAAGTGACTTTAAACTCTAGCAGGGAAAATTTCATTAGGTTGCAAGGCCTGCAAATAATCCTCCTTGGCTTGATGTTCTGCCCTTTGGGCTCAAGGGGGATAAGAGGACCAGGCTGTACAGAGAGCAGAGCCCACTGAAAGTTGTTATGATTTGAAAGAAATCTCAAAACATATATAACCACAAAAGAAAATTCTGGAGAACTTAAAAAATATCCTTAAAAACATACTGGATACTCTTAAATTGTCTTATCAGGGAAAATGCCAATAAAGCACACAAGGAGTAGAAAGTCTTTCAAACATAGATCTATCCAGTAATTCATACATATGGGCAATTCAGAAACTAGCCTTATATTGTGTCTTCTTTTACTTACATGCTTTTGTAAATTAACAGTGCATTTGTAACAGTAAATTTAATATATACATTTAAAATTCTAAGTAAAACATTTTAGTTTCTTGACTACTTATTCAGTCTAGAATTTTTGAATAAGACTCCTCAAAGAAAGAAAAATAAGTTTTACTATACAACTATAAAGATCAACATTTCCTAAAATCATGACTTTCTTTAAAATTCATGACAGCTTCTGTTTGAGTCTTTTGTATAACAAAAAATAGTCTTGACTCTCTACTTAAAATCCATTTATATATATGTACTATTTAAGTGACAAATAGAGTCTTGTGCCACGAAAAGAAGTTAAGCTACCAAACAATGTGTCAAACAATACTTTTCTTGTAACTTCGTATTTTCAAAACTGCCTGGTTAATGACTTGGAAAAAAAAATCATGTTCCACTGTCCCATTTGAGGCCAGGTGAAATCAAGCAATACTGTCATCCTTCACTGCATATAGTCCCAACAGCATAACAAATTCTTTTGAGATAAACTGCAAACCATCAACTGATCTTTTTTTTCCCCTGGAAAAGCTTATTTTGGCAACAATTTCCTGATATCTCCAACTCTTCTCATAGAAGGAGGACAAAATTTTTCACAACAAAATAATTCTGGGAGCATAGATATAATACTGTCATTTTATAGCATATGTTTATTTTTATTTGTTTTGTTTATTTTTCTAGTATCTAATGATACTAAGAACTACAATTTATTTAGCACTACTGGGTACAAGGACCTATGCTAGATATTTGAATTTCACAATTATAAGGAAAACAGTATCTCCCTTTTTCAGATAAAGAAACTGAAGCTGAGAAAATTAATTTTCAAAAGGCCTACAGGCCACTAATGGCAGAGTAAATGAAATATTATGTTTCTCTGTCTGCAAGATCTATGATCATTCCATTGTAATCCATAGCCTTTGTGACAAT
Organism: Delphinapterus leucas; assembly: GCF_059928025.1. Taxonomy (NCBI): domain Eukaryota; kingdom Metazoa; phylum Chordata; class Mammalia; order Artiodactyla; family Monodontidae; genus Delphinapterus; species Delphinapterus leucas. The sequence goes on along the minus strand of NC_143129.1, from coordinate 12,947,306 downwards.
GGATAAACATGAAAAGAGACTTTATTTCCATTTCCACCCCCATTTCTTGCCATGAGCAGTATAGAATTGGCCCAACAGTAAAATTCCTTGAGGGGTAAATGGAAGAGCCCTTCTTTTGGATCTTTTTCCATAACTGGAAATCTAAAGCCTTTGTCTTTGAGCACAACAAGGTTACTAAAGCAGACATAATAAGCTGTAGTCTTGTGGCTCTCCTGTCTGTGAACATGAAACTAATCCAACTCCCTGAAAAGGTGCTGGTGGGAAGATGAATGAAAAATCTCTTTAAGGACTGAAAGACCTCAATCGTAGACTGGCCCAGAACGTTTTTGTACTGGAACAGATGACACCATGGCTGACTAACTTCACTGTTTCTAAACGTCATGGGCTTCCTTCCAGCTATCATTTGCAACTCCTTCTATGTGGATGACGAGGAAAACTGCTCCATTGCCCTGTCCTTTTTGGACATTACACATCTTCCTAAGACGTTAATGACAAACTGCTTTATGCATGTGGGAATATACTGATTCTCTCTGGTCAGTTGGCTGAATCTGGGGTAGAGGACTTAATGCCCAATGGTTAGGCAGAACAATTTACCACATCCATCCCCAAATTAACCCAGGATATGCAGCCTTTTGGCCTCCTCACCTATCTGAGGAAATTTCTACACTCACACATTCTAACTTTCTTCAATCCCTTGTTAGATTGCCTTTAAATTGGCTTTTTAGGCCATATATGACAAACCCACAGCTAACATAATACTCAACAGTGAAAAGCTGAGAGTGTTTTCTCTAAGATCAGGAACAAGACAAGGATGTCCACGCTTGCCACTTTTATTCAACATAAATTTGGAAGTCCTAGTCATGGCAATGAGAAAAGAAAAAGAAATAAAAGGAACACAAATTGGAAAAGAAGTAAAACTGTCACTGTTTGCAGATGACATGATACTATATATAGAAAATCCTAAAGATGCTACCAGAAAACTACTAGTGATCATCAGTGAATTCATAAAGTTGCAGAATACAAAATTAATACACAGAAATCTCCTGCATTTCTATACACTAACAACAAAAGATCAGAAAGAGAAATTAAGGAAGCAACCTCATTTACCATCTCAACATAAAGAATAAAATATCTAGGAATAAACAGACCTAAGGAGGCAAAAAACCTGTACTCCAAAAACTATAAGATGTTGATGAAAGAAATCGAAGATGACACAAATAGATGGAGATATACCATGTTCTTAGATTGGAAAAATCAATATTGTCAAAATGACTATACTACCCAAGGTAATCTACAGATTCAATGCAATTCCTATCAAATTACCAATGACATTTTTTACAGATCTAGAACAAAGAGTCTTACAATCTGTATGGAGACACAAAAGACCCCAAATAGACAAAACAATTCTGAGAAAGAAACACAGAGCTGGAGGAATCAGGCTCCTTGACTTCAGACTATACTATAAAGCTACAGTAATCAAAACAGTATGGTACTGGCACAAAGACAGACTTATAGATCAATGGAACAGGATAGAAAGCCCAGAAATAAGCCCATGCTCCTATGGTCAGTTAATCTACAACAAAGGAGGCAAGAATATACAATGAAGAAAAGACAGCCTCTTCAATAAGTGGTGCTGGGAAAAACTGGACAGCTACATATAAAAGAATGAAATTAGAACATTCTCTAACAGCATACACAAAAATAAACTGAAAATGGATTAAAGACCCAGTAAGACCAGAAACCAAAAAGCTCCTAGAGGAAAACATAGGCAGTACTCTCTCTGACATAAATTACAGCAATTTTCTGGATCTGTCTCCTAAAGTAAAGGAAATAAAAGCAAAAATAAACAAATGGAACCTAATAAAACCTATAAGCTTTTCACAGCAAAGAAAACCAGCGAGAAAACAAAAAGACAACCTACTGAATGGGAGAAAATATTTGCAAATGATGTGACCAACAAGGAATTAATCTGCAAAATATACAAATAGCTCCTGCAGCTCGATATAAAAAAAACAAACAACCCAATCAAAAAATGGGTGGAAGATCTAAATGGACATTTCTTCAAAGAAGACATACAGATGGCCAAAAAGCACATTAAAAGATGCTCAACATTGCTAATTATTAGAGAAATGCAAATCAAAACTACAATGATGTATCACTTCACACCAGTCAGAATGGCTATCATCAAAAAGTCTACAAAAGATAAATGCTGGAGAGAGTGTGGCAAAAGGGGAACCCTCCTACACTGTTGGTGGGAATGTAAATTGTGCAGCCTATGGAGAAAAGTATGGAGTTTCCTTTAAAAACTAAAAATAGAGCTAACATATGATCCAGGATTCTCACTCCTGAGCATATATCGGGAGAAAACCATAATTTGAAAAGATACATGCACTCCAATGTTCACTGCAGCACTATTTACCATAGCCAAAACATGGAAATATCCTAAATGTCCATCAACAGATGAATGGACAAGGGAGATGTGGTATATATAAATATATACAGTGGAGTATTACTCAGCCATAGAAAAGAACCATATAATGTCATCTGCAGCAATATGGATTGACCTTGAGATTGTCATACTGAATGAAGCAAGTCAGACAGAGAAAGGTAAATATAATATGATACCACTTATATGTGGAATCTAAAAAAATGATACAAATGAACTTTTTAACAAAACAGAAACAGACTCACAGACTTAGAAAACAAACTTATGGTTACCAAAGGGGAAAGGCGGGGGAGAGGGATAAATTAGGAGCTTGGGATTAACATATACGCACTACTATATATAAAACAGAAAATCAACAAGGACCTACTGTATAGGATGGGGAACTCTACTCAATACTCTGTAATAAATTATAGGGGAAGAGTATCTGAAAAATGATAGATATATGTATATGTATAACTAAATCACTTTGCTGGACACCTGAAACTAAAACAACATTGTAAATCAACTATACTCCAATATAAAATAAAATTTTTTTTAATTCAGGAAAAAAATATAAAAATTTTTGAAACAATTGAAAATAAATAAAAAGGCTTTTTAAAATTAGTCATTTCTCACTGTTTTGTGGCTTGTCCCATGTATGAAACAAATCTAATATGCTAGTTTTACATAAAAGATAGACATAGAACAAGGAAAAGAGCCTGTTGGAAATACAGATAGTTGACTGGTCAAATTTTATAAAGAAATATTCAGTATAATAAAATTTTGACAACAAAGGGGGGTTTTGTTGGGTTTTTGTTTTTTGATTTCTTTGTGTGTGTGTGTGCATATTAACTATATTCAAGAATGGTATTTATTTCACAGGGTTATTTGAAGTTTAAATGATACAATTTTTTAAAATTCCCATATTTAAAATAAGACACTAAAATAGATATCATCATTATATACAGATTATGTTAATAACTATGTCAGTATCACGGAAGCTAAAACCACACATAGATATTCTTTTGGCAAGAAATAACAGTCTTTGCGTAGATAATGACAGCCTCTCAAGAAACTCATTAATCTATTCCATAACTTTTATTTTGGTTTACAGAAATCAATAGCAACATCTGTAAAGCTTTTCAACATGTACTTATGTTTTCCAGATCAAGATATTTCATTCTTGAAGTTCTTGTCTTCAACTTCCATTTTATGAATCTATTGGCAACTTGGAGATTTGCCGATGGCATTATCATCTGTTCTGTGGAAATATTTCCTATTTTACATTATTTTACATCAAATCATTTAGTCAGTTGCTGCCAAATACAGCAGTTACCTCATCCCAATCAAGGGAGGTAGCTTCTCTAATTCCAATGATCAAGCACATATGCTTTATTCAAATCTGCTATTATTGAAACAGTTGGAGGGATAAAAAAAAACTATCAAAATTTTTTTGACTTTAAAAATAACACAATAGCCTAGTTGAAAAATTTAGAAAATCATATATGTACAAAATAAATAATCTGTAATCATGATAGCCAGTTTTAACATTTTTACGTATTTCTTCCTGGGTATATTTTCATGCATACTTAAACAAATTTTTTCTGTCATCAAACTCTAACTATGGTAATTCAAAATGGTTTACTAAGTATAAGTTTAACTTTTTAAAGAATAGGTGTATTTTTAAGGATGATTATCCATCTCCACTGAAATGAAATGGTTTCCTAGGCTATTGAAAGAAAAAAAAAGTAAAATATGACAAATTTGGCAACATTTTTCATGCTCAATTTTGAATCTTCAAGCTGTTGATTATTGAGAAACTTCACCCAAATAACTTGGAGTATCTATAAATGGAGAAGTGAGCCAACATAAATAGTGAAAGTATACGAAAATAAAAGCATTCTATATAATATAGTTGGTAGAATTATGAGTTCTTAAAGCTGGGCTGCAAATTTCAGTTCCACCTGTCACTTGTTGAATTATCATGGCTAAACTGCTTTGCTTCTTTGAGCATCCGTTTCCCTACTGTGAAACAGGTGCAATAATAGTATCTAACTAAATGGAATTTTATAAGGCTTGTGAGATAATCTATGCATATACTCAGTAAATGTTAATTTTGTTATTATTATTATATTTGGATGCTACAGGTTGATTTACTTATTTAAAATAAATAAACTGAGCAGTTTTTCTGTAGGCTACAAGTTCAAATTAACTAGAATGTTTGAAGTTAGAAAAACTGAAACAAAAATACAGAATAAACAAAAAAACCCTGCCATTAGCCATGATATAAATTTATTGTTTAATAGTTTTCATATTTTCGGGTGGGGACTTTTATTTCCATATAATATGAATTTCATTTGCATCATATTTTATGTCAAATTAGCAAGTTAAATGTGTTGAGTATTATGTGCTCAGAAAGTATTTGCATGTTATTAAATGTTTTGAAATAGTTGTATGTTTTGAAATACTTGAGCGTGCCCCAGCTATTTCTAATATAGTAATATTTTGTTCCATATACTGAATATAATAAATTTTAAAACAAAAGAATCAAACTCTTTGGAGCATAACGATTTTATATGCAATCTTAAATTTTCATCTTGAAGAAAATATTTAAAATATTCTTAGATCAGTTGTCATATATATTTGGAAAAAAAAGAATTTTTTCTTCATGGAAATAATCCTCTATTTTATTGAGAAATAATTACATTCATTAGAATATATCAGGATGTTTTAAGTGTTGTAATTAACCAACTTCTGGCACCATACAAAAATAAAGGGTTCCTGAAGACCACCTAGTAGTAAAAGCTACCAAGTGTTTTATTTAGCATTAAAAAGCCAACAAATTTGGCTTAGGTGTCAGCCAATATTCAAAGCAACCCAGAAATTTTATCAGTTGTTTTCAATGGTTCCTTCTAGAATCAGAGATCTTAAAAAAGACCATTATGATAAACTAAGGAGGAAGCCCTGAGGAACAGAAGTGGGGCTGCGACATTATTTAGATTCCAGAATCTCTACCAAGTTGACCTTCTGAAGCTCTGTTTGTTCAGTCTACCACTATAGTTGGAGCTATCATCACCTTATCTACAGAGAAACTGAAACTTAATCCTGTTCTTTAGGTATCTCCTAAGACTATACTAATGTGGGGGGAAACAATCTCTTCTGAAATGAAAAACTTCATCTATACAACGAGAAGATCTCGAATTTCAAGCAACTTTATGTATACCATAAAAATGAGTATTAGATAAGACCAAAAGATGAATGCAGTTCTTTTCTAGGCATATGCAGTTTCAAAACCAACACACACACGCGCACACACACACACATATACACACGCCCCAAAGCAAAACAAAATAACAAAAAACTCTGCCTTAAAGTGATTGGAGAGTTGAGTTATACCTAAAACAAAATGGGTTATTTTAGTTCCAGAGTAGTAAGCAAGGTCATATAGGTGACAAGAGACAATATAGGCGACAACAACAATAAAAACAACAAAGTGATTCTGTTTTCAAATAACCAACAAATGGGAAAACTTAAATGTATTAGATTTTTTAAAAAAATTATATCATCAGAACAAGGTATTTTTTAATAATGTTTATTTGATATAGACTGAAACTAGTTTGGCATAATATTCTTGTTTCTCTTATTCTATTTCCAAAATTAGAAACATCAGCAATCACCTTGTCAGTTTCCTTTCTATAAATGAAACAGTCATCATTGTACTTATTCTCTGTTTTGTCAATTTTAATGATATCCACCTTAAATCTACTTTAAACTAAAAATGAATAAATTTCCTATTAGCTCTTTATAGGATCTCTTTGACCACTACACTGCTTCAAATATATCATTTACTGTGACTCTGCTGAATAATTCAATCCAATAGATTCATGAATAGAAGTCAGTTATTTAGTGCTTGCTTAGCAGGTAGAAAATTCATATATATATATATGTGTGTGTGTGTGTGTGTGTGTTAATATATTGGTTTGCAAACTTGAAGTCCATGTCTTATTACATTTTTCAGATAATCCCATTTCTATTTACATAACACAGTTCTAGTTTCAAAATTTAGTCATTTATTTTGGTTGTATATGATCGAATCACATGCTTCTGAAGGGAAACTATTCATCTGCTTCAATTTGTTTTCTTTGCATGATACAAAATGAAATATCAGATTGATTATTATGGTCAGCATTATAGCTGCAGTATGAATCCCAGGCCTGTCCAATCAACAGCTGCTTTCATAACTCAGCAAAATGTGATGATATTATTATTGTTATTATTATTAATGGATGTGTGGATCTCTTTGCTAGGCATGGTGTATTTTCAGCAGAATATGCTATTGGTTCATTTATTTCTCTTAGTTTGCAACTTGTTTTTTCCTCATATCTGTTTCCTATTTTTGCTTACATCTTATTTACTATATTATCTCTGGGCACTGCAGTTTTTAAAAGTCCATCATTTATTTTCTAGCAAAAATACTGGATAAGTGAGTTTCTATTTGTATTTCAAAAGGATCAAAATATACGATACAAACCCATTTCACAGGGATGTTTAATTTTTTTTTTCATTTATCAAAAGGACCTCTTTTCCTAATATCTCAAAAAGCTTTGGTGCTTGTTAGTAAAAACTACATGCTTTACTTTTAGAGTAGACACTGTCATTTCTTACCCTTATGAAAGTCTGAGAAAAACAAAAGATCATGTCTTCTTTTAAGTCAAAATAAAATTGATATCCTGATTGAAAACAAATTAAGACAATGAGACAAACTATGGTTGGTTTTCAAGCTACATTTTAATTTATCTAGACTTTAATATTATTGAAAATGATGTACTTATGTTATATTTATAAGTTAAAGACATGAACTAAATTGAGGTTTCAAACTCTACTACTGTAGTCTAAGATAGGAGACCAAACACAAGCCAGCTTTATACAGCTTACCCTCACTCACAGCACAAAATCCGGTGTCCTAAATATGGTAGATACCTCAGTAATAAACTTTAAGTTTAATAGATTACAAGTTCACCATAACACTAAACTACCAAATTAAAAGATGCCTCCCGGGCTTCCCTGGTGGCGCAGTAGTTGAGAGTCCGCCTGCCCATGCAGGGGACATGGGTTCGTGCTCCAGTCCGGGAGATCTCACATGCCGCGGAGCAGCTTGGCCCATAAGCCATGGCCGCTGAGCCTGTGCGTTGGGAGCCTGCGCGTCGGGAGCCTGTGCTCCGCAACGGGAGAGGCCACAACAGTGAGAGGCCCGCGTACCGCAAAAAAAAAAATGCCTCCCTGGAAGATTGTAGTTGAAAGTAACATATTTATATTAATATTTCAGAAAGCCAATTATTGTATTTATTTATCAACCCCACATGCAAATCACACTAAAGAAATAGTTTAATGCCTCTGCAGTTCCCTTAGTGTTTTGTAAATCTTTACTAATTTTAAGAATTACATAATCAAGTAGTCATAATAGTCTCTGATATAAATATTATTCTGACAAATGTGAAAAAATATCTAAACAATAATATGTAAAGGATTTTTTATGTCAAGTGAAAGAGTACCTTTTTAGGGAGAAAAACAAGACACCAATTCCTTACTAGCTACGAAGCAATATATGGGATTAGAGGAAATAAATTGGCCTGGGAATCAAAAGTCTGGGTTTTAGGAATCTGTAACAACTTAGGAATGCATTTTAGAGCTGTAGATAATATATCCTAAGCTATGAAATGATTAGATTATGATTGCCTAAACTCAGTCAGTCTCAATATCTACAGGTCTAAATACAAGACAGTGAGACTGACAAGTGCCTAATCCCATGAGAAGAGAGCTAATAATTGACCTGTTTACAAAGTGCCTGACATATGGTAAGTACTCAATGAGCAAATAAGTCCACTGGATATGAGTTAGCAACCTAATAAGACTGCAAAAGAAAGTTTAATAGCACTGAGATGATATAAAACTACATCATAAGAGAGGATTCTTCTACTCTGCATTCTCCATTCTCCTATAACAGTGTGTCCATTTGGACTGATGCCCTTTAAAAGAATCTAGGGAAAATAGATACCAAAGGTGACAATCAGACAAATCCGAGTTTGTTTCAAACCACACATTTTAATTATTTATGTTTTTATGTTATTGGAGATCAAAGTGATGACAGACAGAACATATATCTCATTTAACATTTAGAGATAAAATTTAGAATTGCATGCACATGGGTTAAAACACACCAGCTATGTCATATGGGCCAGAAGACAAGCTATCGACAAGCTTGTTGGTCGATTATTTATGCTTAATAAGTAAATCCCCTAACTCTAAACTGAAAATATAATACCTATTTCATAGATATATTTTAATAATTAATGATGTAAAACATAAATGCTTAGCACTATATCTACCAGATGGAAGGTTCTCAATAAATGCACATTTCAGTCACGCTTTAATTATTTTCTTAAAACACGAGACTTTTGATACAGAGGACAATTGTGAAGCATAAATTAATCTATTTGAATCTAGAAATTCCTATCAAAGAATATGAAACATCAGGTATTCGGTTAAAGTTAAGTTATGCATATTTCAATTCTTCCTCATCTTTTGTCTTAACCTTTTATCTATCAATATTGTAATCTAGGAATAGGATTCTAATACATTTTCTGTCTCAGCCCACAATGTAATCTATTCAACTAATCTGGATTTCTCATAGATTTCAAATTGCCCTGCCATTTCCTACCTCTCTTCTTTCATGCCTCCTTTTTGTCCTGATGAGATTGCACCATCATTGCCAGACTTCCAAGTTTGCATTTGCCACTTAAAACTAAGTTCTAATACCACCTCTTTATTGACTCTTGACTTCACCAAGAAAGCTGGTAATTGTGAACTAAACATTCCTCTTGATCACAAATTTAAAATATCTATTTTAGCAATTATTTCCTCCTAATTACTTACTTTCTTATCTATTTCTCTTACTAAACTGAGAGATTATTAACAAAATTGCTGAACGTTACTTCTTATAACAATGAATTTTTCAGCAAGGTTGACACAGTCAAAAATATTTACTGAAGAGATTGAAAAAAATGAATGAATCATAGTTTATTAGTATTTGATTTTATTGCCTTCTTGTACAAATAGCTACATATTGATCACAACATTTATATTCAAAACACTCTTATTTGACAATTTCCACACACACACAAAAAAAGTTAAAATGACATTACATACCAGGCAACCTTGAGCTTTGGAATAGAATAGTCAGTAATGCTTTTCAAGGGTTTGGTTTACCCATTGAGGTGTCCTAATATTTGCTTAACTTACATGAGTAATTGCAGATATTTAGTTGGCACAAAAGCTGTTGTCACTACATATTAAGAAACTATGTATAGATGAGACAATATTAACATGTAGAACCATAGGTTTTTGCTAAGGTGATAGATAAAACTGATCATTGATCTGACAGGGGATTTAATAAGGTAAAACATCATGATCAAGTTATTATTTGCATAGACTAGATGCATTCTAACTTGGATGTGCATATTTTATAAAATACAATACATATTACTTACTAAAGCAGAACAAATATAGAATATGTAATGAAATGTTCTTGAGACTATATTTCAGGTTAAAATTAACTCTAAAATTTATTTGATTTTCTTAGTTCACAAAAATGTATAGTTGCACAAATCCTAATTTAGATAATAATTTTTAGAATATTAAGGCATGGAACTCTGAAGATATATTAACAATGTTTTTAATGTAAAGCATTCTATTTCTATGATAAATAAATGATAGATGTATGGATTCATTCTCTTCTTGTCCCATAATAATAAGTTATCTTGAGGAAGCTAGACTTTTGTAATTCAAGTTTGCAGTCTATACCTTAAATTGAAAAGCCACTGTGGAAATTAATTAGTTTCAAATAATATTACAAATAATAATTTAAAAGTTGAAAAATATTAATGTGTGAAGATAACACATAACATTGTTGAGAAAGCAGCTTGTCCTACTTTTCAAATGTTGCTTTAAATCTTTAATTTTTGAAGGTTTCAATTAACAATGGGAACACAGATAGTTCAGTGTCTTTTTAGCTAAATGATGATACATCATACTTGATTTAGTTGTAGTGATAATGGTCAACCTTTTGGTAATGAGTACTGTATATTTTGGGATGAGTACGGTATACATATCTTGTTTGTTAGTAACAAGACAATTAGTCCATATAAAGTTTGATAAATTAAGATTTTCTATATTTATTCAAACAATATAAAAAGCCACATGGTATAGCTCATAGTACATTAAAATTTAGAAAAAATATTTCCACATTTTAATATAAATCTTCCTCGGAGCATGGTCTTAGAACACGCAGATCTTACAGGTTGTTTAGGTATCCTCATCTCTAGCACGGCTGTGTGAATATAGCCCTTTAAAGAGCAGCCCGTGCTCTTTGTAGACCTTCCTTGTTCACTTTATTGGAACTAATTTCACCTATATTTGTTGCAACCTTTACAGAGAAAAATTCTTAAAAATTAATAAAATAAAAAAATCCTTAGTGAAAATGTTATTGAATCAGGAGACATCTTCAGTGGAAGGAGAGATAAAAATATGAAGAATAAAATGAAAAACTGCTATTGAAAAATACCTTAAGTAATATTTCAGTAGGAAAAAAACTCAATAAACCATAATGTTTTGACTAAAACTTCAGGTTGCAAATAGTCTTGATATTCTGAGATAATGTGTCCTTGTTTAGGATCAAATTGAAGGATTACTTTGCTGTAGGGTTCAAAGATGCCCCAGAGCACAGCATTTTTGGCAGAAGGAAATGAATAATTTTCTTTTAGACTCAGGATTTAAACTTTTGTTTTTCCCTTCCTACAAGGCCTTTGTAAAATATGCATAGTATCTTAAGAGATTACTTTATATACATTTATTATGTATGCACAATTCTTAGAAATTGGAATTTTCCTTTGTACTTCAATGCATTTAAATACAAAAATATACAATAAAATGCATAGAGCATGAAATGATTTTCTATATTTAGAGTGTTGGTAACATTCCATTGTTCAATATAATAAAAGTCTTTTCTATCAGAAAAAGGGAATATTAAAGCAATTATTGTTTGACACTCAAGTATGAGCTGACTGTTGCAGTTAGTGTCAGGAGTTTAAGAAAATCAGTACACTAAACCTTTAATTTATTAACACCTACTTTCATAGTGACCCATATACTCCTCCTTGTTCTTTTCCCCTCCTCCTCTTTCCTCTCCCTCCTCCTCCTCCTCCTTTCTTATCAACTTAATCTAGATGCAATCTGCATAAGAAATCATGAATTTTCATATTTAATAGTACAGTTTATTACATTTTACAAAGTGAATTCATCTGTGTAACCAACACCAAAATCTAGATATAAAATACTCTCATTACCCCCAAAGTTCCCTCATGTCCTTTTGGTGCCATATCCACTAAATTGGTCCAATAGATTTATTTGCATATTTCAGAATTTTATAGGGATGAAATTATAGTGTGTACAATTTTATGACTTTCACTTAATACAATGGTTTTGAAATTTATCCACGGCTTAGTGTGTTTTATTCTTATTGCTAAGTAATATTTCATTAAATGGATATACCCCAGTGTGTATCTATCCACTTGTTGATGGACATTTGGGTTGTTCCTTCTTGCATTTTTTGAAAAAGCTTCTAAGAATTTGTGAGTGGATAAGAAACTGCCACACTGTCTTACAAAAGCGGTGTTATCATAGTACATTTCCTATAGCAGTGGATATGTGTTCTGACTTCTCCCCTCATCCTTGTAAAATTTGGTGTTTTCACCATTCCATGTAACCATTCTAGTTGACATATAATAGTATCACATTGTGGTTTGAATTTAAGTTTCCTGATAATTAATTATATGGAGTTTCCTTTCATGTGTTTATTTGCCATTCATATATCTTATACATGTTTTTCTGTGAACTACTTTAGTCTACTTTAACTATTTTTAATTGAGTTGTTTGTTACTTTATTATTATTTCCTCTATATATTCACATACTTAGGAGGAATGCTGAATTTACAACTAGAATAGTTCATTTGTCTACTCATAATTTCAGTTCAATCAGAATGGGCTTCAAGTGCTTTGATGATCTGTTACAGGTGGAAACATATTGCCAGTTTCCACCACTTTTAAAAAGCTGACCCTTTATCATTATGAAATGCTCCTTGTCATGAGTTGAATTGTGTACTTCCAAGAAGATATATTGAAGTTGTAATTAATTCCCAGAACCTCAGAATGTACCCTTATTTGGAAACAGGGTCTTAACAGGGGTTATCACATTAAAAGGAGGTAATTAGGGCAGGTCTTAATCCAATAGGACTAATCATCCTTACAAAAAGGTGAAATTTGTACATAGAAAGAGACACATACAGAGGAAGGTGATATGGAGGCATTGAGAGAATGTCATTTGAAGATTGGCGTTACGCTATCACAAGTCAAGGGGTGCCAAAAATTGGCAGCGAACTGCCAGTAACTAGGAGAGAGTCATGGAACAGATTTCCCTCACATCCCTCCAAAGGAACCAATTCTGCTGAAACCTGGATTTCAGACTTCTAGACTCCCAAACTGTGAAACAACGGATGTCTGTTGTTTAAGCCATCTAGTGTGTGGTGTTTTGTTAGGAACTCTTAGGAAACTAACAAACCTTCTATATATCTGGCAGCATTCTTTGCTCTGAATTCTCTTTTGTCTTATATTAATATAATAACTCTAGTGTGAGATTATTTTTGCATAGAATATCTTTGCCCATCTGTTTACTTTAAGATCTGTTTCCTTATATTTAATTTTTTTCTTATGGATAACATAGAGATATGTTTTCTTATTTGAGCAGACTGCAATTTTCTGCCTTTGAGGGTTGAAATAATTTACATTTAATACAATTTCGATATGGTTTCAGTTAAGCCTGCCACATTGCTTTTTTGTTTTCTATTTGTCCTATCTATTATTCGTCTCTCTTCTGCATTTCTTTTCATATCTTATTTTGGGCCAGTTTTATTTGTATTTCACTTTATCTCCATTATTTGATTATTAACTTACTCAATTTTGACTATGGTCATGTATATACATTTTTTTATTTATCACACCCAATCTTCATACAATATTATAGCACCCTGTATATAATGCAATGAATGCAAAACTTATCATGTCCTGGACTCCTTTTATTCTCTGTTCTCCAACCACAATGAACTTGCTGAGTCCCTTGAATGTACAGGGCTTCTTTCCACATAAGTGCATTCATGTGTGTTGTACTCTTTGCCTGCATACATCTCTCCTGCACACATATATAGTTAACGCTTGGATTGATTATGTTTACTGATACTGTTACCCAGAATATTTCAGTTAGAGGTGATGATGACACATGTGTATTTGTTGTTGTTATTGTTGTTTTCATTCCTTGGAATTATATTAACATGCCAAAAGAAAAAACAATAATTGTTTTATTGAAGGACATATCTAAACTTTTCTTCTTCCTACTGAATAAGAACATGCTTTTAAATATTAGAGTGGATTTAACTAATCTACCAAAATTTTGAGAGCAATTTAAATTAATAGCTCTTAAATTAGATAGCATTCCTGTAAATATCTATCAACTATCTTCCAAGAATGTGTGTGTGCGTGTGTGTGTGTGTGTGTGTGTGTGTGTGTATGTGTTTCAGGTAGCCTCTAAATTACATTTATTCCCAACCTAGGTGACCACACCCTGGAGTATCTATGTTCTTTTTCTTTTCATTTTCATAAAGACTGTGTAAGCGAGTGGTTTCTTCTTCATGACCTACCATTTCTTTTCCTGAGGTAAAGGTTTAAGAGAAGAGGAAAAAATGCCTAAAGAAACTCTATTTTCCAAAGTATATTATTTTCCTTTAATTTTTATAAATACTAGACCATAAGAAACTGATACATACTAAGGATATTTAGTATTTTACCATGTGATTGGAATTTTGTGATATATAATTATTGCTCTTAATTGTTTATAATGGATAAATGTGTAACGTATTCTCACATGTGCCAAAAATGTTTCTCTATATAAATATCTTTAAAACATTGAATGTTTTAAATAAAGAAAAGGAGTTTGACAGAGACTCCTACAGTCTTTCATCCTTCATTCTTCCCTGCACTTCCTCATTTTACAATACAACCCCTTTCAAAATTAATTAGGTTACATGGACACCAAAATTGAGACTACATTTCACTAGCAGCTAAATAAGGCCAAATGACTAATTTATGGCCAGTGGATTGTGAAAGGATTTGAAGAATGTAATTTCTCAATCATGCCCTTAAAATGATTTGATGTCTGCTTCTTTCACTTTCTTTATGCTTCCCATGGGCTGGAATACAGCAATAGAATGTCAAAATTAACAGTGCAAAGGAAAACTATAACTTAGTGGCTGCCAGTACAAAAATATACGAGGCCCATGGATGATGTCATGGAACTAAGCCACCAACCTCCCTGGGCTCCTGATCTTCATCTAGTTCATTACATAAAAGAGCAAGATTTGTGATTTCACCATGTAATGGTGGTTACCTTTATTACTACAGATGTGCCTATTCTATTATTATCTCAATTAGACTTTTCATTTGTAAAAAGCTGGAAATAAAAATGCCAAATACTCAATATTTCAAACACCAGATGAATATATCTTTCGTACGAACAAATCACTGCTTTTCATTCCTTAGTTTCCTATTTTAGTATATATTTTGTCAAACCCTTCTTGCTGCAACTGCTAAAAAGTATAGGTAAAACATGATAGTATAGTTCAGTATTCATTTTTTATATTAAAAATAATTATTATAGTAAAATATTTTACTCTTCTGAGATTTTTTTCTTAGTGAGAAGTGAGGTGTACTTTTTGTTATTTTT
Source organism: Delphinapterus leucas (assembly GCF_059928025.1). Classification (NCBI taxonomy): domain Eukaryota; kingdom Metazoa; phylum Chordata; class Mammalia; order Artiodactyla; family Monodontidae; genus Delphinapterus; species Delphinapterus leucas. The sequence goes on along the minus strand of NC_143129.1, from coordinate 12,931,995 downwards.
GTCATTTTATTTCTGTACTTCTGACTATAATTATAAACTAAAACTGTCAGGATGAATTATGAATTGGATTTGGTTGTTCCAAAAGCTATTTTTTAAAAAGAAAAGTTAAATAATTGCACTTTATTTGTGGGCAGAGAATTTATAATTTAATTGAATTTATACATTTAAGAGTCACCACCAATATGATTTAAGCATTTTGCAAGTATATTTATTACAAATATAAATTTATATTTTGTTTTGTCAAAAGATAAAATTACGTATAGTCATACACATATCTAAATTTTTCCTCTGTATATACTGATCGATGTGAATATTTTATAAAAATAAAAGTTTAAAATATGATTTATTTTCCATTTAAGCGCGCTGCTCTTAAAAATGTCATATAGTTGAAGGAACCTGAGATCTGTAAGTAGTCCCATTTTATTGTTTTCTATTATTTTGTGAATCAGTAAAAACTTTTATTGTAAAATGGTAATATCATGATATACATTTATTTGTGAAATAAAGTACCTATTTCATTATCTCTTTTACCTTTCCTTTCTTGCCATGGTCATATAGCATGCCTCTGAAGACAGCTACATCCACAGAAGCTGTTCAAGTAATTTAATGCTGGTTTTATCAGCCCCTACCTCACGTATTTTCACAAGGATTAATAAAAGCATGTTCATTCCTCAAAGGGTGATAAAATCTGTGTCTCTTATAATGATTTATATTTACATGGAGAACACAAATGTAGCTTTAGAAAAACATAGCAATCAATGTAGAAGTTGGTTTTTAATAAGATAATAAGTATAAATGTCACCAGTTCATCTGGCTTGATTGAGCAACTGCGTAAAATGCATCTAGCCATTTTTCTTTTCAGGTTTATTCAGTTAAAAAATATTGTCTGCATGTTTTACCAACTGGGAAACTAAATGACCATATAAAGCATGGAAGTTGCAGTCCTTCTATTGTCCTCAATAATGTGGAGTTTTCTCGTATTTTTTCTAATATTCATATAAATTAACTTTTCAAGTTAAAAACTGAATTAACGTGAAAACATTTAATAAGTTGTAAAGCATGTAATACATAATTTTGTGATGACTGATACAAATTATCTCCCTTCTAATTTCTGTACATTATACTGCAGCTCTATAATGTATAACTGGAATATTAAACATGGAGTATAATACATATTTTCCCAAGCTACTCAAACTTAAGAGATATATAGTAAAGTTTTAATAAAGGTAAAAATACTATTTTTAACTCAACCTTCTCCAGTGTAGTTTTAGAAATCTAATTCCCACCTCAAGTTCTTTTCATGTTGCTAACAAAATCCTTTCTGTCTCTTAAAAAGAGAGTTTATTAGGTCTATCAGTTTTATTAAAATGAATTTACAGGCAGTCTTTTCTGTATGTAATTCAGACATCTTGCATGTATTTAACATTTTTTATGTGTTGAAATCTCAGAACCCCATTCCAAAACACTAATACATGAAAAACTGACTCTGACATTTTCTTGAATGTACATAAAAATAAGCAGAGCCAAATTCTTAATTTTCCACCTTAGTAAATAAGGCTTTTCTCACAGTCTAACAAGTCTCAGTAAATAGCGACTTATTTCTTCTCTGTTACCCCAAAAGAAACAACAACCAACACAAATGCCACAAAGCTGGACTCATTCTCGTTTCCTCTCTATGTTTCATTCAAAGGATCAACAAATACTCCTACCCGCACCTCTTTCAAAATATCTCCTCTGACTCATTTCCACTTTGCAGTGTCTACCCTGGAATAGTTACTGCAAGAGTTTTCTGACAGGTCTTTCCTTTTCCAACTTTGTCCCACCAGTTTCTCTTTAATGCGGAAGCGAGGATGGATCTTTGTCTAAATGTTGAAAGACATCACTCCTGATCAAAACATACAGTAGTTTGAGCCTCTACAATGGCTTTGCATCTCTTTCAGAGTAAAACCTAAAGTTCCTAAAAGCCTTAAAAATCTAGGCTTTTCGTTACTCCAGGGACTTTCCTTTCCCTCTCACAGCAAACATGCCTTCACCCGAGGGCCTTTGCATTTCGCTCTTTTTAGAATTCTTTTCCTCTAAAGATCTTTATAACTCATGCCTCAACTTTCTTCAGGTCCTGCTGAAATATAAGCTTTCCAGATAATTTTCTCATAAGACTCATAAGCAATATTCCACTCCTTATATCCCCTTATTCTACTTTACCTATTCTCATAGCACATCTCATCACCTCATTTTATACAGATATAATACATATGATTTAATATTATATAATTATATATTACCATTTGTCTCCCAAACACCAGAATGTAATCTTTACAAGAATTAGGACTTTGTTCACATAGATTTTATTTTTTATGAATTCCTAGAGCCTTGAATGCTGTTTAGAACAAACAGTAATCTGATAAACATCAGTCGAATATATTAACTACAGAAAAATAGTCTTTACTTGAACCGTCTTCAAAATCATCACCTTATCTCTCTTCTGAGGATGTATATACAGCACACTTTTGAGAATATGTACATGTGTGACTGAGTCAAAATTAACACAGTAGCTAAACCTGTATCTCTCCTCTTTTAAACATATTTCTACTTTCCATTTGCTTCCTCTATTTCTGTGACTCCCAGTAACTCATTAACTTACAATTGCAGTTCAAAAAAAAATCCTCTTCAACACACATCAACTGCTGTTGCCAAGACTGCAAATATTTTGTTCTTGCTAAATTCAATAAATATTTCAGTTCTTATTTGACTGGCTGGTGACATTCAATGTTATTAACTACAACATTCACATAACACCAAACTCTCTTTTTCCCGCTTCTGCACTTTTTTGGCTGATACTTGTCAGTACCCTTTGAAAGTTCTTCTTCTGTTCTCTGGCTTTATATTTTATTCTGAAGTAGATAATGCGTTGTATATTTATATTTTAAAATAGATTTTTGAATAGTTTGAATGTTGAAGAAAAAAGTAGCATGTATTTTTCTTTGAATCACTATTTACTATAGAAGAGAATATAATTTATAAATGTCAAACACTATTTTATTAGAAAATATGAAGAATGTAATATTTTTGAAGAAGCCTTTATCTAACTGTATATATATACACACACACACACACACACACACACGCACACATATATATATATATTGCTATAACTGGAAGAATGTATAGAATCTAATCAGAAGTATTGGGTTGGCCAAAAAGTGCCTTTGGTTTTTAAGTAAAAATAAAGGACACATTTTTTCATTTTCACCAAGAACTTTATTGAACAACGTATTCACCCTTTTGTTCCATGACCTTTTGCCATTTTTTCAGGCAACTTCATAATTCTATCTTCCCAAAACTTTTTATCTTTTTGAGCAAAGAACTGTTCCAGGTGCCTTTTACAGTCTTCCAGGGAATTGAAATTTTTTTCCATTAAGAGAATTTTGTAAAGACAGAAATCAATGGAAATCCAAAGGTGCAATGTCTGGTGAATACAGTGGATGAATCAGAACTTCCCAGCCAAGTTGTAAGTTATATGCAGTCTTGCGTTATCCTGATGGAAGATTAATGTGTTTTCTGTTGACATATTCTGGATGCTTTTCATCAAGTGCTGCTTTCAGTTGGTCTAATTGGGAGCAGTACTTGGAATTGTTTGCTTTTCCAGAAGGAGCTCATAATAGAGGATTCCCTTCCAATCCCACCATATACACAACATCACCTGCTTTGGATGAAGACCGGCCTTTGGTGTGGTTGGTGGTGGTTCATTTCACTTGTTCCACGATCTATTCCATTCCACATTATTGTACAGTATTCGCTTTTCATCATCTGTCACAATTTGTTTTAAAAATGGAATGTTTTCATTGCGTTTCAGTAGAGAATCACACGTGGAAATATGGTCAAGAAGGTTTTCTTCACTTAACTTATGTGGAACCCAAACATCAAAAAGATTCACATAGCCAAGCTGGTGCAAATGATTTTCAATGCTTGATTTGGATATTTTGAGTATGTTGGCTATCTCCCGCATGGTAAAACATTGATTGTTCTCAATGAAGGTCTCAATTTGATTGCTATCAACTTCAACTGGTCTACCCGACCGTGGAGCATTGTCCAGAGAGAAATTTCCAGCACGAAACTTCGCAAACCACTTTTGACACGTTCAATCAGTGACAACATCTTCTCCATACACCTCACAAATCTTTTTTTTGCGATTCAGTTGCGTTTTTACCTGTCTTGAAATAATAAAGAATAGGCTGAAAATGTTGCTTTTTATCTTCCATCTTCAATACTAAGATGGCTACACAAACCATCACCAATTTTAATGTCTTTTTTTAAATGCATGTCGATATGACATCTGCCACATACAATCTAACAAAATTGTTTTGAATGAAGTTAAAGACAATTAAGTGCTACTAGAGCCATCTTACAGAAAAAAACAAACAAACCTTTTGGCCAACCCAATACATAAAAGTATTATTTACCAAAATAACAACATAATTTCATATGAAAACTGTCAGTGGTTAAAAATAATGTTAACTCTAACATAAGGATGTTGGTTTAATGAAATCAAATGTAAATTCCATAATCATGTAAAACATGAGCAATTAAATATCTGATAGCAAAATATGTTATTGCTACATTAATAAAGAAAAACAGCCATAACTTTCTAAAATTTGATATTTGAAAAATCTTGAAAAACATATTTTTTTTACCAAAATGCAAATGATGAACAGCATAAATGTAAGTCTTTCTGTGGAGTAAATATTTGGGGCCTCGATTGTTTTTTCATATTATAATCTAATTATTTGATACTTTATATTAATATTTGCTCCCCATATATAAGGATATCTGGGATGGTAGTTGGGAGAATAAATTGCATGAAAAATGGATGCCCTCTAAAAATAGAAATCTACAATTTTTGTGCATGAAAACATGTCAGTTTCATTCTTTGAAGGATAACTATTTGACCACTTACCTCCAATAAAATGTCAAAATTAACTGAAGTTTGGTTTTTCCTGAATAAACACCCATAATAGAAAATCTTTATAGGAGGTTCTCCCTTTCATTTCTCTTGTACAAAACTCCAAATTCTGGCATCACTTTCAGTTCATTATGAGTCCCAGAATTCTTACTTCATGAACAAAAACTTTCCTATATCTGAAATAACTTACTGAATATTCCCCATATTTCATGTCTTAATTAAAAATGTGGCCCAGCTATAAGGTGACATTATCTTTTGCAGTTCGTTTAGATATAAAATATTTATTCTTACTGATCCTCTATATGAAGGGAAGTAAACTTAGCATCTTTTTAACTCATCAATTTTACCTCCAGACAATAATTATCTCACTATTTAAAACATTACTCGTCGTTTTAGTTCATTTTTTCTATAGTGCTCTCTACCACTCCTCATTGCTATATTCTATAAATTGACCAAACACACATTTTCATTCATTGATATCTGGTTCTTGACTCATAGTTTCTCTATGCTGACCAGTCATATAACAATCTGTCCTCTCAGCTCTCTAGTCAAGATTCTGTGATTAAGATTCAAAGAGTCAAAAGTCCTCTTCTGCACTCTTTATTTGTTGCCATCCCCATGGTCACACCCCAGAATTTACCACTGATCAATACTGTCTAAGCTCTGATATCTCTAAGGCAGCTGTCACACTGTCTGAGCAGAACCTGCCATCCCACCTGCTTCCATACTTAACTATCCCCATGTGAACTGAACTTCCAAGTTAATGCATTGTTCCTCTGATCTCATTCAGCTAAGGATCCACAGTCAGCCTGAACATATCCTTTGATGACCTACTAAATGTCCTTAGCCCTATATCTTTTTACTACTCCTACAAAGCAAAACTCTAATCCTAGATCAGTATTCCTGGTTTTCCTGATCCTTTTTTTTTTTTTAATCGAAGTATAGTTGATTTACAATGTTGTGTTAGTTTCAGGTGTACAGCAAAGTGATTCGGTTATACATATATATCTATATTCTTTTTCAGATTCTTTTCCCTTATAGATTATTACAAGATATTGAGTATAGTTCCCTGTGCTATACAGTAGGTCCTTGTGGGTTATCTATTTTACATATAGTAGTGTGCATATGTTAATCCAAAACTCCTAATTTATCCTTCCCCCAGCCCTTTGTCCTTGTAACCATAAGCTTGTTTTCTATGTCTGTGAGCCTCTGTTTTGTAAACGAGTTCATTATTTCCCTATTCTATTTTGAACTTCCTACACTCCTAACCAAACATCTGACATCCTTATTTTCTCTCCAATCTCGGCTGATGATCTCCTTATCTAGTTAATATTAAGGAAAATAAAGTCAGGAAGAAGGCATTAGAACAGAACCCCTTTAACTTTCTACCACCAAGTAAACAAACTACGAATAAATTGCATTGATCTTTTCTTACTTCTCCCTTAAGTGAATTCTACTGGGTAAGATTACAATAGTTTCCTGAATTTCTTCATCATCTTTGGGCAATGCCCTTTAATTTTTCTCTGCAGGCTTCCCTTTCTATCCAGCCATTATTCATTGGAGTTCTTCAGTAATCTCTTATGTGTATATTCTCTTCTCACTTTATATGTCATCTTCAGGTGACTGTTTTGACTCCTGTGACCCCAGTTGTCTCTAGTCTTGACCACCCTTTTCACCCTCAGATTTACATACGTGACTTGCATCCAGGCATCTCAACTTGGGTCGCCGTTGAGCATCTCATATTTACCAGATTCATAAACGATATAAACGTCCTTTCCCAAATTTGCCCATTTCTTAGTCTTCCCTATCTCAGTGCACAGTACAACTAACCATCTTTATTCCAAAAAGAAAAAAAAAGCCACCACATTTTTCAAAATCTAATTCTTTCTAAATCCAAGTAGTCAATCAGTCTCTAAACTTGATCAGTCCAACTCTACATATATGTCACTTGCTTCTCTCATTCTCTCTATTCCCACTGTCACTACTGCAGTCCGTTTCAAAACCATCCTTTTTACCTAGACTATTGAAGTAAGTTTCTTTCTGGTCTCTCAACTCAACTATTAACCAATGTCAACAGTTTCACACTAAAACTAGAGGGACATCATTTTAAAAATCAAATTATATCATTGAACTCTATTACTTAAATGTGTTTTGTTTCATGTGATCCTTAGGATGGTGTTCAGACTCTTTACAACGATCCATAATACCCTGCATGATTTTGTACATTTGTTGATGCCTGGTCTTATCTGTAGCTGCAATTCCTCAAGCTGTTTTCACTTTAGCAATATGAAACTACATTTGGGTTTTGAAGATTATGCTCTGTCCTGCTTTAGAACCTTCACAACACTATGTTTGCTCTCTTTCTTCTCCTTCATTATGTTACCTAATTCCTATTTGTCTTTTAGGTCTCATCTAAATGCTGCTGCTCCAGACCAGGCTCATTCACTCATTTAGTTGCTGCACGTCTCTCTGCATCTCTCTTTTTATTATGCTTATTGTGCTTAGGTTATTTGTTTTTCTTACAGATGGCAAATACCTTTCTGGGCAGGAATGTGCTTGCCTTATTCATATCACTATCTCTGGCATCTGTTACGTATAATATTGTTGTCTAGTGCGTCTCTTGAAATAATGCCTAATTTTGCTTGTCTGCTTGCATTTTATGTTTTTGTGGGATGTGTGTGTGTGTGTGTGTGTGTGTGTGTGTAGTTTAGTGTATGTGGATATTATTTCATTTGCCTTTTTCCCTTGTACTAGAATTTTAGCAAATGGTGGTCTAACTTAGCTCCCTGGGTAAGGCCATGTATATCCTCTTGTTTCTAATAATTTTCCTATGATTTACATTCATGGGGAAAGCATTTAAACCACCCATTTGAAATGTTTATTGTTTGAAGTAAATTCTTAGTAAGAACTTCATCCTCATCTTTCTTTGTGTTGACTTAAACATACCAGGTGCTAAATAAATTTAATTTGTAAATAATTCAATAATTAGGATATTATCTTGACTGGTTTGCTAAATTGTATTTCCTCTGCCTCTGTAGGCCTACTTTATAATGCCAGATAAATATACATATACACTAATATTGAGAAAATGATATGTTGACATAAATTCTGTGGCACCGAAACCGAGCAGGACCCTGCGGGGCTCCAGGGCATGGAAGCTTTTCGGTGCCCAGTTTCTTGTTTGTAGGGAAAAGACTCCAGCCTCGTGACCTTCCCTGAGTTCAAAGGGCAGGTTCAAACAGTTACTAATCAGGGAAGGGATAGGTGCAGAGACAAGGGAGGAGCAGCCAAGAAACAACAGTGCAGCCTTGGGGCAGGGTCCTGGTTTCACCTGAAGGGATACAGGTAACAATATCTTTGAGCTCTTTACAGAACTAAAAGCCCCAACAAATGGAAGATGTTAGCATTCTTCATTGCAGAGAAGATCACAGTTTGATGACCTCCAGAAGCTCATCAGGAGACTACCTGAGGCCAGATTAAAGGAGCACAGGCCCCGCACACACCCTGATCCTTATCAGCAACCCCACCCTTGACCCATTGCTATAAAACTCCTCACCAGATCCTCCCATGTTGGGACACACAGTTTTGAGAGGCATGAGCCTGCTGTGCCCCCCTTTTCCTGGAAATACAATAAAACTATTCTTTTCTACTTCACCCACAACTCTATCTCCGAAATTCAATTTGGCACTGAGGCTGAGTTTTCCGCATCAATTTGCACAGAGGCTGAGTTTTCAGCATCAACGTGATGTGCACTAAATTGCACGTAACAGCAAAATTTGGTGATCTTTAATTCACCTGTAGTTATTCCTGATAATATGTGTGTGGCCAGGACAGTATATTTGACCTCATGTTAGGTGGAACAGCTACTTTAATAAGCTCCTATGAAGCAAATGGGCCAACTATTTCCCACCTATTTAAGTCATCTTTAAATAGATATAACTAAAATATGTTGTTCCCTTAGATATTATGAATTCTTTTAAAGGTGATCTTCAGAACCATTTAAACTATATTTTCTTATAAAAAGAATAATAATTTGTATTTTATAGCATTGCTAATTCCTTAAACTTGAAATTATTAAACTAATTAAATAGCAAATCCAAAACAAATGATTGGTTTTAATTCTCCTCATTTTATATGTGAAAATGACTAAACCTAAAAATTATTATTTATATACTTTCCTAACCAAGTTTTTAATTAAAATAAGTTTTATGAATTTACAGTATGAAGTTAGTATATTAAAATGTGATATTTTAATGTAAAATTTAAACTATAACTTGTGCTCATAAGACAAATGCAAGATATTTAGAACGAAATATAATCTGAGTTTAGCTACTGAGCTACCAATGAATAAAACGTGAATTTCATTGTTGGCGTGCTGTCCTAACTGAATAAGTTAGTGCATCTTTAAGTCAGCAGAAGCTGGTACCTGTTTTGCTGTAGCATGACATCTGACCTTGCTCAGCTGCAGGCAATAAGACACTTTCAGATTCAGAGTCAGTCCTGCCCAGTCACTGAATATTCTGTTTCAAGCACTCACTAGTTAGTGGAGTATGACATTTTTGTTATTCACTGAAGCCCAATATCTGATTTGAGATAAGAACTGAGAACTCCTTGCCATGAAGCCAAATTCTTGTTCACACTTCTGCATTATTTTCCTAATCCACAGAAATAGGTTTCAGTCTTTGTTTCTTGATTCTTAATTTTTTTCTTAAGGTAATCCACTTATGGGATCTCCTCTGAATCACTTTTTATATGGCTATAACCTTTCTACCTACAACCTGCACATTCTTCTCTTTGTGAATATATTCCAAAGTATTAGGACCATCTAGAATGAAGATAGTGCTTCTGGATTAATTCTGAATATAAGTGCTTCCTAAAGCCCTCTGGCCAAGACTGGCAAACTCCACACCATTTCCCTTTCCTTTTAAATCTATAGCTAGTTGATATTTCCCAGCCTTACTACGGCAGGTAATATAGTTCTAGTCAATGGATATGGGTGTATGTGATATACATCTGTGTAGTCTGGGTACAGAAAAATTCCTATGTAGTGACCACTCTCTTCCACATGCACTGGCTAGATGTCAACACACGCAGTAACTCTGGATTTTAAGTAAGAAATATCAGGCCTGTTATTTTACATTATTGTGATTTCAGTTCTAGGTATTTTTGCCGTAAGATTCTTTGCCATAAGCAGTTTCTCTGCAAGCAGTTTTGCCACACAGCTAATTGTAAGATAATTTTGCCCTAAAAGATAAAATAATGAAAATAAAAGAGGTACATTGGAAAGGACGTACAGAAACAGGAAAGATTAATTTAAAATTTTTAAAGATTTTTATTGTAGAAACTGAAAATGCAAGAATTATTTGAACACATTTAAAATGTGTGTAGAATTTGTGCCAAATTGAATCTTGGAGACAGAGTTTTGGGTGAAGTAGAAAAGAATAGCTCTATTGCTTTACCAGGCAAAGGGGGACACACTGAGCTCCTGCCCTCAAAAACTATACGTCCCAACCCAGGAGGATGTGATGAGGAGTTTTACAGAATAGTTCAAGGGTGAGGTTGCTGACAAGATTAGGATGTGTGCAGGGTCTCCTAATTTTGATGACCTTCTCTGGTCCATTTAATCTTGCCTCAGGTGGTTTTTTGGCTACTCCTCCCTTGATTAGCTACTGTTCACATCTGCCCTTTGGAACTCAGGAAAGGTCATGGAGGCTGGAGTCCTGGGTACAAGAAATGGGGGACAAAAAGGCTTCAATGCCCAGAAGCCCCACAGTGTCCTTCTCGGTTTCAGAATCATGGCAATAATGCCCAAATAACTGATTTTATTCTGTGGATTGTACCTAAGCACTTATCTTTAGAAACTTTCCTTCATAATATTATACTTTTTTTTTTTTTTTGCTTTTTGTTTCCCCTCCTCATTCAGTGTTGCACTTTTTCCTTTGTGCTAAAATTCCTTTCTTCATTAAGACACGTATCTGTTTCCAAACACTAGGATGCATATCTGTAACTGAGCTTTGTATTGTGCAGTGAAAGTCTTCTACACTGCTGTGTTCTAGGCATACTGTCACATATCCAGTGATAGCCAGATTCTGTGCCAAATACCAAAATTCTGTCTACATCACATTCTCCGCTATCAAACAGCAAAAGATTTTCATCATTTTCAAGAAACTTATACTCTTCAGGAATCACTTAACTGTTTCTTTGTTGGGAATAGAAGGAGCTTAATTCTTCTTTTGCCTCCAGCTGCTAATATTGAGTGATAGATTTGGTAAAGACAGCACTGGAGAGCAAACTGTTGTTATCGAAATTAGCTAAGGAATTAATAACGAATGCTCTCAAAGACTGTTGTGAATTTTTTTTTTTTTTTTTTTTTTTTTTGCGGTACGCGGGCCTCTCACTGCTGCGGCCTCTCCCGCCGCGGAACACAGGCTCCGGATGCGCAGGCTCAGCGGCCATGGCTCGCGGGCCCAGCTGCTCTGCGGCACGTGGGATCCGCCCGGACCAGGGCACGAACCCGCGTCCCCTGCATCAGCAGGCGGACTCTCAACCACTGCGCCACCAGGGAAACCCTGTTATGAATTTTATATTTGCCATAGCTTGGTCAGCTTTTGGTTTTGATGGGTGGAAGGGAATGACTGTAATCACCAGAGGATTTGCAAACTGATATGTTATCATTTTCTAGTACAGTGTGCAATCTGGCTTTACACTCTCTAATTTCATACTTCCAGTAAGTTTTCTTATCACCTTACCTTCTAACAAATTGATATACATAGTTGGTATCATGCACTATTTCAAGAATGCATGTCTACTCATCACTGTATAGACCACTAAGATTTATATAATGCAAAAATGGGAATATTTCATCAACAAGGAAATGAAACCAGTGTCAACCAATTGAAACCAAACTGTCAAGCCAAACTCTCAATTACTTATTTTATTTTTAAGGCAATATTGCCTGGTGGCTGACTAGTTGTGCAGCAAACTGTTTGTGGTGAAAACAGTTTCCAGTGGAAAACATTGTGACAAAATGTTTCCAGTGAAAACGCTAGACTCTATGATGTTAAGGTTCTGTCTGTTATAGCAACTAGGGTTATCTTAAGGAATACATCCATCCACCATTTAGTTTTCTTCATTGGAAATTTTTTGCCTGAGCTCATCTTTTTGTTTGGTGATGGTATGCTGCTAAACATTGCTTGCATCAGCTTTGTCTAGACCATGCTCAGGTCCAGATTAATGCCCTTTGCTTTACCAACAAGCAAGTCAATTCTCAGCATACCTTGAAGCTGAGCCTATTCAAGATATGATGAAACATATTTCCTTTCAGAAAATCTTAATAATTAATCACTGACATAAAATTATTTGCATTGAGATTTAAGAATTGAACAAAGCAGGTGAGTTTTACTTTATGCTTACTAATGACTAACATCTGTTTGGTAGTTACCATGTGCTAGGCATTGTTTTAGAACACTTATTTTACATTGATTTCATATGATATAAAACTAAGACTGTGAAGAAAATTGAAAAGTGAAATTTCCTTCATTATAAGCCAACTATTGTAGTGTATCTCCAGATACTCTAATTTTTCATTTTTTTCTTTGTATCTAAAAACCCTATTATGATTCTCTCTCATATATTTCTCATTCACTCAATTTTGGTACACATGGATTCTCTAGACATTCCAATTCCAATCCTGCAGTGCAAGAGGAATAAATCAACTTATTGACAGTCAGCTCCCACAGCCAATGTGGTTGTAACTTGCACTTGAAAATAACTGTCATTATTTTGTACCAGAGGAATATATGTTAGTACTTTGAAACACAGCTGTCATTTGAATTGGAAAATTCAGTTCACAAATGTAAATTGCCACAAGGCCTTAGATTTAGAACTAGTATAATCAGATACATTGTGTGAGATAATTTTCACACATTGGAAGACTGTCATTACACATTGAGGTAACCATTCTAAATAACAGAAGAATATGATGAATGCATTAAGCAAAAGTGAAATAAAACATTTACTGGAACGTAAGTATTGACATGCCTAAGAAATATACCAAAACAAACTTTAAATCAGTTATAGCATAGTTTTTATATGCAATCAGATTTTTCATACACAAAAACACAGTCATATAACTGAATAAATCTGAGCAAAGAATTGGAAAAATAGGGAGAGGTTTACCTTTTACTGATAAGAAGCCAAGAGACAGACCTCATGGAGTCATGGGGTCATGAGGTATCACCAGTATTGACTCCTGTGAACCTATCAGATTATATGTGAAGGAAAAATTATTTATGCAACCACAGAAATAAATTCAGAAATTTTCTTTCCTAGAACTACCTTTATTAAATCTCTCTCCCTCCCTTCCTTCCTTCCTTTTTTATTTCCTCCTTTCTATCCTTTCTTCCTTTGTCTATTTTTCCCTACCTTTCCTACAGAATATTTTATGAGTACCTATACGAAAAGGCAAAGTCCAAATACTGACATACAAATTCATATAAATACATGCTACTAAAAAATAAATCTCTTACACAAACTGATACAGAAGAAGAAAACATGCTTAGGTGCAGGCTTGTACCTGGGAAGGAAGCACCATGATTTATAGATAGCTATAACCACATAGATTATAATATAAATTGCCCAAAGAAAAGGGAAGACATATATTACAAGAAGAATCAAAAGTGAAAGTTCACTTGAATATATAAAAAAAAACTAAATACACCTGCTGAATTTATCTTACTCTCTTACTGCGCAATATGTATTCATTCCATTTCACATGTAAGTTATATTCAGTTGCAATAATGTTTACTTCTAATCTAATACAATGTTTGTACCTGCCATGGAAATTATATCTAACCTTTCCCAAAGAATGGCAGGCACATTTTTATAAGGCTCCAAGTTTTTTAACACAGTCTTTCTGTTTTGATGCAAGTTGTGATTTCTGATTGGCATGCCATTCTGAGGATGAATGATAACTCCACCTTACCCAATGCACCCAAACATAATGGCAGAGTGAAACAAAATACCTCTCCTTTGGAAAAAGAATGAAGTTGGGGGGAAAATAATCTATAGCATAATCTCCATTGAAGTCTGGAGAAAAAGAACAACAACAACAAAACAAAACATTCCCTGCCCAATAGAATAGTATGTGCTTAGGTCAGTGAATTTAGCTGTCTCCAGATTTGTTTACTGGGATTATATCTCTTGAATGTTTGTTTACCTTTGATGAGGAAGAGATATTAGAGACTGTCTTAGTCTGCTCTGGCTGCTGCAACAAAATCCTGGTAGCTCATAAACAACATACACTCATTTTTCATAGTTCTGCAGACTGGGAAATACAAGAGCAAGTTGCCAGCATGATCATGTTCCAGTGAAGACCCTCTTCCGTGTTTGCAGCTGGCGCCCTCTTCCTGCATTCTTACTTGGTGGAAGGGGGAGGGATCTCTATGCAGTCTAATAAGAGCAATAAGCCTATTCTCAAGGCTCCACACTCATGATCCAAGTATTCCCCAAAGATTCCACTTCCTAATACTATCACCCTGGGCATTAGGATTTCAACATGTATATTTTGAGGGGATGCAAACATTCAGACTATAGCAGGGGCAGATTTTTGATGGTTCTAAGGTTTCTCCCACAAGGCACCTCCTTTAGAATCTCAGCTAGATTTCTTTTAAGTACTAGGAATTAGTTTTTAGTAACCAACACCAGAAACCTAATAATGGACTTTGTGGTTTTCATCTCTAATTATCAGACTTCATAGCTCTTTTGTCCTTTCAATCCTTGGCTTATTGGCTTCTGTTTAGGTCCAGAACTAAAGTGAATTGACATATGTCTCTAGAAACCATGATATAACCCACTTGATCGTAATTTAAAATGGAACCAATTTTTAGTTATTTTAGAGATTTTCAGTGGAAGATATGAAATTCCATATTGTTCAATCTGATATTTAGGAAAATCTAGAGTAGTGCTGTAAAGGAGAAATATAATGTGAACCACAAACATGAGCCATATATATACATATAAGTTTAAGTATTCTATTAGCATAGTTTTAAAAAAGTAAAAAAATAATGGTGATATTAAATGATATATTTTATTTAATCCAATATATCTAAAATTTCAAAATACTATCATTTCAAAATGTAACTAATGCAAAACATATTTTACTTTGTTTACACAAAGTTTTTAAACTCTAGTGTGTTTTATACGCTTAGAGCACATTTCAAGTGCTCAATAGCTCCGGCAGTATGGTATTTCACAGTGCAGAGAGATCAAATTTTCCATTTCGTTGGATCCTATTTTTTTCCCTCACTCTCATTCATGAGTCACACTCTGTTTTGCTGTCACTAACTTTATCTTGGAGCAGAAAGATCAATTCTATTTCACATAATTATTTGGCACCCATTCCAGATTTTTGGCTTATAAACAAAAAAAAAGGATGCTATTGTGTGTTTTGATCTGTTTTCATAAAGACCAATTTATATTGCAACTGCAAGAAGTATTCAGCCAACTACAACATTTTCACATATTTCTCCAGTGTTCTAAATTTCAGTCCTCAGTCACCGCTATACCCCAAATTAAATCCATAATATGTTTTAAGTCTGTCACTTGTCACATTCTGTGCTCATGTACCTATTTTCTATATTACATATGGTGTTTTCTGTTCAATGTGAAAAATCCACCCCTGACTCTGGTCAGTAAAGGATGTGCTGTGGAACTAATAACCGCAGTGCCCAGACATAGGGTGAGCTGAGCTAAGACTAGATTCCAGAACACAAAATGACTAAAGTCCGGCCTTTCTCTCTACCTCTTGGGCCTGAGTATCTCTGTCAGTATTCTTTGTAGAAATGCTCTGTGTAAGGACAAATAAAATGTTGAGACCTGTGCTTCACAGCTTCCCTGATGCTATGAAACAGTTTGTCTTCCCAGCATCCAAATATCAGTCTGATCCTATCCCTATTTAGTTGCTTGTGCACCAAGTCATACACATTGAATGTGGCATCTCCAAAGTGGTCCTACAAGAATAGGAAACAAACAGACACAAAAACCAAAAACTATTATAGTCTGATAAAAAGAGGTTTTCTCCTTGAGATTTAGGATTCTACATTATCTACTTGACTTAATTAGTCAAGACACAGTATCTCGGAAGAATCCTTTTCTATTGTATCAACTCAGAACAATCCTAATGAACTTTTTCCTACCTGCAATACATATGGTAAGATTATATTTTTAATATTTAATATTAACCAATGTGTCCTTTCTGAGTGTTTTATTAATTTTTTTTAACTCACCCTTGCCCTGAGCCTTGAGCCAGTATATGCAACATACTACTTTAGGCAAAGATTATCAGACTAGAGCTAGAGGTCAAAAAGCATACATTTTTTAGTCTTTTTTTTGGTTTCCAAATTTCAAAGCTGTGGTCCAAGTACAAAACGGACAATATTTTACAATAGATCCAGGTCATCTTTCTCTGCCTTGAGGCTAGATGAAGATTCCATGGGCTTCAAAATGTCCTCAAAGGAAGTACTAGGCTGTATGGTGTGATAATCATGAAGGAAGTCAGAGCTCCACGTTAGCAAGCATTGATTTTCACCAGGGAGCATCGTAGTAGCCAATATCTAAAAACCACCAGTCTCCATCCTTGAGCTCAGGGTAGCTTACCTTTGCCAAAGGTTTCTTAGTTCTAGATGTTCCTGCCTTGTGTATGACTATTCTCAACAGAAGTCTGTATGTCACTCATTAGTGAAGCCTGTCCTTTTCCTGAGATCTGTCTCAGCCAGTGTCTCTGTTTTCCTGTGTTGACTAAATATTTTTCAGTGACCCAGGAGAACATTTATAAGATGCCCAGAACAGAAGGTGAAACTTTGAACCCCTAGGAATTTAGTCATAGTGGAATACTGGGAAAAGAGGAGGGTTCCCTGTAACGAAGAGTGAAACTTCTTCATTATTTCCCATCCAACCTGAAGAGTAATGAATCAGAGCCTCCATCACACATATATGTAGTGAAGGACCCTGAGAGATTTGGAGGTAAAGTGACATGAATCTCAAGCAGGACATCTTTCAGGTAGATCTAAAACCAACTTCTTTTTTAACAGGGTTGCTGATGTAACCATCAGACTTAAGATACAATGTTAATATGACAAGAGCCTGGGATTAAATTTTTTTTGTTATTAAAAAAGTTCATATCATCCTGAGAATTTCAGTATCCATGATGATTACATAACAAAAGTCACACAACTCAATAGCAAAAAACCACAAACAATTCAGTTTAAGAAGTGGGCAAAAGGGGCTTCCCTGGTGGCGCAGTGGTTGAGAGTCTGCCTGCCAATGCAGGGGACACGGGTTCGTGCCCCGGTCCGGGAGGATCCCACATGCCGCGGAGCGGCTGGGCCCGTGAGCCACGGCCGCTGAGCCTGCGCGTCCGGAGCCTGTGCTCCGCAATGGGAGAGGCCACAACAGCGAGAAGCCCGTGTACCGCAAAAAAAAAAAAGTGGGCAAAAGATTTGAATAACATTTTTCCAAAGAAGACATACAGATGGCCAACAGGTACATGAAAAGATGTTCAGCATCACTCATCATTAGGGAAATGCAAATCAAAACCACAATGAAATATCACTTCACACCTATTGGAATGGCTATTATCAAAAAGACAATACATAACAAATATTGGTGAGGATGTGGAGAAAAGGGAACTCTTGTGAACTGTTGGTGGGAATGTAAATTGGTACAGCCACTATGGAAAACAGTATGGAGATTCTTCAAGAAATTTAAAAAATAACTACCAGATGATACAGCAATTCCACTTATGGGTATTTATTCAAAGAAAACAAAAACACTATCTCAAAAAGATATATGCACCCCCATGTTCTTTGCAGCGTTATTTGTAATAGCCAAGATATGGAAACACCTAAGTGGCCATCTATAGTTGAACGGTTAAGGAAAATCTAATACACACACGCACGCACACACACGCGCACACACACATACACATATATATGAATATTATTCAGCCATAAAAAAGAATGAAATCTTTCCATCTGCAACAACATGGATGGACCTTGAGGGAATTATGCTAAGTGAAAAAAACAAACAAATAACTTAGATACAGAGAACAGACTGGTGGCTGCCAAAGGGAAGAGGGGGTGAGTAAAATAGGTGAGGTGGGTCAGAAGATACAGAATTCCAGCTGTAAAATTAATCCTGGGGATGTAATGTGCAGCATGGTGACTACAGTTAATAATACTGTATTACATAGTTGAAAGTTGCTAGGAGAGTAGATCTTAAAAGTTCACAAGAAAAAAGAATTGTAACTATGTATGGTGATGGATATGAACTAGACTTAACTGTGGTAACCACAACATAATGTATATAAATATCCAATCATAACGTTATACACCTGAAACTAGCATAATGTTATATGCCAATTATACCTCAATTAAAAATAAAAACACCACTCAGTGGTCATTCCTACCTATCGGAGGCCTGAGTAGTGGAAGCTGCGGACCCGTCTTCAGGGCCGGCTGAAGGCTCCAGTCTCAGAAGGCAACCGCTGAAAAGGCACAGATGGTGCCTGCCGCCTTCAGACCAGTCTCGACCTCAGGTTAGGTAGCGGTAAACTCAGGAGCTGTAGCAGGACCTTCACGACGGCAGCCAGCTCTTCCTTTACGACCTGCGCAGCGTCTTCACAGGAGGAGCGCTGAGGCGTGACCTCCAGCGGGTGCTCATGGGAGAGGGGGGTCACGCATGCGCAGAACTCCTAGGCACGCCGCCTCGGCCGAGAGAGCTCCTTCGAGCTAGCCCTGGGGGCAGTGTCCACACAGCACAAAGGAGAGTCTGTGTTACCAGAGAACTATAGGCAGGTTCAGAGAAAATGCCTCGCATGCCGGTGGTCAGCCTCGGGGTCCATCACCACCGGAATTCACGGCTCCTGAAAGGCTGCCCGGTTCTGCTGAGTGAGGTTTCAGGAGCGAGGTGACCAGCAGTAGCTACGAGTGGTGTCCGTGGCAGCAGCAGACTTCAGCACAGCTCGCTGGATGGTCTTTCTAGAGGATTTCCAACGGTAACAACGGGGCGACCTGCCAGCAGAAGTTTCCCCCAGGTTCTCTTCTGATTTAAAGGTACCACCATCACTTTTCCTTTTGTAAATGTTCTGTTCTATTTGGAAGTTCAGGCTGATGCCAGCAAAGCGGGTTCCTGCTACAAGGAGTTTGAGGACATCCTCCTTCACTTGCATGACATCAAGGGCTCGGGACATTATGAAAGTTTCCCTTTTAGTCTTAATGGGAACCCAGAACAATGATATATGACCCCTCTCCGGGCAGCAAAGAAAGGCTTGCTTCGTGGCATTGATCTTGAGAGGCTTGGTTGTGGCCGTTATTGTAATTGTTTATCAATAGTCACTTCTCTCCTTCTGAAACAGAAGAGGATTGTATTTATTCAGCATCTTAGTGTTAGATGTAGCCTATACAAAAAAATAGTAAAATTAAATAGCTTAAAATAAGGGTAGAATCTTTTTTTTCTTGAGTCTTTAATTATTTTTCCTTTAGAGGCTTTAATGTTTGTCATATTTATTCTGAAAACTTAACAATATTCCAATTTCTGAATACAAGGACAATTATTTTCTAACTTCCTTATTCTCATAGTTTGACATCATCAGTATCTCCAAATCTTGTCACCTCTTTTTCTCCTAATGTCTCTCCTTAACCTTTTTCTTTCCCAAAGTGGCCTAGATCACACTTTTCAACCCGCCCTCTGTATTATCATTGCTCTTTCGCTCTCTATTCAGTAAACATATCTCCCCAAACAAACTCCAAGCCTCCTAAAGATCTACCATATGGAAATTAACTTCTAAGGGAAACCCTACTGAAGAAATACATAACCACACCCACACACCCACATTATACCTACTAAAACTCACCTCCACCACCCTCTCCCAAACACAGGCACAGTCCAATGAAGTGATACATTGAATTCATTTTTCCTAACCTGCATCATCACTTAGCACTTCTTAATATAACACTCCTCAGTTATCCATACCATGTTCCGAAAAGTCATTCCAAGTATTTAATACTCTCTCCTCAATTCTTCTATCATACCATAACTCCATCATTCTCAAATGCATCACCACTTCATCAAAAACAAACAAAAAACAAGCAAACACACCAGTCAATTAATTGGAGCTTCACTTAAGTTATTCTCTTCCACCTACCAAACAAATTTCTATTCTCTCTGATCCTTCCCACCTGCCCTCCAATTTTATCAGTGGTTAATACTTCCATCTTCCTTCTAAATTACATGATGTCCTGCATATATTCTTAAATTTTTCTAATTTAAAACAAAACAAAAAATACTCAACTCTATGTCCCCCTTTAGAAAGGACATTCCAGTTGGACTGCTGCAATTAAATTTAAGATACAACTGGAAATAGTTATCTCCAAAGTCTAGTGGGTAACCTGGAGGAACTTCGAGTAGTTTGGATATCCTGGGCTAGATGCCTTTAGCAATAAACCATTTTACTTGGGTTTCATAAGACTCATCAGGTTCTGTAAACATGCTCTATGGTATGCATGATGACATCCAGGAGAAATCGTGCCAAAGTGATCAAGGAAAGACTATGAAGTTTGGAAACTTAACCTTTGCAGCCAGCTGCAAAGAGCACTACTATTGATGATAGACAAGAGCCCCAGCCATGGAGCTGCTAGAAAATTTATATTCCAGCTGTCAATAAAAATCTGTGGTCCAAGGTAGCAGCAGGTCTCTGTGGAAAGGGAAGGTAAATAATTTCAAGTTCATGATCTACATTTCTTGATCAGGAATCGAATTTACTCATTTAAGAAGAAAATACAGTGCTAAAAATATGTTTGTGTAAGCAGTCTCACATTTTTCACTTCTTAAAATTAAATACTGAAATGATTTCATTGGCACATTTGACCCAAGTACAGTTTTCAGTACTTTTCCTAATAAGTTATATTTCATTGTTCTTAAGATAATTGTATGATGTAAAGAAAACATGATTGATATTTTTTAACAAGCTCCCTACATATGTCCCTAAATTCCCACATTTAGAGGATGTCTTCTTAAATTCCCCCACAGTTTTCTGT
This sequence comes from Delphinapterus leucas, assembly GCF_059928025.1. Taxonomy (NCBI): domain Eukaryota; kingdom Metazoa; phylum Chordata; class Mammalia; order Artiodactyla; family Monodontidae; genus Delphinapterus; species Delphinapterus leucas. The sequence continues at coordinate 12,910,941 of NC_143129.1, read as the reverse complement.
GGTGTGCCATGCAAATAGTATCACTTTTATTGAATGTTGTGACGTGAAAAAGTTGGGAAACATTACTTCAGTACCTCATCTCTCACCTTCCCTTCTTAGCTGAGCTTTTCAGAAGAGAATCTTGACAATACATTTATTTCATCACCTGCAATTCGATACTAAGCCCACATAACTATTCATTAATAACCATGGCTTCATTACAAAACAATTTGGGGTTATCAGTAATCTCCTGGTGGCCAATGCAGCAGACAATTCTTGGAATTAATATATGCACTCTCTCCTGAATTTTTGGCACCATTTACAACTCCCATCTGTTTCAAAAATTGTAGTCTTGACTTTTGTGACACCGTTTTTAACCCCTAAACTATTTGCTGTTCCTTATCCCGCTCCATTGTGAACCTATTTTCCTTCATTTGACACTTGAATGACGGGATTCACCAGGGTTTCCCTTCAGTCATCTTGTTTTGTGCTACGTGCTCATATCTAAATATCACCTATGTGCTCATGATTATATAATCTCTCTCTCCAACCCAAACTTCTTTCTTAAGTTCCAGACCCGTGAAAACTGCTTCCTCTTTGACATAATAACCTGTGTAGGTACCACCAGCTCAAAGTATGGGAATGAGAATTTGTCATATTTTATTTCTGATTATATGTTCTCCTATTTTACGTCCTCTGGCAGTCAAACCACAACCTTGGATTCCTCCTTGACTCCTTATCTCCTTTACCTTTAATATTCAAATTCAAGCAAGTTACCAATTCTACTACCGTACTGTTTCCAAATCCCTTTGGTCTCCTATAAAATAATCATTTTGCAATAATTTCCTCTTATTAATCTCAAAGCCTTAGAATCTGTTTGTCATATTGTTGCTCAAATGTTCTTTATACAACTCAAACTGTGTTGTGCAACTCTTCTCATATTTCTTCATGAAATCTTTATTCTCTAATTTATCTAACCTCCTAAACATAGTATATAAGATCATTTATAGACTAATGAGCAAACTCTTTGATCTCCAATATGAATGATTTATCTTCAAAATTCATGTTGCCACCATGCGAAACTGATTGAAGAAAAGCAAATGCATGCGTAAACCTCTCATGTCTCTGGGCTATCACTCCTCCTGGACCGACCTTAGTGATTAACCTCACTCTTTGCTTTATCTAGTTATTGTCTCTGCTATAAAACTTCAGTTTAGAAGTCACCTCTTGTGACTTGTGGAAATTAAGCCTTCACTATTCACACAGCCTTTCTTCTTTGTATGCTTGATGCTTTCCTAATCATTCTGCATTATATGACTTTATTTTCATTAGTTTCTTGAAGTCAGTAATTTTTGGATTTCATCTAGATATTTTCAGCAAAAGCATATGACATAAAGTAAAATAATAAAGTATTATTTATTGGAAAAAAAATGAAAGAGGATATCCTGTTCCAGCTAGAGTCTGGTACATCACTTCATCAGGTGACCTTCCTTCGGCTGAGTTTTGCTGATGTTCTCATTGTTTTACTTTTGTTATCATATTATTTTATGTCATCATAATAAGAAATATACATTTGAAAGAACAATGAAACATAAATATATTAGAAAATGTATAGATAAAACATCACCAATTAAGATAAAATACCTTTTGACATATAGAATTCTAGATTTTGTTCATTTTAATATATTATTAATTTTTACATTTTATCCAGTGACAAACCTTGGATTTTTTTTAAGTTGGCCTAAATTTGGTACTTAGATAACACAGCTTAAATTTTATAGCCATAAGGAAATGAAAAAACTTAAAACTTATAATGGTTATTCGTTTAACATTACTCAATTTAATAACACACACTAAAAATGGTCATTACATAAGAGGGAGACAAGCTGCTTGCTTTGCTAAAGGGAATTGGCAAAAACACTAACCACATAATTTGCATCCTTCTTTGCACATATTGTGCCAGGAGAAAATGCTTATAAGGCTATTTCACTTGAATATTTTAATGTGCAATCAATTATGAATGGTAATATAGCCATGGCTTCCTTATAATAATGACTATGATAATAACAATTAATAATATATACAGTTAACAAAACAGATTCAGTTCCTCATTAGATTATTTTAGTTAAATACGTAGAAGTTAAATAACAAGTTATGTTATATAGTAAACGCACTATGACATTTTCAGTAACATTTATAGTTGTTCATAATGATGAAGAAAAATTAATGCTTCTAGTGAAATTTGATATGAGACATAAAGTGAAAACAACAAAAAAATACATGTAATTAAAATGCCTTATACATTGGTATAAGTATTTCAGAGAAAAGTATATCAGTTCCAAGTCTTCACCCTGACTTCCTTAATAGGACAAAGAAGTTTTAAAGTCTAGACTAGGTTAATTAATATTGAAATACTCATTTGATCTTTGGAGCTCTCTGAAGTAAAAACCAGAGGAGACAATAAATTTCTAAATGCAGTTTTTGTTGACAATACATTTTGTTGTCAGGCTTAAAAGAGACTATTTGTATTCTGTTGTGGTGTGTGTATATATTTAGATTATGACTATATACACATATATATATACATTCATGATCTAATATATATGCATTACTTTGATCTATTTTAATTGTAATTTAAAGACAAGTTTTTTTGTTTTTTTTTTTTCTGCTGTACGCGGTCCTCTCACTGTTGTGGCCTCTCCCGTTGCGGAGCACAGGTTCTGGACGCACAGGCTCAGCGGCCATGGCTCACGGGCCCAGCCGCTCCGCGGCATGCGGGATCCTCCCGGACTGGGGCACAAACCCATGTCCCCTGCATCAGCAGGCGGACTCCCAACCACTGCGCCACCAGGGAAGCCCTAAAGACAAGTTTTTGAGGTTAAATGCATCTAATATACCCATTGAAGGTGCCTGTGGAATTAATTTATTTTTACCATATATTAGTTAAATAATGAATTTATCAGGTTAAAAAAATGGAATAATATCTACAGCAATATATTACCATCGACACTAGAAACTTAAAACCTCAGAAGAGATTGATTGCAGATATATATTATTATTTTTAATTTTTATCAAAGTAATATACTCTAAAATATGCATGTATACATCTCCAAACAGTGAAAAAAAGAAGCTACTTCTTTATTCTAGGCACACGGTCAGAAATAAAATTTCTGTAATATTGAAAAATTATTCCTCAGAGAAATATTTTTTACCCTATCCCCTCCATTTGTTCTAACTAGATTAAATGATTATGTTATATAATCCTTGCTATTTCGTACAAAGGATTTATCACAATCTACACTTACTTTTTGCTTGCTTATGTGATTGATATATCTCTTGTGTTTTGACTATTGGCTCCATGAAGATAGGGCCCATGCTGGGTCATTTCTCCTCAAGGTCTAAAATAGTGTGGCAAAATATAGATGTAATGCTCTATTTTCAGATGAATATATGAATCCAAAAGGGATGAAAAGCAAATTCGATGAATGCTGTATAATATTTACAAATAAAACAAACCATTAAAGAGAAAAATCACTAGTCTATACAAATGAACAAATAGAGCCAGAGATGGATAAAACTAAAATAAAATTAGTAATGTGAAATATGAGAAAGTAATTAGAAAATAAGTGATAGAAAATACGGCAATATGAGAATGTTTTGTACAGCCCTGTGTTAATAAATATTATTAATTATTTTAAATAATAATTGAAATAAATAAAAAATTTCATGAATATGTTAGCAAAATGATTAAAAATATATGTAATCTAAGAAGACTAAATCACAAAAGGAAATTTTTAAATGTCAGTAAATTATAATCTGATACTCCTTCCCCAAATAATAAGATGATAAAATGTTATGCCTAGGTTATTCTGTAGGTGAATACTTACAAACCTTCAATGGATACATAATTATACAATTTAAATTATTAGAGCTAGATGAAAAAATACAGTGTCCCCATTTTTTTTACAAGAGAGTATCCACATGCAAATGTCATTCACAAGAAAGTTATAAATTAAGTTCATATTTAAATATTGAATCAAAAACATTAGCAAATAATATTTAGCAGTATGTTCAATTAATAATATAGCATGACCACATTTGTATACCTTTAGGAATGCAAGCAATTTGCCATTAAAAATATTATTATTTACATTCCTTATATTAATAGGTTTACTAAGCTAAATACTTAATGCCAAGACATTTCTAATAACTTTTTGAAATTTAGAATAGCTTTAGATTTGCAGAAAAGTTGAGAAGACAGTAGAAATTTTCCATATTCCTCTCACTTTTCTCTATTAAAACATCTTACATTAGAATGGTATACTTATCACAATGAATAAACCATTCCATTAATGAATGAACCTAATTCAGGAGAAATATTTCAAGCCAGAAAGAACTGGAAGGCAGTATGTGTATGCGTTTGTGAGCACACATGTGTATGTGAGAGAGTGAGAGAAAGTACTTTCATTATTAAAGTATCACTGTAATGACAAAAAAAGCTATACACAAATAAGATAATTAGAAATCAATTTTAGAGTCACATCTGTCTCAATTAGTTTTATCTTGGGAGATCTCTCAGGATTTCAGAGGCATTTCTGCTGTGAACACACACAAAGACAAGTCGATAAAGTAGAGAATTTGTTATACGTGAAGTAGTTAATTAAATCTGCAGGTCAGAGAAAGCTTCTGGATAATACTGATCTGTTACTTTTCCCTTCAGTTATGGCCAAGTGAGTGTTGACTAATCATAAAAGTTAGATATACCATTTGCCTTTTCTGGTTTACTCATGACATCATTGCCTGGAATGAATGATGGAAAATGAAGTATGGGAAATCACTCTGTTTGGTGTCATATGTGAGTCACATGTCAGTCTGAGATGCTAAAACAGTGCAGGTGGACTAATGTTGACTTAATTTCCCTATTTATTATCATGGAAAAGATTTGCTTATGTATGAATGAACAGTAAAATAGGAGCAAATATACCTTGTTTTGGGATAGGGTAGCTCAATATTACAAAAATTTTAATTTCCCCTATAACAGTGTATAAAATCAGTGCAATCTCAAGCAAAATTGTAAAAACAAAGTTTGGAAATAGTAAGTTGGATTTTCAAAGTGTCCCTCAAAAATATATATACCAGATAATAGCCAGAAACAAATTCTTTAAATGTTGCGTAATAAGAGGAAGCAATGTATATGAGATACGAAGAGAATAAAAAATGTAAAAATAGAAATATTTTAAATTAAATAAGTAAATAAATTAAATAAATAATTTATAAATTTAATTAATAATTAAATTAAATTTATAAATTAAATTAATAATTTAAGTAAATAATTTAAATAAATTTAAATTAAATAAGTTACCAGAAACTGGCAACTTATTCAAGGAAATGGAATAGAAGTTACAGAAATGGACTAGATATAAGTAAAATGTAACCTATAATAAAGTTGGAAGTTATATAAGTGAGTAAATTCAGATTTTTATTTTTAAAACTTGTCATTAAATACTGCTATCCATTTGGAAAGACAACAAACAAATACAAAATCAGATCCCTAATTTATATATTCATGCATCTGATAAATATTTTCAGCATATACTATGTGCCAAGCAGTATATTGGTGATTAAGAATATAGTGGTGAACAAAACAGATATGATTAAGACAAAAGCATGAAATAAAGACAAGTTTAATAAGTGCTTATTGCTCTTACTAGGTTGTAAACTACTATGGCAGGAATACTGAGTATCCAGTATTTAATAGAAAGTGCATAATATACTAGGCTTTAAATTTACATGCACTGATTGAAAGAATAAACAGGAAGTGGAATAATAGAGTAACATTTACAGATAGAGATAAAAGCAAAATACTACATAGGATATTACAGAAATTTTCTTAAGTTAGTGAAACATTGTATGTGGGAGAGTTATGAAGAGTAGACAAGTTTATCCATATAAAAGTGTGGGCTTTATTTGAAGTACTTTTAAATTATCCATAAGATTATTTAATGCACCTTTTATCCTTTCCTCCTGCCCTATTTCCTGACTCCTTTTCCCAATTCATGAAGAAGTATTTACACTAAATATCAAGAAGTGCTTGAAACCTTATACATTTTATTGGCACCAGTGACTGCTTGTGGAGTGTTACAATAAGGTGATTTAACTTCAAAATTTTTATCAGCCCTTAGATCAGGGTATAATCTCTAGAGATCTTGGAGACAAAGAGTTTAAATGAGCTTTTAGAAAGCTGAGGGAAAAAGCACACACAACACACACACAACACATACACACACATGCACAACACACACACGACACACACACATACAGAGTCACTTCTCTTGACCTTAGAAAAATCTTTGGAGGTTGCATAATGAAGTGTATTATAACCTGAACAATAGTTAAAAGGGCACTTATGATCCCAGGCAACTTCTTTTGTAAAGAGGATCCATTGTCTGTTCTGTACTAATTATGCTTTGATTTGCTTGCTACATAGAAGATGTGCTTTCTATTCTGTAGAATTTCTGTGCTTGAAATTCTACGTTTTTTTTTAAATCTGGGTTTCAAATATATTTGAATTAAAACTGTTTAAAATGAGAAATTGATTACGTAAAAAATGTTAACGATAAAGACTATAGCTATCTTATACCTAACCAGATATCTGATTAACGTAGATAAATGTAAGTCTTTGTTTCCCAGACTGCCACCTATTGGATTTATACTTAAATAGGTTTTCATTTTCTGTACTGTATTTAGTTATGGAACTGCCTACAATCTATTCATATTGCTTTGTTCTTTGGGAATGTTTTTGAGTTCCCTAGGAGATAGAACCTGAAATAAAACTTAGTGTTGATGCTTTATTTATTGTGTGATGTAATTCCAGGACAGGAGAAAGGGAAAAAGGAAATGGAGAAAGCTAAAAAGCAAATACAAAGTCTTCCGAGTTATTAAGGCAGGCTGGTTCTGAGGCTGTAATTGTTAATCATCATCTACTTCTCTACCACCTATCACAGTATTCCCTTCTTTCTAACCAGTAACTTGGCTGGTTTGGGTTGCCTGAGTGGTCTTGTATTTGTTGGGTTATGGTTACTATAATTGTTCACTGACAGTTATTTCTGAGCATGGTATGCAAAAAGTGATGGCCCCAGGGAATCTACGAGACCCCAGACATATTACCTTTGCCCTAATTTGTATTTAAAACCCTATATCCATATTGCAGTTCAGGATGAAGGCCCCAGACAATAATGTAACTTCCTTTACCTGTTGATAATTGGAGTTTAAAGTAGCCAGATGGTAGTTGTAACTTCCAGGCAGTGTCCTCCAACTATGTCTCTTGTCAGATATGTTCACTTCTAGGAAACAGGACTCCTAATCCAGCACACCCTAATGTTGTTGTAATGAGAACCCCAAATGGAGCAGTGAGTCTGTAGAGGGCAGGTCCTCTCCTTTGCTATTCTCTCCTGGATAGTGTTGTACACCATGCATTGGCTGCTGGCAATTCAGGGCATATCCTGCATTCTAGATGGCAGTGCCCCAACCCTGCAGAGTGATATTTCAAAGGTGATATCTTAGCTGAGTCTTCAATAGACTGTTCCTTCATTCTATCAGGGAGGCTGCTTCTGGAAAAGATAAGTGAATCCTGTGTCATGAACCAACTCATACTTTTTTATTTTCTCCTTAGTCTAACTGGGTCAGAGTAATTGTAGCCTCTATTTTCTCATTTGCTTTACACCTGCCTCACTAAAGCTTTTTAAATGTGAAACTAATCCTCAAAGTGGATGGGTCCCTTGGTATCCTCACTCTTCTAGTCCTTATCATTCCAACAAAAGAATCACCTTTCAAGCTCTCAGAACTTTCTTATCAATCTACCAAAAAACTGCACTGTTGCATTTTTTAAGAGTTTGCTATACATCAATGATATTCATAGTTTGGGGACTGGATTTTAAAATTCGAGAAATATTTACTTTTTGTCTACCCTAGAAATACATTTGGTATTTTGTTCTTGTTCTTATTTTTGCTATTCCAAAAATTATTAATACCATTTCTATTTCTTACACTCACCCTCGCTCACATATTGTATCACATGTCCTTGCACCAGCTAGGAATTTGAGTTTAATCCTCTGGTATTATATATAAATTTAAGAATATTACCCATCTCAATATTTTCATTTTAATCAGAATCAGAGCCTTAAATTAGAAGGACGAAGCAGTGATAATGGTATATTGGGGTGAGGGGGTAATACTTCTCTTTCTTAATACAATTAAACAAAGTGTCACTTGATTTAGGTTTATTCTAATGCCTACAAGTATATTCCCATTTTTAGGCTTCTAGAATTCAAAACCTTTCACAGATTCAATCTAAATTAAACTAGTTAATATATTTTGTATCATAAATAATTAATAGATTTCTAAAACAGGTAAGAAAATAGTATGTGCCCTAAAATGCATTTTCTTATCTGTTATGCAAACTAGCTATGAACTTAGTTTTGCAAATATTAAAGAGTACTGATTGCATATTAGTAACTACAAGAAATATTATGCTTGCCTTCAAGTAACTTACATTCTAAATAAGGCAATACCACAAATCAATTTTTATTTAATTGCTTTAAACTTTTCTCCTAAGATGTAAAGCTTGAGTATTTAATCAAAAGAAGTATTTGAGAAACTTTGGGGAAGAATATTTTCATAAGGAATGAATTTGGGAATCTATTGATAATATAGGACTTAACGAATAATTTTTTTAGTTTAGAGGAAACAGCTTTGAACCAGTTGAAGAAACCAGTGTTGTTACTATAAATGTCATAGAAGTGTTTAAGAATTATACACATTTATGTGGAAATAGTAGAAGATTTTTCTGTTATTTAAGTAGGTGCATACACATTAATAAAACTGGAATAAATATAGGATAAATATTTCCTAGTTATTTGTCATTTTTTATTTTCAACAAAAATTTCCCAATATTTTATACTTAACATAAGTAGTTATGTATGCCCATTATGAAAAAGGAAATGTTATACTGAAGATTCCAATGAAAAACATAAACGAATCACACAAATATTCCAAATTCTTGTAAGTTACAAAAAAATGGGACTTAAGTAAGTCTCAAAAGTGCTCCCTGTGAACCTACACTTTACTGAAGATTTGTTTTCATTATGAAAGGGAAGTCAATCTACCCCAGTGCTTTGGCAGTGCAGCTGGGACTAAGAAGGTTTATCCCTGCCTTTTGGTGAATCCACACAGTTAATAGAGACTTAGGTAAAACTGTGTTGACAGGAACATCCTAACTATGTGTGGTAAATCGATGGTATTGATTTCAGTTATGTCTGATTTCTGCCTGGGGATTACCAACTTAGAGTTCAGGCCCCAGTTAACCATTAAATATGATTTCATGGCCCCTTGCTTGCTCACATGATTCCCAGTGAACAACTGTGACTCCACTGATGCCTTAGATAATTGTGTTAGTTTAGTTATTCCTATTGAACATAGGAAGCAGGTATCTCAAGGACATACTGGATTTATTTAATGGAGGTTTACATGAAGCAGTCAGTTGTAGGAAAACACTTGATAGCATCTGCCTTCTCTGCATATTTCTTAAATACATGATTCAGGAAGCTTGGGACAAGTGAACTTTGTTTGTATGATTTCAGGGTTATTCTATTGTGAACTGGCCTGAGTCATTTTCATATATAATAGGAGTAGCCTGTGTTTAGAGTTACAGTTCTCCATGATCTCTTCCAGGTACTAATGAATGAAAGCCGAATACCAAATCCTTCCACCATGCTGATATTTGTTAATCCTACTTTTTTTTTTTAGCAAGCTCGTATAAAACACTTACATGCATTCAATTTTGGAGGCTTGATTTAAGAATGACTCTGTTCTTTTTTATGTGCTCTGATCAAAACTTACTTAAATGATTCATTCTAAGAAGAGAAAAAGTATTCTAGAGGCAGAATTCTCTTATCCTTAGGAACGCTGTGAGGCCACCAATACTTAGATCCATTGGTTGGACACAGAAATAAGTAGTCATCAAGCCTTGGGTTTCATTCTTAATGTTACCTGCTACATGGTTTGCAAGATGCTCAAGGTCTGCCCATTCAGGGATACAGAAGATTTCTAAATATTTTAAACAATTCACCTATACTACTAATCTCAACAAAGAGATCTCATTTTTATAACCTATACAAGCCACTAATTTCAAACCTTGGTTACACACTCATAATGCTAACCATATTTAGCAAACCTTCTAATATTAATCAAATAAAATGCAACCAAAGCACATGAAGTAGTCATACTGGCAGTGTGAGCTTTCTGCTTAGAATGTTAGTAGATGCTCCAGGAATATAGACTAACCTAATACCCACACAGCAGCACATAGTACATCCACAAATAAGACATATTTTGTAAGTAAAAATTTAATCACTTGTGATTCACTCAGAATAGAGCACAAATGGGAAACTGTTTATCTTCCTTTTACTTGACCTACATGAGGGAAAACAGTCATGGGGAGTGAACATTCAATATTAGTAAACAGATTTCAAACTCAGGATTGAATGCGTTAAGGAAAAGGTATGTATTCTAGGCATGCTGAGTTTCAAAGATACCTTCTTCCATTTCTTATTTCAGAATGGGGTAAATATGAAGCTGGTCATTTAAAATTAAGAGTATATGACTTAAATGGAACTGAAGCTTAAATATTCATTTGAGGCCTTTGAAGGAAAGAGAATTTTTATAAGGGAGCCTCAGATAGTTTCTTCTTGGAAAGAGTATTGCTATCAAATGTCAAGGCAAACCCATAGTGAAGACAGCAGGGAAATTGACATTTTGGAGAGAGAAGCATGAAATACTGGGTTTCTTTCTATGTGGTTAGTCCAGTTTGTCAGTTTAATAAAACAATCAAAAATTTAGATTCTGGGCTTCCCTGGTGGTGCAGTGGTTGAGAGTCCGCCTGCCGATGCAGGGGACACGGGTTCGTGCCCCGGTCCGGGAAGATCCCACATGCCGCGGAGCGGCTGGGCCTGTGAGCCATGGCCGCTGAGCCTGCGCGTCCAAAGCCTGTGCTCCGCAACGGGAGAGGCCACAACAGTGAGAGGCCCGTGTACTGCAAAAAAAAAAAAAAATTTACATTCCAAGCACTTTTTTTTTTTAACATCTTTATTGGAGTATAATTGCTCTACAATGGTGTGTTAGTTTCTGCTTCATAACAAAGTGAATCAGCTATACATATACATATATCCCCATATGTCCTCCCTCTTGTGCTTTTAAGGAATATATAAAAGCATATGACTGTAACAGCCGGTATTCTGTATCATCACAGCAATTAAACATGACTTTTGTTAACTTCATGAGTCCTAGCAGGAACAGGAAGAGAAGAAAGTCCTCAGTAAGGCCATGGTATTGATTCATTTCTGCATATAAGTAAATGAATGTGTGTGTGTGTGTATATATATATATATATAAAATGCATATCATATGTGTGTACATATTGCAAGAGGGTTCCGGAGTCCTGGTGACTTGACTTGACCTTGCCAGTAACTATACTGTATATCTTATCAAGCAAGATATTTAGACTCTGTGGGGCTCTGTTTCCATTTCAGTACGATTGCAGGAGAGGAAGGCCTGGGTCTGTGAGGCCACCCAGGTTCTAGTATTCTTTGATTCTCCTTATCTTTAATTTAAAACTAAATTTTTCTTTTAAAACTTTGTGTTCTCTGTAGATTATCATCAATGGCTGACACTCAGAAAAATAAAGTTTGGAAGGCTGGAATTCCTTGATAGCTTTGAAAGTGTTTGCTTCTTGTAGAGTTGTATTTCCAGAAACTTACAGCAGGAAACCGTCGTGCCTTTAAGTCCTGCCTTAAAACAAGATAACACCTTGCTACTCAAAGAAGGTAGGAAAATGAAATATGGAGTTATGTGATTTTTCTTATCAAATACTGATCATACCCTCAATGGCAAATATGTTTTATAATGCTTTAAAGTAGCTGGGGTTTTTTATGACTACATTGTGTGAACATCTTGTTTGTATGTGTGTGAACCTGCAATTTATGAGATTATGTTTACTGAAAATTATCATGAATATTCTGGATCAATAAGGAGTAAAAACAAAGGAAACTTCACTAAATAAAGAAAAATTCCCCCAATCTGGCCTATAATTAGAGTGAATTCATGAGCTACATTGCTGTTTACTTAATATTTTAGAGGGATTCATGGCAGTTGTCTGCAGAGAGGCTCATTTTTTATGAAATGGTGAATTGAATGGGACAGTGGAATATCTGCCACAGTCACTTCTTCCTTTGCCCCCTGCTACTAACATAATTTCAGCCCTTCCTTTACCCTTAACCATGTCCATGTTTATTAGGAAGGGGCTCTAATAATTGGAGAGTTTACACTACAGTATTCTTGATCTCAGTATATGTTAAAGATGTAGCTTCTTGGCACACTGAAATTAGCCTCTTGTCCACAGAGTGTATTTCTGTTTAAGCCTACAATCTAAGCAGGATATAATAATTTCATAAGAAATTAAATGAATGTGGAAATTAAATGAACATTTAACTATCAAGCAACTGTGATTCAGAACACAATCATACATTTGTACTCCTTTTAAAATTCTGACATGAGCTGTTTAATCATTCATGATTTATAAATGTATATTTAAATAATTTATCATATTGAAAAGGACACAGCTTTTTAAATTTTGTAATTAAGCCTACATGTATAAATTTTAAAGACTTACACTTGTCAATTTGCTATGACATTCTAATATAATCGTACCTTAATTATCACAACTCACTATTATTTTTCTTGGCTGTTTTTAAAAGTTCTTTCTGTCCTTTTTATCCCAAATAATTTTATTGCCTCAGAAACCATCTTAAAAGTGATGTTTTGGAGATAAATGTATAGTTTGTGATTTGAGGGAAATCTTTATCTACTTGAAGATATGTCATTTGCAATTTTAACTATGTTGTTAAAAATTTTGAATGATTTCTTTCTATAAAGACAACCATTAACACAGTGAAGTAAATTTGCATTTTATTGTTAACAGGAGAGGGTAAGTTATAAATTACTATGTGTATTATAATTGTTTTACTATAAATATTTTATGCAAATACATGCATACAAACCAAGAAACGATTATGGTAATATTTCTGCTTATTATTTAATCAAAACTTTTATTATTTACTTTCTAGTTTTCATTTAATTTGTAATATACCTATTTTGAAAGAAATAATTATTATAATCATTAGGTCAAATATTAAAGTTAAAATGCCATATTAACACTAGGAAAGAGCACACTATGACTCCATTTAGTGAATTGCTTCTTAATCTTAAATCTCAGTTTATTTCTTCAAATCTTCATAATATAGCTTACCTGTTGTCAGAATGTCTTAATTAATCAATATTTTAATTATGAATATTTACTGTTGGGTAAAAATAAACATTTATATAGACACAAAAATACTTCTATAAATATTTATGAAAACAATTATATTTTATGTTAGCTTGAAAATAAAGGTTGTTATTGCATCACACAGTCTACAAGCTATTGAAGTAGAGATATTTGTTGAGATGGATTCTAACGACTATTATATGTTAAATGAGAATTACTTTTAAAAGACAAAAAAGCAATTTATATTTGTAATACATGAAACAGGCAAATCCTTAACATCTCTATATTCAAAATAAATAAACTCTCTTTATAAGCCAGTAAGAGAATAACTCAGAAAGCAAAAGGTAAAAGACACAAAGGTGATGAAAAGACAATTCATGGGCGAAAATTCAGTGAATAATACACACCTGAAATGTGAATGTAACATAGGACATTTTGATTCTAAAAATCAAATAGTATTTTTAAACAAATTGCGAAATATCGAAAATGTATTTTTTCCAGTATGAGAAACATTCACAAAATGTTTATATGAGTGAATCAATGCAATTTGTAATAAGTTCACTTAAGAAAATTAAAAGAAAAAAAGTAGGCTGAACAAGGAAGGGCCCTCAGATGACACAGCCAGATAGCTGAGGTCTAAAGATGAAAAGAAGCCTGTGTAGGGGAAGAAGAACTCTCCTCCACCCTTCAGAGGTTCTTTTGGCTGTTCAGATTGTCAAATCAACATGAGACTAATGAACAGGGGAAAAAACAAACATCCACAACTCCACATACATGAAAGGTTCAAAGACAGAAAGGTGTGCACGCCATCCTGAGCTGAGGAATAGGATAGGGGTCTGGGGCATCCAAGGACAGGAGGATTTACAGAATGATAAGAAGGACAGATGTTGGGTAATTAGATGTTTGCCACTCAGATAAAATTTATCTCTGGTAATAACTTTTTTGGAGGAAAGACCCCCAATATAAATTATTCTAGGTAGATAAGAGGGGACAAAAGTTTATCTTGAACCTGCAGGGTCTCGATTGCCTTTAGCTCAAAATAATTCTCAAGCAAAAGTGGCACATTGTGGGGAGACTCGTTCTAAACCTCTTCAACTGTCATGTGAAAAATAAGGTGACAGTGCAAGCAGCTTGTGTTGAGGAAGAGCTTGGCTTCTTCCAAGAATTATTAGAAGAATATCAGACAATATTGACCATTACAGAAAGTGGTATATGATCAGGCAAAACAGATGCAGTCTATTTTAGTACAGTATTTTATCCTAGTTTAAATTTAATTTGTATATATGCTATCACAAATATATGTACACAAATTTGTAAATATATATAAAAAAGAAATGTTTCCCCTAGTCCCTATTCTCCTTCAGTACCCCCAAAGTGAGCAGATGCCCATGGGGAAAAACAGCCCATGTTTTTTTTAGCATGACCACCACCGGTTATAACTGAGTTCCACATTCAGCAGTGTTCACTTTACCTAGGTCAAGACAGATCTTCAGACCAAGCCCCTGTGGGAAAAAAAGAGTGATTCTTAGTTAACTTCAGAAAAGTATTTTTCAGTCTGGAATTCTTGATTTCAAGCCATAATATAAAACTAGAGTAGTTTGTGTTTTTAAACATATAATGTTTTTCCCATTTGTTACAGCAGAAGTGATTATTTTTCCAAATCATTTCAACTACATTCTATGTGGAAGCAAAAGTACAAATTAATTTAATTTGTAACTATGTAATTCATAAATATATGAATTTTACAAATAGCAAACATTACATTGCTCTGGAATTTAGAAAATACAGATTTTTATTTTTTTAGCTTTTTATTTTAAATTAATTGATTATTTTTAATTGAAGTATAGTTGATTTACAATGTTGTGTTACTTTCTGCTGTACAGCAAAGTGCTTCAATTTTACATATATATATTCTTTTTCATATTTCTTTCCATATGGTTTATCACAGGATATTGAATATAGTTCCCTGTGCTATATAATAGGACCTTGTTGTTTATCCATTCTATATATAATAGTTTGCATCTGCTAATCCCAAACTCTCAATCCATCCCTCCATCACCCCCTCCCCCTTGGCAACCACAAGTCTATTCTCTATATCTTTGAATCTGTTTCTCTTTCATAGATAAGTTCATTTGTGTCATATTTTAGATTCCACAGCTAAGTGATATATGGTATTTGTCTTTCTCTTTCTGATTTACTTCACTTAGTATGTAATCTCTAGGTCCATCAGTGTTTTGCAAATGGCATTGTTTCATTCTTTTTCATGGCTGAGTAATAGTCCACTGTTACACACTCACACATCTTTATCCATTCATCTGTCAATGGACATTTATGATTTAGATTGTTTCCATGTCTTGGCTGTTATAAAAAGTGCTGCTATGAAAATAGGGCTGCATGTATCTCTTTGAATTATAGCTTTGTCCTGATATATACCCAGGAGTGGGATTGCTGGATCATATGGCAACTCTATTTTTAGTTTTTTGAGGAATCTCCATACTGTTTTCCATAGTGGCTGCACCAATTTACATTCCTACTAACAGTGTAGGAGGGTTCCCTTTTCTCCATACCCTCTCCAGCATTTATTATTTGCAGACTTTTTAATGATGGCCATTCTGACCAGTATGAGGTGGTACCTCATTGTAGTTTTGATTTGCATTTCTCTAATAATTAGCAAAGTTGAGCTTTTTTTTTTTTTTTTTGTGGTACGCAGGCTTCTCACTGTTGTGGCCTCTCCTGTTGCGGAGCACAGGCTCCGGACGTGCAGGCCCAGCGGCCATGGCTCACGGGCCTAGCCGCTCCGCGGCATGTGGGATCTTCCCGGACCGGGGCACGGATCCGTGTCCCCTGCATCGACAGGCGGACTCTCAACCACTGCGCCACCAGGGAAGCCCGAGCATTTTTTTCATATGCCTATTGGCTATCTGAAAATACAGATTTTTAACATAATGTTTAGGAGAATGATATGTGAACAGTGAACTGTATAATCTGGAACATATATTAGAGTGATTTAATAGTAATTTATCTACATGTTTACTTACTTTATATTACCACCAATATTTGTTTTACATTAATGTGTGCCTGTGTGTGTGCATGGGTGCTATTCATTTTAAAGATGCAGAGAATGAACTTGACCATATTTAACTCACATTCAATAAAGAAACTCAACACTCTAAAAATGGAAGAAAATTTTCTTAATATGATAAATAATATATAAAAGTCATCTATAGCATCTAAAATCAATGGTAAAATTAGGGAAATTTTTTTCCTAAGATCAAGACTGAGAAATTAGGTAAGTTTCTGTGCATCTTGTTCTCATCATATGTTTATTTGCGAAAATATATTGAGATACATAATCAAAAATGTCTGTTACCTTCTTTCTGTATATAGTTTAATTCAGTTCAAAGTTAAAATAAGAGAAATTTGTAAAATACTGAAGTACAATTTATATTTTTCCAAATCATTACAGAGAAGAAACTGTAGAACACCTTATCAATATTTAAATAAAGTTCCCAGCAGGCAAGGCAAGTGCAATAAATAAAAATAAGCAAATTTTGGAGAGAAAAAAGAAAGTTTTATTTATAGATTAGTATCTGTTTCAAAGGCAATAAAAAATATCTATTGAAAATCTGTTCAAATTAATAAGTTAATTGTGCAAAGTCAATGATTTGAGATCAATATTAAATATTACTCGCGTATCTTTATATACCAACATTACAATGAAAAATTAAATATATGAAAGGAAACTAATAACAATAAACATAGAAAAATATGCATACAACTTCTATATTGGAAACTAAAAAAGCATTGCAAAGGGAAATTAAGGAAAACATAGCTAAATGAAGGGATATACCATGTACATGGATTCAAAGACTCCGTAGGATCAAGAAGAGTTAAAATCATCTTGAAGAAGAAAAACAATGCTCAAGGATTTGCATTGCAAGATAACAATATCTTTTAAAAATTATGATAATCAAGAAAATGCATATTGGTAAAAACATGTTCAAATAAGTTAATGAAATAGGATAGAGGCTGCATACCATGACCTACTTACAACAAAGATTACGCTACAATTCAAGAGGCATGGTCTTTGCCATAAATAATCCTGAGTAACATTAGAAAAAATATATCTTGGTCCCTCAGCCATAATACAAAAATCAAACTCAATGGATTGCACATCTAAACGCAAATGTCAACACAATAATATGTTTATATCTAAAATATATATACAAATATTTTTGTGATACTGGAGAATGTAAAGATTTATCAAACATGACACAAGAAGTGCTAACCATAAGTAAAAAATCCAAAATATTTAATTAACTTAAAAATAAGTCATTTTGTTTGCTAAAACACATCATTACAAAATTGAAAGTGTAACCCATATAATGGGAGGAGATATTTGCAATGTATATAGAATAAAAGGATTTACATCCAAAATATATTTCAAAATTTTACAAATCGGGCTTCCCTGGTGGCGCAGTGGTTGGGAGTCCACCTGCCGATGCAGGGGACACGGGTTCGTGCCCTGGTCCAGGAAGATCCCACATGCCATGGAGCAGCTGAACTCGTGAGCCATGGACCCTGAGCCTGCGTGTCCAGAGCCTGTGCTCTGCAATGGGAGAGGCCACAACAGTGAGAGGCCTGTGTACCGCAGCAAAAAAAAAAAAAAAAAAAAAAAAATTTTACAAATCAATAATATTTTAAAAAAAGCCAGAGGATATAAAGAGACATTTCACAAGAGAGCAGATCCAAATGACTGGAAGCAACACAGTACATTTGTATAAAATACAATGGTGACAATCTAATATACATTCTGAAAAGTAGAAATAGTGTAAAGGCTATTTTCACTGTTCTGGGGCATTGTGAATAGGATTATTCAGAGTGCTACTGGTAGGATAGTAATGTTCTGTTTCTTGATCTGGGTGCTCATTGCATGCATGTCATTACTTGTGAAAATATACTGAGTTGTAATATTACAATTTGCTTTCCACTATGTATATTATACTTCATTTAAAACAGAGTAAGGGGGGGGATGAGGGGAATTACTGGAGGGGAAGTGTACTCTATTTTACAAGTAATTTTAGAGAAGAAACTTTAGAATTATAGAA
The DNA here is from genome assembly GCF_059928025.1 of Delphinapterus leucas. NCBI lineage: Eukaryota > Metazoa > Chordata > Mammalia > Artiodactyla > Monodontidae > Delphinapterus > Delphinapterus leucas. The sequence continues at coordinate 12,892,476 of NC_143129.1, read as the reverse complement.
TATTTTGGGATTCAATTTGAAGGCAAAGGGGAAAAGAAAAAGAAGCAAAGAAATTAAATGATAAAAAGGTAATATGAAAAATAATAATGTGAATAGAATGGCATGATGATTAAAAAATGAACAATAGACATACTTAAATCAGAAAGAAGGAAATCTCTTGTAAAACAGCAGACACATCTCAATATTGTAGTTAAAGGAATGGTTTGGTAACATGTTAAATGCCCATCAGTACAAGGCTGAGTAATACGTCATGATATGTATAATAATTGTTCTAGTCATCTTAAGTGTATTTTTTCTCAGATTAATCATATTGCTAAAAAACATGAAGTCATCTTACTACCCTGAAAATAAGAGACAGTGGAGGTTGAGAATTCCAAAGTGTCAGGTATTTAAGGGAGGAATTTTAAAGAGGAAAAATGCTCAGGAAGGTAAATGCCAAAATTCATATACAAATCCCTTCCTTTATTGTATAACTCATAAGCTGCACATTTGTATGCTAAGAATCCAAGATACTCAGAACCGAAAACTTCTGGGTGATTTGATTTGCTAAGTAGTGGGGTGAAAAAGAGTTGAATTCAGGCTCCCACCAATGTTTAGGAGTCTTATGTCTTGGTAAACATGCCAGGCAATCAGCTGTCATTCAAGGCCCATAATATTTTGGAAGGGCTCCTTAAACACACCTGACCTAACAAAGCCTAAAACCAAGTCTCAAAGCATCGGGCACTATGTCATCTGCCTGCCACAAGAAAACACCTAGAGAAAGATAGCATCTTACAGAGACTCTAAATTTGTCATTCAAAATATCTTTCGTTCAATCAAACATCATGAGGCTTGAAAAAAAAAAAAGCGTCCAGGAACAATGCATTGACAACATAGACAAAAACTGAAAAATGGAAACAGCTCAACAAACGAATCATATATTAAAGTTACCAAATAGGAACTTTAAAATAACTCTGACAAACATATCCAAGAATGTCTACTATCATCATATCTACTTAACTGTAATAGAACATCTAGTCAGTCAAATAAGAAAAGAAAGCAAAAGGTATATATATAAGAAATAAGTAAATCTGTCATTATCTGCAAATGATATGATTGAACATATAAAAAATTTAATCTCTAAACAAAACAATAGAATTAATTAGTGGATTTATCAGAGGCATTGGATGCACAATGAATATAAAACGGTCTATTTTTGTATTCTAGTGACCACACTTTGGTAATTAATTGAAAAAGATAACACTTAAACTAGCATTGATATTACCAGATACAAAGGAATAAGTTTAACACGGGGTGAGCAAGACCTAGACCCTGAGCACTGCCAAATATTACTGAGATAAATTAAGGAAGGACTAAGTAATGGAGAGCTAAACGATATTCATTGATTGTGAGACTTAATGTTAACATTTTAATACTTCCTCCTGATCTGTTGATTCAATGGATTCCCTTTCTAAGTACCTGCAGACTTTTGGAGGATTTTAACAAAACTGAGAGTAATACACACACACATATACACACACACACAGAAGGCATAGAATGGTTAAGACAATATTGAGAAAAGGACATATTTGGTGGCCTTGCATTACCAAACATATGAGTGATGCAAAGCTAGACAAATGGACTGATCAGGCAACAGAGTCCCAAATATTCACATAAACGTACTGGATTACCAGCAAAAGAGCCATCCAATCCAGCAGAAAAAAAGGTGATCTTTATGTTAAATGCTACAAGAATAATGTGATACACCTATGGAAAAAATAACCTTAGGAAAATATGGCATTAAAAATTACACAAAAGTACCCACCATATAAAATGGAGCCATTTGACTTTATCATAAATTATAGTACATTTTTAGTACTATGTTAATTATACATTTTCAACACAACTATATCCAGAATATACATATAATTCCACAAAGCAGTAAGAAAATATGCAAGACCCACTGTAAATGGGCAAAAGCATAGTACAGGCACTTCTAGGATGTTCAAATGATCAATAAGCACAAAAGGTGATCGACATCATTTGTTCTTAGTAAAATGAGAAAACCACAAAGATAAAACATTGCAGATGCACTGAAATACCTAAAATTAGTAACGCAATTAAAGTACAATTTTGATCAAGATGTGGAGTAACTGGGAGTTCTTACACGTTGAAGAATTTATAAACTGACATAACCACTTTGGAAAAATGTTCAGTGGTACCCAAAAAATTCTCATCATATTCCTACCCTAGGCCTCAGCAAGTTAATACTCAGGTCTCTGCTCAAAACATAAGTGCAAACATGCATCAGAATGTGTTAAAAAATGTTTATGATGTAAAGTCAATAATTAAAAGCAGCTCAAAGATCTGCTAACTGTGGAATGAATAAATAAATTGTAGTGTTTTCATAAAACAAATTACTACATTGCTGTAAAAATGAAAAAAAAATCTGCTACATATAACAGCATGGATAAATCTCACAGGCATGTTGAAGGAAGCCAGAGTTAAAATGACATATTCTGTGTCATTTTATTCACTTGCAATTCAAGAATAGGCAAAGTTAATCAGTGATAGCAGCCAAAAAGAGAGTTATATCTGGTTATTTTACTATTTACTGGGAAAAGGCATCATTTAAAGATTATAATATTTTATACCTTAATCTAAATGGTTGTTCCAAAGGTACATATATATGTAAAAATTCATTGAGCTGTGTACTTAAGGTCAGTACCTTTTAGTTTTTGGGGAGGGATGTTACACCTCAATAAAAATTCACCAAAGCAACATTTGAGTAACAAGTAAGACACCTACCTGAAGGATGAAGTGTTATAAAATAATTTTAACATATGACAATAGGTCAGATTTTTGAAACTTGCCCCTTTTGTAAAAAATAAATTGTATAGTTGTATATCTTTTCAATAATAAAAATAAATTACAACTATTCCAATGAATATTTTAACTTTTCTAAGGCAATTTCACTCTTTTCCCATTATAAGATCATTGTTAATGATAATAAGAAATCAATGCCTGTTCTTTCCTTTGGAAAAATCACCATCAATATTGCCATGCATTTTAAAAAAACACATAGTTTTTATTAGTTCTCAGTCTGACTGTGCACACTACCTGAAATGGTCAGAAGACAGAGATGAAGGGAGAATCTTTTTGTACTGTTGTCAAGTGTCTGTGTTCAACAGCCCAACACCTTTAACTAGACCTATTTTCTGGAATATGCTACCCCACTGATTGATTGTATGTTTATGGTACACAGATACAAACTTGACACAATTATTTTGTGAAATCAGTTAGTCTACCTTGAGACCCCATTTGTTAAAAATTTGTAGGGATTTAAAGGGAAGAAAAAATTGGCATGGGTCATTTAAAATATTGGTTGACTTCCAATGACTTGGCAGTTTCCTTCAATAAAAATGTCATTTCTTTTTTATTACTATTGCAATGTTTGGTGTAATTTTAGATGCTTGAATTATTGAAAGTCTAATCTCTGTGCAGTCAGGAAGTGACTGCTGTATTACCGAATAATATATCTATAGGAGCTGGGCTTTACGTTACTTTCTAAACCGTGTCTTGAGAAGGCATTGTTTTTCTGAATATTCATATGTAAAATGTTTAGGATGTTGCGGAAGCTACTATATGTTTGGAGAGGCAGCCACACCAAGATCATCTTTTCTTTACAAATATCAATGCTTGATATTTTGTCATAAATCCATTGAAAGGTTCATCCTTTCCTGAAAATACTATACCTCACTCTGTTTATGATGTATATAGCACACCGATTTCCTGACTATACTAAAGGACATTTTAGGATTGGTAACTTTTTTTATTGCTGTTGGCCGTATGATTGTTAAAAAAGGAATAAAGGGATCCATTCTAAAAGTTTTGCAAGTGCATAGACTAGAAAGCTGAACTCTCTAATTACTGCAGTGACTTTCTAAAATATTTATCTTTTTTTTAGTGTAGAACTATATCATATGTTGTGTCAAAGTGAAGCAAACATTTTCACTTGTATCAGTTCCCAAAATATCTGTTTTTGTCGAAAGGAGCATCTGTTTATGGCAGTAGTGAGATTTTGAAATAAATATAGCAAAATAGATAGGAATCATTTTAAAACTTGTTTCTTAAATAATTCAGGTCAAGATTCTTACTTATAATACCAATTGCTTTTGGAACTTGGAGAGAATATTGCCTATTGTTATTTTTTAATAAACCTATATTTTATTATGTGCATATATTTAATTCATTGTTAGCCATATTGAAAATTCTCAATAAAGCTAGATCGTAATATTTTTGAAAAATATTGTTTGGTGAATTGTGGCTATGATCCCTAGAATTGGAGGAAAAAACTAATTTATAACTGAATTGTCACGGAAAGAGAAGGGGCATCCATATGTGACTTTAACTGCATCTAAACATACAAAATCATTGGCATTTTCTGGAAAAAAATCTGGTGTGTGTGGATACTTACAAAATCCAAATAATGTTTGAGATAAGTTAGACTCCTCAAGTTATATGCCCTTCTGATCCCTAGTGCTTGTTATTTTATGTCACATATTACTCAGAGGAAGATATTAAAAGTTAACATTATACCAGAGCAAAATGGCCATATACCAGTTTCCTACATCTATAAATCATGGGCATGAAATCCTGGGGCAATTTCAAACATAGTCCTCTTGGGTCAGGGAACCAATGTGAAGATTCTGCCAGCTGTCTTTTATATCAATGCCCACTATACATTTTTGATCTGGAGAAATAAATTCAGAGTGGAATCCTGGAATTTTCAAGTCTACTTACCAGATAAACCCAGGCTAGAACTTCATTTATCAGTTGTTCTCACTCTGTTATAGTTAATACCTCTCTCTGTTCAAGTAGCACAGTGGAGTTTGAGTCTCCAAGAATTTTTTATTTTTCCTTTAACTAAGGCCAGGTAGACCTCTAGAAGTCTGAATATCCCGTTTCTTTTAAATGCCCTTAGATCCCTGTTGAGAAAACAAGAAGAAAATACCTTATTGGGATGGTTTCCAGAGTCTTTACTCAATGAGACATGGCTTCCCATTCATTCAACCGGTTCAAATCAGGAAATGATTCTCCCATGAAATTATTCAAGTTAGTCACTTATCATCAGACATAGGGATTTTTACCTGTACAATTCAAGTAAGATTTTTTAGGTACTCCATCTGTTTCAGCCTTTAGTTCATTATGATCAATTAGCCACTGACAAAAATGTTTGCAGGTGAAAATACTCTGTCTACTGAGCCAGCTCCAAATTGCATTATAGTAAACATGCCTACCTTGTCTCCAATCCTTAAGACTTGCTCCTTGCCTTCTGCCACTTCAGGAACTTATTCTATTGAACTAGAGCCCATTTGAATAGTGGCGTCTCTCATAATTATTCCCTGCTTGCAGTGAGCAAATATTGCAAAACTTTTCAGACATTATCCCCACACACTACTCTAACCCTCAGTGCACATCCAAATGCTTTTTTTTTTTTAAGATTTTTTTCATGTGGACCACCTTTAAAGTCTTTATTAAATCTGTTACAATATTGCTTCTGTTTTATGTTTTGGTTTTTGGCCACAAGGCATGCTCCCTGACCAGGGATGGAACCTGCACCCCCTGTATTGGAAGGCAAAGTCTTAACCACTGTACTGCCAGGGAAGTCCCCCCAATACCTTTTTTGAAGAAAGTGTTTTCTGTGAAATCTAAGGGAAAATGCCTTTTTTTTTTCTTTATTTTTTTTCTTTATTTATTTTTGGCTGTGTTGGGTTTTCGTTGCTGGGCGCAGTCTTTCTCTAGCTGCAGCGAGCAGGGGCTGCTCTTCGTTGCGGTGAGCAGGCTCCTCATTGCGGTGGCTTCTCTTGCTGCAGAGCACGGGTTCTAGGCATGCGGGCTTCAGTAGTTGTGGCAGGCGTTCTCTAGAGTGCAGGCTCAGTAGTTGTGGCTTGTGGGCTCTAGAGCGCAGGCTCAATAGTTGTGGTGCACAGGCCTCATTGCTCCATGGCATGTGGGATCTTCCCGGTCCAGGGCTCGTACCTGTGTCCCCTGCATTGGCAGGCAGATTCTTAACCACTGTGCCACCAGGGAAGCCTGAAAATGCCTTTTTGGGTGTTAAGCAATTTGCATGCACATCAATAGTCCTATCCCCATAAGCTCCATGATTCCTTCCTACATATTACATGGAATTATGCTCTTTCAAACTCATTTAATATAGGCCATATTTGAAGCCACACTTTAGTCAAAAAACCAAATTAATAGTTAGAACTACTTCCAGCTATGAAGCTAACACTGTGAATTCAGAATACTTAATCTGTATATGTAATTAAACCCATTTGGACAAGCTCAGCCTAATTCAATGTTAATGCTCCTCCTTCCCTGATCCAGCATCCTTAGAATCTATTTCTGCATGTACTCCCATGATCTTGACAGCATAACTTGTTAAAATGATACTAGATTTTTAGTGTGCTGTACCCCAGTGCATACTTTGTACTTGCATCTCCCCACAAATGAGATCTACTTAGATTTAAATCTAATTATAGGTATTGTAGCCATGAGAGATGCTAAAGGTAAGTTTTGAGGAAAGATGTTTACAAGGCAATTGCCCAAGTGAAATCATTAGAGAGAATTAAACAAAGGGAAGTTAACTTTAGAATGGGAAGGAGGGATTGCTTCCCCAGGAAAAGAGGTTCAAGGCACACAGATTCGTCAGAATTCCCCATATTGTCCCACTGCTATCCAAACCCTAGTTTGCTAATTATAGGACTGGAAAGACTGTGAATTGTAATTCAGCAATGTGTAGGCTCATAATCTGTGTCTAATTTTCTGAAATATTTGCATTGTGGCTAATAAGAGCTAAGAGAGAATTTCAGGGAAATCATAGATGCTCTCATTCTTTGATCATGACTTGAAATGGATATTTAAATTCATGACATTGTCCATTTCTTTCTATAATCGCTCAAATGCACTCAGAAAGAACTAACTCAAAACAAAGTATTCTATGCAGTATTTATGCTATAATATCTTATTGCACTAGTCACTTGTCTCTTAATACATGGATTTCCATAGCAGCTTTATTTCATTCACCTTCAGGTAGAAAATTGTAAAAAAAACAGTCTTTGATACTGCCTGCAGTGTTCCTCAAGGGTCCCGTTTTTCACTGCTAATTTAACTCCTGCCTTCAAATCTCTTCAGGTCAGATAACCAACAACAGATTCCTATCTTCATGGCTTTATTTTCCTGGAACTATTTTCATTCCTAAATAATGTGCTCAGTAACAGAAGACACTCTATTTTAAGTGCCTTATATTTTGATGTCCAAGTCCACATAATTGGGAAGTCTTTCTGTTGATTTCTGAAAGCATGGGATTTTTTTTTTTTTTTTTTTTTTTTTTTACTAACATCTACAGTGTGCTCAGCAACAGTGCAAGCACTGTCATCTTCAGATTTCTTTACAGGTGTGAAAACAAGCAGACCTGCCTACATTTATACATTTGCAAATAGGATTGAAGTTCAGGTTTGGTCTCACTTCAAAGCTTTTTTTTTCCCCCTGATAAAAATTGAACCTCCTGATTATATTATGTTCTAGTTCATTGTCTTCTCATGTCCCCTCTTCCTACAAATAGACTGTAATTCTGTGACATGTTTAAGATCTTTCAAATTACTTTTAATGATTTGGAGCAACACGCAGAAGAAATAAAGGCAACCAGAAATAACCATTGAAACTATGAAAATATACACCCAGAGACAAAATTATATTCAGAAGATCAGAAAGAGAGCCAAGAACTGAGTGCTATCTACTTAGACTGCAGCTGCAGAGAATGAGAAAGTTTCTGATTATAAAATTATACATCTCAACTGTTGAATATTTGGAAATTACAAAATTCTTATAAAAGTAAAAGCATACGCAATCAAAAAATGAAGGAAAGAGACTGGATATATTTTTCATGCTCCTGGCTTAAATTATATTTGTAAGCATTTTCCCTGGATGTAACAATCATTATAAATTTTAATATATGTATATTTTTGCATAATATAGCCTGCTACATGCTTGACATCTATATGGAGTTAGTAGAATTATGCTCTATTACTTATTAAACCATGTCACTAGTTCAGTTGTTTAGGATGCTTCTGACTTAATCATATTCAGTTGTGCTCATTTTCAATGTAAAAATGTTTCAATTCCATATGCCAATTGCTGCTTATTATCAAAGACCTCCACTCAAAAAAAGGTTATAATTATTTGCACTTTCACACTGAATATGATCTATGATGGAATAATTCCACTGCACATTTTATATGTAAGAGAAACTCATAAATGTATACTAGAAAGCATCAACATCAAAACATCAACTGCCATAAACATCAAAAAGTTAGAGCAGTATTTTGTTTAAGAGCAAAAATCAGGAAAAATTAAATATTCTTTAGCTAGTGAATACATAATAAATCCATAAAATGGAGTTTTATAAAACAGGAAAACGAAGAAACCATATTTACATACACAAAGCAACATGCATCTGAGTGAAAAAAAAAAAGTATAGTCTTCTAAGACAGGGCACCAACAAGAAACAGAGCGCACTCTCACATTAGAGTAATTCTAGGCAGATGTACTCATAAAGCTGGGGAAGTGGGTAAACTAATGAGAGAAAATGAAAACCTGGTATGAAGCAGGCACCAGGTGACTACTTCCTTTTCGAACAGCCTCTGCCACTTGTATTCAGTACCCACTGGCAGCTTCTGTCTTAAAATCTAATGATAAAATTCAACTTCCTTATTAATTAAAGTGATAATTTAGAACAGCTAGCGCTAACACCTTTTATTTTGATTTAGAGAAACATGTTTTAGGAGGTATATTACAAAAATTGTAGAGACTGCTTTAAAAGGAGTGAATATTTCCACTCAGCATGTTAAGTGTTTTGAAATATTTTTATTATTTTTTTCTATTTTTCAGTGAAAAAAATTATTTTACAGATGTGGAATATGAAGGCTTGAGAAAAATTACTGAGCTGCTTATGTTACCTATGAGGAGCAGAGAGATTTAAATTCAGGGTTCTTTTCATCATGATATCAATACTCACACTGTGTAACATCACCAGAAAATTTTTAAAAATAATCTCACATTCAGAATATGTTAACTGACTTCTGATATTCTTAAAATATTTATAATACACAATTTTGATAAATGCACTGAGATGATCAAATTCATTTATTTTCATGCAGTAAGGATATCTTAGTCATTCATCTGTAAAAAATAATTCCTAGCTTTTGTAGACAGAACAAAAAATAAAACTCGAAGAGAGGCAATGAAATCAAACGTGATTATATATATATATTTAACATCTTTATTGGAGTATAATTGCTTTACAATGGTGTGTTAGTTTCTGCTTTATAACAAAGTGAATCAGTTATACATATACATATGTTCCCATATCTCTTCCCTCTTGCTTCTCCCTCCCTCCTACACTCCCTATCTCACCCCTCTAGGTGGTCACAGAGCACCAAGCTGATCTCCCTATGCTATGCGGCTGCTTCCCACTAGCTATCTCTTTTACGTTTGGTAGTGTATATATGTCCATGCCACTCTCTCACTTCGTCCCAGCTTCCCTTTCCCCCTCCCCGTGTCCTCAAGTCCATTCTCTACGTCTGCGTCTTTATTCCTGTCCTGCCCCTAGGTTCTTCACAACCTTTGTTTTTTGTTTTTTTTTTTTAGTTTCCATATATATGTTTTAGCATGCAGTATTTCTTTTTCTCTTTCTGACTTACTTCACTCTGCATGACAGACTCTAGGTCCATCCTCCTCACTACAAATAACTCAATTTCGTTTCTTTTTATGGCTGAGTAATATTCCATTGTATATATGTGCCACATCTTCTTCATTCATTCATCTGTTGATGGACACTTAGGTTGCTTCCATGTCCTGGCTATTGTAAATAGAGCTGCAATGAACATTGTGGTACATGACTCTTTCTGACTTATAGTTTTCTCACGGCATATGCCCAGTAGTTGGAATGCTGGGTCGTATGGTAGTTCTATTTTTAGTTTTTTAAGGAACCTCCATACTGTTCTCCATAGTAGCTGTATCAGTTTACATTCCCACCAACAGTGCAAGGGGGTTCCCTTTTCTCCACTTCCTGTCCAGCATTCATTGTTTATAGATTTTTTGATGATGGCCATTCTGGCTTGTGTGAGGTGATACCTAATTGTAGTTTTGATTTGCATTTCTCTAATGATTAGTGATGTTGAGCTTTCATGTGTTTGTTGGCAATCTGTATATCTCCTTTGGAGAAATGTATTTAGGTCTTCTGCCCATTTTTGGACTGGGTTGTTTGTTTTTTTGATATTGAGCTGCATGAGCTGCTTGTAAATTTCGGAGATTAATCCTTTGTCAGTTGCTTCATTTGCAAATATTTTCTCCCATTCAGAGGGTTGTCTTTTCGCCTTCTTTATGGTTTCCTTTGCTGTGTAAAAGCTTTTAAGTTTCAGTAGGTCCCATTTGTTCATTTTTGTTTTTACTTCCATTTCTCTAGGAGGTGGGTCAAAAAGGATCTTGCTGTGATTTATGTCATAGAGTGTTCTGCCTATGTTTTCCTCTAAGAATTTGATGGTGTCTGGCCTTACATTTAGGTCTTTAATCCATTTTGAGCTTATTTTTGTGTATGGTGTTAGCGAGTGATCTAATCTCATACATTTACATGTAGCTGTCCAGTTTTCCCAGCACCACATATTGAAGAGGCTGTCCTTTCTCCACTGTACATTCCTGCCTCCTTTATCAATGATAAGGTGACCATATGTGTGTAGGTTTATCTCTGGGCTTTCCTTCCTGTTCCATTGATCTATATTTCTGTTTTTGTGCCAGTACCATACTGTCTTGATTACTGTAGCTTTGTAGTATAGACTGAAGTCAGGGAGCCTGATTCCTCCAGCTCCGTTTTTCTTTCTCAAGATTGCTTTGTCTATTTGGGGTCTTTTGTGTTTCCATACAAATTGTGAATTTTTTTGTTCTAGTTCTGTGAAAAATGCCATTGTTAGAGTGATAGGGATTGCATTGAATCTGTTGATTGCTTGGGTAGTATAGTCATTTTCACAATGTTGATTCTTCCAATCCAAGAACATGGTATATCTCTCCATCTGTTTGTATCATCTTAAATTTTGTTCATCAGTGTCTTATAGTTTTCTGCATACAGGTCTTTTTTCTCCTTAGGTAGGTTTATTCCTAGGTGTTTTATTCTTTTTGTTTCAGCAGTAAATGGAGTGTTTCCTTAATTTCCCTTTCAAATTTTTCATCATTAGTGTATAGGAGTGCAAGAGATTCCTGTGCATTAATTTTGTATCCTCTTACTTTACCAAATTCATTGCTTAGCTCTAGTAATATTCTGGTAGCGTCTTTAGGATATATAGTATCATTTCGTCTTCTAACAGTGACAGCTTTACTTCTTCTTTCCTGATTTGGATTCCTTTTATTTCTTTTTCTTCTCTGCTTGCTGTGGCTAAAACTTCCAAAACTATGTTGAATAATAGTGGTGAGAGTGGGCAACCTTGTCTTGTTCCTGATCTTAGTGGAAATGATTTCAGTCGTTCACCATTGAGAACAACGTTGGCTGTGGGTTTGTCATATATGGCCTTTATTATGTTGACATAAGTACGCTCTATGCCTACTTTCTGTAGGGTTTTTCTCATAAATGGGTGTTGAATTTTGTCAAAAGCTTCTTCTGCATCTAATGAGATGATCATATGGTTTTTCTCCTTCAGTTTGTTAATATGGTTTATCACATTGATTGATTTGCGTATATTGAAGAATCCTTGCATTCCTGGGATAAACCCCACTTGATCATGGTGTATGATCCTATTAATGTGCTGTTGGATTCTGTTTGCTAGTATTTCATTGAGGATATTTGCATCTATGTTCATCAGTGATATTGGCTTGTAGTTTTCTTTTTTTGTGACATCTTTGTCTGGTTTTGGTATCAGCGTGATGATGGCCTTGCAGAATGAGTTTTGGAGTGTTCCTCCCTCTGCCATATTTTGGAGGAGTTTGAGAAGGATAGGTGTTATCTCTTCTCTAAATGTTTGATAGAATTTGCCTGTGACGCCATCTGGTCCTGGGCTTTTGTTTGTTAGAAAATTTTTAATCACAGTTTCAATTTCAGTGCTTGTGATTGGTCTGTTTATATTTTCTACTTCTTCCCGGTTCAGCCTCAGAAGGTTGTGCTTTTCTAAGAATTTGTCCATTTCTTCCAGGTTGTGCATTTTATTGGCATAGAGTTTCTTGTAATAATCTCTCGTAATCCTTTGTATTTCTGCAGTGTCAGTTGTTACTTCTCCATTTTCATTTCTAATTCTATTGATTTGTCTTCTCCCTTTTTTTCTTGATGAGTCTGGCTAATGGTGTATCAATTTTGTTTATCTTCACAAAGAACCAGCTTTTAGTTTTGCTATTGTTTCCTTCATTTCTTCTTCATTTATTTCTAACCTGATCTTTATGATTTCTTTCCTTCTGTTAACTTTGGGGTTTTTTTGTTTTTCTTTCTCTAATCACTTTAGGTGTAAGTTTAGGTTGTTTGTTTGAGATGTTTCTTGTTTCTTGAGGTAGGATTTTATTGCTGTATACTTCCCTCTCAGAACCACTTTTGCTGCATCCCATAGGTTTTGGGTCATCATGTTTTCATTGTCTTTGTTTCTAGGTATTTTTTTATTTCCTCTTTGATTTCTTCAGTGATCTCTTGGTTATTAAGTAGTGTATTTTTTATCCTCCATGTGTTTGTAGTTTTTACAGATTTCTTCCCGTAATTGATATCTAGTCTCATAGCGGTGTGGTTCGAAAAGACACTTGATAAAATTTCATTTTCTTAAAATTATCAAGGCTTGATTTGTGACCCAAGATATGATCTATCCTGGAGAATGTTCCATGAGCACTTGAGAAGAAAGTGTATCTTTTTCCATCCCCTCACTTTCAGTCTGTATGTGTCCCTAGGTCTGAAGTGGGTCTCTTGTAGACAGCATATATACGGGTCTTGTTTTTGTATCCATTCAGCCAGTCTATATCTTTTGGATGGAGCATTTAATCCATTTACATTTAAGGTAATTATCGATATGTATGTTCCTATTACCATTTTCTTAATTGTTTTGCGTTTATTATTGTAGGTCTTTTCCTTCTCTTGTGTTTCCTGCCTAGAGAAGTTTCTTTAGCATTTGTTGTAAAGCTGGTCTGGTGGTGCTGAATTCTCTTAGCTTTTGCTTGTCTGTAAAGGTTTTAATATCTCCATCGAATCTGAATGAGATCCTTGCTGGGTAGAGTAATCTTGGCTGTAGGTTTTTCCCTTTCATCACTTTAAATATGTCCTGCCACTCCCTTCTGGCTTGCAGAGTTTCTGCTGAAAGATCAGCTCTTAACCTTATGGAGGTTCCCTTATATGTTATTTGTTGTTTCTCCTTTGCTACTTTTAATATTTTTTCTTTGTATTTAATTTTTGATATTTTGATTAATATATGTCTTGGCATATTTCTCCTTGGATTTGTCCTGTATGGGACTCTCTGTGCTTCCTGGATTTGATTGACTAATTCCTTTCCCTTATTAGGGAAGTTTTCAACTATAATCTCTTCAAATGTTTTCTTAGTCCCTTTCTTTTTCTCTTCTTGTGGGACCCCTATGATTCGAACATTTGTTTGTTTAATGTTGTCCCAGATGTTTCTGAGATTGTCCTCAATTCTTTTGATTCTTTTTTCTTTATTCTGCTCTGCAGTAGTTATTTCCACTATTTTATCTTCCAGGTCACTTCTCCGTTCTTCTGCCTCAGTTATTCTGCTATTGATTCCTTCTAGGGAATTTGTAATTTTTTTATTGTGTTGTTCATAATTGTTTGTTTGCTCTTTAGTTTTTCTAGGTCCTTGTTAAATGTTTCTTGTATTTTCTGCATTCCATTTCCAAGATTTTGGATCATTTTTAGTCTAATTACTCTGAATTCTTTTTCAGGTAGACTGCCTATTTCCTCTTCATTTGTTTGGTCTGGTGGGTTTTTGCCTTGCTGCTTCATCTGCTGTGTATTTCTCTGTCTTCTTATTTTGCTTAACTTACTGTGTTTGGGGTCTCCTTTCCGCAGGCTGCTGGTTTGTAGTTCCTGTTGTTTTTGGTTTCTGCCCCCAGTGGCTAAGGTTTGTTCAATGGGTTCTGTAGGCTTCCTGGTAGAGGGGACTAGTGCCTGTGTTCTGGTGGATGAGGCTGGATCTTTTCTTTCTGGTGGGCAGGTCCGTGTCCAATTGTGTGTTTTGGGGTGTCTGTGACCTTATTATCACTTTAGACAGCCTGTCTTCTAATGGTGTGGTTGTGTTCCTGTCTTGCTAGTTGTTTGGCATAGGGTGTCCAGCACTGTAGCTTGCTAGTCATTGAGCGGAGCTGGGTCTTAGCCATGAGATGGAGGTCTCTGGGAGAGCTTTTTCTGTTTGATATTACGTGGAACTGGGAGGTCTCTGGTGGCCCAATGTCCTGAACTAGGCTCTCCCACCTCAGAGGCACAGGCCTGACACCTGGCCGGAGCACCAAGACCCAGTGAGCCACATGATTCAGAAGAAAAAGGAGAATAAAAGAAAGAAAGAGAATAAAAAGAAATAAAATACAATGAAATAAAGTTATTAAAATATAAAAATAATTATTAAAAAGAAATTGAAAAGTAATGAAAAAAAAAAAGAAGAGAGCAACCAAACCAAAAAACAAGTCCAGCAATGATAACAAGCACTAAAAACTATAAAAACTATATAATAAAAAACTATATAAAAACTATACAAAAAAAAAAAAACGGACAGAGAGAACCATACGACAAATGGTAAAAGCAAAGCTATACAGACAATATCTCGCAGAGAAGCATACACATACCCACTCAGAAAATGAGGAAAAGGAAAAAAATATATATATCGTTGCTCCCAAATTCTACCACCTCAGTTTGGGATGATTCGTTGTCTATTCACGTATTCCACAGATGCAGGGTACATCAAGTTGATTGTGGAGATTTAATCCGCTCCTCCTGAGGCTATTGGGAGAGATTTCCCTTTCTCTCCTTTGTTCACACAGCTCCTGGGGTTCAGCTTTGGATTTGGCCCCGCCTCTGCATGTAGGTCGCCGGAGGGCATCTCACCCCACACAGACAGGAGGGGGTTTAAGGAGCAACTGATTAGGGGGCTCTGGCTCACTCAGGCCGGGGGTGGGTTGTGTGTGGGGGGAAAGGAGGGTTACGGAATGCAGGGAGAGCCTGCGGCGGCAGAGGCCAGCATGACGTTGCGACAGCCTGAGGTGCACCTTGTGTTCTCCCAGGGCACTTGTCCCTGGATCCTGGGACCCTGGCAGTGGCAGGCTGCACAGGCTCCCTGGAAGGGGGTTGTGGATAGTGACCTGTGCTCGCACACAGGCTTCTTGGTGGCGGCAGCAGCCTTAGTGTCTCATGCCCGTCTCTGGGGTCCGTGCTGATAGCCAGGTCTCACGCCCGTTTCTGGAGCTCGTTTAGGCAGTGCTCTGAATCCTCTCTCCTCATGCACCCCAAAACAATGGTCTCTTGCCTCTTCGGCAGGTCCAGACTTTTTCCCGGACTCCCTCTCGGCCAGCTGTGGCGCACTAGCCCCCTTCAGGCTGTGTTCACCCTGCCAACGCCAGTCCTCTCCCTGGGATCCGACCTCCGAAGCCTGAGCCTCAGCTCCCAGCCCCCTCCTGTCCCGGCAGGTGAGCAAACAAGCCTCTCGGGCTGGTGAGTGCTGGTCGGCACTGATCTCTGTGCAGGAATCTCTCCACTTTGCCCTCCGCACCCCTGTGACTGTGTTCTCCTCGTGGCTCCGAAGCTTCCCCCCTCTGCCCCCCGCAGTTTCCACCCGTGAAGGGCCTTCCTAGTGCGCGGAAACCTTTCCTCCTTCACGGCTCCCTCCCACTGGTGCAGGTCCCATTCCTATTCTTTTGTCTCTGTTTATTCTTTTTTCTTTTGCCCTACCCAGGTACGTGGGGAGTTTCTTGCCTTTTGGGAGGTCTGAGGTCTTCTGCCAGCGTTCAGTAGGTGTTCTGTAGGAGTTGTTCCACATGTAGATGTACTTCTGGTGTATCTGTGGGGAGGAAGGTGATCTCCGCGTCTTACTCTTCTGCCATCTTGAAGGTCTCCCCTGATTATATGTTTTGGTGTAACTCTACTACCTGCATAGATTCAATTCTCATGAGAAAATGGGATTTGTATAATAATATAGCATTTACTTAGTCAAGATAGTTCAAGAAATATCATTTTCTATTTCATCATTCCATTCGTTTTTCTTTGAAAATAAAAATCTTTGAGGACATGTAGTCAAACTGAAGACCATTGGTGGAAACAGCAAATGAATTGGTCAATATTTGGCAGTTAATTTCCTCAGTATAGTTGCTAATATTGACCCATCCTCAATCTCATTCAGTAGATTTATGTTTTCTGATATACACATAACTATTAATCCATTAACGTGTGGTGTCACTTCCTAAAACTGGACTACCCTCCCAGATTTATCTGTACAGTACCATAGTTTCTGAGATAATGATACAAATAATTTTCAATTAGCCAGTGAGCTTTTAGAATATTTTGCCACAGAGAATCTGATTCTTTGGATTCAATTAGATTCCCCTTTGCTTTGATTAGATGAATGAACAAAAAACACTCTACCTTTCTACAAAAAACAGTAGTCTGGAATGGTTACTTTGTTATCTTAAAGAGATTTTTATTCATAGACCTGCTGACAATTAGTCTTTTCCTACCTCATAACTCCCAAACAGAAATACCTGAAAGTGGTCTCTACTTCAAAACTGACAGAAGAAGCAAAGACTGAATTTATTTACATAATCATTATAAATTTTACACAGACATGTAGATATATATTACTCAGTCTGTCGGTATATTCCCTCCTAAATTCTCCTAAATGCCCATTCCTAAGTCATGTTTGTTTATTTATATATTTATTCATTCATTATTCAGCACTTAAGTGCATACTATTTGTGTATATATATATATATTCAGCATATACAATGATGAAATGAGCTAACTATTAAAAATACTGAGGTGAATAAAGTACTGTCTTTGTACATAATTTGACAGATAGATATTCAGAATGCTTGTGTTGCAATGTGAGTGTTGTAATGAATGCATAGAGAGGGTAAAATGGATGCAGAGAGAAAAATATCATAGTGCTTTTTGAAAGTTTTTCCTGTACTAAAAGTGACTCCTACATTTTAGGTTTTTGTTATTTAATGGCATAAAGCAACCCCCATTTATGATGCCCACCTGCTGCAGGATAGAAGTCTGGGCATGGCATAGATGGATTCTTTGCTTGGGGCCTCACTAGGTTGAAATCATGGTGTTGCCAAAACTGCACGTGCATCTGTAGATAAATATTCCCTTCCAAGATCACCTAGGTTGTTAGGAAAATTAATTCCTCATGGTTGTAGATCTGAGGTCCCGATTTTCTTACTGGTTTTGGCCAAGAGTAGCTGCCAGTTGCTAGTGGCCCCACCCAGGTCCTAGCCATGGGGCTCTATTGTAAGGTACCATCTTACTTCAAGGACAGCAGGAGAATTTTCCTCCAGTTGGCTACAAGGGAATGTTACGTAACATACGTAGCCATGGGAGAGATTTTCCCATCATCTTTGACATATAACTAACTGAAGGGAAGCACAATTCTATCATATTCCCGGGTCCCATGAAAGCTCAAGGGGAGAGAATTATCCATGTGGTTAAATGAATCAGTATTTTCTGTTATGATTTGAATATGTCTCTTAAGAAATTCTTCTTTCCATCCATATCTGCTTAATATTTTGTCAAATCTTCTAGTATGTCTCAAATTTTACTTTCATTTTTAAGATACCTGTATGGTGTGTGATGGAGGTTTTTTCCCAAGTAAATAATCAGTTTTCCCTCCATCATTTATTGAATTATCCACTCTTTTTCTGTTTACCTGTAATTTTAGCTCTTTCATATATTATAGATCTGGGAGCTCTCAATTCTGTTTCATGTTGTTTTTCTACTTTTTAACCAATAATATATCTTTATTGCCACAGCCTTTTTAAAAGTGTAGATATAAAATAACTTGTTCACAATCATATTTTTATTCTTCAGAGGGTTTTGTATACCCTTGGATCTTTACCAAATATATTTTAAAAATAAATTTTCACATTCTACTAAAAAGATGCCATAATTATGATTGGAGTCACATTGAATCAATGTGCTCACTACAAAAGATTTGACATCTTAGTATAATTGCCTGCTCATCCATAACATTGTTTCTTTTCTCCATTTATTAAGCCTTCTTGAATGTTCTTTAAAATGTAATATATAATTTTTGTATAATGTCTTTGTATATATTTTGTGATTATTTCTGCTTCAGTGTTCTCCTGAAGTTTGTATGGATGTTAGAATAATGCGTTCTACGGTGGAAGCAAGAAAACCACTTAATTAGAACACTTTTGACAATAATCCTGTTACAATAGTGATGGACTTCAGAAATCTCAGTAGAGATAAAACCACTTTCTTTTTCATAATTTACTTCCATATCCCAATATTATTTTTTTTTTAAATAAATTTATTTATTTATTTATTTATGGCCACATTGGGTCTTCATTGCTATGCGCAGGCTTTCTCTAGCTGCATTGAGTGGGGGCTACCCTTCGTTGTGGTGCGTGGGCTTCTTATTGTGGTAGCTTCTCTTGTTGTGGAGCACAGGTTCTAGGTGCGTGGGCTTCAGTAGTTGTGGCACGTGGGCTTCAGTAGTTGTGGTACGTGGGCTTCATTAGTTGTAGCTCGTGGGCTCTAGAGTGCAGGCTCAGTATTTGTGGTGCATGAGCTTAGTTGCTCTGCGGTATGTGGAATCTTCCTGGACCAGGGCTCAAACCTGTGTCCCCTGCATTGGCAGGCGGATTCTTAAACACTGTACCACCAGAGAAGTCCCCAGTATTATTAATCTCAGAATTGTCTTCACAAATCTTGACCACTCCATTTTTCGTATTTATTAACAATGTATGGGAAGGTGACATATGAAAATGTCAAAATATTTGTGTATGTGTGTATAATTGACATATAATGAATAGAAAATATATGTTAAACTTATAAAAATTTAATTAAATCTTTCTAAGACATTTATAATACAATAAATAGAGAGAGCAGGGTGCATAACACTGGAAAACTTACTGTAAACCAGAAACTAGTAGACAAAAGGCATTGGTTTTATAAAGACATTAGTTTTTATAATGGTAAGCCTCATTATTTCTCTTAGTTGGTGAAACCCCAAAAGAGAATACTTAACAATTTTCATTTTTGTAGTGCTGCAATCAGGCAATCTTAACTTGGGTCAAGAAATCAGAAGCTTCAGGGTGATCTATGGTCATTTACTCAAATATCTTAATCCCTAAAGGTTTGCTCTCATCATAGTTTAAAAAAGTTTTAAAACAGTGTATATTATATAAAACATATTAAATGACTAAAATCAAATATGTTTATGTATATAAATAGATAGATACACATATATATATTTTTTAAATGATAGTGCATTAGGTTAGGAGTAGAATAAGATCCAGAAAAGTGGTAACAGTAATTAGTAATCATAATAATAATAACAATTGTGGCTCTCCTATTGAGTGCTTAGTACATGTAACATACTGTTCAAGTGTTTTACATAACTGATATCTATCTACAGTATGAAAATGGCTTATTATAATACCTTATTTCCTAAAATTAATATGCATTGTTTTATACAAACACGTTATACAAAGAGGG
Organism: Delphinapterus leucas; assembly: GCF_059928025.1. Lineage (NCBI taxonomy): Eukaryota > Metazoa > Chordata > Mammalia > Artiodactyla > Monodontidae > Delphinapterus > Delphinapterus leucas. The sequence continues at coordinate 12,872,741 of NC_143129.1, read as the reverse complement.
TAAATGAGAGTCAGAAGTGCAGAGTAATTTGGTCAAACTCTCTCACTCCAGTGTTGTCGCTCAGATTATGGGCTTTCTGGCCAGAAGATTGTTATTTTGATTCTAATGTTCACAATTGTAAAATGGAGCTACAATAACCCATATCTCATTGAATTGTTTTAGAACATAATGATAGTAAAATTCATAATGTGTAACAAAATGTAGGGGATCAACAAACATTATTTTATAATATATTAACATAAATTTAAATAATCTATCATCCCTATAATACTGAATTACATATAGATAAAATATTATGTGCATACATATAATATAATGTATTGCACATACATATAATATATTGGTATATCATAATCACATCAATATAACTATGACTATATAAGTATAAAATATGGGGATATATGGTATAAGCATGTTGTAGTTTATAGTATATTATCTAATATTACTTATTAATTACCATCAATGTTATTAACCAGAGTTGAAATGTAATCTTTGTAACTTCAATAGTATTTACTATTTTCATAATGACATTATAACTTTCAAGAAATCCAACACATATTAAAAGTTTTTCAATTTATTTTTTCTATCCTTAACATGAGGGACGAATTATGTCACCTTTAAAGATACATTTTGCTGTAAAATTTGATTATAATTTTTTGTGCAGAATATATCACAAATTTTAATTCATCCTTACATTCAGAATTTTTATTTACTTTCATTTAATTTTTGAAATACAAATTGCTATTTAAATAAGTTTTTCACAAACTTTAATTTTTTGCTATAAACTGTGATTGATACATTTCACATTGATGCCATTTTCTGGAAAAAATGTGAAAAATTGACTTGGCTATTCAGAAATCACTATATTTTCAGTATTTCTACTTTTCATTTTTATTTAACTTGAAAGAATATATCATACATCTAGCATTTTATGTTGAGACTTTTGGTCACACTGTATAATTTTGAGTCAATGAAATGTGAATTTCTAATTCACTTGTGGATTATTAAGACTAACTTTTTAACCTCTAATATTTGCTAAGGAATTACAATTCATGATCAGAAATATATTTTATGTCTCAAAGGTTTAATCTTCTGTCCTGAACTTATTTTTATTCAAGGCAACTAGGCAAAGTCTAAATGTTCTTTTCATGAGCTGTCCATCATTTGCATTACATGAATAGATAAATAAACATAAATCTGGAAGAATGTACAAAATCAATTAACCAAACAAATCATGCATAGAACTCAAAGGACGTAAATTGTAAATGCTAAAAATGTACTCAACCAAAAATTGTAACAGCTTCCCTACATAATAATTATTGCATTTTTTTAATATAGTTTATTTTTATTACAATCATTTAATCTAAGAGTCAGCCTGAGTGTTAACAGAGATAAATAGGTGCATTCTTGTTCTTAATTATTCTTCATTTTTTAAAAGTGGAAAGTATCAGACTCTCTTAGATGAGTGTTTTAACCAAAGTGTAGAACATTGTCAAACACTCTACACTTGAAACTGTAGAATACAAATAGAATCGTTGCCAAAAAAACAGGTAGCGTTTTGTCTGTTTAAATCTGTATTAGTAAAATGAATTCTTAAGCATGACCTTCTGCACAGAGTGGTATTATTAAAATTAGAAATTTTGAATTGCTCTAAAGTGTGTATTAATATATTTATTTATATGATAGATGCGCTTTTGCCTTTGTGCCATGATATTTTCTCAAACTTCTGTCTGGTAAACTTTGTAAATGAATAAATTAAGGAAAATCATGTGTCAACTTTGACCTCAAAACACTCAGCTGTTTTCACATTTAGCAAACTAACTATAGCTCAGTCTGTAGAGGAGGTAATTTGAATATGTAAGATGTTCTTGAACCTTCACTACAGTACTTTCTTGGCCTGATTATCTCCACCATGACTGTGAGTTCACTGTCATGCACTGTATGAATCTGGGCCTCAAATAAATACTTTTTATTTTAACTCTTCTCAAAATTACTTGCTCATCAATTCGTAAGTTGTTTCTGCTACAGCTGACTTACAGAGGTTGTTAAGTGGCCATGAATCTAGTTAGCTGCCTACAAAAATCCCCAATACACTCTTGAGAATTTGCTCCTCCACTGAGCTGGGATTTGGGTTTCTGAATAATACAGTAAGCTCTCAGTTCAATCAATTATTGATAATGACATCTTATTACTAAGAAGAATATTTTATATTTGAGACCTCATTTTTTAAAAAGGGAAGTTTCCATAAGCATGGTTTCTATATTTTTTCATTTGACCTTTGCAACATTTTATGGAAGGTTGGATAAGAATGACTATTTAAGCTTTAATTTTTCTTTAGTATAATGATTAAACCAACCCATTTCAATGGCTGAAACTAATTTTTTCACATTATTTTTCTATCCCTTTCTTTATTATTTTCTTGGGGTTAACAGGTTTATCTCACTCTCCATCAAGCAATAGTGTTTATTTTTTTTCCTGTCATCACTTACGTTCAGGGTCTACTAAAATATCACCTGAGATTAATCCCACTGCAAGTTCTAACCTGAGTCCTCAGGTGGAGGTAAATCTACCAGAGCCAAGAAAAATAAATAGGCTGCTGAACCTATGATTCATTTATTTGAATATTTTCAACTTTGTTGCTTGTGTGTTACTGATATTAGTTATTCTATATTTATAACCAGCTTTGCACACGTGCTTGGTTTTTTTTTTTTTAAATCAAATCTCTGCCATAGACACTTGTTATTTTAATACATTTGTGTTTCATCTACCCTTATCTTAACATTATGCTCAGTTTCTCTTGTTATCCATCTCAAGTTAATTCATCATGGCCTGGTTTTCTTTGATATTAATTTAGCATGATTCAAGCTGTGCAATGAATTTTCAGTTGCTTACATCAACAACTGCCAGTCTGTGTGATTTAAGATACCTTTGATATCTTTTTATCCGTTTAGTTAGTGATTCAATTATTCTAAACTCTAGGAGTAATTGCTGACCCAAATTTTACCAAAGGACAGTAAGACTGCATCCCATTGCGTTTTATATGTTTCTATTGTCTAGGACTTTCTTTGATGTTCTGTCCAGCCTCAGTAGAATTGCTGTTCTGTGTATTTAATTATATTTTATCACATATTATTTTAAATGAACAAAAATTAAAATGTAATATTTAAGTATCCATGCTCATAATGAGGGGGAATTAAGCTCTACATCCTGGTGAGAGAATAATTAAATAATATGTAGACATGTTAAAATCACCCCAGAAATTAATGTCTATTGGGAGAGATACTTTGAGGCTATGCATCTATACTGTTTCTCCTTATCTGTTTGTTCACAAATTTTATCATTCATCATTGGTCTCACCTACAGCAATTATTGTGGTATTCTCATGATGATTTTCTATTTCCCACATTTCTTCTACATTTGTTATTTTGAACTGTTTTGTAAGAAAGATTTGTCCTTTATTCCTTTATTTACATCAGATGGATTCATGATTATATTAGTTTTCTATTGATGCTTTAAAGATACTGCACAAATTTAGCAGGATTCAACAGCATCCATTTATCATCTCACAATTTCCATGTGTCCGAAGTCTGGGCATCGTGTAGCTCAGCTTGTTCCTCTGATCTGAGATGCACAAGACAGAAAGCAGGTGTATACAGGGCTGAATTATTTTCTAGAGTCCTTCCACGCTCACACAGGTTGTCGGTGGGATTTAGTTGCCTGCCGTTGGAGGCTTGAAGTTTACTTGCCAGATGTCAGCCAGGTGTCCTTCTCTGCTTCTAGAGACCACCTGCATTCTCTAACTCATAGTCCCTTTCTAAGCCAGCAATGATGGGTAGGCCCTCTCATGCTTTGAATCTTCCCTCTGCCTCCCTCTTCTGCTGCTTCTGTCTGACTGCTCCCAGCTGGAGAGAAATCTCTTTGCTGTTAAGGGCTCAAGTGGTTAAACTGGGTCCATCTGGAGAACTGAGGATAGTCTCCTTAAGTTTTATAACCTTAATTATATCTGCAAATTTATTTTTGCCATGTAACATAATATAACCGAAAGTGGGGCCTGGCTGCTCGCCGCTGAAAAACCGATAAAGAGGCAAGCTTGGTGGAAAGGAAAGTTTCCTTTGTTTTAGATTCCAGCAACTGGTGGGGTTGAGTGGGGGGGAGGGCCGACTCCTGTCCAAAGGCCGACTCCCCCCCACCCACTGAGAATCAGGGGGCAAGAGCTTTTATAGGCGGAGGGAGGGGGCTACATGCAGAAATAGCACAGTCAGCTCTGACAGTCATCTTGAAATTGGTCGTGTGGTGGTCTGATCAGCATCATCTTGATTGTTTTAGGTACAGTTAGTCTTCAATTCCAGGGTTGGTTTGTTCCCATTTCCTTGAGGCCAGTTTTCAGAATTGTGGCAGCTTATGTCATGGCTACAGCCTGGTCATCATGTAGTTCACTTCTTCCACCTGGTGGGGGTCTCATTGTCTATAAGACAGCTCACAGGATATGGCTCAGTATTATCTGTAGCCCTTGAGGAGGGACTGAAGGTCCTTGACTATGCTTAATGACTAAACTACTATTATTTGGTCTCCTTTAACTGTTTTCCTTTGTTTCTGCATTTTCTTACTCTCTGATTAAACTTATTCTTTGGCTAAAGTTTTTCCACAGACAAAAGTCAGGCTGAGGACATGGGGGCCATAGACCATAGGGTCTTGCTGCATTTCGATAACATATTCTGGGCAACAAAGATTAAAGGAACCCAGATCCTCCCTACCAGTTATTTATTTGTTTTTTTTCGATTTATAAGAAAATAATTTTGTACTGTGTTTTGTTGCTCACATTCTTCTAGCCTTGCTCATTAGAAGCTTTTTCAGGTTGGTTCCTATGCTTTTTTTCATGCCCCTCCTCCTTTTAAGCACTTTTTTACTTTGTGACACTACTGAATGCCCCAAGCTCATCTAGTATTTTCCCTACCCTGGCTCCAACAGTGAGCAATTTCTATAAGGAGCCCTGCTTTCTTTTATTCTGAATTTCTTAACACATCCTCAAATCACAAAAACAAAGCAAAACAAACAAACAGCAAAAAACCTGGATCAGGGTCAGGGGAGGGATAAATTTGGAATTTGGGATTAACAGATGCAGACTACTATATTTAAAATAGATAAACAGCAAGGACCTACTGCTAGCACAGGGAACTATATTCAATATCTTGTAATAACCTATAATGGAAAAGAATCTGGAAAAGAATAGATTTATATATAAATATACATATAAATATGTATAATAAATATATATAAATATATAATAACTGTATATATAAATATACATATAAGTATATATAAATATAATATATATATATATAAACTGAGTCTCTGCTGTACACCTGAAACATTGTGAATCAACTATACTTCAATAAAAAAATAAAAATTTAAAAAAACAGATCAAGCATGAGGTAAGAGAAAAAACTCAATATCTATAGCTAACACAAAACTAGGAGACAGAGAATACGGCAACTTCCCATTACCTGGAAACAGGTAAATAAACACGAATCTTTCAGTCAGCTCTGGAGTCTGCATCTGATTGGTGACTTGAGAAGAGACTGCAATTCAGATTTAGATGCTAATATTATCCTATTGTTACCTCACCACTTCCTTAAAATTGAGGTAATTCTTTGACATTATGTCCTTTAATATTGCCTCTCTCCTTTTCTCTTGATTTTCTCCTTCTGTAACTTCTTGGAGCATCATGTCTCTTAACTTCGCTTTTGTATTTACATTTTAAAAATTTCTGCAATGTTTTCCAAGTCATTGGTTTATGACTACCTACAGATTCAACTGTTGCTTTGTCTTGTGCTTGATACATCTACTGAGATTTTTAAAAATATTTAAATTTTCTTTGTTGTTTATAAATATCAGTATGGGCAAAGATAGAAACAACAGCTTATGTGCTGAAAAACTTAATAAAATTAGTTTTACCCTTTATCACAATTTCTCTTGTATACATATGTACAAATGCTGTTACTGCTATTTAAGCAATGAAGTCCCTAAAATGAAAATACTCTTTTTAGGCTCTTTATTCCAATATTTCTAATTTAAAAATGCACCTTATAAGCTATACTCTGTGGGAATACCCCATATCAAAAATTTGACAACCTTTGAATTTTAATACAGACTAATTTGACTACTAAACTAGACGTTACCAAATCCTTTCTCCTATACCTAGCTAAATGTTTGCTAATTCTCACTTTATACACAAGAAGGCTGAGACATAGAGTGGTTAAATTTCGTGGGTTAAAGAGTAAGTAAAGTGGTAGAATTAGCACTCAAGTCCCCTGGTAATCTGATCATGGAATCTGTGCTCCTAACCACTATTGATTACTACTTTCTTTGCAGTGAATAAATACAGGGAACTCTACTCAGCACTCTGTGGTGACCTAAATGGGAAGGAAATCCAAAAAGGAGGGGATATATGTATACGTATAGCTGATTCACTTTACTAGACAGTAGAAACTAACACAACATTGTAAAGCAACTATACTCCAATAAAAATTAATTTTTAAAAAAAAAGGAATCTAGAAAAGATTTTATATGTCACTTTGTTGTTCACCTGCAACTAACACCACATTGTAAATCAACTATATTTCAATAAATTTTTTTAAAAAAACAAAAAACAAACAAATAAATAAATACTGAGAGTTTCTGGTAGATGTTGTATCATGTAGAAAAGCCATTTTGGTCCAAAGAGAAACATGTGAAAATAAAGTGTAGGACATCTGCCTTCACGGAATTTGCATCCGATTTAGAATATTTCTGGCAAAGTCTAATTAACTTGTTGAGTCAAATACTATTGTAGAGAACCAAATGCAATGTAAGATCCATACTATACATTTTGGGCAGTATAGGGTTGGAGTGGATGGTCATTACGATCAAGAAGTTAATAGTGGGGTTTCCCTGGTGGCGCAGTGGTTGAGAGTCTGCCTGCTGATGCAGGGGACACGGGTTCGTGCCCCGGTCCGGGAAGATTCCACATGCCGCGGAGCGGCTGGGCCCATGAGCCATGGCCGCTGAGCCTGCGCGTCTGGAGCCTGTGCTCTGCAATGGGAGAGGCCACAACAGTGAGAGGCCCGCGTACCGCAAAAAAAAAAAAAAAAAAAAAGAAGTTAATAGTGGGCAGATTATGGATTGCACCAAAAATTAAACGTGTGAGACATAATGGAATGATAGTTTAAAAAAGAGATATAGAATGTTCCTATACTTTTTTCTGGTATGAATTTAATGTGCTTTTAAGATTTTGGGTTTTTTTTTCCTTCAGACTTCTCTGGCGTTTGTGGATATGTAAAACTCTCTCAGTTTATAATCTTGCAGCACATATTAACTCCTTAGATTGTTTATCAAAGTTATATTAATTGTGAGGAGGCATGAATAATGTCCATTCTTCCAACTACACCATAAGCTCCATGACATCCTGAGCCACATTTACTGTACTATTTACTGTTTTCTATCTTTTCTCATGACATTTAGATGTCAATAAAATGATTATTTAATAAAACAAAACAACTCTTTTCCCTAAAATACAGTTTAGCCAATTTCACATGAGAAAAAAACAAATACATTACATTTTAAAATCATGCCTTCCCCCCACTTTAACATGTGAGATTTTTTTGTTTTATACAATTTGTCATACTTTTATGTTCATTCCTTATAGAATAGCAATCTCTTATTAACCCAGAATATCAACTTCAAAATACTGATTCCATAATTTAGAGTGCTCATCCTATGTCTTCCTGAACTAAAGATGTATTTATGAATATTAAAAAATAAATTCCACTTTTATTAAATTAAATAAAATGGAAGTATATTGAAATGCATAAAGCTGTTCTTACATTTAAGATTTTTTTCTTGAGCTAGATTCCCAGCATTGTAATTACAAGAGCTGTGAGGGTACATTGGCATATTGAAATAGAATGATTTTCAGATTATGTAAAATGCTTTCTGAAGGCATCTCACATATGATATTAATAAGGTAGCTAGGATTTATAATTATAGCATTTTGCCATAGGAAACATGGAAATGCTTTATTAGAGAAATCACATTTTTTAAATTATATTTTATTTATGTACTTTCTTGTGTCTGAATGTAGTGCACAGTAAGAATTTTTGACTGATTTTAGTCTTTGCAAAAGCAGTTCATTCAAAGGAGAACCACTCATGCTTATTGTCGTAAGCAATCATGAAATGAATGGACATTCAGTTTCCTGCCACGAGTTTCTTGTATTATTCCTTCACGTACCACATCAGAGGTTAGATGGGAAGGAATTTGCTAAATTTTGGGATCCAGTAGTTGCATACTTAAAATTTACTTTTTTTTCTCTAATTATTTCTGTTCTCTGAGCTCTCCTCTAGTGTATCAGTATAAACAAATGTTGGGAAACAGAAACATTCCACATGTATAAAGCAGAAATGGAGTTAATGTAGGGAAGTATAAGACATAAAATCAACAGACGGCCTGTAGGAGTGAGAATCAAGATCCATCACTGAAATTAATGAGTTCAGGCACAAATGGTCACAAAACTATGGAAACAATAAAAAGATCAGTGGTTGCCAGGGGTCGGGGAGACAAACAGGAAGAGCACAGAGGACTTTTAGGACCTTGAAAATACTCCATATGGTATTATAATGATGGGTTTATGTCATACTTTTGTCCAAACCCATAGAATTTACAGCACCAAGAGTGAACCCTAGGGTAAACTATGGACTTTGGGTGATTATGATGTATCAATTTAGGTTCATCCTTAGTAAAAACATACGATCCTGGTGAGTGACGTTGACAGTAAGGGAAGCTATGCATGTGTAGGAGTGGGGCGGGGGGGGGTATAAGAGAAATCTCCGTACTGTCCCGTAAATATTGTTGTTAACCTAAAACTGCTCCAAAAAAATAAAGTTTTATTTTCTTAAGTAAAAAGAACAAATGGTCATTGCTATGATCCAGGGATCACAGCCTCAACTGCTGCTTGCAAATCAACTAGAAACTGGCCACCAAAATGATTGCTTGCTTGCCAGAAGAAACAGTCAGCAAAAGATGTTCTTCTTAAACATTCCTTCTGGGTATCAAACAAATACATCTTAATCTGGAATGTATCTCCTCTCCAGAGGCAATCACAAGGAAGTAGGAAAAAAAATAGTTTTGAGCTTTTCAGTCTCTAAGTTCAGGAAGGTGCACTAGGAGAGGATAGGATGGATACTGAGAATTAATAAGCCACATCCTACACTGGTTTCCAATGAAAGATCTATACAGCTTACTACATATATGTAAAGTTCTACTAATAGAGAAACAACAAATGTTCCCACCTAACGTACTGCACTTAATGTGCACACACACACACACACGCATTGAACATTTTCACAAGAGACACCTGAATGTCCTTTTAATTACGTTGTCTATCTGTGAGTGATTATTATTACTATAATTCAGAGATCAGCAAACAACCACTACACACAACCTCTTTATAAGGTGGTCTGGAGAGAACAGATAACCAATGCTACTGTGCTCATTTATGCAACTGGCCATAGTTAATATTTTTCAACTTCTTTTTTCCACTACATGTCCTTTGTTCCATTAGTTTTTCAGGTGGCCAGGGTTGTTTATTTGGGAATGAAGAAGACCAGAATCTCTATGACTGAGGAGTCATAGCTATCTTGGTATTATGCCTACTTGGGTTCTGTAATCATTCATTTTCTTTTATCATTGGGCATAGCAGTTAATACAAAGTGCCTTAGATTAGTGGTCTCCAAGCATTATTATTCAGGTACATTGTAGAAGAAATTTGAAATAAAGTGGTTTTTCAAAAATTTGTAATAAAATGTATGTCACTTTAAATTTGACATCTAAAACTTTTCACAATTAAAGCAGTTCCAAGGTGTATAGTTTCTGAGGTGCTGTGATTATTGATATTTAAAAAAAAAACTTCTGCTTTTCTTTAGGAGATAATCACAAGAGAACTCTCTTGCACCCTAACAATTTGAACAAAACATCTGAGAGCTTAGTTGGCAAGGAATCTAATTAACTAAAATCCAGAAAGTGACAAGTTTACTGGGGGAGGAGAGACCCACAGCTACTGTTATTCCTGGCAGAGCAGCAGGGAATCAAGGAAGCTGCCACAGATGCAAGTAGGAACACTGATGAAGTGGATCAAACTTGTAAAACCCTAGGGTGGTCTGGCATGAGAGCCCGGAATCCCCGGGAGGCCCAGACACAACAGGATTCTCCATGCAGTTTCCACGTTTTACTCAGCCTTCCATGGGGAGCTCCTGAGGGTGTCTGGCCACCTAGCAGGGTGGAGCATGAGGACAGACAGCCACCAGGCTGGCAGTGAGTGTTGCTGATCTGGGAGGAGGAGGGGAGGAAAGCTGAGTCTCTCCCAGGGGAACACTAAAGGCTCCTGCCAAAATCTGATGCTAGAGAAGCAACTGAGAGAAACCCATGCACATTCTAAGCCACCTGCTGATAAAAGATGGTCAAGGACATTGAAAGAAGAAAAAATCTACCTACTAAAGATTAAGCACAGAGTGTTTGCTGAAGTCAAATGGTGGAGGGGAGCAAAGAGAGAAACCACACAGGTATCTGGGCCCCACACGAGGTACCAAGAAGCGGCACCATTCACTGGGGTGGGTAGATGCCTGGAGAGATGCTCCCTGAGATGCACCTTCAGGTGCTGCTGAGTCTGAAAGTAGGGCAGGTGATATGCAAGTCAACTCATAGCGCCACTCAAGGAAACTTCTCCCAAAATAGGCAACCCAGATGGTCTCAGTTCCAATTAGATTGACTTCATCACACATGCCAATGGCCTGACAAAAGGCGAGATATGACATTCCCTGAGCATGTGTTATTATATATAATATATTAACATTGCTTGCTTCAGTCTCTGTTGTTCTGTTACTTCTTTTTATTTCTTTTGTATTTTTTTTTAATTGGGGAGTAGTTGTTTTACAATGTTGTGTTAGTTTCAGCTGTACAATGAAGTGAATCAGCTATATGTATACCTATATCTCCTCCCTCTTGGACCTCCCTCCCCCCCGCATCCCACCCCTCTAGGTCATCACAGAGCACCAAGCTGAGCTCCCTGTGCTATACAGCAGGTTCCCACTAGCTATCTGTTTTACACATGGTAGTGTATTTATGTCAATCCCAATCTCCCAATTTATCCCACCCTCCCTTCCCACCCCCCCATGTCCACACATCCATTCTCTATGTCTGCATTTCTATTTCTGCCCTGCAGATAGGTTCATCTGTACCATTTTTCTAGATTCCACATATATGTGTTAATATATGATATTTGTTTTTCTCTTTTTGACTTACTTCACTCTGTATGACACACTCTAGGTCTATCCACATCTCTACAAATGACCCAATTTCATTCCTTTTTATGGCTGAGTAATATTCTATTGTATATATGTACCACATCTTCTTTATCCATTCATCTGTTGATGGACATAGGTTGCTTCCATGTCCTGACTATTGTAAATAGTGCTGCAGTGAACATTGGGGTGCATGTGTCTCTTTGAATTATGGTTTTCTCAGGGTATATGCCCAGTAGTGGGATTGCTGGGTCATCTAGTAGTTCTGTGTTTATTTTTTTTTAAGGAACCTCCGTACACTGTTCTCCATAGTGGCTGTATCAATTTGCATTCCCACCAACAGTGCAAGAGGGTTCCCTTTTCTCCACACCCTCTCCAGCATTTATTGTTTGTAGATTTTTTTTGATAATGGCCATTCTGACCTGTGTGAAGTTATACCTCATTGTATAAAACTCTTAGAGGAAAACATAGGAAGAACATTCTTTGACATAAATTACAGCAAGATCTTTTCTGACCCACCTCCTAGAGTAATGAAAATAAAAACAAAAATAGACAAATGGAACTAATTAAACTTAAAAGCCTTTGCACAGCAAAGAAAACCATAAGCAAGATGAAAAGACAACCCTCAGAATGGGAGAAAATATTTGCAAATGAAGCAACTGACAAAGGATTAATCTCCAAAATATACAAACAGCTCATGTAGCTCAATATCAAAAATACAAATAACCCAATCAAAAAAATGGGTGGAAGACCTAAACAGACATTTCTCCAAAGAAGACATACAGATGGCCAAGAGGCACATGAAAAGATGCTCAACATCACTAATTATTAGAGAAATGTTCTATTACTTATAAAACCTTACATTCAAACCAAATTTTAGAAAATCTATGAAAAAATTATAAAATATGACAGAGCATCAAGAGAAGAAAAAGTCAGTGGAACCTTAGCCAGAGATGGAACAGAGTATGGAATTATCAGGCAGAGTTATAAAAAGTACTATAAATATATTTAATGATACACTGCAAAAGGTGACAGTAAACATGCACAGATAAAGAAGCTTAGCAGTGAGACAGAAGAATAAAATAAGTCAAATTAAAATACTGATATTGAAAAATAAGTTATCAGTGATGAAGAATATTTTGTTGGACTAATTATCTGAACAAAATAGAGGAAAGAATTGGTACAACTGAAAAACAATCAATATAAATTATCCCAACTAAAACACAGAAAAAACTGAGTAGAAAAATAAATTTAAAAGAGTGTCCAAGATCTTGAGATAACAGAAAAATATGTAATTGGAGCACCTGAGAAGAGAGAGAAGATGGAACAGAATAAATCTTTGAAGAGATAATGTCCAACAACTTCCCCACATTAAAAGCATAAACCAATCCAAGGGGCTCAGAAAACCACAAGAACAATAATTGAAAAACGCACACACACACACCCCTAGACACATCCTTGTCAAACTGCTGAAAACCAATGTAAAGGAAAAATTCCTAAAGAAACTAGATAAAAAGATAAATTATGTACAGGAAGACAGCAAGAAAAATGGTGATTGAGTTCTCATCAAAAACAATGGATATTAGAAGACAATGGGAAAATGTGTTTAAAGTACTAAGAAAAAATAAAAACTATCAACCTAGAAAACTAAAGCCAGTGAAAATATCCTTCAAAAATAAGACCTAAATAAAAATACTACAGACAGGCAAATACTGAAAACAACCCTTTAGTCAAACTGTACTACAAGAAATACTAACAGCAGTTCTTTATACCAAAGGGAAATGTTACTAGATAATGTTGCAAAATGGAATGAGGATTTTCTGGTAGAATAATCTCTCTCTCCTTCTCTCTCTCTCTCTCTCTCTATCTCACACACACACACACACACGGATCTCATAATTACTCCAAATATATTAAATACATGTAATGAAATTATTTTAAAGGCTTTGTTGATTGCTTGATAGAAAAATAAACAGCTATGTGTTTGTGTGTTAGTATTCATACACATATTTCCTAATTCTGTTCTCTTAGATGGTTTAAAAGCAGAAAATCCTCACTAACAATGAACCTACCTTATGCTCAGATATTTATTTTTAATTAACATTCTTCAATGAAGGGAATGAGGGCTACTTGAAGAAATAGCAAAGTCTACAGCTGGAACAGTAGAAAAACAAGATAAGCCTGAAGCATCTTGCATTGGTAGAACATAGGGAATATCTCAACAGAGAATAATGGATGAAGCATGTCAAAAAGAAAAGGAAGTCAATGTGAAAATCTCCCAATTGTGAAGGTTGGAATAATTTGAACAAAACAAAGAATTATAGTATTGGGTTATACAGCAAAGAATGAAATAGTTACACTTTTATAATTGTTTAAAATATTGCCTCTGCATACATGGCAAATATCAGACAGTGTTACAGTTTTTTCTTTAGTCATCAAAAATAATTTGCAAATAGGAGGAGGGAAGATGTCTATTGTGAGTTTTTTTAAATTTTTGATCCATCAGTTATTTATAGATGTATTGGTCCACCTGCTTGTGAAGTTTCCAAATTCCTCCTTTACTTATTTTAAAACTTCCAGCTTTATTGAGATATAATTGACATATAACATTGTATACATTTAAGATGAATGGGGTGTTGATTTGATATATATTGCAAATGCTTACCACTTAGCATTAGCTAATACCTTCAGACCATCGTGTAATTACCATTTTTTGTGGTGAGAACATTTACAATCTACTCTCTTACAAACTTTCAAGTATATAATACAGTATTATTAGCTATGATCACCATGCTGTGTATTAGATCCCCAGAACATGTTAATCTTACAACTGGAAGTTTGTATCCTTTGACCAATGTCTTTCCATTTCCCCTGCCCCCGTCCTCTGGTAACCATCGTTTTACTCCCCGTTTCTCTGAGTTAGGCTGTTTTGAATCCACATATGAGTGATATCATACAGTATTTTTTTTTCTGTAACATTTCATTTAGTATAACACCCTCAAGTCTCATCCAAATTGTAACAATGGCAGGATTTCCTTCTTTCTAATGGCTGAATAATATTCCGTTATACATATAGCATCTTTTTTATCCATTCATCTGTTGACAGACATTTAAGTGTTTCCATATCTTGACTATTGTGACTAATACTGCAATGAACATGGGGGTGCAGCTATCTGTTCAAGATTTTGATTTCAACTCCTTTGGACATATATGCAGAAGTGGGATTGCTGGATCATGCAGTATTTTATTTTTAAATTCTTTGAGGATCCTCCGTATTGTTTTCCATAGTGACTGGACCAATTTACATTCCCATCAATAGTGAACAAGTGTTCCTTTTCTCCACATCCTCACCAATACCACATCTCCTGTCTTTTTGATGATAGCCATTCTAACAAATGTGATATTTCATTGTAGTTTCATACTTAGTGATGTAGAGTACTCTTTCATGTACCTGTTGACCATTTGTATGTCTTCATTGGAAAACTGTGTATTTTTGTTTCATTGTGTTGCTAAGACTTGCTAAGTGGATTCTTGGGGTCTCCCAGAGCTGTTTTTCTTCATGGATAGCTGTCCAATCATTGATCTTTGTGGCAGAGGGCGAAATGGGGAAGCTAGGTTCTCCCACATTGCCATTTTCCCACTATTCCTCTGTTATTTATTTCTGATTCATTCTATTGTGTTTAGAGCACATACTTGTTTGATTTCATTTCTCCTAAATATATTGAGACTTTTGTATGGCCTTGCATTTGGTCTACCTTGAAGTGTGTTTCATGTGTACATGAGAAGAATGTGAATTCCGCTATGGTTGTATCGAATGTTCTGTAGAGTCAGGTTAAGTCTAGTTGGTTTATAGTGTTTCCAAGGTTTTAGCACCTTGTTGATCTTACACCTGATTGTGCTATTCATTATGGAAGATGGGGTACTGAAATCTCTAAATCTTATTGTTGAATTACCTATTTTTCCTTTCAATTCTATCAGTTTTGCTTCTTGTATTTTGAGGCATTATTATTAGGTGAATATAGGTGTATGGTTGTCATATCACCCTGATTGATTGACACTTTTATTATTATAAAATAGCTATAGTCAAGGAACTTTATGTCTATTTCATTTAATATTAGTACAGCCATTTCATTTCTTACGGTTTCTGTATGCATGTTTCAATCCTTTTACATTCAGTGTATTTGTAACTTTGGATCTAAATTGTGTCTCTGGTAGACAGTATGTAGTGGTCTTCTTGACTATGACTGCCTGGAATAGTTTCTGCAACATAGAGCTGGGGGTGTGATGAAAGATGCAGGTGCCCTGCCCCTCCTGGAGCAAATATGCAACCATAGACTGGGTGCTTGGGAGCAAGGAAGCTCTGTGTTCTTAGCCCTGTCCTCCTAGAGTAGAGCTCTGTCATGTTGAGCTGGAGGTGGGGGGTAGGGAGGGAGCATGTTGTGACTCACTGCCCTGGCTGAGATTTAGTCAATTTTTGTGAATTTATGCTCCTCTCTTTTCCATATGCTCTTAGGACAATTTGCAGAGACTCCAATTTTGTATGTATGTAATTTTCACCCATTAAATGTCCATTTCACTGGGGAGAGAGTTTGTCAAGCACCTCACACTGCCATTCTGGAAATCCTTGTTATTTTCACTGCAATGCAAATCTGCTGCAATCTGCTCCATCCTATCCAAAAGCAGAACCATTGCTTCGCATTTTTTTAGTTTCTTAGCTATCACATTTTGCTTCGTTTATTAGACTCTTGACCAGCAAAAATTGAGAAAATGACAAAAAGCTTAAGACACAATGTAAGGCTCACCTTTCAGAGGCTCCATTTTCTCTGGCATCTCGACCCCTGAAGTCCAAGGCACCTTCAGATCCCTGCTCTCCAGTGTCTGTCTAGCTACCTGAAGCTGCTCTCATCGTTCTGATCTTCTTTTTCTTGACTTCTAAGCTGCATACCAATTAAGAACCAGCATGTGTCTCAAGGAAAAAGCAGCAGAAAATATCAGGTTCACCTTGCTGCATTTTCTTTGTGCTGCATTGACTCTTAAATCTCAGCTGCCTTGGATGCTTTCTAGGGCTTTCAAATGTCAGCATGTTTGTATTTCACCTGGCTTTTACAGTTGTTGTTTGTGTGCTACTCAGTCATAACCAGCGTGCACTTAACTGTCTAAAGGGTGCGCCTCGGAGCATGCCTAGGAAGAAGTGTCTGAAACATGTTGTGACAACTCTGTTAATGTACCTATTAGCCTTCAAACAGAGATTTTTTTTTTCCTTGAATATGTAATTTTATAATCAAATTGATCCCTGACGTTTTGTGGGGAGTTGTTTCAATGGTCACTTTCTGTTTCTGATAATTTTTTTAGATATGTGTCTATGGCGTTACAATTATCTCAGATGTTTGGAGAGTATTGGAATTTGGGAAAGGAATGTAGGAGGAAACAAGTTTTGTGTGTATTTTAGTTTAGTTGTATTTTATATTTGAAAATCATGTGAATCATGTATGAATTTGATCATAGGTCTCCACTTCATTCTCACTTCAGTTAAAGGACATGCACTGTCAATCAATAGCTTAAATTGAATTGACATTTAAGTGTTCAGAGAGATTGGACTCTTTCAGCATTATCATGGAAAGTTATTGCATAAAAAGTTAGGAAATCAGAGAAGCATCATTTGATATAATTGAAGTAAACATCTATCTTCAGAAAAATAACTAGAATTCCGTATATATATATTATTTAAAAAAAAAACAGCGCCCAACAAGAGCTTTATGTTGGTGAAGAAAGGAGTACATTTACAGGTAAATAAAGCTGGGTTCTGTTTTGTTACTGAGGTACATGCAGAGAGATTGCCCATCACATGTTAAGCAATGCAAACAAAGTAAGATGAATTAGAAAGTCAATGAAACAAGTGAAAAAAAAATTATAACAATGAGAGATATATAGGAGCAATTCTTTAGTTGTGCAGGGTTCTTTTTAAAGTATTGTATCACACTGTAATTGTAATATTTTTCTAAGTTGTATAAAAAATAATAGTGCATCTTAACAATTGATGACACTCTCTAATGTATGAAATGTGATATTGAGCAATATTTTCTTCTGTGTGCTTAGTACACAGTGCCTTGTATATAGCATATACCAAAAGAATGTTTGTGGATGTTTAAATTGTGGGGTTTCCAGCTTATATACTCAAATTATGACGTATTGTTTTGAAATAATTGTGTCTTAATTTCAAAAGTTTAAATGCTTAAATTTTTACACGTGAAATTTTATGTGAAATTTACATTTCCAGTTTTATAAATATTTTATATTTTGAAGTCTATTAAGGGTTTAGGATAAATTCAATAATATATCACATTTGAGGTTTTCAGAAAAAATATTTTGATTATTTGTTTACAACAAATCTCTGATTACTTTTGACAATTTTCACAGCAGAGATATATCACTAGAATTTTCTTTAAGTCTCAGTTGATAAAATGTTGAAATGGAAATTATTGATTTAGCTAGGGTCTGCTGGCTTGAGAATCTACATTTTAGAAAACAATGAATTTTCTCTTCCCATTGATTTGATTTTATTTTTTTTTAAAGATTTTTTGATCTGGAGCATTTTCAAAGTCTTTATTGAATTTGTTACAATATTGCTTCTGTTTTATGTTTTAGTATTTTGGCCACAAGGCATGTGGGATCTTAGCTCCCCAACCAGGGATCAAACCCACACCCCCTGCACTGGAAGGTGAAGTCTTAACCACTGGACCACCAGGGAAGTCCCAATATGAGCTTTGAAGTGAAGTCAAGTGTATCAGTGGCAGCAGTAGTATGTTTAAATCTTAGTAGCAGCTATGTAATATACACTAGCCCAAATTATATTTCCTCTAATAATCCATATTTTTATCAAAGAATAAGTCATCTTTAAAGAAAGACCATGTGATTAGAATTAAAAATACCTTGGGCTTCCCTGGTGGCGCAGTGGTTGAGAGTCCACCTGCCGATGCAGGGGACACGGGTCCGTGCCCCGGTCCGGGAGGATCCCC
The DNA here is from genome assembly GCF_059928025.1 of Delphinapterus leucas. Classification (NCBI taxonomy): domain Eukaryota; kingdom Metazoa; phylum Chordata; class Mammalia; order Artiodactyla; family Monodontidae; genus Delphinapterus; species Delphinapterus leucas. The sequence goes on along the minus strand of NC_143129.1, from coordinate 12,854,392 downwards.
CATGCCGTGGAGCGGCTGGGCCCGTGAGCCATGGCCGCTGAGCCTGTGTGCCCGGAGCCTGTGCTCTGCAATGGGAGAGGCCACAACAGTGAGAGGCCCGCATACCGCAAAAAAAAACAAAACAAAAAACAAATAAACAAAACCCTTGAATAGAGTAGAATCTTCATAATATGAAGGAAAGAATAAAACTTCAGTGATGCAAGGAATTATCACAGTATGTTTATGTTACAATTGCTTTATATTTTTTTAAGAAGAAGAAAACCAATAATGTTCCTTTTTTGTTTAGATGCTAGCATCAGAAATCCATTTATTATTGAGTTTTGTTTCATGATCTTTAGGGATTAAACTTAAGGGATCCTAAGAACAATCACCGTGGAGATGTGTAACATCTCTTATTGCTTGACTGAGCACAAAAGCCTTAGGAATAATCCTGGGGGGGCAATCCACTCTCTCACTGTGTACTTAAAAATCATTTATGCTCCCTGGATTCAGCACTCAAGCAGGCCGTGCTAACAGAGCAATGCAATTAACCTTTCCTATAAATTAAATGTGCACATTTTCTGTGTAGCACTTGCTTAGAATAATTTTCTATCATTTGCAGAATGTGGCAGGAAAATTTTCTACCAATGGCTAGGTGGTTTGAAGATTAATTACAAATTTAATTTTTTTAACAAGTTATCTCTTTCAGGGGAAAGAGAATAGCAATATGTGTGTATGTGTTTGTGTATGGAACTATTTTTCTCCTTTATTACATTTCAAAAAGCACACATTCTTCTCAAGAAAATGAGATTGAAATATACATTTTTTGTCATTAAAAACATTCATGTTTTTAATTAAAACATTAAAAACATTCATGTTTTTAATTAAAACATTAAAAACATTCATGTTTTTAATTAAAACATTAAAAACATTCATGTTTTTAATTAAAACATTAAAAACATGTTTTTAATGTTTCTAATAATTAAAACAGTAAAAACATGAATGTTTTTAATGATAGTTTCATTAATGTTATTTTCAAAATAATTTGTCTTTATTAATTCCACACATATTTACTGTTGCATTATTATTATATTATTGTGCTAAGAACACAACATGAGATCTACCCTCTGAGCACATTTTTATGTGTACAATAAAGCATTGGTAGCTACAAGCCCAGTGGTTTACAGCTTATCTCTAGAACTTATTCATCTTGCACAATTGAAACTTTGTCGTTTGATGAGCAAATCCTTACTTCCCCTCTCCCTCCAGCCCCTGGCAGCCACCATCCTGCTTTCTGCTTCCATGGGTTTGACTATTTTGGGTACCTTCATTTAAGTGGAATCATGCAGATTTGTCCTTCTGTGACAGGCTTATTTCACTTATCATATGTCTTCAAGTTTCACCCATGTCATAGCTTATTACAGGATTTCCTCCATTTTAAAGGCTGAATAATATTCTATTGTGTATATATACCACATTTTCTTTATCCATTTATCCATCAATGGACATTTAAGTTGTTTCAACATCTTGGCTATTGTGAATAGTACTTCAATGAACATGGGAATGCTAATATGTCTTTGAGATTCTAATTTCAGTTCTTCTCAATAAACACCCAGAAGTGGAATTACTGGATCTTGGGTAGTTTTGTTTTGTGTTTTTAATTTTTTGAGGAACCCCTACATTGCTTTCTATTGCTGCTGCACCATTTTGTATTCCCACCAATATTGTACAAGTGTTCTAATTTCTCCACATTCTCACCAATATTTATCTTTTGTTTTTCTGAAAATAGCCATCCTAACAGGTGTGAGGTGATATCTCATTGTGGTTTTATTTACATTTCTCTGATGATTAGTGACAGTGAGGTCAAGCTTCTTATACTACAGTGGAATAATATAATACTGGCCTAAAGACAGACATAGAAAGTTAAAGTGGTTGCCTTTAAGAAGTAGAACAGAGTGCGGTGAAGTGGGGGAAGGGACTTTTATTGTTGTTATACCACTTTGACTTTTATTTAAAATTTTTAAGTTGTTTATTCTGGCTTTTATTTCAGTATATCTAAATACTGTACTATTTTTATTTATACATTTTAAACATTATCTATTGGTTTTTATTTTGTTTTTTATGATGTTAGATTTGCTTTTTCTTCTCTTTTCTCTTCCCTAGCACATCCCCTCCATTCCAGTATGGATTTATCTCAACATAGTTGTATTAATATTATAACTGCTCTGTCAAATAATGTTCTATAGCTTTGGTTACTATTCCTTTTCTTCCCTTAAGCTTTATAGTCTTTCTTTTTCTTGTATGCATCTCCTCTCATTTTTGTGGGCTAGTTTTCTATGTATAGGCATTCCTCAGAGATATTTCTGGTTTGGTTCCAGACCACCACAATAAAGCAAATATTGCAATGAAGTTAGTCACACAAATTTTGGGCTTTTCCACTGCACATAAAAGTTATGTTTACACTATACTGTAGTCTTTTAAATGATCAGTAGCGTTATGTCTTTAAAAACAATGTAAATATCTTACTAAAATCACCATTATTTAAAAAACATACTTTATTGCTAAAAAATGCTGAACATCATCTGAGCATTCAGAGAGTCTTAATCTTTTTGCTGGTGGAAGGTTTGCCTGAAAACTGACGGCTGCTGATTGACCAACTTATTGGTTGCTGAAGGTTGGAGTGGCTGTGGCAGTTTCTTGAAATAAGACCACAATAAAGTTTGCCACATCGATTGACTCTTCCTCCCGAGAACGGTTTCTCTGTAGCATCCAATGCTGTTTGATAGCATTTCACCCACAGCAGGCTTTCTTTCAAAATTATAGTCAATCCAGGAATTCCCTGGCAGTCCAGTGGTTAGGGCTCCGTGCTTTCACTGCCAAGGTTGCATGAATCATGAATGTTCTTGATGGCATCTAAAATGGTGGATCCTTTCCAGAAGGTTTTCAATTTACTTTGTCTGGATCCACCAGAGGAATCACTATCTATGGCATCTATAGCCTTATGAAATGTATTTCTTACTAGATTATAGAAACCAATGTATGGAAATTCTTCTGCTACATATTACAGTTTATATTTTTAAGCTATCAAGGAAAAGCTCTAATTTGCTTTAAATGTAGTACAGCAATACCCACATGGTCTACAAAAAAAAGGGGTTTCATGTTGGTTTTCTTGTTGTAAATTTTGAATTTTACATACTGAGGGTTTTTTTTTTGATTCTGAGTTATTTTATATTGTCTGAGTATTTTCATTGAAATGTATAAATTTATAAAATATATATTTCTTAAATAATGAGATTTGAGCATCAAAATTATTCCTTGATCAATGGGCTGGAGAATGGATGTCATGTTAGCAGGCAGGAAAACAACATTAATCTTGTTGTCCATCTCCATCACAGCTCTTGGGTGAACAGGTGCATCATCAATGATCAGTAGTATTTTGAAAGAATTTTTTTTTTCTGAGCAGTAGTTCTCAACAGTGGGCTTATAATATTCAGTAAACCCTGCTGTAAACAGATGTGCTGTCCTCCAGGCTTTGTTTTTCCATTTATAGAGCACACGCAAAGCTAATTTAGTACAGTTTTTAAGGGCCCTAGGATATTTGGAATGGTAAATGAGCATTGGTTTCAACTTAAAGTCACCAGCCCCTAACAAGAGGGTCAGCCTATCCTTTGAAGTTTTGAAGCCAGGCATTGACTTCTCTTCTCTAGCTATGAAAATCCTAGATGGCACCTTCTCCCAATAAGGCTGTTTTGTCTACATTGAAAATCTATTGTTTATTGTAGCCACCTTCATTAATTATCTTAGCAAGATCCTTGGGATAACTTGCGGCAGCTTCTACATCAACATTTGCTGCTTCACCTTTCATTTTTAAGTCATAGAGATGGTTTCTTTCTGTAAACCTCAGGATTTACATTGCTAGCTTCAAACTTTATCATTCCTGTGTTCACTGGAGTAGCACTTTTAATTTACTTGAAGAACTTTTCCTTTGCAGTCACAACTTGGCTAGCTTTTTGGCAGAAGAGGCCTTGCTTTCTGCCTATCTTAACCTTCATCATGCCTTCCTCACTAAGTTTAATCATTTCTAGCTTTTGACTTAAAGTGAAAGACTTGGGACTTTTCACTTGAACATCTAGAGATCATTGTAGGGTTATTCAATGGCCTAATTAATTAATTTTAATATTGCTGCATCTCAGGGAATAGGGAGGCCTGAGTAGAGGGAGAGAGGCAGGGGTATGGCCGGTCAGTGGAACAGTCAGAACACATACAACATTTATCGATCCAGTTCATCTTCTTATATGGGCCCAGTTTGTGGTGCTCCAAAACAATTACAGTAGTAACATCAAATATCACTGATCACAGATCACCATAACAAATATAGTGATGAAAAAGTTTGAAATATTGCAAGAATTACCACAATGTGACACAGACAAGAAGTGAGCAAAAGCTATTGAAAAAATGGTACCCATAAACTGGCTTGATGCATGATTATCACAAACCTTCAGTTTGGAGGAAAAAAACACAATAACTGCAAAGTACAATAAAGCAAAGCTCAATAAAAGAAGTTTTACCTGTATATAACTATTACTATTTTTTGCAATTTTTTCTATATAATTGCCAAATGCTATGGAATTATGTTTTCTATAAGATCAAATAAATCAACTAGTATATCAGATTTTTTTTCCCTTAGTGACATAAGAATTGAAATCCTCTCTCATTCCCTTTAATCCTAGACTAGTTATTCTCCTGGTCTCCATCGCACATAATCTCTGATTATCTCCATTTATCTCTCTTTCCTGGATCCAGTGTCTCCCTTTTTGGTTTGATTAAGCATATCCTTTTGTAACTTCCAGAAAATGTGTACGTGGAATGTCATTTTAGCAATTTTGACCATCTAAAAATGTCTTTATTCTGACCTCACACATAATTGATCTCTTAGCCAGGGGGATAAACCTCAGTTGGTAATAATTATTCTCAGGGTATTTCTAAATTTTTTTTCACTTTTGTAAAATAACACACACACACAAATACACATAAACCAATATAAACCAAACACAGATGTATAAACCTATGGAAAACAATAAAGAATCAAGAAATAAATCCACATATATATGGTCAACTGATTTTTGAGAAGGGTGCCAAGAATACACAATGGGAAAAAGATAGTTTCTTCAACAAATGGTGTTTGGAAAACTAAATGTCCACATGCAAAAGAATAAAAATGGACCTATGTCTTACATCATATACAAAAATCAACTAAGCACCATCTATGTGCAAAATCTCAATGACAGTGGTGAATACATGAAGATATCCTCCTGTCCTGCAAAATAAATGTAGGTGTATGTACAATCCATTGAAAATATTCTATTTAGGATAAATTGTCTCTTGAATATACTTGTGTAATATATACTGATTTTGCTACATGAAGGTATATATATTATATATATAATATGTTATATATATATATATATGTAGAAGAAACATGGTGTACCCACAGAAGTAAACATTATTTTTGTTGGCTATCTGTTTAACTGTTATTTCATACTCTACCTTTAACCAATGAATACACTTTTTTCAATAATTGATATTATAGTGCATAAAAACAAGACTGTTAAAACATATTAATTGATGATTTCAGTTCATTGTTCTAGATATGCTAAAATAATGAAGCTAGATAATATTAACTCTTTATTGATAAAAAGAAGGGCTATATAACTGCTAATCACATTTTACTCTGCTAAGTGAAGTGGTAGTAATAAAAAGTAACATAAGTAGATAAAAGAGGAAGGCTACATAGCTTATTTCAGTTAATTAAAGATTTTTTGTGAAGTGAATCCAAATCAAAACATCTTTTCTATATAGTGCTGTGAAAATAAATTCATTGAATTTCAGCACCATTAATCTAAAAGGAAAAAGCATATGAAGGTGAAAGAAAGGATTATAAATTCCATCATAACAGTACCTTTCATGTAAAAAGAATTATTTCTTATACATCAATAATTAAAATAAAATAAACATGTTTGTAGAAAGTTAGAACACCTACTGAGACTGCAGCTACAAATACTAAAACGTTTCTTTGGATAACAGAGTAAATCATGAGTTGCTTTGATGCATTAATTAATAGTTGTTAATTGTGCAGAGAAAAAAATCATAGCATCTGACAATTTTGAATTTGCAAAGGACTGGATTTTTAATCCTATTGCTATGGAAAATATACACCGTAGAAAAAGGGATTATTTATTAATTAATATGTACAGTAATTAATAGAAAAAGCTTGTTCTGTTTTTAGTAACCTTGTTAAAATCAGGCAATCTCAGGAATATAAAGAAGTAGAATCACAGAAGTATATGCTATACAAATATAATATTCTGACCTTCACATGAGAACTTATTGTTTATTTTATATAAGATATTTAATGCAACATGCATCCACAAACCTGAAAGATAACACAGGGTTATTTTTAAATTAATATTTATTTCATCAGAGCTATTAAAATACATTTGTTCCATTTCAGTTCATTCATTAGTTATGTAGTTCCTTTCAGTAGTATATTTTATCCACTTTCTAAAACTAAACACATCCACTTCTAAGATAAGGAGTTCATAGAAATGGAGATATGACCTACATTGCTGATTCTTTAATATAACACATAAATAAAGGGAGTAAAATACATTATTTTAACACAGGCAAGTTAATTTTCTGCCTGGAGTTAAAATATACATTTTGGTTGATCATTGGAGAAAATCAGAAATAGAAATACACCACCTAATATCTGCTATATTGTCTTGAAGTTCTACCTCACATTTCCTTTTTCACATGATATATATGGAGAAAAAAATTTATTTTCCTTACAATTCATTGGTTTTTACTCTTCTGTTTACTTTGTCTTCACATTCACTCTTTGCTTTACCTTCCAAAATGCCCTTTCTGTCTTCCGTGGGTTTTTCTAAGCGAGAGTTTGTGTTTTGTTATTTTATAGCACATTTCTGTGACACTGCTTGGCACTTATTGTTAGATAGTATGGTTTTATGCTGTCATCCTAAATAAGGAGGTAAACTGAGGCAAGCTTGAATTACCAGAAATTGAGTTTATTCCGGAATAGCCAAGGAATCTCATTCAGGGAAATGTGCACTGCAGCAAGATCCAGGGAGTCTGCTGAGGGTTTGCAAGAAGTGAAGAGAGGGGGAAGTCAGCCAGAGCCCAAGCAGTAAGTTCCTTGGCTTGAGGATGGGGCCAGATTCCTTGGTGGATGATCATTGGTCAGGAGAGAAGTCTTGATCATCTGTAAATCAGGCATTTATGGGAAATCAGTCTCTAGTGTGTTTCCTTATTCTAAGAGCATGCATGAGATTCTCAGTTTCATATCCTTCAGTTCCATTTTAGATTGAAATCCTTTCACAGTACTTACATATATAATATTTTAAGTGATTACAATTTTTCCATGGTATCATATACAAATAGATATTTACCATTATCTGTACATAAGTGAATTATGAAAATGAAGGCCTAATGTAGCTTACCTAACATAAACAAGTCATAAAACACAGATTATATTGCTTTAATAACTTAGAATAAATCTGTAATAAAGTGAATAAAAGACCATCTTGAGGAGGAATGATAATATATATATCACATTAAAGTATCATTTTATTCTCACTGGAAAAAAGCTGCAATTTGTAGAAAAGTATTAACTTCTCTCCAAAATTCATATTGATAAATAATAAAAATAATATATAGTTGACTGAGTAAATAAATACATTTTTTTTACTGGATCTTCTTATTATATAAATACATTATGAATGGACTCTAAATATTTGCTCTTCATAGGCACAGTTCAATAGCCAAGTAATTATTAGAATAATTTTGTTCATCAATTTTGCTTTGTCTATCTCTAGATAATTTTTAAAAGTAGCTTTTTTAAAATTCTAATTAACTGGATAAATTCCTTAATTCTAAAATTTCTTAGTAGGTGTGCTACTGTCAAAACAGCCTGAAATCAACTCCATTGAAACAAAGAGTGGGAGAATTTTCAGGTGGGATGGATCATAGACCATAAATGTTTGTTACTTGGCCTTACATAAAGGAAAAGTAAACTTTCTCAAATCTTCATGACAGGAGGTATTTTTTTCAAGTTGAAGCAAGACACACAATTGGAGCAAGATACCAAGAGTGGTTCTAGAGGAAGAGAATTTTAAGGATGAATTTTCTGAATTGGTTCTGGGGTTTCTGGAACCATTTGGAATTGGCTGTCTAATCTGATTAGATTTAAAGAAGCTAATGATTCTATTTCCAGTAGGAAACAGAGACTGATAGTCCTTGATGTGAACTGTTTATACAGTACACAAAATATTGGCATTGAATACTCCTAATAAACCACCTATAAGAAGCAATGAGCTAAGTGACTCTGTATATGATACCTTTGCACATCGTCAGAAAACTAAGGAATATAAATGAAGTTGGTTGGCTTGCCGGACAAAGTGGTAAAAGAAAAAGATGAGGTCAGAGATTTAAATTCCCCACTCAAGAGCCCCATAAAAGACCTAAGAGCTTCTAGGTAATGTCCTGAAGGAGAGCCTTATCTCCTGTAGCTCCAGAGCTGAAATTGCTAAAAATCAGAGCCACATTCTGCAATTGGCTACATTAAAATGCAAATTGAATTCCCAGTCTTGCAGTGTTCCTGCTGTTAGTGAGGGCATCAGTTGGGAGAGAATGGGATCTTGTAAGTTGGGATGGGACCACATGAAAGGTGCTGATAAAACTGGGGAATATCAAGCCCTTAAATTCCAATGAGTCTCCTCTGCCAGTGGAATAGGACTTCTCATCCTCAGAGAAATTGGCCTCCCCACCCGCAGTAGCATCCGCTTCTCTAGCACAGTGGTACCTCCAGCACAGTGGTGTTGGCCTTCCCACCTCCATCTGAGGGGATTGATCCTGCAGAGGCTGAGGAATTAGTAATAGCCTCCTTGGAGGCAGTTGCCATGCAATACAATGCAGAATCTCCACAGCACCTACCCCCATTATCCCTCTTTACTTCTAGACTTGTAACTAGCCTCAACTTCAAGCAGACCCTCAATGGTGAGATGCAAAGTGTGACTCATGAGGAAATACACTACACTCCGAAAGAACTACTTGAGTTTTCCAATTTATGCAAATAACTCTGCAGAATATGTGTGGGAATGAACACTGAGTGTATGGGATAATGGTGAGAAAAATATAAAGTTAGATCAGGTCAAATTGACTGATATAGATCCTAACCAGATATTCTTTATTTAATGATGTAGCTCAGGGAGTTATAAAGGCTCTAACAGTTTGGTTGTTTGATTGGCTGATATATGGACCAAAAGAAGGCCTACCATGTGAAAACTGGAAATGTTTAACCTAAGTTGGTTTACTGGAGAGAAAGGGATTCAACGGCTTATGGATATAGGAATGTCAGAGTGGATTTATCATTTAAGATTTACTCAGGTTCACTGGGAGGATCCAGAAGACATAATTTTCACCAATATTTTGAGAAACCAGTTTGTAAGAGGAGCCCAGCATGCTTCAAGTGCTCTATAATCACTCTTCTCTGCAGGCTGAACCTTAGAGTGGGAATCAGCCACTCAACTGGAAGACCTAAATGCAATGGGAGTAGTTGGATCTCGGGGTAGCAGAGGTCAAGCGATGGCACTCAACCACCATAGACAAAGTGGGCATGGTTACCATACTGAACAGAAGAGTCAAATCTACAATCAAAATAATCTGACCTCTGACGTTGGCTAGTTAAGCCTGGTGTTCCCAGAAATGAAATAGATAGAAAGCCTACTAAATTCTTACTTGATTTGTATAAGCAGAAAAGTTCTAGGTCAAGTGAACAAGAGTCTAACTCACATCATAAGAACAGAGAGTCACAACCCCTCAATCAATTCCCAGACTTGAGCCAGTTCATAGACCAAGAACCCCTTGAATGAAGGGAAAGGCCAGCTGCCTTTAAGGAAGGACCCTGATACACTACTGGAAAAAAAAAATTTCAGTGTTAAACTTTCTCCCAGACCTCCCCAAACAGACTTAAGTCCTTTTGAAAGGTAAGCACTGATTCAGGAAAAGGAAATAATCAGAACTTTAAGGGACTACTGGATGCTGGCTCTGAACTGACAGACCAGTTCCAGGAGACCTAAAATGTTACTGTGGCCCTCCAGTCAGAGTAGCTGCTTATGGAGGTCAGGTGATCAATGGAGTTTTAGCTCAGATCCACTTCTTGGTGGGTCTAATGGATCCTTAAAATCATATTGTGGTCATCTCCCCAGTTCCAGAATGCATAATTTGAATAGCATAGTGAGCAACTGGCAGAATCCCTACATTGGTTCCCTGACCTGTGGAGTGAGGGCTGTTATGATGGCAAAGGCGAAGTAGAGGCCATTAGAACTATCTCTACCTAGAAAAATAGTAAATCCAAAGCAGTACCATAAACCTGGAGGAACTGCAGAGATCAGTGTCACCATCGAGGACTTGAAAGATGCAAGGGTGTAATTCTCAGCACATCCCCATTGAACTCTCTAACTTGGCCAAACTCAAACAGATCTTGAAGAATGACCAGATGATGACTCATTGCAGAATCGTACCAGATGTGGTTTCATTGCTTGAGCAAATTTACACATCCCCTGGTAACTGGCATGTATCTATTGAGCTGACAAATTATTTTTCTTCATCCTTGTCCATAAAGTCTACAAGAAGGTTTGCTTTCAGCTGGCAAGGCCAGCAGTACCCCTTCACTGTCCTACATAGGGACATATTGATTCTCCAGCCCTGAGTCATAATTTAATTTGCTGGGACCTTGATTACACTTCCCTTCCACAAGGTATACTAGTTTATTACATTGATGATTTTATGCTGATTGGACCTAGTGAGTAAGAAGTAGCAACTACTCTAGATATATTGGTAAGATATTTGTGTGAAAGAGAATGGGAAATAAATCTGAATAAAATTCAGAGGTCTTCTATCTCAGTAAAATTTCTAGGGGTCCAGTGATGCAGGATATGCTGAGATATCCTGTCTAAGGTGAAGGTTACATTGTTGCATCTGGTCCCTTCTACAACCAAGAAAGAGCATGAACCAATTCCTGTGACAAACTTCTATCTATCTGTCTATCTATCTATCTATCTATCCATACATCCATCCTACTGGTTGTTTCCCTGGAGAACCCTGACTAATACACGTCTCCTAGAGACTGGGAGATAGGGCACTATCTTCGTTGATGATTACATTTCACAGGGATAGGTTCTAGGTCCTTAAGGAAGACATTCTTGGGTTTTAAAACAGACAAGAAACTTTTAAATAATTTACACCCCAAAAGGGCCAAGAAAGAAATTATAATTACAAATTTTCCAAAGTAAAGCCTCTGAGAAAAGGGATATCAGGGACATAGAATCAGGAGGGAGCCTGTCTAAAATTTGGACAAGGTGAGGAAACTTTGATGTTGTCTTGGTCACTAGATATAGCAATGAGATCCAACATCATAGTTTATAGTTTATATTTTCTCTATAGATCTTTATTGAAGCACATCATATGCATCAATAAAAATGTGCTAACTTTTCTGCATGTTTGACTTCCCTTATTTTTCTTGAGTAAACTTCAAGATATTATAAATAATTTACTTTTCTTTATTTTTAGTTTATTTGTACTTAACACCTGTCAGTTTAAAAATTGAAAGTAGTGGGCTTCCCTGGTGGCGCAGTGGTTGAGAGTCCGCCTGCCAATGCAGAGGACGCGGGATTGTGCCCCAGTCCGGGAGGATCCCACATGCCGCGGAGTGGCTGGGACCGTGAGCCATGGCCGCTGGGCCTGCGCGTCCGGAGCCTGTGCTCCGCAATGGGAGAGGCCACAACAGTGAGAGGCCCGCGTACCACAAAAAAAAAAAAAAAAAATTGAAAGTAGTATACTCCAATTTATTATGTAGATCAGATTTTATTAGTTTTTCTTCTTATTTATATATCTTTTTCCTGCTGCATTTTATGATTTCACTATGCTTTACAGCATTAATGTAGAGAAAATCAGAAATTTACTCATGCCTTTAGCAGCTGAGCTTACGTAGATAAATATTCATGACATATGCAATATGTTTGTTGCATTAAATTGAATGTGCCATTCTAAAAACTGTAATGAAATTGTGAGCTTCTAAGAGAATAGTATAATCAAATGCATTGTACTCTGTGACTCACTTGAGTTATTCAACAATTTCTTTTGAAACTTTGTGGTTGTAAATGTTCTCTAGTCTAAAATTATATTTGATTTTATTCAAAATCCCTAAACTAATTTATACATCTTTATGTAAAGAAAGGAAAAATATGTCCAGTATTGTTAGCCTGTATTATTGCTTTCATATCCTACTCTAGAATTAGAATATTTGTGTTATGTGTATCACATTTCACTGATATAAATTATGTTTTTAAATTGATATATTGGCTTCCTTCTGTATCCAGGTGTGAAAAATTGTCTAGGATAACCCCAACCCTACGAGACTTAACATATTAAAGGGCCTGAGTTGATTAAGGTTAATTTTTAAATAGCTAAGATTAATTACTAAGAATTTCTTGTTGAAAATAACCTTGGGAATTCTGACAAGCCAGGTAAGAAAGTCAACTTCAAGATTCTGATTTTACTTTGTTTATAAACTACAGATACAGTGAAAAATATTAGCTTTGGCTCATGGTTTAACAATGATATTTATAGTTCAACTTTGATATTTGACTTTTCTAAAGTCTGGAAACATTCATCTTGTGTTAATATATATTACGTTTCTAGTCATTAGGTTTGAGCTTTCTGCCTTAATCATGACCCTTTGCTTTCGTAATTTCTTTAATTTTGTTAGATCCCAAACACTTTATTGAGCTCCCTATTCTGACTAGTCTTACACACATGGCAAAAATGATACTTAGCATTGATGCCAAAAACTTGGCCTCTGTGCACCAGTGCTGAATCGAATCTCAGAGACAGAGTTTTGGGTGAAGTAGAAAAGAATAGTTTTATTGCTTTGCCAGGCAAAAGGGGACACAGGACTCATGCATCTCAAAACTCTGTTTCCCAACTGGGGAGGATTTGGTGAGGAGTTTTATAGCAATGGTTCAAGGGCGGGGTTACTGTTAAGGATTAGGGTGTGTGCAGGGACTGCACTCCTTTAATCTGGCCTCAGGTGGTCTCTGGTTCCTTTAATCTGGAATAAAGAATGCTAACACCTTCCATTTATTGGGGGTTTTACTTCTGTAAAGAGTTCAAAGATATTGTTATATGTATCCCTTGAGGCACACCAGGACCCTGCCCCAAGGCTGTACTGTTGTTTGTTGACTGCTCCTCCCTTGTCTCTGCATTCCCTCCCTTCTATGATTAGCATCTGTTTGAAAGTCTTCCATGCCCCGGAGCCCCACTGGGTGCTGCTCAATTTCACTATGAATCCATCTATATTGGTACATATGTATCCATGTAACAAGTACTGCCAACTTTAGGTAGGGTGGACTGGGCCAACAAATGTCAGGAGAAGGTGGATAAGAATAAGAAACTGATGAAATTGACTTGCATAAGAAGTCACTTGTTTTTTAAAATTAAATATTACTATATTCTAAGCATAATATACTTTACAATTACTTTAAGTTTGGTATCTAAAAATAGTTACTTTCAATTATCAAAACTAGGGCTTCCCTGGTGGCGCAGTTGTTGAGGGTCCGCCTGCCGATTCAGGGGACACGGGTTCGTGCCCCGGTCTGGGAAGATCCCACATGCCGCGGAGCGGCTGGGCCCGTGAGCCATGGCCGCTGAGCCTGCGCGTCCGGAGCCTGTGCTGCGTAATGGGAGAGGCCACAGCAGTGAGAGGCCTGCGTACCGCAAAAAAATAAATAAATAAATAAAAATTATCAAAAACTTATTAATATGTATGCCATGCTATGCTAAGCAATTTACAGACATGGTTTATCTCTCATAAGTAACATTTAAAAAATATATGAATTCATTTATGTATGAATTCAAATATAATTCATAGACATAATTATGTTTATACTTTGCTTTTCTGTTTGCTGGTTTGGCAAGTTACTTAAATTGCCTAAATTACTCATTAGAAAGATAAGGATAATGACACATATCTTGTAGGCTTGCTGTAAATATTAGAAATAATGTAAATATATTGACTACCCCGTGCCTGACGCATGAGTAGGACTTAGAAATTAGTCACTGTGAACAGGATTTCTGAGATAGTGAAGTGAGAGGCTAGACAAATCTACTCCCCCCAAAAAACAACAATAAAAGAGGACAAAATATTTTATGACTCTGGAAATCAACTAAAGGTATACATCTAATTGGAAAGTGATTCTCTGTGGAAAACTATGGAACTTTGAATAAGAGCCATGGGGGTCTGTGGTGTTCTGCCTGGAGCTGCTCCCACTCCCCACGCCCACTGTGTTCAGCACAGCTGTTCTGTCAGGGTGGAATGAAACAGGCAGCTTCACTGCCTGAGGGACTGACTTTATTTGGGGCCAAACTCATAAAATCTCATGCCCAGAAGCATCAGTAACAGTAGAGACCTTGGTGGCAAATGAATGGGCCAACTAGCAATTCAGCTGGCCTAAAGTTGCCGTCTTGGTGGGGACAAAAAATTGACTGGAAGCCCAGCGAGAAATTTGATTTATTAGGGATATATGAGAAATAAGGCGGCCATAACGGGCATGGATGAGCTCTCCATATAACTGTTTAGGATGACTTAAAAACTGCCAGATCTTTGAATACACCTCCTAACACACCTCCAGTTCCATTGGCAAAAGTTGGTTGTTTTACTGCGCACAGTAGTTAGCACAACTGTTGACAATTGTAGCCTGATAACAACTAAAAAATGCTGACCTCTATGAAGTTAGGCATAATTTACAAAAAAAAAGTATGTAACAAATTACAAAAGAAAGGATATTGAGACTTAGAAAGGTTAAGGTGGTTGTCATCCACAGACTTCACTATGTAGAGCCATAAATCCAAGTAGAAAAGACAGAGCATCATGTGCAGTGATACATGATAGATATCATATGATTTTGTGTGTGTTTTGTTTGTTGGTTTGTTGTTTAGTCTATCTTACAACGGACTTATTTCTAATAAAAAATAATAAAATAAAACTTATTGGTATGAGTCAGACATGGGCCCAGAGTGGCAAGAGCTTGTGTCTTAAGTGGAGAAGAAACAAAAGATGGTAAAAAATGTTTCGAGAGAGAGATAGGAAAGAAAATGAAACACCTGGGCCAACTGAAAATGTACTTTATCTCTTTCCAATGAATTAACTTGGAAATATTTATTTATAGTTTATTTATTTATTGGCCACACCATGCGGCTTGCAGGATCTTAGTTCCCCAACCAGGGATCGAACCCAGGCCCCCGGCAGTGGAAGTGTGAAGCCCTAACCACTGGACCACCAGGGAATTCCCATGGAAATATTTAAAGTATAGACGTCTAGATGAACACAGTCTTCTCTTGATTTTTAAGTAAAATTTTATTGGAATACCTCCACACCCATTCATTTTCACATTGTCTACTGCTGCTTTTGCACTGAAATGGCAGTGTTGATTAATTCCTAGAGAGACCATGAGACCCATGAAGCCTGAAATATTTACTCTGTGGACCTTCATAGAAAAAGCTTGACAACCCCTAATTCAGATTTAAGAAGACAAAATTTATGTTGTATTTAGAATTATAGAAAAAAACATATGATTGTTTTATAGTGCATGAGAAAGTATCTACATATCTCCCTTAATTATAGATGGACAAATAACATTCGTTGAGGTTCATTGACAAACCCAATGTTCAAAATTAATAGTAAGAAAATTCAATATCTGAAAGATTCTATGAAATACAGGATAAAACTAACTTTTCTAAACACACATTCTCAAAAAGGAAATAGAGCACCAAAGAATCACTAAGAGAAATAAGAAAGTAAGAAAACCTTGACTTATGGTTATATACATCATTTTAAGTATTACCTCTTTTGGAATATAAATAACTTGTAATTAATTTCCAAAACTAGTTCTGAAACTTCCCTAAATCATGTGGGTTATAGGTTTCCAAACACTTGAAATTAAAAAATATTTAAAGAGAGTTTAATATGAATATTCAGGTTTTTCTTTTACTTTCTCAGTGTCTCTAAATCTTTTCAGAAAATTAGTAACCACAGGTTCACACTTAGTTCTTTCATTTATTTTTTTCGTGGTTAAAGAGTAGACAGATTGAATTAAAAGAGGACATTCTGTAACAATATACAAATTTTGAGAATAAATCCTATCTATATCAATGCAAAATAAATTAGCATCTTGGGGAAGAGGAAATTGATAAAAAATCCATTATATCACAAAATAAGATCAAGATTGAAAATGCAATATTGAGTATAAATTGATGATTAATTTAAGAATAAATTGTGAACTTTATATTTTTGGGGAATTATATTGTGGTTTCCCTTTAGGGTTGCCAGATAAAATATAGGCTATCTAGTTAAATATGAATTTCCGATAAACAACTAATATCTTCTTTTAGTACAAATATGTCCCCAAAACATTCACAGGGCATACTTATACTAAAATTTAAAAAATAAAATGTTGCTAATCTGAAATTCAAATTTCACTGGTCATTCTGTATATTTATTTCCTGTAATCTGGCAAATCTCTATTCCCTGCCCAATTCTGCTGGTACATTTACAGTTAAACAGCTCAGTTTCTGAGTAGTTCCTCTGAAGAGTAGCAGGTATTCTACTGTGAACCCTCAGGGACAGCTCTACCAAATATAAATAAGTCTGATCCTGTTTGCCTCCCCTTTTCTAAAGCTCTATGCTAATTTGATTTACCCTTCCTCTCTGCTATATCTACCTGAGCAGTGATAGACTGGTTCTTTCCAAGCAAAGAGGAAAAGTCTACCTTCAAACTTCACATCTTCACTTAACTCTTTTCCTAAAAATGTATGTGATCTGAATTAATTGTCTTAAAATTTTAATGCTATAACTTTTTTTCTGTTCTAAATGTCAGTGTGGCTTTTTTTTTTTTCAACTTATCTCATTGAGTTGGATTATGGCCACATATGAATGTGAAAAGGGTGAGAGAGAGAACTAATATAGAGTTTCAATTCAGAATATTTTAAGTATTTTCATATATTAAATGTTATTATGTGCCAGAAACTAGGTGATCTATTTTACATGCATAATCGTGGTTCAGCTTGGTGAAGTAGATATTATTTCCATCTTAGAGATGAGGATCTGAAGCATTAGATACATTGCCCAAGGGCACATTTGTAATAATAGTTTTGATATTTGAAGTTAAGTCATCTAACTGTATGGTTTATGTTTTATTTTTTCACACCATGCTGCATACATTGTAATCTTGACTTATTTAAGGATAAAGGCATCTGGAAAATGAGAGCATTAATTATAATAAATAAGGTATTTCAATGTTGAAAATTATAATTTATACTTAAACAATCTGCTCTGATT
Source organism: Delphinapterus leucas (assembly GCF_059928025.1). Lineage (NCBI taxonomy): Eukaryota > Metazoa > Chordata > Mammalia > Artiodactyla > Monodontidae > Delphinapterus > Delphinapterus leucas. The sequence continues at coordinate 12,836,943 of NC_143129.1, read as the reverse complement.
TTATTTTCAGAACAAAAGTTTAAATCACTAACTAAATTCCTTAGTTAGTGTAATATCAGAAACTGTGCGGTCAGAGACTACATGAGTTTCTATAATTGAAAAGACATATCACATTAGAAGAGAGCATAATAATCAGGCAGTGGCAGCAAAGATACAGAAATCCTGTGAGAACTTGTTGCAGTCTTGAGGGAATCTCCTTATTAGTGATTTCTTTTAAAATGCACACTAGTAGAGTGTTTGACACTCAAAAAGAATAAAAATTAAATATTTTGGTGTTACCAGCTCTCTTCTGTGAATTAAAGAGTGGCACCACATCATACCAATTGGTTGTTAAAATTTGGATGTAAAGGATTTTTGAACATAAAATAAGAAGGAATCTATTATAAAATCAAAGATCTAGAAGTATGGTTGGACATCATCAAATTAAAACCCTCTCCAATTTTACAAACTCTCTTTAGTGGTATATCTGTTGGGGTTTAATATTCATCTTTGTTAATTTAAATAATTTAGTAAAGATGAATATTAAGAACCCCAACAGATGAGCATTACAACATTTCTGTCGAGTGGTTGCCCCACCCTTGCTCAAAGTTATCCAGTGGTAGTCATTTAACTATTTTGTAAAAGCAGACCAAATTCTTTCATAAACATTATTAATTTGTCCTACTTAGTACTTTTAGAATTACCTTCGTGAACATTAGATTTAGATATAAATCATCCTAAGTATGATTTAGGATAAACTAACACAATTTCTTCCATTTAAAGAAAATTGAGAATCAGAGTTTAGATCTCTAAATTTGTGTAACTCATGTATAAAAGACATGGAAATAAAAACAAAGTCCCCTTAAATTTAATGATCTGTCAAATATAACAAATGCCTACACAGAATGATCTTGACAGTATAAAAAATATAATAATCTAATAATAATAATATATAATAGAAATAGAAATTTATTAACATTCTAGATACACCCCCTGGATCTAACAAAGTAATATTTCCATTATCTTTCCTTATATAACATATTGCTACCCCCATTTTGACATTTAACTATGTATTGTAATATTTTTACACCTTGAATTATTTCAAATAGTATTTTTTAATTTCCAAGTATCTTGTCACTTAAACCAAGTATAAATTTCCTTGGAATAAAGTCATGTATTTTTTATTGCTCATAATTCACAAAAGTATGCAAGACAATCTGTGAAATTAAAAGATGACTGACCTAGGAAAATCTTAGATGGAATGACAGGCACAGTAGTGGTACGAAAGATATTGTGGAGAAATAAAGTTTCCTGGATTTTTCAAAGTTCCTGTTGAAAGCTCTAACTTTCTGGGACATGGAAACATATGTGCTATAAAGCTGGAGACTGTCTGATTTCACTCCCCCTTAAATATCTTGACATACCACGAGAATTAGATCAGTAGCCATTATCTGGTTAATTGATCTGATCCAAAAGGATCAAATAAGACTTTATCTCTTCCTGAAAGGGCCAAATGCTTACAGCCTGGCTGGACAAGGTTCCTAGGTGCTAGGAAGACTGGAAAACTATCTAAGTATTTATCCTTCTAAAGGAGGGAAGCCCAGAATTTAGAGACATCACTCGATTGTAAAACCTAGAGAAACCTGGGGTTATCTAGCCCCTGGGGACACTTTGTTCATATAGCAAAGGGCTGGAGATAGGATTCAGGCCCATCAGTTTCCAGGGAGATTCTCTTAGGAAGGGAAGGAAACACCTCCTCTGTAGGACCGCTGACTTGTCTCTAATCATGTCACCCTGTGGATAAAGACTAGGGCAAAGGGGAGTCGACCGATGTACTGTTTACCATGAAGTGTTTCACGTAAAATTCATCTTTGGTCTAGAACACCACATGAGTACATTCAGGATAAAATTGATGCAGGTGAACATTAGAACCCCAACAGATACATCAGAAAAAACTGCAAGAAGAGCATTATGCATAGAACTTAAAATATGCGAACTCACTATTTCAAAAATGAACAAAACTACAAATATAAGCATTTTATATGGGTAAATATCTGGAATTTAATTTATCATTGTTCAAAATTTACATATTTCTGTACATTTTTATATCTGTTGATTTCATTTTACAATTTCATTATGCCACATTATTAGGGAGACAAGGAAGGGTGTAGAAACATAAGCTGATACAATAATTAAAAGAATGAAATTAGAACAGTCCCTAACACCATACACAAAAATAAACTCAAAATGGATTAAAGACCTAAATGTAAGGCTAGACACCATCAAACTCTTAGAGGAAAACACAGGCAGAACACTCTATGACATACATCACAGCAAGATCCTTTTTGACCCACCTCCTAGAGAAATGGAAGTAAAAACCAAAATAAACAAATGGGACCTACTGAAACTTAGAAGCTTTTACACAGCAAAGGAAACCATAAAGAAGATGAAAAGACAGCCCTCCGAATGGGAGAAAATATTTGCAAATGAAGCAACTGACAAAGGATTAATCTCCAAAATTTACAAGCAGCTCATGCAGCTCAACATTAAAAAAACAAACAACCCAATCCAAAAATGGTCAGAAGACCTAAATAGACATTTCTCCCAAGAAGATATACAGATTGCCAACACACACATGAAAGAATGCTCAACATCATTAATCATTAGGGAAATGCACATCAAAACTACAATGAGATATCATCTCTCACCAGTCAGAATGGCCATCATCAAAAAATCTACAAACGATAAATGCTGGAGAGAATGTGGAGAAAAGGGAGCCCTCTTGCACTGTTGGTGGGAATGTAAATTGATACAGCCGCTACTGAGAACAGCATGGATGTTCCTTAAAAAACCAAAAATAGAACTACCATATGACCCAGCAATCCCACTACTGGGCATATACCCTGAGAAAACCATAATTCCAAAAGAGTCATGTACCAAAATGTTCATTGTAGCTCTATTTACAATAGCCAGGGCATGGAAGCAACCGAAGTGTCCATCAACAGATGAATGGATAAAGAAGATGTGGCACATATATACAATGGAATATTACTCAGCCATAAAAAGAATGAAACTGAGTTATTTGTAGTGAGGTGGATGGGCCTAGAGTCTGTCATACAGAATGAAGTAAGTCAGAAAGAGAAAAACAAATCCCGTATGCTAACACGGTAATATATGGAATCTAAAAAAAAAAAAAAAAAAACTGGTCATGAAGAACCTAGGGGCAAGATGGGAATAAAGATGCAGACCTACTAGAGAATGGACTTGAGGAGAGGGAAGGGTAAGCTGGGACAAAGTGGAGAGTGGCATGGACATATATACAATACCAAACATAAAATAGATGTGGCATGGACATATATACAGTACCAAACGTAAAATAGATAGCTAGTGGGAGGCAGCTGCATAGCACAGGGAGATCAGCTCGGTGCTTTGTGACCACCTAGAGGGGTGGGATAGGGAGGGTGGGAGGGAGGGAGATGCAACAGGGAAGCGATATGGGAACATATGTATATGTATAACTGATTCACTTTGTTATAAAGCAGAAACTAACACACCATTGTAAAGCAATTATACTCCAATATAGATGTTAAAAAAAAAGTATGCTGCTTAAATATTTTGAGATTTTATAAATTTTGTCTTCAGTCTGAGATTATATTCTTTGATTGAGAAAATTAAATAATTATGACCTATTACTTATGTAAGCAAAGGAAAATAAATGAGAGGACTGTGCTTTCAAATATGGATAATTTTTTAAGAGGAGTTTCTTAAATAGAATTAGAGAAAATTCTTTAGATCATTTATATTATTGTGTTGAAACAAGAGATGTAGGGTGAAGGGATAGGTACAATTTAAATTATTGACATTGGTGTCATTTGATTTCTGTTAGAGTGAGCTATCTGTCTTCAGTGTAGAGTTAGAGTTTGACACAAAATAATTCACTTCACCGTGTGTAACAATACTCCTTATTTAAAGCAATACATCCCAATATTTAAAATTTAGGAATTTTACAACTATATCGTATACCAAACTTTATTAACTAGTTCTGAAAATTGGTGTTTACATCATAAAGCTCATAGTTGCTGTCAGATGTTTTCTTTTTTTTCGTGACTAATCTTGTAAAATTATTTTATAGGACTCACATATGTAAATTATTAATAGATCATATATATGTGGTTGCTTTTATTTAGAAATTCAAAATAGTTTAATCTGATAAGCTTATTACTAAAGTGAAAGTAAAGTATATTTTGAGCTACTTTATCACTTTCAGGAAGTGAACATTGTATTTGGTAAATCAGCACAAGAATTTATTGGGCAAAGGCTGCAAACTGCCCATTACAGGACCAATAAGTTCTGAGGGTCTAATGTATGACATGATGACTATACAGTTGACCCTTAAACAACGTAGGTTTGAACTGTGCAGTTCCGCTTATACAAGGGTATTTTTCAATAGTAAACACTACAGCACTACATGGTCCATGGTTGATTGAATCCGAGGATGTGGAAGAATCTTGGATATGGAGGGCTGCCCATAAGTTATACTCAGGTGAACCCCTTCATTGTTCAAAGGTCAATTGTAGTTAACAATACCATGTTGTATACTTGAAAGTTACTAAGAGAGTAAGTCTTAAAAGTCCTCACCATGCAGAGAAAAAAAAAAAAGTTAACCTTGTAAGGTGATCAATGTGTTAACTAATCTTACTGTGGCAGTCATTTTGCAATATATACATATGGCAAATCACCACGTGGTACACCTTAAACTTATGCAGTGTTATTTATGACACTTGTATATCAATAAAGGTAGGAAAAAAGAAAGAATTGGACATACGGAGAAATGTCTGCAGAGAAATTTCGCTCATAAATTCTTTTCAGAATTTTCACCTTCTAAAAGGCTGTGGGCGATAAAATTGAAGGATGCTCTGATTCCACTCATCATTTGATAACAGCAGACTATGTGGGAAAGAAATTGTCCTTGTAGCAAGATAGAAAAAGTCATTTGATTACAAGTGGAAAACAAGGAGGAAGAGCCAAAAGAGGGGTTAAGACCCCATTGCACTGTAACCAAAGAACAATTGGTTCTCTGCTTTTATATATCAGACATGTGAGCTTGATCAATATTAAAAAATATATTTTGTAAGATACACACTGCAAATTCATCAATATATAAAATATATGAAGAAATTGTACACATTGATGAAAACATAAATAAACCAATCGAATAACTGGCAAATCTCACGAACAATTTACCAAAGCATGGCTAATATCCTCATGAAGATATATAGTCAAGGAAATGCACACTAAGGCTTCAGTAAAATAATATCTCTCAACCACTAACTTGGCAAACATTAAGATAACTGATCATATCAAAAATTAAAAGATATATTTTGACGTGTGGTCATTTCCCAAGTTCTTAAAGCAGAGGGAATGTGTTAAATGACAAAAATAACATGATTTAGTAATGAGTTTGAAGTCCTTATTAAAGGAGAAACTACCCATGGATTGAGGAGTACCGTGCCTCACGAGCAGTGGAGCTTTCTTCCCGAGGGATTTTGAGTGAGAGCGAGTTTCATGGAACATTACAAGAGGCAGCATGCGAATGGCATGATCGGCTAGGAGGTCGGGCTTTCCTGATAAGGCAAGCAGGTGCCATTTTCTAGGGTAAGGTTAAGCTAGCTAATGCTGAGTTGGAAGATTGTGACTGGTATTAGGTTTCCTTGACAATGATGTCAAGCTGTAAGCACAGGCTGACTTAGGTTTAGATTTGTGACGTGGGCTGGGCCTCCAGGGTGGTTTTCACTCTGTAGATCTCAATAGCTGTGTTAACTTTATCAAGTGTGTTCTTGTTAAAGTTAGGTGTGAGCGGAGGATTCTGGGGCAGGTTTTTGGGGTGCAATTATAATCATTTTAAAGTCCTACTAATTCTTTCTTTTAATTAATTAATTTTATTTTTGGCTGGGTTGGGTCTTCGTTGCTGTGCACGGGCTTTTTCTAGTTGCGGCGAGCAGGGGCTACTCTTTGTTGTGGTGCGCGGGCTTCTCATTGTGGTGGCTTCTCTTGTCGCCGAGCACGGGCTCTAGGTGCACGGGCTTCAGTAGCTGTGGTTCGCAGCCTCTAGAGTGCAGGCTCAGTAGTTGTGGCGCACGGGCTTAGTTGCTCCGTGGCATGAGGGATCTTCCCGGAGCAGGGATTGAACCCATGTCACCTACATTGGCAGGCGGATTCTTAACCACTGCATCACTAGGGAAGTCTAAAAAGTCCTACTAATTCTTAATTTTAATATTTTAGGAGAGAAAAAGTTTTAAAGGATTTATCAAAATTTTAATATGGTATAACTTTCAATATTGCTTCATATTCAAGTATAATCTCAGTGACCTTGTTCTAACTATATAGGCATGATTTAGCCTCATCAAAATCATGTTACTAAGACTTGCAATGCCTTTGATGTGAAAGACTAGGTTATACTGTAATACTCATAAGAAATATAAAATGCCAGATAAAATATAACAAAAATGTTTGTTAAAAAGTATGCCTGGAGTCACAAAAGAAAAGGAAATTCCCATATTTCAGCAGAAGAAAACCATAGTAGCTTTGACTCACGAACTGTTTCTGCAGCTATGCTGGGGAGTTATTGGATCCAAGAGTTAGTGCTCAGGCTTCACAGCCCACACAGGGACCAGGGCAGAGGTTTTGGGACTCAATCTAGAGCTGTATACAATGCTAAAATCTCATTCTAGGGTGCGGGAAAAATAAAAGTCCTACAGTTCCTTATAACCATAGTTGGCTTCTGAAGGAAATATTTAAGGATAGTCTTCATAAAAAAAATGCATGAGTGGAATGCAATTAGTAATGATGAGAAGAAAGAAGGGCAATTATGTTGACATCAATCAATAATGATAATGATTACTTAACAGCTGTGATTAAACAGAAGAGGTAAATAGGTAACAATAAAACATTGGAGGGAGTGACCAGAGGAACAGGCTTTTAAGAGCCATGCATTATTCAAGAGGTGCTTTAATGGAGCTTAAATCTGTCCAGCTTTGTCTTGCATCATACTCTGCTGATATCCCAAACCAGCTGTTCTTTCCTTCAAGTTCTTCTAAAATGCTTTATTCTCTTCCATCCCATGGCCTTTGCACATAACATTTACAATGCCTAAAATATAGTACCCCATTTTCTTGTTAAAATACTGTCTTCATCTTTCAAATCTATTATTTTTGAGAGAAACTTTCACTGATGCCATCAGCCAGATTTGATGCAGTATTGGGTAATTCTTAAGAACTCATGCTGTAGCCCCAGATGTCTGGGATTTGCTCCCAGCTCAGCCACTTACTAGCTGTATGGCCCTGGGTAAATACATTAACATTTTTGTGTTTCAGTTTTCCTCCTAATAGGGTTGTTGTGAGGATAAAAAGATTTAATGCATAGAAAATGTTTTGAGTAGTGTTGGGAACATAGTGAAAACGAAATCGTAGTTATTAATTATTATGACATATCAAATATCTTTATACTGACAGCTCAATTTTCTCCTTGTAACACCTAGAAAAGTTGTAATTCTTTTGTTGAATAATTTGATCTCTATCTACTTTGTCCACCAGCCTTTAACTTCCATGAAGGCAGGAACCACGGATGTTCTTGGTCACCATTTTATCACTACACACAGCATTGAACAAGTCCCTGTAAAATGACTAAGTTGATTAACAAATAAATGAATTATTTGTCTGTGTCATAATATTTTCTATCATAATTTAGACATTTGGAAACTGAGTGACTGGGAATAAAAATTAGTCTACTCTAAAGCCATAGAGTGCAAACCTGGGGTACTTCTGTCTATACCGCAGCTACAGATCAAAAAGCCCAGCACATGCAAGGGCACACAGAGATTTCTGGACCCACCCAGCTACCAGATTGGACACAGTGAATGGGTGTAATGCCCTAGGTTCCCAATGTCTTCCTGGAGAGGCCAGATGATGAAGTTAAGGACCATAAGAGTGGGACTTTTCCAATTGGATATTATATACATGTATATATTTTTAATCTCTGAGTAAAAACTTGTGACAAACTTAGTAGCGTCAAGCAAGACATTTTTTTTTTCTTCAGTTTTAATCATCAGGGCCTGGGCACAGTTAAGGTGAGTCCTCTGTTCACATTCTCACAAGGTTGCAAGCAAGCTGTCATCTGGTTGGCATTGTCATCTGGAGGCTTGCCTGAGGAAGCATGTGCTTCCAAACTCATTCAGGATATTGGCAGAATCCATTCCCTTGCAGTTGTATGATCGAGGCTCCTCACTTCTTAATGGGTGTTGACTGGAGGAAGGGGCTGTCCTTATTTCCCTGCCATGTGGCCCTTTTCATAAGCAGTTCAGTTCCCAGAATGGTGATTTGCTTCTTAAGGCCACCAAAGTAATAACTTTCTACATTCTGCTAAGACAGAGTCTTATATAGTGAAACATAATCACAGAAGTGACATCACATCTTCTTTGCTATAAATAGTAATTCAGTCAAGGAAGTGGCAGCCCAATATCTCTAGTCAGACGCAAATAACAGGTCCCCCTTGCATTCCAACGGCTTTATATAAGGAGGTGCTGCACTGGGGCCGCCTTAAGCTGTGTTCACTACAAAGTGAGAAGAACCATCAGATAAAACCTTCCCCTTTCCTGCGGGTCCTTCCTAACTCAAAGAAAGCTATTATATGCCTATGCAAAGAAGTCTTGAAATGGAGCCGTTGTACTTGTTAAGAAGCTTTGGCCAGTTCACTTAGTTTTTCATCTCCCTCTTTCTCTGCTTCCAGTTCCTTTCCTTCTTAATCCTCCTTTTTTAAGATTGAATCTTTTGACTATATTAAAACTTTGTAAAAATGAAAAAAGACAGGCTGAAGACAGGGCCTCGAGGATAGGAGAGGCCCATCCCCTACAGCGGTGGGGCTGACTTTGCCAAAAATCATGTTTAGGAACCAACAGTGAGGGTGACAGCACTGCAAATGAGACTAAATTTCCGGGCAGGATAACCTCCTATGTCTAAGTCAGAGCCTTCACGTGGGACCTGTAGGTTGCTGAAACATGGAAAGGCAGTGATCAGAGGATTTGATCCCCAAATTCCCCTGAATGCTCCAAGCTGGCAGAAATGTCCCCTCCTACCTTTGGAGAAGAAAACAGACATTGTGTGTCAGGAAAATCACAGAGCAAGCTGTTTCAACAGGTTTGCTTTTTGCCTCTGTCTCAAAAAGCACCACTTTCTATAAACCAAACCAGGGCAGCTTTAATTGAAGCCCAAGCAGAGAAGTGCAATCCCTGCTCCAGAAAAACATGTTACAGACTAAAGGAATGGTATAAACTGTCTAAAATTTACCATAAAGAACTGGGGTTATGACGTGTTCTCAAAGATCCTGCAGCTGTGGGGTGTGAGACTGTTTCTTATTTGAAAAGATACATGCACTTCTGTGTTCATAGCAGCACTATTCACAATAGTCAAGACATGGAAGCAACCTAAATGTCCATTGACAGATGAATGGATAAAGAAGATGTGGTACATATATACAATAAAATACTACTCAGCCACAAAAAAGAATGAAATAATTCCATTTGCAGCAACATGGGTGGACCTAGAGATTATCATACTAAGTGAAGTAAGCCAGACAGAAAAAGACAAATATCATATGAAATCGATTATATGTGAAATCTGAAAAAAAAATGATACAAATTAACTTATCTACAAAACAAATAGACCCACAGACCTAGAAAACAAACTTATGGTTACTATAAGGGATAACAGGGAGAGGAGTGGAGGAATAAATGAGGAATTTGAGATTAACATATACACACTACTATATATAAAATAGGTAATCAACAAGAACACATTGTGTACCACAGGGAAATATATTCAATATCTTGTAATAACCGATAATGGAAAAGAATATTAAAAAGAATATATACATATATATATATATAAAACCAAATCACATTGTCAGAAAATAACACATAATAAATCAACTATACTTCAATTAAAAAAAATAAAATAGTTGTGTGAAATGGAATTAGAGTAGTATATAAGTGAAATCAATCCAAAATTGAAAAGTTACACTAAAACACACACACACACACACACACACATCCAAGTATATGCACCTACATGCTAACCAACAAAACAAATGTTGAAAATCAGATGAATAGAAAACATGAAATAAGTAAAATAAGATTGTAAGACTGAATCAATATATATGAAATTAAATGTGCCAAAGTAATAAATTATCCAGGTTAAAAAAAATCAATAAGTCAATTTAAAAATAAAGTTATATGCTTTTTTGCAAGGGGATAAGTTTTAGGCCCTAAGTAAATAAAAAAAGAATTAGAATTTGAAATTAAAAGAACATAAATTTATAAGCAAACCAAATATTTAAAATATTGATGATGTGTTTATGTTCATGTCAAACAAATAATACGTTAACTAGTAGTATTAAAGTCATCAGGATGATAAAAATCATCCTGAGTATAAATTATAAATATGCATGCATCTAATAGCATCACATATATACAAATGTAACAATGTAGAAATGCTAAGAAGAAAAAAAACTTAAATCCAAGCCAGGAGTATTAACAAGATGTTAAAAATTGATAAAGATATAGAAGATTTAAACTAAACAAGATCTTGATATAATGAGTATAGATAGAACATGGCACCTAACAAATGTAGGATGTATATCATTTTCAAGCAAACATAGCATATCCATAAAAATTAATCAGCTACAAGGTAATAAAGCAAGTCTTATTATATTCCCAGAACCAGTATCCTAAAGAACACATTCTTGACCAGAATGCAATTAAGCTGGTATTTGATATAAAGGGATTACTAAGGAACAACCACATCTGAAGTTAGGGAGAAATAAACCTACTCTTGTAAGTAACCCTTAGATGAAAGAAGAAATAATAAAGTTTAAAATAATATGACTGAATGGTAACAAAAATACTGCAGAGTGAAACTTCTCTGTTAAAGCTGAAGGGGTACTTTGTACAAAATAAAATACATTTAATTTAAAAATAAAGATAGTGACAGAGAATGCTGCAAAAAAAAGAAAGTGTTATAGCTGACAAGCCTACAAGTACAGGAAGGAAAATAAAAATCTTATTTATTGTCTAACCGTCAGCGAGTGTGCAGAAGTCAGGAGAAATCTGGCTCCTTTCCCAGCTGAATATAAATGAAATTAAAGGAATTACAAGGTGCAGGTTACTGATCACCAATAGACTTGTGTGCAGTATCAATCACATGAGGAAATGTATAATTGCTCCTACTGGGATACAAAATTATTCCAACCAACATGTTCCTGCTCTCAAAGATAAGAATTATGAAGAAAAATGGAAGAAGTTAAGCTAGCTCTCATGAGAAATAGAATGGTAATCACTTAACTGAAGTTTTAAACCCAGCAGGAATCAACAAAATTCTTCCAAGTGAACTGCTTATACTTGTAAAATGGACTGACACACCAGATGAAATGTTAACAAAATGTTCATTCAAGATTAACCGGTTTATAATTCAAGGGAAACACATTATTTTGCCATGGTACCCTTTATTTTACTAAATCTATTTCTTAATTTTTTATCATGCCTTTTATCTAATGGATTTGAAATCATTTATTACGTTACCATATAATATAATTAGGGAATCACATAAAACAGATTGAAGTGAAAACATTGCAATGGGTGTTACAAGTCACCTGGATTGAGCTATTTATTATAATTGGGCTCTAAATTTGATTTATATGTTCATGGCACTAGAGTGTGGGCACCTTGAAGGCAGAACTAATGTAACATTCTTTTTATTACCACCTGAATGGAACTTAAAATATCCAAACTAATGAATGCAATTAAAATTAAAAATAAGTCGTGATATGTTTTATTTTAAAATTTTAAAATAATGCTTGTTCAACAAGTATTGAACATATACTTGTGTCAAACATTCAGTAGTTAACAAGGCCAGACTGCTTTCCTCAGGGAGCTTATAGCTTGGTGAGTGAGAGAGTCAAGAAAATATGTAATTTCAATACATTGTAAGGAGTTCAAAGACAGAGCAAGTTCACATGTTCCATATGCATATAAAACAGAACCTAACCAAGAGTGGGGACCTAGAAAAAAAATTCTTGGCACATTTTCTGTGATCAATAAGTAAAACTTAACCAAGTTATAAACAGCATTCTGATTAGACAGATTAATAAATGCATTTGAAAAAAGCATTTCTTTCCAGAAACTTATTTTATGAGTGTTTCTACACACAAAAAAATGACAATATATTTTTCCTACCTTATAAATCCTGTAAAAATAAATAATTTTAATTAAATAGAGCCACCTTTCTCTACTGAATTCATAATAGTAAAAAGACTTGGGACCATAGTGAAGATAGCTCTCATTCAAGATATAGATACACATTCAGTTGTAAAGCACTTAATATGTTTAAGTAGAATTATCTTGAGAGTTTATTAAATCACCTAAATTGAATACATGTTTATACTCCTGCCTTACATTAATTAATGATGTGCATTTCTTTTCTTTTTTTCGGTACGCGGGCCTCTCACTGTTGCGGCCTCTCCCGTTGCGGAGCACAGGCTGCGGACGCGCAGGCTCAGCGGCCATGGCTCACGGGCCCATCCGCTCTGCGGCATGTGGGATCTTCCCGGACCGGGGCACGAACCCGTGTCCCCTGCATCGGCAGGTGGACTCTCAACCACCGGGCCACCAGGGAAGCCCAATGATGTGCATTTCTTAAGCAATTCAACTCAGTCCTGTTTTCCTCCAGTGTTGAAACAGATAAATTCGTCTTAGTTTGAACCTGAGATGAGGCCATTGGCTTGGGTTTAAAACCGTATTTAATAGAAAATGGCTTTTCTAAAACAAAAGATCAGTCTCAGTAATGTGCGAAGCTCATTCTGTGAAAGCTGTGGAGAAACTAGGACATGGGAAGGAAGTGCAATTGTATTTTCCACCACAGGCTCACTCTAAGGTAGAGTCGCCTTGAGTAGAAGCAGAAAGAATGGTAAATAGTTCCTTCCATGCTATTTAAATCTCTCTGTCTCCCTCCTTCTCTTTCTCCTTCTCCCTTTCTCCCCCTCCCTTTCCTTAAGGGGCAACAGAATCAGGCATCCTCAAGAGATAGATCAGGAAGATTAAAGCTGTCACTTCTCAGGAATCCAATGTATTTCTTTCATATAAATGTGTTGTGAATGGCAGGAATCTAGTGAATAGAGAAGGGAACTGAAGCCAGAGAGTTAATACTTGTAAAACTAATGTCACACACTTCATTAGAACTTTGAATTTCCAGACGTTATTCATATATGCATTGTGAAGCACATTATTCATATTTGCTTCCTTAATCCCCTAAAATGGATATGATTATACCTCACCCCATGGGATGCATGTGTCAGGCAACATGGTTTCCAAACGCAGGCCAAATGATTCTCCTGATACTATGTATGGACTGCTACATTTTTGCTATATAATGTTCTTTATTTCAACCAATTCAATATTCTTTAATGACAGTAGTTAACCTGAAGGTGTTATTTATGGTGTAAGTTCAATATTAAGGCCTAACAGGTATGAGGTTACCACTAGAATGTTTCAAAAATATCTGGTATCTGTATGAAGGAGGACATTATTTTTTAGCATATTTAAAGTTATTTCAATGTATTGATGCACAAATGCATAAGAAAAGAGCCAGGGTAGATTCCTGTTTTATACTCCTGAAAATGTTTGTTTATCAATTCATTAAGAACATTACAACTGATTCTGATTGCAGTTGTATTAAGGAGTACAATCTGTAAAAAATGTATAACAGAATATTATTGCAGGCAAAACTTATAAAAGGCATGAGTCTTTAATGTTAAAGTCTATAAAACTACAAGTAATTCAGTTTAGCCCTAACATACTTCACTGTGTTGGATTTTATATTTGAATCGTTGGAGTCTAAAACGTGCCTTTTTTTTTTCCTTAGCAGAATATTTCCTTGATTGACTTAATTTGCAATAATTATGAAAGGAAATTACATACATTTTGTTGGAAGATTTGATAAGATAATATTTTAATTTGAGGAGAAGACAGTATGGCCTTTAAAAAATGGACTATTATTTGAATCAAATTAAACTTGGCATTGCTATTAGAGTAAAAAAAACATAAAAACTTGGGCACTTGGGCTTCCCTGGTGGCGCAGTGGTTGAGTGTCCGCCTGCCGATGCAGGGGACAGGGGTTCGTGCCGCGGTCCGGGAGGATCCCACATGCCGTGGAGCGGCTGGGCCCGTGAGCCATGGCTGCTGAGCCTGCGCGTCCGGAGCCTGTGCTCCGCAACGGGAGAGGCCACAACGGTGAGAGGCCCGCGTATTGCAAAACAAAAACATAAAAACTCTTGGAACATTGGAACACACAATATTGAGAAACTCTTGAAATGCTGGGGGATAAGAAATCTGCAGACCACCATTCATGCTGAGCATTTTAACAAGCTCTACAATGTACAAGAGTATTAGAGAAACACCCTGTTCAAAATGAGTGAAACTCACCATGTTAGGGACAACTGATATTCAAGGTATTTAAAATTCACAAGATTCATGATGAATTTTTCTGCTATAAGTAAATAGTTTTTTACATGCAATGATAAAAATCGCATGATTGTCAAGGCGTAGAACTTATAAAACAATTTCTGACTATAAACAATTATTAATGCAAGAGAGAAAAGAGGCAGCTTCCTGGAAGAACATAAGGTAAAATATCAATTCTCCATTTAGTAAAGAGTCTCAAAAATATTTTGAAAACTTATATTTTGATGTGATTTTACTTGGCTTCTATTATTTCCAGTCAAACCATAAATGTAGATTGTCTCTGAAACAGCAATGTTAAGGGTTAAAAAAAAGGGTCCATAAGAATGATGCTAAGGTCTGGAAATAAGAAGAGGGGAACATTAGTATGATAGCCAGGTACATCTTGACAACTGAAGAAGCATTCCTGAAAAAGTGCTGATCTTAGAAAAGCTTTACAAAAGTGATTTTTCCATACGAAATAATGGCAAAGAACTTCATTACCTAATTTTCAAGACCCAGCCACTACAGCTGATTAGTTGCAATCTGTGGGCTGTGGGGAAGGGCTGCTGGCGTTGTCCCTGCATCTGCCTCCTGTCCAGGAGAGGACTGGTCCTCTGAAAATAAAGGACCCACCCACAAACTAGCCCCAAGTTCCTTCCACATTCACGTTCTTCCTACAGGATACTAGAGACTAAAAGCAATTGCAGTGAATGGCTTGCATGTACTTTTGCAGCCAGAGTTTCCAATGAACCAGAATGATGTCTTGACAGGAGGTAAGGGCGAAACACAAGTGGTCAGATAAGCAGAGTCAGCTTCCACCCCTTCTGATGACCATAAGGAGCTCTTCCAGGCACAAGACAGCGTGAAGCCATGTAGGTGGTGCAGCTGCATCTTACCAGTCCCTGGTGGTGCGTAGTTATCATCCCTCAGTGCCTGCTAATACCTGTGTTTTGAGATGCAGCCTGTGATTATACCATTTGAAACGTGGTTATTTAAGCAATGTGTAGCAGCGCTGTTCTAGCTGGGATCTAGCAGTGAACAAAGTGTTCAAAGCTTGCTTTCAAAAGAATTACAGGAAATACTGACAAACAGATAAGCAAATTAAGGTGTATTATAACGGGGGTCCCCAACCCCAGGGCCGCACAGCAGGAGGTGAGCGAAGCTTCGTCTGCTGCTCCCCTTCACTCCCCATTGTTCACATGACCGCCTGAACCCGTCCCTGGTCCCAGAAATGTTGGGCAAAGCTGTATTATAAAATAACTGAATTTTTTGTAAGGACTATGAAGAAAAATAAACCACAGTAAGGGGAGAAAAATTGATGGGAATTACTACATTAGATAAAGAGGTATGGTAGCCCCATAAATAACATTTTTACAGATGATGTAGTACGTGTAAATGTAAAAGAGAATCAAAATGCAGGGGTCATGGTAAGGGGAGGATACAGTAATTGTGGTTTAGTGTCTAGGTTGCCCAGAGAAGAAATCATTTCCCAGTGAAACTCTCTCAGCTCCATCTATGTTTCTCCAGACTGCTAATCTAAGGCCCCGTCATTTCTCACTTAGAGCTTATTTTAACCTTGATTGGTCCTCCCTTCATAAGGCACACCAATGCTTTTCACAGAATTTTGTCTTTTAACTTTGTGCCTTTACTCATAGAGTTCCCTCTGCCTGAACTATTTTATCCATCTGTCTTGCCCCCTTACATTTAAAAAGTGACTACTAGTATCTCTTCACTCCTCAAACATCTGAGTAGTTTCATTCTTTGGAAAGCCATCCTTAACACAGAAGTGACTCCAACTGACACCTTTAGATTTTGTTGGCCCAGTTTCCCTCCTTTTGGTAATTACCTCTTTCCCATTCGTGGCCTGTGCCTCCACTCATTCCACGTGGTTCTGGTGGATTTGTTAATAAAGCAATTCCTCCCCCACCAGGGCCAGCATATTGGCCAGGCTGCCTCTAAAGAGCCACTTATCCCCCTGAAGCCAGTGGTCATTCCAAGAAAAGGCATCAGGTCCATGGATCAGCAGTCAAAATTTTTTTTGCAAAATTTTTACAAAAATGGTAAAGAAAATGTTATAAAAAGGAGCCAATAATAGGAAATAGGATGAAAAGATGGAGAGCAGGTGACAGAGTCATGACAACATTGATCAATCCGTGGACCCAGCCTTTCTTGAAACCTGTCAGTCCTTAGAATATCAAGTTATATGGTAAAAAAACAAAAATTAAGACATAGAAATTTGATGGGTTTTAAAATTTAATTTAAAATTAACTTTCTAAGTAATATTACTCTCCCATATCTTCATCAACAATACAGATAAGGCATTAGGTTGTAACTCTGCTTATTCATCTGTATTTCTCCCTAGACTCTGAAATGTGGGCAGAGTAGGATAATGTTTGCTGGTTTGCTGTAACATTCCCAGGGTTAACTAAAGTATTGTTCACGTTCTGTCATTTGGGAAATATTTATAAAAATCTGAATCAAAATACAACAATCTTTATTATATTTTCCACGTCATTTTATGTCATAACCTTGAGGTGGATACCTCTGAGCCTATGTTGAGGTTTTTTCTTTCCTTTTCCTTTTATTTAAATGGAATAGTTTCTTCCCCTTCTGTTGATCCCACCCATTACATGGGCTGCAAGTTATTCTCTCTTAACTATAGAAATAGGAAAGTCTCAAAAATCAGTGGAGATTTCCATTAGTTTATGACATGCGTCATAAGATGAAATTTCTAATTATTTAGATCACAACTAAAAAAAAACACACAAGAATCTAGTGACTTTCACTCATCCATGACTACTGATGCTTTTGTAAGTACCAATTATCTATATTAAAAATATTTTTGCTTGAGGTACCCAAGTAGGTTGTGGTTTCTTCACATGACTACGAATGAAATAGACTACAGCATCAAAGTGTTTCTAAGGAAAAGACCACCAAAAATGGCACCTGGGACAGTTAATCCATTTTGAGTTGATTTTTGTGCATGGCATAAGATAGAAGTCCATTTTCCCCAACATATTGAAGAGACTATCCTTTCCACATTATATTCTTGGCTCCTTTGTCATAAATTAATTGACCACTGATATGTGGGTTTATTTCCGGGTTCTCTATTCTATTTCATTGATCTATGCCTGTTTTAATGTCAATACCGTATTGTTTTGACTGCTATAACTTTGTAATATAATTTTAAATCAAAGAGCATGAAGCATCCAGCTTTGTTTGTCTTTCTTAAGATTGTTTTGGCTATTTGAGTCTTTCATGGTTCTGTACACATAACAGGATTGTTTGTTCTACTTCTGTGAAAAATGCCATTGGAATTTTGATAGGGATTTCATTGAATCTGTGGATTGCTTTGGGTAACATGGACGTTTTAGCAATATTAATTCTTCTAATCCATGAGCACAGAATATTCATTTCTTTTTGGCTTTCTCAATTTCTCTTATCAATGTCTTATAGTTTGCAGTGTAAAGATCTCTCACTTTTCTTTACTAAATTTACTCCTAGGTATTTCATTATTTTTGATGCAATTATAATTTAACATCTAAAGTTCAGGCTACATTTTCTGCTGATCTTATCTCTTTTTTATTGAAGAGGCCATCTAGCTGTTTAGAACACCATTTATTAAGGTAGGTTTATCAGATATTAATCGTGGTTATACGCAGTTTTCTTCAATATAAAAGCTTTAATAAGTGCCTTCTTTATTAAGGTATAGCTTCAAATTTCTATGTGATATATATATATATGTGTGTGTACATATATATATTAAGTATATTTAGTAAGTTAGGTAAGTAAGTAAAAAAGTCAAACACTAACCTTTGATTTTCTTCATTCTGCTAAGATAAATGCAATTCTTCTGTTAATTCAATCAAGTTATTTGGTGAATTTCTACTTAGGAAATTTCTGATTCTACTTAGGAAAGTCATAAATAAAAGTTTTTGTTTATTTATTTGTTTGTTTGTTTTTAATGCCATGGGATGCCCTTCATGCATTCTCATTCCCTCCTACCATATTGAATTCTTCTAAAACTACTATAGTTGACCATGACCACAAATGAGAATAAAGTATTATCCAAGAGTTGAATTTTTTTATATAGATGGTCAGCTTCTCATAAAGATTCTCTGATTTTACATCTTATAAAAAAGGTAGAGGATAAACTCACAGACTGCCTGATAAAGAGCATATACTCTTTGCTAGTCAAGAAGGGAAAAACAAGTTCTAATTTCATAATTCAAGATTATCTATGGAATATTACAGATATCATAAAGAGTTTGAAGACTTCAACCAAGCATATTACATGTGAAGGCCACATATTTGAAACAAAACAATCAAGGGATTAACTCTAAACATAATATCAAAATATAGTGCAAAAAATATTTTTGAGAGATTATTGAGTGTTGCTACTATTGTCACAGTTATTACAACAACTACTAGCTAGCTCTCATATATTGAGCCCCTAATATACACTGCAAATGTAATCAGCATTCATACAACATATCATGTAATACTCAGAATATTTCTGAAAGTAGGTGACATGGTTAATTCAATTTTATGTGTAAAATACTCATCATAAAAGCATTCAATAATGTATACAGTGTCACACAGTAACCAAAAATTTTTAGATTTAAAACTGAGGCCAAGATGTATTTGATTATACTCTCACAGCCAGCAAGCTGTATTATTTAGGAAATATTTTCAGTGAGAAATAAGTGATGCCAGGAAATCACTAATGGATTTAATCATGATCCTAATGCCATATAGCATATACCATTATATTTTCATAAACTTCCTTTAACTTTTCCCTGGCTAATATGCTTGCAAATAGGTATAAGCAGATATCTATATGTGTTCAGGGATCTGGGTGTCTGGGTGGGATCTCAAGCCAACAGAAGAAGTTTGGCATGCCTAAATGTTACTTCCAGCCCCTCACACTGTTACCACTACCAGAATAGCCATTACAAAATATACTATAATTGTCATATAGAAAAACATCCAGAAGCTGTGATATGTTTTCATTATTGTACTTATTCTTCATTAAAATGTAGAATTGTAAATTATGTATTAATAAAAAGGTATTATGTGGAATGTTTAGGGATTATATTTGCTACTTCATTAATTCAGATGTTCCTCATGAATAACCCACAAGGTAAAATGATCAGCAGTGCATCCCTTATCAGCTCAACAGATTTTCTTCTGTTTATTTTTGCCTTTCTCTCACGTATTTATAAGCAAGAACGAGGACTTTACCAAAAGGGCCTTAACAGTCCCCACAGCTTGACTATATTTCAGACATTTTTTAAAATTAATTTTTATTGGCATATAGTTGATTTACAACTATATGTATTAGTTTTTTTTTTACAACTATGGTGTATTAGTTTCTGCTGTACAGCAAAGTGAATCAGTTACACATATACATATATTCACTCTTTTTAGATTCTATTCCCATTACAGAGTATTAAACAGAGTTCCCTGTGCTATACAGTAGGTTCTTATCAGTTATCTATTTTATATATAGTTGTGTGTATTTGTCTATCCCAATCTCCCAATTTATCCCAGACATTTTTTTTCTTGATCTCCTCATTCTTCGAGCATCTACTTTAGAAAACATGTAAATTCCTTCTCTACCCTGTCGATATGTGAATGTTTTACAACCCAGGAATGTCTTTCTTGAGAACCTGGGATCCCTCCTTCCTAATCAAGAAATATAAGGTCCCTTTATCCTAGTCTCTGTGGAAAGGTGGGAACCTAACTTCCATAAGTGACAATTAGTAAGCAAAGATGGCCAACCTTCAGGCTAAGGGCCTGTAGTACTTTTTCATTAGCTCACTCAGTGTTTACAAATCCCCCCAATCATTTGTTTCAGGGGAGCTGAATTCAAACTCTCTCCTTGTAATAGTCTCGATCTTTATCACAATGTCTTGAATAAAGTTCCCCTTGCCTATTTACTTCTTTCTAGTGCAATGTTTTTTAAAGATCTGTGACTCTTTTCTGTTAATTAATAACTAAAGAAAGAAATATTACTCTCAAAATCCATAATGATAGCTGCTTTGGTCAGTCAGGGCTGCTGTAACACAGTACCATGGATGAGGTGGCTTAAACAATAATTATTTGTTTCTCATAGTTCTAAAGGTTGAAAGTTCAAGATCAAGTGCAGCAAGGTCAGGTTCTGGTGAATGCCTTCTTACTAGTTTACCCATGGCCATCTTCTCATTTATCCTCACATGACAAAAAGAAAGAAAAGTCTAGCTCTATTCCTCTTTTTATAAGGACACTAATGTCACCATGGGGACTCTACATTCTCATGCCCTAATTACCTCCCAAAGGCCCCACCTCCTGGGACCATCCCGCTGAAGGTTAGGGTTTCAATATATAAATCTGGGGCGGGGGGGACACAAAGATGCAGTCCATAACAGTAATAGATCATGCTTTTTATAGTCAGCAGGACTTAGTTAGAATGTTCATGGTACTATGTCTTTAACAGAGTGATGTTCCCTAAGTTGGCCTTATTTCATTGTTTTTACATGATTTACCCCGTTTAATTATTATAAATATTCACCAACTTTTATAAACAGTTGTTGAATCCACTATAGGAAAAATTTCAAAATACCGACATGTTGCTTGGTCAAAGAAATACAAATCTACTTAGCAAATTGGAGCTATGTTAAAACTCAGTTAATTTTCCACCATTGAAATCATGAATAGGACATTACAAATTTATTTTAATCACAAATTCATTTAATGCTCTTTAACTAAGGTTTATTAAATATGCCCCTTTTTTCTCAGCAAACACCTACAAGTTCATTATCGGATAAACGGACACATCATGAATCTAATCTGTTCAAATGAATGAATCATTGATGTACCATCATTATCACTTCCAAAATGTTCTGAGCTTTTTATTTGAGCTATAAATTACCGCATGTGCTTTACAAAACACTCAGCTCACTTTATGAATATATCAGGATAATTATGACTATGTATTATTTCTGGGGAAAAAGTTGTATCATTATCCTAAAAAATTAATTAGCCCATTTTGACATATACCTTTAGAAATATTCAAAATTGTTTAATAGGAAAGTTTTGTCTTGAAGCACCTGTAGTTATTTTCCTAATTAGTAAGATATTTCCTTAAAGGAGTATTTAGCCCTTAATATGAATATTAGTCATAATATTCTTCCTCCTTACCTTTCTCACAGCCAAAAATAACAAATAAAAATATTTGAATTACTGATTTTTGAAAATAAAATAAATGTCTTCATGATATAAGTAAAAGTAACTGATAAAAAGACAGTGACAAATTGGAAATATACCTGCAATACGTGGCAAAAATATTAATTTCTGTGAGGAGAAAAACCGAATTTATAGGACACTAAGAATACAACTGGACATTAGACATGAAAACTTAACTTTGTTTATAATAAGATTAAATCTTACATTTTAAATTGTTTTATCTAGAAAATTGTGGGGAGGAAGAGTAGAAATGGGTGGAGATTGTAATAGGGGCGGGGCAGGCATCCAACCCCTATCAACGCGAGACCCTTACTGCGAGGCCCTTAGCGCCGCGGTTGGAGGTCCTCCTCTACCTGGCCGTGGTCCTCATGGCAGAGGGCAGTGAGAGGAAGATTGCAGCCTCCTCCCCGGGGCCCTCCAGGCCTTTCGGCCTCTGGCAGCCGGGTGAGCTGGTGACAGGCTGAGGGCCGTGTCCCGCGGAGCTCCAGAGCCCTCGGCACTTCGGCCCACCCGCCAGGCCCAGGCCTCGAAGCAGTCGTGAACCTTCCCCCCGTCCCTGCCTTGGCGACCTAAAATGGCAGCAGCGGTCCCCATGGGTCGTAGTGCACAGAGGCCTCAGCACCTGGAGTATACGGACACTGTCATCTAGGTAAGAGCTTCAGCCGGCTTCAGACTCTGCTGAAGTTTCAAAACTTGGTCCAGCTTTGATCAGTTGTCTAACCCAGGAGGTGGCCAGAGGTCAGGGTTCAGTTGCAAGGACTTTGCACAGCATTACTTCAGGTCTGCCTCTGTGGTTGGGCTGTTCTCAAAGAAGGGCAATTGTTGGCAGCTGGGAATTCACCTGACTGGTGTTTGCTACAAATGATTCTCTCCAGTTTAAAGGAAAAGCCTGAGGCTGGCAGGGTCCTGGGCGCCTGGCTCCCTCAGTGATGAAGGCTGGGCAGGGTCTGGGGACCTGGCCTGGAGGGCACTGCCACCTGCGAGCTGCTTCTTCAAGCAGGCCTGGGCACTGGTGGGAGGACCCAGACTGGTTGATGGACAGACACTCCCGGGCAGGGTAACCAGCCTGCACATGGACCCCCTCCTCTTGGCCAGGACCTGGACCCTGGAGGGCAAGAGTTGAGCCTTGGGATCTTGCCCTTTCTTGGCAGTACAGAGAGTAACATTTGTTTTGATGGAGGCTTACAGGAACATCGTGACCTGACCATGACCAGACCTCAAGAAAAAAGGATCTGACCTTAGAAGTTTGAAGCAACTAACCACACCCCTCCCTTACCTTTCCCATGAAAGGGCTTTGCTGAAAGCTTTTGGGGAGTTCAGGGTTTTCTAAGGCATGAGCTGCCCATCTCCTTGCCTGGCCCTGCAGTAAACTCTTCTTTGCTCCAATGCTCCAAACTTGACATGTTGGTATTGTTTGGCCTCACTGTTTGTCAGGCACATGGACTTGCGTTCAGCAACAGGATGATATTTCAGTCAAGAATAGAACCTCTTTTTATTCTCAACTTGTTAGCCTTGTCCATCTTCACCCTGAAATGTTCACTAGCAACTATATTTGGGGGGCAGGTCATTTTCTCCCATATAAATTATTTTCTTAATCAGAGAGTAAATTGTGCGCCTGAGAGTCAATTTCGGAAATAAAATGTTTACTCTGAAGAGCCAAACTTGTCCTTGGAAACACACTTTGTAGACAGCAGCAGTTGGACCCATCCTGTGCAGAGTTCAGTTCACTCTGAAAGTTTTATGGTGCCCCGGCACTATGGTAATATGATAATGCACACCTTGGCATTCCGTTCCAACTGCCACTCTGTGAACTGAGAGGTTCACATACAGTGACAGGTGAGAAGCTCTCACTTCATCCCTTGAGAGTTTGAAAATGGGCAATCTGAATTGTTCTGGAGGTAGGTTCATATTCATCCTCTTAAGGCTGTTCCTTCAAATGGGCTGGTTAACTTTTACTGATATATGTTCCTCATCTTTTTTTTTTTTCATTTCTACCATATTTATCTACAGAGTTATAAATATATTTTATAGTTTTTTATATTACTTAAGTTATTACTTAAGTTATATATATATATATATATATACATATATATATATACATTTTTTTTTTTTTTTTTTTTTTGTGGTAGGCAGGCCTCTCACCGCTGCGGCCTCTCCCGTTGTGGAGCACAGGCTCTGGACGCGTAGGCTCAGCGGCCATGGCTCACGGGCCCAACTGCTCCGTGGCATGTGGGATCCTCCCAGACCGGGGCACGAACCCTTGTCCCCTGCATCGGCAGGTGGACTCTCAACCACTGCACCACCAGGAAAGCCCCTAAGTTATATTTTTGATTCTTCTGTCAAGCCAGCTGCCTTAAATATTTTCCTAAATTTAGAAAAGCATACTATCTCCAAATGCCAATTTTGTACACACTGTACCAGAGAACAGATAAAGGGAACTCACTCATTATGCTTTTACTGAAGCAGGAGAATCTTCATATCTCCTCAGCAATGGTCATTATAGGAGGAAAGGGGAATTACAGCTCAGCTCTTCTAAATGTAGCTGTCAAAATCTGAAACCAAATATTCAAGGTCTAAATCCAGAAAGTTTCATGAAGGAAAGAAACTGGGATTCGCTGGTTGGATTTCCATGGGTTGCTATGGACAAGATCACTGGCTGTTTGGCGGCTGCCAGGGAGTTTGGTGAGAAGGGCCAGTGCCATCACATTAGTGGAATGAACATTTGGTCACTGAGGGAAGGAGGGTCTGTCTGGTGATTCTCAAGGAGAATCCTGGGGTGGGGTATCCAGCCTCTGAGTATGGAGATGACTTTCAAAAAGAATGTGGGATTCTATTGCCTTCCACTACAGGGTCTAGAGAATGATAAGTTTATAGAGCCGGAAATTTAGTGAGGAAAGACTTGAATGCTTGCCCATTCTTAGCAAGCCTTTGGTCCAGGCTGCTCGAATGGGTGCTCAGATCAATTGTCAGTGAGACTTTGAGCATCACAGACTTAATTAAGCCACCAAAGCCCAGCACAGATGGCCACCTCCCCAGTTAATTCATGATAACTACTCCTCCAGACTTTGTCAATTGAAGGGAAGCTGATTCTTGGTAGAGCCATCGTGTGGCCTTTTGCTTAGAAGGTTCTGAGCTCTGAGCCAACCTAAGCAGCATAACAGACCACTGGTCATGCAGCATGGTGAGCTGGTCATTGTGAAGGATGCTTGTGAGATAGTTGACAATATGAAGAGGCTGGGGAGAATGGACACAGTTGGAATTCCTGTGGCCCTTCAGGGGGGCTTTGTTTGGAAGAAACTGTTGTATTTTGGATGAGGGATTGAACTATAGAGACGAAAAGTAGGATGAGGATTTGGGTTCTTTTCTAGGCTCAGGCAGCTCCTCCAGGGCATCAGCTCTCACCCACAGAAAACTTGGGGCGGGAGAATTTGAGAGAGTGAGGGGAACTCCTGGTTCAGGGGTCCAGGGGTCTGTCCTGTCCCAGATCCATCATTCATCATGGTTGTGACTCTTGGACAGTCACTTATCTCTCTAAATTTCCACACCCTCCACCATAACATATGGGTTACAGCCCCCACTTTGCCCTCCCCTTCACCCTCAACAGGGCTGGGTGTCAGACATGATAATGGATATTCTCCATGAGTTGTAAAGCATTGTTCCCATGAAAAAGCTGAAGAGTAAGTTTGAATCCCCCCTTTACTTGGAGCCGTCAAATCCCTTCTCTGCTTTCAACAGCTACGAAATGTCCAGCTTATTCTTGCCATCATTCAGGATTGAACACTTATAGAGCATTTGTGAAGCACCGGTCCTTTGTTTTTCAAACATTTTACCTGTATTCAATCATTTTTGGCCACATGACATAATGCTAAAAGTAGGCCATATTAACATTTCTACATCTCAGAACAGGGAACTGAGGCAAAGAGGGATCTACATATCTTTCCCAAGTACATGCTTCTTCTAAATGGGATTTGAATCCAGTCCATCAGTCATGGTCCCAATGGTTTGCTGAGTTTCTAGACGTTCTCAGTTAAATGAAGATATTTGCCCACAAAACCTGTCTGTTGGGTGTTTTCACTGCACACCAAACTGCAAGATCTTCCTAAGTCCAACTTTGATTCAGGAGGCTCTGCTGGGCAGCTGGTGAGAAAAGGGACCAAAGGATTGAACTGTGAATAAATTATTGCTAATTTCCCCATGGCCTTCTGCCAGCAAGATGTCAATAGTTGACTCTATTGTAATGCATTTCCCAGGATGCTGCTTCCAGACTGCGAGAAGAAACACTGATCAGAGGTCAAGAATATCAACCCCAGGATGGATGAAAAGGATCCACATCTGGCCACATCTTAGGGTGGCCTGTCATCCAGGTAAGAGCTGGTACTTCCAGCTGAAGGTACTGTGGAAAATTTCTCATTAGGTTCACTCAAGAATAATTATTCTAGTTTATTCAGTGCCTCATATTTAAGAGAAAACTATGAAATATTAAGCAGTATTCTTCTTTTATTTCATGTGTTCAAATTGAAACTTACTAAGCGAGCTGGTACTGTTTTAACCATGGAAGTAAACATGCATTTAAAATTCAACATTTGGTTCATGTTTAAGAGTGAAGATGCTCTCTAGTTATGGTTTAGACATTAGCTGATTTTTGAATGTTAGCAACAACACATCCCTCCCTGAAACCATGTTTCAAGGTTTCTTTAAATTATTAGACATTATTTAGAACAGGATTATATTGACATAAAAGTTGTACAGGCAATACAGAAAATTCCTGTATCCTATCACTCCAGTTTCAGCTATTAATATATATAACATATGTGAGGTACATTTGTTACAATTAGTGAAACAATGTAAGTATATTTTTATTAATTAAAAGTCCAAAGTTCACCTAAGAGTCACACCTTGTGTTGTTATATTCAATGATATTTGAAATATGTACAATATTATTTGTCACCATTATGGTGCCATACAGAAATCTGTACACTAATGTTCATAGTAGCATTATTCTTAGTAGCCAAAAGATAGAAACAATCCAAAGTCCATCAGGTGATGAATGGATAAATAAAATGTGATATATACACAGAATGGAATAATTTTCAACCATAAAAAGGAGTTAAAGATTGACTTATGCTACAAAATGAATGATCCAAATAATATAAAAAATATATTATTGTTAGTGAAATAAGGCAGGCACAGAAAGACAAATATTATATGATTCCACTTGTATGAGGTACCCAGTGTAGGCAAACTCACAGACACCGGAAGTAGAAATTACCAAGGCCAGGAGTCAGGAGTAAGGTGGATTACGATTTAATGGGTACAGAGGTTATGTTGAAATGATGAAAAAGATTAAGATGTAGATTGTGTTGATGGGTACACAGCATTGTGAAAGTAAGAAATGCTACTGAACTGTATACTTAAAAATTATGAAAAGCATAAATATGTATATTTCATCACAATAAAATAAGTCAAAAATCCAACAGAATGGACAATGAATGAAGGAGCAACATATTTGATTATAAGGAAGCTGAAATAGTCTTGTAACATTTCAAGGAGAAGGGGGATTTGGAGGGACTTTAAAATGGGCAGAGGAGCCGTGGGACTCTATACTGAAGCATAGTGCAATGTTAGTGTTTAAGCTTTTTCAGACTGACCCTTTCAAATTGATTAGGTTCCCTACAGCTAGAAAGCTAAAGGTTCTCTTCCTCATTTCTGAAATGTTCCTCCCCTTTGCCTTCCTCCACCCACCAGGGAGGTTTGTCCAACAGCACCTCAGTCCACACTCCTTAACCACCTGCATCCATACACTCCCACCCTGTGTCCACATTAAGGAGGCTCTCTGAGTAATTCCTGAACAGCATCACCAGTGTCCTGACACTTACTCTGTGTCCTCCTAGAGCCCCCTGAGGACCTATTGGAGGAACTGCCCTATGTGAGGGCAGAGGAAGAGGCTCCATCTCCCTCCAGGGTAAGCGCCCCTTATTTATCAGAGATTAAAAGTTTGCTTCATTTCTTTTCTTTTCCAATTGATTTCAGATATGAAGATCTACAATGTTCAAGACAGCTGATGTATACAATTTTGCTTGGTTGGATGAATGTTGATTGAAGGTTTTTCCCAACAGATAACTCATTCAAAAGGCCATTTTAAAAATGACAACATCAGTTAGAAACTGTATAGTCAGACACACTTTCTTCAGCAGAAAATTTCCCTCCTTGAAATAGAATTTTGTATTTGCTCCTCAAAATGGACCTGAGAGATTTTCCAGGCAAAGCTCCAGCCTTTCCCACAGCTGTCTTCTCTGTTTTCTTTTGGGGCCATTGACTCAACAACAGTTTCCCATTTGGTTTTCTGAGGACAAAAATGTGATGAAATACCTGTGTCCACAGAGCACAGGATGTTGAGATCCTTACACTGTTTTCTATTCTCTAATCACAGGTGGATGGGACAGCAAAGAAAAACAGTATGTATTCAGAGATCCCCCCTCTGCTGAGGAACAATCTAGTTGATGAAGAAGGTGGGACTCTTGCTGGCTTTGCTTGGAGAGACACCCTGATTCAGGGTCCCTACAGGGATGAGGGCTGGGGGTGTAGAGCTAGAGACTGATTTCCCAGTAAAGAGCCATGCCCAAGTTCTATGGTCCTGGAAGTAACTGCATCATTTAGATGATGTGGGTTTGTGTGTATCAGGGTTGGGGTGGGGTCCATGTGTGAGCCTATGTGGTGTGATTGTGAACCTCCATGCGTGAGTGTGTGTGTGTTTTCTCAGGAGATATTTCCCTCTTACACCTCACAATTCACCTGTCAAAATCTCATCACCACTGCACACTGTCTGTACATTACCTTGTTCTTCCCTCAACACAGCTGTTGCCCAGGTTTGGTTGATATTCCTTTTCCTCAGAAGGAGATGGTGCAGAGATAAATGTTCTAAGCTGTTGACCTCCTAAGTGGAAAAGCCAAACTGAGAACCCAGGGGTGGGTCCCAATGTGGATGCTCTGGATCCCTGACCTGCACTTACCACTCAGCCAAGGGATCCTCAGTCATGGAGCAAGGGAGTCCCTGCATCCGTGTCCATGGCTGGAAGTACTAGCATCTCCAAAGGTCCAGAACTTGCCCATCAGGTGGGCTTAGTGGTCACAGAACCCAGGGCAGCTATGGGCGGACTTATCAGTTGACTTTGACACAGTCATTAGTGTGAAATTCACCTCAGGACCTGCATTCTTCTGGTCAGCTCACAGATTCTGAGAGGTGTGAGACCCCATGTGTACAGTACAGGTCATATCTGTCAGTGCTGGTGTCATTGCTTAAACGAGGCCAAAAGCAGATAAGAATCAGGGAGATATTTTATTGTATTGGATAACATTACCATAAGCCTTAGAATTGGTCATCTCCTGTAGCCCACATCCAAGGACTCAAAGTGCAACCTGATTGTTAGCCTGTACAAATCTCCTGCACAGCTGGGTTAGAGACAGGCTGTACTCAGTCCGTGCTCCCTCTTCATAATGAAGTGTCCCACTTATGGAACAGCTCCCTAGAGTATGGACAGCCCCTGACTCAGTGGACGTATGTACATTGTATAGAAAACAAAGACTGGGAGAAAAATATGATACAATTGATAGTGGCTGTATCTAAATGGTAGGATTTCAGTTTTGTCAAATCTTGTGTATTTGATTTTCTTTAAGACAAGTGCTTAGTGAATAAATATAGCATATTTTGTCTAGGATTGAATTCAGTCCTTTAATAGAGGTTGCTGTTAATCAACTATAAAATATTATACACTAGAAGACATGATAAATACAGTAGCTGGAATTGTGGATGCTGGGGGAAGAGTGATCTGGGAAAAATCAAGAGAGAGTGGCAATTTAGCAGAAGCTCAAAACAGGCAGGATGGGTCATGGGTCCCTGTCATTGAAACAGAGCATGCATTTTAGGGTTTACCATTTTTTAGATCGACTCTTCCCTTTTGATTAGGCTCCCCTTAGCTAGAAAGCCAAATCTCTGTTTTCATTTCCTTCCTCTTGCCCTTTGCCTTCCTTCATCCCCCAAAGAGGATGGCCCAACACCAGCTCAGCCCACACTTACTAACCTCCCACATCCATACACACCACCCCACGTCCTCATCGAGAAGAAAGCCCCTGAGTAACTCCTGAGCAGTGTCACCAGTGTCCTGACACTTACTCTGTGTCCCTCCAGCTCTCCCTGAGGATGTGGCAGATGACCTGCACTGTGATAGGACAGAAGAAGAGGTGCTGTGTATACACAAGGTAAGCTGGATTTTTTTCTGGTCTGAGATAGAAATATTGCTTTATTTCTCTTTCAATAGAATTAAGTTACGAATATTTGAGGGTATTCATTCCAGATACATACAGTTCCCTTGGTTGGGAGAATGTGGAGTGAGAGTCTATTACCAACTCATGGTGCCTGATTCCACAGGACATTAAAATTGACAGCATGCGGGCTTCCCTGGTGGCGCAGTGGTTGAGAGTCCGCCTGCCGATGCAGGGGACATGGGTTTGTGCCCTGGTCCGGGAATATCCCACATGCCACGGAGTGCCTGGGCCCATGAGCCATGGCCGCTGAGCCTGCATGTCCGGAGCCTGTGCTCCGCAACGGGAGATGCCACAACAGTGAGAGGCCCGTGTACCGTTAAAAAAAAAAAAAAAAAAAATTGACAGCATCCATTACAGCCTGTAGAGTACGGAGCTCTCTCTAGGAAAAGAATTCTGTAATTTCCAACCTAAATGGACTTGGAAGTTTCATCCTCCAAGCAAAGTTCTTGCCTTTCAGCCTGAGTAGGTTTGCTCTGATAGCCCTTGCTGGGTTCCCTGGACCACTGTTTCTTATCAGGTTTTCTACTGTCACCAAATGAACAAAAGACCTGAGCATCACTGTGATCTTATCCTCATAGTGTTTTCTCTTCTGTAATTGCAGGTGGCCTTCACAGAACATGAAAATGGTATGTATTCTGGAATCAGTCACTTGGGGAGGAAAAACTTTGAAGATGAGAAAGTGGGGCATTCTTGCTGGTTTTAGTGTAGAGGCCAAACTGATTCCAAATTTGTGCTGTGAATGAGAGTAGGGGTCCTGGTGATAGAAAGTGATTTACAAGTAATGTAACCAATTACTATAGTCCCAGGAAGAAGCTGTATTACGGTTAGGTGGTGTAGGTTTGTGTGCATGGGACTGGGTGTGTCTGTATGTGAAATGAGTGGTATGATTCTGTGTGTGTATGTGAATTTTTTGTGTTGTGTTTCCCTAGATTTATGTTCCCCTAAACGTCACTGTTACTGGTGCCAACTTTCTAAAAAAATATTCCCATCACCGTTACATCATGAATGGGTACGGATATAAAAGTAAATAAACTGTACACTTTCAGTGTGTGCATTGATTTTATACCAAGTGAGCCTCATTTCACCTGGAAAACAAATCCTATCACCACTCAGGCAAATGTTTACTGGATTCTTTTTTTTTTTTTTTTTTTTGGCTGCATTGGGTCTTCGTTGCAGTGCGCGGGCTTCTCATTTCGGTGGCTTCTCTTGTTGCGGAGCACGGGCTCTAGGTGCACGGGCTTCAGTAGTTGTGGCGCACGGGCTTAGTTGCTCCATGGCTGGATTCTTAATGAACAAAACTGGGTTTCAGAATCCCTACTACTGGGTCAATTACAACTTCATTTAATAATAAATCTCATCTCTTAGTAGGTCTCATAGCATTCTGAATGGTTATGATACATCTCTCTGCCACTTCCCTCATTTTCACTGTTTCCTATTAAAGCCTCGGGATGAGTCCTCCCCCCTTACCTGAAGCACCTATTGCTGGGCAGGCCTCCTTCCTTTTGCAGGGAGCCCCTGGCTGTACCCACATGCCACACCCAGTTCTGGAGGAGTCCGAGAAAGGAGGAGCCTCCAGGAGTAGATGGAGGAAATTCACTCCACCTTTCTCCTTTGAGGCGAATATTCACTATCAGATTCTGTGCTAAGAAAACGAAATGTCCTTCCTGTGGAAAGCCTGTCTTCCATCACTTGTGCCGGCCCTGTTTCTGTGTGCTGGGCAAGAAACACTGAATACAGTGGAGACAGAACCAAGAGATCTACCCCCAGGATTGAGCTCAGGGTGGGCACTGGCTCCCTTCCCAGGAGGGCAGAGAGGAGGTTGTGCTTTGCAAGGTGGGACAGAGAAACCAAGCAGTGTGACAAGAGCATCTCCACTCATGTTGCTGTGCAAACTGCCAGATGAAGTAGGTTCTTGGTATTTTCTGAAGGCTTTTGCAAGAAAACAAGTCTGGGAGTAAAGTCAATTAAAACATGGAAAGTTATACTTAAAAAATTTTTTTCGATAGTGAGTCCTTTGAGAAATACATACTTTAGTAGAATATGATTGCCTTATATGTGTCAATATTTTCCCCACCAAAGAAAAAACTGAAAATGCTTGATTGTAAAATGTCACTTGTTTACCCAAGAAACTATCTATAAGTAAAGTTGTTCTAGAAATCCTCCATCCCTAGGTCGTAGTTTCCTGATAGTGCTGAGGGGAGCCCTGGTGTGTGATTCAGTGCCTGCTACTCACAGGGAGGCTCTAAGAACTCAGAGGCCCGCCCAGTGGACCCCACGTGTGAGGACAGGATTGGAGCCTCAAGCTGGACTTGAAGAGGGAAATGCTTTAGAGAAGTGGAAGGAGATACAGGAAGGGCACCTGAGCCATGGGGGTGTCAGGGGTGGTTGGTTTAGAGATCAAGGAAAAGTGTACACCTGAGCGCAGCCTGGCCCACATTTAGGATGCTATTGGTGCTTCTGGTTGAATGGGGAAGAGAAAGGACATCCCCTTCTTGCTGGAGTGAACTTTGGAGAGATGTCTTCTTTAAAGCCTGGGGAGAGGAGCTTCTCTCCCATTATCTCCTTATACCTGTGTACATTCGAGACCCTTCCTTCCTCCTTTCTTCTTTCCCTCTGTTGACTCCCTTTCCTTATTTTTCTTCTTTTTTCCCTTTTTTCCACTTTGTATTTATATTACATATGTATATTTTATTGTTGTAAAAGTACACATACAATGAAATCCAACATCTTAACAAGTTTTGAAGTGTCCAGTCAGTCCTGTTGACTACATGCACCTTGTTGTACAGCATGTGTCTAGAACTTTTCCATTTTGCAAATAACACATTATAACCATTGAACAGAGACTTCCCATGTCAACCTACTGCCAGCTCTTGGAACCACTCTTCTACTCTCAGCTTCTCGGAGTTTTCTTTCAGTTTTTGACCTTCTGTGACTGGCTTGTTTCACTCTTACAAATGTCCTCCAAGTTCTTTCATGTTGCTGCAGATGGCAGGATTTCCTTCTTTTTCAAAGACTGAATGACATTCCACTGTATGTATACACCACATTTTCTTTATAAATTCATCTTCCCATGGACACTGGGCAGTTTTCCTATGTTGTCTACTGTGTATAATGCTGCAATGGACATGAGATTGTAGATATCTCTTGGACATTCTTGTTTTATCTCCTTTGTATATAAACCTAAATGAGTGATTGCTGGATTTTATGATAGTTCTCTTAATAATTTTTGGGGGACCTCCATTCTGTTTTCTATAATGGCTACACCATTTTACATTACAACAGGGTACAAAACAGGGTACAAAAGTTACACTTATTCACATCCTTGCGGTACGTGGGCCTCTCACTGTTGTGACCTCTCCCGTTGTGGAGCACAGGCTCCGGACGCGCAGGCTCAGTGGCCATGGCTCACGGGCCCAGCCACTCCGCGGCATGTGGGATCTTCCCGGACCGGGGCATGAACCCGTGTCCCCTGCATCGGCAGGCGGACTCTCAACCACTGCGCCACCAGGGAAGCCCTAATTTTTTTATAATACACATCCTAACAGGTGTGAGTGATATCTCCTTGTGGCTTGATTTCCATTTCCCTGATGCTTAGTGATGTTGAGCATCTTTTCATATGTAGATTGACCACTTGTATGTCTTTATGGAGAAATGTCTAGTGAAGCTTTTTACCCATTTTTAAACTCAGTTATTTGCCCGCTGTTTTTTTTGAAATTGCCTTTTAGTAGTTTCTTATATATTCTGGATATTGGTCCCTTATTCAGATATAAGGTTTACACATATTTCCTCCCATCCTATAGGTTGCCTTTTCATTCTGTTAATTGTTGAAGAGACTATCCTTTCTTCACTTGGTAATCTTAGAACCTTGGCAAAGATCAGTTGGCCATATATATGTGCGTTTATTTAGGGTCTCTCTATTATATTTCATTGGTCTATCTCACTGTCTTGATGCCAGTAGCAGACTGTTTTGACTGCTGTGGCATTGTTATGTGTTTTGAGTTCAGGAAGTGTTAATCTCCATCATTGCTCTTTGCTCTCAAGATTGTTTTATCTACTTGGGGGGGTTCCATATGTATTTTAGGATTCTGTCCACTTCTATAATAACGACAAGGAGTTTTGTGGGTTGTTGCAATATATGTGTACATCACTTTATGTAGTATAGAAATGTCAACAGTATTTAATAATCCAGTCTATGAACGTGGTATGTCATTCCAATTACTTGTCTCTTCTTTAATTTCTTTCAGCAATGTCCTGTAGTTTTCAGTATACAAATCTTTCACCTCCTACGGGGCCTTTTCCACTGCCTTCCCAGGTCTTCTAGAGTCAGGGGTGAGAAGGATGGACTCATGAAGAGAGTGAAATCCCTCCCTCCCCTCTGCACCTGCTCTCTGATTATGTCTAGTACAGGTGCACTGGGTCATGCCCTTCACCTCTGTCTACAAGTGGGCCCCTTGCTTGGAATTCCTCTTGGACCTGAGTGTTGACTGTACTATTTCAGTGTCCACAAGGACTCTCCCAATGCCTGGCATGGGTCCAAGAGCCCAAGATATACCCACATATGAATGATCAGGTCAGGCCATCAAATTTTCTGCAGTAAAGAACAACCAGGGGAGGGGTGGCTGGTTGCCTCTTTCTCATCTTTGGATTTCTTAGAGCTGAGCTTTCCAGTGTGGTAGCCACTAACCAAATGTGCCTATTTATAATTAATTTAGTTCAAGCAATAATTAACTCATTCTATTAAAAAAATGCAAAAAACACACAATTGCTTTGTCACACTAGCCATGTTTCAAGTGTGTCTGTAACATCCGGAATTTCAGGGTGGTAAGCTTGAAGGCGAAAGCTATAAATGGGTCTATAGAAGTGAGGGGTCGAAAGGTGATTTTCTCAGCATCTCTCCCTCATTTGAAATTTTCAACTGTGATCAGTGTCTTACTGAAGGACTCTGTCTGCACAGAGCACAGGGGAGGTCTGAGAATCTGGAGGGAAGACCAGAGTGATGCTGTGTGAGCCAGCAAGTCAAGTAGGAGAAATGGGTGGGTCAACTTGTATAATAACTTTATGCTCATGGTTGTGTTTGTACAGAATGGATCCTGGAGAGCATACATAGCAGTGATGCTGATGACAATTCAGGTAGGGAACAACTCTCAGGTAGGATCTAAAGCGAGACGATTCCTAGAACACTTGGGTCCCACCTGCTTCTTTGGAGACTAAGGAAGGTGAATATGAAATCAGGAAGAAGAAGGAAATATGTGTAGAATTCTGATTTGTTCTTTCCATATTTTAATGATATAATAGAGTTATTGTGTTCATGTCCTTTGACTGTGCTGTGCTTATAGTCATCTTTTCTTGCTTTGCCATTCAGAAATTTTCTTTCCCACAAGACTACTCTTTCATTGCTTTTTCACTGCCAAATATGAAAGCTTCGTTTCTGTTTAGTACCTGGAGGGTATTTTGCACAAGGGATTTTGGTTTCATTTTTACATTCACGTATGATGGCCGTATCCTAGTGGGAACAAAACTCTCATAGTCACTTGACATTGGAGAACAAGTTCTTATAGTGAGTGTCAGGTGGTGGATGAGACTTGAGCTCTCTCCCTCTACACTTTCAGGACGTGTAGCTTCACCTTACTTTTGTCCTCACTGTTTATTCCTCATGGAAAGGGCGCTCCCAGAGGTGGATGCGTCACAGAACACATGCTCTGGGATCACTGCATGTGCTCAGTCTGCTCATTTCAGCCTCCGCACCTCCCCAAGGCTGATGTGCTGAAGGTGCTTCCATTTGAGAGGGGTCCACGTCCAGCTGCCCCTAGAGACCCTCCATGGCCGGCAGGGATTCTAGAGGACTGTGTGAAGGGGCTGCTGGGCTTGCTTCACACACTGGCTCTCACAGCCCTGCTAACCTGGTCTCCTGGGATTGACCAGGCCCAGGACAGAGACTCAGGGCAGCAGGACCCAGGGTCACCGCTCTTCTCCCCACACCCCAGTCCTGCCTACCCTCTGACCTTTCCTCAGGCCTGCCTTGGTCTTATCCTTCCCAGTTCTTCCAAGGCTGGGGTAAACCCTGGCAGGTGCTGTGTGTTTATGAGGCTTCCCCTGCTGTAGAACTTTTGTTTCAGTATTCCAGACTAAAGGAATTGGGACAAGTTACTTTTACCCGTAATATTCCTTTCATCCTCTCTAAGGGGCTAAGAGCCTTATGGAGTTGTTTTGAAGTACCTAAGGTTAGCTCAGGCACAGGACACTTACTTGTTGTGTGAAGTTGGTTGCATATCTAGGCTATTGTAGAAAATGCTGCAATGAACCTAAGTTCATCTCGTTGTGATACTGGTTTAATTTCCTTTGGATATATACCCAGAACTGTGATTGCTAAATCATATGATGTTTCTGTTTATAATTTTATAAGGAACCCCCATACTCTTTTTCATAATAGCTGCACCATTTTACATTCCCACCAGCAGTGTACAAAGTTTCCAATTCCCCACATCTTGGCCTTAAACTGTTAATTTTTTTCTTTATAATACACAGCCTAACAGGTGTGAGGTGTTGATTTGCATTGCCCTGATGATTAGTGAGGTTGAAAACCTTTTCCTATATCTGTTAGCCATTTGTATGTCTTTTTCAGGAAATGTCTTATTTAAGTCTTTGCACATTTCTGAACCCAGTTATTTACCCTTTTTAATTTTTTAACTTATTTTGCATTTGAGTTGTAGTGTTTTTCTTATATGTTTTGAACATTAGCTCCTTTTCTGATATATGTTTGTAATCTTTCTGTAAGTTATATTTTCATCCTGTTAACTATTGAAAAAACTATACTTTCCCTATTTGTTCTCTTAGAACCTTGGTGAATTTCATTTGGCCATGTATCTATGAGTTTTCTTGGTGGTTATTTATTCTGGTCTTTAGAGCTATATATCTGTTTCTATGTCAGTACCATACAATTTTGATTCCTGTGGCTTTGTAATGTGTTTTGAAGTCAGGAAGTGAGAAGCCTCCATCTATGTTCTTTATTCTCAGGATTTTTTTGTCTCTTTGGAGTCCTTAGTGGTTCCATATGTATTTTAGGATCATTTTTTTTTCTGTTTCTTTGAAAATGACATTGGGATTTTGATAGGTATTACAATGAATTTATACTTAGCTTTGGGTAGTGTAGAAATGTCAACAATAATAAGTCTCCAGTCTATGAATATGATATGTCATTTCAATTACTTGTTCCTTGTTTAATTCTTTCAGCAGTGGTTTGTAGTTTTCAGTGTACAGGCCATTTACCTTCTAAGGGCATTTTGTCCCTTCCTTCCTTGGATTTTTCAGAGTCAGTGGTGAGAAGGATGGCCTCATGAAGTGAGTGAATGTCCCTCCCTCCCTTCTGCACCTGCTCGCTGATTACGTCTAGCACAGGTGCACTGGGCCATGCTTATTACCTCTCCCCTCAAGTGGAACACCTGTCGGGAACTCCTCTAGGATCTGGGTGTTGACATTACTGTTTAAGTGTCCCCAAGGTCTCATGAGTGCCTGGCAAGTGTGCATGAGCCTAGGAAACACCTACAAATGAATCATCAAATCTGGCCAGCAAACTGCCCTGCAGAAGGTGTTGGGCTGCACCTCTCACGCCTGCAAGCCCTGTACTTGCTCAGCCTCGGGCTAAAGAAAGAGCCCAGAGTCAGGGACAGAGACATTAATGGTTTAATAGATGGGAGATCTTTCACGTCAGAAGCAAAGTGGTCCTGGAGAGACATCCCACTGTAGATAGCCAATGGCAGGCAGAACACAGCAGCAGCAGTAGCAGCATTCTTCACTCTGGGTGGAATAGGGAGGCTACCAGTTATAGGGGGAATTGACAGCAGATGGGCTCATCAGTTACCAGGGAAACCAGCAGAGGGACACATCCCTCTTACCCCCTTGGGCTAAGTACCTTCACGGGGCAGAGGTTTTTCCTTTGGTAAACCATCAGCAAACAGCCATCTTGAATGGGTAGACCATACAGAAGGGAATAACCAGGGGAGGGGTGGTAACATTCTCCATATATTTTATATATATATAAATATATATATATATATATTTATATATATATGGAGAGAGAGAGAGAGAGGGATGTGTATTACAGTGTGGTAGCCACTAGCTAGATGTGCCTGTTATAATTTATTTAATTCAATCAATGATTAACTCAATGTATTAAAATAAAACAAAGTAAAATATCCAATTACTCAGTCACATTAGTCACATTTTAAATGTATCCATAAGACTTGTAAATTCATGTTCATGTTTCTACAGAATCGGTTTTGGATAACATTTGTGGCAATGATGAGGAAGAGGGTACAGGTAGGAACAACACTTAGGTAGGATCTAATGGCAGAGGCTTCCTGGAACTTTAGGGTTATATCTCCTGCTTTGGAGACTGAGGAAGGTGGATATGAAATCAGAAAGAAGAATAAAATATGTGTAGAGTTCTGACTTGTTTTTTTCATATTTTAATGATACAATAGAGAGAAATTGTGTCCTTAGATGTGACTGTGCTCTATAATCACCTTTTCTTGATTTGCTCATCCAAAATTATCTTTTCCACATGAGCTGCTCTTTCTTGTGCTTGTCACCGCCTAATATGGAAGTTTGGTTTCTGGTTAGCACATCTAGGGTACTGTGCACAGGAGACTTTGTTTTCTTTTGCGTATTGACCTATGATGGACAGAACCTGTGGGTCAAAACTCTCATGGGCCCTTGAAACTGGAGACCAAGTTTTTCTAGAAAGTGTCAGGTGGTGGATGAGAAGTGAACTCTCTCCCTCTTCACTTTCAGGACTTGTGGCTTCACCTCATGTTTTGTCCTCACTGTTTGTTCCTCATGTAAAGGACAGTCCCAGAGGTGGATGAGTCACAGAACACGTGCTCTGGGATCACTGCATGTGCTCAGTCAGTCGCCTTGAGCTCATCTCAGCCTCTGCACTTCCCCAAGGCTGATGTGCTGACATGCTTCCATTTGGGAGGGGTCCACATCCAGCTGCCCCTAGAGACCCTCCATGGGTTTCAAAAATTCTAGAGGACCGTGTGAAGGGGCTGCTGGGCTTCTTCACACACTTGCTTTCACAGCCCTGCTGACCTGGTCTCCTGGGGTTGACCAGGCCCAGGACAGAGACTCAGGGCAGCAGGACCCAGGGTCACTGCACCTCTCAGAACCCACTACTCCATCCAGACAGCCCTGCCTCTGCTCCCCACACCCCAGTCCTGCCCACACTGGGACCTTTCCTCACACCTTATCAGGTCTCATTCGTCCCAGTCCTTCTAAATCTCAGGGTAATTTCCGGCAGGTACCATTTATGGAGGACCCTTGTTGCAATATTCTGGCTAAATGAAATTGGACATGTTACTTTCCCTCTGATTTTGTTTTCATCCTCTGGGAAACTTACAGTGGTGTGAGCATTAATTATCTCCCAGATAACTAAGGTCACCCCAGGAAATAGGAGAATCCCTGTTATATGGAGTTTTTTGTCCTTCCCTCCCCAGAGCCCAACACACTATCAGTCCCATGCCAGGTACTCCCTGGGATGCATGGATTGGTTAATTAAACAATCAACTGATTGGAGATGGTGGCGATGTGCCCACTTTGGAGAACTCTAGGATTAGTGGTGGTACAAAGAGGAAGGAAAGGAGCAGTAATTAGAGCAGAGACATGAGGAAGGAAGTAGTGAGGAAGCAGAGGGAGAGCAGGAGGGAGCCATGGTCATGGCAGAATCGCATGGAAACCGTGACCACCTGCAGGAGGCACAGGGTGACATGGGCCTCATTCCTGGTCACATGTAGGGAAGTTGAGGGCGACAACCTTATGTTGGAGGTCAGAGACCCACTACTTCATTGCAGAGGTGGCACCATTGAGGCCCTGGGAGGTCCGTGGAGATGAGGACACAGGGGTCTCGAGGTCACATCCCGACTCTGAATCTCCCCTTTCCTTTCCCACGGCCACCCCAACTTGGCTGCTGCCCTTGGACACCAGAATACTACATGGCAGATGACGAAGCTTCTAACAAAGAGAGCAACGAGCTGATGGTAATTTATTTCCTCTTGCAAGTCTTTTTCTAAATTTTCTTTTTCAGATCCATAGACTCTTCCTTGTAACCCTTCCCCGTCTCCTCTTTCCCTCTTTTTATGAT
This sequence comes from Delphinapterus leucas, assembly GCF_059928025.1. Lineage (NCBI taxonomy): Eukaryota > Metazoa > Chordata > Mammalia > Artiodactyla > Monodontidae > Delphinapterus > Delphinapterus leucas. The sequence continues at coordinate 12,796,732 of NC_143129.1, read as the reverse complement.
TGTCGTTCTGGAGGACCTGGTCTCATCCGGGCTCCGGGGGTCCTGGGATCTTATATTAGATCTGTGAACTCTCTCTGCAGGCCTCCTCCCATACTTTCGTAGCATGTCCCTGGCTCCCGACCAGAGGTCTGCACCATTGAATCTGTCTTTGTCACCGTGAGTGCAGGAGATGGGGCTCGAGTCAGCAGGTCTGGGCCCACCCAGCCTTAGGGGCCCACGGTGAAGTTTGGGTCTGCCCTGAGCTACCCCATATGGTTGTTTTCCTGCCCTGGGTGGCCTTGGACCTGCCTGACTGTTCTCTTCCTATTCTCTTCCTTCCAGATATCAAGATATTCTCTGCTTGTCTTGAGAGAAATTTTGGGGGAAGTCACTCCTGATGAAGAGGAAGACCAGAAAGAGGAAGCATGAACGTGGAGGACAGGGGGTGAAAAGGTGGGGCAGACAGTGCACGTGTTCTCTGTCCATACGTCCCCAGCTTACTTTTCGGTGCTTCAGAAACACCAGCCAAAACAGTGGGGACTGCTGTTGAGTGTGACCACAAAGGTGGTGACAAGAGGATGGTAATAAACCCTGCAGACAAGTGGAGGATGCCAGGAGCACATCTCCCCAGGGCACACGTACCCATCCACACAAGCCCCCATGGTTGCTGGGCTGCATCCTCCGGCAGCTGTTACATCTGCAGGGGAGGCTGTAGGGCACTGCGGGGCCACCATGTGCATGATTCTAGGAGGTGCTGTTCCAGCATGTTCCCTTTGAAGAGCCCCACTGGAGTGTTCATCACCTCTCTCTGCAGGACCCAGCCCCGCCCTCCCAACCCCCCTAAAGGCAGCAGGGAGCATCCCCAATTAATCGCTAGCTGTGGTGAGAGGTTGGGGGGGCTTCGACCTCCCCAGTCCCAGCGCTCCTGGGAAAAGCATGAAGAAGACACAGGCACTCAGTGTTCTTGCAAGCAGAGAGCTCACCTAGCCCAGCTCTGCATCCCTGTGGGTGCTTCATAGTCCTGGCATCAGGTAGGGCCACGGCAGGATTCCAGCCTGCCTGGGAGTTGCCCAAGCCCTGGGGGTCCCTCACCCTCTGTGGGGCCCCTGGGGGGCCTGGGTCACTTCACGGGGTGGAGGTTCTCAACCTGGGGTTGGAGGTTCTGTAGATTCTTTTGTGTATGTGTTCAGTTCGAGTTAAGGAAAACCAGAAAGCAGTTCAGTACAGTGCTCATTTGGGATGAGTTAAAGGGGCAGGATTCAAGTTACTCATGTTCCTTTTATTTGTTTTTCCAATTCTGTCATTAAATAACATAAGTATAACTTGTCTTATTACAGTTTGAAAAGCAGTGTCTTCTGTCCACTTTTAATGTTGCAATATGCTAAACAGATAAAATGTATGTTTTCATTACAGCAGCATAATAACATTTTAAAATTATGAACCTCAGGAGAGTTTGGCTGGGGGTTAGAAAGAATTATAAGGGAAAATAGAAGCTCCAGGTGTCTGTCCATTTCCAGTGTGCAGGTCTTATGAGCAGTTACACTGAGTGTAGGATGGAGAGGCAGGTTCACCCACCCCCTGTGTCATCAGACCTCCCGCTGCTCCCAGGGCCCAGGGTGGGTGGGAATCAGCCTTTTAGTCCCGGATCCCTGAGCCCCCCTGCTTTCCTCTGCCTCAGTCTCTCTGTCCAGGGACCCGTCAGTTGAAGGCTGCCCCGCCAAAAGCCCAGGTATAATCGCTCCTGTAGGACATTTCTAGATACTCCCTGCTAGCAGACCACACGTTCAGCAAAGAGCAGCAAACAGACCCCAGTGCCCTGTGGATCTGACCCCTGGGGACATGAGGGCCCAAAGCCAAGTCCAGGGCCTGAGGAGCCTTCCGGACCCTGCTCACTCTCCCCAGCGAGCCCTCTTCCATCTGACTCTGCACCTCCTCAGTGACTCCATCGCCTGTGTTTGTGCTGCAGGTTCTGGACTCACGCCTGTAAAGGCCTGGACCTGGAGCCCAGGAGCGTCATCTGAACCGAGATCGGGAGCGACGTCACTTCTAGTCTCCTGAGGCCTCTTCATTTAATACGAGCTCGGTTGTTTCATTGCACAGATTTAGTATTAGTTTTAGCTACAGTTTTATCTGTTATTTATATATATATGTTCTCTATGTTCAATATGTATCTATATGTTTGATATTTATGTTTTTTATTAAATTATATTATCTATCTAGTTGCTTTAAAAATAATTTTCTATAAAATAAAACACGTGTATAGAAAAGCACCCTCAGCAGAGGTAGAACTTAATGAATTGTTGTAAGGTAGTCACCCTGGTATCTACCACCAAGATCGCGCTCTCTCTCTCACACACAATCCTTATTCAGTCTAAGTTGAGTAAGGAACTGCAAATTTTCTATTTACCATCTGTCCTTATGTCACTTTCTAAGGATTCTGTTTTCTGAAGTCTGTTCATTCCATTGTTCATGGGAACAATATTACCCTAGGTCCTTCATGACTTGATGTCAGGACTTTCGATATTCAGTCTGCTTGGCTGGTAAAAATTTCATGATTCATCATTTCTCTCCTTGCATATCTTAAATATGTTTCTCTATTTTCTTCTGACACAGAGAATTTCTCTCCGAAAAGGCTCTTAAAATTCTAATTTTTATTCCCTTCTATTTCTCCTGCGCTTTTATTCTAGCTGCCCAAAGTATTTTTATTTTTAAAGCCTAGTAATTTTTCCACAGTATCATTTGCTATTGGTCATTGCAATTGAATGCTCATTGTTCTTTTTAATAAACAATTTCAAAGCCTTTTTTTTTTCAGAAAACTTTGTATCATAATGTTTAATATTTGCTTTGTATCTTTGCTTTGATTTTACTCTTTCAGGGACCTCAACATACATATATCAGATCTCTTATGATGATCTTCCACTTTTAACACATTGATCAAATATTTTACAATTTCTTGCTTAATTCATTTTTGCCAGGAGTGTTTTTTTTTTATCTAATTGAAGTGTATTTTTAATTTAATTGAACTACAACACAGAGTTCCAGGTGCACAATTTAGTGATTTGATATTTCTATACATTACAAAATGATCACCACAATAACTCTAAATACCATCTGTAACTAAATTATTATAATATCATTGACTATATTCTCTATGGTGTACATTTTGTCCCCAGGATGCATTTATTTTGTAACTGGAAGTTTGTAAGTCTTAATCTCTCTCAGCTATTTCTCTCAACACTGCACCCTTCTCCGCTCTGGCAACCACTTCATTGTTCTCTGTATCTATGACTGCCTTACTATTATGTTATGTTGGTTAACATTTTTGTTGCCACGTATAAGTGACATCATACTGTAATTGTCTTTGTCTGACTTATTTCACTTAGCATAATACCCTCTAGGTCCATCCATGTTGTCACAAATGACAAGATTTCATTCTTCTTTATGCCTGAGTAATATCTCATATATATATGGAATATTATCCATATATATATGCATACACACACACACACACACACACACACCCCACATCTTCTTATCCATTCATCACTTGATAAGATGCTTTGAAAAACCCATAAGTGGAATTGCTGGATCATATGGTATTTCTATTTTTTTAGGGAAAACTCCATACTTAATGTGTACTGCTTAAGATTTACCTAGTAATGCATCTTACTACATTAAGATTAAATGGGAAACTGTGTCTATATCACTTTCAGAGTTCAACATTGACAATAAGAGTATATAACAATAATTTCAAGGTTCTCACCTTTTTCATATTAGTCACCAAGTTCTGTCAATTTTGCATGTAATTACACATTTTCCATTCATATAACTTAGCTCACTCTAACATTTCATCCTCACTTTCACCACATTTTTTTACATATTGTAAATATAAGTTACTTGTACTGCATAGCAAACAATGACTACGTCATATTTATCCGAGACCTGTGTATGAGTTGATTTTTGGTTTGCAATGTCTATCGCACCACCTTCACATGAAATTCTTAGTTACACTTCAAGAATCAGCTTGTGTTTCACTCTTACTATTCTCACATTTACCTTCCACCTTGTCCTCCGTGGCACTAAAAGTAATTTCAACATAAACCAAGTGTCCCTTTCCATGGAATTTTGGATTCTGTTGTCAGATTGTGGGATTGGTCTTAGTCTTTATGTTCTACTATTACTAATGGGAAAATAATTTAACTTCTCAATTTTCAACTGTGTAAAGGGGATGATAAATGCATTGTGATGATTAAATTAGGTAATGATTAAGCTTAGGAACATTAGAAGGTCTGATGACTACTGTTAATAATGTTATACATCTATTTAGTTTATTGTAATATGATTATTGATTTTTCCTGTCTTCCACTTCTGAGACATTGTGATCTCATTAAGGAAGATTCTGAGTTGTTCATGACTTGTTAGGGACAGGCCAGTTTTCATGTAATCTAAACCTAAGGCAATGCTTAGTGCTAAAATTGTGTTTACTAATCTTTATAATAAATAGACTCTACCTAATCAGATGGTTATACTGAAGGCTCAGATAATGTTAATATTTTAGCAGAATACAAAACACTATACAAATGTGTATATATACATATAATACCAAAATTTACTTTGCAGTTTTCCTCTCCAATCTCTAAAAAGAAGAAAAAAAGGGATATTTTTCTTTCTTCATGAAAATTGGATGAGTAATGCTGGCAAATTTAAGACAAATTCTGAAAAACTTTAGAAATGAGCTCTCTGGAGAAAATATGCAAAAACCACCGTATGTTCTGCCGTTTTTACCTTTCATGATTCATGAGTCCAGAGGTAGTCGTTACAGACATAAACTCCGTATGAAACTAGACAACTTATTTATTTTCAATAAGAAAAATGGTTAATGCCTCACATTAGCAGTTTTTAGGACACTGAGGAAATGTTTCCTGAACTCTATTCTCCCCAGTATGTATATTATAAGAAAAACATTTTAGGGCTTCCCTGGTGGCGCAGTGGTTGAGAGTCCGCCTGCCGATGCAGGGGACACGGGTTCGTGCCCCGGTCCGGGAAGATCCCACATGCCGCGGAGCGGCTGGGGCCGTGAGCCATGGCTGCTGAGCCTGCGCGTCCGGAGCCTGTGCTCCGCAACGGGAGAGGCCACAACAGTGAGAGGCCCGCGTACCGCAAAAAAAAAAAAAAAAAAAACAAAATTAATAATACCATACTAAATAAAAATATTTGATAATTATAAAAGTCACATACATATTTAAGTGTCCTAATAGTATAGTCACAATTTTCAAACAGATTGAAGGTACTTACATATAACTGCTTATAAGCATTAAATATACTTTCATGTACCAAGAAAATTATATGAGTAAAAAATATAATGACTATATTTGACTAATATCTTTGAAGATATCCAGGGTGGCACAGCTGCCTAGAATACATAGAGTTTTGTGCCAAATTCTTAATATTCTAAGGAACTACTGCTCAAAAAAGAGAAAGAAATTGTGAGCAGGTGGTATTTTTACTGCTTATTATATTATTCTCTGGTTTCTTCCCTTTGGCTACCATTTCCTACCAGATGTGCTTTTTATCTTTACTTTTAATTAAAAAAAAACTTTAATGTGATCTATATCTTTACTTGGCTTCATATCCCAGAGAAAAATGTAAGCTTATATACTATTTAATCACCATGATAAGAAAATATTGTAGTGTTAAAGGAAATAATACTAAGTTAGTGAAACATGTAGAAAATAATTCTTCAATAAATATTGGATACATTGGATATTATTTAAAAAAGAAAAAAATTTGGTACCACAAAACCACTTTTAAATTACAGACTACAACATATTTAATAGTCAACATATTTCTAATAGTCAATAAAATACAATTATTTCACTGTATATCAGCCTTCCGATGGTAGATGGAATACATTTTCAACATTAAAATGGTCTCAGTATCTGTACATGATATGCCTCTAAAATATGTAGACTTAGTAATTTTATTCTCTTTTGGAATTAGTTTCATGACAGAATCATAAATTAATTATTTCTCTTAAATAGTGGAAGATTGAGGAAAAATCTTGTTAAAGAAGTCACAGCCCTTAACAGGGTTTATTTTCTATTTAGATTAAATGTAGATAAGTTAGCCATTATTTTAATCATACTTTTTAATTCAAATATTCATAAATTAGAAAGCCAAATATAAAAGCATATAGTGAATGTAACAGTGGCCAACTGTGTTAGATCCCATAACTATCCAGAAATAAACAACCATTCCTTGGCCGCAGGGGACATGGAGCAGAGGTAAATGGAAGGAAGGATTCCATATCTAAAGCTTGAATAGAATGATGACAAATGTAATGTCTGAGTGTTACTGAGCCCTTAATAAAAATGTGACCCAAACTAAAGGAATAAAGGAAAATAGCCTGTAGAAAATAAGAATGGCTTTTATCTTAAAACTTGAGAAAATTTTTTTCAGTATAAATTAATGGAAGGGAGCGATTTATGAGGGAGTTCTGGGATGAGGCATTCCTAGAAGTTGAAGGATCTCTTATTGTTTAAAGGTGAGGCATGAATAGGAAACATAGATGCTGCTAAAATTACAATATGTTTTCTAACTCCTACACACACACACACAGAGACACACATACACACACACATACACACACACACACTCCCCTTTTTTATCCTGTGACCAAAATAAATGAACAATTGAATAGAGATAAGAAAGAAAATCTTTTTGTCGTTTAGACATGGGGGTATATAGCGAGACGAACACCGTGATTAGATGTTTATCTATTTCCGAGTAGCAGATGCGATTTTAGACTAAACACACATGCACATGTCATTCAAAACAATAAAAAGCATAGTTCTCCTTGCACTGGAGATGCAATATTGGTTCCTAAAATGCTCAAAGAGCATGAAAATCAGAGTGGAAAACCACTTCTATCATAGCACAATACTTTTGCAGAGCCTGCAATCCTGTCTTGTTGCACGGTCTCAACTTCTCCTTCTATATCCACCCACTCCTTTCAATTTAGAAACACCGACTGTCTAGGGCTGTCCTGACATTGCAGTGAGGGTGCATGGACCCATGCATCCCATATAGTGCATTTATGAGGGAGTTCTGGGACAGGGCATTCCTAGAAGTTGAAGGATCTCAGTATGGAGGTTCCTGAAAAAGCTAAAAATAGAACTACCATATGACCCAGCAATCCCACTACTGGGCATATACCCAGAGAAAAACATAATTCAAAAAGAAACGTGCACCTCAGTGTTCACTGCATCACTATTTACAATAGCCAAGACATGGAAGCAACCTAAATGTCCATCAATAGAGGAATGCATAAAGAAGATGTGGTACATATATGCAATGGAATATTACTCAGACATAAAAATGAACAAAATTGGGTCATTTGTAGAGATGTGGGTGGATCTAGAGACTGTCATACAGAGTGAAATAACTCAGAAAGAGAAAAATAAATATCGTATATTAACGCATGTATGTGGAACCTAGAAAAACGGTACAGATGAACAGGTTTGCAGGGCAGAAGTTGAGACACAGATGTAGAGAACAAATGTATGGATACCAAGGGGTAAAAGGCGGGGTGGGATGAATTGGGAGATTGGGATTGACGCATATACACTATTGATACTATGCATAAAATAGATAACTAATGAGAACCTACTGTACAGCACAGGGAACTCTACTCAATGCTCTGTGATGATCTAAACGGGAAGGAAATCCAAAAAAGAGGGGATATATGAATACATACAGCTGATTCACTTTGCTGTACTAGAAACTAACGCAACATTGTAAAGCAACTATACTCCAATAAAAATTAATTTAAAAAAAACACAGACATTCTTGGGAAAGACCCTACTTAAGCTTTCAGCTATCATTAGTGTTCATCTGATAATTGTATTCAAGTATCCACGAATTCTGATCTGTTTGTTTAACAGTAAGTACTACCTAGTCAAATACCTTATCTTAGAACTAAGAAAAACAAGGAGCAGACTTGTGACATTTGCTTATAAAGTCTCACAGCAAATTAGAATGCATTGTTGAGACAATAAAAATTTATAAGTAAATTGATACAATTTTTGACATTAAGCATTGTAGATAAACTGTGAAACTTCTACATTAACAGTTAAAACTTATATTCAAATTTAAGTAACTGTGTTATAATTTTTTAACCTGATTATTTCTTACCTAATACTGTATGCTGTGATTGGATTACTCCCATCAGATAAGTCAGTTTTAAGAAAACATAATTTGATAACAAACTGGAGTATGTAATGGCTGCTTCTACGTATTGATACTATTTTACTAAGGCCTTTAAATATCTCTGGGAGGAAAATCTACTTTATCAAAATAATAGCTCGATGGTGCATAAATTTCGTTTACTCTTTGTCTGCAATGTCAGTTATGCTGACTTTGCTATTAACATAAATCTCCATTACTTACAACAGTGCTCAGTCTATGCAAAACAAATTACATATTCTGCTACCTCATTATCCTAAACTAATGTCAGCCATGAATTCCCCTGAATAACAACTTTTAACTGTGTTAGGCAAATTAGGTAAGATAGCAGGGTATAGCTGACTTACCAAGCAATAAATAATAGCCTGTTTTATTTTGGTTGGGCTATGTGATTTAAAAAAGAAAAGGTTTAGAAACACCCCATAAAGCAGTTATTTTCTGCATTATACTGATGTTCTGAAATAAAGGTTTAGTCAGTACTTTTTCAGAAGAGGGAATGTAAGCAAGACTTCCACTTAAAGGTGACAGATTAAATACATTAATTTAGCTCCACATACCCCCAAATTCAAATGTAACGAACATAATGCAATTTCTTAATGCATAAACTTATAAGAACAAAAAGCACGGAAGGGATAAAAATAACAAAAGGAGCAACAGCAAAAATGATCCCAGGTGGAAAGCAGGACTAGTGACAGTTACTAGCTCCTTATGTGTTTTCTAAGCGGGAATGAGCATTCTCCAATTCTTAGGTTTCTTTCTATGAAAATGAGATATCTTGTTTTAAAATCTGCTCTTTGATGCATGCCTTACTCCTTTTCAGAGAATTAAAGTGCTTTGCATCATTTCTCAATCAGGGCCCTTGGGGTCTCTTTCTCTCACCTGGACAAGTGGGAGTCCTGACCTTTTACAAGGTCTATACAGACACAGGAATCTTACAGAAAAATATACTCTAGCTTTGTAGAGAGGCACAAGTGATACTCTATTCTTCTACTTGGTCACACTTTTGTCTTATTTCAGAACTTCTTGGTTCAGATCCTGAGTGATCAACAGAAGTGCTATTTTATTTTGCCTTTATTTTTCATCATAAAAATGCGTTTAATTATACTGGTAAAGTTAATTCTGTATTATTTCTTCTTTATATTTTCTCTTGTGTACAGGAATAATAATAACTACTTTTACAGCTGTTAGATGTACCAATGGTTTTAAGCACACACACATAATTTACTCTTCACAGCTCTGTGAAATAGATGTTATTATTTCCCAGACTAGGAAGATAACATATAAAAAATAGAACTAACCATTCCTAGGTTACAGACCCCTCGTTGTTCAAGGGTCAACTGTATGCTAAAAACCGCTGGATTGTACACTTAAAAAGGGTGAATTTTATGGTATGTCAAATTATCTCAATATAAAAGTAACCAAAAAAGACATTAAAAAAATACTACCTAAAAAATCTCTTGTTGAACTTAGCCACAAAAATCCTTAATGACATATTAGAAAATTAAATCCAGCAATACATAAATGTATTAATTCCCCATGAAAAGACAAGTTTATTTCCAAGAATGCAAGATTGGTTTCACTTTTGAAAACCAATCAATGCGATTTCATAGTAATCAGACTAAAAGAGCAAAATCATACTGTCATCCCTGTGGAAACAGATAAGGCATCTGACAAGATGTAACACAGATTTGTCATAAAAATCTTCAGCAAGTTAGTAATAGATGATGGAGTTGCATATTGTCCCTCCAAAATCATGTCTACCCTAAGCCTCAGAATGTGACCGTATCTGGAAATAGGGTCTATATTGATATAATTAGTTGAGATATGGTCATACTAGATTAGAGAGGGCCCTAAATCCAAGTACTCGTGTCTTTATAAGAAGAGGAGGGGACGCACAGTGACAGCACACATGCAGGGGACAACATTATGTGAAGATGGAGGTAGACATAAAAGAGATCATGAACCAGCCAAGGAAGAGCAAGAATTGTCTATAAGGGGCTTCCCTGGTGGCTCAGTGGTTAAGAATCTGCCTGCCAATGCAAGGGACATGGGTTCGAGCCCTGGTCTGGAAGATCGCACATGCCACGGAGCAACTAAGCCCGTGCACCACAATTACTGAGCCTGTGCTCTAGAGCCCGCGGGCCACAACTGCTAAAGCCCAAGTGCCTAGAGCCCGTGCTCTGCAACAAGAGAAGCCACCGCAACGAGAAGCCTGCGCACCGCCATGAAGAGTAGCTCCCGCTCGCTGCAACTAGAGAAAAGCCCGCACGCAGCAACGAAGACCCAACGCAGCCAAAAATAAATATATTAAATAAATAAATTTTTAAAAAAATAAAAAAAGAATTGTCTACAACCACCAGAAGGCAGGAGAGAGTCAGCCATGAGATGATTTCTCCCTCAGCACCACACAGGGACCCAACCTTATATTCATCTTGATTTTTGACTTAGTCTCCAGAACTGTGAGGGAATACATTTCTGTTGTTTTAAGATACCCAGTTTGTGCTACTTTGCAAGAGCGGCTCTAATAAACTAATACAGAAGGAACTTCCTCAGCTTAATAAAGCACATCTTCATCAAGACATCCAAGTATATCATTTTGGAATTCCAACAAGGATAGAGACAAAATCCTAAAAGTTTTCTGAGAAATTAAATAAAAGCGATCACACACTAAATCAGAAATTATAAATACAGCATTATCAACCGAATCCATGGAACTAGAATACAGTGTAACAATGCTTTCAATTTTCTGGAAAAAAATATTGAATTACAGAGTAGAATTCTATATAAGCTAAAATATCTTTCAAGTGTTAAAGTAGAAAAGAATTTTTTTTTAATTATATAAAGTCTCAAATATTGCACTTCCTTGAAGTTTTTCCTCAAGGCAACTACTTTAGAATATGCTCTCACAAAACAGGTGAGTAAAATATAGAAAAAGAAGACGTAGGATGTTGTTAACAGTGTACCAGCCTCAGGAGAAAATGCTAAAAAGAATTGAAAGCGCTATCTTTTGAGCAGAAAGATGTGCAAATGCTTCTTGTCATTAAAATCCTGTAGTAAAATTTGACTCTTATAAGGGTCTGGACACATTGTGTTTTACAAAAATTTATATAAAATTAAAAATAAAATCAAGGGTCGCAGATTTGAAGATAAAATTGTGTTTTATTATAGATTTCAGTGTTATTTATTTTAATGCCTAGTAAATACCTTCCACATTTAAAGCACTGCTTTAGAATGTATGGAAGAAATAAAATTTAAAAGAGATAATATATACAAGCTCATGATATATTAGTGGATTCAAAGGTATGTTACTAGGTTTTATTTGGGATAAGTAGTAGCTGGATTTGGATACCAAAGTGAGAAGGGAGAATTTAGAACCTATAGGTACAATGGAATTGAAGCAAAGAACTCCATATATAGTTCTCAGGTTAAGAGTCAATAGAGATAAAGAGAGAATTGATGTGAAACTGACACACTGTGACGAAATCGTCTAAATATGATGTCATTGGTCAATAGGCAAAACTTGTTGTGGTTTAACTAAACAAAGTTGCACAAGATATTGGAGATAAAGAAGTTGTAAAAGGAAAGAAAACCATATTTCAGTAATGCTAACAAACATGGTTGATGAGAGTATTGGAAAGTAGAAAATGCACTCTAAATCTCTGTGCTTGATGAAAAGTTTGAGTAGTGTATGATTATCCACCTATCTGGAAAATAATGTGTGATGGGCAAAATTAAGCCTTGGGTGATAATAATGTCTATGAGAAGGGCAAGTTACCAAGGTACTAATGAGAATTCTACCAAACATGCCACTGGATTACTAACGATTACTTCTATATTGAAGAACGGCATCAAATTTAAATATGTTTCTGATAAAAAAAAAGTGTATGATTATAACTGATCAATACTTTCTGCAGTTAAATGCATAATACACAATTTATATTTGTTGCTATGAGAATGTATTTTTAGAATAGGTGCACATTTAGTTAGGTTTCAAGTAACAGGAGTGAATAAACATCTGTATTACTCACAACAAGGTGAATGAGATCTGATCATACACTAGCTTTTACATTATAATTAGCTTACACTTTAATAGCTTTCATTTACTGCCTGAGCTGAGTGTATGCATCAGTGGATTTATCACAGTAAATGACCTTAATGTCAAGGAGACTTCCGTATATAATATAGCTACATTTTTAAAGATTTAATTAAATGTAAATACAGCATAGGTAGCTTTACTCTGTGGAATAGAAACAATACCAGAGATTATACACATACATTACTATTAATTATCATGTTATTATTTTGATTTCATTACAAAGACATGCAAATAACTTTAAAACCAGTCTTTATTTATTATGGTACCTATACATAGAATGAGGTAAAAATGAAGATTTGGAGGAAGTCAACATTATTTGTCAAAAGCAAAGGAAGTTTTGTCATAAATTCTCCAGGGAATCACCAGATGACAGAGAACTAAAATTATTGTTTAATTTCATGCATTTTTATACAGTATTTCTAGATTTCCCAGAATTACTCACTTATACCACAGAGACAGTCTTACAGAAGGCTTCTAATAGCATTAGCCTATGTGCAAATAAATGGAAAATTTTGATAATTTTCGTAAGCACCACAAATATATATTGTGTATATTAAAACCAAAAGAATCAAATACTCAGGAGAGATAAATACCCATTTAAATAATGCAATTATTGAAATTGATAGGCTAAGCTTCAGCCCTTTTCCCAGGTACTTTGCCAAAAGCCTGAGTATTAATCAAACCAAGGATAAAAGGTGTGTGGAGATCAGCCAGATAATTTATTAGCTCTTCAATTGAGCCATCAGTCTGTTCAAAGGCTAATTAGACCAATCTGTGAATGTATCAATCCCATAACTACTCAAGGCTAATTATATTAATCATCTAAAATATGTTCATGAGAAACTGCTAATGTCTAACCTTGTGGTTTTGCAATGACCTTAGTTCAACAAGGAAATGGAATCCATGTATATTGCAGGGAGAGTAGGTTATGATAAGTAGACAGAATAGGACTTTTTAAAGCAGATGTATAGATAAGCAGACATGATATTGGTGAGATAAAGTGATTTTTTAAATATTTAATTATCAGGGATTGGCCCAAAGAAAAAGTATTAGACACAGCTTCATATGGAGGTAATGAATGAAGACGTTATTACTTGGTGATTTCTTTCTTCAGGGCTCTGTGTACATGAATGTGCTCATGTGTGCACATGTGTGTGTATGTGTGTGTGTGCACGTGTGCATATGGGAAGTCTGCATATGTACATGGATAATTACTATTACCAGAAATATATATTAAATTCAGATGAATTCAATACATTTATTTAAAATGCCTGTTGTACACCAGGCATTAATGTTAGATGATGGTAAACTACGGGTAAAAATGTAGCATCCTTTTCACTAGGGGAGTGTCTGCTTGAGAACAGGAACAGGACAATAGGTAATAATAATAGTAAAATGCAAAATAATTTAAATATCATATTTCTACTCATATCAAGGCAATATTCATTGAGATTCAGAGAATGTTCATCACTGGGCTGAAACTTAATGTCTACAGGCAATGGTCAGAATGGAAAGACCACAGTAGACCGGACGCCAAGGGGCACCAGCTGAAACTGCTCTGCTGCTTAGGCCATATGAGCCAACAGATCTAATGGTGCTTGAAGCATCATTGGCAGACAGAGATGTTGTTCAGTGCCATTGGCAGGTCCCTATAGGTGAATCACATCTCCCACCCTTAGGGTTTTGGAACAAAGCCCAGACATCATCTGTGGATAACTAGTGTCTTTCTAAACAACGGCTTTTGGCTTGCTACTGGGTCTCAGCAAAGACTAAAGCTTAATCGTAGACCATCGAGTTACCATGCATCCTGAGCTGTCCATCATGAAGCAGGATTTTCTGACCTACCAAGGCACAAAGGTAGGCATGTATGACTGTGCTCCATTATCAAATGGAAGTGCTATGGATGAGACGGGGCTTGAGCAGGTACTGAGGGGAAAAGTGGGTTGCATGAAAAAGTAGCTCCAACGCCCATAGCTCGTACTCTTCATATATTTCAGTCTTAAGCCCAGTAAAGACAGTACTGCATGATATAAAGAGACCACCAAAAAGCTGACAGCTATGGCAATATACTTTCTTTGTGGGGGCATCTCTAAAGGACAGGGTGAAGGGTGATTCTCTCAGTAGGCAGAACTTCAATCAGTGAAGCTGTTTATTTTTGCCTAGAAGGAGAGTTGCCAAATGACCAAATCTATGTCAATTCATGAAATGTGGCCAATGGTTTGGCTAAATAAATATCAGGGACACCATTGTAAAATTCATGAAAATAGAGTCTTGAGGAAGGTATGTGGATAGACCTCTTTGGAAACAGGTATGAAGACATTTGTGTTCCATGTGAATTATTAAAAAAAAAAAAGAGGGGGATTTTAACAATCAAGTAACTAAGATGGCCTATTTAATGAATGTCTGTCAGCATCTTCCCCAACCATCTCTGTCATTGCCCAGTGACTCATGAACAAAGCAGCCATGGTAACAAGGATGGGAGTTCAGCATGAACTTAGCAACATTGAATTCTGTTCACCAAGGCTGGCCTGGCTACAGCCACTGTTGAATGTCCAGTATCCCAACAATAGAGACTGACCCTGATGTGAGAGTCAGGGTTCAGTTCTGATGTGGTACCATTCTCTGAGGTGATGAGCCAGCTACTTGGTGGCAGGTTGACTACCTTAAAGCACTTTCTTTATGGAATTGGATGACATCTTGTTTTTACTGGAATATAACACTTACTCAGGAGATGGTTTTGCTTTCCTTGCCCACAATGCTTCCACCCAGACTACCATGACTGCCATATCCACTGTCATGGTATCCCACACAGCATTACTTCTGAACTAAATCTTCCAGAATTCCCTTTCTAGTATGTTTCTACATAGGGTAGGCTACAAGAGCTACACTCCTGTGAAAATTCAAGGAGGCTATAAAAGAGTTATTTTACAGTGCACACACACCTCCCAAAGACTCAGTTACATGTTCATCTATGTACTTCTGTGTAGGAATTTTGCAGCTGTAATTAAAGTTCCTAATCAGTTGGCTTTATTAAGAGATATATCATCCTGGGTGGGCCTGATTTAATTAATCAAAAGGCCTTTAAAAGAGGGTAGGCCCTATCTATGTCCAGAGAGTCCAAGCTTCAGTTCATGAGAGTGAGTTTCCAGTCATGATTCTTTCTTCCTGACTATATGCCTTGCCAGCTTCCTCTTGTTTAACCAGCTACCACAAATGTGTGAACCAATCCCTTGTAATAAATATTGGATTTCGTTTATCGAAATTTTGTGCACAAAAGTAACACACGATATTAGAGATTATCTCTGACACCACAGAAAGCATTTTTTATTAATTACATTTTTATTTTTTATAAATTACAATTTTTACCATTGATGAACCAATGTTGTCACATGATTATTAATTAAGCACCATAATTTATGTTAGGGTCCACTCTTTGTGTTGTACAGTTCTATGGGTTTTGACAAATGCATAATGCCATGTGTCCACCAGTAGAATATTGTGTGGATAGTTGCATCACCCTAAAGACTCCCCCACCTATTTATCCCTGTTTCCCCTCCCCTTCCAACAAACTTCTGGCAATCCCTGATCTTTTTAACATCTGTAGAGCTTTGTCTTTTCCAGAAAGTCATATAGGTGAAAGCATATATTTATCCAGGCTTTTGAGAACGACTTCTTTCACTTAGCAATATCTATTTAAAGCTTCTCCATGTGTTTTCAAGGCTCAATAACTCATTTCTTTTTATTGCTGAATATAATAGCCTGCTGTATGGATGTATCACAGTTTACTCACCTATTGAAGGACATCTTGATTACTTCAAATTTTTGGCAATTATGAATAAAGCTGCTCTAAAAATCTGTGTATAGGCTTTCATGTTTTCAATGCATTTGGATAATTAACTAGGAGTGTGTGACTGCTGGATTGTATGATAGGTAAGCCTATATTTAGCTTCATAAGAAATTTACAAAGTGCTTGTACCATTTTGCATTCCAACAGCAATTAACGAGCCTTCCTGTTGCTCTATATCTTCACCAATATTTGGTGTTTTCCATGTTTTGGAGCTTAGCCATTATGATAAGTGTTTAATGGTTTCTCGTGAAATGAAGTTTTCTTTTTTGTTAATAAATTTATTTTATTTTTGGCTGCGATGCGTCTTTATTGCTGCGCGCAGGCTTTAGTTGCGGCAAGCTGGGGCTACTCTTCGTTGCGGTGCGCGGGCTTCTCATTGCGGTGGCTTCTCTTGTTGCAGAGCTCGGGCTCTAGGCGCGCGGGCTTCAGTAGCTGTGGCACGTGGGCTCAGTAGGTGAGGCTCACGGGCCCTAGAGCTCAGGCTCAGTAGTTGTGGCGCACGAGCTTAGTTGCTCTGTGGCATGTGAGATCGTCCCAGACCAGGGCTCGAACCCATGTCCCCTGCATTGGCAGGCGGATTCTTAACCACTGCGCCACCAGGGAAGTCCAGAAATGAAATTTTATTTCTTTTTTACTTTAATTTGGATGCAAACCCTATTTATTTATTTAGTAATGTAGCTATAGTCTAACCTGAAAACTTTTATCCTAGAACCAGATTGTCTAGATTCAAATTCTAACCCTACATTTTGCTCCTTGTGAGACATAGGCTAACTACTTAGCATGTGCTTCAGTAGGCTTATAGATACGATGGAGATAATAATACCATCTACCTCACAGAATTGTTATGATAATTCAGTTAGATTATCATGGAACATATAAATAAGAGTATCTGACCTATAGTAAACTCTTTTATCCTTTAATTGTATATAATAATTTCATTCTTTTTTTAATCAAGAGGAAGGAATTTAGAATGTAATTCCAAATATTGATAGAACTAGGGTAATTATTTTAATTTTAAATTAATTTTAAGAAAACTCAGTTACATAAAGATAGAATTCCTCTATTGCTGCATCATTACCATATTTAGCTTTCAGTACAGTATTTAAATTTCAATTCAGTAACTTCACAGTTGTACGTCTTTTTACAAACTTTCAATATTGAGAACAGCAGCCTGAAGAATTTTTAAGCTGGTTTTTTTTTTTGGTGGGAGGGAGAAGAAGGATAAGTTTTGTTTGTGGTGTTTTTTTTTTGTGGTACGCGGGCCTCTCACTGTTGTGGCCTCTCCCGTTGCGGAGCACAGGCTCTTGGACACGCAGGCTCAGCGGCCATGGCTCACGGGCCCAGCCGCTCCGCGGCATGTGGGATGTTCCCGGACCGGGGCACGAACCCGCGTCCCCTGCGTTGGCAGGCGGACTCTCAACCACTGCGCCACCAGGGAAGGGAAGCCCCGAGAAGGATAAGTTTTAACCCCACTAGTTTGTAATTTAGTTTGGTCATGACTTTGATTTGATGAAACTGAGTTCAGTATGATAAATGAAATTGCAAAGTTCAAGACTTTGCTCCACTATTTATTGTTAACTATTCAAATGAACTGAATTCTTAAAATTTCAATTGTTTCCAGAGCATGCCGCTTCTGAAGCATCTTAATCTCAATGTGTAAGCAGATTGTTATTGTTCATCTAACCCATCAACCATAACTGCATTGCCTGTGGTCTGGCCCTAGGAGGGCACAAGGTTCATAGACTTAATTATTACAAACAGTATGTCTTCTATTTTAATTTTCTAGTGGAGAGTAACTCTGGGTCGGTCTTGCAAGGAACTGACTTAAGTTCCATGTCCTTGAAAAATGTTGCCACCTCAGTTTAAATTAATGGTCTAACAGCTTTGACCATTTTGGGAGCACTCTCAGTAGTCATATGTCCTAAATTTGACCAGTTTCATATTAGCATTGTTAAGACATTATGGGAATTCCCTGGCAGTCCAGGGGTTAGGACTCCACGTTTTCACTACCTAGGGCCCGGGTTCAATCCCTGGCTGGGGAACTAAGATCCCACAAGCCATGCAGTGTGCCAAAAAAAAAAAAAGACTTAATTAAACCCCAGAACGCAGTCGTGCTTGTCATAGGCATCATGTTTAAGAGTTCTTCTGTCACATCAAAATTTTCTTTGACACCACCAAATGATAGATCTAATTGGATGGTAATATATATACATATATATAGCTGAGCTCTCTTCCACTGCAATAGAAAATGCCATAAATGATTTAACTTCTTCATAGAATTTGTCCTGTGAATTGTCAGTCTTATCTTCATTACACTGAATAATGGTGTTTGCCTTTGATAATGCTATTTTTGGTTACGGAGTGTGGGGCATGATTTTTCTCCTGCATTCAAGAGATAATCCTTTATAAACTCTCCATTCCTAAAAAAAGTTTTAATGGAGAAAGGGTATTTTTCAATTCCTATGTGATTGGATTTTGCAGCATAATCATTTATTATATATTTAATATTAAGGTTTTATAAATCTGGGGAATTTCCAACTATGCTGAGAAATTCCACTGGAAAAAAGAAAAGAAAAAGAATAATAAAATAAAAATTTCCTGTACTACCCAGTGCTCCTTTCTTGGCAGTGGAAAACACATTTCTAAGAAAAGTGGTAACTTTAACAACTCAAATATCTTCAAGATAAACATTGCCCTAAAACTTGCCTTATCATAAAACTGTACAAAAATTAGACAGATTAAAAAAAAGGGAGTCAGAAGTTTTAATCTAATTGATCAGAGCCAAAGGGCCAGTGATTCTTTTTTAATATTGAACTAATGTAAAAAATAAGGTGAAACATACCTTGTGGTCCGTAAGTCAAAGGGATTCCTTAAAAGATATTGTATTTATTATAACTAAATTTAAAAACTCTATTTTGCAAACAATATTGAAAGCAGAGAGATAAGAAAAATTACCAACTTTTGAAACCTTTTGAACATTAAAAAAAAATGATAACAAATGGTATTTTATTAAATTTTAATAAACTGTGTACAATGTAGAAATACTTGCCATATATGCCATTCTTGGACATTTTCTTACAATTGTAAATATTCAGAGCACTTTACCGTATTCCACAACGGCGTTTTTTAAGGTTTATTTTCCATAAAGGAACAACTGTGTAAAAGATCAAGCAGCATCAATTTTCTGTTTCATTGCCCTCTAAGGCAATCTGTGGAATTAAATAATTGCAATTTTGACCTCTACTGCAAATGATCAATCAGCTGAGGCTTCTACTAAAAGTCCTTCATATGACAAAGACAAAAGAAGAAGATACAATTGGCAGATGAAGTGGCCAGAGATTTAATCATCTTATTTTTTAAAGTGTTTATTTGCACAGTAACAAATATAAATATTTGATTATTTCATTAAGTTTATCCAGTGAATATTTATTTATCAGCTAAGACGCCCTAGGCACTAGTCTAGTCATTTGGGATCTAGAAGTAAATAAAACATAAAGAGATCCCTTTACCTTATGGTACAAGAATTCTTTTGAGAAGACAGATATTTATGGGGGAAAAAAAGTAAACATGTTGTGTGTTAGATTGTGATGAAAGCTAGGGGGACAAACATAAGTTAGGGTAACAGTCCCTGTGGTGAGATGTGGTGAGCTATTTTAATAGAATAATGGAGGGTGACTTCTCTAATAAAGCTACCTTTGAAAAGGCATTGGAAGAAATTAAATGAACAAGTCAAGCCTCCAGGATGAACTTGGCAGGCAGAGCGGATACCTAAAGCAAAGTTCCTGAACTTTCCTGCTGGTCCAGTGGTAAAGAATCTGCCTTCCAATGCAGGGGACACAGGTTCAATCCCTGGTCGGGGAGCTAAGATCCCACACGCCACGGGGCAACTAAGCCTGCGCACCTCAAATACTGAGCTTGCGTGCTTCAACTAGAGAGCCTGAGGGCCACAAACTACAGAGCCCACGCACCCTGGTTCCCGTGCGCCACAACTAGAGAGAAGCCCACACTCCACAACGAAAAGATCACGCGTGCTGCAACTAAGACCCGACGCAGCCAAAAAAAATAAGGGAACTAAATAAATAAGTAAATAGGCAAATAAATAAAGAGAAGACCTAAGATAGATAAATAAATAAATAAATAGAATAGAAGGCCTAAGATAGATAAATAAAGAGAAGGCCTAAGATAGATAGATAAATAAACAAATAAATAGATTAAATCAATCAATCAATAAAGGCCCCAAGGGACATTGTGTGTGCCTGGAAGTGTTAGGAAGTCAATGTAGTGGGTGAAGATAAAGTAAGGTGGTAGGCAGTGAAGTTGGAGGGGTCACCAAAAGGACGACTGGCAGTGACTTAATTTGCTGTGTGTGTATGTATTTATCTTGAACTAGGAACTCTGTGTTCAGGCCACACACCTCAACTCTCCATCCCTAAGTGATATTTTAGAATTTTTTTTTAATGAGAAAGAGGGAAGAGAAGTAGCAGGTGTGTATCTATTTGCGTGTGTGTGTTTATTCTTTCCTAAAAACAGTACTAAATTCTTTATCTGGAATTTTTGATTTTATTATTTAAAAGAACTCTCTGTTAGGAATTTTTATTTCTATTTTACAGTTGAAGAAATGGTCCACAAATTCTGTTTTTTTCTTCTTCCTGAACATATCCTCTTGCTACCTGCCCAAACAGTCATTCTGGGATCCCAGGGTGGCCAACAAAAAGTGCTAATGTATGCCTTCAAAGAAACACAAGGTAGAAACGACTTGGAAGTTGGCCCCAGATTTATCTGGGTTTGAATTCTAGTACTGTTACTTGTTGACCAGGTTAACACTTGTTAACATAGTCATGCAAATATGCCAGGCACTTATTAGTTTCATTTGCCTGTAAAATGAGTACAATAATACCATGTATGTAAAGATTAACATATATAAGGAAGCTAGCCTAGAATTCCCAGATGAAGATAATAAATATTAGTTCCTGTCTTCTCCCTTCCTTCAATTAGAAGAGATGGAGATCACGTGGGGATTCAACCTGGTCTGGGGAAATTGATGGAGAGAAAGAAAGCATGTGCAGGACCTGCCCTGTGAGGCAAAGCTCACTTCCCAGTGGAGAGTGGAGGTGTGGTCTGATCCCTTGAAGACTTCCTGGTTCAAGGCCTGAAAAGAACTGAAGGTAAGGAAGGGGTGAGAAAGAGGGAAAGGGAAGTAGCAGCTGTGTATCTATTAAAATAATTAACAGCTAACGCTATTAAAATGATTAGGGGAGGGCTTCCCTGGTGGCGCAGTGGTTGAGAGTCCGCCTGCCGATGAAGGGGACACGGGTTCGTGACCCGGTCCGGGAAGACCCCACATGCCGCGGAGCGGCTGGGCCCGTGAGCTATGGCCGCTGAGCCTACGCGTCCGGAGTCTGTGCTCCGCAACTGGAGAGGCCACGACAGTGAGAGGCCCGCGTACCGCAAAAAAAAAAAAAAAATTCAGGGGAGATTTGAATTTAGAATTGGTAGAGGTGGAGGTGGAGATGGTGGTGATATTCTGATGGTTGAACTAGCAGATGTGAAATGGGAAGTGAAAGAAAGTGAGGGGTTAATCATGATTATCAGCTTTTTGCCAAAAAAAGAAAAAAAACTGTAAGGAGTCTGTGGGACTATGGAGTGAAGCAAATTGGGGCAGAGAAAGATCCCTTCTGTTGAGTGGACAACACAATTGAATATGACTCAAAAGTTTGAAGGAGAAGATTCAGGAACACAAACAAATTGGTATGTAAATCTCTGAGACCAAAAAAACCCAAATGCATTAATTGCTTATACAACAAGATGAAATCATTTTCATTTTATATTTACTCACTCAAGTATTGTCCACATTTAAGAAATGCTAAGGGTTTATCCATTTTGAAATTTTCCATTTAAAAAAAAACATAATATTCTCACAGACATATTCATCAAGAATAAGATGACCAGAACTTGAGGAAAGTAAAAATAATAATAATGTGTTGTGAATTTTGTGCAAGTGAACTTTCTTGAGATGCTTTTGACTATTAATTTCTCTTCCTATTTTCTCTGCCCTTAGATGTGTTTCATGAACCACTGCTGTGAATGAGCTTAATGAGTAGTTTATTGGAGTTGGAAGTCACAAGAAAAACATACCAGGAGAAAATAAGATTTATGAATATGTACATCATTGCACTCTAGATTATTTCACTTATTAGTCAATACAATCTATTATAATTATAAGCTATAATAATAACTAAGGAAATTTAGATTCAAAGAGGTCATGTAAAATGTTTTAAGGTCTTGTCTTAGTTTGCTAGGGCTGCCATCACAAAATACCACAGACTAAGCTGTTTAAAAGACAGAACTTTATTTTCTCATATTCTGGAGGCTGAAGTACAAGATTGAGTTGGTTTCTCCTGAGCCCTCTGTCCTTGGCTTGGAGAGGGCTGCCTTCTCACTGGGTTCTCTTATGGCTTCTTCTCTGTGCAGATACATCCCTAGTGACTCTTCCTCTTCTTATAAGGACACCAGTCACATTGCATTAGGGCCTACCCATATAACCTCACTGAATCTTAATTTTCTCTTTAAAGGCCCTATCGAGAAATACAGTCACGTTGTAAGTTATTAGGAATTAAGACTTCAACAAAAAATTTTAGGAGGGCAATATTAAGTTCATAACACTCACATGGCTCTTAAAAAAATAAAACTGGGATTTTCATACTCTCAGACTCCAAAATACACCCTCTTTCCAATATACCGTGCACTGTTTGACATTAGACTTAGGCCTGAGACTAAAGATAGAGGTAGGAACACAGAGCTGATAGGGAGCAGAGATCATTCGAAGAGGCTTATGTAGTGGAGATACATAAATTTTGATACTTCAGTTATTGCTCACTCTGCCTTGAGTCAAATTACCTGTATGCCATTTGGAGATTTTTGTTTATTTTTTAATTAATTAATTATTTTTTATTGAAGTATAGTTGATTTACAATGTTGTGTTAGTTTTAGGTATACAGCAAAGTGATTCAGTTATACATACATATATACCTATTTATTTTTTCAGATTCTTTTCCCTTATAAGTTATTAAAAAATATTGAGTATAGTTCCCTGTGGTATATAGTAGGACCTTGTTAGTTGTATACTTTATATATGGTAGTGTTTATATTTTAATCCCCAGCTCCTAATTTATTCCCCCCGTCTTTCCCCATTGGTAACCATAAGTTTGTTTTCCATGTCTGTGTGTCTGTTTCTGTTTCATATATAAGTTCATTTGTATCTTCTTTTTTTTGATTCCACATATAAGCAATATCTTATAATATTTGTCTTTCTCTGTCTGGCTTCACTTAGTATGACAATCTCTAGGTCCATCCATGTTGCTCCAAAATACAGCTGGATTAAAATCTCAGCAATGCTATTTGTTAATTGCTTACCAAAGGTAGACTCCTTAATGACTTTTAATTTACAGTTCTTCATCTCTGTTTTAATATTAAGTTATATGAAAGTATGAAGGAGCATGTAATGGATTTTCCTATCTCTTTAAACTTGTTTTTCTAAAGACTTGAAATTACCACTGTAATGCTCAAAGGAGCAGTTTTACAGGGTTCACCACTGTAAAGATTTATATAACCTCATTTTTCTTCAAATTAAAAAAATAACATTGATTTAATGGCAAGAATGCGATTTCATTTTTTATTATCTATAAAATTGCAACCACGTGTGGTAAAAAAAAAATCTCTCTGGGTCTCTTACGTATTTTCTGACCTTGAAGGTGGAGGCAGTGACTTCTAATTTTCCAGATTATCTTTTCAAAGACTCACCATTCAGTCTAAGAACTGAACATGACTCTTACCTTGATATCACATGCATGTCTCTGGTGACCTTTCCTCTTTTCTGATCCCCTCAGAGGTAACCACTATTTTCAGTTTTCCATTTAAAATTTGTTTGCTATGAATTTAAGCTTTACCAAATAAATTGAGAGAATTTATGTTTTTCTTTTTTTTGACATATCTCCTAGTGTTAAATGTGCAAGAACAGTTGGGCAAACAACTAATAACAATGTCTGCATCATAGTGTGATATTTTCAGTTTTTAAAAATTCGATTGTGCCAAATTATTTTCTTAATCTCTTGGACCACCATATACACCCAACAGAACACTAATGTGTGTAACAGTTGCACTACTTCCCTGCCATCTCTTAGTGATATCTCTCTGTGCTTTCAATTTGTATGTTCCTTATCATTAGTGACGCTAATCACTTTTTCATATGGTAATGATTCTTTAATTTTTTTTCCCCTAAATCCCTGATTAAGTTTTCCCCATATTTTTCTATTTTTAATTAAAAAAAATTTATTGGAGTATAGTTGCTTTACACTGTTGTGTTAGTTTCAGGTGTACAGCAAAGTGAATCAGCTATACCTATACATATATCCCCTCTGTTTTGGATTTCCTTCCCATTTAGGTCACCACAGAGAACTGAGTAGAGTTCCCTGTGCTATACAGTAGGTTCTCATTAGTTATCTATTTTATACATAGTATCAATAGTATATGTATGTCAATCCCAATCTCCCAATTCATCTCACTCCCTGCTTCCCCTTTGGTATCCATACATTTGTTCTCTATGTCTGTGTTTCTATTTCTCCTTTGCAAATAAGATCATCTATATCATTTTTTTAGATTCCACATACATGCGTTAGTATACGATATTTGTTTTTCTCTTTCTGACTTACTTCACTCTGTATGACACACCCTAGGTCCATCCACGTCTCTACAAATGACCCATTTTCGTTCCTTTTTATTGCTGAGTAATATTCCATTGTATATATGTACCACTTCTTCTTTATCCATTCCTCTGTTGATGGACACTTAGGTTGCTTCCATGTCCTGGCTATTGTAAATAGTGCTGCAATGAACATTGGGGTGCATGCATCTTTTAAAATTATGGTTTTCTCTGGGTATATGCCTAGTGGGATTGTTGGGTCATATAGTAGTTCTATTTTTAGTGTTTTAGGAACCTCCATACAGTTCTCCATAGTGGCTGTATCAATTTACATTCCCACCAACAGTGCAAGAAGGATCCCTTTTCTCCACACCCTCTCCAGTATTTATTGTTTGTACATTTTGTGATGATGACCATTCTGACTAGTGTGAGGTGATACCTCATTGTAGTTTTGATTTGCATTTCTCTAATAATTAGTGATGTTGAACATCTTTTCATGTGTCTCTTGGCCATCTGTATGTCTTTTTTGGACAAATGTCTGTTTAGGTCTTCTGCCCATTTTTGGACTGGGTTGTTTGTTTTTTTGCTATTGAGCTGCATGAGCTGTTTGTATATTTTAGAGATTAATGCCTTTTTCAGTTGCTTCATTTGCAGATATTTTCTCCCATTCTGAGTGTTGTCTTTTCATCTTGTTTATGGTTTCCTTTGCCATGCAAAAGCTTTTAAGTTTAATTAGGTCCCATTTGTTTATTTTTGTTTTTATTTCCATTACTCTAGCAAGTGGGTCACAAAACATCTTGCTGTGATTTATGTCAAAGAGTGTTCTGCCTATGTTTTCCTCTAAGAGTTTTATATGTCTGGCCTTATATTTAGGTCTTTAAATCATTTTGAGTTTATTTTTGTGTATGGTGTTAGGGAGTGTTTTAATTTCATTATTTTACATGTAGCTGTTCAGTTTTCTCAGCACTACTTATTGAAGAGCTGTCTTTTCTCCATTGTATATTCTGGCCTCCTTTGTCATAGATTAGCTGACCATAGGTACATGGGTTTATCTCTGGGCTTTCTATCCTGTTCCATTGATCTATATTTCTATTTCTGTGCCAGTACCATACTGTTCTGATTACTGTAGCTTTGTAGTAATCAGGCTCCCTGAAGCCAGGGAGCCTGATTCCCCCAGCTCCATTTTTCTTTCTCAAGATTGCTTTGGCTATTCATGGTCTTTTGTGTTTCCATAAAAATTGTAAAATTTTTGTTTTAGTTCTGCAAAAAATGCCATTGGTAATTTGATAGAGATTGCATTGAATCTGTAGATTGCTTTGGATAGTATAGTCATTTTCACAATATTGATTCATCCATTCCAAGAACATGGTATATATCTCTCCATTTGTTTGTGTCATCTTTGATTTCTTTCATCAGTGTGTTATAGTTTTCTTCATACAGATCTTTTGCCTCCTTAGGTAGGTTTATTCCTAGGTATTTTATTCTGTTTGTTGCAGTGGTGAATGGGATTGTTTCCTTAATTTCTCTTTCTAATCTTTCATTGTTAGTGTATAGGAATGAAGAGATTTTTGTGTATTAATTTTGTTTCCTGCAGCTTTACTAAATTCACTGATTAACTCTAGTAGTTTTCTGGTAGCGCCTTTAGGATTTTCTCTGTACAGTATTTTTTAATTTAAAAAGGTTGTTTATATATGCTGCTATATGTCTTTTGTTTTATATATGCCTTTGTCAGTTATGTGGTTTTCAAATACATTCTCCCACATTAGGGTGTGTCTTCTTTTATTATAGAATTTTT
The DNA here is from genome assembly GCF_059928025.1 of Delphinapterus leucas. Lineage (NCBI taxonomy): Eukaryota > Metazoa > Chordata > Mammalia > Artiodactyla > Monodontidae > Delphinapterus > Delphinapterus leucas. The sequence continues at coordinate 12,770,073 of NC_143129.1, read as the reverse complement.
TATTGATAATAAATAAAAACTTTTCATTTTAATTTAGTCAAATTTATCATATCTGTTGTCTTTATTTTTGATATGCATGTCTGTTATCATTTTTCCTTCATATCCAAAGATAGTAAATGTCCCTATATTATTTCCTAAGGTATTTTTTCTTTTGAATATAAATTTTGTTTACCTAAGCTGACTGTATGTAATGTATAATTTGTTATATATAATCATATATAATCTACATTATATGTATCTTCTACATTATATATAATCTATGTTATATCATAATACATATATTCTATATTCTCTATATTATCCATCTATCATCTATCTACTTAACTACTTATCACCTATGTACATACATGATATGAACTGATACCTCAGCTTGATAGTTGTTGGGTTTTTGGGTTGTTTTTTTGTTGTTGGTCTATTTGTTTTGTTGTTTGGGGTTTTTTTTGGTATTTGAAACAATTGCTACAGTAGTTATTGTAAAATCCATATTTTCTCTGGTACCACATTAAATATTAAATAAAATTTTGTACATGTTGAATCTGTTTCTGGGCTTCCTATCTTGTTCCCTTGGTGTATTTGGTCATTTGTAGGCCAATGACACACTACCTTAATTGTTATTATTTATCTTAATTGCACATATCTAGTAAACATTTTCCTACATCTTGTTTCTCTCCATTAATGCTTTGACTAAACATCAACTTTTGGTGTTCCACATACATTTCAGAATAAGGTTAAGGATATCATAAACCATGTATAAATTTTTATTGGAGTTACATTAAACTAAGACTGGATTTTAAGAAAATTTAAATCTTAATGCTATTCACTTTTCTAAACTGTGACTACAGATTATCTCTCCAATTATTTGGCTTGCTTCAGTGTCTTTTGACAAAATTTTAGAAAGTTCTTCATAAAGGTTCAGCACATTCTATTTACATTTAATGTTAGACATTCACATTAAGTATCATGAATAATGTATTTAACATGCTGTTTTCATTATAATAATAATTTTATGACTCTCTTGAATGAATTTCAAGTTAGTTTTCCCATATTTAATACCTTTCTCACTGAAGTCTCCTAAGAAGTTAATAAATAAAACATGAACTATCAAATATTAATAATAAGACATTTGCTCCTGGCCATGATGGAGTAACCGGGAGTTGATTTACTTCTCATCTGAGATAATTTAAAAATGAAGAAAAACTTATGACTCAATGGTTTTGAAGACCTGATGTATCAAGCAATGAAGGACAGTGATAGCTGAGAAATGGGTTGAGCCCTGTGATGGCCCAGCCCATGGCTCTGAGAGCTTCCAGAGGAGAAACCCAGATGGAACCTGATGAACCCCCTGAATTGAGAGATGGAGATGGGGGTCCAGGGAGCCCAACCTGGCTAGTTTCACATGGCAGAGAACTGAACCCAAAGAGCTGCACGGTGAGAGGGCACCAGAGATCTGCGTGGGGTCCACCTCCAGCTCTCATAATATTATGTCTATTATTCTTCAAAAACAAAGAAACTCATAGAAGGAGAGTTCAGATTTGTGGTTACCAGAGGGGGGTTGACGGGTGGAATTGGATGAAGGCAGTCAAAATATACAAACTTCCAGTTATAAGAAAAGTAAGTACCAAGGATGTAATATACAACACCGCTGTATGTTATACATGAAAGTTGTTAAAAGAGGAAATCCTAAACGTTCTCATCACAAGGAAAAATTGTTTTTCCTTGATTTTTTATCTATATGAGATGATGGGTGTTCACTAAACTTATTGTGATAATCATTTCATGATGTATATAAGTCCAATCATTATGCTGTACACCTTAAAAATACTGCGCTGTATGTCATTTGTATCTCAATAGAACTGGAAGAATTAAAAAGAACCAAAAAACCTGAGTATTCATTCAAGCTGAAGAAAGAACCATCCCAAAGGTGAGTGAGAGGAGATGGTACTTGGAGTTCACGTAAGGCTGCAAATACTGTCTATTCCCACCAGCCAGGCTGGAAAACCTCATAATGCATTTGGCTTTGGGTAGAGTACTCAGAAGAGTCTGGTTTCAGCAGTGGGGCATAAGTTTAGGTTTAGACCGAATTCTGTTATGGTTCTGCATAACCAATGTTAAAAGCAAGAACTGAAAGGATAAAACTGTTTCCAAGAAAACCAAATGCATTTTGAAAAAAAGTTCAATGACATTTATGGGACACAGACATATACAGTCTGCAACATGGTGAAATTCACAGGGTCTGATAAAATAAAAACTGTTTTATATCTATAAAAGCTTAAGGAATTCATAACCAGCGAACTTGCACTTCATATAATGTTAAAAGAAATGGTTCGGTTGTAAAGTTAATGATAATATTAACTATGTGGGTAAATGCATACCATTGTTTCTTCATTAAAAATCCTTTAATAGGGCTTCCCTGGTGGCGCAGTGGTTGAGAGTCCGCCTGCCGATGCAGGGGACACGGGTTCGTGCCCCGGTCCGGGAAGACCCCACATGCCGCGGAGCGGCTGGGCCCGTGAGCCATGGCCGCTGAGCCTGCGCGTCCGGAGCCTGTGCTCCGCAACGGGAGAGGCCACAACAGTGAGAGGCCTGCGTACCGCAAAAAAAAAAAAAAATCCTTTAATAAATATTAATTGTTTAAATAACAATGATAACAGTAAAATGTGAGGTTTCTAACCAAATTAGAACTAAAATGTGTGAAAGCAGTAACATCATGGCCAGAAAAGAAGCTCATTTTACTATATGTGAAGAAATGTACTATTACTTGAAGGCAAACATTTATAAGTTAAATATGTATATTATATACATTAAAGCAACCACTAAAATAGCAAAACCCAAACTGAGAGCTAATAAGCAAAAAAAGAAGATAAATGGAATTGTGAAAAAAATACTAAATTATAAAGAAACCAGGGAAGGAGAAACAAGAAAGCAAAGAGCAAAGTGAACAAATAGAAAAATACAAAAATGAATGCATCCTATACGATTTCATTCATACAGATTTCTAGAAAATACAAACTAATGTACAGTGACAGAAGGCAGACCACTGACGTCCTGGGGGTGGGAAGGGAAAGGAAGGGATGAGAATCACCAAGGAGCACAGGAAACTTTTGAGGATGTTGATATGGCCATAACTAGATTGTGATGTTGGTGTCTTATTTATATATGAACCACCTTGCCAGTAGTTATAATCACTTTCAGACTACATAGTTTGTACAAAGCACTAGAAAAGAAAATATAATGTATCAATCCTGAATGATAATTGATCAGAATTTCCCTTTATATAATTGTTAATTATGCAGTGTATTTAAATTGCACTTTTTATTATTATAATATATCCTAGCTATTGAACAAATGCCATGTATTAATCAGCTTGCTATATGCTTTATATTCATTTCTTGTTCCAATGGCACACTTGCAAACAAAGAAGGGAATTTGTAGCTTATGGAGAGAGTTTACACTATCTTCATTTATTTATTACTTGGATTTCATATATTTTTATAAATTTAGTAACAGAGACATAATTTTTAGTAATTAAATAATCCTTTGATAAAAGGGGAATAAACTTAGGTTTATGTGGAATTGGTTACTACATGTACATGGGTTTAGATTAATTTTCTTAGCTCATTAAAAAAAGAAGTATAATAAGAAAGGCTTAAAGAATTTTGCTTTGTTTATAGTGCCAGGTAATGCAGTGTTCCACACACATCAGGTATTCATGACTGCCTATGTTTTATCTCACTCTCTTTAGTGTGTGTCTTATATTCTGGTGATATTAAAATATCTGCTTGAGACCCAGCCATCAGTTTCACATCCCAGGCAGCTGAAACAAGGAAAGGAAAGAAAGATACCTGCCTTTAAGGAGCAGTAGCACATAACCTGTTTTATCTCATTGGTCAGAATATACCCACAGGGTAAAATGGGAGATGGGAAAATGAAGTGTTTTATCTGGGCATTTTACTGCCTTCCATAAGATTAGGATCTATTACTAAGAACAGGAAAATTCATATGTACAACTGCTGGTCTCTATCTCATTACACAGTTAAAGCTATTTCTTTCTAGATAATATCAAAAGCAAGTTGTAATTTTTAGACCTGAGGCAAAGGTTATTAATTGGGATTTTTAAATGTTATTTTATTGTGGTAATAACTCTTAATATGAGATCTGCCCTCGTAAAACATTTTTAAGTCTGTCATACATTACTGCTGACTATAGGAACAATGCTGTAAGCAGATCTCTAGAGCTTAAAGATTTTAACGGCAAAGATAGAGCAGACCTGCAGATGAAAGGTTCCCAGGTTTTAAATAGAAGACAAAAGTCACAGGTTCAAACTTAAGGGACATGGAAGATAATTTTAACTGTATCATTTTAATGTTATTACTATTAACATTAAGCACGTCCTTAGATTGCATTATGTTAATTGGTTTGCTGTTCTATAGATATTTATTTTCTTTCTAAAGCAATTTTAAAAGCAGTCGATGAAAATTTAATTTTTCTATTGGCTCAAGAATTTTCAAAGCCTTGGTGTAGGATCGGAACCTTGTGTGTTTGTGCAGGGTGGAAATCATTTCTCATTCATCCTGATGTATCCAGAATATAAGTGCCTAAGAGTGCCTGGTCCATAAATTAGGTGGCCGTTAAATTCAAGTTGAAGAGAAGATGTTAAAAAAAGTGGTTCTATCAAACACGCAGGCATACACACGCATGCACTTTCATTTTTTCTGAGAAAAGTGGAGACTATAAAAGTGACAAGTGTAGGAAGGATAGAAAGGACAGTCACTGTGGTGCTGCTGTCTTTTTTTTGTACATATAAAAATTGCATATGTTTAAGGTGTACAGCTTGATGTTTTGATATATGTACACATTGTGAAAAGATCATCACAGTCGATCTAAATAACATGTCTATCATCTCTACATAGTTACTTTTTTAGTGTGTGTGTGCATGTGTGTGTGTGTGTGTGTGTGGAAAAGATTTAAGATCCTCTTAGCAAATTCCAAATTTACAATTCAGTATGAACTATGGTCAGTGTAAGGTAAGTTAGATCCCCAGAACTCATTCATCATGCGTAACTGAAACTTTGTACCTGAGACCAGCATCTCCCCATTTCCCCCTGGCAACCACCATTCTGCTCTCGGCTTCCTCAAGTCTCTTTTAGATTCCACATGTAAGTGAGCTCATGCAGTCTTTATCTTCCGGGGTCTGGCTTACTTCACTTAGCACAGTGCCCTCCGGGTTCATCCATGTTGTTTCACATGACAGGATTTCCTTCCTTCTAAGCCAGAATAATGAGGTGCAGATACACCTTTGAGATCCACCTTTAGTTTCCTTTGGATATACAGTTGACCCTTGAATAATGCAGGCCTTAGGGACACCCACCCTCCCTCCAGTGGAAAATCCACATGAAATTTATAGTCGGCAACTCCTTATAGGTGGTTTGTTTTCCCCCTCTCCAGGTCGGGCATCTGAGGAGTCAACCAGCCACAGACCTGGTAGCTTTGGAATATTTACTAGTGAAAAAATAATCTGTGTATAAGTTCAAACTCATGTGGTTCAGGGGCCAACTGTATACCCAGAAGTGGGATTGCCGAATCATATGGTAGTTCTGTTTTTAATTTAGTGATGTCAAAATCTGAAACCTGACAGGACTTCAGGTATCTTCCCTTGCTGGGTCTTCACAGCTAAGTCACCATACTCACCCACCCCAGGCACAGGGCTTTAGGGCCAACATTTGTAGCAGGTCACGATGAGAAGAAGCTTACTGACCACACTGTCTATCCTCAGCCTCAGCATCTAGCGTTTGGTAGTCTGGGGACATCTCAGTGTTGTGATCTTTTTTGTTTTGTTTTCCAACTGGTATGCACCTTGCACTTATATCGTAAAATAAAATGATTGTCTTACAATCTTCGCTTCTGTTTCATAATGTAGAAACTTATAGCTAATTCTTTAAAGACATTAAACGGTACTTTCAAGAGTACAATGTTGAGGAACACTTGAATTTAGGGGAGATATTTTCCTCTTCATTTTTTTCTTGTAGAATGTAGGAAATGAATACCTCCACATTGATGAGTTCAATTAATAAAATGTGATTTTTTTCCTCCCAACCTCAAAGCTACCCATGTTTCAAAAGCAAAGCATCCACCCGTCAAAACAATTTAACACTATTAATCAACTTTTAATCAGTAATTCCTCATATTGAATGATAAATATTGAAACAGTAGATAAAAACTAAGTAGGGTGGAGTATAAATCAGGCAACATTCAAAGTGGGATTGCCAGTCTAGTTCATTTGAACAAAATGACAAAAATGGAATGCTGCATATGGAATAACCTATCACAGGAATATTCTATCACAAGCTTCTGCTCAAACTTGGGAAACTATAGATATTATCACGTGTCCTGGTGGAAAAGATAAGGCACGCTCAAACTGGTTAATCTGAGGAAAGATTATTGAGGAGATATTTACAAAGGTTCGGAAAGTGTATAAGAGTAGTTGGGTACCCCAGAGAGAGTCGTGGTGGGGTGAGGATTCTGCTCAGACTGGAAGTTGGGCAGCAGGAGACAGATGTAGAGGAAGAGAGGCAACTGACATAGCTGTGGTGTTTGCTTGAAGGGTCCTGTCTGCTCACGGCCACCCCACCTGTGGGAAGCAGGGATGCATAGCAAGAGCGCCTTCTTCTGCTCTCTTCATCACCTTCTGGGAGTCCTAACTTTCCAAATGCAAACAGAAAGTCAGAGGGTAAGTCCGAATTTTACTTTTTTAAATTGAGATAAAATTTGCATGTAATAAATAAAGGTTGGGGGCTTCCCTGGTGGCACAGTGGTTGAGAGTCCGCCTGCCGATGCGGGGGACACGGGTTCGTGCCCTGGTCCGGGAAGATCCCACATGCCACGGAGCGGCTGGGCCCGTGAGCCATGGCCGCTGAGCCTGCGCGTCCGGAGCCTGTGCTCCGCAGCGGGAGGGGCCACAACAGTGAGAGGCCCATGTACCACAAAATAAATTAAATAAGTAAATAAATAAATAAAGGTTGGCATCTATAAGATAAACTTTACATATTTATATTGGGTTGGCCAAAAAGTTCGCTTGGGTTTTTCCATAAGATGATATGGAAAAACCTGAACTAACTTTTTGGCCAACCCAATAAATCAGGGTGAACGTGGCTCAAGTCAAAATATGAACTTTCGCAGCACAGTGTCAGGCTTCCTCATGGTCTGCAATTAAAACAACACTGTGGGATAACACCTCTATGAACTCTATCACCATAAGTTGGGTTCACCTCTTTTTGAACTTCATGAAAGAGGAATTAGGCAGTATGTATACTTTGGTGACTGGCGTTCTTTGCTTACCACTGTTTTCCTCTGGTTGCACTTAATAGCAGTGTGTTATCTGAAATAAGTATGTAGAATTCCCTGTATGTGTGTGTATCTATATATCTGCATACAGGTATATGTATGTCAATATATGTATACATATATATATATGTATAATACATATCTATGTATCAAACATCATGTTGATAAACGTTTAGGTTGTATCATGTGGCTCTGGCTGTAATGAACCTACTCCTAAGTACATTTTTTCATGCCTTTTGGTGAATAGACACATTCATTCTAGTGCACCTGACACCAAAAATATGGTTAAGCATTGGGATAGACATATATTCAGATACTGCCAAACCGTTTTCCACAATGTATGTGGTAATTTTTACTTCTACCAGTGATGTATGAACATTCCGGATACTCAAAAACCTTCGAGGCACTTGCCATTGTCTTTTTAAATTTGGGTGTTCTGGTTGGTGTGCGCAGTGACATTTCACTGCATTTCGTTTGCATTTATCTGATGACTGATGAGATGGAGCACATTTTCATGTGTTTATGTGCCATTTGTGTATCCTTTTCTCTAAAATGCCTGTTTATGTTTCTATGTTTAGCTTTTTTGTCCCCACCTTCCCCTTCTTTCTTTTGGATGATCTATATGGCATTCAGGATTCTCCAGAGAGAGAGAACACACACACACACACACACACACACACACACACACACACACGCAGACGCACACGTGCACATTAAGAGATTTATGTTAAGGAGCTGGCTCGTGTGATTGTAGGGCTGTAGGACAGTCTGGCAGGCTGGAAACTTAGGCAGGATTTCTATGTTACAGTCTTGAGACAGAATTCCTTTTTCCCTAGGAAATCTTCATTTATGCTTTTTAGGCCTTCAACTGGTTTGCTGAGGCCCACCCATATTATCAAGAGTTATTTCCTTTATGTAACATGAAGTGATTTGAGACATTCAGCTCTGTCCTTGGGGATGTCCCAGAAGATAGCTGTCTACCATTGAATGGTACCTGGATGTCATGCAGAACCGCCTGTAGACCAGTCAACAGTAAGGACCCCCCCACATGTAACCAGAGGTGCAGGCTGGCAGAGAGGAGGCAGTATAGCAAGAGTCAGGGCTGTGGGCATTTTGGCCACTTTCTCAGGTAACTTGCTTGTGCCTTCAGGGCCTGCTTGAACCTGACCTTGTACCTACCACTTCCACGTGTTGATGGATGCTGCTGTGATGCTGAACTTTATGTCTTCATGTATCCAACAATAACTGGTTTATGTTGGGAAGCTCAGGTTGTATGGTAACTTGGTGGCCCATGGTTAAGCATACTGAATCTCTCCTACAAAATCTGTATTTGAGAGGGGTCTCCAGGAAAACAGGGTTCTACAGAGAAACTGGCTCCCACGTCTGCAGAGGCTGACAAGTTTGAGATTTGTAGGGTATTATCAGCATGTAATAGGGGACATGTACTCTATTTCAAGTTAATCCCTAAAGGGACATTGCCTATAAGCTTAAATTATACGTTACAGACCCTCTCTGGGAACCCTGTCTCCCAGGAAATTGTATGAAGCTCAAATACCTGTGTTTGGATCCCTGGAAACATCCTGACCAGGCCCACCTGTGAATGGCTGCAGGAAGGAATAAATTAACACATCCCCTCTGGAGGCTGATGGGAACCAGGAAATGTTTGACTTTACCCCTTACCTTTAAGTATAAAATAAGCCTGAATTCTAACTCAGGCAAGTTAGTTCCTTGGGACACTAGTCCACCATCTTCTTGGTCTGCCGGCTTTCCGAATAAAGTCGCTATTTCTTGCCCCAACAGCTTGTCTCTCGATTTATTGGCCTGTCGTGTGGTGAGCTCTATGAGCCTGGACTCGGTAACAAGCAGACTGGAAGCTCCAGCAGGAGTTGATGCAGTAATGTTGAGGGAGAATTTATTTTCAGGGGAATCTCATTTTTTGCTCTAAGCCCCTTCAAGTGATTGGATGAGGCCCCCCCACATTATTGAGGGTAGTCTTTACTTAAAATAAACTGATTGTAGGGGCTTCCCTGGTGGGGCAGTGGTTGAGAGTCCGCCTGCCGATGCAGGGGACACGGGTTCGTGCCCCGGTCTGGGAAGATCCCACATGCCGCGGAGCAGCTGGGCCCGTGAGCCATGGCCGCTGAGCCTGCGCGTCCGGAGCCTGTGCTCTGCAACGGGAGATGCCACATCAGTGAGAGGTCCGCGTACCACAAAAAAAAAAAAAAATAATAATAATAATAATAAACTGATTGTAGATGTTAACCATATCTACAAAACACCTTTACAGCAACACCTAGGTTTGTGTTTGAATAAATAACTGAGAACTATAGCCTAGCCAAGTTAATACATAAAACGAACCATCAAATTCAGGCATTATATTTTTAACTAGGAGACATTCTTTATAAATGTGTATATTGGTGTTTTATCCTAATTGATGCATTGCAACTATGTTCTACCAATGTCAAATATTCTTTTAATTTCTATATAGTACTATTTTTAGAGCTATGTAAAAATATTTTTTTCTACAGAAAGCTCATTATGATATTCTCCAATTTCTTCATATACAAACTTTATTTTTAACCCTTCACATTTGAGCCTGTGATTCATGTCAAACATTATTGTAAACACCATTGTTTCCTCACTGAATTTCAGTGCTTCCTTGTCATAAGTCAGGTGACTGTATAGAGTTCATCAGTTTCTTACTCCTTTTTTTCATGGATCTGTTTTTCTATACTTGGGCCAATACCACACTGTGTTAACATAGCTTTCAAATAATTCATAAGAAATTTATTTGTATGACTTTAAAACAGGTATGTAACCCACATACTTAATTCAATTTTGAGACTTTTTTTTTCCCCGAGGCAATCCTCATAGTAATTCCTTTATCAGTCAGTGACCTGCCAAGGTGTATATGGCAGAATCAAACTAGGGAATTCGTGGGGCATTTAACTACGTAGACATGGCTGGCAGAGTATAGGGAAGCTTCAAGAATGAATACAGTATTTATTCTGGGACTATTCACAGTAGGATTTTATTTTCCTTCTTTACCATTTTTTCAGCCTGAAGGGGCGAAAGTTGGAAGCAATTATTGGAACGTAGAGAAAAAGAACGTTCTATAAAGACGGTTGCTTAACAAGAGCCGTGATTAGCAGGAGCCATGATGTGATGTAGCCATGTTGACATTGCAGGTTAGAAGCAGGGGGATAAATATCTCAAACTCACCCTCCTCTCTCATCTCCTGTGAGTGCCTTTCACTGAAGAAAACGTAACAAGAAAGCCTAAAAGCAAGGCCACTTACACAGTCTTTGAAGGTTGTTTGGGGAGCCCGAACAGGTTCATCAAGGGTGGAGAGATGAAGCCGTTGGAGAAGATGTGAAGTATCCAGCACTAACATGACATGAGGTCTGCAATGGTTTCTCCTCAAAACCAAAGTAAGAATAATGTCAGACAGGGAAGCATCATACCTTTGACCTAAGTCCAAACCTCCCTTAAGCTTTAGTTTGAAACCTTGGTAATTCTAGTAACTGATCATGAATATTTTGAGTTTTATTATGACAAATGGGCTTGTTTAATATATGCACATAGATGTTTGATATGAGGAATCACTGTTTTCTTCATTTATGACTGCAGGGGGCAAAATATATCAATTGTAAAAGCAATTATCTATATTAATCCCCTGTACGCATAATTTCCATGAACAATATATAAAATGTTTATACTTTGTTCTTCTCATATTATATTTGTCCTGAATATTTTTACTGTTATGTGATTTTCTCTGTCTTGCATCTAACAAAAATAGAATTTGCATTTTATATATCTTCATTGTTTGTATTTTATTTTTCTAGTACTTTATATCTGTTACATTTTACAAAATTATTTTTCCATCCCTGGGAGGGGTGACTGATCCTTCACCACAGAGAGTTTGGGAAGTACTGAGCTTGGTGAAAATTTCAGAAGTCAACTAGAATATTTTTTTATACATAGCAAGGGATTTAGAGAGGTGTAAGTGCGTAGAAAGTTAACCAGTGACTTAATCAACATTTGACTAACAAAAGAAAGGAAAAGCAAAGTATGAAGCCCAGGTTTTGAGTTGCTGTAGTTGAGTGAATAGTGGGCCAACTCAATTTTGCTGGGAAATTCAGGAGAAGATGCAAGTTTGGAAAAAGGATGAGGAGCTAGCAAGACAGTTAAGCAATTTAAATTAAATGTTTGATAGATCTGCCCTATATTTACATTATAGTTAAAATTTTCAGAGATAACTGAAAAATCATGGCATCATTTCCTCCCCTGAGTTTGTATGACATGAGCTCATAAAATGTCACTTAGCCTCAGGTGTTTCACAGTTATTAATAGAATATTTCTTTCTGTTTGCCGTACTCCACTTCCTCCCAGCCACCCGGTATATACTTTTAAAGATTTAGCCTGAAGATAAATTTGAATGGCATTACATTTAAAATCACTATTATCCTGAGATACCAAAGGCTTTGTTTGGGAATCAAAATTTGTTTTATGAGGATAGATTCCTACCAAGATGACAGTCAGTTTGCAATGTGTACTCACGTGTCTGAACTCCGGGAGTGAAGTTTATCTCCAGTGTGATACTTGATGCATTGTGTGTATTTCAAATTATCTTTATTTCTCAGCTGTACTTGGAATGGTGAATACTCAGCAAATTAACAGGCAAATGAACATAGCTATTACCATATTTAAGAAATGAAACATGTTATGCTACCAGGTTTTACAGGGCTATTTCTGACACCTTTGGCTAAGTAAATCATATAATATCTTCTTGTTCATTTATTAAATGTTCATGACAGCTTATTATTGTCGTCTGTCACTGTTCAGATATTGATTTTGCATTTATTTGTGTAAGTATTTCATATGTGTTTGTCTTCCCACCACACTGTATATCCCTGTCTTTATTCCTTTTATTAACTAGCATACTGCCTGTTAAAGATTAGGGGCTAAGTAAATATTTATTATACGAGTAAGTGAATGATGGACTTTATGAAACATATGGCCTGATGTTCAGAACAGTATGCTTATTAATTACCGAGTTCCATTTGCTTGTTTGTTGGTATCCATCTGCCTAGGAGTACTAGAAAAAAAGATTTGAAGTGCTGGTTGTTCTACCTTTAGGCACTGCTACTCAGTGATTCTGTTATTAATGGAAAATTCATTTTCTTCCTATGCAAAGATGAGGTAACTAGCCCAGTCTTAGAAGAAAACACACTTCGAATTGCTTTTTTTTTTCCTTTCCAAAGTGATGTGAAATATAGCAGAGAAGTTTTTCTCACTGAGAAAGTCTTTTAACTATACCCTGCCAATGATTCCAGTAACTCTCTAACTCCAGGTCTCTAAAATAATCTTCCCTGAAAGGCATGTTCAATGTCACTTGTACTTACTAATCTACAGACATCTGCTTTCTAGCAATTGTTTTGTATTTTAGAGAAGAGTGAGGTTTATCACCGTGATTGGTTTTCCTCCCTATGAAACTGATCAAAAGCGTTATTTTTATTCAAAATGTTATAAATAATTTTGTACAATACTCATTGTTTTCACACATTCATGAAAAATTATATTTGAGAGCATTTTACAATTCTGGAAGACAGGAGCTCTGTTTACATTTTTTTTTATAAATGAGGTTTGAGAAATATTTATTCATCCATAAACATCATTGACTACCCAGCAGGGGCTACACCTTCAGTTTGCAAATTTGAAAAATACATACCCTTTGCTCTCAAGCAGGTAAAAGGCAGTAATATCAAAAAGAGAAATGTGCATTTTTCATAAACATCTGTAAATGGATAAAATGTGTACTAAAATTGCAAAAGTGATCCTTAATATTTAGAATTTTAAAAATCAGCTGGGGAGCTTATATCGCAAAAGACAAGCATAAAGGAAAATAAATAAATATGATAGGGTATAATTTAAAATTACATAATGCAGTATTGATCTTAGCATGATTCATAATAGTCTATTCATATTAAAATTTTCCATAAAGTATATATGAATTTAACATTTACAGTGAAAACCCATGGTGATATTATAGATTCAATTTATTTATTCAACATTTTATATTAGAAAAATATAAAAGATTGAAATACTGATTTAAGAAAATATAATCTTGATAAGGATTATGAAGGATAAATAATTTCCTAATAAAAAATGAAAACAAACACATGGCACATCATGTGTCAGTATTAGAAATGATGTTACTAAAATGTAGATCTAGTTGTTGAAAAAACATCTTTCCCATTTCTTAATTTAAACTTGTAAGACGTAGACATTGTCACTAAGTCCATTAAAATAGTTTAGTTCCTCAACTGGGATTTGTATTCCACTATATATTAGTTATGATCATAGAAAACATATTTTCTAATACCATATTTTTAAAACCATAGGGCTCTTTACAACAAATGTGATGGTAAGTCAAAAATTTTGCTGAATGCTCCAACATGCTGCTCTTAAATTTGCCTTTCAACACATCCTGGAAATAGTTCAACCTTGCTATCAATTTCCCGAGATGCTATCTCCCTTCCTTCTCGTTCCCATCACAGAGCAATTGCACAAATCTAAGGGAATATTAATATTGATGTAAGTAGGAAAAGAATTTTGATAAAAGAAATCATAAATTAATGTATTCTACTTATTTGTTCTCCCACCCCAAATTATGTTTCCTTCAATGCTCAGCTTCTAATGTACTTATTGTGCATGGCCAAGGGGATTGCAGAAATAAAATGTGATGGCTTTAAGGGACTAAGCTTGGAAAACACAAATCATAATTTTTCCTCTATTTAAAGGCAATTCTGTTAATTTTAAAGGCCTAGATAAGAGGTTGGACTGAAAAAAAGATAATCATAGGAGAAATTATGCCGCATTCTAACCCAGAAGAAGATGGGAAAACGGGGGGGGGGGGTGAAAAAGTATAGACATTCAACTTCTTAATCTTAGATTATTAATTAATAAATCTATAAAATCTAAAGTGGAAGGGACAAGACCTAGAGGGCTAGAATATTCATTAAAATAGTAAGATTAACCCATAGAAAATATAAATGTAATAAAACACATAACATGCATGTCTGGAGGAGGAGGTGGCAAAATTTATGTGTATATAATTTATGTTAGTATATATGTATATATAAATATTTATACATATGCAAACATATTTAGATATATCTTTATTTACATATACAAACATATGCATATCATTCAAATATTGAATTTTTTAAATGTGCCATTCAGAATTTTTATGAATTTGTAATTGTCATGGGAAATTTTATTCCAAATACAGAGAATAAGCTCTTTTTTCCTATATTTAAGCCAGAAGAGACTATTTGAAAAATAACTCAATCTAATTAGCAATGACATAAAAATTAGAGGAAAAAATAACGCCTGGACTATGGTGGTTACTGCAGTATCTCTGAAGAGTCCAGAGACATTCAAACAAAATATTTAGGACTAAAATTGTTGTTTTGTTTTTGTTAGGTTGTTTTAATGTCTCAAATCCCTTTGACAGCTGGTACCTTAAGCAATTGCAATCACTTTTTGAAGGTGAGAGACGGTCAGTGTTTTATTCTCAGATACATTCATGTCTTCCACTTGGTCTACTGACCATACCAGATAATGGGGGTAGGGGGGATCAATTCATTACTCTAAGATTCAGAAAAATTCTCAGAAAGCACTATGCTCAGGCACAATATATAAAAGGCCTACAACAAAGGTTATGTATATTGATTTACTCTTTTCTTTAATGAAAAATAAAATATATTTTTATTACTGAAAAAATAAATTACTGAAATATATAAAATATTTTTTATCATTTAAAGAATCTCTAATTAGGGCTTCCCTGGTAGTGCAGTGGTTGAGAGTCCACCTGCCAATGCGGGGGGATGCAGGTTCGTGCCCCAGTCTGGGAGGATCCCACATGCCGCGGAGTGGCTGGGCCCGTGAGCCATGGCCGCTGAGCCTGCGCGTCTGGAGCCTGTGCTCTGCAACAGGAGAGGCCACGGTAGTGAGAGGCCTGCGTACTGCAAAAAAAAAAAAAAAAGAATATCTAATTATATATAAAAATAAGTAACTTGTTGGCCATAAAAGAATTAAATAACGCCATTTACAGCACCATGGATAGACCTAGAGATTATCATATTAAGTTAGACAAAGGGAGACAAATATCATATGATATCACTTATATGTGGAATCTAAAATGATGATACAAATGAACTTATTTACAAAACAGAAATAGACTTACAGAAAACAAACTTATGGTTACCAAAGGGGATAGCAGGGGGTGGGGGGGAATAAATTAGGAGTTTGGTATCAGCAGATACACACTACTATAAATAAAATAGATAAGCACAAAGGAACCACTGTATAGCACAGGGAACTATATTCAATATCTTGTAATAACCTATAACGGAAAAGAATCTGAAAAAGAATATATATATGCACATATGTGTATATGCACATATGTGCATATATATACACATATGTGCATATATATAACTGAATCACTTTACTGTATACCTGAAACTAACACAACATTGTAAGTTAACCATACGTCAATTTTAAAAAATGGCTGAAAAAAGAAAAGAACACAGAGTACTTTGTTGACTAAAGCATTCATTTGGGAAATAACAATAAAACTAAAATTGCTAATTTGTTACTAACTAAATAACAATCTTAAATGTTAAGATATGATTTATTTTACTGGTTTAAATTGCTGTCCTCCTTTCCTCCTCTTTCCTCTTTTTCTTTCTTTTCACAGAAACCAGTACTCACAATAAATCTTAAGCAGACTTACAATGAAATAAAAGTATCAAGAGCATCTGGGTTTGAAATGGACAAGCCAGGAGGTTAGTAAATTACCACCTCCTGGCTCCTCTTGCCTTGTTGGTTTTGAGGGTCAGGGTATAACTGCTGGGGAAAAAAAAAAAAAGAGTTTGAACTTGTGATTTAGTTAAAATTGTTATCTACTTACATAAGAAAACTGAGGCAAAGAACGGCTAACGCTCTTTCCCTCAGCTGTAGGTATTAGACTTTAGAAGAACTACACTCAGGTTAAAAGATTGATTGCAATCATTTTCTTAAAACTTTCCACAGTGTAAGTCTGAAGGGAAAATGATGTCCTAGTAGTAATAACAGTGTGTTGAAAACTAGAATGTAGATTTGTGCTTTTTAATACATTGAATATGCTTTTAGCCCTCACCCTGAAGTCAAATCAATTTAAATTTTGTAATGGTGTAGTACAATTATTAAAAATTTCCTTATCCCCAGCGTTTTAACATGAATACACAAAATGGTTTAAAATTATATTCGTTCAGCCTATATTGGTGTGACCTCTAGAGTTTTATTGGAAGCAAGGCAGCAATAAAACAACTGATTTGAATTACCAACATGCATCAGTATGAGAAAAATTAATCTGAAGAAGTACTGGAGAAACGATATTGAATATGTGCTCTATCAGTTAACTAATTACATTACTATCTGAACCTGTTTTCAAACATTTATCTTGGTAATTAAAATCTATAATAAAAACATTTCTCAAAATGGCCCTAACAAATCTTATTAAATCATTAATTGAGCAAGTGTTATTTTTGCTTTTTTAGATATATTTTATATCGAGTATATATTATAATTCACTTTTTGTTAAATGATTAAATATACATGTGTTATTAAGTAGTGAGTATAAGTGGTTTTGTAACCAAGCAGGACCCTATGGGGTCTTCTGAGGACAGACCCCTCCCCAATATCTTCTGCTTTAGTTCCTCTTTGAAGTACCTGGGGAACAGTGTCTGACGCATACTTCCTGAGCTATTTTACAGATGCTGAAACTACCGCAAAATGGAAGAAATTAACTACTTGATGATCATGAGTCCACAGACCGAGGGGCGCCTAAGGACTGATAATGTTAACACCTGTGACACCACCCTGTTACTCATCATCAACAAATCAGAGAACTGTGTGCAGCCAGTCTCGTGCCCTGGGATGCCCCTCCCTCACCTGGCCTTTAAAAACGCTTTGATGACGCCCTTTGGGGAGTTTGGGTTTTTCCAGCACTAGCTGTCCTGGACTTCTTGCTTGGCGCCCTGAAATAAATGCTGCACTTTCTTTCACCACAACCCGTTGTCAGTAGATTGGCTTTGCTGCGCGCAGGTGAGCAGACCCAAGTTTAGTTCGGTAGCAGTTTGCAGTTATTCTTCTAAAAACACCTATTTAAGAACTGTTTTGTTCAAGAAGGTGTAAAGATGAGTCAGGCCCTTAGTGATGTACTCAAGGGAAGTGCCTAATGTCCCTTAGGAAAAAAGACCTGTGTGAAAATGACTATAATACCAGGGAGAATATGAGAAATGTCTTAAAGGAAGTGTGAGTGAAACCTACACAGACTCAAAGATGGAGTCATTATAGCTGACTTCGGGACCGCAGAGCGTATCACAAAGAAGAAAGCATTTTTTCAGAAGTTGAGAGGTAAAGGCTTAACCAGAAGACTTTCATTATGGTTGTGGCAGGTTGTCTAAGGTCAAGCTAGAGGCTAGAATTAATTTCATGGGTCTTAATATCTGTTTTATTCTTCTTGTTTATAGAAAAGCGAACCACGGAAGGACTGGAAGTGGATAGCCGAGTCTAATCACTTTTTTATGTGGTTGAATAACTTCAGTTTCAAAATGTTCAAGTGACTTTCCCAAGCTCCTGTAACTGATTAATGTCTGAGCCAGGTCTAGAGGTAAGATTGAATGAGCATGGTGTATTCAGTATTTGTAGAAATTATACATAAACTTAACTCCATCATTTTTTGCAAGTTCTCTGCCTGAAATCCTCATTGCCTTAAATCTTTCCATATTGGGTTTTTCTGTTTGTTTTTGCGGTACGTGGGCCTCTCACTGTTGTGGCCTCTTCCGTTGCGGAGCACAGGCTCCGGACGTGCAGGCTCAGCAGCCATGGCTCACGGGCTCAGCCGCTCCGCGGCATGTGGGATCTTCCCGGACCGGGGAAGCCCCTCCATATTGCTTTTGATAATGTTTACCCAGGAAAATCTTCTCTAACCTTGCCCAGCTCAGTCTTCTAGTTACAGGGCATCCTCTCCTACATGGCTTTTGCATACAGAACTAAACTCCTTCGGTTTCCTCACCATTCTGAACCTGCTTAATTGCTATCTTCCTCTTTTAAGTTTCTTGATGGCTGACTCTGACCTTTATTTGTTATCACCTCAAAACCCAGAAAAATATTGAATACATAATAAGGAGTCAATCAACATTTTAATGCATACAGAGTTTCAAAATTATATACTGATTTATATTGTTCTTTCATTATCTCTAGTGTACAGGTTTTTAATCTCATAAACCATATTATTTGCAATCTAAGATGGGCTACATCTCATATCATAGAACCAACCAGTGCTGCATATATTAAAAACAGACCTATTGGGCTTCCCTGGTGGCGCAGTGGTTGAGAGTCCGCCTGCCGATGCAGGGGACACGGGTTCGTGCCCTGGTCCGGGAAGATCCCACATGCTGCGGAGAGGCTAGGCCGGTGAGCCACGGCTGCTGAGCCTGCGCGACCAGAGCCTGTGCTCTGCAGCAGGAGAGGCCACAACGGTGAGAGACCCGAGTACCGCCAAAAAAAAAAAAAACCAGACCTATTGACTGACAAGTGTAATTAATATTCTTATTTGTAAAGCTCAATATAAGAATAAGCTTTATGAAATATATGATTTAATATTCACTTTATTCTTTAAATTTATGAATGCCTTAAAATTTATAGGAAGACAGTATAATTTTTAAAAATTTTTATTGGAGTATAGTTGATTTGCAATGTTGTTTTAGTTTCTGCTGTACAGCAAAGTGAATCAGTTATACATATACATATATCCACTCTTTTTAGATTCTTTTCCCCTATAGGTCATTACAGAGTATTGAGTAGAGTTCCCTGTGCTATACAGTAGGTCCTTACTAGTTATCTTTTTTATATATAGTAGTGTGTAGATGTCAATCACAATCTCCCAATTTATCCCTCCCCCCACCGTAACCATAAGTTTGTTTTCTACACCTGTGACTCTATTTCTGTTTGTAAATAAGTTCATTTGTACCATTGACAGTATAATATCTTGTATCTGATCTAAGAAGGGCAAAAATAGCTCCATGTCTTGAAAATTAGATGAGTCTCCAGGTATAGGGGAATAGTGTGTTTAGGGTCAAGACAGTCTGTTGGAAAGTAAGATAGCAGGCAGTAGAAAGCTATTCACGTTAGCTGGTTATTTTGTTCATCTAGAGGTAATGCGATGGAGATGAAGACTGGTTGGAAGTTAAACTATTCAAGCAACCAGTACCTTAATCATATTTTCTTGGTGGAGATGGAGCCATACAGCTAAAGAAAAAGAAGCAGGAAGAACACACTGAGAGCCCAAAGAACTATAGTACAAATTAGATATTCCAAACACAGACCCAATGACTAGATGCACTTAAGGGAAGGGAGAGGTTCACTGAATGAAAGTACACATTCAGAGCAGAGTTATGGGCAAGGATGATTGGCTGTGGGTCTCCTGAGTACTCAGGTCAGACTGGAGAATCTTTATTTCCTTGGTATCCTTATCCCTTGGACAATTATTCTCAAAGAAATGGGAAGAAAAAGGTCAAAAATTTTAAATGCAACTTAAGTGACCAGAAATGATAGGAACGTGGAGATAGGAGTTTCCTCTTGTGTTATTGTAACAAGAGTTTGAGGAGCTTAATTTCTCATATGTGGTTTTCTTTCACTATAAATACCCCTTATGGATGCCTATTAATGCAGACATATCAGAAGATTGGTTGGCATGGATGAAAACACATATGGTGATACTTTCTGAAAGAATAACTGTTTATACTCCATTTGACCTTAACCATTGTGGACTAAAATTGTATTTTAATTTGACACTAGTTTTATTACAATAGCTACATCCATCTAAAAGAATCACTTACTGGTAAAATATTATGAAGCAAGGATAGTGGGGCACAGATGGATTTTTATTTTTTCCAAATATATCTATAGTAATGACTAATAAATGTCTCCCTTACGGTTAGGTTTTTTTTTTTTTTTTGCGGTACGCGGGCCTCTCACTGCTGTGGCCTCTCCCGTTGCGGAGCACAGGCTCCGGACGCGCAGGTTTAGCGGCCATGGCTCACGGGCCCAGCCGCCCCGCAGCATGTGGGATCTTCCCGGACCGGGGCACGAACCCGTGTCCCCTGCATCGGCAGGCGGACCCCCAACCACTGTGCCACCAGGGAAGCCCTACGGTTAATTTTTTGATCTCTCTGAAGTAATTGTGCTCTTTACGACTTAGTACAACTTTTGAGACAAAAGTTAAAAATATCACTGCTGAAAATTCTAGAACTAGATTTTGCACACAGTGCCTTTAAACTTACTGATTATTCTTATTAGCAAGTTCTAAACCAGTTATATGATTTGCTCCCTTACATCCTTCCAGGCTTTGCCCAAATGTCACCTTCATTGTGAAACCTTCCCAGGCCACTCGACTTAAAACTGCAGCCCTCCTTAGGATCTTTGTTCACAGTTCATGTTCCTCTTAAAAACACAAAGCGTTTTTCTTATAGATTTTACTTATAGATTGATTTCCACCACCAAACTGGAAGCTCCATTCGGTCTGAGATTTCCTTTTTATTGTTGTTGTTCTCAGTTAAATCCCCAGCATCTACAATAGTGCCTGACATAGAAAGTGCTCATTAAATATTCATTGAATGAATAAGCAAACTATGAAGGGCTACATCATTGTGACATTATTTGAGAATGAAGAATAGCAGGCGTGTGTTTCATGTAGTAACATGATCTCCTGATGGAAAATAAAACTAAACTAAAAACATGTTTCTTTATTTCAAGCAATTATTTTAATCTTGGAAGGGAAGAGTTAAGGTGTATATGCTTAAAGAAAATGAAACTATTTTGACACTAGGAAAGTTATTTTCTTCTTCCATGCAACAGAAGAAAAACAAATTTAAAATAAATGAAGAGAAGATCAACCTTATTATAAGAGCAATAGCAATGAAACAAAAATGATACAATATTTCATCCATAAGACTATCACAATACAGGAAGCATAAAAATGTCAGGTTTTGTCCAGGAAGTGAGAAATGAGAGCTACTGTACTGATGCTGCTTTAGCTGTAGTCATGTTGAAACCCAACGGAGCACACTCTGGAATTCAGCAATTTCTACTTCCCATACAAGCTTCCAGGGAATATATACGAGGTGGCATTGTGTGTGATACCAAATGAGAGAGGGAGAGAGAGATGAGAGAGGGAGAGAGAGGTGAAAGAAGGGAAAGAGAAACAATCAAGAAGTTCTATGAATAAAGCAATGACTCACTGAATTTAGCATATTTATAAAAAACATAATAGTAAAATGAAAAATGAGATAGATGAAAAATTAGTCAATTTATAATCTATCTGATAAAAAAGTCCTGGTTTGTAGTGTTTGCCAGTTTGCATGTTATAAATACACTGTGGCTGATTTCAAGCTACCCATGTGAAAATGAAAAAATTAGCTTTTTCAAGCCAGTACTAGCCAGCTCCAGCATCCATCAATTAAAGATACAGCTCAAAAGTAAATTGTGAGTAAAAAGGGCACATTTCCTCAACTGTATTTTGAAAATAGTCATAAAAATTCAGTTATATAATGTTATATATTATACATAGATACACATATATATTAAAATATAAGTATATACCCCAAATTTATTTTAGTATTCTTTTTTTTTTGTGGTACACGGACCTCTCACTGTTGTGGCTTCTCCTGTTGCGGAGCACAGGCTCCGGACGCGCAGGCTCAGCGGCCATGGCTCACGGGCCCAGCCGCTCCGCGGCATGTGGGATCCTCCCGGGGCATGAACCTGCGTCCCCTGCATCGGCAGGCGGACTCTCAACCACTGTGCCACCAGGGAAGCCAGTTTTCTTTTTTTTGAGGAAAAGATGAAAGATTTTTTGATGAAGAGATGAAGTAAAAAAACAAATTAGAAATATTGGTCAAAGTTTACTTCAAATGTATCTATAATATTTTACCTTATTCACTTAAACAATTACATGTTTAAGTTAAATATTGTTAAGATTGTCAATTCTGCATGACAGGAATATGGTTATTTATTTTTAGTATCCTATTTTTTGTAGTTTTAATTTTTTCTCTATATAAGCTGTAAGATAAATACTCTAAAAGAAATCAGAAACACAGAAATAAATGTCATAGTAACATTGGCTTATATGAAATCACTCTGGTGGTAGAAAGTGGTATAATTCTGGATGCATTCTTGACTATCACACTGTGGTATATCTGCTCTAGAGAACTAGAGCTATAGATGAGGAAAGATTTAAGGATTGCTGAGTGGATAAATAGTCCTTTAAAGATGTAGAAGCTTGGTCCAATTTTGTTAACTACAACAAACACTGGAGAATGGAAAAATACTGTAAAACCAGAATGATCCACGTATTTCTCTTAGATGTAATTGAAGGTATATAAAAAAAACCATTCAAGCTATTGAATATAACTGTATGATCTTGTACTTGAAAAAAAATGTGGTGGAATTTCAGAAGTCTAGTCTGGGAGTGATATACTTGGTTATGAATTAGTGTGACCATATAAGTTACCAATAAAACTGAGATATTTTTAGAATGAAATATGGTACTATTAGCAATTGTTCCTGGGCAAGAGGTGTGAATCTGTAATGGAGATTTATATCCAAATTATATATAACCAATGATTTTTATGAAATATATGCGAATTGGAAATGAGAAAGTGTATGCTTTGAGGTCACAATGAAATTCTCAGCAGTTTAGGCATGATAAGTGATTGGATCAAGAGACTCTCAAAGAGAACTGAGAAGAAAAGACAGATGAAAAAGCAAATATCTGACAGAGATATCCAATTACTTAGTGAAATGTATCGAGAAGAAAATACTCAGAAAGGACAAAAATATCATTAATTTACATCTTAAGCATACTTAGAAATATGAATATCTGTTATTTGACAAAGGTAGTAGTTTAACCATCTCCAAAATCACTTATATAGTGGACCCATTTTCCAAAAACTTTACAAAGTATGTCTGTATTAGCATTAAACTGCTTTTTGGAATATTTTTGTTCTGTGAGTTCATTCGGAGAGAAGATCATAGCAGTGTTTTCTAAAAGTAGACAGATGCTGCTTCTTTGATACCTCAGATTTTCTGAAGGAAATACAATCACTGCCAATGACTGTGTTAAAAAATCTGCAACTATCCTTTTGTCAAGGTGTTTATGAATCGGGCCTAGAAAATTGTAAAACCAAGCAATTTTCTGTTCATGTGGTGTTTGCTCCAGACCCAGTATGAGAAAATGAGCAGCGTAGGCAGTAATTTTTCTTTTCTTTGTAGTTCTACAAGATAAGGAATATTTCCTCTATTCTTCAAAGTTATATTCTCTCTTCAACCACTCCTGAGAGTTTTTACATCATGGAAAGCTATTCAAACTACTTCCCACTCTTTGGGGAAATTACTATATTCACATGAAGAATAATTCTAATTCATTCTTAGTGATATAAATATCCCAGTGAATTCCTGTGCATTTAGGTGAATCATCTTTATGAATTGATTCTTAAATTACACACTATTACAGTCAAAATAAACCTTTCAATTGTAGTCATGGCATATATACATACATACATGTATATACAAAATTCATACACCTATGAAATTGTATGTAAGACATGTGCAATGTGCACTAACTTTCAGTCCTTAAAAATTTTCAGAGATAGAGAACATAATACATATTTGTTCAACACCTTAAGAGAGATGCGAAGTACTTACTAATAAGAGTAGGAAAAGCCTCATAAATGTGAAGAGCTAGATTTTACTGGTGAGAAAATACAATGGCAAAACAAACAATAAGTTTAATTTTGAGGACGGAAAATGCAGAATAATCTTAAAAGTGATAGACATTAGCATATAAATTCCACTTCCAAAACGCAATTTTAGAACAATTATAATCAAGCCAGCATGATGGTCTGATACCATATAAAACTTAGAATTGCATTTTGTAACTTATTTCAGCAAATGTCTGGAGGTTTTATAACAAGGAACAGATTTCTATCTTAGTGCAACTCCCTCCCTTTAAAGATGAGCTGTCACTTGCTAATATTCAGTGATACTTGAGGCTCATAGAAATACTACTTCCATAATTTAAAAAATAGTGCAATATTTCACTCTCATTTTCCTTCATGATTATTAACTTTGGGGACATTTAACTACCTTTATATTTTTTATTCTTTAATCTATTAAGTAATTAAAATGTTGTTGGAACCTATAATAAGGTTGCCATGTCTCTGTGTCAAATACAGAATTAAAATTTAATACAGGGCACAGAAAAAGAAATATTTACTATCCTCGTAATATATTACCAAGGAAATTTGCTTAGTAGCTCAATACTTTTACTCACAAAAAAGGCAGGCATACAAAATGAGATTAGAATATTAAGCCCTCCCCACTAATTTTCAGTACTTTCTTTAAGAGAAATAAAGAGGTATTGAAATTATTCCTTTGTTTTTCATACTGCTTTTATATTTTGTTCATTTAGTCCTATAGGTAAATATCAAAATAAAAGTACATAACTGGCTAAAAGGATACAATCCTGAGAAACATCTTTGTTAAATCTTGAGTCTCAAACACTCATCAAGGAATCACATTCAGATGTATGCCCAACAAATTTTCCTGTTAGATTGAAAACAATCTTAATCTATTTTAAATGATTCAAAAGTGATACTGCTTTTTTTTTCTATTATCAGTAAACAACTTATTGCAAGTGAGGATACCTTATTTTAAAGTTTATAATTTAATATTTTATTTCAAAAATAAAAGAATATTTTAAAAACATAAAGATTGTATAATCTTCACAGATAAATTATCATTAGTATTAGTATTGGTATCACTATTATTACCATTTTACTTCCATGCTGTGATTTCCATTAAAGAATTTCCCTTTACCCATACCTGTTATTTCCTTAAATTTTATCTGGAGAAGAAATTGGGACATTTGAAACATGGAGTTTCTGGTGCTCATGATTTTGCAAATTCTGTAGCCAATTTGCAGTCCAACACATCCCTCTGTTCTCTGTATCACCTGCAGGCTGTCAGGTTGCATCCCTAGGGCAAGATGGGCAGTTGTGTAGTGTTTTTGCATCACAGGCATGGGATATCGGGGTTTCTTTCTTTGTGCCCAGTTACTGATGCTCAGTTCCCGATCCATTAATTTATGTAGGAGGTAAAATTTATTATATCCAAATTCTATTGTTTTGTTAGCTATAATAATTTAATAAGAATATGCCTTCTTCATCTACTCTTTGGCTATGCAACAATGTAACTCATATAGGAATGGCAGGATAAATGCTGTCTTCTTTTCTGTAATTACCCAGCTTTCAAGATAATGAATTGTTTCTCTGTCATATTAGGAGCTTACTGATTAGTTTATTTTCTAATATTTTTTAAAATTCATGAATTTAAACATATTGCAATTCTTATGTTTATTAAATCTAAAAGTGGCCCAGTTTTAAACAGTGGGAACCTCTTTACTTTGGCACCTGAGACTTTTTGCCTAAATACCCAAAATTTTTTTTTCTTTTTCATGAATCCAATAATTTTACTAGAATGTATCTTAGTGTTGGCTGTTCTTGGTCAATGTTGTCATGTAGATACTGCTCTTTCAATATACAGCGTTTTTTTTGTTTTTTTTTTTGCGGTACGCGGGCCTCTCACTGTTGTAGCCTCTCCCGGTGCGGAGCACAGGCTCCGGACGCGTAGGCTCAGCGGCCATGGCTCACGGGGCCCAGCCGCTCCGCGGCATGAGGGATCCTCCTGGACCGGGGGACGAACCCTTGTCCTCTGCATCGGCAGGCAGACTCTCAACCACTGCGCCACCAGGGAAGCCCTCAATATACAGTTTTAAATCTTGTTTTATTTTAGAAAGTTCTGTTGAATTAGTTTTAGTATCTGTTCTGTTCCTTTGACATCTTTCTCTCTCTTCAAGCACCCTACTATATTTATGCTGGATCTTCTCTTCCTAACTTTTCTATTATCAGTTCCTGTATAATTTATTTACTTTTTTATTTTTAAATATTTAAACTTTTCCTCCTTTTCACCTTTACTGTTTATAATGCATTTTCTGTTGTGTTGACATGCTTCTAATTTAGTCTTCATTTCTAAATAATTATTTTTCTTTTAACCCTAATTCTAAATTTTTGCCACATCTTTTCTTACCTTGTTTAATTATAGTTTTATATTGAATCATTTTCTTAACTTTTAACTTTCCTATTCTGTTACATATTTGATCTTTTTGTTGAGTATGTTTCTCTGACACACCTTCATTGTCTGAAGGGATGTTATTTCCCTTCTTAGTCTTGTTTCACTTTGCTTATTCTTAAAATTGATTTGACCTTATACTTTTATGTTTCTCATTCCTGTGTGGATTTAGTTAGTCATTCTTAGGTGAATTGCTTTCTGAAATGTGATGGCTATTTCTCTCTACCAGTTTTATCTGGACCTTCTTTTTTATTTGACTCTATTTCCCTGTAAGACTCAATTTTAGTTCCACTGTTAGCAATTTTAATTTCTTCTCTTTTTGAGGCATACTCCTGAATGGGAGTCCTAAGCCCTGAAGGTTCTTGGGAGCTAGACTGTTCTAGCTCATGAGTTCTCACTGCAGGCCCACTGAACTCATCTACTATCAGACTGGGCAAAGCACCTTCTGGTTTCAGCTGCTATTTTCCTTTGCACCGTTCCACCTTCCTGTGATTACCTTTTAGCTATTTTATAGTTTTCCTATTCTCGTCCGATGTCCCATCACTTCTGTCTGCTTTCCCCCAAACCAACATAAATAGCATGCTGGTCTCCTGACTGTTAGTGATTATTGTAAATGGTGCCCATGGTGAGGGCACGGGGTGTTGATTTTGCTACTTAAGTGCTTGCTTATTTTAATGTGGTAATCAGAAATACCCCAAACTGTTACTAGCACTACTGCATTTTTCCAGAAATACACTGCCTTAGCTCTTTAAACATACACCTGCGAACAGATATCAATGTCCAAACAAATAACAGCAGCAAAAAGAACTTCTCAAAGCTGGCTCACTACAAGCTCATACTCTCTAATTTGATAGAGGACCGAATATTGCTTGACACCCCTCTTGTTTATCCTAAGGCATTCCCTATGGACCCCCAGGCTCAGCCTATACTAATCGTGTCTTTAGACAGTGAGACTTGAGGTTGGGGGAATATATTACGGACAGGAAGAATTTGGGATAGAAGGAGCAAGACCTTGTCTTTCAGTTTTGTTCTTGCAACTTATTTCTATCAAATGGGCTTATTTTTTGTATGTGCATCCTGCAGCTGACATTATGTAAATAGATGTCTATTCATGTGCCTGGGTATTATTTAGTGTATGATACTAGTTTTTCAGGATTGTATGTTTGCTAGATGTCTAGCCCTTAGATCAAAACCTTGCTATCTAGCCCAGTTTCTTAAAGCCTGTTGTTATATAGATTTCCTAATGCTAATCTTACATTCTGAAAATAACCTACTACCACATTTGCCATTGACATTTCAATGATCGGCTGGAACAATCTGATTCCTCCTATGTAAACTTCCTTAATGTCCTGTCTTTTTCCATTACCCTGGGACAAGGATTACATATTCAATCCACTTTCTTTTTTTTCTTTTTTTTTTTTTTTTGCGGCACGCGGGCCTCTCCCGTTGTGGAGCACAGGCTCCGGACACGCAGGCTCAGTGGCCATGGCTCACGGGCACAGCCGCTCCGTGGCATGTGGGATCTTCCCGGACCGGGGCACGAACCCACGTCCCCTGCATCGGCAGGCAGACTCTCAACCACTGCACCACCAGGGAAGCCCCACTTTCTTTCTTTTTTTTTTTTTTAACAGCTTTATTGGAGTATAATTGCTTTACAATGGTATGTTAGTTTCTGCTGTATAACAAAGTGAACCAGCTATGCATATACATATATTCCCATATCCCCTCCCTCTTGCATCTCCCTCCCACCTTCCTATCCCATCCCTCTAGGTGGTCATAAAGCACCCACCGAGCTGATCTCCCTGTGCTATGCGGCTGCTTCCCACTAGCTATCTATTTTACATTTGGTAGTGTATATATGTCCATGCTACTCTCTCACTTCGTCCCAATTTACCCTTCCCCCTCCCCACGTCCTCAAGTCCATTCTCTATGTCTGCGTCTTTATTCCTGTCCTGCCCCAGGTTCATCAGACCATTTTTTTTTTTAGATTCATATATATGTGTTAGCATATGGTATTTGTTTTTATCTTTCTGACTTACTTCACTGTATGACAGACTCTAGGTCCATCCACCTCAATCCTCTTGCTTTACATTCAGTTACTTTCCCCACATTACCTCTGTGTTCTCTGCATTAAATATCCTCAGGTTACCTCTATTTTAAAACAAGACTTTATTGTGAGATTTCGATAGACTCTGTCTTTTCTTTTGGTCCTCATTATACATATCTGTTGTCTCTACACTTTAGCCACCAAACTATACATGATACTGAGCTATAACCACAACCATTACCACTTTACAGGAAAACAAACAAAATCTCCCTCAATTTTTGTGCCACTTCCTAAATGTAATATCCACTTTTTAAATTTTTCTAGAAATCTTTATATTACTACACACTCAACCCAGTGCTCCTTGACTCTCTCTCCTTTGCCTTTACTTATCTATAGACCTATACTTTATTCTTAATCTGTGATGATTATTCTCTGTATTTTTTTTATTGCTTCTGACAATGAGTTTCCAACCTTGACCTCTTTTTAGCACATCAGTTCTGCATTTTCAGCCTACACATTGTGTGATACACCTAAGCCCCTATGGGACTCATCGTTATCTCATAACCAGCATTAACTCATCTAAATTCCAGTAACTATTGTCTTATCAGTATCTTCTCCACTTTTTAAAAATTACTCTAAATGATGTCACAAATGCTCAAAATCTCACAATCATAGTTGAATCAACTGTTACCTATCCTAGTGTCAATAAGGGTGACTGGTCTTTCTTTGCTGGAATTTAATTATTTAATTTTAAAAATAATGTATCGATACTTAATGATGATGATACAGTTATAATTGTAACAGACATCATATCCTGACCCCTCCCAGATCCATGCCACCTCCTGCCCCCACCCTTCAACAACTATGGACTTCTTGACAATACTGATTGCATAGTCATCTCTGAGGGTGGTCCTTATAGAAATTAAAACAATCAGGGTGTTGGATTTTTGTTGTTTTATATTAGAAGGCTTGTAATACAAGATATTCCTACTTAGAAGTAAAAGTTACAAAAACAATTTAAATTATGTAATTATTGATTAAACTACTATAAACAAACACATATGCATATATATCAATACAAACATATATGAATACATAGATATGTGCATTTATGCTGATTTATGGTAGTTCAATCAATATTAATACAATATATACAAATGTATTAAATCCCATTTAATTATGGAAGATTTATAGCCATTCTGTTATCCATTGCTATTTGAAAAGCATATAAATTAAAATCAAAATTTGCAAAATTTGTAAATTTCAAGATTTATTTTCCTGATACATTTTGCTTAGTGAACATACTACTTTTTATTTCACAGATAGGAACTTTTTTTGTTTCCAAGTAGAATTCTATAATGTATTGTAATATATTTTCACAACTTGGGAAGGATTCCATGAGGTCTAAATTAATGATTTAGGTTAGATCTCTATGCAGTTGTTAATGCATGTAAGAAAATCTAATATAAACATAATATTTAATTGTTTCAGTCTATTGCACTACCATATATGTACTATTCCTGGAAAATATACCAACAGAATCTTTCAGGCACATCCAGCTTGGTTTCACTCAGTTGATTTTACTAATAAGATAAGCAAATCATTTTCTACATACAAAAGTGGCAGAAGTTGTGTTTTTCCTCCTGCCATGTCTGCATTCCTACTGTGAAGACTGTTGAAACTGATGTAACATTTATTCACATAGTTTAAGGAAAGAAAAAAGTAGGCTTCTTTGTGAAGCTCAGTTCTGTGGAGACAGTACTTTTTCTGTAAATACATTTTGATTATTCATTATTAATTAAAAATGACATAATCTTTCATTTTAATTAGAAGTAGTGGTTAACAAAATGCACCAAGTCAAAGACTAAAAACAGTTATTCAAGGATTAGAGGCAAAGCCTCATTAATTGTCACTTCTGTTCTTGGAGATCTATTAGAAGGAATTTAATACATTGGTGAGTTCCCTAGAAGCGCATAAAAAATGTTGAGCAATTATAATTAGGAATATTGATTAAATTACCTCCTAAAAATTACTTGTTACTATCCATATGTAAATGGCAGATATCCATATTGAACTAGTTTAGGTTAACAGGGGATTAATTAAAATGTGTACTGATCCCAGGCAACAGCATGGGATCATTTGGCCACAATGATTACTGGAAGCAGGCACTTAAACAGGGAAAAAAAAAAAAAGAAGAAGCATATTCTCTCCATCTGTTTTTTTTCCCCCATTTATATTTTGGCTTCATTTACTTCATCCACTGAGCATCTCAGCATGTTAGAAGCCATACTAGCAACAGCACTTAGGCTCAGATTTCCATGTTTTTAACACCAGGTCAGAATTCTCCATTTTGTATGCATTTACATTTCTGAAAACCTATTAAATAGAGATGTCTAACACTGTTCACCCCTTGGCCATTCATATACATACACATGTATGCAAAGAAACATACATTCACATAAATTTATTTCCCTCTCAAATTCAATTTCAAAAATGTCCCAAATAACCAAATTCAATCATCCTATATGCAATTTAAAATCATATCCAGGATGGGATATCTAGCTATGATAGTATTTTGGTGTGATGTTCATCCCTATCAAACAGATCTGAAAATAATTCCCAGTATAGGACATGAAACAAATGATGTATGTTTACCTCTTCTACCATAACCAAACCATCATAATGAAGAAAATACAAAAGGATCATTGAAGAATTGTTTAATTAAAATGGAAAATGTAGTTATCAAGAGAATTCTTACATCTGGGCTGGATGGTATTGTTTGCATTTCTATATTCCATCTTTCAATATTATGTGGCCTGAGAATCAATCTCTTTATTCTGTATCAAGCTGACTTCTGTGCCTTCTAGTTGGTTTGGTTAATGCGAGCATGGGGGCGTCTGAGGAAATGAGGAGTGAGGTTGGTTACTATCATGATAAGACACATGGATGGGATGGATACTAGACTCTTGTGTATGATTTATCCTAAGATGGTATATTAAAGTGTTATGTAACCTATGTAAGTAGAAAAATATTCTAGGTCTGTTGGGGGGGGAGCTGATTCAGTTGACTGTACAGGCATTTCATTTCATTTCTTATCCCATTGCCAAACTGAAGCCAGTTCATACCTGCATCCCCTTGATTGAGGGGGTAGAAGATCTCTTTGAAGGACTCTGCCATGTAGCCACAATGAATCTTTCTTCAAGTTTCTCACAGTAGGACCTGTAGTCATTTAAGAAGTGACTATTTATTAAGAAAAGGAAAATGTTTTGAATTTCCATGCAGTTATAAAGTATTGCTGATACCTATCCCTGAAAACTGCAACACCAGCCACAAGTGAAGTTTCATGGTTTATAGAGTGTTATTCTGAGCCTGCTTCCCAGATGGTCCAGTGGGGCCCTGACTTATACAACTACTAAGAGTATTTCTTTAGTCCCAGACTGTACAGTCAGAAAAGGTATAATTTAATAACTGGAAAAATTCCAACAATGATCCCTGTCCCACGGAGTGATATTATGGAAGGAAGGACCGAATCATAAGCCCTTGGAACTGCCTCTCATCTGTGTTCTCTTATATTAAAAGGGGGGTAAAATGTAATACAGTATCTCTGAAAGATTTCTGAGGGAGCTACAGAAATTAATGCAAAAATCAAGGACTTTAAAGATGCAGGGTTATTAATTTATACTCCATATCTCTTTACCTCACATTTTGCCTGTTCCAAAGTCAAACAGTTTGTGGAAAATGACCATGCACTATTATAAACTAAACCTGGAGTTGACACTAATTCCAACCATGGTTCCATATGTGGTGTATTTGCTGGAGCAAATCACAATAGACCCAGACATTTGGTATGTACCTCTTCAGCTAGTAAATGGATTCTTTTCAATTTATAAGAGCAAAAGTAATCAGAAGCAGTATATATTCATGTGGCAAAGAACATTTTTTATATATCAATTTTCTTATACTCTGTTACCTTGCTTGTTTGATATTCTACATTACAGTACCTTTGACCAACAAACTCATTGTATGACAATGTATAACCATAAGGAATTTACAAAGATTAATATGTGCCCATCAACAGGGAGTAACTGACTTGACAGAATAATGGAATAGCATGCCAGGTGAGATACAATGTGTTTGAGGTCAGGGTTATTTCCTACAGGGTGTGAATAGTTTTTTCTCTTCACCATTGACCAATATATGATTGGAATCTTCTCCATGACCTTCTTTGAGAACAAGGGAGAGGATGGCAGCATCCCCTTTTACAATTATGCCCAATAATTCCTTTAAGGGTCTTTTGTTTCCCACTATAGTAAACTTGGAACCAATAGGTTTTGATGACCTAGTATCAAAGCAGGAGGTGCTCGTACCAGAGAATACAACAAAGGGTCCATTGATTTGGGAGCTAACACTACACAAAGTTACTCTGAATTCTTCATGCACCTTGCCCAGTAGTCAAAAGAGTTGACTCACCAACCTGTTGCTTGATTCCAATTATAAAGAATAATTTGAATTGATGCCTAATGGAATAAGAAGTACTATCTCTGAAATTTCTGGGGGCTTCATATCAGCCCTTCTTAGTGTTCCCTTGCCCAGTAATACTGGTCCATGTGAATCTGCAATAGCCCATTAAGGATAAGACCACTATGATCTTGGAATGAAGTTTTGGGTTAGCTTAACTGAGGTCTGTAGTAGATTAAAGATGACTTTAAATGATTTGTCACTTCTGTCTTTGACTAGAAATTGCCTTTCTCTTGAATTAGCTGGACAAAATAACAACTTTGATCAATAGACTATGGGTGAAATAAAACTGTACCAGCCTGAACTCAGACTTCAAGAACCTGGCATCTTCTACCTCCTGTTGCTTAGAACACTTACTCTGGAGGAACTCAGCTGTGACATAAGAAGTCTGGCTTCCCTGAGAGTGCCAAAGATGTAAACAGTCCAAACTGAGCTCATGCTTCCAACCATCCCCACTGTTATGAATTGATTTGAGTCCCCCAAAAAGATATGTTGAAGTTCTTCTTCTGAGCATCTCAGAATGCAAGCTTATGTGGAAATAGGATCAGTGGAGATGTGAATAATTAAGATGAGAGCCTACTGGAGTAGGTAGACCCTTATTCCAATATGACTGCTATCCATACAAGAAGATAATATAATATGAAGAAACAGGAGGAGACATCCATGTGACAATGGAGGCAGAGATTGGAATAATGTATTTGCAAACAAAGAAATAGGGAGAATTGCCAGCAAACACCAGAACCTAGAAGAGGCAAAGAATTCTACTATACAGGTTTCAAAGAAAATGTGGCCCTTCCAACACTTGGATTTCAGACTTCTGGCCTCCTTAAAATTAATTTCTGTTATTTTAATCTTCCCAGCATGTAGTACTTTATTACAACAGTCTTAGGAAACTAATATAGTCACCAAGGCATCATATCTATGGGGAAAAAACAACAACAAGCAGCTTGAACCTCCAGTCTAGCCCACCCACAGAGTGTTAGAGGAATTCATGCACAGGGAGCAGGTGTTATGGCTATCTAACCTGTCTAGCCTGCGGTATTGCATCTTCCTTGTTGAAATAGTAAACCTTATGCATGTCTTTGCAGAAAGACCATCTATTCAACTCTTCTTAACTCACCATTCTCATTGTGCCATCTCTTCCTTGCTGTGATCTTTAATTTTTCAGTTCTTTTTAAATTAAAAGAAACTTTTTATTGAAGTGTAGTTGATTTACAATGTTGTGTTATTTTCAGGAGTACAGCAAAGTGATTCAGTCCATATATATATATATATATATATATATGTATATATATATATACTCTTTTTCAAATTCCTTTCCCTTATAGCTTATTACAAAATATTGAGTGTAGTTCCATGTGCTATACAGTAGGTCCTTGTTGGTTTTCTATTTTATATATAGTATATTTATATATATGTGTGTGTATATATATATATATATATATATATATATAAATCCCAAACTCCTAATTTATTCCCCCCCTTTCCCCTTTGGTAACCATAAGTTTGTTTTCTACATCTGTGAGTCTATTTCTGTTTTGTAAATAAGTTCGTTTACATCATATTTTAGATTCCACCTGTAAGTGATATCACATACTATTTGTCTTTCTCTGTCTGACTTACTTCACTTAGTATGAGAATCTCTAGGTCCATCCATGTTGTTGCAAATGGTATTATTTCATCATTTTTTATGGCTAATATTCCATTATATATATGTACCACATCTTTATCCATTCATCTGTCGATGGACATTTAGGTTGTTTCCATTTCTTGGCTATTGTGAATAGTGCTGCTATAAACATACGGGTGCATATACATTTTGGAATTAGATTTTTCTCTGGATATATACTTTTCTCTTGCTGTGACCTTGACTCATTTGCCATACCTCCTGAAATCCCAACTGAGATTAAAATGGGCAAAGTTCAATAAATTCATACTAGAAGTAAAGATAGGGAGGAGAAATTTTGGTGAAGCACTGCATAGAAATGTATTAATGGAGAAAACAGAGTGGAAGAACCTGCAGCCAACTCTTCTCAACTATATCAGATCAAAGCTAGACTTATTCTGTGAAATGAAAGTCATAGACAGTATAACCCACCTACATATTTGTCTATTTTTGAACATAAATTTAAAGCTGTAACTATAATACAGAAAAGAAACAGAAAAATAATTTATTATGAAACAATATTTCCATATGTATATGTTCAGAAAAGAATATGCTAGAACACGAACATGTCCAAAAGTTTCCAAATATCTCCTAATTTATGATACTGTTATTCTTACAATTCACTTTTAAAAGTAAAATACCAGAGGATCTTCATTACAGAAAGTGAACAACCATCTTGGAAGAGTTAATGGCTCATTGTGAGATTGGTGGCTCACAGTAAAGCTTAGTGCACTTTGACATTCAGAGGCCTTGTAGCATGAGAATAAGTTTCCGCTTCCTACCCTAAGTTGAAGCCAGTCAGCTTTAAGGGAGATTCTACCAGAGAACACATCTACTTTTCAGCAATGGAGAAAAACCCATAGCAGCCACTCAAATTTTGTTTATGTGTAACAAACAAAGTGGGGTTATGAATAAGATTCTGACACCAAAATGGGGGAAAACAGTTTACAGTCCAAAAAATCATGATGAAAATAAAATTTGGCATAATTAATTCAAACAATATAAGAGACCCCAAAACAAACAAAGTACTTTAATTGATATATTAGATTCAAGATTATACAACCCCCATAAAATAGGAAAAGAATGATAATAAACTATCAGAGTGCCAGAAAACATATGCTATGGTCAGGATGTTTGTGTCCCCCCCTAGATTTATATGTTGAAATCCTAATGTCAAAGGTGATGGAATGAGGAGGTGGGCCCTTTGGGTGGTGCTTAGGTCATGAGGGTGGAGCCCTTATGAATGAGATTAGTGCCCTTACAAAAGAGGTTCCAGAGAGATCCTTTGTCGCCATCCACCATGTGAGAACACATCCAGGAAGGGCCAGCTGTGTACTAGGAATTAGGTCCTCACCAGAATATGACCATGTTGTCACCTTGACATAGAACTTCCAGACTTTAGAACTGTGAGAAATAAATTCTATTGTTTGTAAGCTACCTAGGTAATGGTATTGTTATAGCAGCCTGAATAGACTAAGGCAACATACTTAGAGATTAAAGAAAAGCAAAAAGATTGCCAGAAAACACCAACAGAAGCTCTAGAAAATTTTAAAAATATGAAAAGCAATTTTATAT
The DNA here is from genome assembly GCF_059928025.1 of Delphinapterus leucas. NCBI lineage: Eukaryota > Metazoa > Chordata > Mammalia > Artiodactyla > Monodontidae > Delphinapterus > Delphinapterus leucas. Next base: position 12,733,624 of record NC_143129.1, on the reverse strand, counting down.
TGTAGAGCAAAATATCTTAAACATACAAGAGAAAGAATAAGAACACAGAGAATCAATTTAGCAGAAAACACATGCAACTGTAAATATTTCCCAGTGTTGAAATCCAACACGCATCTTTATTTGGAAGGAATATTGATGTTACTCTCTCTTTACAACTTTGAGAAACAAATAAGATAAACAAAATATGACCTGAACCAAGAAACATCCACAATGACTTTTAGAATTCCAAGGATAAATAGAAAGTTTTAAAAGATTCCAAGGATCAGGTGGGTAGAGAAAAACACTACCATCACACACACACACACACACACACAAAACCCCACGGAAACTATGTCATAATCAATAAAATAAATTTTAATTGGCAACAGTTTTCATACCTCCTGTTTGATTATGAAACAGCAGAGCATTTACTTTAAAATATTGAGTAAAAATAATTTGGAATGTAAATTTAAGATCTCCACATATCATTGATGGAAAATTCAAGACATTGTTTACAAATGTTTACCCAAGAAGTTTATCTGTATCAACTTTTCATATGAAATCACTATATATTATCATTCATTTAATGACAGAGAGTATGGTTGCAGAAGATTTTGCATACAGATTAAAGTAGACTTAACAAAGAAAAGCAGTAAAAAAAAAAAAAAAAAATCCCAAATTGAAGAGTTCTGCAGAAGAATGAATGAAAATAGGTCTGTAGAACTGTTTTCCTAAGAACAAGTTTCTAAGAGGTGAAAGACAGAACTCCAGTCAGGAGACTCTGGGTAACATGAGGCTATGTTGAATTCACTTTATTTTATTTCAGTGAAGGAGAAAAGTAACCAGAAATTCCTGGAAAAGGCAAGTAAACAGTCAAATAAATTAATAGTATAAATATGCAGCAGAATAAAATGTGACATAATTTTAAGCAGTTAAGGGAATATGTGAAAAATATTATTTAATCTTAATGCCAGAAGCATTGTATAATTTCCTGTGGCTTGCAACAATGGGTCTGTAGAATTAAAAAAAAAACTTAAATATTACATGGCCCTGCAGTCAACAATATTTAAAGTCATAATGATATAAATTCTCTTTTTGATATTCAGAGTTTAAGATCTACATGTAGACAAAGCAAATAAGACAGTTATAAATTCTAAGACTGTACTATTTAGAACTTCCACACTTTTGGCTCCAGGAATTAAGAGTAGGCTTCTACACTGTCATGCATGGAAATGAAGAAGGGTCGCAGTCCCAGAGATTCTTGGCCATTTTGGTGAACTGGCTTTCATCTCCTCCCAATATTCATAGCCTCACTGAAAGTATGAGGCTTCTAACATCATGCCTTTTGCCTCTGTTTGTGCCAGTCACCACCAAAAGTATAAGACTCTTGGGGGACTCTAAGGAACCAGAGAGTTGGCACTGCACATGACACCTTTGGAGGGAGACCTTCAAGACAGCGGAAGAGTAAGACATGGAGATCACCTTCCTCCCCACAAATACATCAAAAATACATCTACATGTTGAATAACTCCTACAGAACACCTACTGAATGCTGGCAGAAGACTTCAGATTTCCCAAAAAGCAAGAAACTCCCCACGTACTGGGCCATGTGGCTGACAGGGTCTTGGTGCTCCGGTTGGGTGTCAGGCCTGTGCCTCTGAGGTGGGAGAGCCAAGTTCAGGACATTGGTCCCCCAGAGGCCTCCTGGCTCCATGTAATATCAAACGGCGAAAGCTCTCCCAGTGATCTCCACCCCAACACTAAGACCCAGCTCTACTCAACGACCAGCAAGCTACAGTGCTGGACACCCTATACCAAACAACTGGCAAGACAGGAACACAACCCCACCCATTAGCAGAGAGGCTGCCTAAAATCATAATAAGGTCACAGACACCTTAAAACACACCACCAGACGTGGACCTGCCCACCAGAAAGACAAGATCCAGCCTCATCCACCAGAACACAGCCACTAGTCCCCTCTACCAGGAAGCCTACACAGCCCACTGAACCAACCTTAGCCACTGCAGGCAGACACCAAAAACAAGGGGAACTTCAAAACTGCAGCCAGCAAAAAGGAGACCCCAAACACAGTAAGTTAAGCAAAATGAGAGGACAGAGAAACACACAGCAGATGAAGGAGCAAGGTAAAAACCCATAAGACCAAACAAATGAAGAGGAAATAGGCAGTCTAACTGAAAAAGAATTCAGAGTAATGATAAAAAATCTTGAAAATAGGGTGGAGAAAATACAAGAAATGTTTAACAAGGATCTAGAAGAACTAAAGAGCAAATAAACAATAATGAACAACACAATAAATGAAATTAAAAATTCTCTAGAAGGAATCAATAGCAGAATAACTGAGGCAGAAGAACAGATAAGTGACCTGGAAGATAAAATATTGGAAATAACTACTGCAAAGCAGAATAAAGAAAAAAAAATGAAAAGAATTGAGGACAGTCTCAGAGACCCCTGGGACAATATTAAATGCACCAACATTTGAATTATAGGGGACCCAGAAGAAGTGGAAAAGAAAGGGACTGAGAAAACATTTGAAGAGATTATAGTTGAAAACTTCCCTAATAAGGGAAAGGAATTAGTCAATCAAGTCCAGGAAGTGCAGAGTCTCCCATGCAGGATAAATTCAAGGAGAAACATGCCAAGACACATATTAATCAAACTATCAAAAATTAACTACAAAGAACAAATATTAAAAGCAGCAAGGGAAAAACAACCAATAACATACAAGAGAATCCCCATAAAGTTAACAGCTGATGTTTCAGCAGAAACTCTGCAAGCCAGAATGGAGTGGCAGGACATATTTTATTTAAAGTGATGAAAGGGAAAAACCTACAACCAAGATTAGTCTACCCAGCGAGGATCTCATTCAGATTTGATAGAGAAATTAAAACCTTTACAGCCAAGCAAAAGCGAAGAGAATTCAGCACCACCAAACCAGCTTTACAACAAATACTAAAGGAACTTTTCTAGGCAGGAAATACAAGAGAAGGAAAAGACCTACAATAACAAACACAAAACAATGAAGAAAACGGTCATAGGAACATACATATCGATAATTACCTTAAAGTAAATGGATTAAATGCTCTAACCAAAAGACGTAGACTGGCTGAATGGATACTAAAACAAGACCCATATATATGCTGTCTACAAGAGGCCCACTTCAGACCTAGGGACACATACAGACTGAGAGTGAGGGGGTGGAAAAAGATATTCCATGCAAATGGAAATCAAAAGAAAGCTGAGGTAGCAATTCTCATATCAGAAAAAATAGCTTTTAAAATAAAGACTATTACAAGAGACAAGGAAGGACACTACACAATGATCAAGGGATCAATCCAAGAATCTATAACAATTGTAAATATTTATGCACCCAACATAGGAGCACCTCAATACATAAGGCAAATGCTAACAGCCATAAAAGGGGAAACAGACAGTAACACAATCATAGTAGGGGATTTTAACACCCCATTTTCACCAATGGACAGATCATCCAAAATGAAAATAAATAAGGAAACACAAGATTTAAATGATACATTAAACAAGATGGACTTAATTGATATTTATAGGACATTCCATCCAAAAACAACAGAATACACTTTCTTCTCAAGTGCTCACGGAACATTCTCCAGGATAGATCATATCTTGGGTCACAAATCAAGCCTTGGTAAATTTAAGAAAACTGAAATCGTATCAAGTATCTTTTCCGACCACAACGCTATGAGACTAGATATCAATTACAGGAGAAGATTTGTAAAAAATACAAACACATTGAGGCTAAATAATACACTACTAAATAACCTAGAGATCACTGAAGAAACCAAAGAGGAAATCAAAAAATACCTAGAAACAAATGACAATAAAAACACGATGACCCAAAACCTATGGGATGCAGCAAAAGCAGTTCTAAGAGGAAAGTTTATAGCAATACAATCCTACCTCAAGAAATAGGAAACATCTCAAATAAGCAACCTAACCTTACACCTAAAGCAGTTAGAAAAGAAGAACAAAAAACTCCAAAGTTAGCAGAAGGAAAGAAATCATAAACCTCAGATCAGAAATAAATGAAAAAGAAATGAAGGAAATAGTAGCAAAGATCAATAAAACTAATAGCTGGTTCTTTGAGAAGATAAACAAAATTGATGAACCATTAGCCAGACTCATCAAGAAAAAAAGGGAGAAGACTCAAATCAATAGAATTAGAAATGAAAAAGGAGAAGTAACAATTGACACTGCAGAAATACAATGGATCATGAGAGATTACTACAAGCAAATATATGCCAATAAAATGGAGAACCTGGAAGAAATGGACAAATTCTTAGAAATGTACAACCTTTTGAGACTGAACCAGGAAGAGATAGAACATATAAAGAGACCAATCACAGGCACTGAAATTGAGACTGTGATTAAAAATCTTCCAACAAACAAAAGCCCAGGACCAGACGGCTTCACAGGCAAATTATATCAAACATTTAGAGATGAGCTAACACCTATCCTTCTCAAACTCCTCTAAAATGTAGCAGAGGGAGGAACACTCCCAAACTCATTCTACGAGGCCACCATCACCCTGATACCAAAACCAGACAAAGATGTCACAAAGAAAGAAAACTACAGGCCAATATCACTGATGAACATAGATTCAAAAATCCTCAACAAATTACTAGCAAATAGAATCCAACAGCACATTAAAAGGATCATACACCATGATCAAGTGGGGTTTATTCCAGGAATGCAAGGATTCTTCAATATATGCAAATCAATCAATGTGATACACCATATTAACAAATTAAAAAATAAAACCCATATGATCATCTCAATAGATGCAGAAAAAGCTTTCAACAAAATTCACTCATTTATGATAAAAATCCTCCAGAAAGTAGGCATAGAGGGAACGTACCTCAACATAATAAAGGCCATCTATGACAAACCCACAGCCAACATCATTCTTAATGGTAAAAAACGGAAATGATTTCCTCTAAGATCAGGAACAAGAAAGGGTTGTCAAATGTCACCACTATTATTTATCATAGCTTTCGAAGTTTTAGTCACAGCAATCAGAGAAGAAAAAGAAATAAAAGGAATCCAAGATTCCTTTTCTCTAAGATTCTCTGTGCACACAGAGAATCTTAAAGATGCTACCAGAAATCTACTAGAGCTAATCAATGAATTTGGTAAAGTAGCAAGATACAAAATTAATGCACAGAAATCTCTTGCCTTCCTATACACTACTGATGAAAAATCTGAAAGAGAAATTAAGGAAACACTCCCATTTACCACTGCAACAAAAAGAATAAAAAAACAAACCACCCAATATAAAAATGGGCAGAAGACCTAAATAGACATTTCTCCAAAGAAGATATACAGATTGTCAACAAACACATGAAAGAATGCTCAACGTCACTAATCATTAGAGAAATGCAAATCAAAACTACAATGAGGTATCACCTCACAGCAGTCAGAATGGCCATCATCAAAAAATCTACAAACAATAAATGCTGGAGAGGGTGTGGAGAAAAGGGATCCTTCTTGCACTATTGGTGGGAATGTAAATTGATACAGCCACTATGGAGAACAGTATGGAGGTTCCTTAAAAAACTAAAAATAGCACTACCATACGACCCAGCAATCCCACTACTGGGCATATACCCTGAGAAAACCACAATTCGAAAAGAGTCGTGTACCACAATATTCACTGCAACTCTATATACAATAGCCAGGACATGGAAGCAACCTAAGTGTCCATCGACAGATGAATGGATAAAGAAGATGTGGCACATATATACAATGGAATATTTCTCAGCCGTAATAAGAAATGAAATTGAGTTATCTGTAGTGAGCTGGATGGACCTAGAGTCTGTCATACAGAGTGAAGTAAGTCAGAAATAGGAAAACAAATACCATATGCTAACACATATATATGGAATCTAAAAAAAAAAAAAAAAAGGTTCTGAAGAACCTAGGGGCAGGACAGGAATAAAGACGCAGACATAGAGAATGGACTTGAGGACACTGGGGAGGGGGAAGGGTAAGCTGGGAGGAAGTGAGAGAGTGGCATGGACATATATATACTACCAAATGTAAAATGGGTAGCTAGCGGGAAGCAGCCGCATAGCACAGGGAGATCAGCTTCGTGTTTTGTGACTGCCTAGAGGGGTAAGATAGGGAGGGTGGGAGGGAGATGCAAGAAAGAGGAGATATGGGGATATATGTATATGTATAGCTGATTCACTTTGTTATAAAGCAGAAACTAACACACCATTGTAAAGCAATTATACTGCAATAAAATTGTTAAAGAAAAAAACTAAAAAAAAAAAAAAGATTCTTGCATCATTCCTCATTACGGAGACTTATCGCCCTAATGTGGCCACTTAATATACTCTTCCCCCATTCCTATACCCCTTTTACAGTGCCTTTTCGGACTCACTGTCCATCAGTCATATCTTTTACATCAACAACCTCTTCTCTGAATCTTCCCTTGACTTCTTTGTATCAAAATTTACTCTTTCTTGAAGATAAAGACTAAATCTTGAAGATAAGGCACTTAAGCGCCCTGATTTTAAATCTTGAAGAAAGATAAGGCCCCAGCAACCACTTTTCTAATTTTCAGACTCAGTCAATGACATTGCTTACTACTGCGCTGAGGAAATGAATCAATAGGAAATCCCTTGTGGTCCCACCACCAGAACGACCAATGTACCTGCATTTTTGCCCACATAATCTCCCTTCCCTGTTGTAAGTATAAAGTAATTGTTCATACTACTGTTTGGATTCAATTCTCCACTATTTCTTTTCCAAGGACATTGCTCCAACAATTCTTTTCTCATTGTTGTACCATCTGTTTTTACTTCTCTACCACATCTATCTTCTCTCATTCAAACAAAGTGATATTGACAATCTTAAGCTAAAAAAAGAACAAAAACTCTATTGACTTCTCCTATTTTCTAAAAAAAAATAACAACAGTCCTTGAAAGACTTCTCCACATCCACAGTTTTTAATTACTGTGCTCAATTTCTTCTTGAACAATACTCTGATCAATCTTTCATCCACACCATAAAATGGCAACAGCTCTTGTCAAAGTCATTAATAACTTCCCAAAAGCTGCATCTTACTGGGCATAACAAATTTGGCAAATTTTATCCCCTCTGCCTTCTTGAAGTATTTACTTATCACTTTATTTAGGTATATCATGCACTCCTTGTGGCTTATCAGTCCATTAAAGTATTTTCTTCTTCTTATTCCATTTCATTTATACTTTTTCTCTTCTCTAAATATTGGAGTAACTTCTCATTTCTGTATACTTTTTTTAAACCTAAGTAAACTCATCTAGTCTTTTGGCATAAAATACTGTTTTGAAAATTTCCAAATGTATAAATATCTATATTATGAAATCTTTTCTTATATGTTTAATGGATACTCAAAATTTCCCCTCAGGTTTCTAATAAGAGTCTCACAATAATTTTTTTTTAATTATACAGCTGACCCCTTCCTAAACTGTAATCTTGGTTCAATGCAGTCTTCCATACCTTGTTACATAAGTCCATTCTCTGATTTTGTCAAGCCAATAATCTGACAGTAATTTTTGTGTTATTTCTGTCTTCACACCCTAATTCATCACTAAATCTTGTTAGATATAACATCTATTCAGATCCTGATTACATCTCATCTACTTTCCTGCTAGGATTTTGCTCCAATACACCATCCTCTATTACTACTGGAGTATTTCAATAGTTTCTTAATCAGTCACCCTACTTCTGTTCTTGACCCCTTACAGTAAATTTTCACCCAAGCAGTCATCCTCTAAGAATATATTTTAGGGCACATCGTTCCTCTGCTCAAAATCCTACATTGGTTTTACAGTTTAGAAAGAGTAAAAGCCTATGTAGTTACAATGGTCTGCAACTTACTGTTATGATGGAACAATCCAATGCCTTATCAACCTCATGTCCTGTCTCCTGACTTACTAGCTCTTTGCTAACACATCAAGCTTGCTCCTACTTCAAGACCTTCCTCTACATTTTTCCCTACATGATACTAGATACTCAAGTGCCTAGATACTCAAGTGCCTCATTGCCCTACTTCTTCATATTACTTAGGTCTGTGCTCAAATGTGACCTTACCCGTGTCTTTTACATATCTGGCACCAAAATATGGTATGAAAAAGGAGAAAATGATAAAGAAGTTAAGAAAATAGAGCAAATGTATTCTTGGACCTGAGTATACCTGCCACGTTGAAGCTGGTGAAAAATGGAATGTATCTTTCTTGTGGTCTGATTCCAAAGTGAGAACGTGGAAGGACAAAATTTTGTCAAGTGTCTCTGTGCCTCAACACCAAAAGGCTGAGAGAGATTGTCTGAGCCATCTTAGACTGTGTGTCTATCAGCCAGCCATTTTTGATGTTTGAATCATGGTCATGTGACATTAACATGGAGGCTAGAGCCCTCTCTCTGTAATATCCACTCACACATACTTCAACAGGGGCTGTGGAATTTAACTAGTTATCTGATAAGGGGGTGGGCTAGCCAGACATCCTAAGATCAATTTACTACCGCGTTTCCAATTTCTCACAAAAATCCACAGGTTGCAATCAGAGAAATACAAAAAGTCAAACAATATATAGCCTTATCCAACTACAAACAAGATGGTTTCATATCTTGAAGCTCTTCTGGCTTGTGATAGCATTTTGATATAATGAAATGTGAAATGGAAACATATTTGTCAAAATCTCTAACAACTCAGAAAGCCATGCCTGATAGCAAGGTAAAGTAATATATACGTTATATATATAATAATATATATAAATTATTGTACCTTGATATCATGTATATATGATAGTATATTTCTAAGAACTGAGATTTTTTTCAATCTGAACCTCTTTTTTCCCATGTCTTCCTTCCAATAATATTGGTCCAAAGGGTTTGTTTCTTTTTAAACTAGGGTTGCTGTTTTTCATATGAGTAGTGTAATGATTAAAGGATTCATCTAATTGTATAACTCTCAACAAAGTCAATGTATTTTAGGTAGGCTAAAATATTTCAGTTTCAGTGTTTATCTGATGCCTCAGAACACAAAAGTTATTCGTAGACTAGAAAAAAAAGTAAGTTATATTGATTTGTACAATGTGTGCTTATGTATCATTAACTAGGGCGAGAAAATATGGATTGATATAATTTTAAAAGCTCAAACTATTTTAGGAATGATATTTTTAGTTAGGGGGAAGGTTTTTGTTTTTTTTTTTTGGTGGGAGTAAACATTCCTTGTCCTTATAGGATTTCACCAAGATCTTAGAAGTATCTAATTATAATCTGAGCATAGGAGTGGAGAAGGTGTAGATATACATATAGCTGATTCACTTCATTGTACATCAGAAACTAATACAACATTGTAATGCAATTTTACTCCAATTAACAAAAAAGATTAACAAATTTATTCAATTAATTTTATTAAATCTGGAGTTGTAAATATTTGTAAGGCTTTTAATGCATATTTCCTAGGAATTATTTGTGTATATATGTATATATCTGTATCTACACCTCCACAAAATTAAAATGGGACTTACCTACTTTTACCAAGTAGTGTGCATATGTATTCATTTATTCATTCTTTTTTTTATTGATTAATTCAATTCATTTTTGTGTGGTTGAGTATGTGTGCATTTTCTTATCATGTCAGTGTGTTTCTTACTGAAAGTGATAGTAAAAAGAAAGTGTTTAAAACAAAACAACAAAAAAATGGTGGATGGTTCTTTAATTGTGTTTATATAGTGTTTTATAAAAAGTCTGAATTCTTAATCCAAGACCTTCAGGATCCTGTTGATTGAGAAATGTGGGCTGAAGGAGATGTCTCTTAGACAATCCTGTATGTTGTTAGTTTAAATTTTTTTAAATTAGATGATGTATAAATAAGGGGAGAGGTACTAAATTATTTCCTATCCATATGAGTTATTTTGTGGTCACTACCTTTGCAAGATCAGTTTGACATTTTTGACAATATAGTGGATTTCTGTGAGAATCAAACATCTGAGCTGATTTGCATAAAACTTAACTGTTAGCTACTAACCCCTCTCTGGTTAACTCCGTGTACATAGTTAATCAGAGTTTATTATTGTGACAACCAGCCTATATCTTTCACTATAACTTTCCAGTTATCAGTTCCAGTTATCAGTTATCAGTACATAGTTAATCAGAGTTTATTATTGTGACAACCAGCCTATATCTTTCACTATAACTTTCCAGTTATCAGTTCCTTGGGGAGAAAATTTTGGCTTAACTAGAAAAATTAGCTGTGCACATTCAGGAAATGATTATCCGTCTAGGTATTTTGTGGTTTGTGTGTGTGTTTGTTTTGTTTTGTTGTGGTAATGTGACTTTATGTGACAGGAATGGCCCACCTCACCCCACCCCCACCAATCTAACGTTCTGTTGGAGAGTAGAGTGTGGTTTGTCTTTATATTCCCAGATGGAGGCAGTGATGCGTGACCTACAGATGAGAATGATCATATTTGGTAGAAAGACAGGTCTGTTTGTTAGTATGAATGTGCTCATGGCTTTGCTTCTACTCTTCCACCAGCAGGTGAAATCAAGATATTATTCCATCATTGCTTCTTTATTCAGTTTTGGTGTTTTCCAGCTGATACTAGGAATTTTATAAAATGCCCTTATTTTAGAACCTATTACTTAAAATGACACTGCTAATCACCACTGTGCTAATAATTCCATTTTTACTAAACTATTAGCACAATTATAACTTGAAAAATGTTCCTACAACTATCAAGAATACCTCCATAATACTGTCTTTCACATCATGTCTCCTTTGTCAATCATAAAACCTCCTGGAGTGATTGTCAATAGAGTCTTGTGCTCCGTTTATCATCCTGACTGAGCAAAGACCAACTGGCCCTTGACTGTCTCAGTCAGCTTTTGCTTCTTATTGATTAATCTATTTATAACTGTAATATCATCAATTTTTCAAATTAAGATACAGTCCCAAAATGGCAAGTTTGGGCTTTTCAATAATTACTTAAGTCCTTTCTGCTGACCTTCGTCTTTCACGTGGTGAACATTTTGCTGAGATAGGTTCTTTCTCAGCTGAGCTACAGCAGATTCAGTGGGGCTCCTCTTTGGAAGTGAGTGTATCTTCTGACAGTTTTTGATTCAATCAGACTGCACTTACTCTTATTTTGTTCCTTGTACCTTAGCGGCTACCCAAACTATTTGATGTATGCATGTGTGTGATGCATTGTTTTTTCTTCTATGGCACCTAGGAACTTAAGAAAATTTTAATTTTAGAAAATTTTCTTTCCTTGGTCATTGAGTTTATTTGCCAGATTCATTTATATTATCCATTTTTCCAATCAACATTATTCAGGGACTGAGCTTTCTAACCTTTTTTTAAAAAATGCTCTTTTGGTTATTTATTCATTGCCAAAGTTGAAATTAAAGTATAAGCGATACTGTGACTCAGTTAATGGACAATGCTCTCTCTAGGATACAGATAATTTTATTAAGAAAAGGTGGTCCTCACTTATTAGGTAAATAATTCTAGTGGAAATAAATAATTTAAAATGTGAACTTCTGTTTGACAAAATGTCCTTGTTAAAAAAACTTTGATAGTATTGCTACTGTGGTTGAAGTTTTATCACAAATATTCCCTATTTGTAAATAAATAAAAACAAAGATGGCGTGAAATTAGTTTCCACAGTATGAAATTATTTACATCAGGAGTAGACCAACTTCTCAGATATAGGCATCAGTATGTGTGTCTGGAAGGATGGCAATTTATGCAGCTTGACTCCATTGCATCTGGAGGTCGACAGCTGCTTATTATGTACACCTAATTTACCGGAGTGGTAAATACTGCGAGTGAAGAAATCAATTCACCAAAGGTCTATGGTTCAATAGTTTTAGCACTTCATGCTGAAAATAAAATGTGGCATAAATTAGGAAAGAACCTTTTCCACACTGCCTCAGTACTAAAAGAACTCCCACAGTGGAAAAAGGCAGTAGATGAAGTGTCTTTGATGTAATTATGTGGATGGTAATAAACCCAGCCTTGATCTGCTTTATGAAGCTGTTGTAATAATATTAATGATGTTTAACCATGTAACAATCCCTGGACAAATGGCACATCTATTTTCAATATCAAATTACTCATCTTTAAAAGAAAATAAATTAACAGCATTTCCTACTTACGGGACATTACAGGAAAATTGAATGAAATTTCAGAGCATGTAGAAAAAAAACAGTTTGCAAAGGAAACACAGAATTTTGGATTAAGCCTTAGGATCAATCATTTGTGTTAACCCAGGAAATATACCTAAGAGTTGAGAATACATGTCCAGTAATTTAAGGATTAGCTCCTTTCACTGTATTAGCCATTAAGGAAAATGATTATAAGAGGCAGTCTACCATCTAATCTTAAAAGGATCATTTAAATCTTACATATAAAACAGTATATATTTATCTCTTCTCTATCTTTTTATATAATCATCAAAATCATAATGAGTACAACATCACTGGGGAGGATAACTGCTAATAACTATCATCCACAATTAAATAAATACTCAGATAAACCATCCTTGTTCATGCCTCATAGCGCATGACATTTATTTTCTATTTAAAATCAGCTTTATTGAACTAAATTTTACATGCAATAAACTTCACTGCTTTTTAAGGGGGGATTTCAATGGGTTGTGACAAATGTATTCAGTTGTGTGGCCACTTCCAAAATCAAGATATAGAATATGATTATCACCACAGACACTTCCACTGTGCTCTTTTGTACTTCATCCCAAACTCATCTCTTGGCAATGACTATTCTGTGCATTATACCCAGAGATTTTTCTTCTCTAGAATGTTCTTTAAATGCAGTCATGCAGTATGTAGCCTCTCTGTCCAGCTTGTCACTTAGCATCATGTGTATGAGATTAATACATATTGTGGCATGTATCAGAAATTGGATTCTTTTTAATTACCAAAAATAATTATATGATCATTTCCTAAGATGCAATCAAATCTGAAGATTCTGATATGATTTTAGGCTTTCCATCGGTCTGCTCTTTTAAAATCTTACCCATGTTCTTGAGTGTGCTTTGTTTTTAAAGTGGGTTTGAGGCTGAAGCAAGGGGTAGATCTTTATTAGGCTTGAATAACAGCTTTGTAAGCTGCCTTGACTAGGATACATTAAACCTTTTTCTTATTCTTACTTGCTAGAACTAATTGTTTTAGTCATCCTGTATAATTTTCGATAATTGAATACACGTTTTCTCAAACTAAGGACAATATAGTATTTTATTTAAAATATTGAGAGCTTAATGGCCTCTCTTTTTCAAAATATGTCAGAAACTGTCCCATTTTAACCTAACATCAAACTGGTTAGCTACTTTCCAGGTGAAAATGTCTTTTATTATTTATTATATTTCATATTCTCATGTGCTTGTTTTAAATTCCAATGTATTATATTTAATTTCAAAATTTATAAGGCACAATCTTGTTAAAAATCACTTTTTTTAAAGAAAAATAAAGCACAGATAGAAAAAAACACATTCTTAACATAAATCTAGTGTTGTTTGGCCTTTACTGGACATCCTTGAGCTTCTTAAATAAGCAGAGCTATAGATGTTAGGACAACAGCCAACCAATGCAACTGCTGGTAGGTTTTTTAATGTCTCAAAATAGGAGCTTTTATTTTTGTCATTTGGTGTTTGTGTATTTTGTTTGTTTTAATGCTGTTTTTTCCTATGATCACTAACAAACAGGGAGGGTTAATCATAACTGTAACTGTTATACTCAAAATTACAGTGTTATTTTTGGTGTCTAGATAGACCCTAGTCTTCCTTAGCTCACATTCCCTGAAAACATCCCAGCTGCTGATAAATCGTATTTTTCCTTCCTTCCTCTCTCCCTCTCTCTCCCTCTCTCTCCCTCTTCCTCCCTCTTCCTCCCTCTTCGCACCCCCTTTCCCTTTCTTTCTCTCAGTCTCTCTCTCTTTTTGAGGTCACACTATCTTTGTTTTGCCTCTTGTCTTTTTCCCTCTTGTCTTTTCCCCTCTTCTCTCTATACTGGCTCCATTCTTCTTCTTTTTCTTTTTTTTTTTTTACATCTTTATTGGAGTATAATTGCTTTACAATGGTGTGTTAGTTTCTGCTTTATAACAAAGTGAATCAGCTATACATATACATATGTTCCCATATCTCTTCCCTCTTGCGTCTCCCTCCCTCCCACCCTCCCTATCCCACCCCTCTAGGTGGTCACAAAGCACCGAGCTGATCTCCCTGTGCTATGCAGCTGCTTCCCACTAGCTATCTATTTTATGTTTGGTAGTATATATGTCCATGCCACTCTGTCACTTTGTCCCAGCTTACCCTTCCCCCTCTCCATGTCCTCAGGTCCATTCTCTAGTAGGTCTGTGTCTTTATTCCCGTCTTTCCCCTAGGTTCTTCATGACCTTTTTTTTCCCTTAAATTCCATATATATATGTTACCATACGGTATTTGTTTTTCTCTTTCTGACTTACTTCACTCTGTATGACACACTCTAGGTCCATCCACCTCACTGCAAATAACTCAATTTCGTTTCTTTTTATGGCTGAGTAATATTCCATTGTATATATGTGCCACATCTTCTTTATCCATTCATCCGATGATGGACACTTAGGTTGCTTCCATCTCCTGGCTATTGTATATAGAGTTGCAGTGAATATTGTGGTACGTGACTCTTTTTGAATTGTGGTTTTCTCAGGGTATATGCCCAGTAGTGGGATTGCTGGGTCTTATGGTAGTACTATTTTTAGTTTTTTAAGGAACCTGCATACTGTTCTCCATAGTGGCTGTATCAGTTTACATTCCCACCAGCAGTGCAAGAGTGTTCCCTTTTCTCCCCACCCTCTCCAGCATTTATTGTTTCTAGATGTTTTGATGATGGCCATTCTGACTGGTATGAGGTGATATCTCATTGTAGTTTTTTTTTTTTTTTAAACATCTTTATTGGGGTATAATTGCTTTACAATGGTGTGTTAGTTTCTGCTTTATAACAAAGTGAATCAGTTATACATATACATATGTTCCCATATGTCTTCCCTCTTGCGTCTCCCTCCCTCCCACTCTCCCTATCCCACCCCTCCAGGCTGTCACAAAGCACCGAGCTAATATCCCTGTGCCTTGCGGCTGCTTCCCCCTAGCTATCTACCTTACTACGTTTGTTAGTGTGTATATGTCCATGACTCTCTCTCGCCCTGTCAAAGCTCACCCTTCCCCCTCCCCATATCCTCAAGTCCGTTCTCCAGTAGGTCTGCGTCTTTATTCCTGTCTTACCCCTAGGTTCTTCATGACATTTTTTTCCCCCTTAAATTCCATATATATGCGTTAGCATACGGTATTTGTCTTTTCCTTTCTGACTTACTTCACTCTGTATGACAGACTCTAGGTCTATCCATCTCATTACAAATAGCTCAATTTCATTTCTTTTTAAGGCTGAGTAATATTCCATTGTATATATGTGCCACATCTTCTTTATCCATTCATCCGATGATGGGCGCTTAGGTTGCTTCCATCTCCGGGCTATTGTAAATAGAGCTGCAATGAACATTTTGGTACATGACTCTTTTTGAATTTTGGTTTTCTCAGGGTATATGCCCAGTAGTGGGATTGCTGGGTCATATGGTAATTCTATTTGTAGTTTTTTAAGGAACCTCCATACTGTTCTCCATAGTGGCTGAACCAATTCACATTCCCACCAGCAGTGCAAGAGTGTTCCCTTTTCTCCACACCCTCTCCAGCATTTATTGTTTCTAGATTTTTTGATGATGGCCATTCTGACTGGTGTGAGATGATATCTCATTGTAGTTTTGATTTGCATTTCTCTAATGATTAATGATGTTGAGCATTCTTTCATGTGTTTGTTGGCATTCTGTATATCTTCTTTGGAGAAATGTCTATTTAGGTCTTCTGCCCATTTTTGGATTGGGTTGTTTGTTTTTTGGTTATTGAGCTGCATGAGCTGCTTGTAAATTTTGGAGATTAATCCTTTGTCAGTTGCTTCATTTGCAAATATTTTCTCCCATTCTGAGGGTTGTCTTTTGGTCTTGATTATGGTTTCCTTTGCTGTGCAAAAGCTTTGAAGTTTCATTAGGTCCCATTTGTTTATTTTTGTTTTTATTTCCATTACTCTAGGAGGTGGGTCAGAAAGGATCTTGCTGTGATTTATGTCATAGAGTGTTCTGCCTATGTTTTCCTCTAAGAGTTTGATAGTTTCTGGCCTTACATTTAGGTCTTTAATCCATTTTGAGCTTATTTTTGTGTATGGTGTTAGGGAGTGATCTAATCTCATATTTTGACATGTACCTGTCCAGTTTTCCCAGCACCATTTATTGAAGAGGCTGTCCTTTCTCCACTGTACATTCCTGCCACCTTTATCAAAGATAAGGTGTCCATATGTGCGTGGGTTTATCGCTGGGCTTTCTATCCTGTTCCATTGATCTATATTTCTGTTTTTGTGCCAGTACCATACTGTCTTGATTACTGTAGCTTTGTAGTATAGTCTGAAGTCAGGGAGCCTGATTCCTCCAGCTCCTTTTTTCGTTCTCAAGATTGCTTTGGCTATTCGGGGTCTTTTGTGTTTCCATACAAATTGTGAAATTTTTTGTTCTAGTTCTGTGAAAAATGCCAGTGGTAGTTTGATAGGGATTGCATTGAATCTGTAGATTGCTTCGGGTAGTAGAGTCATTTTCACAATGTGGATTCTTCCAATCCAAGAACATGGTATATCTCTCCATCTATTTGTATCATCTTTAATTTCTTTCATCAGTGTCTTATAATTTTCTGCATACAGGTCTTTCGTCTCCTTAGGTAGGTTTATTCCTAGATATTTTATTCTTTTTGTTGCACTGGTAAATGCGAGTGTTTTCTTGATTTCACTTTCAGATTTTTCATCATTAGTATATAGGAATGCCAGAGATTTCTGTGCATTAACTTTGTATCCTGCTACTTTACCAAATTCATTGATTAGCTCTAGTAGTTTTCTGGTAGCATCTTTAGGATTCTCTATGTATAGTATCATGTCATCTGCAAACAGTGACAGCTTTACTTCTTCTTTTCCGATTTGGATTCCTTTTATTTCCTTTTCTTCTCTGATTGCTGTGGCTAAAACTTCCAAAACTATGTTGAATAAGAGTGGTGAGAGTGGGCAACCTTGTCTTGTTCCTGATCTTAGTGGAAATGCTTTCAGTTTTTCACCATTGAGGATGATGTTTGCTGTGGGCTTGTCATATATGGCCTTTATTATGTTGAGGAAAGTTCCCTCTAGGCCTATTTTCTGCAGGGTTTTTAGCATAAATGGGTGTTGAATTTTGTCGAAAGCTTTCTCTGCATCTATTGAGATGATCATATGGTTTTTCTCCTTCAATTTGTTAATATGGTTTATCACATTGATAGATTTGCGTATATTGAAGAATCCTTGCATTCCTGGAATAAACCCCACTTGATCATGGTGTATGATCCTTTTAATGTGCTGTTGGATTCTGTTTGCTAGTATTTTGTTGAGGATTTTTGCATCTATGTTCATCAGTGATATTGGCCTGTAGTTTTCTTTCTTTGTGACATCCTTGTCTGGTTTTGGTATCAAGGTGATGGTGGCCTCGTAGAAGGAATTTGGGAGTGTTCCTCCCTCTGCTATATTTTGGAAGAGTTTGAGAAGGATAGGTGTTAGCTCTTCTCTAAACGTTTGATAGAATTCACCTGTGAAGCCATCTGGTCCTGGGCTTTTGTTTGTTGGAAGATTTTTAATGACAGTTTCAATTTCAGTGCTTGTGATTGGTCTGTTCATATTTTCTATTTCTTCCTGATTCAGTCTTGTTAGGTTGTGCATTTCTAAGAATTTGTCCATTTCTTCCAGATTGTCCATTTTATTGGCATAGAGTTGCTTGTAGTAATCTCTTATGATTTTTTTTATTTCTGCAGTGTCAGTTGTTACTTCTCCTTTTTCATTTCTAATTCTATTGATTTGAGTCTTCTCCCTTTTTTTCTTGATGAGTCTGGCTAGTGGTTTATCTATTTTGTTTATCTTCTCAAAGAACCAGCTTTTAGTTTTATTGATCTTTGCTATCGTTTCCTTCATTTCTTTTTCATTTATTTCTGATCTGATTTTTATGATTTCTTTCCTTCTGCTAGCTTTGGGGTTTTTTTGTTCTTCTTTCTCTAATTGCTTGAGGTGCAAGGTTAGGTTGTTTATTCGAGATGTTTCCTGCTTCTTAAGGTGGGCTTGTATTGCTATAAACTTCCCCCTTAGAACTGCTTTTGCTGCATCCCATAGGTTTTGGGTCGTTGTGTCTCCATTGTCATTTGTTTCTAGGTATTTTTTTATTTCCTCTTTGATTTCTTCAGTGATCACTTCATTATTAAGTAGTGTATTGTTTAGCTTCCATGTGTTTGTATTTTTTACAGATCTTTTCCTGTAATTGATATCTAGTCTCATGGCGTTGTGGTCAGAAAAGATACTTGATACAATTTCAATTTTCTTAAATTTACCAAGGCTTGATTTGTGACCCAAGATATGATCTATCCTGGAGAATGTTCCATGAGCACTTGAGAAAAATGTGTATTCTGTTGTTTTTGGATGGAGTGTCCTATAAATATCAATTAAGTCCATCTTGTTTAATGTATCATTTAAAGCTTGTGTTTCCTTATTTATTTTCATTTTGGATGATCTGTCCATGGGTGAAAGTGGGGTGTTAAAGTCCCCTACTATGAATGTGTTACTGTCAATCTCCCCTTTTATGGCTGTTAGTATTTGCCTTATGTATTGAGGTGCTCCTATGTTGGGTGCATAAATATTTACAATTGTTATATCTTCTTCTTGGATCGATCCCTTTATCATTATGTAGTGTCCTTCTTTGTCTCTTGTAATAGTCCTTATTTTAAAGTCTATTTTGTCTGATATGAGAATTGCTACTCCAGCTTTCTTTTGGTTTCCATTTGCATGGAATATCTTTTTCCATCCCCTTATTTTCAGTCTGTATGTGTCTCTAGGTCTGAAGTGGGTCTCTTGTAGACAGCATATATAAGGGTCTTGTTTTTGTATCCATTCAGCCAATCTGTGTCTTTTGGTGGGAGCATTTAGTCCATTTACATTTAAGGTAATTATCGGTATGTATGTTCCTATTCCCATTTTCTATATTGTTTTGGGTTTGTTATTATAGGTCTTTTCCTTCTCTTGTGTTCCTTGTCTAGAGAAGTTCCTTTAGCATTTGCTGTAAAGCTGGTTTGGTGGTGCTAAACTCTCTCAGCTTTTGCTTGTCTGTAAAGGTTTTAATTTCTCCATCAAATCTGAATGAGATCCTTGCTGGGTAGAGTAGCCTTGGTTGCAGGTTTTTCTCCTTCATCACTTTCAGTATGTCCTGCCACTCCCTTCTGGCTTGTAGGGTTTCTGCTGAGAGATCAGCTGTTAACCTTATGGGGATTCCCTTGTGTGTTATTTGCTGTTTTTCCCTTGCTGCTTTTAATATGCTTTCTTTGTATTTAATTTTTGACAGTTTGATTAATATGTGTCTTGGCGTATTTCTCCTTGTATTTATCCTGTATGGGACTCTCTGTGCTTCCTGGACTTGATTAACTATTTCCTTTCCCATATTAGGGAAGTTTTCAACTATAATCTCTTCAAATATTTTCTCAGTCCCTTTCTTTTTGTCTTCTTCTTCTGGAACCCCTATAATTCGAATGTTGGTGCATTTAATGTTGTCCCAGAGGTCTCTGAGACTGTCCTCAGTTCTTTTCATTCTTTTTTCTTTATTCTGCTCTGCAGTAGTTATTTCCACTATTTTATCTTCCAGATCACTTATCCGTTCTTCTGCCTCAGTTATTCTGTTATTGATCCCATCTAGAGTACTTTTAATTTCATTTATTGCATTGTTCATCATTGCTTGTTTCATCTTTATTTCTTCTAGGTCCTTGTTAACTGCTTCTTGCATTTTGTCCATTCTACTTCCAAGATTTCGGATCATCCTTACTATCATTATTCTGAATTCTTTTTCAGGTAGACTGCCTATTTCCTCTTCATTTGTTAGGTCTGGTGCATTTTTATCTTGCTCCTTCATCTGCTGTGTGTTTTTCTGTCTTCTCATTTTGCTTATCTTACTGTGTTTGGGGTCTCCTTTTTGCAGGCTGCACGTTCATAGTTCCCGTTGTTTTTGATGTCTGTCTCCAGTGGCTAAGGTTGTTTCAGTGGGTTGTGTAGGCTTCCTGGTGGAGGGGACTAGTGCCTGTGTTGTGGTGGATGAGGCTGGATCTTGTCTCTCTAGTGGGCAGGTTCACGTCTGGTGGTGTGTTTTGGGGTGTCTGTGGCCTTATTATGATTTTAGGCAGCCTCTCTGCTAATGGGTGGGGTTGTGTTCCTGTTTTGCTAGTTGTTTGGCATAGGTTGTCTAGCACTGTTGCTTGCTGGTCGTTGAGTGAAGCTGGGTGCTGGTGTTAAGATGGAGGTCACTGGGAGATTTCCACCGTTTAATATTATGTGGAGCTGGGAGGTCTCTTGTTGACCAGTGTCCTGAAGTTGGCTCTCCTACCTCAGAGGCAGAGCCCTGACTCCTGGCTGGAGCACCAAGAGCCTTTCATCCACACGGCTCAGAATAAAAGGGAGAAAAAGTAGAGAGAATTAGTAGAAGTATGAGGAAAGAAAGAAGGAAAGGAGGAAAGGAAGGAAGGAAGAAAGAAGCAAAGAAGGAAAGAAAGGAGGGAGGGAGGGAGGAAGGAAGGAAGGAAGGAGGGAAAGAAGGAAAAAAGACAGAAAGAAAGAAGATACAGTAAAAATAAAATAAAGTATAATATAGTTATTGAATTAAAAAATATTTAGAAAAAAAAAAAAAAAAGAGGGACGGATAGAACCTTAGGACAAATGTTGGAAGCAAAGCTATACAGAGAAAATCTTATACAGAAGCATACACATACACCTTCACAAAAAGAGGTAAAGGGGGAAAAATCATAAATCTTGCTCTCAGAGACCACCTCCTCAATTTGGGGTGATTCGTTGTCTAAAGGAGGGAAGGACGGAGAGAAAGAAGGAACGACGGTAAAGTATAATAAAGTTATTACAATTAAAATTAATTATTGAGAAAAAAAATTTTTTTTTTAAAAACCATGGACGGATAGAGCCCTAGGACAAATGGTGGAAGCAAGAGTATACAGACGAGATCTCACACATAAGCATACACGTACACATTCACAAAAAGAGGAAAAGGGAAAAAAATCATAGATCTCGCTCCTAAATTCCACCTCTTCAATTTGGGATCATTCCTTGTCTATTCAGGTATTCCACAGATGCAGGGTATATCAAGTTGATTGTGGAGCTTTAATCCTCTGCTTCTGAGGCTGCTGGGAAAGATTTCCCTTTCTCTTCTTTGTTCTCACAGCTCACAGGAGCTCAGCTTTGGATTTGGCCCTGCCTCTGCGTGTAGGTCGCTGGAGGGCGTCTGTTTTTTGCTCAGACAGGAAAGGGTTAAAGGGGCCGCTGATTCGGGGGCTCAGGCTCACTCAGGCCGGGGGTGAGGGGGGGGGAAGGAGGGGCACTGCGTGCGGGGCGGGCCTGCGGCGGCAGAGGCCGGCGTGACGTTGCGGCAGAGGCCGGCGTGACTTTGCACCAGCCTGAGGCCCGCCGTGCGTTCTCCCGGGGAAGTTGTCCCTGGTTCCCGGGAACCTGGCAGTGGCGGGCTGCACAGGCTCCGCGGAAGAGGGGTGTGGAGAGTGACCTGTGCTCGCACACAGGCCCCCTGGTGGCGGCAGCAGCAGCCCCAGCGTCTCCCGCCCGTCTCTGGGGTCTGCGCTTTTAGCCGCGGCTCGCGCCCGTCTCTGGGGTTCGCGCTTTTTGCCGCGGCTCGCGCCCGTCTCTGGGGTTCGCGCTTTTAGCCGCGGCTCGCGGCCGTCTCTGGAGTTCCCCCAAGCAGCGCTCTTAAACCCCTCTCCTCGCGCACCAGGAAACAAAGAGGGAAGAAAAAGTCTCTTGCCTCTTCGGCAGGTGCAGGCTTTTCCCCGAACTCCCTCCCGGCTAGTCGTGGTGCACTAACCCCTTCAGGCTATGTTCAAGCCGCCAACCCCAGTCCTCTCCCTGCGCTCCGTCCAAAACCGAAACCCGAGCTTCAGCTCGCAGCCCCGCCCGCCCGGGCGGGTGAGCAGACAAGCCTCTCGGGCTGGTGAGTGCCGGTCGGCACCGATCCTCTGTGCGGGAATCTCCCCGCTTTGCCCTCCGCACCCGTCGCTGTGCACTACTCCTCGGTCCCGAAGCCCCCCCCTCCGCCTCCCGCAGTCTCCGCCCGCGGAGGGGCTTCCTAGTGTGTGGAAACTGTTCCTCCTTCACAGCTCCCTCCCACTGGCGCAGGTGCCGTCCTTATTCTTTTGTCTCTGTTTTTTCTTTTTTTCTTTTGCCCTACCCAGGTACGTGGGGAGTTTCTTGCCTTTTGGGAGGTCTGAGGTCTTCTGCCAGCCTTCAGTAGGTGTTCTGTAGGAGTTGTTCCACGTGTAGATGTATTTCTGGTGTATCCGTGGGGAGGAAGGCGATCTCTGCGTCTTACTCTTCCGCCATCTTCAAGCTCATTGTAGTTTTGATTTGCATTTCTCTAATGATTAGTGATGTTGAGCATCCTTCCATGTGTTTGTTGGCAATCTGTATATCTTCTTTGGAGAAATGTCTATTTAGGTCTTCTGCCCATTTTTGGATTGGGTTGTTTGTTTTTTTGTTATTGAGCTGCATGAGCTGCTTGTAAATTTTGGAGATTAATCCTTTGTCAGTTGCTTCATTTGCAAATATTTTCTCCCATTCTGAGGGTTGTCTTTTGGTCTTATTTATGGTTTGCTGTGCAAAATTATGCCTAATATCCATGAAACCCTGAGATTTCAGCTCCTTTCCATTATTCTCTCTTTTATTTTTAGATCTCATCTACCATAATGGATTCATATATCACTTCTGCATTCATAACTTCCAAAATATCTAGTCCTGAACTTTTATTCAAAATTCTGATATTGAATTTCCATGCAGAATGTCTCTACCTGGATGCTTTAGCCTCAAATTAAACAAGCATTAATTTTATCATAATCCATTCTTCTCTAGGTTTTCTGATTTCTTTTAGTGATACTGTTGTCTCTTAAAGACTGGGTTCTAGAACAATGCAGCATTTTTCTTTTTTCTTTCTTCCTTTAGTTAGTCACTAGGTGCTGTTGATTTTTCTCTTCAAATTATTATGCATCTGCATAATAGTACATATACTTTCTTAGCATAACCACTGCATTTACTCTAACTTGGACCAATGTCACCCCAGTTTTGAACTCTTGTAATAGTTTCCTTTATTCTTCTTCCACTCTGCTCCAATGCTTTCTGCATGTTGTAGATACATTAATCTTATAAAATATCACTTTTTGTTTCCATACTCTTGCCTACAACATTTTGATGTCTATATTAAATGTCAAGGTTCAAACTAGGACAATTTACTAATAGAAACTGAAAGTTGTCTGGTCGTAAAGAAGAAAGGACACCACATTATTAAATCTGGTTTAGTGGCTGAATAATGAGCAATGGCTGTAGATTTAGCTGTGTTTGTACATGTAGGCAGGTGAAGAAAGCAAGTCATAAATATGTCAAATGCAATTTTCAGTATTGGCCTATGGGACCAGGTTTTGAAATTTAATAGTTATACATAAAGAATGTATATTATACATTATATATTATACATAAAGAATACATTCAGGATGGTGGGAGCCAAAACAAGCCAATAAAAACGAACCAGGTAAGTGGGGTGATCAAGTCAAGGATGATACTGAAGAAAGTTAGAAGGTGAGGAGTTAGTTAAATTATGATGAGAAGCAATAGCTTCTTATATATTCTTATAATATATGTTCGAAAAGTGAGTTTTACTGATTGACTTTCTCTTAAATATCACAATTTATTGAAGCAACATGGAATCCCTTTGCAAGTCTCATTTTAGGGAATTCTGTTTGGTCTTAATGAGTAGCAAACCATCAGGTTAAATACAAAAGGCTCAGATTATATATCTACTTAACTCACCAAGCTCTGTAAGAGTGATTTCCTGTGGCAATGCCACTACCTAATTAAGAACTTGGTTTCCTTCATAGGTGTATGGTCAGGCCACTGAAGATGGCTGTTCTCTTGCTCTCTGTACATCCCCTGCTTGATCAGTGCCTGCTTCACCTACACCCTACACACATGACTGACCTCCCTACATATTTGCCCAGGCTCCAGCTACTGATGGTTCCAGCTTTAGATCAGAACTCTCCACTATGTTTATCAAAGGGGAGGTGAGGGGCATGCCCCTTTGCTGCTTTCCCTGGTAACTGATGAGCCAACCTGACCTCAATTCCCCTATAACTGGTAACCTCCTCCTACCCTGGAAGCAAAGACAGCCACCAAGTCCTGCCCGTAGTCTGCAGCACATGGTGGGGTGTTGCTCTAGGACCTTGCTTCCAACATGTAAGCTCCCCCATCCATTAAACCATTGCTTCCATTTCACATTTCATTATATCAAAATGCTATCACAAGTCAGAAGAGCTTCAAGATATGAAACCATCTTGTTTGTAGTTGGATAAGGCTATATATTGTTTGAATTTTTGTATTTCTCTGATTGCAACCTGTGGATTTTTGTGGGAAATTGGAAACCATTAAACCATTGATGTCTCTGTCACTGACTCTGTTGATTTACAAAGTTGTGTTAGTTTCTGGTGTACAGCAAAGTGATTCAGATATATATATATATATATATATATAAAATAGTTTGCATCTGCTAATCTCAAACTTCCAATTCATCTCTCCCCCACCCTCCTCCCTCTTGGCAACCACAAATCTGTTCTCTATGTCTGTGAACCTGTTTCTGTTTCATAGGTAAGTCCATTTGTACCACATTTTAGATTCCACTTATAAGTGATATCATAATATTTGTCTTTCTCATTCTGACTTACTTCACTTAGTATGATAATCTCTAGGTTCATCCATGTTGCTGCAAATGGCATTATTTCATTCTGTTTTATGGCTGAGTAATATTCCATTGTATACATGTACCACATCTTCTTTATGCATTCATCTGTCTATGGACGTTTAGTTTGTTTTCCTGTCTTGGCGACTGTGAATAGTGCTGCTATAAACATAGGAGTGCATGTATCTTTTCAAATTATAATTTTGTCCAGTTATATGCCCAGGAGTGGAATTGATGGGTCATATGGCAACCCTACTTTTAGTTTTTTGAGGAACCTCCATACTGTTCTCCATAGTGGCTGCACCAATTTACATTCCCACCAACAGTATTGGAGGGTTCCCTTTTCTCCACACCTTCTCCAGCATTTCTTATTTGTAGACTTTTTGATGATGACCATTCTGACCAGTGTGACGATACCTCACTCTAGTTTGGATATGCATTTCTCTAATAGTTAGTGATGTTGAGCATCTTTTCATTTGCCTGTTGGCCATCTGTATGTCTTCTTTGGAGTAATGTCTATTTAGGTCTTCTGCCCATTTTTTGATTGGGTTGTTTGTTTTTTTATTATTGAGTTGTATGAGCTGTTTGTATATTTTAAAGTCATAGCTGTTGAAATCATTCATAATGCTAAAAGACCATGTAGTATGTTTGACCAGGGTATAAAATTTATTCTCAAATTCATCCTACAAAGAAATTCTCAAGTTCCTTTCAGTCCTTAGAACTTTGCCTTGTAAATATCAAAAACTTGCTTAAAAATTATCTTAATATTTAAAGTAATAAATGGTTTCATAAAATTGTCTTCTGAATTGTCCTCATGCTATATCTAAAGCAATGTCTAATTCAGTAAAATTAATCATCCTGAAGAAAACATTCTTTCCATATCTGTGCATTTTCTAATTGAGAATCCCTCCATGTATAATGCTTTTCTCTTGTTTTTCTATTGATTTATAGGTTTTTGTGCTTTGAATCTCATTCATCTGATAATGCTTTAACAGATGACTCTATTTCAGTAAATTCTTTCTCTTCTAAAATGCAGTAGAATATTTTGTCTTTAATACTCCAACAGCATTTAACAGTGCTTCTCGTTATTGTGCTTTTTCTGAATATGATTTTTTAATCTGTAAAGCCCAGTTTTAAGTTCCTCAAAACAGAAATACCATCTTGAATGTCTCCATTCCTTGGACAATGCTCATTGTAATCTGAAGGGAGTTGCTGAGCAAAAATTTGATATATTCATGGCTGATAGATTGATATCTGTTCCAGTCTGTTAAAAAGCAATGCATGTTTTAGTGAAAGCTTATTAGTATCTTAATATAAGTTAAATATTGGCCCTGAGAAATGCAGTACACTGGCCACAGGGTACAGTGATGATAACGCCAAAATGTAAATCAGAATACTTAAGTTCTAGCTTTAGTTCTACCCATAGTCTATGATAATTCACCCCTTTCTTTGCCACAAATTCTTAGCCAAAAACCCCGAGATTATTTACTGATACAATATTTTATTATTCTATGATTAGGGTATCCCTACAGCTCTCAAATTTCTTGGTTTCAAAAATCACCTACTTAATTTGTAAAATGCCAAGACTCTCATTTCATTACATGAGCCTACATTTTTATTCACATTTAAGTGAAGATTAATTCTTAGTCATTTCAATTTATATATATTTGCTGTATTTGTGTTATGCTCATCTATCTTCTCTCTCATTATACATAATTTCTTATAAGATACCAGTACTTACTATATTGTGATATTACAGTATTACCCATTTTATCATCCCAATAAACATAGAAAAGTATATTGCTCATTTAGATGTCTCTGAAGGGTTTTTGACTGAAATAACTATGATGGGGAAAATTAGTAAATAAAATATGAGTTCCCTTCGTATTTCCTTAAATCAACTTCCATACAGAAGTTCAGGGAAAAATAAATGTTACTAGTATTAACACAAGTCAAGTTAATTTAAAAAGCTGTGAGCTGCAGAGCCTGTATGAAAGATTTTATACATCGTCTCAAATAAAAGGAAAGACTTATGCTTAGAGATAAATTATATGTTAAATGTAACCTAAAGGAAAACAAGAAACAGTGTAGTACAGGAGAGCTATGATTTACTCCACGTGGTCCTATACGGATAAGACATTAAGGTGCTGAAAGCTAAAGTTTCCGTATTTTCCAAAGCTTCAAATAAAGAATCATTACTTCCTAGGGTTCTAATCAGGATTTATACCAACACATACATGTTGAATAGAGGCAAAGACTGGCAAAAAGCCCAGTAACTTTCTCTACCTAAGAAAAATCACATTTCCTCAAGTTAAACATTTTTTAAACTTTGTTTTTCTTCTCAGGTTTCTATATCATAACACTTTTGTGTGACTGCTTTCGTTTACAACTGCTCCCAATTTAGTGTTATCCATGGATTTAATTAATATATAATTTAGTTTTACATATTATTAATTGGGATGGTAAATAAAGAAGCAGCTGTGGCAGAACAACTATTAAAAATGCTTAAATTTCTCAGCACCCTAATTCATTAAGAACTTTAAAAAGAGACGGTAAAGAACTAAAATATGAAAATTTTCTGTATCAGTTTTTAGATGTGGTCTCAATGCATATTGAGAGTATCAGTATAAATATGGCTCATAAGAGCAATAATTGAAGAAAATGAAAGTACTTCTCTTAAAATCATATATTCAACTTTCAAGGGATTAATTTTTTTAACTAAGGAAGAAGAAAATAAACCCTGACCTAAATCAGTCTTCAGGAAAAACAACAAAAAATAATCCAAAAGGAAAATCAGAATGAACTCAAACCATTAGGAAAGTCTTTAAAAAAATAAAACAAGGATGGATTGATGTCTAATAACATAATTTATCTCACTTTAGAAAGCATTCTTGACATTCTGAGAAAAAAAGGAAGGAAATGGTGGAAGGCAGAGGGAACCCAAATTACATATCCTGGCCTTCTGAAGATTAGGACTATGGGTCAGGCAGGTGTTCATATTTTCAGTCAAATGTGACCATTTTTTAATGAAAGAGAATTATACATGAGTAATTTTCATGGAAAATCTGTGAAAGTGCAAAACTCGAAACTTGGTATTTATTTTATAAATAGCCCCCTCTTTTCCTTATCTATAATATAGTTCTTCTACCTGTAACATTTTTCCTCTTCAGTATAAGAACGCTTCCTAAGAAAATTAAAAAAAAAAAAAAAGCATGCAAGAAAAGCCCAATATTTATTACTGGGACTTATTTTTCCAAATGCAAAATGAAGTCTCGAGAACTGAGGCTTGACTAAGAGTTTAAAATACTTAGAGACAGCAGCTGTCATTGACGACTTCTGCAGTGATGCTAGCAAGCAACTATTTCAATATCAGAACCCAGACTCCTTGGTTAATTTGCCAATTTGCTAAGTAGGTGAAACCATCCATGAATGCCTTCCATCTGTTCCAAGAGTTCCCTGTGTTTGTTATTTATTAGATGGATGCACACTGTCCAACTGTGACACAAACTCACAAATCACCTGTCAGGTAGTTGTGAAGACAAAGACTTAGGAAAGCAATCTCAACTTTGAAAACACTCTTACTCTTAAAAACATCAGAATTAAACCTGTTATTACTAAATGCTATAGCTTATTGACCTTATATAAACTCCTTTAAATAGCAAGTTGTTTATTATGATTATTGTAATCTATTTAAGAAAGGTCTCTGATTATTTTGGACTCCACAAAATAGCTAGAAATGGGGAGAATAGATTTCTTTTTTTATATATTTAGAAATATCTCAATTTTGCAAGATTATAAATGGTTTCTTATTTATCAAAAACAAATAAATAATTTTGGTAAGAAAATAAGGAGGTATATAATTACAATAGAACATGGAACCACAGAGATGAAACTGTGCCTCAGCTGAGGTTAGTTTTATGAAGTATGTCAGAAACGGTTGATCAATAATGCTGTCTATTCTGTTTTTGAAGATTCTTATGCAATCTACCCACTGTTAAACATCCAGATAAATATATTTCTGCTTTTTAATACTTCATTGATTATTCCTAGCAAGGTTAATTATTATCAGTTATAAATTCCAATTTTATCAGTGTTACTCCAGTAATCATTTGATTATTGTGCAAAACTGTATATATTTCATCACATACTGCTTTGCATAAATCTTTTCTGAGTGGGATATTTATCTTTCTAACTACTTTGCATAATCTGTTCACATGAGCATTGTTGTCTATGACTAAACCCATATATTCTTTTTGAGGGGGGCTTTAAGTATTTTTAAAAAACTTTTATACAATAGAGTTTACTTTCCATTTACACTTATTAAAAGCTATTGGCTATATTCCCCATGTTGTACAGTACATCCTTCAGACTGTGTTACACCCAATAGTTTGTACCTCTTAAATTCTCTGTACTACCCCTTCCCCCCATCCCCACTGATAACCACCACTTTGTTCTCTATATCTGTGAGACTGCTTCTTTTTATTATATTCACTAGTTTGTTGTATTTTTTTAGATCCCACATGTAAGAGATATCATATAGTATTTGTCTTTCTCTGACTTATTTTACATAACATAATGCCCTCAAGTCCATCCACGTTGCTGCAAGTGGCAGGATGTCATTCTTTTTTTATGGCTGAGTAGTATTCCATTATATGTGTGTGTGTGTGTTTGTGTGTGTGTGTATGTATTTACACCACATCTTCTTTATCCATTCATCTGTTGTGGGACTCATAGGTTGCTTCCATATCTCGGCTATTGTAAGTAATGCTGCTATGAACATTGGGGTGCAGGTATCTTTTCGAATTAGTGTTTTTGTTTTTCTCAGATATATATACAGGAGTGGAATTGCTGGGTCTTATTGCAGCTCTATTTTTAGTTTTTTGAGAAACCTCCATAATTATTTCTACAGTGGCTGTACCAATTTCCATTCCCACCAACAGTGCGGAGGGTTCCCTTTCCTGCACACCCTTGCCAACATTTGTTATTTGTGGGTTTTTTTTTTTTTTGATGATAGCCATTCTGACAGGTGTGAGGTGATATCACTGTGGATTTGATTTGCATTTCCGTGATGATTAGTGATGTTGAGCAGATTTCATGTGCCTGTTGGTCATCTGCATTTTAAACTTATATATTCTTTTTTTTTTTTTTTTTTGTGGTACGCGGGCCTCTCACTGTTGTGGCCTCTCCCATTGCGGAGCACAGGCTCCGGACGCGCAGGCCCAGCGGCCATGGCTCACGGGCCCACACACTAACCTGGCAGAGAAGAGCTGCCAGGGTCTCCTGCTTTTCACAGTCGGCAATGGCTTTGATACATGACTCTGTTCGCAGAACTCCTCTGACACACCGTCTTCCTCAAGGCTGCTGTATTCTCCCAGCTGACTGGTTTTCTGGCTGACTCTTCCTAAATACATCATGTTGGAGAGGAAAAGGTAAGCATGGAAGAGAGAAAACACCTGTTTCTTCATAGCATCCTTACAGTAAGTGTCCATTTCTACTAGAAATTAGAGAGTAAACATATATAGATCTTTTTTTCCTCCCCTAGATTGTACATGGTCTTGACAGGTTTTGGCTCTCAAGACTAGTCTTTACTTTCTAGTGATTTTTCTTCCAACTCTCATCCAAGCTGCACTAACACTGTTCCCTCCTCTTGCCTCCTGGACAAATATGGTAGTGTTTCTCATTTGTAGGAGCCCTCAGGTACCTCAGTAACCTTTGTGGGTTTCCATAACCTTACCCACACCTTTTCAAATTGTCTCTTCATGAAATCGTCTTCATCCAAGTTGAGTGTGCCAGGTCCTCTGTCTTGCCAAGACTCTGACAAACATCTGTTATGTCTCACTGGGACTATTTCAATGCCTTTTTTTTTTGGCATTATTTATCTCAAGTTGAGCCCAGCCATGAAGCCACCAGTGTGGCTTCTGAAATTCTGACTGAATCACTATTTAAAATCTTTACATGGTACAATCACACCTAGAAGAAAAAGTCCAAACATACACATTTTGTTGTTCCTTTCTTTTTACTAGAGCAATGTGATGTGGATCAATGTGATGTTCTGAATGAAATCCAGAAGATCCAGCTCTCTCCAACTATATTATGAGTGAGGGTTAGCATAGCCCTGGTTGGTCAGGAGGGAGAGAACAAAAAAACTGTAAATATATATAGTTGTCCATTTCATTTGGATACTGTTTCTGATCTCTTTTCCTATCAGAATGGAAAATAATTTATTTTCCAAACCTAGAAAAAAATACAACATATGACCGCAGCTGCGATTGATGCTACAACTTAATTGAATTCAGGATAGTCTATTGTCACTCTTCAGGATCGACCTGGTGTCTGCAGAGGCAAGATGGTAAATTTAATACAGAAATGTTGAGGGACACCGTATCTGTATCCTTTAGATCCTAGAGGGTCCACTGATGTCTGCCATCTTAACCCATGATGTGAGACTACTTCTGATTCATTATCCTGGGAGTCAGTTACAGAGGCTTGTACTTGGTATCACTCAATCTGATAATGTTTATCCTATATGCCCACAACCTAATATGGGAATTTCAACAACTACTAGATATGTCAATCCCAATCATGTGCTCCTGAGCCTAGAAAATGATTACGAGATGGTCTAGGAACCCAGTTTACCCACTGTTTGCTGAACCATGTGAAGAAATATATTTATTACCTGGTCCCATCCAGTCAAGCAGGGGACCATGATGATGCTTCAGATCTCCTGGTACTCATGTCAACTCAGAGAATGAAAGACAATCCTCTAAAGTTTGGATGCTCTCCTTTTGCCAACGCAGTTATCCAAGTTAATAGCCATGAATTCCCGTTGGAGGAAGTCTGGAGGTACCATTCACATGTGTTTCTGGGATGTTGCTAGGTCCTTCCTCCTGAAGATCTGGCTTCCTTTTAAGTAAAAGGCTTCTGGATCTGAAAATAAGCTTAGGTCTGGAATATGGGCATATAATTATAATTTTTTAGGAGATTACAACCAAAAGTCATATAACTGGTTTCTCCTGATATTATAAGCTACATAGTACCCATTGGGGCTGCCTACTTCTTTGCATTTATGGGCATTGCATTCTCCTTCTATCTCCATAAATGCCTGTGGATTAGACAGGCCTTTTGTCTGCTAATCTAACCCAGCTACTCATTGCAATAATCACATCTCCCTGGCTTCTGATGGTTGTGCATATCTACAGTTTGGGGGTGTTATCATCTCCATTTCCATTTTTGTTCCTAATTCTGTAACAGCCTCTCCTACAATCAGCCTTAGCTTGCTGAGGAGAGGAACTAATGAACATCTTAATAATGCTGGTGCCTCTCTATGGGCATGTTTCTCATGTCCATGGCAGGTGTTGAATCCCCCAATCCTTCCTGTGGAATGTAACCACCTGGTGACATTTCCAGCCCCACATGTTGTAACCCCTCCAGCAGTCCCACTTCCCCAAGCCTTTGAATCCTTTCTTCTGTAGTCTACAATGGGATTTTGACATCACTTAGCATGTTCATTCTTTTTCCAGCTTTTAGAAGCTATCTTGGTAGCCAGTTCCTACCACCCCTGAGGCCCTTGACAGAGTACTAAAATGTGTATCCTCAAAAATGTCTCCTAAATAAATTCTGCCATATTCAATCTTATATTCTGGTACCCTGAATCAAAAAATCTCAGAATTAAATCCTACTTGTATTCCATCAGCTACTGCTGGTAAATGCTAATTAGGTAATTTGAGATAGTGATCCTTTCCTTTATTATGAGGATCAGCAAATTTCCAGCTGGGTTATGCCACAACTTAACATCAGATGTATGTCTAGTGTGTGTAGCAGGGAAGGATGGGGCCAGTTTTGTGGTGAACATATGGTCTCACAGGACAGAGGTCTCTTTGTGCATTAAGTTTCTAGAAAGTCTAGCCCTTAAAAGGGAGAGATGAGCCACTTTTTCAAGCTTCAAGGGTTTAGAGAGGTCTAGGGTTTCAAAACTTCTCAGGCATCCTAAACTGGGTTTTCACACTAGCATAACTGGCCTTCCTTGATAGGGCATTAAGCTTCTCTAGAGTTTGATTATTCTGACTGGCAGGTGCTAAGCCTGGTCCATGTCATTCTCTGTACCTCTGTTACAGGAGAGGAGACCATGCACTTTGCTGAAACTTGATTTTTGTCTTGGTTAAGGAGAATGCAGTTTGGTTTTTCTCTCAGTCTATTTGAACTGTATATTTTCTGAGCATTTTTTACCTACTGTGGATAGAGGCTATATGAACTTTTCCATATGCTTTAAAATCTACTTACATGCATATAAATCTGATATGGAATGTCTCCAGCCATATTTAGATAATAGTTTTATGGTTTTGTTTTCTATTTATTCTTTTGTCAGTTACAGGAAATTAATGTGATCTTCAGAAAAGCGAATCAGATTGAATTGGTTATAGAACACAGTAGGATCATCAGGCATTTGTACCAGTTCACCCAGGTGGCAGGGAAAGGCAAGCGTGATTGTATCTAGGATAAAGGTCTAGCCCTAAAGATGCAATGAAAGAACAAAGGGTCACATGAGAAGTGTAGTTTATGGCAAGACAAGGCTGGTTGATAATGTTCAGGTCATTAGTACATAGACGTAGCACCTTGGGGTAAAGTGAGGACTAGACTGGTGTGAAAATAACAAATAAAGAAATGTCTTCAAATACTTATTAAATACTTCTTACATTCCATGTGCTCTTCGAGAGTCTTTGAGTAGGAAACAAACGTATCTCCTCAGGTAGATTATATTCTTGTATTAGCTGGGTGGGACGGTATGGGATATGAATAAATAAAATAACATGGTTTCTCTGAGGAGGGAATATTTTTTTGAACCACTGATTTTTTATATATGCTTTTGTGTGAATATCTTTTTTCCTATACTTTCGTTTTCAAACTTCTGGCATACCATATTAAACAGATCAGTCTTGTAAGCAACATACATTTATTTTTCAATTCATTCCTACAATCTTTGTGTAAGTGCTCATATATTTGAGTTAAATCTGCCATATCAATATTTATTTTCTATTAGTCTCATGTTTCTATTCCCTTTTCACTTTTCTTGCTTTCTTCACGGTTAATAAATTTCTTTTTTCCACCTATACGTTTGACATTCATTTAACGATTACTAAAAGACAATAACAAACTCTCCTTATTATAGTCTGCCTTACATTGATACTTTTATCATTTTCTGGATAGTTCAAGAAACTTAAAACATGATATTCCATTTACCACCTGCATATTTCTGTGCTAGCACTGGCAATTACAATACATAATATATTGGGTTGGCCAAAAAGTTCGTTCGTGTTTTTTCCATACATTGTTACGGAAAAACCTAAAAGAACTTTGTGGACAACCCAATAGTTTAAATTCCATAATGCATTTCTTTATATTGTTTTAAAACTTCAATTTTTTTTAACATCTTTATGGAGTATAATTGCTTTACAATGGTGTGTTAGTTTCTGCTTTATAACAAAGTGAATCAGCTATACATATATCTCCATATATCTTCCCTCTTGTGTCTCCCTCCCTCCCACCCTCCCTATCCCATCCTTCTAGGTAGTCACAAAGCACCGAACTGATCTCCCTGTGCTATGCAGATGCTTCCCGCTAGCTATCGGTTTTACATTTGGTAGTGTATATATGTCCATGCCACTCTCTCACTTTGTCCCAGCATACTCTTCCCCCTCCCTGTGTCCTCAGGTCCATTCTCTGGTAGGTCTGTGTCTTTATCCCATCCTGCCCCTAGGTTCTTCATGACCTTTTTTTTTTTTTTAGATTCCATATATATGCGTTAGCATATGGTATCTGTTTTTCTCTTTCTGACTTACTTCACTCTGTATGACACACTCTAGGTCCATTCATATCACTACAAATAACTCAATTTCGTTTCTTTTTATGGCTGCATAATATTTCATTGTATATGTGACATCTTCTTTATACATTCATCCATCGATGGACGCTTAGGTTGCTTCCGTGTCCTGGCTATTGTAAATAGAACTGCAGTGAACGTTGTGATACATGACTCTTTGAATTATGGTTTTCTCAGGGTACATGCCCAGCAGTGGGATTGCTGGGTCGTATGGTAGTTCTATTTTTAATTTTTGAAGGAACTTCCATACTGTTCTCCATAGTGGCTGTATCAATTTACATTCCCACCAGCAGTGCAAGAGGGTTCTCTTTTCTCCACCTCCTCTCCAGCATTTATTGTTTGTAGATTTTTTGATGATGGCCATTCTGACTGGTGTGAGATGATATCTCATTGTAGTTTTGATTTGCATTTCTCTAATGATTAGTGATGTTGAGCATTCTTTCATGTGTTTGTTGGCAATCTGTATATCTTCTTTGGAGAAATGTCTATTTAGGTCTTCTGCCAATTTTTGGATTGCGTTGTTTGTTTTTTTGATATGGAGCTGCATGAGATCCTTGTAAATTCTGGAGATTAATCCTTTGTCAGTTGTTTCATTTGAAAAAATTTTCTCCCATTCTGAGGAATGTCTTTTTGTCTTGTTTATGGTTTCCTTTGCTGTGCAAAAGCTTTGAAGTTTCATTAGGTCCCATTTCTTTATTTTTGTTTTTATTTCCATTTCTCTAGGAGATGGGTCAAAAAGGATCTTGCTGTGATTTATGTAGTGAAGTGTTCTGTCTGTTTTCCTCTAAGAGTTTAATAGTGTCTGGCTTTATATTTAGGTATTTAATCCATTTTGAGTTTATTTTTGTGCATGGTGTTAGGAAGTGTTCTAATTTCATTCTTTTACATGTAATTGTCCAGTTTTCCCAGCACCACTTGTTGAAGAGGCTGTCATTTCTCCATTTTATATTCTTGCCTCCTTTATCAAAGATAAGGTGACCATATGTGCATGGGTTTATCTCTGGGCTTTCTATCCTGTTCCATTGATCTATATTTCTGGTTTTGTGCCAGTACCATACTGTTTTTATTACTGTAACTTTGTAGTATAGTCTGAAGTCAGGGAGCCTGATTCCTCCAGCTCCGTTTTTCATTCTCAAGATTGCTTTGGCTATTCGGGGTCTTCTGTGTTTCCATGCAGATTGTGAGATTTTTTGTTCTAGTTCTCTGAAAAATGCCAGTGGTAGTTTGATAGGGATTGCATTAAATTTGTAGATTGCTTTGGGTTGTATAATCATTTTCACAATGTTGATTCTTCCACTCCAAGATCGTGGCATATCTCTCCAGCTATTTGTATCATCTTTAATTTCTTTCATCAGTGTCTTATAATTTTCTGCATACAGGTCTTTTGTCTCCTTAGGTAGGTCTCTTCCTAGATATTTTATTCTTTTTGTTGCAATGGTAAATGGGAATGTTTTCTTAATTTCACTTTCAGATCTTTCATCATTAGTGTATAGGAATGCACGAGATTTCTGTGCATTAATTTTGCATCCTACTATTTTACCAAATTCGTTGATTAGCTCTAGTAGTTTTCTGGTAGCATCTTTAGGATCCTCTATATATAGTATCATGTCATCTGCAAACAGTGACAGCTTTACTTCTTGTTTTCTGCTTTGGATTCCTTTTATTTCTTTTTCTTCTCTAACTGCTGTGGCTAAAACTTCCAAAACTGTGTTGAATAATAGTAGTGAGAGTGGGCAGCCTTGTCTTCTTTCTGATCTTAGTGAAAATGGTTTCAGTTTTTCACCACGGAGGACAATGTTGACTGTGGGTTTGTCATATATGACCTTTATTATGTTCAGGTAAGTTCCCTCTATGCCTACTTTCTGCCAGGTTTTTATCATAAATCGGTGTTGAATTTTGTTGAAAGCTTTCTCTGCATCTATTGAGATGATCATATGGTTTTTATTCTTCAATTTGTTTGTATGGTGTATCACATTGATTGATTTGCGTATATTGAAGAATCCTTGCATTCCTGGAATAAACCCCACTTGATCATGGTGTATGATCCTTTTAATGTGCTGTTGGATTCTGTTTGCCAGTATTTTGTTGAGGATTTTTGCATCTATGTTCATCAGTGGTATTGGCCTGTAGTTTTCTTTTATTGTGACATCTTTGTCTGGTTTTGGTATCAGGGTGATGGTGGCCTTGTAGAATGAGTTTGGGAGTGTTCCTCCCTCTCTATATTTTGGAAGAGTTTGAGAAGGATAGGTGTTAGCTCTTCTCTAAATGTTTGATATAATTTGCCTGTGAAGCCATCTGGTCCTGAGCTTTTGTTTTTTGGAAGATTTTAAATCACATTTTCAATTTCAGTGCTTGTGATTTGTCTGTTCATATTTTCTATTTCTTCCTGGTCCAGTCTCGGAAGGTTGTGCATTTCTAAAAATTTGTCCCTTTCTTCCAGGTTGTCCATTTTATTGGCATAGAGTTACTTGTAGTAATCTCTCATGATCCTTTTTATTTCTGCAGTTTCAGTTGTTACTTCTCCTTTTTTCATTGCCAATTCTATTGATTTGAGTCTTCTCCCTTTTTTTCTTGATGAGTCTGGCTAATGGTTTATCAATTTTGTTTATCTTCTTAAAGAACTAGCTTTTAGTTTTATTGACCTTTGCTATATCGTTTCCTTCATTTCTTTTTCATTTATTTCTGATCTGATCTTTATGGTTTCTTTCCTTCTGCTGTCTTTGGGGTTTTTTTTGTTCTTTCTCTAATTGCTTTAGGTGTAACGTTAGGTTGTTTATTTGAGATGTTTCTTGTTTCTTAAGGTAGGATTGTATTGCTATAAACTTCCCTCTTAGAACTGCTTTTGCTGCATCCCACAGGTTTTGGGTTGTTGTGTTTTCATTGTCATTTTTTCTAGGTATTTTTTAATTTCCTCTTTGATTTCTTCAGTGATCTCTTAGTTGTTAAGTAGTGTATTGTTTAGCCTCAATGTGTTTGTATTTTTTACAGATATTTTTCTGTAATTGATATCTAGCCTCATAGCATGTGGTCAGAAAAGGTACTTGATACAATTTCAATTTTCTTCAATTTACTGAGCCTTGATATGTGACCCAAGATATGATCTATCCTGGAGAATGTTCCGTGAGCACCTGAGAAGAAAGTGTATTCTGTTGTTTTTGGATGGAATGTCCTATAAATATCAATTAAGTCCATCTTGTTTAATATGTCATTCAAAGCTTGTGTTTCCTTATTTATTTTCATTTTGGATGATCTGTCCATGGTGAAATTGTGGTTTTAAAGTCCCCTAATATGATTGTGTTACTGTCGGTTTCCCCTTTTATGGCTGTTTGCATTTGCCTTATGTATTGATATGCTCCTATGTTGGGTGCATAAATATTTACAATTGTTATATCTTCTTCTTGGATTGATCCCTTGATCATTATGTAGTCCTTCTTTGTCTCGTGTAATAGTCTTTGTTTTAAAGTCTATTTTGTTTGATATGAGAATTGCTACTCCAGCTTCTTCTGATTTCTATTTGCATGGAATCTCTTTTTCCATCCCCTCACTTTCAGTCTGTATGTGTCCCTAGGTCTGAAGTGCGTCTCTTGTAGACAACATATATATGGATCCTGTTTTTGTATCCATTCCACCAATCTCTGTCTTCTGTTTGGAGAATTTAATCCATTTACATTTACAGAAATTACCGAAATGTATGTTCCTATTACCATTTTCTTAATTGTTTTGTGTTTGTTATTGTAGGTCTTTTCCTTCTCTTGTGTTTCTTGCCTAGAGAAGTTCCTTTAGCATTTGTTGTAAAGCTGGTTTGGTGGTGCTGAATTCTCTTAGCTTTTGCTTGTCTCTAAATGTTTTAATTTCTCCGTCAAATCTGAATGAGATCCTTGCTGGATAGAGTAATTTTGGTTGTACGTTTTTGCCCTTCATGACTTTAAATATGTCCTGCCACTCCCTTCTGGCTTGCAGAGTTTCTGCTGAAAGGTCAGCTGTTAACCTTATGGGAATTTCCTTCTATGTTATTTGTTGTTTCTCCCCTGCTGCTTTTAACATTTTTTTCTTTGTATTTAATTTTTGATAGTTTGATTAATATGTGTCTTGGCATGTTTCTCCTTGGATTTACCCTGTATAGCACTCTCTGTGCTTCCTGGACTTGATTATCTATTTCCTTTCCCATATTAGGGATGTTTTCAACTATAGTCTCTTCAAATATTTTCTCAGTCCTTTTCTTTACCTCTTCTTCTTCTGTGACCCCTATAATTTGAATCTTGGTGCATTTAATGTTTTCTCAGAGGTGTCTGAGACTGTCCTCAATTCTTTTCATTTTTTTTTCTTTATTCTGCTCTGCAGTAGTTATTTCCACTATTTTATCTTCCAGTTCACTTATCCATTTTTCTGCCTCAGTTATTCTGCTATTGATTCCTTCCTGAGAATTTTAAATTTTGTTTATTTTGTTGTTCATCATTGTTTGTTTGCTCTTTAGTTCTTCTAGGTTCTTGTTAAAAGTTTCTTGTATTTTCTCCATTCTATTTCCAAGATTTTGGTTCATCTTTACTATCATTATTCTGAATTCTTTTTAAGGTAGACTGCCTATTTCCTCTTCGTTTGTTAGGTCTGGTGGGTTTTTATCTTGCTCCTTCATCTGCTGTGTGTTTCTCTGTCTCCTCATTTTGCATACCTTACTGTGTTTGGGGTTTCCTTTTCACAGGCTGTAGGTTCATAGTTCTCATTGTTTTTGGTGTCTGCCCCCTGTGGCTAAGGTTGGTTCAGTGTGTTGTGTAGGCTTCCTGGTGGACGGGATTAGTGCCTGTGTTCTGGTGGATGAGGCTGGATCTCGTCTTTCTGGTGGGCACATCCATGTCTGGTGGTATGTTTTGGGGTGTCTGTGGCCTTATTATGATTGTAGGTAGCCTCTCTGCTAATGGTTGTGGTTGTGTTCCTGTCTTGCTAGTTGTTTGGCCTAGGGTATACAGCACTGGAGTTTGCTGGTCATTGAGTGGAGCTGGGTGTTGGCGTTGAGATGGAGATCTCTGGGAGTTTTTTGCCATTTGATATTATGTGGAGCTGGGAGGTCTCTTTTGGAGCAATATTCTGAGCTTGGCTTTCCCACCTCAGAGGCACAGCCCTGACAACTGGCTGGAGCACCAAGAGCGTGTCATCCACAGGGCTCAGTATAAAAGGGAGGAAAAAAAAAAAGAAAGAAAGACGATAAAATAAAATGAAATAAAGTGATTAAAATAAAAAATAATTATTAAAAATATTTTAAAAGTAATAAGAAAGAAAGAAAGAAGAGAGCAACCAAACCAAAAAACAAATCCACCAATGATAACAAGCACTAAAAATTATATTAAAAAAAAAACAAAAAACGGACAGACAGAATCCTAGGCCAAATGGTAAAAGCAAAGCTATACAGAGAAAATCACACACAGAAGCACACACATACACACAAAAAAGTAAAAGAGAAAAAAATATACATATCATTTCTCCCAAAGTCCACCTCCTCACTTTGGGATGATTCGTTGTCTATTCAGTTATTCCACAGATGCAGGGTATATAAAATTAATTGTGGAGAGTTAATCCACTGCTCCTGAGGCTGCTGGGAGAGGTTTCCTTTTCTCTTCTTTGTTCACACAGCTCGGGGAGTTCAGCTTTGGATTTGGCCCCGCCTCTGCATGTAGGTTGCTGGAGGGCGTCTGTTCTTCATTCAGACAGGACGGGGTTAAAGGAGCAGCTGATTCGGGGGCTCTGGCTCACTCAGGCCTGGGGGAGGGAGGGGTACGGAGTGCGGGGCGAGTCTGCGGCAGCAGAGGCATGCGTGACGTTGCAGCAGCCTGAGGCGCGCCATGCGTTCTCCTGGGGAAGTTGTCCCTGGATCACGGGACCCTGGCGGTGGTGGGCTGCACAGGCTCCCCGGAAGGGAGGTGTGGAGAGTGACCTGTGCTCGCACACAGGCTTCTTGGTGGCAGCAGCAGCAGCCATAGCGTCTCATACCAGCCTCTGGGGTCCATGCTGATAGCCGTGGCTCGCGCCCGTCTCTGGAGCTCCTTTAAGCAGCACTCTTAATCCCCTCTCCTCGTGCATCAGCAAACAAAGAGGGAAGAAAAAGTCTCTTTGGCAGCTCCAGACTTTTTCCCAGACTCCCTCCCTACCTGTGGCACACTAGCCCCTTCAGGCTGTGTTAACGCCGCCAACCCCAGTCCTCTCCCTGGGATCCGACCTCTGAAGCCCGAGCCTCAGCTCCCAGCCCCGCCCATCCTGGCAGGTGAGCAGAGAAGCCTCTCGGGCTGGTGAGTGCTGGTTGGCACTGATCCTCTGTGCGGGAATCTCTCTGCTTTGCCCCCCCCCCCCGCACCCCTGTTGCTGTGCCCTCCTCCGTGGCTCCGAAGTTTCCCCCTCCCCCCTCCCCCGTCTCTGCCCGCGAAGGGGCTTCCTAGTGTGTGGAAACCTTTCCTCCTTCACAGCTCCCTCCCACTGGTGCAGGTCTCATCCCTATTCTTTTGTCTCTGTTTTTTCTTTTGCCCTACCCAGGTACGTGGGGAGTTTCTTACCTTTTGGGAGGTCTGAGGTCCTCTGCCAGCATTCAGTGGGTGTTCTATAGGAGCAGTTCCACACGTAGATGTATTTGTGATGTATTTGTGGGGAGGAAGGTGATCTCCATGTCTTACTCCTCCGCCATCTTGAAACTCCTCTCTCTCTTTCTCTTTCTGACTTCTTCACTTAGTATGATAATCTCTGGGTCCATCCATGTTGCTGCAAATGGCATTATTTTGTTCTTTTTTATGGCTGAGTAATATTCCTTTGTATATATGTACCACAGCTTCTTTATCCATTCCTCTGTTGATGGACATTTAGTTTGCTTCCATGTTTTGGGTATTGTAAATAGTGCTGCAGTGAACATTGGAGTGCACAAATCTTTTCTAATTATGTTTCTTTTTGAGATATATGCCCAGGAGTAGGACTGCTGGGTCATATGGTAATTCTACTTTTAGTTTTTTAAGGAACCTCCCTACTGTTCTCCATAGTAATTGTACAAATTTACATTCCTACACAGAGTAGGAGGGTTCCCTTTTCTCCACACTCTCTCCAGCATTTATTGTTTGTAGAATTTTTCTTTTTCTTTCTTTCTTTTTTTTTTTTTTTTGTGATGATGGACATTCTGACCAGTATGAGGTGATACCTCATTGTAGTTTTGATTTGTATTACTGTGATAATTACTGACACTGAGCATCTTTTCATGTGCCTTTTGGCCATCTGTATGTTTTCTTTGGAGAAATGTCTATTTAGATCTTCTGCCCATTTTTTGATTGGGTTGTTTGTTTTTTTGATATAGAACTGCATGATCTTTTGTATATCTTGGAGATTAATCCCTTCTCAGTCGCATAGTTTGCAAATATTTTCACCCATTATGTGGATTGTCTTTACTGGTGAGTATCTGGTGAGTTTTTGATATATGTGGTCAATTATCTTTAGCTATATTTATCATTAACCTCTTTATATCTTTTCTTTTAAAGAGTCTTCGGCTGTAGAATATTTGCCAGTAGATTATAGATTTCCATGTTTAGTTTTATCCTTTTTTTACTGGATGCAATAAATTAGTAGCATTGCTTTATTCACACACGACTGCAGTGCAATTCAAAGACCTTGGTAGCATTTTAGAATTATGATGAAATCATCATGGGACCAGATATCCATCATCTTATTTCTCCAAAATGTCACTAAACCATGGCAAGGAGGGGAGGAGCACACACATAAACACGCTTATTGAATAGAAACTTATTTCATACTAACTATGTGGCAAAATGGTGGACTAGCATAGCAGACCAGGAGTTTAAAGAAGAAATAAAAATAAAAAAGAAATATGATAGCCAAACGTTTACAATTAAAACTTTATAAGAAGATATAGACAGTGGGAATTTAGAAAATTTATTCTCTGGCTCCTGAAAGAAACTGAGTGACAGGAGACCATGAGATTATCAGTTTTCAGAGACACTTCAACAAAGTACTCTGGCAAGGTTGAATCTTCAGTGAAAGTTCTGTTAATGTCTTTTGCTGATGATCTGACTGTGTATTTTTAATACTCAGTTTTGAGAATTTTAAAATATTTTCTACCTACTTGCCCCTTGTTGGATAAATGGTTTGCAAACACTTTTGCCCATTTTGGAGCTTATTTTCTTTTATTCTTAAAATGGTCTTTCACAAAGGAAGATTTTCATTTTGATGAAGTCCAATAGATCAGATTTTCCTTTTATGAATCATGCTTTTGTTTTCAAATCTAAGAACTCTATTTCTAACCATAGATCCCCAAGATTCTAGACCATGTTTCTTTCTTTATTCTTGAAAGTTTTATATTTTTATATTTTACTTTTAAGTCCATGATCCATTTTGAGTTAATTCTTGTATAAAACGTGAGGTTGGTGTTGAAGGTTTGTTAATCACCTATGGATGTCCACTTGCTCCAGCTCCATTTGCCAAAGACTCTACATCCTCTTGTGAATAGCTTTTACATCTTTGTTGAAAATCAGGTGGGATTTTTTAAAAAACAGATTTATTTATTTATTTATTTTTGGCTGCATTTGGTCTTCATTGCTCTGCACGGGCTTTCTCTAGTTGCAGCGCATGGGCTTTCCCTAGTTGCAGTGCACGGGGGCTACTCTTCGTTGCTGTGGCTTCTCTTGTGGAGCATGGGCTCTAGGTATGAGGGCTTCAGTGGTTGCAGTGCAGGGCTCAGTAGTTGTGGCTCATGGGCTCTAGAGTGCAGGCTCAGTAATTGTGGTGCACTTAGCTGCCCACGGGCTTAATTGCTCCGCAGCACGTGGGATATTCCCAGACCAGGGCTCAAACCTGTGTCTCCT
Organism: Delphinapterus leucas; assembly: GCF_059928025.1. Taxonomy (NCBI): domain Eukaryota; kingdom Metazoa; phylum Chordata; class Mammalia; order Artiodactyla; family Monodontidae; genus Delphinapterus; species Delphinapterus leucas. The sequence continues at coordinate 12,689,952 of NC_143129.1, read as the reverse complement.
GCATTGGCAGGTGGATTCTTAACCACTGCACCACCAGGGAAGTCCCCAGGTGGGCTTTTTGTGTGGTTCTTCTTCTGGGTTCTCTAATCTGTTCCATGGGTTAAGCGTCTATCCCTCTGCTGAAATCACACCGTCTAAAAATGGAAAATTCTAAGGTGAATATACTGAATGTGTAGATGGATAGATGGATGCATGGATAAGTGTAAACATTCAGTGGTTTTCTAAGGTTTTTAAGATATTCTCTAAACTTCTGAACGTAGCTTACAGATTCTTATGTGATCCTGCAATTGCTTATTTTTGGGTATTTTTTCTATATCCCTACTATGGCACTCTGATACCCAGATAAAATAATATTTAACTTTTCTTCACTGTCTTGAATGGTTTTCTCTGATACCTCTCTCTGTAATGTTCTTACTGTCTGCAAATTAATTTAACTTGATTTTATTCAGACTTATGGTTCTCACTTAGAAATCAGCTTCTTTGCAAACCTGATGTATGCAGCACTCAGGTTGTATACTTCCTGTGTATACCTATGGCACACTAACTTGTCACATTCACAGAGTTTATCACAGTGACTTGTAAATATCTGTTTACTCTTTGTATTTTACCATTGGGAGACAGTCCTCTATTGGTCTCTCACAGATTTGCATGTCTTTCTAGAATAACAAGAATATAAGGCCTTGACTGCTTTTTACCCAAGCCATTTCTTGGAGTTTGCAAAGCACCTTGAGGACGGGAGTAGTGTCTCTTTCTGGAGCAAACAGAAATTTCGTTTACTGCCAAGCTCAGCAAGTTTCTCCCATAATGCAACCCACTGGGTGTGCAAGACATCCATCTGGTTCACACAGGGCACAGGGTACAAAAGGAACCAATGCAAACATGACAATCAGGGTGCTTACTTTGCCCTGAGTAATAAAGTCATTTGACTCTCACCTATGAGCCTTGGGTCTTCTGCTACCATCCATGAAACAGCAATCGGTTAACTCAATGCCTTATATATGGGATAAAATCAGAACCCACACTCAACATTTAATACTAAACTCTAAATCATATAAGGGAAAGACATTTCAAACATTTCCTCATTGGGACATAGATATATAGTCTGCACTAATAATTATGTGTAAAATAATTGATAAAATATTATTATATGTTGTAAACATACTTGATAAGGTTAGGAAAGGTCCTTAATCTTAGAGAGCTTGCTCCCTGGCCAGGCCCCCTCAATAGCTTTATCTACTCCATTTGCTACATCCCCTAGGTTGAGCCTTTCTCCCCAGGCTTGATAAAGCAGTCCTAACCACTGCAGTTTTCATTCCACTGCCTCACGTTAGGTTTTCAGTATGTTTTCAATTATTATCTTATTAGAGTTTTTCCTACTAGACTATCTGCTCATTGTCACTCCTACATATAACACCATTTGCAGGCTTCCAGGAGTCATTTTCTTAGAATTAAAGCTCATCTGTGTCTACTAACAGAGGATAATATCCAAAGATACTTTATGATCTGGATCTATCTGCTTTTATGCCTCAAATGATGACTATAATTTTGATGAAAAATAACAGAAAGACATCAGCAGATAAGCAAAAGTGAAAGTTCCCTTAATATAATATTGATAATTTATAACAGTAATAACATCTAACATATCTTGTTTACTCTGCACAAGGTACTATTCTAAGCACTGTTCATGATTAAGGTATTTAAATCTCAAAATCACTCTGCAAGTACACATTATTATTTGTAGTAGTGGTGGTGCTGGTGGTGGTGGGGTGGTATTTGTATTTTGTAGAGGAGAAAATTTTGAGAAGCAATGCATTTTGTCTGGGTAAATGGTTACATTGTTTAGTAGATACAATGTGTTCTTTTTCGGAAGCTAAGTTCTCTTTCCTTTAAATTCCCTCCTAAGCTCACACACACATTGAATGGGATGAGAATTCCATCAGGTGTTTGCAAGAATCTCAACCTGACATTCTTAAAGTGTTAGACAGGAGGGGCTTTGTACTCCTGTGACTATTCCTGTGAGAGGCTTTTAGGGATTCTCACTACTCACTAGCTGGGTGCTGGGATGTACAAGTCATCATCAGTTGCATGATTCTCCATCATGAGTATATCTCACTCTGTAGATATTCACATCTGCCCTCCCAGTGTGAACAAGTCTCCAAACCAGTCCCAGAGTAGTCTAAAGCAAAGACTTCAGCCTGGATATCTGCAGGTCATCTCAAAACATGCACTGGGATCTGACATTTGAAAACCAGGAGGGACCTCAGTCCTGCCTAATATTCTTATAACCAAAAAACTGAAGTCCGGCCCCAGGCTTACCACTTCCTACTGTATCATACTCTTCACACAGGCTTTCTCCAGCTCTCAGGAGCTTTCCCAGCAACTGCAGAATCATCATGTTGTGCATTTAAATTTCTTATTCTCCATTTGGACTTCTGTCTCCTCTCGTCTCCTTAAGAGAGATCTAATTATCTTAAGGGCATAATACACCCATAATGAGTCAGGCAATCCCTTCTGTGTCTTCCCATAGAGTTTTCTCTTTTTAACTAATCATACCCTTTAACATGATGGATTGTAATTAGTACTTCAAGTGTCTTTCTCAACAACTAGAATAGGATCTCTTCAAGGCAAGAGTGACTTCTAATTGATCTTAGTACCTTAGTTCTTAGTACAGCTCCTGACATATTTTAAAGTTTCCCTAAATATTTGGCTACCCATTTTATTAATGGATTATTTACTTAAACATCATAGAAAATCTGATAGAAATTCAACTACCATGAGCCAGAATATGATTCCATATACTTTGGTGGAAGTTTGGAGGGCTTTTTTGGTAAAACATATTTGTTCCTATATAATTTTTGTGATGGTAATGAGAATTAAATAAAATAAAACTAATTTTTAATAAAAACTATATTTTTATTTTAAATAATGAAAATATAAATAAATGAAATATAAATAAAAATGTAATGCCTTTAAATGTAGTATACACTATTTTAAAATATCTTATTCTTTTGAAATTTGGTTGCAATTTAAAAATTTTTAAATAAAACAATTAGTTGACCATAAAACATAGGAAGAGAACATTCATGAAATATGTGACCTCAATCAGTTTGACTCCAGATGCAGTATCCCCCATGCTGACAGCATAGTTAAAGTTTCACTGTATAATCTTTGGAAAATTAGAAACTTGTTTAACAACTTCTATTATGAACCTTTAGACATATAGGATAACAAAATCTATCCTACATATTTTAATAAATCTCTTATACTGAATTATTCCTCACACCAGTCTCAAGGTAATATATCTGATTATAGTCATCTTATCTATTTTAGGAAATAGGGGAATTTGAAAGATGAATTAGAGTGTCTGGAATTAAACAAGGGATTGGGTGGAAATTAGTTTGCTTTTCAAAAGATGCCTTTGGGGGATCCATTTATAGATCAGTGCTCTAAACACTGCTCTCTGGATTATTTTCCTTGTTGTTTTAGCTTACCTGTTCTGACATGATAACTTCATAGCATTAGAAAATATCTTTCTGATCAGGATTAGTAGTTTAACATCCAAGGAGTACCTGACCTGAACGGAGAGGGACTATAGTTCAATGGTTAAGAACTTGTGCTCAGGCATAACATAAATTGAGTTCAAATACTGAGTTCTATAGAACCTTTTGAAAGATACATTTTTCTATATATGTTTCTCTATTTGTAAAAACAATATCCTTCCTAGTGTTGTTTCAAGGATTAACAATAGTGGTTAATATTAATTGAGGACTTATAGGATCTCAATTTCATTTTCACAATCATCATGTGAAGTTGGCACTATTATTATTCTCATTTACAGATGAGGAAACTAAGAAATTTAAACAGTTAAAGCCATCTGTCCAAGGTAATGTAGCTAATAAGCAGAATGGATGAGATGGGACTTATAGCATTTGAGCCTAACCCATTTTAAAAACTGAAGAAAATTATCTAGTAAGCATTCCAAAATAATAATTGGTATGCTCATTATACTCCAGAAACTGGTCTATTTAAATTGACTAAACTCAATAAGACAAAATAACAAATGATCTTTCTTCCTCACCACTGTTTTCTGTTGAATACTCTCTGTCTGCCTCTTGACAAGATCTTTTTCTTTAAAATAAGTTTATGTATTTTATTTATTTTTGGCTGCATTGGGTCTTCATTGCTGCACGTGGGCTTTCTCTAGTTGCAGCGAGCAGGGGCTACTCTTCGTTGCGGTGTGCAGGCTTCTCATTACGGTGGCCTCTCTTGTTGTGGAGCCCAGGCTCTTGGCACGCGGGCTCAGTAGTTGTGGCTCACAGGCCTAGTTGCTCCGAGACTTGTGGGATCCTCCCAGACCAGGGATCGAACCCGTGTTCCCTGCACTGGCAGGCGGATTCCTAACCACTGTGCCTCCAGGGAAGCCCCTTGACAGGATCTTGATATAGAGGCACTTGGCCACTTTATAGGCATTTCATGCTCTGGCCTCTGTGTCTCAGGAAGGCTGCTGGTGGCTGAATCCCACAGATACTACCCTACTCTGGCCAGACCTCCATTAAGCCTTATCCTGTAGACAGGCTGTGGGAGACACTCTGTGCCCCATCTCCTCATCCCCAGAGCACTGAGAGCCTTCAAATTGTTGCAGAAACACATGTCAGCACCACTACAGCTCTGAGCACAGCGGATGTTTGCATTCCATTGTGGTGTAGGCACTATCCATTTAAAAAAGCCGCAGATACCAAATGAAAGCAAGAACTGGTATAGGAAAAGAGAGAGAGAGAGAGGTGAGAACCTTTTCCAAAAAGAGGCAGAATAAAATGAAGCTCTCCAAAAAGCCATCAAGATTTCTCTAGGACTGTACAACTAGTAGCTGATATAGAGTCCACTATTATCCATACTCAGTCTCCGAGTGTCGTTGGTGTTGGAAAACAGCTAGATGGAAGATAATGATGATAGCAAAGTGGTGTGTCTGTTGTCCTAATTCTATCAGCAACCCACATGTCAGTTGTCTCTGCTCAAATTGGGTCAGCCTGTACTTGAAAGCAAGTCTGAGACTCACACATAGTATTTGCTGCCAATGGACATTCTAGCCTTTGTCCTTGGACCAATGATTCCTAGTAATTTTTTACTTCAAGTCATTGGAACAGGTGTCTCTGGTATCCTTGTTCCCAAGGCCTTACAATCTGATGTTTGACCAGGTTGAAGGTTTGGGGCAACAGCTTTATTGAACTCTTTGCTTACACTTTCTGAGATGATTTTAGAACAAACTTATGTTTGGGTTGATGGGATGTGTATCATCAAATCTATATACACATTTCAAGGCAAAAAGGCAAAAAAACGTTGACTGTTTTTACAGAGCTTAGCACCAACTAAAATAATATGCTGCCCTGATGACAAGGTGATGATAATAATGATGGTGGTGATGGTGATGATAATGATGATGACATCCCTGTGGTTTGAAAAGAGAAAAACGGATTCAGTTTTCCTGGGTCATTATCATTTTTCACAAGATACAAGATATCATATCAAAGTATTTACTATGAAACTAAGGAAAAAGCCTAAGCACAGTTGCCCAGGGTTACAGTCTGTTGTCCTTAGGATGGAAGAAGTGGATCAGAATTTTCAGGTGGGAAAACAGCTGAGTTCCAGTGGCCAATGGAACTTCAACCAGCTTGTTCACCTACATCATTCATGTCACAGTATTTACAGATCCACTGGTTATACTGCAGGAACCACTTTTGAAATCCACAAGAAATATAGGGTATTTCCCTATTCTATGCCACAATAGAGATTACACTGAATCATCAAGAAAGCCTCTTTAAGACATTTACCTCCATCCTTATGTAATTTTTCCATGAATAAAAAAATACAGAGGAAAATAACCCTTATATTACAAATTTAAACTTATTTTTAATTGTTAGATTTTGAGAAGAGCATATCGATTATTATTCACTTATTTAAAAGATTTGTTGAATTTTATCAAAAGTTTTTCTGTATCTATTGAGATGATCATATGGTTTTTATTCTTCAATTTGTTAATATGGTGTATTACATTGATTGATTTGCAGGTATTGAAGAATCCTTGCATCCCTGGGATAAATCCCACTTGACCATGGTGTATGATCTTTTTAATGTATTGTTGGATTTGGTTTGCTAGAATTTTGTTGAGGATTTTTGCATCTATGTTCATCAGTGATATTGGCCTGTAATTTTATTTTTCAGTGCTATCTTTGCCTCATTTTGGTATCAGGGTGTTGATGGCCTCATGGAATGAGTTTGGACACGTTCCTTCCTCTGAAAATTTTTTAATAGTTTCAGAAATATTGGTATTAATTTCCAAAATATACAAAAAGCTCATACAACTCAATATTTTTTTTAAAAAACCAAACAACCCAATCAAAAATTGGGCAGAAGATAGAAATAGACATTTCTCCAAAGAAAACAGACAGATGGGCAACAGGGACATGAAAGATGCTCAACATCGCTAATTAATAGAGAAATAAAAATCAAAACTATAATGCGGTATCACCTCACACTTGTCAGAATGGCCATCATCAAAAAGTCTACAAATAATAAATTCTGGGTAGGGCGTGGAGAAAAGGGAACCCTCCTGTATTGTTGGTGGGAATGTAAATTGGTTCAGCCACTATGGAGAACAGTTTGGAGGTTCCTTAAAAAACTAAAAATAGAACTACCAAATGACCCAGCAATCCTGCTCCTGGGCATATATCCGAAAAAGACAAAAACTAATTTGAAAAGATACATGCACCCCAAATAGAAGCCCTATTTATAATAAGCAAGACATGGAAGCAACCTAAATGTTCATTGACAGATGAATGGATAAAGAACATGAGGTATATATATACAATGGACTATATTACTCAGCCATAAAAAAGAATGAAATAATGTCATTTGCAGCTACATGGATGGACCTAGAGATTATCAGACTAAGTGAAGTAAGTCCTACAGAGAAAGACAAATATTATATGATCCCTTATATGTGGAATCTAAAAAATTGTTACAAATGAACTTATTTATAAAACAAAAATATACTCACAGACATAGAAAATAAACTTATAGTTACCAAAGAGGAAAGTGGGCAAGGGATAAATTAGGAGATTGGGATTAACATATACACACTACTATATATAAAATAGATAAACAATGAGGACCTACTGTATAGCACAGGGAACTATGTTCAATATCTTGTAATAACCTATAATGGAAAAAAATCTGAAAAAGACTATATGTACATATCTGAATCACTTGCTGTACACTTGAAACTAACACAACATTGTAAATGAACTATACTTCGATTAAAAATATTTTTTAAAAAAGAGGTTTGTTGATTCTTGAAGTGCTTTGTTTTGAAATGATAAGTTGCTTAAGCACATTTATGGTATGAAAAATCTTAAGGTGTGTTTCAAATCAGATCCTTTTTTAAGAAGATAAATGAGCAGTTTTCTGTCAAATCAATGCATTCCTAGTGATCTGCCTGATCACACCATATTTATGTGTCAGAAAAAACTGCAACAAACAAGCACTCTTTTATGCATGATATAGTTCATGTCTATGCATTGAAGTCTCAAAACCTTCTTCTACATTTGTTTGAAATTTTTGACTAATGAAGATAATTTTTTTCCTTTTAACAAGGAGCAGATATTAATATAAAGCAAATCTATAATCCCAATTTTGGGCTTGGTTAGTTGAAGAGGGTTGCTTCATCACTTATAGCTATTTAGAAAACTTGTCTCGTATAAATCAAATTTTGAACTCATCCAATTTAAAGTTTCTATTCATTCCCTCTCTTTATCCGAGGCCTGACAAGTAGCAAGGGAATAGCTCTGGGTAAGATGGAATATTTACAATTAATGTGCATGCAGTTTTATAATCATCTTCATCTTTATAATTTTTATGTGGACTTCAGAATTCCTTAGAAACAGCCCTTCTGAAACCATACACAATGTAGAAGATATGATGGAAATATAATTATATTTTAATAAAAACCCTGCAATTTTAGTATGTCCTGGATACTGGTAGCCCAAATCAAAGGGAGTTATTCCCATCCTAGGGAAAAGAAAACTGCTAGATCTCAATAATGTGGTCTAAATGGCAGGATTTTAGTTATAATTAATGCTTTCCTTTGTTTTTGTATGTATAAACAAGGAATAATCTGAGAATCATACTGCTGTAAATAAGATTTTTAACTAGTTTTCTGACTAAAAATACCAATAAATGTGTGTAAATAGGTGTGCAGCTTGACATATTTGTTTATATGCTTGCACAGCACATAACATAAGCAGAGGAGCCTAGATGTTAATCTATCCTTCCCATTTATTCTTTTTTCAATGCCTTTAGCATTTATATAGGTAGATAGGTAGATTGATAGATAAATAGATCATATGTAGGTTAAGTTATGGGAACCAAGAGTTTAATAAGGAATACTTCCACCCTCAAATTGCTCACTTTCTAGGGTAAGTTAAAAACATTATTAACATGGTAACATATGACATGTTCTTTTATAGATTATGTATATATTTTGTTCTTACTGATTTATGTTATTAAGCCTATTTTGAAAAAAACCTCACTATTGTATTTTCCCTGTATCTTATTCAATCAATTACTTAAATATTTAATGAGTTCCTACTATGTACCCTCTAGCAAATAGAAAAAAAGTCTGTCCTCAATTTACATAGTGGTTGCAGCCCTGGGAAACTCAGTGCATATTAAAACTGTGTCAGAGTGTCTAGTACTTAAATGTAGAATAGCGTTTTTTTTTTATGCCGGCCTGGCAGGTGCCTTGAATAGTTGACAGGTATTTAAATACTATGTGGGACTTGGAACAAATCTTTGATTTGGAAAGAGGTTCCATAGCTTACAAACTTTCTAGCTTCTCTGTCCTCAGACTACTAAATCAAAGTGATGTCCCTGAAAATATCCCTACAAATTTCTGTATGAGACAGTATTTTCCTGCAGAGATCCTTTGTGCTATAGAGTAGCTACTCCTTCTCTTCTCTTCTCATCATGATGATTGTTTACGTTCAGTAAACACATTTTACTAGGAAAGAAAATTCCGATTTGTGTTCTTTGTTCCTAATAAGAGCTTCAGGTATGTTAATTCACCTCAAGGTTTCACTATCAAAAGAAAGGAAGCTGCCTCTCTGATGATATTAGACACCCCAGATAATCAGTGTTTACTGTGGACCCAGATGAGTATAGATTTAGGGATTTTCACATCTAATTTTTCACACTGCATGTGTTCAATTCACTCTAGTTTGAAATTGGGGGTAATTTCAAAGTTTTAGGTGAAACCAAATATAGATCAGTTCCAGGAGAAACTTAGTTTTCTAAACTATGCGTAAGCTGTCTTTACTTTCTCCCTGCACCCTCCCTCCGTACACACACCAAGATCCTTCACCCCGGAAATAACCTAAAGCACCTCTAATTTTCTGAGAATGAGTAGACAACCTTGTCTCTTGTTCTCAGAAATCAGCAGTATTGTAGGGTGTTGGAGTAGACGGGGTTTACCACTATGTATATGTGTGTATGTGTGTGTGTATGTAATTTAAAAATATATATTTAATGTACGTTTTAATATAGGAAGAATTTAGGGTTATATCAAAATTTCTCTAACTACTTGGCAGGACATTAACAGTTCTGTGCAATGTCTTCATCTTTTCAAAGTACAATCAAAGCATTACTGCATGGTTTTGCCCTTAAAATTCAGAATACTTTTACAGTTACACATAAAGTGGATTTTTATGCCAGTGGAGATTCATATCCATAATTTCAGGGTTCTTAGCAGTAACTTAGCATGTTTGAAATTAAACTTTTTTTCATAAACTAGAAGATCATAAAAATACAATTTAGGTCATATGCTATTAATATTTTATCTAACCTAGAGAGGAAGATGTTTAGAGCTCAAATGTAATTTCTAAAGAGAATTGACTCATCCCCGACGTATAACTAGTTAATAATGGAAATAAAAGGTCATGATTTCCTGAAAGGAAGATTAAATTTTTTTGCACAACGGAAAACTAAAATTGACTTAATGTATGTTGTTTCCTCTTTGTGATTCTACTGGGAAAATAATATAATTTATTGTTTCACAGGCATATATATAGCCATGCAATTACTTCCATGAAAGAAAGCAAGGCTATCTTCTAAATAAATGAGATAATTGTACAACTATTGTATCCTGCTGGTAAACTCCTTCACTGATTCTTAGTGTGCTTGGTAAGGCTTTATTAAGACTGAATAGAGGTGTGGAGCTAAATGTGATTTATGCTCAAAATAACTTTGCTTTTTATAGAATCATTTTATATCTTAGCAAGTATTTAATTGGCTAATGAATATAGTATATTAGATTTTCATTTAATATTTTAATTTAAGGTGCCATGGTTAAACACAATAATATACCTTAATAATTTCACCAATCCAAATGTCTAACTGATTTTCATGCTAAACATCTAAGGTAAACATAATAAAAAAATAGTAAAACTATTTCTGTAACTGTCAATTTTTAGAGTGAAACCCACTTAAAATCAATTATACATAAGTAAAATTACTCCAATAATGCTGAAAATATAAAAATGTCTGAAGTTACTTTTATTCCTAAAAGTAATGCATTGCACCTAAAATGAATTCATGGTGTGACAATAGATATGTTTTGAATTGCAAAAAGATAAAATGTTTTTCTTTTCTCATTTTTTCTTTCTTTCATTTTATTTAGAATGATCAAAATAGCTCATCACTTGAGAGGGGAGTATCTTTCTCCTGGAGGGTTTTATTAACATTTTGTATAACACAGTGGCTGAAAGTGCAAGAGAGTTTATATATCAACTCCAGCTGTGTAACCTGAGCAAGTTATTTAAACTCTGTGGGCTTCAGTTTTATCCATGGCTCCCATGGATGTGGATTTTATCAATGAATATCCAAAATATATCCTCTGTCCCAATAACAGCCTTCTTGCGCTTAGGGACACTAGACAGTGAAATTACCAACAAAAAAGCAGAAAAATGTGAAAAATTGGCACTAAATAGACTGAAAAAAGAACACTTGTTTACAGTATAAGGGCTGAAACAGGAGGCAGTGTCATCATTTTCAGCCTCAGCTAGGAAGGTGTGCTTAGAGCGACTCAAAATCTTTGCCCCTAAGTAACCCTAAGCTAAATAATAGGAAAGCAGAACAATAACTAGAAAGATTGCTCCTAGAATTATTTCATCTGCCATCTACATTTCTTAATTTTCCAATTAATGATAATAAGTCCCAATTTTGATATGTAGTTCTGTAGAGGCTCCACTTTTCTGGAGGCAAAGCTCATTGAAGCAATATTACCGTTATGTCTTTTAACTGAAAATACAACCAAGAACATTATAATCTATAAATTATAAATTGGCCAAACTTCCTCTGAGGCTTTGAAAAAAGTTAACTTAATGTTGATATTGCCTCCTAATGAGGATACTTTGGACTCCTTGCCAGCTGAGCATAACCAGACCTGTGAGAGCATAGAATCTTTTTCACCTTCAAGAATGGGATGTTACTTCAACAAAAAACAGTTAGCTTTCTTAGTTTCTTACTCAATAATGAATTTGCCTGTTTTCTCCAGTTACTCTGATGCAAAAAACAGGCATTCCAAAATAAGACAGCACTGCATATTTGTATAGTTGGAGAAAAACAGTGAAAGCTTCAACAAAATAATTAATTTGGGGGTTTTGTAATGAGAGTTCAGATAACAAAATCAAAAGCATGGCATAATCCATGGGAAAATAATGATGTTGAATGTTTGAAAGACTCTATTAAGAGAAAGAAAAGATACAGCACAGCCTAGGCAAAATACTTGCAAGACACCCATTTGATAAAGGGGTAGTATCCAAAATATTCACGAGGAGGTGGCATCGTGGGTGACCGGGGCACCGAGGTCATGGGTGGGGCAGAGCTGGGGATGTTGATTGCTGAATATACAGGTGGTGGCTGCTGGGGATCTCAAGAGGCTTGCTGGGGCCAATCTTCTCTTTGGTACTGTCTTCCAGCAATAGGCCCATGGCCTTGTGAAGAGCTCAGTCAGCTCCTGGGGCGATACTGGCCTGGGTAGGTGGCTGGGTCCGGGCTGTACTGCCTGAGTGGTCATCTGGCTTCTGGATCTTTTCCTCGCTGAACCTCTGATGGATGGCCGTCTCCTCTATGCCAAAGATGTCTGTAACGCTGCTCAGACTACTGTTTCGAGCTGCTCTCAATTTCCAGATCTGGTTCTTATACCTCGTCGCTCTACTTGTCAAGGATGGAGAGGTCTCGCTGCTGCAGCCAGCAGGGATCTGGAAGCCTAATGAGCCTGGGTTTCTCCACTTTGCTGCCAGAATCTTCTCTGTGATGGGGACATAGGTTGCTCATCTGGAGCAGGGGCTGGAGGTGGGGGGCCTGGAAACTCACTTTTCAACAATAAAAAGGCTCTGTATGCATGGCAGGCTATTCTTTTTAATGTATGCACTTTGTGCTATAATAGCCCTCTCAAGGCTGCTTTAGGCTTGTCTCTGACAATTGATATATTTTCACTGTTATTCATTTCAAAGTATTTCATACTCCCCTAAAGATTATCTCTTTGATACATGAATGAATTAGATCTGTTGTTTAGTGTTTTGAGATTTCCTTGTCTTTCTGTTACTGATTACTAATTTATTTCCACTGTGGGTGGAGAACACACTTTGTATGATTTCAATTCTTGTAGATATTTGAGTTTATTTTATGGCCCAGGATATAGTGTACCTTGTTATAAGTTTTGTCAGCACCTGAAAAGAATGTGTCTTCTGCTCCTTTTCATGGAGTGTTCTATGAATTTTGATTGGAGCCTGGTGATTAATGATGTCCTTGAGTTTTTCTATATACTTGCTGAATCTCTTTCTAGTTGTCCTATCAATTGTTTTGAAAGGAGTATCAAAATCTTTAATGTTAACCAAATATGGACATCTCTGTTTCTCCTTTCAGTTCAAGCAAATTTTGCTTTGCATATTTTTCATCTCTACTGCTGGGTGCATACCCACATAAGTTTTTAATATTTTTCTGGTGGATTGACACTTTCATCATGATACAATCTCTCTCTCTCTCTTTCTTTCTGTCTCCCCAGTGATTTTCTTTGCTCTGAAGTTGAATTTATTTGATATTAATATAGCCACTCTTGTTTTCCTTTGATTAATATTTGCATAATATCTTTTTATTATTTTACTTCAATCTTCCATGTAATTATATTTGAAGAGAGTTTCTTGCTGTCAGCATATAGTTGAGTCATATTTTTTGATCCACCTTGTCAATATCTGTCTTCTAAAAAATCCATTGAGGGCTTCCCTGGTGGCGCAGTGGTTGAGAGTACGCCTGCTGATGTAAGGGACACGTGTTCGTGCCCCGGTCCGGGAAGATCCCACATGCCGTGGAGCGTCTAGGCCCGTGAACCATGGCTGCTGAGCCTGCGCGTCTGGAGCCTGTGCTCCACAACGGGAGAGGCCACAATAGTGAGAGCCCCGCATACTCCCCCCAAAAAAAAAATCCGTTGAGATTTTTATTTCAGATATGCTATTTCTCAGTTCTAAAAGTTGTATCTTTTCTTTTATATCTTCTCAGATCCTGAGACTTTCTATTTTTTTGGGGGGGGGTTCTATATTTTCATTTGTTTCAGTCATATTTGTAATTGCTCCTTGAACAATTTTTGTGATCACTATTTTAAAATCTTTGTGAAATTATTCAATATCTCTTTCTTCTTGGTGTTGGTATTAATGATTGACGCATCTCATTCAGTTTGAGATCCTCCTGGTTCTATGTATGAAATGATTGAAACCTGGACACTTCTGCATTATGTTGTGAGACTCTGGATCTTATTTGAACTTGGTGTTTAAGCTGGCTTTTTCTACTAGCACTTCGGTAAGGAAAGGAGGGTACTTCACTGTCCCTGGGTGGGGCTAGAATTCCAGATTCGCTGCTGGTTTTCAGCTGATACCCAGTGAAAAGGGAGCTCCTCATTACCCTTGGCCAGGCATGGGAATTTGGGTTCTCCACTGACAGTGCTACAGAAGTCACCTTGTTTCCACTGGGTAATGTTAAAAGTCCTGACACTTTTCTAGTCCTCCCCTGATACCACCCCAAAGTATAGGCTCTCCGTTCAGCACTTGCTGGCATACGTGGAGTTGAGGGTCACGCTGTTTCCTGTGCTGTTTTACTGCAGTAGAGCTGTATTGTCTCATATGTCTGTCTTGCTAGGCTGTTCCTTTCCTGTTCCTTTATCTAGAAAGGGCAGGTTTTGTTGGAGATCTTTTTGTCCTGTGCCCTTTGGCATTCTCAGGTTGCTGGGCTCTTCAACTCCCAAGTTTGGAATATATGAAGTAAAAAGAAAACCCAAAGAACTCATTACCATGTTATTCTATACACACTGAAGTTTCTGCACCTTTCAGAGTCTTCTTAGATTTGTTTTATATATAATTGTCCAGGACTTTTCATTGTATTTGTGAAGAGGAATAGGGAAAAGTATGACGTTTCTTTTTTCCAGAAGCAGAAGTTCATCCCTTTACTTGTAGTCTATCTTAGTCTTTATATGTAAAGTAGGTTTCTTGTAGACCTCATATAGTTGCTATTGTTTAAATAAACTCTGACAATCTCTGTCTTTTAATTAATATCTTTAGACCATTCATATTTAAACTTGGATTAGCATAAGCCACGTTTGTAATTGTTTTCTATTTATTGACAGGCTTCTTTCACTCTCTTATCTGGTTTTAACTGAGTATGTTATGATTCCATTTTAACCTCCTTTCTAGCGTATCAGTTGCCTAAAGTTGATAGTGTTCATTTTTTATTAATGTAACAGATCATCTCATGTGGTAGTACAACAGAATGTTCCCAATCCTTCCTTCCCATCTTTTGATTCATTGCTGTCATTCATTTTACTTTCCATGTGCTATAATCACCAGCTGTTGCTATTCATGATTTAAACTAACATTGTATTCAGTGGAATATATACTTAGGGTCAACAAGATTGTTGTGCTACCTAAGTTTTGGAAATGTGCCTCTGAAGTGCTTCTGAATTTTATTTTGATAGGTGCCTGGGGATATTATTGACCTGTGACAAATACTATAATTTTTAATGATTTTTTTAATCTTGAAAGCTCTGAATCATTTGAGTGGTTTATATTAGTACTCTCTCCCATCATTTCTCCAGGGAATATGTTCACTTTAACTATGAAATTGATTGATTGATGATCATTGCTGTAAGAAACACAAGCATGGCAATTTATTAGCAGGATGCTGTAGTTCTTAGTCCTCACTGTAGTCTAACAAATTATAGCCCATAAAAAAGAAATTTCCAAAGGACTTTAGGCCTAAGGATTATCCATTTCACCTGCAAAATCTAATGATCTGTCAATCACGGTCATTGTGCTGGCTGAGCAACATAGGAGAAAGGGAAGGTGAGTGGACACTCTAACTGCCTTCTCCTCTATACCAGGTTTAAAATACGTTTATTAGTAAAGATTTTGTAAATCAAGATTATATTTGAAATGGGAAAATTATTTATAATTTGTAAAACTTCAGATACATAATTATACATTTGATCATGTAATGTGTGACACTGAAAATAATCCCTTAGTTTTATCTTCAAAGTATTTATTTTCATGTTTAAAAAGGGCTAATTATTTGAGAGAAATTATTTAAAAAGCTAATTTCATGATTTGAGAAACTACCCTAGATGTAGTATTTCCCCTAATTTTGCAAGAAATCAGCCTGCCGATTTTTCATTCCCTTTAGTCAATGAGGAGCTCATTATTGAGACCACCTACAGATGGTATGATTGAAATTTTGAATCTGTGCATAATCACCTCATCATTTTGATCTTTTGATGCAAATCTCTAGACAATCATGGACATTGCGCTAAAAAAGCTTTGGAAGTTCAATTTTAGCCCTAAATTGCTCACATTCCATTTAAGTCCCACATAAGTCTGAAACATTGCTAGTATGCCTGTCTTCTCTTAAGGATTAAAAATTGCACTCTGAACTTTCTATGATTGACAAATTATTTTATTTTACACATTCCAAAAAGTTAGAGTATCAGGTAATATCATGTCTGGAAAATTTTGGTTTTAAATAACGTGTTATCTTTTGACTGATTTAAAGTCTCAACATTTTGCAGTTCATATCATCCTATGTTATTTTGTCAATGTGTCATTAGCTTGCAAATTAGTGGGTTTTTTCTTCTTTACCCTCTCGGATGAGAATATTATTGAACATAGGAATTTAGTTCTATATTAAGCAGAATAGTTTTATATTAAAAGAATTGAATTGCAACTTTTAACATGCCAAAATATTATTTTAAATAAGGAAAATCCTCTTTAAATATTAAAGGGCACCAGAACTTACTCCTCCCATTTGTTGTAATTTCATTTAATTTTTACAGGTAGATTTGTGAAAATTTATATTAAAAATTTTTTTTAATTACTATTAAAACACAATCATTAAACGTTGGTTTGTTAAGAAATATTTTTATAGTTGGCAGTTAGATACTAAAGATAATTATGTGCACGGAGGTTACAAGTTTAATTACATTTCAATTAAGACTCAGAATTGTTTACTGTAATAAAGTCCATATTATAAATCCAACATAAGTAATAGCAGTTTTTATAATAATTAGTAAGATCAAATAATTAACTAAATTTAATAAATTTAAATTAAACATTAAATATAAATGTCAAATATGTGTTTTTTTTACTTTATACTGGAATATCAATTGGAATTTGTTATTTTCTAAGACTTTTTAAAAAAAAAGTTTTAGATTTACAATAAAATTGAGAGGAGGCTACAGAGATTCCCCATATTCCCTCATCCCCCACACATGCAGAGTCTCCCCCATTTTATCAACATTATTCTCTAGAATGGTACATTTTTTACCAAGGATGAACTTACATTGACACATCATAAT
Source organism: Delphinapterus leucas (assembly GCF_059928025.1). Classification (NCBI taxonomy): domain Eukaryota; kingdom Metazoa; phylum Chordata; class Mammalia; order Artiodactyla; family Monodontidae; genus Delphinapterus; species Delphinapterus leucas. Next base: position 12,673,007 of record NC_143129.1, on the reverse strand, counting down.
TACCCAAAGTCCATAGTTCACCTTAGGGTTCACTTCTAGTGTTGAACATTCTATGGGCTTAGAAAAATTTGTAATGACATACCTCCATTATTATAATATCATACAGAGTATTTTCATTGCCCTAAAAATCCTCTGTGCTCTGCCTATTCATCTCCACTCCCCACGCACCACTACCTGGGGCAACCACTTATCTTTTATTGTCTCCGTAGTTTTGCCTTTTCCAGAATGTCGCATAGTTGGAATAACACAGTATGAAGCCATCTCAGATTGGCTTCTTTCACTGTGTATGTGCTTTTAAATTTCCTCCATTCCTTTCATGGCTTGATCACTTCCTTTTAGCATGAATAATATTCCTTGTCTGGATGTACCACAGTTTAACCATAAACCTAATGAAGGACATCATGGTTGCTAACACGAATGGGCTATTATGAATAAAACTTTTATAGACATCCATATACAGGTTTCTCTGTGGACACAGATTGTTAACTCTGGGAAAATATCAATGAGCACAATTGCTGTATCATATTGTAAGAAATTGTCAAACTGTCTTCCAAAGTGGCTGTACCATTTTGCATCCCCACCAGCAATGTGTAAGAGTTTCTGTTGCTCCACATCCTCACCAGCATTTGATGTTGTCACAGTGTTTTGGATTATGGGCATTCTAATAGATGTATAGTGGTATCTCATTGTTATCTTAATTTGCATTTCTCTGGTGATATATGATGTAGAGCAAATTTTCATATGCTTATTTGCCATATGTATATCTTCTTCGGTAAGGTGTCTGTTAAGGTCTTTGGCTCATTTTTTCAGCTGTCTGTTTGTTTTCTTATTGTTGAGTTTTAAAAGTCCTTTATGTATTTTGGATAACAGTCTTTTATCATATGTGTCTTTTTGCAAAGATTTTCTCCCAGTCTGTGGCTTGTCTTCTCATTTTCTTTACGTTGACTTTCATAGAGCAAATCTTTTTAATTTTAATGAAGTCTGGCTTATCATTTGTTTACTTTGTGGATTGTTCCTTAGTGTTGTGTCAAAACATCACCATAGGCATCACCTATTGTTGTATGGATGTTGTACAAGCATCACTATATCAGAGATCATTTAGGTTTTCTCTTACATTATCTTTCAGGAGTTTTATAGTTTCATGTACATTTAGGTCTATGATACATTTTGAGTTAATTTTTGAGAAAGGTGTAAGGTCTGTTTCTAAATTCATTGTTTTGCATGTGGATGTTGAGTTGTTCCAGCAGTATTTGTTAAAGGAACTTTCTTTGCTCCATTTTATTGCCATTGCTCTTTTTAAAAAGATCAGTGTCCTGTATTTCTCATTGTCTATTTCTGGACTTCCTGTTCTGTACCATTGATCTATTAGTCCATCCTTTTGCCAGTACCACATTGTCTTGATTACTATAGCTTTATATTAAATCTTAAAGTTGGGCAGTGTCACTCTTCCAACTTTGTTTTTCTCCTTTAATATTGTGTTGGATATCCTGGCTAAAATTTATTAATTTTATCAAATTTTTCAAACTATCAGCTTTTGGTTCCAATGATTTTCTCTAGTGATTTTCTGCTTTCAACTTCTGCTTATTTTGAATTTAATTTGTTCTTATTTTTCTAGTTTTCTATGGCGAAAAGTTCTTATATACTTGGATTTTAGATCTTTTTTCTTATCTAGTATGTATATTTAATGCTATAAAAGTTCCTCTAAGCACTGATTTGCTGCATCCCACAAATTTTGATAAGTTGTTTCTGCATTTTCATTTAGTTAAAAATAATTTTTAAATTTCTCTTGAGATTTCATTTGACCCATGGGTTATTTAGAGTGTATTGTTTAATCTTTATGTATTTAGGGATTATCCAGTTATCTTCCTGCTATTTATTTCTGGTTTAATTCCATGTAGTCTAAGAGAAGACATTGCATTATTTCTGTTCTTTTAAATTTGTTAAGGTGTGTTTTGTGGCTCACAATGTGGTCTATCTTTGTGAATGTTTCCTGTGTGCTTGAGAAAAATGTGTGTGCTGCTGTACTTGGATAAAGTAGTGTATGATGTTAATTGTATCCATTTAATTGATAGTGTTGGTGATTTCAGCTGTGTCCTTATTGATTTTCTGGATCTGTCCATTACTTGCAGAGTAATTAAAGTGTTAAAGTCTCCAACTATGATAGTGGGTTCATCTATTTATCCTTAAACTCTATCAGTTTTTGACTCACATTGTTTGATGCTCTGCTGTTAGGCACATACATGTTAAGAATTGTTAGGCCTTCTGTAAAAACATTCTCCAGGATAGATCACATCTTGGGTGACAAGTCAAGCCTCAGAAATTTTAAGAAAATTGAAATTGTATCAAACATCTTTTCTGACCACAACACTATGAGATTAGAAACCAATTACAGGAAAAAAAAAAACCTGTAAAAAACACAAACACATGGAGGCTAAACAATGCACTACTAAATAACCAAGAGATCACTGAAGAAATCAAAGAGGAAATAAAGAAATACATAGAAAAAATGACAACAAAAACACGATGACCCAAAACCTATGGGACACAGCAAAAAAGCAGTTCTAAGAGGGAAGTTTGTAGCAATTCAATCTCACCTCAAGAAACAAGAAAAATCTCAAACAAACAATCTAACATTACACCTAAAGAGACTAGAGAAAGAAGAACAAAAAAACTCAAAAGTTAGTAGAAAGAAAGAAATCATAAAGATCAGAGCAGAAATAAATGAAATAGAAATGAAGAAAACAATAGCAAAGATCAATAAAACTAAAAGTTGGTTCTGTGAAAAGATAAACAAAATTGATAAACCTTTAGCCAGACCCATCAAGAAAAAAAGGGAGGGGACTCAAATCAATAAAATTAGAAATGAAAAAGGAGAATTCACAAATGACACCACAGAAATACAAAGATCATAAGAGACTACTACAAGCAACACTATGCCAATAAAATAGACAACCTGGAAGAAATGGACAAATTCTTAGAAAGGTATAACTTTCCAACACTGAACCAAGAAGAATTAGAAAATATAAACAGACCAAACACAAGTAACAAAATTGAAGCTGTAATTAAAAATCTTCCAACAAACCGAAGTCCAGGACCAGATGGCCTCACAGGAAAATTCTATCAAACATAGGGAGAAGAGCTAACATCTATCCTCTCAAACTCTTCCAAAAAATTGCAGGGGGAGGAAAACTCCCAAACTCATTCTATGAGGCCACCATCACCCTGATACCAAAATAAGACAAAGATAACACAAAAAAAGAAAATTACAGACCAATATCACTGATGACCATAGACGTAAAAATCCTCAACAAAATACTAGCAAACCTAATCCAACAACACATTAAAAGTATCATACACCATGATCAAGTGGGATTTATCCCAGGGATGCAAGGATTCTTCAATACATGCAAATCAATCAATGTGATACACCATATTAACAAATTAAAAAATAAAAGCCATATGATCACCTCAATAGATGCAGAAAAAGCTTTTGACAAAATTCAATACCCTTTTATGATAAAACGTCTCCAGAAAGTGGGCATAGAGGGAATTTACCTCAACATAATAAAGGCCATATATGACAAATCCACAGCAAACATCATTCTCAATGAAAGCATTTCCTCTAAGATCAGGAACAAGACAAGGATGTCCACCCAAATTCAACATAGTTTTGGAAGTCCTAGCCATGGCAATCAGAGAAGAAAAAGAAATACAAGGAAAACAAATTGGAAACGAAGAAGTAAAACTGTCACTGTTTGCAGATGACAAGATACTATGCATAGAAAAATCCTAAAAATGTCACCAGAAAACTACTAGAGCTAATCAATGAATTTCGTAAAGTTGCAGGATACAAAATTAATGCACAGAAATCTCTTGCATTCCTATACACTAACAATGAAAGATTAGAAAGAGAAATTAAGGAAATAATGCCGTTTACCACAGCAACAAAAAGAATAAAATACCTAGGAATAAACCTACCTAGGGAGGCAAAAGACCTGTACTCAGAAAACTATAAAACACTGATGAAAGAAATCAAAGATTACACAAACAGATGGAAGATACACAATGTTCTTGGATTGGAAGAATCAATATTATGAAAATGACTATACTATCCAAAGCAATCTACAGATTCAATGCAATCCCTATCAAATTAGCAATGGCATTTTTCACAGAATTAGAACAAAAAGTTTTATAATTTGTATGGAAACACAAAAGACCCTGAATAGCCAAAGCAATCTTGGGAAAGAAAAACGGAGCTGGAGGAATCAGGCTCCCTGTCTTCAGACTATACTACAAATCTACAGTAATCAAGACAGTATGGCACTGGCACAAAAACAGAAATATAGATCAATGGAACGGGATAGAAAACCCAGAGATAAACCCACACACATATGGTCACCTAATCTATGACAAAGGAGGCAAGAATACACAATGGAAAAAAGGCAGCCTCTTCAATAAATGGTGCTGGGAAAACTGGACAATTACATGTAAAAGAATGAAATTAGAACACTCCCTAACACCATACACAAAAATAAACTCAAAATGGATTAAAGTCCTAACTGTTAGGCCGGACGCTTTAAAACTCTTAGAGGAAAACACAGGAAAAACACTCTTTGACATAAATCACAGCAAGATCTTTTTTGACCCACCTCCTAGAGTAATGAAAATGAAAACAAAAATAAACAAATGGGACTAATGAAATTTAAAAGCTTTTGCACAGCAAAGGAAACCATAAACCAGGCGAAAAGACAACCCTCAGAATGGGAGAAAATATTTGCAAATGAAGTAACTGACAAAGGATTAATCTCTAATATATACAAACAGCTCATGCAGCTCAATAGCAAAAAAACAAAAAAAACAAAAAAAGGCCAGAAGACCTAAATAGACATTTCTTCAAAAAAAAGCGTACAGATAGCCAAGAAGCACGTGAAAAGATGCTCGACATCACTAATTATTAGAGAAATGCAAATCAAAACTACAATGAGGTACCACATCACACTGGTCAGAATGGCCTTCATCAAAAAGCCTACAAACAATAAATGCTGGAGAGGGTGTGGAGAAAAGAGAACCCTCTTGCACTGTTGGTGGGAATGTAAATTGATACAGCCACTATGGAGAACAATATGGAGGTTCCTTAGAAAACTAAAAATAAAACTACCATATGATCCAGCAGTCCTACTACAGGGCTTATACCCTGAGAAAACCATAATTCAAAAAGACACATGTGGGGCTTCCCTGGTGACGCAGTGGTTGAGAGTCCACTTGCCGATGCAGGGGACACGGGTTCGTGCCCCAGTCTAGGAAGATCCCACATGCCACAGAGCAGCTGGGCCCGTGAGCCATGGCCGCTGGGCCTGCGCGTCCGGAGCCTGTGCTCCGCAACGGGAGAGGCCACAACGGTGAGAGGCCCGCATACTGCAAAAAAAAAAAAAAAAAAGACACCTGTACCCTAATGTTGATTGCAGCATTATTTACAATAGCCATGACATGGAAACAACCTAAATGTCCACAGACAGATGAATGGATAAAAAAGATGTGGTACATATATACAATGGAAAATTATCTATAAAAAAGGAACGAAATTTGGTCATTTGTAGAGATGTGGTTGGACCTAGAGTGTGTCATACAGAGTGAAGTAAGTGAGAAAGAGAAAAACAAGTATCGTATATTAACACATATATGTGACATCTAGAAGAATACTACAGATGAACCTATTTGCAGGACAGGATTAGAGATGCAGACGTAGAGAGTGGATGTGTGGGCATGGGAGGTGGAAGGGAGAGTGGGATGAATTGGGAGATTAGGTTGGCCTTAAATACACTACCATGTGTAAAATAGATAGCTAGTAGGAACCTGCTGTATAGCACAGGGAGCTCAGCTCAGTGCTCTGTGATGACATAGATGGGGTGGGAAAGAGGTCAAGAGGGAGGGGATATATGTATACATATAGCTGATTCACTTCATTGTTGAGCAGAAACTGACACAACATTTAAAGCAATTATACTCCAATAAAATTTTTTTTAAACTTAACCCCTTTATCATTATGTAGCGTCCTTCTGTATCCCTGATGGCTTTCCTTGATGTGTGCTGTGTCTGAAATTAATAGAGCTACTCCTGCTTTCTTTTCCTTAGTGTTAACATGGTATATTTTTCTCCATCCATTTACTCTTAATCTATGTATGTCTTTATTTTTAAAGTGAGTTTCTTATAGATGACATATGGTCGAGTCATGTTTTTGATCCACTCTAGCAATCTCTGTCTTTTAATTGGTACATTTAGACCATTGACATTCCAAGTAATTATTAATACAGTTGGATTAATAACTACCATATTAGTTACTGTTTTCTCTTTGTTGCCCTTGTTCTTTATTCCTATTTTTGTCCTTCACTCCTTTTGGGCCTTTTATAGTTTTATATGATGCCATTTTCTCTCCTTGTTCATCTGCTTTTTTGAGCATATAATATGATTCTATTTTCTCTCCTTTTAATATTTCATTTGTATTTCTTTTTTCACTTTTTTTTTTAGTGGTTGTCTTAGAGTTTTCAATATACCTTTGCAGTTAATCCCAGTCCACTTTCAAATAGTACTATACCGCTTCATGTGTAATATGCACACCTTTTAAAAACAAAATAACCCTGACTTCCTCTCGTCCCTTATACCATTGCTGTCATCCTTTCACTTATATACAAGCATAAATAAGCATATATATATAATATATACATAAGCATACATAACTGAATACATTATAACTTTTTATTTTGAACAGTTATCTATTAGATCAATTAAGAATAAGAAAAATAAAAGTTTCTATTTTATCTTTATGTATTCCTTCTTTCATGCTCTTCCTTTATATAGATCCAGGGTAATAACCTATTAACCTACATTATTTTCCTTCTCTCTATAGAACTTCTTTTAACTTTTCTTTTAAGGCAAGTCCACTAGCACCAAATTCCCTCTAGTTTTGTTTGTCCAAAAAAGTCTTTATATCTCCTTTACATTTGAAAGATAATTTCACAGCGTACAGAATTCTAATTTGGTGGTTGTTTTCTCTCAACACCTTAAATATTTCTGTTTTTTCTCTTCTTGCTTTCATGTTTTCTGAAGAGAAGTTGGATGTTATTATCTTTATTCTTCTCTAGATATCTTTATTCTTCTCTGGCTTCTTTTAGAAGATTTTTTCTTTATTTTTGAAAAAGATGTGCTGAGGTATAATTGTTTTTAATATTTATCCTTGTTGGTGTTCTCTTGTTACCAAATTGAGTCAAATGGACCCTGCTCGGGCCCCAGCCTGGCCAGCCAAGGCTCTCTGCCTCTGCGTAGGAGGGTTCTTTTTCCTTTGGAGTTTGAGTAGGCGAATAACAAAACTGAAGCTGAGATCGACACAGCACAAACTTTATTCAGTGGCCAAAGAATGGAGACTCAGGAACTAAGTTCACAGATCAACTTCTCCACCTGGAGAGAGTGATTTAATTATAAAGAGTAAAGCCAAAGAGAGGAGTGAGGCTGATGATGGGGAGGCCTCTGCATTAGTCTATGGGACAGGGGTGGGGCTTTTTCCCTGAGGGAGTGGGCACCACCCTCTTTTTATACTTTTATGGTCCTTTATGTCCAGTCCTGGCCACCGGTAGGTGTGTCATTTAATGTGCTCATGTAGTAAAATCGTATATAATGAGACTCAGGGTCTGTTGCAGGTCAGATGTATCACCATCTTGGTCCCAGCTGGTTCCATCTGGGTTTTTTTGTTTGTTTGTTTGTAGCTTCCTTTCTTATCTCTGGAGCCCTTAACTTAAAGATTTATGTTAACTCCTGCTAAAGGTGGGAGTTGCAGGGTTTTGAACAAACACCTGGAGCAGCTCTGGCAATACTCCAAGTTTTCTGGATCTTTGGTGTCAGATATTAATTTGGAGAAATTATCAATTATGGTTCAAATATTTCTTTTGTTTTTTTCTCTTTTTCTTCTCCTTCTACATGTGTATCTTTTGTAGTTGTCCCACAGTCCTTGGAGTCTCACTTCAGTTTTTTCAGTCATTGTTCTCTTTGCTTTTCAGTTTTTGAGGATCCTAGGGATATATTCTCTAGTGCAGATTCTTTCTTCACCTGTGCCCAATCTACTAGCAAGCCCATCAGCGGCAGTCTTTATTTCTGTTCCATTCTTTTTTATCTCTAGCATTTATTTTGGGTCCTTTCTTAGGATTTCCACTTCTCTGCTTATATTTTCCATCTGTTTTTGCATGCTGTCTACTTTATCCATTAGAGCCCTTAGCATATTAATCACAGTTCTTTCCAATTCCCAGTCTAATAATACCAATATCCCTGCCATGCCTGGTTCCAATGCTTGCTCTGTCTCTTTAAATTGTGTTTTTGCCTTTTGGTATGCATTTCCATTTTTTGTTTTTCATGATAACCAGATGTGATGCACTGGGTAAATGGAACTGCTGTCAATAGACCTTTAGTAATGTGGTGGTGAGGTGTGAGAGGAGATGAAGCATTCTGTAGTTCTATGCTGATTAGGTCTCAGTTTTTAGTGTATGCCTACAGACTGTAAACTGTGTTTCTCAGCTTTTTCTCTCCCTCTTAGCTGGGTCAGGATAGCTAGAGTGGGCTAGAGTTGTTTATTCCTCTTCCCCGCATGGAAGGCTAGAACCAGCTGCAGTTGGTTATTTCCCTTCCCGAGGTCAGGCTCTGGTTAACTAGTTTCTGCTGAGGGCACTCCTTATTAAGAAAAACAGAATCTTCTGGCGTATTTCAAAATGGTTTCTTTCCTCAGCCTCCTGACAGAAGCTGGAGAGGATTTTGCTCTGGTATTTAAAATGGGAACGTTGTTAAGCTCTTAGAGATAAATTTCACAATATTGTGGAGTTTTTAACTCTCAGACTTGGCACTGAGCCTCCAGCAATTCATCAATTATGGTACAGAACTTCCTACCTTGGCACTGGTTCCTCCGTGGTTCTGTTCCTGAGTTTCTGCTCTGGTAAGATGTGCCTGCCTGTATGCATTTGCCTGTTTGTCTCTCCTGTCTTGAGGGTAGTAGTTTTTTTGCGTTCTCCCCTCTCTTCTGGATCCAAGAAGAGTTGTTGATTTTTCAGTCTGTTCAGTTTTGTTTTGTTTTTTTAAAATCTGTTGTTAGGGTAGCATGACAACTTCCAGGCTCCTTATATGCAGAACTAGAAACTGGAAGTACATTTGTTGTTCTTGAAAAGAAAAATAATCTGTGCAACAACTGAAAAAAAAAATTCCACTAAGGCTGTACTTCAAATAGGCTTTGGAAAAAAGTGTATTTTGCTTAATTGATCATAGAAAAGTGCGTTGTAAAAAAGCTTTCATTCCCTAAATTGGAAACTTAAGAGACATATATGCATTTATATAGAATTAGATATGGTGCTTTAAACAAGTTTGCAAGAATAATGATGAATAAGAATTTACTTTCAGTAGAACAAATTATGAAATTTGTTTGCAAACTTCCAACCTAAGCATAGCCAAAGTGGAAGAGGATAAGTAGGGTTTGGGGTAATGTTTCTTGAGACCTATTATCCTGTTGGATTGTAAACCAGACCCTCTTTAGCTAATTTAATATTCAGAAATCACCTTGAGAGCTAAATGTTGTTATGTGAATTATAGGCTATTTAACAAAGGCATGGTAAATTCTCAGTTTATTGAATGTCATGTGACATAGGGTTTTATCCCAGGTGGTCTGACTTGAGGAGGGAAACTTAACAACACATAAACATATTTATGAGAAGTGCTCCTAATAATTACTTTGCAAGATAAGTATTTGTAAATATTGCTTCAGAACATGTCAAACTTTAATCAAGGGAGGTAGCTGGCATTATTGCTATCATTGTGTGTAAAATTAAATATCAATATCTTTGTTGATGTCCAAGCATTTCTTAATATATGTCCACTTTTTGTCCTTTAGCAAGGCTTTAACTTTCTGTCCCTGTTATTCTGTTTTCTCAATGTGATGTATGTATGCACTGTCAGTTCCAAATCCTTGAGCAGATATAAAAGTAGACCAAAATTTCCTTCTGTGTTAGTATGTAATCCAGTAGACCAATGCTTGGATTTTTATCACAATATATCATAGACCATACATATCTCTCAGTTCAGTGTTTTTGACTAATGTTTACATGAAAACATTTACATTTTGTCTCAAAGTATATATAAAATATTAAATATATATGGAGGAAAAGTCTAGAATTATATTCTAAATTCAGTTGGTAGCAACTAGAAATTGTATGTAGCTATTTGAAAACCTCACTGTGTATCCATATAGGTGTGTCTGTCTTGGATGTTGTTTGCTTTACGAAAGGCATCACAGTGTCATACTCTGTGTCATGATTTGTGCAAATGTGTTTGTTCAGAATGTATTTCCACATTTCCTTGCACACTTAATCCATACTTTTGTTAATGGGTACAGCGAGTATCAAAAGACTCAAATATGCTGGCTAAATTTGTGGAGAAGAGAGCAAAGGAAAAGAGAAATGTTATTATAAACATACAAAGCAATTGTTAACAGCATAAATACTTTGGTGGTCAGAGTAAACACAACAGATTGTTTTGTAGGTGTATGTGTTTCTATATGCATGTTTTGCTATTTTAATTGTATTTTGGGGAAATAGATGAGAGGTTTGGTGTCAATGTATAAATTACCTACTTGGAAATAATATTCCAATTAGTATTTTTATATATAAGTCTAAATTTTTAGGAAAAATTTGCTGGTGTTCAGCAGGAAATGCCTGCTATGTTATTTTTAGAATCCCAGTGAGCCAGCATCTTTCTTTCTGATTTTTACATATTCCTCTCATTTTTTTTCAGACTAATTCATGAAAAAAAAATAGTGCTGGTCCGTAACATCCTTTGAGACTAAGTTGGTAAGTTGATAATTTGGCAATTCTGTTCTTTTTGAAATAATAAATATTTTGATATTTTTGGACCTATAATCTATCAAAATGTCAATCTTTAGTAGAATGTTTCCTGAATCTCTTCACACTTTAATCTATACGTGGATATCAAAAGAGTGTTTTACTTTATCATTATAAAAATAACAAGACTTAGGGCTTCCCTGGCGGCGCAGTGGTTGAGAGTCCGCCTGGCGATGCAGGGGACACGGGTTCGTGCCCTGGTCCTGGAGGATCCCGCAGGCCGCGGAGCGGCTGGGCCCGTGAGCCATGGCCACTGAGCCTGCACGTCCGGAGGCTGTGCTCCGCAACGGGAGGGGCCACAACAGTGAGAGGCCCGTGTATCATTTAAAAAAAAAAAAAAAAAAATTAAAAAAAACCTTCTGAAGACTGATACATAAAGATATTAAATTAATATTTTGTAGGAAAATGACCTTCAAGGTCTTGGAGGCTTTTATTGTCATATGTGTATATTTGTGTGTGGGAATTAGTATGGTATGGATATTATACTATGGTCAATATCCTGGAAGATGACTTTAATGTAATTATTTTGTTTTTGTCATAAAATTTTTAGATTTTCTTACAAAGCCAAAAATATTAATATATTTTAAATATTAAAATATTATATAGTCTTGAAATGATTATATTTTAAGCCAATTCATGGGACTGAAATAGGCTGATGAAATAAACTCAATTACATTTTTAAAAATTTCTTGTAAAAATTGTATATGGTGACTTTGAGAAATATCTTTTGTTATTATTTGGAAAATTTCCTGTTACTGATAGAAAAAAATCTGCAGAGATGTGGTAAGGAAAAAAATGTATATGTTATTGCAAACATATGCCCATACACACAGTGTTTGCAGTGCTAAATGTAGTACATTCCCAGTTTGAAAGATTTTGTTGTCTTATGTTTTGCTTTTATGAATTCTCATCACATTTGAGACTCAGTTCTGACCTCACATTTGTAGAATAGGTATTGACTATTTGAATTGTTATTAGCTTTTTTCTTGTAACTCATTAAGATACTTGAGAATAAAAAGTAACATAGCCATCTTATTTTTCTCCTATTAGTACTGTAATTGACAGAGCTTCACTGTAAATGAATTATCATTTCAAGATAAACAGGGTCTTCCATTTATTTTATTAGGGAATTCTCAAAGATTTGTATATAATCTATTACAATTCTTAATTTAATTTCTGATGACATTGCTTTATTTTGCATCCTTTGTGTTTTTTCTTTTGTCCAAATTTGTCAAGGTGACAAAAATGAAAAAAGATATGAAAAGAATTATTTAAATCAAATTTTTAAAGAAGATGCCAAAGTCCAAAACTGATTAAAAAGAAAAATTATTTACACTCACCTGGTGCCAAATAGAATAAGGCAAAATCACATTAAAATTTTATATATAAAGAAAAAGAAATGCATTTGGATATTTTACATAATTGTACATGAGTTTGACTTTTTGTCAATGAAACGCTGAAAATGAGATAATATGTGGGATAATGAAATTATGTGAAATATTAAATGGTTAATGTTTTGACATTATATTTAAGTAGACTTGGCCACTGTTTTATTCCCTCACCATGAAATTAATGAGTGTTATGGTCTCTCAATTACTGACTTTTAATAATAGCTCCTTTTTATAAAACACATCGACTTTCTATTTTAACACGATTGAAAATATTGTTCTTTTGTAAGTTCCTAACCAATTGGTGTTGTGTAAGATGATACATGGTAGACTTTGGAAGAATTCTTAACCATTCTCTAGCTCCTGCTGCCAATTTCAGGTATTCGTTTAAGCCCTACCTGACTACCTATTATATTGTAAACTATTGTAATACAGTAAAGAAAAACTTAGCCAGAGTTATCTTGGATGTAGATTGGGTAAAAGAAAAGGTAAAGCCTGAAATTTTGTAATTAATATTCAAACAGTAAAAAACTTATCTAACAGTGTAAATAGGCAATCATTCCTCACCACAGCAAATCCATGTTCATTAAATGATACAGATGCAAGATTTTGGCTTACAGCTTGATCTCTGCAGCCCTTCTCAAAATCTGCTGTTAGACATTTTGGAATGTACTGTGCTTATAGAACAGAAAATTGATACAATCAGGTTTTTCCCTTGGTACTGATGAACTTAAAAAAAAGGTGAGTTTAAAGACTTGGACTCTCTTCAAGGTGGTTTTAATTTTAGTTTACTACCCATCATAGAATGTGCCTGGGACTTCTTTAACCATTTTCATTCTTTAACATGAAAATATGTAACTGTGGTATAGTAGTAAGTATCTTAAATGTGTGTTGGTACAGCCCTGAGTTACCATATGGTCTCTCCTTTGGTCAATGGTATACAAAACTGAGCTTGCATGTCTGGATTGTCTGGATTCCTCTGACTTTATAAATGACTCATTCTGCATAAGTCAAATTGATCAGCTGACATTAGACTCTATGAGAAGGTCTAAAAGCATTGGGAGATGATTAAAATCTCATATAACCTAAATTCTTATAACATCATATGATTATGAGCTGATTTGGGGGTGAGTTGGCTATTAAGGTGGAAATACCTGTTTGTGTGCTAGGTTGTTTCCAGAGGCACTTTTTTTTTTTAATTTTGTTACATGTCATTAATATTTGTTTTATTCTAGGGATTGTGTGAAAGTGTAAATGTACTTGGAGGAAGTCCAGGAAGTAGAAAATACAGTCATTCTATCTAACTTTTTCTTTTTTTTTGGCTGTAGTTGGTGCCAAGAGCCATAGCATTAATATAGAAAATGTGCTTTTCCTCTAACTCACATTAACTTTAGGAAATAATGCCTACAACTGAGAGCTCTAGATGCCAGTGACCTCAACCACCCAAGGATTGCTTCAACCTCTGTGACTGTGATGCCTTGTAAACATTGTCTCCAGAAACTAAATGGGTTCCTGACATCTATTTCCAATATTTGGCTACCAAAATAACAAACAATACTAGTGATAAAATATGGTCGGTGTTGTATCTATGAGTATGTTTGTATAATTTTATATTTTAGGTTAGTGAGAAAACCTGAAAAAAGCTCCTATAAAGTACATTGTTCAGGCAATATTATTTGTCTGTTATATCAGTACATCCCAAATACACAAACATACACACATAAATAAAAATCTAATAATTTAATAATAAAAGTGTAAAATATAAGACCCAATAATAAGGTAATAAAAAACTTTACAAAATAATTTATATACCAAATAATAGTTAAATCAAAATTGAAACCTAAGTGATAGAACTAAAACTATGCTCAGCTAGAGATAAAGAGACCAAGTATGTTAAACATTAAACAAGATAATTTTTTTTAAAAGTTAACTAATGATTTATTTCAAATAATTAAAAGAAATGTAGTTAAATTAATGAGATGAAAAATAAAGTCATGGAAATTAATACACCAAAAACAAAAGAAATCAAATCTGTAAAACTGATTAAACAGTTCAGGAACTGATAGCTTTAAAAAAAGATAAAATGGTCTCTGATAAATCTAAGCAAAGATGAAGAAAGAAAGAAATAGCTAAAATGGGATAGCTAAAATGTGTCTGTGTGTGTGCATGTGTTTGTGTGTCTGTGACTTAGATGTGCAATGGTAAGTCAATGAAGTTGAAAATCTTGTAACAAATTATACTCAGGCAGAGCCAAAAATTCATAAAATCAATCCAAGGAAGTACAGATAACTTAATTACTCAATATTCAGAGTAAATAGTTACCAAATTAAAAATAAAAAAGCACCAAATAACTGATTCTAAGTTAGTCAAGTTCAAATTAAGTTTATGGGACAATTCCTTATTTCTATGACAAAAAGCAATTCTCATTTTATAAAATAGTTACAGAGCATGGAAAAAGGCTTTCATTAAGTTTAAGAAATCTTGAGTCCATGCTCGATCACTCCAAAATAATTAAGGTAAGTCATATTTATGAATGAAGATAGATATTTTCTTACAAAATATTAGTAAGCATGTTTCAGATGGCCATAAGAGAATTATGATCTACATCCAAATTTTTCTTTAGAAAGGAATAAATTTTATGTCAATACCATACATGATTCCAGTAAGTCAAAGCTATACATTCAGACTGAAAATCACACACACACAAAATTTCATTTAATTAAATTAGGCAATCAACCTCTTAAAAATTCTTAATTATATTAATAAGTTATGTATGAGATACACATTATCCATAAAGAGATACATATCATCCATATGAGGACTAAGGACAGAATGCATGTGTTTATCTGCTAAGGCTCCTATAACAAAATACCACAGACTGTGGGACTTACACAAGAGAACTCTATTTTCTCATAATTCTGGAGGCTGTAAATCCAAGACCAAAATGATGACAGGGATGATTTCTGGTATGACCTCTCTCCTTGGCTTAAAGATCCTTCTTACTGTGTTGACACATGGCCTTTTCTCTGGATGTGCGTGCTCCTGGTGGTGTGTCTTCCTCTTCTTATATGAACATCAGTACTATTAGATTAGGGCCCTTTTGACCTCATTGCACTTTAATTACCTCCTTTAAGGTCGCATATCCAAATACAGTCACAATGGGAGACAGGGCTTCAATATATGAATTTGTATCAGGGGCACATTTTCTGTAAAAATGCTCAACTACACCATTTTTTCTTGATATGGTTTGATCATATTTAAAGTACTAAGAAATGTAACAGAAAAAACATTGATTTTTATCACGCAGAAAAAGATAAGATTTCTATTTTCAGATAAGTGGATTATGGGCAAAATATAAAGAAGTGTTGCCTAAAAGGAATTTCAAAATTCAAAAATGAAAAGTTGCTACTCTTGGGTATCTATTTGTTGTTAGGTGCATATATATAGTTGTTATATCTTCTTGATAAATTGACACTTTTATCCATATGTTATATGATGTCGTTCTTTGTCTCTTGTAACATTGTTTGAGCTAAATTCTATGTCTTACGATATCGGTATAGCCCATCCAGCTGTCTTTTAGTTACTAAAACTTTGTATGGAATATTGTTTTCCATCTTTTTACCTTCAAACCATTTGTGTCTTTAGATAAAATATGTGTCCCTTATAGACGGCAAGTAGACCATGTGTCTTTTTTAATCCATTTCAACAATCTCTGCCTTATATTGGAGATTTTAATCCTCTACATTTAAACTAATCGCTAATAAGGAAATACTTCTGCCACTTTGCTATTTTGTATATATCATATCTTTTGTTTTCCAATTCCTTAATTACTGCCTCCTTTTGTATTTAATTGATTTGTATAGTGTACATTTATTTGTTTCTCATTTCCTTTTATATGTATTTTAAAATTATTTTCTAGTGGCTATCTTTAAAGATTACAATTAACTTCTTAAATTTATAACAAGTTATTTGGATTAATACCACATTAGCTTCAGTACTATACAAATACTCAGCTCTCACACAGCTCCATATTTCTCTCTTGATATTTTTGTTGTCATCACAAATTACATATTTATACATTATGTACCCATTAGCATAAGTTTATATCTATTTTTATGCATCTGTCCTTTAAATCTTAAAAGAATAAGCGGTGGAATTTTTAAAAAAATATATAATAATAATTGATTTTGCATTAACCTACATAGTTATCTCTGCCAGTCTTCTTTATTTCTTTGTATGGCTTCAAGTTACTGTATAGTATCCTTGTATTTCCACCTGAAAGACACCCTTTTGCATTTATTATAGGGTAGGTCTGCAAACAACAAACTCCCTCAATTTTTGTTTATCTGGAATTTTTTTTTAATTGAAGCATAGTTGACTTACAATGTTGTGTTAGAATTAGGTGCACAGCAAAGTGATTCAGTTGTGTATATATATATATATATAGAGAGAGAGAGAGAGAGAGAGAGAGACACACACACACACATATATATACATATGTGTGTATATATACATATGTGTGTAGGTATATGTGTGTGTATATACATATTTTTTTCCACTATAGGTTATTAAAAGATATTGAGTGCAGTTCCATGTGCTATAAACTGTTTTAATTTCTTGTTGATTTTGAAATTTAGTTTGTCACATATGGAATTCAATAGGTTATTTTTATTATTATTATTCAACAAGTTAAGAATGCCACCCCACAGCTCTCTGGCCACTGTCATTTTTGCTGAGAATTTTACACTTAATGTTGTCAATAACTTGTTCGTGATAAGTAGCTCCTCTCCTGCTGCTTTCAGGGTGCTCTCTTTGTCTCTGGCTTTTGACAGTTCGATTATAGTGTGTCTCAGTGTGGATACTGTTGTGTTTATTCTTCTTGGAGTTCATTGAATTTCCTGTTTGTGTAGAGTCATGTCTTCCATCAAATTTGGGAAGTTTTTAGCCATCATATCTTCAAATACTCTGTCATTTTCTCACTTTCTCCTCTCCCACTGGGACTTCTACTATACATATGTTGGTACACTTGATGGTGTCTTACAGGCCTCTTAACTGTTTTTTATGTTTATTAGTTTTTCTTTCTGTTCCTCAGACTGAATAGCTGCAATTGATCTCTCTTTACATACACTGATTCTTTATTCTAACTTGCTTAAATATCCTGTTGAAACTCTAGTGAATTTTTCATTTCACTAAAAAGTACTTCAAAGCTCTCCAGCTATTTTTAAGTTGCCTTCCTGATTCAGTGTTTATTTGGTTGCTATAAGTCTGATTTTTTTCAAGAGTTAAAACAATTAATTCTGAGAGTTTTTGTTTACTTTTACTGTGTTGGTAGAGGGACAGCCCTTCGGACATTTTGTACTTTCCAGCTCCAGAATTTTTGTTTAGTTCCTATTTATAATTTCTATGTCTTTACTGATACCCTATGTCTCTTGAGACATTATTTTTATGGTGTCCTTTAGTTTGTCCATAATTTCCTTTACCTCCTTGAATATAAAACAGTAAATTTAAAGTCTTTTTCTAGTAAGTCCAATGTCTGTACTTCTGCAGAGGCAGTTGTGGTTAATTTTCCTATGAGTGGGGTGTACATTTTTTTTTACATGATTCATAATTTTTTGTTGAAACTTGGACATTTTAAATATTATGACTTGTTAATTCTGGGAATCAGATTCTTCTGCCACCTTGAAATTTGTTCTTGTTGCTTTCTCTGCTTTGTAATTGGTTGGTTGTTTAGTGACAATTCTAAACAATTTTATATTCTGAAATCTAAAACTATTCTGTATTAATTGATATGTGTGGTCTCTGCAGTCTCCCTTTTATCTTTTGATTAGGTAATATTGACAGATTTCTTTGAATGTTTGGAACCAAAAACAGAACCAAAAATTCTGAGTCTTTGCACATTGGCTATGTGTTGTAACACTCTTTTAACACTTAGCTGAGTAGTTACAAACCTTCCTTAGTCTTTACTTCCTGCTGTGCAGAGTCTAAAAATCAGTCTAAGGTAAAAGCTTAGGGTCTTCCCAGTTGTGTTTTTGAACACACATCCTGCTCTGGGCATGTACATAACTTTCTGTATTCCCCAATATTCATGTGAGATTTTCAATGCCATAATTCTTCAAATACTTTTTCTCCACAAAATTTTCTCTCAAGCTTCTGGCAGTCTATTAATTTCCCTCAAATTGTATTTGCTCTAGACGGCAATGGGTTTTTCATTTGCCTTTTAAAGTTTTTGAGGAATGCCCTCTGTGTAGCCACTTTTCTGCCCTGAGACAGTTTTGGATTAGGTGAGACAGAGGCAACAGAGGCAAGTGCTTTTGTCAGTCCTTTAGCTAGCCATTAGACAGATTAAAACAGACAAAAATAACTATTAGAGAACAAGGTCAGCTTTGCTCCCTCTGGAGCCAGGGACCAGAATTACATACTGGGAACATGGGTTATCATTTCAAAACCATTGTTGAGCCAGAGGGAGGTAGGACAAAGGCAAGTAAAAATACTTCAGAGCTCTCCATCTGTTTTTAAGTTGCCTTCTTGATTAGGTGTTTACTTTGTTGCTGTAAGCCTTTGACTTTTTTCAAGAATCTACTATGTTTTTAGATGGATAGCCCCTTGGAACTACCTATTCCACCATGTTCACTGACATCAAACACAAACCACTAGCAAACTTCTAGTATTAAAAATACATCTAATACTATTTGAAGGAAATGCTAATAAATTCTCTAATATCTATGTGGGGGGGGTGTCTTTGTCTCTATGTGTCATTTTTTATCTCAGTCTTCAACATTTTCTAATGTATTCCTAGAGAAATATTTTACTTAGACATATTTCATGAAGGTAATTATATATTTCAAAGAAACTAAATACATGGTCAAATTATATCATTTTTTTATTATTGTTATTGGAGCATAGTTGATTTACAATGTTGTGTTAGTTTCTGCTGTACAGCAAACTGAATCAGTCATATGGTATGCATATACCCGCTCTTTTTTAGATTCTTTTCCCATATAGGTCATTACAGAGTATTGAGTAAAGTTCCCTGTGCTATAGAGTAGGTTCTTATTAGTTATCTCTTTTATACATAGTAGTGTGTATCTGTCAATCCCAGTCTCCCAATTAATCCCTCCCCCCTTCTATTAAGTTTGTTTTCTACATCTGTGATTCTGTTTTGTAAATAAGTTCATTTGTACCATTTTTTTACATTCCATATATAAGTGACATCATATGATATTTGTCTTTCTCTGTCTGACTTACTTCACTCTGTTATGACAATCTCTAGGTCCATCCATGTCACTGCTAATGGCAGTATTTTGTTCTTTTTATGGCTGAGTAATATTCCATTGTATAAATAAAATATCATCTCACACCAGTCAGAATAGCCATCATCAAAAGGCCTACAAACAATAAATGCTGGAGAGGGTGTGGAGAAAAGGGAACCCTCTTGCACTGCTGGTGGGAATGTAAATTGATACAGCCACTATGGAGAACAGTATGGAGGTTCCTTAAAAAACTAAAAATAGAACTACCATATGACCCAGCAATCCCACTACTGGGCATATACCCTGAGAAAACCATAATTCAAAAAGAGTCATGTACCACAATGTTCATTGCAGCTCTATTTACAATAGCCAGGACAGGGAAGCAACCTAAGTGTCCATCAACAGATGAATTGATAAAGAAGATGTGGCACATATATTCAATGGAATATTACTCAGCCCTAAAAAGAAACAAAATTGAGTTATTTGTAGTGAGGTGGATGGACCTAGAGTCTGTCATACAGAGTGAAGTAAGTCAGAAAGAGAAAAACAAATACTGTATGCTAACACATATGTATGGAATCTAAAAAACAAAACCAAAATGGTCATGAAGAACCTAGGGGCAAGACGGGAATAAAGACGCAGACCTACCAGAGAATGGAGTTGAGTATACGGGGAGGAGGAAGGGTAAGCTGGGACAAAGTGAGAGAGTGGCATGGACATATATACACTATCAAATGTAAGGTAGATAGCTAGTGGGAAGCAGCCGCATAGTACAGAGAGATCAGCTCGGTGCTTTGTGACCACCTAGAGGGGTGGGATAGGGAGGGTGGGAGGGAGGGAGATGCAAGAGCGAAGAGGTATAGGGGTATATGTATATGTATAACTGATTCATTTTGTTATAAAGCAGAAAATAACACACCATTGTAGAGCAATTATACTCCAATAAAGATGTTAAAAAAAATTCCATTGTATATATGTACCACATCTTTATCCATTCATCTGTTGATGGGCGTTTAGGTTGCTTCCATGTCTTGGCTATTGTAAATAGAGCTACAGTGAACATTGGGGTACATTTAAATTGTTTCTGGAACAATATATTTATAACCTTCCATTTTCACTTGAGCATAGGTCTGTTCTGTGTTCTACACAGAACAGAATTTTCATAAAGGTTAAATTAGTTTCACATTCTTTGCCAAAGTCTAGATAATTAAAACAAAGTGATAAATATAAGAAAAGAAGATGTTTACTTAACATCTAAGGAATTCCATAATTTGAAATTTGAAGTCCCAGTATTGTTTTCTTGTTTATCTCTCCAGGCTTATTTTCAGGTATCCCAACATATTGCTTGCAATTTTCCTAAGGTAGCCAAACTGTTGAGGACAAGTTTGAAAAATACAGAATTTAATAATATATAATCTCTATTATTAAAGAAATTCAAATGTAGTAGGGGAAAAAGACACAAAGGGATTATTTCCAATATAATACAGTGAGCAATGCAGATATATATATACACACACACACACACACACATATACAGTATTCTGTGGGAGCACATATCAGCACTTGACATAGCCTGATGTTTAAAGCAATGCTGATTAATAGAGTATTTGAAAGGTGACTCTTGAGTTATTGGAAGGTCCTTGTAGGCAGCAGCATATGAAAAAGTACAGAGATACAAATAAGTTTGTAAGAAAAGAAACTCTCACTAGACAGAATCAAAGTGGACCATTGCTAGTGATTGTAAAGAGAAACAATAGGGATGCTAGTTAACCAGAGCTGTATAGATAGTAATATTAGTTATTATCAGGGGAAAAAAAGAACACTTCAGAATGATTCTTTATGTCCTCCTAAATTAACCTTATTTATCTGTTACTTGAAGTACAAACTCAGAATGGTAATTATTAGAGAAGTGAGAACTAAGACATAAAGGTCATTGCATTAATTCTAATATGATATGCTCACTAGAGCTCTGGATAAAGATAACTTCCTCATCAGGATTTGCCAGAGAATTACTGCAATTATGTGTCTGTGGAGCCATAATCGAGTGGCAGGCTTGGACAATGACAAACAGAGTTGGAGCTCATTAGTGTGTGTTATCTGTAGGCATAATTCTGACTTCCTGTCCATTCAAGAAAAAGATTCCTCTTTTACTTTTTGATTTTTATTTTGAGATCCTTGGTATAATTTCACTTAATTTTTCCCTTCAAATTGTTGAGGATAATACATAGTAAAATATAATATTAAATGGTTAACTATAAGAGGACAAAAAGATATATACTGAAAAGCAAAACATTTCATGAACTATATTTCTTACAATAACTTGTAATTAAAAATAATATCTTTATCTTAGAATTATTTCTGGTGATTTTCATTCTGTGTGTTATGAGTATTTTAAGTTTTGAACTGTACATGTAGATATAAAAAAGTACATGATTCTCCTTTTCATCAGAAGTAAGTAAATTTTGACTCCCCAGATATTTTGTGTGCAAATCAGAGAACACAAAATGGATAAATAATTTCTATATCTCAATATAAGGACTGAGGACACTACTGCATTACATATACGCATAGAATAAAAATAATGTATAATTGTAATATTTGGATTATATCCACATAATTTATGTAAATGCTGATTTGGGGGGAAAATATACAATGTATTCTAAAATATATAGTACATTCCATCAGTATCCATGATCTCAGTGCTAGGGGCAATTTCTCATGATGGTTTTCTGTCCTTACATTTTGCTCTACTGTCTTTTCTATACTTGACATGTGCTCCATTGCATCCTGAAATCTTACAGCACTTCACTTCTCATCCCAGTCCTGCCTTCTCCTGCTTTTCACCTCAACCCTATCAGCTTCAGATTTTCACAGTTATTCCTAGGCATCTGTACCCTCCTCTTTTTATATCCCATAGGAAGCATGTCACAAATATCAATACTATAAATTTGAAAATTTGATATTTTCAATCTGTCACATTTTCTTGTACTAGCATGTGTTCTCAAGTTGTTCCCTGCAATATCTCTCCTAAAGTTGTGAACTTCTATATCTGTTAGGATTATTTTAACTAAATGGAACAGAAAACAGCAAAAAATTATCTTAAAAACTAAGCATGTTTTGTCTCACAAGAGAGAAAATCTAGCGTGATGACTGAGTCTATGACTGGTCCATGTTACATCTTTAGGGATCCAGCTCTTGGCGTATTTCTGTGTTGTCATCTACAGTGCTGGCTTTGTGCCAAGCCTCCTTCTCCTCATGGTTATGGGAGGGTTACTGGGATGAGACAGGCCCAAGTTTCTTGTTCATGGTTGTTAAGACTCTTTGCCTTAGTCCATTTAGACTTGCTATAACAAAATATCCTAAGCTGGGTGGATTATAAACAGCACAAATTTATTTCTTATAGTTCTGGAAGCAGGGAAGTCCAAGATGAAGATGGGCAGATTGGGTGCCTAGTGAAGTCCATTTCCTGGCTCCTATATGTATGGCACCTTCTTGCTGTATCCTCACATGGTAGGAGAGGGAAGGGAGCGCTCTTGAGCCTTTTTATAAGGACATCACCCTAATGTCCTAATCACTTTCCAATGGCTTTACCTCCTAATATTATGACCTTGGGTGGTAAGATTTTATCCTGTGAATTTTAGGGGTACATAAACATTCAGACCCTAGCACTATAATATTTTTGGTACTGAGGACAGTTTCTTATATCTCATTTACTGGGTTGGACTGTGTGTCTATTCCTGGACCAGGCTCGGCTGACAGAAGAATAATATTAATATCCTTTAATATCATTAAAGGATAATATTAGGCCCTCATTCTCCACAAAATACAAAACAAAGCAGAAAAGAAAACAAAGAAATAAAAACAAAAACCTATCAAGGGACATCAGAATCAGATAATGATAAATGACTCTCAATAATCAAGGTCCAGACAGAACAGGGGTACCCTAAATTATTTTTTTTTTTACAACCATTTAGAATGGTTTGAATTTAGGGGATCAACTGCAATGTTCACTTCCACTGCCTTAAAGCCCAGAGCTGGTTAAAGTGATATGTTGAGCTGTCTTCTAGTTTAACATTTCCTAATCTTCAAGATACAATATATATTGCCAAGATAGAACTGCTTAGTTTTGCCAATTCAGCATAATATCAATGAGAGAAAGATTTGTGAAAATTAAAATTATGTAATTATTTAAATTGATAATATTTACATTAGAAATATAGAATTACAGTAGACCGTATATTGCAGTAGATTGGAGGAGACATAATGTCTGACCTTTGCCTGTAACACTATACAAACTGAATTTGGAAGGCAAGTTACTTTTCTGGAAAAGTGATAGAATTCAGACTGTTTCTTGGCTAAAAATAAAGCTGATGTGAATGAATACCAAAAACAAAACAAAAAAACAAATTTTATACCCTTACATGAATATGTACTTGTATAGAGCCTAATTCCTCTATGGTTAATCATATTGTATTAATGATCATTTACAAATTGAAGACTTTTACTCTTCCTTACCTGGTCTTTATTTATCATTAGGGAATTGTGCTGTATCAGCCTGTTGTATCAGTTGGATAATGGTGCTAGGAGATGATGGAACAGCTTGAGCATTCTGGTTACAGACAGAAAAGAAGACCTGAAAAAGAGCAGAAAGAAAATGGACTATGTTAAAATGAGAGTTGAGAATTTCATAGGGCTGCATAAAACTTTATTTAAAAACTGAAATTTGATAATATAGCTATTATGGTCATATTCTGAGTGACAATGAATATAACATTTAACATAGTCTCTTTAGTTTGATTACCCTTTCTTAAGTATCTATAATCTCTTCCACATCTACATTTTGAAATTTCAAGTATCAAGGGTTAGATGGCATTATTATTACATTGGAAATAATTCCTCATATACTAAGCAAATGAGTAGATTTGCTTCAATTATAATTCGCTTCTCTTGACAGCATCATGATGATTTGACATGGATGCTGATCAATGTGCTATCCCTTAGAGAGATGAAAAAAGTAAACTTGTAAGGTCAATTTTTTTGATCACTACTCAAGGAAATATAAAATAATTTACACTCAGGTTATGTGTATGTGTATACTCCATAAACAAAGGTTATGTGTAACTCCATAAACAAAGGCAAACAATAATTAAAGTTGAATGGTTATATTAGTGTCAGAGAAAGTAGACTTCAGAGCAAACAGACAGTAAGGTCATTACATGAAGATAAAATGATCAATTCACCAAGAAGACATAACTAAATGTTATGTATGTGTATATGAACAAAACAACTGTACTTCAATAATCAATAATGGAAAGATAAAACATCTCTACAAATCATTGTAAATTAAAAAAGAAACTTCTAAGTAATTCATAAGTGAAAGAGGATGTTTAAAAAATTCCCCAAAATATATGGTACTGAATGACAATGAAAATACATGTCAAATCTGTTAAATAGAGAGAAAGTGGTGCTGAAACCAAAATTTACAGCAATAAATGTTTGTATTACTAGAGCAATAATAATATTTAAAAAGGAAGTAAAAGTTTAACAGACTGGAGAGTAAGAGAATAAATTGCCCATATTTGCAGAAGACATGGTTATCTACACAAAAAATACCAATGAATCTACCAAAAAGAATTCTAGAATCCTAGACAAATAAGTAAGTTAAACAAGGTTGCAGGGCACAGAGTCAACACATAAAAACAATTTTTTTCTGTATACTAAAAAAGTACATGGGAAAACCAAATTTGAAAACACAGCATCATTTGTCATCACTCACTCTAAAAAATAAAATATGTAGGCATAAGCATATCAAAATATGTACAGTATCTGAATGTCAAAAACTATTAATACCTAATGGAAGAAATCGAAGAAAATCTAAATAAATGGAGAGACATATCTTGTTTGTGGATTAGAAGATTTAAACCAGTAACAATGTCAATTCTCTCCAAATTCATCTATAGGTTTAAGCAATTCCTAATACAGAGAGTTACTTATACATATTATGAATCCAAATCATTTGTCATATATATCAATTGCAAATAGTTTCTCTCAGTTTGTGTCTTGTCTTTTAATCTACTTAACATGTTCTTTATAAAGAAAAAAGCCTTTTAATTTTAAGTAAGTCAATTTATATATTTAAAAAATTTTATCGATCATGACTTTGGTGTCATGAATAAGAATATTTTTTCACCTTGTCTTAGGTACCATTGGCTTTCTTTTATATTTTCTTCTAAATTTTTGTTTTGTTTTCCGTTTAAGTCTATTATGCATTTGAGTAAGCTTTGAATAAGATGTGAAATTGAGGTTGAGTTTCATTTATTGCTGTTTGCAAATATCCAATATCATTTGTTGATAAGATCATTCTTATTCCATTTATTTGCTTTGGCACATTTGTCTAAAATTAGTTGACTTTTTGGGTGGGTCGATTTCTGGCTTCTTTATTCTATTCCTTTAATGCATGTGTCTATTACCCTGCCAATACTACACTTTCTTTTTAACTGGAGCTATAGGTTAAGTCTTAAAATCAGATATTGTAATTCTTCCAATTTATTCTTCTCTTTCAAAATTGTTTTGGTTCCTTTCTTTTTCTTTTAAAATAAGGAACTAAATTATCTACACCTACAAAAAATAGTGTTGGGATTTTAGTAGGAATTGTGCTCTATTGCAAGTAGTAAGAAATAAGAAGAAAACATACAATATGTATTTATTTGTATAATCCAGATACTTCAATCTTAGAAGTCCATTCATCCTGCTTATCGTTTCTCCCCCCAAGGATTAGATTCTTTTTTTCCCTAAGAATTGGGAAAAACCTTCCCTTCCCTAATTTCCTTCTTCGAGACTGTGTCTTGTCTTGACCTCTTACCGGTCGTAAATTGAAATGCTCTAGTCCTTCTTCTGGACCACTAGTTCCTGTCATTTGATCTCATATATTAGCACAGCCAGTAAGTGCTTGTTCTGCATCACAAGAAGCATTTAGGAATATCTGAGTAATTATGGAATGGGCAGGATCAAATACAAAAAGCAGATTATTATTAAATGTGGCTTGGCAGTCAGAATGAATTCTGAGTTTAAGGTGTCTGTCATAATTCTTTCTTTCATTCTCTCAGAGAAGCCCAATCAAGTGTCTGAAGCTCTGATTGGCTGTGCAGTAGCATCTTCAGATGGGAGCCTGGCTTTCTTAGGATCCCTCCCCAGAGCCTGTGCCTTCTAAAGGAAGGAAATCAGTATTCGTGCACCTTTATACTCAAGAGGTCAGATTTGCTCTGCACTTCACTCCTGCCTCACTTAGATGGTACATTCTGAGGGACCAGGTTAATATTTTCTTCCTTAGAAGTCACCTAAGAGGGCAAACTCTATTATGTGAGATTGAATTCGGACTCATCCACTTACTTTGTGGCCCTATAAATTTATTTACTTTCTTGATCTCAATAGCCTCACCTGTAAAAGTATTAATATTGTTCTTGCTGCAGAAAAAACAAATTCTAACCTCAGCAAATTGCAATTATTTCCTTGATTTTTTTCCCTGAAATCTGCCGTGTATGTATATGATCTTCTTGACATGAAGGGGTAATAACACTGAGTTATTTTTATGATAACTCCTGTTCTTACAGGAAAAATAATGTATTAGAAAGCTTATTCAATCTGAGTTCCAAATTTGGTCTGGATGACACTTCTTAAAAGGGGAATTGGGACTGCCTATTTCTATCCTCAGGTGATTCACCTGTACCTGTATCACCTTTACTCACAATATTTAGCTTGTTCTTCCAGTGTCCATATTCCCTCAACCATGTGCCATGACTCACTCGAGTAGAGGGAATTAATTCTTTAATTTTCTTCTTCATTAAGGGTGAGCAGTGTGGGAAGGGAGAGATGAGGGCTAGATGGGAGAATCATGTCTCTTGTTTAGCTTTTCCAGAAATATTAGCTGCTCCTGAAATGACTAGATAGACCAATTTTGCCAGTTTTGCAAATTGCTTGGATGACTGAAATATCGCCCCTATGATCCATGGAATAAGTATGCTTTTATATTCCTGTTGACAAAAGATCTTAAGATAAATAATACACTGTCTTCTATCTAAATTACCATATACCCATTCAGATGCGGTCACAAATTCTACCTTAATTTACTGTTTTGAGATCATATGTAATTCCTAACAGCATTAAGCTCACTCAAATCTCTTCCTCCAGTGCCTGGTTTTTTGGCAACGTTTCAGCATCATATAGTAACCACTGCTCAAAATCCTTCCTCCAGTTCCCACAAATGCCTTTGGTTTCTTTTCTCCCTACAGAAATTCAATTCTTGATTGACAACCAGCCACACATTAAATAAAATCCACCCAAATATGCTAAGACTGATCAATTGTTAACATCATTTTTCTTGAATTTACTCTCCATTCCCTCCTCCAATCTGACTTTATTGCACTCCCTCAACAAAATAACAACTTTGATTAAGTCCAGTGTTCTGCCTAGCCCACACCTGTGCCCATGCAGCTGAGTTTGGCTGAACAATAACTTAAAAAAAAAAAATCAGAGTTCTTTCTATTTAAATATGTTACCATGAACGTCTCAGGATCATTGGCATTGCAAGGCAACCATGGCTTAATTCTCTAATCCTTTGACTCTCCACTCTCCTAATTGATTATCATACTCTTCTCCTCTCTTCTAAAACCTGTACCTCACTCCCCAATCATTGCTCTCAATTGATGACCTTGCCTTCTACTTCAAGGAGAAAATCGACACCATTAAAAGAGAATTTCCATTAGCCACCTTACAAAACTACCCACCTACCTTTCCTCTTATGACTATAGTTGAACTGTTGCTACTTCTAATGTATGACCATCCCTTTTACTTGTGAATGAGTCTTATCCAGTGATGCCAAGTTAAGGACGTTACTCAAGTAGTTCTCCCTTTTCCTTCATCATTTTTTTCCTTCTCTACTTGACCATGTGAATCAGCATACAAATAATGTATTTTCTCTCTTATTACAAGAAAAATGCTTTTTTTTTTTTTACCTCCATTGACCCGCAAGCTTTTGATTTATTTATTTGCTCCCTTTTGCAGTAATGCTCCTAAGGCATTGCCCAGTCACTCTGTCACCAAACTTTATTCTTCCGTTCTTTCTTAAATCTTTTCTTCAGATTTTTCTAAACACTCCTCTGAAAATGGTCTTTCCATGGTCACTATGACCACCATGAAGCTATGAATGGTGAACTTTCAGTCTTAATCTTGCTTGAGCCATTAACATCATTTAATATGGTAGGCAAGTGGTTCTTCCTAGAAACGTAGATCACTTGGCTTCCAGGGCATCACTTTTTATCTTCTGTTTCCTCCCACTGGAATATTAGCTCCATGTAGACAGATAGGGATTTTTGTCTGTTTCATTCAGCAATGTATTCCTAGCACATAGAAGTGTAGCTGGTACATACTAAGTGCTCAATAATCTATTTTGAATTAAGTAGCTAATTATATTATTACCTCTTTTCCCTTCCAGAAAGAACTACAATTTCTTAAAACACTATGTTCAGTAATTATGTCTACAATGCAATTTCAAGAGACAATTTACAAAGTCTTGTTCTCTCTAGTTAAGACACATTACACTGCATACTATGGACTTTCTATCTGAACATCTGCTCCCGAGTTCTTATGCTATGGTTAGATTGAGTCTAGTGGTTTGGAAATCAGTGGGGAAATGCACTGTTGATTCACTTCAATGATAATGACTTTATATGATAAGAACCTTATGTCAAAGAATGTGACAAGGTAACCCAACTTATAACACATCATTTAGAAATTTTGTGCTCCCTCATAATTAGGTAAACTTATTCCAAATCAATGATTTCACAATGTGGATAAGGCTTTTACTCTTCTCAAAGTTTCAGAAAAATGTGGTGCTTATTGGACAGCTCTTTTTGAGTCTACAGCTCAACAGACCCAGATATGAAACTTTGTCATTTTTTGGCCAGGAAATATCCCACTGTAGATATGAATTTGATGAAGATCTAGGGTATAGTTTTGATTGAAGGGATATGTTCAATATGACCCACAGGTTTTTCTTGCCATCTTTCTGACATTCGGTGTTTCCTCTTGCTCAGAGGCCCTCTGTTTTCTCACCCATTTTCTAGAAGTCCTTGCCCTTGATAGGACATCATCCCTGTAAAGCCCAGGTTTTGGAGAAGTTTAATCCACTCCAACAATCTGCATTCATGTTCCATGAGTAATCATCTCCTGAGTAATCAAAAATGGAAATTAATAAACCCATTTTATACCTTTAAAAACATATAAATTAATTAGGAGAAAATATTGAATTATAATTAAAATAAACAGTTTAGATATATTTTATTATCCAATATAGATGTCATTTTCTTGGAAGAACTCCCTTATGATCTCCTAGAAATTTAAGTGTTCCTCTTTCTTTTTCTCAATAACTGCCTCTATTATAGTGTGTATACCATTACGTGACTGTTTCCACATTGAAATTCTCTCCTAGAGGAAGGTGTGCCAGCTTGAGCCACAGTATGTGTACTAGGAGCTCAATTAATGTTTTAAAATTTATATAATAAATGAATGAGTCAATATTTACTAAAGAAGTGTTAAATACTATTAATATAGATTATTTGCTCCAGGCCATTAAACATATTTGAGGGTTGGCAAGCTTTGCTTATTCATTTGAAAAGTCAAAATTGTTAAGCCATTCACAGTGTAAGGCTTGAATGACCTTCTGGGTTTCCAGTAATTTGTGAAATCCCATTTGGATGGCTGTAGATAACAAATTCTTGAAGCACAGGCCTGGTCCTAGCAAAGTCATATCTTCAACTTTAGGAGGGTGAAGTATCAGTAGAGTCAGATCACCAAAAATCCTCTGAACATTTTATCAGTTATATTAATATATCATAAGAAAATTATTTCAGTAACCTGCCCAGTCCTTTAGGGCATTTTAAAACTGTCAATACTCATGAGTTGCATGCAAAGCAAACAAGAAACATGTTGATTTGACACCTTAATGATAATGAGGTTTAAGACTAAAATAGAAATTGATCATGTGTAGTTCTTATCTACACTGACATCAAACTTAATAATGTGACATTTTTATTAACTTAGGAGTCTCATTTGTTTATTTTATTCTCTAGAATGACGGCTTGCTGATGTTCAGTGATTTGTCCTTTATATTTGTGTAGTTAAACACATGGTCTCACATCTTTCCTTTATAAGCATTTTTTTTTAAAGTAAGGCAGAGATTTAAAAATCTATTACAGCAATCTATGGAAGAGAAATATGTCTTTGTAAAGAGACTAATTCCTAGGGTAAGAGGTTCCAAATAATTTCATTTTAAAACTTATGTAATTTAAAATTTTTAAAATCTAATTAAAAATAAAAGAGGAAGCTATGAATGCCATTTTCACATTACCAAATGCTGGTAGCCAAATGCTTTAGAAAGTAACATCTTTTGAAAATGCTAATGAAGATAAATTTTTACAATATATATTTGAGATAAAATGTTTAATTAAAGTATTGAAGTCATGGTTACAGAATAGCTCATTGTCTTAAGCAATCAGGACATTATAACATAAAAATAATTATATTAATTTTATTAGCATATAATCATATCAAATAAATTGCTCAAAATAAAAAATAAATCACATTTTTCTGTTGGTCTACCGAGAGTCTTGGGTGGCACACTTAAAATTAATTTCAGGCTAATTTTCTTTTAATTGATTTTCCCATAACCACACTTGTAGATCAGTTAATTTGCTGACCTCAGCTTTGGGTAACTCCGTGAAATTTGTGATTTCACAATGCCCAGCTGAAGCTTTGTTGACCTTAACAAGGTGGCGTTGAATATTTGATGAAACAAAGGTGCTGCAGCAACTTTTAAACCTTTCAGCTCACACCACACATACCTGCATCCTTGTGATAAATGTCAGCGTGTATTCCGCAAGTCCACCAAAGTTGCTAGGTTTCATAAGTTCCCATTCTAGCCATCTGATCCATTTCAGAACATTTACCTATATTCCTCAGAATAGTGCTTATCTTTTCTTTGTCACATAAATCCACCTATTTAAAAAAAATTACCTTCTGGGCAAATTTCTACTAGGTCAGCCTTCAGTTGTACAACATTAAGGTTTTTTTTTTAATTTTTATTTTATATTAGAATACAGTTGATTAACAATGTTGTGTTAGGTTCAGGTGTACAGCAAAGTGATTCAGTTGTACATATATATGTATCTCTTCTCTTTCAAATTCTTTTAGGTTATTAGAGTATCGAGCAGAGCTCCCTGTGCTATACAGTAGGTCCTTATTGGTTATCTATTTTAAATATAGCAGTGTGTACGTGTCAATCCCAAACTCCCAGTCTATCCCTCCCCCCAACCCTCCCCCCTGGTAACCATAAGTTCATTCCCTAAGTCCGTGAGTCTATTTCTGTAAATGTTCATTGTAAATGTTCATTTTGTAAATGTTCATTTGTATCATGTTTTTAGATTCTGCATATAAGTAGTATCATATATTTGTCTTTCTCTGTCTGACTTACTTCACTTAGTATGATAATCTCCAAGTCCATCCATGTTGCTGCAAATGGCATTATTTCATTCTTTTTAATGGCTGAGTAATATTCCATTGTATGTATGTACCACATGTTCTTTATCCATTCATCTGTCAATGGACATTTAAGTTGCTTCCATGTCCTGGCTATTGTAAACAGAGCTGCAATGAACATTGGGGTGCATGTATGCTTTTGAACTATGTTTTTCTCTGGATATATGGCCAGTAGTTTTGATTTTCTGTTCTCTAGTAATTAGTGATGTCAAGCATCTTTTCATGTGCCTCTTGGCCATCTGTATGTCTCCTTTGGAGAAACGTCTTTTTAGGTCTTCTGCCCATTTTTTGATTAGGTTTAGGTTGTTTGTATTTTTGATACTGAGCTGCGTGAGCTATTTGTAAAATTAAATTGTTTTTAACTTCACTGTAACTGGCACAGCTAGGATCTTCCTTTAACTCTCTTTAACTCACTCTATATTTCCAGCTGGAAAAGAGGCTGTGAATCATTCTTGATTCCTCTCTTTCTTGCACCTCCAAATTCTACCTTGTAAAGTCACCACATTGTTATCCCTTAAGAATATTTCTAAAGGATGTTTCCCATTTACACTGCTATGATTTCAATAGTCTCTTCCTGGAATCCTGATTTCAGTAGCTTCTTCCTGAAACTGTTCTCCCCACCCCTGTCAGTGGACTTCTAAAAATGAATCCTGCATTTACTGCAGGAAAGATTTCAATGTTCTCTATCCCTACTCACCACAAAAACCCAACTATGTTTCTGCTCAAATTGTCTTCAAGGTAATATTGAATACTGTAATAGAGTTTTAAAGTGTTTGTATGTTTCCTGGGAAAATGTGGCATCATCATATGGAGGATCTGACTCATGAGACCTGTAGTGTTCAGAAACTCTTCAAGGCAAAGGACCTGTCACAGATCTTCAAATTTTCTTCTTCTTGAGTTAGAATGAAGAAAAAGAACATTCAGGTAGGCATACTGATACAAGGGAAAACCAAATCATCAGGCTTGCTAGAATGATAAACTAAGGTAATTAACATGATTACTTTTATAATTTACACTTACAGTAAATAACTTCACAATGAAATATATAACTGGTAACTTTGTTTCTGTTGTTAGTCTCTCTGTCTTGGATTATTTCAAGCCAGGAGGAATTCAAATATAACCTGTAGGAAAAGACTATGACACTTATCTCTTTTTAGAAAGAAAGAATGCAAATTTTGTTGATAAAAGTATGTCAAACCCACCAGGTTGCATGCTACATTAGGGTCCCATTTTGTATTCTATGCAAAAATATCTCTCAGATTTATTAAAGGATTTTTCCCTACAGAAAAATAGAAACTAGATTTTAATATTTGAATTGTGCCTGCAAAGCCAAAATTGGGCTTTACTTCTCTAAGGAAGTGTATATCATGAAGAATATGTGCATGATTTGTGATTTATTACAATAGAGGTTTGGCTTAACATTAAAAGTTTCATTTATGCAGTTCTGTTATTACTTTTCTCTGAATTTTACTTTTTGCTGTTCCATTCTTTGTGCCCATATGTTATTACTTATGTAAATTATTGGCAATACATTCTATAACATAATACATATAAAGTGATATTTATGCCCATGGATGCACATTATTTGGAGGATCTGAAGTATTTAAGTTAATTTAGCAATCAAAAACTTGAATATGTTATAGCTTTTTGTATACTGTATGTATCATTGCATCTATGATAAGAAGCTGCATCTATACGATATTTATATAAAAAATATATATCTTATAAAATATATATTTTTACTTATATGTGTAAATTCTTGTGACACTTAAAAAGGATGAATTAATTTTATATTATCAGCTAAGGCAAATGAGTGGCTTGTAATGTTCTCTGTGATAAGAAACACAAGTTTCTGATTTGCAATTTGGGAGAGGAAGTTTTAGTAAATAATTCTTTAGGAGGGTGTGAGGTCACCTACAGTAAATGTGTAAAATAAAACATCTTAGAACAAAGCCTCCAGGACTGGTGACAAATTATGAGATAAGCAAACTAAAACTGAGACCTGATAAAAGGGATCGAGAAAAGGTAGAGGAGAAGAGAAGTAAATGGTATTTGAGAAACCAAAGAAAGCGTATTTCAAGAAAACAGTCCATATTTTAAAATGGTATGTGTAAGTTGACTAATACAAGACCTGAAAAACCTTTGTAATAGGTTTAGCAATCAGGAAAGTGTGACTTTGGCAAAAACAGTTGAACTTTAGGGTGGGGATTGAGGCCATATGGCCACAGATAACAGGCAGAAGATGGTGAATCAAATGAGGAAGTAAATGTAGAAAACAGAACATTTGGAGTGAATACGGAGCCAAAGAAATGTCCTGCTTGTTGGGTTGTTAGGTTTTGTTTGGTTTAAAAGTAAAGGGGAAAACCCTCCTAGTTTCCAAACCAGAATGTAAGCAGCTTGGAAGCCATAACTCTCATCCTCACAAGAACAAACTCAATACTCCTTTTTTTTTTTAGCAGAAAATTGAGGTGGCAGGGCACACTGCTGTCTCCAAAATTGGAGAAACAGTTAATCAGAGCAGAAGCCCAGGAGCAAAATCGTCTGCAGGAACTAGTACCAGGATGGGAACACTTAAACTATATTTGATGAAATTTTGGGAGGTTCAGTGTGGACAGATTTGAGAGTTAAAAACTATAAGAGGAAGCCAGTCAAAGTGCTCCCCCCTCCCAACCCCCCACACATATGTTTGTGAGTTTTACCCCCAGAAGCCCTACCAGGTTCTCAAAGTAAAGATCTCAGAAAAATCTCCTCTTGTTTCATGTTTCTGCTTCTGGCAGGGAGAGGAAGACATTAGTCAATCTGAAATACACCCAGAGCATCTTGTCCTCTTAACAATAATTGCCTCAGGGGAATTATTCTTCCAGAGCCTAACCCACTGGAGTTTTACCAGAGCCTAACAGACCTCGGAGTAAGGAACTCCAGCTCCACCTCCATAACTCTAGCTCCTTCTAGCCTTCCTTTGTGACCTAAGAGTGGGAAGGTGGGGACTCCACTATGAGAAACACATATGAAAGTTGCAGCTCACAACGAAGTCTAATCATAAGACTCTGAAATGTGCCCCATCCCTCCATTTTTTTTTTTTTTACCACCACAATAGGGCTCCTGTGTGATAACAGTGAACACAACTGAAGAACTGCAGGATAAATACATACTGCAGTACTACATGATCCTGAGATGCAACCTTAGATACAGAGGGCCAGCTATAAAGTTATACTCCTATATAAAGAAAGGAAGAGAGTTAGAGAAGAAATAGAAATATTTTCTCCTACAAGTTTTATAGGCTTATATTTTACGTTTATATCTGTTATCCATTTGAGTTAATTTTTCTGAAGGGTATCATGTATATGTCTAGGTTCATTATTTTGCATGTGGATGCCCAGTTTTTCCAGCTCCATTTGTTTGTTGAAAAGACTGTCCTTTCTCTATTGAATTGTCTTCCTTCTATGTTGTATAGGAGTGGTGAGAGAGAACTGTTTGCCTTGTTCCTGATCTTACTGGGAAAGTATCTAGTTTCTCACCATTAAGTATGATGTTCTTTGTAGATTTTTGAGATGTCCTTGATCAAGTTCAGGAAATTACATTCTATTCCTATTTTTCTGAGAGTTTTTATAATCAATAGGTCAAATGCATTTCCTGCATCTATTGATGTGACCATATGATTTTTTTCTTTAGTCTGTTGATGCAATGGACTATGTTAATTAATTTTTGAATGTTGAACCAGCCTTGCATACCTGGAATAAATTCCACTTGATCATGGTGTATAATTATTTTTATAGCTATTGGATTGAGTTTGCCAATATTTGGTTGTCTGTAAAGAAATAAAAGAATTAACGGTGTCTATCCTGTCAAAATACAGATGCCTTATATCTAGAAAGCTAACATATCATTTAAGAAAGCATGAAAATATTAATATTGCTATATCTAAATGTTTTATATTTGGCATATTGCAATTTGTTTATAGATGCTAGATTTTTGTACACTGATATTTTACACTTTTTAAAAATCTACATTGAAGTTAATTTTTCTACTTAGCCTAAAGTCTCACATGTTTCTGTAATTTGTTCTACTGTTTCACTAAAAATAATATGGGTGGGATTTTTTTATGATAGCATACAAAATAATTATATTAACTTAGATGAAAAAAATATTGGGTTGGCCAAAAAGTTCGCTCCGGTTCTTCTGTAAGATGTTACAGAAAAACATCTAACAGAAAAACTGGAATGAACTTTTTGACTAACCCAATATAAACTTTCACAGAGCTGGAGGAATCAGGCTCCCAGACTGCAGACTATACTACAAAGCTACAGTAATCAAGACAGTATGGTACTGGCACAAAAACAGAAATATAGATCAATGGAACAGGATAGAAAGCCCAGAGATAAACACACGCACATATGGTCACCTTGTCTTTGATAAAGGAGGCAAGAATATACAATGGAGAAAAGACAGCCTCTTCAATAAGTGGTGCCGGGAAAGCTGGACAGCTACATGTAAAAGAATGAAATTAGAACACTCCCTAACACCATGCACAAAAATAAACTCAAAATGGATTAAAGACCTAAATGTAAGGCAAGACACTATAAAACTCTTAGAGGAAAACATAGGCAAAATGCTCTATGACATAAATCACAGCAAGATCCTCTTTGACACACCTCCTAAAGAAATGGAAATAAAAATAAACAAATGGGACCTAATGAAACTTCAAAGCTTTTGCACAGCAAAGGAAACCATAAACAAGACGAAAAGACAACCCTCAGAATGGGAGAAAATATTTGCAAATGAAGCAACTGACAGGACTAATCTTCAAAATATACAAGCAGCTCATGCAGTTCAATATCAAAAAAACAACCCAATCCAAAAATGTGCAGAAGACCTAAAAAGACGTTTCTGCAAAGAAGACAAACAGATGGCCAAGAGGCACATGAAAAGATGCTTGACATCACTAATTATTAGAGAACAGAAAATCAAAACTACAATAAGGTATCACCTCACACCTCTCTGAATGGCCATCTTCGAAGAATCTACAAACAATAAATGCTGGAGAGGGTGTGGAGAAAAGGGAACCCTCTTGCACTGTTGGTGCAAATGTAAATTGATACAGCCACTATGGAGAACCATATGGAGATTTCTTAAAAAACTAAATATAGAACAACCATATGACCCATCGATCCCACTATTGGACATAAACCCTGAGAAAACCATAATTCAAAAAGTCATGTACCACAATATTCATTGCAGCACTATTTACAATAGCCAGGGCATGGAAGCAAGCTAAGTGTGCATTGCCAGAAGAATGGATAAAGAAGATGTGGCACATATATACAATTGAACATTACTTGGCCATAGAAAGAAACAAAATTGAGTTATTTGTAGTTAGGTGGATGGACCTAGAGTCTGCCATACAGAGTGAAGTAAGTCAGAAAGAGAAAAACAAATACTGTATGCTAACACATATATATGAAATCTAAAAAAAAAAATTAAAAAAATGGTTATGAAGAATCTAGGAGCAGGACAGAAATAAAGACGCAGATGTAGAGAATGGACTTGAGGACATGAGGAGGGGGAAGGGTAAGCTGGGACAAAGTGAGAAAGTGGCATGGACATATATACACTACCAAATGTAAAATAGATAGTTAGTGGGAAGCAGCCGCATAGCACAGGGAGATCAGCTAGGTGCTTTGTGACCACCTAGAGGGGTGGGATAGGGAGAGTGGGAGAGAGACACAGGACAGAGGAGATATGGGGATGTATGTGTATGTATGGCTGATTCATTTTGTTACAAAGCAGAAGCTAACACACCATTGTAGAGCAATTATACTCCAATAAAGATGTTAAAAAGAAAAGCTGTTTCAAAAATCTAGAAGTAAACGTTAACAACGAGATAGATCTGGGCTATGAATATGATGCTAACTTCTTTCAGTTAATCCCCTTTTCTTCCTTGATTTCTCTTATACCCTTAAACTGTAACAGATCATTTTTTGTCATTATAAGGAAAGGCCTACTCTTATATATAAGTTAGTGTTACTGTTAGTCTCCTCATAAGAGAAAATAGTTTTACTAAACATGGGCAACAAATTGTAGTCTTTTGTTGACTTAATTGACAAATTGTGGCAGCCATAGAACTGTTGTGAGACAAATTCTAAGATCACACTTAGAGAGTGCTGAGATCAACTAGGAAACCCCACAGTGTGCTCAAAAGGATGTGTTCCTGTTACATCATTTTTCAGATCCTAAAATAGGTGGTGTCCACATTTCAAAGCTCCAACATTCTATGAGTCTATATACTTAGTATCAGCTTTCAATCACGAATACAACAATTTCAAACAGAAATATTGATGAGGGCATTTATACTCGGTGGCAGCCATGATTCCAAGCATGTTTCATGATTTTATTTTTTCCACTTACCCCTCAGCACAGTTCGGTGGAGTAGACATTATTCTCATCCTTCATTTTGCAGACAGGGAAACTAAGACATAGCTTAAAAATTGTAGGGTGAAGATGAAAGATGTGACTTAAGTGACATAAATGACATGAGTCAGACTGCTGAGTTTGAAACCTTGCAACCAATGTAATAGTGAAGATTGTATGAAAACTTATTTTCCTCTGTTCTGAGAAGTACATTCATGATCAAAGTGCTAAAGTACTGTTATTTCTTTGGTACAGTAGTGTGTTCTCAAGAAATCAAATTACATATTTAAAATGCATTCCTTTTTAAAAACAATATTCTACATTCTGCATTACCCTCCTGGTGTTTGTGAGACAAGCAGGACCAGAGTACATTTAGTTTGCTGAACACACTAAGAATTTCAAAATAACCGCTTTCTATAGCAAAGTCTCATTTTGTGGAGAAAGACCAGTTATTTTTAAGAAGTTCCTCAATGATTCTTGTGCATTCTATTTGTAGTTTGACTCCTAAATCATCAAACATATTCCCGGACATTGGGCACTAGACTATTAATAACTTGAATGTTAATGTAGTATTATATATGTTTAATATGTCATCTCCACCACAATTTGAAATATTTGATGTTTTCTTTTTTAAAATAGTATACCTTCTTTATTGCTTTCATTCAAAGACCCTAAATTGTTTCTTTAATTTTTAATTTTATCCAATATTTAATTTTAAAAAATTTTTTAAATTGAAGTATAGTTTATATACAGTGTTGTGTTAGGTTCTGGTGTAGAGCAAAGTGATTCAGTTACATACATATTTTTATATATGTACATATATAAATATATATATATATAATTTTTCAGATTCTCTTCCATTATAAGTTATTACAAGATATTGAATATAGTTCCTGTGGTATATAGTAGGTCCTTGTTGTTTATCTATTATATATCAATATATAGTAGTGTGTATATGTTAATCCCAAACTCCTAATTTATCCCTCCCACCCATCCCCTTTGGTAACAATACGTTTGTTTTCTATGTCTGTGAGTCTGTTTAAGTTCATTTGTGGCATATTTTAGATTCCACACATAAGTGATATCATATGATATTTGTCTTTCTCTGACTTACTTAGTATGATACTCTCTAAGACCATTGATGTTGCTAATCTGTTTAAGTGTCTTCTTTCATCACTCTCACCATCCCTCAGACTTCTCATCACTTTTTTTTCAAAAACTACATTTTTACTTCTCCTGTTCCCATGCGCAGTCCTCCCTCAATTGTTTTTATTGCTCTTTAACAACAACTCCAAATGGTTGTACAGTTTTTGCGCTTCAGATAGACACCTAGCATAGGCGTAATGAAAGTTAGCTCCCTTTGCTAAACCAAGTATATTAACCAAAGGTTGGATTAGAATGAAGGAAGGGAAACTTTTCTAATTTGTTTATCCAGATAGGCAATTTTTCTGTCCAAACATGGTTATTTTTGTATTTACCTACAGGTGTGTGTGCTTGCTGAGACCCTGTTATCATTGATAGAAATCTAGTGCCAGTTCCTGGGCTAAA
The DNA here is from genome assembly GCF_059928025.1 of Delphinapterus leucas. Taxonomy (NCBI): domain Eukaryota; kingdom Metazoa; phylum Chordata; class Mammalia; order Artiodactyla; family Monodontidae; genus Delphinapterus; species Delphinapterus leucas. The sequence goes on along the minus strand of NC_143129.1, from coordinate 12,632,900 downwards.
ATCCTTAATTGTGTTTTCTTTTTCAATCCTCAAAATATCTTTCACATATTGGTTTTATTTATTATACAACAACATAATGAAAACAACCAAAAATGAATAGTGATTCCAACAGAAAAGAAATATGTTTCTTGTTCCTGTAACATAGACCAAAGTGATTCAGAATTTCTGTCTGCTGGTTACATTAAGTGGTCGTCCACACCATTCAGGGATAAAAGCATTTGAAGAGTATGCCCTTTACACTTTACAAGTGGACTTCAAGTTTACCTTGGGCTGTGACATGCAGCCCATAGAAAGAAGAAATGGGGTTGATGAACATCTGGCTGACTCTGCCTCCTAGGTAGGATGCTTCTGGCAACTAAGTAAACAGACTTAATAAGTTTTAGAAACTGCATTATCCATATCTAGTTAATGAATTTTGAAAATTGGGCTTTGCTGACCCTTTTGATTTCCAAAGCCAGAGCTATTAAGCATGCTTCAATTGATGCTTCAAGATTTAGCTTAAAAAAAAATTCCCTGTGAAGTTATTCCAGGATAAATTAATTTATAGAAGGCATGCAATATGACAGACCCTGTGATAAGCTCTAAGAACTCTTGATGGAAGTTAGAAAGAAATCATCAATGTACTTTTAGCACTATATGCCTCTTTGACTTTTAAATTCAGTATATTACCTGGAGATAGTCCTAATTATGCCAGAATTTTAACAAAATAAAAGACATTTAAAATCTTCTTAAGGGAAAAATTTAATCACCAAAATAGGTACCATTAATTCTTTTATTTATTCATGGTAACCATACTGTGGACATGGGATGGATAGTCACAATATAATTTCAAATTGTATCGGGGTGGATGTTTCATGCAACTGTGATTCACTGATGTGGGTATTTGAAGTTTCTGAGATGTAATTTGTAAAAACATAACACAGTTCATCCAGAGGGTTCAAATTGGTGCTGATCCTAGTGATGATTTATAATGGTACTTCTCTAATCTTGAGAGCTTCAAACTGTCAGTGAAGGAAAAACTCTCTTTTTCTTTTATGAATGCCTGATATTTTTCAGCATCATGGCAAAGTATACATGTGAACCTTGACAAATTTTAAAGTTGGACATCTTAACGGTGTGTTATACTACAGCATGCAAAGCACTGTTAATACTCTTTAGTCAGAGTGATTTACTTTTAAAACAATTTGATGTGTTTGACAATTAAAGTATTTTATCATGAAAAAAAGTGAAAAACTACTTTTTTACCTGGCTTGAACAATTATTGGCATGATCTTATAATTGCTTTAAAGAAAAGATGATATGGTTTTGGGAAAACATATACGTGCACATATACACACACACACGATGGTTAATGTTTTATTGTCATTTTCTTTAAAAATGGTTCAGGGTTTGTATTTTTATTTGTATATATTATTTATAAACATATATATGTATGTATATGTGTATATATATACATAAGTATATATACACATAAGTATATATATATATATATGTTTGTGTGTGTGTGTATATACACCTCTTTATAAACTTCGCCATGTCACCTCCAGGAATAATAGTATAATAGAGTTGAATATTCTAGTTTTCTAGTAAAGGTAGCAGTGACATGATTTCATTGCTTTGTATGATATATTGGGACTAGACTGTAAATCAGGATATCTGTGCTTTATTCACAACTCCTTCATAGTTGTTTAATAAACATTTCTCTGTTATTTGGACTCAAGTTTCCTTATTATTACAGGAAATATATGCTCTAGAACTAGGCTATTCTCTGAGGTCTGTTCTGAACCAAATAATTTTAGTTTTCTACTGATTATAGTCCATTTTTTTAATACTTAAATTTTTTTCTTTTATTTTATACTGGAGTGTAGTTGCTTTACAATGTTGTGTTAGTTTCAGTTGTACAGCAAATTGATTCAGTTATATAAATATATATTCTTTATCAGATTCTTTTCCCATATAGGTTATCACAGAGTATTGAGATGAGTTCCCTGTGCTATACAGTAGGTACATGTTGATTATCTATTTTATATATAGTAGTGTGTATATGTTAATCCTAACCTCCTAATTTATCCCTCCCCACTAGTTTTCACCTTTGGTAACCATAAATTCGTTTTCTAAGTCGAGTCTGTTTCTGTTTTGTAAATAAGTTCATTTTTTAGATTCCACATATGTGATATCATGTGAAATTTGTCTTTCTCTGTCTGACTTACTTCACTTAGTATGATAATCTCTAGGTCCATCCCTATTGCTGTAAATGGCATTATTTTATTCTTTTCTATGGCTGAGTAATATTCCATTGTATATATGTACTACATCTTTTTACATTGCTCTGTCAATGGACATTTAGGTTGCTTCCATGTCTTGGCTATTGTAAATAGTGCTGCAGTGAACATAGGGCTGCATTTATCTTTTTGAATTATGGTTTTCTCCAGGTATATGCCCAGGAGTGGGATTGTGGCATCATATGGTAGTTCTATTTTTAGTTTTTAAAGGAACCTCCTTGTTGTTCTCCATAGTGACTGTACCAATTTACATTCCCACCAGAAGTGTAGGAGGGTTCCCTTTTCTCCACACCCTCTCCAGCATTTATTGTGTTTAGATCTTTTGATGATGGCCATTCTGACTGGTATGAGGTGATATCTCATTGTAGTTTTGATTTGCACTTCTCTAATAATTAGCTATGTTGAGCAAATTTTCATGTGCCTTTTGGCCATCTGTATGTCTTCTTTAGAGAAATGTCTATTTAGGCCTCTGCCTAGTTTTTGCTTGAGTTGTTTGTTTTTTTGATATTGAGCTGCATAAGCTGTATATTTTAGAGATTGCAACCTTGTTGATTGTATTGTTTGCAAATATTTTCTCCCATTCTGTAGGCTGTCTTTTTATTTTGTTTATGGTTTTCTTTGCTGTGCAAAAGCTTTTAAGTTTAATTAGGTCCCATTTGATTATTTTTGTGTTTTTTTTGTTTGTTTGTTTTTGCGGTACGCGGGCATCTCACTGTTGTGGTCTCTCCCATTGCGGAGCACAGGCTCTGGATGTGCAGGCTCAGCAACCATGGCTCACGGGCCCAGCCGCTCCATGGCATGTGGGATCTTCCCGGACCGGGGCATGAACCCATGTCCCCTGTATTGGCAGGTGGACTCTCAACCACTGCGTCACCAGGGAAGCCCAGATTATTTTTGTTTTTATTTTTATTACTCTAGGAAGTGGATCCAAAAAGATACTGTTGCAATTTATGTAAAAGTGTGTTCTGCCTATGTTTTCCTCTAAGAGTTTTATATATCTTGTCTAACACTTAGGATTTTAATCCATTTTGAGTTTATTTTTGTGTATGGTGTTAGAGAATGTTCTAATTTAATTCTTTTACCTGTAGCTGTCCAATTATCCCAACACCACTTATTGAAGAGACAGTCTTTTCTCCATTGTTTATTTTTGCCTCCTTTGTCATAAATTAATTGACCATAGGTGTGTAAGTTCATTTCTGGGCTTTCTATCCTGTTTCATTCATATATAAGTCTGTTTTCATGCCAGTACAATAGTGTTTTGATTACTGTAGCTTTATATTATAGTCTGGAGTCAAGGAGACTGATTCCTCCAGCTCCACTTTTCTTTCTCAAGATTGCTTTGGCTATTCAGGTTCTTTCGTGTTTTCTTACAAATTTTAAGATTTTTGTTCTAGAGCTGTAAAAAGTGACATTGGTAATTTGATAGGGATTGCATTAAATATGTAGACTACCTTGGGTACTATATTCATTTTGACAGTTTTTATTCTTCCAATCCAATATCATGGTATATTTTTCCATCTGTGTCATCTTTGATTTCTTTCATCAGCATCTTACAGTTTTCAGAGTACAGGTCTTTGGCCTCCTTAGGTAGGTTTATTCTTAGATATTTTATTCTTTTTGTTGCAATAATAAATGGGATTGTTTCCTTAATTTCTCTTTCTGATCTTTGTTGTTAGTGTGTAGAAATGCAACAACTTTCTGTGTATTAATATTTTATCCTGCAACTTTACCGAATTTATTGTTGAGCTCTAGTAGTTTTATGGTAGCATCTTTAGCATTTTCTATGTATAGTATCATGCCTTCTGCAACCAGTGGCAGTTTTATTTCTTCTTTCCCAATTTGGATTCCTTTTATTTCTTTCTCTTCTCTGATTTCCATGGCTAGGCTTCCAAAACTATGTTGAATGAAAGTGATGAGAGTGGACATCCTTGTCTTCTTCCTGATCTTAGAGGAAAAGCTTTCAGCTTTTCACCATTGAGTATGATGTTACCTGTAAGTTTCTAACATATGGCCTTTATTATGTTGAGGTATATTCCCTTGATGCCCACATTCTGGAGAATTTTTATCATAAATGGGTTGAATTTTGTCAAAAGATTTTTCTACATCTATTGATATGATCATATAGTTTTTATTCTTCAATCTGTTAATGTGGTGTATCACATTGATTTGCAGATATTGAAAAATCTTTGTATCTCTGGGATAATCCCCACTTGTTTATGGTATATGAGCTTTTTAATGTATTTTGTTGAGGATTTTTGTGTCTATGTTTATCAGTGATATTGGCCTTTAATTTTCTTTTTTCTTTCCTTTTGTTTTTTTTTGGTATCAGGGTGATGGTAGCCTCATAGAATGTGTTTGGTAGTGCTCCTTCCTCTGAAACTTTTTGGAATAGTTTCAGAAGGATAGGTGTTAACTCTTCTCTAAATGTTGATAGAATTTGTCTGTGAAGCCATTTGGTCCTGGACTTTTGTTTGTTGGGAGTTTTTAAATCACAGTTTCAATTTAAGTACTTGTGATTGGTCTGTTCATATTTTCTATTTCTTCCTGGTTCAGTGTTGGGAGATTGTACCTAAGAATTTGTCCACTTCTAGGTTGTCAATTTTTTTGACATATATCTGTTTGTAGTAGTCTCTATGATCCTTTGTATTTCTGTGGTGTCCATTGTAACTTCTCCTTTTTCATTTCTAATTTTACTGAATTGAGCCCCCTCCCTTTTTCCTTGTTGAATCTGGATAAAGGTTTATCAGTTTTATCTTTTCAAAGAACCAACTTTTATTTTCATTGATCTTTTCTATTGTTTTCTTCATCTCTATTTCATTCATTTTTGCTCTGATCTTTATGATTTCTTTCCTTCTACTAACTTTGGGTATTGTTCTTCCTCTAGTTGCTTTAGGTTTAAGGTTAGGTTGTTTATTTGGGATTTTCATTGTTTCCTTAGGTAAGATTTTCTAGCTAACTTCCCTTTTAAAACTGCTTTTGCTGCATTCCAGAGGTTTTGGATTATCTTGCATTTGTTTTCAATTGTGTCTAGGTATTTTTTGATTTCCTGTTTCATTTCTTCAGTGATCCATTGTTTGTTTAGTAGCATATTGTTTACCCTCCATGTGTTTGTGTTTTGGGCAGTTTTTTTTCTTGCAGTTGACTTTGAGTTTCATAGCATTATGGTTGGAAAAGATGCTTGATATGGTTTTAGTTTTCTTAAACTTACTGAGGCTTGCTTTATGGCCCAGCATGTGATCTACCCTGGATAATGTTCCATGTGCACTTGAAAAGAATGTATATTCTGCTGCTTTCAGATGGAATGCTCTATAAGTATCAATTAAGTCCATCTGGTGTAATGTGTCATTTAAGGCCTGTGTTTCCTTACTCATTTTCTGTCTGGATGATCGTCCATTGATATATGTGAGGTGTTAAAGCACCCCAATATTATTGTTTACTGATGATTTCTTCCCTTATGTCTCTTAACATTGGCCTTAGATATTGAGGTGCTCTTATGTTGGGTATTTACAATTGTTATATCTTCTTCTTGGATTGATCCTTAGTCATGATGTAGTGTCCTTGTCTCTTGTAATAGTCTTTATTTTAAAGTCTATTTTGTCTGATATGAGTATCACTATTCCAGCTTTCTTTTGATTTCCATTTGCATGAAATACCTCTTTCCATCCCCTCCCTTTCAGTCTCTCTGCATTCCTAGATCTGAAGTGGGTTTCTTGTAGACAGCATATATATGGTTATTGTTTTTGTATCCATTCAACCACTCTATGTCTATTGGTTGGAGCATTTAATCCATTTATATTTAAGGTAATTATAAATATGTGTGTTCTTATTGCCATTTCGTTAATTGTTTTGGACTTGTTTTTGTATGTGTTTTTTCTTCCCTTCCTTTTTTGTTCTCTTGTCTTGTGACTTGTGATGACACTCTTTAGTGTTGTTTGGATCCCTTTTGTGTGTGTGTGTGTGTATATATATCTATTGTAGATTTTCTTTTTTGGGTTTTTCCAATGAGGTTTTTCATATAGCAGTCTATATATATACAAGATTGTTTTAAGTTGCTGGTCTGTTAATTTCAAATGCATTTCCCATTTCCTGCATTTGTACTGTCATCTTATGATTGCTGGCTTTGATATCATATTTGTGTGTAGATGATTTCCTACCTTTACTGTATGTTTGCCTTTACCGGTGAGCTTTCTCATTTGTAATTTTCTTGTTTCTAATTTTGGGCATTTCTTTTCTGCCTGGAGAAATTCCTTTAGTATTTGTTGCAAAGCTGGTTTGGTGGTGCTGAATTCACTTAGCTTTTGCTTGTCTGTAAAGCTTTTGATTTCTCCATGGAATCTGAATGAGATCCTTGCTGGGTAGAGTATTCTTGGTTTTATGTCTTTCCCTTCCATCACTTTAAATATATTGTGCCACTCCCTTCTGGCCTCGAGTTTCTGCTGAAAAATCAGCTGATAAACTTATGGGGATTCCCTTGTACACTATTTGTTGCTTTTCCCTTGTTGCTTTTGATATTTTCTTTTTGTCTTTAATTTTTGTGAATTTGATTAATATGTGTCTCAGCATGTTCATCCTTGAGTTTGTCCTGTATAGGACTCTCTGGGCTTCCTGGACTTGGGTGAATATTTCCTTTCCCATGTTAGGGAATTTTTCAGCTATTATCTCTTCAAATATTTCCTCAGGTCTTTCCTTCTCTCTTCTCTTTCTGGGACCCATATAATGTGAATGGTGCATTTAATATTGTCCCTGTGGTCTCTTAAACTGTCCTCATTTCTTTGTATTCTTTCTTCTGTTCCGTGGCCTTATTTCCAACATTCTGTCTACCAGCTCACCTATTTGTTCTTCTGCCCCAGTTATTCTGCTATTGATTCCTTCCAGTGTACTTTTCATTTCAGTTACTGTATTGTTCAGATCTGTTTGTTTATTCTTTATATCTTCTAGCTCTTAGTTAAACAATTCTTGTATCTCCTTGGTCTGTGCCTCCGTTCTTTTTCTGAAATCTTAGATCATCTTTACTATCATTACTCTGAATTCTTTTTCAGGTAGATTTCCTATGTCCACTTTACTTAATTGTTTTTCTGGGGTTTTATCTTGTTGCTTTGTCAGGAAGATATTCCTCTGCCATCATATTGTTTAAATTTCTGTGTTTGTTGTCTCTTTTGCACAGGCTGCAGGATTGCAGTTCCTCTTGCTTCTGGTGTCTTCCCCCTGATGGGTGAGGCTGGTCTACGTGGTTTGTGCAGGCTTTTCTTTTTTTTTTTTTTTAACATCTTTATTGGAGTATAATCGCTTTACATTTTTGTGTTAGTTTCTGCTGTATAACAAAGTGAATCAGCTATACGTATACATATATCCCCATAACCTCTCCCTCTTGCACCTCCCTCGCACCCACCCTATCCCATCCCTCTAGGTGGTCACAAAGCACCTAGCTGATCTCCCTGTGCTATGCAGCAGCTTCCCACTCGCTATCTGTTTTACATTTGGTAGTGTATATATGTTAATGCCACTCTCTCACTTTTTCCCAGCTTACCCTTCCACCTCCCCATATCCCCAAGTCCATTCTCTATGTCCATGTCTTTATTCCTGCCCCTAGGTTCTTCAGAGCCTTTTTTTTTTTAGATTCCATATATATGTGTTAGTATATGGTATTTGTTTTTCTCTTTCTGACTTACTTCACTCTGTATGACACACTCTAGGTCCATCCACCTCACTACAAATAACTCAATTTCGTTTATTTTTTGGTTGAGTAATGTTCCATTGCATATATGTGCCACATCTTCTTTCTCCATTCATCTGTCGATGGACACTGAGTTTGCTTCCATGTCCTGGCTATTGTGAATAGTGCTGCAGTGAACATTGTGATACATGACTCTTTTTGAATTATGGTTTTCTCAGGGTTTATGTCCAGTAGTGGGATTGCTGGATCATATGGTTGTTCTATTTTTAGTTTTTTAAGGAAGCTCCGTACTGTTTTCCATAGTGGCAGTATCAATTTACATTTCCACCAACAGTGCAAAAGGGTTCCCTTTTCTCCACACCGTCTCCAGCATTTATTGTTTGTAGATTCTTTGATGATGGCCATTCGGACCAGTGTGTAGTTTTGATTTTCTGTTCTCTAATAATTAGTGATGTCTAACATCTTTTCATGTGCCTCTTGGCCATCTGTTTGTCTTCTTTGCAGAAAAGTCTTTTTAGGCCTTCTGCCCATTTTTGGATTGGGTTGTTTGTTTTTTTTGATATTGAGCTACATGAGTGGCTGGTATATTTTGGAGATTAACCCTTTGTCAGTTTTTTCATTTGCAAATATTTTCTCCCATTCTGAGGGTTGTCTTTTCATCTTGTTTATGGTTTCCTTTACTGTGCAAAAGCTTTTAAGTTTCATTAGATCCCATTTGTTTTTGTTTTTATTTCCAATTCTCTAGGAGGTGGGTCAAAAAGGATCTTGATGTGTTTTATGTCTTAGACTGTTCTGTCTATGTTTTCCTCTGAGAGTTTTATAGTGTCTGGCCATACATTTAGGTCTTTAATCTATTTTGAGTTTATTTTTGTGTATGGTATGTTCTAATTTCATTCTGTTACATGTAGCTGTCCAGTTTTCCCAGCACCACTTATTGAAGAGGGTGTCTTTTCTCCATTGTATATTCTTGCCTCCTTTGTCAAAAATAAGGTGACCATATTTGTGTGGGCTTACCTCTGGGCTTTCTATCCTGTTACATTGATCTATATTTCTGTTTTTGTGCCAGTACAATACTCTCTTGATTACTGTAGCTTTGTACTATAGTCTGAAGTCAGGGAGCCTGATTCCTCCAGTTCCATTTTTTTCCTCAAGATATATTCGGGGTCTTTTGTGTTTCCATACAAATTGTGAAATTGTTTTGTTCTAGTTCTGTGAAAAATGCCATTGGTAGTTTGATAGGGATTGCACTAAATATGTAGATTGCTTTGGATAGTATAGTCATCTTCACAGTGTTGATTCTTCCAATCCAAGAACATGGTATATCTCTGCATCTGTTTGTATCATCTTTAATTTCTTTCATCAGTGTCTTATAGTTTTCTGCATACAGGGTTTTTGTCTCCTTAGGTAGGTTTATTCCTAGGTATTTAATTCTTTTTGTTGCAGTGGTAAATGGGAGTGTTTCCTTAATTTCTCTTTCAGATTTTTCATCAGTAGTGTATATGACTGCAAGAGATTACTGTGCAGTAATTTAGTATCCTGCTACTTTACCAAATTCATTGATTAGTTTCCTGGTAGCATCTTTAGGCTTCTCTTTATATACTATCATGTCATCTGCAAACAGTGACAGCTTTACTTCTTCTTTACCAATTTGAATTCCTTTTATTTCTTTTTCTTCTCTGAGTGCTGTGGTTAAAACTTCCAAAACTATGTTGAATAATAGTGGTGAGAGTGGGCAACCTTGTCTTGTTCCTGATCTTAGTGGAAATGGTTTTAGTTTTTTACCATTAAGAATGCTGTTGGCTGTGGGTTTGTCATAGATGGCCTTTATTATGTTGAGGTATGTTCCCTCTATGCCTACTGTCTGGAGGGTTTTTATCATAAATGGATGTAGAATTTTGTCAAAAGCTTTTTCTGCTTCTATTGAGATGATCATATGGTTTTTATTCTTCAATTTGTTAATATGGTGTATCACATTGATTGACTCCCATATATTGTAGAATCCTTGCATTCCTGGGATACACCCCATTTCATCATGGTGTATCATCCTTTTAATGTGCTGTTGGATTTTGTTTGCTACTATTTTGTTGAGGATTTTTGCATTTATGTTCATCAGTGATATTGGTCTGTAGTTTCCTGTTTTTGTGACATCTTTGTCTGGTTTTGGTATCAGGGTGATGGTGGTCTCGTAGAATGAGTTTGGGAGTGTTCCTCCCTCTGCTATATTTTGGAAGAGTTTGAGAAGGATAGATGTTAGCTCTTCTCTAAATGTTTGATAGAATTCGCCTGTGAAGCCATCTGGTCCTGGGGTTTTTTTTTTTTTGGAAGATTTTTAATCGCAGTCCCAATTCCAGCTCTAGTGATTGGTCTCTTTACTTTTTCTATTTCTTCCTGGTTCAGTTTCAGAAGGTTGTGCTTTTCTAAGAATTTGTCCCTTTCTTCCAGGTTGTCCATTTTATTGGCATACAGTTCCCTGTGGTAATCTCTCATGATTCTTTGTATTTCTGCAGTGTCAGTTGTAACTTGTGCTTTTTCATTTCTAATTCTGTTGATTTGAGTATTCTCCCTTTTTTTCTTGAGTAGTCTGACTAATGGTTTATCAATTTTGTTTATCTTCCCAAAGAAACAGCTTTTACTTTTATTGATATTTGCTATCATTTCCTTCATTTCTTTTTCATTTATTCTCATCAGATCTTTATGATTTCTTTCATTCTGCTAACTTCGGGATTTTTTTGTTCTTATTTCTCTAATTGTTTTAGGTGTAAGGTTAGTTTGTTTATTTGAGATTTTTCTTGTTTCTTGAGGTAGGATTGTATTGCTATAAACTTACCTCTTAGAACTGCTTTTGCTGCATCCCATAGGTTTTAGGTTGTCATGTTTTCATTGTCATTTGTTTCTACGTATTTTATGATTTCCTCTGATTTCTTCAGTGATCTCTTGGTTATTTAGTAGCATATTGTTTAGTCCCCATGTGTTTGTATTTCTTAGTTTTTTTCCTGTAATTGATATCTAGTCTCATAGCATTGTGGCCTGAAAAAGATACTTGATGTGATTTCAATATTCTTAAATTTACCAAGGCTTGATTTGTGACCCAAGATATAATCTATCCTGGAGAGTGTTCCATGAGCACTTGAGAAGAAAGTGTATTCTGTTGTTTTGGGATGGAATGTCATATAAATATCAATTAAGTCCATCTTGTTTATCGTGTCATTTAAAGCTTGTGTTTCCTTATTTATTTTCATTTTTGTTGATTTGTCCATTGGTGAAAGTGGGGTGTAAAGTCTCCTACTATGATTGTGTTACTGTTGATTTCCCCTTTTATGGCTCTTGGCATTTGCCTTATGTTTTGAAGTTCTCCTATGTTGGGTGCATAAATATTTACAATTGTTATATCTTCTTCTTGGATTGATCCTTAGTCATGATGTAGTGTCCTTCTTTGTCTCTTGTAATAGTCTTTATTTTAAAGTCTATTTTGTCTGATATGAGTATCGCTACTCCAGCTTTCTTTTGATTTCCATTTGCATGGAATATCTTTTTCCACCCCCTCAGTTTCAGTTTTTATGTGTCCCTAGGTCTGAAGTGGGCCTCTTGTAGACAGCATATATATGGGTCTTGTTTTTGTATCCATTCAGCCAGTCTATGTCTTTTGGTTGGAGCATTTAATCCATCTACATTTAAGGTAATTATCGCTATGTATGTTCCTATTATCATTTTCTTAATTGTTCTGTGTTTATTATTGCAGGTCTTTTCCTTCTCTTGTGTTTCCTACCTAGAGAAGTTCCTTTAGCATTTGTTGTAACGCTAGTTTCATGGTGCCGAATTCTCTTAGCTTTTGCTTGTCTGTAAAGTTTTCTAATTTCTCCATTGGATCTCAGTGAGATCCTTCCTGGGTAGAGTAATCTTGGTTGTAGGTTTTTCCCTTTCATCACTTTAAATATGTCCTGCCATTCTCTTCTGTCTTGCAGAGTTTCTGTTGAAATATCAGCTGTTAATCTTATGGGGATTCCCTTTTATCTTATGTTTTGGTTTTCCCTTGCTGCTTTTTATATTTTTTTCTTTGTATATAATTTTTGATAGTTTGATTTATATGTGTCTTGGTGTGTTTCTACTTGGATTTATCCTGTATGGGACTCTCTGCACTTCCTGGACTTGATTGACTATTTCCTTACCCATATTAGGGAAGTTTTCAACTATAATCTCTTCAAATATTTCTTAATCCGTTTTTTTTTTCTCTTCTTCTTCTGGGACCCCTATAATATGAATGTTGGTGCGTTTAATGTTGTCCCAGATGTCTCTGAGACTGTCATCAATTCTTTTCATTCTTTTTTCTTTATTCTGCTCTGCAGTAGTTATTACCACTATTTTATATTCCAGGTAACTTATCCATTCTTTTGCCTCAGTTATTCTGCTATTGATTCCTTCTAGAGAATTTTTAATTTAATTTATTGTGTTGTTTATCATTGTTTGTTTGCTCTTTAGTTCTTCGAGGTCCTTGTTAAACACTTCTTGTATTTTCTCCATTCTATTTCCAAGATTTTTCCTCATCTTTACTATTATTGCTCTGAATTCTTATTCAGGTAGACTGCCTATTTCCTCTTCATTTGTTTGGTCTGGTGGGTTTTTACCTTGCTCCTTCATCTGCTGCATATTTCTCTGTCTTGTCAGTTTGGTTAACTTACTGTGTTTGGGGTCTCCTTTCGCAGGCTGCAAGTTTGTAGTTCCCATTGATTTTGGTGTCTGCCCCCAGTGGGTAAGGTTGGTTCAGTGCATTGTGTAGCCTTCCTGGTGGAGGGAAATGGTGGCTGTGTTCTGATGAATGAGCCTGGATCTTGTCTTTCTGGTGGGCAGGACCACATCTGGTGGTGTGTTTTGGGGTGTCTGTGAACTTATGATTTTAGGCAGCCTCACTGCTAATGGGTGGGGTTGTGTTCCTGTCTTGCTTATTGTTTGTCATGGCGTGTCCAGCACTGGAGCTCGCTGGTCATTGAGTAGAGCTGGGTCTTAGCGTTGAGACAGAGATCTCTTGGAGAGCTCTTGCCAATTGATATTATGTGGAGCCAGGAGGTCTCTGGTGGTCCAGTGTCCTGAACTCAGATCTCCCACCTCAGAGACTCAGACCTGACACCTGGCTGGAGCACTAAGACCCTGTCAGCCACATGACTCAGAAGAAAAGGGAGAAAAATAAGAAAGAATGGAAAATTAACATAAAATAATATATAACAAAGTTATTAAAATAAAAATTTATAAAGTATATTATTAACATAAAAAAGTAATTTAAAAAAGAGAGCAACCAAACCAATAACCAAATCCACCAATGATAACTAATGCTAAAATCTAAAATAAGATAAACATAAAAATCAGAAACTAGTCTGTTGCATACAGCAAACCCCAAGTCTGTAGTTGTTCCCAAAGTCCACTGCCTCAATTTTGGGATGATTCGTTGTCTCTTCAGGTGTTCCGCAGATGCAGGTACATCAAGTTGATTGTAGAGATTTAATCTGCTCCTCCTGACGCTGCACGGAGATATTTCCCTTTCTCTTCTTTGTTTGCACAATCCCTGGGGTTCAGCTTTGGATTTGGCCCAGCCTCTATATGTAGGTCCCTCTCTGGTGCCTGTTCTTCACCCAGACAGGAGGGGGTTAAAGGAATGGCTGATTTGGCGGCTCTGGCTTGCTCAGGCGGGGGGAGGGTGGGGTGTGGAATGCGGCGTGAGCCTGAGGGGGCCGAGGCCAGCGTGACATTGCAACAGCCTGGGGTACACTGTGTGTTCTACCACGGAAGTTGTCCCTGCCTCCTGGGACCCTGGCAGTGGCAGGCTGCACAGACACCTGGGAGGGGACATGTGGATAGTGACCTGTGCTTGCACACAGGATTCTTGGTGGCTACAGCAGCAGACTTAGCGTTTCATGCCTGTCTCTGTGGTCCACGCTGATAGCCATGGCTTTTGACTGTCTCAGAAGCTTGTTTAGACAGTGCTCTGAATCTCCTCTCCTCGCACACCCCAAAACAATGTCCTCTTGCCTCTTAGGCAGGTTCTGAGGTTTTCCCAGACCACCTCCCGGCTATCTGTGGCTCACTAACTCCCTTCAGGCAGTGTTCACGCAGCCAACCCCATTCTTCTCCCTGGGATCTGACCTCCAAAGCCTGAGCCTCAGCTCCCAGCCCCTACCCATCCTGGCTGGTGAGCAGACAAGCCTCTCAGGCTGGTGAGTGCTGGTCGGCACTGATCCTCTATGCGGAAATCTCTCCACTTTTCCCTCTGCACCCCTGATGCTGTGCTCTCCTCCATAGCTCCGAAGCTTTCCCTCCACCCACCCCCGTCTACACCAGTGAAGGGGCTTCCTAGTGTGTGGGAACTTTTGCTCCTTCACAGCTCTCCCCCAGAGGTGCAGGGCCCATCTCTCTTCTTTTCTTTCTGTTTTTTCTTTTTTCTATTGTCTCTGTTTTTTCCTTTTTCCTTTGCTGTACCCAGGTACATGGGGAGTTTCTTGACTTTTGGGAAGTCTGAGGTCTTCTGCCAGCATTCAGTAGGTGTTCTGTAAGAGTTGTTCCACATGTAGATGTATTTTTGATGTATTTGTGGGGAGGAAGGTGATCTCCACATCTTACTCCTCCACCATATTTAAGGTTCTCTCTTGTGAAGTTTTAAAATAAATATCTCATAGATAATTTAAGAAGAGGAAAATTTTAAAGTGCATTTCTTAATTACTAGTGCTGATTTTTTTCTGTTTGAGACACCCTTTCCCACCCAGCTCCTTAGACACATTTTCTGCCCCCATTTGCCCTGCTCTGTACTCAGGAAGACTAGTCCCTGATGGCTAGCTCCTGCCCTAATATAATTCAGCTGTGGACTTCAGGTTAGGTTAGGACAATGGGAGAAAAAAAAAAAAAAAAGGAAGGCAAAACTGAAATAAGCTGGAGTAATTCTCCTGCATTCCCTTCAGGACCATGTCTCTCCCAGTACATGAGTCCCATCTTTGTGTGGCAAATACTCGGCTCCAGTAAAAATATTTATTGCCCTTATCTTTTCATCAAAAGGGCTGTGGTAGTTTTGCATTGTAGTATTTTTCTAGGCATATTCTCATTTCTTGTTTTTACCCCTAACAATGTATGCTCAGATTTTGAAGGAAGACTCGCCATTGAAGTCTCATCATTTAAAATGTTTAGGGTGAATTCTAATTCATGCCCAAATCTCAGCCTAAAATGTCTAGAAATAATTACTTTTTAAACTTTGGTGAATATTTCTATTCATATATACACTCTAGATCTACATCTATAACTGTACATACGTGAATCACCTCCTTTGGCACTTTTAATTCACTTTTACTTTTACTTAGTGTGGTATAGTGGTTAATAGAATTTGATTTGGAGTCAAAATGCCTGGACTAATATCTCATTTCTGTCATTTACTAGTTATGTGACCTTAGGAAAACATATTAAAACATTTCTTCTTAGATGCCTAGTGTTTGACATGGAGAATTTAAGAGTGCCTATCATATTAAGTATTTCTGAGTGAGCTAAAGATAAAGTGCTGGGAACACTGACTAGTGCATAAGTCTTCGATAAGTTATGGTTTTTGTTGTTATTACTTTTTCCTTACCGTTTTCACTAAAATTACTAGCATTACCTTCACCTTCACATAATAAAAATAATGCCAAGATGCTCAAAAAAAGGTAAATTTACACACCTACCAAGAGTGTATAAGGGTGTGCATTCTAACATTCCACAGGAAATACTGGTATTTTGCAATATTTTAAATTTTGGTTTATCTTATAGGAGGAATATCTTATTTGTATCATGTGGTAATTAGTGAATGTAAATACATTTTCTCATAGTTATGAGTTGCATTTCTTCTTTTGACTTGCCTTAAAAGTTTCTAATATTTGCTTTGGAAAATTCTCAGTGAAATTATCTTTTACTTTATAATTTTTATCTTTTGTTTTAATAAAAAGGAAAATGAAACCCTTTGTCATTATTGTTGTGTTTATTTTTGAATATTTCATTTTTCTGTCAACTTCGCTAATGGTGTATCTTGTTTTATATAATTTTTTTTTTTGCCATGCTGTGTCACGTGGCTTGTGAGATCTCAGTTCCCCAACTAGGGATTGAACATGGGCCACTGCAATGAAAGCCCAGAATCCTAACCACTAGGCCCCCAAGGAACTCCCTACAATTTTATAATTATATCTTTTCAATAAACCATTCATGTTCTTATGGCTTTTGATGTATATGGTATGTTTAGGAAAATGTCTGAATACAAAGTTTTAATGTTTTATCCATTGTACTTCTAGTAATTTTTTGGTATTATTTTTCATTTTCATCATGGTATAAGTACTTTCTAAATATGAGATATATTTCTACATAAGGAGTAAAGGAAAGATGACATTTTCATGTCACTTTTCTCAGCTTCTTTCCTTCAGTGATTTGGAATGCCATCCAAGATGGCATTTCATAGGAACCTCTGAGTCATATGTCTATACCTGTATTGTGTATTTTAGTATTTTGATTTGACAGATTTTGAAAAATGTATATAATCTAGTCCTTTGCTTTATGTGGAAAATTTTTCTCAATTTTTGATGAAGATATAATGTGGTTATCATTTCATTCACAGTATTTTTATGTATCACTTTATAACAGTAAATTAATTCTGTACTCTGGATTCTCATATCAGTTTCTGATAACTGCTCTTTTGGGGATTCTTGTTAAATTTCTTCATTTCTACACCTTTATATTCTTGTTTCTCTATTCTTGTGAAGTTTCACTTTCTTTTCTATTATTTTTCTTACAAACCATCTTCAACATTTTATTAACTAATGAGGGTAATCAATCAGTCCACAATAATCATTGTCACTATTTATAGAACAATGCAAATAAAAAATAAATGGTCAATAAATATTTGTGGTATTAATGTGTAGCCAAAAATAATAGTAATAATAATTCCTATTAAATAATAATAATTCCTATTATGGAATAAATGCCTCATTTCTTATATTATCTCTATCATGGTGACTCTGAGTACCAAAATAATGGGAAAAACTTATATATATTTTAAATAAATAAATAAATAAATATATATATATATATATATATATATACACACATATATTAAAAACACTCTTTAAAGTACTCCAAGTAGATGATTGGTGTGTTTTCTTCAATAAGTTAAAGACTTGAAGTGCATTTGTTTTAAAACATTTTCTTAGAGGTCCAAAGAAACATTTTTCTGCAGGTACATTTATTGTAAGGAAAGAGATGCAGGTAGTTTACACTGAAGACATTTATACACTTAGGTAAATACACAGTATTATATTATACAAACTCCGAAGTAAATAAAAAAAATATATGAATATATATATGACTTGATCTACCTAGAAATTTGTATCTCCAATTCTATTAAAACTGGTTGCAGGACAATAGATATATTAATGCACAGTCAAGGTATATTTATGAGAATATCCATCTTTTAAGAGAAACCTTATTTATCATTATAATTTAAGCCTGTTCTAGCATCAGGTTCATTGCCTTTACAATACATTTTGCTGTGAACACTGACAATAAAGATAAATTCCATTCATAATTTTAGCAAGTTCGATGACTTCTTCTTAGAGGTGACGATTTTAGGAGATGTGTTTTTTCAGCTACACCACACTAAATTTAAGGGCCCAAATGTGTTAAATTGTAAGTACCTCAGTGATATTTTAAAAAATGGATAATAACTTTAACAAGTAGTAAAAATCTCACATTTTCAGTCACATAATACCTAACCATTATTTTTTTAGTAATGTCCTATTAAAGAACTATGTGGCAGAGTGTTAGTTGCTAAGGAAACCATCCTCTATGAAATTGAATATAAAATAGAGCCCTTTGGAAAAGATATGCAAAATGCACACTGAATGTTTTATATTAGTTTCTTTTGACTTTGTGGTTGGTATTGATGTCTTTTGGAATATATATTTTAATAGCAGATACAATAAAGTTTATTTAGGGCTCTAAATGTATACAGTGGATTTCAAAGTTTTGCTAATACAGTAGATATGAAACTTGGAGAATTTTATGAAGCAAATGTCTTTAAACATCATGAATTTAGCTGTGCCAGAGCAAGCTCCAGCAAAGTTGTAGAACAGTTTATAATATTTATTCATATGCTGCACTTTCAAATATAAATTTTTTTAAATTAATAGTTTTTTAAAAATATATCATTTATATTCTGAACCAAACTTCTGAATAAATCTAAATAAATAATGATTGTCTAAGTGAAGACGAGATTAACATTAAAGGGAGAGCATTTTTAGCCTTACATCTTTTATTATAGTCTCATTCTCGATGAAAGCCAGAATATTATAGTGTTCACAAATCAGTTGAATTTTCCACAAGATTAATGCCTAAATTCTGGTGGAACATACATACAATTTCCTTTAAATTTTGTAAATATCTGAAATAAATCAATATAGATGTCCTTAACATATTTTTGTTTATGACACATATAAAAATATATTATTTTGTAAAAGAATAGTGTAAATAAAGAAACATTGGTACTTGACTGCCCCAATATTGTAATAATAATGGTAGTAGTAGCAGTAGAATGAAGTGTCTGTTATAACTAGACTTTGATCTAAGTGTTTTACATATAGTATACACTGATTCTCACAAAATTTCATGGGGTAGATCCTATGAACACTGCCATTTTAGAGAGAAGGAAATTGAAATAAGGAGAGTTTATGTAATTTGCCCAAAACAACATGTCCAGAGGGTAGAAGCAATATTTTCAACGAGGCAATCCAACATCCCCTCCCAAGGTTTCCCAAGGAAACCTTATTTGTCACTATAGCATTCCAGATCATATGCTATATCTTAAAATAATCATGTCCTTACAAAACATGAATTCTGATCAATAAAATAAAATGTAATCTCAATGTGTAGCATTCATTTGGTGAATGCTCTAAAGGTACCAGACAATATGTTAAGTACTTAGAATACAAGGACAGAACAATTATGTCATGGACTATAAACACTGAAGCTTAAAATATGGTTTAAAAGTTAGATATTAAGGGCATATTGATGGTACATGACACAGGAATCTAAAAAAGTGCATAAACCAGTTGTTGCATATGATCATTTGAAGTCATAAAACAAAGCAAACTAACCTAGTCAGCAAACAACTGTTTTTTTAGGATACTCGTTATAGATGTTTCCATACCAATATTTTCATATGTACCCAGTAGCTTAGAATAATGGTTCCCCAAAGATGTCTACATCCTAACCCATGGAACTGAATATGTTACCTTACGTGGCCAAAGGGGCTTTGCAGATATGATTGAGTTAAAGATCTTGAGATGGGAAGATTATCCTGGATTGCCCATATGGGTGCAATGTGGGCATCATAAAGACAAGTCTTCATTAGAGGGAGGCAAGAGGTGGGATTCAGAGGAGATGTGATGATGGAAGCAGAGGTTGGGGTAATGCAGACATGAGCCAAAGACTACCCGCATGTTCTAGAAGCTGGAAAGATGAAGAAATTGATTCTCCCATAGAGACTGCAGAGAGAATACACCTGTGCTTATATCTTGGTTTTAACCCATTGAAATTAATTTCAGAATTCTGACCTCCAAGACTATTAAATAATTAATATGTATTGTTTAAATCCACTTAATATGTGGTAATTTGTTACAATGGCAAATGGAAACTAATATGGTACTTTTAACATTGTTGCATTTTATTTCATAACTCATACCCCCCATATAAGATTTTTTAAATCTGTGCATGTCTAGTTAAGGCTTCATAATTTTGAGAGTTGGAAAAATCAGATGGGCACTCCTTTTGCTGTACATGGGTTAGAAAAATTTAAATAATGCTACAGTGATGCTTTCTTTGGAAATTGGGTAGAATTTGTATAGTCATTTAGACTTGTTTCCTATGAGGAACATGGAATTTGTATTACCTTATTTTTAAATAAATGTTTTATTTTAGAACAGTTTTACATGTTCAGAAACAGTACAAAATTAGTATGGTAAATTCTCATTCTTCCCATACACAGTATCCCCTAATTTTGAAATCTTGTATTAGTATGGTATACAATTAATGAACCAACATTGTTATCTTATTATTAACTATAATTTATACTTTATTGAGATTTCCTTACTTTTTTCCTAAGGAAAACCTTTTTCTCTTCCAAGTCCTTTTTCTGTTCTAAGATCCCATCCAGAATTCCACACAAAATTTAGTTGTCATGTATGCTTAGGTACCAACTGGGTGTAACAGTTTCTGTGACTTGCCTTATTGATGTCCTTGACAGTTTCAAGGAGTGTCTTTCAGGTACATTAAGAATGCCTGTCAATTGGTATTTGTCTGATATTTTTCCTCTTGATTAGACTGGGATTATGTGTTTTGGAAGAAAACATAGGTAAAGTGCCATGTTCATCATATTGTATTAAGGATTCATGCTATCACCATGTCTTATCATTGTTGGTGTTCATCTTAACCACCTGGATGAAGTAGCACTTGGCAGATTTCTCCACTGGAGAGTTATTCTTTTTTCCTTGTCCATACTATACTCTTTGGAAGGAAGTCACTGTATAGCCCATATTCAGTGAGTTGGGAGTGATGTTCTCCCTTTTTGAGAACAGGGTATCTTCATAAATGATTTATAATTTTTCTGTAGGTGACACTTATCTCTTCACCCCACCTATTTATTCAATTGCTTATTTATACCTGTATGCATCATATGTATTTATATTTTGAGATATAATCCAATACTCTTTTGTTTCTCAAAGTATTCCAACTTTACCTATTGAGATGCCCCTTGTATGCCTTTGATATACCACTATCATTGTGGGTGGTTTCTTGTTGTTTTATATTTTTTGTTTGTAAGTACTTTCTTACTTTTTGGCACTGTAAGATGCTCCAGCCTCATCTTCTATATTTCAAGGCACTCGAGTCAGCAATTTCATTGGAAAATGGATTAAAAAAAACAAGATCTGGGTACTCATTGCTACTGAGGTGTTGTTGCTTCTAGACCTACTCAAAGGACAGAAAAAGGAATATATGTGTATAGTCACCTGTGATTATAAATGTACCTCTAAATAGCTTTATGTGTTTCCCTCTGTGTCTGTATTAAGCTAACATGAATTCACACAGAAGTCCTCAACTCTAATGCATTATCCTCTTGATGATTTTAGTCTCTTCCCCTTTCTTATCTGTAACTCTGCTCCTCCAACAGTGAGGAATCTAGCACGCACTGTCCGACATCCGTTTACTTAATTGTTCTGTTCCAGTATCTGTGTATAATGGTCTCAGAATTGTTAGCTTATAGTCCCACAATGGTCTATTGCTAGGCTTTCTAATAGGTTTCACTGATCTTTGGGAAAGCATTTACATTGTATCACTAGTTATTTTATGTATGGACATTATTTTACTAATTCAAATAACTATTATGTTACCTTGTGATGTTCAAATATATGTATTATATATATATAGGGCTTTGCACTTCCATATTTAATGCAATACCTACAATGTCTGAAATATCTTAATTACAGTATTAATAATTGATGTTCCAGTATTTTCCTTATGTTGATTGATGTGGGATTAATTTTTTATTGATAATTTTTACTGCTCTTTTTCGTTTTTTTCCATTTTATTATGAAAACTTTTAAAACATCAGAAAATTTCCCAATGAACACCCCTATACCTATTACCAAGATTCTACAAAAACTATTTTTACTATATTTAGTTCACATATCTGTCTATTCAGTCCTTTAACCATACATTCATCAATTCCTCTTCTACTTAGATGCATTTCAACATAGGCTGACAAAATCAGTAAACTTCATCCCTAAACATATTAACAGACATATCACCGATAGGAATTTAATGTTTGTTTACAGTTTTCTCAGGTAAAATTTACATAGGGTGAAATTCAGCAAACTTACGTACACCACTTAATGCATTTTGACAGATGTATGCATCTGTTAACCCAAACTCCTATCAGGATAGATAGCATAACATCACCCCAGAAATTTCCTGCATGCCTCTTCCCAGATAACCCATGCTCCTCCAAGGCAACATGGTTATACTTTATTTTTCCACCATGGATTATTTTGCCTTCTTTGAAATTTTGTGAAGTTAGTAATACTCAGTGTATACTACTTTGTATTTTAGAAGCATCCATGTTGCTTCATGAATCAATTGCTATTTGTTTTGTTTGTTTTGTAGTTGTTGTCTAGACTTATATTTTGTGATTCTGTCACAGTTTGATTACCCAGTCTCCTATTAGTGGACTTTCAGAGCATTTCTGTGTTGTATATATTATAAATAAAGCTGCTAAAAACTTTCTTGTGAATATATTTTCGTGATCATATGTTTTCATTTCTTTTTTCATGGGCATTTGTTTTAATTTGATTTTTGGTAAATACCTAGAGTTGGAATAATTTGGTCATAGGTTAGGTGTATGTTTAGTCTAAAAGAAACTGTCAGATATTTTTTGAAAAGACTTGTATAGAAATGTATGCAAGCTGCAATTGTCCCACAGTCTCACAAACATTAATATCGTGAGATTTTAAAGATTTCAGCTATAATCATTGGTATGTATATCTCATTATAGCTTAAAGTTGCCTTTTTCTGGGGACTAGTGATGTTTCCATGCCCATTTAAGCCATTTGTATATAATTTTTGTGAACTATAAGCTTAACGTCTTAGGCTATTCTTTTTGAAATTGGGTTTGCATCTTTTTTTTGGCGGTACGTAGGCCTCTCACTGTTGTGGCCTCTCCCGCTGCGGAGCACAGGCTCTGGACACGCAGGCTCAGCGACCATGGCTCACGGGCCTAGCTGCTCCGCAGCATGTGCGATCTTCCCGGACTGGGGCACGAACCTGTGTCCCCTGCATCAGCAGGCGGACTCTCAACCACTGCACCACCAGGGAAGCCCGGGTTTGCATCTTTTTACTTCACTATTGTAGCTTACTTTATATAGTTTAGATACAAGTAATTTGTCAGATATACATAATAAATATTTTATTCTTATCTGAGTCAATATTTTCTAATCCTAATGACTTTGTTCAATGAGCCCAATTCATGGAATATTTGTTTGTTTGTTTTGGTTTAGTTTTGTGGTTTTGTCTTAGTGCTTTTTGTGCCCTCTCTATGTACGAAGTACTTTATCTCCAGGTGATGAAAATATTTTCTCATGATTTTTATAGTATCCTTTACATCATTATATTTTATGTTTGGATTTATGATCCTTCTTGAATTAGTTCTTATGTGTTGTGTGAGAAAAGGATCATGGTTCATTTATTTTTCTCAACAGATATTTTAATGTTTTGGGTACCACTTAATTGAAAAGTTGTTTCTCCCCCCATTTTATTTCTTTGAGACCATTGTTGAATGTCAAGATAGCATGTGTATGAATCTGTATCTGATTATTCTGTTCCATTGATCTAATTTTATTTCATATTAATCTGATTATCATTATTTATACCAATCCCATACTATTTACTGCAGTTTTAAAGTGAGTCTTGAAATCCAAGATTTTACTGGCTCTTTTAAATTCTTTGCATTTCCATATAATTTTATGATTAGACTCTATCTATAAATTTTGTTATAATTATGACTGTGCTGTTTCTGTATATTGATTTGGTAAGAATTGACATCTTTAAAAGATTGAGAGAGACTTTAATTCCATGAACAATGATATGTTTTTCCACCTATCTTAAATTTCCCTTAAAAATATTTTATAATCATCAGAATAGATGTCATAGACAATATTTGTTAAATTTATTTTTAAATGTTTTAATGTTATTTTAAATGGTATTATTTTCTTTTTTGTTTTCCACTGATTAGGTGCTAGCATGTGGAAATACAGTTCACTCTGTAACTTTGATCCTATGACACTGGTAAGTTTACTTATTAGTCATAGTAATTGTATTGTAGATAATTTTAGGTTTTCTACTTATGATCCTCCTTTCCAACCTTTATGAGTTATTTTCTCACACTATGTTCAGTAGCTGTGGTGTCTACTATAATGTTGAAAAGAGGTGGTGAGATTAGACATCCTGATCTTAGGGGAAAATATCCAATATTTCACAGTTAAGTATGATGTTAGACATTTTAAACATATTTATTGAACTGAGAAATTGCCTTTCTGTTTCAAAATTTCTGATATGTATTTTTATCATAAATATGTATTGAATTTTGTCAGTTATTCTCCAGATTCTATTGAGTTGATTATATATTTCTTCTCCATTATTAATGTGGTAATTTACATTGAGTTTTTAAAATGTTGAAGCAACATTGCTGCATTACCATAAAATAATTGAATTGTCAAAACAGGCTCACATAAATCATAGATTTTCTCCAACACCAAACTTTAGGAACTATTCAGAGAATTCAAATATTATAGAAGCACCAACTTCTTTCTGGAGAGACCAAAACCATCAGAAGCAATTTCTAAGTATTCCTTTTTCCCACATTGGGTTGATGAAAACATGGAGACCTAACCAAGTGTCCATAAAATTACTGTTAGATAAAGGGCTTTTTTTTTAGCATTGTTACCCTTCTGTTTGACTAACTTTCATTCTCCAGCTGATCATGTTCCATAAATCCTTAAATTCTGGGTTTATTTACAATAAGAGAGTCAGATAGACAAGTCATGTGTTGCCAAAATGCGTTTACTTAAAAGAACTCTCACGTATATTCCCATTTATAAATGTCATGAGCTTATTTACAAGGAGGTCTGATCTAGTCCAACTATAGTCTCTACAGTCCCCGAGTAGGAGGAAATAAACCAAAGCCTGGCGGTTAGCCTTACTACACCATCCACCCTCTGATCTTGATCAATATCATCTTGCCAAATATTTCTATGTATCTTTTCCTAATTTGTCTTCAAACATATCTCCTGAAAATATTTCCCCCAAGATTTTACACAAACAAGTCTGTAAACGCTCCAGTGACTCCTGGGATTTGACCTATCTAATGGAAAATGGGAATTATTTTTTATATAAATCATTTTAGTAATGACTCTATCCCTTCACAGGCATTTTGATACTTTTATCAGCTTGATTATTCCCTTTCTCTGCCATCAAGGATTATTTGGACTTTTTGTGTATGTTAATGAAGGTGTGTCTGATATTTCTTAAGCCTTCTTCTGACCAATCTATATATATTGATATGCATGACATTGATCAAGAGCTTCAGATAAATCCCCCAATATTTTCTAATTCTGATTGGCCTGAGAAGTTGATTTTAATGTAATACTAAAGTTAATAAAGTAGGGACTTCAATATAATATTTGACATATGATGCATAAGTTAAAATTATAGTATATATTTTCTTTTCATGTGCTTAACCTATGTGCCCATAATTGTAACACCTGGGGTAGTTACTAGAGGCCATTTTTTTTTGAAAACCCTTCAGATTCCACGTGGTGTTTGGACATAACCGTAATCATGTATCATGGCATATGTTCCTACTAACACAGGATTTTAGGTAAGATAATGTAATACTACCATTGCCTCCCCAATTGCAATGACACAGTGTTGATTTTTAACATTATTCTTTTAATCCTGACAATTTGAACCACAAAGGAGGTAATTTCACTGCTGATATGTATTACTTGGGTACACAGAGAATAGGAGTAAAGGCCACACTGTCTGATGTCATTCTGCTTCAGCTTAAGCTTGTAATGTTGTCCTCATAAATGCACCTCCCTGGCATAGACCACTAATGCACCTGGCCACTGACCTTTAAGGTCAGTGATTAGATTATCCAACCACCTTCCTTGAGAAATGGCTCAAACCTTCTCTCTTGTCTTTGTTAATGCCTGTGATATTCCATCAAATAGGTGGCTTCTCTGGTCCATTCACGAATCCTTCATTATCCTCCTGAAATGACTTCCATCTGCAAACAGTCTCCTGGAAGAATACTTCTTTTATCATCCACATTTGGTTTAACAATTCTTCTCTTCATGATATTACATTGTAATGTTGTAATTTTGACAATTGGTAAATTTACTTTCACAGTATTGATAAAAAAATTATGTTCCTTGATACTCTATTTGTCATATTCCACAATCTGGGTGTCAAAAGACTTTCCATAAGTGTCCCCAAAGGAACATAATTGGTGAATGGTATAGGACCATCTAAGTAACATTTCTACTTTATTTGAAAGCATTATATCCACAATAAAATTTATAATTCAAACATCATATTTCCCTCATGTTACTTGAAAAAAAGATAGTAACATAGAGCAAAAATCATGCACCAAGTTATCACTGCAACTGGCTACTAGTCAACTAAGTCATCTGGGGTTAGCAAGTCGTGTTTTTCTCTAGATTATTTGGACAGAGTTTTAGTCAGTGACCATAAACCAGCATAGTTCAATTTCCCAATTTTTGGACAAAATCAGTAGTGGTTTTTATTAGCATCAGCTAAAAATTAACAGCAGATCTGAGCAAATGTAATGGGTATTAGCAAATGCATTGCGTTGAGTTTTGCTTTTAAATGCTCTCATTATTGCATCCTTCCTATGAATTAAGCACATATACAAGCTTCATTACCATTTGCCATGATTTCTCTTGGTTTCCACTAAGGTTCCTTCTTAAATCATATTTTCCCTCCTTTGATATGGTGTTTGGTTTTGACTATACAGTGTACCCATAAAGTGAGGAGTATAATCATTATTATATGGGCCTCTCTCTCTCTAATCCATCCCTGGAAGATATTGAAAGATTTGATGGGTAAAAAATTATAGGATTTCCCCTGCCTTAAGATAATCGGGATCCATTCACTGTTAGTACAAATCTGGATATATGAGGTGAGGTTTTGACCCAACCCAAGATCCCCTGAGGAATACATCATGCTGTATGTAGTTCTGTAGGTACCATGTTAAGTTCATTGATGACTCCTTTGATTTGCACACATCAGTACAACCCTTAATCTGGGACGTCCAGATCAGTCAAGATAAATAAAATCTTTGTGAGATGGGAAAGGTATAAACAAAACTCCTTTTCCAATCACACATTTTCTTTTTTTTTTTTTTAAGTTTTCATTTTATATTGGAGTACAATTGATTAACAATGTTGTGTTAGTTTAATTTCCCAGTCCTAGAGATCTATCCAGCTGGACCCCAACCACACATTACAGTGTGTCATATTTTTATTAAAACATGTTTCTTTATTTGACTTAGCCTGTTGAATACTTTTTAACACCTGCTTTCAGCAACAGATATTTTAAATCGCCCATTTCATTTTGTATGGAAACCACAGCTCTGAGGTTGACAAGAGATGTATTATCTACATTATTATAATATTTCCTTGCTTATTTTTAAACACTAACAGCAGTAAAATGTGAACCTTGGTAAACAGAAGCATTTATTTATTTATTTATTTATTATATAAGTTACAGGTGTACAATAGGCATTCACACTTATTAAAGGTCATACTCCATTTATACTTACTATAAAATATTGACTGTATTCCCCATGTTGTTCAATATATCTTTATAGCTTATTTTATAAGTAATAGTTTGTACCTCTTAATTCCTTACCCCTGTATTTCCCCTACCCTTTCCATCTCCCCACTGGTAACCACTAGTTTGTTCTCTATGTCTGTGAACCTGCTTCTTTTTTTTGTTATATTCACTAGTTTGTTGTATTTTTAGATTCCACACATAAGTGATATCATACAGTATATGTCCTTCTCTGTCTGAATTAGTTCACTTAGCATAATACCCTCCAAGTCCATCTATATGCTGCTGTAAAGGGCAAGATTTCATTATTTTTTATGGCTGAGTTCTGTTCCATTGACTATATGTACAACCTCTTCTTTATCCTTTCATCTGTTGATGAACATAGGTTGCCTCCAATTTTTGGCAGTTATATATAATGCTGTTATGAACATTTGTGTGCATGT
This sequence comes from Delphinapterus leucas, assembly GCF_059928025.1. Taxonomy (NCBI): domain Eukaryota; kingdom Metazoa; phylum Chordata; class Mammalia; order Artiodactyla; family Monodontidae; genus Delphinapterus; species Delphinapterus leucas. The sequence continues at coordinate 12,605,049 of NC_143129.1, read as the reverse complement.
TTCTTTTTGAAATAGTGTTTATAATTCTTATGAATATATACCCAGGAGTGAAACTGCTGTATCATATGGTTGTTATATTTTTAGTTTTTTGAGAAACCTCCATACTGTTTTCCACACTGGCTACATCAATTTACATTCCCACCAACAGTGTACAAGGGTTCCTTTTCCCCACATCCTAGCCAAAACATTTGTTATTTGTGTTCTTTTTGATGGTAGTCATTCTGACAAGTGTGAGGTTATCTCTCATGGTGGTTTTGATTTGCATTTCCCTGATGATTAGCAATGTGGAGCATCTTTTCATGTGCCTGTTGGCCATCTGCATTGCCTCTTTGGAAAAATATCTATCCAGGTCTTCTGTCCAGTTTTTAATCAGGTTGTTTGTTTTCTGGATATGGTGTTGTATGGGCTGTTTATATATGTTGGATATTAATCCCTTAACAGTTATGTAATTTGCAAATATTTCCCCCTAATCAGTAGGTTTTCTTCATTTTGTGGATGGTTTCCTTTGCTGTGCAAAAGCTTTTAAGTTTAATTAGGTCCCATTTGTTTATTTTTGCTTTTATGTCCTTTGCTTTTTTTTAATTTCCTAAACTTTTACTTGTATTATTGATAATTGCTTTTGTTACTAGATCAATCAATAAAGTCCTAGAGTAGAATGAGTGTTAATTCCAACTGATCACTTACTATTTATTTCTGGCCACCACACTGCATAATGTCAGTAAAAGGGGTCAGTTATGAGCAAGTCCTTGACTTGGTGGAATTTTTACCTACAGCCATCATTGAATGAGTTCTTTCACATTGTCACTAAGTAAAATTTCTTACCCTATTAGAGACTTCAGTGAATGAGAAGGAAATGTGCCATTGTTTTTTTTCTTGTTTTTTCTTTTTTTCCCTCTGTGCATGTTTCTTCCTCCTCTTTAAAGAATTTCTGTAAGACTGTTAGTATTTTTCCTTACGTGTTTTGTAAATTTCATCAATGAAATAATCTGGATATAGAGTCATGTTTGTGAAAATTTCATTTTTTAGAATATACAGGATATTGTACATTTTGTAATTTTTCTTGACAGTTTTTTTTAAGTAGTGATTTTGAAGTGGTCTATTTTGTCTAAGTTTATTGAATTAATTAACATAAATGTTCATTATAGGCTCTTATAATATTCATATTATGAGTAGCATTCTCAGTGATACCTCTTCTATTATTCCTGATAATGATCAAGTATTTATTATCTATTTTTTAAAATTTTTTACTCAGATTTATCAATTATATTGATCATTTCAAAGAAAAGTTTTTTGGCTTCTTGATATTCTTTCATTTCTATCTTTTTCTTTTATTTCAGTTTTCTATACTTTTATTTTTATCATTTCATTAATTCCTTCTTGATATGGAAACTGAGAGCACTTAATTTAATTATATTCTTTTCTAATATATGCATGTGAATTTGTTTATTTCTAAGTATTACTTTAGATGCAGTCCACAAATATTTATATAATGAACATTTAAAATAATATACTTCTAATTATATCTACCTGAGTAGTCCACAAACTTAAAAAAAATAGTAATAAAACTATTATTGTTGTTTTATATCTGTTAAAATATATAGTCTGTCCAGTGCTTTTCATTTCTTAAAATATATCCAAGTTTATGTCTTGTAAAATTTTTCTCTATCCTCACTAACATTCTTTGGCAGTTCATTAAATGTATTTTGTGAATGGGTGGAAGGGGGAGTCTTATGAAGAAAATTCCCTCAGCTTTTTCTTTTTTCTGAAAGTATCTTTATTTTGCCTTCATTGTTAAATCTTTTTTTTTCTACTGGATATAGAATTTTATTTATTTTTAAAATTTATTTCTATGTTTTATACAATTTTTAAAGGTTACTTTCAATTTACAGTTATTACAAAATATTAGCTATATTCCCTGTGCTGTACAATTCATTATTGAGCCTATCTTACAACCAAAAGTTTGCACATCCCATGCCTGCACCCTTATATTGCCCCCACCATCATAACCACTAGTTTGTTCTCTATATCTGTGAGTCTGCTACATTTTTGTTATATTTACTAGCTTTTTGTACTTTTTAGATTCCATATATAAGCTATATCATGCAGTATTTGTCTTTCTCTGTCTGACTTATTTCACTTAGCATTATACCCTCCAAGTCCATCCATGTTGCTGCAAATGGCAAAATTTCATTTTTTATGGCTGAGTAGTATTCTATTTTATACATATATACCATCTCTTCTTTATCCTTTCAACTCTTGATGGACACTTAGGTTGCTTTCACATCTTGGCAACTGTAAATAATGCAGCTATGAGTATTGGAATGCATGTATCTTTTAGAATTAGTGTTTTTGTTTTATTCAGATATATACCCAAGAGTGAAATCACTTGGTCATATGGTAGTCCTATTTTTAGTTTTTTGAGAAACCTCCATACAGTTTTCCACAGTGGCCGCACCAATGTACATTCCAACCAACAGTATACAAGTGTTCCCTTTTCTCCACATCCTTGCCAGCCAGCATTTGTTATTTGTGTTCTTTTTGATGATAGTCATTCTGACAAGAGTGAGGTGATACCTCGTGGTGGTTTTTATTTGCATTTCCCTGATGATTAGTGATGTTGAGCATCCTTTCATATGCTTGTTTGCCATCTGCATTTCCTCTTTGGAAGAATGTCTATTTAGTTCTTCTGCCCATTTTTTAATTGGATTGTTTGATTTTGGATATTGAGTTGTATGAACTGTTTATATATGTTGGATATTAATCCCTTAACAGTCATGTTATTTGCAAATATTTTCTGCCATTCAGTAGGTTGTCTTTTCATTTTGTCAATGGTATTCCTTGCTGCACAAAAGCTTTTAAGTTTAATTAGGTCCCATTTGTTTACTTTTGCTTTTATTTCCTTTAAGAGAGGGATCCAAAATAGTATTGCTGCAATTTATGTCAAAGAGTGTTCTGCTTAGGTTTTCCTCTAGAAGTTTTACAGTATCCAGTCTTACATTTAGGTCTTTAATCCATTTTGAATTTATTTTTTTGTGTGGTGTTAGAGAATATTCTAATTTCATTCTTTTACATATAGCTGTCCAGTTTTTCCCAGCACCACTTATCGAAGAGACTGTCTTTTCTCCATTGTATGTTCTTTCTTCCTTTGTCATAGATTGATTGATCAAAAGTGTGTGGGTTTATTTCTGGGCTTTCTATCCTGTTCCATTGATCTATAAGTCTGTTTTTCTGCCAGTACCATACTGTTCTGATTAATGTAGCTTTGTAGTATAGTCTGAAAACTGGGGGTATGATTCCTCCGCTTCTGTTCTTCTCTCTCAAGATTGTTTTGGCTATTTGGGGTTTTTTTGTGCTTCCGTACAAATTTTAAGATTTTTTGTTTTAGTTCTGTGAAAACTGCCATTGGTTAATTTGATAGGAATTACATTGAATCTGTAGATTGCCTTGAGTAGTACAGTCATTTTAACAATATTGATTCTTCTAACCCAAGAACACAGTATATCTTTCCATGTGTTTGTGTGTCTTAAAATTCTTTCATCAGTTTCTTATAGTTTTCAGAGTACAGGTCTTTTTCCTCCTTAAGTAAGTTTATTCCTTGGTATTTTATTCTTTTTGATGCAGTGGTAAATGTTATTTTTCCCCTTAGTGTCTCTTTCTGATAGTACATTGTTAGTGTATAGAAATGCAACAGATTTCTGTACATCAATTTTGTATCCTGCAACTTTACCAAATTCATTGATGAGTTCTAATAGTTTTCTGGTGGCATCTTTAAGATTTTCTACGTATAGTTTCATGTCATCTGCCAACAGTGACAGTTTTACTTCTCCTTTTCCAATTTGGATTCCTTTAATTTCTTTTTCTTCTCTGATTACTGTGGGTAGGACTTCCAAAACTATGTTAAATAAATAAATAAATATTATTTAAGTAAACAAATAAATAAATAAATATGGGCATCCTTGTCTTGTTCCTTATCTCAGAGGGAATGTTTTCAGCTTTTCACCGCTGAGTATGATGTTAGCTGTGGGGTTGTTACATACAGCCTTTATTATGTTGAGGTATGTCTCCTCTATGTCCACTTTCTGGGGAGTTTTTATCATACATGAATGTTGAATTTTATCAAAAGCTTTTTCTTTATTGAGATGATCATATGGTTTTTATTCTTCAGTTTGTTAATGTGGTGTATCACACTGATTGATTTACGGATATTGAAAACACCCTGCATCCCTGGGATAAATCCACTCAATCATGGTGTGTGATCCTTTTAATGTATTGTTGGATTCGGTTAGCTAATATTTTATTGAGGAATTTTGCATCTATGTTCATCAGTGATATTGGCCTGTAGTTTTCTTCTTTTGTGGTATCTGTCTGGTTTTGGTATCAGGGTGATGTTGACCTCATAGGATGAGTTCAGAAGTGTTCCTTCCTCTGTGAGTTTTTTGAATAGTTTCAGAAGGATAGATGTTAACTCTTCTCTAAATGTTTTGTATAATTTACCTTTGAAGCCATCCGGCCCTGAACTTTTGATTGTTGGGAGTTTTTTAAGTTACTGATTCAATTTCAGTACTGGTAATTTTTCTGTTCATGTTTCCTATTTCTTCCTGGTTCAGTGTTGGGAGATTGTACCTTTCTAAGAATTTATCCCTTTCTTCTAGGCTGCCCATTTTATTGGGGTATAGTTGCTTGTAGTTGTCACTTATGATTCTTTATATTTCTGGTGTGTCATTTGTAACTTATCTTTCATTTCTAATTTTATTGATCTGGGCACTCTTTTTTTCTTGATGAGTCTGGCTAAAAGTGTATCAGTTATGTTTATTTGGAATTTAGTTCACTGAACTGAGCTTCTTGGAGATGTGAATTGTTGTTTTTACTCTAATCTGGAAATGTTTTTCTATCATAGCTTCAAAAACTTTTCTTCTTTTTTTTCTCTCTGTTTATTCTGGATTTTATTTGTGTTAGACCAGTTGATTGTTAATCACATTACCAGATGACTGAGGCTCTGCTTTAAAGTGTTTTCTTTCTGTGCTGTATAGGTGATAATTTTTGTTGACCTTTTTTCAAGTTTTCTATTACTTATTTTTGCAATGTCTAACCCATTTTTAAGCCATATGGTAAATTTCTTATTTCAGGCATTTTAATTTTCAGTAGTAAAATTCCTATTTGGTTCATTTTTAGAGGTTACCATTTTTCTTCTGACTTTTCCCTTTCTTCCACCCTTTATGCCCATCCCCTCCAGTGAATTATTTAATATATTTAAATATTTGTTTTATAGTTATCACCTGGTAATTCCAATATATTGGTTATCTGCCTCTTTGGACTGTGTTTTCTTTTATGTGTCACATTTTCCTGTTTCTTTTGCATGTACCATATTTTTAAAAATTTCATATATGTGTATGAAGGAGTGATGGAAACTGATAATGCAGCTTTTTGTTCTTGTTTGTTATAGAGGATTCAGGCCTTTCCTCTTTCTGGCAACTAGGTTGAGTTGCTGATTACTGTGAATCCACCTGCAGGGGAGTTAAGCTGGGGCTATGCCATAGATTTAATTAAAATGAGTTGATCTATGGTTAGTACCGTGTCCAATTTACCAGATGTTACCACTGAGGAACTTATTTCTTTTAATTTTTCAGTTTTTGTGCTGAGGCGGTTTGAACCTCTGTTTTTGATAAGTTTGGTTCACCTTATATGAAACTGTAGCAGCATCCAGAACCCATGGTCCACATTAAGACTGTTCTAAATTCTCAGTCTTTCCTAGTTTCCCCTCCACTACTGCCTTCTAAGCATTTTTTCTAGTATGTCTGATAGTGTGAAACACAAACATCAAAATCAAAATAGAAAACTTTCTGATGATGAGCTCAAAAAGTAAAATTAAAACCATATGAGCAAACACAGCACCATGAGTGATACAGAAAAAAAGTAAGTTATGAAAATGAAATAGGAGATATTGTGTCAACAATATCCCTTCAATGGGATTTTCTATGTTAAAACATGGAGATTAAAGAATATTGCCCTGAAGTATTATAAGTAAAGCTGACAAGAGATAAGAATGTTTTAGATTAGTTATTTTGATTTAATCTTTTCTATCTGTTTGAAAGATATTATTTTAATGTGTGGGTGCTATGGAGAGGGAAAAGTAGTCATAGATGATGGATTAAATTTCACATAAAAGCAGCAAGGTTAGTGTGTGTGTGTGTGTGTGTGTCCAAAATTGTCCTCAAAATGTATGTGGACAGATTTCTCTTATAGCATTCATATATCACTGGATAATATACAGATATTTGGAAACTTAGGTGGCTTGGGATGTGACACTGATGGAGTACATTGCTGTCATTCAGTGAATGTGAACCAGGGATGCTAAAGATCTGTGATACAGGGACAGTCCTTCACAATCAAGAATTATCCCATCCAACTGGTAAATAGTGACCCCACTTAGAAATATGTATCTGTATAAGTTATGTACTCTCATATACCATTGCCCTTTTATTAGGGAACATCAACTATTGGGATCCATAAATATGTCTCTAGTTACAAGCACACTGTCAAAATTGCCCTTTCCTAATAAGACTACTTTATTTAATTGACAGTTGTCTCATCAATAATCACATACAACCATTACAAGGTCAGAAACCTATATGTTTATTTTTAAAATAAATGTATTTTTACAAGAAATAGCAAGCAAAGAGGAAAGGGAAACCAATAAAATATATTGACAAACTAAAAATATTAGAGTTTTAACCGAAAGCAGACCTCTCTTGTGACTCTTGACTACATTAATTTTGCTAGTCTCTTGCTCACATTGCCTGCATATTCTGTTCCAAACAGCCCTGCACTTTATTCCATTGTCTTGTTATTTCATTGTTTGAGTCTAATTGTCTTTTCAACAAGAATATAATTTCCTTGAGAGGTAAAAACATATTTTATGTAAACTTTGTACCCCTTACACCAGCTGGCACATAATAGGTCATTTCACTGGTTGATTAAAAGATGACTAGTAAAAATACTTGAAAGTGAAATAAAATTATGTTTTCCAGAAAATCAGTTCTTAAGTTTATTATTCACGATATTTGATATTATGTTTACTCCAGTTAAATAGCTAAGTTTATTTTTTGGGTTTTTTAAAATTCACTAAAAAATGTCTGCTACTTTTTGAATATCTTACATGTGCATTTTTATATTAAAACATATTTTTCCTATCCTCATACACATACACATACATGTGTGCACACAAGACTATGAGCTGAGAATAGTTGCCCTTATAGGAATGAAAGAATTTTCATATGTCCAAACTCATAAAAATGTACACATCAAATATATGCAGTTTTTATATAGCATATCTCAACAAAGCTGTTAAAAATAAATAAGGCTTGGAAAAGGTAAATAACTTGTCAAGCTGTAAATACCTAATAAGCAGCCCAGCCAGGTATTCCTGATTCTAAAAACACAGGATTCTCTATGAATCTTTAATAAAATATTTAATAAGAATAATGTAATATTAGCTACTCTTGAATACATTAAAGAAATTAAATTATTTCTGCCACATTCTTTCTTGTATAGATTCAGAATTCTTAATCTTGACACACAAACACCAAAGTGTTTCATTAGGTACCATAGACTGGAATCAACTGCGTTGAAAATTTTAGAAATTCTCCAAAAAAAGTCTTCACCAAGACAATGTTTAAAAGAGGGATATTGTCTGGGATTCATTCAGTGCCTTTTAGGAATATTTTCATGATTTAAAACTTGCTGCACATTCTTTTGAATCTGAAATCAAGCAGATTTCCATTATTGTTGGTCAACCAATGTTTCTACTTTTCTCACAAACATATATCAGGTTGTTGCTTTGGCTGGAATTAAACAAACACAGGTGTTAAAATTATCAGTTTCCTCATAATTTTCCTATGTACTTGTGCTATGGAACGGTCATTAAGTTTCTGTAAGAGACACATTTTCCCAATTCATTATACCTAAAGAAACTGCCAGGAAAAATGTGCTGCCAATATACGAGCCATTACAGACTTCCCATATGTATTTTGCATGCAGGTGTTTCATGTGCAGTTTGCCAGAAACAAACTGTTTTTCAGGTGCATAGAGAATTATCATCTTTGTACAAAAAAGGAACAGTAATACCTACTCCTAGTAGAGTTTTTCTCAATAGGAGAGTAATATAGAGTTGTTGCATAGAGGACAGAATCGAACACACAATGTTTGACAGCCTAAGTGCACCCATCCAGTTGGGTTCCATGTTAATTACCCAACCCAGAATGGACGGAGATAAAACGCCAGTACAGAGCCAGAAGATGAGGATGAACATGATTAAAGTACCTTTTATGTAAAACAGTGCTTTTTTCATATCCCTGTGAGTTAAGCGCTGTTATATCTACTTGATAAATGGCAGAAGTGTGGCTCAAATTTTATGCAACTTTCTCAAAGTCACACAGTTAATAAGGTTTGTACCAGACTTCATACCCATGTCAGTGTGATTGGAAAGCTTAATTTCAATCATTTGAATTCTGCTTTGGTTTCTATTCTCTTGTCTTGGAAGCTGTGCTCCTTGAGATTGGAATACTTCATATGAATTCCCTACAGTGAACAGGACTGTGCCATTCTATGGAGAGACTGACAAAAGATGACCTATAACCTTTCTACTTTCTCAATATTTGAGTTTAGAGCCCAAATCACCGTTGAGGTACTGTGTCTTTGTTCATTTCATCTTTCCTTTTGTGGTGACCATGTACTACGGCTAGGCTTGATTTACTGTTCCTATGTTAGCACAGAGACTAATAGCAACTTCTCTTTGTTGCTTTAAACTTATACATGTTTCCATTAACAATCATCAGATCCTACATGGAATCTTAAAACACAAGATGTACCATCTCATCCAAACCTAAAGCACTTCTGTGCTGGTCCACAGGAAAGAAGGAGCAAAGAAGAGCACTTTAGCACAGGAGTAGGTTGGATGGATTTAATTTCTAACCCAACTCTTCCACTTACTGTGACCATACCTAGGTTACTTAACATTTTTACATTTTAGTGAAATTTAAATGTCTTTTCAACATGAATGAGATAATAAATCTAAATAACTATCGAGAATATATTTCTTACTGTCAAGTATATTATGTTGCTAATCAATGCTTGTCGTTTTCATTGCAATGAGAATCTATATGTCTAGATTTCACCTGCATTCTGAAACAATATTAGAAAAGACATGTGGAAAACTGATAAAACTTTAACATTAAGACTTTCTTAATTCATGTCTGTATGACACTTAACACATCCCCTGGTATCATGTCATATGAGTATTAGTTTTTTCAAAAAATAACCAAAGGAAGTTTCTATATACCAAATTGACACTGATGAGCTTTGTATTCATACCATGTTGGCAGCCTCTGCCTCATTCTAAGGCTTATTGTTTTGGAGGATCACAAAGCTGAATCTAGTGACCCAGGACCAGGCTCACTCTAGGTCCTGAGGCACTTTTATTTTGGATTAAATATTATGAAAATTCCATGGAATATGAGAAACTTGACACTACATAGTCCCATATAATGCTTTTGTACACTTTGTACTCTTGTCTTTATACATTCTACTTCTAAATATTTTATATGGTACACAGTACTTTGTTATCATGTTCGCACTAAAAACCAATACTTATTTAAAGGTTAAAAACAACAATGGTTACATTAACCCACACATTTACTATTTCTTTAGCTTCTCATCTCTTCTACTGGCGTGGGCTCCCATTGGGAATAAATTTTTTTGTGTGCCTCAATAAATTCCTTTAGTCAATTTTTCATTTTATCTTTTGTATTATTTAGTTCCAGTATTGCCTTTGGTTCTTATTGGAAAATAACTCCCTTCTTTATGCTGAAATTTTCCTTCTGTTCATCCATCTTTTTCATCTTGACCTCTTCCAAATCTTTGGTCAATTTTTAATAATTTATAATAGTTAATGTTCTTGTTTGTTAGTCCAACCTATGAGTTATTTGCAGTCAGTTACTTTTGACTCTTACTTATGTTGATTATGGGTCATGCTTTCCTGCTTCTTTGTACATGTTGTTTTGTTTTTTAATGAATTCATGCTAGATATTGTGTGTAAAAGAAAAATAAAGACTGAAATACAGTCTTCTCCTACCACCCAAAAGAAATAGGTCAGTTTGCATTTTTGCCAGTGTATCATTTGGAAGTTCCTATAATTGGGATTGCTGGCTCAAAAGTCAAATGCATAAATATTTTTCAATATATTGCCCAGTGGTTTTTTATATAAATAGGAACCTTTGTAGTCTCTCAAATAATGGCATTGTACTTGTTCTGATAGCCATGATATTAAAATATGTTGTCCAACTAGTTTTTTGTGTGTGTTTTAGGTTTTTTGTTGTTTTTTGTTTGTTTCACTTTGTTTTGTTTTGTTTTTTCCCCAAAGAGGTGAAAAATGGAATCTGAGTATTGCCCTATTTGGTCTCCATTTTAGTTCTCATAAAATATCAGTGATAATCCTTCCTTTATCCATTGCAAATGTTTGTTTTTGTTTTCACACTCTAAGTAGAGTCAATCAGAGAGATGAGGCTAAATAAAAAGCAGGAGAGATTAGAGAGAGAAGGAGGTCTGAGAGATTAAAAGTATGAGGACTTGATCTGTCACTGCTGCCTTTGAATATGGTAGAAGGGAATGCAGGCAGGCTCAAGAAGCTGAGTGCAAACCCTGTCAACAGCCAGCAAGGAAACAGGGGCCTGAGTCCTACCATCACATGAAACTAAATTCTGCCAACAATCTGAATGAGCCTGATAAGATTGGAGCTTTGTGAGGCCCACAGCAGAGAAGCTACCAGGGCCCACTGGACTTCTCCCCTTCGGAGCTGTGAGATAATACATTTCCATGGTTTGAGCCATACATTTATGATCATTTATTATGGCAAATTTTTCTATAGAAGAAAAATAATTTGAAGGTTTTTTTAAATAGAGTTAAATCTTCAAAGGAAAAATAATAGCTAAAGGGAAAAGGATAACTTAAAATTCAAATAAATTATGGTTTCTAGCTATTTATAGAAGAGCTATAGAGAGAAAGAAAATGGAATAATACGAAATAATGAAAGATATTGTCATAGGGTAAACTGTTAGGATTTAAGATGAGAATTCAGATAATTTATGTAATAAGAATATACAGTGATGCTTCCAGGAATAAAGAAATGGGTGCAAATGAAAGTCACTGTAGTTTAAGAGGTCAAGGAAATGTGAGGCTAATGAATTAGATGAATCCAATAATTTGAGCAGTGAAATACCCTAATTGTTGAGATGGAGAGGAAATTCTGAGACACAAGCCAAAGCCTTGTTGGGATGAGAAGGAATTTTGGTAGAAAAAATCAAAAGAGAGGTAACTGGTTGTAAAGTCAAAAGATAAAATTCACAGTAGAAAGATATTTATACCAGAGTGTTTAAAACAAAAAGACATTTCCCATGTTTTAGCATGCTGTTAGCATTTTTATTTTCCAGAAATTTTAATTTATGAAATTTTGCAGTAGAGGATTTTTTATGTCTCCGTATATAAATTAATTTAAATTAAATGGCAAAGGCAATTGACATACACGTCTAGATGATTTTTTAAAATTACTTATACATGTCCATGCCACTCTCTTACTTCGTATATACACTGCCAAATGTAAAATAGATAGCTAGTGGGAAGCAGCCGCATAACACAGGGAGATCAACTCGGTGCTTTGTGACCACCTAGAGGGGTGGGAGGGAGACGCAAGAGGGAGGAGATATGGAGATATATGTATATGTATAACTGATTCACTTTGTTATAAAGCAGCAACTAACACACCATTGTAAAGCAATTATACTCCAATAAAGATGTTAAAAAAATAGTTATACAAATTAAGTTTTAACAGAGATTTATATTAGGCTTTGCTTAAATTTTAATAAATATTAAATCTTAATTTTTTTTAAATTTGAGAAATATATTCTAGTCGAGATCTTTTTTTTTATATCCATGGCTTCAACTTTCCCCTTTCTCATGGAAACATCTTAGCTTATAATTATGTTTATCCTTCTGCATCTTCAGCCCTATGGAATCGGTCAGAATTTGGTACAAGAAACAGAAATCACTCTAGATGTTTCAAATATAAACGTGTTTAGTACAGAATTTCAGGTATTTGTACAGTTGTTGAAAGGAGGAAAGGAAAAAATTATAGATCTTTCCTAACTCTGCTTCAAGGTCCTACCTCAGTATCTTCACTCCAGAAATTTGGAAAATATTATTAGCACCCAGAGGCCAGCAAAATGCAGAAAAACTCTGGTAACATTACAGCCTACAACTAGTGATCAGACCATGGAGAATGGCATTTGTTCAGTCTTATGTCTACATAGGCCTTAATAATCTCCCTAGATATTCATTCATATATATGAATATATATTTATATTATATGTAAATATATATTTAACTGGTTTTGTGTTTTGGTTCAGATTGAATCGCCTATATTTGCATTACTTCATATGGAAAGGTATTTGTGTTTGACTCATTCGGGCTCAAGCATAGTTTTTGGGATTTCCCTATTAGCAGGGTTCCTACAGGTGACGAAAAGCTCAGTGGACCCTGTTCTGTAAACCTAGGGTTTAAGAGGAAGCTATCTGTTCTCTCCAAATAGAGCTGCATAAAACAACTCTGCTCTCATCTTCCTATAGAAATGAAATGAGATTCATTCCCCACAGAATTGAAGTCTCAGCTCCCTAATCAACTTTACCTGGCCTTCATGGGTCATAAGTTCTGACCAAATCATACAGAATTGACATTGAAATCCGCTTTGAGGTACATATTCCACACATGTTAGATTCTTGCAAGGACCTCTACTTCTGTCCTTCTGAGGCACTCTCCAACTGATTTCCCAAGTCACAGGAGCTAGTGTATTGACTCAGTTCTCCATATATGAGTCCATGTGTGATTGCAAATGAGCCAGGCATGTGGTTTCAAAGTTGCTCAAATCCAACGTGTGTGGAAAAAGAAATGTATGCAATTCCCCCTACCCACTTCCCACTAGCAAATATCCTTTTATTATTCCTTGTCTCAGAAAATGATAATAACAATCATATTTACCTATTAATAAGCACTTGGAATTTCAGAATCATTCTTATTTCTCTTTCTCTATTCTCATGCTCAATGCATCACTAATTCATGTCTAAGTGACCTTCTAAATATCTCTTAAATAATTTTCTTTTCATCCCTCTTGCCATAACTTTGCCTTGGTTAGACTTCCACAAATAATATTTTAACTGACCTCCAAAAATGCTCAACAGCAAAAGCTATATTTTTGAAACACAAATCATATTCCCTCTCACCAGAAACTGCTACTACAACCAGCATTCCGTCCTGACCCCCCATCACACATGTACTCACTGTACTTAAAACCCTTTTGTACCTTCCTATGGTTCTTAGGAGAATATGCAGATCATGCAAACAAGCCATAGTGCTCTGAATAATCTCACTCCTACTATGTCTGCAGCCTTATATCTCTTCAAACTCCTACTCCATGGATTTGCTCAGATACACTGGCATCTTCATTACCTTTAATTTACCATTCTCCTTCCCATCATGAAGCCTTTGCAGATGCTGTTTCTTCAGGCTAAAACTCTTCCCTTCCTTCCTCACCTTACTAACTTCTCTTAAACCCTTAATTCTTTTTGTAATTGTCTTGTACTTCTTCAAGAAAATTTTCCTTAAATTCTTAACTTATTAAATTCTATATCATAAATTCTCCAAGTGCCATCTATTCTTCTTCACACATATCTCAGTTGAAATACTCTTATATTTGCATGAATATCTCATATTGGCATTTTGTGTTTGAATCTTTGATCATAATCCCCATGAGAATAGAGAGCAAATCTCTTTTTAATCACTATTTTACTCCAAGTGCCAGGCATAGTATCTGAACATCATATGTGATTATAAAGTGGATAAATAAATACCTCCACTCTAGCAGCTTAAGTTCAAATATATTCATTGAAGTGAATTTTCTTCTCAAATCAATACTTATTCAGAGAATTCTGCTTTGTGAAGGTAATATAAATGTAAATAAGAAAGCTTCCATAACTATGACAGGTATTCACTACATCAACAAAAAGTTTTGAGTACTATTATTCAGGGATCATATAGAATTTCCTTGTTTTTTAAGGCTGAATAATATTCCATTGTATACATACACCACATTTTCTTTATCCATTTGTCCTTTCATGGACAAAGGTTGTTTCCATACCTTGGCTATTGTAATAATGTTGCAGTGAACATGGAAGTGCAGACATCTCTTTGAGATCCTGATTTCAATTATTTTTGGTATATATATACAGAAGTGGGATTGCTGGATTATGTGGTGATCCTATTTCAATTTTTTGATGAACTTCTTACTGTTTTTTATAGTGGCTGCACCATTTTACATTCCTACCAACATTGTACAGAGTTCTCTTTTCTCCACATAGTTCCCAACACTTGTTATCTGTCTTTGTCTTAATAGGTCTTGATAGGTGTGAGGTGATATCTCATTGTAGGCTTGATTTGTATTTTCCTATATCATCTCTGAAGAAACGTCTAATCAGTTCCTTTGCCTGTTGTTTTTTTATTTTTTTCCATGTAAACTTACATTTTATTCCACATTTTTCAGGTCTATATGTTTTACATAATAAAATGAAACAGGAGCATTTTATTTAACATCGATGCTTTTGCAGATAACTAAGTAGGCTTCTAGGATTTGTATTCTCTAGGGATTCTCCAGACTCTAACTTTCCTCATTTGTACAGGTTGGCAGTGAGAGATTTTTTTCCCCACTAATTGAAGTAGTTAAAAAAAAATAAAATAGAAAAAGGAATATAAAACCTTAGCATGTTCTGATCCTTATGACATAATTCTTATAAAGTTTCCATAGCTCTTTGTTGAGTATTTCTCTTCTAAATGAAACATGTTTATGTCTTCAAGGACATGGAACTGGGTCATGGATATAAAATGTTCCCCCTCCTTTATTGTAAAATAGCAGGACATGTTCTTGTCCATCAGTTTTCCATAACCATCTCCTGTTTGTGGTGTATGAGATTGTAGATAACATAAATGCCACCTTTGTGTTTATTGTCTGTTCTTGTTCCTGACTCTAAAAGAGTTATCTGCACATCCTATAGTGTTGAATTCAAAACAAGGAACAATATGGCCTATATTTCAATGTTCCAAGCTAAAATAGGGGACTAGTTACATTTATGATTAGTTTTGTTTTTCTATATTGCCCCTTCCCTTTTCTTCTCCCACAGTAACCACTAGTTTGTTCCTATATCTGTTTGCTTGTTTTATTCACTAGTCTGTTGTATTTTTTAGATTCCACATATAAGTGATATCACACAGTATTTGTCTTTCTCTTGTCTGACATATTTCACTTAGGATAATGCCCTCTAAGTTCATTCATGTTGCTGAAAATGGCAAAATTTTATTTTTTTATGGCTGAGTAGTATTCCTGTGTGTGTGTGTGTGTGTGTGTGTGTGTGTGTGTGTGTATCTCACATCTACTTTATCCATTCATCTGTTGATGGACACTTGGGTTGCTTCCTTATCCTGGCAATTGTACATAATGCTGCTATGAACACTGGGGTGCATGTATGTTTTTGAATTAGTGTTTTTGCCTTTTTCGGATATACACCCAGGAGTGGAATTGTTTGGTAAGATGGTAGTTCTATTTTTAGGTTTTTGAGAAACTGCCATACTGTTTTCCATAGTGGCCACACCAATTTATCTCCTCCACATCCTCACCAACATTTGTTATTTATGTTCTTTTGATGATAGCCATTCCGACAGGTATTTTCAAATCAGGTTTTTTGTATTTCTGCTGTTGAGTTGCTGGAGTTCCCAGTATATTTTGGATATTAACCTCTCATCAGATATATGACTTGCAAATATTTTTTCCCATTCTGTAGGTTGTCTTTTCACTCTGTTCATTGTTTCCTGTGCAGGAGCTTTTTAGATTGATGTAGTGACATTTGTCTAATTTTACTTTTGTGGCTTTTGCTTTTGGTGACATATCTAAGAAACAATTGCCAAGTACAATGTCATCAAGTTTTTCTCCTATGTTTTCTTCTAGGAATTCTATAGTTTCAGGTCTTATAATTATATCTTTAATCCATTTTGAGTTGATTTTTCTATATGGTGGATGATAAGGCTCTGTTTTCAGTTGTTTGTAGGTAGATATGCACTTTCCCAACACCATTTGCTGAATAGATTGTCCTTTCCCCTTTGTATTCTTAGAACCCTTGTTGAAAATCTCTTTTCGAGGGTATACATGGGTTTATTTATGGGTTCTGTCTTCTGTTCCATCTACCCATATGTCTGTTTTTAAGCCAGTATCATAATTGTTTTGATTTCTGTGGCTTTGTAATATATTTTGAAATCAGTAAGTGTGATGCGTCCAGCTTCCTTCTTTCTCAGAATTACTTTGGCTATTTGAAATCTTCTGGTTCCAAATGAATTTTAGTTTTTTTTTTTTTTCAATTCTATAAAAAGTGCCATTGGAACTTTGGTACAGAGGGCACTGAATCTGCAGATTGTATTGAATCTGGAGATGGTCATTTTAATACATTGTCTTCTGATTCATGAGCATGGGTTGACTTTCCATTTGTGTCTTCTTGAATATATTTTATCAATGATTGTAGTTTTCATTATACAAGTCTTTCATCTCCTTGGTTGAGTTTATTCCTAAGTATTTCATGCTTTTTGTTGCTGTTTTAAATGTGATTGTTTTTTAAATTTCCTTTTCAGATATTTCATTTTTCCTGTTTTAAAACATACTAATTTTTGTATGTGAAAGAAATAAAATTATATATATTTGCAGATAGCATAATCTTATGTATAAAAATTTTAAATACTACCAAAATGTTAGAATTAATTTATAAATTCAGAAATTTAATAAATTGATAATACAATACCTAAACAAATTGAGACTGAAGGGAAAAACAAGAGTCTTAAAGCTAAATGTAGGTTAGGAGTGGACTTTACAGTATACTGTTGGTTGATTATTGCCCAAAGACAGTTTCTATAACACTTGGACTAAACTACATGTATCTATTTGTTTAGATTCTAGTTCTCTTTCAGAGGAAAGATAATATAAAGAGGGATAGATGAATAAATTAAGTTCAACAAGAAAAAACTAAATCTAGGAAAATTTCTAATTGTTAGAAATAAAAGAAAAACACATAAAACACAAAATGATACAAAATCCACAATATTAAGGTGAATCAAGTAGAATTGATTAGATAAATCCATGTGGAAAAATTATATTGAACATTATTAGGGTTTTTAAAATACTTTTAAGCTGAAGTAGTTTTTTGAAAAGGAGACTTCTTGCTTAATTCTGAAGAAAATGTTGGTTTCTGAAAACGTAATGCTTTACATTGTTTTACCATAATACTGATGATATTGTCTACTTTCAAGTTTTCACAAAAGAGAAACGAAGTTTTTTTCAGATTACTTGCTGGCAGACACATTTAGCTTCATTGATTATAAAAATTAAAATATTTAAAAGAAAATTAAATTCGTGAATTTGTAATTATTGTCTGAGAAAACTAATTCTAATATGCAAAACATGGTACATTTACAAGCAAGCTGAGTTATGCATGGTACAATTTTAATAATCCTTTAGAATTATGAATAATTAAAATTTATACTCCTAGATAGCTTTTAGATCTATAATGGTGACAAAAATAAAACTAAATTATATTTAACCTACTTCAAAATTTAATTTGTTCTTAATTTCCATATTCCATCTGAAGATATTTAAATTTTTCATATCTTCAAAATTCCTACTAATTTTTATATTTTGCTGTAGTGGTATATTATAGCATAAAATGGTTTGCACTTTGTGTATGACCTTTTACTTTCATGCAGCACACTCTGGCTCTCCTTAAGCAAAAATATACAACCAGACCTAATTTTTTCAGGGTATATTTCCTTAAATTTTGTGAGTATTCTTTTCTTTCATATAAAAAAAATGGATGTGAAAAATAAAAATAATTTGTGATTCTGGAGACCGTTTATTCAGGAACTCACAATATAGAGAAAAGTCATTCTGATAAGAATTAATCTCTGCTTTATATTTTAATATAAAAAATTATACTGTGATAGAGGGACTTCTGGCCATGGCTGGGGGAAGAGGGCAGGGATATATAGTCCAGTACAATTTGTGCAAATTTAAAAACGCAAGTTCTAATGGATAAAGAAGATGTGGTACATATATGCAATGCAGCCATAAAAAGAACAAAATATTGCAATTTACAGCAACATGGATGGACCTAGAGATTATTATACTAAGTGAAGTAAGTCAGAAAGAGAGAGACAAATATCAGAAAGATACCACTTATATTTGGAATCTAAAATACAACACAAATGAACATATCTACAAAACAGAGACATAGAGAATGGAGAAGGGGGGGGTGGGGGAAGGAAGGATTGGGAGTTTGGGATTAGCAGATGCAAAGTATATATATATAGGATGAATAAACAACAAGGCCCTACTATATAGTGTAAGGAACTATATTTAAGATCCTGTAATCATAATGAAAATATGAAAAAAATTATGTGTATAACTGAATCACTTTGCTGTACAGGACAAATAACACAACATTTTAAATCAACTATACTTCAATAAATTTTTTTTAAATGCAAGTTTTCAGAATAACAGTACACATCTTATAAGTATAAAAAACAGAAAAATTTAAAATTTATTTCAAAACAAACTTTTGATAGGGAAGGAAATGAGAGTGTGACTGTATTAAATGTGAATAAATAAGGAAATAAAATCAGGCATGGGCTTGTCCAGGACCAATTATGAAATGTTCAGTAAACTAAGTGATACGATTAAACCTACTTTTTGTATCAGAAGTCAGAAAATAACCAAAACAATTGTTTCTATTTCAGCTGAGCTTATTTCACCACTATTACGTGATGATTATCATGGATGCCCACTTTATTTCTGCGAGTTAGTACTTATTGAATTCCTACATGTGCATAGAATTTGACTTTAAAATTAACAGAATAACCAGTCCTTTCCACTATAAAAATATTATGCATATTATTATTTTTTTAGGTTTCATTGTCTAGAAAAGTTAGTAGCTCAAATGTTGCTCTTTTTAAATAAAAGTAAATTTTCAAATAAATGCAATTTAAAGTACTCATAATTTGATAAGAAAAAGAAGCATATTTCAAAATGTTTATACTGAAAGTAAAAAACTTATTTGAAAAACAAATATGAGTACTATAACCAAGAAAAAGATGTATACCACAACCATATATGCACTTAATGAAAATTTAGTGAAGAATAATTTACCAAAATAAAATAAGTCTTCCTGGCATTTAGAATTTGGAAGCAGTTATTAAGTTGAACCATATAGGATTGTATTTGAAGTTCAAAAACATTTGTATGTCAGTCTCATATGGTTTACCACTTTCTTTTAGTAAGAATTCTGATGAATCATAGTACACTGAGAGTGAAAGGAAAATAGCACAAAGATATGTCAGAAACACAGAAAAATATTATCTGACCTGTTTGTGTTGAGTACTTATTCAATATCCTCATTAACAGAGGAGACAACAATTAAATAAAAATATTAGTCTATTACTTTAGGGAGGTACAATCTTGATATAGTCAGATCACTAAAAAAATCAAATGCACATGCTTTATTTGCTTGACTCCATATTCAAATGATTTTATTCAATTACAGCATGATATGATATTGTTGACCTTATATAATTAAAGCAAACAATTCGTGGGTTAAAAATAAATATTCAGACACTTTGTAAGACTTTAATATGATAATCTTATTATTGCACTGAATATTTATTTTAAAATTTATTGGATTTTGAGCTGCTTTTCTTCATTCTCTCTTTTGAAATATATTCAGAATGCTACATTCTTAAACTGACAGTTATTATTTTTGTCTGCCCATTTATTTTATCTTTTTAAGAATAGAATCCAGAAAGATGACCTGCATTTACTAGGTACTCAATAAAAGATAAACCAATTAAATCAAGTCTTTAATCATCACATTTTAAAATATTTAATCCTAAATTAACAAACAAGTCTTGTTTCACAGGAAGATGTAAGATATTTAAATATTTTTTCATTTTCCACTTTTGTACACACTGTTTCTTTAGTTCTGAGGCTCCAAGAAGAGGTTATTGACATGGAGCTGAGACAGAGACCAATTCATTAATCAAACATAGTTTTATACTTTGTAAAATTGTGGGAAATCAAGAATTGGGTAAGGATTATTGGCAAAGATATCAGATAAATAACCAATGGAATATAAAATTTAAGTAAATACTTAAAATATATTTATGAGAATAAAGAATATAGAGGAATATAAACATCAGAAAGCTGGCAATATTGTAGGCAATAATAATTCATTATTTGTAATTAAAAAATATATATATATATATTTTTTGTGGTATGCGGGCCTCTCACTGTTGTGACCTCTCCCCTTGCGGAGCACAGGCTCCAGACGCACAGGCTCAGCAGCCATGGCTCATGGGCCCAGCTGCTCCACGGCATGTGGTATCTTCCCGGACTGGGGCACGAACCCGTGTCCCCTGCATCAGCAGGTGGACTCTCAACCACTGCGCCACCAGGGAAGCCCGGAAATTGACCTTTTTATGTCATTTTCAAGCAACTCCAAGGAATGATGTGCTTTCCACATGTTAATTCTTTTTGAACTTCATATTAGTAGTAGAAAAGATTAAATATAATAGAGAAAACTGCCAATCTTTGGCAGAGTTTAGGATAAGAATCTTCCAAATTTGAAACATACAGCTATAAAAGGAGATTATAATAAATTTTGTAAAATAGCTTTTATAAAAATATTTATTGGGGTAAAAAATATAATTTTATGACAGAAATTAAACATTTAGAATTAGAATCAGAAACACTTAAAAAATATCTGATTCATTTTTGTCTTAAATTAATAATATATAAGCATTTGGATTTAAAGTATCCTATTTTCAAAGCATTGCACAAGTTCATCTTACTGAATTTTATGCCAGAATCCACCAAATATAAAATATTTTTATATTTTCCTATTTTCCCTTTTCCTTCCCTTTGAAAAACTGTCCTGCCCCATTGTAAGCATTCTTGGTGAGACTGTCTTTCAAAGGAACTTTTCCTCCACTGGCCCAAGAATGGGAAATGGAAATGTTACCAAACGAAGTCTATCAAAGGCTTCTAAGGTCTGAATGATAGAAATGATACAAGACTGGAAAAATTCAGAGTTGCTTCTTCTAAGGAGGTATCTATCCCATGATCTTCCACTACTATGGGTTTCTAGTTTTCCAGAACTGCCTGGCTCCCAACCTTCCAGAGGTCTACCTGTGTGACTTTTCCTTTGGTTTTCATGAAATACTGCAAATTCATTCAGTAAATCATTTTTTCTTTAACTTAATCATGTTTGTTTTATATTACTGGCAATAAAGTAACCTAACATGAAATGTTTACAGGAATGAATTATCTCAGAACTGCATTGTCAAATACAGAATAATTAAAATGAATGCATTTTTACATTTCATATCAAAGCTTTTATATATTTCTCATTCTAAAAGCTGTGTTATCAATATACCTAAATGACGTTAAAATGTGTTAATTTTCTCACACAGATGACCTTTACAATGTTTGTATATTGTTCTTGAGAATGTCATCAAAAAGTCAATAATTTTTTTAAATCACATACATAATTGTTATAAGACAATACAAAACTCTATATGTGTTCAGTTTTATTTGTTTAGCCTCACTAAATATTTTATGTATTTTTTTCTGTTTTTCTTTTTTTTTTTTTAATTTGAAGTTATATAAGCTGTTCCCTCCTTCTTCCCATCATGCATCAATTGCTGAGGGCTCTAGGATTTTATTATACACATAGACTTAACTCTAAACCCTGGGTATTCTAGATCTTTTTAATGTGAATTCCTAAAAGTGCCAGGTATCTCATTATAAAATGAAAAAATAGTACCTAACTTCAGTTTTATGAAGGCTAGTTGCTGTCATATATTAAAGAACCAAAAATCATTGACAGCACTACTTATATAAATTCATTCTGGGTATTGATATGTGGTCTTATCTAATTTATAGAGAAATTTTAAAATTTATGTTTGAAAGTATTTTTTTTGGTTTTTTTTTGCGGTATGTGGGCCTCTCACTGTTGTGGCCTCTCCTGTTGTGGAGCACAGGCTCCGGACGTGCAGGCTCAGTGGCCATGGCTCACAGGCCCAGCCGCTCCGCGGCATGTGGGATCTTCCCGGACCGGGGCAGGAACCCGTGTTCCCTACGTTGGCAGGCGGACTCTCAACCACCGCACCACCAGGGCAGCCCTTGAAAGTATTTTGATTAAAAAACATTTATAGCAGAAGGGGCTGCTCATCTATAAAGAAGTTTCCTCATGTTCCATTTTTTGTTGTTAACAATTTTTTACCCTTTTTGGGCAATTCACTGATTTCCTTTTTATGGAAAGAGGGCAACAATGTGCAAGCTGAACAGTTCTTTCTGTTATCTGTTTATTTTTCTAAAAATATGGATCATCTATCCTTCTCAGCTATCTTGAGGGTCTAAAGACATTAAAAAAAAACAAGATTTAATCACTTTAGAATTCTGCTTATCAGTACTGTTATTTATCTATGTAATGTTATTGTATATTTCCTTGGTTATATATCTCATTATCTATGTTGTTTACACTTGTCTTTTAAAATCTGTGTTCACTGGATGCAGCCTCTGTTCTCCTTTGTTATAGATGCTCTCCCCTCCCTCCCTGATAGAACTTGTTATTATATAATCTTTCTCAAACTGCATTGTATTTTGTAATTATTCCCATGTCCCCTCCTTATCCTTCCTTTATTAGCCAACGATCACAACCATATTCATCCATAATTAGTGACACAGCTATTTTAGAGTGAAAAAAATTACTACCATTATTTAGAACAGAAGCTAATGCCAAAAAAGTCAGGCAATATTTTTTAACTAATCAAGATATGTTATAATTTAATCTACCTCAAGGTCAATAGTTAAAACTTCCATTATTGCTAATGTGAACTGCATGATGATTTTCCATCCCATAACTGCTCTGTGTTACAAGTCTTCTGCAGCTCAAGCAATGCAATCTATCCAATTCTTCAATCCAGTATTCCAGGAGCCATTTCAAATCCCTCCCAGTCTTTTTCAGCAACTTCTAATCCATGAAAAACTCCTGTTTATAGCATTTACAATTTATACTTCAAATCCAGTTGTTTGGGGATATATCCACTGGCATTATCCTTATTCATAAATAACGTCTGCTTCAAAGTTCTGGAGGAATTAAATAAAATCTGGGTCACCCATTTATAAGCCCTAAAGTGAATGTGGCCAGAAGTAGTTATTGCTTTCATTAGAACGTACCAATACAGTAGTAGCCTCTTTGTCTGCTGTAGGGCTTATTTGCCAATTTGGGAGCAGAAGGAATTCTGCTTCACAACCTGTTACACAGTTTAACATCATTATGTAGTTTTGTTAATTTTTAAAAATTGAAATATAGTTGATTTACAATGTTTCAGGTGTATAGCAAAGTGATTCTGTTTTATATATATATATATATATATATTCTTTTTCATATTCTTTTCCATTATAGGTTATTGCAAGATATTGTGTATAATTTCTTATGCTATACAGTAGGTCCCTGTTGGATATCTCTTTTATATATAGTAGTTTGTAACTGCTAATCTCAAACTCCTAATTTATCCCTCCCCCTCACCTTTCCTCTTTGGTAACTGTAAGTTTGTTTTTTGTGTCTGTGAATCTATTTCTGTTTTGTAAATGAATTCATTTATATAATTTTTTTGATTTCACATATAAGTGATATCATATATTTGTCTTTGACTGACTTCACTTAGTATGATAATCTCTATATCCACCCATGTTGCTGCAAATGGCATTATTTCATTCATTTTTATGGTTGAGTAGTATTCTATTGTTTATATGTACCACATCTTCTTTATCCATTCATCTGTCGAAGGACATTTAGGTTGCTTCCATTTCTTGGCTATTGTAAATAGCACTGCTGTGAACATTGGGGTGCATGTATATTTTAGAATTAGAGGTTTCTCTGGATATATACCCAGAAGTGGAATTGCTGAATCATATGGTAGCTCTATTTTTAGTTCTTTTAAGGAACCTCCATACTGTTCTCTATAGTGGCTGTACCTATTTACATTTCCACCAACAGTGTAGGAGGGTTTCTTTTTCTCCACATTTATTGTTTGTAGACTTTTTGATGATGGCCATTCTGACTGGTGTGAGGTGATAACTTATTGTAGTTTTGATTGGCAACACTCCAATAATTAGCGATATTGGCGATATTGAGCATCTTTTCATGTGTCTGTTGGCCACCTGTATGTTTTCTTTGGAGAAATGTCATGTTTTCCTAGAAGCCAATGAAGCAGAAAAAGTTTCTACCAAATAAATGTAATAACTGTTGGCTAGAAAGCACTTTAATGAGTGCATAGAATAGTGACAAAAAGAGTTTACAATTTCTGGAGAAAGTATGGACTCTTTGGGATTTAGGTTGAACGAGAGATGAAAATGATAGAAGCAAATTCCTCTAATATGAAAAAATCAGCATATTTTTTCAAGTATCTCTTTCCACAAGGGCAGGCAAGATTTAAGCTTTAAAACTTCAATATTGTTATATATTATTTAGCTAATGGCATGTGTGCTTAAACCTCCTGTTAATATTGCTTTCAGTGACATAGCTTCTTTCTTTTGTTATATCGGAATAAAATAGAAATTATTGAAGACACAAATTAAACAAGTTACAAAAAAGGTAAAGCATAGAAGAAAAAATAGTGCTGTAGCTTTTGATATACCATAATTTATAGAAGTCCCTTTACCCTTTCATTTGTGGGTTTTTTTTTTTTTTAATTGAAGTATAGTTGATTTACACTGTTATTTTAGTTTCTGGTATCCAGCCAAGTGATTCAGCTATATATATATATAACTGAATATATATACACACACGTATATGTACATATATATTTCTTTTCATACTCTTCTTTATTATAGGTTATTACAAGAAATTGAATATAGTTCCCTGTGCTATACAATAGGTCCTTGTTGGTTATCTATTTTATATTTAGTAGTTTATATCTGCTAATCCCAAATTCCTAATTTACCCCTCCCCCTCTTTCCTCTTTGATAACCATGTTTGTTTTCTATGTTTGTGAGTCTATTTTTGTTTTGTAAATAATTTCATTTATATCATATTTTTTAGATTCCACATATAAGTGATATGATATGATACTTGTGTTTCTCTGTCTCACTTCACTTAGTATGATAATCTTTAGGTTCATCCATGTTGCTGTAAATGGCATTATTTCATTCTGTGTTACGACTGAGTACTATCCCATTGTATTTATGTACATCTTCTTTATCCATTCATCTGTCGATGGACATTTAGGTTGCTTCCATATCTTGCCTATTGTAAATAGTGCTGCTATGAATGTTGGAGTGCATGTATTTTTTCAAATTAGAGTTTTCTCTGGATATATGCCCATGAGTGGGATTGCAGGATCATATGGGAACTCTAGTTTTAGTTTTTTAAGGAACCTCCATGCTGTTCTCCATAGTGGCTGCACCAGTCTATACTGAGGAGATTATTTTTAAAATGTGTCTGGCTGTGTGTCAAGGATTGCCTTTTTGTGTGTATGCTTGGTTTGGAAATTGCTTTTCCCCCTCACCAACTGACTTTAACTATATTTATATGAACTGAAAAGAAGTCCTGGGACACAGCCTGTGAACCAACATTGAAACATTGCTTCTCAAAGCACAGTTCTAGCAGGAGGGACACGTTTGATGAATGAATGATAGTCATGTACTTAAATGAACTGAGGTTGTATCATCACCAAGTTGGAATGTAGAAAAAATACAGTTTTTTACAGAAGTACATAGATTTGGGGAAGCTATGGACAACTGTGAACCAATTCCAATTGACAAAACAGATTGTCTTAAATTTTTTAGGGGATAATTTTTGCAAGTAAATTGAGACAATGCTATCAGTATATACATAAGGTAATGTCTATATGTAATAGTAAATTAGCAAACTTCACATTTGAAGGAAATGGAAAGGACTATTTGTGTGGTTCACGTACTCATTTTTTTTATTAAGAATATAATAAATACTAAGGATTATCATGTTTGTAAGAAATGAGTAAGTTGTAATTCTAATACAAAGTAAATGCAATCAAAATGAACATATAACACACTTATGGCTATTTAATATGACAACTGTAATTTGCACCATGCTATGAAAATACATGCTAAAAAACATTTAATTTTCCTTCATCAAATATGGGAAGATATAATGTATGGAAATGCATTTTCACATAAAATACAATGCATTTTCCTAATTAAAAATAACAAATGCTACAGAAATGTTGGAAATTGATTGATAAAAAACAAATTAAAGCCCACATATTTTCAATTCTGTGGCATTATTAACATGATGGCAAAAATAGGATAGAATTGAATGTAAACAGTAGTCAGGAATATAAAGTGGTATGTCATATTATTTTGATAAAAGTAGTGAAAATGAAAACACACCATGTAAAAACACTGATTTTGATAATATTGTATTCATCAGGTAATTTATGGCCTTCTTAGAAATGTACAACCTGATTAGTAAAAAAAAAAAAAGAAAAAAATTTGGGAAGCAATGTACTGAGCTTCCAACCAAAAAGAGAAAATTAAAAAATAAAGGAATAAAAAACATGAACTAGTAAACTGATAAAAATAAAAACTAAGCAGTTAAGGGACATATTTTTTAACAAAGCTAAAAACTGTTTCTAGAAAACGAAAATAAAATAGACCAACATTGGCAAGTAAGTTCAAAGAAAAAAGGTAGAACTTACAAATAAATAGCTTCAGACATTTAAAAAATGTTTTAAAATAATTGCATATAGAAAAATTAAAAAAAACTAAAAATGTATCATAAATAAATTTAGACCAATAGAACTTTTTGAAAATCTAAATGAACCTGGCAGTTTTAAGGAAAAATTTTAAAAGTATCAAAACTGAAAGAAATAGGAAACCTTCTTTGTAAATGACAGAATAATGCCAATAAATTCTCTCTCTGTTAAAAATGGCCACCAATCTCAATCTGATCAAAAAAAAATGATAAATGTACTGGGATGAAAAGACAGTTTACCACAATCTGTGCAAAGCTTCATGTTTTACAAGAAATTAGGTCTGTGGTTCATTATTTTGTTAGTCTCTTGCATTCATACCACATCCTATTTATACAACATCAGAAGAAAAACTTTTGCCTTTGGGTTTTCAAGGGAGGATTTCCCTCAATCCTCTTACGGTCCTTGGCTGGGTCTGAAAATTAAACTGACAAAGACAGGTTAACAAAAGAAAAGCATAGAAATGCATTTAATATAATTTCCATGTGACATGGAAGCAATCACAAGGAAACAAAAGCCTGAAGAAACAGACCTGCTTTTCTTCATGCAGGTTTGATGGATTAATGGAGAAATAGGATAGGTCAGACAGTACGAGGTAAGTGTAGGAAACAGGGAAACTTAGCAATGCCTCTTTGTTAGGATTCTTCTTGGAATCCCTTTGTCTTTGAAGAAAAGGATTTTTTTTGTTGTTGGTCTGGATATAGGGAGGGCACTTCTCTTGTGAGGGTTTATGACCTGCTTCAGGGAAGAAGGAGGGGGATGGGAGGGCAGAGTGACCTTCCTGCTGTTTTCTCAAACTGCTTCCATTTAAAATATTCAATTGCCAAGGTGTCATATTTTGAGGTAGCATGTCCTGAAGCCACCAGGCTCTTTCTTTCTTTCTTTCTTCTTTCCTTCCTTCCCTCCCTTCCTTCCTCCCTCCCTCCCTCCCTTCTCTTCCTTCTCTTTCTTCCTTTCCTTTCTTTCTTCCGGTTCCTTCCTTCCTTCCCTCCTTCCCTCCCTCCCTCCCTCCCTTCATTATAGTATAGTTTCTACAATACCAGGGATCATTTTCTGTTTATCCCTAACAGGCATACTACCAGTACCTATGTTTGAATAAAGTTAAGACTAAATTCTGCAATATGCATATTTTAGGTTATTTCTAATTCTTTGGGGAGTTTTAATCTTTGTTGACCTAAGTTGTATTGACTAGATCATACTTAATGATACTTAAAGATAAGCCCAGTACTGGTTTTTCATCCCCCCATGCCCACCAGTATTCAGATAAGTGAAACTGTATATTGGAAGGAAAATAATTTAAAAACCCAAAATTTTAAATACAGTCCTATTTGGTGATTCCAACTATACAAAATGCATGCGATGGTTGAAGAAGAGTTAACCATAAGATAAAATGAAGAACTGCTATTTTTCTGCCAGATTGAGGAATATAGTGACTTACTTATATTACATATTACATCATAGTCCAAATTATTGACATTTTAAGGAATAGCATAATTAGAAATTGAATTTCTAAGGAGATAATAGCTCAGAATGAAATTGATCTTTACCTCTCAGACAAGATTCTCTCTTTAGCCAAACTCTATTCAGAATCCTCTGTGCTCTTTTTTGACTAGGACCCATCCTTCAACATGTCTTTAAGGAACCAGTTTTAGCAAGAATCCTGCTGAGACAAGTTTGCTAGAATACCCCACCATCAATGTCTGATCGCCCTTGACATCTGACCAAATTTCTCATCCCTGACCATCCTTGAGGTGTGGATGAAAAATGTTGCCTGCCATATCAGCAAACAAAGGGTGCTGCACCCATCAGGCCATCAGCCACTACAGCTGCCCCGATGGTGATGGTGCACCCTGAGGGAACTCGGATGGAGACAAACAGGCTGCCCACTGCCAAGCCCTCAAACATTGCAGCCACCCCAAACTGTACACCCTTAAGGGTTACAGGATGGTAAAGAACAGGATACTGGCCCCAGACAGCTAAGGTGCATATCAAAGGAATGATTTCAATGAACCCAGACTCTTGAATCGTCCCATACATAGAAAAGTGCTAAATTCATTAACTAGAGACCTCTGGTTTTCTTTAACAGTAATTTTTTTTTTTTGGCAGTGCGCTGCAGCCTGTGGGATCTTAGTTCCCTGACCAGGGATTGAACCTGCTCCCTCAGCAACGAGATCGTGGAGTCCTAACCACTGGACCACCAGGGAATTCGCTAACAGTAATCTTTTGATGTTCTGACTACCTGGTTTCTGTTGCAAAAATCCTTACGTATCCTGGCTCCTCCCTAATCTCTTTGAAGCAGTCCCTCAGAGCTGTCTGAGAGGCTGTCTTCTAGGCTGAAGTCCTCAGTTTTGTCTGCCAAATAAAACATAATTCTCAACTTTTAGAGGCTGTACATTTTTTTTTCAGTCCACAGTTTGACAAACAATGAAGGGGCCCAGAGCAGACTCCTATCCTTCACCTGAACTCTACAAGGAACTGGAGCATTGGTACTGGCAGAGGCCTTTCCTCCTCAGAAGTCCAGATGAATTTGGGTGAGTCTCTCCTGGTTCTCAGATCTCCTGATCATTGGTTGATTATCCTGAGGTTTTTAAAAATTTTATTGGGGTATACTTGATTTAAAATGTTGTGTTAGTTTTCGGTGTACAGCAAAGTGATTCAGTTATACATATACATGTATCTATTCTTTTTCAAGTTCTTTCCCCATTTAGGTTATTACAGAATACTGAGTAGCGTTCCCGGTGCTAAACAATAGGTACTTGTTGGTTATCTATTTTAAATATAGTAATATGTATATGTCAATCCCAAACTTCCAATTTATCCCTCCCCTATTCCCTTCCCCACTGGTAACCATAGGTTCATTCGCTAAGTCTGTGAGTCTGTTTCTGTTTTGTAAATAAATTCATCTGTATCATTTTTTTTTAGATTCCACATATAAGCTATATCACATATTTGTCATTCTCTGACTCACTTCACTTAGTATGATGATCTCCAGGTCCATCCATGTTGCTGCAAATGGAATTATTTCATTCTTTTTATGGCTGAGTAATATTCCGTGGTATATATGTACCACATCTTCTTTGTCCATTCATCTGTCGATGGACATTTAGGTTGCTTCCATGTCTTGACTACTGTAAATAGTGCTACAATGAACACTGGGGTGTATGTATCCTTTCCAACCATAGTTTTCTCTGGATATACAGCCAGGAGTGGGATTGCTGGATCATATGGTAGCTCTATTTTTAGTTTTTTAGGGAACCTCCATACTGTTCTCCACAGTGGCTGTATCAATTTACATTCCCACCAACAGTGCAGGAGGGTTCCCTTTTCTCCACACCCTCAGCATTTATTGTTTGTAGATTTTTGATGATGGCCATTCTGACTGGTGTGAGGTGATACCTCATTGTAGTTTTGATTTGCATTTCTCCAATAATTAGTCATGTTGAGCATACTTTCATGTGTTTGTTGGCAATCTGTATGTCTTCTCTGGAGAAATGTCTATTTAGGTCTTCTGCCCATTTTTTGATTGGGTTGTTTTGTTTTTGTTTTTACAAAGTTCTATTTATTTTCAATAATGAAATCAACACAAAAAAGAGGAATTAAATCTCTAATTTTTAAATCTAACACTGTTCTTAGCACAAAACTATCCTGAATAAATAAAAACACATTACTAGTAACCAAGTAAGACTTTTTCTCAAGGCTCTCGAGAGTTTTGTGTTTTAAACAAAACTGAATGGTAGGTAAAGAAACACATGCTAGAGACTTAACTGACACAGAGTCAAAGAAAAGAATAGCCAATAAACAGGCTCCCCAAATATAAGCTGGCAAAAGGAATACGGGGTTTTCAAAGCAGCCCAGAAATCAGAGTTCACTGTGGGATGCAAGGGTTTGGGACAGTCATGTTCAAGGCCTTGTAATTAAATCTTTCCACATTCCTAGATTCTTAATTTGGAATCTATCATGATCTAGAGGAGCTTCTGCCACAGGATAGGAGGCTCTTTATTTATGCTTTCTGAAAAGACCCATCTAATTTTCTGCTTTGACTTTGTCACTAGCTCCTCTCACTGATACAGCAGGGATTCCATTCCAGAAGGTGATTATTACTATGTAAAACAACCTCTCTGTTTTTGATTTTTCTTTTACAAGCACACTGATACTGCCAGGAATTGGTTTTTTGATATTGAGCTGCATGACCTGTTTATGTATTTTGGAGATTAATCCTTGTCATTCTCATCATTTGCAAAAATTTTCTTACGTTCCGTGGGTTGTCTTTTCATTTTGTTTATGGTTTCCTTTGCTGTACAAAACCTTTTGAGTTCAGTTGGGTCCCATTTGTTTATTTTTGTTTATATTTCCATTACTCTAGGAGATGAATCAAAAAAGACATTCCTGTGATCAAAGAGTGTTCTATGTTTTCCTATAAGAGTTTTATAGTATCAGGACTTATATTTAGGTCTTTAATACATTTTGAGTTTATTTTGTGTGTGTGGTGTTAGAGAATGTTCTAATTTCATTCTTTTACATGTAGCTGTCCACTTTTCCCAGCAGCACGTATTGGAGAGACTGTCTTTTCTCCATTGTATACTCTTTCCTCCTTTGTGGTAGATAAATTGACCAAAATTGACCATAGACGCCTGGGTTTATCGCTGGACTATTCTTTTCTTTAACATCTTTACTGGAGTATAATTGCTTTACAATGGTGTGTTAGTTTCTGCTTTATAACAAAGTGAATCAGCTATACATATGCATATATCCCCATATCTCTTCCCTCTTGTGTCTCCCTCCCTCCCACCTGCCCTATCCCACCCCTCTAGGTGTTCACAAAGAACCGGGCTGATCTCCCTGTGTTACGCGGCTGCTTCCCACTAGCTATCTATTTTACATTTGGTAGTGTATGTATATCCATGCCACTCTCTCACTTTATCCTAGATTACCCTTCCCCCTCCCCGTATCCTCAAGTCCATCCTCTAGTAGGTCTGTGTCTTTATTCCCGTCTTGCCCCTAGGTTCTTCATGACCATTTTGTTTTTGTTTTAGTTTTTTAGATTCCATATATATGTGCTAGCATACAGTATTTGTTTTTCTTCTGACTTACTTCACTCTGTATGACAGACACCAGGTCCATCCACCTCACTACAAATAACTCAATTTCGTTTCTTTTTAGGGCTAGTAATATTCCATTGTATATATATGCCACATCTTCTTTATCCATTCATCTGTTGATGGACACTTAGGTTGCTTCCATGTCCTGGCTATTGTAAATAGAGCTGCAGTGAACATTGTGGTACATGACTCTTTTTGAATTATGGTTTTCTCAGGGTATATGCCCAGTAGTGGGATTGCTGGGTCATATGGTAGCTCTATTTTTAGTTTTTAAGGAACCTCCATACTGTTCTCCATAGTGGCTGTATCAATTTACATTCCCACCAGCAGTGCAAGAGAGTTCCTTTTTCTTGACACCCTCTCCAGCACTTACTGTTTGTACATTTTTTTGATAATGGCCATTCAGATTGGTGTGAGATGATATCTCATTGTAGTTTTGATTTGCATTTCCCTAATGATTAATGATCTTGAGCAGTCTTTCATGTGTTTGTTGGTCATCTGTATATCTTCTTTGGATAAATGTCTATTTAGGTCTTCTGCCCATTTTTGGATTGGGTTGTTTGGTTTTTGATATTGAGCTGAATGAGCTGCTTGTAAATTTTGGGGATTAATCCTTTGTCAGTTGCTTCATTTGCAAATATTTTCTCCCACTCTGAGGGTTGTCTTTTTGTCCTGTTTATCATTTCCTTTGCTGTGCAAAAGCTTTTTCCATTAGGTCCCGTTTGTTTATTTTTGTTTTTATTTCCATTTCTCTATGAGGTGAGTCAAAAAGTATCTTGTTATGATTTATGTCATAGAGTGTTCTGCCTGTCTTTTCCTCTAAGAGTTTGATAGTATCTGGCCTTACATTTAGGTCTTTAATCCATTTTGAGTTTATTTTTGTGTATGGTGTTAGGGAGTGTTCTAATTTCATTCTTTTACATGAAGGTGTCCAGTTTTCCCAGCACCACTAATTGAAGAGGCTGTCTTTTCTCCACTGTATATTCTTGCCTCCTTTATCAAAGATAAGGTGACCATATGTGCGTGGGTTTATCTCTGGGCTTCCTATTCTGTTCCATTGATCTATATTTCTGTTTCTGTGCCAGTACCATACTGTCTTGATTACTGTAGCTTTGTAGTATAAAGTCAGGGAGCCTGACTCCTCCAGTTCCATTTTTCGTTCTCAAGATTGCTTAGGCTATTCGGGGTTTTTTGTGTTTCCATACATATTGTGAAAATTTTTTGTTCTAGTTCTGTGAAAAATGCCCTTGGTAGTTTGATAGGGATTGCATTGAATCTGTAGATTGCTTTGGGTAGTAGAGTCATTTTCACAATGTTGAATCTTCCAGTCCAAGAACATGGTATATCTCTCCATCTCTTTGTATCATCTTTAATTTCTTTCATCAGTGTATTATAGTTTTCTGCATACAGGGCTTTTGTCTCCTTAAGTAGGTTTATTCCTAGGTATTTTATCCTTTTTGTTGCAATGCTAAATGGAGTGTCTCCTTAATTTCTCTTTCAGATTTTTCATCATTAGTGTATAGGAATGCAAGGGATTTCTGTGCATAAATTTTGTATCCTGCTACTTTACCAAATTCATTGATTAGCTCTAGTAGTTTTCTGGTAGCATCTTTAGGATTCTCTATGTATAGTATCATGTCATCTGCAGATGGTGACAGCTTTACTTCTTCTTTTGATTTGTATTCCTTTTATTTCTTTTTCTTCTCTGATTTCTGTGGCTAAAACTTCCAAAACTATGCTGAATAACAGTGATGAGAGTGGGCAACCTTGTCTTGTTCCTGACCTTAGTGGAAATGGTTTCAGTTTTTCACCATTGAGGATGATGTTTGCTGTGGGTCTGTCATATATGGCCTTTATTGTGTTGAGGAAAGTTCCCTCTATGCCTACTTTCTGAAGGGTTTTTATCATAAATGGGTGTTGAATTTTGTTGAAAGCTTTCTATGCATCTATTGAAATGATCATATGTTTTTTTTCCTTCAGTTTTTTAATATGGTGTATCACATTGATTGATTTACGTATATTGAAGAATCCTTGCATTCCTGGGATAAACCCCACTTGTTCATGGTGTATGATCCTTTTAATGTGCTGTTGGATTCTGTTTGCTAGTATTTTGTTGAGGATTTTTGCATCTATGTTCATCAGTGATATTGGCCTGTACTTTTCTTTTTTGTGACATCTTTTTCTGGTTTTGATATCAGGATGATGGTGGCCTTGTAGAATGATTTTGGGAGTGTTCCTCCCTCTGCTCTATTTTGGAAGAGTTTGAGAAGGATAGGTGTTAGCTCTTCTCTAAATGTTTGATAGAATTCGCCTGTGAAGCCATCTGGTCCCGGGCTTTTGTTTGTTGGAAGATTTTTAATCAGAGTTTCAATTTCAGTGCTTGTGATTGGTCTGTTCATATTTTCTATTTCTTCCTGGTTCAGTTTCGGAAGGTTGTGCATTTCTAAGAATTTGTCCATTTCTTCCAGGTATTCCATTTTATTGGCATATATTTGCTTGTAGTAATCTCTCATGATCTTTAGTATTTCTGCAGTGTCAGTTTATACTTCTCCTTTTTCATTCTAATTCTATTGATTTGAGTCTTCTCCATTTTTTTCTTGATGAGCCTGGCTAATGGTTTATCAATTTTGTTTATCGTCTTAAAGAACCAGCTTTTAGTTTTATTGATCTTTGCTATCATTTCCTCCATTTCTCTTTCATTTATTTCTCACCTGATATTTATGATTTGTTTCCTTCTGCTAACTGGGGTTTCTTGTTCTTCTTTCTTTAAGTGCTTTATGTGTAAGGTTAGGTTGTTTATTTGAGATGTTTCTTGTTTCTTAAGGTAGGACTGTATTGCTATAAACTTCCCCCTTAGAACTGCTTTTGCTGCATCTCATAGGTTTTGAGTTGTCGTGTTTTCATTGTCATTTGCTTCTAGGTATTTTTTGATTTCGTCTTTGATTTCTTCAGTGATCTCTTGGTTATTAAGTAGTGTATTGTTTAGCCTCCATGTGTTTGTATTTCTTACAGATTTTTTCCTGTAATTGATATCCAGGCTCATAGCGTTGTGGTCAGAAAAGATATTTGATATGATTTCAATTTTCTGAAATTTACCAAGGCTTGATTTGTGACCCAAGATATCTATCCTAGAGAATGTTCCGTGAGCACTTGAGAAGAATGTGTATTCTGTTGTTTTTGGATGGAATGTCCTATAAATATCAATTAAGTCCATCTTGTTTAATGCATCATTTAAAGCTTGTGTTTCCGTATTTTCATTTTGGATGATCTGTCCATTGGTGAAAGTGGTTAAAGTCCCCTCCTATGATTGTGTTACTGTTGATTTCCCCTTTTATGGCTGTTAGTATTTGCCTTATGTATTGAGGTGCTCCTATGTTGGGTGCATAAATATTTACAATTGTTATATCTTCTTCTTGAATTGATCCCTTGATCACTATGTAGTGTCCTTCTTTGTCTCTTGTAATAGTCTTTGTTGTAAAGTCTATTTTGTCTTATATGAGAATTGCTCCTCCAGCTTTCTTTTGATTTCCATGTGCATGAAATATCTTTTTCCCTCCCCTCACTTTCAGTCTGTATGTGTCCCTAGGTCTTAAGTGGGTCTCTTGTAGACGGCATATATACGGGTCTTGTTTTTGTATCCATTCAACCAGTCTATGTCTTTTGGTTGGAGCATTTAATCCATTTACATTTATGGTAATTATCAATATGTATGTTCCTATTACCATTTTCTCAATTGTTTAGGGTATGTTATCATAGGCCTTTTCCTTCTCTTGTGTTTCCTGCCTAGAGAAGTTCCTTTAGCATTTGTTGTAAAGCTGGTTTGGTGGTGCTGAATTCTCTTAGCTCTTGCTTGTCTGTAAAGGTTTTAATTTCTCTGTCAAATTTCAATGAGATTCTTGATGGGTAGAGTAATCTTGGTTGTAGGTTGTTCACTTTCATCACTTTAGGTATGTCCTGCCACTGCTTTCTGGCTTGGAGAGTTTGTGCTGAAAGAGCAGCTGTTAACCTTATGGGGATTCCCTTACATGTTATTTTTTGGTTTTACCTTGCTGTTTTTAATATTTTTTCTTTGTATTTAATGTTTGATAGTTTGATTAATATGTGTCTTGGCGTGTTTCTCCTTCGATTTATCCTGTATGGGACTCTCTGTGCTTCTTGGACTTGATTAACTATTTCCTTTCCCATAGTAGGGAAGTTTACAACTATAATCACCTCAAATATTTTCTCAGTCCCTTTCTTCTTCTCTTCATCTTCTGAGACTCCTGTAATTCGAATGTTGGTGTGTTTAATGTTTTCCCAGAGGTCTCTGAGACTGTCCTCAATTCTTTTCATTCTTTTTTCTTTATTCTGCTCTGCAGTCGTTATTTCCACTATTTTATCTTCCAGGTCACTTATCCGTTCTTCTGCTTCAGTTATTCTGCTGTTGATCCCTTCTAGAGAATTTTTAATTTCATTTATTTTGTTTTTCCTCATTGTTTGTTTGCTCTTTAGTTCTTCTAGGTCCATGTTAAACATATCTTGTATTTTCACCGTTCTATTTCCAAGATTTTGGATCATCTTTACTATCATTATTCTGAATCCTTTTTCAGGTAGACTGCCTATTTCCTCCTCATTTGTTAGGTCTGGTGGGTTTTCACCTTGCTCCTTCATCTGCTGGGTGGTTTCTGTCTTCTCATTTTGCTTAACTTACTGTGGTTGTGGTCTCCTTTTCACAGGTTACAGATTCGTAGTTCCCATTGTTTTTGGTGTTTGCCCCCAGTGGCTAAGGCTGGTTCAGTGGGTGGTTTAGGTTTCCTAGTGGAGGGGACTAGTGCCTGTGTTCTGGTGGATGAGGCTGGATCTTGTCTTTCTTTTGGGCAGGTCCATGTCTGGTGGTGTGTTTTGGGGTGTCTGTAACCTTATTATGAGTTTAGGCAGTCCCTCTGCTAATGGGTGGGGTTGTGCTCCTGTCTTGCTAGTTGTTTGTCATAGGGTGTTCAGCACTGTAGCTTGCTGGTAGTTGAGTGGAGCTGGGTCTTGGCGTTTGTGGAGATATCTGGGAGATTTTCACCATTTGATATTACGTGGAGCCGGGAGGCCTCTGGTGGACCAGTGTCCTGACCTTGGCTCTTCCTCCTCAGAGGCACAGCCCTGACACCTGGCCAGAGTACCAGGAGCCTGTCATCCACATGGCTCACAATAAAAGGGGGAAAAAAAGAAAGAAGGAAAAGGATAAAATGAAATAAAATAAAGTTATTGAAATTAAAAAATAATTATTAAGAATAAATTTTAAGTAATAAAACAAAAAGAAAGAAAGCAATCAAACCAGAAAAGAAATCCACTAATGATAAGAAGCACTAAAAAGTATACTAAAAAAAAAAAAAAAAATGGACATACAGAACCCTAGGACAAATGGTAAAAGCAAAACTATACAGACAAAATCACACACAGAATCATACACATACACACTCAAAAAGAGAAAAAGGGGAAAAAAAAATATATATCATTGCTCCCAAAGTCCACCTCCTCAATTTGGGATGATTCGTTGTCTATTCATGTATTCCACAGATGCAGGGTACATCTAGTTGATTGTGGAGATTTAATCTGCTGCTCCTAAGTCTGCTGGGAGAGATTTCCCTTTCTCTTCTTTGTTCACACAGCTTTGTTCCCTTCAGCTTTGGATTTGGCTCCACCTTTGTGTGTAGGTCGCTTGGGGGCATCTGTTCTTCACTCAGACAGGATGGGGTTAAAGGAGCAGCTGATTCAGGGGCTCTGGCTCCCACAGGCCAGGCGCAGGGAAGAGTATGGGATGCGGAGCAAGCCTGCCATGGCAGAGGCTGGTGTGATGTTGCACCACCCTGAGGGTGCTGTGTGTTCTCCCGGGGAAGTTGTCCCTGGACCATGGGACCCTGGCAGTGGTGGGCTGCACAGGTTCCCAGGAGGAGAGGTGTGGATAGTGACCTGTGCTTTTACAGAGGCTTCTTGGTGGCGGCAGCAGCAGCCTTAGCATCTCATGCCAGTCTCTGTGGTCCGCGCTGATAGCCGGACCTCTCTGGAGCTCCTTTAAGCAGTGCTCTTAATCCTCTCTCCTCACGCACCAGGAAAAAAGAGGGAAGAAAAAGTCTCTTGCTTTTTCCCAGACTCCCTCCCAGCTAGCTGTGGCACACTCACCCCCTTCAGGCTGTGTTCACGCAGGTAACCCCAGTCTTCTCCCTGGTATCTGGCCTCTGAAGCCTGAGTCTTAGCTCCCAGCCCCCTCCCACCCTGGTGGGTGAGCAGACAAGCCTCTCAGGCTGGTGAATGGCCGAGCGGGAATCTCTCTGCTTTGCCCTCTGCACCCCTGTTGCTGCACTCCCCTCTGTGCCTCTGAAGCTTCCCACCTCCGCCACCCGCAATCTCTGCCTGTGAAGGGGCTTCCTAGTGTGTGGAAGCCTTTCCTCCTTCATAGCTGCCTCCCAGAGGTGCAGGTCCTGTCCCTGTTCTTTTGTCTCTTTCCTTTTTCTCTTGCCCTACCCAGGTATGTGGGGAGTTTCTTGCCTTTTGGGAGGTCTGAGGTCTTCTGCCAGCATTCAGTAGGTGTTCTGTAGGAGTTGCTCCACATGTAGATGTATTTCTGATGTATTTGTGGGGAGGAAGGTTATCTCCACGTCTTACTCTTCCGCCATCTTGAAGCTCCTCCCTGTACTTTTCTATCCTGTTCCATTGATCTAATTTCTTTTTTTTGTGCCAGCACCATACTGTTTTGATTACTGTAGCTTTGTAGTATAGTCTGAAGTTAGGGACCCTGATTCCTCTAGCTCTGTTCTTCTTTCTCAAATTGCTTTGGCTATTCATGGCCTCTTGTGTTTGCATAAAAATTGTAAAATTTTGGTTCAGTTCTGCAAAAAATGCCATTGGTAATTTGATAGGGATTGCATTCAATCTATAGATTGCTTTGGGTGGTATAGTCATTTTCACAATATTGATTTTTCCAATCCAAGAACATTGTATATCTTTCCATCTGTTTGTATCATCTTCACGTTCTTTGCTCAGTGTCTTATAGTTTTCAGAATGCAGGTGTTTTGTCTCCTTAGGTAGGTTTATTCCTAGGTATTTTATTCTTTTTGATGTGATAGTAAATGAGATTATTTCTTTAATTTCTCTTATGTTTCATTATTACTTGTATAGGAAAACAACAGATTCTGTACATCAATTTTGTATCCTGCAGCTTTACTGAATTCATTGATGAGCTCTAGTAGTTTTCTGGTAGCATCTTTAGCATTTTCTACATATAGTATCATGTCATCTGCAAACAGGGACAGTTTTACTTCTACTTTTCCATTTTGGATTCCTTTTATTTATTTATACCGGGACAGTTTTACTTCTACTTTTCCATTTTGGATTCCTTTTATTTATTTTTCTTCTCTGATTGCTGAGAGTAGGACTTCCAAAATGACATTGAATCAAAGTGGTGACAGTGGACATCCTTGTCTTGTTCCTGATCTTAGAGGAAATGCATTCAGCTTTTCACCATTGAGTATGATGTTAGCTGAAGGTTTGTCATATATGGCCTTTATTGTGTTGATGTATGTTCCCTCTATGCCCATTTTCTGGAGA
The DNA here is from genome assembly GCF_059928025.1 of Delphinapterus leucas. Lineage (NCBI taxonomy): Eukaryota > Metazoa > Chordata > Mammalia > Artiodactyla > Monodontidae > Delphinapterus > Delphinapterus leucas. The sequence continues at coordinate 12,565,399 of NC_143129.1, read as the reverse complement.
GTTTTTATCATAAATGGGTGTTGAATTTTGTCAAAAGCTTTTTCTGCATCTATTGCGATGCTCATATGGTTTTTATTCTTCAATTTGTTAATGTGATGTATCACACTGATGGATTTGCAGATATTGAAAAATTCTTGCATCCGTGGGATAAATCCGAGTTATTCATGGTGTATAACCTATTTAACATGCTGTTGGATTTAACTTGCTAGTATTTTGTTTAGGATTTTTACATCTATTTTCATCAGTGATATTGGCCTATAATTTTCTGTCTTTTTTGTGGCATCTTTGTCTGGTTTTGGTATCAAGGTGATGGTGGCCTCATAGAATGAGCTTGGGTGTGTTCCTTCCTTTGCAATTTTTGGTAATAGTTTCAGAAGGATAGGTGTTAACTCTTCTCTAAATGTTTCACAGAATTTGCCTGTGAGGTCATCTGTTTCTGGACTTTTGTTTTTTGGGAGTTTTTAAATCACTGTTTCAATTTCAGTACTTGTGTTTGGTCTGTTATTATTTTCTATTTCTTCCTGGTTCAGTCTTGGGAACTCGTAAGAACTTGTCCATTTCTTCTGGGTTGTCCATTTTATTGCTTGTAGTAGTCTCTTATGATCCTTTGTATTTCTGTGGTGTCCATTGTAACTTCTCCTTTTTCATTTCTAATTTTATTGATCTGAGCCCTCTCCCTTTCTTTCTTGATGAGTCTGGCTAAGGTTTATCAGTTTTGTTTATCTTTTCAAAGGACAAACTTTTAGTTTCATTGATCTTTTCTATTGTTTTCTTGTCTCTATTTCATGTATTTCTGCTCTGAAATTTATGATTTCTTTCCTTCTACTAACTGGGTTTTGTTTGTTCTTCCTTCTCCAGTTGTGTTAGGTGTAAGGTTAGATTATTTTTTTTCTCCTTGTATTTCTATAAACTTCACCCTTAAGACTGCTTTTGCTGTGTCCCATACATTTTGGATCACCATGTTTTCATTTTCATTTGTCTCTAGGTATTTTTAAATTTCCTCTTTGATTTCTTCAGTGATCCATTGATTGTTTAGTAGCATATTGTTTATCCTCCACATGTTTTTGGCTTTTACAATTTTTTCTTGTAGTTGATTTCTACTTTTATCAAGCATCTTTTCTCACCACAATGCTATATGATTTCAATTTTCTTAAATTTACCAAGGCTCACTTTGTGGTCCAGCATGTGATCAATCCTGGAGAATATACCATGTGCACTTGAACAGAATGTGTATTCTGTTGCTTTTGAATGGAATGCTCAATAAATATCAATTACGTCCGGTCTAATATGTCTTTTAAGGCCTGTGTTTCCTTATTGATTTTTTTGTCTGGAAAGTCTCCTTTTATGGCTGTTAGTTTTTGTCTTACATATTGAGGTACTCCTCTGTTGGGTTCATATATATTTACAGTTGTTACATCTTCTTCTTGGATTGATTTCTTAATCATAATGTAGTGTCCTTCCTTGTCTCTTGTAACAGTCTTTAAAGTTTATTTTGTCTGATATGATACTGCTACTCCAGCTTTCTTTTGATTTCCATTTGCATGGAATACCTTTTTCCATCTCTTCACTTTCAGTCTGTATGTGTCTCTAGATCTGAAGTGGGTCTTTTGTAGGCAGCATATATATGGATATGGGTCTTGTTTTTGTATTCATTCATCCAGTCCATGTCTTTTGGTTGGAGCATTTAAACCATTTATGTTTAATCTAATGATTGATAGGTACGTTCTTATTGCCATTTTGTTAATCTGTATTTGTTTTTGTTTTATTTTTGCGGTATGCGGGCCTCTCACTGTTGTGGCCTCTCTCGTTGTGGAGCACAGGCTCCGGATGTGCAGGCTCAGTGGCCATGGCTCATGGGCCCAGCTGCTCCACGGCATGGGGGATCTTCCCAGACTGGGGCACGAACCCGTGTCCCTTGCATCAGCAGATGGACTCTCAACCACTGTACCACCAGGGAAGCCCTGGATTTGTTTTTGTACGTCTTTTTAATTCTCCCCTTTCTTCTTCTCTTAACCTGTGATTTAATGATTAATGTTGTATTTGGATTCCTTTTGTGTGTGTGTGTATATCTATTGTAGATTTTTGATTTGTGGTGAACATGAGGTTTTGATATAACAGTCTATATATAAACAAGATTGTTTTAAGTTGCTTGTCTTTTCATTTCAAATGCATTTCCAATATCCTGCATTTGTACTCACCTCATGATTGCTGATTTTGATATCGTAGTGTGTGGAAATTTGCTACCTTTAGTGTAGGTTTGCCTTTACCAGTGAGCTTTTCATTCATAATTTTCTTGTTTCTAGTTATAATTTTCTTGTTTCTAGTTGTGGCCTTTTCTGCATAGAGAAGTTCCTTTAGCATGTTAGAAAAAGCTGGTCTGGTGGTGCTGAATTCTCTTACCTTTTGCTTGTCTGTAAAGTTTTTGATTTCTTTGTTAAATCTGAATGAGAGTTTGCTGGGTCGAGTATTCTTGGTTGTAGGTTCTTCCTTTTCATCACTTTATGGGAATATATTGTGCCACTCCCTTCTGGCATGCAGAATTTCTGCTGAGAAACCAGCTGATAATTGTATGGGAATTCCCTTTTATGTTTTTTATTGCTTTTCCCTTGTTGCTTTTAATATTTTCTCTATCTTTAACCTTTGTAAGTTTGATTACTATGCATCTCATTGTGTTCCTCCTCATGTTTATCCTGCTTGGGACTCTGGGATTCCTGGACTTGGGGAAGTTTTATTTTCTCAGGTCTTTTCTCTCTCTGTTCTCCTTCTGGAACCCCTATAATGCAAATGTTGTGTTTAATATTGTTCCAGATGTCTCTTAGACTGTCCTCATTTCTTTTTCTGTTCTGCCCCAGTGATTTCCACCATTCTGTCTTCCAGCTCACTTACCCATTTTTCTGCCTCACTTATTAATTGGTGAGGTGAGGGTATCCCAACTAGTAATATCACTAGTGGCCTGAAGACTAGTAATATCACTAGTGGCCTGAAGAGAATTACAATTTCTTCTAGAATAATTTCCTAAGGGCCATCCAATTAGATAGAGCCTTGGAGTGGAGAAATCCACCAAGGTAACCCAGAAGTACTGGATATATAGATAATTGACCATAATCCTAACAATTGGATTAATGTTAACTCTGCGTAAGACTGTGAAGTACATTTGGTTCATGAGCAAAACTGTGAGCAGTTGTCAAAGTAATTGGTATACAGACCTGGTCTGGCATCTTGGATCAGCTGTCTACTTCACATGTTGTTTTCTTCTCATCCTGGTCTGATAGATTCTCCTAATTTGAACATTGTTTTAAGGTGGTTTTGAGGTCAGCTCTCCTCTCTATAAGCCAGTCCAGTGCAGGGGCCCTTTCTAACTGGAAATATTAATCCATGCATCAATTCTCTTCAGTTTTGCATTGCATGAGCTAGTTAAGAGTACCTGATAAGGGTCCTTCCATATAGGCTGGAGATGGTTCTTTTAAATTATGTCTTCTCCAGTATGCATAATCATGTGGTTGCAGGTCACGGGGCGTCTGATCTTAATCCAAAAATAAGTTACTGAGATAAACTTCAGAAACAAATTTAAAGCGTCATTTTAATAATTCAATTAAATTTACAATAACATAAAAGCAAGGAGCTGTCTGGGAGGTGAGTCTTAGACAGGGAATACCAACTTCAATAACAAAACTAGAATTTAATATTCACTGAAACAATCTTATTCTCTGTAAAATGACCCTCATTTCTGCCAATCTGTTGGTTTTAATAAACTTGGCATGATGATATATAAGTGTAACTGATCATAGGCTCTTTTAAAATTTGCTTCACTGGGACTTTTATAAGCAATCTCAGATCGAAATTTTAAAGGCCTCTCAAGGCCAGGAAAGCCATGCCAAAGGCTTGTCACAGATTTCATCTTACAGATTTAGGTGAATTCCTCCCTTTTTCAAAGTCCCCAGAATACCTTCAGATTCCTGCATCTGTTAGGAGGTGACCTTCCTAATTTATCTGGTAAAGCTGTTAGGAACCTAAGAGTTTCCAATCTCTGGAGGGATCAGGTAGAGAGAAAAGATAAATGTTTCAATTCTGCTTACAAAGGTGTAACTTACCAATTTGCTATGAGTCATAATTAGCTTGAGGGGAAGAGTTTTCTTAAATCTGGAAAACACAGATTAAAAGCCAGTAATGTTTCAGAGAAAAACCATAAATTATACCCATATTCACCAGTTCACTCAGTCCTGTGTCACTAATCCTTTTTTTTAAACAATTTTATGAAGCCATTAGGCTTCCCATAAGACTTCTTTTTTACCCAGTTCAGCAGTATGCTCTGAAATTAATCAGAAACCTGTACTTGGAAAAAGTCCTCAGAGTAAAACCATAACTGACCATGACTGGCAAAAGACCTAAGAAGGCATGATAAAAAAAACCTGATTAAAAACCTGATCATAATGAAACTGACAAAGAAGTTTGGTTATTTCCATGACATTATTCCATGACATTAAATATTAAAAGATAATAACTAGAATTATGACTGATAACATTTTACCAGGACATACTAGATTTGAGGGAATGCCATATAATTACTAGAATGCCAATATTAACAACATTTACCCATACAACATAATCTAAGAAGATTTACTACTCATTTGACAATATTTCCCATGGAATTTAACACACCAAATGAACCTAATTAGCTTAACATCGCTCCTTGGGATGTTTCAGGGGTCCTTTGAAGCATCCCAAAGTTAGCTAGGGGTCAAAGGAACTTCATTACAATTTGATTTGGGAAGTTTGTCAAAAAAATATAAAGAAGGTTTAAAAGACTTGGTCAAATATCACTGTGAAACAATACTTATTCACTTAACCAAAGTGACAAAAGGTTTTAGAGGCAAATATGGAAAGTTATAGCAGATTACTGATTAAAGGTAAAGAAACTGTACAGTTATTAGAAGCAGATTAACAATCTAACAAGGCTTTGTCCTCTTAACAGAGTCAAACCCAATTCAAGTTTGCACCAGCTACCTTAAAAATTTATTTACTCCAGGAGAGCGGCCACAATGACAAAGCAGAAAGACCCTGAGGTCATCTCCTCTCACAAGCACACCAAAATCACAAGTATCTGCAGAACAACCATCAGGGAAAAAGACCATAACCTACTGGAAAAGATCTTGTACAACAAAAGACACAAAGAAGGAACCACAACAAGATGGGTAGGAGGGGGAGAACTGTGATATAATCAAATCCCATACTCCCCAGATGGGCAACCAACAAACTAGAGAATATATTGCAGAAGTTCTCCCATAGGAGTGAGAGTTCTGAGCCCCATTATCAGTCTCTCCAGCCCCAGTATCTGGCACTGGGAACATGAGCCCCCAGAGCATTTGGCTTTGAAGGCCAGTGGGGCTTAACAGCAGGAGTCCCAAAGGACTGGGAGAAATAGAGACTTCATTAATAAAGGGTGCACACAAAATCTCACATGTACCAGGACCCAAGGCAAAAGCAGTAATTTGACAGGAGCCTGGGCCAGACCTAACTGTTGATCTTCGAGACTCTCCCGAAGAGGTGGGGGACAGCTGCAGCTCAACCTGGGGACAGAGACATTGGTGACAGATATATTGGAGAACATTCAGTCACGTGAACACTACTGCTGCTGGCAGCTGACAGACAATATTGGCTCATTAGAACCAAGACCTGGCACCACCCAACAGCCTACAGGCACCAGTGCTGGGATGCCTCGGGCCAAACAATTAAGTGGGTGGGGATACAGCACCACCCATCAGCAGACAGGCTGCCTAAAGCCTAAAGAGCGCACAGCTGCCTCTGAACGTGCCCTTAGACATTCAGCCCCGTAGAGAGCCAAGACCCAACTCTACACACCAGTGGACAGGCACCTCCTTCCAGGAAGCCTGAACAAGCCTCTAGACCAGCCTCAACCACCAGGGGGTAGATACCAGAAGCAAGAAGACTGTGATCCAGGAATGCTGCCCAGACCCCACCCTAGGACCAGCTGGGCCCTGGCCCTGCCCACTAGCAGGCCAAAGCAACCTTGAGGACACCTCAGACCCCATACCCAGCAATGTCTGTGAACAATACCCCTGCCCCAACAACAATGTGAAATGAGTTCTGGGATCCCTGGGCTCTGTAGCCAGACTCCAGGAACCAGCTCTGCCTTCCAGTAGTCTGGCGCTAACCCCAGGATCTGGCTTCACCTGCTAGTTGGTGGGCAACAGCCCCAGTATTTTGGAACCCTGACTCACCCACAGTGAGCCAGCACTAGCCCTGAGGCCCCCTAGGATTTTGCAAACAGCCACATCATAACCAGGCCCCATTAAACAGCATCATCCACAGAGGATAGGAAATGGCAACCAACCAGACTAGAGGCCAAACAAGCCTAGCAGACTGCCCACATAGTCAACCTACCACCACAGAAAGACCCACGCAGCCCTCTTAGGAGAAACCACTAGTGCATTTAGCATGGGTAACAAAAGGGTAGTGCATGACAGGGACTCATAAGATACTTCCTAGAGTGGGCCACTTCTCTAAGGTCAAGAAATGTAACTAACCTAACATACATAAAAATACTAAAAGCAAATTAGACAAAATGAAGCAGCAGAGGAATATATTCCAGACAAAGGCACAAGATAAAACCCCAGAAGAACTAAGTGAAGTGGAGATAGATAGGTAATCTACCCAAGAAAGAGTTCAGAGTAATGACTGTGAAGATGATCAAAGAACTCAGGAGGAGAATGGATGCACAGAATGAAAAGTTAGAAGTTTTTAACAAAGAGTTAGAAAATATAAAGAACAACCAAACATGGATGAAGAATACAATAACTGAAATGAAAAATACACTAGAGGAAATCAATAGCAGACTAAATGATTCAGAATAATGGATCAGTGAGCTGGAAGACAGTAGTGGAAATCATGGCTGATGAACAGAAAAAAAAAGAAAACAAACAGGACAGTTTAAGAGACCTCTGGTAAAAGGTCAAGCACACTAATATTCACATTGTAGGGGTTCCAGAAGGGAAAGAGAAAGAGCCTGAAAAAATACCTGAAGAGATAACCACTGAAAACTCCCCTAACCTGAGAGAGGAAACAGTCACCCAAGTCCAGGAAGTGCATAGAGTCCAATACAGGATTAAACCAAATAGGAAGACACCAAGAAACATTGTAAACCAAATAAAAAAAAATAAAGAGAGAATACTAAAAGCAGTAAGGGAAAAACAACAAATAACATACAAGAGCATTCCCATAATGAGATCAGCTGATTTTAGAGCAGAAATTCTGCAGGCCAGAAGGGAGTGACATGATATGTTTAAAGTGTTGAAAGGGAAAAACCTACAACCAAGAATACTCTACCTAGCAAGTCTCTAGATTTGATGGAGAGAGCAAATGCTTTATAGACAAGTGAAAGCTAAAAGAGTTCATCACCACTAAACAAGCTTTACAACAAATGTTAAAGGAACTTCTCTAGGTGAAAAAGGCCACAACTAGAAACAAGAAAATTATGGAATGAAAAACTCACCTGAAACGGCAAACGTACAGTAAAGGTAGGGGATCATCCACATACAAAGCTAGTAGGGAGGTTAAAAGACAAAATTAGTAAAAACAACTGTAACCACCATAAGCAGTTAAGGGAAACAAAAATTTAGATGTAAAATATGATATCAAAAATAGTAATTGTGACAGGAGGAGAGTACAAATTCACAGTATTCCAAATGCATTTAGAATTAAGAGATCAGCAGCTTAGAACAATCATACACACACACACGCATACAAAAACCTCATGGAAACTGCACACCAAAAATCTAACCAAAAATCTCTGATACACAAATAAAAAAGAAAAAGGAATCCAAACATAACACTATAGATAGTCATCAAATCACAAGAGAGTGAACAAAAGAAGAAACCGAAAAAAACCTATAAAAATAAATCCAAAACAATTAACAAAATAGTAATAAGGATATACATACAGCTAATTACCTTAAATGTTAAGGGACTAAATGCTTCAACCAAAAAACACAAGCTAACTGAATGGATACAAAAACAAGAGCCATATATATGCTGCCTACAAGAGACTCACTTCAGATCTAGGCAAACATACAGATTTAAGGGAGAGGAAAAAGGTATTCTATGCAATAAGAAATTAAGAGAAAGCTGGAGTAGCAATACACATATCAGACAAAATAAACTTTAAAAACTGTTAGAAGAGACAAAGAAGGACACTACCTAATGATCAAAGGGTCAATCCAAGAAGAAGATTTAACAAGTGTAAATATATATGCACCCAACATAGGAGCACCTCAATATATAAGGCAAATATTAACAGCAATAAAAAGAGAAATCAACAGTAACACAGTAATAGTAGGGGACTTTAACACCCCACTTACATCAATGGTCAGATCATCCAGACAGAAAATCAGTAAGGAAACACAGGTCTTTAATAACATAGTAGACCAAATGGACTTAATTGATATTTATAGAGCATTCCAACTGAAAGTAATAGACACATTGTTTTCAAGTGCACATGGAACATTCTCCAGGATAGATCAAATGATTGGCCACAACACAAGCCTCAGTAGATTTAAGAAAATTGAAATAATATCAAGCATCTTTTGCAACCACAATGCTATGAAACTAGAAATCAACTACAAAAAACCCGAAACTGCAAAAAGCACAAACACATGGAGATGAGAAAATGTGCTACTAAACAACCAATGGATTTCCTCTCTGAGGAAAATCAAAGAGGAAATCAAAAATACCGAGAGACAAATGAATACGAGAACATGATGATTCAAAACATATGGGATGCAGCAAAAGCAGGTCTAAGAGGGAAGATTACAGCAAGAAAAGCTTAACTCAGGAATCAAGCAAAATCTCAAATAAACAACCTAAGCTTATGCCTAAAGCAACTAAGAAGAATAAACAACGCCCAAAGTTATTTGAAGGAAAGAAACCAAAGTTCAGAGCAGAAACAAATGAAATATAGATGAAAAAAAAAAAGCAATAGAAAAGATCAATGAAACTAAAAGCTGGACCTTTGAAAAAATAAACTTCATAAAACCTTTAGCCAGACTTCATCAAGAAGAAAAAGAGAGAGGGCTCAAATGAATAAAATTAGAAATGAAAAAGAAGTTACAATGGACACCACAGATATACAAAGGATTATAAGAGACTACTATGAGCAAATATATGCCAATAAAATGGACAACCTAGAAGAAATGGACAAATTCTGAGAAAGGTACAATCTCCCAAGACAGAACCAGGAAGAAATAGAAAATATGAACAGACCAATCACAAGTACTGAAATTGAAACTGTGATTTAAAAATTTGCAACAAACAAAAGTCCAGGACCAGATGGCTTCACAGGCAAATTCTATCGAACATTTAGAGAAGAGTTAACACCTATCTTTCTGAAACTATTCCAAAACAATTGTAAAGGAAGGAACACTGCCAAACTCATTCTATGAGGTCACCATCATCCTGAGACCAAAACCAGAGATCCTCAAAAAATGAAAATTATAGACTAATATCACTGATGAACATTGATGCAAAACTCAACAAAATACTAGCAAACTGAATCCAACAATACTTTAAAAGGGTCACACGCTGTGTTCAAGTGTGATTTATCCCAGGGATGCAAGGATTTTTCAATACCCACAAATCAATCAGTGTGGCACACCACATTGAAAAATTGAAGAATAAAAACCATATGATCATTTTTGCATTTCTAATAGATGCAGAAATATCTTTTGACAAAATTCAACACTCATTTATGATGATAAAAACTCACCAGAAAGTGGGCATAGAGGGAACACACCTCAACATATTAAAGGTGATATATGACAAAAACACTGCTAACATCATACTCAGCAGTGAAAAGTTGAAAGCATTTTCTCTAAGACCAGGAACAAGACAAGGATGTCCACTCTTGCCACTTTGATTCAACATAGTTTTGGAAGTCCAAGCCACAGCAATCAGTGAAGAAAAGGAAATGAAAGGAATCCAATTGGAAAAGAAGAAGTGAAACTGTCACTGTTTGCAGATGACATGATGCTATACATAGAAAATCCTAAAGATGCCACCAGAAAACTACTAGAGCTCATCAATGAATTCAGTAAAGTTGCAGGATACAATATTGATGTACAGAAATCTGTTGCATTTCTATACACTAACAATGAACTATCAGAAAGAGAAATTTAGGGGAAAATCCCATTTACCACTGTATGAGAAAGAATAAAATACCTAGGAATAAACCTACCTAAGGAGGCAAAAAACCTGTACTACCAACACTATAAAACACTTAAAGAAATTGAAGATGACACAAATGTATGGAAAGATATATGGTGTTTTGGGATTAGAAGAATCCATATTGTTAACATGACCATACTACCCAAGGCAATCTACAGATTCAATGCAATTCCTATCAAATTAACCAATGGCATTTTTCACAGAACTGGATCAAAAATTTTTAAATTTGTATGGAAACACAAAAGACCCCGGATAGGCAAATTGATCTTGAGAAAGAAAAACAGAGCTGGAAGACTCAGGCTCCCTGACTTCAGACTATACTACAAAGCCACAGGAAGCAAAACAATATAGTACTGGCACAAAAACAGACACATAGGTTAATGGCCAGGATAGAAAACCCAGAATAAACCCACATACTTATAGGTCATTAATCTACAACAAAGGAGGGAAGAATATACAATGGAGAAAAGACAGTGTCTTCAATACGTGGTGCTGGGAAAACAGGACGGAAAGAAATTAGATCATTCTCTAACACCATACATAAAAGTAAACTCAAAATGGATTAAAAAAGGAAATATAAGACCAGATACTATAAAACTCCTTGAGGAAAACATAAGCAGAATACTCTGACATAAATCACAGCAATATCTTTTTGGATCCATCTCCTAGAGTAATGGAAATAAAAATAAACAACTGGGACCTAGTCAAACTTAAAAGATTTTGTACTGCAAAGGAAACCATGAACAAAACATAAAGAAAACCTACTGACACAGAGAAAATATTTGCAAATGATGCAACCAACAATGGCTTAATTTCCAGAATACACAAATACCTCATACAGGTCATTTAAAAACAAACAAAAACAATGGGCAGAAGAAATAGACATTTCTCCAAAGAGGATATGCAGATGGCAACATGCACATGAAAAGGTGCTCCATATTGCTAATTAGTAGAGAAATGCCAATCAAAACTACAGTTAAGTATTATCTCACACTGGTCAGTATGGCCATCATCAAAAAGTCTAAAAATAATAAATGCTGGAGAGGGTGTGGAGAAAAGGGGACCCTCCTTTAAAAACCTCTAAAAATAGTGTTCCAATATGATCTAGTAATCCCACTTCTGGGTATATATCCAGAAAAGACAAAAACTAATTTGAAAAGATACATGCACCTCAATGTTCATAGCAGCACTATTTACAATAGCCAAACATGGAGGCAACCTAAGAGTCTATTAACAGATGAATGAATAAAGAAGCTGTGGTGTGTATGTATGTATGTGCATATGTGTGTGTGTGTGTATATAACTCAGCCATAATAAGGAATGAAATAATGCCATTTGCAGCAACATGGTTGTACCTAGTGATTATTATAGCAAAGTGAAGTAAGTCAGACAGTAAAAGAGAAATATCATATGTATCACTTATATGTGGAATCTAAAAAAATGTTACAAATGAACTCATTTACAAAACAGATGCAAAGACGTAGAAAACAAATATGGTTACTAAAGGGGAAAGTGGGTGTGAGGTATACATTAGGAATTTTGGATTAACAGATACACCCTACTATATAGAAAATAGATAAACAGCAAGGACCTACTGTATAGCACAGGAAACTATATATATATTCAGTATCTTCTAATAACTGATAATGGGAAAGAATCTGAAAAAGAATATATATGTAAATGTATAAATATGTTTATATATGTATATGTGTGTATATATGTATATAAAGTCATTTACTCAATTAAACTTATTCTAAACATTGATATCCACAAACTCTTAAGTTCCTTTTCCACAAACCTTGCATCCCTTTCTGTATCTGTATAAGTTTGTCTCTTATTTTTTCCCATCCATAAACAACGAGCTCTAAGCCAAAATTATTTTCTTTTAAGAAAATGCAATTCCATTCATCATACCTTCTTTTACTGAAAACACACATCCTGCCTTCCTATTATACACTGAAATGTTTCCTTCATTATTTCTAGTAGCTTTATTTACATATTTAAATTAGAATCCTCAACTCTTAAAAATCTTAATTTCTAGTGAAAATTAAGAAGTAAGCAATTATAAACTTTTACATTAGCATTCTGTAGATTGGCAAACAAATACCAATTTCTAAAAACATGTGCTTTCTTATAGAAAATATCTCAGTCACAACAAAGGTATTTATCAATACTCTTAAATATCTTTTGTTTCTCTGTAAAAAGAAGCCTATATTCAGTAATTAATGTTTTACTATCTTGTTTTATTTGGGAATGACCCAGCTGTTCAATAAACTTCCATCTTTTAACTTAGTTTAGCACAACTCTAAAATTTCAAGTAACCAAATATCTGGAGAGATTAATTTTTAAGTAGACTTTCCTAAAACAATTATTCCTAAAGAGCTCACCAAAAGCTCTTATCTCATTTGTATTTAATTTAATAATAAAAAAAATTCATACTGTTATTTTTCTTGCTGACCAGTTTGCAACAGATATAAGAAGATCTTATTTGACCTCTTTTACAAAGTTATTATACTTAATGTTGATGACTCTAAAGACATCTCTATATTAATTAAATCAACAAACTTCAAATTTAATACCAGATATTGATTTAATACTCAATATTTCCCAGTTCCTGTGAATCTGAAATTCATCCTGGCCAATTTCCTTTTGTTTCTGAGAAATTTATATAAGCATTTAATTTCCTTTAATCCAATCAAGTAGAGCCCATTTATATATTAATTTTGGTAATACTATTCTAAGGTAAAGAAAATGCACAGACATATAGACAGATACTACCAGAGATCTCATAGCTTCATTTTAAATCATAGTCAATAATCGGGTGCTACAATATAAAACTCACTAGTTTATAAATAAGAGTTGGAATAAGTTGAATTTTAAAAGTTGTCTTTCCACTTTTTTTCTCAGTCTCAGGAATTAGAGATGGTCTAGATAAAATGTTCCTGAGAGCCCTGGTCTCGAGGCACAGGGAGAGAAAAGCAAGTTCTCCTAGAAGGACTTGTTCCCTCAGGGTCAGGATTCTAAAAATATGTTGTTGTTTTTGTTTCAAACCAGCTTTCCTTAACTGCATATGTAATAAAAGAGCCCATTTTGGCCATAGGGCAAAATTTTCCTTTAATTCCCAAATAGGTAAGTACTTCTAAGTCTAAGTTTTGTATGTACATGAACCTGGCTGCAGTGTTAGTTGGAGGCTGGTTTTCTGAGGCCCCACATTTCTGTTTGGAAGGCTCTATTTTCCATTTTAAAGTTGAATTAGTCAGGGATAAAATTTACTGATGAAATTATGTGTTGGGCCAGTGTGCTGTTGTGAGCTTAACTCCTCTAGACATCCCCCTAGAGTCATTTCAGCTTTCTTACATGGCTTAGTGTTCCCTTTGGTGGTCTAAGACCACTGTGGGTGTTTGGATCACTGAATGACCAATTCTTATACGTGACCCCAGATGAGCAAGTCTTCTAATTAATGAGTGGGTTGCCCTATGGGACCACTGCACAGTATGAGGACTCCACCTCCACCACTCCTGTAACCTTCTCAGTTGGCTGAGAAAGCTGTAACTGACCAGGAGGAGTCTTGTCCCTTTACTTTGTAGCAAAGTTCTCCTGTAATAACTTCACTTTTATCCCAACAAGTTCTATAAGGGAAGCCAAATTAAGGAAAAGTGTCAGACCAGTCTCTTACCTAACCACTCAGCCCAGACCACTTAGTCTCTTTCAACTGAACAAACCCCAGTATCTCTCCACTGGGGGGGGCAAGTACTTGTTATAGACCTCCAAATAAAACTCAGGATCATCAACCAATTTGGGAGATCCAAGAAGCAGAAGAGACTCACCCAAATCTGTCTGAACTCTCTGAGGAGTTAGATGGGCTCAAGAGGCCTCTGCTGGTACCAAGGCTCCAGTTCTTGTAGAGTTAAGGTGAAGGAGAGAAGTCAGCTCTGGGTCGCTTTTGTTGGTTGCCAAAAGTGCCAACTGAAAAAAAAATGCACAATGTGAGAGTTGTGAGATAAGGTTTTTTGGTTTTTTTTTTTTGCAATACGCGGGCCTCTCACTGTCGTGGCCTCTCCCGTTGCGGAGCACAGGCTCCGGACGCGCAGGCTCAGCAGCCATGGCTCATGGGCTCAGCCGCTCCACGGCATGTGGGATCTTCCCGGACCGGGCCATGAACCCGTGTTCCCTGCATCGGCAGGCGGACTCTCAACCACTGCGCCACCAGGGAAGCCAGTGAGGTAAGTTTTATTTGGAGCAAAATCAGGACTATAGCCCAGGAGCAGTTCCTCAGAGCCATCTGAGATGCTCTCTCCTGGGCTATAGTCCTCATTCTGCCTGAAATAAAACTTAACTCACAACTCTCACACTGTGATTTTTTTTCTTTCTAGTCAACATAATGGAAACAAAAAGATATATAACTGAGATGAGAGTTTATAAAAATTGGTATATTTAAATGAGCTTTATATAAGATGGTTACAAAGAGCTTAACTATATTGTGGGATAGACATGTTTCACTGGGGAACACCTCCCCTGCTTGATATTATAAGACAGAGCATAGGAATCTACCCCTCAGGAAACATTAAATAAACTTTCTAAAGGAAACCAATATGGTTACCTGAGCCTGTACAATATAAAGTAAAACTGGGAACTAATATTCAGGGGCTAATAAAAATAGTAACAGAGCTTTTGCTCTGTGTCTAATCTGTGCATTCAGAGGGGCTTTGTTGACTGCTTATGGAAGCTTTTGAAGGCATGATAAATTAAGCCCTGCAATTCTGGAACACAGAACTCATAAATTTCAGTTTAGCTAGAAATCTTCTCACTCATTCAGAAAATCAAATTAAAGAAAATATAGTTGGGCAAATCAATTCTTAATGTCATTTAGGTGACAGACCAGTTCTTTGGGGAATTGAAAGCTACTGTCTTTGTCTTGCAAATCTCTTCAAATCAGAAATGTCAATTCAGCTCACAAGGAACTGAGACTGAGCCTAATCAGCTCAATCAGGTAGAACCTGAAAAGTTTAAAAGAATTTAAAAGTGGCCTTTTTAAATTCAAACCACTGGAAAGGCTCCCTCAGCCAAATTCTAATTCATAGCTTCCTTAAGGATTTATCAAGAACAAATACAAGTCTTAAAAGTCTTTTCCACAAATAATGAAGCCTTAGGGGGACCTTCAAGATGGCAGAGGAGTAAGACATGGAGATCACCTTCCTCCCCACAAATACATCAAAAATACATCTACATGTGGAACCACTTCTACAGAACACCTACTGAATGCTGGCAGAAGACCTCAGACCTCCCAAAAGGCAAGAAAATCAACACATACCTGGGTAGGGCAAAAGAAAAAAGAATAAACAGAGACAAAAGGATAGGGATGGGACCTGCACCTCTGGGAGGGAGCTGTGAAGGAGGAAAGGTTTCCACACACTAGGAGGCCCCTTCACTGGTGGAGACTGCGGGTGGCAGAGGGGGGAAGCTTCAGAGCTGCGGAGGAGAGCACAGCAACAGGGGTGCGGGGGGCAAAGCAGAGAGATTCCCCCACAGAGGATTGGTGCTGACTAGCACTCACCAGCCTGAGATGCTCACCTGCTGGGGTGGGTGGGGCTGGGAGGTGAGGCTTGGGCTTCGGAGGTCAGATCCCAAGGAGAGGACTGCAGTTGGCTGCGTGAACACAGCCTAAAGGGGGATAGTGTGCCACAGCTAGCTGGGAGGGAGTCGGGGTAAAACTCTGGACCTGCCGAAAAGGCAAGAGACCATTGTTTCAGGGTGCACGAGGAGAGGGGATTCCTTCCCTGTGTGCCCACAGAAGACAGAGCACCACCTAAAGGAGCTCCAGAGACAGGCGCGAGCCACCGCTATCAGTGCAGACCACAGAGACAGGCATGAAACGCTAAGGCTTTTGCTGCAGCCACCAAGAATCCTGTGTGCAAGCACAGGTCACTATCCACACCTCCCTGGGAGCCTGTGCAGCCTGCCACTGCCAGGGTCCCATGATCCAACGACAACTTCCCCGGGAGAACGCATGGCACGCCTCAGGCTGGTGCAACGTCACACCAGCCTCTGCCATTGCAGGCTCACCCTGTATTCCAATTATGACTACCATACCCCTCCCTCCCCACAGCCTGAGTGAGCAAGGTTACCCCTAATCAGCCACTGCTTTAACCCCGTCCTGTCTGGACAGGGAACAAACACCCTTAGGCAACCTACAAGCCAACATGGGGCCAAAACCAAAGCAGAACCCCGGGAGCTGTGAGAACAAAGAAGAGAAAGGGAAATCTCTTTCAGCAGCCTCAGGAGCAGTGGATTAAATCCCCACAATCAACTTGATGTACCCTGCATCTCTGGAATACCCGAATAGACAACAAATCGTCCCAAAATTGAGGCAGTGAACTTTGGAAGCAACTGTAGACTTGGGGTTTGCTGTCTGTGACTGATTTGATTCTGATATTTATGTTTATCTTAGTTTATTTTTAGTGCTTGTAACCATTGGGGGATTTGTTTATTGGTTTGGTTGCTCTCTTTTTTTTAATTTTAATTTTTTAAAGTTATTATTTATTTATTTAGTAAATTTATCTTTCTTTTTTTTCCCCTTTTTCTTCAAGCTGTTTGGCTGACAGGGTCTTGATGCTCTGGCCTGGTGTCAGGCCTGTGACCCCAAGGTGGCAGAGCCGAGTTCAGGACATTGGACAACCAGAGACCTCCTGGCCCCACGTAATATCAATCGGTGAGAGCTCTCGCAGAGATCTCCATCTCAATGCTAAGACCCAGCAAGCTCCAGTGCTGGACAACCCATGCCAAATAACTAGCAAGACAGGAACACAACCCCACCCATTAGCAGAGAGGCTGCCTAAAATCATAATAAGGTCACAGACACCCCAAAACACACCACCAAACGTGGTCCTGCCCACCAGAAAGACAAGATCCAGCCTCATCCATCAGAACACAGGCACCAGTCCCCTCCACCAGGAAGGCTAAACAACCCACTGAACCAACCTTAGCCACTGGGAGCAGACACCAAAAACGACAAGAAGTATGAACCTGCAGCCTGTGAAAAGGAAACCCCAAACACAATAAGTTAACCAAAATGAGAAGACAGAGAAATACACAGCAAATGAAAGAGCAAGGTAAAAACCCACCAGACTGAACAAATGAAGAGGAAATAGGCAGTCTACCTGAAAAGGAATTCAGAGTAATGATAGTAAAGATGATCCAAAATCTTGGAAATAGAATGGAGAAAATACAAGAAATGTTTAACAAGGACCTAGAAGAACTAAAGAGTAAACAAACAATGATGAACACCACAATAAACGAAATTAAAATTCTCTAGAAGGAATCAATAGCAGAATAACTGAGGGAGAAGACAGATAAGTGACCTGGAAGATAAAATAGTGGAAATAACTACCACAGAGCAGAATAAAGAAAAAAGAATGAAAAGAATGAAGGACAGTTCCAGAGACCTTTGGAACAACATTCAAAGCACCAACATTCGTATTATAGGGGTCCCAGAAGAAGAAGAGAAAAAGAAAGCGTCTGAGAAAATATTTGAAGAGATTATAGTTGAAAACTTCTGTTACATGGGAAAGGAAATAATCAAGTCCAGGAAGTGCAGAGAGGCCCATACAGGATAAATCCAAGGAGAAACACACCAAGACACATTATAATCAAACTATCAAAAATTAACAAAGAAAAAATATTAAAAGCAGCAAGGGAAAAGCAACAAATAATATACAAGGGAATCCCCATAAGGTTAACAGCTGATCTTTCAGCAGAAACTCTGCAAGCCAGAAGGGAGTGGCAGGACATATTTAAAGTGATGAAAGGGAAAAACCTACAACCAAGATTACTCTACCCAGCAAGGACCTCACTGAGATTCGACAGAGAAATTAAAACCTTTATAGACAAGGAAAAGTTAAGAGGATTCAGCACCACCAAACCAGCTTTACAAAAAATGCCAAAGGAACTTCTCTCAGCAGGAAACACAAGAGAAGGAAAAGACTTACAAAAACAAACCCAAAATAATTAAGAAAATGGTAATACAAAATTAATGCACAGAAATCTCTTGCATTCCTATACACTAATGATGAAAAATCTGAAAGAGAAATTAAGGAAATACTCCCATTTACCATTGCAACAAAAAGAAGAAAATATCTAGGAATAAAACTACCTAAGGAGACAAAAGACCTCTATGCAGAAAGCTATAAGACACTGATGAAAGAAATTAGAGATGATACAAACAGATGGAGAGATATACAATGTTCTTGGATTGGAAGAATCAACATTGTGAAAGTGACTATACTACCAGAAGCAATCTACACATTCACTGAAATCCCTATCAAATGACCAATGGCATTTTTCACACAACTAGAACAAAAAAATTCACAGTTTGTATGGAAACACAAAAGAACCTGAATAGTCAAAGCAATCTTGAGAAAGAAAAATGGAGCTGGAGGAATCAGGTTCCCTGACTTCAGACTATACTACAAAGCTATAGTTATCAAGACAGTATGGTACTGGCACAAAAACAGAAATATAGATCAATGGAACAGGATAGAAAGCACAGGGATAAACCCACACACATATGGTCACCTTATCTTTGATAAAGGAGGCAAGAATATACAATAGAGAAAAGACAGCCTCTTCAATAAGCGGTGCTGGGAGAACTGGACAGCTACATGTAAAAGAATGAAATTACAACACTCCCTTACACAATACACAAAAATAAACTCAAAGTGAATTGAAGAGCTAAATGTAAGACCAGACACTATAAAATTCTTAGAGGAAAACATAGAGCACTCTGTGACATACAACACAGCAAGATCTTTTTGACCCACGTCCTAGAGAAATGGAAATAAAAACAAAATAAACAAATGGGACCTAATGAAACTTAAAAGCTTTTGCACAGCAAAGGAAACCATAAACAGGATGGAAAAGTCAACCCTCAGAATGGGAGAAAATATCCGCAAATGAAGCAACTGACAAAGGATTAACCTCCAAAATATACAAGCAGCTCATGCAACTCAATATCAAGAAAACAAACATCCCAATCCAAAAATGGGCAGAAGACCTAAATAGACATTTCTCCAAAGAAGATATACAGATTGCCAGCAAACACATGAAAGGATGCTCAACATCACTAATCATTAGAGAAATGCAAATCAAAACTACAGTGAGATATCACCTCACACCAGTCAGAATGGCCATCATCAAAAAATCTACAAACAGTAAATGCTGGAGAGGGTGTGAAGAAAAGGGAACCCTCTTACACTGTTGGTGGGAATGTAAATTGATACAGCCACTATGGAGAACAGTATGGAGGTTCCTTAAAGAACTAAAAATAGCACTACCATATGACCCAGCAATCCCACTAGTGGGCATATACCCTGAGAAGACCATAATTCAAAAAGATGCATGCACCCCAATGTTCATTGCAGCACTATTTACAATAGCCAGGACATAGAAGCAACCGAAGCGTCCTTTGACAGATGAATAGATAAAGAAGATTTGGTACATATATAGAATGGAATATTACTCAGCCATAAAAAGAAACTAAATTGACTTATTTATAGTGAGGTGATGGACCTAGAGTCAGTCATACAGAGTGAAGTCAGAAAGACAAATACCGTATGCTAACAAATATATATGGAATCTAAAAAAAAAAAGGTTCTCATGAACCTAGGCGCAGGACAGGAATAAAGACACAGACGTAGGGAATGGACTTGAGGACACAGGGAGGGGGAAGGGTAAGCTGGGACGAAGTGTGGGAGTAGCATTGACATATATAGACTACCAAATGTAAAATAGATAGCTAGTGGGAAGCAGCTGCATAGCACAGGGAGATCATCTCAGTGCTTTGTGACCATGTAGAGGGGTGGGATAGGGAGGGTGGGAGGGAGACACAAGAGGGAAGGGATATGGGGATATATGTATATGTATAGCTGATTCACTTTGTTATACAGCAGAAACTAACACAACATTGTAAAGTAGTTATACTCCAATAAAGATGTTAAAAAAAAAAAATGAAAACAGTCATCTGTGCAAATAGATTTAACTTATTCCTATTGTTATAAGTAACTAGTAAGATTATATTGTAATAGCTGATTCATAACTAAGTTTTTAATTGAAGCTATGAGATCTCTAATTTTTTTCAGTTTTTATGTCTGTGTGCCCATTATATGAGATGTCTCTTCCTCTGGAAAATATTATCAAAATTAAATTTATAAAAGAGCTTTATTAAAAAAAAAACCAGAGCTTTATTTACTTAACTTAAAAGTAAGAGCTTACAGACTAAGTATTTCTAAATATAAAAGAAACTGGCCAGAAAGCATTTCAGGTTTCATGTGATCTAGGAAATATTCAATATTAAATTAACATCCTGTTTTAAAGCTAGCTTAAACTTACCGATTTAATCAATTTAGACATGCCTTACTTTTTTTGAACCTAGGTTTACTAAAGGTCGATTCATGTTATTTCAGTTAGAGTTTTTCAACAACAACAAAATTAACTTGGTATTATAATATTTTCATAAGTTGCAAAATAAAGGTAAATGAGATAAGAGTTTTCAGGTGAACTCTTTGGAAATAATTATGTCTTGGGTATATCTATCTAAAATAGTTTCTCCAGATTTTTGGTAACTTGTTTTTTGCTAAGTTAAATGATGCGAATTAATTGAATATCCAGGTCATTTCAAGTAAGATAAAATGCTGGAACATTAATTGCTAAATTGGTCTAAATTTACCTCCTTTTGTCTTGTTACAAGAGGGAAACTAAAGATGTTTGGGTTTACAGACAATCACTGTTTTACTCAGATGCTTTTATAAAATGAAAATCTTCAAGAAAATTCACAAAAGCACTTCTTGACAAATATAATTTTCTGATAACTTCTATATCATACCACTGAACTGGGTAAGAAATTACAAAACTCCAATGGAAAACCTGGTAACTTCACGCAGATCAGCAGGGATTAATACATGGGACTGAATGAACTAATAAATATGATTTATAATTTTATGACTTTTTTTCTGAAATATACTGGCATTTAATCTTTGTTTTCCAGAAAAAGCTTTCCTCTTACACCCTGACCTACACGTTGATAAAGTATCTTTACTGTAAACAAAGGTGAAACATTTATCTCTTTCTACCTGATCCTTCCAGAATTTGGCTTTTCCAGCTGGCTCCCCTGTAGATTTGATTGTTTATTGCAACCAGATTACAACTAGTTATACTAATCATTGATTTGTTTTGTCTCCAAATTTTTTATGTTTTGTGTCTCTCTCTCCTGTACTATGACCTTATTAATGTTATTACATATATTACTTACCCTGTCTAGTTTATAAGATTTTCTCTTGCATTACCCAATGTGTAACCAAGCCTCCAACAAAATTAATGATGGCTAAAAGTCTTGAGACAGTTTATCATATATACTCAACTCTACATAGAATAATTGTAATAGTGCAACTCTAGATGTGGGAAAAAGCAACAAGGGAAAACATTTCCTGATCATAATAGACTAGTAAGACAGGTGATCCACAGAATTTTAAATTAACAGGGACAGATCCAAAAATTAGAACCATGAGTGACATATCAACAGAATCCTTGCCTGATCTAGGAATGAGACTTCCTAGTGCAATGGGATAAAATTGGTCATGAAATGCTTCCCAAACATTCATCGAAGTTATGACCAAGGGGAGACACTGTGGATGAAAAAAATGTTGCCTGCCATATCAGCAAACAACGGAAACCCCTAAAAACCAAAAAATATAACTCTCAAACTTTAGGTCGTCCGTTTTGTTTTTTGGTTTTTTTCAGTCAACACAGGTGATGTCTGATCACTCTGGCCTGCCCTCCTAAAGAATCATGTTAGGTCAGTTTAGACAGGATTCCTCCTTACCCCTGATGTTTCCTCTCAGTGATTTTCCATCTGTCGACCATCTAGCAATCCCCCACTCCCACCTTCAGTCTCCTGCTCCATGGATATACATTTCTAGTTTTCCCTCTTGAGGAAGGAAATCTACGTTGAGCCCAATCTTCTCCCCTACTGCAACCCCCCCTTAGGCATCACAATAATTTCCCTGAATAAAGGCAGACTTATTGTTTTAACAAAGGTCATAATAGTATTTTAGCATCTCCCAAATTAGAAAAACACTAGTGAACATCCAAATGCCTCGCTGTAAGCCAGATATATCCCCGTTCTAACTTAATGCCAGGCATACTCAGAACTGCCTGTGAAACTGTAGATGCTAAGCTAACACAGCATGGACTTGGCAGCTGGTAGAGGTGAGACCAGGGAGGGAAGAGCTGTGATTAGTACTGTAACATTTATCAGTAGATACTTACATGTCTTTTCCTAATTCTGAAAATGTTTGAGTGTGAATAGTCATGTCTGAACTAATTTATAAATCACCTTCAATGCTTAAATAAAATTCTGATTGATCAGAATAATTAAAATTTTAACCTTGCCTTTTGTTCATAATAAACAGACAGTGACACATGTTTTCAAAGGAGTGAAAATGTTTCTGAAATAAAATGCTTCTCATTTTACGGAGTTCTCATTTTTTGGTGTTTAACATACATTTAGAGCCATATGTCTCTTCTGATTTAAAGGTCAGATGGAATGAGTTGAATTTAAAAAGGTTTTGGCATTTAGATGGTTACCTGAATAATAAATTAATGAGTTAATTACACTTTCCTGAATCACACAAAAGGATTTGCACAGGTGAGTCAATATTAACTTTGGAGAGTGGACACATTATTGCTGAGTATTAGAATCTCACCTGAGTGTGTCTGTGAGAACTATTTGTGGATATGGAGACGCAAATCATAAAAATCTTCAAAATGTCATATCAAAGAATAAACAGACTGATCGAAGAGAATACAGAGCTCAGAGACAAATCCAAGAAATTTATAAAATCTGTCTTGCAAATGCATTATATTCATAAAGCAAAATTATCTATTATAAATATTATATTTTACTCAGGAAGGTTATCAAATTTAAAAATTAGTTTCAGGTCAGCTCCCCTACCTTATCACTGGCACAAGAGTTATGTTCCCCTATTATGTAAATAATATCATCATTTATACTCAAGATAATGTTTGTTGCTTTTAATTGTTTGTCCATCCCCTAAGAGGTTCACCTTACTGTGTAAATGCCCAGTAACAAGACATTTTATATGGTTAAAATTTTAACTGTACTTTAATGGGGAGAACTTCAACACTATCTAATCCCCCACCTTGCCAGGAACAAAACCCTAATTTAGGCTCTTTGTGTATCCCATTCTCTTATTAGAGGAAGAACCAGAAGAAATCCAGGGATGAGACTTTCTAGCTTAAGTTGAAGGACTGGCTTTCCAACAAGACACTATTGTCTTTTTTAACATTAAATTACAAATAATGAGAGTAGAAACAGCATGTTTATCATGATCACATATTGTACTATATAAATAATTTAAATAATATCAAAATACTTTTATTTTTATCATAATTGAAAGAATTACAACTTGTTAAAAACCAGTAGGTATCTGGGCGAAAAAATTGCTGTCCTTTTCAAAAGCCCATGACAGGAGGTAATGCACATCAAAAATTTCATTTAGAACCTTTTGTTTTTTAAGTAATAGATTAGAGATATTCATGATTTATCATGATGCTGCTTTTACTCTTTATTTATTTTGTATATTAGTATATACCATTAAATTAGGCATTGTAATTTGTTGGGGGTTGTTAATAAAAAGGAACAATCTACCTATATGTTATATTTAAATTATTGTCCTCTATTTTTGATTCTAACACATTCTTCTCGCTAGTTTTCTTATCATTTAATAACAGGTCAGGTTGAATTTGGCAATATAATACCTGTTATATAGAGTTAATGACTACTTTCCTAGAGGAATATTTTCATATATACTTATTTAATTTATTTATATATTTGTTTTTAATTTATTTTTAACTACTATTTTTAAAACATATGAATACTTCTTCAATTTAGATAAACATTGAGATCTTCAAGCATTATACCAAAATGTTCTTCTTAGAATCTAAATTTAGGCTCCCCTTTAAAATACAACTTCATAAATTCCTCTTACTTGATATATCCTCAAAAGCTGTTTTAAAAGTATAGAGTGTTCAAGTTCATTTTTTTACTCATTACTTCTTAAGACCTCTTCTCCTCCTTATATCATATAAATCAAAGATTAATCTGGCACATTTCACCAGTAGCTTCAATAACACTATGCAGTGTTTAAAACTTATTAACATTATGTACCATCTGCTCCCAATTTAAATATCACACACTGAAATTTCTAAATTTGTACATCTTAAGATATTCTTGTTTTTAAAATGTTTCTAGAATTTTCTTCATGTTCTTAAAATCGCCTAAACACAACAATTTTATTTTTCAGATCTGAGCTGTAATCTGAGTGAAATTATATTACAAATATGGGGCAATGTGAATGAGGTGTTGAGTAAAAAGGGCAAAGATAGAGTCAGGCAGAATTCAAACTTGAATCTTGACTCTCTCATTTATTTCCATGGCAGTGTGTATAAATTCTTTTAATATCAGGTAGAGGTATTTCCTCCACTGCACAATATTTACAAAGGAGAAAATAAATACCAAACTGGCAAACTTGTAGTGAAAATTAATACTAATAAAATAATAAGTAACAGTATTGTTATCACTATCAATCTAATGTTTTATATTTTTTAACTTTCCTCATAACAAGTCAGTGAGGTGGAAAACAATTGGCATTTCCATTTTACAGATGATAAAACTAAAGTGAAGAGAGGTAACTGCCTGATGTGATATACTAAGTGATAAAGGGCATTCCAATTCAGATAGCCTGGCCCAACTATCTCATTGTCACTAAGATTAAAGAAGATAACATATGCCAATGCATTCTGATCAGTGCTTTGCACACTTTTCATTGTTTCGTAGTTAATATTATTTATATTACTTCTCATGAATTATAAAAAATATATTAATTTCAACATTATGAAAATGTGGGTTCTGTAATAATAAGATTTTTGCATTTACATTCTAAAAAGGGCTTTACATGTATTACCGTTTTGGTTCACTTTTCTGCCATCACATAATTCTCATGTTTCCAAGTTAATGGCAAAAAAAAATATGTATTTTGGACTTAAGAGTCTAAGTTTAAATGAAAAATATTAAGTGGAAAACTATTCTGTAAAAGCAAAAATGTAAAAGATAAAAGGAAGAAATTTCGGAAATGCAAACCGAAGGGTCATCTTAGGCAGAAATTCTGGCACAGAATCCTTCCTTTCCCTTGTTTCCATTTTCACTAAACATTTTGCCGGGTTTTAACTTTCTGGAGAAACTATAACAAATGAAAAATTAATTCTATGTAACAACAACAACAAAATCAAAGAACTTCACAATTCTTCCATGTGTGTTTATCTGTATCTGTATGTATGACATTAAATAGGTTTGTCTTGAAACTACGTTCATCACCCAGATTTTGTTGATTGATTCAAAAGAATTCAGCAATTGTTATAGAAGTATGTACACTAGAATGCCGTTGGCTTACATATTAATCATTTAAGATACATATTAAAATGGTAAATTCTCATTTTTCACCTCCAGAAAAATGTATAATTTGTAATATTAATTATACCATACTTCTGTAATATAATTATATGCAAAGCATATAATCAACAACCTGTTACTTGAACATTTTTTATTCCAGATCTCAAAACATTTTTTTCCCATCTTTGGTGGTTTCAATATTTACTCTTTATGTACTCTTATCCAATAATTATGTTTTCTGTCCGACTTAGCCAACACTGTGTTGTCATACATGAAGTCTTGTTATTATCCATAACTGTACCATCTCCATAATATTGATTTGTAGTATCTCTCCTTTTGACCACTATCATCTGTCCTTCCAGGTCATCCCTCTCTTCCTCTTACTTGAAAAATTACTTGAGTGTATGAGGACAACCAGTCTACTGATTCAATCATCTTTGACCTTTTTTCTCTACCTCCACTTGAATCCTTTCTCTCTTATTTACCTACTTTATCTCCTCTGGTCCATCATTATAATTGAGAGCTACTCTCCCTATTTAGTTACACTTGTTAAATTACTGTCTCCAATATATTCTTCCCCTGAAATGTACCTTAAATTTACCCCCTCGTGTTCACCAATATAATCTTTTAAAGGTTACCTGTTATCATAATATTACTAAATTCAGTGGTCAATCATCAGGAGACTTCTTACTGGACTTACCAGAATCATTTATCACAGCTGATCAGTCCTGCCATCTTAAAATATCTTCTTCATTAGTTTCCACCTTGTTTTGATTTTTTTTTTATTTTAATGCCACTTCTTATATTATTTTTATTGGTTTCTTTTCACCTCTCTGAAGTTGGAATTCAGATCTGACTTCTGTAGCTACACTTCTACCATAGATGTTATTACACATTTGGACAGCTTAAAACACCATCTTATGCCCATGGGTCTCAAATATTTGTCTTCAGGCCATACTTCTCCTGCAAACTACCAATCAACATATGAAAATAGCCATGGATGTCTCCACTCAGATCTAAGTGAGGCATCTCATTCAACATCTCTAAATTATTAGATAAATGCAACTCAAAACTATAATGAGGTACCACCTCACTCCAGTCAGAATGACCATCATTAAAAACTCTACAAATAATCAGTGCTGGAGAGGATGGGGAGAAAAAGAAACCCTCCTACACTGTTGGTGGGAATGTAAATTGAAATGGTGCAACTGCTATGGAAAACAGTACGGAGATTCCTTAAAGAATTAAAACAGAGTTGCCATGTGAGCCATAGATCCCATTACTGGGCATATATTGGGAGAATACTCTAATTTGAAAAGATATATACACCCCAATGTTCATAGCAGCACTATTTACTATAGCCAACAAATGAAAGCAACTTTAGTGTCCACTGACAGAGGAATAGACAAAAAAGATGTGGTATATATACACAATGGGATTTTACTCAACTATAAAAAAGAATGAAATAATACCATTTGCAGCAACATGGGTGGACCTATATATGATCATATTAAGTGAAGTAAGTCAGACAAAGACAAATGTCATATGATATCATTATATGTGTAATCTAAAGATACAAATTAACTTATTTACAAAACAGAAATAGATTCACAGACAAACTTATAGTTACTAAAGGAGGAAAGGGATAAATTAGGAGTTTGTGATTAAAGTATACACACTACTATATATAAAATAGATAACCAACAAGGACCTACTGCATAGCACAGGGAATTCTTCTCAATATATTGTAATAACCTATAAAGGAAGATAATCTGAAAAAAAACTAGGTATATATGTATGTATAACTGAATCACTTTGCTGTACACCTGAAACTAAAAGCTCGTCGACCAGCAATTGTGAGAAAAGGAGAGTACAAATGCAGAATATTGGAAATGCATTTGAAATTAAAAGACCAGCAACTTAAAACAATCTTGTTTATGTACAGACTGCTATATCAAAACCTCACAGTAACTGCAAACCAAAAATCTACAATAGATACACACACAAAAAAGAAAAAGCAATCCAAACACAACACTAAAGTTAGCCATCAAATCACAAGATAAGGAAAAAGAGAAGAAAGGGGAGAAAAAAGACCTACAAAAACAAATGTAAAACAATTAACAAAATGGCAATGAGAACATACATATAATTACCTTAAATGTAAACAGATTAAATGCTCCAACCAAAACGCATAGACTGGCTGAATGGATACAAAACCAAGACCCATACATATGCTGTCTACAAAAGACCCACTTCAGATATAGGGACACATACAGACTGAAAGTGAGGGGATCGAAAAAGCTATTCCATGCAAATGGAAATCAAAAAAAAAAAAGCTTGAGTGGGAATACTCTTATCAGACAAAATAGACTTTCAAATAAAGACTGTTACAAGTGACAAAGAAGGACACTACAAAATGATTAAGGGATCAATCAAAGGAAAAGCTATAACAATTGTAAATATATATGCACCCAACATAAGACCACCTCAGTATATAAAGCAAATGCTAACAGCCATAAAAGAAGAAATTGACAGTAGCACAATAACAGTGGAGGACTTTTAACACCCCACTCTCATCAGTAGATAGACGATCAAAGGCCCTAAATGACACATTAGACCAGATGGACTTGACTGATATTTATAAAGAATTCCATCCAAAAGCAGAATACACATTCTTTTCAAATGCACATGGCATATTCTCCAGGACTGATCACATGCTAGGCCACAAAGCAAGCCACAGTAAATTTAAGGAAACTGAAATCATATCAAGTATCTTTTCTTACTACAATGTGAGATTACAAATCAACTACAAGGAAAAAAAAACCCACACTTGGAGGTAAACAGTATGCTACTAAACAATCAATGGATCACTGAAGAAATCAAAAAGGAAATTTAAAAATACCTAGAGACACATGAAAATGAAAGCACGATAATCCAAAACCTATGGGATGCAGTAAAAGCAGTCTAAGAGGGAAATTTTTAACAATACACTCTTATCTCAGAAAACAAGAAAAATTTCAAATAACTTAACCTTTCACTTAAAGCAACTAGAGAAACAAGAGCAAACAAAACCCAAAGTTGGTAGAAGGAAAGAAATCATAAAGATCAGAGTGGAAATAAATGAAATAGATATGAACAAAACAATAGAAAAGATCAATGAAACTAAAAGGTGGTTCTTTGAAAGGATAAACAAAACTGGTAAACCTTTAGCCAGACTCATCAAGAAAGAAAGGAAGAGGGCTCAAATCAATAAAATTAGAAATGAAAAAGGAGAAGTTACAACAGACAGCACAGAAATACAAATGACCATAACAGACTACTGCAAGCAACTGTATGCCAATAAAATGGACAATCTAGGAGAAATGAACAAAATTATAGAAAGCTACAATCTCCCAAGACTGAACCAGGAAGAAACTGAAAATATGAACAGACCAATCACAAGTACTGAACTGAAACAGTGATTAGAAAACTCCCAACAGACAAAAGTCCAGGACCAGATGGCTTCACAGGCAAATTCTATCAGACATTTAGAGTAGAGTTAACACCTATCCTTCTGAAACTGTTCCAAAAATCGCAGAGGAAGGAACACTCCCAAACTCATTCTATGAGGCCACCATCACCCTGATATCAAAACCAGACAATGACAGCCCTAAAAAAGAAAACTACAAGCCAATATCACTGATGAACATAGATGTAAAAATCCTCAACAAAATACTAGCAAACCAATTCAAGTAATATATTACAAGGATCATACACCATGATCAAGTGGGATTTATTCCAGGGATGCAAGAATTTTTCAATATCCACAAATCAATCAATGTGACAGAGAACATTAACAAACTGAAGCATAAAAACCATATGATCATTTCAATAGATGCAGAAAAAGCTTTTGACAAAATTCAAAACCAATTTATAATAAAAAAAATCTCTAGAAAGTGGGCATAGAGGGAACCTACCTCAACATAATACAGACCATATATGAAAAACCTACAGCTAACATCATACTTAAAGGTGAAAAGCTGAAAGCATTTCCTCTCAGATCAGGAACAAGACAAGGATGTCCACTCTCGCCACTATTATTCAACATAATTTTGGAAGTCCTAGCCATGGCAATCAGAGAAGAAATAAAAGGAATCCAAATTGAAAAAGAAGTAAAACTGTCACTGTTTGCAGAAGACATGATACTACACATGCCACCAGAAAAGTACTAGAACTCACAATGAATTCAGTAAATTTGTATGATACAAAGTTAATACACAGAAATCTGTTACAGTTCTATACACTAACAACAAAAGATCAGAAAGAGAAATTAAAGAAGCAATTCCATTTACTATTGCATCATAAAGAATAAAATACCTAGGAATAAACCTACCTAAGGAGGCAAAAACCTGTACTACAAAAACTATAAGATGCTGATGAAAGAAATCAAAGATGACAAAAACAGTTGGAAAGATATACTGTGTTCCTGGATTGGAAGAATCAATATTGTTAAAATCACCATACTACCCAAGTCAATCTATATTCAATGCAATCCCTATCAAATTACCAGTGGCATTTTTTTACAGAACTAGAAGAAAAAATTTTAAGATTTACATGGAAACATAAAAGAACCCAAATAGCCAAAGTCATCTTGAGAAAGAAGAAGAGACTTGGAGTAATCAGGCTCTCTGACTTCAGATTATACTACAAAGCTGCAGTCATCAAAAGAGTATGGTACTGGCACAAAAACAGAACTATAGATCAATGGAACAGTATAGAAATTTCAGAAATAAACCCATGCACCTATGGTCAATTAATCTATGACAAAGGAGGCAAGACTGTACAATGGAGAAAAGACATTCTCTTCAATAAATGGTGCTCAGAAAACTGGACAGTTACATGTATAGAATGAAATTAGAACATTCTTTAACATCATACACAAAAATAAACTCAAAATGAATTAAAGACCTAAAAGTAAGACTGGATACTATAAAACTCTTAAAGGAAAACATAGGCAGAACACACCTTGACATAAATTGCAGCAATATCTTTTTTTATCCATCTCCTATAGTAATAGAAATTCAAAAAAAATAAACAAATGGGACCTAATTAAACTCAAATGCTTTTGCACAGCAAAAGAAACCATAAGCAAAATGAAAAGACAACCCACAGGATAGAAAATATTTGCAAACAATGCAACTGACAAGGGATCAATATCCAAAATTTACAAACAGCCCGTGCAGCTCAATATAAAAGAAAAATAAAAAATTAACAAAATGAGAAGACCTATATAGACATTTCTTCAAAGAATTATTAGAGAAATGCAAATCAAAACTAACATGAGATATCACCTCACACCGGTCATAATGGCCATCATGAAAAAGCCTACGAACAATAAATGCTAGAGAGGGTGTGGAGAAAAGGGAACCCTCCTACACTGTTAGTGGGGATATAAATAGGTACAACCAGTATGAAGAACAGTATTGAGGGACTTTAAAAAATTAAAAATAAAGCTACCATATGATCCAGCAATCCCACTCCTGGGCATATATCCAGAGAAAACTATGGATCAAAAGGATACATGCACCCCAATGTTCATTGCAGCACTATTTACAATAGCCAGGACATAGATGCAACCTAAATGTACATCAACAGAGGAATGGATAAAGAAGATGTGGTACATATATACAATAGAATATTACTCAGCCATTAGAAAGAATGAAATAATGTCATTTGCAGCAACATGGATAGACCTGGAAATTATCATACTAAGTGAGTAAGTCAGACAGAGAACAACAAATATCAATATGATACAGCTTATATGTGGAATCTAAAAAAAATGGTACAGATGAACTTATTTACAAAACAGAAACAGACTCACAGACTTAGGGAATGAACTTATGGTTACCGGGGGGAAGGGTGTCAGGGATGGATAACCTGGAAGTTTGGGATTGACATATACACACTACTATATTTAAAACAGATAACCAACAAGTACCTATTGTTTAGCACAGGGAATGCTACTGAATATTCTGTAATAACCTAAATGGGAAAAGAACCTGAAAAAGGATATGTGTATATGTATAACTGAATCACTTTGCTGTACACCTAAAACTAACACAACATTGTAAATCAAGTATATTCCAATATAAAATTAAAAATTAAAAAAATAAAAAATACACAGTGAATCAACTATATTTCAATAAAAATTTAAAGATATGGGCTTCCCTGGTGGCGCAGTGGTTGAGAATCTGCCTGCCAATGCAGGAGACACGGGTTC
This sequence comes from Delphinapterus leucas, assembly GCF_059928025.1. Taxonomy (NCBI): domain Eukaryota; kingdom Metazoa; phylum Chordata; class Mammalia; order Artiodactyla; family Monodontidae; genus Delphinapterus; species Delphinapterus leucas. The sequence continues at coordinate 12,533,384 of NC_143129.1, read as the reverse complement.
GAGCCCTGGTCTGGGAAGATCCCACATGCTGCGGAGCAACTGGGCCCGTGAGCCACGACTACTGAGCCTGTGCGTCTGGAGCCTGTGCCCCGCAACAAGAGAGCCCGCGACAGTGAAAGGCCCGCACACCACGATGAAGAGTGGCCCCCGCTTGCCGCAACTAGAGAAAGCCCTTGCACAGAAACGAAGACCCAACACAACCAAAAATAAATAAATAAAAAGCAGTTTCTTAAAAAAAAAAAAATTTAAAGATATAATTAAAAAAAATAAAACGGGCATCTCAAAGATGAAGTCCAAAAGGGAACATCTTATTTTAATCCAAAGCATGGTCTTCCTTCAGTCTTTCCCACTTTAGAAATGACTTTATTCTTTCATTTACTAAGTCCCAAACCTGAAGTCCTCTTTAACACTTATATTCTTTTATACAACACTGTAACCCTGTCTCTTTAAACTTGTGTGTAAGTATGTGTTTATATATGTGTGTGTGGCGTGTGTGTGTGGGATACTGACCACTGCCCACCACATCTACCATTAATGTTCTAGACAAATTAACCAGTAAGTTTCATTGGATTACTACCACAGATTTACTACCAATGTCCTTTCTTCTACTCTTAACTTTTGTTCTCTGTGTTCAACAAATCAACCAGAGTTACACTTACCAATAGATATCAGATCGTATTCTCAGTTCAAAATGGTTTCATTGCTTTCCATTTCAGGGAGAGGAAAAGGCAGTCCTTATTTCGCCATATTTCTGCCCCTGCTAATTCACTGACATGTTTTACTGCATACCCCCTCCCTTTGCCTGCACCAGACAAGCTGGCATCTTGTTACTTTGCAATACGTAGGGCATGTGGTAGAGTCAGGGTTTTTGCACTTATTTTGTATCTCTAGATGCTATTTTGCTAGATATTTGGATGACCTACTCCCTTACTTCCTTCAAGGTCTCGGCCTTATCGAAGAATCCTTCCCTCACTCTTTTCTATGTGCCAGTTATCACTTAGTACCTATAAACGCCAAACCATCATTTATTGCTTGGTCTATGAAAATGAATCTGGGCCCCTTAAATATTTGTCTTTGACTAGTCAGTGGTCTGCTAAGCTTTGTTAATAAAGAGCCCTGGAGATACAGGAGGAACGGAGCTCTGCTTTCTAGTTCTGTGGTGCTCCTAGCTGCTTCCCGATGCTGGTGTGCTGCAGTCTGTGGCTCCCAGTGTGTTCAGCATCTTCACTACACCAGCTTGGTGGCCAGCAACCCTCAGCAGCCAGCACCTTCTCCCAGATCGTCCCTAGGGTGACTCTTCACCTCTGGTGAAGTTTTTCCCAGCACTCTAGAGGACAGATTTCCAGGAAATTCCACTGGTGAGACACCAAGGTGACTGGTTTGCCATCCAATGATCCATCACCATACCCTCTCCAACAGAGGCTGGATCACAGTCCTGTCCAAGGTGAGAGAAGCCTCTTTTGTGCTCCATCTCAGCCCTAGGGGAAGTGGATGCTACATCTACAATCGCTGTATTCTTTAGAATTTTCTTTACTTCCTAGTAGCCGATTCCTTGTTACTCTAATCCCCTTTCATAATGACTAATTCTTAAAGTTGAACCTTTGCTATTCAGATTACTGAGTGGTTTCTGTCTCCTAATCAGAAAGATTTTTCTTGACCACATTATATAAAATATCAATCTTGACCCGTATGGTTATTATCAATCTAATTTCCTCTGCTTTATTTGTCTCTAAGACAATTACCATCATTTTTCTATATATTTGTATATTGTCTGCCTCCTCTCCCATGTAATAGAAAGTCATTAAATATAGGCACTTTGTTTTTATTGCTGTACCCATTGAACCTAGAACAGCGTCCGATAATTAATAGGTATTCAAGATACATTTGAGAGAATAAATTAATATTGTCCAAGGATAATACTTGGAAAAATATGTAAATCAGTCAGATATCATAATACCGTTCTGATGGACGTTAGTGATAACACATGCAAAAATTTGTATAATACTTTAAAAAATCTATTGGTAATAAAATATTGTATTTTATAAAAAATTAAGGTTTTTCTAAGCATGTAACAAGAGGATTATTGTAAAGTGGGAATTGTTTTTTGATAGCTATTCCATGTAATAACAGACATTGATAGAGAATGTGAAAAATTAATAACTTCTTGATAGAAATAAATTTAACCCGTAGCATGATTTAAGATGTCAACTTTGATTCTTCAAATTATAAATTTCTAAAAGGCTTACTTTTTCAAGGATGTGTTCTGATTTTTATTACTAGAAAGAGTTAACTGAGAGAGATGTTGTGGTCACTGTGATTTTACATCAGCTTAATATACAAAACATTTCTTAGAAAATTTGGTTTATGATTAGATATACTAGTGTCATGACAAAGTTCCTTGGGAGTTCCCAACTCTTAGTGGTTGGTACTGGTCAAAAAAGTTTCCTGATTTTCAATGTGAGTTTAGCCACAAGTGTCATGGGCCTGGGAAGAGGCCCCTTTCTTTATCCTCTACATTTATTAGACTTCCTTTCACACAATTACATAGAAGAGATCGCATATATCAGCAGTTTAATATAGACAAAGTGCAGTCATATATATATATATATAATATAAATTTTAAAATAACGCATTTGTCTTATTTTCAATAGCATACTTAAAAAAGACATTTCTTATTAAGTTATTGTTTATAACGTCAAAGCAACTGAGTTTTGGAAATCCCTAGATTACTAAAAAGTATAGGTTCTTTTCTTTTTTCTGTTTAATACTATGTAAAATAAATTGAGAAGTCAGTCATTTTTGAGGATTCATCCTAGATGTTTATGCATAGCATTGATGCGTTGAATCATCTCACCAGAATATACAAGTGTGTATTTATTTCTGACACTTCTGGTTCATGGACTTAAAGTCTGAAATTTTAAAACAAATTAACTTTCAAAGCTTCAAAGGCAGAATGACATTCATTCTCACTCCACTGCAGCTACAGCAGTAGGAATTGAAGAAGAAAACGGTAAAGTAGATGTCAAGGCCCCTGAGCAATACAGATTCAGCAGGCTACTTAGTGGAAAAAGACTTTTGGGTCATAACTTTAGTAACTTGCACATATCTGGTTTTAATTAGTCCTTGGCAGATTGGATGACCTCTTTAAAGCAGTTAAGGAATATTTCCATACTGTCAGCCGATCAAATAGTACCCATGAGTGACATACACTGCCTCTTTTCCTGGAAAAACACGACTTATTCCAGGATGTACAAGGAACAGTACAATTAATCTCTGGCCTTGGTATTTGCAGGCTTTTACAAACTTGCTAAAGTTCAGTTTCTTCCGAACAAATCCTCTATGTATTCATTACCTCAATTTATATTTCAGTTTCTAAATAGCCTTACCAATACATGTCGATCTGGTAATCTTCTCTTTAGATTTTCTGTCACTATAGAAATGAAAACAATTATTTCTCTCATTCATCATATCATATTGTTATCTTTATCATATAAATTTTGAAGGTTAATATTATTGAATTTATATAAAATATAGCTGGGTCTAAGTATGTGTAGAATTGATTTTCCATGATATTTTCTGTCACAACTTGGCAACAGTGATACCATTTTCATGCCTTTTTACAACAGTGATTTTCATCGCTGCCCTTGCCAAGTCCATATTCAGTTTCATACTTACCTCTTTACCATTCCTCAAAACAAAAATAATGCATACTAAAAGTAAACAAAACAAACAAAAATAACCAACACAACAGACAAGCACTGTAGAAAAGATATCTTAAAATGTCTTGCTGCAAATATTTCTTTCACTAAACCTTTCCTTAATGGACTTTTCAATATTCTCTCCAGTCCCTATCCTCTAAGGAAAATTTCTGAAGTTACTCTAAATTTTATAGAAAAAATTAAAACCTCCCCAAAGTTCTTTAAAATAAGTGTGTGCTTCTAAAACAGCTCTATATTTCCTGAATAGATATTTTAATTAGATGACTGTTAAGTCTCTGCAGTTTTATCTCCACTAGCAGCTTGGGTCTTAAGCAGGACTGCCTGCTGTTTTTTTCTTTAGAGTATACTCTGCTCACTTTAATTTGTTTCCACAGATGAAGTGCAAAAAGGAGAACATTTTATAAGGAAAGAGGTATTTCTGTGAATATCTGAGAAAGAGCAAAGGAAGAAAGAATACAAATGTTCAGCAAGAAATGATGGCCGGGCACGTTCTTATTAATGTTGAGGGTTCACATAACATTATCTAGTTTCTGATGCTTCTTATTTTATTTGCTCTGTAATGACATTAATATCATACCTCTCTGCCTGTCTCTTATAATAATGCCTTTGTCTCTGAGTTGAAAAATTAACACTGTCACTTTAATATAGAAAACTCCACACATCAAACATCATTTAACATGTATGACTATATATTATAGGCACATTTCTACTGACAGTACATGCCACATGACCACTGAGTAAAATTAAATATATATAATTTAATTTTCTATGAAAAATTTTACACCAAAGGGTGTTTGAGAGAGATTTTGTTTTGATTTTTTAATATTATATAGATAAATCTGTAAATAATAAATAAAAAGATTCACAAAACAACTGTGAAATAAAGCCAGAATAACAGTTATAAAACTCCTTGATATCTAGAAAATACATTTCCAACCCTTATATTTGACATGCAAACAACGTATGAAAGTCTGTGAAAGACAAAACTGACTTGGTTAGAAATACCAAGCCTATAACTAAAGATTGCACAAAGGATGTTTCACATGCATATATATCATTTTCTTTATGAGCTCATATCATTGTGAATTGAATTACATATTAAATAATAATTCAGCACCAATTATAAAGCCCAGAAGAGTATTTGATATTTTGGAAGTATACAACCCTTAACTTCCTAAGGCTAGTTGGGGATATGGTCCTACATTTTATAGAACAGATCAGTAAAAATAGAAGATAGTTCATAACAAACACATGAATGATTTGTGTGACTTTGTTTAAAATGATAGGGATTTAGTGGCAACGAGGATTTTAATTTAGCTAAATGTTCAGCATTGATTCTTTGGAGAAACAAAGATAAGGACGGGACTGGAACTTGAGAGAGATCTGAAAGAAGGAAAGACATCCTGGGAGAGATGGACAAGAATGTGGCTGCCATTCCTCTTGGGAGATACCTCTGACGTATCCACTTATAAAAGCACCCCTTCCCCAACCAAGGGCCTACATTTTTACTTAGGAAATTCTAGTATTAATTTCAGATAAAGGGGTTACATCTATGTCTCTAAATAGAGAAGTAATGAAGGAATATGTTTTTAGGCCTTTCCTTAAACACTGATTACTTTCTGTCCTGTGATTCTTCTTCTTTTAAAATTCATGACCAAGTATAAACACTTTTTGGTTTTTTTTTGTTTTTGTTTTTGTTTTTTTACGGTACGCGGGCCTCTCACTGTTGTGGCCTCTCCCATTGCGGAGCACAGGCTCCGGACGCGCAGGCTCAGCGGCCATGGCTCACGGGCCCAGCCGCTCCACGGCATGTGGGATCTTCCCAGACCGGGGCATGAACCCACGTCCCCTGCATCGGCAGGCGGACTCTCAACTACTGCGCCACCAGGGAAGCCAAACACTTTGTTTTTGATGGTTCCTGATACATACAGCTGAATAAATGAGGTCCCCAACTATCCTGAGGTGTCCATCATACGAATGATAATATTGACAATAATAATAATAATGAGGAGGAGGTGGTGGGATATGAAGGAAAAAGATGTAATATAATATATATAATATATAATATATATAAATATATATTCAGGAAAAAACGCATACGCCCTTTTTGGCCAAGAGCATCATTGTCGACGTTCTGCCTCTTTTCCTATGCTTTAAATGCAATTCCCGTCTACCCCCTGAAATCGTTTTCCTGCAAATCTGTCCCGCTTACAAGTCATCTTCGCAGCCTTCCTTCAATATATTTTTGGACGATAGCTGTCATTTATAACTCTGCAGGTTTGTGAGTTACAGTGCCCCTGAGCTCCTTTCTTCAACTCGCTATCTTGTGAGCTGGCCGCAAACCCACAGGATTGCCTCAGGCCCTAATCTGGTTCCGGCACGGCATGCTGAGCCTTTGGTTAATTCCTCTTCCTGGTGGGAAATGAGCATTAAATTTGCCCGTGCAGACACCTAGAGCTAGTCTCTCATTCGTTCTCCCTATTCCTTTTCATCTTGCGCAGAAATTGCAAACTGTGCCCAACAGGAGGTTAAAGGCACTGACTCTCCAAGTGGGGAGAGTGTTCGTAAAGGGTCTGGAAAGAGGTAGAAGAAAGTGAGAAGGACCACAATTCCCATATATAGCACATCCTACTATGGATCTACATAAATGATGATTCAATTCTCCCAAAATCCTATGAAGAAGGTGCTACAATTATCCTTTTTATCATGAATAAATCAAGATAGTATCTTAAGGACATTTGGGTGAGTTAAAAATCAGGAAACGGAATGTCTAATTCTACAAGCCTTACCCCTGACAGACATATTTTCCTTCAAAAAGGTAAATTTCTCCAACGTTCTTTATTTTGTTGACTACTGTATCTGTATGACCTACAAGAGCTTGTATATACATAATACGTTCTGAATAAAAATTTCTTGGGCAAAATATAATAAAATAATGGCCATATTGTGGGGAGAAAGTCAGCTTTCACCATGGAATGAAATTATCTGCTTCATAGCCATCATCTGTAGGAAGCAAACATTAGTTCTTTTTGCTTTTGAAAAACCTCAACCAGATCCATTCTTGCCCAAAAGGAAGGGTAGACCTGACTTTCTTTAAATGTTGTTAGTGATTTCCTACATGGCCTCTAGACACTTAAAGTTCAATTGAGCTTTTTCCTTATTGTCCACAAAGGATTTGTATAAAACCAACAAACAGGAAACATAAGGGTGGTGTAGACAGGAATGTGTCAGAGATAGAAGCAGCAGCAGCAAAAGAGATGATTGTTTAATGCAAAGGACATTACATCAGAGAAGTGACCTTAGAGAGAAAGACTGCTGTGAGGGTCATGGTCTGAGTGCTCAGAAGCGATGCTGAATCACACTCCTCTATGCCTGAAACCAGTCTCTGTAGGTGGGGAATTTCATAATGTCAGTATTCATGGTCTATAGATACCCGACAAAAATACCATCTTCATAAAGGTGGGGATTGTACTTTACTCAGCATCTACCACCCTCACCAGCACATCGACCAGTGGGGCAACCCCACCCAGGACTTCCTTGTGGCATTTTCTGCTGTTTCTGACTCTTACATCCGTATCTGAGATCTATGTTGTATACCCAAAGTTGGAGGAGAATGGATTCTAACGTCACAAAATAATTTCCCAAATCTATCTGGCTATCATAAGATGATATTTTGGGGTTCCATAAAAATTCTCAAAGCTATTCATTCTCTTGATAGTTTTCAAATTATTGAGAATGCAGATAGTTCCTAATTATATATTTATGTTCATAAAAATAATCTGTGTGGTAAATTTGAGAGTGTAGAAAAATGGTGCCACAAATTTTAAGGGAAAAAAGAACAACTGGAAATTTAGTAAAAATATTTGTATTTGCAAAAGAGATGTCATCCAGGAAGTTGAAGTTTAAAATACACATCATCCTCTGTGTACCTAGAATAAAAAAGAAAGTGTCTTGTTGCTATCCCTATTTTGTGAACACTGTGATACCCAAATGCTTCTTGACTCCATCAAGTATTGAATCAAGAATGAGTTTAATTCCCATCTATTTTCTAAATCTATATTCATGTACATCAAGTTCAAAGTTCCAGTTGAACTTGGCCTTTCAGTATACAGAATTTTCAAATTAAGATTGGTTCACGGGCTTCCCTGGTGGCGCAGTGGTTGAGAGTTCGCCTGCCGATGCAAGAGACACGGGTTCATGCCCCGGTCTGGGAAGATCCCACATGCTGCGGAGCGGCTGGGCCCGTGAGCCATGGCCGCTGAGCCTGCGGGTCCGGAGCCTGTGCTCCACAACGGGAGAGGACGCAACAGTGAGAGGCCCGCGTACCGCAAAAAAAAAAAAAAAAGATTGGTTCACTTTACACACAAATTCTAAGATTTAGAGCTTTAGTCTGTTTCTGGCTTGTAGGTTTAACTTAAATTTACTCTATATTTCACAATCTATTTATAAAAACAACCCAAGCAAAAAACAGGCAGAGGACCTAAAAAGACATTTTTCCAAAAAAGAAATACAGATGGCCAACAGACACATGAAAAGATGCTCAATAACACTAATTATCAGGGAAATGCAAATAAAAACCAGAATGAGATATCATCTCACATCCGCTCAGAATGGCAATTATCAAAAAGACAACAGAAAACAAGTGTTGGTAAGTATGTGGAGAAAAGGGAACCCTCTTGCACTGTTGGTGGGAATGTAAATTGGTGCAGCCACTATAGAAAACAGTATGGAGGTGCCTCAAAAAATTAAGATAGAACTACCATATGATCCAGCAATTCCACTTCTGGGTATTTTCCCAAAGAAAACAAAAGCACTAATTTGAAAAGATATATATTCACCCCTATGTTCATGGCAGCATTATTCACAATAGCCAAGATATGGAAGCAACCTAAGTGCTCACTGATAGATGAATGGATAAAGAAGGTGTGATATATATAGATATAGATATATATAGATAGATAGATATAGATACAGATATATACATATATTGTTATATATGATGTATATAATGGAATATTACTCAACCATAAAAAAGAATGGAATCTTGCATTTGTGAAAATATGGATGGACCTAGAATATATTATACTAAGTGAAATAAGATAAAGACAAATACTATATGATTTCGCTTATATGTGGAATCTAAAAAACAAATGAACAAACAAAACAGAAACAATCATAGGTACAGAGAACAAACAGGTGGTTGCCAAAGGGGAAACAAGTGGGGAAATGAGTGAAATAGGTGAGGGAGGTTAAGAGGTACAAACTTCCAATTACAAAATAAATGTCACTGGGATGAAATGTATGCTGTGGGGGATATAGTCACTGACAATGTAATATCTTTGTATGGAGACAAAGGTAGTCAAAAGGTAGATATTTCCAATTATAAATAAGTAACACGGATGTAATGTACAACAATATTAATATAATTAACACTGCTGTATGTTACAAATGAAAGTTGTTAAGAGAATAAATCCCAAGAGTTCTCATCACAAAGAAAATTATTTTATTTTTAAAATTTTGTATCTATGTAAGTGATGCATGGACTAAACTTGTGGTAATTGTTTCATGATGGAAGTCAAATCATGATGCTGTACACCTTAAACTAATATAGTGCTGTATGTCAATAAAGTCTCAATAAAACTGGAAGAGAAAAAAAAATTTTCTTTCTCTAAAATTTTACTGACTGCTGCATTTTAAAAGTATCTCCTTCCTATATTTTCTTCCACAGCCCCAGTCTTCCCTGGATTATTTCCAATTTTAAGACTGGTTATTCTCAGGATGTCTTGTGGTTTTCTCTTTCTTCTCTCAGCCCCTAAATGTTGGCTTTCCTTGGTAGACCATATTCTATTTTCTAAACACTTTCCCTGGAAAATTTCATCTGTGTAAATGAGTTTAATTCCCAACTATTTTCTAAATCTATATTCATCTATATCAAAAAAAATCTAATTTCAACCCCTGGGCATGTATACAAATGCAACTATTCCTGGATATTTTTAGTGGTATGACCTACTAGCCTCACAAAGTCAGCTGTTCTGAAAATAAATTACTTTTTTTTTTTGTATACCCAAACTTAGTGAATGAACCCACTAACTATTCTTGACCTTAGTCAGGAGCTGGTGACATATTGAAGATGTTCTCTCTCTCATTCCCCAGACCAATCACTATTTTTTGTTATTTGTGCCTTATTTCGTTGGTGCTCTTAATCAAGACCACTGTTGATATTGTCTAAGCACTTTTCTTTCTGTCTACATCAATAATCTCCATATCATTTCACGCTCCTTATTCAAAGCCTGTTATCCTAAAATACAACCTCAGGTTGCTGCTGAAGATATGTATTTGGAATACAAATCTGAACATGCTGATCTTGTGATTTCAAGTATCTGATAGCTTTCTAGATATTTATAGGATGGTTTCTAAATTCATTATCATCGTACATGAAACACTTTGTTAACCTTACTTGCCTACCATTTCAGCCTGAGATTTTATTTTCTCTTCCTTCCACATCTTACACATTTGCCCACACACACACACATTTTGGGTAAATAGCCCTGAGCTAATTCAGTTACTTCATACCATTACAAATGCTTTTCCTTCTGCTTTGTCAACCTGGCCATCCACCGTGAAGAGCTGTATCTGTGAAAAACTCCTCTGATCTTGCCCACAGATTTAGGAACAGCTTTACCTATGCAGTCACTGGATATATGTAATTTCCTGTGCATATATCAATTAAAGCCTTTTACAGTGCAGTGCTTTTTTTTTCTTATATGTCTGTCTTATGATGACACTATTACATCTTGAATGTAAGAACCATATTTTTCTTCTCTTTTCTACATCCTAGTAAAGTATCTGGAAGACATAGGAGCCTCAGTAATAAGTTTTTGAACAAAGAACTGAATAGATCTTAGATAAAATAAAATTATTATAAAAAATTTGTATGATAAAATTATAAAATTATTTTATTAAAATAAAATTATTATAGTTTACATTTAATTTCATGAAAATACTTTTATACATTTATAAAATATTTTGTACTGTTTTTATAATAAATGTTAACTTTTTAATGTATATAGCTTTCTGTTGTTGTTTGGTTAAATCTGACCATGCAGTGTTTCCTGGGATACATACATTATATACTAAGTTTATTCATTCTCATAGAGTTCTCTAGCAAGGACACATTTTTTTTTCTTCTGTTCAGATAAGTGTTCTCAATGCACAGGAATAGTTTAATAATTAGCATATATTCTGACACATTGTAAATTCATGAGACGGCCACATGAATGCCACAACTTTTTTTAAAAATTACTTTCTTTGTAATCTGGTGTATTTACGATACCATTGAACTAATAACCTGTACTGAAAGGTGAGAACTCCGTTGAAGTATGTCCTTGGTTGAGATATTTTTGAGACTAATGGATAAGAAGAGCATAATATTTGGGGATTGTGAGCAACTTGTTCACTGGAAAAAAATAAGTGCATTTCAAGGTTGAATTTTATACCAAAGAGTTTTATTGTTTTTAAGATGCCGAAGAACTTATTTTTTTCTTCTGTAAATTAATGATTAGATAGCTAGCAAAATGGGAGATAAAGAAATTTAGAAATGGATGTGTGTGTCTAGCAAATCTGTAAAATAATTAAAAACCAAATGATGAGTACAAGAAATATCTCATAAGGGTTCAACATCACATTGTAGAGAATTGCTAATTTTATAAACAAATTAATATTATGTAATGAACGGCAGTAAAAATGCCTTGTTAGTATGAATTCTGACAAATATTCCAAATTTGCCTGATGAGAATAATCGTTATATTATATACTTTAAATATATGAGATTTATATTAAGCCATTCATTTGTTAAAAGATGACTAGTCGAACACACTGAGATTAGGTAGGCAAAAATTAATACTTGTTTTCAAATAATTTCACCCATCTTACTATAATTTTTTTTTAAAATGCATTCACAGTGAGTTAGAATGATTCACATAATTACAGAAAAGCAATTTTAGATCACTCAGGTTTAGAGTTGGAGATTACCTAGTGTCCCCACTAGCATTATGGAGTGTGTTCTGTGAATTCTCTCCAGGGACAGAGAGCTGAATAGGTAGGCCCTCATTTACTCTTTAGGTAGACACAGAAAATGATGCTTTCATTTAAAAAAAATCTATTTTAGATATTTTTCTCCTATCCTCACATATGATTTCCTCCAAATAAAAAGTTGAGGACAAGGAAACAATGGAGCACCTTTAATTATTCAGCCAACTTTATAATATGATGAGGATATCAAATCAGAGGTGTTAGATCGCTTATCTCAAATCAGATAGCTCCCCAAAGCTTGGATTAAAGCAAAACTATGTAACTCCTAGTTCAGTACCTTGTTGGAATGTTATATGAAAGATACACTTCAGTCTTTAAAACTACTCTTCTCTCAGTAAATGTATTCATACTATTCTTGACTTTTCTTGCAAGTTTCATGATGTCAAGAATAGTTTATACTATTCAGAAAGTGATGAAGAAACAGAGACATGGTTTACAGCTTGGTCAGTTTGGGAGGTGTACGGGAATATGAATTTTTAAGAGTCTAAAATGATGTAATGTAAGCAGTTGATTTTAATTACTTATATATCTTTTTTGTATTTTTTATAGCTTTTTATTTAACTCTTCTTCTCCTGTATCCTCTCTCATAAAATCCTATAGAGTGACTTGCCATTATTCCTCTTAATCTCCTTTAAAGCTATCTATCTCATTTATTTTCCTGATTTATACTTTCTATTTCTTTCCAGACCTAGCTTTCCCACTCAATAAACTTGTGAAAGTCTTCAATGAGGGATAATAGAGCAAAGCAATATTTATATACTGATAAAACATATACATGGTTAGTACTCACCTAGACTATTGATTTTCCTTTTTGCTAACTCCTGTGTATTGGTGGTGAGGGAAGGTGTGGGAATGTATAAGCCGCTCAGCAAGACACTATCAATGAAAGAATAATTAGACTAAAATTGTTCAGAAGAGATTAAGAAGAAAAATAATGAAATTGTTTGAGACTGTTACACTAATATTGAAAAAAGGCTGAATGATTTGTTTTTGAATTCAGAGAAAGAAAGGGCTGACTGTTTTTTAATAGACACATGAAATAAAACAAAATACCTGGGGATGATTTAATTAAGCAGTAATATAGAATATGTTAATAGTTTTTATTGAAAAAGTAGGGAGAACTCCTCTGAGAGGAAAACTACCTTTAATAATTTTAAGGCATCTGTGTTAGAAATGTCCTCTATGTCTTTAACTATTTTTTTATTTGTATATTAACTCATTCAACATTTTTGTTGAGTCATTATGAGAGGCTGGGGAATGTAAGACAGCAAAATCTCAGTCCTCTTTCCTCAAATGTTCATTCTGCAGTGGACCGGGCAGACAGGCCCCAAGGTACTTACACAAAATGGAAAGGGGGAAGATGGAGACTGGTTTACAGATGAGTTACCTGTCAAGTAACCTAATGTGTTTCCTATAATTCCGAAATTAGAGGAGATACTGAATTTAAGAGACAACTAATGATTTACTGTGTAATCGGACATATTAGATTTAGGTCCCTTACTTGCAACATAGAAACCAATGTTCTAAGTTTCCTTTTTCTTCAAATTGCCATCCACTCTGCTTTGTAGTGAAAACTTCTCAAACTCTTTGCTAATTCATCTGCAACAGCTTCATCTTGCCTTCCCTTCTACACTGTTAGCTCACTTCTAATCAAAATGTAAGCTCTCTGCTGCTACTTGTCATTGTTTTTTGTTAATGAGTAAATAAATTTCATGTTTCAATCTACTACTGATCTGTGATAAATGAGGAACAACTGAAAGAATGAACAATGTTTAGGCTGGCAGGGGAGAATGTTTAGTGTATGGAAAAGAGATCAGGCATATTCCATACGATTCTGAGAAATAGAGCCTAAAAAATGTTAAAATATCAGGATTATAGGATTTAATAGTTTGGCAAATACTGAATGCTAGTCATTGTGCTACATGCTTTTGAAAATAAGTTATTTATTAAAGATAGCTATTATTATCCACGTATCACAAATGCAAAAATACTGCGTTGGGCTTCCCTGGTGGCGCAGTTGTTGGGAGTCTGCCTGCCATTGCGGGGGACACGGGTTGAAGCCCTGGTCCGGGAGGATCCCGTCTGCCGTGGAGCAACTAGGCCCGTGCACCACAACTACTGAGCCTGCACTCTAGAACCCACGAGCTGCAACTACTGTGCCTGTGTGCTGCAACTACTGAAGCCCACGCGCCTAGAGCCTGTGCTCTGCAACAAGAGAAGCCACCGCGATGCGAAGCCCGCGCACCACAACGAAGAGTAGCTCACGCTCGCTGCCACTAGAAAAGTCCACGCACAGCAACGAAGACCCAGTGCAGCCAAAAAAAAAAAAAAAAATCGCTGCATTGACTGCTTTTTAAAATTAATCAGTCAACAAAGCTAAACAGCTTAAAGATATTAGTAAGAGAATTAGTCTTCTTTCCAGTTGAAGCAAAGGTGATTAAGAAGATAAATTTATAAAGAAAATATATGTTGCTTATTGAAGAAAGTATATAAAAGAAAGTTATATTTTTTACAATACTAAAATATGCTAGCCTTATTGACTGAAAATACAATGGTCACTTTCAAAAAAGAGTAATGTTTCTGTCTGAATGCTTTAAAATGGGTTTATGCAAAATATATCAAGGATTAGTTGATATTTAAAATATGTTCTTATTTCCATGTGTATTATTACCTAAACATTTCCTTGTTTCAGAAACACACATTTATTAATAATAAAATCTTACAAGGTAACTAATACTGATTCATTGATATAATATCATTGTTTATGAGGATTTTGAGGTTTTGTTTTAATTTTAAAAAGAAAATGAAAAACAATTTTTAAGCCTCAATCTTTCAGAGAAATAGTATTCTCCTACTTTATTTCTCTTATAAGGCTTTTTTATCTGAATAATTTTCATCACTTCTCAGTTGATACAATCAACCTTTGCTTACCATCTTCTTCCTAAGTATCTCATCTTCTTCCAAGTTTCCCTAGCTTAATTTAGGAAGTTCTCAATTTTCACTGCAAACAAAGCACTCTCATAACCCCAATACTCATACGAATTACACTTTGCAATAGATCTTGACTCCACTTTTCTTTCATGTCCAACATCTTTCTGAACTACACAGGGTATCAAACTGCTATTTCCTTTCCATGTTCATTGTAGCATCTTAATATGTATATTAAAGGCAGCTGTTTTCTAAGTAATTTAGCCTCTTCCTCAACAAATCCATTCTAATATGTTCATTGTATCCTGTCATTTACCTGCTTAAACAATATCAATGTCTCTCTGTTACAAAGAAGACCAACGTTAAAATACTTACATCAATTAATGCTCTCCAAATCAAATCCATTCTTTTTAACCAGTCTCTCACTAGTTCCTAAAATAAAGCCACATTTCCAACTCAATTTACCCTATAAAAATGGCATATCTGAATCTAAGCCTTTTCTGAATGTCTTGAATATCTGTCTTGAGTATCTATCTGTGGTCCTTTGCTTAATCAAGTACAACCTTCAAGTGCTTATTTGAGTATTACTTTAATTACCCCCAATTTTTAGAATATAAAACTATACTATTCTACCTTTGACCTCAGATTACATTTATCATGTGTACCAAGTGTTTTGCCATTAATTATGTATTACTTTGTAATATTAAATGGCTAACTGAAGCCTTACCTACCCTATCAGATTAAATGAATGGATTGCATTCCATTTATTTTATTTTCACTGTTACAGAATATAATTTATTTGGTATCTAACCAACAAATAACTTGCTGAATTATTGTTTAATGATGCCAATAAAATTAATCTTATTAACTGCATGCTTTTTTTTTTCCTTTAGAATATTTTGTGATATATTGCCACACAAAAAGCTGTACGTCATTAACATCAACTAGATGAGTTTAGAGATAAGTATACATCTGGGAAACCATCACTATCGTCATGCCATAAACATATCCATCACCTCCAAAAGTTTCTGCCCATTGACCCAGGCCAGACAGCCAGCCTGTGGTCCCCAGCAACCAGCCGTCTCAGAATCTCTGGCAAGGCTGACTGGTGAAGGGCTTACTGTTATTTATGTACATATTTTCCCTCAAAAAATTTTATATGGAAGGGGATGTAAGGTTATTTTTGAGATAAATTTTATACCATAATCAAACTGATAAACATATACAGTTGACCCTTGAACAACGTGGGTCTGAGCTGTGTGGATCCACTTATATGAGGATTTTTTCAATAGTAAATACTACAGTGCTACACCATCTGTGGTGTGTTGAATTTTTGGATATGGATGTGTCTGTGCCCCAAACCCCTGCCTTGTTCAAGGGTCAACCGTATATCATATTAAAATGCTATAAAGTCATATTTTATCAATCTGTTTTCCTACTCTTGCTTATTTTTGTTAACATTGCTTTCTAAGTCACTTATGCTTTTGAAATCATTCTTGTCTCTGTAGCCCTCACTCACAACCAGTGAATTGCCAAGATCCATAGTTTCTATCGTTACAATACTGTTACTTGCTGTCCCTATCTGGAGCCCCAGACAAAAATTCATCAGTTTGAATATCAATACTATGCATTTACTCTAAGCTCAATTCAAATGCCCCTAGTCCTTGTCCTTTAGATATTTTATTTACATTAATATATGCCACTGCTCATTTCACTTCATATTCTAATCCATGCATCCATCAAATTTCTACCTATTATTTGGACTCTATTTGAAATTCTATTCCTATTGTAAAGCCATTCCCAGTGGTGCGACCAGATGGGAAGAATCCAATATTTAAGTTCACATTTGTGGTAAATCCTAATAATAATCCTTAATCCTAATAATGGTAAATCCTAATAATAAAAGTGGTAAACCCTTATCTTCGCCTGTCCTTTCTGTTCCCCCTCTATCATTTTATTGCCTAAATAATGTTGTGAAGCAAACAATCACAAAACCTCAGTTGCATATAATAATAAGTATTGATTTTGCTCACAAATGTGTTCTGATCTGGGCTTGGCTTTGTTAACCTCTTGCTCATGTGTCAACAGGCAGGTACAGATCTGGATGGGTTCACCCACATATCTGGTGGTTGGCTAGTCTTCCTGACACTGGCCTGCCTCAAATGGAGCAACTGAAGTGACTCACCTCTCCTCCATGTGTTCCATTCTCCGGTGTGCTAGTCTGTAGTCATATTGTAAGTGGTAATGAATTTTAGTCATTAATGTAATTAATCTACCACATCATAGGACCTAAAAGGCCAAAAGCTTTGTTGCTAAGACAGTATAGTAATCTGGTTCTGTGTCCTGGATGCAGTTTAGGTTATCTGAATGAGATCATCTTTTCTGGTTCACATGCAGACAAGCAGGCTCTCACTGATGTGTTCTACTGTCTCATCACCAGTGAGACTGAAGAAGTTCTTATAAACTTAGGAAAAGACTGATTGTTCTGTATCCATGGTAATGTGTAGCCCCCATGTAGTTCAATGAATAATGACAACTTGCCTCAGTGAATATACTTTGCAATGTCAGTCCCTCACTTCTGAATGTCAGTCAGTAAGCAATAGAGTCACACCAGAGAACGTCTCCGAGTGCCAACCGGTGAACAAAAACAGTCTCACCAGAGTAACCACACATCTATAAATGAGGCCAACTCACCCCTCTAAAAGTCAACCAACCTCTGAACTCCATATGTGCCATAATTCCTATGTAAAAATGTTACCTGCTCTGCTTAGAGCAGCATTGCTCTTCCTAAGCAGAGGAAGCAGTGCATTCAGCATTGTCTTTTTATTTTAGATGTTGAGTTGGGGTCTTGGCAACATGAGTGAGAAGCACCTGTGTAGTCCCGCTATGCCTCTGGCTGTAGCAACATCAGTCTCCTGCTACATCTGGATAGCAACGAACTGTATGGATCTGAAGACATAATCTTCAAATCTTTTAAATAATATTTGTTAAATATAGACAATATGGATAATCAGTGATTTAATGATAGTAAATTAAAAAGCTCAATATTATATCCATTAAAATAAATTTCACATATTTTATCCAAAATTGTTTCGTGTATACTTAACTTTACATTCAAGTAAAAAGAGTATTCTTTGTGAATTTATTATTTTTTCCCATTTCATCACAGGTAACCAAACTCTCTGTAGGGGTCCAGCACACCATATCTATGAAAAATAAAGCAAATACTTTATTTGGCTTCAGTTATACTTTATCTTATCTACCACTAAGAACTTTATCTAAAATGCCAGCATGAACTTTAAAATGCTTTATCCTGAACTGGAAGTGCAATGTATCCTGATTTGAGTTGGTGAAATTTCTGAAAGGCAATCTGCAGTGGTCATTGTCTCTTTCATACTTTCACTGGAAAATTAGATAATGTTGGCTGTTCTAAGCTGTTTCTTGATTGTTATTTCCTTTTAAAAAATTATTATTCATATAGACTTGATTGATGGGTCAAATGTTATCTTTACTTTTTTTTTTTATTGTATGGCTGCTATTTATCTTTGCTCCTTTTCCTTTTCTATTTTTTAATCTATCTTTCAATCAGTTCTCCTAGCCAGTCTTCTCTTAAACTCTAATGCCTTCTTGCTGAATGCCCTAGTTTCCAGCCCCACACAAGTTAAATCCTGTTATTTAAGACATCCATGAACAGAATTAAGAAGAAAGTTGTAGATACTCTCCCTCAATAATAAAAATAAGTGAATGAGATTCTCTGTATAATTCTAGTCCATTTTATGTACATAAATAAAAATGTATAATAAAAGAAATGTATAGCAATAATGGAAAATAAAATTATGTCAACTGCACAACTCAATTCTAATTCTCATGAAGTATGAAAGAGAAACTCCATGATTAATATTTGTCCTAATGTAAATTAATGCCTAGCATGTCTTTTTGTTGCATTACAGTTCATTTTATTTGATTTTCTAGCTAGTTTTACTACATGGGTATTTTGCAGAGATATACTAGAAGGGCCTAAATTAACCATGACATAAAATAGAGGCATACATTTTGTATCTCTCAAAGATACTATAAACATGAACTTACTGTTATTTGATCTTAAATGAGATCTCTTATTCCGCTAACTATGACCATAAGAAATAGTTTCCTTTAAATTTTTTAAAACAAAATTTAAGGTATCAATATTACCTCTCATATTTACTTATAGACATAATATAAATACATACATAAATATTCATAAATGTACAAATATAGGATTGTAGTAAATTGTCCAGTGTGAATTCCTGCTTTAAATTCAAATAAAATGTGATACCTAAACATATTTTATTTTTTATGATTTTGAGAAAATGATATATTTGGAAGGTCATTGGGCATAAAATATAAACGATCGGCAACGCTGTTGTATGTTGCATTGGGGTCAGGAAAATGCAATTGAAAAAGGCAACTGTCTTTGTCCAAGTCGCTCTGAAGGAGTGATCAATGGCAAAGTATGAGGCTAAGTCTATCTCTTTTTACAAAGCAGGAGAAAATATTGTCTCCTGCCCTAGAGGCGACAGGAGCAGCAATGGTAAGTAAAGAAGCCCGTAACAGACAGTGAGATCAACTCAGCTGGTGAGATCCTAAAAGGCCAGAAACTGGCAAAAGCAGTTTGTTTGGCTTGAGAGAAAACTTGCCCCTCTTAGGCAGAGCTTGCTTTAGTTTTCTGGTTGCGAAAGCTGAACTATGTTCTGAGAACAGATAAATCCAGTAAATAGGACAATGTTTGACTCTGGGAATGAGAATACAAAACTAATCTAAGGTTTCAGAGAGTAAAATACAGGTGAACTCCTAAGTAGCAACACCATTGCCATGGACTTCTGTATCACAGAATGGACGATTGCTAAAATGAATCACGGCAATTGTTTGATATTTGATTAGACTGCTTCCATGGTAACAGTGTGTGTTTGCATTATTTACATTCTGTAAAGAGGGTATTACCTTCAGTTTTCTGTTAAATCTTAAGAGCTGATGAGTCTTAATTTTAATCAAAGTGTCTCTTATGAAAATAAGTAAAAAGATTGAAGGCTACTGAGAGAACAAAGAATGGACAATGAAAGCCCCAGGCAAACAATTTACTATTGACAGAGGCATTCAGCCTTTTATGATCTCCGGGTAGCAATTCATTAAAAGAAGACAGGTTAGAACTAGAGCACATGGGTTATTTTTATCTAAGTCAACTTTAATGTTTTGAATCAAAAGTTGAATCCAGTATAATATAACCTTGTTTAAAGTTGATGCTTTGAGGCCAAATACTGTGCTATGCATTTTCTAGCCATTATTTTGTCACGGGGCATCCGTGTGCTGTAACAAAATAGCTTCAACCGAGGTCAAAGGAAGGACCCGGGGCTTCCCTGGTGGTGCAGTGGTTGAGGGTCCGCCTGCCGATACAGGGGACACGGGTTCGTGCCCGGGTCTGGGAAGATCCCACATGCCGCGGAGCGGCTGGGCCCGTGAGCCATGGCCGCTGAGCCAGCACGTCCGGAGCCTGTGCTCCGCAACAGGAGAGGCCATAACAGTGAGAGGCCTGCGTACCACAAAAAACAACAACAAAAAACAAACAAAAAGTAGCATTGTTGTTAAATGACAGAGTCAGAATTTAACCTATGCAGTTCCCAGTGTCTTTTGAAGAATATTCTATTATTGCTCAAAATATTCACTGATCCCCTGCCCTTTTGAATTTAGGAGGGGTCTTATAACTTGCCTTGGTTAAAGAATTTGAGTAAAAATGTCATGTGACACTTGCAATCAAAAGCTTTAAGAGCTAGCCCAGGGACAGCCGTGCATCTTTCCCCTTTACATAAGACCAGTGAAATTACAGATCAAGGTCGTTCAGTCAGCCTGGATCCCAACATGAAGACAGTGGAAAGCAGAATTTGTGCCAGTCTGAGATGAACCCACAGGATGAAAACACTCATGGCTATAAGCCTCTAAGAATTTTTACTGTTGATTACTGCAACATAACCTAGTTATCTCAACTGACGCAGCTCAAAACCATTAACTATTTGGCTTTTCAATAAACAGAATGCACACACAGAGAACAACCCACTGTGCCCAGAGAGCGGGGTCCACATAAAAACACTGCAGCCCTCACAGCAGTCCTGTAAATAGTGATGAAGTTCCAATTCCCAGGTGAGGGGAAGACAGATCCTTAAGCAAGTAATCCACCATTCTGTAAATCCATGAAAGAATAATTTTGCAATGTTTATCAGTAATTTAGAAGTCTTCTCATTATGGTAACAAATGATCATTTATAGAAGTCTCTTGTCATTAACTGGAACTCAATGATTTCATTTTCTGAATAGGCAATTATGAATAGTCTTCTACTAAATTGTAATTCTCTACTTCCCTCTTATTAAAAAAAACCTGTAATTATGGGTTGTAATTTTTGTAGTTAGCAATATCTTTCCAGTTTCTACTTGCAACTAGAGACAATCTTGTGACACACTTCTGGCCAAACTACGGAAGTATAGCAAAGAGGAGTTTTGGAGAAAACATCTTAAGGAGTATATATCTTTCTGACTTTAGAAAACAATGTAAAGTCAAGTCCAGTTATTACATCTAGAGATGATTATAGAAGTCAGTTTTTCTCAGAGTTCATATTCTCCAGATGACATTTATTTCTCCTTTAGTGTCATCGTAATCCCAATTTAGACTTTCTACGGTCTTTAGACTAAGCGTTATGTTTAATAAACTCCAAAACACACAGCACAAAAAGAAGGATTACTGAATAATCATAATAAACATTCTCATTTAAGAAAAGGACAAGCTTTTCACAAAGATGTGGCTGAAAGGAAAGAAGGAAACTCCTGACCCTCCCAAAGCTGAAGCCAAAGCAAAGGTTTTGAAGGCCAAGAAGGCAGCACTAAAAGGTATCCACAGCCACACAAAAATCGAAGACCCATAGGTCACCCCCCTTCTAAAGACCCAAGACACAGCAGCTCTGAAGGCGGCCCAAATATCCTTGGAAGACCGCCCCCACTATGCCATTATCAAGTTCCCCCTGACTACTAAGTCAGTCATGTAGAAGGTAGAAGACAACAGTAAACCACAGACTTGCGTTCATCATGACATCAACCCCAAGAGCACCAAATCCAGCAGGCTGTGGAGAAGCTCTATGACATGGAAGTGGCCAAGGTCAATGCCCTAATCAAGCCCGATGGAGAGAAGAAGGCATATGTTCCACTAGGTCCTGACTGATGCTTTGGATGTTGCCAACAAAATTAGGTTCTTCTAAACTTATTTACAAAACAGAAACAGACTCACAGACATAGAAAACAAACTTATGGTTCCCAAAGGGGAAAGGTGGGGCGAGGGATAAATTAGGAGTTTGGAATTCACGTATATACACTACTATATTTAAAACAGGTAAACAACAAGAACCTGCTGTATAACACAGGGCATTCTATTCAATATTCTATAATAACTTATAAGGGAAAAGAATCTGAAAAATAATAGACATGTGTATCACTCTGCTGTCACCTGAAACTAATACAACATTGTAAATCAATTATACTCCAATATAAAATTAAATTAAAAAAAGAAAAAAATAAACTGAATCCAGCTGGCTAATTCTAAATATAAATTTTTTCATCATAAAAAAGAAAAGGGCACACAGATACAAAAAGAGGAACAGAGAGTGGGCCCAACTCCATAGCATATACTACATTGTGCTAGAGTGAAATGCCAAGGTCTTCGAGCTGTGAAGTGAGCGCTTTCACCAGAAATCTATCCACTCTTGTAATTTTCTCTGAGTGAATATTTTTTGCTCTTCCGTCCATGTTTATATGTAAAAGGAGTGTAGAGGAGGACTTCACTTTCCAGAGCTGGATGGTGTTAACAGTGAGGCTTTCTTTTTCACAAGTATAAGAACTGAGCTGGATTCAGAGGTTGAGAAATCATAGATTCTTATTTGTTAATCTTCTTGTCAATAATTTCTCAAGATTTCATTAGCTGTGTAAGTATCTTTTCAAATAATTCAGAACTAGTAACTGCAATGACAATAGTTATCCATTCATATTTTTAATATGGACCTCATTTTAAAAAAAAATTATCCCTGCTATTAACAGATGTGCTCCTTCTACAACGGTTAGAGAGTAAATTAGGTTTTTTTGCCCTTAGCCCAGTCTGAGAATAAAATTTATAATACTTAAAACTGAGGGCTATATTATAGTAGAATAAGCAGAGTAACAATTTAAAGTAAGAGAGTAACAAAATCTTCACTATCTTCTGCCCTATTTTAATTCAGTCTGTTCCAGACTTTATGGTTTGCCATTTACAATGACCTGCTCTGAGATCCGATTTCAATATTATGAAGGACTTGTGCATCAAATGTGATATAAAAATGATTTATTAATATCAAAAATGGAATGTATGTTTATGTAACAGAATGTTATGCTAATGCTTCATCAGGTATGCCTAGATTTAGGAGCTCAAGTAATTACATTAGAGTTTTTTTTTTTTTTTTTTGCGGTACGCGGGCCTCTCACTGTTGTGGCCTCTCCCGTTGCGGAGCACAGGCTCCAGACGCGCAGGCTCAGCGGCCATGGCTCACGGGCCCAGACGCTCCGCGGCATGTGGGATCTTCCCGGACCGGGGCACGAACCCGCGTCCCCTGCATCGGCAGGCGGACTCTCAACCACTGCGCCACCAGGGAAGCCCTACATTAGAGTTTTATGTCTCTATTTTGTGGGTGCCCTTTGCATTCCTTGCATTGAATTTGATGATAGCTTCTCTTTAAATAGAGTGAAAGATAGTTGTCATGAACTTCACATTACTCTCTGTATAGAACTCCTAACCTAAAATCAAAATGACTTTTCACAAAGCCTACACATTAGTTCCAAGAAACATCGTGATTACATGTTTACCCTTGTATAAGGGGTTAGGAG
The DNA here is from genome assembly GCF_059928025.1 of Delphinapterus leucas. Classification (NCBI taxonomy): domain Eukaryota; kingdom Metazoa; phylum Chordata; class Mammalia; order Artiodactyla; family Monodontidae; genus Delphinapterus; species Delphinapterus leucas. Next base: position 12,509,719 of record NC_143129.1, on the reverse strand, counting down.
TGACATAATTTATGACCTGTTCAAACTACAGAAATTGTTGCCTCTTTATAGATGAGCCTCAGAAAAGGTTAGGGAACACCTGCTTTCTTCTTTGTTCAGCTTTATTGAAGTAAAATTGACATATAAAATTGTGAGCTATTTAAAACGCACCTCATGGTGACTTGATCTACATTATGAAAGGATTCCTCCCATCTAGTCAATTAATACATTCATTACCTCACATATTTATCTTTTCGTGTGTGAGACAACATTTTAGTAATAATAAATAAATCAAGCGATCACTGGTCCAAGGAAGAATATCAAGGCACCAGTCTGTAAACAGGGGGCCAAGGTCTGAACGTTAAAGGCAGTGGAAACAGCCTTCAACATGACTGGACCTTTAAAATCTAAGGTCTTGCTGTCTAACTCTGTTGTTAGGATGCTTTACCTAGCTCACTGAGTATGTCATCCTATTGTCTTCTGGCCTCTACTTTTCCTGATTTGAAGTCAGCTGTTTAGAGTATTGCTCCCAAATATGTAAGATGCTGTTTTCCTCTTACTATTTTACCTATTTTTTCCTTATTTTTGACTTTTGCCAGTCTTACTATGATGTGTGTATATATGCATATTAATTTTCTACTGATGCTGTATGTAGCAAATTACCACAAATTTTATGGCTAAGAACAACACAAATTAATTATCTTATAGTTCCTGAGGTCATAAGCCTGAAATGAGTCTTACCAGGCTGAAATCAAGGTGCTGGTGGGGTTTTATTCCTTCTCGAGGCTCCAGGGGAGAATCCGTTTCCTTTTTTTCCAGTTTATGGAATCTACCCGCAGTCCTTAGCTTGCGGTTCTTTCTTCCATCCACAAAGTAGGTCACTCCAGCTCTGCTTCTATTACCATACATCTTTTTTCCTACTCTGTCCCTTCAACCTCCCTCTTATCAGAGCCCTTGTGATTGCATGGGGTCATCAGGGATAATGCAGGGTAATCTTTACATCTCAAAATTCTTAATTCAAGCACTTCTGCAATCTCTTTTGCCATGTAAAGTAACATATTTATGGATTCCGGAGGTTAAGACATGAACATCTTTAGGGAGTATTATGTCTAGAGTACCACAGTGTGGTATGCTGCTTTTATTTTATTTTGAATTTCTTGAGTTTCATGCAGCTGTAAATCAATGTTTTAAACAAATCTGGGATTCTTTTTGGCCATTATTAATTTGAGCATTGTTTCTACTTCTTTTTCTCCTCTCTTTTGAAACTATAATTTCACAAACGTTGGAACAATTGATATGTTCTAACAGATTTATAAGATTTTGTTCCTTTTCTTTCAATCTTTATTTCTTTGTTCTCCAGAAGGGATAACTGGATAACTGTCTATAATCAAGTTCACCATTTCTCTCTTCCACAGACTCAAATTTGCTGTTGATGCTATCTTGTGAAATTTTCATTGCTATTATTATAAATTTTGTCTCTAGAATTTCCATGTGGTTCTTTCTTAAAGTTTCCATTTTTCTGTTAATTTTCTGTATTTGGTAACTAGATAATGGAATAATTTTCTTCCCTTTTTTGGACACATTTATAATGTTTTCTTTGAAGACTTTTCTTTAATAAATTATTGTCTGGCCCCATTCAGAATCAGTTTCTGGTCACTGCTTTTCTTCCTGAGTTTCACATTTCAGTTTCTGTACATGTCTAATATTTTTGTTTTTTAAATTTTTTTATTGAAATATAGCTGATTTACAATGTTGTGTTAGTTTCAGGTGTACAGCACAGTGATTCAGATATATATATATATATGAATATACATATTTTTTTTCAGATTCTTTTCCCTTATAGGTTATTACAAAATATTGAGCATAGTTTCCTGTGCTATACAGTAAGTCTTTGTTGATTATCTATTTTATATATAGTAGTGTGTATATTTTAATCCCAAACTCCTAATTTATTCCCGCCCTTTCTACTATTTTTTTGGTTGGAAACTGGACACTGTAGATAAATTATTGTTTAACTCAGATTGTAATTTGTGCTATGAGAACTGTTGGTATTTATCTCAGTAGGCAATTATTTTGTCTTCACTGCAGTGTGCAGTCACAGATACCTATTCTCATTATTTTCCTGGCTCCCTAGTGGTTTTCTCTATACCTGCACAGTTTAGAAGTCACCAATATTCGTAAAGGGGATTATTCACCTCAAGTCTCAAAAGGTTCCACCTTATGCTGCTCAATCTGTGTTCCTTGAAAAATGCATTCAAAGGTGCATTAAATTTGCAAACTCCCCAGATCTTCTGTTTTCCCCAGCATCCTCTGGGGCCCCTTACCTACTTTTCCTGTTCAGCACTCACTGAAGAATATGAGAAGAGTTGCTGTTGCTGCTACTGCAGTCTTGCTGTTAATCTTTAACTTTCTATAGCTTTCTCACTTCCAGAATCTCTCCATTAATATGCTCTCTTCTATGCCACATACTCTGGATCAAGACATCCATTTCTAGGGGTGTGGAAATGGCCTGAGACAAGAAGCCCACGAATGCAATCACTGTTACTTGAGGCAGTGCTTCTCCTTCATGAGGAAACACTTCTCAAAATATCATCTATCTTTGGTCATTTTCTAGTGTCATGTAATAGTATTCTTGTCCAGTTTTATACTTATGGGAATAGTATGGGAATTCATGCCACCAACTGGTAGATGTATTTGTCTGAGTTGCAGGGTTTTGTGTTTTTTTTCCTCCTTCTCTTCTTTAACTGTACTGATTTCAAATATGCATTTTAGCAAATATCAATTTTACCAAACTTAGTATTATAGTAAGTGAACCTAATTCTAGTTTAAATATATTGTCATTTGTATTTATGGAGGAAAGCTTAGTTAGTGTTGGAAAAAATCCTTAAATTTTATTAAACAAAATACAGGGTGATTATGATTTTATATATAATACCTCATATAATTTCTTATTTTTGAAGAGATAACCCTTTTTATCTTCCTGCTTATACTTATCAACCTGGAAGCTAGGATTCTGAAATACTGAGATCCTTTAACATGAAGTGAAACAATCAAATATTAATTGATCAAAATGTTTTCATCTGAAAGGGGGTTTTCCTTTAAGTCATCAGGGATAAAATGTTAACAGTTATAGAACCTGAAAATATCAGGACTATAGTTTGAAGGCACAAAAATAGGTAGGCAAAGTTGGGACTGGAGGATAATCATAGTAATTTGTATTATTTGTTTACAATCATTCATTCCCTCTTATTCTTCGTCATGCTTCTCTGTAGGTATAATAGACCTTCCCAAACCATTGAGTTGCAACTCTTGAACATTTGACATGCTTTGACTAATGAGGTATGAAAGATGTGACACTTGTTGTATCTGAGTGAAATGCCTTAATGTATTTTATAGTTTATGGAACTTCTGCCTTTCACCGTAAAAACAAAATGACCTAGATAGTCACTGTTCCTCCAAATTTTGTTCCAGGGTGAGAATTCACATAGAGCTGAGTCCAGCCAAGCCCAGAAAAACCAGGAGAGACCAGAAGACTTGTAGTTGACCCATATCCTTTATGTAATGTGAGCAAAGAAAAAACTGCATTTGTAAGCCACTGAGCTATTGGTGATTTCTGTTACTAGAGCAAAAGATGACCTAAAATAGCAGTCTCCTATATTTCCTTGAATATTTAAAAGAGTGCAATCTGCTTCCTACCTTACAAGGTAAATAATAAGAATATTATGAAATTAAATGTATAAATGAGATTTTGGAGTAATGGCATATTTGAGTGCAGATAAATCATCACTAAAATTGAGGTAATATTATTAAAGATTAATACTACTATTGGCTTATAATCCCCTTACATAATTTAAGGAAATCATAACAGTATTATATAGATTTCTATTTCATTTTTACTGCAGCTAATGATATAGCATATTTATATAGTTTCACTGAGAATTTGTATAAGTCTAATAAAGCTCTGACAATTATCAGTCCCTTGCTTTAGGAGCAATAATTTATACTCAAGGTGTATCTGTGGCAGTGAAATAAAACAAATTAAACATAGGAAGCAGGAAAAAATTGCATATCTAAACTGAAATATTCACTTAGCCTACTTCAAACTAAACATTACTAGAACAGTATTAGCTCAGCTTTTTTTGTTGTAATTCCTTTGTTTATGATATTAAGAAGTGCTGTGACAACCACAGATAGATTCATTATTTAAGGACAGATGAAAAACTGCACAGTATGAAGGAATAGATTCTCAGAAAAAATTCAGGGGATATAATTTCTAATCGTGTCTCTGTCACTGACAAGTTCACAGTAAAATGTAAACAATCACTACAAGAAAATTGCATATACTGTTCAACTTGATTCTGTAATTGTTAATTATACAATTATATTTAAATTGCACAATTAAAATTCACAACAAAATCTGAATCATTGAAAAAAGTCATTACTACATATTATATAAAATATACAATTTTAAAATTATAAATATATAAAAATTTAAATTGTGATATTAAAATTCACAAGAAAATTTGAATCACTGGGAAGAAATGGTTACTACATATTATAAAAAGTATAAAAAGAGTATATATTTTTGGCATTTGTATAATTTAAAAAAATGAACCTCTCTCACTTGATACTCCATGGATGTTTTCTATACTAATAGAGAAAAGAAATCTTATGATCTATTTTTATGCAGTTCCACAGAAGATTTAATTTCAAATTCTCTAAGCAGTGAGTACTCAGGCATTTTGGAGAGAGTTTCATTCTTTGAGGGACTGTGTCTGAGATCATTTTACTTGCACTGTATCATCTCTACAAATTAAAAGGAAGCAAGCACCAACAAGTATTGCACCTCTCTCCATGGGGTGGCAAATACAATAGCAAGAAAATAAACTGCCTTCACTGTGCTGTCTTTTGATGTACTGCTTAACAGTAGGTGGCCCTCCTCTGATCACTGGTTAACTGCCTTTAGAAGCAGTTCAGTGAAGTTCAGAAGGGGGACTTCTAGGAATTTTATAATTGGGGCAGAGTCCAAGGACTCTACTAAGTGTGATACCCTAAGGAAAACAGAAGACAATTAGAGTATCAGAAGCTATTTATTACAGGAAAAAGAAAAAAATAACAAACAAAAAAAACCAGAGAATCAACCCAAAGTGATCATTTTCTAATACATTTTCCCCTCAGGTATATGATCATGGGTGCAAATAAACTTCAGTAGCAGTTTTTCATGATCAGGCTATTATGATCTTCTTTTTATAATTCATTTATTTTATATGGAAAGCTGCAAACAAGTTTACCCACAGTTTCTGCATACCCACAGGCACTGGTGAATAATGCTATATTCTTTCCTTACTTTTACCCCAGACCTTCTTTTTTCTCCATATCTCCTAACCAACCCTGTCGCTCACAATTTGAGAAAAATAATCAGAAAATGATAAAAAAAATATATAAAGGATAAACATTTTTACTCTTAGGTAATGAAGTATTGATATCATATATTTTGCTAGGCCCCTGCTAGGAATTTTGAATACATTTTTCTCACTTTTTCTCATTTTCTAGTTTGAGAAAAACAGAACAGAAGCAAGGTTGACCAGTTACTAATTGCCAAATTCAGGTTTTAAATCTCAGTAAGTCTGACTATAGGATCCATATCATTGTTACGTTAAACAAATTACTTCCAGAATGAAATATTTTATCACGTATCGTGATATAATGATGGAATGACTGAACTTTTGGATCTATCTATATACAGATATACACACATATTTGTAAATTATATTGTACCTATAGTAAAAATAATAATTTTTCACTTTAAGAAAAAAGATTTATGAATTGCTGATCATATTAAAGTAAATATTAGTAAATATAGTAAATATTACAGACAGTAAATCCATATTGATGGTTTTGTTCCTTGTTTTGTAGGAGAGGAAGCTCAGACCCAAGATTATGACCTTATTCAGCTATTGAAAAGTGAATTGTGGCATGTTTCTCGTGCAGCCTTGTCTGGTGCAGGTTGCCTAAGTTTACCTTTAAAATTTTTCACACCCTGATTTCCTTCCAAATGTGGTATCAGTTTATTTTGTTTTATCTCATGTTAGAAAAAATACACAGGAGTATCTTTGGGATCTAGGGGAAGGCATAGATCCTTTTAATCCTATTAAACTTGATACCAAAAGTATAATTTATAAAAGTACTCATATATTGTACTTCCAAATTAAAAGCATTTTCTCTGTTAAAGGACAAATTAAGGGAATGAAAAGGAAAATTACACACTGGGAGAAAATACATACAAACTACATATCTAACAAGGGACAGTATCTAGATTATGTAAAGAGTTATCAAAACTCAAGAGTTAAAAACAATCCAGTTAGAAAATGGGTAAAGGATAAGAAGGGACATTTTCCCACAGATGATATACAGATGGCAAATGAGTACATGAAAACATGTTCAACTTCATTAGCCATTAGAGAAATACAAATTAAAACCACAATGGATATCACATCTACCAGAATGGCTTTAGAAAATAGTGACAATACCAAATGTTGGTCAGAATGGACAGAAACTGGATTACTCATACGTTACTGATAGGAATGTGAAACACGGACTTTCCGGAAAACAGCTTAGTAGCTTCTTAAAAGAACTCAGCATGCAACTACCACACAATCCAATAAATGCTCTCTTGGATATTACTCCTAGAGAAATAAAAACATACATCAACATAAAAACTTGAACATAAATGTTTACAGCAGTTTTATTCATAATAGTCAAAAACTGGAGACGACCCAGATGTCTCTCAGTGGATAAGCAGTTAAGCAAAGTGTCCTACAGGGAATGATGTCAGCATCACGGCAGTATGAGTAGTCCCTCCTATTTGTTCCCCCACTTAACAGCTAAAATTCAGCATCCATCCCTGAACAAATGTACCTCTGTGGGAGATGCTGAATCCAGCACCATATGCCAAGGGACCTGGGAGGAGTCTCACCCACCTCTGCATCAGGTAATGGACAGACAGACCTCATATAGGCTGCAGAACCAGTAGGAATCTGTGAACCAGCTCAAACTCTCTTGGCCACAGTCAGGGACAGCTAGAGAGTGCTGACTTGGCCAGATACCCACTGATAAGAGAACTTTTGTGGAAGTCCAGGATTACTGAGGACAGCTTCCAGTACTTCTTTAGAACAAAAAATTATACACGTTTGGACACATTGGAGAGGGTAAGAGGAGCTTTGCCAGCACTGCCCCTCCCCCTAAGGAGGCAAAGTGTGAGACTGAACTAGGCAGTGGTGACTTTTCCCCTGGGGGAAAGGGAGAGCCTGAGTGAGCTCCTGGCTTCTCTAGTTTGCAGGACACTCCTAGAGAAACTCATTTCTCTCCTGCAGCACCAAGTATTGAGGTGGGACCCCCATGACGAGGAGGAGGAAAGGGATCCTGTAAGAGGAAGAGAAGAATACTATAGAGTATTAAATGGATGTGGTTCCTGTTGTGTTGTGAACTCTGGCAGGAAACCCATCCATAGTCACTGGGAAATCCTCACTCAAGGATACACTTACCAGGCCCTCATGGCAACCACGATGCACTAGTTGCCAAGCCCACACACCTCCCACTATGAGACTGACTCCTTGTGTGTGCTCCTGAGGGCTGCATTGACAACGAGTGGTAGAAAGGGAGTGCACACGGATAAAAGGCCAGGGTCTGTGGTCAAGGGAGAAACCACAAATGAACTGAGGTGCCACCTTCAGAAAAACAAGAGACAGGCTTCCAGCAGCTGGTCTGGTGAGTAGTAAGATCCAGAGAAAATATACGAACTGAAGAATTCTGCCACAAAAGGGAGCAAGAAGCATGGAGCAAGTGTATCCAAACAAGATAGGAGAAAGCCCCAGATATAAATTGGACAAATGGCAAGTATCTCCCACCTGAAGTCAACTAGTGAGGATTAGAAGAGGTGACAGAGAAGACTCGACTATAGATGTCTACAAGAGACATACTTCAGCTTTAAGGACAACAGAGAATCAAAGTGAGGGGATGGAAAAAGTTATTCTGTGCAAAAGTTCAACTCATCAAAAATATAACAGGTGTAAAAATATACACACCCAACATCAGAGCACCTATTTATATTAAGTAACTACTAACAGAACTGAAAGGATAGGTAATGATACATTAATAGTAGGGGATTTCAGTACCTCCCTTTTAACAATGGATAGATCATCCACACAGAAAATCAACAAGGAAATGTTGAACCAAATGTATTTTATATACACACACACACACACACACACACACACACACACACACTCATCCAGTAGCAGCAGAATACACATTCTTCTCAAGTGCACATGGAACATAAGATAGGCCAAAAAACAAGTTGTAGTAAATTTAGAAAGACTGAAATTATACCAAGTATCTTCTCCAACCACAATGGAATAAAATGAAAAATCAAGAGTAAGAGGAAAGCTGGAAAATTTACAAACATGTTGAAACTAACAACATACTCCTGAATAACCAATAGATTAAAGAAGAAATCAAAAGGGAAATCAAAAAATATTAAGAAAGAGATGAAAGTGGACACATCACACACCAAAACCTATGGTGTGTGATGCAAAAGCAGTTCTTAGCAAGATGTTTATAGCAATAAATACATATATTAAGAAAACAGAAATAACTCAAATAAACAACCTAACCTTACTTCTTAAGGAACTAAAGAATGAAGAACAAATTAAGCCCAAAGTTAGTAGAAAGGAGGAAAGAAAAAAATATCAGAGCAGAAACAACTATAATATAGACCAGAAGAAACATTTTAAAAGATCAATGAAACAAAGAGCTGATTTATTTTAAAAGATAAACAAAATTGACAAATCTTCAGCTAGACTAATAAAAAAGATAGAAGACTCAAATAAAATCAGAAATGTCAGAGGAGACATTATGGCTGATACTGTACTATGACCATAGAAATACATAGAATTACAAAAGACTACTATAGGTAATTATATGCCAACAAATTGGATAGCCTACAAGAAATCAATAAATTTCTAGAAACATTCAACCTACCAAGATGAAAAGTATGATGAAATAGAAAATCTGAACAGACTTGTAATGAGTAAGGAACTGAATTAGTAACCAAAAACTCCCCAATGCTGGGGCTTCCCTGGTGGCGCAGTGGTTGAGAATCTGTCTGCTAATGCAGGGGACACGGGTTAGAGCCCTGGTCTGGGAGGATCCCACATGCCGCGGAGCCACTAGGCCCGTGAGCCACAACTACTGAGCCTGCGCGTCTGGAGCCTGTGCTCCGCAACGAGAGAGGCCCTCGCACCGCGATGAAGAGTGGCCCCTGCTTGCCACAACTAGAGAAATCCCTTGCACAGAAACGAAGACACAACACAGCAAAAATAAAATAATTAAAAAACAAAACAAAACAAAAAACTCCCCAATGCAGAAGAGCCCAGGACCAGATGGTTTTACTGCTGAATTCTACAAAACATTGAAAGAAGAATTATTACCAGTCCTTTTCAAATGCTTCCACAAAACTGAAGATGAGGAAACACTTCCAAACTCATTTTATGAAGCCAGCATCATCCTGATACCAAAGCCAGATAAAGACACTACAAGAAAAGAAAATTATAAGCCAATATCCTTAATATAGGATGCAAAAATTCTCAACCAAATGTTAGTAAACTGAATTCAACAACACATTAAAAGGATTATTTACCATGACTAAGTGGGGTTTATCCTGTGGATGCAAGGCTGGTTCAAAATACACAAATCAATAAATGTGCTACACCACATTAATAGAATGAAAGATAAACATCATATTCTCATCTTCACAGATGCAGAAAAAGCCTTTGACAAAATGTTATACCCTTTCATGATAAAAACACTTAACTGGGTAAGAAGGATCAGACCTCGATATAATAAAAGGAATTTATGACAAACCCACAGCTAGCAGCACACTCAATGGTGAAAGGTTGAAATCTTTTTCTTTAAGATCAATAATATGAAAAGTGTGCCCACTCTCACCACTCTTATTGGACATTTTACTGGAAATCCTAGTTAGATTAACTGGGCAAGATAAAAAAATAAAGAGCATCCAAATAGGAAAGAAAAGAGTAAAATTTGCAGATGATATGATCTTACATACAATCATTAAAACTCAACAAAAACCTGTTGGAACTAATTAACCAATTCCGTAAAATTGCAGGATATAAAAGTAACATACAGAAATCAGTTGTGGTTCTAAACACTAACAATGAAACTTCTGAAAAAGATACAAAGAAAACTATTCCATTCACAATAGCATCAAAATAATAAAATACTTAAGAATAAATTTAACTAAGTAAGTGAAAGATATGTACAATGAAAATAGCAAGACCGTGAATAAATAAATTGAAGATGACACAAGCAAATGGAAAGATATTCCATGTTCACGGATCATAAGAATACTGTTAAAATATCCATACTACCCAAATCCATCTATAGATTCAGTGCAATCCATATCAAAATTCCAATGGCATTTTTCACAAAAATAGGAAAAGCAATCCTCACATTTTTATGAATCTACAAAAGACCCCTGTTATCAAAAGAAATCATAAGAAGAACAAAATCAGGGGTGTGACTTTTTCTGATTTAAAACTATACTAGGAAGCTATAGTATTAAAACAGTATGATACTTGCATAAAAAATAGACACATAGACCAAGGGAACAGAATACAAAGACCAGAAATAAACCCACACATATATGGTCAACTAATATTTTATTTGACAAGGGAGCCAAGAAGACTTAAAGGGAAAAGGATATTCTCTTCAACAAATCATTTGGGAAAACTGGAGAGCCACGTGCAAAATAATGTAGTTGGACCCCTATAATACACCACCACAAAAATTAACTTGAAATTTATTAAACACTTCAACATAAGACATGATATTGTAAAATTCCCAGAAGAAAACATAAGGAAGAAGTTTCTTGACATCGGTCTTGTCAATGATCTTTTTGGATATGACACCAAAAGCACAAGGATGAAAGCAAAAATCAACAAGTGGGACTACCTCAAACTGAAAAGCTTCTGCACAGCAAAGGAAACCATCAACAAAATGAAAAGGCAACCTACAGAACAAGAAAAAAAATTCAACACCACTAATCATCAGGAAAATGGAAATCAAAACCATAATGTGATATCATCTGATACCTGTTAGAATGTCCATCATCAAGAAGACAAGAGGTAACAAGTATTGACAAAGGTGTGGAGAAGAGCAAACCCTCGTGCCCTATGGGTGGGAATGTAAATTGATGCAGCCTCTATTGAAAACAGTATGGTGCTTCCTCCAAAAATTAAAAATAGAACTACCATAAGATCCAGCAATCTCACTTCTGGGGATATATCCAAAGGAAATGAAAAGAAAATATCAAAAAGATAGCTGCATTCCCATGTTTACTGTAGAATTATGCACAATAGCCAATAAATAGAAACAACCTAAGTGTCTGTCAATGAAAGAATGGATAAAGATGTTTTAGTGTACACACACAATGGAATATTATTCACCCACGAGAAAGAAGGAAATCCTACCATTTGCAAGAAGACAGAAGGAAATAAGTGCATTTTACTGAGATTACCCAGACAGAGAAGGATAAATATTGTATGATCTCACTAATATGTGGAAGGTAAAAAAAATTGAACTAGTAGAAACAGAACAGAATGTAGTTATCAGTGGTATGTCAGGGGAGAGGGGTGAATTGGGGAGATGTTGTTAACAGGTACAAGCTTGCAACTAGAAGATGAATAAGTTCTGGAGACCTAATACACATCACAGTGATTACAGTCAACAATACTTTTATCATATGCATCAAAAGTTGCTAAGAGACTAGATCTTAAATGTTCTCAGCACAAAAAAGCAATGAATAATTATGTGACATGATAGAGGTGTTACCTAACATTACAGAGGTAATCATACTGCAATACATAAATGTATCAAATCAACACGTTGTACACCTTAAACTTACACAATGTTATGTATCAATTATATCTCCAAAAAAAGAGTACACTTAAAGCACAAAACAATCTAGTGTAGAGGGTATGGAGTGAAAGGATTGGGTGTTCTTTGATAATCTTTAGTTTTATTACCCGTAAAATGGATCAATAATACTTCAATACTTCATATAGTTGCTGTGAGAACTGTTACGTGTGCCTATGAGATGCTTAGCACAAAAACTGATCATAATATGTATCCAGTGACAACTAGTTATTATGATTTACTTTGATAATTTTACATGTAGTTATGGAAATATATAAAGTAACAAGGGAACAATTACAAATGCATTTATTCACTGGTGCAAATGTACTATGTTATACAAATACCTATAATTGCCTAGGGAATATGGCATTGAAGTGTTTATAGTGAAGGAGATTAATAAGGCTGAATTATTTAGGGATAGGAATTGGAAACCAAGTCTTGGAAAATATTATTTATATAAACGAATAAAAGAGAATGCATTAAAAACCAACTGTTTTATAGCCTTACAATGAAGTATAACTAGGCAATAAAAGAGTACAGACTATGAATATACGGAACAATCTGGATGAAACTCCAGAGAATTTTGCTGAGTGATAAAGGACAATCCCTAAACGTCACATTCTGTATCATTCCATTAAACAGCATCTTTGAAATGGCAAACTTATAGAAATAAAACATATTAGTGGTTGTCAGGATATAAGTAGGTGGTGGAGGTAAGGAAGTTGAGAGATACAAAAAAGCAACATGAGGAATCCTTGTGGTGATGGAATTGTTCTTTATCTTAACCAGATCAGTGTCGATATCCTGGTTGTGATATTGCCTAATAGTTTTGCAAGTTATCACTGGGGGAACTAAGTAAAGATGGCTCAGGATCTCTGTGTATTATTTCTTACAACTGCCTGTAAATCTACAATTATCTTAACATTTTTAGCAATTAACTAAAAATACACAAGCAAATCAAATTGAAGAGGATTAAACTCTTATTTTAGATTTGTGTAAAGCACAACAGTTTCTAGCGATCATAAGCCTATGCATTATCTCTATACCACATCAGACATTATATGCCCTGCTTGAAGCAATACCGGATTGCTCTCATTTATATGAACACTGAGTTTGCCTCAGTGATAAGTTTTCTACCTTCCTTTCTAAATATGTTCTATTACTTCAGAAATGATGGGACAAAATGTTGAATAGAATATAAAACAAAATAAGTGTGAACATCCATAAGGTATAATTGTTTACCTCGTTTTACAAATATATATCTACCTCTCTTACTAATGGAAAACAAAGGAACTAGATGGCCACATCAATAGTAGAATTAAGAATAAAATTGCAGGTGTCAAGCTGTCTCTAAATTTAACAAAAGTAGTATGAAGCACAGTATTTCATGCAAATAAAGTAAGAGCATCTCCAAATGAGAGAAAAAGAATGATTTAAGATGTGATTTTAACAAAGTACAGATAACTAGAAAAAAGCACAACATTCATTACTTTAGAAAACAATTTGTAATTTGTTGGAATACGTTGGAAGCATGTATCTTTGGAAAATAATTTTGATGATTCAAACTTACAATTAAATCCTTGATTACTATTAAACAATTCAAATATTTATGTCTACAAATCATCCACATCAAATTTTAAAAAATAAAATTCACGATATTAATCTGAAACTTAAGCCAACCTTTTGAACAGTGTTTCAAGGGGGGTTGTTTCAGTTGGGGAAATAAATCTATAGTCTCTCATAATGCACCATTTTTTTAGGATATGTTTCTCTGCGATTTACAAGGATGATTTTGCTTTACAAATACACCCAGACAGACTTCCCTGGTGTCGCAGTGGTTAAGAATCCGCCTGCCAGTGCAGGGGACACGGGTTTGAGCCCTGGTCTGGGAAGATCCCACATACCACGGAGCAACTAAGCCCGTGCGCCACAACTACTAAGCCTGCACACAACTGCTGAGCCTGTGTGCAACAACTACTGAAGCCTGCACACCTAGAGCCCGAGCACCACATGGCAAAGAAGCCACCACAATGAGAAGCCCGTGCACCTCAAGGAAGAGTAGCCCCCCCCACCCCGGCTCGCCACAACTAGAGAAAGTCCGCATGCAGCAACGAAGACCCAATGCAGCCATAAATAAATAAATAAATTTATATATATAAAAAAATACACCCAAATGAACATTTATAATCTACATACTTAACACATACATCTTCAGTTTAAAAACCAAGTAGACTTTGCTTCCTAGCATACAGAAAATGCAATCTTCTCTACACAAGTATACAACAAGGTAATCTTGGGACTTTGGATTTTTAGTTCTGCATGTAAGGAGCTTGGAAATCACCGTTTCACCCTCACAAGTAAAAAACTGAACAGACTGAAAAATTGATAGCTTTTCTCGGAACCATATGAGAGGTAAGAACACAGCAAACCACAGCCTCTAATGGAGAGACAGGCGAATATAGAAGTCGGCTTACCAGATCAGAGACTCCGTAATGGAAATCATGGGCGTAACCAGACCTGGGCCAGGAAAATCTGCACTGTAATTGACCAAGTGCTGGAAGCTCCGTGCAGACAACTCTGAGAGTTGAAATCTTCAGGGGGACCCAGTCATGGCGGCCCCACAAATTTGTGAGATTTACCTACAGGAGCTCCACCAGGTTCTCACAGTAAATATTGGAGAAAATTCCCCGTGTACTTCCAGCAAGAGGAGGGGAAAAGGAATCATTTCGAAAGACGCCAGAGCACTCTGCTCCTCTTAAGAAGCCCTGCCCTCAGGGGAAACTAGTTAACCAGAGCCTAACCAGCTGCATATTATAAGAGCCTAATTGACCTGGGGGAAGAGAAATACAGCAGGTCCTCTGTATCCAGGGGTGCGAAACCCATGGACGCAGAGGTCCTACTGTACTTTGCCATTTTATGTAAGGGACTTGAACACCTGCAGATTTTGGTATCCCTGGGGTGGGGCTGGGGGTCCAGAAACCAATCCTCCCCAAATACTGAGGGATGACTACCCAGCTTCAGTCAGCTCCAGCCATCCTGTCCCACCTAAGGAGGGAGGAAAAACTGAGAAACACCTGGGAAGCTCACAGTCTGGAGGCGTAAACTCACTGAGAGGCTGAGACCTAATCACAGGACTATAGGACGCTGTCCCTACCCCTCCACCTCACACCTCACCACCGAATTACCAAAGAGCTATTTATAGCAGTTCCTTATGCATTATGGCCAGCTATCAAGAGAAAATTACAAGGCACACAAAAAGGCAGGAAACACAATTTGAAGAGACAGAGCAAGCATCAGAACTAGACATGGCAGGGATGTTGGAAATACCAGACTGAAATGTAAAACAACTATCATTAATATCCAAGCACTCTGATGGATAAAGTAGACAGCATGTGAGAACACATGCATGATGTAAGCAGAAATGGAACCCTAAGAAAGAATGAGAAATCTCTGAATTTCTTTTATCAGTTTTGCTCTGAAGCAAAAAGTGCTTTAAGAAAAATCATAAAAAATAAGAGACAACCTTTCTTTTCTCAATAAAGGCAAGTTATCTGCTAAATGTGAAAAAAAGATTAAAAACCAGGTGATCAAGTTATCTTCTATCATGACTATTTTACGTTTCTATTCAGAAGCCTGGAATACATAAAAGAAAATAATTAGATTTACATGTTAAGAATTGACTAAGTGGTATAAACAATGAAATTCTGAGACACTAAGAAGGTACTAATCAACTGTAATTCTTAAAGCTATAATATATCCATAAAAATTTAGTAATTAATTTTCTCCTAATGAATATCCATCTAAATTTATATTACATGCAAATGTGATATAATTTAACAATTGGCCTTATATACCAAATAAATGTGTTTCTCTGACAGGATAATATTTAATTTAGAAAAAATATAAATTTGAAAAGAATCTAATGAATCGATTTAAGACAAAAGATAATTCTTAGCAGATCTAAGCACTGTGTTAAGTATTTGGAATCTAATATTATCTGTTTTCTGATATTATTACACAGGCAAATTAATAAAGGAAATAGACACATTGAAAAATAACAACTATTATAAAATTAAATGTATTATATAGTAGTACAATATAATAAGAAAATGCATCTGGTTATACTTCTGTGAAGATGAATAAGTTCTGGAGACCTACTGCACATCACAGTGATTACAGTCAACAATACTTTTATCATATGCATCAAAAGTTGCTAAGAGACTAGATCTTAAATGTTCTCAGCACAAAAAAGCAATGAATAATTATGTGACATGATAGAGGTGTTACCTAACATTACAGAGGTAATCATACTGCAATACATAAATGTATCAAATCAACACGTTGTACACCTTAAACTTACACAATGTTATGTATCAATTATATCTCCAAAAAAAGAGTACACTTAAAGCACAAAACAATCTAGTGTAGAGGGTATGGAGTGAAAGGCTTGGGTGTTCTTTGATAATCTTTAGTTTTATTACCCGTAAAACGGATGAATAATACTTCAATACTTCATATAGTTGCTGTGAGAACTGTTACGTGTGCCTATGAGATGCTTAGCATAAAAACTGATCATAATATGTATCCAGTGACAACTAGTTATTATGATTTACTTTGATAATTTTACATGTAGTTATGGAAATATATAAAGTAACAAGGGAACAATTACAAATGCATTTATTCACTGGTGCAAATGTACTATGTTATACAAATACCTATAATTGCCTAGGGAATATGGCATTGAAGTGTTTATAGTGGAGGAGATTAATAAGGCTGAATTATTTAGGGATAGGAATTGGAAACCAAGTCTTGGAAAATATTATTTATATAAACGAATAAAAGAGAATGCATTAAAAACCAACTGTTTTATAGCCTTACAATGAAGTATAACTAGGCAATAAAAGAGTACAGACTATGAATATACGGAACAATCTGGATGAAACTCCAGAGAATTTTGCTGAGTGATAAAGGACAATCCCTAAACGTCACATTCTGTATCATTCCATTAAACAGCATCTTTGAAATGGCAAACTTATAGAAATAAAACATATTAGTGGTTGTCAGGATATAAGTAGGTGGTGGAGGTAAGGAAGTTGAGAGTTACAAAAAAGCAACATGAGGAATCCTTGTGGTGATGGAATTGTTCTTTATCTTAACCAGATCAGTGTCAATATCCTGGTTGTGATATTGCCCAATAGTTTTGCAAGTTATCACTGGGGGAACTAAGTAAAGATGGCTCAGGATCTCTGTGTATTATTTCATACAACTGCCTGTAAATCTACAATTATCTTAACATTTTTAGCAATTAACTAAAAATACACAAGCAAATCAAATTGAAGAGGATTAAACTCTTATTTTAGATTTGTGTAAAGCACAACAGTTTCTAGCGATCATAAGCCTATGCATTATCTCTATACCACATCAGACATTATATGCCCTGCTTGAAGCAATACCGGATTGCTCTCATTTATATGAACACTGAGTTTGCCTCAGTGATAAGTTTTCTACCTTCCTTTCTAAATATATTCTATTACTTCAGAAATGATGGGACAAAATGTTGAATAGAATATAAAACAAAATAAGTGTGAACATCCATAAGGTATAATTGTTTACCTCGTTTTACAAATATATATCTACCTCTCTTACTAATGGAAAACAAAGGAACTAAGTGGCCACATCAATAGTAGAATTAAGAATAAAATTGCAGGTGTCAAGCTGTCTCTAAATTTAACAAAAGTATTATGAAGCACAGCATTTAATGCAAATAAAGTAAGAGCATCTTCAAATGAGAGAAAAAGAATGATTTAAGATGTGATTTTAACAAAGTACAGATAACTAGAAAAAAGCACATTCATTACTTTAGATAACAATTTGTAATTTGTTGGAAGACGTTGGAAGCATGTATCTTTGGAAAATAATTTTGATGATTCAAACTTCCAATTAAGTCCTTGATTACTATTAAACAATTCAAATATTTATGTCTACAAATCATCCACATCAAATCTTAAAAAATAAAATTCACGATATTAATCCGAAACTTAAGCCAATCTTTAGAACAGTGTTTCAAGGGGGGTTGTTTCAGTTGGGGAAATAATTCTATAGTCTCTCATAATGCACCATTTTTTTAGGATATGTTTCTCTGAGCTTTACGAGGATGATTTTGCTTTACAAATACACCCAGACAGACTTCCCTGGTGTCGCAGTGGTTAAGAATCCGCCTGCCCAGTGCAGGGGACACGGGTTTGAGCCCTGGTCCGGGAACATCCTACATACCACGGAACAGATAAGCCCGTGCGCCACATCTACTGAGCCTGCGCTCAAGAGCCCAGGAGCCACAACTACTGAGCCTGTGTGCAGCAACTACTGAAGCCTGCACACCTAGAGCCCGAGCACCACATGGAAAAGAAGCCACCGCAATGAGAAGCCCGTGCACCTCAAGGAAAAGTAGCCAACCCACCCCCGCTCGCCTCAACTAGAGAAAGTCCGCATGCAGCAACGAAGACCCAATGCAGCCATAAATAAATAAATAAATTTATATATATAAAAAAATACACCCAAATGAACATTTATAATCTACATACTTAACACATACATCTTCAGTTTAAAAACCAAGTAGACTTTGCTTCCTAGCATACAGAAAATACAATCTTCTCTACACAAGTATACAACAAGGTAATCTTGGGACTTTGGATTTTTAGTTCTGCATGTAAGGAGCTTGGAAATCACCGTTTCACCCTCACAAGTAAAAAACTGAACAGACTGAAAAATTGATAGCTTCTCTCGGATCCATATGAGAGGTAAGAACACGGCAAACCACAGTCTCTAAGATTGGAGAGACAGGCGAATATAGAAGTCGGCTTACCAGATCAGAGACTCCGTAATGGAAATCACGGGCGGAACCAGACCTGGGCCAGGAAAATCTGCACTGTAATTGACCAAGTGCTGGAAGCTCCGTGCAGACAACTCTGAGAGTTGAAATCTTCAGGGGGACCCAGTCATGGCGGCCCCACAAATTTGTGAGATTTACCTACAGGAGCTCCACCAGGTTCTCACAGTAAATATTGGAGAAAATTCCCCGTGTACTTCCAGCAAGAGGAGGGGAAAAGGAATCATTTCGCAAGACGCCAGAACACTCTGCTCCTCTTAATAAGCCCTGCCCTCAGGGGAAACTAGTTAACCAGAGCCTAACCAGCTGCATATTATAAGAGCCTAATTGACCTGGGGGAAGAGAAATACAGCAGGTCCTCTGTATCCAGGGATGCGAAACCCATGGACGCAGAGGTCCTACTGTACTTTGCCATTTTATGTAAGGGACTTGAACACCTGCAGATTTTGGTATCCCTGGGGTGGGGCTGGGGGTCCTGAAACCAATCCTCCCCAAATACTGAGGGATGACTACCCAGCTTCAGTCAGCTCCAGCCATCCTGTCCCACCTAAGGAGGGAGGAAAAACTGAGAAACACCTGGGAAGCTCACAGTCTGGAGGCATAAACTCACTGAGAGGCTGAGACCTAATCACAGGACTATAGGACGCTGTCCCTACCCCTCCACCTCACACCTCACCACCGAATTACCAAAGAGCTATTTATAGCAGTTCCTTATGCATTATGGCCAGCTATCAAGAGAAAATTACAAGGCACACAAAAAGGCAGGAAACACAATTTGAAGAGACAGAGCAAGCATCAGAACTAGACATGGCAGGGATGTTGGAAATACCAGACTGAAATGTAAAACAACTATCATTAATATCCAAGCACTCTGATGGATAAAGTAGACAGCATGTGAGAACACATGCATGATGTAAGCAGAAATGGAACCCTAAGAAAGAATGAGAAATCTCTGAATTTCTTTTATCAGTTTTGCTCTGAAGCAAAAAGTGCTTTAAGAAAAATCATAAAAAATAAGAGACAACCTTTCTTTTCTCAATAAAGGCAAGTTATCTGCTAAATGTGAAAAAAAGATTAAAAACCAGGTGATCAAGTTATCTTCTATCATGACTATTTTACGTTTCTATTCAGAAGCCTGGAATACATAAAAGAAAATAATTAGATTTACATGTTAAGAATTGACTAAGTGGTATAAACAATGAAATTCTGAGACACTAAGAAGGTACTAATCAACTGTAATTCTTAAAGCTATAATATATCCATAAAAATTTAGTAATTAATTTTCTCCTAATGAATATCCATCTAAATTTATATTACATGCAAATGTGATATAATTTAACAATTGGCCTTATATACCAAATAAATGTGTTTCTCTGACAGGATAATATTTAATTTAGAAAAAATATAAATTTGAAAAGAATCTAATGAATCGATTTAAGACAAAAGATAATTCTTAGCAGATCTAAGCACTGTGTTAAGTATTTGGAATCTAATATTATCTGTTTTCTGATATTATTACACAGGCAAATTAATAAAGGAAATAGACACATTGAAAAATAACAACTATTATAAAATTAAATGTATTATATAGTAGTACAATATAATAAGAAAATGCATCTGGTTATACTTCTGTGAAGATGAATAAGTTCTGGAGACCTACTGCACATCACAGTGATTACAGTCAACAATACTTTTATCATATGCATCAAAAGTTGCTAAGAGACTAGATCTTAAATGTTCTCAGCACAAAAAAGCAATGAATAATTATGTGACATGATAGAGGTGTTACCTAACATTACAGAGGTAATCATACTGCAATACATAAATGTATCAAATCAACACGTTGTACACCTTAAACTTACACAATGTTATGTATCAATTATATCTCCAAAAAAAGAGTACACTTAAAGCACAAAACAATCTAGTGTAGAGGGTATGGAGTGAAAGGCTTGGGTGTTCTTTGATAATCTTTAGTTTTATTACCCGTAAAACGGATGAATAATACTTCAATACTTCATATAGTTGCTGTGAGAACTGTTACGTGTGCCTATGAGATGCTTAGCATAAAAACTGATCATAATATGTATCCAGTGACAACTAGTTATTATGATTTACTTTGATAATTTTACATGTAGTTATGGAAATATATAAAGTAACAAGGGAACAATTACAAATGCATTTATTCACTGGTGCAAATGTACTATGTTATACAAATACCTATAATTGCCTAGGGAATATGGCATTGAAGTGTTTATAGTGGAGGAGATTAATAAGGCTGAATTATTTAGGGATAGGAATTGGAAACCAAGTCTTGGAAAATATTATTTATATAAACGAATAAAAGAGAATGCATTAAAAACCAACTGTTTTATAGCCTTACAATGAAGTATAACTAGGCAATAAAAGAGTACAGACTATGAATATACGGAACAATCTGGATGAAACTCCAGAGAATTTTGCTGAGTGATAAAGGACAATCCCTAAACGTCACATTCTGTATCATTCCATTAAACAGCATCTTTGAAATGGCAAACTTATAGAAATAAAACATATTAGTGGTTGTCAGGATATAAGTAGGTGGTGGAGGTAAGGAAGTTGAGAGTTACAAAAAAGCAACATGAGGAATCCTTGTGGTGATGGAATTGTTCTTTATCTTAACCAGATCAGTGTCAATATCCTGGTTGTGATATTGCCCAATAGTTTTGCAAGTTATCACTGGGGGAACTAAGTAAAGATGGCTCAGGATCTCTGTGTATTATTTCATACAACTGCCTGTAAATCTACAATTATCTTAACATTTTTAGCAATTAACTAAAAATACACAAGCAAATCAAATTGAAGAGGATTAAACTCTTATTTTAGATTTGTGTAAAGCACAACAGTTTCTAGCGATCATAAGCCTATGCATTATCTCTATACCACATCAGACATTATATGCCCTGCTTGAAGCAATACCGGATTGCTCTCATTTATATGAACACTGAGTTTGCCTCAGTGATAAGTTTTCTACCTTCCTTTCTAAATATATTCTATTACTTCAGAAATGATGGGACAAAATGTTGAATAGAATATAAAACAAAATAAGTGTGAACATCCATAAGGTATAATTGTTTACCTCGTTTTACAAATATATATCTACCTCTCTTACTAATGGAAAACAAAGGAACTAAGTGGCCACATCAATAGTAGAATTAAGAATAAAATTGCAGGTGTCAAGCTGTCTCTAAATTTAACAAAAGTATTATGAAGCACAGCATTTAATGCAAATAAAGTAAGAGCATCTTCAAATGAGAGAAAAAGAATGATTTAAGATGTGATTTTAACAAAGTACAGATAACTAGAAAAAAGCACATTCATTACTTTAGATAACAATTTGTAATTTGTTGGAAGACGTTGGAAGCATGTATCTTTGGAAAATAATTTTGATGATTCAAACTTCCAATTAAGTCCTTGATTACTATTAAACAATTCAAATATTTATGTCTACAAATCATCCACATCAAATCTTAAAAAATAAAATTCACGATATTAATCCGAAACTTAAGCCAATCTTTAGAACAGTGTTTCAAGGGGGGTTGTTTCAGTTGGGGAAATAATTCTATAGTCTCTCATAATGCACCATTTTTTTAGGATATGTTTCTCTGAGCTTTACGAGGATGATTTTGCTTTACAAATACACCCAGACAGACTTCCCTGGTGTCGCAGTGGTTAAGAATCCGCCTGCCCAGTGCAGGGGACACGGGTTTGAGCCCTGGTCCGGGAACATCCTACATACCACGGAACAGATAAGCCCGTGCGCCACATCTACTGAGCCTGCGCTCAAGAGCCCAGGAGCCACAACTACTGAGCCTGTGTGCAGCAACTACTGAAGCCTGCACACCTAGAGCCCGAGCACCACATGGAAAAGAAGCCACCGCAATGAGAAGCCCGTGCACCTCAAGGAAAAGTAGCCAACCCACCCCCGCTCGCCTCAACTAGAGAAAGTCCGCATGCAGCAACGAAGACCCAATGCAGCCATAAATAAATAAATAAATTTATATATATAAAAAAATACACCCAAATGAACATTTATAATCTACATACTTAACACATACATCTTCAGTTTAAAAACCAAGTAGACTTTGCTTCCTAGCATACAGAAAATACAATCTTCTCTACACAAGTATACAACAAGGTAATCTTGGGACTTTGGATTTTTAGTTCTGCATGTAAGGAGCTTGGAAATCACCGTTTCACCCTCACAAGTAAAAAACTGAACAGACTGAAAAATTGATAGCTTCTCTCGGATCCATATGAGAGGTAAGAACACGGCAAACCACAGTCTCTAAGATTGGAGAGACAGGCGAATATAGAAGTCGGCTTACCAGATCAGAGACTCCGTAATGGAAATCACGGGCGGAACCAGACCTGGGCCAGGAAAATCTGCACTGTAATTGACCAAGTGCTGGAAGCTCCGTGCAGACAACTCTGAGAGTTGAAATCTTCAGGGGGACCCAGTCATGGCGGCCCCACAAATTTGTGAGATTTACCTACAGGAGCTCCACCAGGTTCTCACAGTAAATATTGGAGAAAATTCCCCGTGTACTTCCAGCAAGAGGAGGGGAAAAGGAATCATTTCGCAAGACGCCAGAACACTCTGCTCCTCTTAATAAGCCCTGCCCTCAGGGGAAACTAGTTAACCAGAGCCTAACCAGCTGCATATTATAAGAGCCTAATTGACCTGGGGGAAGAGAAATACAGCAGGTCCTCTGTATCCAGGGATGCGAAACCCATGGACGCAGAGGTCCTACTGTACTTTGCCATTTTATGTAAGGGACTTGAACACCTGCAGATTTTGGTATCCCTGGGGTGGGGCTGGGGGTCCTGAAACCAATCCTCCCCAAATACTGAGGGATGACTACCCAGCTTCAGTCAGCTCCAGCCATCCTGTCCCACCTAAGGAGGGAGGAAAAACTGAGAAACACCTGGGAAGCTCACAGTCTGGAGGCATAAACTCACTGAGAGGCTGAGACCTAATCACAGGACTATAGGACGCTGTCCCTACCCCTCCACCTCACACCTCACCACCGAATTACCAAAGAGCTATTTATAGCAGTTCCTTATGCATTATGGCCAGCTATCAAGAGAAAATTACAAGGCACACAAAAAGGCAGGAAACACAATTTGAAGAGACAGAGCAAGCATCAGAACTAGACATGGCAGGGATGTTGGAAATACCAGACTGAAATGTAAAACAACTATCATTAATATCCAAGCACTCTGATGGATAAAGTAGACAGCATGTGAGAACACATGCATGATGTAAGCAGAAATGGAACCCTAAGAAAGAATGAGAAATCTCTGAATTTCTTTTATCAGTTTTGCTCTGAAGCAAAAAGTGCTTTAAGAAAAATCATAAAAAATAAGAGACAACCTTTCTTTTCTCAATAAAGGCAAGTTATCTGCTAAATGTGAAAAAAAGATTAAAAACCAGGTGATCAAGTTATCTTCTATCATGACTATTTTACGTTTCTATTCAGAAGCCTGGAATACATAAAAGAAAATAATTAGATTTACATGTTAAGAATTGACTAAGTGGTATAAACAATGAAATTCTGAGACACTAAGAAGGTACTAATCAACTGTAATTCTTAAAGCTATAATATATCCATAAAAATTTAGTAATTAATTTTCTCCTAATGAATATCCATCTAAATTTATATTACATGCAAATGTGATATAATTTAACAATTGGCCTTATATACCAAATAAATGTGTTTCTCTGACAGGATAATATTTAATTTAGAAAAAATATAAATTTGAAAAGAATCTAATGAATCGATTTAAGACAAAAGATAATTCTTAGCAGATCTAAGCACTGTGTTAAGTATTTGGAATCTAATATTATCTGTTTTCTGATATTATTACACAGGCAAATTAATAAAGGAAATAGACACATTGAAAAATAACAACTATTATAAAATTAAATGTATTATATAGTAGTACAATATAATAAGAAAATGCATCTGGTTATACTTCTGTGAAGATGAATAAGTTCTGGAGACCTACTGCACATCACAGTGATTACAGTCAACAATACTTTTATCATATGCATCAAAAGTTGCTAAGAGACTAGATCTTAAATGTTCTCAGCACAAAAAAGCAATGAATAATTATGTGACATGATAGAGGTGTTACCTAACATTACAGAGGTAATCATACTGCAATACATAAATGTATCAAATCAACACGTTGTACACCTTAAACTTACACAATGTTATGTATCAATTATATCTCCAAAAAAAGAGTACACTTAAAGCACAAAACAATCTAGTGTAGAGGGTATGGAGTGAAAGGCTTGGGTGTTCTTTGATAATCTTTAGTTTTATTACCCGTAAAACGGATGAATAATACTTCAATACTTCATATAGTTGCTGTGAGAACTGTTACGTGTGCCTATGAGATGCTTAGCATAAAAACTGATCATAATATGTATCCAGTGACAACTAGTTATTATGATTTACTTTGATAATTTTACATGTAGTTATGGAAATATATAAAGTAACAAGGGAACAATTACAAATGCATTTATTCACTGGTGCAAATATACTATGTTATACAAATACCTATAATTGCCTAGGGAATATGGCATTGAAGTGTTTATAGTGGAGGAGATTAATAAGGCTGAATTATTTAGGGATAGGAATTGGAAACCAAGTCTTGGAAAATATTATTTATATAAACGAATAAAAGAGAATGCATTAAAAACCAACTGTTTTATAGCCTTACAATGAAGTATAACTAGGCAATAAAAGAGTACAGACTATGAATATACGGAACAATCTGGATGAAACTCCAGAGAATTTTGCTGAGTGATAAAGGACAATCCCTAAACGTCACATTCTGTATCATTCCATTAAACAGCATCTTTGAAATGGCAAACTTATAGAAATAAAACATATTAGTGGTTGTCAGGATATAAGTAGGTGGTGGAGGTAAGGAAGTTGAGAGTTACAAAAAAGCAACATGAGGAATCCTTGTGGTGATGGAATTGTTCTTTATCTTAACCAGATCAGTGTCAATATCCTGGTTGTGATATTGCCCAATAGTTTTGCAAGTTATCACTGGGGGAACTAAGTAAAGATGGCTCAGGATCTCTGTGTATTATTTCATACAACTGCCTGTAAATCTACAATTATCTTAACATTTTTAGCAATTAACTAAAAATACACAAGCAAATCAAATTGAAGAGGATTAAACTCTTATTTTAGATTTGTGTAAAGCACAACAGTTTCTAGCGATCATAAGCCTATGCATTATCTCTATACCACATCAGACATTATATGCCCTGCTTGAAGCAATACCGGATTGCTCTCATTTATATGAACACTGAGTTTGCCTCAGTGATAAGTTTTCTACCTTCCTTTCTAAATATATTCTATTACTTCAGAAATGATGGGACAAAATGTTGAATAGAATATAAAACAAAATAAGTGTGAACATCCATAAGGTATAATTGTTTACCTCGTTTTACAAATATATATCTACCTCTCTTACTAATGGAAAACAAAGGAACTAAGTGGCCACATCAATAGTAGAATTAAGAATAAAATTGCAGGTGTCAAGCTGTCTCTAAATTTAACAAAAGTATTATGAAGCACAGCATTTAATGCAAATAAAGTAAGAGCATCTTCAAATGAGAGAAAAAGAATGATTTAAGATGTGATTTTAACAAAGTACAGATAACTAGAAAAAAGCACATTCATTACTTTAGATAACAATTTGTAATTTGTTGGAAGACGTTGGAAGCATGTATCTTTGGAAAATAATTTTGATGATTCAAACTTCCAATTAAGTCCTTGATTACTATTAAACAATTCAAATATTTATGTCTACAAATCATCCACATCAAATCTTAAAAAATAAAATTCACGATATTAATCCGAAACTTAAGCCAATCTTTAGAACAGTGTTTCAAGGGGGGTTGTTTCAGTTGGGGAAATAATTCTATAGTCTCTCATAATGCACCATTTTTTTAGGATATGTTTCTCTGAGCTTTACGAGGATGATTTTGCTTTACAAATACACCCAGACAGACTTCCCTGGTGTCGCAGTGGTTAAGAATCCGCCTGCCCAGTGCAGGGGACACGGGTTTGAGCCCTGGTCCGGGAACATCCTACATACCACGGAACAGATAAGCCCGTGCGCCACATCTACTGAGCCTGCGCTCAAGATCCCAGGAGCCACAACTACTGAGCCTGTGTGCAGCAACTACTGAAGCCTGCACACCTAGAGCCCGAGCACCACATGGAAAAGAAGCCACCGCAATGAGAAGCCCGTGCACCTCAAGGAAAAGTAGCCAACCCACCCCCGCTCGCCTCAACTAGAGAAAGTCCGCATGCAGCAACGAAGACCCAATGCAGCCATAAATAAATAAATAAATTTATATATATAAAAAAATACACCCAAATGAACATTTATAATCTACATACTTAACACATACATCTTCAGTTTAAAAACCAAGTAGACTTTGCTTCCTAGCATACAGAAAATACAATCTTCTCTACACAAGTATACAACAAGGTAATCTTGGGACTTTGGATTTTTAGTTCTGCATGTAAGGAGCTTGGAAATCACCGTTTCACCCTCACAAGTAAAAAACTGAACAGACTGAAAAATTGATAGCTTCTCTCGGATCCATATGAGAGGTAAGAACACGGCAAACCACAGTCTCTAAGATTGGAGAGACAGGCGAATATAGAAGTCGGCTTACCAGATCAGAGACTCCGTAATGGAAATCACGGGCGGAACCAGACCTGGGCCAGGAAAATCTGCACTGTAATTGACCAAGTGCTGGAAGCTCCGTGCAGACAACTCTGAGAGTTGAAATCTTCAGGGGGACCCAGTCATGGCGGCCCCACAAATTTGTGAGATTTACCTACAGGAGCTCCACCAGGTTCTCACAGTAAATATTGGAGAAAATTCCCCGTGTACTTCCAGCAAGAGGAGGGGAAAAGGAATCATTTCGCAAGACGCCAGAACACTCTGCTCCTCTTAATAAGCCCTGCCCTCAGGGGAAACTAGTTAACCAGAGCCTAACCAGCTGCATATTATAAGAGCCTAATTGACCTGGGGGAAGAGAAATACAGCAGGTCCTCTGTATCCAGGGGTGCGAAACCCATGGACGCAGAGGTCCTACTGTACTTTGCCATTTTATGTAAGGGACTTGAACACCTGCAGATTTTGGTATCCCTGGGGTGGGGCTGGGGGTCCTGAAACCAATCCTCCCCAAATACTGAGGGATGACTACCCAGCTTCAGTCAGCTCCAGCCATCCTGTCCCACCTAAGGAGGGAGGAAAAACTGAGAAACACCTGGGAAGCTCACAGTCTGGAGGCATAAACTCACTGAGAGGCTGAGACCTAATCACAGGACTATAGGACGCTGTCCCTACCCCTCCACCTCACACCTCACCACCGAATTACCAAAGAGCTATTTATAGCAGTTCCTTATGCATTATGGCCAGCTATCAAGAGAAAATTACAAGGCACACAAAAAGGCAGGAAACACAATTTGAAGAGACAGAGCAAGCATCAGAACTAGACATGGCAGGGATGTTGGAAATACCAGACTGAAATGTAAAACAACTATCATTAATATCCAAGCACTCTGATGGATAAAGTAGACAGCATGTGAGAACACATGCATGATGTAAGCAGAAATGGAACCCTAAGAAAGAATGAGAAATCTCTGAATTTCTTTTATCAGTTTTGCTCTGAAGCAAAAAGTGCTTTAAGAAAAATCATAAAAAATAAGAGACAACCTTTCTTTTCTCAATAAAGGCAAGTTATCTGCTAAATGTGAAAAAAAGATTAAAAACCAGGTGATCAAGTTATCTTCTATCATGACTATTTTACGTTTCTATTCAGAAGCCTGGAATACATAAAAGAAAATAATTAGATTTACATGTTAAGAATTGACTAAGTGGTATAAACAATGAAATTCTGAGACACTAAGAAGGTACTAATCAACTGTAATTCTTAAAGCTATAATATATCCATAAAAATTTAGTAATTAATTTTCTCCTAATGAATATCCATCTAAATTTATATTACATGCAAATGTGATATAATTTAACAATTGGCCTTATATACCAAATAAATGTGTTTCTCTGACAGGATAATATTTAATTTAGAAAAAATATAAATTTGAAAAGAATCTAATGAATCGATTTAAGACAAAAGATAATTCTTAGCAGATCTAAGCACTGTGTTAAGTATTTGGAATCTAATATTATCTGTTTTCTGATATTATTACACAGGTAAATTAATAAAGGAAATAGACACATTGAAAAATAACAACTCTTTTAAAAGTAGATGTATTATATAGTAGTATAATATAATAAGAAAATGCATCTGGTTATACTTCTGTGAGTATCATAAAATATAATATAGGACAGGATATTTCAAAGTGTTTATCAAAGATGTGTAGAATTTTATTAGCTGAAAACTAGAAGAAAATTATCTAGGCCATGGAACTGTTGAAACAGACATTAGTTGTGAAGGAGCATTGCATGTGTAAGAAATAATTGAAATTTTTCAGGTGACTAGAGAATACATTTCATTAATTTAGTGATAGAACTAAGACAGTTATGTACACTGTATTTCAGAGGTGTCCAAAATCGGCTGAATGCCCACAAAAGAGTATTCTAGATGATTCATAATGTTTGGGGGTAAAAGCTCATATTTTTATTCAAAAATAAAACAAGTATTATCTTGGGATATTTTGTCATAAACTAATTCTACAATACTTAGAGAAAGTCCAAAGACTAAACATAGCCAAAAGTGATAATTCCAAAGAACAAAGATGGGGAGAGAAACTTGCCTCATTAGATTTGAAACATGCAATGTAAATTATAGGTATTAAGTCAGTTCTGATTTTGTGTAGGATTTGACAAATTGATTAAAATAACAGACTATAGAGCAAAGAGTCAGATGTATACTTTTATGTAAATTCCTTTTATGATAAATATTTCTTTGCAGACAAATGTGGAAAGGATGAGCATTTCCATAAATTTGCTGGGGCAACTGATTTTCCATACAAAGAAAAAATGAACCCTGATCATACATAATCCAGCAAAAAATAATTTTAGGAAAGAATATGAGTTCAGGTAGGAAGATTTCATAAGTGACACATAAGACATGGACATAATAAAGGGAATATTTGACTTTCTAAAGTGCATTTTATATAATAGTTCATAATAAGCAAAGACATGATAAAGACAAGCAACAAATTTGGAGAAGTCATTTGGAGCAGTAACGATACATAAAGGGTTAAATATAAAGAATAGGTATATTGTCTGAATTAGTAAAAGAATATAAATAATCTACTAGAAAACAAAAGGAAGAGAACAGAAATTTTGAAAAGATGAAGCAAAAAAGCATCAATTTAGAAAAACATGGTATTAACCATTAAGGAAATGCAAAGAAAAACCATTATGACGTGTTAATTACTTCTTCAGAAAAAAATATCCAAGTCTGGTAACACTAAGTGGAGCAAAGAGAGCCCTCATTTTCTATTGGTTTTGATAATAGAGACAAGTAGAACCTGTTTGGATACAGTCTGGAATTATTTAATAATTATAAAAACATTTATACCCATGAATATTAGTATGTTGGTCCACATTTGTACAGCTTAGTAAGTAGTTGATTGCTGGCCTACATTCTGATAGGGTGCTGCCAGTGACATTACAGTGGTTAAATATTCTGAATACCATTCCTGCCCAAACTTTATAACAGAAAGGCTGTGTCCAGGTGAATATCTGTAAAGTCTTGCCATTGTCTAAAGCAGTGTCATAGCCCATCTTGGATGCTATAACAAAAACACCATAGACTATGTAGCTTATGAACAACAGAATTTATTTCTCATAGTTCTGGAGGCTGGTGGTCCAATATCAGGGTGCCAGCATGGGCAGGTTCTGTTGAGAACCGGTTTCCTTGTTCATTGATAACACCTTCTAGCTGAAACCTCACATGGCGGAAGGGAGGAAGGAGCTCTTTCAGGACTCACCTACAAGGGCACAAATCCTATCCATGAGAACTCCCCCCTCATACCCTAATCAAATCCCAAAGACTTCACTTCCTATACCATCATCTTGAGGGTTAGGATATCAACATATGAATTTTGGGGAGACACAAACATTCAGACTATAGCACATAGACATGTCCAAAAATTTTTATAGCAGTATTTTTTAATAATAGCAAACTTTGGAAACAAAGAATTGTCTAGAAAAGAACAGAAAATTAAATTATTGTATATTTATCTATTGTCATACTATACAAAAGAAATGTCACAGAAAAATGTGAACAGTGTGATATTTATATACACTACCCTAACATGGAAAGCAGCCTGATACATTTAACATTCTATCATGGGTGATAGTGTCATCCATGATGTGATACTTTTTCCTAAATTAAGATCAACTTTTGATAAAGATCCAAATCAAAGTACAAACTTAATATAAATGCATTCCTGGAAAATTCAGTGTATGTTAAAACTGTGCAAAAAATATATCTATAGGTTAAATTAGGCTAGGATTTAGGATCAAATAATTATAAACCATTTTTCCCCTGCATAGAAACTGTGTATATATTTTCTATATGTAAATGACTCTCCTGAGCACTTCAGGAAAGCTAGAACTAGAACTCCTGGCCCTTGCCAACTGAATATCAATAAGGACCCCCAATCACTGTAACCAGAAAAGTACACCTTTTCCAACATGACCTCACGTGATTACCTGCCCCATAGAGGATCACTGCACTAGTAACCAAGTAAAATCTAGGTGATTTAGGCTTTTTTAATGAATAGAATATGGCAAATAGTGATCCAGCTAGAGTGAAATGTCAGTACTCAAGAAAAGACCTATGGATAGGCTAAACGTTAGACTTCTTTCCTCAGGCACTTTTTATTTTGGGGTTGCCGTGAGAATAAAACTGGAGAAGACATTTTACAGTTAACAAAAAATATGTGTAAGTTTGCCTCTCTGAGACTAATTTGTACTGGGCATTGCTTGACATCCATGGTTTGGTAGCTTGGAATGTAGGCAATAATACATCCTGAAGTTGTTTGAGCTAAATCATGTCTCTCTATATTATCCTGAGACTTGGAGTTGCCAGGGTAATGGCAGGATGAGCACTCCTTCTGGCAACAGCTAGATTTTCCACCTCCTGGGATGCAGTAAGTCTGGTCTGATAGTTCTAGAAAATTGTATGTATTCCATAAAGCAAGGTTAAAAACTGAAAAGAAAATACTATGACATTATTTTTCTTCTTTGACAATAAAAATTACTTAAGGAAAATAGAGGGATGAAAATGATCAAAATGAAGACTGAAACATGAAAAAAATTCACTTTTACACCATAGTAGTATCAGAATACATGCAGGAAAATTATAAAAATGAAAACTGAAATATGAAAAAAATGACTGCTACTCCCTAGGGATGACAGAATGGCAAGCCATCAAGAACATAAGTCTCTGATGACTTATTCTCTACCAGGCCTGGACAGCTGACTTCTGAATCTTTAACCCGGAGACTTAAACCTTATCAGTTTAAGTTTCTGTTATTTGAACTTTTATTCTTTCACTCATCACCAAATTGAACCTTAATTAATATAGAATTCCATACCTGGACACAGCTTATTATAAATGACTATAGTCTACATTAAAAATGCTTCACTTAAACAAAAATCTGTGGTATTAACTTAGTAGGTAACACGGACTTAAGTTTGTAAGCTGACAAAGTGATAAGCTTTATTGCTTTGTAGAAATATTTGTAGAAAAATATTTGATCCAAACTTCAGTCAGCAATACCATGGTGCTCTGGTCTGGATGTTGACTGCTTCTACTAGATTTTTGCAAACTCCTAGAAATAGTCAGTTCATAGACAGAGATGACAGGAATATGTCTGCTCAGGGTGATCTCTGTTCTACAATCTAAGTTTTGCTGTTTTAAAACCATCTGTATCCCAAAGAGAAATGATGATAGTCAGTTGCTCATAATGGTGTCCTTAACATCACGGTCCCCATACATTTTTTAAACGCCTACATAAATAGTCCCATACCAGGCATCAGGGCCAGTATAGTGGCAAAGATCTGATTAAGAGTGTCATTTGCCTCAGATGACCACAGAAGAGCTACCAGTCAGGCTGTGGTGATGGTGGCCATGATACTAAGCCCAGTAAGTAAAAGACCAGGGTCTTCAGGCTTTATGTCTGTATAGTATTTGCCTATGGTTGCCCATTTGCAGAACTGCCCTGAAGCAAAACAACTGAAGTCTGGAAATTTTGTGGAAATTTATTGCCACAGAGATAAAAAGTCTAACCTGAAATATTCCATAGTTATTTAATCCCTGAAGAAACTCTTGGGCTCTCAAATGTGAACATATGTGTATGTATAACTGATTCACTTTGTTATAAAGCAGAAACCAACACACCGTTGTAAAGCAATTATACTCCAATAAAGATGTAAAAAAAAAAGGCATAAAAAAGTCATCAATTTATATACTTAAAATTTGTGAATGATATGTAAATCATACTTCAATAAGCATAAAAAATATAGGCACTAAAAGAAAACAAAAAACACCAGCAGGATAGAGGCCATAAAGGCTTTGTAGCTACCAAGACAATCATGTGCTCAACGCCCACTTCTTATTCTTCTGTGTGGGTTACTGAGGATAAAGACCTTCCCAAAAAGCAGAGTCATGGTCCCTGGAGGACGCTGGTGAAAGGAATTTCTTCCCAGAAAAGAAGCAGGCAGTGCCAAATGGGCTAAATGAGAAACTTCGTCCCCTGCACAGAAAGGGATCTTTACAATTTCAGCTCAGTGGAATTTGAGGGGACTCTACCTAATGCACTGTGGTAACCTAAATGGGAGGGAAGTCCAAAAGGGAGGGGATATCAGTATATCCTGTATATCTGTGTATGGCTGATTCATTTTGTTGTGCAGTGGAAGCTAACCCAACACTGTCAAGCAACCATACTCCAATAAAAATGAATTTTTTAAAAAAGGGCTATGGATCAGTGACTGCTCTCTTTCCCACACTCCTTTCCGCCAAGTAAGTCTTGCCAGGTGCAGTTGTTGTTTTTTTTTATTTGTGTTAGGGACAGTAATATGTCCTTTATTATAGGTCACAAGACCATGAAGAGTTACAGCTTTTGACGAGAAGGCTAAATATAATCCTGAGATCATGAACTTTGAGCTGAAAGCAGTAACTGGATTGCACGTCTTTTTTAGGGAGGCGAGTATAGGCATTTACGGGTATCCAAATAGAGAGGCTATGACAGAGATTGATAGTTGTTCCACAATATCTGTTCTCTTTTATTCTATCAAAAAAACCTCAAATTTTTTTGTGGGCATGTGGCTGCCCAAAATAAGAGTCCATTTCTTAGTTTTCTTAGCAGCTGGATGTAGTCATGTGACAAAGTTCTGGCCAATTGTATGTGAGCTGAACTTCCATGAAGCATTCTTAAAACCAGGGCAATGCCCTCCTCTTCCCTTTCTGACTTCCTGATGGCTAAGGGTGGGTATGAAGCCTGGAGCTGCCACAGTCATTCTGAAGCATGAGCATAACTGTCAGAGCTTAGTTAGGACAGAACTGGAGGGTAGAAAGCTTTTGGTTCTTTGACAACCTTGTGAACTGCCATAATCAGCCACAGAAGAGTAATTTCTGGACAGGAGAGATTTTTTTAAAAAGTGGTTTTCTGCAATTTCCAACCAAATAGTAAACAGTATTCCTTTTGGTTTCTCATGATTCAGATAGTTTCTGAAGAAATTCTTTTAGAAGTACCAGCAGGAAACAGCTACTTGAAACAATTTGACATGCGGTAGTTCTATTTTCAGTTTTTTAAGGAACCTCCATACTGTTCTCCATAGTGGCTGTATCAATTTACATTCCCACCAACAGTGCAAGAGGGTTACCTTTTCTCCACACCCTCAGCATTTATTGTTTGTAGATTTTTTGATGATGGCCATTCTGACTGGTGTGAGATGATACCTCATTGTAGTTTTGATTTTCATTTCTCTAATGATTAGTGATGTTGAGCATCCTTTCATGTGTTTGTTGGCAACCTGTATATCTTCTCTGGAGAAATGAGGTGTGGGATAGGGAGGATGGGAGGGAGATGCAAGAGGGAGGGGATGTGGGGATGTATGTATACATATAGCTGATTCACTTTGTTAGACAGCAGAAACTAACACAACATTGTAAAGCAATTATACTCCAATAAAGATGTTAAAAATAAAAACAATTTGACATCAGTTCGTATTTATAAACTTCAGCTACCATTTGCTTGGAGCATTTATTCAGGATATATAAATGAGGAGTGACAGAAATCCTGTGGCTATTACTAGTAAGCAGTTTTGAAAAGTTCTGATTTTCATTATATTGTGCTAAACCACAAAAAACTCTATCGCTGAGATACTGTGTCATCCAAAGTGGAAGAAAAGTATTGGGCGGAAGAGGATTTGTGTGTGCTTTTATATTTTCCTCATTTAGTAAAATGTACATTGTCCTGACTATTAATTTTGTATGATGAGTTCAAAAAACAGAATATAGATATGTAACAAAGTGATGGTATTTTTATTAAAATATTTATCTACTTTCCAGGGGTAAATAAATGCTTAAAGCATAGAACAATCCTTATACCCTCTCCACCATATTATTCTACTCGACCACATTTCTTCTTTTTGGCCTGCCTGTTTATTTTATTATTATTATTATTTTTCTAGTCTCAGATTCTTACTCTAGCTTCAGAGTGATAATGACTCTTATGGCTCTACGAATAGTCAAAATGGAACTGACAATAGTAGGTATTATATTTAAAAACACAATATAGCACAATATAAAATTTCATAAAAAACTCAAATGCTTCTCCACTTATGACTTAGATGGCTCAGCTTCAAATTGGATAGGGCAGAGCAGTTTAATAAGCAGCCTTGTGAACAAAATCACTATAAATATCACTGTTTTGCTTGCCCAGAAAATTCATACTGCT
Organism: Delphinapterus leucas; assembly: GCF_059928025.1. Classification (NCBI taxonomy): domain Eukaryota; kingdom Metazoa; phylum Chordata; class Mammalia; order Artiodactyla; family Monodontidae; genus Delphinapterus; species Delphinapterus leucas. The sequence goes on along the minus strand of NC_143129.1, from coordinate 12,473,833 downwards.
GGTTTTAAAAGTTCTTCTGGCTCTCAAATGAAATTGTTTTTGAAAGTTCAAGTAAGTCTTTTCACAACTCAGAGGCTTCAAAATAATAATTATATGATGAAGAATGGGAGAAGAAAAATATAGGTATACCATAGTCTGTTCTTATTTCATTTATATCTGTGTATACTGATTGGATGCATATACCTAGTTTATAAATAAGATTCTTCCCCTGGAATTTTTGGTAGCCAACAATGGATGTGATTTGTGATTTTTCTGAGATTCTATTTGATGTAGTTTATAAGTGTTATAGTTATGGCATATAGAAGTCAAAATTATGAAACCATACTTTTAAATTCAGATACACTTAATATTAAAATTGAAACCAAAAGTCAGACAATTTTCAGTAGCAGATTCCTTGAGAGAACTGGAATCAATGTTTTTAATACAAGTGCTTTGATGCTTATATGCATGTCCTTGTAGGAATTTGTATTTATTAATTTTTTAAATAAGAAATTTATTTTGAATTTACTCATTAGCCTTATAATTGTCAATCTAATAATTAAATCTCAGATCTCATACTAACTAAATCATCCAATAAAATACTGTTTATATTTTCTTGGTATTGGAAGAAATGCTTACTGCTCTTCTATCAAGTGTCAGTTGTAGTGAAAATTTAAAAATTTTGACAATAGAAAATACATTTTTAAAAGACCATACAGACCTTCCATTTTTGCTTAATAAATGGAGACATGGGATTCCCTGGAACTGCAGGCTCTCCTTGAAGGAATATAGTAGAATTTCTTAAACTTTAGGTTAAGTTGAGGAGCATAAAAAATGAAGATTCTCTGGAAACAACCATACTGACTGACTGAAATTTTTATTCCATGGACCTGAAATCTGCATTTGCACAAGCTCTCAGCGTTATCATGAGGTCCACTGAAGTTAAAGAATAATCATATTAAAATGCAGGATCATCTTTTGTTGTTGTTTTTTCTCTTGTCATTTCATTCTCTTCGGACCAGCACCACTTAAGCACTGTAATATCTGCCAGGAGAAGACAGATTGGGTCACACACTTTGCTGCTCATGAGCTGTGTGTGCCCCGTGTTAGTATTTCCTCTTCTTTATTCCCTCCCCTCTACCTGCTATTACGCATTTATTATGAAACACACTGAAAATAGGATGTAACTTGACTGTAGCTGGGGGAAACCTCTCTGATCCTAGGGGCATGACAAGCCTCACACAAAGAAGGCTTATTTGATGGTGGAAGTTACAAAAGTATATATAGTGTTTCATACCTTACCTCTCTATTCCTAGTATGTTACTTGTACATATACTCATCAAATTTCCTTTTAAAAATATCTTAAAGTATCACAAGTTGTCATAAACTCTTAAACTTATCACTCAACATAAATTTATCAGCGCAGATGCATTATATCTTACCTGAATGTTACATCCTTTAACTTTAGGTCTTTGAATTAATTTTGTTTTTTTTTGCGGTACGCGGGCCTCTCACTGTTGTGGCCTCTCCCATTGTGGAGCACAGGCTCCGGACCCACAGGCTCAGCGGCCATGGCTCACGGGCCCAGCCGCTCTGCGGCATGTGGGATCTTCCCGGACCGGGGCACAAACCCGTGTCCCCTGCATCAGCAGGCGGACCCCCAACAACTGTGCCACCAGGGAAGCCCTCTTGAATTAATTTTAAATCTCATGTTTATATTCTTATTTTAAAAAATTAAACTTTAATTCCTATTAAAAGATTAATGCAGAGAAATCTATAATTCAAAAAGAGCCATGCACCCCAATGTCCACTGCAACATTATTTACAATAGCCAAGACATGGAAGCAATCTAAACATCCAAAGACAGATGAATGGATAAAGAAGATGTGGTACATATATACAATGAAATATTACTCGGCCATAAAAATGAATGAAATAATGCCATTTGCAGCTACATGGATGGACCTAGAGATTATCACGCTAAGTGAGGTAAGCCAGACAGAGAAAGACAAATATCACATAGTATTGTTATATATAGAATCTAAAACAAACAAACAAAAAGAACAAATGAATTTATTTACAAAGCAGAAATAGACCCACAGACATAGAAAACAAACCTATGGTTAACTAAGGGGAAAGGGTGCGGGGAGGGATAAATTAGGAGTTTGGGATTAACATACACACACTACTATACATAAAATAGACAGCCAACAAGGACCCACCACATAGCACAGGGAATTATTCTCAATATATTGTAATAACCTATAAGGGAGAAGAACCTGTAAAAGAATATATATATATAACTGTACACTGTGCTGTACACCTGAAACTAACACAACATTGTAAAACAAATATACTTCAATAAAAAAGACTAATGCTTTTATAATTTATGGCATTTTAGTCTTTAAAGATTTTTTTCATCCTATTTTTCTTTTTTCTATAATTTTTCAACGTTTTAGTCTCCATTTATAATTTAAAAAATACTTTGCCATCTTTTATGTTTTCCTTTTATGTGTACACATTGATTTTTGTTTTTTGGTCCTTGTTTAGTATTTTGGTTTTTGTTTTTAATAAAGGGTGGCAAGAAAGAACACCACAGCAGTGGTGGCAAAGAAGACAGATGATACGGTGAATTAGAAAGTCTTTCTTCCCTCAGGTTTTCTCAGCACACAGCTCACAGCTCTTTGGTATTTTCTTAGTGGTTTTGCAAGACAATAATATACTTTAAAAAGTCACTATGACTGTAGACACTCACTGTTCATCCCCACTGTATTTCTTCTTGCAATTGGAACATCTGTTTATTAATAAAGTGATTTTTCTCAGATATTTCAGCCTGTCTAATCATTACAAATACAGCATCATTGTCAAACTCCATTCTCTTCAATAAGCACAGTGAAGATTATAAAAGTTGGCAAAGTATCTCCAAAAAGGTCTTACATGCAAAATATTTTAAAGTCATGTTCTATCAAACATTCAATCAAAGATATAACTGATGTTATTTAAATTATTAGACCTCTTGCGAGGGAGGAGAGACAAATCTAGCCAATTTCGCTGGTTTGTTTTTCTTTCCCTTTTTAGTAGTTTAGTGGAGAAATGGTTCAGCAGGTTTGAATTGAATCAAGAGGAAATTAGGCTGACTCCAGCCGCTGAGAGATTAAGGATTCAAGAGAATGCTTAATATTCATGAGGTTACTTCCTGGGTCAGGGACTTACACTGTTACATGATTCCTAATGCTTCCTACCCCGATCGGTATACATAAATAGATGATTATGGAGCATAGTGTTTCTCAGTCAGGATACTGGTCGTGGTCCCTGCAGACCATCTGCGAGTAATGAAAATTTGGGAGTTTGTGTGTGCTCTACCGACTTATTACTAGTAACATTTTTTTGCAAATAAACCCATTCTGTATGTGCATTGTGCAGTGCTGCTGGTGTACACTCAGACCCATTTATACAGATGAAAGGAAAAGATGAACTTGTCTGATGCTGAACTGCTAAGCCGAGCCTTTCAGAGCACAGGTGAGACCAGTCAGGACCTGAAACCCGCAAGGTATGGAGACTTAGGCTCCACTGATTGACAACCATTTTGATAGAAGGTGGGGCGGTAAAGCAGGACGGGAGACTGAGGTTCTCACAGGCCAAACAGTGGCAACTTCTGGGCCAGAACCCCAGTCCTTGATATATTAGAGAAGCAATCGAAGCTGCCTCCATCAAGTAGATTAAAAACCTGTCACCCAGAGGTAGAATGCTGGGTATTTCCCAGATGAAGGGGTGCTACCACTGCTCTTGTCCCTGTAAGATTCTCCCAATAAAAGCTACACCTGGATTATATGCTGACCGTCATCTGCTACTGTTTGCTTGACACAAATACCCCCAAATGTATATACCAACATGTTAATTCAATCAGTGCTTCTAGCTGCCAAAACCTGAAATGAATGTCTGACAATGAAAACCTAATGGTAAATAACCATGCATTCATTCATTAAAATGCTATAAAGTCATTAAAATAATGTTAGACACATACTTATTGGATTCTAAGTAGCATCAGATTCTACAAACTATTAGAAAACTAGTTTGTGTTTTATGAGTCCATTTATATAATTACAGAGTTATATACCCAGATATTAACACTTGTCTGTACACAGATTTCCATTTTCCCTGTGTTTTCTAATGTTTTACAATAAGCATGGAATACTAGTAGAAACTGATAGGATATTTTCCTAATGGTGATTTAACTAAAAAGTATTTTTAGAGCTTCACTTTCCTGGTTTGCCTAAGATTATTCCAATTTTAGCACTGAAAGTCCCAAGAAGCCTTATCATCTTCCAGCAAACCAGGTGGTTGGTTATCCTATATACACAGCTCCGTTAATAAACATTCCAGGTCCATAGAAGGCACTTAATAAACATTTGTTGAATAACTTACTACGAAGTTAATGAAAAAATCATCTCTGGAAACTGAAGTAATATGATCAGAAGTCGATCCAACAAACCCTATTTAAGACCAGAGATTAGTGTAACATGTGTGACCCAGAATACCTGGCGTTCCCAAGACCTCTGTTCCTCATTCTTCTCCCAGACATATAGCTACATCGCTTTTGCCAGCCTGCCTTGCCAGGTAAGTTCTGACTGCGTGACTGAGTTTGGGGTAACACAATGTGAACATTAGTGATGTGCTCTGTGCTGGGCCCTGGCCCATACAAACCTTTTGTAAATTCTGCCATGTTTTATTGCCCCAACTTTTGCCAGAGGCAGAGTATCTAGTACCTACATGCAGAGTATGTAGTTCTAGCAGAGGGCTCTGAAGTTCCAGGTAATGGCCAAGCCCAACCTCAAGGGAACATGGGTCCCTGAATGACTGCAAAATGCCACAAGCAAATCAAGAGAAAAAAATAGACTTTACATGAGAAAAGAAAAATGAATTTTTGTTAACTTTAGTTACTGACTTTTAGGGACTAATTCAGAAACCACAGTTATTTATCAAATGCAGTAACCATGTTACATAGTATCTATGGTTTGTTGTGTATGTTCTTTTACACAAGTCCATTTTAACAAACTATATAATTGTCACAAAAATGTATATTCATCCATTCTTAATGAGCCATTCTTCTTACTATTTTAAAAATATTTCCCCGTTAATTAAGGGTAAATACTTTTTAAAAATAAAATCCTAGTTAAACTTAAAAGCTTTTGCACATAAGAGGAAACCATAAACAAACAAAAAGACAACCCTCAGAATGGGAGAAAATATTTGCAAACAAAGCAACTGACAAGGGATTAATCTCCAAAATATATAAACAGCTCATGCAGCTCAATATCAAAAAAACCAAACAACCTAATCAAAAATGGGCAGATCTAAATAGACATTTCTCCAAAGAAGACATACATTTGGCCAAAAATCACATGAAAAGATGCTCAACATCACTAAATGTTAGAGAACTACAATGAGGCATCACCTCACACCAGTCAGAATGGCCGTCATCAAAAAAATCTACAAACAATAAATACTGGAGAGGGTGTGGAGAAAAGGGAACCCTCCTACACTGTTGGTGGGAATGTAAACTGGTAAAGCCACTATGGAGAACAGTATGGAGGTTCCTTAAAAAACTCAAAATAGAGCTACCATATGATCCAGAAATCACACTCCTGGGCATATTTCCAGAGGAAACCGTAATTTGAAAAGATACATACACCTCAATGTTCATTGCAGCACTATCTACAATAGCCAGGACATGGAAGCAACCTAAATGTACATCAACAGAGGAATGGATAAAGAAGATGTGGAACATGTATACCATGGAGTATTACTCAGCCATAAAGAAAAACAAAATAATGCCATTTGCAGCAACATAGATGGACCTAGAGACTGTCACGCTGAGTGAAGTGAGTCAGAGGAAGACAAATACATGATATCGTTTATATGTGGAATCTAAAAACAGGGTACAAAGGAACTTATATATTGTACAAAACAGAAATAGAGTCAAAGATGTAGAAAACAAACTTATAGTTACAGTGGGGGAAAAGGAGGGGGAGGGATAAATTGGGAGATTAGGATTGATACATTCACACTACAATATAGAAAATAGATAACTAAGAAGGACCTACTGAATGGCACAGGGAACTTTACTCAATACTCTGTAATAACCTATATGGGAAAAGAATCTAAAAATGAACAGATATATGTATAAATGAATCACTTTGCTATACAGCAGAAACTAACACAACAATATAAATCAACTATACCTCAATAAAAATTTTTTAAAAATCCCAGTGGAATTTCTGATGGTCCAAGTAAGTATATCAGGAAAGCATTACTTTTTACCTTTGTAATTGATGTTTCATCAGGACTATTAACAACTAGGTATCACCCAGCTTACAAACACACACAAATATGTACATGCTTAGTCACAAACACAAATAAGTTTTTCATTTATATAGAAACCTAAAGAAGTTGCTAAGCTTTCACTGAATTTATACTTACAGGATTACTGGAACTTGCCATTGTCAAGAACAAACTGGCTTTCCTAATCAGAATAGATATTTACTTTCAATTGAAATATGTGATTATGTGATCTATGAGAACAGTTTACAAGTAATGAGAGTTAATATTTTCCTTTTCTGCTTTTACTTTTTCCAAAAAGTAAAAATAGTTGGCCCTGTATCCTTATTTCCATACACCTATGAAACTGACCTTGTAATTATATTTTAATTTAACGATGAGAAACTTAATTCAAGTTTATGTCTAAAGAGTATAAGTGGAACTGTTTTCACCTTATCTGCCCAATTAGATCAACATAGTTAGACAGGATAATTTGTGCAATTTTTATCTAATGATATGCAGAAATCCATGGATTCTCAGATCTTGAAATGTTTACAACACTGCCCACTTAAAAAGAGCAACTACATCATTAAGGTCATGATAAATTAAATGAGACAATTTAAATGTATTAAATGAGCCATGTGGCTATCTATATATCGTATCATAGGTGCTAAACTGAATGACTCCTCTTTTTGTGTGTCCCTTGAATTTGATGTTGAGATTTGATTTCCATAAAGGCTAGCTATTTTGCCCTTTGTCAAGTTCTCTAGTTAAAAGGTTGTCTCATTTCCATAAATAAGAAGAACGTGCTTTTAAAGTTTAACTAGATTATTTTAAGGGCAAAAAGTGAATGTAACTGTGGTTTTTCAAATAGCTAGATTGATTGATCAACAATTATAAGTGTTTTTATGTACCACTCCCCTTTTTGTTAATTTTTTATTGTTTTTAATGATTGAAATTAAGGAAAATATATAAGTAGTGATTTTCAAATCTGAGCTCTAATCAAATGATTTAATCAAGTAAAATTGAACACAATGCAATAATAATCAAGATGAGTAACTTTACAAGTACAGCTATGGTTATTTTTATTGTTATGTAAATATATTTTATATTTACCAGTAGGAACAATGGAGATGAGTTGTATTCTGTAATAATAAAATGAAATTTAGAGAAAAACTCAAAAATCCTTGGTCAGGACTTGCTCAATAGAGGGCAACTTCATTAAATTTATGAATTCTTAACATTTGCTTCGTCACAAATAGATTTGTTCTTACACCATTAGCCTATTTGTAAGCACAAATTGTAAATATTTATTTTTAAATGATTAACAATTATATCATTTACATTGGCTTTCCTAGTATTTACAATACACTTAATTTATCATACCGTATTTCACATGGGACCTCAGTGAATTCAATGGTCTTTATATCTGCATACGGGCATGTCTATCAGGTTGTTAGGGTGATGGTCACTACAATGTGTTTATGTTGTGTTGTCACTATCGTTACCTTAGTGTAGCTCTTGTTTCAACGTCTTCTGATGGTCAGCTATTCTTGCCTTGTGTTCAGAGTAGGGGCTGGGGTCCTGAGGGTTTCTCTCCATTTGACTGCTGCCCCTCAGCTTTTATCTGACCACAGACAGGGTCTCTCTTCATGCTATTGGCCCTCCTCCGCAGGTAGATTCAGTGTTGTCTGCTACTTGATGCAGAGCCTGTGATGGGGACAGGGGTGTTCTCTGTTGTCATGGTACAACTACACTCTTAGGTGGAGTCACAGTTCTCAGGACTGATGTAATTTTGAGCCTTCCCCTTCCTTCAGCCCAAGGCAGCGAAACCCAAATACTTCTGCTTGGTCTTGGGCATCAGATCCCTAACCCCCATACACAGAGAGAAGACCACTGCTTGGTTTAGGTACCGGATCCTTTGTCTAAGATCCTTTGCTGTCCCTTCTCCGGGAAAGGCATTTTTTTTTTCTTTCTTCCTCTGAACTTCAAAGGAAATTTGACTTTATCTTGGGAGCCAGAGGGTTGCCTATTTGTCCTACAGAAGTAGATCAGTTTTGTTTTTACTCATCTCTTAGAATCAGTTATGGGTTTTTTTGTTTTTTTTCTCTCCTGGGTTTTGAAAGACAGAGAATTTGCAACTTCTCCCTCCACAGCTTAAGAATTTTACTTCTTAGAAGAAAAGGTCATAGGTATATGAGTGGGGCTTTGTGCTTATCCTCCAGGGACCACCCATCACCTACTGAACAGCTGTTCCACCCAGGGAAGCTCTCTATGGACTCCTGCACTGCCCAGTCTTTTGCATAAGCACTCAGTGGAAAACCACAGAAGAGAGCTTTGTGAGGGTTTGGAACCCTCATCTTGACGTGATACACCCCAATTTTTGCAAACTCATATGACAGCTCAACCTTGGCTTTAACGTGTTTTTAAATTTTTAGCTGATTTCTTCTAATTTGGTTTTAAGATAGCTACCTTTTAATAGCTAAGCTTTTAATTTAAGATAGCTAAGCTTTTAATTTGGTTTAAGATAGCTAAGATAGTTTTCTCCCTTTCTCACTTCGCTCTGGCAAAATTGAAATGTACCCTGACACTATTTCAATGGCTTTTCCCTCTTAGGAAGTCAGGGTATTCTGCTGTCCTCTGAAGTCAACTCTCTGATGTGCTCAAGATAAGTTATAATCAGAAACAGGCACACAAAGAGGAAAGACCACATGAGGACACTGCAAGAATGTGGCTGTCTGCCAGACAAGGAGAGAGGCCTCAGAAGAAACCAACGCTGCTGACACCTTGATCTGGTTAGATTACTGGAAGCAACATCATTTAAAATGTTGTATGCCTTAAATCTCTGGCTGCTTTTAAGTTTTGTTCTTTTTCTCTGATTCTAGCAACTTGATTATGATGTGTCTTCACGTGCTTTTCTTCATGTTTCTTCTGCTTGGAGTTTGTTGAATTTATTGACTTATTGAATATGCAGGTTTGATAGTCAGAATAATGAGCCCCCAAAGATATCCAAGTCCAAATCCAAAGAAACTGTTAATATGTTCCGTTACGTGGAAAAGGGGGATTAAGGTGGCAGATGGAGTTAAGGCTGCTAATAATCTGACTTTAAGGTAGGGAGATTATCAAAGATCATCCAGAAGGGGCCACTGTAATGTTAATATTAAAAACAAAATGGAGAACAGATTTAAGAATTTCCTGAGCAGACACAACTATTTAAGCCACGTAAGCAAAAGTAAATCTAGTTTATTTCATGAACATAAATGAAACTTATGTTATTTCTTGTAAATGTCTCTGATAATCATAAAAGCAATTTTAGTCATCTCCCTAAAAATGGTATGAGATAGTCATGTTTAACCAATCCCCTGGCACCTGGAAACCCCCATGGGAATAGCCAATCATTGTACAGATTAAACAACTTCTTCATTTTCATTTTATAGTCATCCTGCAACTTCATGCCCCTGAACTCCAAAACAGTTTTTTATTTTCGAAAGTTCCCAGTTTGTGAACTGTTCTTATATGCAAAATAAACCCTTACTAAATCCTATTTATTAATTTAATGGCTTTATTTTTTTACTATTTCTGGATTTGGGGCAGTAATTATAAGAGTCCTTAAAAGTGGAAGCTGGGGAAAGAAGAGTCAGTATCAGAGTGATGCAATGTGAAAAACCTTCACTGGCCATTGGTGGCTTTGAAGATGGAAGAGGGGCACTTGCCAAGGAAGGCATGCAGCCTCTAGAAGCTGGAAAAGGCAAAAAATAACCTGATTGTAGAGCCTCTACCTGATTGTAGAAAAAGAAATGTGATACTGCTTACACCTTGATATCAGCCCAGTGAGGCCAATTTTGGAATTCAGATCACTACTAATTTAAGATAACAAATTGGTGTCATTTTAAGCCACCAAGTTGTGATAATTTATTACAGAAGCAGTGTGAAACTAATACACTGGGTTTATATTTCTTCAAAAATACATCCATTTTTCTTCAAATAACATATTCAAATATATTCAATTATTTTTCACTTTCCTTCCCCCACTCTCTCCTCGTCTTCTGGGATTCCGGTTGTAAGACGTTAGTCCAACTGATATTAACCCACAACTCATTGGTGCTCTTTTCACTGTTCCTTTTTCTTTGTTTTAGTCTGTTTTCTTGTCAGGCGTCTATTTGGATAGTTTCTTTTGTGATGTCCCTTAAGCACAGTAATTTTTCCTTCTAGAGTGTTCAGTGTGCTGTTACCCCGTTCAGTGTACTTTTCATTTAAGATATTATATTTTTCACCACTAGTAGTTTCATGTCTCTCCTCCTCACGTTCATGTTTCCGTCTACTTTCTTAAACATATGGAGTATACTCACAATAGGGGTATTAATACCCATGTCTCTCTGTTCTCTATCATCTGGGTTATTTCTAAATATGTCTGTTTTTGTTGATTTTTATCCTGGTTATGGGTCTATTTGTCTACTTCTGTAGATGACTGGTGGTTTTTTATTGGGTGCTGGCCACTTTAGATTTTACTCTGGTTGGCGCCAAATTTTCTTATACTTAAAATATAATGGACTTTATTCAGGTTTAGTTAATTTACTTCTAATATATTTAATTCTTTTTTACAAAGTTTTATTGGAGTATAGTTGATGTACAGTGTTGTGTTAGTTTCAGGTGTACAGCAAAGTGACTCAGTGATACATATACATATATCCACTCCTGTTTTTTTTTTTAGATTCTTTTCCCATACAGGCCATTACAGAGTATTGAGTGGAGTTCCCTGTGCTATACAGCAGGTTCTTATTAGTTATCTATTTTATATATGGCAGTGTACATGTCAACCCCAATCTCCCAGTTTATCCTCCCCACCTTATCTCCTGGTAACCATATATCCGTGCCTCTACTTCTGTTTTATAAATAAGTTAATTTGTACATTTTGCTTTAGATTCCACATATAAGCGATATCATATGATATTTACTTCTTTAGAGAGCTCCTGTTAAGTTTTGTTAGGGGAGGTCCAGAGCAGCCTTTACTCGAGTGCCGATTTTATACATCAAGTAAAACAAAAATATTCTGAACATTCTATGAGGTGCCACATGATTGAGGAGGTTTTTCTCTCTGGTTGATTGGAGCATGATCTAGTCACAATCTCATGAGAGCACCAGGGATTATCCTGCCAGCTTGTTCTCTGTCCCTCCTTCCCTGGCCAAGGAAATTTCTTTCCATTCATGCATAGTTCAGAACTCTGCTCAGGACCCAATTGGACAGTTAAATGCAGATCTCCTGAGCTCCTCTCTTTGTGCAGTATCTTCATCTCCACTATGTTTCCCTCTAAATTCGACCCATCTAAGCTTCTCTGAACTCTGTCTCCTCAACTCATCAAGCCCCCCAAACTCTGTGTGAGTTCTCCCTCTCTGTTTTGTAACATGGAAATTCTCTCTAGGCAATAACCTGGACAAATGGAGGGTTTACCAACTTTATGTCCCTTTTCTCCTGAATCAATTTCCTGTGTTGCCTGTTTTCTAGCATTTGAAACTGTTTATCATACCTGTTTTTGATTTTCTATTTAAAGGAGAAGGGCAATTCCAGCCCCTACTATTACATGGTGGCCAGAAGCACAAATGCAGAATATTTTTCTTTCTCTGTCCTCTATTTATCCAGGAAATATAAACTAGTTTCAAATAGCCTAAACAGAATGAAATTAAAATAACAAATCTAAATGTTACCAAAAGTCTTAGTATATATCAAAACCAACAAAACAATTCTATTTTTTAATAAAAGTCTAGATTAGAAACTGGAAAAATGTACTACTCTAAAGTAGCACATATATGCTAATTTATATTACAGAATATATTTTATTAATAAGCCCCAAGAGTACATGTATTTTCCAAGAAGAGCATAAATGATATACAGTGATACATTAAAAAAACATTGAATTATGAATGAACAAAGAGTTCACTTAAGAGTTCACTTAGTCTCCAAATAAGTTAAACCATGTCTATGTAAATAGAGAAACTCTATTAATATTGATTATTATCTAAAAGTAGACATCTAGTGGGGGCTATCAGCAAAATTATTTTATTTTGCAATTTTAATCACTATGTGTAAGATAAATATATTATAAAATAATAGCTATTTTGTACAATACATTATTGTAATAGCCGTAATGAATAAAATAAAAAACAATTGTAAATAAATTGCGTTTAAAAGTTTTTCATTTATAAGGCTATTTTTTTTCCTTAGGAAAATGGGGGCAAATTAACTACTTAAGCAATATCATTGACAAATAAAGTTAATAATTATTAAAACAAAAGCTAAGCTTTAGTTTTTCTTAAATTGTATTAAATACAATTATTACATTACAGAGACACAGGTAATAATCTCACCAATAAGATAACCTTACAAAACTGACACATTAGTTTTGTAGTTACCTCCCTTCTATCTTATATGACTTGAATAATCAAAAGGTTATAAAAAATTCATAAACTCAGAAATTAGCAGTGCAGACAGAAAAGTATAATTGTATATGATATTTTCCTATGAATGTTAATATACAAATTGTTTATAGAGAAAAAAACCTTAACTTGTTTGAACCTTTCTATATTCTTAATTTCATTATGACTATATATGAACCAAAATGAAGAGACAATCAAACTAACTCAGCGGGATTTTAAGGCATACTACTTTCTAGCCATTGGACCTACACTGTAGCCAGTTGACTGACTCTTGATATTAAAAAAGACAAAGAGCCATGGAATATAATGGTATACCACTATACCATGAATACTTTATCTGTAAAGATTTCCAGTGTTTTGGCAATATCTAAACCTTTGTCAAATATTGAGTAGTGCTATAAATCTCATCTGAGCAGGAAGAGGAAATAATTTATTCTTACCATATATCTTGTTGATGAGTAGGCTTTTTTTTTTCCTCTTTCTCTTTTCTGTTCATGAAAGTCTGTATTTTCTAGTGAATTCTGAATTTATTCACTAAAGGCAAATATTTGTGTTTTCAGACTGCTTGAAATGGAATTAGAACAATTATTTTGGAAATCCTGAGGGGGAAGGTGGGGAGGTGTGAGGAGAAATGAGTCCCCATAAAAAAAAAAAACAAAGGATATTCTCAAGACTGAATATTCTTTACAGGGTCAGATTTGTCTTTTCCTTGACAATATATAACTGGTGCCAGATTCTTTTATAAATACTTTCCCTTCCAGAAAATGTTATCTTTGGCCAAAATACAATTTGCATTTCTACGGCATTATTTGAGGGAAGTTAGTAAAGCTTTCATGAATGAAAATATATCATCCTCAGAGTTACACAAGTTTTATTATTCATACATATGCTCATTCCTATTATCTCATTGACTTAAAAAACACTGCAACCTCCATCCTGGTGGTGTTTCCATCCTTTCTCTTAGATCACTATCTCTGGGGGGAGCAAGCTGCCATATTTCAGCAGCTCTATGAAGAGGGCTTCATGGGGAGAACCTGGAATCTCCAGCTGGCACCAGAGAGGATGGAAGCCTTGCCAAAAATCACAAGTGGATCTCTCTACCTCAGTTGAGTCTCAGGTGACTATAGCCACATACTAGATAGATTTTCACCTCATAAACGACCCTGAGCCAAAACCCCCAGCTAAGCTGCTCCTGTATTCCTGACCCTTAGAAACTTTGAGATTGTAGAGGTCCGTTGCTTTAAGCTCCTAAATTTGGGGATATCTTTTATGAGTCAGTAGATAACTAATATAACTCATAACTAATTTATAAAGAAACTGAGGGTGAGAAGAATTAATTGACTTCCTAACATTCCTCAGGCAGCCAGTGACTATGTTAGACACTCATTCTTGCCTAAAAATATCAATTTCTCACACCGTATCCCTTCCTAATATAAACCCAATAAAATTGTGCTTCAGAGAAAAATAAGCCTTTCACAAAACCCAGGCAATGATTCTTAATTAAGCTAATACCTCATGGTAATTCTATTACCTTTACGTTGACTGGTTGAAATTTTAGAGAAAAGGATGTGGCAAAATACTAGCAAACAAGAGGATGTCTGATGAAGAGCATCTGAGTCAGGATATTTTTCTGATTAAAAAGAGGTGCTAGGGTAGAAAAGTTTCTTTTACTTTTGCTTGACATTGTCATACCTGCATCCAATACCTGAAAGCACAGCAGATATCTTAGGGACATTGAGAAGTGGCAGACTTGTTACAGATTAAATGTTTGTGGTTCCCCAAAATTCATATATTGAAGCCCTAACTGGAGTATGCTGGTACTTGGAGGTGGGGCCTTTGGGAGGTAATTAAGTTTGGATGAAGTCATGAGAGAGGGGCCCCCATGATGGGATTCGTGTCCTCATAAAAAGACAAGACGAGAACCTAGAGACATTTAGTTTTGTGTATCAACAAAGCTTGTGTCTCAATTTTAAATCATAAATACAAATGTGGCTTCATCCTTAATTTTTTTTCAGTGTGGAAGATTAAGATAAAAGAAAAAAAGAAATCCCCATAGTCACGAGGACCATGAACATAAGCTGTGTTACCTACGTGAAGCTCACAGGGAGTGATAATAAAAAATAGAGGAGGGGGCTTCCCGCGGAGCAACTAAGCCCGTGAGCCATGGCCGCTGAGCCTGCGCTCCGGAGCCTGTGCTCCGCAACGGGAGAGGCCACGACAGTGAGAGGCCCGCGTACCGAAAAAAAAAAAAAAAATAGAGGAGGAACTATTTAGACTTCCAAATCCACTGACTAAATGATGTAGCATTTTGGGAAAATCATCTATCCCTAAAGAATTTATATTTTTGAGTGTAATTGATAGTGAGTATAAATTAACTCATTTAATAGGCCATTGTGTCCTTTAATTGTTTTTCTTAGCGATAAGTTTCATTAATATACAAGCAGTTATCTCTCATGCCTCTCCAAAGCTCTGCTCCTATGCTGAGTTTCCTTGCAGTATCAAATTACCACAAACTTGAAAAAAACAAACAAGTAAAGCCCAAAATATGAATTGACATTAGAACTATAACATAATTCAAAATGGATAAAATATTGA
This sequence comes from Delphinapterus leucas, assembly GCF_059928025.1. Taxonomy (NCBI): domain Eukaryota; kingdom Metazoa; phylum Chordata; class Mammalia; order Artiodactyla; family Monodontidae; genus Delphinapterus; species Delphinapterus leucas. Next base: position 12,458,509 of record NC_143129.1, on the reverse strand, counting down.
ATACAATCCACTATGTTAAATAAATACATGAATTAATTAACTCAACCTATGGATTGGTTTTCTGAGCTAGAGACCAGGACAAATATAACAGTGTTAATAATGAAAGATCTAATATTTAAATAAACCTGTACTAAGCTGAATAAAGTCCTGTGTTTCTAGATCAAAAAAGCTCACTGAAGAGCAGGCAAAGTAAGTGAAATAATACAAACATTTACACATAATGGGCAAAACATTTAAATTTAAAACTGAAGAAAAAATATAGCCAGAGATTTGCCAAGGAAACATATTAAGTTTTCATTAGGACTATCCTCCAGAACACTTCCATCCAATAGACCACAGCACAAAATATCTAGTGTTCTAAAGGAAGAAAGATTACAAAGTAAGAATTTGATAAGCAAGTAGACATTCATTCTCTAGTTAACAGGCCATTTTTGTTATGCAAAATCATTTAAAAATTGTCTAATAACAATCGTCCGTAAAAACAACAAACACTGAGTTTCAGGCAGTGTAAAACTTAACTGCTCAACCATTTAATGTTTTAAAAAAATGGTTTGCGTGTGGATTGCATGTAATCATGCGATTTTGTGGAATCCTGGAGATCCACAGTACAAAGGATGTATGATATTATGTTGCCATCCTACTGGAAATGTATTTAACTTCATTAAATATTTAAGGTGTGGTTAAGTGTTACAAAGCTGCCATTAAACTTTGACTAATATGACTCAATAACTTAAAAATTCTAAACTTCTGGATAATGATATAGTTAATAGAATGGCTCTTTAAAATTGGTATAATGTTTTAATAAATGGTGTTACTATAATAGGCTATATTAATTTAGAAATAGAGAGTTATTTCATATCATGAAGATATATCTTTCCTAAGTGGCATATTCTGTCATTATAAATGGCAGGAAACAATTTTGTATATGGTCTATACACATCTATAATTAGACATACTAGTAGCAAAAGAAAAAAATTAAAAACAAGATTTAAACTTACTTTATACATAGTGTCATATGTAACGCTTATAAACCAAAATATTCTATGTAAAATATATTGGTATATGGTATGTTATTTTTCCAAGAAAAAAATGTTACTTTCCATTGTTTTTTAATCTACCCTATAAAAATTTTACCACAAAAAGTATGACTGATAAAAATGAATGTAACCACACATACTTTTGCGGTACGCGGGCCTCTCACTGTTGTGGCCTCTCCCGTTGCGGAGCACAGGCTCTGCACGCGCAGGCTCAGCGGCCATGGCTCACGGGCCCAGCCGCTCTGCGGCATGTGGGATCTTCCCGGAGCGGGGCACGAACCCGTGTCCCCTGTATCGGCAGGCGGACCCTCAACCACTGCACCACCAGGGAAGCCCTAACCACACATACTTTTGAGAAAGTTGCCTTCATATGGAGCAATAGCTTTTCAATTGTTTAAATTGTATTTACTTAACAATCAAAAACTTAATTCAGTTTTTACAGAGGTTTAAAATATAATATTAAAAGTTGACACTTTCTTTTAATTGCATAAAACAATTTACAACTGTTATTTTTTTTTTGACTCATAAGAGATGTTTTCTATAAATCTGCTGTCAAATTACATGGTGAAAATAAATCTTTCCAGTTTGTCATGAACTTTGCTATCAGAAGTATATATTTATATGGAAATAATCAGTTATATTATTCAATAAATGGATGAAACTTGCTACAAAATATTAAGGCAAGGTTTTAGATTTTTTTTCTTCTGAAGCCAATATGGTAGAAAGTGAAATTAATTAAATCAATGGACAGAATATTTCTACTTAAGTTTAAATATTTTGCTGATAGATATACAATTATGAGCTGTTAGTAGCTAACAAAAAGCAGTCTCTCATAGAAATTCAAGAGGGATATTTTCCTGTTGCCTCCAAGAATTTACTCATTCTTTCCTTTATTTGACAAATATTTGTTGGATAACTACTATTACATTGTCTAACAAATATCTGTTGAGTGCATACTACTCCAGCATGGCAAGCGCGGTTATAGACTGTGGGTATACTGAAACCATACATCTTAATCGTTGAGCTCTTGGAGTCTACAGTTTAACAGGGAAGAAGTAAAATATACAAATAAACATATAAATAATGGGTTCCAAGTGCAATGAAGCAAAATGAAATAGGGTAAGGGTATTGACTACCAGAGAAAGAAATTGTTTATATCACGTGATGAGACCAAATTTTTCATAAGTGACTATAGATCGTAGGGCTAAGATAAAAGGAAAGATAATTGGGAAAAGAGTATGATGACTGAAATAACAGAAAATGCAAATATGCTACAATGTTCTAGATGAAAGGGTAAACATTAGCAAATTGAATGTAAAATATAACCAGATAAAGATGTATCTGGTGTACCACTTGGAAAAGATTTATATTGTAAAAATGATATATTTATAGGAGCACACTGCTGGTAAAGTGGGAGTGTGCAGATTTGGAAAATGTTAAGGGGTCAGGGCCTGATAACATGACGTGAGGAAGGAACCTCACCTGCTCAGTCATCACGCTTGGTGAGTAAAGCAAGTTGGAATTGAAGAGGCCCCCAGGCTCAGGCTCCCACGCAGAGTTCAGACTCGAGGCTTGCTGTGCAAAATAAGCTTATCTAGTCATTAAACTTCTGAATAACATTCAAAGCTAGAACTGCAAAATACTGCCATGGATATATCCAAACACCACAAGTACACTGGCAACATTTACAACTTGGGACCTTCATAGCCTACTGGTTTCATTCCCTTCGTAGGAAATGCTTCCAAAGCAGAGTAAATTAAACACTAAAATATTTTTAAGTAAAATATCATCTTTACGTATATATATGTGTGTGTGTATGAATGCAGTTTTGTGTCATCCAAGCAAATGTGCAAGTGCTCACTTTCTTTTAAGGGCAATCTTACTCTCACTTTATTGAATCATTAGAGTGATTTGAATGCCTTCATGGGTAGCATATAAATTAAAATAACTCATGAAAATGTGGAATCCTTTCTCTCATGGCTTTGTCACATTCAGCACAACCCGTACTGAAATAATTGCTTCTTTGACAAATGAGGAATTAACTAAATTCCCTGTGATTAAAAGATTTCAGCAGAACTTCTAGGACTTTATTAAGCAAAGAGTCACCTTTTTTTTTTTTTTTTTTTGCAGTACGCTGTGACCTCTCCCGTTGCGAAGCACAACCTCCGGACGCGCAGGCTCAGCGGCCATGGCTCACGGGCCCAGCCGCTCCGCGGCATGTGGGATCCTCCTGGACCAGGGCACGAACCCGTGTCCCCTGCATCGGCAGGCGGACTCTCAACCACTGCGCCACCAGGGAAGCCCTCTAGGTAATCTTTTGATGAAGATTTCCAGATTTTTTTGGTTTTAAATCAAGATTAAGATTTTGGGTTTGCTCTTTTGGTTTGGGGTTATTTGGTACTATTTTTCTAGAAATTAGAACTTAAATCCTAACATACCTTATTTATAAATTATCAGTCATCCCTCTGCAACTTGTTCATCATTTAATACCTGGGTATTATTAACATTTGGAAGGACTACTGTACAGTATTAGGTCATGTGGCATCTATTAAAATAAGATAAACCTCCAAATATCTTTTCATCAAATGACATATTATGAAGAGAGAAGTTCTTGGAGCCTTCCATAATTTCATATTTCAAAATTTCCATGATATATCATTATATAACTTGAAACAAACTTTATATAAACATTGTAATCACCCTGACATTTCTTTTTCTTTCTTTTTTTTTTTTTTTTAAGCCTACATCTTCCAGATTCCCAACCTATGATATCCTATTAAATGATACTGAGGCAATATCATAGAAATTGCATTCTTATCTCAGGTCCAACATTCATTAGCATAATAGCTTGGATTTCTCCAAGTCTCTTCTATAAAATGAAGTGATGATAACTAACATACAGAAATAAATGAGATTTTATTTATTAGAAATCAGTACACAGTAAATGATAAAAAAAATAGTACTACTCTTTTCTTCTTAAACATGGGATGATTTTTCTATGAAATATTTGCCTTTATTAATTTCAATTTCTGTTGTTTTATAGCATCTCTTACTAAATGGCTCTTGTAAATACTCAAAGAAGATAAATCCCTTTCCTCTTCACACACTCTCAGAACTTTGGCCACCCCTTCCTAAGGTATTAGCTGGTTTCTTATGTAGTGACATTGAAGGTATTGGTCTTTGGAAAAGAAACTGGGTTTTAATTACAGATTGCATCTTGAGATACAGCCAATCTCTTCACCTCTATGAAATTCCAATTTTATCATTTGTTAGTCCTGTTAACAATGTTTATATATTTATGGTTTGATTCTATTTTGTTTTATTTTTTATACTGAAGAGAAGGACTTTTTAAATGGTTAACATTTAGTCTCAGAATTAAATACCTTAATGAACAAAGCTGGTTAAGTACAATCTATTCTTGCCTATTGACTTATTTCTTTGATAGGTACACTTTTTAAAACTTTTACTTAAATATAGTTGATTTACAATGTTGTGTTAGTTTAAGGTGTAAAGTGATTCAGTTATACATACATATATATATATATATATATATATATATATACATGCATTCTTTTTTTTTTACATTCTTTTCCATTATAGGTTATTACAAGATACTGAGTATATAGTTCCCTGTGCTATACAAGTAGGTCCTTGTTGATTATCTATTTTATATCTAGTATTGTGTATATTTTAATCCCAAACTCCTAATTTATCCCTCTACATCCTCTGCCTTTGGTAACCATAGGTTTGTTTTCTAAGTCTGTAAGTCTATTTCTGTTTTGTAACTAAGTTCATTTGAACCTTTTTTTTAAGATTCCACATATAAGTGATATCATACGGTACTTGCCTTTGTCTGGCTTATTCACTTAGTATGATAATCTCTAGACTCATCCATGTTGCTGCAAGCGGAATTATTTCATTCCTTTTTATGGCTGAGCAATATTCCATTGTATATAGTTACCATATCTTTATCCATTCATCTGTCAATGAGCATTTAGGTTGCTTCCATATCCTGCCTACCGTAAATAGTATTGTTATGAACATTGGGGTGCATGTATCTTTTCAAATTATGTTTTTCTCTGGATATATGTCCAGGAATGGGATTGCTGGATCATATGGTAGCTCTAGTTTTAGATTTTTAAGGAAACTTCATACTGTTCTCCATAGTGGTTGTACCAATTTACATACCCACAAGCAGTGTAGGAAGGTTCCTTTTTCTCCACACCCTCTCCAGATTTATTATTTGTAGACTTCTTGATGATAGCCATTCTGACAAGTGTGAGGTGACACCTCACTGTAGTTTTGACTTGCAGTTCTCTAATAATTAGTGATGCTGAGCATCTTTTCATGTGCCTTTCGGCCATTTGTATATCCTCTTTGGAGAAATGTGTTTTTAGATCTTCTGCCCATTTTCTGATTGAGGTTTTTTGTTTGTTTGTTTGATATTGAGCTTTATGAGATCCTTCTATGTTTTGGAGATTAAGCCCTTGTCAGTGGCTTCGTTTGAAAATATTTCCTCCTATTCTGTTGGTTGTCTTTTTGTTTTGTTGATGGTTTCCTCTGCTGTGCAAAAGCTTTTAAGCTTAATTAGGCCCCATTTATTTATTTTTTATTTCCATTACTCTGGGAGTCAGAGATGAAGAATACAATAACTGAAATGAAAAATACACTAGAAGGAATCAACAGCAGAATAACTGAGGCAGAAGAACACATAACTGACCTGGAAGACAGAATGGTGGAATTCACTGCCACAGAACAGAATAAAGAAAAAATGTTGTCCACTGGGACAACATTAAATGCAACAACATTCGCATTATAGGGGTCCTAGAAGGAGAAGAGAGACAGAAAGGACCTGAGAAAATATTTGAAGAGATTATAGTAGAAAAGTTCCCTAACATGGGAAAGGAAACAGCCACCCAAGTCCAGGAAGCACAGAGAGTACCAGTCAGGATAAATGCAAGGAGAAACAGGCCGAGACATATAGTAATCAAACTGACAACAATTAAAGACAAAGAAAAATTATTGAAAGCAACAAGGGAAAAACTACAAATAACATACAAGGGAACTCCCATAAGGGTAACAGTTGATTTCTCAGCAGAAACTCTATAAGCCAGAAGGCAGTGGAATGATATATTTAAAGTGATGAAAGGGAAGAACCTACAACCAAGATTATTCTACCTGGCAAGGATCTCATTCAGATTTGATGGAGAAATCAAAAGCTTTACAGACAAACAAAAGCTAAGAAAATTCAGCACCACCAAGTCAGCTCTACAACAAATGCTAAAGGAACTTCTCTAAGTGAGAAACACAAGGAAGAAAAGGCCCTACCAAAACAAACGCATAACAATTAAGAAAATGGTAATAGGAAAAAACATATCGATAATTACCTTAATCATCAATGGATTAAATGCTCCAACCAAAAGACACAGGCTAGCTAAATGGATACAAAAACAAGGCCCATATATATGCTGTCTACAAGAGACTCACTTCAGACCTAGGGACACATACAGACTGAAAGTGAGGGGATGGAAAAAGATATTCCATACAATTGGAAATCAAAAGAAAGCTGGAGTAGCAATACTCATATCAGATAAAATAGACTTTAAAATAAAGAGTGTTACAAGAGACAAGGAAGTACACTACATAATGATCAGGAGATCAATCCAAGAAGAAGATATAACAATTGTAAATATATATGCACCCAACATAGGTGCGCCTCAATACATAAGGCAACTACTAACAGCTATAAAAGAATAAATTGACAATAACACAATAATAGTGGGGGATTTTAACACCTCACTTATACTAATGGACAGACCATCCAAAGAGAAAATTAATAAGGAAACACAAGTTTTAAATGACACAACACACCAGATAGATTTAACAGATATTTATAGGACACTCCATGCCAAAACAGCAGATTACACTTCCTTCTCAAGTGCACATGGAACATTCTCCAGGATACATCACATCTTGGGTCACAAATCAAGCCTCAGTAAATTTAAGAAAATATAAATCATATTAAGCATCTTTTCTGACCACAACACTATGAGATAAGGAATCAATTACAGGGAAAAAAACAAAAAACACAAACACATGGAGGCTAAATAATATGCTACTAAATAACCAAGAGATCACTGAAGCAATGAAAGAGGAAATCAAAAAATACTTAGAGAAAATTACAACAAAAACATGATGATCCAAAACCTATGGGATGCAGCAAAAGCAGTTCTAAGAGGGAAGTTTTTAGCAATACAAGCCTACCTCAAGAAACAAGAAAAATCTCAAATAAACAATCTAACCTTACACCTAGAGGAACTAGAGAAAGAAGAACAAACAGAACCCAAAGTTAGTAGAAGGAAAGAAATAATAAATATCAGAGGAGAAAAAATGAAATAGAAACAAATAAAAAAATAGCAAAGATCAATAAAACTAAAAGCTGGTTCTTTGAGAAGATAAAGAAAATTGATAAACCATTAGCTAGACTCATCAAGGAAAAGAGGGAGAGGACTCAAATCAATAAAGCTAGAAACGAAAAAGGAGAAGTTACAACAGACAGCGCAGAAATACAAATCATCCTAAGAGACTACTACAAGCAACTCTATGCCAATAAAATGGACAACCTGGAAGAAATGGACAAATTCTTGGAAAGGTACAGCCTTCCAAGACTGAACCAGGAAGAAATAGAAAATATGAACAGACCAATCACTAGTAATGAAATTGAAACAGTGAATAAACATCTTCTAACAAACAAAAGCCCAGGGCCAGATGGCTTCACAGGCAAATTCTATCAAACATTTAGAGAAGAGCTAACACCCATCCTTCTCAAACTCTTCCAAAAATTTGCAGAGGAAGGAACACTCCCAAACTCATTCTATGAGGCCACCATCACCCTGATACCAAAAGCAGACAAAGATACTACAAAAAAAGAAAATTACCGACCAATATCACTGATGAATATAGATGCAAAACCCTCAAAAAACTACTAGCAAACAGAATCCAACAACACATTAAACGGATCATACACCATGATCAAGTGGGATTTATCTCAGGGATGCAAGGACTCTTCAATATATGCAAATCAATCATATTAACAAACTGAAGAATAAAAAGCATATGAGCATCTCAATAGATGCAGAAAAAGCTTTTGACAAAATTCAATACCCATTTATGATAAAAACTCTCCAGAAAGTGGGCATAGAGGGAAACTACCTCAACATAATAAAGGCCATATACAAGAAACCCACAGCAAACATCATTCTCAATGGTGAAAAACTGAAAGCATTTCCTCTAAGATCAGGAACAAGACAAGGATGTCCACTCTCACCACTATTAGTCAACATAGTTTTGGAAGTCCTAGCCATGGCAATCAGAGAAGAAAAAGAAATAAAAGGAATACAAATTGGAAAAGAAGAAGTAAAACAGTCACTGTTTGCAGATGACATGATACTATACATAGAGAATCCTAAAGATACCACCAGAAAACTAGTAGAGCTAATCAATGAATTTGGTAAAGTTGCAGGATACAAAATTAATGCACAGAAATCCCTTGTATTCCTATATACTAATGATGAAAAATCTGAAAGAGAAATTAAGGAAACATTCCCATTTACCATTGCAACAAAAAGAATAAAATACCTAGGAATAAACCTACCTAGGGAGACAAAAGACCTGTATGCAGAAAACTATAAGACACTGTTGAAAGAAATTAAAGATGATACCAACAGATGGAGAGATATACAATGTTCTTGGATTGGAAGAATCAATATTGTGAGAATAACTATACTACCCAAAGGAATCTACAGATTCAATGCAATCCCTATCAAATTACCAGTGGCATTTTCTACAGAACTAGGACAAAAAATCTTAAAATTTGCATGGAGACACAAAAGACCCCGAATAGCCAAAGCAGTCTTGAGGGAAAAAAATGGAGCTGGAGGAATCAGACTCCCTGACTTCAGACTATACTACAAAGCTACAGTAATCAAGACAGTATGGTACTGGCACAAAAACAGAAAAATAGATCAATGGAACAGGTTAGCAAGCCCAGAGATAAACCCACACACCTATGGTCAACTAATCTATGACAGAGGAGGCAAGGATATATAATGGAGAAAAGATAGTCTCTTCAATAAGTGGTGCTGGGAAAACTGGACAGCTACATTTAAAAGAATTAAATTATAACACTCCCTAACACCATACACAAAAATAAACTCAAAATGGATTAGAGACCTAAATGTAAGACCGGACACTATAAAACTCTTAGAGGAAAAGATAGGAAGAACAGTCTTTGACATAAATAAGAGCAAGATCTTTTTTGATCCACCTCCTAGAGTAATGGAAATAAAAAAATAAGTAACTAAATAGGACCTAATGAAACTTAAAAGCTTTTGCACAGCAAAGGAAAACATAAACAAGACAAAAAGACAACCCTCAGAATGGGAGAAAATACTTGCAAACGAATCAAGGGACAAAGGATTAATCCCCAAAGTATATAAACAGCTCATGCAGCTCAATATTAAAAAAAAAAAAACAACACAATCAAAAAATCGGCAGAAGACCTAAATAGACATTTCTCCAAAGAAGACATACAGATGGCCAAGAGGCACATTAAAAGCTGCGTCAACATCACTAATTATTAGAGAAATGTAACTCAAAACTACAATGAGGTATCACCTCACACCAGTTAGAATGGGCATCATCAGAAAATCTATAAACAACAAATGCTGGAGAGGGTGTGGAGAAAAGGGAACCCTCTTGCCCTGTTGGTGGGAATGTAAATTGATGCAGCCACTATGGAGAACAGTATGGAGGTTCCTTAAAAAACTAAAAACAGAATTACTATTTGACCCAGCAATCCCACTACTGGGCATATGCCCAGAGAAAACCATAATTCAAAAAGACACATGCACCTCAATGTTCATTGCAGCACTATTTACAATAGCCAGGTCATGGAAGCAACCTAAATGCCCATTGACAGACGAATGGATAAACAAGTTGTGGTACATATATACAATGGAATATTACTCAGCCATAAAAAGGAACGGAATTGGGTCATTTGTAGAGACGTGGATGGATGTCGATACTGTCATACAAAGTGAAGTAAGTCAGAAAGAGAAAAACAAATATCTTATATTAATGCGTATCTGTGGAACCTAGAAAAGTGGTACAGATGAACTGGTTTTCAGGGCAGAAATAGAGACACAGATGTAGAGAACAAATGTATGGACACCAAGCGGGGAAAGTGGGGATGGGGGTGGGGGTGGGATGAATTGGGAGATTGGTATTGACATATATACATTAATATGTATAAAATGGATAACTAATAAGAACTTGCTGTATAAAAAAATAAAATAATATTCAAAAATTAATAAAAAGTGTTTTCTTTCTTTTTATTTTAAAACTTCTTTTGATACAGGTTATATCTTTAGGATAAAGAAGTAACTTACATCATGTATATAATATGTATTAAAAATAAACAATATCAGAATTCTACACAAGGTGGCAGAATAGAATGTTCCTGACTTTCCCTCCTCCCATGGACACACCAAATACACAGTTATATATGGATTAATTCCCTTGAGAGAAGTCTGGAAACTAATTGAGAGACACTTACTCACTGGTTTTTTGAAAACAAAAAACAAACAAACAAAAAATAAAATCAACTAATTTTTAGGTAAATTAAGTAAAAAAAAAAAAGGTAAAAGAGAAGACAAAAAAATAAGAAATGAAGGAGGGAATATTACAATGAATTGCTCATAAATAAAAAAGGATCATAGGGGATGATTATGAAGAATTATATGTGGAAAAACTGGATAATCTAGGAAAAGAGGATAAATTCCTAGAAACATACATTTTACCAAGACTGACTTAAGAGGAAATAGGAAGTCTGAACAGACCAATGACAAATAACGAGATTAAAGTAGTAATCAAAATTCACCCAACAAAGAAAATCTCAGGACCATATATCTTTATGGCTGAATTCTACCAAATAGTCCAAGAAGAATGACTACCAATTCTTAAACTTTTCCAAAAAGTAGAAGTGGAGAAAATACTTCCAAACTTATTTTCAGAGGCCAGCACTACCCTCATACCAAACTCAGACAAAAACACCACAAAAAAGAAACCTACACGTGAATATCTCTGATGACCATAAGTGCAAAAATTCTCAATAAAATACTAGCACACTGAATTCAACAACACATCAAAAAGATTATGTGCCACATCCAAGTGGGATTTATCCCCAGGATAAAAGATTGGCTTGACATGTGCTAATGAATCGACGGAATACACCACATTAATAGAATGAAAAATAAAAATATCATCTCAATAGATGCATAAAAATCTCTTGAAAAGTTCAATATCCAAGCATGATAAAAAAAAGCATTCTCAACAAAATAGCTATAAAAGGAAATTTCCTCAACACAATAAGAGCATTTATAAAAAGGCCACAACTAACATGAAAAGCAATGGATAGAAACTGAAAGCTTTTCCTCTAAAGTTTGTTCAAAGCCAAGATATTCACTCTCACTACCTCTATTTAACAAAGTACTGGAGGTACTAGCCAGAGCAATCAGACAAGGAAATGAAATACAAGGTATTCAAATTGGAAAGAAAGAAGTAAAAATATGTTTGTTTGCAGGTGACACAATCCTATATGTAGAAAATCCTAGAGATGTCATTTAGAAAAAAAAAAAAAACAAAAACCTGTTAGAATAAATGAATTTAGTAAAGTTATAAAATCAACAAAGGAAAATTAGTTGTATTTATTTACATCAAAAACAATATATTTAAAAAGGAAATCAAGAAAATGATCCCAGCTGGTCTAAGTGCAGTGGTTTTTACAATTTATTGATCACAGCCAATTACAGATTTCTTTGTTTCTTTCTCCACTCTCACTGTTTCACTTGACTTGCCTTTGAAAGAAAAATAATAAAAGGAAAATCCCATTTATGATGGTATTAAAAGGAATAAAGTGGTTAGACATCAATTTAATTAAGAAGGTGAAAGATCTGATAAGTGAAAACTATAAGACACTGATGAAAGAAACTGAAGAAGACACAAATCAATGGAAAGGCATCCTGTGTTCATGAACTGGAATAATTAGTGTTGTTAAAATTTCTCTACTACCCAATGTGATACACAGAATCAACTTGATCCCTATCAAAATCCCAGTGGCATTTTTCACAGAAATAGAAAAGCCAATTCTAGAATTTGTATGGAACCACAAAAGACCCTGAATAACCAAAGCAACACTGAGAAAGAATAAAGCTGAAGGTATACTTCCTGATTTAAAACTATATTACAAAGCTGTATTAATCAAAATAGTGTGGTACTGGTATAAAAATACATATAGACACACATATGACACACATACACATACAGAACAATGCAACAGAATAGAGTCCAAAAATAAACCCACATAATACTGTCAACTAATTTTTGACAAAGGCACCAAGAATACACAATGGGGAAAGGATAGTGTCTCTGGGCAATGGTATTGGGAAAACTAGATACTCTTTTGCATCTGAAAAAATAAGTCAGCAAACATGAAACTATAAGATTCCTAGAAAACATAGGAAAAAATGCTTTGGCATGAGCTTTGCAATTATTTTTTGGATTTGACACTAAAAGTTCAGGCAACAGAAGCAAAAATAAGCAAGTGGGACAATATCAAACTAAAAAGTTTTTGTACAGTAAAGGAAACAATCAACAAAATGAAAAGCAATCTACAGAACAGGAGAACATATTCTTAAACCACACATCAGATTAGAAGATAATATCCAAAATATATAAGGAATTCATACAGCTAAATAGCAAAAACAAACAAACAAAACAAATAATTGGATTAAAAACTGGACAAAGGCCCTCAATATACATTTTTCCAAAGAAGACATACAAAGGCCAACAGGTACATGAAAAAGTGCTCAACATCACTAATAATCAGAGAAATGCAAATCAGAACTACAATGTAATATCACCTCACTCTTGTTAGAATGGCTCTTATCAAAAAGACAAGATACAGCAAGTGGTAGAGAAGATGTGGAGAAAAGGAAACCCTGATAACTGTTAGTGGAAATTTAAATTGGTATAACTGTTATGGAAAACAGTATGGAGGTTCCTCTAAAAATTAAAAATAGGACTACCATATGATCCAGCAATTCCACTGTTAGTATATACCCAAAGGAAATGAAATCACTACCTTGGTGAGATATCTTCACACTTAGGTTCACTGCAGCATTATTTACAATTTTTAAGATATGGAAATTGTCAGTCATTTGCAACAAAATGGCTAAACCTGTAGGAAATTATGCTAAATGTAGTAAGCCAGATACAGAAACAAAACCAAACCCTGGGAGATCTCACACTATAGGCAGAACCTACAAATACACATAGAATTGGAGAGTAGACCCATTGCTACTAGAGGCAGGGAGGTGGGGAAAATGGGGAGATACTGGTAAAAGGTTAAAAACTTGCAGTTATGTAATATGAATACATCTAGAGATCTAAACTATTGAATACAACATGTTGGCTATAGTTAATAATACTGTTTTTAATACTGGAAATTTGCTAAGAGTGTAGATTTCAGGTTCTCTCATCACACAAAAAAAATGGTAACTATGTGAGGGCATTATATGTGAATTAACTTGACTCTAGTAATCAATTCATTATGTATACATGCAGCATACTTCAGGAATCACTCAGTTTCCATTCCAGACCACCACAATAAAGAGAATACTGCAATAAAGGGAGTCACATGAATTTTTTGGTTCCCCAGTGGATATAAACATTATGTTTACACTACACTGTAGTCTATTAAGTGTGCAATAGCATTATGTCTAAAAACACAATGTACATACTTTAATTTTTAAAAAAACCTTTTGGTTAAAAATAATCATGCAATATTCTTATGTACGTAAATACTTCTTACATATTTTCTGTTTTTGAAGACAAGTTTCAATGTATGACCTGCTGAGAAAAGAGATCACAGTGAAGTGAAATTAATTAATGTTTCCAGGAGGCCTGTGAGTTACTTCAATAAATTGCTCATTGAATTTAAATAATATTATAATAATCATAAGCTAGCTAATATCCAGCTGAGTAGAAACCTATACATACTGTTAGAAGACCAAAAACGTTGTTAAAAAGCCCTCAGAGACAAACTTTACTTTTTAAATGTAAATAACCACTTTGCCAATTTCAAAAGATGAAATTTTAATATCCAGTGGACACTCTGAGGGCATTATACATTAGAAAAGAAATCAAACACTTTCACTGAGAACAAATATCAATAGAGAAACAATTTACTAACATGCTTATCCCAGTGAACAAATGTCAGCAGTGGTACACACAATAAATATGCTATCTCAAAACACTCTTGCAGTTTTCTCAATGAAAGTAATAAAAAGATTTGGGGTAAGAAAATGTGCTATTACATAGAAATAGCCTGCACAACATAGGATATTTAGTAATCTGAGTTAAAGAAACGAACATTTGCTATTGTTAAAATCAGCCACCTCCCCAGCTATACCCGGATTCTACATTGTCTGTCCTCTGCTTATTTGATCCATTTCCCTTCTGATTTTCTTCTTCTCATCACAAAATTTGTTTAAGTCTATATTTCACTAGTGACACCCTAAGCCCTCATTCTCTGTTTTTTAAACTACTACATGTTTAGTTCAGTGTTGGGAGACAAATGTGTGTTAAGTTTCTACCTCACTGGGTTGAATCAGAATATTTTATAAAGACAGGATTTAAAATCAATAACTACATAAAATTTTTACCATAATAGTAATTTAATGTAATATATGCAGATTGCAGTTTGTGCCATGTGACCAAAGCACTTAAAGTCATTTGTATTCATTACCTCTAGTTTCCAATTTTATGGCTTGAATGAATTTCTAAAGTTATATTCTATGGATACAAGTTATAAAGTAATACTACATCATGAAATAGAAAGAGATACACTTAAGTATATTTAAAAACACCCTCAGGAATTCCATATTAACTAAACATCCTGGAAGACATAAAACTCAAACAGAATTGCATTTGGTGAATAATGAAATTTTGCCATTGACCTGAACATGATTCTCTAATTATGCAATAACCATAATTTGGTCAAGGGGTAAACAATACAATTGCTCAAGTGAGCAGCAGTAAATTAAAATATATGGTAAACGTTAATCTTGCATTTCAAAAACTCCTTTGTTTAAAATGAAGTTATGATTGGTTCATAGCTAATTTTATATTCATTTGGATCTGGTTATTTTTGTAATGTCTAAATTGTAGCAGATCAGTTTGAGTTATCCCAAATACCTTTTTTTTTTCTTTAAATCCCGAGCACTCTCTGTCCCAAACTCAATATTAATATGTTCTGTTCCTATTTTTAATGCTTGTGTTAGCAAAGATACTTATACTTATTTTAGTTACTTTGCGTCACCCTGTTCTGCATCTTTGTTCCTCAGACCCAACAATTAATCTGCAGCCTTGTTTCAGCCTCTGCGGGAGAGAAAGGCCCTTTTCTTAGTCAAGCAGTTCCAGATCCGCCCCCCCTCCCCGGCCCCCTGCACTAGACATTCGGCAACTCGAAATAGTTTCTTCTTCATAAGAACTGCAGCTATCCGATACATCAGTATTCACTTCCAAATGTCATCAAATGGTCACAGGTTTTACTGGTTGACTTGGGAGAAAGAACACGTGGGAATGCTTATTTGACAGTTTTAAAGCTAGAAACCTTTACAGGATCATCAGTTTGATTATCAAAGTAATTTTTAAAATAAACAAGTTGCTTAGCTACAGGTGTCAGAATCCACTCTAGCAAGTTTCAGCAGAAAGGGATTCAGAAAGGATGTTAGGAGAGTCACAAAATCCCTGGAAAGACCTCCAAATCAAGCTTACTATTAAATAATCAGGAAGAAAGCGAGCAAAACATCACAGGCATAGTAGTCCAGGCATGTCAGGCTCCACCAGAGCTGCCCTGAAAGGCCCAGGAGCTTTCACTCCTGCATCGTTGGAAGGCCTCGGCGTCAATCCTGCCTTATCCACGTCGTATGCACATTGCTTTACCAAGTATGAAAAGACTTTTCTTTTTTTTCCTTCCCCAAGGATTATAGATTGTTTTCCTTAAAATATCATAAAATGTATATTGAAGTATAATATGAATAAAGAAAAGTACATAATTTACAATTTTCCAGCTTGAAGAGATATTACAACGTGAATACAACTAGGTAAATACCATGACAACATCAAGTGCAACAGCTCCATCATCAATTATAAAACCTCCATCACCCCACAAGCCTCATTCTACCCTCTCCTCACTACTCTTCCACTTCTTTTTCGCTAATTTAACTGCTGCTTTGACTTCTAACTCTATAGTTTATTTTTCATTTTTAAAAATATATATAAAAGGAAATATGCAATATGTAGGTTTTTTTCTAGCTTTTTTTTTTAACTAAACATATTTATAAGTTTCACCCAGTTTGTCGGTGTGGCTGGAGATTAACCATTTTCATTACTGCATAGAGTTGCTAGGTTATAGAGTCTACCTACGTTCAACATCAATAGATATTACAAAATGCAGATTACACCATGAAAAGTGGTATTTTTGTTTTATTTTTACCCGAGAAAGTCATAATTCCTAAAGTGGAAATGTGAGAGAACATTAAAAGGACATTCAAAGAATATTGGACAAGGAATAGCAGATTTGTATTTGTAATCAAATGGAATTTTTATTTTACTTTGCAAATGCTCTCTTTGTTAAACCTAGTGTCTCCACAGACTATCATATTTTAAAGTATAATTTAAAGGTATATATATTATTGATATTCACAAAATAACCATCTTTTTCTATCCATTTGAGTTTATTTAAATACATTGACTCTAAGATTTATAATCACATACACTAATCTTCTCTTTTTTCAGCAGTATTCATGCCAAAATCAAATCATCTTCTTCTGAGAAAGACTTGAAATTCTAAGCATAGTGATCTCAGTTTCTATAATAAATGTAATAATGTCTGTTAATTTTCAGATTCTCGGAAGCAGCTTGAAATCTTTACCTCTCCCCTGGAGTTCTTAGTCAAGGAAATAAATATTAACAAAACCAAGACAATTTTTAGAGAAACCAGCTAAATTAAAGGCAGGTTTTAGAAGAGGAGGTTGTAGCCTGAGTGAGACAGGAGAATAAAAAACAGGTTTATGTGTGATAAATACATCACTTTATGTGACCTAGTTACACAGTGAAACTATCCTGACACTTCTTAGGATTTTATCAAAGCAACTTTTGAATATTTCCAAGGAGGAAGCCTACAAGAGCAATACTGCATTATTTGGGAAGGTGCTGCAATGATTTTGCTTATATACTTTTGTTTCTCAAAGGAAGTAAGCTAAGATTCACATGTGAAAGCATTTGCATGTCCAGATAAACCTACTTCAGAGTGGTGGTATGCAATATAGTACAAGGCTTACCCATCCCTTCCAAATATTTTCTCCTCATTGTAGGAATGTGCTATTGTAAGGCCTTCCATTTTGGGGAATTGTGTTTTAATGCTATTATGTGCTTTTATAGACATTATTTAAAATGGTTTAATCCACCTAAATTTTAAGTCAATTAACGCTTGTGTGTAAATATGACAAAATGGTCATTTAAATAATTGAACTGCTTTTGTGTTGTATTAAAATCCATGGTGGCAGGATTTTCTATTTTTTTCCTTTTGACTTTTGACCACCTTCATCCAATCCCCCTTCCCCCCACCTCCTACCTCTGGTAACCACAAATCTGACCTATTTTGCTGTTTGTTGGTTTTTTTGTTTTTGAAGTATACTTGACCTACAACACTATGTTAGTTCTTGGTATACGACATAGTGATTTGATATTTCTATACATTTCAAACTGATCACCATGATAAGTCTAGTTTTCATCTTTTACCATACAAAGATATTATGTAATTATTGACTATATTCCCCACACTGTACATTTTATACCTGTGACACATTTAATTGTAATTGAAAGTTTTGTACCTCTTAATCTGCCTCACCTATTTCACTCATCCCCCCAACCCATTTCCACTTTAGCAACCACCTGCTTGTTCTCTGTATCTATGGCTCTATTTCTGTTTTGATATGTTTGTTCATTTGTTTTTTAGATTCCACATATAAGGGAAATCATACAGTATTTGTCATTCTCTAACTTATTTCACTTAGCATAATATCCTCCACATCCAACCATGTTGTCTCAAATGGCAAGGTCTCAGTCTTTTTTATGGCAAATATTCCTGTGTGTGTGTGTGTGTGTGTGTGTGTGTGTGTGTGTGTATACCACATCTTCTTTATCCATTTATTTATTGATGGGCAGTTAAGTTGCTTCCATATCTTGGTTATTGTTAATAATGCTGCAATGAACATAGGGGTGTGTATATCTTTTCTAATTAGTGTTTTCATTTTCTTGGGGTAAATACCCAGGAGTGGAATTGCTGGATCATGTGGAACCTCCATACTGTCTTCCACAGTGGCTGCATTCCCACCAACAATGTACGAGTGTTTTGTGTTGTACTAGATTAAAATCCAGTGCCAGGATTTTTTAACAGCATATATACACACAGGGTTTTTCTCAACTGTTTTTTGCAAACCTGAGTTTATCTCTAGACATGCCTGAAGCCATACTGCTGATCCTTGGCCAATCAAAGATTAAATGTGCTGATTAGTGATTTAAACAGTTCTGTACTAGAGTTCAAAACACGTCAAGGGGCAGCCTGTATCTATCTTGTAAATATATACACACATATGCACATATATACGTACATATATAGTATCATGTGAGTTTCAGATAGATGGTTTGCCTCTGGTTTCTGCTATTTTATCTTGTTTTAGTTGTTGAGTCAGATCATGCAGCCAAATGTTGACTGTATAACTACATAGCATATATCATACCCATTCTCAGATAAGGCTGTGGCTTCTGAGACCAAAGTAACTGAAATCTATCTTGGTGATTTTGGCCCAGAGATAAAGGGTGTTCTGTGACACTGGGGTAACAATTTGAAAGCTGTTCTTGAATGTTTCAGGCTTGCTAGATGATTGCCTGTTCTTTTCTCCTTCTACTGAATAGTAAGCATCCTTCATGTTTATGTTTGTAGAGTCTTATGAATCCTTAAAATAATTCAAAAAAGCGTAATTATTTTACATGGCATAGTATGTTGCTATAATTTTGCGTTTGATGGATAATTATTTCTCCAACAGCCCAATTCTAATTAAGGTTGAAAGGAAATTGAAAATTAAGTTATGGGACTTCCCTGGTGGCACAGTGGTTAAGAATCCGCCTACCAATGCAGGGAACACAGGTTCGATCCCTGGTCTGGGAAGATCCCGCATGCTGCGGAGCAACTAAGCCTGTGAGCCACAACTACTGAGCCTGTGCCCTAGAGCCCATGAGCCACAACTACTGAAGCCCGTATGCCTAGAATCCGTGCTTTGCAACAAGAGAAGCCACCACAGTGAGAAGCACGCACACCACAATGAAGAGTAGTCCCTGCTCGCCACAACTAGAGAAAGCCTGTGCGCAGCAACAAAGACCCAACGCAGTCAAAAATAAATAAATAAATTTTAAAAAGACAATTAAGTTACAATTGATAATAGACTTCTGATTGGATAGAAGAAATTATTAAATATGCTTTTTGTGGTTTTCATAATTTTTTTCTGTATTTCCTATAATATTCTATGAAAATCGATTTTAAAAGGTATTTTAATTCTACATATTTTACTTTAATTTTAAACACTGGTTAATATCAATAATAGATATTCATAAAATATGTAGAGTAATTAAATGATAAATAGTCAATTGTCACCTGACCTTTTGGTAATTTTCTAGTAGAGCTCCCTGGGTTGTTTTGTTTTTTTTTTTTAATAAAGGTAATACAATTACTCAGAAATAAAATACATAGTGACTTGCATCATCATATGATTGCTGTTTTTCCTGTCATTTAATTCACCTCCTTTTTTCAATTTTATTGTGTTCATAAATTAATTCAGTCTCCTGAGTCTGAGCTAGATACTATCCAGAGAAAAGAAAGAAAAGCACCAGAGAATAAGTTTAATTAAAAAGAGATATTGTTTAGGATCCAGAATTTTTCAATCACAGTCCATAGAATATAGCAGATGAGTGGTCAAGATTTGGAGACATGAAGGTCTGGATTTGAGTCCCGTGTCCTGGCAATGACTTGTTCTGTGACTTTGGACAAATTATCAACACCATCTAAATTCTAATGTTCTCATGTATAAGGTGGCAGTAATATTGAAATAATTAAATGACATAAAACATACATATAGCTTTGCACATTTTATAGCATGCAGTAAGCAGCTACAAAATATTAACTATCATTTTATTAAAATAATTCTTTAGGCTCTTCTATGGTTTCTAGAAAGAGGTTCAATTCTAAGGCCATATATTTCTTTTCTTGCCTATTTCATTATCTGTTCTTTTGCCCCTACAATTTATTTTACCAGTCTTAGTTGAATAGCTTCTTTGCGTATATATTGTCATATGCTCAATTGTAAATGAAATACTTGTGAAATTATAGAAGCTTATTTTATCCCTAGCTGTAACTTGTAGGAACTTATTGAAAATCATCAGAGCTTTTATTGTTTTACTTTATGGCATTGTTATTATCTGTTTTCTTGCTGTTTTTGTAACTAGACTCCCATTACCAACATAACTCACAAAATAGTCTTTATTTTTACCATATAATTGGACCCAAACGATAGGCTATTGATACCGTGGGGCAGAGACTATTTTTTTCTGTTCGCCAATCTTTATCAGTAGCCTAGCACAGTGCCTGGAACATAGTAGCTGTAAAATAACTATTGGATGTATGAATAAAACTAGCATACCTAGACTACTATTTTTGAGAGAATCTGTAAAGAAACTACGTTTCTGTACATTCAAAATTATTCTTTTAGGCTTCCTTGAATATATTACAGAAAGATAACTTTTCATTGTATTTTGCCTATTGTCTTTGAATAAATTAAATTACTTAAAAGTTTTAATTATTATACAATAAAATATTGTTAATAATTATAAGTTCACATTTAGTTCTTATGGTGTGCAGTGAAATATGTATTGCTTTACATAAATTGGTGCATAGGATATTTAAGACAACACTGTGATCCAGTTTATATTATCCCCATTTTAGAGAGGTATAGTTTATCAAAGTTTATACAGGTAGTAATTTAGAACTGTGATTTACATGTAATCTACATTGAAACTGCTCAACCTTAGCCACTTTATGACCAGATTTCTTAAAATGTTTCTAAAACTGAATTAATTTCTCTACCAATATATTATGAATCTGTATACACTCATCACTGGTTGTAAAAAAATATCTTTGCTAATACTGCATTATTATTTTTAATATGTAAACAAAAATCCCTTTTAGTTTGTAGATATTTATAGGCCTTAGTTTTTGTGACACTTAGGTTTTCATACCTACTGTACCAAAGTGAAATGCATGGTAACATCTAGTGATTTCTAAATGCTAGGAAGCTGCATTTCTTTCTTTTCTGCTTTTTAAACTGGAACATAGTATTCATAAGTATTAAAGGACATAATTATTTTTGAAACAATACTATTAATAGAGTTTACTGATTCAGACTATTTTAGAGATCCTTTTCTCTCTCTCTCTCTCTCTTTCTCTCTCTCAAATAAAAAGCTCATCTTGACTTAAGTGGGAGACTGTACACAGCACAGTTACACTGGTGGCACTAGTAGGGTGGCAATACCCCCAAACTACCTATCAGAGAAGCTGAATGCATTTGGAAGCCAAAAAGCAAGCTGGTTCTCCATTGATATTTATACTAAGAGTGGCCAATTTGTGAAGAACCAAAGTAAAAGGCCAATCTCTGTATCATGTTTTCTGATTCTCTCTTCATTTAAAGAGATGCTGTGTACCAGTTTTGTGTAATCTTTTCTGTCGTACTTAACCTCTTTGTCTCAGCTTACCAGTTTTTAAAAGGATGACTGTGATAGTGGTGTCCGGTGGCAGCAGATGCATACTAAATGCATGAGTAGTCGTACTAATTGTAATAGTCATCGAATAGGAACAGCACTAGTGGTGTGATTTTGCAACGAGGAAGAAAGAATATTTTATATTCAATACTCATAAAATGCACTTAGAAAACATTTTAAACATAATCTTTGTGGTGTTGCATCTGCATGAAGTGTGCAGTTGGGGGAGAAGAAAGCTCTTTTTCATCTACTTCGATCCCACTCAGTATGGATCCTTTGAAAAAGAGGGAGTTCCATGTACTAAAAATAAGTCCTCCTTTTTAAAGTGTGTTGCCTAAGCAATGTAAGTGGATTCACGGGACTTTGTTGGAACTGTTATGAATATACTTGATGTTCATTCGCTTTCAAGGAGCTGTTCCAGGGCTGCATTAGGACCTGGGGACCATGGTGGCTGACTTTAAGTTGGGGTGTGAAGGGACCACTCAGCTTCCTAGTGAAGTGAAACAGAACTGTTCAGAGGGCAGGCTCTGCTTATTAGGAGCTGAAGAAGGGAAACACTTCATCTAAGAAGAAAAAGATACTGTGTTAATTTTATTAGAGATTTATCATATTGCACATGAGCTGTTAATTCTAAACTGGAAACAAAACTGTCCTTGGAACAATATCTTAGCATTCTAAACTTGTCTTATGTAGGAAATACATTTTAGTTTCGCTCTTCTTAAACAAGTTTCATTGGGTCAAAAATTTGAAGTGAGAGATTGAATCAAAAGGAAATACTCTTTAGTCTATATATATAAAAGTTTAGAAAATGTGTGGCATGGCTAAAAGGATACCCAATTACATAATATTATTCCTGGGACCAACTTGCTCCTCAAAACTTGATTTTTATTAGTTCTATAAAAACTTAAAGGTATGAGGAACATTTCTTTGCAAAGAAAGTACTTTCATCCTTCAGGTTTGAGAAATTTAAACTTAGTTTTCACTGGTATAAACTTTTAAGAAAAGAATACGAGTTTAGATAACAATGCTATTGGCTCATAGAACAATCTTTGAGTCTTGATAAAATCATAGTCTTACTTTCTTTGAGAACGGTTTTGAGGGTCATGTGGTCCTATTTACCCCTGTGCTGTCTTTTCTTCTATTACATCTCCAGGGGTTTGTAGCTTAGCTTCTATTTGAGGATTTTCATAATGCATTGCTTTACAACCCAGCACATTCCATAATTATTCCTTTTAGACAATAAAGTTAAGAAGTAAAACACTGTATAACAATGTTAATAATTGACCAGAATGCTCTATTTCTCCAACTTCCATCACCCCATCTGGATATAAACAACTGCATATTTATGATAATCTACATACTCATATAGGAACATGGTATATCTTTCTGTTTGTTCCATTTCTATTCTATAATTTTTAAATAAAATTTTATATATTCCTTGTATAATTCCTGTTCTTCCTGATTAAATTTTTCTGGATATTTTAGGGGTTTTTTTTCTTGTTATGTGAACACAATTTTCTCCCTCCTATTAACAAAAAGAATAAGCATTAAAAAAATTTAAATGATTTCCCAAGCCAGTGGAAGAATTCATAATCCAGTAGAAGAATTCTTTATTCAGGAGCCTCACATGTGTGAGTTGTGTCTGTGTGTATCCATGATAGGAGTGTTTGTAGTTTATAAAGTGAAGGGGCTAGCATATGTAGACTAAATATATTCATTCCACAAATAAATAACTTAAGCAACCTTGAAATATAAGACACTGTGTGAGACAATGGTAGGAGTAAAGAAATAAAAGTTTAGTCATCCTAGGAGTAAATTTGCTATTCATAGAACTAAGAAATGCTCATAGAAATAAAATAGAAGAAAAAATTGCTAACGGCCACAATGGGTGGAACAAACACCTTATAATTTATAATTTGGGAACTAAAGCAACAAAAAATGTATTATGAACCTAATATGAACTGGGATTTACATACAGTTACCTCCCCAAGTCTGCACAATAAGCCTATGAAATGGGGATCACTACCCAAAAACTTAGAAACGTTAATAGAAGCCTAGACAACACAGACAACAGAACAGCTAGATTGTGATTCCAGACCTGGTGAAATAACTGAGGAAAGTTCCATGGTGGGAATTAACCTTAAACAGTAGAGAAGATTAAGGTATATATAGAGAAATTGGGAGCATGTTATTTTATTTACAAATATAATTATTTGCCAATAAATCATTTAATTATTTACCAATTTAATCAATTTTACTGAATCTTCCAGATAGGTAGATAGATAGATATAGATATAATGTTTCTAAAGTCTGCTACAATCATGTGATTGATCCTTTGAGTAGTGCAGAAAAAAAAAAAAACTTTTAAGATTATGATTCCCAAAAGTTTGTCTTACTTGTCTTCATAGACCCTAATCCCATCAAAGAAAATTCTCATTAAATATTTGCTGACTGACTGCCTGAACTCATTTGACTGATTACAGAGTGAGACAGATATGAAAATAAATAAATTTGCTAGGTGTTTTAGGGGTAGAATGTACAGGAAATAGTGAGGTCCCAAAGGAAAAATTAATCATTTCATTTGACGAGTTCAGGAAAGGTAGCAAATTAGTTGAATGCTGGTGGATGAGAGGTTGCTGGTCAGTAAACAAAGTCATTTTTGAAATGAAGGATAACCCCCAAAATCACCTGAGCCACAAAATATGGTGCCCTGCAGAACTATAAAAATTTGGATAAGGTTGAATTGGAGAGGTTTGGGGTAAAGCAATTAAAGTCCTGGGCATTTGGAACACCCAGATCACAGAAGGTACAATGCACTAACAGTTTTGAGTTTTATACTGTAAGAAATTGTGAAGATATTTGAGCAGTGGAGTAATATGGGAAATCTTGCATTTTAGAAAGATTACCCTGGCAGCCATGGAGAGGACAAACAAAGAAATTTAAGAGGCAGAGGAACAATTTTGGAAAATATGACAATAGTTGAGAGAAGAGAAAATGAGAGTCTGAACTAAGGCATTAGCTGTGGAGTTGGAACCAAACAAATGAACAAAAGGTACAAAAATACAAACCTTAGAACTTGTGGCAATAGGGGTAAAGCAAAGTAAAGATTAAATATAGCTCACAAGTTTATTTCCTGAATGACTGGATGAAGAAAAGCATCTGTAATCGAGAAAAGAAAGACAGGAATAGTAAAGAGATATCTGTGGATTTTGTAGTGGAGTTGTCAAGCAAGCACTCTGATATAGAGGACAAAATTTTGAAGATGCTATGGGCTAAATAAGTGATCTAAAATCACCTACAAAGAGATGGTATTTGACAACATGGGAGAGAACAAGTTCAAAAGTGAAGGGTGCGTTAGAACAGGATAAGAAAAAGGTTTTAGGGAGGAACATGGGATGTAGCAATATGTAAGAAGCAAACAAAGAAAGCATATTGTTAAGTTTTCAATCCAGGGATTATAAATTAATGATAAGAGAGATAGTAGGAGATAAGGCAGAATACGTTGTACCAGAAGCCAAACAGAGGCAGTGCTTTAGAAATACAAACTTTAAAACCTCTCAAGTCTTCTGCTGAGCAAACCATAGGCAATAATGATGCCTGTGATTAAGACATCAGAAAGTGAAATTCTGTGTGAAGAGGATACTTGAGATTATTTTTTTTTTTTTGCAGTACGCGGGCCTCTCACTGTTGTGGCCTCTCCCGTTGCAGAGCACAGGCTCCAGATGCGCAGGCTCAGCGGCCATGGCTCACGGGCCCAGCTGCTCCGCGGCATGTGGGATCTTCCCGGACCGGGGCACGAACCCGTGTCCCCTGCATCGGCAGGTGCACTCTCAACCACTGCACCACCAGGGAAGCCCGACACTATGTTTTGAAGAATCTTGGTGATGAAATAATGAAGAAAGATGGAAAAGTAGGGTCACAAGGCCAATATAGAACTAAGATTTTCAGATAGAGAAATTTTATATATGTCTGTAAGCTGAACAGAAGAAAACAGTGGAAAAGAAGATATTGAAAGTATAGGGGGGAAAGTTCTGAATAGTGTAATGCCTTGGTTTTAAGTGCTAATTATACCTCTCAAATTCTTATCTCCATTAAATGACGCACATTATGTACAAAAAATGGACAAATCTGCACAGCTGCTTGAAACTAGATACATTTTGTGTGGTATACATCAGACAAAGCTACAAAAATCATGCCAAGACTGAGTCACAATTTGCCCTCCTGATGGAGAGCAATGCCCCAGAAAAATAACTGGAAAGACTTTACAAGAATTCCACTAACACAGAGGCTTGATAAGTGTGGTCAGGTGGTAAGAACAGACAAAGCACAGGCAAATGGGAACAAGACTTGAATTCCTTTATGCTGTAGAACAGACACACTTATACAATCAACAGTGCTGGACGAAGTAGGGTTTGCCTGCTGCCTTCCCCAAGCAGGAAGCAGATAAAGGAGAGTGGGAAAGATTTTCTTCCTTAAAGGAATGGGGGCATGGACCCAGAGAAAAACTGGACTTTCACATAGTTAAATTCTCATAGGGAAAGATGTTTTGAAAGAAAGCTGTATTGCAGAAACTGGTCACAGCATAGAGTTCTACACAAGAGGAAGAAGTATAATGTAGATAAATTTATCCAAAGTCTTCAAACTGCAGTGCCCTCCAAATTTTTCCTAGGTTACTTAAGCCCTTGACAAAGCAACAAACAGAAATTGTCAAATCTCCTATCCAGAAACTGGGGTGTTATTGTTAAATCTTACTTTCTAATAAACCACAAAAGATGCTGTGATTCTATGATTCAAATGCAGGACATGGCCATCAAGCAACTTTAATATAGGGTCAGTTTCATAAATGGTCATTCTGTTTCCAGTCTTACAGTCTTATAAAACGTTAAGCATAGAAGCAGAATAAAATTTTCTTAAGCATTATAAGGATATTATTTGTCTGCCTTCAATGATTCCCTGATGCTCTCATGGGTAAGTCCAGACTTCTCAGTGTCATTTGCAAAGTGCTCCCTGATTTTGCCCCTAAGTATCAACACAACTTCACTCTTTGTAATTGTGTTCTTTGAATTTTATCCTCTAACCATTTATAGATCTCCTTACGGACCAGTAAAGAAGCCAGGCTGCATTCATACTTTGCACATTCTGTTATCACTTCCTTGGATATACTTTTCATACTCACAACCTCCTAAACTAGACTAATTTCTACTCTTTGAGAATAAAATAGAATTATTGAAGAATGGAAACTTCTGAGACAGTTTCTAGGTCTTCCATTTGCTAGAAATAGCATCAACCCATGTTTTATTGGGAAGATTAAATTAAATTAGATAATAAAACATTGTATCTAGCACAAAGTAAACCCTCAAGAAAGTACATTTTAGTAGGAGTAATACTTTTACTACTAACTGGTTTTGTGGAATGTGCTGATATTTATTGGAGTGCAAAGAAGAATTTGACATAATAATGTTGATTTGGGTTGTTTGATTTATTAGAGAAGTTGAGAAAAAGTGGTTCAATTGAACCTATATTTTAAAAAATAATTTATATATTCACCAGGGACCTTGTTCTTACACTATTTTATGTAGTTTAAATTTGAGAAAGTTACCAAAAAAATGTCTATCACTTATTATCAATCAGTTGCAAATAGCTATTACCAACTCTATGAGTACAAAGTTGATACAACAAGCTATGAAGGTGTACTTATCTCAACCAAGGGATGAACGGTTTGTGACTTTTCAAATCACAGTCCTCTACATCAGTAAAGGAAATAGGAACAGAATTTATTGGACAGAAAAATAAGAGAAAAAATTTTAAATTCCATTAATAGTATTTAATCAAGCTATCCTCTCTGCATGAAGGATTTCTGTACAGTAGATTTCTCCTATTCTTTGTCCCAGGTGAACTGTTCTAGTTATGAAAAAACAGAAATGTGTTTGTGTGAACCATAATGACAACCTACTTCACAGAGCAGAAATAATGATGGGTCCAGATGGTCCAGTGCAGGTGGTCGAAATTGCTACCTCAAAATCTACCATTATTAAGTGATTTTCAAAGGGCTCACACTTCGTCCACCACCACCAATCAAGAGACACTTGCTCAGGCCACATTCCCTTGGATAAAAACTAAGAAGTAATTACTTCCTTTAAGAGATCCACATCAATTTCATCACAAACAAAGTTATAAATATGAAGAAGGAATTTCTTTGCAATTCTTGTGCAGATGTTATTAATTCTGTAAATATAGATGAATACGATGAAAGAAAAAACAAAATATCCAATATGGACAATGATTAACATATACTAGTGTATACACACACACACACACAAACACACACAAACACACATGAACACGCACATACATGCACACCCGCATACATACATACACACGTACATACACACACATACATACACACACACACACACACATACACACACATATTCACAGAGACAGAACACTACGTTAAAACACCAATTTACTAAGTAATTTTATCCTGAATTTTACATTTTTAACATTTGACTAAAGTAAAATGAATTAATAATTATCACATTTTATGATGGTTTAAATAGGATTGAGAACAAGTAAATCTAAAATACCTAATTTATGAAATAATTGTAATATTCATGTTTCTTTCTTTTTTTCTGAAATAGGACATCAAAAATTTTTATTACAATTCAACATGCTTTTCTAACAATGCTGTGGCCAAGCCACCCAATGTTTTCTTCACATTCCTTCCACACAAGTTAATTTGTTTCACAAAGTGGAACTAAAGTATATTCAAGTCATTCAAATGCAAGCTACATATATTCCTTATAAGTTACTGTATTAAGGTAGAAAAGAGATGCAAGAAAAAAAGACATCCCAGAACTTATAATATAGGTTATCAAAATATTGGTACACAATCTTTCCCAAGCTGCTTCATAATGATCCTAAAAATACCAGCAAGAAAAAATGGTACAAGAATGAGGTTTATGGCTCATCCGACTCCATGTCATAATTACTGTAATACTTATTGGTGTAATAATTCTCATAATTATCCTCAGAAGGATCTCTATGAGACCAGCAAAAATGACAGCTACATCTAAATCTTTGCACTCTTGAGGGAGTCTCAACGTCGTTCTGCAGTGGTTCTCTTTGAGAGTCAGATGGAGAAACTCCTTTGCAGTAGTGCTTTTTAATAGATTGAATCAGCTGCTCCATCTTATCTCTCTGATCAGTTAACATGGTCCTCACCCCTCTCCTACAGGGTATGTTTTCACCAAGTAACCGCCCAGTCGGTTGAGGTAGACATTGTGGTAGAATGAAGGGCAATTTGATACTAAGGTTGAGAGTCAAGTTACTGAGGTCCTTTATTAACACTTCAGACATAGTTTGAGAGGCAACTGGAATTTCCTGGGAATTTTCATCAATGGACATTTGAGGAGACTCCAGGCTCCAGGTTGGGTTAACCTCAGATAAATCCATTGGGAGCTTGAAGCTCCCCAGACCTTTGGGTTCCAGTGGAAGGTGATGCTTTAGAATGAAATTGCTACAAAGTAGCCTGGAAGAACTACAGAGCTAAGAAAGAGAGAGAAAAATCCAAGCTGACACAGAGGGGAGAGAAGAATCCAACCCATGATTCTTTAAATTAGTTATTTTCAATAGGAAGCATTGCTGCCCCCATCAGGCATCTAAAAATTTCTGAGGAAAACTTGGTTGCAAAATAATTGTTATAAACTACTGGAATTTAGAGGCAGAATACCCGGATTCTAAATATCCTCCACATCATAAAACTGTAACACACAAGGAAGACTTGACCCACATGATTTAGCAATGCCCTTGTCTAGCAAGCTAAATCATATTCTAGGCCACTAAACAAATCTTATTGAATTTCAAAGAATTAAAATTATTCAGACAATATTCTCTGACAAAAAGAGAATTAAACATAAAAAAAAGCAGGATATCAGATACACCTACAAATATTTTAAAAAGCAAGCAAAACTCTACAAAATACTACATTGACCAAAGCAGAAGTCTCAAAGAAAAACAGAAAACATTTTGAACTAAATGAAAATGAAAAGACAACCTATCAAATCTGAAGAATACACTTACATCAAGATGGGAGGGAAATGTATAGTATTATTACTTGGCGACTTAGATGAAATGGATCAATTCCTTGAAAGACTCAAATTATCTAAACTCACCCTAGAAGAAATAGATAACATGAGTAGTACTAAATTTGTAGCTACAAGACTATACTTTCAGAGATCATTTCCATAGTTCATTACTAAATTTGCAGCTAAAACCTTTCTGAAAAAGAAAATGTCAGGCATAGATGGCTTCACTGGTGAATTACAACAAACATTTAAGGAAGAATTAATGCCAGTTCTTAAAAATGTCTCCCAGAAAATTTAAGAGACAGCAGCCCTTCTCAACTCACTTGAGGAGGCCAGCATCTTTTGACACACAAGACAGAAATAATAATAAAAAGAACAATATGACATAAAAATAGATGTAAAATTTCTTAATGAAATACTAGCACATTTAAATAATATATAAAAACAAACAAAAAAGCACAATCAGGAGAGTTATGTTAGGAATGCAAGGCTAGTTCAACATTTGAAAGCTAATCAGTGTAATTCATTATCTTAAGGCAGTTAACAAAGACAAAAACAAAGGATCATAGCAATAGGTGAGGAAAAAGTATTTGCCAACATTCAGCATCCATTCATGATTTAAAACAAAATTCTCAGCAAACTTGGAATAGAAGGGACATTTTTTAATCTCACAAAGAAAAACCACAAATATCTACAGCTAATGTCAAACTTAATTTCAGAAGACAATGTCTTTCTCCTATAATCCATATCTAGGTAAAGACTTCATCTTTAACCACTTCTATTCAGACCTATTTAAAGTTCCTACACCTAATTTTATATCTTATTATTATTACCATCACCACTACACTACTACTACTCAAGAAACCCCAGAAATAATAACTGGACCCACCTCTGTCTACACCTTATGATCTCAGTTATAGATCTGACTCACCATAGGATGTGAAAACGCCATATACTCCCTCCGCAGCCCTTACAGCTAAGGGGTTCAAGTTATGTATCAAGGCTTTGCCAATCAGAATTAGCTTGATTTTGGGGCTAAAAAGGACCTCAATTCTGAACACTCCAGGAGATATAATTCACATAGATTTCCCTCACCCTGGAGTTCTTGATGAAAGAAATCTGTGTAGTAGAGTTCTTGCTTCTTCCATTGTAGCAGGAAAGTCTATAGGGTGTGTTTCCAGCAGGGAGCAACTTGTGGCGCTCAGTAGTCAGTGAGAAGGGAAGTGGTTTCCTCATCAAACCAGTCCTACAATATTACTGTTGTTGTTTTTGTTCTTGGGCTTAGTTACCAACTGGAAGGCATTGAGCCTGGTTCTCGATCTTCATAAAAAATAATGAAATAATGCCATATGCAGCAATGTGGATGGACTTGGAGATTGTCATACTGAGTAAGGTAAGTCAGAGAAAGACAAATATCATATGATATCGCTTATACGTGGAATCTTAAAAGAAAGGGGGGCACAAATGAACTTATCTACAAAACAGAAATAATGTTATAGATGTGGAAAATAAACTTATAGTTACCAGAGGGTAAGAGGGGGAGGGATAAATTGGAAGATTGGGATTGACATATACACACTACTATATATAAAACAGATAACAATAAGGACCTACTGTATAGCACAGGGAACTCAAATCAATACTCTGTAATGGCCTATACGGAAAAGAATCTAAAAAAAAGAGTGGATATATGTAAATGTATAACAGATTCACTTTGCTGTAAGCCTGAAACTAACACAACATTGTAACTCAACTATACTCCAATTAAAAAAAAAGTAATAAAAAAGTTACCTAGTATCCTTTTCATAAACATCTATTCTGCTCTAGTAACAACCCTGAGTGATACGTTCCATAACTTTTGAACAGCCACCTGAAGTACCTGAAGATTGTTTCAAGACTCTGCAAAGGAAGCTACTGCACAAAAGAAATACTTTTATAATCTACAGACAAATATCTAAAATTTGAATTATAGTCCCAATATCTATTCTCTCTGAATCTCATTTTCTGCATCTGTAAAAAAAGGGAAAAAAAGCATAATTGGCCCATAGGATTGTAAAAGAGACTGCTTTGCACATTGTAATGACATGTTATAAAAAAAAAAGTTTTTTCATGCAAAATTCTATTACAAGAACTCTCGAATTACTTTTTGTCCATTGAAAATTTAAAGTGAAGAAGAAAATTAATTACAAGTTTTTCAGCAAATATTGATTGTTCTGAGTGTATTGTAAATTAAAATGAAGGAGAATTAAGTTCTTCATCATGGTAGAGTAGGAGATATATCAATTAAGATTAAGAAAAATATCTGTATTTACCCCAAAGTTAAAGATCAAGGGAAAAGGTTATCTTGTGGTATATCAGGAGTTCAAAACTTTAGGTCACTGTTTTACACATTCAGAAGATATAAAAATATAAAACACCCTCAAGCTATCAAACTTAAATCTACAAAATACAGTAAAGTAAATATGAGTGTATTTGTGCTATTGATCTTTTTTTTTCCAAAATTGAACAAATGATTCGCAAACTGAGAAAAAAAAAAGTCGCTTAAAGTTTTAAGCCTAATAAGAAAAATAATTTCAATTCACAAATGCTATTTAGTGACTAGAGTTTGCTCTTGGGAAATAAAATTTTATCATTTTAATAAAACATTCAGAAATTCTCACTGTTGTGCATTTTAAAGTAATCTAATTAAAACCTAACACATGTATATGGAATAAAAAAAAATGGTCATGAAGAACCTAGGGGCAAGATGGTAATAAAGACACAGACCTACTAAAGAATGGACTTGAGGACACTGGGAGGGGGAAGGGTAAACTGGGACAAAGTGAGAGAGTGGTAGTATATATATGGACATATATACACTACCAAATGTAAAATAGATAGCTATTGGGAAGCAGTCGCATAGCACAGGGAGATCAGCTAGGTGCTTTGTTACCACCTAGAGGGGTGGGATAGGGAAGGTGGGAGGGAGATGCAAGAGGGAGGAGATATGGGGATATATGTATACATACAGCTGATTCACCTTGTTATACAGCAGAAACTAACACAACATTGTAAAGTAATTATAGTCCAATAAAGATGTTAAAAAAATAAATAAATGCCACTCTGGGAAACTGTTAAAAAAAAAAGAAAAAAAATGTCCATTGACAGATGAATGGATAAAGAAGATGTGGCACATACATACAATGGAATATTACTCAGTCATAAACAGGAACAAAATTGAGTCATTTGTAGAGAGGTGGATGGACCCAGAGACTGTCATACAAAATGAAGTAAGTCAGAAAGAGAAAAACAACAGGAAAATGTATGCTAACATACATATATGGAATCTAAAATAAATGGTACTGATGAACCTAGTGGCAGGGCAGTAATAAACATGCAGACGTAGAGAACAGACTTGAGGACATGGGGAGGAGGAAGGGGAAGCTGGGACAAAGTGAGAGAGTAGCATGGACATATATACACTACCAAAAGTAAAACAGATAGCTATTGGGAAGCAGTCGCATAGCACAGGGAGATCAGCTTGGTGCTTTGTGACCAGCTAGAGGGGTGGGATAGGGAGGGTGGGAGGGAGGGAGATGCAAGAAGGAAGAGATATGGGGATATATGTATATGTATAACTGATTCACTTTGTTATAAAGCAGAAACTAACACACATTGTAAAGCAATTATACTCCAATAAAAACGTTAAAAAAAACAACCCAAAAACCTTAGGAGAAAATTGTTTAAACAATATATCCATCATTCATCATATTTGCATTGACAAATTTTTAACATAAACTGTCAAAATTTTAATTTTATAGACTGTATGTGCTGTTAAATCAGAAGTTCCAAATATAGTCTTCTACCTTGTATTGCTTTACACTAAACATATTTTCAAAACACGATCTTTAAAAAACTATCAAAGGTATCTATCTTAGAAGACAAGAAAATATGAGACAACATTCAGGAGGGCCCCCCAAATTGAGAAACAGAGAGGATTATTTTTTCCTTCCATAGGCCTACTGAAAAAAGTTATAAGGCCAGTGTGCCGTGAAGCTTAGTGAAATCACTTTAAATTATTTATTACATATGTTCTTCTTCCTTACAGTTTTTAATTATTTTGCTACAAGTTGTGTGATTTTATTCCCTATGGTTTAAGAAAATGCATAAGGCAAATTTTGGATGAACAGTGATAACTCAAATATAAGAACTTCTAGATTAAAATGATCATTTCAATTTCATTACTCCTCTTCAATGCTAATCAATTCAACTAAAAATTTCAATTATATATAGAGAAATGATAAGCTATATACTCATGTAAAATGACCACCAAAATACTGAAGGATTTAAGTTCTGAAATTTACCAAAAATGTTCAATTCTAAAATAATATTCAGTAATAATCTTTATTATATTTTATTATATTTCAAATTTATTTTTGAATAGAGACATTTATTTAGAAATTAATAAAACTATAGATGGTATATTGTTATACCCACAGATCACATTATTAGTTTGTTAGCTAAAAGAAAATGCAAGAAATAATCAGTGAATAATTTCCTTTTATAACGTTCCCAAACTCAAATTTACTAAAGAAAATTCCAGGCATTTTGTTTAGAAATAATGGCTTAAGAGAAAAGAGGGTATCTGAGCTTGAGAAGACCTCATTATTTCCCTGCCTCAGCATGAGGTATTACAGATGTTATTAACACATAGACTCCTGGGAGAAACCTGGAAAGAAGTAGCCCAAAATTCTCATTAATTTTAGGAGGTGAAAACTGTGACAATCTGAATAAATAAATAGTGTTAATTGCATTTTTACACATTGGCATGCTACATTTTACAACCAAGAGAAAGGAATGAGTTGAAGGAGAAAAGTTTAAAAAACATTTTATGCATAATTGATCCAGTTTTGTTACAAATTATTTCTCAACCAAAAAAGGTATGAGCAATTACAGGATTAGAAGGAAGAGAAAATTGGAGAAAATAGTATTCAAATAATCTATAAATACAGAAACACATAATCCATTTTATTTGTATCAAATCTACATAAAGGAAAATTTATGAGTATGTTGGGTATTTGCATTTATTGAACCCTGAAATAAGACCAGCCTCTAACATCTGCAGGGTTGACTCAAGTATAAATATGAAGGCCCACATACCACGTCTCTAAATATTGGGCTGGCCAAAAAGTGCCTTCGATTTTTAAGTAAAAATAAAAGACACCTTTTTCATTTTAACTAAGAACTTTACTGAACAACATATTCACCCTTTTGTTCCACTACCTTCTGCCATTTTTCAGGCAATATCGTAATTCCATCCTCCCAAAACTTTTTAATTTTTTGAGCAAAGAACTGTTCCAGCTGCCCTTTACAGTCTTCCAGGGAATTGAAATGTTTTCCTCTAAGAGAATTTTGTAAAGACCGAAATAAATGGAAATCTGAAGGGGCAATGTCTAGTGAATATGGCAGATGAATCAGAACTTCCCAGCCAAGCTGTAACAGTTTTTGCCTGGTCATCAAAAAAAACATGCGGTCTAGGCAGAACACTCTATGACATAAATCAGAGCAAGATCCTTTTTGACCCACCGCCTAGAGAATTGGAAATAAAAACAAAAATAAACAAATGGGACCTAATGAAACTTAAAAGCTTTTGCACAGCAAAGGAAACCATAAACAAGACCAAAAGACAACCCTCAGAATGGGAGAAAATATTTGCAAATGAAGCAACTGACAAAGGATTAATCTCCAAAATTTACAAGCAGCTCATGCAGCTCAATATCAAAAAACAAACAACCCAATCCAAAAATGGGCAGAAGACCTAAATAGACATTTCTCCAAAGAAGATATACAGATTGCCAACAAACACATGAAAGTATGCTCAACATGACTAATTATTGGAGAAATGCAAATCAAAACTGCAATGAGGTATCACCTCATACCAGTCAGAATGGCCATCATCAAAAAATCTACAAACAGTAAATGCCGGCGAGGGTGTAGAGAAAAGGGATCCCTCTTGCACTGTTGGTGGGAATGTAAATTGATAGAGCCACTATGGAGAACAGTATGGAGGTTCCTTAAAAAACTAAAAATAGAACTACCATACGACCCAGCAATCCCACTACTGGACATATACCCTGAGAAAACCATAATTCAAAAAGAGTCAAGTACTACAATGTTCACTGCCGCTCTATTTACAATATCCAGGACATGGAAGCAACCTAAGGGTCCATCGACAGATGAATGGATAAAGAAGATGTGGCACATATATACAATGGAATATTACTCAGCCATTAAAAGAAATGAAATTGAGTTATTTGTAGGGAGGTGGATGGACCTAAAGTCTGTCATACAGAGTGAAGTAAGTCAGAAAGAGAAAAACAAATACCGTATGCTAACACATATATATGGAATCTAAAATAAATAAATAAATAAAATGGTTCTGAAGAACCTAGGGGCAGGACAGGAATAAAGATGCAAATGTAGAGAATGGACTTGAGGGCACGGGGTGGGGGTAGAAGGGTAGGCTGGGACGAAGTGAGAGAGTGGCATGGACATATATACACTACCAAATGTAAAATAGCTAGTGGGAAGCAGCCACATAGCACAGGGAGATCAGCTCGGTGGTTTGTGACCACCTAGAGGGGTGGGATAGGGAGGGTGGGAGGGAGATGCAAGAAGGAGGAGATACAGGCATATATGTATACACATAGCTGATTCATTTTGTCATACAGCAGAAACTAACACAACTTTGTAAAGCAATTATACTCCAATAAAGATGTTAAGAAAAAAAAAATGGGCTTCCCTGGTGACGCAGTGGTTGAGAATCCGCCTGCTGATGCAGGAGACACGGGTTCGTGCCCCTGTCTGGGAAGATCCCACGTGCCGCAGAGCAGCTGGGCCCGTGAGCCATAGCCACTGGGCCTGCGCGTCTGGAGCCGGTGCTCTGTAATGGGAGAGGCCACAACAGTGAGAGGCCCGCGTAGCGCAAAAAAAAATTAATAATAAACAAGCAAAAGATGGACAGCCACGGTGCCAAGGAATATATGCAAATGGCTCATAATAAAAAAACAAAACAAAACAAAAAAACACAAGCAGTCTTGCATTATCCTGATGGAAGATTATGGGTTTTCTGTTGACTAATTCCAGATGCTTTTCATCGAGTGCTGCTTTCAACTGGTCTCATTGGGAGCAGTACTTGGAATTAATCATTTGGTTTTCTGGAAGGAGCTCATAATCGAGGACTCCCTGCCACTCCCACCATATACACATCACCTTCTTTGGATGAAGACTGGCCTTTGGTGTGGTTGGTGGTGGTTCATTTCACTTGCCCCATGATCTATTCTATTCCACATTATTGTACAGTATCCACTTTTCATCACCCGTCACAATTTTTTTTAAAAAAGTAATGTTTTCATTACGTTTAAGTAGAGAATCTCATGTGGAAATACAGTCTAGAGGGTTTTTTTCGCTCAACTTATGTGGAACCGGAACATCAAAGTGATTCACATAACCAAGCTGGTGCAAATGATTTTCAGTGCTTGATTTGTATATTTTGAGTATGTCAGCTATCTCTCACATGGTATATCGTTGACTGTTCTCAATGAATGTGTTGATTTGATCGCTATCAACTTCAACTGGCCTACTCGACCATGGAACATCGTCCAGCGAGAAACCTCCCGCATGAAACTTCACAAACCACTTTTGACATGTTCAATCAGTCACAGCACCTTCTCCATACACTGCATAAATCTTTTTTTGTGTTTCAGTTGCATTTTTACCTTTCTTGAAATAATAAAGCATAATATGCCAAAAATGTTGTTTTCTTCCTTCTTCAATATTAAAATGGCTACACAAAACTTCATCAATTTTGATAAGTCTTTTTCTAAATGCACGCTGATATGACAGCTGTCACAGACAATCTAACAAAATTGTTTTGAATGAAGTTAAAGATAACTAAGTGCTACTAGAGCCATCTTATGGAAAAAAACGACCGAACCTTTTGGCCAGTCCCATATTTAAAATACAAAAATCAAAAAGCAAAAACAAATCAAGACATCAAAGCATTATATGAAATATGTTCTATCATCCTACTTTGAAAATTATACTTCCATAACATCCTGGAAGGCAAGGATAGGGTTTCAAATTCTTGGACACTCCGAGTTTTATACCAGAATTGAAGACACAAAGAGAACCAAACAGAGTGGACATATCTCTTTAACTCCGTAGATTCCTCCTTCATACGTGGCAGGGCCAGAGAGAAACCCTTTAAATGATAGGGTACCACCTAAAAATTGGTGTTTTACATCTTAATAATTTAGTACAGAACTGTGAGGAACAGAACTAATTATATTTCGTGAGGGCTTGATATTGGGTTAAAAAGTAATGAAGCATTTCTAGTTTGGGTAACATGATTCTGTGGTGTATACTTTTCATCACTCTACCCCTACTAGAAAATGTTAGAAAATTTCATTTCACGTATGTAACAGCATTCCGCTACTTTGCTTCTCCTTTCCCCCTCCCTCTCCAGATTTGTTTCCCCCATCTTACAAATTAGTTGCCCTTGAAACTTGATGCAAGTCCTTCTAGAATCTAGAAACTTGATAAGTAGGAGATTTATTAAGATATTTGTTCTCAAATGTGGGTCTCTACTTAAAGAAATAATTTGAGATGACTACTCGGAGAACACTTTTTAATCCAACTTATTGTATACTGTTCTGATGAGAACGTATACTACACAAACTCATTGTGGAAAACCTACCCTTGCCCAACTGTTACTTTTAAAATTTATACATTAGGTTTTGGTGAGTTCAAAAAAGTGCTGAATAAACTTTTAGTAATTTCTTATTTAAAATGAAATGCAAGTAAGCATTTCAAATAGCAATTTATTTTGCAGAAAGAAATTTAACTTTGGATCTGGCAAACTATACTCTTGTTTAAACTCACAAAAAGTTTGCACCAATGAAACATTAAAATGAGTGTTTTGGGCTTCCCTGGTGGCGCAGTGGTTGAAAGTCCGCCTGCCGATGCAGGGGACACGGGTTCGTGCCCCGGTCCGGGAAGATCCCACGTGTCGCGGAACGGCTAGGCCCGTGAGCCATGGCCGCTGAGCCTGCGAGTCTGGAGCCTGTGCTCCGCAACGGGAGAGGCCACAACAGTGAGAGGCCTGCGTACCGCAGAAAACAAAAACAGAAACAAAACAGTGTTTTATTTAAAAAAAGAAAAGACCTCCATGCAAACAGACATGAGTTCTCCACCCTACTATATATACTATCTGTTACCTAATTTCAGAACCTTGATTTCCACATTTGTAATATAATACTCACACACTGTACATTTTGTATTGTAAGAATTACTCATAAGGTATATACAGTGCCTAAAAGAGGGGGTACTTAATAACAGAATCAAAATAATGCTGTTTCCCTGCAAATTCAAACACATACACACAGAGACATAATTTTAATGTGCACATTTTTGAGTAAATGAAGTAAGCCAAACAAGTACCTGGACATATGTCCAAAGAACCATCAGTTTCAAAATATATCTCTTCAAATTAGATGTATTGGTTTTCTAATTTATTGTTCCAAATATGGGCCAATCAATATAATCAATACAGTGGCATCTTAAGGCTCAGTTATTTTACATAAATAAAGTAACTATCTTTTCCCATATATATAATGGTATTTAACTGTTAACAAAATTAACAGATTAAATCTGTGACTGTTACATAGAATTAGAACCATTCTTCAGAAAGGCTAATTATTTTAATACTAGGCCTTGGATTTGCCTGTCTAAAGTAAGTCACTTGCCATTGTGATTGATTGCAGGTTCATTTGCATTCTGAAGTAGTACTCCTCCATTCTTTGTTTCACCCTCTGAACACAGCTATTTAAGTGTATTCCATTCTAGAGTTTACATGGGCTGCAGGTGCCAGTTCCTGTTGCAGCTGTGCATATATTTTAAAATGGGCTACCACAGAACACAGAGTGCAATGATATACCACATTTAATAAAGGTCTAGTTTGATTTGTATTGGGTTAGTACTTCCAGAAAGCAAAAGCAGGAACTAAATGACAGGCTTTCAAACTCTTAGGCCATCTAAACCTCTGGACATTGATTACAGAGGGGATGCTGAAAGAGTCTGTCATAAAACAGCAAAAATTTATAAAACCATTCCCTTCAAAAGACTAGCCAGTGCATTGAATTATTACTGAAAGCATATTGATTAAATGGTCCATGGCTTTTTAAAGCAAATATTACCTTTACAAAGTGCTTTTTGCATCAGAGTTATTTTGTAATAAAAAACATTAAGAACTAGAAACATTATTGTTTTGTGTTCTTTTACTTTCTAGAATAGCATGAACTATTCTGGCATTATAAAGTGTTTTTTTGTGATTTAAAAATATTTTCATTCCTCTGCCAAAGTCAAAGAATTCCAGTGAGATATTGTATTTTCTCCCTTACTGTTTGGCTCTATACCAATGGGGGCTAACACATCCAATGCATTCCCTCAGCTAGTGTTATGTGCCTTCCACCTCGATCCACCTTTGGGAGGTGTTGACAGAAGACTGGAGTCTGCAGAGAGAGAGAGAGAGAAGCCATAGTATTTGTTCCTTTCCTTCTCTATGTAGATTCTGTTTTTGGCAGTGGTTCTGTCTTCACCATGATTCTAGTTCCTGTTCAACAGCCCATGATGTTAGATTCTATTCGGTGATCCCTGCTCTTAGGGTCTTATAATCCATTGTGGTATATTGGACAATGTCCTCTCCCCAAATGTTTCCAAGTGTTAATCTCTGGAATCTGTGAATATGTTACCTTACATAGAAAATTAAACTTTGCAGATATAATTATGTTAAGAATATTGCAATGGGAAGATGACCTTGGATTATTTGGATTGGACCAATATAATCACAAGAGTCAGAGGAATCTGATAATACATTGAGCTGACGGAGAATGAAATTACAACATATCAAAATTAGTGGTATAGACTTAAAGCAAGGCAGAGAGGGAAATTTATAGCACTATATAGTTACATCAAAAATAAGGACTAAAATCAATATTGTCTCCCTTCTTCAAGAGGCTAGAAAAAGAAGAGCAAAATAAACCTAAAGGAGCATAAGTGATGACTGAAAAGATAAGAACAGGAATAAATTATTGAAAAGAGAAAAGCAATAGGAAAAAACAATGTTCTGGTTCCTTAAAAAGATCAAGAAAATTGACAAATCTCTAGCAAAACTGGTAAACAAAGAAAAAGAGGGGGAGTCGAGGAAGATGGCGGAAGAGTAAGAGGTG
Organism: Delphinapterus leucas; assembly: GCF_059928025.1. Lineage (NCBI taxonomy): Eukaryota > Metazoa > Chordata > Mammalia > Artiodactyla > Monodontidae > Delphinapterus > Delphinapterus leucas. Next base: position 12,417,124 of record NC_143129.1, on the reverse strand, counting down.
GAGATCACCTTCCTCCCCACAGATACACCAGAAATACATCTACATGCGGAACAACTCCTACAGAACACCTACTGAGCGCTGGCAGAAGACCTCGGACCTCCGAAAAGGCAAAAAAATCCCCACGCACCTGGGTAGGGGAAAAGAAAAAAGAATAAACAGAGAAAAAGAATAGGGATGGGACCTGCCCCAGTGGGAGGGAGCCGTGAAGGAGGAAAGGTTTCCACACACTAGGAAGCCCCTTCGCGGGTGGAGACTGCGGGTGGCGGAGGGCGGAAGCTTCGGAGCTGCAGAGGAGAGCGCAGCCCCCGGGGTGTGGGGGGCAAAGCAGAGAGATTCCCGCACAGAGGATCAGGGCCGACCGGCACACACCAGCCCGAGAGGCTTGTCTGCTCCACTGCCGGGGCGGGCAAGGGCTGGGAGCTGAGGCTCGGGCTTCGGAGGTCAGATCCCAGGGAGAAGACCGGGGTTGGTGGTGTGAACACAACCTGAAGGGGCTAGTGCGCCAAGGCTAGCCGGGAGGGAGTCCGGGGAGAAAGTCTGGACCTGCTGAAGAGGCAAGAGACATTTTCTTCCCTCTTTGTTTCCTGGTGCACGAGGAGAGGGGATTAAGAGCGCTGCTTAAAGGAGCTCCAGAGACGGGTGCGAGCCGCGGCTAACAGCGCGGACCCCAGAGACGGGCATGAGACGCTAAGGCTGCTGCTGCCGCCACCAAGAATCCTGTGTGCAAGCACAGGTCACTATCCCCACCTCCCCTTCCAGGAGCCTGTGCAGCCCGCCACTGCTAGGGCCCCGTGATCCAGGGACAACTTCCCCTGGAGAATGCACGGCGCGCCTCAGGCTGGTGCAACCTCACGCCGGCCTCTGACGCCGCAGGCTCGCCCCGCACTCTGTGCCCCTCCCTCCCTGCAGCCTGAGTGAGCCAGAGCCCCCGAATCAGCGGCTCCTTTAACCCCCATCCTGTCTGAGCGAAGAACAAATGCCCTCAGGCGACCTACATGCAGAGGCGGGTCCAAATCCAAAGCTGAGTCCCAGGAGCTGTGAGAACAAAGAAGAGAAAGGGAAATCTGTCCCAGCAGCCTCAGGAGCAGCGGGATTAAAGCTCCACAATCAACTTGATGTACCCTGCATCTGTGGAATACATGAATAGACAACGACTCATCCCAAATTGAGTAGGTGGACTTTCGGAGCAAGATAGATTATTTTTTCCCTTTTTCTCTTTTTGTGAGTGTATATGTGTATGCTTCTGTGTGAGATTTTGTCTGTATAGCTTTGCTTTCACCATTTGTCCTAGGGTTCTGTCCTTCCTTTTTTGTTGTTTTTTTTTAAAATTTTTATCTTAATAATTATTTTTTATTTTAATAACTTTATTTTATCTTACTTAATTTTATTTTATCCTCTTTCTTTCTTTCTATTTTTTCTCCCTTTTATTCTGAGCCGTGTGGATGAAAGGCTCTTGGTGCTGCAGCCAGGAGTCAGGGCTGTGTCTCTGAGGTGGGAAAGCCAAGTTCAGGACACTGGTCCACAAGAGACCTCCCAGCTCCACGTATTATCAAACGGCGAAAATCTCCCAGAGATCTCCATCTCAACACCAACACCCAGCTTCACTCAATGACCAGCAAGCTACAGTGCAGGACACCCTATGCCAAACAACTAGCAAGACAGGAACACAACTCCACCCATTAGCAGAGAGGCTGCCTAAAATCATAATAAGACCACAGACACCCCAAAACATGCCACCAGATGTGGACCTGCCCACCAGAAAGACAAGATCCAGCCTCATCCACCAGAACACAGGCACTAGTCCCCTCCACCAGGAAGCCTACATAACCCACTGAATCAACCTTAGCCACTGGGGACAGACACCAAACACAACAGGATCTACGAACCTGCAGCCTGCAAAAAGGAGACACCAAACACAGTAAGATAAGCAAAATGAGAAGACAGAAAAACACACAGCAGATGAAGGGGCAAGGTAAAAACCCACCAGGCCTAACAAATGAAGAAGAAATAGGCAATCTACCTGAAAAAGAATTCAGAATAATGATAATAAAGATGATCCAAAATCTTGGAAACAGAATAGACAAAATGTCAGAAACATTTAACAAGGACCTAGAAGAACTAAAGAGGAAATAAGCAACGATGAACAACACAATAAATGAAAATAAAAATTCTCTAGAAGGGATCAATAGCAGAATAACTGAGGCAGAAGATCGGATAAGTGACCTGGAAGATAAAATAGTGGAAATAACTACTGCAGAGCAGAATAAAGAAAAAAGAGTGAAAAGAACTGAGGACACTCTCAGAGACCTTTGGGACAACATTAAACACACCAACATTCGAATGATAGGGGTTCCAGAAGAAGAGAAAAAGAAAGGGACTGAGAAAATATTTGAAGAGATTATAGTTGAAAACTTCCCTAATATGGGAAAGGAAATAATTAATCAAGTCCAGGAAGCACAGAGAGTCCCAGCAGGATAAACCCAAGGAGAAACAGGCCAAGACACATATTAATCAAACTATCAAAAATTAAATACAAAGAAAACATATTAAAAGCAGCAAGGGAAAAACAACAAATAACACACATGGGAATCCCCATAAGGTTAACAGCTGATCTTTCAGCAGAAACTCTCCAAACCAGAAGGGAGTGGCAGGACATATTTAAAGTGATGAAGGATAAAAAACTACAACAAAGATTACTCTACCCAACAAGGATCTTATTCAGATTTGATGGAGAAATCAAAATCTTTACAGACAAGCAAAAGCTGAGAGAGTTCAGAACCACCAAACCAGCTTTACAACAAATGCTAAAGGAAATTCTCTAGGCAAGAAACACAAGAGAAGGAAAAGACTTACAATAACTAACCCAAAACAATTAAGAAAATGGGAATAGGAACATACATATTGATAATTACCTTAAATGTAAATGGATTAAATGCTCCCACCAAAAGACTCAGGCTGGCTGAATGGACACAAAAACAAGACCCACATATATGCTGTCTACAAGAGACCCACTTCAGACCTAGGGACACATACAGACTGAAAGTGAGGGGATGGAAAAAGATATTCCATGCAAATGGAAATCAAAAGAAAGCTGGAGGAGCAATTCTCATATCAGACAAAATAGACTTTAAAATAAAGACTATTACAAGAGACAAGAGAAGGACACTACATAATGATCAAGGGATAGAGCCAAGAAGAAGATATAACAATTGTAAATATTTATGCACCCAACACAGGAGCACCTCAATACATAAGGCAAATACTAACAGCCATAAAAGGGGAAATCAACAGTAACACAATCATAGGACGGGACTTTAACATCCCACTTTCACCAATGGACAGATCATCCAAAATGAAAATAAGGAAACACAAGCTTTAAATGATACATTAAACAAGATGGACTTAACTGATATTTCTAGGACACTCCATCCAAAAACAACAGAATACACATTTATCTCAAGCGCTCATGGAACATTATCCAGGATAGATCATATCTTGCATCACAAATCAAGCCTTGGAAACTTAAGAATGTGGAAATCATATCAACTATCTTTTCCGACCACAAAACTATGAGACTAGATATCAAATACAGGAAAAGATCTGTAAAAAATACAAACACATGGAGGCTATACAACACACTACTTAATAACCAAGATATCAGTGAAGAAATCAAAGAGGAAACCAAAAAATACCTAGAAACAAATGACAATGGAGACATGACGACCCAAAACCTATGGGATGCAGCAAAAGCAGTTCTAAGAGGGAAGTCTATAGCAATACAATCCTACATTAAGAAACAGGAAACATCTCAAATAAACAACCTAACCTTGCACCTTAAGCAATTAGAGAAAGAAGAACAAAAAACCCCCAAAGTTAGCAGAAGGAAAGAAATCATAAAGATCAGATCAGAAGAAAATGAAAAAGAAATGAAGAAAACGATAGCAAAGATCAATAAAACTAAAAGCTGGTTCTTTTAGAAGATAAAAAAAATTGATAAACCATTAGCCAGACTCATCAGGAAAAAAAGGGAGAAGAATCAACTCAATAGAATTAGAGATGAAAAAGGAGAAGTAACAACTGATACTGCAGAAATACAAAGGATCATGAGAGTTTACTACAAGCAACTCTATGCCAATAAAATGGACAACATGGAAGAAATGGACAAATTCTTAGAAATGCACAACCTGCCAAGACTGAACCAGGAAGAAATAGAAAATATTAACAGACCAATCACAAGCACTGAAATTGAAACTGTGATTAAAAATCTTCCAACAAACAAAAGCCCAGGACCAGATGGCTTCACAGGCAAATTCTATCAAACATTTAGAGAAGAGCTAACACCTATCCTCAAACTCTTCCAAAATACAGCAGAGGGAGGAACACTCCCAAACTCATTTTATGAGGTGACCATCACCTTATACCAAAACCAGACAAAGATGTCACAAAGAAAGAAAACTACAGGCCAATATCACTGATGAACATAGATGCAAAAATCCTCAACAAAATACTAGCAAACAGAATCCAACAGCACATTAAAAGGATCATACACCATGATCAAGTTGGGTTTATTCCAGGAATGCAAGGATTCTTCAATATACACAAATCAATCAACGTGATACACCATATTAACAAATTGAAGGAGAAAAACCATATGATCATCTCAATAGAGGCAGAAAAGCTTTCAACAAAATTCAACACCCATTTATGATAAAAACCCTGCACAAAGTAGGCATAGAGGGAACTTTCCTCAACATAATAAAGACCATATATGACAAACCCACAGACAACATCGTCCTCAATGGTGAAAAACTGAAACCATTTCCACTAAGATCAGGAACAAGACAAGGTTGTGCACTCTCACCACTATTATTCAACATAGTTTTGGAAGTTTTAGCCACAGCAATCAGAGAAGAAAAGGAAATAAAGGGAATCCAAACTGGAAAAGAAGAAGTAAAGCTGTCACTGTTTGCAGATGACATGATACTATACATAGAGAATCCTAAAGATGCTACCAGAAAACTACTAGAGCTAATCAATGAATTTGGTAAAGTAGCAAGATACAAAATTAATGCACAGAAATCTCTGGCATTCCTATACACTAATGATGAAAATTCTGAAAGCGAAATTAAGAAAACACTCCCATTTACTACTGCAAAAAAAGAATAAAATATCTAGGAATAAACCTACCTAAGGAGACAAAAGACCTGTATGCAGAAAATTATAAGACACTGATGAAAGAAACTAAAGATTATATAAATAGAGAGATATACCATGTTCTTGGATTGGAAGAATCAATATTTTGAAAATGACTCTACTACCCAAAGCAATCTACAGATTCAATGCAATCCCTATCAAACTACCACTGCCAATTTTCAGAGAACTAGAACAAAAAATTTCACAATTTGTATGGAAACACAAAAGACCCCGAATAGCCAAAGCAATCTTGAGAGGAAAAAATGGAGTTGGAGGAATCAGGCTCCCTGACTTCAGACTATACTACAAAGCTACAGTAACCAAGACAGTATGGTACTGGACAAAAACAGAAATACAGATCAATGGAACAGGATAGAAAGCCCAGAGATAAACCCACGCACATATGGTCACCTTATTGTTGACAAGGGAGGCAAGAATATACCGTGGAGAAAAGACAGCCTCTTCAATAAGTGGTGCTGGGAAAACTGAACAGGTATATGTAAAAGTATGAAATTAGCACACTCCCTAACACCATACACAAAAGTAAACTCAAAATGGATTAGAAACCTAAATGTAAGGCCAGACACTATCAAACTGTAAGAGAAAAACCTAGGCAGAACACTCTATGACATAAATCGCAGCAAGATCCTTTTTGACCCACCTCCTAGAGAAATGGAAATAAAAACAAAAATTAAAAAATGGGACCTAATGAAATTTCAAAGCTTTTGCACAGCAAAGGAAACCATAAACAAGACCAAAAGACAACCCTCATAATGGGAGAAAATATTTGCAAATGAAACAACTGACAAAGAATTAATATCCAAGATTTACAGGGAGCTCAATCAGCTCAATAACAAAAAAAACCAAACCCAAACCAAAAATGGGCAGAAGACCTAAATAGACATTTCTCCAAAGAAGATATACAGATTGCCAACAAACACATGAAAGAATGCTCAACATCATTAATCATTAGAGAAATGCAAGTCAAAACTACATTGAGGTGTCACCTCACACTGGTCAGAATGGCCATCATCAGAAAATCTGCAAACAATAAATGCTGGAAAGGGTGTGGAGAAAGGCATCCCTCTTGCACTGTTGGTGGGAATGTAAATTGATACAGCCACTATGGAGAACAGTATGGAGGTTCCTTAAAATTCCCACTACTGGTCATATACCCTGAGAAAACCATAATTCAAAAAGAGTCATGTACGAAAATGTTCATTGCAGCTCTATTTACAATAGCCAGGACATGGAAGCAACCTAAGTGTCCGTTGACAGATGAATGGATAAAGAAGATGTGGCACATATATACAATGGAATATTACTCAGCCATAAAAATAAACGAAATTGAGATATTTGTAGGTGGACCTAAAGTCTGTCATACAGAGTGAAGTAAGTCAGAAAGAGAAAAACAAATACCGTATGCTGACACATATATATGGAATGTAAAAAAAAAAAAGGTCATGAAGAACCTAGGGGTATTACAGGAATAAAGACACAGACCTACTAGAGAATGGACTCGAGGATATGGGGAGGGGTAAGGGTAGGCTGTGACAAAGTGAGAGAGTGGCATGGACATATATACACTACCAAACGTAAAATAGATAGCTAGTGGGAAGCAGCCGCATAGCACAGGGAGATCAGCTCAGTGCTTTGTGACCACCTAGAGGTGTGGGATAGGGAGATACAAGAGGGAAGAGATATGGGAACGTATGTATATGTATAACTGATTCACTTTGTTATAAAACAGAAACTAACACACCATTGTAAAGCAATTATACTCCAATAAAGACGTTAAAAAAAGAAGACACTAATTACCAATGTTAGGAAGGAAACGGGATATCTTTACAGACACTGCAGAAATCTAAAGGATGATAAGGAAATACAACAAACACCTCTACACACATAAATTTAACAACTTAGGTAAAATGGTTCAATTTCACCACAACTCACCTATATGAAAGAGATCATCTGTTTGGTCCTACAACTATTAAGAAAATTTCACCACAATTTCACCACAACTCACCTATATGAAAGAGATCATCTGTTTGGTCCTACAACTATTAAGAAAATTGCATCTGTAATTTAAAAATTCCCAAAATAAAATCCCCAGGCCCAGACTTTTTCACTTGAAAATTCTATCAAAACTTTTAAAAAGAATTAACACTAATTCTACACAATTTTTCTAGAAAGCAGAAGAAGAGATAATACAGAGGGACTTTAACTTGATAAAGAGTATCTTAAAAATCTATGATAACATCATACTTAATGGTGAAAAACTGAATGTTTTGGGAAATCACTACAGATCCTATAGACATTAAAAACATTAAAAATATTATGAATAATTCTATGCCCCCAAATTTGACAAACTAGATGAAATGGACCAATTATTTGGAAGACACAATTTGCCAAAATTCATACAAGAAGAAATAGACAATATAAATAGTTCTATGTGTATTAAAGAAATTGAATCAATAATTAAGAACATTCCAAATCAGAAAGCAGCAGTATTAATTGTGTTGATTGGTGAATTCCACCAAACATTTATGGAACAAATTATACTAAGTCTTTACAATCTTTTCAGAGGATAGAAGCAGAGAGCATATTTTCAAACTCATTCTATGAAGCCAGCATTACACTTACACTAAAACTAAACAACAACATTACAAAAAAAAAAAAAACTACAGACAAATATCTTTCATGAACATACATGAAAAATTCCTCAACAAAATATCTGCAAATGGAATCCAAGAGTGTACAAAAAGAATTATTCTCTGTGAACAGGTAGGATTTATCCTAGGTATGCAAGGCTGATTCAAAATTTGAAAATCAACTAAATGTAATTCATCACCTTCAACAGGTTAAAAAAGAAAAAAAATACAACACATAATCATATCAACAGATGCAGGAAAAGCATTTGACAAAATTCAACACCCATTCATGATAAAAAAAAAAAAACTCTCAGTAAACTAGACATAGAGGGAAACTCCCTCAATTCCTTGATAACGAATAATCTTTAAAAAACAAAAATGCAGCTAACATCATACTTAATAGTGAGAAACCCAAACCTTCCCCAGTAAGATCACGTACAAGACATAAATATTCCCTTTCACCACTCTTTTTCAACATCTTACCAGAAGTTTTAGCTAATGCAAAGAGGCATGAAAAGGTGGGTGTTAAAATTATATATATTGGGAAGGAAGAAATAAAACTGTCTTTGTTCACAGATGACATCATCATCTATATAAAACAATTGAAAGAATTGACAAAAATTCTAGAAGTAATAAATAATAATAGCAAGGTTGCAAAATACAAGTTTAATATATAAAAGTCAATTGCTTTCCTATATACCAGGAATGAACAAGTAGAATTTGAAATTAAAAACACAATACTATTAATATTATCACCCAGATAAAAGAAATACTTAAGTATAAATCTAACAAAATATTTACAATTCCATATGAGGAAAACTATAAAACTCTGATCAATAATTTAAAATAACTAAATAAATGAAAAGATATTCCATGTTTGATAGAAAGATTCAACATTGTGAAGATGTCAGTTTTTCCCCACTTGATCTATAGATTCAGTTTAAACCCTATCAAAATGCCAGCAAGTTATTTCACTGACATAATAATTCTAAAGTTTACATGGAGACCCTTGGACCAGCACAATATTGAAAAAGGAAAACAAAGTTGGAGGACTGACATTACCCAACTTTAAGACTTACCATAAAGCTAGTGATTAAAATCTGTGGTATTGGTAAAAGAATAGACAAACAGATCAATGGAACAGAACAGAGATCCCAGAAACAGACCCACGTAAATATAGTCAACTTATTTTTGACAAAGGTGCAAATGCAATATAATGAAGCAAATATAATAATTTCAACAAATTGTGCAGGAACAATTAGACATACATGTGAAAAAAAAAAAAAGAAGGAATCTAGACAGACCTAAACCCTTCACAAAAATTAACACAAAGTGCATCATGGCCTAAATGTGAAACAAAAAACTATAAAAATACTGGAATATAGCACAGAAAAAACCTACATGACCTTGGGTATAGCAATGACTTTTAGATACAACACTAAAGTTACTATCTATGAAAGAAATGATGAATAAGTTGGGCTTCATTAAAATTAAAAACTTCGGCTCTGCAAAAGACAATATCAAGAGAATGAGAAGGCAAGCCACAGACTGTAAGAAAATATGAGCAACAGATACATCTGGTAAAGGATTATTATAAAAAAATATATAAAGAATTCTTAAAACTCAACAGTGAGAAAACAAACAGGTCTTTTGCCTCTTTAGGTAGGTTTATTCCCAGTATTTTATTCTTTTTGATTCAATGGTAAATGGGATTGTTTCCTTAATTTCTGTTTCTGATTTTTTGTTGTTAGTATATAGAAATGCAACAGATTTCTGTGTATTATTTTTGTATTCTGCGACTGTACTGAGTTCATTGATGAGCTGTAGTAGTTTTCTGGTAGCATCTTTAGGATTTTCTATGCATAGTATCATGTCATCTGCAAGCAGTGACAGTTTTACTTCTTTTCCAGTTTGGATTACTGTTATTTCTTTTTCTTTTCTGATTGCCATGGCTAGGACTTCCAAAACTATGTTGAATAACAGTGGCAAGAATGGACATTCTTGTCTTGTTCCTGATCTTAGAGAAAATGCTTTCAGTTTTTCACCATTGAGAATGATGTTTGCTATGGGTTTGTCATATATGGCCTTTATTGTGTTGAGGTATGTTCCCTCTGTGCCCACTTTCTGAAGAGTTTTTATCATAAAAGGATGCTGAATTTTATCAAAAACCTTTTCTTCATCTACTGAAATGATCATGTCTTTTTTTATTTTTCAATTTGTTTATGTGAGGTATCACACTGATTGATTTGCAGATGTTGAAAAATCCGTGTGTCCCTGGATAAATCCCATTTATCATGGCGTAAGGAAATAATCCCACTTACCATCACATCAAAAAGAATAAAATACCTAGGAATAAACCTACATAAGGAGGCAAAAACCTGCACTCAGAAAACTATAAGACACTGTTGAAAGAAACTGAAGATGACACAAACGGATGGAAAGATATACCATGCTCTCAGGTTGGAAGAATCAATATTGTCAAAATGACTATACTACCCAAGGCAATCTACAGATTCAATGCAATCCCTATCAAATTACCAATAGCATTTTTCACAGAACTAGAACAAAAAATGTTAAAATTTCTATGGAAACACAAAAGACCCTGAATAGCCACAGCAATATTGAGAAAGAAAAATGGAGCTGGAGGAATCAGACTCCCTGACTTCAGACTATACTACAAAGCTACAGTAATCAAAACAGTATGGTACTGGCACAAACAGTACTGGCACAACAGACATATGGATCAATGCAACAGGATAGAAAGCCCCCAAATCAACCTACACACCTATGGTCAATTAATCTACCACAGTGGAAGCAAGAATATACAATGGAGAAAAAACAGTCCCTTCAACAAGTGGTGCTGGGGAAACTAGACAGCTACATGGAAAAGAATGAAATTAGAACATTCTCTAACACCACACACAAAAATAAGCTTAAAATGGATTAAAAATGTAAATGTAACTCAGACTATAAAACTCTTAGAGGGAAACATAGGCAGAACACTCTGTGACATAAATTGCAGCAATATCTTTTTGGATCACTCTCCTAGAGTAATGGAAATAAAAACAAAAATAAAGACATGTGACCAAATTAAACTTAAAAACATTTTCACAGCAAAGGAAACCATAAAATAGGCGAAAAGACAACCCATAGAATGGGAGAAAATAGTTGGAAATGATGTGACAGATAGGAATTAATCCCCAAGATAAAGGAACAGCTCATACAGCTCAATATCAAAAAACAAACAAACAACCCAATCAAAAAATGGGCAGAAGACCTAAATAGACATTTCTCCAAAGAAGACATACAGATGGCTAAAAGGCACATGAAAAGGCACATGAAAAGATGCTCAGCATCACTAATTATTAGAGAAATGCAAATCAAAACTACAATGAGGTATTACCTCCCACCAGTCAGAATGGATGTCATCAAAAAGTCTACAAATAATAAATGCTGAAGAGGGTGTGGAGAAAAAGGAACCCTTTTACACTCTTGGTGGGAATGTAAATTGGTGCAGCCACTATAGTGAAGAGTATGGAAGTTCCTTACAAAAGTAGACATAGAATTACCATATGAGCCTGCAATCCTACTCTTGGGCATATATCCAGAAAAAAACATAATTTGAAAAGATACATGTAATGTTCATTGCAGCACTATTTATAATAGCCAAGACATGAAAGCAACCTAAATGTCCATCAACAGATGAACAGATGAAGAAGATGTGGTATATATACACAATGGGATATTAGCCACAGAAAAGAATGAAATAATGCCATTTGCAGCGATATGGATGGACCTAGAGATTATCATACTAAGTGAAGTAAACCAGACAGAGAAAGATAAATATCGTATGATATCACTTATATGTGAAATCTAAAAAATGATACAAATGAACTTATTTACACAATAGAAAGAGACTCACAGACACAGAAAACACACCTATGGTTACCAAACGGGAAAGGCGGTTGGGGGGAGGGATAAACTAGGAGATTGGGATTAACATATACACACTACTGTATATAAAATAGATAACCAACAAAAGCCTACTGTATAGCTCAGGGAAATATACTCAATACTTTATAATAAACTATTAGGGAAGAGAATCTGAGTCATATATATATATATATATATATATATATATATATATATATATATGACTGAATCACTTTGCTGTACACCTGAAACTAACATGTTATTGTAAATCAACTGTACTTTAATTTAAAAAAATGAAATAACACCATTAAGAAATGAGCCAAGGTCCTTAACAGACACCTCACCAAAGAAGATAAATAAATCACAAATAAGCAAATGGAAAGATACTCCTCATCAAATGTTATCAGGTAACTGCAAATTAAAACAGCAATGAAATACCACTACATACTTATTAAAATGGCCAAAATGCAAAGCACTGACAACACCAAATGCTGACAAGGATTTGGAATAACAGGTAATTCTATTCATTGCTTGTGTGGATGTAAATGGCACAGCCACTCTGGAAAGCAGTTTGGCTTTGTATACTGTTACTAAACAATCCAGTAACTGCACTCCTTGGTATTTACCCAAAGGAGTAGTGGACTTATGTCCACATAAAAATCTTTACATGAATATTTACAGAAACTTTACTCATAATTGCCAAGCATTGGGAGAAAATTTCAATAATAAAATGAAAAGAGCTACTGAGCCATGAAAAAACATAGAGGAAACTTAAATGCATATTACTAAGTGTAAGAAGTCAATCTGAAAAAGCTATATATGTTAAGATACAAAGTATATGACATTCTGGAAAAGGCAAAACTACAGAAACAGTAAAAAGTTCAGTGGTTGCCTGGGGATTCTGGGGGCAGGAGTGGATAAATAGGTGGAACACACAGGATTTTAAGGGCAGTAAAATACTCTGTATAATATAATAATGGATACATGTCATTATACATTTGTTCAGACCTATAGAATGTACAATAGTAAGAGTGAACCATAATATAAATTATGGACTTTGGGTTATTATGATGTGTCACTGTAGGTTCATCAGTTGTTAACAAATGTACCCTCTGGGAGGGTATACATTTGAGGGGGAAGGGGTTATATGGGAATTCCTGGCACCTTCACCTCAATTTTTCTGTGAATTTAAAACTGCTTTAAAAAATAAAGTCTTCATAATAATAATTTTTAAAAACTCACTGAATATTTTCCACCTAAGATCAGTAATAAGACGGACTTTTCACTACTTTCATCAATCTGTTCAACATAGTACTGAAAGTTCTAGCCAATGCAATAAAGTAAGAAGAAAAACAAGCCAGCTTTAAACAAAACATTGTTATACTTGACACCAAAAACTTGGTCCATGAAAAAAATGATAAAAAAAATTCACAAAATTAAAAGTTATGCTCTATAAAAGACCCTGTTAAAAGAATGAAAAGATATGCCACATAACTGGAATGGTTAATATTATATCATCTGGAGTGGGAATGGGTTTGGCCCAACATTATTCTGGGTGTTTCTGGCTGAGATCAAGATTTGAATGGGGAGACGGAGTAGAGCAGATTGCTCTCCTTAGTCTGGGTGGGCCTATCCAATCAGCTGAAAATCTTCATAGAGCAAAAAGGCTGAGTAAGAGGAAACTTCTGCTTGACGGTTGAGCTGGAACATCAATCTTTTCCTTCCTTTGAACTCAAATTGAAATACTGGCCTTTCTTGGGACTTGAGCCTGCAAACTTCCTGATTGGAGTTAACAGCATTGACTCTCCAACTTGTCAGGCCTTTGGACTCAGACCGAGACTAGACATTGGCTCTCCTGTATCTCCAGTTTGCTGACCGCAGATCTTGGGACTTCTTGCCATATAATACAATGAGAAAATTGCAAGAGACAGGAAGAAACACTTAGCTCAGGAGGATATACAAACAATAAGAACATAAAAATAACCACTTGGGAAATATGAATTAAAACTATAATGACAATAAAACAGAACAAAACAATGAGCTATCACTACACTTACCAGAATGTCTATAATTTTGAAAAAAATATATAGTGACAACAAATGCTAAAGAGAATGCAGAGGAACTGGATTACTTATACATTGCTAGTGGATTGTTAAAAGAAAACAAACAGTTTTGCAGTTTCTTCAAAAAACTAAACATTCAATTACCATAGGACTCAGCAGTCGGACTCCTAGGCATCTATACTAAAGAAATAAAAACTTATTATCACCTATTTTCACACAAAATTTATACATGACTGCTTATAACAGCTTTTTTTTTTTTTTTTTTTTGTGGTACGCGGGCCTCTCACTGTTGTGGCCTCTCCCGCTGTGGAGCACAGGCTCCGGACGCACAGGCTCAGCGGCCATGGCTCACGGGCCCAGCCGCTCTGCGGCATGTGGGATCTTCCCAAACCGGGGCACGAACCCGTGTCCCCTGCATCGGCAGGCAGACTCTCAACCACTGCGCCACCAGGGAAGCCCTATAACAGCTTTTTTAAAAATAATACCCCGAAACTGGAAATAACCCTGATGCCCTTCAACAGGCGATAGGTAAAACCATCTGTGGTACATCCATACTATGGAATAGTACTTGGGAATAAAGCAAAATGAAATATATGTACACATAACAACTCTGATGATCTCCAGAGATTTACACTGACTGCAAAAGAAAAATACTTATCCAAAATGCATTCTTGAAATGATAAAACTATAGGAATGAAGAAAAGTTGAAAAGGAAATGGTGTGGCTATAAAAGGGAAATATAATGATCTTTTTCATGGTGACAATGTTCTATATCATCAATGTATCAATGTCAACATCGGGCTGTGATATTGTATGATGGTTTTGCAAGACATTTCCATTGGAGAAAACTAGTACAAGGTACATGGGAATCTATGTTATTTCTTACAACTACATTTAAGTGTACAATGACCTCAAATAAAAATTTAATTAAAGATGATTAGGGACAAAATTTAACCTGTACTGTGGGAAAAAATAATGGTCAGATATAAAACTTTTCAGAAAAAAATACAGAAAATTATTACCAAAAACCTGCAGGAAAATGTATATTAGAGAGAGATCTTCAGAAACAACTAAAATAATCCCAGGTTCAGATTCTTAGGATTCATTCTGGTAATGCAGGATGTCTGATTTGCACCACTTTTCATTTATTCAGTGATTACACTTTATTCATGTCATGTCTTTTCTACTCTTTTTACTTCTTTATAAATATCCTGTTTGATAATTCTTATTTATTATGAAAATAGTTAGTCCTATATTTAGTTTTCTAACATATCTGAAAATAATGTTACCATAATAGTATTTATTCTATTCATTCAATTTTTTCTTGTTCTTTCCACTGCACTTCCATGCCTTCTTTAGGATAAATTAAATATTTTAGAGTCACTTTGCCCTCTCTACTTCATTATATCATCTTTCAATAGTTATACTAGAGATAACAACATGCATAATTGGCTTTTAAAATATACCATGTAAAGGTGCTTTACCACTTCCCAACATAGCAGGGAATTTACAATAGCTTAAAGCCATTTACCCCTTCTCCTACATTGTTTTGCTGTTATCTGACTTTCAATGCCAGATATATCAATAGTATAAACTCCGAAGCACATTTTTATTTTTAATAGATCAGTATTTTATATTTTAGTTTTGCCCATATACTACATTATATGGGAGGGTTATTCATTCCTTCCTGCACATTCAGGCTGAATTCTGAGACTCTGAATGAGCCACTACATTCAGTGAAAGAGCTGAGATTTACAGCTTATCTGAAATGATGCAAAGAAGGTAGACATACAAAGAGGATAAATGGAGGACAAGAGAAGGTGGTAGAACTAGTGGAAATAAAAGTAAAAATCTAATGAAAATAACATTTAAACACATGGTATGAAAGGTAGAAACAGAAAATAATGTTTTCAGAGGGTAGAAACAGAAAATAATGTTTTCAGAGGGTAGAAACAGAAAATAATGATGGATATACCTTAAGCAAAAAAAACTTAGCTAGCCTGATAATGTTATGTAAATGGTCTAAATATTTTATATATAATGATAAATAATATTTTATTCACAGATATATTGGTATGCTTTCAGCTGATAATTTATTAGAAACCCAAACAGAGGAACCAAAAATTATGGTTGAAAACAGGTAACTAAAAATTAGGGTTTTATTGATTTAAGTTATACAACCAGAGCCATCAGCTATGATTTTATTTAATTTACACTTGAGTAACAAAAGTTTCAGAAACCTGAATTATAATAATTGTAAATAATTTAAAAGTACTGATTAAAGTTCTAAGCAAACAGTTATCTTTTAAAATCTATTTTGTAAGGCATTTGCTATTTTTAAAAACCATAAATGCCCTTTGAGAAAGTTTTAGAAATTCTTGCTAGAGATTTGAAGATAAAAATGTTTTTAAACATCCATTTTTTCATAAGCTTTATAAAATACTGTGTTCCACCAGAATTCTAATATACTACAAACCCCCTGTGGAGTTCAATAAAAAGATTTCTATGTAGTTCATATGTCTTTGTTTCTGACTAATGGAAAACAAATGAAATGTTGAAAAAGTCACATTAGAGTCAGTCACACATCATAAATTGCCTTTCTTAGTGTGTCATTGTATAAAATGACTTGATGTGCCCCAGAGGAGAATTCCATTAAAACACATACCCTTCTCATTCAGAACTTTAGCTTCATAAAGCAGGAAAGACAGAAAAGTGTAGTAATGCCCATCTGAACCGCTTGATATAATACATGTAGGCAACTATAGTTGGGAACTAGTGAAAAGTTATAAAGAATGGAAAATATCCCTTCTATGATATACCCTGTGTAACAAGAAGATTAATAGATTTCTAAGTTCATATTTTCTTTTATTAAACTGCCTAAAATATCCACACATTACCCTAAAACTCATACAACTCTGTCATAAGTGAATGGTAGCAATATTTGTGCACACTTGTCATTTAATAAAAATATTAAAGTTTCTTTTTCCATAAACTCATCATGGGAATGGTTTTAAATGATGGGCTCAGTACCAATAAACCCTGCATATAAAGACTGCATTTGGCTGATTCTAAACGATACTCTCTTACATACACAGACACACACACATCCGCAATTTAAAAATCCTCTCAAAATGAAAAGAGATGAAAAAGAATGAAAAGCACTTTTGCATTTATACCATCTGCTACATTATACTTACAATCCATTTAGCATAACTCCCTTCTTAGTTTGCAAAATGAAACATACTAGTTTTGTACACTCTCCAAATCCAGTAGGCACCAATCATGTAGAATTTAACTTACATGGCCACATTCCACAGCCTTGATATTTTTCCAATTACTTATTTTTCATTATAATCACTAAAACTTTTCATATTGATATGATGGATACTTACACATGAGATGGAACTTTTAAAATGGTGTCCATACCGGTGGCAGTAATATTTAATCTAAGATACTAGATAGGTACAGCATTGGTCAGCGCTTGATTCTTTTATTATGTAAAATACGTGTGGAGTATTCTTTATTTGAAGCTAACTTGTTATATGATTCTTTTATGGAGACCTATTGTTTAGCAAAATCAGCCCTTCCTTAGCTGTGAAACACACAAAAATAGGAACATTATATTAGTGATATGAGTATACATGAAGTTACCATCCCCATTTCCACAGTATTTTTATTCCATTTTTACAAATCCTCAAATCCTTTGAAGAACATTTTCTCATTTTTTTCCACTCTATTTGCTCACCTTTTAGCTTAGCCTAGTGACAACTGTCGTAACTTGAGTATCTGATTTACTATCTTTTTGCCCACCATAGATATTGTGATTTTATTGAAAAAACACGTTTTCCACACAGTAATTTTCCAGGCATTTCTAAACTCCACGGATCAAATAATCTTCTCCTCCATCTTTTTTAGCTTCCCACACTCATGGTCAGACTCTAGCCAAGTGTTACCCAATAGAAATATAATACAACCATACTTAAAAAAACAGTGTAATAGACACACATACACACACTATGAAGAAACAGCTAAAATTCATTTTAATTGTACATTGTTTTTAAACCAATGTATCCACAATATTTTGGACATTGGTGAAAATTCCTGTGTTAAAATTACAATATGCTCCATCCAAACCAAGACTAACAAGAAAATTTATGGTTTATAAGTACCTGGAAACGTAGGAAAACCTGAGGAAATTGAGAGAATTATAAATGGGATAAAACCTATCTTCAGCCGCTCTGATAAAAAAGGTTTTTTGAAACAGGAATCAGCTGAGATATAGAATGTAGAAATGGCACTTTTCTTTCACAAGAGCAAAGAGATTAATACCTAATATACTAATAGCAAGAGAAAAATATGTTTTCTCTTTTTATTGTAATACAATTATTTTTGATATGCCAGTGAAATGCTCACTTATTTTCTTTGAAATAATTTCAATAAAAATAATTATAGAATATGGCTCTCAAAAAAGCTCATGATCTTAATGACATGACTTGAAACATACAAATTATAACAAATTATGCTTTTTTATTATCACTTCATACATTTCACACATATTGTCAGTATTTGAATGACATTTTTGGGAAGTTGAAGGCATGCCTATTACTACTTTTTTCTGCTCTGAAAGTAATTGACAACAGCTTCCTCTTTGTGCCTCCTTTTTGAAAAATCACAAAACTCTATATTGCAGACATAATTCCCACATGTCCATTAGCACTTCCCTTTGGTAACAAAAATTGTATGCTTTACCTTTTAAACTAAATTTGTATTTCCTTTTCTGTCAAATACAGATATATTTGAATATATACTTGAATATATCAAGATATTATATTCAATTTAAAGAAACACAACTAAAAAGAGAGTGTCAAAAACTGACAGTTCTGGTTTCCTAGTAGCTATTGAACTTCATAAGAAAATTGTGGGAATAAAATAAAATAAAATATAATGTAACAATACAAACAATATACACAGAAATATAGGCATCTCCGTTTTAAAGAGAACACTCCCTTTAAGCATGTCTTTATTGAGGATTAAAAATATATACGTAAATTCTGTATAAAATGTGTATATGTACATTTATCTAGCTCTAAAATTAAAAGGAAAAGGCAAATTTACAAGTGGGAGGAAGAGGTGCTGTCAGCTAGAGCATACCTCATCCTCCTTACCTTATTAATGCCAAGGAGAAAGGAAAATGAAAAAATTGTTTTGTCAAAATTATTTGCAAACATACTAATCAACCGTGCTGAATAGGTTCTAATAGAGAAACATAAGGAGAGTCTTAATCTATGGAATGCTTTTAGCATGGTGCTCCTGGTCTGCCTGGGCTTCTTATGATAAACAAACCTGGAGTTTTTGTATTTATGGGGCATGGCCAGTAGTCTGCTAGAGTTGGCTCAAACTGGTTTTTGAGCACCAATTGTATACATCCTTTTCCTACTCTAAATCCAGTGACACCACATTGTAGGCTTAAAATCACCCACAATGTATTTACATCACAAAGACTAGCATATGCGGGCTTCCCTGGTGGCACAGCAGATAAGAATCTGCCTGCCTCAATCTCCTGGCTATTGTAAATAGAGCTGCAATGAACATTGTGGTACATGACTCTTTTTGAATTATGGTTTTCTCAGGGTATACGCCCAGTAGTGGGCCATATGGTAATTCTATTTGTAGTTTTTTAAGGACCCTCCATACTGTTCTCCATAGTGGCTGTATCAATTTACATTCCCACCAGCAGTGCAAGAGGGTTCCCTTTTCTCCACACCCTCTCCAGCATTTATAGTTTCTAGATTTTTTGATGATGGCCGTTCTGACTGGTGCGAGATGATATCTCATTGTAGTTTTGATTTGCATTTCTCTAATGATTAATGATGCTGAGCATTCTTTCATGTGTTTATTGGCAATCTGTATATCTTCTTTGGAGAAATGTCTATTTAGGTCTTCTGCCCATTTTTGGATTGGGTTGTTTGGTTTTTGTTACTGAGCTGATTGAGCTGCTTGTAAATTTTGGAGATTAATCCTTTGTCAGTTGCTTCATTTGCAAATATTTTCTCCCATTCTGAGGGTTGTCTTTTGGTCTTGTTTATGGTCTCCTTTGCTGTGCAAAAGCTTTGAGGTTTCATTAGGTCCCATTTGTTTATTTTTGTTTTTATTTCCATTTCTCTAGGAGGCAGGTCAAAAAGGATCTCTCTGTGATTTATGCCATAGAGTGTTCTGCCTATGTTTTCCTCTAAGAGTTTGATAGTTTCTGGCCTTACATTTAGATCTTTAACCCATTTTGAGCTTACTTTTGTGTATGGTGTTAGGGAGTGATCTAATCTCATACTTTTACATGTAGCTGTCCAGTTTTCCCAGCACCGCTTATTGAAGAAGCTCTCTTTTCTCCACTGTATATTCTTTCGGATGAATGGATAAAGAAGATGTGGCACATATATACAATGGAATATTACTCAGCCATAAAAAGAAACATAATTGAGTTATTTGTAGTGAGGTGGATGGACCTAGAGTCTGTCATACAGAGTGAAGTAAGTCAGAAAGAGAAAAACAAATACCTTATGCTAACACATATATATGGAATCTAAGGAAAAATAAAAGTCGTGAAGAACCTAGGGGTAAGATGGGAATAAATACACAGACCTACTAGAGAATGGACTTGAGGATATGGGGAGGGGGAAGGGTAAGCTGTGACAAAGAGAGTGGCATGGACATATATACACTACCAAACGTAAAATAGATAGCTAGTGAGAAGCAGCCACATGGCACAGGGAGATCAGCTCGGTGCTTTGTGACCACCTAGAGGGGTGGGGTAGGGAGGGTGGGAGGGAGGGAGACACAAGAGGGAAGAGATATGGGAACATATGTATAACTGATTCACTTTTGTTATAAAGCAGAAGCTAACACACCATTGTAAAGCAATTATACTCCAATAAAGATGTTAAAAAAAAATAAAAACAAACAAACAAAAAAAGGGCTTCCCTGCTGGCACAGTGGTTGAGAGTCCACCTGCTGATGCAGGGGACGCGGGTTCGTGCCCTGGTTCGGGAGGATCCCACATGCTGCGGAGCAGCTGGGCCCGTGAGCCATGGCTGCTGAGCCTGCACGTCCGGAGCCTGTGCTCCGCAGCGGGAGAGGCCACAACAGTGAGAGGCTCGCGTACCGCCAAAAAAAAAGAAGAATCTGCCTGCCAATGAAGGGGACACAGGTTCAATCCCTGGTCTGGGAAGATCCCACACACTGCGGAGTAACTAAGCCCGTGCGCCACAATTACTGAAGCCCG
Source organism: Delphinapterus leucas (assembly GCF_059928025.1). Taxonomy (NCBI): domain Eukaryota; kingdom Metazoa; phylum Chordata; class Mammalia; order Artiodactyla; family Monodontidae; genus Delphinapterus; species Delphinapterus leucas. The sequence continues at coordinate 12,396,008 of NC_143129.1, read as the reverse complement.
CGCGCCTAGAGCATGTGCTCCAGAAGAGAAGCCACCGCAAACAGAAGCCCGCACACTGCAACTAGGGAAACCCCACGCATAGCAGTGAAGGCACAAAGCAGCCAAAAAATAATAAATAAATGGAAAAAAAAAAGACTAGCATATGCTGTAAATCTGGGCTTTTGAACAATTCCCACAGCCAGAGAGCGAATTGTTAAACATATAACAGCATGTCATTTCCATTTTCCCCCTTTATATTTGGTTCTAGTGTAAAGAAACACCCCCATCTGGAAAGTGCTCCGGGATGAATTCCTAACCAGAGGGGCTGCTTGATGAAGATGCAACAGAGGGACATGTTACAGGGTGGGGGTGGGGCACCTCTGGCACAACAGAGCAAAGAGGTCTTCCAAACAAGCCACAACAACAGCAACTTGGGCAAAGTTGTCAAAACCAATCATTTAAAGACCCAGGAAAGTGGTGAAAAGGCATGTAACAATTGAGAAACAGATACTCAAGAATGTCTGTTGAATCTCAGGAAGAGCAGTAGGTGTATGGCATCTTAACCAGAAACTGCTTCCTCCGTGGCTCCCCAGATCCATGGTTAGAAATTCTACACAGCCAGGTAGGGTGGACCATCAGGCATTAGCAGCTCTGCTGTCTGAGTGCAGGAGGTTGACGTTATTTGAAGTACTGTGTAAAAAAATCCATGCCCAGATCTTAAAAGATGTCTCTAGGACCACATAGCTAGCTAGTGGACCACACTGATTAAAAGCGCTGAGCATATCTGAACTGTCAGCAAGTTTCAACACTTCAAAAACCAAACCATGCATTTTTAACAGTTTCATGTGTGTTTCTTCAGTTTGAGTCTGTCTGGAACCTCTCACTTCTGCTACTCTTTGCCGTGTTCCCAAATTCAATTCTCATTCATCAACTGTTTGTCATAGAACCCCACACTCCAAATGATCTGTGCGTTCTCTCTCCAAACTGTATCTTCCAATGCTAACTTTCTAGCCAACAATTCCCATTGTTCTGCCTTAATTTAGTTCCGTTTTAAAGAAATTCCCCCACCCTCGTCATATATAGCATCTTTACTAAGACTCTGTCTCCTCCTTGCCTGAGCTAAAATATGGATCTTCTCTGAGGGCACTGTTTCTCTTATGCCATGTATGAAAGGCTGCTAATTTTCTTGTAGCCCATGACCCTAATGTTCAGGGTGATCTGGTGCTGTCACTGATACCTGTTTGCTACCATTTACATCTTCAGTTCATCTTCACCAGAGTAATTTCCTAAGCCTATAGACTCTAGTGCAAATCAATTGAGAATTTGCACCCTGGATCACAATTTCCTTTCCTGCCGTAATCCTAGATGGCTTCTGTGTCTACAAAGATGTCCAAGAGAACACATTAGATTTTAATATCAATACCATTTTAATTTCTCTGGCTTGCTTTCCACACCTTCCCAGCACATTACTCTTTAAACAGCACTTTTGATCTTATTACAACCTGGAACTCTTCAAACAAATTAAACAAATGACAACTTATCAAACCTTCATAACCGTTTCTACCCTTCTAGTTCCTTCACTCCATTATTCCTATCTCTCTTCCTCTTCCTCTTTCTTAAGCTTTCAAACACCTGCATTTTTTCATATGCCACCTTTATACTCTCAGCCCCTGTCACTTTCATACCAAAATGATTTTTCCTTCCAACCATAATTTTACTTGCACTTTCAACTACCTTATTCCTTTAAACTTTGGCTATATTCTGTAATATTATATGGTACTTAAACTTTTGTTAACCTTTTCATTCTTTTTTTCTAGTCCTTTTGGGGACTGCTGGTTATTTTTGAAAATACTGCATAACCACAATAACTGCTGTTCAAATTTATGGTCTTCAGTCTAGGGATTGTTCTCTTCCTTTGGAACCCTTTCAAATGCCTTGGTCAATTTCATCTCATATCTTCTATGGTGTTTCATTGAAAAAAAAATACTGGTACCAACGTTAATCTTGACCACACTTTTATCTTTCTGTCGTTCGCTCACCATCTTTTTCTCCCTCTCTCTGGAAATTACCAGGCCTCTTACTTCACGTCCCCATCCGGTTTGTGTTTCTCTTTAGCTGTCACTTTCTTTCCCTTCACTGCAATTTTTCCTAGAGGTAATGTATGCACAAACTATCTTTCAGTAATATTTACTATATGCCTCACAATATAAGCTATGTATTTACAATATGTGGTTTACAATAAAATATAGGGGATTTTGAAATGTGACAACAAAAAATATTTACAAAAAAGAATCTGTAGTTTTCCCGGGACTCAATCCATTAGGTTGTTTTTGCATTTATTTGAAAAGTATTCTTCCTAGGCTTATATCTCAACAGCTGACATATCAGAGTTTCCCCCTCACTCTTTGAGGTAGGTCACAATCCACTTCTCACCAATATCCAGTTCTTCTTTACTTCCTGGGTCTCTGTGTAAGGTGGTGACTGGCCCCCAATATAATCTTAGTGTAAGAGATGTGTAACATTTTGGAGCTGAGGCAGTGAAGAAGTCTCCAGAATTCTCCAGTCTCAGATCCCTTTTGCAAATATCATGGGGGCAGCCTTGTATTGAGATACAGAGCCACAGGGTATTACCTGGGGGTAATACCTCTTTGAACTGATATACTTCTCATCTTAGTGATCTTCCTCTGTAGCCTCTAACACAGTTGAATACATCTTTGTTTCTCAGGCTTTCTTTCCTTGACTTCCATCAGTTTATTGGGAAGCCTCACACAGATGGCATAGGGTGATCAATAAATCAAAACGCAAATTCAGCATCTTCCCCCAAAACATGTTTTTTCTCATTTATTATCCCTGCATGATAAAATTCATATATGCTCAACTAAGTCCAATATCTACAAGTCAAATTTTCTCTTTCCTTTCTGCCTGCATCTTAGTTTACAAAATCCAGATTGTACCCCTGAATCTCTCAAAGCCTTTTCCTGCTTTCTTTTCCCATTGTTATTTCCATTGAGTCCCTTATAATTTTTTCCAAAAGAATTGCAGTCCACTCCATACCTGGCTCCCTGCTTAGAGGTAAGTGCATTTTCCATTTGGAAAAGGAAAAGTTGGAAAATAACAAAAAGTGGTCACCCATTGATAGTACCTATCATATTCTGCTGTACAAAAGAATAAGAAATCCCAACCATTCTTTAGGCTCTAATATCTAGAAGAGCTCTCCTGGCTGCTACCTCCCGCTCCTGTACCTTGCAGTAGGCATTTTGAGGGTGCCTTTGTTATTCACTCCTGTTGGATGCCTGTGGATTTCCTAAACTGATGGGCAATCCCAAGCTGTTATCCAGGCCTGAATTTTCCCTGGCATTTCACATGTCCCTCAAACCCGTGGGAGGATTCAGGGCTTATTTGCTTTTGGTTGACTTTGTTAGCTAGAGTTCTAGAGATTTAGAAATCGTGTCTAAGTATTTTACTTGCATTTTGGTACTTCTGTGTCCTACCTGTAAACTGTCCTTCTCTCTGCACAAATCCTAATCCCATCTCCATATTCCCCACCTTCGTTTCCGGACAAGCAATGCAAAACCAACACCTTAGGGCAGTCACCCCAAATTTGTGTTCTGTATCTAGCTCTAAATCAGCTTCAATTTCAAAATAACCTTTTTCTCATCTCTTCTTTCTCTAACTGGCACTCCCTCACTGCTGCCCACACATTACTCCCATTAAGTGCTTAACTAGTTGTATCTGAGAAAGGTCTGGGAATATCGGTTTATTCAGTTTGAGAAATCTTTTGTCTGACTCAGTCCTGTCTCAATATTGTAAAATTTTGAGACAGGACCTGTCTCTGTATTGTAAAACTTGGCATGGGGCAGATCATTTAATTTTTCTAAATTTCTCAATCTCCGGATTATGACTGGCCCATTTTGGACTTCAGTCTGCAAAGAGAAAAGGGCTTTCTTCGACAATGTACAATTTCTTTCCTTTCTACTTTCAAACCAATTACTTCAGTTGATCTCTTTCTCCAATTATTACCCGTGGCTTTAAGAAATATCCAGTACACATTAGACTTCTTATTTTTTTTGTTCTTTTAACCAATCAACTGCAATGGCAATATAAACTAGAGGTGGGAATGTAAATTGGTGCAGCCACTATGGAGAACAGTATGGAAGTTCATTAAAAAACTAAAAGTAGAGCTACCATATGATCCAGCAATCCCACTCCTGGGCATATATCCAGACAAAACCATATTTTGAAAAGATACATGCACCCCAATGTTCATAGCAGCACTATTTACAATAGCCAAGACATGGAAGCAACCTAAGTGTCCATCGACAGAGAAATGGATAAAGAAGATATGGTATATATATATATATATATATATATGTATATATATTGGTATAGATATAGATATAGATATACACACAATGTATATCTATATATATGTATATATACAATGTATATATACAATATATACATTGTATATATACATTGTGTGTATATATACATTCTGTATATATACACACAATGTATATATACAATGTATATATTGTATATATACAATGTATATATACATATATAATATATATATATACATATATACAATGGGATATTAGCCATAAAATGAATGAAATAATGTTATTTGCAGCATCATGGATGTACCTGGAGATGATCATACTAAGTGAAGTAAGTCAGACAGAGAAAGACAAATATCATATGATATCACTTATATGTGGAATGATACAAATGAATGATACAAATGAACTTATTTATAAAGCAGAAACAGACTCACAGACTTAGAAAACAAACTTATGGTTACCAAAGGGGAAAGGTGGGGGGGAGAGATAAATTAGGAGGTTGGGATTAACATATACACACTATTATATAAAATAGATTATCAACAAGGACCTACTGTATAGCACAAGGAACTCTACTCAACACTCTGTAATAACCTATATGGGAAATGAATCTGAAAAAGAATAGATATACGTATACGCATAACTAAATCACTTCGTTGTACACAAACTAACACAACATTGTAAATCAACTATACTCCAATATAAAATAAAAATTTAAAAAATTTAAAAAATAAAGTAAAGGGAACATGTTTTGTAAAGAGATCCTAGGCACTAGAAAAGGGAAAGAAGTTGAATAAACCCTGGGTAGAGAAAATATAGACTATACTCTATGCCTTGATTTGTGTTTTCTTTCTAATGAAGTATAAACCAACATAATTCAACTGAAGGAAGAAAAAATAAATATTACTGAAATTCAAGGAAGTTGTATTTTATAAAACAATTTTATAAAAAATTCAGACTTTATCTAAATTTGTATTTGCTAATTATGGTGCTTTTAATTTTGTATGTTTCATAATATAATTTTAAAATTACACTAATATATATTTGATACAGAAATGCAACACAGTGTGATTACACCATCAATTTTGCCATTTACACTGTATCTGTAAGTTAACAAAGAGTATTAGTAAAAGAGTAAAACAAAACATAAATAAGAAGTCAGTCTGAAAATTTTAATGAATAACTTTTTTTAGAAGCTTAAGCCAAATACTGTTTAAGTGAACTTTAAAGTTAAAATTTGTCTCAACATAAAGAAAAGACAGATACCTAGCTCCCATGTAAAAGGCATTAATAGAGTGAAGAATTAGCTGAGGAGAAAATTCTGCTTTCTCTTGTAATATCAAAGGCATTCAGTTAGGCTAATTATACAAATTAAAAGTAGAATTTTTGTTTGTTCTTCTATAAAGAATGTAATAAAATAAACTGAAGTGTATCAAAATATTATTCCATAGTAGGCCTGCAACAAATGCTTCCTGAATAAACGAATGAGCCAATGATGATTTTGATTAATTTATACTATCCCAAGTATGGAGTCATTTTTAATTTAACTTTAATGAAAAAACAAGCTCTGTAGAAAAATGAGTTATACTATATTATTTAGTGAGGATTAGGTATATACATTATTTTTAGAGAAAAAATTCAAAATACTATAATTTAATACTCTCCTCTTTGTGTCTGCTTATCTGATTACCATATTTTGCAAAACTTTCTCTAGGGGACTTTGTGGGAACAGATAGGAATGGGGAAATATGTTTTTAAAATTCTTAAGTGATCTTTTGGGGGAGTTTAGAGCACAAAAGAGCAATGAATTATTAAAGATGTAAGAAAAAATAACAACATAAAAAGCAGTGCTTTCTTGGCAAAGATTTTTCCTACATAAGCTAAGCTTTCCTAAATTCAACTAAAATATATCATGGCTTTTCAGAGGTCAGGAATGTTATGCTGCTGGTGGTTTCAGTAAGGTTAAAATCATAATTTTAATCAAGGTAATTTATATACCGGGATTACAATAGAATTCATTTTAATTTGAGGAGAACATATGGGCAAAGATTCAATATTCCGTATACACTCTCATGTCTTTTCAGCACTCGAGTTCAAATGGTGCTTCTCTGATTTAATATAGGAAACTGGATTCTGTTCTGTTCATTATGAATATGTGAATTCATTTGTCTGCCACAGGATCTTTAACAAAATGGACCACATCTTACTATGCTTTACATGCAATAGTGCTTGGCACACAATACTTTGTGGGTAGTATATGGTACAAACAACGATGTGAGCAGTTGTCTGTTGGGTTTTTTTTTTAACATATTTTGCTGTAAGTTTGTAACAGCAGAATTTAACATCAGCTATGATCAAGATGAGTATCAATATTAAGTAGTAAAATTTCTTAAAAATTGTTCTGAAAATCAATATGAATACTTATTTGGAAAAGAGAAACAGAAGTTCTACACTTATGAGCTGAAAATAGAGGCTTCTGTTTTTCTATGCAGAGATAGAATCCGTGCTTCTCAATATGTAAAGAAATTGCATTTGAAAGGCAAAAAAAAACACTAAATATATCCTTAAGATTAAGTCATGTTATCAGAAATCTGTAACGGTTGTACGGTGCCAAAATATTGGCTCTGAAGGAAATTATGGAAACACCCAGGTTAAGTACTGATATTTACAATGTTTGCAATAGAAGTTAGCATGCTTATGTCAAATAAGAGATGCTGATAATATACATGGTAGCAGATTAGTAACAGTTACAGTATTTGAGGTAGTTCTCAAGAAGAGAATCTTATTACAATTAACCCTAATGAGTGATGAGTATTCCCATAGGTGAAGGAAAAAGGGAAATATTCTGCCATGGTTAAAGCAAAGGGATACAAATTAAATGCATTCACCATGTATTGAAGGAAATGTGCACACTAGTAAGATCAGAGATTAGAATTTTATTCACTTATTCATTCAACAAATATTTATGGTTAATACAGTAAATTCACAGTATATAATCTGTGGGTGGTATCAGAATGAATACTACCTAGTCACTGTATAGTATGAAACAAGGGAAGGGGAATTATTGGAAAAAAGGAAGTATATGATATAGAATGGGGTCAAAAAATATTCCCTGTGGGTCAGATCCAGCCACCGCCTGTTTTTATACATAAAGTTTTATTGGCACATGGCTACACTCATTCATTTACATGCTGTCTATGGCTGCTTGCTTGCTACCACGGCAGCGTTGAGTAATTTTGACAAAGGCCATATGGCTGACAAAGCCCAGAATATTTTTGGTCTGCTCTATTCCAGACAGTTTGCTCACCCTTGGAATAAAATATAAACAGTTTATAGCAGGCCAAAATTATGAGTGCTTTAGGGCAGTCCAAGGAATATTCATTTCAGTCATTGGATAAGTAGATCACTGAAAGCTTTTGATCAGTACATTGGTTCCCTGTAGCTACTATAGTAAATTACCACAAACCTGGTGGCTTAAAGCAACAGAAATTTATTTTCTCATAGTTCTGTAGGTCAGGAGTCCAAAATCAATGTATCAATGGCCCCAAATGAAGGTTTTAGCAAGGCTGCACTCCCTCCAGAGGCTATAAAAAAGATGTTATTTCTTGTCCTTTCAGCTTCTGGTGGCTGTCAGCATTCCTTGAGCTAGGCCACATCACTCCAGTCTTCAAGGCCAGCATCTTCAAATATCTCTCTGCTACATCTTTACATCACATTTTCATGTGCATGTGCATGTGTGTGCATGTGAAATCTCTCTCTGCCTGTCTCTTATAAGGATACGTGCAAGTGACAGAATTTAGGGCTCACATGGATAATCCAGGATAATCTCCCCATTTTGAGATCCTTAACTTAATCACATCTGCAATGCTTTGCCAAATTCAGTAGCGTTCACATGTTCCAGGGTATGAGGACAGGGATATATATATACATATATGTGTATATATATGTATCTTTGCAGGAGGAGGCATGTGTTAGTTTAATACAATCAGTAACTTAAGAAAAGTAACATTTTAATCTGGTGACCAAGTATAGTACTAATTATAGTGAAGTGACACTGGGGAAAATAAAAAGGAAAGATAGAATACTTTGTAGTAAATACAGTGAGTTGACTAGTACCTGAAATATGGTTTTGAAAATGTGAATAAAATAGAGATACATTTGTAACAAAGAAGAAAAAAAATGATAGCATTTACCCTTTGAGATTTACAAATATCATTCAGTTAAATTAGTTACCCCATCAAGAGATTCTCTAATCTACTCAATGTCTAGCCTTTTGCCTTCCTATCTGAACAATTACTATATGAATAAGAATTGTTACTGATGTGAGGGAGTTACAGGTAGAGATTATGGAGGCAGAAAACATAGGAAAAAAGTTTGGGATCCATTATTTTAACCTAATCTTCACTGTATCAGAATTATATAGCTGGTTAGGCCTTAATATATGAAATTCTCAGAAGAGAAATCTATGGTTTAGAGAGTTTAAATGATGTTCCTCTAGTTCTCAAGTCCGAACACACATTTTCTATTTCACAAACAAAAATATTTGGTAGTGCCTTAAAATAAAAGCACTGAGTTCTTTCTTTCTGGTCCATGGCTAGGCCCCAGGATCTGACATAGATTAAGATTAGTCCTCCAGCTGGTTGATTGACTAACTGAGGGAATGAAACACTCAACCATACCTGGACTTGATTTAGACACAAGATTCTGGACTTGGAGATGATACAGTTATGGAACAAGGTATTTGTGTAACTTAGGAATAGTTGAGTGCATTTTGCATGTGAGAAGGACATGAAACATTGTGGGCCAGAGGACAGACAGTGGTAACCAACCTCCACACGGACCCCTGTGATCTCTTCTTCTTGGTTTTCACACACTTGTGTAGGCCTTGCCTACATTGTACTGGAGTTGCTCTATCTAAACAACATATGGCAAAATTGATGTTGTATCACTTCCAAAATTGTTATTAAATCTGTGACTTCTGTCTTTTCTTTTTTCTCTCTCTCTCTTCCTTAGGTCACTCTGGGGAAACAAGTTGCTATGTTTTGAGCAACCCATGGGGAGGCCCAACTGCCAGGGAACTGAAGCCCCAGGCCAACAGCCAGCAAGGAACTGAGGGCTCCAACAGCCACATGAGTGAGCTCAGAATCAAACTCTTGAGCCTCAGTTGAGCCTTCAGACATCTGCGACCCTGCCCTTCAGCATAACTGCAAACTAGTGAGAGCCCAGTTAATCCATTCAAGAATCCCAAGCACTCAAAAATGACAAGTGGGTTAAAAAATGTTTTGTTGTTTTACACTGCCAAGGTTCACATAATTTTGCATGTGGTAATATATAACTAAAAACTTTAAAAAATATACGTGTGTATACACTAACACATATACATACTAACACAAACTAATCAAGTTCAGTCTAAAGTTATATAAAAGTAAGCATGTATAAAAGGATAAGAATAGGTCAGAAAGGTAGTATAAGGATAGGCTGCCAGTTTTTCTAAATATTTAAACATATAAAAGTCACAATATTTAGATCATAGTGATCCTGGTGCATGAAGAGAAAAATCAGTGGCAGGAGAAAGGCAAGTTCAAAAATACAGGAAATTTGACATTTCATATGAGAAGAAGGAATATGAATTTTTCAACATATTTTATTGATACCTCTAGCTAGTAACTTGGGGAAATAACAAAATTTGACTCTTACCAAGTATTTTATTAAATTCATTTATAGATGTGTCAAAGATTCACTAGTAGAAAATTAAATTTTAATAACTTTTAAAAATACTGTGAGAGGTCCTGTTGTTTTCTGTGGTTGTTTTAATAATTTGATAGTTTAATTAGGTTAATAATTTAATAATTTTGATGGCAAAAGTCTTGGGAAATACTTAAAACTGAAAAGCCAAAAAGAGTTAAAAATAAAAAAATTGATTACAAGATTTTGACCTGTCTACATGTCAAAGCAAAATCACAAATAAACTATAATCATGGTTTTCAAAAGACAAAACAACAAACTAGACTCAAAAAAAAAAAAGAAAATTCAACTCAGTCCACAAGCAAAGTGTCCATTTTAATACTATTAGGGTGATCCATATGAAATCTCTCTTATTGCCAAGGAATCAGATATTGATAATTTTTATTATACATGTATATAATAAACATAATATTATAATATTTATGTATAAAGAATATATAATCCTGAAAGTTCTTATTATCAAGATCAGCAATGCAATTAGGGAAATAAAAGGAAAGGATTCTTAAAATGCTTTTACAGAAAAATCAAGCATAAATCATTCTTAATACAAAAAAGATGCTCAATGTCAATCACAATGACAGAAATGCTAAATTAAAGATACAATTTTTATTTTATTGTGCTGACCAATTTTGATAACTCAATCTTTTGTTGAGTTTTTTTTTCATATTTTAGTTGGAATGAAATTTCAAACTAATTGGGCAGTCATTAAGAATTTCTATCAAAACTGAAAGCAAAAATAAGCAAATGGGACCTAATTAAACTTAAAAGCTTTGGCAGAGCAAAGGAAACCATTGACAAAACAAAAAGACAACCTTCTGAATGGGAGAAAATAGTTGCTGATGATATGACAGATAAGGGTTTAATATCCAACATATATAAACAGCTCATACAACTCAACATCAAAAAGACAAACAAGTGAATTAATAAATGGGCAGAAGAATTGAATAGACATTTTCTTTCCAAAGAGGAAATGCAGATGACTTACAGGCATGTGAAAAGGTGCTCAACATCACTAACTGTCAGGGAAATGCAAATCAAAACCACAATGAGATACCATCTTGCACTTGTCAGAATGGCTATCATCAAAAAGAACACAAATAACAGAAGCTGGCAAGGATGTAGAGAAAAGGGAACCTTGCACACTGGTGATGGGAATGTAAATTTGTGCAGCCACTGTGGAAAACAATATGGAAGTTTCTCAAAAAACTAAAAATAGAATTACCATATGACCCAGCGATTCCACTCCTAGGTATATATCTGAAAAAAGCAAAAACACTAATTCAAAAAGACAAACGTACCCCAATGTTCATAGTGGCATTATTTACAGTTGCCAAGATATGAAAGCAACCTAAGTGTCCATCAACAGATGAATAGATAAAGAGGATGTGGTATACATACACATACACACACACACACACACACACACACACACACACACACTGGAATACTATTCAATCATAAAAAAGAATGAAATTTTGCCATTTGCAGCAACATGGATGGATTTGGAGGGTATTATGCTGAGTGAAATAAGTCAGACAGAGAAAGACAAATACTGTATGATATCACTTATATGTGGAATCCAAAAAAGTACAACAAACTAGTGAATATAACAAAAAAGAAGCAGTCTCAAAGATATAGAGAACAAAGCAGTGGTTACCAGTGGGGAGAGGGAAGGTGGGAGGGGCAGTATAGGGGTAGGGGATTAAGAGGTACAAACTATTATGTATAAAATAAGCTACAAGGATATATTGTACAACACAGGGAATACAGGCAATATTTTATAATTATAAATAGAGTATAACCTTTAAAATTGAGTACACTTGTAGCTTATATAATATTGTACATCAACTATACTTCAATAAAAATAAAAAAAGAATTCCTATCAAAACTAAAGATTATCTTTTGATCTAGAAATTCCATATTTAGCTAATTTCCTAAAGATATAATTGAAAGTTTACAAAATAATGTATATATAATATGGTTCATAGGCGATTTTTTCTTCTAAAATATTGTAAGCATTATAATGATTAAAGCTCCATGAATCAAACACATCCATAAAATATTTCCATAATCTTTAAGAAGATAAGGAAACTACATATGTCCTAGTGTAAGAAAATCTGCAAGGGAGAGTATTAAGTATAAATAGCAAATGTAGAATAATATGTATAATTTGATATAACTTGCTCAAGATAAGAACAAAGATATAATTATGAATAGGCATTGTGTGATGCATGGAATAGAGTTCAAAGGATAAAAAGAAAGTGATGTTAGCGGCTGTCTCTGGGGAGGAAACTGAGGGCTTAGGGACCAAATTCAAGAACAATATATTTTAGTACTTGTGAATTTTGTACATGAGCATTATAAATGAAAAACTGCATAAATATTTTAAACTACAAAATACAATATGCAGGGTTTGCATATAAAGTACCCAATGTATATAATGCTCAACTATTAAATAAGCATGATTTTCATATTTTTAAAACCACCTTTCTTAAGATTTTTAACATAAAATATGTATTTATAGGTCCATTAAAGTACAGGTCCGTGTCATAAATAATTCTGTTCAGTGCAAAAGAGATTAAGGATGTGGCTCATAAAGAACAATTTTTCACATTAAAAATTGTCAAAATTAGTACAATTTTTCATTTGTAAAGGGAAAAAGAATAGTAACTATTTAGATTACTTATTAATGAGAGAAAAAAGTCTTTGATCCTAATTAAATTTTGAGAATTTATGTGTTATTATCACCTAATACTTCAGTGAGAAAAAGTGTCAAAAAGAAATAAAATGAGGGAAACAAGGGGTGGAAATGAGAATTTATTCCTTAAACATGGCTGGCAGCCTGGATCATTTAATGCCATCACAGTGTATTATAATCTGCAGAGCTGTTAATTAGTTGAACATTTTACACTAGCCTTTTAAACCGAGGTTTTAAAAACACATTTTGGTGTCTTTGATTTCAGACATGTCACTTACATTTTGCTTTCTAATGGGCACTAGAGCATATAGTATACTAAGGTATTTGGAAAATTCATTCTATACACTTACTTCCTAGAAGTCTAAAAAAGGAAGAATAAAAAATGTAGGGCTTATAGCTATTAAAAGAAATTCAAAGATATTCCTTTAAATCAGCATCTTCAAGAATGTTTTTGTTTGCAAAACTATTAAATATTCCACTGTAATCATTACGTGGGCAATTTAGCCGAATGTCAAATGATGGAACCTGAAAGTGCATTAAGAGCTTTCCATGAATTACTAACTACAGGTGTAGTGAAGTGACTTATAAATTTGACTATAACTTTTTATCAGTAAAGTTGAAAAAGATAACAATAAAAGGTGAATAATAAGTACCATTTACAGAGAACCATATAACTGTAAAATTAGTATGTCAGATGGTCAAATTATGACCTATAAGGACAAATTGCATTGAGAAATATTTGTATGGTGGATCTAAATTTTCCTCACCCTTGTCATTATTACTCTAGTCCTGCATATTCTTTGCATTCCGCTTTCTTACTGGTATCATTGGTGTAGTCTCTCCAATCCTATATCTTTTGAACTACAAGAAAAAAAAAACAACTCTGTTCATAATGCAGCTATTCACCTGGCTCCTTTTCACCATAGTTCCACAGAGGTAATTGAGTGGGACACCCCTTTTCTGCTTGGAAGAAACTGCCTGCTGTCAGCATGAGTCCGCTCCTTATAAAATTGTCATTGTGGTTTTGCCTGTCTCTTTCAGGAAAGATGCCCTATCTTAAAGGGAGCCAAGCCAGAAAATCATTTTGACAACACAAAGATTTGTGGCCTCTCTTTGAATACGGGAGACCTGGCATAATTATATTAAAACATAGTTCTTTTAGAAAAACTATACATATTAGTATACTATATTGGGAGTTCACAATATTGTAATACAATAGAGCAATGGTTCTCGAAATACATTTTCCAAAACAGAGCTGTCATCCTCAGTATCTCCAGGGAGCTTGTTAGAAACATAAATCATTAAACCACACCCCAGACAAACTGAATCAGAACTTTGGGAGAGAGGACCCAAGAATCTGTATGTAATAAATTCTCCAGGTGATTCTGATTCACGCTCAAGTTTTGAGAACTAAATTTAAAAGAAAACAGCTGGGATAGTGGGAAATACCTGAGTTCTAGAGTGGAAGTACCAAATTGTGAATACTTGCTCTCCTAGAGGAAGCAGTTGACTATAATTATTTAATATCTTGGTCTCTGTGTGTCTATCCAACAGTATTGAAATTGTGTTTCCACCAATTACAGACTGTGAGAGCTCAAGCAAGATACTTAATATATTGGTTCTAATTTTTATCCTCTGAAATAAAATAATAATAGTAGCTTTTAATGGTTATTTAATAAGGAGTTAATATAGTTATCTGTTGTATTTTGCATTTCATTTATTAATCTTATATGCTGTCTTTGGCAAAATGCTTAGTCTTCTGAGTACCAGTCTCCCCTATCAAAAAAAAAAAAAAAAAAAGGAAAGTAATGCTCACTTTGGAAGAACTACTGTACAAATCAAATCTGAAAATGCATGTTACAGCACTTAACACTGGTCCAGGGTCTGGAACATAAACAATCCAGGGTGACTTTATTTGTTTGAAATTCCAGTCTTTTAACTTGTTTTCATCTTTTGAATGCTTTCATCACTAAACATAAATGTCAGCACTTTCTTCACTTTCCTTCTTTCTTAAACTCAATTCCTGACAAGGGATTAGTCTCCAAAATTTACAAACAGCTCATGCGGCTCAATATCCAAAACAAAACCAACCCAATCAAAAGAGGGCAGAAGACCTAAACAGACAATTCTCCAAAAAAGACATACAGATGACTAAAAAGCCCATGAAAAATGTTCAACATCACTAATTATTAGAGAAATGCAAGTCAAATCTACAAAGAGATATCACCTCAAAAGAGATATCACCTCACACCAGACAGAATGGCCATCGTCAAAAAATCTACAAACAATAAATGCTGCAGAGGGTATGGAGAAAAGGGAACCCTCCTACACTGTTGGTGGGAATGTAAATTGGTACAGCCACTATGGAAAACAGTATGGAGGTTCCTTAAAAAACTAAAAATAGAGCTACCACATGATCCAGCGATCCCACTCCTGGGCATATATCTGGAGAAAAACATGGTGTGAAAGGATACATGCTCCCCAATATTCACTGCAGCACTATTTACAATAGCCAGGACATGGAAGCAACCTAAATGCCCATTGACAGATGAATGGATAAAGAAGATGTGGTACATATATACAATGGAATATTACTCAGCCATTAAAAAAGAATGAAATAATGCCATTTGCAGCAACATGGATGGACCTAGACATGATCATACTAAGTGAAGTCAGACAGAGAAAGACAAATACCATATGATATAGATTATATGTGGAATCTAAAAAACAAAAATGATTCCAATGAACTTATTTATAAAACAGAAACAGACTCACAGACTTAGAGAATGAACTTATGGTTACCAGTGAGGGAAAGGTGGTAGGAGGGATAGATTGGGAGATTGGGATTGACATGTACATACTGCTATATTTTAAATAGATAACTAACAAGGACCTATTGTAAAAAAAAAAAAAAAAGTTAATTCTTTTATGACATTCTTTTCTTGGCTGTATAATAGGTCTCTCAAAATGAATATGCCCCAAGCAGACCTCCTGACTGGCATTCTATTTCTCCTCCACCAGCCAAGGCTGCTCTTTTCCCAAGCTACATTACCTGAGTAAATGGCAATTTCTCCTAATTGCTCAGACCAGAGCTTTGAGTCACCCTTGATTCTTCTTTATCTCACATTTCATATGTAATCTTCTAATTTTCTTTTCTTTCTTCAAAAATAGATCCAGGACCTGTGCACATCTTACTATATCCCCTGCGTTCACTCTGGCCTGGGTCACCCTCTTCCATCACCTGTCCTTTCAAGAGCCACCTAACTCATGTCCAAGGCCCCTGTCCTTTTTCTCTCATTTCCTAACACAGAAGCCAGAGTGATCTTCTAATAAGTAGGCCATATCCTGTCTCTCCTCTCCTTAAACACCAATTCCTCTTCATCTTATTCAGAGAAAGAGACACAGTCTCCAAATTAGTTCTTCTCCAACTATCTGTAGAGCCATCCCCCATGTTTGCATGAAGCAACGCTGTTGTAAAAATAAATAAAAATTAATAGAAACTTTTTTTAAAAAGGCATGTGGATTCAAACAGTGATGACATACATGGATGTCACAGTAATGTCAAATAGCTATAAAAGTGTGTAAACACTTTCTCTCAATGTCTGTATTTATCGTGGCACTAATTCATGGATTATTTTTTGAACAGTCCTGCAGCAAGTAGTCTGTCCATACACTCTTAATTGTTTGGCCTCATTTCCTACATCTGCCCCTCCCTCAATCTGCTAACTGTGCTGTTAGTATCTCCTCCAGGAGGGCAGGCTCATTTCTGCTCAGACCTTGCCCTGCGGTTGTGTCTGCTCACAGAGCTCTTCTCCCTGCACTATATGTAGATAGATAGATAGATAGGGAGATAAATAGATAGATAATAAATTTTAGATGATAGAGATAGGTGACAGATAGATAATAGATACATAGATAGATGGTAAATGATAGATGAGAGTTAGATAATAGATAAATGATAGAGATAGATGATAGATAACAAATACATAGGTAATAAATGATAGATGATAGATAATAGATAAATAATAGATAAATAGATAAGTGATAGATGATAGAGATAGATAATAAATGATAGAGATAGATGATAGATAATAAATACATAGATGATAAATGATAGATAGATATTAGATAGATAATAAATGATAGATGATAGATACAGATAGATGATAGATAATAAATGATAGGTGATATAGATGATAGATAATAGATAATAAATGATAGATGATATAGAGAGATAAGAGATAGATCTATCCTGCCTTGCTTTATTCAATGTCAATTTGTCACTGAACCCTTTTCTGACCACCTACCTAAAACTGTACCACCTCCCACACTCCTTTTCTCTGACTTTATTTCCTCCTTTCCATCTATCTTTATTACCATGTTATGTATTTTCCCTAATTATGTTGTCCATTGTCTGTCTTTTTAACCAGAACATAAGCTCCACGTGGGCACGAATTTTTGTGTTTGTTTGCTGCTGTGTCCACAGGTGGCTAGAATGGTGCCTGATACTTGACAAGTGCTCAAAAAATTTTCATTGAATGGAAGAATGAATGAATATTTGAATAGTATTCAGACCCTTAAAGGGCCAATGGAATTGTCATAGTTATTATGAGAATCCTCAGTAGAAAACATACTTTAACAAAATAAGTATAATAAAAAGAGCACTTTATAAAGCCAAGGCCCATTGATAATCTTATATGATTTCCCAAACTGCAGAAGAATATATTGGTTCTAAATTATTTGAATTAATGTACATTACACTAAAAGAGGCAGTTAAAGTTCAATAGAAACCCTTCAGGAAATGGTAACTCAGACTAATTTTCCAGAGTGATGCAATTTCTAGTTTTAAATGAAGTTACTGTGTTATTTAAATTTTGTTAGCTCACTAGTTGAATTTATTTAATAGTTCATCAGGGAATCACAATAGCTGTATAATGCTGGTGTCTTACTCCAGTATTTGCAAGGATAAAAATTAAATAAAAATCAACTAAACAAAACTCTGGAGGCTGGAAATAACAATTTTTTGCTCTTCAAAAGCTCCCACTGTTGATAAAGACTCAGCTATGTTCCAAAGATATTTCTTAGTCTACTAAAGCTTTAGCAATCTCCAAAACATTCTTCATACAGGTGCAAATGAAAGAATTGGACATTTTCCAATTACCATGATACCCATTTATATAAATATTCCTGGGGATCATTTAATCCAATGTAACTATTTTAAAGAGGAGGAAGATGAATTTCAGAAAGGAAATATGATTAATAAAAGTCAGTAGACAGATTTCTCTTCACTCTCAATTCAGTGTTATTTTTATTATACAACCACAGCTCTTATAAAGCTTTACTAAAGCAATCAAAAAAACCAAAATCCTTGTAATTCTAACTTAAAAGGTGGTTAAAAAATAAATCATTAAAATTTTCATGTGTCTATTTAAAATATTTTCATGTGTGTATTTTAAATATTTTAAATACTTTAAAACAATTTAAATAGCAATTTCTTTCCTGAACATTTGACATACAACTGAAGCTTTTGAATACGGACCTGTCCAAGGATAGTGAATTCTCTCTCCCATAAATGACAGACTTCCAATTTGGATTTCTTTAAATTCAGGTGAGAACTTTTAAATTCTCATGAAGTAATCTGAAGGGATAATTATTTAGAAATGTATCATCCCCATGACTATTTTGTAGTAGTCTTATAGTGATCTAGTAAGAAAAAGGATATTTTTAGCAACTTATTTTGATATTTCTACAGCTTTCAACTAAATATCCTTATAGCACATTTCTTCCTTTTCAAATTCATATCTGATTTGTTGAAATATTATGTCACAACAATGACATACAACTAGCATTAATAAACTTAACAAATCTAAAGGACCACATCCTCGGTTTCAGGGAAAAATGTGTCAGCATAAATTTTTTAAATTTAATTTTATTTATTTTTTTATACAACAGGTTCTTATTAGTTATCCATTTTATACATATTAGTGTATATATGTCAATCCCAATCTCCCAATTCATCACAACACCACCACCACCACCGGCATAAATATTAAGGAGTGGCCTTATGGTCATAAATAATTAGCACCAGATGAACACCAGAAGTCATACTTTACAATGGAAATGGATATGGTTGTCTAACTATCCAGTGATTTAAAGGGATTTTTGTAAGGGCGCTTCTACAATACTGATTAAAAACACTATATTTGTGTTTATCTCAACCATGGAGGCTAAACATTAGTGCTAAGATCCTAGGAGTGCCCAGATATATTTAGAGTATGCATTTTTTTGACTTATTGCTACAAGGAGGCAGAACAGGTAACACAGTGGTTGTGATATGAAAGACTGTTAACTTTCACACATGGTCATATAGAGCTACCTCACTGCTATTAACTGTGGACTTATAGTTAATATATTCTATTATGTATCCATACTTTATCAAAAGAGCTTATTTTCAGTCACTTGAATTGCTCATTTTGATGCAAGGTGGATTATTTACAAAAAGATTATATATATATATATACACACACACATGTGTGTATATACACACACATATATATATAAATGGTTCATTTTTCCCATTAGATCATTCCCATTTTCCCATTAATCACTATACTTTTTGCTTGCAAATAGGACACATTGAACCTTATATGTATCTGTTTCTTATCCTTCCATGGTAGATGCTAATGAACACTGAAGAAGTAGCAATAATAGGGCAGAAGTAAGGGAAGGGGGGTGGTGATGAAGGACTTAGAAGCAGAAGTCAATGGTAATAGTCTCTCCTTAATATTTTCTTAATTAAAATTCTGTATTATATATACATGTGCGTACCTATATATGTATCTGCATGTGTATAAATGTACATATCTGAATAATGATGGCATTTAAATACATAGTACTTTATTTTATGTTATGTTACTTCAACTGAACACGCCCTTGAAATGATTAAATGACTATTTTACTGTTTACTTTTTTTTTTTAAACATCTTTATTGGAGTAAAATTGCTTTACAATGGTGTGTTAGTTTCTGCTTTATAACAGTGAGTCAGCTATACATATACATGTTTAGTCTTATTATGAAGGGATAGACATTTTAAGAAGCTCATGAAGTTTCAATTTTATATTTTAATTCTATTAAGAGTTTTATTACAGAATTGATGATGGTTGTGAAATTGTTTTTTATCTCAAAATCAGGAAACACATTATTTTTCTAGAAAGCTTTATTTGGGTCATTCATTATGAATGACAAACCTAACAGTAATGCTCTCAATACCATAATGGCTACATTTTCCCAAGAAAACAGTCAAAGATATTATTAGTGACAAAAACATGAACTCACCTCGAAAAAATCAATTTCTGTGGTAACCTAAATGCGTAGGATATGATTGAATAAGTAATTGTAGTGTTCCCTGTGAAGACTAAGGGACACAGACCATGGTAAAGATTTCCAACTAAACCATGTGATGAACTGGCACAAACTACGGCACAAACTACGGCTTCTACAAATAGAATTGTTTTTAGAAAAAGTTCATTGAAAAGATAAATTATCTCTTTTTTTCCCCTAAACACCAATATCATTCTCAGAATAGTGTTTGCCTCCTTTTGCGAAATTATACCCAATAATTAAACACTAATAGAACAGAAATGTCAGTTTTGTGAATTCTCGCTTTGCATTCCAGAAGCATTCAACCCAGAGCTGAAGGGAAGAATCACAATTCTCAGTGAATGAAATATTCTCTGCAACATTAGACCAAAATTATTTTTTGAGAATAATTCAGCTTCTATAAGCACAGACACAGCCAAGAATATTAAAATAATCCATGGGCATTGTGCTACTGATTATCTCCCATTTTGTCAAGTCTCCTCATAGGCTTGTGTTTATTCTGTGTTCTTTCTTAATAAGCCTCTTTTTATGTTTCTTTGATTTCTCTAACCGAAACCGGAAAAGCTCACTAGTGTTCCTGTAAAACGTGCTATTTGCTTGGAGAAAATTGTTGTACCAAAGAAAAAAGTATATCTTAAACATCAAAACTAACACAACATTGTTAATCAACTATACTCCAATATAAAATAGTTTAAAAAAAACACTAACTCTAAAAATGGATAAGGTAACATAAATTCTTTAAAATAATAATGTTAGATAATAAGCTCAACAAAAATTAGTCATAAAAAAGCTATTTCATAAACCTCTTTCAAGATTCATGGAAAGAGAAGAAAAGTTACTAACTGATCACATTTTAAGAAAATATAAAATGTAAAAATACAATCTTTGAAACCTAATTTAAAAGGTGATTCCCAAATTTCTTTAAAAATGTTATGAAATGTGGTCAAGATGAGCCTTATAAAGAAGACCGCTGTCAGGTTATATGGCAAATGTTTTAGGTCTGATTTAAGATTCTTATGTGTTTATTATTACTCGATGCCTTAGTTTGGGCTGTTATAACAGAATACCACAGACCCGGTGGCTGAAACAACAGTATTGTATTTGTCACAGTCTGGAGGCTGGGAAGTCCGAGATCAAAGTGCCTGCATGGTCAGAATCTGGTGACATCTCTCTTCCTAGTTTGCACAAAGTTACCTTATTGCTGTGTCCTCACATGGTGGAAAACACAGAGAGATTCCTTTTCTCCTCCTGTTTTTGTAAGTGCATTAATCCCACCATGAGGATTTATAATTTAATCTAACCCTAACTGAGGATTAGGGTTTCAACATAGGAATTTTGAGGGCACACATACATTTGGTCCATAACACTCAAGGTCTACATTGAGGTCCCAATTACAAACATAGGAACTCTGATTTAGTACTTTTATCACTACATAGTTCTTCTTAGAGGCTTTTATATATTTTCATATGCTAATTCATAGACACACAGGCATGCCATGGACTGAATGTCAATGTCCTCAAAATTCCTATGTTGACACTCTAAACCTCAAACGTGATGAAATTTGGAGGTCCATCCTTTGGGAGGTTATTATGGTAGAATCAAAATATATCTCAAGTTCATCTTCACAATTCATTGCTTTGTCCTCTGCCAAACAATTCTTGCTTAAATAGTTTATGAAGTCAAATAAGATTATTGTGAAATAGTGCCCTTTTTTATTCTAAGATATGCATTTTCTATTTTCACATTTTTTGAAATTATGACATATTTTAATATCAAAGTCAAAAATATGCACCAGCCACAAAAGTGCTAGACTGTGATGCATTTTGCACTGTCCATGAAAGTTTAAATTTAGCCAAGCCTAGAAGGGATATGAATGTCACCTCAGTTACATTTTTTGCATTTGTGTTTTCTCTTCTGCTTGAACATCAGGCAATGCAAGTAAAAAAAAGAGAAAAATATCTAAATCCTAGAATAGGAATGACATATTCAAAATGTCAGAGGTTTGTGTGACTAAGATGCATCTTGTGGATTTTTCCTAGGGCCCCAACTATCTCTTGGCAAAAAGTTTCCAGCTATCTAGAATGTATTTAATTTTTAATGATACATGAATCCAGTGGAGGTGTGGTGGGGGGCTGCAGTTTAACCAAGCGAAAGTGTCACAGGAAACCCTGGTATTCTTCATATAAATTAGAACATATTATCTGTTCTAAATGTCTAAAGCAAGATCTACCCTAAGTATTGAGCATTCCAAAAAAAAAGAAAAAAACAAAAAAGGTCACAAGTTACTGCAATAGTTTCATAATTGGTCACGAGTAAGTTAAAGAAAACTTTAGATTGTGGATTGAAAAAGATATTAACTAAAATTCTAGTTTTTGCCTAAAACTTATTGTGCTTTTACTGTGCCCCAAGTACTATTTTCAGTACGTCACTATGTACAGGCAAACCTTGGAGATATTGCAGGTTCAATTCCAGACCACTGCAATAAATTGAATGTTGCAATAAAGCAGTCGCATCAATTTTTTGATTTCCCAGTGCATATAAAAGTTATGTTTATAGTATACTGTAGCCTATTAAATGTGCAATAGCATTATGTCTAAACAATGTACATAGCTTAAATTAAAAAATACTTTATTGCTAAAAAATTCCAACCATAATCTGAGACTGCAGTGAGTGGTAATCTTTTTGCAATAGTAACATCAAAGATCACTGATCACAGATAATAATTTAAAACTTTGAAATATTGCAAGAATTATTAAAATGTGACACAGAGATATGAAGTGAGTAAATGCTTTTGGAAAAACGGCACCCATAGACTTGCTGGACTCAGAGTTGCCCACAAACCCTCGATTTGCAAAAATTGCAATATCTGTGAAGTGAATTAAGCGAATTATGATAAAATGAGGTATGCCTGTAAATACTTTTCATTTTTTACCTATGAAGTAAATACTATTATTTACCCTGGTTTACAAATGAATAAACTAACAAAGGTTAAAAAAACTGGTAGTATGAAGACAAAAATCAAACTTAGTTCATCTGGTTATAGAGTACGTACTCTTAACCACTATTTTTGCTTCTCAATTGTGTTACTTAAGAGGAAAGTATGTTGTTTTTAAATGACCATGTATTTCTTTGTCTATCTATCTTCTATTGGGAGGATTTCCTTCTTTTAGGAAATTGAGTCTATGCCCCTGTCATAATTTAGCTTTACTGGGATCTTACATGTACTCCACATGACCAAGCTTGAACAAATAAGTACTTTTTTTAGTGGTTTTGGTTGTTTGTTTTAATTAAAAATTAGGTAGAGGCTGAAAATATAACTATAATCATTTCTGACAGTCATATTTCCTGCTCTGTCAAAGTAACAAGTCTACCAATTTGAAATAATTACGCTAACATGAGACACATATATCGATACAACCACCCTGCCAGTAAGTATCCCCTGAATCAATCTGGGACTTGCCAGGAACACAGAGCCACACTAAGCATTATAGAAATACATCCAATGTTGGACTTACAAAAATGTGTAAAGAGCTGGGAGAGTGGAGGTCAAGGAGGGAAATATTTGTTGATGACTACATTGTGAAACACTCAAGCAGCTGCCCAAAATTTGTTGGGAAAATCCCACTACTACCTTAATATGTGTCAGAAAAAGAGTGCTTACAAAGAAGACTGAGAAACCTCTCAGTGCTAGTTCTGTGACATCTCAAGAAAAATAGCTTTTCCTTTTCCCAACTTTCAAATATTTTGTGAGTTACTCTCAATGGCAAACCCTAATCTGGGACCATAGAATGAAGGGGGACCTGGTAAACAAAGTTTCTGGGCTCTTCTCTGTAATGCAATGCAGAGGAAACCTTCAAAGTGAGTGACTGACATGCAAAGTTGACAACTGACAACGTACCACACTCCTTTCCTGCAAATTGCCTGATCATAGTACACAGTGATTTGGTGTTACAGGTGGGAGATTTGACAGAGAGGAGAAACGATGTGATCTAAAGAAATAGTAGAGCTGTGCAGAGAAGGAAATGGTGGTAATTAAGGCCCTTGGATAAGTTAATATCTATGGAAAATCATTCCAACAAAACTTGTCATGTATAACTGCTTGATGATTTCATGTACAATGACATGTCTTCAACAACAGGAGTAGCTGCTTACTCTGAAGGACATATAAGATTTTTCATTAACCGAAAATCACTTTACTTCTGGAATACCTCTGAAGACAAACTGGGATTCCTCCAAAATAATTACACTGAGATTTCAGAGATCACAAATATCTTCACAAGTTTATTCCCTTTTGGTGTTTCAACATCCTTCTTATTTATGTTCTTTCTTATAAAAGTTATTACCTTGGTTCATTAATTTGTTTATATTTATACTCCCCATTTTCTTTTCCTGAAGTTTTTTCTGATAGATCTACATTCTTTCTAATTAAAGGTTAATCTATCTATCCTACAGATGCATCCTTCCACGCAGAACATTGGTCATTCCTAGAAAATCAAATCTATTATCTCTGAAATTGTTTCACCAAAATTTCATAGTCTCCAAATTCAAGCTCTGCTTTATGGCTCAGGTCTTGTCCAGTTATACATCCCTGGAATTTCTCTTATTACCCTCTTTGACAAGTCCATATTTCCTTCTCTTTCCTCAAATCCCCTTTCATGGATGTAGGATATCTGTAATGATGACTGTGGTGAGTGAATCCTGTCCCCCAAAAAAACATCAATTAACCTGGTCACAACTATCTAAGATGATCGTTTAAAGTTCTGGAAATTGGCCAAAGAGGATATAACAAGCACAAAGCATTTATTTTATAAAATCTATAGATACTTAGTAAGAACAGTGAGAGGCTGTGACATTTGTGCCAGGAGCAGCATCTGTCTCCCCCAGTGTCCTATTACAGAGATCTATTCTGGTTGGGATGGGCAAAACCAAGGACTGGAGGAGTCCATCCCTCCTAGGTCTGTATTGTGAGAGGTATTCAGAATGGACTCAGGTTGGGTCCAGGTCCCATCTCTCTTAACTCTCTGTTGTGAAGAATCTAGTTTGGGTGGGCATTAGAAGCAAATTAGTGTTGTTCATTCTCACCATTTCCCATTTGGGTAACTAACATTCAGAGTCAGCTAACATCTCTGTTACCACAAAATGCAGATCAACAGAAATTTAAAAGGGAACGAGACAGTCAAGGAAGGCTCTGTTAAAATCATACTCATCCTAGTATCTGGAAAACTGTTTGCATGTCTAAATCGCTTTCAAAAGTGACTGGAAAGGTTGTCTCTGACCTATTAGTCCATGGTGCTGAAGATGTTAAAACTAGTAATTTCCTGAACTTTGAAATCAGTTCACAGGCCACACACAGACCCAATGGTAAATGTTGCAAATCATATGGGTAAAGAGGACTTCACCTTACCTACTGACAAATAAGTGGCTGATCATTAATCTATGCCAACACAGTAATGACCCCATGGAAGTCAGATTTGAAAATAAAAGCAAGGAAAAAACACCTGAGCAGAGACATCAAAGGAATCACAAAGCAGGGGAAACAGACTTTGCAGAATTAGTCCAGTAAAGTCATTTAAAAAAGGAAAAACAAACAGCAACATCAGAAGTAGGGTAGGTCAGATTACAAAATTGCTACAATACATTATATAAAATCCTGAGTGCTCAATGAAAAATATTTTTGACACATGCAAAGAAACAGGAAAATTTGACCCATATGAGAGAGAGAGAGAGAGATGAGAACTTTTAAGGGACTTAGATGTCAGAATTAGCAAAGATTTCAAAGCAATGATTATAAATATGTTCAAAGAACTAAAGCAAAGTACATTTCAATATCTAAAGGGAAGTGTGATGAAGATAACTCATCAAATAGAGGCTATCAATAAAGAAATAAAAATTATTTAAAAAAAAAAAGAACCAAATGGAAATTGTGGAGTTGAAAAGCCCAATAACTGAAATGAAAAATTCATGAAAGAAGCTCACAAGTAATTCTGAGCTGGTAGAAGAAAAATAAATAAATGAACTTGAGATAGATCAGTGGAGATTATGCAATCTGAGAAACAGAGATAAAGCATAAAGAAAAATAAAGCCACAGGACAAATTTGTCAAACCATTAAGTACATAACTGATACAAAATGGGAGTACTAGCAGTAGAGAAGAAAGAGAAAATGACAGAAAAAAAATTTCCAGATATAATAGCAGAAAACTTCCTACATTTGATGAAAAACATTAACCTACACATCCAAGAATCTCAATAAACTGGAAGTTGGATGAACACAAAGAGAGTCACACCAGACACATAATCACACTGTTGAAAGCCAAAGATAAAAACTTGAAAGCAGCAGGATTAAAATGAAACATCATATAGAAGGAAACCACAGTAAGATGAACAGCCAAGTTCTCATCAGAAGCAATGGAATCCAACAGGTATTGGGGTGGCATTCACAGGGCAGAATCCTGTACCCAGCAAAATTGTTTTTCAAAAATTAAGTCAAAATAAACAAGTTTGTACATGTAAAAGAAAGAAACATGAGATCATTTGTTGATTGTAGACCCTCCTTAAAAGAAATCCTAAAAGAAATTTCTTCCGGCTGATAAACCCTATCATTTCTCCCCATGCACATATCTATAAGCAGTTGAATTCACGTGTTGTTATATGCAATGAGCCCATCAGGCAAGAATCACCACATTTTTCACCTTCACCTTCAAATTCTTCCGCCTTTCAATTTTTGCCTAACTTTTTGCTGATCAGGTGAAAGAGATGAAATTCCACATAATCTGTCCAATGTAAATTTCTCTCCATATACTTTCAATATTACATTCTTGTTTTCTTCCTGGATTTTCCTCTATCATTCCTTCATCCCTTATTTCATCTCTATCACTATTATTTTTTCACTGTTCTCTCTTCCTTTTGGATAAAAAGCATGCTCAACTTCTTATTTACTAAAAATAACCTCCCCAATTTTTCCTCAATCTTATGTCCACCCCATTCCTATAACAGTTTATCTCTTTCTATGTCATATAACTGAACTTCTAGAAAATAAAGTATTGATCATCCTCTATATCTCTATTTTTATTTCATTTGCTACTTACTGCAATGTACCTTCCACTTTGACAAAAATAATCCTTAATAATGAGCCTTTACATTATCAAAAGCTTTTCTGAAAATTTTGCCCTCACACTTATATGCATGTATAGAGAATATAGACTGTTAGGTTTAAGATAATTGTCTCTCAACATTTTGGAGGCATTTTCTTTTTTCTTGTTTATAGCATTTCTGTTAAGAAAACTTAAAATTGTCTAATTATGTATATTTAATATATTTGGTGATCAATCACCTTGGTTTTCCTGGGCAGTTCTGGTGTACATCATTGGCCACAGGGTCTGTGACAACCCTGAATTGAGCAAGTCTATTGGCACCATTTTTTCAGTAGCATTTTCTCACTTTATGTCTCTGTGTCACAGTTAAGGAATTCTCACAATATTTCAAACTTTTTCATTATTATATTTATGTGAGCAGTGATCTTTGATGTTACTATTGCAAAAAAATTACAACTTGCTGAAGACTCAGATGGTGGTTAGCATATTTTATCAATAAAGCATTTTTAATCAAGGTATGCACATTTTTTAGACATAATACTATTATACACTTTATAGAATATAGTACAGTGTAAGCATAACTTTCATATGCACTGGGAAATCAAAAAATTCATGACTTGTTTTATTGCAATACTCACTTTATGGCAGTGGTCTGTAACTGAATCCACAATATCTCCAAAGTATGCTTGTAAGTCCATCTCCTCCGCATCTCTATCCATCTGCCACTTATAATGCTGGACTGATCACCTAATTTTTAAAATATGATTTCTCTAAAATTTTCCACTTTTCAAACATTTTTACCTTCTAGGAGATGGGACACAGATTATTTTCCAAAACTCTTGGTTAAATATTAACTTTTGCAATATTTTTCATTTCAAAGATATCTCTCATTCTTATTGTTACTTTTCTCAGCACCATCTTCCTCCCCTCTATATTTTTTTATACTTGACCTGAGATCTGAAAAGATTAATAATTCTATTGCTCCACACCCAGTGGTCATCTCCCTATTACTCTTCTCTGCTTCCTTCAAGTTTATTTTGTCTGTTGATTTGTTCTTGGTGTTTTGTGTGAGAAGTTTTTCTTAATATATAATTATTCTTATTTCTGCTAAAAAAAAAAAGACAGTGAGGCATTACAAAGCTCTCAGCCAATGCTACATTGCCCCAATCACGTGACTTAAAAATTGTTTTCAGCCTATAGGAGACTAATGCTTGCAGTGTGCAATTATTTCTCTTCATTTCTTCTCTTTCTCCATCTTTACTGATGCCAAATTAGTACATATCTTAATTTCCTTGACTTTATTTTTTACCAGCCATGTCTTATGAAAGGTGGAAAATATAACTTTTTAATGTTTTCTTTGAGGGGTTGTGTCTGTGAAGAGAGAGACTGTAACTTGAAAGTAACATTTTTTTTGTTTAAAACTATATATATTTGTGTAAATAATATATAAAAACATATATACATAAAGAAAAAAGATTTCTTTTTAATAGCAATTGTACTCATAAGACCTATGTTTGTTCTGACAGTAGCCTAGTAAAAGTTTTAACTAAATCACGAAAGTGCATTTCAAGCAAAAATATGTTAAATTTTTCTTTACCTATAAATATTTGGGGGGAGGGGAGCCAATATTTATGACTAATCATAAAATAGTTATTGAATACTTTAGAGAAACTTGAAGAAAATTTAAGGTCAGCTGAAAGATTCTAAATGTTTCTTCCAAGTAAAAGAACATTTACTTAGAGGAAAATGGGAATCAGTTCAAACTTCTTTGAACAGCATTTATGTTTACATGGACAATTTTATAAAGGACTTCTGTAGGAGAACAAAAGCATCATTAATTTCATTTTAATGTCTATCATAACATGTAATCTGGTGGATCAAATTATTGACAGAAACATAATGTTTTTCCTTTATGTACATTGGAAACCCTGTATAAGTGAAGTTTATTATAATATATGTATGTCCATTCTATGGAGCTTATACCAAATTTTATTATTCTAGATTCCTGAGAAAGCTAGAGTTGCTGTATCTTTGCTTTGAGAGCAGTTATTGATCTTATCTATGATCTTATACAGAGAAATTTGTGAGAAAGGCAAACTCCTGAAATTTTACAACTGTCTTTATGGGAAAGCATCATTCACTTTACAAGAACTAAATCATGATTCAAGTTCTAGGAATAGATTATGTATAGGTTGAAATTTATGTGTGCTTTTGATTCTATGAGCTAATTTACGTTTTGTTGTTAAGATATGTGTAGGAGGAAAACAGGTTCAAATGCAAGTCTCAATGTAGAAATGCTCTGAAATTGACTTCTATTTAAGGTCACTTTTTAAAAAAAGTGTTGGAGTTATTTGAGCAGTTCTAAACTATCACAGACAATTTGCTGTATAATAACCCTGTCTCATTGCAATATAGCAATTATATAATGTTACATGCAAATTAAGCTATAATCAAAGATGTATGTTTTAGCTGCATTTAAGTCTATTGCTCAGAAAGTCAAATTCATTTAAAGCTGCTGATGCACTCAGAATATATATGTTCAGGCACTAATCTTGATTTTAAAAAAAATGTATATGTCTACAGGTCAGCTCATATTAGAATTTGATCTGGATCATGCATTTGCTGTATGGAAAACATCATTTTGTATTTCATGCTTTGGAAGTAATGCATGTTGAGGTTCATTTATCTTAAATCCATGCAAGGAATAAAACTTGAAAACCACATACATATCTTCCTTCATTAAGGGCATATTGACCACAGTTGAAAGGAAGAGATATGATATTGTATTTAAAAACCTATGCAGTTCTTTAATGCAGAGGAGGTTGACTTTAGCTGCATTAAGCAAAGAGCTGCTAACACAGTGAAGGATTACACTGTAATTTGGAACAGGATGATTAAACGATGTACAAACTTCCTACAAGAGTAGCATACAGGATACTGGAACATATGGTTCAGTACTCTTTTTTTCCCTCAATAACTACAGATTCTGGCCAGAGATTTTTGTTGATTTGTACAAAATCTCTTGATTAGAGTCCTCAGCCATCTGCTTTAGGACAGCAATGCATGAAAATGTCAGCAGAAAGAACAGAGCTTAAAACTTATTTGTGGAAAGGATTTGAAGCTAGTATAACCATGTGCAAGACAAGGTGATCAGCCCCAATGTGTCAGGAGCTAATTAATGCTGAGAGTGAAAAGAGGGTGAAAATGTTGCCAAAGTAAAGCAAAGAGAAACATATATGTTCTCTATTGTTTGGAACTCACACAGATGCTGATACTTTGTCCCCTATGAGCGCCAAAATGTTACATTGTAATGTTTGAAAACTGTCTGAAATTTTCTGAAACATAAAGCTAATAATTATTTAAAATTTTATTATAGAGGAAACCTGAGTAGAATATTATTATTTATATCTTAGTTTTAATTCTATGTAGGGCATTCGCAATACTTAATAATCTAGATTCAACAAACACCATGTCACTGAAATTTCACTTTCATTGATCATCCGTGATGACCCAAATTGCATATCCAACTTTCTAAAATTTGCACATTTTCCACTTGACAGCACCTCTCTCTCCCTCTCTCTCTGTCTCTTACTCTCTAATTCTCCTTACTTATATTTCAATACAGTATATATATTTTTCTCCCACTTTCATAATACACCCTTTTACCTTCTCTTTTCTGCAAGAGTTCTTTCTTATTTGCACTTGCCATAATATATACATTTCTACAAGTATTACATTCCTGTCATTTGGCAATTCCATTCACTCTTTCATGATTTCAACTGCTATGGTTATGCACTGAATTCTCTCTCAAATTTGATAATCCAATACCAACAGTATAATTTTAAAAGACAGACACTACATTTCTCTAATAATTAGCAATGTTTAGCATCTTTTCATGTGCCTATTGGTCATCTGGATGTCTTCTTTGGAGAAATGTCTATTTTGGTGTTCTGCCTGTTTTTCTGATTGGGTTGGGATTTTTGTTGTTGTTGCAATTGAGCTGTGTGAACTGTTTATTTTGAAAAATAAGCCTTTGTTTGTCACATTGTTCTCAAATATTTTCTCCCATACTGTAGGTTGTCTTTTCGTTTTGTTTATGGTTTCTCTTATTGTGCAAAAGCTTATGTTTGATTATGTCCAATTTATTTATTTTTGCTTTTATTTTCTATTGCCTGGGGAGTCTAATCTAAGAAAACATTGGTAAGATTTCTGTCAGAGAATGTTTTGCCTATGTTCACTTCTAGGAATTTTATCATGTTATGTCTTATATTTAAGTCTTTAAGCTATTTTGAGTTTATTTTTGTGTAGGATGTGTAGGTGTGTTCTAATTTTAATGATTTACATGCAGCTGTCCAACTTTCCCAGCACCACTTGATGAAGAGACTCTTTTCATGTATATTCTTACCTCCTTTGTCAAAGATTAATTGACTGTAGGTATGTGTTTATTTCTGGACTTTCTACTCTGTTCCATTGACCCATATGTCTGATTTTGTGTCAATACCATGCTGTTTTGATTACTTTAGCTTTGCAGTATTGTCTGAAGTCTGGGAATGTTATGCCTTCAGCTTTGTTCTTTTTCCTCAGGATTTCTTTGGCAATTCTGGGTCTTTTATGCTTCTGTATACATTTTAGGATTATTTGATCTAGTTCTGTGAAAAATGTTATGGATAATTTGAAAGGGATCACACTGAATCTGTAGATCGTTTTGGGTAATATGACCATTTTAACAATATTAATTCATCTAATCCAAGACTGTGGGATATCTTTCTATTTCTTTGAATCATTTAAAATTTACTTTATCAATGTTTTATAGTTCTCAGTATACAAATCTTTCACCTCCTTGGTCAGGTTTATTCCTAAGTATTTTTTATTGATGAGATTTTAAAACGGATTATTTTCTTACTTCCCTTTCTGATATTTCATTATTAATATAAAGAAATGCAACAGATTTATGTATGTTAATCTTATGTCCTACTACCTTGCTGAATTCTTTTATCCATTCTAGTAGTTCTACAATGTGGTACCACCTCACACTGTTCAGAATAGTAATGATTAAAATGTCTAAAAATAACAAATGCTGGAGAGGGTGTGGAGAAAAGGGAACCCTCCTACACTGTTGGCAGGAATGTAAATTGTTGCAGCCACTATGCAAAACAGCATGCAGTTTCCTTAAAAAACTAAAAATAGAGTTGCCATATGATCCAGCAATCCCACTCCTGGACATGTATCCAGATAAAGCTCTAATTTGAAAAGATACAGGCACCCTAGCACTAGCACCAATAGAAGCACTATTTACAATAACCAAAACATGGAAGCAAACTAAATGTCCAATAGCAGATGAATGGATAAATAAGATGTGGTTTATATACAATAGAATGCTAGTCAGCCACAGAAAAGAAGGAAATAATGCCATTTGCAGCAACATGTATGGACTTAGAGATTATCATACTAAGTGAAATAACTCAGAAAAAAAAAGACAAGTACCATATGATGTCACTTATATGTGGAATCTAAAATACAATACAAATGAACTTACCTTTGAAACAGAAACAGACACACAGACATAGAAAAGAAACTTACAGTTACCAAAGGGAGAAGTGGGTGGGGGAGGGATAAATTAGGAGGATGGGAATATCAGATACACACTACTATATATAAAATAGATAAATAATAAGGTCTTACTGTATAGCACAGAGAACTATATTCAATATCCTGTAACAAACATAATGGAAGAGTGTATGAAAAAATATGTATATGTATGTATAACTGAATCACTTTATTGTACACCAGAAACTAACACAACATTGTGAATCAACTATACTTTAATAAAAATAAATAAATTATACAGACTACAAAAACATACCTAAAAGCACTCCTCCAAAAAATTTCCACTTAACTAAAGAAATAACTTTAAAAACAACAACCACCACAAAATATCTTAGCTTTTCTTTCTGACTTTCCCATTTTGGTGAAATGTATGCTAATAAATATTAGTCCCAGAAGAACTAAAAATAAAATAGTTAAGAGTTGTAGGCACTTGTAAGACACATACATATATGCTGCTAGTGCTAATATCGGTAGAAATTGCCGGGCACTCATGTCCTGTACATGGTATAATTGGCTGAGGCTTCCCTTGGCTTAGACAATAAACAAACTGAAGAGAGAACACTGTTGCCTTAATATCCTAAATGAATTGGTTAGGTCCGAAAAACTAAGTCATGCATCAGTACTCTAGCTAATACCACCAGGCACTCCAAATAATACATTTTTAAAAAGAAATAAAAATAATTAAGCACACAGTAAAATTGAACAATATATGCTGTAAGGAACTCCTTTCCTCTTTCTCCTGTAAGCCAATAAAATAAGGGCTGGTAAACAGATAGGCTTCCCTCTTAGAGAGCTAATTGGGGATGAGACTTCCTCTTTTTCTCCATCCATTATTCACCCTTAAAGGAGGACTGACATCTATGTTTATTTTTAATCCAGGTAGGAAGAAGCTACTCAGGCATGGTTCTGACCCTTTGAGTTTTAAGTCTCTGTCTTGTATTGGCCTGCCTGCAGTTGGAGCTGTCATCCTTTCAAATCTTACTCTCATACTGTGCTCACATCAGGGTCAGAGCAGCCTGAGTCCTAGATTCTAGAGTTGGGACTGTAGTCCCATGGCTCTATTCTTGACCAATATTCTTCTGTATTCATAGAATAAACACTGTTGTACTGGCTGGGCAAATTAAGTAGACACCCCATACACACATTTTACTAGAAAGAATTGGATTTACAGAGAGGTAGCATGAAGCTCCCACACTACAATAGACCCCAGTTTTGATCATTTATCTAAATTAATAAGCAATAAAGAAGATCCTATTTTTGAAGAATATAGGAGAAAATTTTTGTGATACTGAGTTAGGCAAAGATTTTTCAAAGATAGCAAAATAAACACAGTTTACAAAAGAAAAAATGATAAAAGGGAATTCAACAAAGTAAAATAATTTATACATTGAAAGACATTATTAAGATAACAAGAAGGCAAGTGTACTTGGAGAAATGTTTTGAAAACCTATCTGTAAAAGAGCTTATATACAGAATATATACAAAAGTCTTATAACTCAATAATAAGAAGATAAACCATCTAAGAAAAAATAATGGTCAAATTATTTGGACATATATTTCTAAATTATATATATATATAAATATATATACATATATATACACATATATTTATACGTATATATATCCAATAAGCACATGAAATATGCTCAACATCAATATTCATGAGAAAAATGCAAATTAAACCAACAAGATACCAGTACACACCCACTAGAACAGTTTAAGATTAACATACCAACTGCGGGTGAGCATGTGAACCAACTGGAAATTTTGTAGATTAGTGATGCAAATGCAAGGTCGTCCAACCACTTTGGAAAGCAGTATGGCAAATCTTATAAAGGTGAATATATACTTATCATATGATTGAGCAATTCCACTCCTAGCTATTTACCCCCAAAATAACATATGTCTACAGAAAGATGACACATAATATCCAAAATCTGGATGCAAGCATACAAACCCATAAGTGGTAAATGGATAAGAAATTCTAGGATAGTCATACTATGAAATAATACTCAGAAATTAAAGGAAATAGAATATTAATACATGTAACAACATGGATGAATTTCATAACAGTGTGCCAAGTGAAGAGCCAAATACAAAAATTACATACTGTATGATTCTAAATATATGCAGTTCTAAGGAAAAAAAGAAAAATTATAATGACTGTAGGCAGATTCAGAGAATTTCTGGGGCCATGGATGGGTGCAATAAGGAAGTAAGAAACTTTATGATGAGGAAAAGGTTCTATTGTGGTTATACAACTGTAAACAATTATACACATCCAAAGTTTACTTAAATTGAGTGAATTTCATTGAATGTAAATAAGAATTTAATGAAAAAATAATCCTATCTAAGCTATCTATTCTCTCTGTGGCACTATTTTTTTCAAGTTTATTGAGATATATTTGAAAAAAATCAAATAGTTACAGCACATAATTTGGTGAATTTTGACTTATTTGTACACTTATGAAATAATCACCATAATCTATATAATGAATGAGTCTAACCATACATGTTCTTATGCCCCTTTGTTATATATCACCCCTATCATATCTCCAGGTAACCACTGGTCTGCTTTCTGTCCCTATAGATCAATTGGAATTTCCTAGAGTTTTATATAAATAGAATAATGCACTATGCACATTATTTTTTCCTGATTTCTTTCATTCACCATAAATATTTTGAGATTCATATAGTTGAATTCACAAATAATGTGTTTCTTTTTATTGCTGAGAAATATTCCATGGTATCAATATACCAAGATCTATTAATCTATTCAATTATTAATGGACATTAGTGTGATTCCCAGTTAGGAGCTATTAAAAAGCTGCTATGAATGTTTGTATAAATCTTTGTGTCTTCTTTTCACATTATAAATACCTACGTGTTGAATGATTGGAACATATCATAGCTGTATATTTTAAATTTTAAGGAAACTACCGGCCTGTTTTCTAAAAAAATCTACCATTTTGCATCTCTGTTAGTAGTAGATAAAAGTACTGGTCCACATCTTTTAAAACTTGTTATGTTCATTCTTACTTTTTAATTTCCTGAAGTATTTTTGTCTTCTGAAATTTGAGACTGTTGTGAGGATTAAATAAGATTATGCTTTTAACACACATAGTATATCTGAATTCAATAAATAGCAAGTTATTGTGATTACTCTTCTTGTTATTACTCATTGTTTTAAATTTCAGCACCAAGCTAAATCGATGCAAACATATACAGAAATATTTTGTTTTTCAATACATTAATAACGAACTATAAAAGAAAGAAAAATTAAGAAACAATCCCTTCTAAAATCACATTAAAAAGAAGAAAATACCTAAGAATAAACTTAACCAAGGAGACACAAGATCTATACTCTGAAAACTTTGAAACACTGATGAAGAAAATTAAAGATGATATAACAAAATAGAAAGATATCCTGTGTTCATGGGTTGGAAGAATTAATGTTAAAATATCCATGCTAACCAATCAATGTGCAGATTCAATGCAATCTCTATCAAAATACCCTTGACATATTCCCAGAACTAGAACAAATAATCCTAAAATTTATATGGAAACACAAAAGATCTCAAATAGCCAAAGCAATCTTGAGAAAAAAAAACAAAGCTGGAGGTATCATGCTCCCTGACTTCAGACTGTACTACAAAGTTACAGTAATCAAAACAGTATGGTACTGGAATAAAATCAGACATATAGAACGATGGAACAGAATAGAAAACTCAGAAATAAACCCACACATTTATGGTCAATTAATCCACAACAAAGACATCAAGAATATACAATGGGGAAAAGACAGTTTCTTCAATATGTCATGCTGGAATAACTGGACAGTTACATATAAAAGAATGAAATTATAACATTTCCTCACACCATACACAAAAATAAACTCAAAATGGATTAAAGACCTAAATATAACACTACAAACCATAAAACTCCTAGAATAAAACATAGGAAGAACACTCTTTGGCATAAATCGTAGCAATATTTTTTTGGCTCTTTCTCCTAAGGCAAGGGAAACAAAAGGAAAAATAAACAAATGGGATCTAGTTAAACTTAAAAGCTTTTGCACAGCAAAGGAAACTACCAATGAAATGAAAAGACAACCTATAGAAAGGAAGAAAATATTTGCAAATGACATGACCAATAAGAGGTTAACATTCAAAACACATAAGCAACTCAGGCAACTCAACATCAAAAAACAAGCAACCTGATTAAAAATAAGCAGAACACCTGAACAGACATTTCTCCAAGAAGACTTACAGATAGCCAACAGCTGCATGAAAAGATGTGGTATATATACACAATGGAATATTACTAGACCATGAAAAATGAAAATTTGCCATTTGAAAGAACATGGATTATGCTTAGTGAAATAAGTCAGATAGAGATTCAGATAGAGTTATATATCACTTATATGTAGGAAGTAGGAAATAAAACAAACAAATGAATATAACAAAACAGAAACAGACACACAGATATACAGAGGAAGCTAATGGTTACCAGTGGGGAGAGGGAAGTAGGGAGGGGAAACATGGGGTAGTGGTTTAAGAGGCACAAACTACTATGTATAAAATAAACTACAGGCTTCCCAGGTGGTGCAGTGGTTGAGAGTCCGCCTGCCAATGCAGGGGACACGGGTTCATGCCCTGGTCTGGGAGGATCCCACATGCCGTGGAGCGGCTGGGCCTGTGAGCCATGGCCGCTTAGCCTGTGCATCCAGAGCCTGTGCTCTGCAGCGGGAGGGGCCACAGCAGTGAGAGGCCCGCGTACCGCAAAAAAAATAAAAAAATAAAAAAAACAAACTACAAGGAAATAAAGTACAGCACAGGGAATATAACCAATATTTTAAAACTTTTTCTTTCACATCTTTATTGGACTATAAGTGCTTTACAATGTTGTGTCAGTTTCTGCTCTACAACAGAGTGAATCAGCTATATGTATACATATATCCCCATAACTCCTCCCTCTTGAGAATCCCTCCCACCCTCCCTATCTCATCCCTCTAGGTCATCAAAAAGCACCAAGCTGATCTCCCTGTGCTATGCGGCTGCTTCCCACTAGCTATCTATTTTACATTTGGTAGTGTATATATGTCAGTGCTACTCTCTCACTTCATCCCAGCTTCCCCTTTCCCCCCATGCCCTTAAGTCTGTTCTCTATGTCTGTGTCTTTATTCCTGTCCTGGCACTAGGTTCATCAGTACTGCTTTTTAAAATTCCATATATATGCATTAGCATACGATATTTGTTTTTCTCTTTCTAACTTACGTCACCCTGTATGACAGACTCTAGGTCCATCCACCTCACTACAAAAAACTGTTTCGTTCCTTTTTATGGCTGAGTAATATTTCATTGTATATATGGGCCACATCATCTTCTTTATCCAGTCATCTGTTCATGGACATTTAGGTTGCTTCCATGTCTTGGCTATTGTAAATAGAGCTGCAATGAACATTGTGCTACGTGACTCTTTTTGAATTATGGTTTTCTCAGGGTATATGCCCAGTAGTGGGATTGCTGGGTCATATGGTAGTACTATTTTTAGTTTTAAGGACGGTTCTCCATAGTGGCTGTATCAATTTACATTCCCACCAACAGTGCAAGAGGTTCCCTTTTCTACACACCCTCTCCAGCATTTATGGTTTGTAGATTTTTTGTTGATGGCCATTCTGACTGGTGTGAGGTGATACGTCATTGTGGTTTTGATTTGCATTTCTTTAATAATTAATGATGTTGAGCACCTTTTCATGCATTTGTTAGCCATCTGTATGTCTTCTTTAGAGAAATGTCTATTTAGGTCTTCCACCCATTTTTGGACTTGGTTGTTTGTTTTTGTGATACTGAGCTGCATGAGCTGCTTGCATATTTTGGAGATTAATCCTTTGTCAGTTGCTTCATTTACAAATATTTTCTCCCATTCTGCAGGTTGTCTTTTTGTTTTGTTTATGTTTTCCTTTGCCATGCAAAAGCTTTTAAGTTGCATTAGGTCCCATTTGTTTATTTTTGTTTTTATTTCCCTTAATCTAGTAGGTGGGTCAAAAAGGATCTTGCTGTGACTTATGTCATAGAGTGTTCTGCCTATGTTTTCCTCTAAAGGTTTTGTAGTGTCTGGCTTTACATTTAGGTCTTTAATCCATTTTGAGTTTATTTTTGTGTATGGTGT
The DNA here is from genome assembly GCF_059928025.1 of Delphinapterus leucas. Taxonomy (NCBI): domain Eukaryota; kingdom Metazoa; phylum Chordata; class Mammalia; order Artiodactyla; family Monodontidae; genus Delphinapterus; species Delphinapterus leucas. The sequence goes on along the minus strand of NC_143129.1, from coordinate 12,356,992 downwards.
TAGGAAGTGTTTCAATTTCATACTTTTACATGTAGCTGTCCATTTTTCCCAGCACCACTTGTTGAAGAGGTTACCTTTTCTCCATTGTATATTCTTCCCTCCTTTGTCAAAGATAAGGTGACCATATGTGCATGGGTTTATCTCTGGGCTTTCTATCTTGTTCCATTGATCTATATTTCTGTTTTTGTGCCAGTACCATACTGTCTTGATTACTGTAGCTTTGTAGTATAGTCTGAAGCCATGGAGCATGATTTTTCCAGCTCTGGTTTTCTTTCTCAATATTGCTTTGGTTATTCAGGGTCTTTCTACACAAATTGTAAAATTTTTTGTTCTAGTTCTGTGAAAAGTGCCGTGGGTAATTTGATAGGGATTACATTGAACCTGTAGATTGCTTTGGGTAGTGGAGTCATTTTCACAATATTGATTCTTCCAATCCAGGAGCATAGTATAGCTCTCCATCTGTTTATGTTATCTTTGATTTCTTTCATCAGTGTCTTATAGTTTTCTGCATATAGGTCTTTTGCCTCCTTAGGTAGGTTTATTCCTAGGTATTTTATTCTTTTTCTTGCAATGGTAAGTGGGATTGTTTCCTTAATTTCTCTTTCTGATTTTTTGTTGTTAGTGCATAGGAATTCAAGAGATTTCTGTGCATTAATTTCGTATCCTGCAACCATACCAAATTCATTGATTAGTTTTAGTAGTTTCCTAGTGGCATCCTTAGGATTTTCTATGTATAGTATCATGTCATTGGCAAACAGCGACAGTTTTACTTCTTCTTTTCCAATTTGGTTTCCTTATATTTCTTTTTCTTCTCTGACTGCTGTGGCTAGGACTTCCAATACTATGTTGAATAATAGTGGACATCCTTGTCTTGTTCCTGATCTTAGAGGAAATGCTTTGAGTTTTTCACCACTGAGAGTAATGTTTGCTATGGGTTTGTTGTACATGGCCTTCACTATCTTGAGGTAGGTGCCCTCTATGCCCACTCTCTGGAGAGCTTTTATCATAAATTGGTGTTGAATTTTATCAAAAGCTTTTTCTGCAGCTGTTGAGGTGGTTATATGGTTTTTATTCTTTAATTTGTTAATATGGTGTATCACATTGATTTGCATATATTGAAGAATCCTCACATCCCTGGGATAAATCTCACTTGATCATGGTGTATGATCCTTTTAATGTGCTGCTGGATTCTGTTTGCTAGTATTTTGTTGAGGATTTTGCATCCTGATTTTTTCATCGGTGATATTGGTCTATAATTTTCTTTTTTTGTGACCTCTTTGGATTTGGTATCAGGGTGATGGTGGCCTTGTAGAATGAGTTTTTTCCTCCCTCTGCAATTTTTTGGAAGAGTTTGAGAAGGATAGGTGTTAAGTCTTCTCTAAATGTTTGATACAATTCGCCTGTGAAGCCATCTGGTTGTGGACTATTGTTTGTTGGAAGATTTTTAATTACAGTTTCAATTTCATTACCTGTGATGGGTCTGTTTATATTTTCTAATTCTTCCTGGATAGATCTTGGAAGGTTGTACTTTTCCAAGAATTTGTCCATTTCCTTCAGGTTGTCCAATTTATTGGCATAGAGTTGCCTGTAGTAGTCTCTTAGGATGCTTTGTATTTCTGCAGTGTCTCTTGTAACTTCTTTTTCATTTCTAGCTTTATTGATTTGAGTACTCTCCCTCTTTTTCTTGACGAGTCTAGCTAATGGTTTATCAATTTTGTTTATTTTCTCAAAGAACCAGCTTTTATTGATCTTTGCTATTTTTTTCTTTGTTTCTATTTCATTTATTTCTGCTCTTATCTTTACGATTTCTTTCCTTCTATTAATTTTGGGTTTTCTTTGTTCTTTTTCTAGTTGCTTTAGGTGTAAGTTTAGATTGTTTATTTGAGATTTTTCTTGTTTCTTGAGGTGAGCTTGAATAGCCATGAACTTCCCTCTTAGAACTGCTTTGCTGTGTCCCATAGGTTTCAGATCATTATGTTTTTGTTGTCATTTGTTTCTAGGTATTTTTAAATTTCCTCTTTGATTTCTTAAGTGATCTCTTGGTCATTTGGCAGTGCACTGTTTAACCTCCATGTATTTGTGGTTTTTTACTGTTTTTTTTTTCCTGTAATTGATTTCTAACCTCATAGCGTTGTGGTCAGAAAAGATGCTTGATATGATTTCAATTTTCTTAAATAATCCAAGGTTTGATTTGTGACCCAAAATGTGATCTATATTGGAGAACATTTCATGTGCACTTGAGAAGAATGTGTATTCTTCCACTTTCAGGTGGAATGTCCTAAAAATATCAATTAAGTCTATTTGGTCTATTGTGTCATTTAAAGCCTGTGTTTCCATATTTATTTTCTGTCTGGATGATCTGTCTATTGGTGTAAGTGGGGTGTTAAAGTCCCCCACTATTATTGTGTTACTGTCTATTTCTCCTTTTATGGCTGTTAGAATTTGCCTTACGTATTGAGGTGTTCCTATGTTGGGTGCATAAATATTTATAATTGTTATGTTTTCTTCTTGGATTGATCCCTTGATAATTATTTAGTGGCCCTCCCTATCTCTTATAAAAGTCTATATTTTAAAGTCTATTTTATCTGATATGAGAATTGCTACACCAGCTTTCTTGTGATTTCCATTTGCATGGAATGTCTTTTCCCATCCCGTCACTTTCAGTCTGTATGTGTCCTTAGGTCTGAAGTGGGTTTCTTGTAGACATCATATATAAGGGTTTTGTTTTTGTATCCATTCAGCCAGTCTGCGTCTTTTGGTTGGAGCATTTAATCCATTTATATTCAAGGTGATTATCGAAATGTATGTTCCTATTACCATTTTCTTAATTGATTTCCATTTAATTTTCTGGGTCTTTTTCTTCTCTTGTTTTTCCCACTTAGAGAAGTTCCTTTAGCATTTGTTGTAAAGCTGGTTTGGTGGTGCTGAATTCTCATAGCCTTTGCTTGTCTGTGAAACTTTTGATTTCTCCATTGAATCTGAATGAGATCCTTGCTGGGTAGAGTAATCTTGGTTGTAGGTTTTTCCCTTTCATCACTTTCAATATGTCCTGCCACTCCCTTCTGGCTTGCAGAGTTTCTGCTGAAAGATCAGCTGTTAACCTTATGGAGATTCCCTTGTATGTTGTTGCTTTTCCCTTGCAGCTTTTAATATTTTTTCTTTGTTTTAACTTTTGATAGTTTGATTAATATGTGTCTTGGCATTTTCTCTTTGGGTTTATCCTGTGTGGGACTCTGTGCTTCCTGAACTTGATTGACTATTTCCTTTCCCATGTGGGGGAAGTTTTTGACTATAATCTCTTCAAATATTTTCTCAGACCCTTTCTTTTTCTCTTCTTCTTCTTGGACCCCTATGATTCGAATGTTGGTGCATTTAATGTTGTCCCAGAGGTCTCTGGGACTGTCTGCAATTCTTTTTATTCTTTTCTCCTTTATTCTGCTCCCTGGCAGTTACTTCCACGATTTTATCTTCCAGCTTATTTATCCATTTTCTGCTTCAGTTATTCTGCTACTGATTCCTTCCAGAGTATTTTTAATTTCAATTATTTTGTTGTTCATCACTGTTTGTTTGCTCTTTTATTCCTTTAGATCCTCGTTAAATGTTTTTTGTATATGCTCCATTCTGTTTCTGAGATTTTTGATCATCTTTACTATCATTACTCTGAAAGATGTAGGAACCCCTCCCCTCGCCCAGCCACCCCTCAGGTGCCAGTTCTGGAGGTCTGACCTTTACTTTTGCTCCCTTCACTCCCTCCCACTCCCTCAGGACCCACGCGGCTGGAGGGGGCGGCAGAGGATCAGGCTCGGGATCTCAGCAGGTTCCTGGGGGCCCAAGTGGGCAGGGGAAACCTGGTCACGCTCCCTTTTCATCCTCTTCCCTCCCAGTGATTCCCTAATTTCCCCCTTTGGGCAGGGGATCCCTTCCCCTCTCCCAGCCGCCTCTCAGGGGTGCCAGTCCCGTCCCACCTCCACTTCTCCTCCCCCTTCACTCCCCTCATGCCCAACGTCCTATCAGGTTACTGGGGGTTCCTTCCGTCCCCTTAGGTGTCCGTGGTCCCCCATGGGTGTCAGGTAGGTGCCCTAGTTGCATGGAGCCACAAATTCCACCTCCTCCTAGTCCACTATCTTGACTTCACCCCTATAATAACTTTAAATGGAGTGTAGTCTGTAAAAATATTGAATCACTATGTTTTATACCTGAAACTAATATAATATTGTAAATCAACTAACTTCAAAAAAAAAATCAAGGAAAAAACTAATGAAAACAGATCCAGAATATACCTATTTGGGTACCAATTCTGGACACACACACATAAAAAATTTAGAAAAAGTTTACTTACAAACATACACCAAGCAGTCTTACTTTCTTATGCATGAACAAAAAGTCACAACATCTACAAATTTTGAAAGGAAAAAAAGTAATTCCTTAGATTGCAAACCCAGACAAATTAACTTTCATGTATAAATATAACAAAAAAAATATTGTTAGATAGACAAAGAGCAGGGCATACATCCAACAAGCTACCTCTGGAAAATATTGAAATTACTTAAAACATGGATTTTAGAAAATAGAAATGATAAACACAAAAGCACTTGAGAACTAAAATTAACTAAAATAAAAATTAAATCTGAATCTATAGTTTTCAACTGGGGTGATATTACCTATCCCCAGAAGACATTTGGCAGACATATTTGATTGCTACAACTAAGTGTAGTTTGCTAAGTATCCTATACTGTCCAGGACAGCTCTCCACAAAAAAAAAAAAAAAAAAAAAAATCATCTGGCCCCAAATATCAATAGTGCTGCAGTTGAAAAGGCATCTTCAAAATAAATGTTTTAAGATCAGTTTTCAAGCACGAAGCACAAGTAAAAATTAAAAGAGATACTACATGAAGAGACTATTTAATGTAGTAAGAATAATCTCAATCTGGCACTCCTGGTTGTATATTCAATGATTCATAAGTACTTGGGAAAAGAAGATATGGAAGATTTGAAGTAAAACTATTTGATTACACACCTTAAATTATCTGAGATCTTACAGTTGTTAATTCTGCCTTAAAAATGACAGAATGACAAAGTATAGGCTTAATGAATACATCTAAACGTTTAAAAGTGCTACTTGCAGTAAAATACCTGGAATTCTTATTATATCATAATGATGGAGAAAACAAAATATTCAAAATTGGACATAGAAAAACTATCTAAAGTTAAAACTAATTTCTAAAAAAAATACAAGAGAAGCAGAGACAAAATGTATGTGCTCTATATATAAGCACAGTTAGAAACAAGTTCAAATATATCTTACAGTAAAAGTAAAATTTAAAAAATACAGATAATTGTTAAAGTAGTGTCTGTCCAAAATCAAGTTAACGAGGACACAAAGAAATCAGGGATCACATATATTTCAACCATGTATAATTCAAGGAAAAAACACCAAGAATGACAATGAAAGATGATATGTGCAAAGTTTTTAAAATTTGCAATACAGATGAAATTATGATAATCACTTAGATGTAAAAAAAAGGAAATGAATTATACAAAAAAGCAACAGAAAATAAATAATTATGAAACATAAATTAACACGTTAATGATCTAAAAAAGTTTGAAATCGATCAATAAATGTAAAAATCATTATCACAGCTAAACTGAGGAAAGGCTAACCAAAGAAAAAGAGAACATATGTAAATAATTATATGATATAAAAAATAAGTTAGGCATGACCGCAAATATAGAGACATTTTAAAATCATAAGATCTATTCACACCTAACTTGTGTGCCAGTAAGTAACAAAAATAGATGCAGTACTTGCTAGGAAATTATGCATTTCAAAAGCCAAACAGAAAAAAATGAATCCACATATAAAGACAATTATATAATTTTAAAATAAGTACTATCAAAAGGCAATTTGCAAGAAATTTCAGGTAAAAGCTATTACATTTTCCAAACATAGATTATTTTTATGTAAGTTAAATGGATTTCTCTTTTGTTTATCACTTAACCATTTATATTGGAAATATGACACCACAATTTTCTAAAAATGTCTTTTTTCTATGATTAATATATTTTAATTGCATAGCTATTGATAAGCTTTGAGAGAGAAACCAATTTTCTGAAATAATTCCATTAAGCACTTAAATTCCTTATTTAGTTTTTTAAAAGATTTCCATTTTGAATTGTCAACTATAATTATGTTATCTAGCATGTTATTTTTCATGTATTCATTTTATTTCATGTTCAGGTCATTTACCTGTTTGATTTTTCTAGAACAAATTTACCAGTATTGTATTTTACCACTTGCAGGATTAGTGGTTACCTTTTAAGTTTTGCATTAGATATTTATGCCTGAGTTAGAGTAAATAATTGATATTTTGTTGTATTTCTCAGGAAATTTACAACAAAACTGGCAAGAATTTGTCTATGGCAATAATGCTGTTTGTTTCTGTGTTCTTCAGATAACAGATTTTAACAAAATAAAAGGTAAATTTCAGTGCAAAAATATAATCATGGCATAAAAGACTTATTACTAGACAGTGATGAATTGCTGGTACTGTGTTTCTCATCTTGCTGCACAGAATCTTAACACTAGACAACATGCACACAGCAACTATTTTCAGGTGTTGGACAACAGACATAGTCCTGCAATCCCTGAGCAAAGAAAAACACACAAAGTGAGCCTCATCTTTACTCTGGCTCTCTGCCTTGGAATAATTTTCAGACACCTGCTTAGGGAGCATAAGAGATAGAACCCAAGGTCAGGACATCCTAATTGAGCTGATGAGGCAGATACTGGAATTCACAGCAGCTGGAGCAGCTAGAACCTACAGATCAGGCTATTTATTATTGGAATAGGAAATGGAAAGGTCGGGTCTAATAAATGTGTGTGATTATTCCCCACTGTCCTTGCTGAGAGCTGGACTGCAAATATGAGGGCCCTACCAGCAAGCAGATATCTCATGGTTAAGAGCAGAACCAAGTTAACAGAATTGTACAGTACTTGGGGACATCAAAGGTATAGACATGTAGAGTGACGTGATCTCCTAAATACTCAGGGTATATGTTTTAGGGACTAAAAAAGTCACTGAGGTATTTGGCCCCTGGTTGAAAAACTATGTGTGATCTTTCAGTCTCAGTAATAGACCATTACAAAGGCTAAACCTTTGGCCAGCCATGTGAGAGAAAGCTGCCTTCCCAACATCACTTAGTGCATGGCCGTCTGAAGCTGCAGTCAAGGATTCAGGCCCCTTTGGCCGGTCATGCTCTTTCCCTATCTGCATTCCTAGCCCCTGTGCCTTCATTCCCAGGACCTTGGGCAGAGGTCTTCTGCTGAGGTTTCCCCACTCTAACTCAGTACCCAGTGCTTCTCCACTCCTAGCCCTTTGCCTTGCCCTCCTCCCTTGACCCTAGACTCCATAAAACTGCCAGAGCATATTTTTTTGGGGGGGCCCTCAACACTGAGATGACTCCTACTTCTTTGTTGATCCACTTGATCTTCAACCCATGTGCCTTTCCATGGGGGAAAGTGGAATAGAGGGAGTTGGGCTTCTCTCCAGTTTGAGACTCTTGCTTTTGCCATCACAGTAACTGATTAAAGGCCTAACTCTTTCATTTTTGTCTTGTTGTTATTCTGACACTTGGCAGCTCAGCCCTCTGTCCCAGCTCAGCAGAGCTCCTGACAAAGATGGCTTAAGAACTATATTAAAAAGCTTAAAACTACCACCATGAACCAGTGGAATTTGAAATTGAAAACAGTACCATTGGTATTAACACCCCAAAATGATATACTTATGTAGAAACCTAACAAATTATCTGTGAGACCTATATGAAGAAAACTACAAAACTCTGATGAAAGATATCAGAGAAGAACTAAATAAATGGAGAGGAATTTTACGTTCATAGAGAGAGAGACTCAACATTGTGAAGATGTCTATTATTCTCAACTTGATCTACAGATTCAATGCAATTCCAATTAAAATGCCAGCAAGTTTATTTTGTTATTGACAAACTGAGCCTAAAGTTTACATGGAGAAGCAAAGATCTATAAGCCAACATGATATTGGAGAAGAACAAGTGGGAAGACTAACACTACCCAACTTCAAGACTTATAAAGCTACAGTGATCAAGACAATTTGGTGTTGGTGAAAGAATAAAAAAGAGATCAATGGAACAGAACCAGGATCCCAGACATAAACTCATTTAAGGATGGTCAACTGATCTTTGGCAAAGGAGCAAAAGCAATGAAATGAAGCAAAGATAATATTTTCAACAAGTGGTGCTAGAAGAAAAGAATGGATCTAGACACAGATCTTACACCCTTCACCAAAATTAATTCAAAGTGTATAATAGGCCTAAATATAAAAGCAAAAACAAAACAACTCCTAGAAGATAACATGGGAGAAAACCTAGATGACCTTTGTTATGGCAATGACTTTTTAGATACAACACGAAAGGCATGATCCATGAAAGAAATAATTGATAAGTTGGACTTCATTAAAATTAAAAACTTCTCTGTGAAAGATGATGTCAAGAGAATGAGAAGACAAGCCACAGACAGAGAGAAAAGATTTGCAAAAGATACATCTGATAAAAGACTGTTATACAGAATATACAAAGAGTGCTTACATCTCAACAGTAAGAAGACCAACGATGTGATTAAAAAATACATCAAAGACCTAAACAGGCATCTCAGTGAAGAAGATAAAGAGATGGCAGGGGAGCATTTGAAAAGATGTTCAGCATCATATGTCACGAGGTGCTTGCAAATTAAAACAGTGAGATATCACTACACACTTATCAGAATGGCCAAAATCCAAAACATTGACAACACCAAATGCTGGTGAGGATGTGGAGAAAAAGAAACTCTCATTCATTGCTTGTGGGGATGCAAAATGGTACATCCGCTTTGGAAGCCAATTTGACAATTTCTTACAAAATGAGTGTACTCTTACCATACAATCCAACAATTGCACTCCTTGGTATCTCCCCAGGAAATTGATACCTTATATTCACACAAAAACCTACACGTGAATGTTTACAGAAACCTTACTCATAATTGACAAAACTTGAAAGCAACCAAGATGTCCTTCAGTAGGTGAATGAATAAACAAACTGTGGTACATCCAAGCCACGAAATATTATTCAGCACTAAAAAGAAATGAGCTATCAAGTCATGAAAAGACATAAGGGAGGGGAGGGGGAAGGGTAAGCTGTGACAGGGAGAGAGAGAATCATGGATATATACACACTAACAAACGTAAGGTGGATAGCTAGTGGGAAGCAGCCACATGGCACAGGGATATCGGCTCGGTGCTTTGTGACCGCCTGGAGGGGTGGGATAGGGAGGGTGGGAGGGAGACGCAAAAGGGAAGAAATATGGGAACATATGTATAACTGATTCACTTTGTTATAAAGCAGAAACTAACACACCATTGTAAAGCAATTATACCCCAATAAAGATGTTAAAAAATAAATGAATAAAACTGGATGTGGAAAAAAAAAGACATAAGGGAACCTTAAATGCATATTACCAAGTGAAAGAAGCTAATCTGAAAGGGCTACATACTGTGTGATTCCAAGTATATGGCATTCTAGAAAAGACAAAACTATGAAGACAGTAAAAAGATCAAAAAGTTGGGTAGGGAAGAGAGAAGAATGAATAAGCAGAGGACAAAGGATTTTTAGGGCAGTAAAATGATTCTTTATGATACTACAGTGGTGTATATATGTCATTGTACATTTGTCTAAGCCCATAAAATGTACAACACTAAGAGTGAACCTCAATGTAAACTATGGCTCTGAGTAATAATGATGTGTCAATGTAGGTTCATGAATTATAACAAATGTACCACTGGGGTACAGAATGTCAGTAGTGTGTGTATGTGAAAAGAGAGTAGATGGGAATTCTGTGCACTTTCCACTCAATTTTGCTGTAAATCTGAAACTGCTATAAAAATAAAGTTTATTAATGAAAAACAAAGTTTTAAATAAATATATATAATTGGAGTCCCAAACTGAATAGAAAAGAGAGAGAGAGGGAGAGAGAGAGAGAGAGAGATTGATTTAGAAAAGGAATAAGAAGTCAGGGAAATGTATTGAAGAAACAGGCAAAAATTTCCCATATATTTTGAAGTAAATTCAAATTCCAAGAAGATAAACCACCTCAAAGAGAATTAAAAGAAAAATAACAAGTACCTTGTGCCCATAATAATCAAGCTGCTGAAAATTTAAAATATGTTTATAAAAATTGATAACATCCAGAAAGATGCTTTACTTACAAAGGTGCGAGACAGACCATTTCTTACTTAGCATCAGAAATAGAAGCCATAAGACAAAGAAGTGTCATATTTTAAATGCTAAAAAGAGAAAAATTGTTAACCCAGAATTCTATATCCAGTGAAAATATTTTTCAAAAATTAGAGAGAAATAAAATCACTTTCATATAAAGGAAAATTAAGAACATGTGTTGCCAGCAGACTTGTCTTACAAGAAGTAAGCAGAAAAATTGTGATACAGAAAGTATACCAGTGCAGAAACTCAGATGTGCAAGACAGAATAAAAAGAACCAAAAAAGATAAATTTGTGTGTAAATATAATAATCTAGGTTTTTTCCTTCTTGTAATATTGTTAAAAGGGACATATTTGTTTAGAGCAAGCATAATACCTTCGCAAAATGGGGTATATAATGTCTTTGACACATAGAGGATATGACAAGCAGAGGTAATGAAAAATGTAAAGATTGGAAATGGAGATGTAAAATCATTCTTATTCACAGAAAATACTAGTCTATTTTTTAAATCCCAGTGAAAGTACAAAAAATATGTTTGAATAACTGAAATGCAAAAAAAAAATTAGAGAATACTATGAACAATTATATGCCAGTACAGTCAACAACCTAGAAGAAATGGACAAGTTTCAAGAAACAGAGCCCACCAAAATTGAATCAAGAAGAAACAGATAATTTGAACAGACAAATCACTAGAAGTAAAATAGAATTTAATTATAAAAAGAAAACTCCCTACAAACAAAAGTTCAGGAGCAGATGGTCTCACAGGTGAAATCTACCAAACATACAAAGAAAAACTTTTACTGATCCTTCTCAATCTCTTACAAAAGACTGAAGAGGAGGGAACACTCCCAAAGACATTCTATGAAGCCACAATCACCCTGATATCCAAACCAAAGATGCCACCAAAAAAGAAAATTACAAGCCAATATATTTGATGAATATAGATGCAAAAATTCTCAACACAATATTAGCAAACCAAATCCAGCAACACATACATACACCACGACCATGTGGGATTCATCCCAAGCTCACAAGAATGGTTCAACATATGCAAAGCAATCAATGTGGCACACCACATCAATAAAAGACAAAACCACATGATCATCTCAATAGATGCAGAAAAAGCATTCAACAAAATTCATCATCCATTCATGATAATAACTCTTACCAAAGTGGATATAGAGCAAACTTATCTCAACATAATAAAAGATATTTATGACAAACCCACAGCCAATATACTACTCAATGGTGAAAAGCTGAAAGCCTTCCGCCTAAAATCTGGAACAAGACAAGGATGCCCACTCTCACCACTTCTATTCAGCATAGTACTGGAAGTCCTAGCCACAGCAATCAGACAAGAAAAACAAATGTATCCAAATTTGAAGGGAAGAGGTAAAACTGTCATTTTATACACATGACATGATACTATATACAGAAAACCCTAAATGGTAGCAGGATACCAGATTAACATACAGAAATTGGTTGCATTTCTTTACACTAACAATGAAATATCGGAAGAAGGATGGGCAAAAACAATACCTCTAAAAATCGCAAAAAAAAACAACTTAGGGTAAATCTGACCAAGAAGTGGAAAGATTTATATGCTGAAAACTATAAATCATTAATAAAGAAAACTGAAGATGATTCAATGAAATGGAAATATATCCTGAACTCTTAGATTGGTAGAATTAATACTGTTAAAATGGCCATACTACCCAAAGCAATCTAAAGATTTAATGTGATCCCTATCAAACTACCCATGACATTTTTAACAGAACCAGAATAAATAATCCAAAAATGTATATGGAACCATGAAAGACCCAGAAATGACAAAGCAATCTTGAAGAAAAAGAACAAAGCAGGAGGCATAACCCTCCCAGACTTCAGACAATACTGCAAAACTACAGTAATCAAAACAACATGGTTTTGGCACAAAAACAGACACATGGATCAATGGAACAGAAAAAAGAGCCCAGAAATAAACCCACACATCTATGGTCAATTAACCACTGACAACGGAGGCAAGAATATACAATGGGAAAAAGAAAGTCTCTTCAGCAACTCATGCTGGGAAAGTTGGATAGCTGCATGTAAATCAATGAAGTTAAAACACACCCTCACACCCTACACAAAAATAAACTCAAAATGGCTTAAAGATAAATGTAAGACATGACACCATAGAAATCCTAGAAGAGATCACAGGCAAAACATTCTCTGATATAAATCATAGCAATGTTTTCTTAGGTTAGTCTCCCAAGGAAATAGAATTAAAAGGAAAAATAAACAAATGGGACCTAATCAAAGTTACAAGCTTTTGCAGAGCAAAGGAAACCATAAATAAAAAGGCAATCTACAGAATGGGAGAAAATACTTGCAAATGATCTGACCAACAAGGGATTAATTTCCAAAATACACAAACAGCTCATACAACTGAATAACAACAACAAAAAAAAAATTTTTAAATGGGCAGAAAACCTAAATAAACACTTCTTCATGAGAAGAAATACAGATGGCCAATAAGCACATGCAAAGATGCTCAACATCGCTAATTATTAGAGAAATGCAAATCCAAAGCACAATGAGGTACCACCTCACAGTGTTCAGAATATCCATCAACAAAAAGTCTACAAATAGCAAATGCTGGAGAGGGTGTGAAGAAAAGGGAACCCTCCTACACTGTTTGTGGGAATGTGAGTTGGTGCAGTCACTATGGAAAATAGCATGGAGGTTCCTCAAAAAGCTAAAATTAGAGTTGCCATATGATCCAGCAATCCCAATCCTGGGCATATACCCAGAGAAAACTATAATTCAAAAAATACATACACCACTATGTTCATAGCAGCACTATTCACAATAGCCAAGACATGGAAACAACCTAAATGTCCATTGACAGATGAATGGATAAAGAAGACACAGTACATATATATAATGGAAAATTACTCAGCCATCGAAAAGAATGAAATAACGCCATTTGTAGCAACATGGATGAACCTAGAGATTATCATACTAAGTGAAGTCAGAGAGAGAAAGACAAATACCATATGACATCACTTACATGTAGAATCTATAATATGACACAAATGAACATATCTCAAAACAGAAACAGACTCACAGAGAATAGACTTGTGGTTGCCAAGGGAAGCGGGGGGGTAAGGGAAGGAAGAAATGGGAGTTTGGGATTAGCAGAGGCAAACTATTATACATAGGATGGATAAAAAACAAGGGCCTACTGTATAGCACAGGGAACTCTATCCAATATCTGGTGATAAACCATAATGGAAAAGAATATATATATGTATAAATGAGTCACTTTGCTGTACAGAAGAAATTAAATATGACATTGTAAGTCAACTATACTTCAATACAATTAAAAAAATAAAGTGGGTCTGAACTAAAATATAAAAGATACAAATATGAAACTTTTAGAAAAAATATATGAGAACATTTTTATGAATTTAGAGTAGGAAAAATTTGTTAGGTGGATTCAAAAGTTGCTAACAATGAGAATAAGAATTATAATTTGTACTTGTTAAAACATTTTGCTTTTTTAAATTACACTAAAAAAATTTAAAAAGCACACAGGTTTGAAAAAATTACTTATACCTATGTATGTGTATATAAATATATATATCTCCAAAAATATCACGTGTGTATTATATAACTAAAATATATCAAGAAGACTAAACCTCAGCAAAAATGGGTGATGGATCTTTATAGACCTTTCCCAAGATACATGAATGTCTAATACACATACACACACATGTGCACATTAAAAGATGTTCAACATAATTATGCATTAGTGAAATGGAAATTTAAAATGACTGTGACCTATAACTACACACCTGCTGGAATGCCAACATTTAAAAAGGACAATATGTCAACTGAGTAGCGCAACTGAAACTCCCAAACAAGCTTGAGGGAATATAAAATTCCATAACATCAAATGGAAAAAGTTTGGCCGTGTCTTAAAATGTAGTATAATGCAGCAATTTCACTCTTATTTTCCCAAGAAAAACTAAAACATGTCTCCACAAAACTTATACATAAATGTTTGCAGCGGTTTCTTTCATAGTAACTCAAACTGTAAATAACTGAAATGTCTGTCGAGAGGAGAATAAATGCATATATTTTGGAAAATTTATAAAATGAGATGCATTCTGAAATAAAAACATTGTGATATACGTGGCATCATGGAATAATCTTCTAGATGAGTCTGATGTTAATGTGCCCACAAACAATATGTATTTAATTATTTCACTATATGAAAGTCAAGAACAGGTCTGAGGTTAGGAGGGGTGTTGACTGTGAAAACATTAGAAAACTTCCTGGGGATATGGAAATATCTGCTTCTTAAGGATCTCAGTTGCAGTGTTGTATGTATTTTTCAAAAGTCATTTCAGTTTACACATCAAGTCTGTGCATTTTATAAAGTATACTGAAGTAAAGATAATGCATACATGTATTTCTACAATATAAAATCAGAATCAATTTGATAAGGTCAAAATAATGAGATTAATTTGTCTGAAGAATAAGCAGTTGGGAATCTTTGCAATGCATTTTGTAAGGCTAGGCACAATTCTGAAAATCCTGAAGCCAAACCAAAACAAAAATTTTAGATCAATTTCACATTGCTAGACATGGAAGCTTATTCTATTTTGGTTCCTGCTTTTGGGTAGGATGAATTAAGTTGTTTTTGGACAGAATGAAGCCAATTCTCTTCATGTTACATAATCAATTTATTTATTCACAGTGATATTCTCAGTGAAACATTAATTAGCATTTATAAAATACCCTTAAATAACACTAAAAATCAATATTTCACAATAGGCCAAGAAAATTATCAACATAAAAACTGAGCTGACCTTATCTAAAGAAAAATTTAAAGTATATTATAAAGTGACCAAGAATAATATGAGTCAGTGGCAAACATACACAGATAAGCCGTTGTCAAAAAGTGTTCTGAAACAAACTTAATTTAGTTTTTATGGCAATGTATAGTAAATGTACCATTTTACAACACGTGTGAGCAACTGGCTATTTGGAGACAACAATGAAATTCAATTAATTTTTATAACATGCTCTAAAGAATTTCAGATGAAATAAATGTTTACATACAAAATGGTCTATACGCATACTAAAAGAAAATTGATGTTGCTTCTTATTTAATTTTGATGTGGCAAGACTATCAAATCTAAATCAAGAGCAGAAATCAGATGTTACAGATCTATGCAACTTCATTAAATTTCAAAAATAACTTTTTAATTAAAAAGTATGGAAATGTACACAATATATAATATATAAATGTGTGTGTGTTCTTGGTTTAATCTTAATTTGTATATGTTTGAAAGGTGTATTTTATGAACTAAGCAAAACAGTATAACAAAAATTTTATTAAAATGTTGTTCTATCAAACAGTGAATTTCAGGAATCAGATTTTGTTTGAATGAGTTTTTCCTTTTAGTGGAAATGTATATACCCTCAGAAAGATGAATAGTTTCACTATTTCAAAAAGTTCCTAAGCAATTAAATGCTATTATCATTTGCTTTAGTTTATAATGTATAACATTTATTCATGTGCATTATTAAGCAGCTAATTTTTGTATTTCTCATTAGAAAATATTAAACAATTATAAATAAGTTCTTTTTATTAAAGTTTGACCTTTCATGCTAGGTTTTTCAAAAAAATTTGTTTAAGAAAATGTATATTGTTATAGGATATAAAGAAGTATCCTCTATGCCTTTACTTTCTGAATTTCTTTTCTAAATTTACATTAGAGTAAGTTCTCCTTTACACAATAAGGGCAACAGTACGTTTTTACTGTATTGCCTCAGGATTATTCTAATTCTCTTGCTCATAAATAAAATATTACTTGCAGGAAACTTGGTCATGATCACTTTCTGAAAAAGTCCAAACTCCAGGTGACTTCTCTTTGCTTACACACATTTAATCAACAAAAGCACCCAAATATGGGCTCATAATCCACAAGTAAAAATTAATGTTTTAAGTTGTTTATTATGAATAACTTTAAACTGATTTTATGCTGATTCAGACAAGCACTAATAAAAAAAAAAAGGACCTGGCAAGGAAATTAATAATGTAAACAAGATATGAGGGAGAAATGTTCTACTTAAGGTAACAATTGCTTTTCAATTAAATTAGAAGCAACCATTTACATACCAATTATAATTAAAAATGAGCCTTATTTGTGCCTTAAATAAGGTTTGGTGGTATTTCTACTTGGTAGTATTTGTATATTAGCTTTAATTGTTGGATGCCCTGGGAATGATTGAAACTCTTCCTTTAAAAGTAATTTGCGAGGGCTTCCCTGGTGGCGCAGTGGTTGAGAGTCCGCCTGCTGATGCAGGGGACACGGGTTCGTGCCCCGGTCCGCGAAGATCCCACATGCCGCAGAGCGGCTGGGCCCGTGAGCCATGGCCGCTGAGCCTGTGCGTCCGGAGCCTGTGCTCCGCAATGGGAGAGGCCACAACAGTGAGAGGCCACAACAGTGAGAGGCCCACGTACCGCAAAAAAAAAAAAAAAAAAGAAAAAAGTAATTTGCACTTCAAATTATTAGGATGCTTCCTCTACTTCAGCTGAAATAATGAGATTTCATCATGTTTATGTTAGTGACGCCTTAATCTTTTTCTTTTCTTCTACGTAGGCTAATCCCTGTCTACACTTATTCTAACATGGAAGTTTTCCATCGTGATGCAGCAAGCTGTCAATCGAAAAGTAAAAGCAAATGCCAAACGATAGACAGGGAAAGAAGAGACTGTGAGTAATGACCTTCAGACACTAAGGTTCTATTATTTTAGGATTTTACTATTAAAGAAAATGCGGGTGCACTATTACTGAATCCAACAAAATCATTTGAAAGCTTTATGTTTATAACCAACTATATTACAGTCGTGAGACACCACACTCCTGAATATAAATAATTTAACCATGTCACAGTCGCCCAGAAAGTCTCATAACAAATTCAGAAAAGATTTTGTACCCTCTCTTGCCTTCCTTAAATAAATGCAATAACTTATTATCCCCTCAGAGGCACCTCCAATAACAGAGAAGTTTGTAGCTTTCTGAGATGTTACAGTGGGGGAGTTTTTATATTCAGAAAGATGTACTGTTCACCTTTCAAATATCTCACTTTGCATAACATTTTTGCCTCTGAGTCAAGAATGAGAACTTGTGATTGAAAGAAAAAATAACTTGGGAACCGGCCCTGTCAGTCACACCATTTTTGAATAATAATAATGGTGGTAATGATAAATATATCTTAGAGTGCATTTCTTTCACAGCACATATAAAGGTCAAGAACAGAGAATTACAATCTTACTCATTTTATCTAGTACAAGACTTGGGTGGTATAATGTGGAAAATATATTTACGTGAAAGGCTATTCTTCTCAATGATTGACAATGGCACGATATGAACTGTGTGCCATTGCTAGAATAGCTACTTAACTGAAAAGCACAAATACCAAAGGCTATTTGGAATCCACTTGCATCCATTTGCATACATCATGGTGTGTGTGTCTGTGTGTATAAACAAATAAAATAGTTTTTAAATAAATTAAACCAGCGTGAGACCGTTATTCAACCTGGGTGCCTATTACAAAGAGATACACTTTTTTCTCAGTGATAAGTCACATAGTTTATTCAGCAAAGACCGGATTCAAGGTATAACCAGAGGTCGTATGCTTAATTTTAGATAGTTATCACTGTCTAGTTGCATAGTTAAATGCATTCAGTTCAAGCTAAACCTATACTTATCCTATATGAGTTTATCATAAAGATGAGTTCTCTATTAATCATCTAAGAAGTGAAAGATAATTTTTTAACAATTGTTAACAATTCCAGCACTTTATTTTATTTTATTTTATTTTTGCGTTGCAGAGCACAGGCTCCGGACGCGCAGGCTCAGCGGTCATGGCTCACGGGACCAGGTGCTCCGCTGCATGTGGGATCTTCCCGGACCGGGGCACGAACCCGTGTCCCCTGCATCGGCAGGCGGACTCTCAACCACTGCGCCACCAGGGAAGCCCCCCCAGCACTTTTTTAATTTAGGCAAAAAAATACATGAATATACTTTTAAAAGTCAAGTAATACTAAATGGCTTATGGAAAAAACTAAAGTCTTTTTCCCTACTTCTCCCTGGTCCATGGTCTCACTACAAAGTCTTTTAGCATTTTTTTCTGGTATTGACTTCCCTATTCATAAATAACATGTTTATACTGACTCACCTTGATTTTTAATACTAGACATTATTTCTTGGACTATACTATAAAAGACTAAGGTTTACCTCCTCTATACTACATCTTCTCTTGCTCTCTCAATAAAGCAGATTAAAAGTTGTGGTTTTACCCACAGCTTTAAGGTGGTTTTTAAAATTTATTTATTATTGAGGTATAATTGACAAATTTATAAGATATTTAAATTGTGTAATGTGATGATCTGATATATAAGTACATTGTGATGGGATTACCCCCATCTAAAATGTTTTCATTTTTTAATAATTTTTATTGGAGTATAGTTGCTTTACAATGTTGTGTTAGTTTCTGTTGTACAGCAAAGTGAATCAGCTATACATATATCTTCTATTTTTTGGATTTCCTTCCCATTTAGGTTACCCAGAGCACTGAGTAGAGTTCCCTGTGCTATACAGTAGGGTCTCATTAGTTACTTATTTTATACATAGTATCAATAGTATATATATGTCAATCCTGATCTCCCAATTCATCCCACCCCTCTTCCCCCTTGCATGCATCCATATGTTTGTTCTCTCTACATCTGTGTCTCTGTTTCTGCTTTGCAAATAAGATCATCTATACCATTTTTCTAGATTCCACATATATGCTTTAATATACAATATTTGTTTTTCTCTGACTTACTTCACTCTGTATGACAGTTTCTAGGTCCATCCACATCTCTGCAAATGACCCAGTTTCATTTAGAATACTTTCTTTTATTTTAGCCCACGTTCTCTAGAAAACAGAATCTGAACAAAACCTTGAGTGGTAGTAATTAACCAGGTACAATCCCAGGGCAGAGTGAGTGAGGAGAGCATATTATGAGGCCAGGAAGGAAGAGAAGCAAATTTCTGGTGGTATGTGATTCAGTTGGCTGCCACTTCAGGAAGAGCAATGACTGGTCCCTGACCATGTGAGGTGGCCCTGGGCAGTCTCTACTGAAACTATTGAAACTATGCTTTGGATTAGTCTATTAGAAGAGAGAATGGAGAGGACATTCCTCTGTCACTCATTGGTGAATGAACTTCACACTTCTGAGGAGTGCTGTCTGGTCCCTTTGGCAACTGCTATGGTATCTTAGTGCCCTCCTCTGAAAAATGGTGCTATTATATATGTGAGTCCAGAATTAACTGAAAGGAGCCAAAGACTCTGGATATCAGCCTTAGGAGACAGAGCCTGGAAGGGCTATACAGAGTTGGTCCCTATGGGAGCACCTAGGGTTGAGCATGACCAAAAGCTCAGGGGATAGGAAAGGTTTAGAAAATAGGATACAATACAGATGTGTCTGATATAGTTCATTCTTCGTGGTATTTAGATCTGATGGTGCCCTTCTGCTGTGTTCTATACTGCAAAGTGGGGTGCCACTTTTGGAATATTTCTTTACCAGTTGTGAAAGTACAAGTTAAATCAAGCAGAGTATCTGTGAAGATCAATCTCAATCTCTCAGAACACTTAAGAAAAAAACATTAATTAAAAAAAAAATAAAAGCTATAGCCTCTGCTGCAGAAACCCCCTTCATCACATCACTACCCACCCTAGATTTCTTCATCTTTGCCAGTACTTCAAACTGCATTGGTAGCCTTAAGTAGATGGGTGTTAGTTGCAGCTCCTAGTTCAGCATCACCATTAATATGTCCTCTGGTAGAAATATTTTCACCTTGAAAACTAGGACATCTTTCATAGCAGAACTTAAAGCTGCAGCAAAGAGAAACAAAAGTTCAAAGGACTCAGTAGGTGTGATGATCAGATATCCTGCTTCAATCCCTCAGCTCGGTGATCCACTTAATGTAGCTACTGGAACATGCTACCATATTTTGGCAAATGATTCAGTGCATGTTGTGTTTCCTGGAAGGCAGCACTGAACTTCCTAAGGTGCATCCCCTAAAACTTACATGTGCCTGCAAATCTTCTATCAGTCTGATTGTTTCTCATTGATAGGGCATATAAAATTATTAGTGATGTCAGTGATTCTAAGCCCACTGCACCAACTCTTTTGTATAAAATATGCCCCTTGGCCTGAATCAACATTGTATTTGATACCATGTTCAACATATTGAACATATTCTGTAAGCACTCAGATGATGATGCTATAGAGATATCACAACCAGAGAAGCATCCTGTCTGGAATATGTATTAATTCTGGTAAAGATGAACCCTTCAAAGTACAAAACTGTTCTAATGTAACTGACTAGACTTCAGTTAGCAGGCAGCGTTCCCTTTGCAATATCAAGGGCTCAACATCTTTCTTTTTTGCTGGCAGGTTGGGCATCATGAGTGTCAACAGCTAGATGGTTTGCTGAGATTTCATTTTATTCAAAAAACGCATAGTCTTCATTCATGTCACTCTGTCCACCCTGTCTATGGACTTACTGTAAAACTATTTAGATGACACAGGAGAGAAGCTACCTAATTACACAGCACGTATCATCTTCACCTGTGGCTAAATATCTCCTCTGTGGCAGTTGCTTTCCCTTGAACTTTACCATAAAGCATAAAGACTCACATATTTTGTATGCACTAACACAAATCCACCTATATATCCCTCTGTCAGACCTACCTAATATCAGTCTTCCAGGTTTGTTCTTGCCAGGTGACTGACCAACTGTCCACACTTACCTCTGCACACAAGTTAGTACCTATGAGTTCCAACTACTTCTCTTCCACAGACAGTAGATGACCAGGTTTAGTGATTGCCACTCTATCTCCCAGGTTTGTCCTCAACCTCTATACTTTGTAATTACCCTGATATGGCAATAATGTGGCAGCAACACTCTTCCAGTTAATGCCAACACAGAGCATCATGATATGGGGTTTGGACTAAATTTCTTTCCTCTTCTTTAAGTTGGACATAGGTCAAGAGGATGCCTTTGGTATATATTCAGGGAGAGTGTAAGCAAAGTGAAGTCACCTAGAGTTTGGACCTTTTCAGAAAGTGACCATGACCAAGTTTCCAGCAGGTAATAGTTTAATTATGAGCAAGAGAATTATCATAGTCCTGAGGCAATACAGTAAAAATGTACTGTTGCCCTTGCTGTATAAAAGAGAACTGACTCTAACATAAATTTCAAATAAAGGAATTGGCACAAAGTAAATCCTAGCGACAGTATTGCTCTGTACCAGTAAATACACTACAGCAGCAGAACAGCTTCAATAAAGGCTATACCCTCGTTAAGTTTACAATAGTCCACTGACTTCTGTCATGATATATATGTTCTATTAAGAGGCTGGATAGAATAATTGAATGGAGACCACCACTCTGAGTTTTTTGAGGATTTGACAGTGGATTTAATTTCTGCATTCATTCAGAAACACAGTGTCTTCTTATTTTCTATCATAAGGATAGGGTTACAGGGTGGTAGGTAGTGGTCAGGTCCTCACTTTGCTCTTCCTATTATAACCTTAATCCATGGGTCAAGAAGTATACATAGGACTCGAGAAAAGATGGTGAAGTAGAAGGACCTTGAGCTCACCTCCTCCCATGAGAACACAAAAGTCACACCTAACTGCTGAACAACCATCAGTAAAAAAGAGTAAGACCTACCAAAAGAGATACTCTACATCTAAAGACAAAGAAGAAACAACAACAAGATGGTAGGAGGGGTGCACATGTGATATAATCAAATCCCATACCCCCAGGTGGGCTACCCACAAACTGGAAAATAATTATATCACAGAAGTTCTCCCATGGGAGTGAGAGTTCTGAGCCCCATGTCAGGCTCCCCAGTCTGGGGATCTGGCATTGAGAGGAGGAGCCCCCAGAGCATTTGGCTTGAAGGTCAGTGAGATTTGATCACAGGAGATCCAAAAGACTGGGGGAGAGAGACTCCACTCTTGGAGGGTGCATACAAGGTCTAATGCACACTGGGACCCAGGACAAAAGCAATGACTTCATAGGAGCCTGGGCCAGACCTACCTGCTTGTATTGGATGGTCTCCTGGGGAGGCAGGGGTGACTGTGGCTCTCTCTGGTGACACAAAAGTGGGTGATGAACATAATCTGGGTACTCATCTGAAGGCTGACATCTTGCTTGGGTCATTAGCACAAAGACCTGGCCCCACCCAAAAGCCTGTAAGCTCCAGTGCTGGGACGCCTCAGGCCAAACGACCTAAGATGGGAACCCAGTCCCACTCATCAGAAGACAGGCTGCCTAAAGACTTTCTGAGCCCACAGCAACCTCCAGACATGCTCCTTGACATAGCCCTGCCCACAAAACAGCCAAGACACAGCTCCACCCACCAGTGGGCAGGCGCTGGCCCCTCCCACTAGGAAGCCTGCACAAGCCTCTAGACCAGACTCACCCACCAGGGGCAGACACCAGAAACAATAAAACTAAAATCCCACAGCCTTTGGAACTAAATCTGTAAACACAGTTCAGAAACTACCCTGAGACCAGCTGGTCCCTTCTTAGGTGATGAGAGAGGAGTGTACTGCTGGGATACATAGGACATCCTCTAAAGAGGGCCACTTCTCCAAGGTCAAGATATGTAACTAACCTTCTACATAGATAAATATATAAATGGAAATTTAGACAAAATGAGATGGCAGAGGAATATGTTCCAGACAAAGGAACAAGATAAAACCCCCAAAGAACAACTAAGTGACGTGGAGATAGGCAATCTACTAGGAAAGAGTTCAGAGTAATGATTGTAAAGATGAGCCAAGAAATTGGGAAAGAAGTGGACGCACAGAGAGAAAAGTTACAAGAATTTCTAAGAAAGGAGTTAGAAAAAATAAAGGACTAAACAGAGCTGAAGAATACAATGTCTGAAATGAAAAACAGACTAAAAGGAATAAATAGCAGAATAAATGAGGCAGAAGAACAGATAAGTGAGCTGGAAGACAGAGTGGCAGAAATCCCTACCAAAGAACAGAATTTTTAAAAATAATAAAAAGAAATGAAGACAGTTTAACAGACCTCTGGGACAAAGCAACATTCGCATTATATGGGTCCAAGAAGGACAAGATGGAGAGAAAGGGCCTGAGAAAATATTTGAAGGGATAATAGCTGAAAACTTCCCTAACATGGGAAAGGAAACAGTCACCCAAGTCCAGGAAGCATACAGAGTCCCATACAGGATTAACCCAAGGAGGAACATGCAGAGACACAAAATAATCAAATTGACAAAAATAAAAGATAAAGAAAAAATATTAAAAACAACAAGGGAAAAGCAACAAATAACATACAAGGGAATCCCCATAAAGTTATCAGCTGATTTTTGTGTGTGTGTGTGTGGTACGCAGGCCTCTCACTGTTGTGGTCTCTCCCGCTGTGGAGCACAGGCTTCAGACATGCAGGTTCAGCGGTCATGGCTCACGGGTCCAGCCGCTCTGTGGCATGTGGGATCTTCCCTGACCAGGGCATGAACCCATATCCCCTGCATCAGCAGGCGGACTCTCAACCACTGTGCCACCAGGGAAGCCCCATACCAGCTGATTTTTCAGAAGAAACTCTTCAGGCCAGAAGGGAGTGGAATGATGTATTTAAAGTGATGAAAGGGAAAAACCTACAACCAAGAATACCCTGCAAGGCTCTCATTCAGATTTCATGGAGAGATCAAACACTTTACAGGCAAGCAAAAGTGCAAAGAGTACAGCACCACCAAACCAGCTTTACAACAAATGCTAAAGGAACTTCTCTAGACAGAAAAGAGAAGCCCACAACAAGAAACAAGAAATTACAAAAGGGGAAAGCTCACTGGTAGAGGCAAACATACAGTAAAGGTAGGAAGTCATCCACAAATATGGTATCTAAATCAGTAATCATGAGAGGAGGAGAGGAGTATATTGGGAATGTATTTGAAATTAAGACAGCAGTATATTAAAACAATCACATATATACACACACACACATATATATATATATATATATATATATATATAAAGAGAGAGAGAGAGTGCTATATAAAAACTTCATGGTAACCATGAACCAAAAATCTATAATAGATGTACACACAAAAAAGAAAAAGGAATCCAAAAACAATGCTAAAGATAGTTTTTAAATCACAGGAGAAGAAAAGAGGAAGGGAAGAAAAAAACCTACAAAAACAAATCCAAAACAATGAACACAATGGCAATAAGAATATCCATATTGATAAGTACCTTAAATGTAAACAGATAAAAGCTCCAACTGAAACATATAGACTAGCTAAATGAATACAAAAAGAATACTTGTATATATATGCTATCTACAAGAGACCCACTTCAGATCTAGAGACACATACAGACTGAAAGCGAGGGGATGGAAAAAGGTATTCCATGCAAATGGAAATCAAAAGAAAGATGGAGTAGCAATACTCATATCAGACAAAATAGACATTAAAATAAAAAATGTTACAAAAGACAAAGAAGGACACTACATAATGACAATGGGATCAATCCAAGAAGACGATATAACAATTGTAAATCTATATGCACCTAACATAGGAGCATCTTAATATATAAGGCAAATGCTAACAGCCATAAAAGGAGAAATCAACAGTAACACAATAATAGTGGAGAACTAACACCCTTATTACATCGATGGACAGATCATCCAGGACAGAAAATCAATAAGGAAACAAAATAAGGCCTTAAATGTCATAATAGACTAAATGGATGTAAATGATATTTATAGAGCATTCCACCTGAAAGCAGAAGAGTAGACATTCTTTTCAAATGTACATGGAACATTCTCCAGGACAGATCATATGCTGGGCCACAAAGCAAGCCTCAGTAAATTTAAGAAAATTGAAATCATACCAAGCATCTTTTCCAACCACAACACTATAAGATTAGAAGTCAACTACAAGAAAAAAACAGCAAAAAAACAGAAACACATGGAAGGTAAACAACATGCTACTAAACAACCAGTGGATCACTGAAGAAATCAAAAGGAAATTAAAAAAATAGATAAAAGTGAAAAAAAAACACAATGATGCAAAACCTATGGGACTCAGCAAAAGCAGTTCTAAGGAGAAGTTTATAGTAGTATTAGCCTACTCCACAAAACAAGAAAAATCTCAAATAAGCTATGTAATGTTACACCTAATCCACCTAGGGAAAGAAGAACAAACAAAATGCAAAATTAGTAGAAGGAAAGAAATTATAAAGATGAAAACAGAAATAAATGAATTAGAGACTAAAAAAAATAGAAAAGATCAATGAAACGAAAAGCTGGTTCTTTGAAAAAATAAACAAAATTGATAAACCTTTAGCCAGACTCATCAAGAGAAAAAAGGACAAGGCTCAAATCAATAAAATTAGAAATGAAAAAGAAGTTACAACCAACATCACAGAAATACAAAGGAAAATAAGAGACTACTACAAGCAACTATATGACAATAAAATGTACAGCCTGGAAGAAATGGACAAAATCTTAGAAATGTATGATCTCCCAATACTGGACCAAGAAGAAATTTTTAAAAATATATAAAAAGACCAATTACAAGTACTGAAATTGAAACTGTGATTTTAAAACTCCCAACAAACAAAAGGACCAGATGGCTTCACAGGTGAATTCTACCAAACAGTTAGAGAAGAGTTAAGACCTATCCTTCTTAAACTATTCAGAAAAATTGTGGAGGAAGGAAACTTCCAAACTCATTCTGTGAGGCCACCATCACCCTGAAACCAAAACCAGACAAAGATACCGCAAAAAAGAAAATTACAGGCCAATATCACTGATGAACATAGATGCAAAAATCCTCAACAAAATACTAGCAAACTGAATCCAACAATACATTGTGAACTTCCAAAACTATGTTGAATAAAAGTGGCGAGAGTGGGCATCCTTGTCTTGTTCCTGATCTTAGAGGAAATGCTTTCAGCATTTCACCATGAAGTATGATGTTAGCTGTGGGGTTGTCATATATGGCCTTTATTATGTTGAAGTATGTTCCCTCTATGCCCACTTTCTGGAGAGATTTTTTCATAAATCGTGTTGAATCTTATCAAAAGCTTTTTCTTCATCTAGTCCCTAGCCTTCAGAAAGGGAAAAAAATATAAAATGAATCCAAATTGGAAAAGAAGTAAAACTGCCACTTCTTGCAGACGACACGATACTATACATAAAAAATCCTAAACACACTACCAGAAAACTACTACAGCTCATCAATGAATTCAGTACAGTTGCAGTAAACAAAATTAATACACAAATTTGTTGTATTTCTATACACTAACAATGAACTATCAGAAAGAGAAATTAAGGGAAAAATCCCATTTACCACTGAATCAAAAGGAATAAAATACCTAGGAATAAACCTACCTAAGGAAGTAAAAGACCTGTACTCTGAAAACTATGACACTGATGAAAGAAATCAAAGATGACCCAAACAGATGTAAAGATACACCATGTTCTTGTATTGGAAGAATCAATATTGTCAAAATGATTATAGTAACCAAGGCAATCTCTAAAGATTCAAGGCAATCCCTATCAAATGGCATTTTTCACAGGCCTAGAAAATAATTCTTTTTTAATTTGTATGGAAACATAAAAGACCCTGAATAGCTCAAGAAATCTTGAGAAAGAAATGGAGGAATAAAGCTCTCTGACTTCAGACTATACTATAAGGTTACAGTCATCAAAACAATATGGTACTGGTACAAAAACAGAAATGACATTAGAACATTCTCTAACACTACACACAATGAAAAACTCAAAATGGATAAAAGACCTAAATGTAAAGACGGACGCTATAAAACTTCTAGAGGCGAACATAGGCAGAACAATCCTTGACATAAATTGCAGCAATATCTTTTTGGATCTGTCTCTTAGAGTAATGGAAATTTAAAAAATAAACAAATGAGACCTAATTAAACTTAAAAGCTTTTGCACAGCAAAGGGAGGCATAAACAAAACTAAAAGACAACCTTCAGACTGGGAGAAAATATTTGCAAATTATGCAACTGACAATGCCTTAATTTCCAAAACATACAAACAGCACATGCAGCTCAATATATATATATAAAAAAAGAAGTTTGTAGTTGAATTGTAAAATGGAACTCATAAGAGAACTGATTGATATAGTGGTTGCTTACTGTAACAGTTTTCAGATCCCATGGCATTTTTGCAGCATGCTACAGACTTGAAGACAAATGAGAAAATAAAAAAATAGTTGAAAACAGTTGTAAAAAAATTAAAAAAAAAGAACAACCCAATCAAAAAATGGGCTGAAGATCTAAATACACATTTCTCCAAAGAAGACTTATAGATTGCCAAAAGGCACATGAAAATATTCTCAACATCACAAATTATTAGAGAAATGCAAATCAAAACTACAATGAGGTATCACCTAACACCAGTCAGAACGACCATCATCAAAAATCTACAAATAACAAATGCTGGAGAGAGTGTGAAGAAAAGGGAACCCTCCTACACTATTGGTGGGAATGTAAATTGGTGCAACCACTATGGAGAACAGTATGAAGGTCTCTTAAAAAACTAGAGTTACCATATGACCCAGCAATCCCACTCCTGGGCATATTTCTGGAGAAGACCATAATTCAGAGAGATACATGCACCCCAATGTTCATGTGGCATTATTTACTATAGCCAAGACATGGTAGCAATCCATCGACAGATGAATGAATAAAGAACATGTGATATATATACACAATAAAGTATTACTCAGCCATCAAAAAGAATGAAATAATGTCATTTGCAGTAACATGGATGGACCTAGAGATTATCATACTAAGTGAAGTAAGCCAGACAGAGAAAGACAAATATCATGTGATATTGCTTACATGTCAAATCTAAAAAATGATGCAAATGAACTTATTTACAAAACAGAAACAGACTCACAGACATAGAAAACAAGTTTACGGTTACCAAAGGGTAAAAGTGGGAGAGGGGTAAATTAGGAGTTTGGGATTAATAGATGCACCCTCCTACATATAAAATAGATAAACAACAAGAACCTACTGTATAGCACAGGGAACTATCCTAAATATGTAATAACCTATAAGGGAAGAGAATGTAGAACAAAGTATATATATATATATATATATATATATATATATATATATATATATAAAACTGAATTACTTTGCAGTATACCTGAAACTAATACAACATTGTAAGTAAATTTTACATCAATAAAATTTTTTTAAAAATGAAAAAATAAAAATAAGAAAGTAGATGTAATGATACTGGTAGCTGCTAAGTTGACATAGATAGATAGAAAGACATAGATTCTAATTTTGTGTATGTGTAATCAAATATATGTCAGAAACATAATCGTAGGATGGATTCTTGAATAAATTGAACCATCTGTAAGATGAGCCTTGTAAAAAACTAAATTTATCACCCAACTTCCTTAAGCCTCCACACAAGTTGGAAGACCACAGTGTCTCTTCAGGTACTTTGGCATCAATATGCACAGCCCTTAAATTTATCAATGTATTATTATGAGCTCTAAAATAACATCAAACTACTGAATCCAGTTCACAGTCTTCAGAATTATCATTGCTTTTCCCCATATTAAGTGTTATGTCTCCTTGATCTACCAATATCTTAAAATTATGTATTCCTGTAACAACTGATCACGAGAAAAAGCTTAAAGCTTTAAAAAGTGCAATGCCACTTCTTGCCAAAGATAATTACTAACTCATTTACCAATAGCAATGAGACCCATATTGCTTTCAAATAGGTTTGTGATTAAAATCCAAACTAATATCTTGAGTATCTGTTCTCTAGAATTAGTTATAATTTTAGTCCAAGTAAATTTTAAAACAAACAAAAACTTAAAGGAAAGTTTTAGTATTAATGTATTGATACTTAGGAGGACCAGGCAATGTGAGTGATGCTAAAATGAATTATTGCAAAGCATAACAGAAAGAAATATAAGTTGATTTACTATCAAGCTCTATTCCTTCCTAAAAAAGATAACAGCTAGCATCCTTGGAAGAGTTCATTAGAAAATGACATGAAAAAGTAATTAATTTTCTAGTTCCTCTCCTCACCTGTCCCTCCACTATGCTTCTGTGTAGGTTAATTTGGTCTGTATGGGAGTTTCTGGGTAAGCAAACAGGCATATATAGTGTCAGTCACCATCAGGTGGCTCAGGTGGGACAAGGGATGAGAGATGAGCCTAAAAGAATCTGAAACATCCTATAAGGTGTGCACTGAACAGTTAGCGACACTCAAAATGGAGTAGACTTAAAACTATAACAGGGTTTTTTTAATAACCTAAATCCAAGTAGAAGAAAAATGACTATACA
Organism: Delphinapterus leucas; assembly: GCF_059928025.1. Lineage (NCBI taxonomy): Eukaryota > Metazoa > Chordata > Mammalia > Artiodactyla > Monodontidae > Delphinapterus > Delphinapterus leucas. The sequence goes on along the minus strand of NC_143129.1, from coordinate 12,327,262 downwards.
CATCAGCCCTACTAACAGGTGCTGTAACAGTTATCAATTTACTGCCTCTAAGCTCTAAGCTATGCTTCTCTGCCCTTCCTTGTATAATACCAGAACTCTGCTTAGTAAACACTTCTCTTTTGCCAGATAGTGCAATATAAGCTATGCCAATAGAGGTCACTGGAATTATGCCACAAGACTATTTCAAGAGAAAGAACGTGTCCTTCTTGTCTTGGGGTACTTTTCTTCTCCAGCATGGCTGTCACTCAGTGTGCCAAAGGCCAGTAACAATCACCTCAGTGGTCTTCACAGACCACTTCTACACGATGCATATGCACTAGCTCATTTCTTGGTCTACCTGGGGGACCATTCCTGTGGACCAGCTCTAACCCACTTGCAGTATCCAGAAATCAATTCATTCTCATGCATCAACTCCAGCCCATCCTCCAATGAGTTTCTTAGCCACCTAGGATACTCTTCCTGTGAACCAGTTCCAACACAACTGCACCTGCGTCTACAATGGCATCTGGCAAATTTCTCCACCACCCTGTAATCCATTCCCATGACTCAGCCTCAGACTGCCCCACATAACAGCAAGTTTATCCACCAGCAGCTGCTTCTTTATACCAGCCTTGGCCCAGCACTCTGGGAAGTTTTTTTTGTCAACAGCAGTCTGCATGTGTCAAAATGCCCTCTCCAACAAGGTCAGAATCTTAGCACTGGGGGGATATAGGGGCATTTTCTGAGCACTTAATTTCTTCCTTATCCACTCTTCCTCAGTCCCAGAGATAGTGGTCACCTCCTTCATTTATCTTTACCGTATTCCTTAGAGTACTCCTTTGCACCATTCAGTCTCCTTTTAGTAGTTAATAATTCTTTACATTAAGCTTTCCATGTTCAAACTTCTGATTGCACCTTGACTGACACACGTACCACCTTCTTGGCAGTTTTTAGTTATGTGAATGCCTTTTGACTACAGTGGATTTTTCAAGAGCCCAGTCACCTTCCACCTTGAAGCCACCTTGTAAATCTGAATCTGGCCCTGGAGAACTTTGTCTTTGGTGCCATTTTACTGTAAAATTAAAAGATGCAATTTGGTTCAATGGAACTGCTTTAAACACCCTAGCAGTCACCACATTGTGATTCTCTGATCCTTGCAAAGTCAGGCTCTGATACTTGAAAACTCATTGCTTCCAAATCAAATGATTTATAACTTCTACATAATTTTTGTGCCCTGGTGATACCTTCTTAAGTCAATTTACCTCTCCTTTCTCCTCAGGAGTAGTTAATCTCCCACCAGAGACAATAACTCCTTCACTACTAGCATTACACAGGAGTCTTTTTCATTCCAATATTGCTATTTTTTTCAGAGGGAATAGCATTCCAATGTAGGATGGGAATTGTTCTAAAATTGGAATTGTTCTATCAAACATCTGCCTTTCTAGACTGCTGATTTTGGACAAAGCATTTGAAATGGCTATCTTAAATTCTGCTACAAGCACTTCTGTGTTATATTTACTGGTTGAAATATGGGAATTAGCTCATATGAGAATGAATCTTAGCAGTGCAGGAGACAGTGAGGCTTTTCAGATATTCTCTTTATTCTAAGTATTTTAATGTTTTTATGAAACTTGTTCATTTCCAGCCCAACAAAATCAACTGTTTGTGAGTTACAGTATTGCTAATATTAAATTTTTCTTAGTGTGTAGAAATGAAAGTCCCTAGATATCATTTTATAAGAATTGATTCTGCAAAATGCAGTAATTTAGGTTTCATTTATAGGGCACATAATATAATGCTGAATTTACATCATACATAAATATGGTTCGTTTAAATATAAAATGCCCTAGAGATGCAAAATAATCTACATTATCCACTAAATTTCTTCCTCACCAAAATAATGCTATAATTAATCTTCAAATAATTTTAAAACAGCAACTATGACTATCAAATATTTTGCAATAATAAACATAATTTTATTTATAATAGAGTTTTCCACCAATTTGCCAACAGAGGAGATAATTCTACTTTCTAGAATAAAATTATATGGAGATGAAATGAATGCTCTGTCCACAGAGCTGCATTTTGAGGATGCAAATATTAGTGTCTTACATACAAAATTGAATAAGACATCAAACCCATCTCAAACTATAACTACATCATGGCATTCTATGAATAAACATGAAGACTAGCACCGATACAAACATTTCAGAACGTCTTCATTCAAAAAGCCAGTGGTTTTTTTTTTTAACCTCTTTATTGGAGTATAATTGCTTTACAATGGTGTGTTAGTTTCTGCCTTATAACAAAGCGAATCAGTTATACACATACATATGTTCCCTATCTCTTCCCTCTTGCATCTCCCTCCCTCCCCCCCTCCCCATCCCCCCCCCCTAGGTGGCGACAAACCACCCAGCTGATCTCCCTGTGCTATGCGGCTGCCTCCCACTAGCTATCTATTTTACATTTGGTAGTGTATATACGTCCATGCCACTCTCTCGCTTTGTCCCAGCTTACCCTTCCCCCTCCCCATATCCTCAAGTCCATTCTCTAGTATGTCTGCATCTTTATTCCCATCTTACCCCTAGGTACTTCATGACCTTTTTTTTTTTTCCTTACATTCTATATATATGTGTTAGCACACGGTATTTGTTTTTCTTTCTGACTTACTTCACTCTGTATGACAGACTCTAGGTCCATCCACCTCACTACAAATAACTCAATTTCGTTTCTTTTTATGTCTAAGTAATATTCCATTGTGTATAGGTGCCACATCCTCTTTATCCATTCATCTGTTGATGGGCACTTAGGTTGCTTCCATGTCCTGGCTATTGTAAGTAGAGCTGCAATGAACATTTTGGTACATGACTCTTTTTGAATTATGGTTTTCTCAGGGTATATGCCCAGTAGTGGGATTACTGGGTGGTATGGTACTTCTATTTGTAGTTTTTGAAGGAACCTCCATACTGTTCTCCATAGTGGCTGTATCAATTTACATTCCCACCAAGAGTGCAAGAGGGTTCCCTTTTCTCCACACCCTCTCCAGCATTTATTCTTTCTAGGTTTTTTGATGATGGCCATTGTGACCAGTGTGAGATGGTATCTCATTGCAGTTTTGATTTGCATTTCTCCAATAATTAGTCATGTTGAGCATACTTTCATGTGTTTGTTGGCAATCTGTATATCTTCTTTGGAGAAATGTCTATTTTGATCTGCCCATTTTTGGATTGGATTGTTTGTATTTTTGTTATTGAGCTGCATGAGCTGCTTGTAAATTTTGGAGATTAATCCTTTGTCAGTTGCTTCATTAGCAAATATTTTCTCCCATTCTGAGGGTTGTCTTTTGGTCTTGTTTATGGTTTGCTTTGCTATGCAAAAGCTTTTAAGTTTCATTAGGTCCCATTTGTTTATTTTTGTTTTTATTTCCATTTCTCTAGGAGGTGGGTCAAAAAGGATCTTGCTGTGATTTATGTCATAGAGTGTTCTGCCTATGTTTTCCTCTAAGAGTTTGATAGTGTCTGGCCTTACATTTAGGTCTTTAAACCATTTTGAGTTTACTTTTGTGTATGGTGTTAGGGAGTGTTCTAATTTCACAGTGTTTTTAAGCTCTTGTTTTCTAAACTCCATCTGTATATACACTAACATGGGACAACTCCAAATAGTTTTGAAAAGACACTTGCAATACCAACCCTGAGAAAGAACAGAGTTCAGGGTTTATGAACAGTGAATCATGAAATAAATTATCCCTAAGTACACAAAAGCCGAAAGCATGTTTTTTTTAAAAATATAAATTTATTTATCTATTTTTGGCTGCGTTGGGTCTTCGCTGCTGTGCACGGGCTTTCTCTAGTTGCGGTGTGCAGGCTTCTCATTGCAGTGGCTTCTCTGTTGAGGAGCACAGGCTCTAGGTGCACGGGCTTCAGTAGTTGTAGTATGTGGGCTCTAGAGCGCAGACTCAGTAGTTGTGGCGCGCCGGCTTAGTTGCTCTGTGGCATGTGGGATCTTCCCGGACCAGGTCTTGAACCTCTGTCCCCTGCACTGGCAGGTGGATTCTTAACCACTGTGCCACCAGGGAAATCCCAAGCATGATTTTTTTTTTCCTTTTTTCTTCATATATCATGTACCTTTCAAAATCAAATGATTCTGTAACTTCAAAGAAAGCTGAAATGTTAAAAATTAGTATCACATGATGGGAAAATGGAGGAAAATATATAATTGAATTTGGATAAAAATATAAAGAGGGAAATAATTCAATATAGTATCTTTGTAACTCCTCCTCTGTAGCCCATTAACAATGTATTTTCCACCAGATGAACAAAGAGGAAGGTGGGCCCAATAAGGGAGCTGTAGTCTTGGCTGTGTAGGCTCAGTGCCTAATGAATTCCTAGGTATAGTGAAAACTGTTGGTTGTGGTCCTTGCATCTATTTCTCACTTATCCCTTACTAAAAGGAATCTAATTTTGTTCAGGCGTTCTTGTATGACCCTGGGGAATGTGACCCCTCATTCTATTCCATCCTCCCATATCCATTGAGATAAATTTCAGGAGTTAGATTATGAATCTTCTAAGCCAAACATGATAATACTTTTCCCTTGAACAATTACAGGTTTAAGAATAGGCAGGAGATCCAGTAAGGGCCAATGGGAAATAACAGAAAATTAGCTAAGGTTGTCATCAAAAATCTTTCCTTACTCCAAAGAAACAGGACGTGCATGGTTTCTATCCTTGCTCTGTAAGGCATCAGAGCGGGCAAGTGACATCTTAAACTACCACAGCTACTTATTCCTAGACTGCAGATTAAGTTAACATAAATAGACAAGCTAGACCCACCCACACCTCCCCAATTTTTTTTTTTTTTTTGGTGGTACGTGGGCCTCTCACTGTTGTAGCATCTCCCGTTGCGGAGCACAGGCTCCAGACTCACAGGCTCAGCGGTCATGGCTCACGGGCCCAGCTGCTCCGTGGCATGCGGGATCTTCCCGGACCGGGACATGAACCCGCGTCCCATGCATCAGCAGGCGGACTCTCAACCACTAGGCCACCAGGGAAGCCCCCTCCACCTTTGAAGGTCGTATTTTTCTGAATAATAAGCTTCCTCTTGTTAAACCCAGTTTGAGCTGTGTTTTCTCTCCCTTACAGCTAAAATCAACCTAATTTATTCAGTATATTTTAATAAGCTTGATTATTTTCTACTCCAATAATGCCTGTTTGGCTCTATCACAATAAAAACAATTCTTTAATAACTTGAAGTACATTCTGGATAAAAGTCATTGTATTTGGTAGTAGGCTGAACTAAAAATAAACTGTTATAAAAATATAAATATATATTTATATAGTCAGAAATGGCTGCATGACATGTCTTCAGCTCTTATAAGACAAGTACTGTGTTAGATTTTATAGAATCAGAAATGACCCCAAGACATGTCCTGTGTCCTCAAGGTACCAAAATGAGCAGATAAATATTAAGTATGAAGTGTAATCAATAGACTTGTGTTTAATGTACAGAATACAGAGTGGAAGGCATCATGAAGCATCTAAAACTTATGATAGGGTTTTATAAATTAATTCAGGCAATATTCAGGGAGGAGACAGAAATAAGAAGTAATCACAATTATTCAGGCAAGATAAAATGAGTTCCTGGACTTTGGTAAGGCAGCAGGTATTGAGAGGTGGGATGGACTTACAGATTGTTTGTGTTGTCTCAGAGAGATGGAAGATATCAAGATGACCTCAAACTTGTATCACTATATGACACATAACACAATTAAATTGAACATGACATATAAGACAGAGAACAAATTGTGTGTGCAACTGATACTATTTACATTTTATTTGAAAGCCTCTTTAATATATTCAGGTAGAGATGTAGCGTTTAGCAATTAGAACTTGGAGCTAAAAAGATAGATTTCAAAATATCTATGCAGGAATCATTGATATACATGGTTTAAAACTATGAGATTGGATGAGCTCTGAAGAATGCTTGACAAATTTGAAAAGGGAAGGGAAAAACATCAAACTCTCAAAAAATGGATAATTGATGATATGTCAACAAAGCAGATTGGATAAGGAGGACAAATAAGCTATTGGCAGAAAGTTTTTTAGGAAAACCAAGATGGAATTTTTAAAATTTCTTTGGTCATTTTTGAGAGCCTGCAAATGTGGTTTACTTATGTGGTTTACCACAGTAGGTTAATTCATCTTAAAAATAATATTAAAGATTATTATCCAGCATTGGGGTTTAAAGATTTATAGAAATAGAAATTACTGTTTAAGAAAATTTTTAGGTAAAAACCACATGATCATCTCAATAGATGCAGAAAAGGCATTTAATAGGGTTCAGCATCCATTCAAGATAAAAACTCACCAAAGTGGGTGTAGAGGGAACATATCTCAACATGATGGGGGCCATTTGTGACAGGTCCTCAGCCTTTATGATATGCAGTGGTAAAGGACTGAGAGCCTTTCCACTGGGTTCTAGAATGGGATGGGGATGCCCACTCCCCCCACTTCTATTCAAAATGCTATTGAAAGTCCTAGGCACAGCAATTGGACAGGAGAAGGAAATAAAGGGTATCCAGATTGGAAGGGAAGAGGTAAAATTGTCCTTATGTGCAGATGAAATGATACTCTATATAGAGGGCCCCAAAGACCCCACACAAAAGCTACTGGAACTGGTAAATGGGTTCAGCAGACTGGAGGGATACAGCATTAATGTGCTGGAATCTGTTGCATTTCTTTATACTAACAATGAAATATCAGAGAGAGTAAAAAAGAAATCCTGTTTAAAATCACATCAAAAAGAAAACCAAAAAACCTAGGAATAAACCTAACCAAGGAAGTGAAAGAACTATACACTGAGAACTGTAAAACACTGATAAAGAAACTAAAGATGATTCAAAGAAATGGAAAGATATCCCATGCTCTTGGATTGGAGGAACTAATATTGTGAAAATGGCCATACCACCCAAAGTCCTCTACAGATTTAATGTGATCCCTATGAAATTACCCATGACATTTTTCACAGAACTAGAACAAATAATCTTAACACTTACATAGAACCACAAAAGACCCCCAAATGATGAGCAATCCTGAAAAAAAGAACAAAGCTAGAGGCATAACCCTCCCAGACTTCATACAATACTACAAAGCTACAATAATCAAAAAAGCATGGTATTGGCACAAAAACAGTCATATAAATCAATGGAACAGAATAGAGAGCCCAGAAACAAAACCTACGGTCAATTAATTTTGACAAAGGAGGCAAGAATATACAATGGAGAAAAAACAGTCTCTTCATCAAGTGGTGTTAGGAAAGCTGGACAGCCTCATGTAAATCAATGAAATTCAAACACACCCTTATACCATATACAAAAATAAACTCAAAATGGTTTAAAGACCTAACTCTAAGACATGACACCATACAACTCCTAGAAGAGAGCAAAGGCAAAACTTTTTCTGACATAAATTGTAGCAGTATTTTCTTAGATCAATCTCCCAAGGAAAAAGAAATAAAGGCAAAATAAACAAATGAGAGCTAATCAAACTTAAAAGCTTTTGTACAGCAAAGGAAACTATAAACAAAAAGACAAACTATGGACTGGGAGAAAATATTGGGTTGGCCAAAAGGTTTGTTTGGGTTTTTCCATGAAATATTATGGAAAATCCCGAACAAACTTTTTGGCCAATCCAATATACGCAAATGTTGTGACTGACAAGGTGTTAATTTCCAAAATATACAAACAGCTCATACTCAATATCAAAAAAGAAAACAACCCAATCAAAAAATGGGCAGAAATTCCCCAGAGAAGATATATGGATGGCCAACGGACATATGAAAAGATGCTCAACATCGCTAATCATTAGAGAAATGCAAATCAGAATACCAATGAGATTCCTCAAAAAGTTATACATAGAGTTACCATATGACCCAGCAATTCAACTTCTAGGTACATACCCACAGAGAATTGAAAACATATGTCCACATAAGAACTTGTACACAGATGTTCATAGCAACACTATTCATAAGAGTGGAAATGTGGAAAGAAACTAAATTCAGTTGACAAATGGACAAACAAAAGGTAATACAGCCACACAATAGAATACTATTCAGACACACACACAAAATACCAATGAGGTTACACACTACTATATACAAAATAGATAAACTACAAGGACCTATTGTATTGCACAGGGAAGTATATTCAATATCTTGTAATAACCTATAATGGAAAAGAATCTGAAAAAAATGGATAACTGAATCACTTTGCTGTACACCTAAAACTAACACAATATTGTAAATCAACTATACTTCAGTAAAAACAAAACAAAACACACAATGAGGTATCACCTCACACCAGTCAGAAGGGCTATTATCAGAAAGTCTACAAATAATAAATGCTGGACAGGGTGTGGAGGAAAGGGGACCCTCCTACACTGTTGGTGGGAATGTAAATTGGTGCAGCTACTATGGAAAAGAGTATGGAGGTTCCTTAAAAACTAAAAATAGAACTACCATATGATCCAGCAATCCCACTTAGGCAAATATCTGAAAAACACTAAACTCTAATTCGAAAAGATACATGCACCCCAATGTTCATAGCAGCACTATTTATAATAGCTGAGACATGCTAGGGACTTAAGTGTCCATCAATAGATGAATGGATTAAAAAGTGTATACACACACATGCACAAACACACACACAATGGAATATTACTCAGCCATAGAAAAGAACGAAATAATGCCATTTGCAGCAACATGAGTGGACCTAGAGAATATCATACTAAGTGAAGTTAAGTCAGATGGAGAAAGACAAATATAACATAATAATGACATCCCTTATATGTGGAATCTAAAAAATAATACAATTGCCCTTATTGACAAAACAAAAACAGACTCACAGGCATAGAAAACAAACTTATGGTTACCAAAGGGGAAAAAGGTGTAGGGATAAATTAGGAGTGTGGGATTAACAGATACACACTACTATATGTAAAATAGATAAACAAGGACCTACCTATAATGGAAAAGAATATGAGAAATATATATATAACTGAATAACTTTGCTGTACACCTAAAACTAACAGAATATTGTAAATCAACTAAACTTCAATTTTTTAAAAAAGGAAGACAAAAGAAGTTTTTTTTGTGAAATAACCATAAGGAGCCCAAATGTGAACAAAGTCAAACATAGGCTGTAGGTTACAACAGAGAATCAAACATAAGCATATAAGTGTGAGGTAAATGATTGTGACAATATCACGAAGAATAACAACACTACTTTTAAAACTATATATCAGTAATAGTATTTAATCCATATAAAAATGTAATATTATCATCCTCCTTTAAAGATGAGAAAAATGAGGCCAAAAGAGTTTACACACTTTACCAATTTTAAACAAAAATTTGTCAACTTGGGATTTATATCCATACACTCAGACTGCCAAGTCCCTATTACTAATCCAGATTGGATATCTGAAAGACAGATTCTAGATTATAGAAAAGTTCTGTATTGAAAGTCCTATTTTACCAATAAAGGCAGAAATTCTAAACACGAGGGAAGACATAATAAATTCCATAAGCTTCTAAGGACAATGAAATATCAGCAACTCCACTTACAAAGAACAGCATTAGGTTAACACAAAATCATTCTGAAAACATCTTTTTCTTATGAATTCAATCTATTTCATATTTTGTTTTAGGCCTCTATCAAAATAATTCCCTTCTAAATGATGATTGTTGGGAAAACAAACATTAGAAAATATATAGTATGCAACTGCAAAAGGTCACAGCAGTTAGATGGTATTTTTATGGATTAAGCTATAAAAAATTTTCAAAATATCAGATCACCAAGGAAGAACATTACTAACCTCATTCTGAGGAAACAATTTTTAATGCCCTTCTTAAAATTTTGACAAGTATCTACAAATGAGGTTAGAACACTGATACTTACTGAAAGTAGGAAGCATATCCTAACTATATCTTCCCCTGAACTTTTATTTTTTAACATCTTTATTGGAGTAAAATTGCTTTACAATGGTGTGTTAGTTTCTGCTTTATAACAAAGTGAATCAGTTATACATATACATATGTCCCCATATCTCTTCTCTCTTGCGTCTCCCTCCCTCCCACCCTCCCTATCTCACCCCTCTAGGTGGTCACAAAGCACTGAGCTGATCTCCCTGTGCTATGCAGCTGCTTCCCTCTAGCTACCTATTTTACATTTGGTAGTGTATATATGTCCATGCCACTCTCTCACTTTGTCCCAACTAACACTTCCCCCTCCCCGAATCCTCAAGTCCATTCTCTAGTAGGTCTGTGCCTTTGTTCCTGTCTTGCCCCTAGGTTCTTCATGACCTTTTTTTTTTTTATTCCATACATATGTGTTAGCATACGGTATTTGTTTTTCTCTTTCTGACTTACTTCACTCTGTATAACAGACTCTAGGTCCATCCACCTCACTACAAATAACTCAATTTCGTTTCTTTATATGGCTGAGTAATATTCCATTGTATACATATGCCACATCTCTTTTATCCATTCATCTGCTGATGCGCATTTAGGTTGCTTCCATGTCCTGGCTATTGTAAGTAGAGCTGCAATGAACATTTTGGTACATGACTCTTTTTGAATTATGGTTTTCTCAGGGTATATGCCCAGTAGTGGGATTACTGGGTGGTATGGTACTTCCATTTGTAGTTTTTTAAGGAAACTTGATAATATTCTCCATAGTGGCTGTATCAATTTACATTCCTACCAACAGTGCAAGAGGGTTCCCTTTTCTCCACACCCTCTCCAGCATTTATTGTTTCTAGATTTTTTGATGATGGCCATTCTGACCGGTGTGAGATATCGCATTGTAGTTTTGATTTGCATTTCTCTAATGATTAATGATGTTGAGTATTCTTTCATGTGTTTGTCGGCAATCTGTATATCTTCTTTGGAGAAATGTCTATTTTGATCTTCTGCCCATTTTTGGATTGGGTTGTTTGTTTTTCTGATATCGAGCTGCTTGTAAATTTTGGAGATTAATCCTTTGTCAGTTGCTTCATTTGCAAATATTTTCTCCCATTCTGAGGGTTGTCTTTTCGTCATGTTTATGGTTTCCTTTGTTGTGCAAAAGCTTTTAAGTTTCATTGGGTCCCATTTGTTTATTTTTGTTTTTATTTCCATTTCTCTAGGAGGTGGGTCAAAAAGGATCTTGCTGTGATTTATGTCATAGAGTGTTCTGCCTATGTTTTCTTCTAAGTGTTGGATAGTGTCTGGCCTTACATTTAGGCCTTTAATCGATTTTGAGTTTATTTTTGTGTATGGTGTTAGGGAGTGTTCTAATTTCATTCTTTTACATTAGCTGTCCAGTTTTCCCAGCACCACTAATTGAAGAGGCTGTCTTTTCTCCACTGTATATTCTTGCCTCCTTTATCAACAATAAGATGACCATATGTGCGTGGGTTTATCTCTGGGCTTTCTATCCTGTTCCATTGATGTATATATTTGTTTTTTTGCCAGTACCATACTGTCTTGATTACTGCAGATTTGTAGTATAGTCTGAAGTCAGGGAGCCTGATTTTTCCAGCTCCGATTTTCTTTCTCAAGATTGCTTTGGCTATTCAGGGTCTTTTGTGTTTCCATACAAATTGTGAAATTTTTTGTTCTAGTTCTGAAAAATCCCAGTGGTAGTTTGATAGGTATTACATTGAATCTGTAGATTGCTTTAGGTAGTATAGTCATTTTCACAATGTTGATTCTTCCAATCCAAGAACATGGTATATCTCTCCATCTATTTGTATCATCTTTAATTTCTTTCAACAGTGTCTTATAATTTTCTGCATACCAGTCTGTTTTCTCCTTAGGTAGGTTTATTCCTAGATATTTTTTTCTTTTTGTTGCAATGGTAAATGGGAGTGTTCTCTTAATTTCACTTTCAGATTTTTCATCATTATTCATCATTAGTGTATAGGAATGCCAGAGATTTCTGTGCATTAATTTTGTATTCTGCTACTTTACCAAATTCATTGATTAGCTCTAGTAGTTTTCTGGTAGCATCTTTAGGATTCTTCCCTGAACTTTTAGTTCAAACATTTTTTATTCTCTATTTTGAAAATAAACAAGTTATCACATTAAAGGGAACATTAATCACAACACACACATGAGTATTTGTCTATTATTTCAATAACACTACATACTACATGCTATTTTGCTGAAAACGTCATTTCCAATATCCTTTTGTATACATAATTTAATTATACAAATAATTAAGTGTAGCAATAACAGTTCTAGTTCATTGGCCTTTAGTGTTACTTAAATGGCTTGTATTTCCAGATCAGTGAGTAGAACTGCTAACTCTGCTCTCCTTTGGCCAAGCTGTCCATCAAAGGGAGCAGCATCTCTCTCCTCAAACTCCTTTTACCTCAAACTCTCCATTTTTCTAGGATCATCAAAAGAATGAAGTAGGTTCATAACACTCTGATATAGCAGACCATTGTTGTAAAGAAATGAAATTTGTTTCACTTATATAAGACTATGAGGTTACATTTTAAAGGGATTCTGATGTTAAACCTACTATCTTTATTATCATAATATGGGAAGACCCAATTAGTTTGAGGAATAAAGATTATAATAATAATCAAAAATTAATACCAAGTTGAATGACTCCTGATTTTATTAATGAAGGATTAACTTTTAACCTTATAATTTTATAATTCAGTCATACAGTTAAGTCAGTTTTAATCATTAAACTTTAGGAACATGAAGAGTAATTCAGTAGAAAATATACAGATAAATGTACGAGCTTAAACTTGGTCTTAAAAGAGCTGAGTTAAATGAACATGTGTTAGATTGTGTTAGGTTCTCTTCAGGGAGATTAGTTTATTATAGCATTTCAGGTCAAGGTGAGTGGCACTAAATATTCCTGCTTCATTAAGAAAAATGAGATAAGCATCATTGGTAAGAAACAACTCATAACACTTTCAAACACGTGAACTGTACCCAAATTTTAAAAAACCCAACATTGCAAAATTAAAATGTATATTAACTCTGATTAAAGAAGTAATTATTTACATTTTAGACAGTTTTCTCTTATCGTTTTCAAAGAGATCAAGTTTTCCTCAACATATTCTCAGTGATGGTGATTTATGTTGCCAAATAGAAAAGTGTCATAGTATTGATTACTTAGGATAGGGTACTGCAGAAGTGGAAAAGATATACTATATTGTTAAAATTTTAAACATTTACAGAAGGATTTTAACAACTGTTGTTTATTGAAACTTGATACATTATTGTCATTTTAATACATCAAGTATATTTATAGTAACAACACTGAAGGGTGATATTATTATACTCATTTTGCCAATATTGAAACTGAAGCTTTAAATTTAAATATTCAGGTGGTTTTGAACACAGGTGTATCTGACTTCACAGTTAGTGTTCTCTGACATATTTGATAATAATTAGTGTAATTTGTCAAACATTTCTAAATGTCCTCTGGGAACACAGGGTTGCACTTTCTGAGTCTCTTGTAACTGAGTTGTTACCAGAGGAATAGTTTTAACCAATATGAGTGAACTGAGGTGTGTCTTTTTGAGGAGTATTTTATTTCCTTATGAGCTCTCCCGAGCCACCTTCCCTTTGCCACAGTGACCTCCAAGGTCCAAAATTGCAGCTTCCTTGTCCACCTGTGTCCCAGACGATGGGCACATGGGGGAGAAAGAGTAAACCTTTGTTATAAGCTACTTAGATGTGAGAAGTGTTTATCACTCCAAAATAGCTAGTCTTTTGAGTGTGATATAACACAGAAGAAACAACAGGCAATAAAAATGGCATATTCCTAAAAAAAGACACAGTTAACTCTGGGTTAGGGGCTTGACCCAGAATATTTAGCCCTTCTACTTACTTTTCTAATCCATTCATAGGAGCCAAAACACACATTTAACATTTTCATTTCAGCTTGCATAGTTGTGGGTGCTGAAATATGTGTGGGCTGGCAAATACCAGGTCAGAGGGCATACAAAATTTTATCTATAGCCACACTAGGAAAAACCACGGCAAAACTGAAACTATTGAATTAAAAAAAAAAGAGAGAGAGAGAGAGAAGGGATTCTAGTTGAAAAATTGAGATCAAAAGTCCCACCAAAAACAAAATGCCAGACTAATCCTAATTGTCATATTTGTCTAACTCCCTACAGATTATATTCCTTCTTTCTACCTATACTTAATGATCATTATTACCTCCAGTATAAGCACGAAGTATCATCCAAAGCATTCTATTTTTCTACCATTATTTTTATTCCACTCACTTTTTTTTTTCTTTTTTACAAGTCTCCAACATCCCATTCTACACCTTTCTTTGCTTTATGGTGATTGATGTATGTATATATTTACATTTTTTCTATGATATTCATCTTTACATACAAAAATTAAAATCTAACTTTCCCAAAGGAACATGAGTTCAACAATTCTTTCGAGAGAACAGTGGGCTTGGCCTCTTCCTTTCTACCCAGTGCCTCTTGTAGCTTTTATAGCACTGCATATCCTCTATGGCGTTGATGTGAACGTTCTTCTTTTTCCTCCCAACCTCACTATTCATTTTTATACATTTTCATATCAATATTATAAAAACTACAAATGTTCCTCTCTTCTCGTATCTGGACTTATCATAATTGATTTTCCAATCAAAAAGTTTTTCTTTTTTCCATGCAATGACTAGTTTAAAATTGTCAAGTTTTTTTTCCCCAAGCCTTCAAAATTGTCCCAGTCTGTTTCTCAGTTTTATATAGCAATAAGTTCACTAATACATAAATGCATAAATCTCACTTTCCCTGCAACTGAAATAACTTTTCATTCACTGAAAAAGCATTGTGATTTTCATTCACAGTACCTTTGTTCTGATATTTATATTCCTCTAATAATTCTTCATTGTAGTCTGTAAAACCCTTCCCTATATTTCAAAGTCAGTTTGTCTCACCACTTCTTCTATGATACCTTACTGATTGACTTTGATTACAGTATACTCTACCTTTTTGAGCTATTATAACAGTCAGTTGAATTATTCACAATCATCAGCACCTTGGATATTAGTGATATGTTTGTGTCTCAAAACCCATAAATCAAACTTTTTCAAGTTTATTATGACCTTGATGTGTACAACTCTATGTCTTTCTTACCATGGGTCTGTTTATGTAGTAAGCATTCAGCATATGTATTGTGGAATCAATGAATGAGCTACTGGAGTCCAAGTAGATTAATTTAAAGGGCGATTTGGATTAAATATATTTAACAGCGTGGAACAGTTGGTGCTCAAATGGTCACTAAATTGAGTTATTCATATAATTGAAATTTGTTAAATTGATGTGTAATAAGCTTGGTGAAACTGATTCATAACTTGTTAGGCCCCCTGCTTATTAGGTCAACTGGACAGAACTGACATGCTAATATATGTATTCCCAGTGGAATCTCTCAATCTCTTGAAATTCAATTGAGCTATGACTGATGAAAATGAAGGAAAGAATCAAGGGGGCTATAATTAGATTGCTTTGCATTTTTCAATTATGTTTCCAAAATTCAAAGGCATAAATATTGATGTAAATCTCAGGATCTGACTACACAATGCCAAAAATTAGGAACAAAAAGTGAAACTTTCTCAATTATTCATATTGTTTGTTTCTACTGAATGAACTACCATTGACCTCACCGTTATTAAATTAGCTGAATTGAGACATTATAGTTTAAATTAGAATTGTTAAAATTATGTCTTTTTTTTTATTAGTTACCTATTTTATACATATTAGTGTATATATGTCAATCCCAATCTCCCAATTCATCCCACCACCACCCACCCCCGCTTTCCCCCCTTGGTGTCCATACATTTGTTCTCTATATGTGTGTCTCTATTTATGCCTTGTATGTTTTATATTTACTCTGCAGAATCTTGTCCTTTAAAAGAAGGACCAAACAAAAACTCCAAATCCTAAATGATAGATGAATTGAATGTGAACATATGGATCAATTATATGAATGCTTGAAAACATTAAACTATTTGATATCTTGTGAGCAGAATATTGATTAAATTTCTCTTTTTAAGCAAATAAAAATCCCTGCTCATGATAGTGTAAGTACACTATAAGTTTATGTCATAAAATTAAATAGAAACAATTTTGATACATGATATAAATCTTTACTTGAAATTAAAAATATAACATTATTTTCTCAAAGATTAAAAAAGCTAAGAATAACCATATATGTGCTTAAAATTGTTTTTGTGTCAACCTTTTAAAATTTTAGTTTTTATTTGTGACTACTTACTCCAGTATTGAGAATACCATCAAAAATTGTTGTCATCAAAGAACAAAACTGATTGCAAAAATAGTCTACTTAGAAGAGTCAGCCGTAACAGTATACCTTTAAAATGATAACTTTCAAACTTGGGACCTTAATTTGATTTTAATTAAATTTAAAGACTCAGGGAAATTAACTTTTTGATATATCTCTCTAAACTTATCAGTATGATTGTTTAATTAAATAGAACATTAATTATGGACATGGAGATTAGTCTAAATTATTATTTGAGAAAGTCAAATATATAACAAAGTTATTGATCTACTAGTTGTGTGTAGACACAAAGACTAATTTCATCCATTAAGCTATTTAGAGCAGTTTCTATTGAAACATCTTGATTTCCTGAGCCTCGTCCTTGAGTGCAGCTGAAACTTATTGTGCTATAAAAGCAAAAGTACCTGGAGCAGAAGGTATTTTTAAACACATGTTTTCCCAAAGTAGGCAGCTGCTCGCTGCATGAATTCTTTGAGCACTGCTGTGCTCAGCAGTTAACTTTCTTTACTTGAAGGTACCAGGGCAAGGAAGATAACCTCAACACATTGTTTTTCTATTATTTTTACTATGTTCTTAGTACTATCAAAGGGCTGATATTTGACAGCAAAGAAATTATTAAAAAATACTTTGAATAAATTAAAGTTTCTTTTTTGGGGAAATATTAACAGCAAATCTTCGTAGTTACTTTAGTGAGTATTTTTCTAAAGAGTAGCAAAATCAGTCTATATTTTCTCTACGGAGAAAAGAAACTTCTGCCTGGAACATTTCCTTTTCTTTGGTCATTTTACTGCTTGTTTTTAAAAATATTAACTTGTACTTTCATTTTATCCAATAATGCACTGACATTGTAGTACTGAATATAATTAAATTAAAATGAAAATATTTGTATTCTTATCACATACTCTGCCTTTGTACATATGAATGTGTAAATACATCTATTGCTCATAGAAAATGTTAATAAATGCTAACACTTTTCTTTTAGATATGCTAACCTATTGCCAACTATGATAATTATGCCAGGCTAGAATTATTTGTCATTAATAAATGTATCTATGTATCATGAAAATATGCTTCAGGATTTGTAGCATTTGAGACCTGTATTGATAGGTGTTTATAATTAGAAGGATACTCTTTTGAAGTTCAGGTCAAGAAAGTCCTGTATTAGGCTGAGTGAGAAAGCACAGAATTTTTGGATAAACAGAGAAAAACAAGTTCCAAACTGCCAAAGAATCTAACAGTTGACAAAATTACAATTGCCCCCCTCCCCCAGAAAAATAAGAAAATCACTAAATGTTTATTTTCCCCATCTCTAACACTGAGTATAATGCTTTCCTGATAGTCAGACATGAGGGATGCGTGAACACTGATTAAGTGACACAAGTTGCCCTTCCCGAGAGTGCTCCGTGGTGCCTTCCCAGGAAATTGATGTCTTGTGAGTGTTAGGTAGCTAGAATCAATTCAAGAATCTCACTCATCAATTACATCTTTCGCAAACTCTAATCTCAGTGTTCTTTTCCAGTCTTTGAAATGTATTGCGCTGACATGCATACAGCATTTTTTTCAGTTGTCTGTGACTCCCACACTTTTAAATAGCTATAATAAAGTAAATATATATTATTTTTTCAATGGCTAACTTTTACAGACAATGATTTAGTTGAGATTAAAGAAGAGTGTTTACCTTAAGTAGTAGGCAGAACAATTATCCCCAAAGAGGCTCATCATGCCCTAATCCCAGAACCTATGAATGTCACCTTAAATGGTAAAAAGAGACTTTGTAGATGTGATTAAGAATCATGTGATAGGAAGATTATTCTTGATTATCCCCATGGGCCTAGTGTAATCACAAGAGTCTTTATAAGAAGGCATCAGAGGGCCAGAGTCAGAGCTATGAAAATGGAATCAGACATTTAAATGCTGGGCATTGAAGACGGAGGACGAAGCCACAGCCAAGGATACAGGCAGCCTCTCAAAGCTGGAAAAGGCAAGGAAACAGATTCTCCCGTAGAGCTACCAGAAAGGAATGCAGTCCTGTGGGCACCTTTATCTTAGCCCAGTAAGACCCATTTCAGACTTCTGACTTCCAGAACTATAAGATAATAAATTTGTGTTAAGTCACCAAGTTTTTAGTAGTATATTATAGCAGCAGTAGGAAAGTAATGGACCTTATGCAGAACATTTTACGTGGAAAGCAGAAATTACAAGAAAATTCACTGAAAGAATGCCCAGTGACACCGTATGGGATGACAAACTCAGAAATGAGCTAAATTATAATCCTTATCAAGTAAATATTTATTTATTCCAGTATTTCTATATTCTCACTTATCTCAACAATTGTGTCCATTAGAGTATTTGAGAGTGGGAACATCTGAGCTTTCCTTAACTGACCTTATCCAAGAATTCACAAAAAGCACACTACAGATTTACTTTTATGTTTAAGTTTATGAATGACACAGCAAGCTAAACTTGTTACACAATATACAAGCATTCCAAGATATTTTCCATAAATATTCTTATAACTTATTATAACCTCACTGCAATATATAGGTATAGCATGTCCATTTATAAATATCATATATGTCCTGTCTCATTTAAGTCTAAAGATCTTTAATTTGTGTACTTTTTCCAAATCTAAGAAGTGAGGAAGATATTCTCAATGTGACAAAGATTGTCAATCTACACAATAGTCTATATTTCTAAGAGATCATCTCTTAGAAACATAAATGGAAATGGCATAATATTCCCAGAACACTAATGACTCTGTAATCATGCTAATAAAGACCTAATTTATACTCTTTTCACCTTTGGTCCTTTGTAATCAGTACTAGAAAAAATGTTTAAGGAAAAGAAACTTTTAGACAATAGGCTTCCATTTCATAATATTGTGTTCTTTATAAGCTAACTGATTTTCATGTTTAAATCTTTCAGAGCTACTTTATTCTGTTACCAATTGTTCATGCTATTTTGATTTCAAGCACAATGTCTCTTCCAATATCCAATAACTACTGGAAAAATATCAACTCATTTATTACCTTTAATAACCATTAACTTTTATTTTAATTAAGTAAAGTAAAACCTTTCTTCAAAACTAGTTGTTTTAATTTAGAGCTGATATAAAGCAGATAAATATATCATTAGGCAATTATTACCAAGTGATCTGAATAACTGGTGATTATAAAATCAGGAAAGGTAATCATTAGTGTCCTATAGCTGTGGAATTCGTTTCCAAATTGCACAAAAGTTATTGACTTAATATAAATTTATTATCTTACAGTTTTATAGGTTAGCAGTATGATGTGGGCTAAAAATCAAGATGTCTTTTCTGAAGGCTCTAGAGGATAATCTCTTTCCCTGTCTTTTCCAGCATCTAGAGGTTGTCCACATTCCTTGGCTTGTAGTCTCATTGCTCCATCTACAAAGTGACCAACAGTGCATCTCCCTGACCATTTTTCAATACTCACATCTTCAGAATCTAGCCAGGAAGGTTTCAATTTTAAGAATCCATATAGTTAGGTTGGGCCCTATTTGATCATCCAGGATAATCTCTGCATCTCAAGGTCCTGAACTTAATCTTACCTACAAAGTCCCTTTTGCCATATACGGTAACATATTCACAAATTCTAGGGATTAGGATGTGGATATTTTGGGAGTCCCTATACTATTCTGCCTACCACAGTAATCTTTTACAGCATTTCATTTTTTTCCTTCAGTAGTGACTTGAGAAAATTAAGATAAGAGATAAAGGAAACAAATTTGACTGTTGACAAAATGACTTTGGTAGAATATTAGCTATTCTTAAAAAGATAATTGTCAATTTCTAGGTTTTTTTAAAAACCCAAACCAACCACCAAAATGAGAAGAAAATAAAGACTTAAAAGAAATTATGTAGAGAGAGGAGTTAGGGCTTTTAGCAAAATCTAAAAACAATATGAAACAATTCGGTTGTACAATCTATTCAAAAAGCTGAGACACTGTCTTAAGCAGAATTTATACAAGTGCAATTTTCAGAACATGGAATGTGGTAACTTAACAAATTTCTGAGCTGGCCAGATGAGAACAGAAGCATTGATAAACTAGGATGTGTCAAGAAGAGAGTGATTGGAATGAGAAGTAAAATGAAATTATGCTGGATGAGGAGCAGTTAACACAACTACAAGTGGTAAACCAGGATTAATACAAACATAGTGGTTCTGACACATCAGAAGTACCATGAAAGAAATGAGTGTTTAATGAGAGGCTTTTCTTTTGCCACTTCAATTTTCTCATTTGATTGCTGTAATCTTACTCTATTTTTATATTTGTATAAAAACCTCTAAATATTTTTCAAATAAAGTAGAGGCATAGGTAAAGTAAACTCCCAGGCAAAACTATGAGAAATGAATTTAGATGCAATAGTTATCTGGACAATACTATTTTACAAGAAACTAACATTCTTGACAGATAATTGAATTACACAGCTCTAAAATTCATTAGTATTCTGATTTATGATAAATTGAGCTATAAAGCTGATGAATTTGTTAAAGGACATTTATCATATCAACATTGTTTATCTCAGTAACTTTCAGTTTATCAAAATAACAAGGGTTGAGAGATTAATAAAAATATAGGACCCCCAGTAAAATTTGAGTTTGAGATAAAGAAAAAGATTTTAGTTTATGCATATTCCATACAATATTTGTTTTTTATCTGAAATTCAAAATAATTCCTGTATTTATCTGGTAATCCTAATTGATTAGGAAAATACAACCATAAAAAAAACATCATTACATGTAAGAAAGACCATTCCAAACTTCAAGATTTACTTCAATGAGAAATAACTTGTGAATCAAGTAAGCTTGATGATTGTTCATTTTTCATTAGTCTTTGCTTTCTAAGTATGTTTCAAATTTATTTTTCACTTTTTATCTTCATTCTATACTTGTGGATGGCTTTTGATGTATTATTATTTAATAAAAGGAAATTGAAGAACTTAGAAATATACAAAAAGAATTTGATTTCCATGCAAAAGTTGTTCTGATAAAAACATATTAATCTGAAAGAAGACACGTCAAAGAAGCCAAGGTTGTACTATTTAGTAAATGCATAATGATGTTATATCCAAGTTTTCCTCACTTGAAATTCAACACAATTCTCATCTTTTCATATTCCAAGAGTTTGGGATCTGACTGCCATTTTGGAATATTATAAAAATTGCTTCATTAATCACTGTGTCCAAAGAGGGAAGAATCCTGTCTTAACACAGAATAACAGTCTAGACTTTAGAGGTATAACACACAATCTCATGTTAAAATAAAAGAATGAAAACTTATAAAACAGATTATTTATGAAGCATTATTTCTATCATGGCACGCATGTAAACCTGGAGAGTGTTAAATTACACTGGAACTGGCATTTACAGCAACGTAAATAGATCTTGAGGATGTTATGCTAAGTGAAATAAGTCAGAGGGAGAAACACAAACTCTGTATGTTCTCACTCATATGTGGAATCAAAGAAAGCTGAACTCACAGAAATACAGAGTATAATGGTCACTGCTAAGGACCAGGGTGTGGGGGAAATCAGGAGCTGTTGGTCAAAGGGTACCAATGTCCAGCTATAAGATGAATAAATTCTGCAGATCTAATGTTCAGCATGGTGACTATAATTAACAATACTGTATTATGTACTTGAAAGTTGTTATGAGAGTAGATCTTAAACATTCCCACCAAAAGAGAAAAATGGTAATTATGTGAGGAGATGGCGGTGTTAACTAACTTTACTGTGGTGATCATTTTGGAAGACATACATGTAACATCACCACATTATAAGCCTTAAAACTTACATATGTTGTATGTCAATAATATCTCAAAGCTGAAACAAATTTTAAATAAGTAACACTGGAAAGTTTCTCTGGTGATGTGAAAGAAATTGTCAATACTTTTGACATATGGGGAAAGAAATGAGTTTCAGAAATGGTAAACTTCAACTTGGTAAAAGAAATGTGTGTGAATAGTAGCCAGAGACCCATCATAAAGAAAACTGTCTAGAAGTTTTGATGGTGTGCAGGACAGACTCTGAAAACTAGTTAAACATTTTTGACAAAAGATCTAACAGAGTTTTATGAATGAAGCAGCAACTCAGGCCCAAAGTCATGCTAAAATATTGCTTTCCTGCCATTTGAATTTAAATATAGTACCTTAATATTATCTGCTCTGAGTTGCCTTATTTTTGCACGCTCACTGATTCAGATATCCAAGGTTTCCATGGTCTCCTTTATATACTTCTATTATAATTCACTGAACAGTGGATTTTAGTTTTAGGTGACTTGCCTCTTGTTGGCTTTTGTGTTATTGCTGTTAAGCTCCAGATAAAGTCTCCTTCTGACTATTCTTAAAATAAGCTGGATAGATGATAGATAATAAACATTATACCAATTCTACAGTCTTTTTGAACAAATAGGTTTTAATGATTAGGCTGAAATACAATTGCTACTTGCCTTGAGACTAACAGTTTAGGAAAGATAAACTTTAAGACAACCCAGAATGACTTTCCTGGTGGTGCAGTGGTTAAGAATCTGCCTGCCAATGCAGGGGACATGGGTTTGAGCCCTGGTCCAGGAAGATCCCACATGCTGCGGAGCAAATAACCCATGCACCACAACTACTGAGCCTGTGCTCTAGAGCCTGTGAGCCACAACTACTGAGCCCATGTGCCACAACTACTGAAGCCCATGTGTCTAGAGCCTATGCTCTGCAGCAAGCCACCACAATGAGAAGCACGTGCAATGCAACAAAGGGTAGACGCCCAATCCTCACAACTAGAGAAAACCCATGCACAACAGTGAAGACCCAACGCAGCCATAAATTAATTAATTAATTAATTTAATTTAATAAATTAAAAAAAAGACAACCCAGAATGAAAGATGATACATTTCACTTAGAAATCTGCAAATTTTAAATTCTATGATATGTTATTGAATATATATTTCATGTAACAATTGCAGTTTTTAGAGAGCTGTTAATTTTCAAAGTAATTTTAATACAGTAAAATATATTTAACATCGATGAAGTGACATTGACAATCAACTAGCAAGGATTCAGAAGTTATTTTAGAAATTTATGGGGATCCACACTGGTCATTTGCAGTACATGTATATGTTATTTAGTTCCAAATCTGTGATCTTTGGCAAGCTTCTGGATTTATTTATGATAATAACACTGACAATAATCAGACCTATATACATGCCAAACATTGTTCTATATGTGGTATATAGGTTAATATTTGACAGCACTATAAATATGCTATAATCATCACCATTTTTGAGATGAGAAAACAGAAGGTAAAATCACAATTTCAGTGTTTTACACTGAGTATAATGGTGAAGACACGTTTCAAACCTAGCCTCTCTGGTTCCTTGCACCAAGTAATTTCTGATATCCATTAATGTCTGAGATTCTGTTTTATATGTATTTATCATGTTATTATAAAACTGAACTTGAGAAGGATGTACTTACTAATACTCTAGGTACAGCAATCTCTAAGTCCTTGCATGTAGCCTCAATACAGGGAAGTCAAACAGGCACATTCCTGGCCATTCAGTAGTTGTAGATCAATATTTTTTAGCAACTATATTGTTACTACTCTTGTGGAAATAAATATAATTGTTGGCAGTGATGTACATTGGATTAAGTGATTCCCAGCAATGTGGTTTCCCTGTGTCTTTCCAGTTCAATGACAATATAATAAAATGAATACTAAATTTGTTAAAACTAATAGCAATGGAGTTTTCTAATTTTCATATAAAACATAAATTAATTAAACAACAATGAGAGAGCAGCAAACAAACAGCAGCAAATAACAGCAAAGAGAGAGGGATACAGAAAAAATAGAGGAAGAAGAAAGGAAGGGAGACAGGGGAGAAAAGAACCAGAGAGGATTAAAAGTTGTAATATGGTAATTCTACCTACTGATTAACTTACTGGGTAAATGCCATAAGTGAAGACCACCATGTCTGCCACCAGCCTCAGCTCTTGAGCACTTCACATAGTGAGAGAATCTAGCCTCATGGAGTGTGAATTTCATTTTTGACATTAGTGTGTATGTTACACAAGATGGTTTCAATTACTTTATCTGGAGCTTAAATAAAAAGAATTTGTTTCAAAATGGAAGAGAAAAAAATTTGATCAAAAGTTTTGAGAAACCATATGTTGGATTACAATATAGTGTCTAAATGTGGTCATGTACATGTTGAGGGAAAAGATGAAATTAAATTTAAACACACTTACAATTTTGTCTGGAAGTTTTCATCCAAATAGCATTTCTCACTAATCTCTCTTTGCCAAACTGCTTTTGGAATATCATAAAAATTCCTCTTTCTTACTTACAAAAAATTACTTCCTAAGTTCAATTCACAAACCACAAATTACACCAAGATAAACAGTCAACAAGATTCAGCTTTTCTTAGCCAGATGACTGTCTGAGATCAGATAAATTTCAAATTTCTAGAAATCATATGATAAGCGATAAAAAAAACCACTAAAATTTACTTTGCAGAAAATTTGAGTCTCATTTACATTAACAACTGTGTAGGATTTGAGGCCATTCCCTACTCCAAACCAACAAGTTATTCTGCCAAGCCTTCATAGAAGACATGAGACTCTTGATCAAAAGCAAGGAACTTAATCATTCATGGATCAGCAGGCAGCATGAGCTTCACATTCACATTAGTTCCTTTTATCTCTCCCCTCTGAGTCCCACAGGGAGGTCGAGGATGGGCCCAGATGGATGATGCACAATCAAGAGCTGTGTCATGACTGAGCAAGGCCAGTTTTAGAACCCCCCAATAGTATATGGAGGGATGCTAGCAAACCTGCCCAACTATCCTAAAATGATATCATATTGATTATTCTGCTCAAGAAAGAATTTTGAACTCTGCCCTCAAGTAGGAGACACTATCTCTAAATTTCTAGGCTGCTTAATATCCTTGAAAAAATAGTATAAAGCAGAACCTGATAAAAGATGTGCAGAAGTGTGAGACTCATGGAGAATTCTTTCCCAACAATATGCTCACATCAAAATACTTTGGGGAGAATAAAGTTTTCTTAATAAGAGAGTCATTACAGACTAGAAGAAAATATTTGCAAATGATCTGACTGACAAGGGCCTAATTTCCGAAATCTACAAAGAGTTCATACAGCACAATAACAAAAAAAAAACCCAACCCAATCAAAAAATGGGCAGAGGACCTAAATAGACATTTCTCCAAAGAAGACATATAGGTGGACAATAGATACATGAAAAAATGCTCAACATCGCTAATTATTAGAGAAATGCAAATCAAACTACAATGAAGGTATGACTTCACACTGGTCAGAATGGCCATCATTAAAAACTCTGGCCACAGCAATCAGAGTAGAAAAAGAAATAAAAGTAATCCAAATTGGCAAAGAAGAAACAAAATTGTCACTGTTTGCAGATGACATGATATGATACATAAAAAACCCTAGAGCTCATCAATGAATTTGGTAAAATTACAGGATACAAGATTAATACGCAGAAATATGTTGCATTTCTATACACTAACAACAAAAGATCAGAAAGAGAAATCAGGAAACAATCCCATTTGCCATCCCATCAAAAAAGAGTAAAAACCTAGTAATAAAACTACCTAAGGGCTTCCCTGGTGGCGCAGAGAGTCTGCCTGCCGATGCAGGGGACACGGGTTCGTGCCCCGGTCCAGGAAGATCCCACATGCCGAGAAGCGGCTGGGCCCGTGAGCCATGGCTGCTGAACCTGCGTGTCCGTAGCCTGTGCTCCACAACGGGAGAGGCCACAACAGTGAGAGGCCTGCGTACCGCCAAAACAAAAACAAACTACCTAAGAAGGCAAAACACCTCTATTCTGAAAACTGTAAGATGCTGATGAAAGAAACTGAAGATGACAAAAATAGATGGAAAGATGTACCATTTTCTTGCATTGGAAGAATCAATATTGTTAAAATGATATACTACCCAAGGCAATCTACAGATTCAATGTAATCCCTATCAAATTGCCAGTGGCATCTTTCACTGAAATAGAACAAAAATTTTAAGATTTACATGGAAACACAGAAGATCCAAAATAGCAATCTTGAAAAAGCAAAATGGAGCCAGAAAAATCAGGCTCCCTGACTTCAAACTATACTATAAAGCTATAGTCATCAAAAAAGTATGGTGCTAGCACAAAAACAGATATATAGATCAATGTAACAGGATAGAAAGCCCAGAAATAAACTCACGCACCTGTGGTCAATTAGTCTACCACAGAGGAGGCAAGACTATACAATGGACAAAAGACAGTCTCCTCAATAAGTGGTGATGGGAAAGCTGGACAGCTACATGTAAAAGCATGAAATTAGAACATTCTCTAACACCATACACAAAAATGAACTCAAAATCGATTAAAGACCTAAATATAAGACTGGATACTGTAAAATTTCTAGGGGAAAACAAAGGCAGAACACTCTTTGGCATAAACGGTAGCAATATCTTTTTGGATCCGTCTTCTAGAGTAATGGAAGTAAAAACAAAAGCAAACAAATGGAACCTCATTAAACTTAAAACATTTTGCATAGCAAAGGAAACCATAAACCAAACGAAAAGACAACCTACAGGCTGGGAAAAAATACTCACAAACGACCTAACCTACAAGGGATTAATTTCATAAATATACAAACAGCTCAATATCAAAAAACGAAACAGCTCAATTAAAAAATGGACAGAAGATCTAAATAGACATTTCTCCAAAGAAGAGATCCAAATGGCCAACAGGAACATGAAAAAATGCTCAACATCATTAACTATTAAAGAAATGCAAATAAAAAATACTATGAGGTATCACCTCACACCAGTCAGCATGGCCATCATCAAAAGTCTACACATAAATGATGGAGAGGGTGTGGAAAAAAAGGAACCCTCCTACATAGTTGGTGGGAGTGTAAACTGGTACAGCCACTAGGAGAACAGTTTGGAGGATCCTTGGAAAACTAAAAATAAAGTTGCCATATGATCCAGCAATCCCACTCCTGGGCATATATCTGGAGGAAACTGTAATTCAAAAAGATACATGCACCCCAATGTTCACTGCAGCACTATTTACAATACACACACATATATACGTATACACACAATAGAATACTACTCAGGCATGAAAAAGAATAAAATAATGCCCATAACATTGTAGATCAACTATACTTCACAAAATTTTAAAAAATTAAAAAATAAAATTTGCTGCCATTTGCAGCAAATGGGTTGACCTAGAGATCATACTGAGTGAAGTAAGCCAGAAAGATAAGACAAATACCATATGATATCACTTATATGTGGAATCTAAAATATGATACAAATGAACTTATTTACAAAACAGAAAAAGACTCACAGACATAAAAACTTACGGTTATCAAAGGGGAAAGGTGTGGGCTTCCCTGGTGGTGCAGTGGTTGAGAGTCTGCCTGCCAATGCAGGGGACACGGGTTCGCGCCCCGGTCCGGGAGGATCCCAAATGCCACGGAGTAGTTGGGCCTGTGGGCCATGGCCGCTGGGCCTGTGCGTCCGGAGCCTGTGCTCCACAGCGGGAGAGGCCGCAGCAGTGAGAGGCCCACGTACAGAAAAAAAAAAAAAAAGGGGAAAGTTGAGTGGAGGGATAAATTAGGAGTTTGGGATTAACATATACACACGACTATATATAAAAGATAACCAACAAAGTCCTACTGTACAGCACAGATATTCAGTATCTTGTAATAAACTATAATGGAAAAGAATATAATATATATATATATATATATATATATATAACTGAATCACTTTGCTGTACACCAGAAACTATCACATTATAAATCAACTATATGTCATTAAAAAAAGAAAATCCTTGTTTATAAACCAAGTATTAGTTAACTCATCATATTCTGTGTATCACTGTGTATGTCAGGGAGTATAAAATCAAACATAAGTGATAATGGCCATGGCTCAGGAGCCTAGCTGCTCCACGGCATGTGGGATCTTCCCGGACCAGGGCACAAACCCGTATCCCCTGCATTGGCAGGTGGACTCTCAACCACTGCGCCACCAGGGAAGTCCAAGAATTTTACTAATTTTGATCACAGATTATTTTCACTTTACTCACTGAGTGTTAGCCTAAGATGTTTTCCCTTTCTTCTCATTTAATTTTCAAAACGGCTGAGAGCTATGAATTGTCATTATTATTGTTACTGTGTTACATATAAGACAAAGGAGGTCCATAGCAGCTAAGTAAGTTTGCCGAGGTAACACAGCTCAAAGGTTTGTGTTAAAATGTACAATGGTGTTTTACGAAAACCATTACCAAAAGATGACAGTTCCTTACTTTACCATAGATGTGAAGACTTCAAGATAAATATTTACTTTTTTCCCACATATTTTTTTTCCTGAATTTTTCAATTCAGATCAAACTTAGAGAATATAGTCCCCTTCTTTGAAGAAAACTCACAAAGTACAATGGGAAGAATTAACGTCTTAGAAGATGGCACCATGCCAAAAGAATACCATTTCCATTATTTATTATCACTATAATCATGGTAAGGACTTAATTTTTCTGAGTCACTTTCTCTGTATTAGTAAAATAGGGATAATATTATTTACCACAGAGCCTTTTTCTTCAGACTAAGTCTGATAGAATATGTAAATATAACTGCACATAATAGGTGTTCATTAAATTGGAGTGATAATGTTCATATTCTGAGTAAACTATTTCAGCTTTTCTCTTCAGTTTTAAAGCTAATAGGTGTAAGGATTCTGAATTGTTTTAGGAAATTAGAAGACAGAATTAGGAAACAATTTTGCAGATAAAAGAAATTTTCCATTAATTTTTTTACATCATAAATCACTTAAAAATAAATAATTCAAGACCTTTTGGTTATTAACATGTTGGTTAATGTTCTACCTCAAATACACAATTTTAGTTAAGCAAAATATTACAACATGTCAGTTGTTTGGGTATTTTGTGTGACATGGTAACTCATCTATATCAAATTATAATTTTACAGTCACCTTACAACTGCTTGCAAAAACTGAAGAATGATGTAAAATTCTCTAGAAACACATTCTAAGTAGGTCTTAAAATTATTCTCACTCAATTCGCTATATGAAGCTGGTTTTCCATTAGGCATATATTTTCCTTTGAATTCTTGTTTCACATTTTATGTTTTTATAGTTATTTTGCATATTTTAAATTTGTAGCAAGTGCATTTTCATGAAAATATTACTATTATCTTTTGAATTGGTAAAGGTGAATATATTTTAATTGTATCATTGAAATAGAATAACTACATTCCTAAATTAATATGTGTTGCCATAAATGTCACATAAAATGGATTTAATATATCATTATGATATAGTAGATAATCAAATATTCACAGTTCCCTTTTCTCCACTACACAAGTGTTAGTAGTATTCTTACTATATATGAGTAAGAACTGTAGACCACCTGCAACCTGAAGACCAAATCTGGCCCACCACCTGCTTTTGCAAATTAAGTTTTATTGGAACACAGTCAAACACATTCATTTACATAATGTCAATATATGCTTTCTCATTTCAATGGCAGAATAGGGTATTTATGGCAGAGAGCATGTGTCTCTCTCAAAGCCTAAAATATTTACTGTCTGGTGTTTACCAAAAATGTTTGTTGGCCCTTGCATAACACAGTTGCATTATGTACTGTTTGCA
This sequence comes from Delphinapterus leucas, assembly GCF_059928025.1. Taxonomy (NCBI): domain Eukaryota; kingdom Metazoa; phylum Chordata; class Mammalia; order Artiodactyla; family Monodontidae; genus Delphinapterus; species Delphinapterus leucas. Next base: position 12,297,245 of record NC_143129.1, on the reverse strand, counting down.
AAAACACAGAAGTAACTTATCTTCACATTATTTTTGTTAAATATGCCAATGATATTGAAGTATATAGGCTAAAGCATGAATGATTCTCACTCATTATCCCTCACCATTGCTCCCCCCACCTCAGAGTAACCCCTTAATTTTAGTGTTTAACCATTTAGACCATTTTATTTTTAATTACCCAAAGTGTACTTTTATATTTAAACATCTGAGATTCCATAGAAAAATGGGAAAATACACACAAAAATTTAACACCCTTGTTTTGAATACCATCTAATTTACACACATACCCATCCTATCCTTTTGTCTCCTATAGGTAACCACCATTATCAGTTTGAAATGAGTCCTTTCAGACTATTTTGAATACACTTATAGAATTATTTTTACCTATAGAAATATGTACTTGTATTGTGCATGTGTGTATTTGAGTCAAATGCATCTTCATAACAGAACACATTTGTTTGCCCAGATGATGGATTTGAAAAATAAACAAAAACAATATTTGCAACAGGAAATCTTTTTTCACAAATTACCCATGCTCCAGGCTGGAAAGAGAATACCGAGTGGAAGCAGTGAAGGAAAGAGGCTCTAGACCCAGGAAAGTGAGATAGTAGGACCCTGAGGGCTTTGTGGAGAGGAATGGAGACACTGTCATGATATGCCCAGTCCTTAGATCTATAAGTCCATTCGCAGTGGCTGGGAGCCAGATCAGCTCCCATGTGGACCCCTATTCATGACAACACTTAAACTTTCTGAATCTGAGAAGCATCCTGGATTGTCTTACCAGTTGGCTTCAGGTTCAAAGCTGATCGATCACCCACCAGCAGCTGAATGTTTAAGATACTCAGCTATGCCCTAAGACCTGAACACCCTTCCAACTACTCCATGTATTAATCAGTCTTTCCATCACCAAGGACATGTATAAGTCCCTCAAGAAAGGGAATGGGTTCATAGACATCTACCATTACACTCAGAATAGTGCTTCCAATTCTCAACTAATGATTAAGTCCTCCAAAATCTGGAAGGACAATCCCCAGGTATATCTGTACTACCCAAACAGTATTTGGGTCAAATTGATTGGCACTAGCTGAAGATTTTTCCCTGAACTGGCACAGGGATAAACCATACACTTGTTATACAAGTTGAGGAAACTGGGTATAATCCTGAAAGCAATTGGCAGCACTTGTTGTGTTTTAAACAAGAGAGACTAGAATTTTTTTTAAATTAATTTTAGGACTATCACTCTGATTGTAGTGTGGAAATGGAGATAGCAAGTAAGGTTAGGACACAGTCTAAGTAGTAGAAAGACCTGGGGGAAAAGCTGTTAAAATTGCATTGACATATGTGATCTTGAGCAAGTTACTTAACTGCTTGGAACTTACTTTATAAAACGAAAAAAATAATTGACACACAATTATGTTGTGAGATTTCAATTGTATTGTTCCTATGACCATCTGACATTGTGCAACCACATAATATAAGCTTCTCCCACCAAAATGTTAGTTTCCTAACGGTAGGGAGTGCATCTAAGCACATAGTAAGCACTTAAATTCTTCAATAAACGATGAATATCTATATGTGTGATATTAATTAATGTGTAAGTAATACTGTTTAAAATAGGCTCAGTTACTATGAGCTTCTAAAATTTACAAAAATGTTTATTTCTTTATAAAGTTGATCCTCGAACAACATGGATTTGAACTTCATGGTGCCACTTTACATGATTTTCTTCAACAGCAAATACTATAATACTACATAATTCACAGTTGGTTGAAACCACAAATACAGAACCACAAATACAAAAGAAGAGTGGATAGATACTGAAGAACTGTGGATACCAAGGGCAGACAATAAATTATAAACAGATTTTGGACTATGCAGAGGGCTGGCACTCCTAACCCCACATTGTTCAAGGGACTATAGTATTTAATGGCTTTTAATAAGAATGTATAATCTAGAATACATACTTGTTTATAATTAAAGAATATATGAGGAAGATTGTAAAATTTTAGGGACTCTTCTTGGATGCTTAAATATATCATGAGCACAGGCCTAAGAAATGGGAAGATGCATAGATAGAAAGAATTTATTCACTGATAAATGTAACTCCCAAAATATCAATGTGCTGAAGGTTGTAATTACTTAATTCTGATATTTAGCAATTAGTCAGTATTCCAATATGACTTAATTTTTCATGTGCTTAAATAATTAATGACTTTATGGTCATCCCCTAAGTTATCTTGTTGTAATGCTCAATCTTTCAAGCTTGGATGAAAACTTCCTTTTGGAGAAAAGAACTCTTAATTCAGAACTTTGGGAGTATTATTTGTTATATCTATTATTTGAAAAGGTAAATTTTCAAGAGTATATTCTTTAAATAGATTTTAAATAAAGTATGACTGCATCTATAAAGGAAACACAATGAAATGCTTTGACAATTTAATCCAAAACTCATTTTTTCAGACGGACCATAACTTTAGAAATAGCAGTTCATTAGCAATATCTATGGCTGTATCTTCAAAGAAATTTCCCATATGTAGCATGATATTAATTTCCAAGGATAGAAATTTCTTAAGTCTAAACTATAGGGTACCTCTTTGAAACAGTGAATATGTATTCAATTTAATAAAATAGACTTGTGCACTAGTGGTGTGAAAGTATTTTATTCTATGCAAGTAAAATATTCTTTCAAATACTAAACAAACCACACATATATTTTAATAGAAAGAAAATTCCTTAAAATATTCAGTCTCTAGTTACCGTTTGTATGCTTTTTAATAAGGACCCAACACGGTGGTTAAAAGTACAAGTATACTCAGGGATCAAAGGCATTTATTAATCTCTGTGCTCACAGCTAAGATGATAATAAAAGTATTTTTTCATAAAATTATTAGAAAGAAAATAAGTTTGTATATATGGTCCTTAATAGTGTCATATATGTGCATAACTTTAAGAATAACCTATGATTATTATTAATGGTTTATATAATATAGTCAATTATATCACTGACAGTTTCACAAATTCAGTAATAAAGCTAAGGAAAGAGTACATGAAAACAATGTATTTTAATGTCATGTGCCATGAAAATTAAGGAGACATCCTATGGCAGACAAATGTACATGCTAATCATTATCAGCATACTCATTAAAGCTTCAAATATTTCAGCTACATCACTGTGAAAGAAGATCAGTTTGACCCCGTAAGACATTTTGATTCAAACAGTGTCGGATGATGGCTTTTCCATTCCAGCTGTGGTGTAGCTATTAAGCTGTTTGGCATAACGGAATTTATGGTGGAGATTTTTAATGGGAAAACAGTAGATAATTGCATGTTTGGTTTTTTCTTACTCATTTCAACTAAACTCCTCTCTTCTGTTCAGTACTAGTGTACAATCAATTTACTGACCAAAATGACACTGATAATCAAGCAGATTAAATATTGTGTTGAAATAGGATTCACTAGTACAAGTCCTGAATGTTATACCTTATTGTTCTGAACATGCACTCCAAAACTTTTAACTGAAGATATAAGAAAAACTCTTTCAAACTGGCTTTCACTACACAGAAATTCAGAGCTGAGGTGTGTTCAGAGTTGGTAATTCAGTAGCACAATGACAACATCGAGGACGCTGGTTATTTTTCACCCTATTTTGTTGTCAAGGTGACAGCTTTGCCCTCAGCCTGGCTCCTGTCATAGACATAATGATTGCTGAAGTCATGTCAAGACACAATAATTATCTGAGGCATAAAGGGAACTAGTTTTTCTATGCCTCTCCTTAAAAAAAAGAAAAGAAAAGAAATATGACCAGAAATACCAGCAGACCTCTCCGTATATCTCACTGGCCAGAAGAAGATCTATGCTAACCCCTGAACCAATAACTAGCGAAGGGAATGGAAACCTCTTTGCCTTAGAACCAACCAAGCCTTACATCCCAACAAAAGAATGGAGTCACTTTTCCCTAAGACACATGATGAAAGGATGAACGTATTAATAAAAAGGGGATTATGTTACTAAAAAGAAAAGGGGAATGACGTTTGTTGGACAACAGTATCTGCTTAAATAATCAGGAACATCTTTTTCTTCCAAAATCATAAACTACATTGTACATCATCAACTTCATATTTGATTAGTTACAGATGAAGAATGCTAGACTTTGCTAAAGTATTTTGTAATATAATCTGTCAAATTGATATAATAGAATTAGTTAAATTTCAGATTAATGCATTAATTATTTAATTCATTCTCCATTTATTTCTTGGTAGAAAATGATAATTATAAACCATATCTGAGTTAGGTATTAAATGTAACTTTGTAAACAAAACACATATGGTAGATATATGGTGCTAATAAGCTTAGAGTGATAGGCCAAGCATTAATATACAATAGATATAAAATTAGAGAATATAAACGATAAGATGGGAAATTACAGGCTACTATGAGACAGTAAAATCTGAGGGGTAGAGGAGATATGTTAGATTGTGGAATCTGAGGGATTTCAGGGGGTCTCAAATGAGAAAATGACATTTAAGTTGAGTCCTGAAAGATGAGTGGGTATTGACATTCTTTCCTTGACCTAATTTTATTCAGCTTCCCCTGAACTTTACAAACAGGCCCAGTTTGTTTTCTCTGTGTTGTCCAGTCTTAGCCAGACTCCTGATAGGTCAGTTTAGCCAGAATTCCCCTCATCCCTGATGTCTCCTCTTACTCTTATTTTCCATCCACTGATCTCCACACTGCTCCTTGGTTATAAATCCCCTCTTGCCCCCACTTGATTCAGACTTGAGCCCAATCTTTACTCAAAATTCCATGCAGTGGTCCCTACACCTGTGCTGATTGCCCTTCCCTTGAATAAAGTCTGTCTTATTGTGCTTTAACAGTACTGTTGAATACATTTTTTCTTTAACAGTGTTCACTGTGTAAAGAATTGGTGGGAGGGGGCACCAGCCCTGAAAGAGACCCCTCTCTGCAAAGAACCTTAAGGAAGAATGAACTTTTACGAGTACAGAACCAATCATTTTAAAAAATGAAAACTTCAAAGTAATAATCAGAAAACACAGTTTAAACCTTAAGTCCCTTTTAATTTTAAATTTAATCTATTAAATCTTGTTTGTAACACAATACATTTTATATGTAATGAATGCTATTTTTAAAAATGTGTAACCAATTTTCCTTTTAGCTGGGGAAGCAAATTTATGGAAATTGAAATTTACAAATAGAAATTATTTGAAGTCTTGTAACTTCAGTAAAATATGCATTTTAACTAGTATTCAAAGGATGCTTTTATATTCATATTAATATAGCATAAGTGAATCTTTCTAGAATTATCAAATGAATGGGATTTATAATAACACTACTTTGATATTATTCATCTTTGAAAAACATTCATAGTGACTGCTTTCTTTAGCAGAAACCATATATGTTTACCTCAATGCTTACATTGTTTTATCATTTCACAAAATGGAAAATTGATAGGAAGTAGTTAATAGCATGCATAAGATATTTGTAACATCAAGAAAAAAACCCAGGACTCCTGCTTATTATAACCATGAAAAATATCCTTCAAGTTCATGACTCTTTATATTTGCCCTAGACACAAATAAAGGAAGGTTTTCCCTTCTACTATTTAACACTGTCTAACTAGAGCCTCGTTAGATTAGAATTTCCTCAGTTCTGCCTCTTCTTCTTGTGTGACCCCAGGGAAAATATGTAATTACTATAAGCCTTTATTTACTCACATCCTTCTAAAATATAAGTTCTAGACAGGCAGGACTGTTTGTTTTGTTCCCTGGTGTATCTCCAGCACCTAGAGTCCAGCACATAGTAGGAACTCCAAACATACCTGTTTAATAAAGTTAAGTTCTTTAATAAAACTCTTTGGAAGTTTCTATGGCTATTAAATGATATTATACACTTAAATGCTGTTGAAAAGGCTGACAGTAGGTGCTTAACAGGTATGGTAGGTGTTATAAATAACATTTCCAAATGTAAAATATCTAGCCTTTAGAACTAGAATAACATGATTATAAATAAATCTAGTTTTTCCCCCAGATTAAAAAGGGTAGCAATTTTATTATTTAACTATTTTAGCATATACTCATTTCAAAATAGTTTCAGAGAGAAAAAATGTGTCTATACAGGAGGGGAAAAGTCAGTGCTGTGTTTTATACATGTTAACCTTAGTAGGCTAGTTTACGTGACTGGGTCATATATTTTGCATTTTTAGTGGCATAATCAATCTGCTGATAACATTTACATTTCCTGAAAAAGTCAAAAGGCATTAAAAGATTCAAGCACAGCCATGAATAAACAGATTGGCTACTGTAACTTAGATTGAGAAAAGACGTGATACTATATGGATTCACTGGGATCAACATAGTGAAAAACAATCAAAACAATGTTAAACAAGGAGCTACTGATGAAACTAGGGATGGTTTTTTTGAATAAAATAAAAGTGATTCTAGTACTTAATTTCCAATGTGTTGGGGGTGGGGATGGAGAGCCCAGCAATAAACCCATGCACCTGTGGTCAGTTAATCTATGACAAAGGAGGCAAGACCGTACAATGGAGAAAAGACAATTGCTTCAATAAGTGGTGCTGGGGAAACTGGACAGCTACATGGAAAAGAATGAAATTAGAATATTCTAAAACACCACACACACACACACACACACACACACACACACACACACACACAGAAAGTCAAAATGGATTAAAGACCTAAATGTAACACTGGATACTATAAAACTCCTAGAGGCAAACAGGCAGAACACTCTGACATAAATCGCAGAAATATCTTTTTGGATCCGTCTCCTAGAGTAATGGAACTAAAAGCAAAAATAAACAAATGGGACCTAATGAAACTTAAAAGCTTTTGCATAGCAAAGGAAACCTTAAGTGAAACAAAAAGACAGCCTACAAAAGGCGAGAAAATATTTGCAAATTGTGCAACCGACAAGGGATTAATCTCCAAAATACACAAACAGCTCACACAACTCAACATAAAAAAAAAATGCAATCGAAAAATGGCCAGAAGATCTAAATAGACATTTCTCCACAGAATACAAACAGGTGGCCAAAAGGCACATGAAAAGATGCTCAACATTGCTAATTATTAAAGAAGTGTAAATCAAAACTACAGTGAAGGATCACCTCACACCAGTCAGAATGTCCATCGTCAAAAATCTACAAACAATAAATGCTGGAGAGGGTGTGGAGAAAAGGGAACCCTCCTACACTGTTGGTAGGAACGTAAACTGGTACAGCCACTATGGAGAACAGCATGGAGGTTCCTTTAAAAACTAAAATAGAGTTACCATATAATCCTGCAATCCCACTCCTGGGCATATATCCAGAGAAAACCGTAATTTGAAATGATACATGCACCCCAATGTTCATAGCAGCACTATTTACAAGAGCCAAGAGATGGAAGCAACTTAAATGTCCATTGACAGATGAGTGGATAAAGAAGATGTGGTACATATATACAATGGATTATTACTTGGCCATAGAAAAGAACAAAATAATGCCATTTGTAGCTACATGGATGGACCTGGAGCTTATCATATTAAGCCAGACAGAGAAAGATGAATATCATATGGTATCACTTATATGTGGAATCTAAAAAAAAAAGATACAAATGAACCAATTTCCAAAACATAAAGAGACTCAGACATAGAAAACCAACTTTGGGTTATCAAAGGGGAAAGGGGTTGGGGGGAGAAATAAATCAGAAGGTTGGGATTAACATATACACACTACTAGATATAAAATAGATAACCAACAAGGACCTACTGTATAGCTCATGGAACTCTACTATTTTTTAATAACCTATAAGGGAAGACAATATGAAGTATATATACATATACACATATATATATAACTGAATCACTTAGCTATATATCTGAAACTAATACAACCTTGTAAATCAACTATACTTCAATTTAAAAATTGCTTAATAATAAACTTTAGATCTATTAAGGTCAGTTGGTGCACAAAAAAAGGTAATAAATTCGGTCACTTTATTGTACACACAACTGAGGTATGTCTATTTATGAAATTTAAATATTGGGTATTAGTTTGAATCATTAACATACACAATTACTTTCACTTTAAATACTGTATTATGGATGAATATTCACAGCTCCAAGTCCAGCTCTCTCCTGCCTAGTATATTACTGACCTTTTTAGATGTTAACTTTCCTTATCCACCTAATATCTGATTTTTTTCTAAAAAAAATCTGATTTTTGTCTCTCTTCTTTCTAGTTTTTCATATCTTTAAATGTACTATAAGGCTCATAATTTCTTCTGTTTTGATTTCTATCTATTTTCTGAAAATGTTGACATCACTCTGATTGTAGAAAAATGGACAAGTATGGGGTAGAAGGTGGGTGGGTTCATGACCAAACTGCAGAAAATAAAGTTAATGGGTAACATCCAGATATAGGATTGCTAAAAATAAATCATGTCTGCAGGCTAACTTTTGAACCTTGGGTACCAGTCTATGGACATTAGGATTCAAAATTGGAAGAGATTATTTTTAACAAATTAGATTGTATCAGTTTTCCTAGCAATTTACTAATTCAGCAAAAAGTAGTGGTTAATTCATTATTTTATTCAGTGGACCAGCTGACTGAATTTTAAATTAATCCATTTAAGTCAACATCCCTCTCAACTATGGAAACACCAAGTATAATCTGAATTTGAAGCAATTTGATATTGCACTCATCAAGTTACAGCTTTTTAAGCACCAGTAATCATCAATAAAGTATATTTTCTAACTTTAAACTATAGCAAAACTTATAGACAGACCTGAGAGGGCACACATATGTAAAATGAGATTTCAAGTTTCTCTATTCCAAATTAATGCTTGAATTCCCCAGATTATACTCACTCAAAACTATGTCATCACTTATTTTTCTTATCATGAAAATTCTTATGGTCAAATCAAAGTCAAAAGACTTTACATAGTTTTATTACTAAAATATTAGCTGTCATTGTAATGTATACCAAACACTGGGCTGGGTACAGGGGATATAAAGATGGGTAAGTGTGTAGTGAAGAATTAACTTCACCCAAAGAGAGGTCCGGGCTTTGTCCCAGATCCTGAGAGGTAACTTGTAGGGCTGTGTTAGGAATTGCCCAAGTGGTAGGAGTGTCTTCTGTAATCATGGTGAGCACCTTAGACCACATCTGATAGCTTATACTAAAGAGGTGACTCATGGTGGGCCCCTAGACAGCATATGCTAATAGGATAACTCAGGATGGAAGCTGGCCAAACCACAAGACCAAACGTGGTTAGAGGGTTGATGTTTTAAGTTGTAAGATATCAACCCTACCTCCAGGGATAAGAGGGAGGCTGCAGATTTAGTTCAACCACATGCACATAATTAATTAAATCACTATGTGATGAGTGTCCCTGTTGGCAATACTCTGAGGATTGACCCACTTCTATGCCAGGAGGTTAATGCACCCCTGAGGAGAACAGAAGCTTCTGGTTTGAAGCCTCTCACACATTACTCTGTGCCTCTCTTCCTTTGATGGGCTCTGACTTGCATCCTTTTGCTATTATAAAATGGTAATCATTAAATATCGTGCTTTTCTGAGCTCTGTAAGTCATTCTGGCAAATATCAAACCTGAGAAAGTTCGTGGGAGTGCCACATTTGTGGCATGCCGGTCTGAACTAAAGGCGGCTCTGGGGAACCCCAAATTTGCCGTTGGTATCTTAAGTGAGTGCATTTTTGCGAAGGACTGAGTTCTTGACCTTAAGTTTGGTTAAATCTGGGTAGTGAAATTCTGCCCTGCCTTTAAAAATTAGCAAGACATAAAAGAAATATAGTTAGAAATGGAAGCAGAAGATCATTATCTGATATCCACAAGACGCTGTATAATCTTGAGAAATCACTTAAATATTGATTTTTCCTGTTCCCTCACACCTGCTACTCCTATCTCAAAGTGTTGATCTAAGTTATTGGAATCTCAGCATATAACTTCCAAGGCCAGGTACTAAATACCTGCTTCACCTGGAACCGACTGAATTAACCAACACAACAGAACATCAGACCAAGAACAATGAAATCTTGACAACCTTGTGAGAGGTTCAGAGTGTTTCTGTTGCCCCTGGTAAGTCTTTCTCTCCCCAGACCTTGCAGTCCTAAGAACAGTGAAAACAGAGTCCCCAGATACATGCATACATACATACACACACATGTACATATACACACACACACATACACACACACACACACTCCACAACTGCTTCCTGCCTTTCACCTCCAAATGACCTAAATGCCTAGTCCTTTGAAATGTTATAATTAACTAGAACTTATTAACTTATTTATTGTCTTTCTTCCCCAAAGAGAGAATCAAGTTTAATTCCATTATATTGTACTTTACAGCCTATTTATTTCAGTTATCACCAGAAAGCTGGGTCAGATCTCTTCATCCCCAAAGATTTCCTAATTTGATACAATCCATCACAGCTTTCTAAGCTATCCTCTGCCTTCCTCTTCACTACAAATTCTCCTGCTGTGCTTCCTGGGACACATTGGACACATCATTGATCTGTCATCAGCAAAACCTCTTCTTTCCTAATCTTCTGCTCATAATTTCACCTTGATTCCACAGAACCTGGCTCTTCCCTAGTAATACTCTCCTTGCAGCTCTGTCAAACTGTGGCTGTTCATTCCTTATTTTCCAGGTATTATATGATCTACAGGCTGTTAGGAAACATTCCTGCTCTTCATTTCCCTTGCAGATGGTTTAACATCTGTCCTCAAAAAAACCCACAAGTTCACTCCACCTTGGCACAGGCGCACCAGTGAATGACTGACAAGGAGCTGTAAATTGTGACCCCTCACCTCAAGGTCAGATCAGCCCTGTGACCTGCAGAACTCCTCACTGGACTAGGCTAAAGGTAGTGAGTATCCTAGACCACATCCTTGTTTAGCTTTCCTCACCTACCCTAAACTACTTCCCCCCCACCAACTCCCTTGTGCTGAGACCAATCCTTCAATAAATGACTTTCCTAAAAATCCCCTTTTCAGGCTCAGCCTATAGGAAGCCAATCCAACCCCACTTGGATGCAGACATATAAAAAAATCTCTGGGTAATTTTTGTCGTCATTCTAAGATTTTAGCAATGGGTTCAATGTCTTTCCATGTGGCCTGGCATAATTCTTGGTGATTTCAGTATAAGTATAGGTAGTCATCCGATAACCTCACTTCTACTAATTATTTCCTCTTTCCTTCCGTGACTGTATCCTCCGTTCCACATTCTAGGCTTCTGCATTACCAACATCTGCACCCCCAACACAGCAACTTGAAATTTCTCACTCATCATTTGCCCAGTCATTGCATTCACTTTCCAGCATCATGAGCCCAATCATTCGTTTTACTGTAACAATTATTTGATTCACGGGAATCTTCAGTCGAACCATCCTGCTAACTTTTCACTCTCTACCCCCACTTGCCTATCTTCACTTTGATCGATAACACTCAGGTGCCATTATTTCTTTTTAACTGCTCCCTTGCATTTTCTTCCATTTTCATTCTCACTCCTGTACTTAGTTGAATGGTGTCCTTCAAAAATTCATGGCCATCCAGAATTTAAGAATGTGACCTCATTTGGAAATAGATATTTGCAAATATAATTAACATTAGGTCATACTGGATTAGGATGGACCCTAATCCAGTGACCTGTGTCCTTATGAGAAGCTCATGTAAAGACTCAAATATACAGGTAAAATGCCATGTGACAGTGAAAGCAGAGATTGAAGTGATGTATCTACAAGCCAAGGAACACCAAGAATTGCCAGAAACCACCAGAAGCTAGGAAGAGTCAAGGAAAGGATCCTCCTGTAGAGACTTCTCAGAGCATGTGGCTTTGGTGACACCTTGACTTGAGACTTCAAGCCTCCAAAACTGTGAGAGAATCTATTTCTGGTTTTTTAAGCCACCCAGTTTGTGGTAATTTGCTATGGCAATTTTAGAAAACGAATACACCTGGGAAAGCAACAACAACAACAAAAAAACCCCAAATTTTCAAAACTCTCCACATATGTACTTGAACTCAGACAAATGGTCTCACTGTATTTTTATAACCACATTTGTAAGTCTTGTTTCCTGACAATCCTATTATATTTTACTATTAAATGATTCTACTCAAGATAAATCCTTCACACTTTCTACTCTCTCCTCAAATCTCAAATTCTCCAGCCCTCCTTGATCTCACCTGATGAAATTGCTTCCCATTTTTCTGAGGAAGAAAAGCAATCCGTAAAAATCTTCCACATTCCCTCATTCACCGAATTTTAGCCATGGGCCACTGTTTGTGCTTTATCCCTGATATCCTTCCTGTTACTATGAAACCCTAGCTATGCTCTACTCTAAGATCATCTCCTACTTTTCTGCACATTGAAATCTCTCTTAAATCTTGCTCCACAAGTTATAGCTCCCTATCTCTGTACCTTAAGACAATTTTTAGAATAGGTATCTATACTACTGTTCCATTTTCTTCCCTTTTGTTCTCTATTGAATCTCTTCCAACTAGACCTTTCTCTAAAATTATTTGGGTAAATGTCATAAGTGATATCCAGATCTTCCCCCAAAATGATCCATCCTGAATCTCCGTTTTACTGGAATTCTCAGCACTACTTAATTCAACACTGCTTCTTTCTTTAAAGACTTTTTTTTCCACTTGGCAAAACATTATTCTCCCCATTTTCTTGCTGCTTCCTCATGTCCACTCCTTTGCAAATGCCTTGCTTCTTCCTTTCCATCTTCTAGACCTCTAACTGTAGGGGTAATTGAGGACTCAGCCTGAGAATGACTTCTTTTCCACAGCTATTATTACTTCACAGGTGGTTGACACAAGCTTTAAATACTTTAAGCAAGGCCCTTCACTTTTATACCTCTCCCCTTCCCATAAATTCTGGAATCCCTACTTGTCATCTTTACTTGGATTTCCAATAGTCATCTAAAAACAAGTATACTAAAAAACTTAAATATCTACCTCCAGATCTGCTCTTCTATCAAATGTCCTCAACTCTGTGAGTGGCACTACAATTCTCCCAATAGCCTAGGTCCAAAACTTGGTATTATCCCTGACTGGTTTCTTTCTTACAGGCTCCACAACACGTCAGCCAAGAAATGCTGCCTAACCTCAGCAACTTCTCCACTACAAGCTCAGGTGAAGCTACTATTCTCTCCCTTGAATTCGATTCCTTATTTCCTCCCCTGCCATAGATAAGTTACTGTCTAAATAGTAACAGGAGTGATACTTTAAAGTATAAGTTAGTTGCATCACAGTTCTGGTGAAAGCCCTTCCCTAGTTTATTTCACACAGAATAAAACTCAAATGTCTTGCCTGCGGTCTGTGAGGCTCTCCATGATGATCCTCTAACCAGATTCCTGAGCTCATTTTCTCTCCTCCCTCCCCCCAGTTTGCTCTGGAACTCTGTTTTCTTGGCTTTACCCAAACAGGGCAAGCGTGCTTCCTACTCAAGATTTTTGCAACTGATGTTCTCCTTCTTGAAACCTCTTCCTCCAGTGATGTCATAAAGAAAAGTGAAATTGTGCAAGAAATACGAAAGGAAGGTACTGTTATTTTAAGCAAAGTGGTTAGGAAAAGATTAACTGGTTAGTTGGCTTTTAAGAGAGACATTTAAGTGATCACATTTTCTGTATAAATATATACATATTTACATTGACAGCATCGTTACAGTGTGCCTACTAGCTGGCTCCATTTCCGTAATTTTTTTTTTTTTTTCCGGTATGCGGGCCTCTCAGTGTTGCGACCTCTCCCGTTGCGGAGCACAGGCTCCGGACGCGCAGGCCCAGGGGCCATGGCTCACGGGCCCAGCCGTTCCGCGGCATGTGGGATCTTCCCGGACCGGGGCGCGAACCCGTCTCCCCTGCATCGGCAGGCGGACTCTCAACCACTGTGTCACCAGGGAAGCCCCATTTCCGTATTTTAAACTCCCTTTTTTGAAAGTGAGAACCCTGACTCCCAAGTTTTTTACTTAAAATACTTAAAAATAAAAAATTAAATCAATCCTACTCTACGCAGCCAACCTCCTATGTCCACGGTCGCCTTTTTCACCACACCCAGTTCAAACTCTCGCCCCCACCCCTGCCCCTTGCTTACCTGCTCGGCTTCTGCCACCCCTGCCGGGCTGCCTCCGTCCGTGGTCTCGCTCTGCCTGTGATGCACCGAGCAGCCCTCCTATGAAGACGCGCTCAGCATTGCTCCACCCCCAATACCTGCTCTGGGCTGCCTGCCACGGCTCCCCGCCCGCTCTCCCCATGTGTGCTCTGTTTTGCTTGCCTTCTCATAATGGCTTTAACCTGAAGTAGATTTTAAACGCTGTCATGCAGAGATGACGATAATACACCAAATCTGTTAGGGTCAGAACTCTCCTTACTTAAAAGAGGAGATACAAAATCGAAAACACATGAAAGGACTGGTGAAACCAGTTTGAAACATGAAGTAATAGAGAACTTTTTGCTCAAGGTGTGATTAGAAGGATACAGATTGCAAAGTGTTTCAAGAGATAGCTGCGTACAATTTCATTATACACCTGCATTGTTTTCCCCTCAAAATCTGTTTTTTTCAATGCTCTGTGAAATAGGCTGATGTGTAAAACAACTGTGACAGAGGAAATGAAAGAGAAGAGAAATAAAACAGTTAAAAGAGTAGGCTGATTGAGATAAAGAGGATGTAATGAATCTAAAAATCTAATGTTAAAAAAAATCTGATTAACAGCCGAAACTCACAAAATTGAATCCATAGTGTATTAGAAGAAATTCTTTTTGAAAAACCACTCTCGCCCTTGTCAATCCCTCTGATAAAGTTGTGGATTTCATTCTCCTCTCTCTCTGCCACACCTCACCATCCTCTCCCATGAACCCACAGTGATAAGCAAGTAGCTCAGGCCTAGCCAATCATAATAGCACGATCTGGCAATAAGACTGCTACAAGTCCTCCAAATACCATCCCATCGATGAAAGGTCTTCTATGGAATTCTTATTCAGAAGTTTAGAGGAGAAAAAATGTAACTGCATTTTAAAGCAAAGAAAGTTGCTTCTGGCTCTATTAATTGTCACACAAAGGTTTCTGTGCTCTGAGAATAAAAATCAAGAATGCATGATCAGAGATGAAAAATGGATGGAAAGAGAGAGGAAGCAAAATGCACCTCACATGGTGGGTCTTGGTGCCAGCTCCCGAGCCCCCGGATCCTCAGATGCTCTGAGCTTCTAGTGAGTCTGTTACATATTCCAGTGTGTGCTGTCCACTCCCTACCCTCCACCTCTTCGCTGTGTCTCTCCAACATTTCTTCTTGATGTCAGAGCTCACCTCTCACAATGCAGGCTGAAAATGGTAAGCATTTTTGCAGCCTCAATTCAGCCAGACTGTAGGCAGAACTCTAGCTTATGACTCCTGAGGAGAAATCTGCTGATAAAACGAGGGAAATGTCAAAAGAAAGTTCTCCCTTTTCTTAAAGTTTGCATGTTATTTAAGAATAATTGGGCGCTAATAAGAACCTACTGCTAATAAGGGAACTCTACTCAATACTCTGTAATGACCTATATGGGAAAAGAATCTAAAAAAGAGTGGACATGTGTATATGTATAACTGATTTACTTTGTTGTACAACAGAAACTAACACAACATTGTAAATCAACTATACTCCAATAAAATTAATTAAAAAACAAATAAACAAAAAAGAATGATTGGGTGCTGGAGACAGTTATGAAGACTTAAAAAGAATCATAGAAAAGCTGACTTCAAGCCTTGATACTATGGAACTCCTGAATGTCTCCCAGATGCACTAATCTGAAAATTATGTTCAATTTAAGAAAATGAAGCCTCCGTTATTTAAGAATTTCTAAATACATATCCTATTACAGCTAATTGACTGCCAAATGATATGCCTCTTTATTAGTTTTAGACTAAAAATAGAATCCTACCAAGAATATAACTCCAAAAATCATGGAAGGAAAAGAGATATTACCAGGTAACTGGGGGTGAACAAGAAAAGTTAAGAGCATATAGCAGCGCCAGAATGTAAAGAAGTACCCAAAGGGGGGGAAAAAAAAGTAGAGGAATGGGGACATTTTAAATGATACAGAGCCTACTGCAGGATTTGTGGATCCTCATAATTTGTGGGTGTCCATGTTCAACGTGGGGACATCTTGTTCAAAAAAAAGAAAACAAAATTTGTTAAAATTACTAAAATTATATATTTTTCCTTTCCCCTGAAGTTTCTCTCTCAAATTGTCATGATGCTTTTTATTAACAATGTGCTATACACTGAATGTTTGTGTTCCTCCCAAATTCATATGTTGAAACCTAATCCCCAATGTGACAGTATTTGGAGGTGGATTCTTTGGAAGGCGATTAGTTCATGAGGATGGACGGCTCATGATTGGGATTAGTGTCCTTATAAAAGCAGCAGGAAGCTCACTCTCCTTCTGCAGTGTGAGGACACAGTGAAAAGTCCACTATCTCTGAGCCAGGAAGGGGTTCTCACCAGACACCAAATCCGCCAGTGCCTTGATCTTGGACCCAGCTCCCAGAACTGTGAGATACATTACTGTTCTTTATACATCACTCAGTCTGTGGTATTTTGTTAGAGCAGCCCGGATGGAATAAGACATTACTTAATATTTTCCTAAGAAAAGAAAATTTAAAATTTTAAACGTTTGTATGCATTATACTGTTCATCTTTATATCATGTAATGACATCTAACCTATATGCAGAATTACAAAAATTGCACAATTTATATTTTGTAGCTTATTCCCAAAGGTGACTCCAGCAGGCCTGAAAAGACAAAGGGAAGCCAGAATCAGGAAAGTTGGACAAGGAAGAAAAGAACCTACCAGGCATGGAACTTGAGAGTGTACCCTAGAGAAGCACTTATTCCTGGGCCAAGAAAGACTCTCACAGGCTTCTGAAATCCCCTTGACTAAGGGCATATGAGGCCTGAGAGCTGAAGTATTCCACCTCCTTCCAGCCTCTGGCCTCTGGATGGATGTGCTGCAGCCCAGCTGGGGGTGGACACTGGGAACGTTGAGCTGGTCATTTTCCTTTTCTGTGTCCAATTGTCCTGACCTACAGCAGAGACAGCGCCCAAGGATCTTCACCTCTGCTCTAGTACAGGTTAGTTGCCTGGGTTGGGGGGTTGGGCTGGAAACTAGAGACTCAGCCCTCCTATGACACAGTCTCAGGCTGGCTGCCAACCAGACAGGCAGGTGCTACCAGCTCAGATGCAAATGGCCATGGCCGGGCCCCACTGAGACACTCCAGGGCACGTGTGCACAACTTGGACTCTCCCATTCTTAGTTCCGGGCACAGAGTGATAGCAGAACGCAGTCTTTCTCATGCCAAAGGGACCTAGGTCACCTGTGAGCAGGGCATCAGTTATGTCTGGGCCCTCAGGGGAAGGAGGAAGCCACATCACACCCACGGATCCAAAGGATGTGAGAATAAGACATGGACGATATGTCCCAAGAAAGAGGAGTCAGGGAGAGGGACCCTGTGTGAGCGAAGTCTCCAAGCCCCCAGCACATGACTCATTGTCCCATCAGATTTCAAGTAGAAAACCCAAATTTAAAGATAAAATTATTAAGATGTTAAGATGGTGACAGCAGAGCATTAAACCAAGCATAGAGGTCTCCTGAATGTGGACTCTGGGGAGACTACAGAGGTCTCAAGCCCCTGAGTCCAGTTCTGCCCAGAAGCCAGTCTGAAAGAACTCCCAATGGCCAAAGCTGGAAAAATTTGAGCTACAAAATAAATATAAAAATATTGGATTAGAACCCAAAGTATAAAATAAATATTCACGAGTACATTTTAATATAATAAGTAAATAGAAACAAAGGACAGATCTTCTTTAAAGAAGAATTATAAATAATACATATAGATACATGCCCTCCTTCCCAATTCGTCCCCAGGTAGAGTTTAATTCACCTCCCCTTCATCGTGGGCTGGGTGTAGTGATAAAAAGAAAAAAAAAAGGAGTATGGTAAGGAAAAATTTAAAGAGAAGAAATCTGGCAAAAGGCACCCTAAACAAGTGCCAAATGTTAATATCACTAACAATAAGTAACGGAAAGAACAGGTGAGTATAATTTACAGAACAAATATAAGAAAGAGCTAGTCATGACCATCTTGAAATGTACCCAGTCAAGTGATTTCTTGCAAAGACAAAGAATATATAAAATTCTCTACAAGAATTACAAAGGAAACATCTCATCCATGACAGGATCCTCACTCAGTGGATATGGGATCCTAACATGGTTTCTGTGATAGAAGTCTAAGGAGCCCCCTCCAAATCCCCAGCCCTTTGTGTTCACACTCCTTATGCTTGATATTCAGTTAACATTTTAGCTACATACTGCTGTAAAGGGATTTTGCAGATGTAATTAAGGCCCACAGTTAGTTGACATTAAAACAGGGAGATTGTAGGAATTCCCTGGAGGTCAATTTGTTAGGTCTTCAGGCTCTCACTGCCAAGAGTACACAGGTTCAATCCTTGGTTGGAGAACTAAGATCCCTCAAGGCATGCAGTGTGGCAATAAATAAATAAATAAACAAACAAACAAATAAATAAAATAGATTGTCCCAATGGGCCAGACCTAATCATGTGGATCCTTTAAAAGCAGAAAGTTTTCTTCAACTGGTCACAGAAGAGGAAATCAGAGAAACATGCACTAGCTGGTCTGGAAGAAAGCAAACCTTCATGTTTTGAACTGCCTTTTGGGGCCACAGGCCAAGAAACTGCAGACAGTCTCCAGTTGCTGAGATGGTCACTGAACAACAGCTAACAGGAAAATGAGAATGTTAATTCTGCAACAGGATGCAAATGAATTCTGCCAATGACCAGTGAGCTTGGAAGACCCTGAATGACAGCTAAGAACTGCATCCCTGACCAACATCTTGATTTCAGCCCCATCAGGAGACCCTGAGCAGATCCAGCTCTGCCATTGCATCTTTGGACTTTTGACTCCCAGAAAATGTAAGATAACAAGTGTGTGCTGTTTGAACATATTTTTTAGAAATTTGTGACCCAGTAATAGAAAACAAATATACTATCTATCTCCTTAGTCAAGTTAGGGGAACCCAAATCTTATACATGATTGGGAGCTTCTGTATAATAGTCCACTTTATGTAACAGCTCCATAATTTGGGGAACCTTTTCTATTAAAAATGTGTAGTTCCTATGTTTTTTAAGGGTATTTTTGTTTATCAAATCAGATTACTATTTAAAAAATTATACAAATAGAAGAAAAATCTATGAATAAACTATGAATAAAAGGAAACTTTCATAATATGACAAAGAATATCTGTCTCACATCTAAAGCCAAAATCATACATAAAACTTACAATAGAATAACAAGACATTGATGGCAGAAATAACAACTTTTGTTTAAAATAGCTTTTATGTCCCAACAATTCAGTTGTAAAGAAAAACAAATAACCGTATAAATATTGAAAATGAGAACACGTAACAAGATGGTGATGGCTTGTTCAATATAGCTCTGACA
Organism: Delphinapterus leucas; assembly: GCF_059928025.1. Taxonomy (NCBI): domain Eukaryota; kingdom Metazoa; phylum Chordata; class Mammalia; order Artiodactyla; family Monodontidae; genus Delphinapterus; species Delphinapterus leucas. Next base: position 12,277,701 of record NC_143129.1, on the reverse strand, counting down.
TTTCAAAACAATTGAGTTACAAAATAAGAACACAAATTATTGTTTCCTACAAAAGAAATGCTTATTTGCCTGCAAAATCCAGGAAAATTACATGAAAATTATTAAGATTAATACAGGGATTCATTATACATTTTGATTTAAAAAATCCTTAAAGATAGACTAAATTGTTTTCTACATATGGTGCACTTGACAAGTTAGAAAGCATTATGGACATTAAATCCTATTCATAATAGCAATTGAAATATAAAGTACATAGAAAAAAACAACAGCAGGATTATAACGTTATACTGTTATGCAGATTAAAAGAAGGCAAGCATGGGAATGAACATATATTTCTAAATTTCTCTGTTAAAGATTTTGATACATGTTCAATGATTTATTTTATTTTTTACTTCAGCTATGTCAATTTATCATTGTTGGAATTTGTAGGTTTCCTCTATTATTTAATCTCATCTATTACATTTTACTTCCATCTGTTACAATCAGTTCTCCTCCTATTACAACAAGCCACATTTATCTTGTGTTAATTATGTATACATTTTATTTAGGTATGTTCCTACAAACTGTGTATTTCTATTTTATGGACATGTATTTAATTCCATGTTTGTTTTTATATTTCACCCAACATTTTTACAGAGAAATCTGGTTTTAAAACACAACTCTATTGCTGTATTTACAACCTATACTTTGCTTCTAATTTCTGGACAGTAGTTCACAGTATACACCCACCATACTTTATCCATCCGCCCTACAATGATGGAAAACCACATCACCTCCAAATCTCTACATCACAAATAATGTTCATTGAGCATACTTGTACATGTCTCCTTTGGAACACTGTAGGGCTTTATTTTAAGTAATACTTACCCAGTCACAGTATTGCTATAGAATAAATATGCCTGTACTTAATTTGCCTAAGTGTTGCTAGATTGATCTCCAGAACAGCTGTTCTCTACTCTCCTTCCAGCCACCAACACATTAAGGTCCCTTATTCCCATTATTCACCAACAATTAACTGGTTTACGTCCTTATTTTTGCCAGTCTAGTAGAATATTGTTTTATCTTTTTATTTTAATTTGTATGCCTGAATCCTAATTCAAATATTGTTATCATGTAAGAGTTTCCTTTTATAAATTGCTTATTTATATTATTTACCTGTTTTTCTCTTGAATTGTCCTCTTTTTATTGATTTTCAAACGTCTTTGTATATTATAGATATTAACAATGTTTCAGTTTTAAACATTGTGAATATCTTCTAAAATGTTATCTTTCTATTAACTTTGTGATATGCTTTATTAAATAGAAATCTTTAATTTTATTATAATCTCACTCATTAATATTTTGTATTATGTTTTGCTTTTGAAATTTTGGGTTTTTTAACTTTATTTTATTTTATTTCATTCTACTGTGGTTAAAACACTTAACATTAGACAGTGCTATCTTAACAAATTACTACTAAGTGTGAGCTACAGTATTGTTACAGCAGATTTGTAAACATATCCATCTTGCTTAACTGAAACTTCGTAACGTTTGACTAGTAACTCTTCTTTCCGTGCCCCTCACCTTAGCTCCTGGAACCACCATTCCACACTTTAATTCTATGAATTTGACTATGTTAGCTACCTCATATAAGTGGAATCATGCAGTATTTGTCTTTCTGTAAGTGGCTTATTTCACTGAATTTTTACTTAAGAAATTCTTCCCCATCCTAGGTCACCGATATATTCTATATTTGTATGCATGCACAGATTGCCCTAAGCCAAAGGTCTGTCCAACTAAACAGCCTTGCAAGTGGGAAGGACTCAATACACATTTTAACACTGTGGAAATGACAGCTGTTCAAAACACCTTTTTAACCATTTTGTGCTTGCAAGAATAAAAATTTTAGGAATATTGGTTGTGTGTAAAAAGTAAAAAAAAATGAATCTTTTAAAAAGGATTGTTTATATTTTCTGTTGAAATATACCAAATGTACTTACATTAAATGTGAGTCTTTCCTGAAGGCTCCAGGAAGCTTCACTGAGAAACTCAAATGCTCCAAACTTGAAATATTATAAAATCTTTCAGAATTTTCATCTGCTAAAATTTATATGGTGACCCAATGTCTAAGACTACAAATATAAAATTTTGTAGACATCTTATATAAAGCTTTTGAAATGTGTGAAATGGAAGCATCTATCTTCTCCCTCTGCCTGCCACCCAAGTGCACGGTGTTCTCCAAGCCTGTAATTCTTCTGAACTAGAGATTCTGGAATCAGTTGTTGCACCGATACTTATAAAAGAACTAGGGGGACTTCTGTGGCCAGTACATGTTTACTTATACTAGTGAAATGTGGGTAACTAAGTCTAAACATTAAAGCTATCAAAGACAGCCTGGTGAAACCAAAAGGTTATTATATAGAGAGGGAAACATACATTTTTGCACATGGTTTAGAGTATTTGAGTTTTTTCTGTATTAGAAGGAGTGTACATTTTTAAATGTATCCTGGGCTCTACTAATAAATACATTCCTGAGCCACTTTTGGATGAAATAGTCATTCTTCAGCCTAGCATTTTTACTGTTTCAATTTTCCTAAAAATTTTCTTCTTTAAGGTAAATGGCTATCTAGCAGAACATTAATAACAAAGACTTTCCTATGTCATTCTCTTCATTGACTTGCAAATGCAATCATTCTTGTTCTCTTTTGAGCACAGAGGAATATAGTGCATTGCGTTACAAACTGCAATTCTCATCAGTTGTGCGAAGAGCTAGTTCCATTTCTAATTCATATCTGGAAGAGGACTACTGAAAAATACCATATTTTGTATATAAAGTTTATTCTAGCCTTCAATCAAAACAGAAGAATCTACCTTTCTCACTAAGGCATAAGTAATATAAGTAAAGTCATGGAATATATGGAAATATATGGAAATATATATATATATTTAATATATATATAATATAATATATGGAAAAGTCCATATCAGAAAAAGGAGAAAATCTGGGTCCAAGAGTCAAATACAAAAAGTCAAATGACTTAAAATAGAGATATGTGTGAATTCCAAACAATGGAGAAAATGGAATTATTTTCAGGTTTTGAAGAAAGATTTAAATGTATTGCTGTTTTCTATATTCCTTAAAGTACTACCTCATAGGCAGGATATGTCAGAGCTGTGAATGTATATGTATTTGTGTGTGTGTTTTCTAATTTTCTGGCATATATTTCAACTCGTTTGATTATGACAGGTCTTAAAAATGAAATAGATTTAGTGATGAAAGGTTATAGTGAATTTATAGGTTACAACCAACATTAAAGAAGAGGAATAAATTTGGAAAATTTGACCAAAGCATCCCAACTGACTATCTGGGCCAATTAAAACCTTTTTCATCATGTAACAGAGAATGGGAAAAATAGGAGATAAAAGTATTAAAAAGTCAGAAGTTCAGGGAAAGCCTGGACAAATGATTTCATTATTGTTTGTTGTCTTGATTTTTCAGATAAAATCCAATGCTACTTATCTATCAGTTAAGGGTAGGAGTAACAGTAACAAAACATGGTCTGTTGGAGAAATAGTTAAAACAGTATCATTTTGAAGGTCCCTCCAACTTTGGGGTTTTTGAGAAAAAGAGAAATCTAATTGCCAAATAAAGATACAAAAAATAAAACAAAACACATATCTATTTGAACACAAATTTACCTAAGGGTGTTTTTCCTTCCTAGACATTGCTGTGAGAAATTCCTTAGTCTCAAATTCAGTTTAAATGAATGATAATAATGGCTTATTGGCACAAAAATTTAGGATATTTATATTTTTATCTTTTTCATTTTTATGTACTTCAAATGCCACTTGTTCAGTTGGCTCTCTCCAAAGTCTTTCAAATGATGGCTTGTATTTTAATTTAGAAAAAGCTGAATTGAGGATTTGGTTGCAGTTTTAGGTCAGAGACACTTAAGTTTTGATTTCAGCTCCTCTTTAATAAACTCAACTGACAGAGACAGGGAAACAGTTGTCACATAATTATGTTTTTTGCATAACAGCTCCGTGATGAATTTTGCTGTGAAAAATTCCCATCTCATAATGTGTACTGGTTTTTATTTATCTGCTTTTATGGCTTGTTTTCTAGTTCTGAATCATTAAATGTTAAAATTATGGTTTATTTAGGTGTAGCACTGAAGGAAATCATAACATCACTTTTAGTATTTCAAATATTAATTTTAATAAAAAGTCCTAGCAAGGTTGAAATTTTGGAAGCAGGCAACTAGCATTCCTGATGCTAAATTTGCTTTCTTGAAAGGTTAGGAACATTTAGAAGTGCAAGTAGTTGTTCAGGACACAAAAATACCATAAATCTCTCCTAAAGTGTGACTTAGTACTCTGAAAAAAAAGCATATATTTGCCAAGTCCAATACTTATTCTCCTAATGAAATTTATACTTTAGTGAGAGCAGGGCTAGTAAGCTTTTCAATTCTTTTTACTGTGCTAAAAGTAGAGAAAATATTAACAAGTAAATGATAAGCCAGGCTGCCTGATGTTAAAGGTACAGATCAGTGAGGGAGAGATGATACCTGTCATATGAAGGGCCTGGCTCCCTGTCCAGACAGGGCCTCAGGCTGCAAACTCAGATGTGGTTATAAATTCCACAATCTGTTTGTAATATTTGCATGTGCTTGAAGGAGTGTGACCTTAATGGAAATGGCTCACATTAGCCAAATTCACAAGAGACTAACCTACTGACAAAATGACAAACCATTAATGTATAAAGAGGAACGTGAAATGACAAATCACTAATGTATAAAGAGAAATGTAACATGACAAATCATTGATGTATAAAGAAAAGTGTAACTCTCAAGGAAAGTATAACATTCATTTCCCTTTCTCAGGACAGATACTCCCAGCAGAAAAATCCTCATGAAAAGCACAAAAATTATAGTTGGATCATGGCAATAATTATCACTTAGGACCAGAGATGACTCCATCTGCTGAGCAGGGCTGTCCTAATGGACACGGCTGAAGACACAATAAAACATCCTTACTCCTTTGAGTCGTTTTTAAAGATAATCTGGTTACTATTCCCTTTCTGTTCACACAGCCTTCTTTTAGACAGGGTATATTATAACAAATTGAGAAGACCCAAGTTTGGTTAATTCAGATCTTACATAGAATCTCGCTGTATGGAGAGCAGGCAGCGTAGCTGATCAAAGTGGAACTGAAGTGGTTGAAGTGGACTTGAGGTTTCCTTTTCCTCCAGCCCACAAACTCTCCCACTCACTGCTATCCTGTTTAGTCCCTAGAGAAGTCTGGAGCTTTGCCAACTCAGATTGAAAGCCACTGGATTAAGGGAAGCAGTCTCCTCTGGCGGTCAGTGACAAAATCTTATTTGCCTAAGGTTTCTTTGCTCATAAAACAAGATGATAATATCATATTACTGTACCAGTTTGGATGATTTAGTTTACGCTTTAGTAAAAACAACTCAAATCTCAGCGACTTATCAAAAAAGCTTGTTCTTCACTCATGTTCAGGCTTTTCACAATTTTCCTGAATTGTTTTTGTTCTTAGGACTCACCCACTCTCTGAACATTGCTGGAAACTTTTTTTTTAATATCTTTATGGGAGTATAAGTGCTTTACAGTGGTGTTAGTTTCTGCTTTATAACAAAGTTAATCAGTCATACATACACATATGTCCCCATATCTTTTCCCTCTTGCATCTCCCTCCCTCCCACTCTCCCTATCCCACCCCTCTAGGTGGTCACAAAGCACCGAGCTGATCTCCCTGTGCTATGCGACTGCTTCCCACTAGCTATCTGTTTTACGTTTGGTAGTGTATATATGTCCATGCCACTCTCTCACTTTAGCCCAGCTTACCCTTCTGCCTCCCCATATCCTCAACTCCACTCTCTAGTAGAGAGAGTGCCTTTACTCCCATCGTGCCCCTAGGTTCTACATGACCATTTTTTTTTTCTTTTTCAATTCCATATATATGTGTTAGCATACGGTATTTGTTTTTCTCTTTCTGACTTACTTCACTCTGTATGACAGACTCTAGGTCCATCCACCTCACTACAAATAACTCAATTTTATTTCTTTTTAGGGCTGAGTAATATTCCATTGTATATATGTGCCATATCTTCTTTATCCATTCATCTGACCTAAATAGACATTTCTCCAAAGAAGTTATACAGATTGCCAACAAACAGAAATGCTCAACATCATTAATCATTAGAGAAATGCATATCAAAACTACAATGAGATATCATCACACCGGTCAGAATGGCCATCATCAAAAAATCTACAAGCAATAAATGCTGGAGAGGGTGTGGAGAAAAGGGAACCCTCTTGCACTGTTAGTGGGAATGTAAATGGATATAGCCACTATGGAGAACAGTGTGGACTTTCCTTAAAAAACTAAAAATAGAACTACCATACAACCCAGCAATCCCACTAGTGGGCATATACCCAGTCATGTACCAAAATGTTCACTGCAGCTCTGTTTACAATAGCCAGAAGATGGAAACAGCCTAAGTGTCCATCATCGGATGAATGGATAAAGAAGATGTGGCATATATATACAATGGTATATTACTCAGCCCTAGAAAGAAACGAAATTGAGTTATTTGTAGTGAGGTGGATGGACCTAGAGTCTGTCATACAGAGTGAAGTAAGTCAGAAAGAGAAAAACAAATACCATATCCTAACACATATATATGGAATCTAAGAAAAAAAAAAAAAAGGTCATGAAGAACCTGGGGGCAAGACGGGAATAAAGACACAGACTTACTAGAGAATGGACTTGAGGATATGGGGAAGGGGAAGGGGAAGCTGTGACAAAGAGAGTGGCATGGACATATATACACTACCAAACGTAAAATAGATAGCTAGAGGGAAGCAGCCGCATAGCACAGGGAGATCAGCTCGGAGCTTTGTGACCACCTACAGGGGTGGGAGGGAGGGAGATGCAAGAGGGAAGAGATATGGGAACATGTGTATGTGTATAACTGATTCACTTTGTTATAAAGCGGAAACTAACACACCATTGTGGAGCAATTATACTCCAATAAAGATGTTAAAAAATGTATCTTTTTATATAATTAGTTAAAATATAATATTCAAATTTTAGTTTCTAATAAAGAAATTCATCAGGTCAGAGTGAAAGAGTGCTTGACTTAGACTCAGAAAAATATTTTATAGCTCATATCCTGGTCTGTTTAAAAAATTAATTAGGCCTATATTACAATAGAAAATTAGGTGGGAAATAATAATTGTAAAATTGTACAATTTTGCAGAATATGAAGAACATAAAATTAGTAATATTTTATTATTAGATCCGAATCTAAGCTCTTAACACTAATGAAACAGGAAATTAGAATACTCTCTAATTGACTTTCAGATGCCAAATAATTGAGTCCATATATCTATCTCTTTTTATATTGTGTTTAAATTGTAACTCATATTTAGTGAAATGCACGCATTTCAATTGTACAGTCCAACAAGTTTTCACAAGTGTTTATACCTGTGTACTTTCCACATGGTTTGGATATTGAATCTTTCCATCACCCAAAGACACACTGTTCCCTTATACCCCTTTGCAGTCAACCCCTTCCCCGCAGGTTAACTACTGACAATCACTGATATGCTGTCACTAGATTTGATTGTTATAGAATTTCACATAAATGGAATCATGTGGAAAGATGTATCATGAATCCTGACTTCTTGCACTTTGCATAGTGTTTTGAAATTCCCCCACGTTGTTGTTCATATAGCTAATTCATCCCTTTTTATTACTGCAGAGTATTCTGTTGTTTGGCTATCCCAAAATGTGTTTATCCATTCATGAGTTAACAGACATTTGTGTGTCTTACAGAAAGTTATTATGAACATTTATGTTCAAATCTTGTGCAAACATGCATGAAATTTAAAAAGCTACAATTTTGATAAATCCTCGGAGCATGTCTTTTTGCATTGCTTTCACTTTCTGAAAGTATGCTGTTCTGGTTGTTATTCATTGTTCCCCCTTATAGTAACTTTATATGGAATTAAAATGCAATTCTTAACTGATTTTTGTGTGAACTGTTCCTTAAGCTGAAGTAGGTATGCATCAGGATAAATTTTCTAATGACACAGAACTCCAGCTTCTGTTGTTTTGTCTTTGCTCTAGTGTTCAAAAATATGGCTCTTTTGCTTTGTGAAATTTCCTGGTCCAGCTTTCCTCCACTATTATCTGTAGCTTTCCTGTCTTTTGTCCCTTTGTTGTCTCTAAATTGCTTATTTTGATGCCACTTCAAGTAGTTTCTTTTCAGTGTGTTACCTTATCCTAAAAGATAGTGTTAGCTGATCAGTTTTGAGAGTTCATTGTGGTGGTACCGATCCAGCCATGGGGAACCAGGACATTGACATGCTGTATTGAGTTCCACTGTTTTTTCTCAGCAAATATAATATTGACATGAACTTCTTGTGTTTGTTTGCCTTTATTTAGTCTTTGAGGTTCACAGAGACACCTCATCTCCCAATTTAACTGCAAATAGTATTCATAGGTTTTATATTATGGATATATAATTACTCTCCTGGGTTTTTTTTGTCAGGACTTAGAAAACTGTGCTGCAATCCCCATCTTCCCAAAATCTCCTCATTATTTTTAAACACCTTTATACAGCTGGCTCAGAAAGTGCTTTAGTTGCTAGTTTTAGTTCCCAAAGTCATTTCCTTATTAATTTTTAATGGGATGCCCAAGATGAATATGATTAGCTATGGTCATTCTACGAGTAAATTGCTAATGTTGAAAGACAGTTTTCTTCTTCTTCATGACTTGCATCAATGTTGACTTTAAGAGGCAAAACGTATAAATAGTTCTGCAATGTTTTCAAGTGGTCATACTTAAATTAAATGGGACATATGTGATATCCTCTATAAGATCTGTATGTTATTATAAAAAATAAAGTGCTTGTATTGTTTCTTTAAAATTCTTAGTAGCCAAACTTTTAAACTTTTAAGCCTATTCCTTCAAATTTGAGAACAAAGCCAATGTTCAAATGAGCAGAAAGAAAATGAGTATAAAATTCAAAATATATTTAATAAGTTCAAAAAAACTATAGAAGCTAATTTAAGCTTGTTTTGATAAGAAAACTATCCATGGAGTGGGAATATATTTAGTTTTACTATAGACATTGGCTTATTTTAGACATTTATTATGGGACTTAGTTTGGCCAATGCACTGAGCATAAATTGACACTTACTATTGTGGGAACAAATGCTACAGAGCCAAATATTGATATAACTCCCTGTTTTTTTTTGTCTGAACTAATGGGTTTCTTACTGAACTTTCATGTCCAGTTCACATTCTCACAATTTCAGCTGAACTACAACACATCCAGGGTAGAAAATGAAAATACGTACAGTATTGCACAGAGACATTAAAATTGAAGACCTTCAATATTTTCATTAGCCAGCATAATTTATTTCAGACTTGCCAATTACTTGTCAACGCTTTTTACTCCAAATAATTCTGTGATTTATTAAGACATCTGGCTTAGCACCAAAATTTAATAAAGTTTTACAGTATCTTGTTCTTAAATTTCTCCAGTCCTTCATCACAATAGGTGAATTAGTATTTGGCTTTTATAAAGGAAATAATTAGTCATACAAGTTGAACACTCTTCTGTTTTTCCACTTATGAGTTATTTATGTAAATACATGAGAAAAATTTATAAGTTTGGCAATATAAAGGAAGATAGATTAAAAAATAGAATGTAACTACAGGTTGCCAGTAAATATGAATAATAGTTGGGTCCAGTAGACAAAAAAACTCTTAAATCTGATGAATATTCCAATTGTAGAAATGTGCATTATCCTCATATGCTGATATGAATAGAGTTGTCAAAATATATGCAACATTTTAAAGCAAAGTAGCAAGAAGGTGACAATAAATAATTGCTACTACTCAATAAATTCTTATAACTGGAGATTGAATTTATTTTCTTCCCCCAAGATCACGTTTACATCACCTTCACGTTGATACTTTCTCCTTAGCCGGGAAACATCTGCGAAAAGGCTTTGCAAATGATTCCAACAGTGCTAAAGATTAAAAAACCCAAATACATATATATATATATCAGAAAAATATATGAATATGACTATAGAACATAATACATATTATAAAATGCAATATATGTGTATACATATGTGTATTACTTTCAGATGAACTTTTATCCTGTAAATTTTACTGAATTGATCAATAACCATATGAAAATTCTTCAGCTCATATTGCTGTTATTCTAGGAGTATTCCAAGGAGAGAAATGAAACATTAAAATCCATCAATATTTTCTTTCTATGTGGCTTCAGGCCCTGGCCATACGGGAACATGTCAACTTGCATGGTTGAGCTAAAGAGTTGAAAAATAAATCCTATCAGTACAGTAGCAAATGTACTTACTTACAAACAATAAGTTTTTAAATTTATAAAGTGCTCCTCTATATACTAATGAACATTTATTTTACAAACAGAAGGAAAAAAATAGGCCAAAAATACAGTTCTCATGTTGATATTGATCTATACCAATTTCCACCTCTGCACATTTAACAAACTGTCCTATAAGATATTCTGACCAAGTATAATATTTTATTACCATCTTCACATCGTGTCTTATAAATAGAAAGAATTGTGAAATAAATTTCCTAGAACGTCTCTCCTTCATGTAAAGTCCTCTAGTTATTAAAGGATGCAGTAATGAGGCAAAGTTTCAACTGAGATTAGATAAGCAAGTAAGGAAGGAGAGTATTTATTTTTATAAAAGGAACAACTGTGTAGCCTTATCTTTAAAATGTGATTTCACTCTCAGGAAACCATCCTCAAATTTAATTTATATATATATTTTTATCACATAATTGGCTTTGTACTACATGATATTTTGCTATAAGACCATTAGCGTTTCCGTTTGCATTTGAATAAAAGACCTGGGACTGAATGGGAAATGTATTTTTAAAAATAAGTATGAGAATGAAAAAAATTAGAATTTAAAAATACATGAATATATTTTTCATAGAGAATATTTGGTGCTCAGCTGGTAATTTAAACCATTTTACTCTCTGTTTAAACTTTCAATACTGATCTCATGCCCAGCTAATCTATGTCCTTGTTAAATGTTGAGGAGGAAAGAAGTGATCTGTTTTACTCATATAGTGTCTCTTCCAGTGGTTGGATAAAATCGTTAGCAGTAGAAGCAGGCTAAAGATGTTTGTACACAGCAATGCAGAAGGCATAGATGACCCTCTTTGATGTGAGACTAAGAAAGCCTGCTCAAGTGGTTAGCATTTCTTCTGTAACCAGCTCTTAGCAGCTGCGTGGCTATGGGAAGCATTGGGATGCTGGTGATGGTGCAGTGGCCCCAGGGCCTTTCTCATTCAACCCATCAGTAGTGAGGCAAACTACATACTTTATTTTAAAATTTGAGACATACATGTAACTTCTGGAAGACAGAAATGCCTGCTGTATGATTAAACTAGGTAGCAGTGTTTATATTCTTTCCAGTACAATACATTTATATTCCACATTGTCTTTAGCATGTATTATATAGTCTTGTATTTCTTTCTTCACATTGCAATTGCCCCCATTGTTGAATTTCTTGAGGATAAATCACAAATCCTATTCCTCTTTAGAGTCATAATTGTTTTTATAGTCACTGCACATAGGGCCGTGACTGGAACATAGTAAATATTATATAAAATATATATATATATTTAAATTAGTGACTCATAAGGAAATTATGTTATAAAATGTGAATATCAACTCAATTAATGATGACATTAAAATAGTCATATTATTCTCTTATACGGTATTTTCTTTGTCACAGTAAATATTTTAAATAATGTTAAACTCAGGAGAAGAAAGCATTTTAGAAAACATAATATGAGCAAAACTTATATGGTGTGACACTGTAAAATCTGTTATTATTTAAGGTAAATTAAGGCTTTATGGTTTGAAAAAAATAGGAAGTTTCTGAATATTTTTACATTTTGGCCTGTGGTGCTGTCTCTGATATAAAAGCAGAATTATACATTTAATCTACCAAAGTCAGGATATAAACTTTTTAATCTCTAAATTAGAGATAGCCAATGACTACTTTCCAGACAAAGCATTTACCAAGATGAGTATAATACCCCTATAACTCAAAATTTCACTAACAGAAATAAATACACATAAGCATGGTGTGAATATCCATAACACATGGGGGAAAAAAGGCGGGAGCTCTTTTCTTATCAAATTATTTTTTGTTCTATGCCACAAAAATTAAAATTAAATATCATTATAAAACAATACAATATAAATGTTGTCAAATTATTTCAGCTGTATCATTTTTCACACCAATCATTTTATAATCAGTTATGATTGTCTACTCCCATCCAAAATAAATACAGAGAAGTGGAGGTAGGAATATAACCAAGGTCTTAACAGTATTATCTAACTTAAGTATCACTAATTTTATTCTGATTCAATGTGGCAACAGGTTTTAAATAAATTAATATGTTATAAATATTGGAACATGGTACTTAGAACCATATGTGACAGAGAAGGACCCTGCACAGTGTTGCAGTTCCTACGTGGAACCACACCATTTCAGGGTCTAATTGTCAGTTTTAACTTTCTAGAAACTGAATTTCACCACAGGATTCACAAATGAATAGACACTTAGAGAATGGTTCATGCTAATAAAGTCACAAGGCCAGAGGACATTAGAATACAAGACTTTACAAGGAGAATGATAATTTTCGTATGTCTTCCATATTCACATCAGCCATATTGAATGCCTCATTCCTGACATCCACTACCCTAAGTTTATACCCAGTTTTGAGAAAGTCTCATATTAAACATGCAGTCATGCTTAAAATAAATGTTGTGCTTTAATAAATCTGAAGACTTAAAATAATTTTTATTTTGCATATTTTTCTTGTCTCCCCTGGGCCTTCTCCCCATCAAGCAAGTTGTATTCATTGCTCAAGAGAAGTTTGGATTTAGCCTAGAACAAATAATTTAATTGATTAATGAATCCTAAAATACACAGCAAATGGAATAGTATGAAAGCAAAAATATTTAAACACACTTTTAAAATATATTTTAATAAGTTTAGACTTATAGACGAGTTGCAAAGATAGCAGTAGTTGCAAAAGATAGTAGAACATCAGTTCTTCCCATTGTTAATATCTTATATTACCATGGTGCATTTCTCAAAATGAAGAAGCTGACATTAACACATTAGTATTAACTAAACTCTAGATATTATTTGGATTTCACTTTTCTATTAGTGTCCTCTTTCTGTTTCAGAATCCGTTTCAGGATTCCACATTCCATGTGCTTAAAGTAGCCTTTGCCAGATTTCTGAACTCGAAAGTTAGTATATTTTTCTTTGCATACCCTATTCTTGGGAAGCAAGTCACTGAGTCTACCTCACCCAGGGCTGGGGGTGGAGGTGGAGGAGAAGTAGGAGGGCCTGGTAATTCAGCACCTTCTTTTGAAGGGAATGGTATCTATACATGTTACTTTGAATTCTTCCGCAAGGAAGATTCGTCCTTTGTTTCCCTCATTTGTTTATTGATTCGATAATTTGTGTCGATTTGACCTTATTTTATTTTTAGTTGATATTTTTATTTAAAATATTTTCCCAGATTTATCAAGATACAACTGACATATTATATTGTATAAGTTTAAGGTGTACAATATGAGGGTTTGATACTTATATATTGTGAAATGATTATCACAATAAGGTTAGTTAACACTTCCATCACCTTGTGTATCTACCATTGTGTGTGTGTGTTTGTGTGGTGAGAACATTTAAGATCTAATCTCTTAGAAAGTTTCAATTATATAATAGTATTGTTAATTACAGTCACCAGGCTGCACATTAGATCCCCAGAACTTACTCAACTTATAACCAGAAATTTGTGTCCTTTGACTAACATCTCCCATTTCCTCCACCCCTCAGCCCCTGGCTACCAACATTTTATCCTCTGCTTCTATGAGGATAGACTATCAGTTTGGATTATTAAAGTGATGCCATACAATATTTGCCTTTTTCTCTCTGATGTATGACACTTAGCATATTGCCCTCAAGGTCCATCCATGTAGTCACAAATGGCAAGATTTCCTTTTTGCTCGTGGCTGAATAATATTCCATTGTGTGTGTAAAACATCTGTATCTATTCGTCTGTAGAGAGACCTTTTTTTGTTTTCATATGTTGGCTATTGTGAATAATGCTAACAAACATGTGAGTGCAGCTGTCTGTCCAAGATCCTGGTTTCATTTCCTTTGGATATACACCCAGAAGTTGGATTACTGGATCATATGGTAGTTCTATTCTTAACTTTATGATGAACCTCCATAGAGTTTTCCATAGTGGCTGGACCATCTCACATTCTTACCTGCAGTGCACCAGAGTTCCTTTTTCTCCACATCCTTACCAGCACCTCTTATCTCTCGTCTTTTTGATGATAGCCATTCTAACAGGTGTAACTTTACATTTCTAACAGGTGTGAGGTGATATCGCGCTGTGGTTGGATTTGCACTTTCCTGACAATTGCTGATGTTATTATTGATGTTGAGAATCTCTTCACGTATTTGTTGGCCATTTATATGTCTTTGAAAATTTGTTTATGCAAGTACTCTGTCCATTTTTTAGTTATTGCTTTCTTGCTATTGACCTCTATGAGTTTCTTACATATTTTGGACAGTCACCCCTTATCAGATCAATGCTTTGCAAATATTTTCTCCCATTTCATAGGCTGTATTTTCATTTTGTTGATTTTTAATTTGCTAAACTTTAATTGTGCTCTTCTTTTCAATTCACTCATACCTCTTTTTGTAACTCATACCAATTTATGAAATATATTTATTTTATTTAGATTTATGAAATATTTGGCAAATGCTGACAGATGTTCTTGATGGCGACATTTAAAGTGATACTTCAGTCTTTGCATTCTTCTCTATCATGTGAGTTTATTTTTATTTTTAAAATAAGCATTTATCATTTGTTTAAAAATTCTATTATAATTTTTAAATGTCCCTCATAATCCAAAATGAAGAGTATTTTTCTCTAATAGAAGGTTGAAATGTCTTTATTCAAAGCCCATAATCAGAAAGGGCAGGCAAAATTAGTAACTGTATTTGTATTTACAAGATGTTAAACAGTTACTCACAAGTAGGCTAATTTTAGTATCTGTGTTATGTTGAGATTTATCGCTTTCCTGAATGTGCCGTGTAGATTGTTGTTTGTCAGTTGATTGTGTACTTGAACAGTTTAATCACTTCTTGTTCTTTATTCAAGAAAGGGGGAGTTGAAATTGAGCTTTTAAGAAGTTTAAATTTAGAGACACTAAGCTTTATCTGTAACATCGGAATATTTTTTTATTGAATCATCATACCCTTGTGTGTGTGACACACACACAAAGCATGAGTTTAGGTCGATGGATTGAATCAGGCCAAATTAAAACTATTATTTTTAAAGTTGCTAAGAGACTAGAACTGAATTGTTCTTACCACAAAAAAAGAAATGATAATGATGCGATGTGATAAAGGGTTTGGCTAAAGCTGTGGTGGTAATCATATATTGCAGTGTATAAATGTAACAAATCAGCAAATTGTATGCCTTAAATTTGCACAATGTTATGTGTCAATATCTCAACTAAAAAAAGAACACAGGAAAAGAAAGCACATAAAATACGTATACACATAAATACAAAGTAAACCAGTATTCTTATCTTTGGGACAAACTCTAATGCCAGAATTGTGACATTTCCTACTGCAATATTTGTACTAATAATGTAACATTTGGTGATTTTGTTCATTTCTAAATACCATACTTAAGATGTGAACTATTTGAAGTATTTTATTAGGCATTTATTTTGTTCAGGAGTATATATTATAATCATTTTACTTTTTCTTTGTAAATAGAATATTTCACTAAAATTATCTCTGGTGCCAAATACACGAAACAAAGGTAGTGAAACTTCAAACCATGACTATGTATGATATCTTTTGTTGCTCTTTTAGGTAATGTTATAATTTAAAGTGAAGAAATTTGTTTATGTTGCCATTTATGTTGTGTTATAAACTTAAACTTTGTATCCCAGAAACTTCCCGAACAAGGACATGCAAATAAAATGAGGTAACTAAAACACACAAACGTTTCGGACATTGTTATTTTAGCTCATATCTTATTAATCTTTGCTTCCTTTAAATATACTCCAAAGATCTCAGCTATGAAGTTGAGTCCTTAACTAATGTACATTCAGTGTATTTTCTTCTCTCTTTTTTTTTACATGTGGAATTGCACAGGTTTTGTAGTATTCTGGTATCATTTTGTGTGCATTTTCATTGTGACTTCCTCTTTACTTCACTATTTATTTAGGGGTGAAGTATTTAGTTTCCAACTGTATTAGTTGGTATGTTTCTTTGCTTTTTGAGGTCCTCCACTTTTATTATATTCATTAGATACAGATTTGTTTTATTTATCTTGATCAGGACTTAGTATAATTTTTCAAAATTAACAATCATTCTTAATGTCTAGGAAAGTGTTCTCTATCATGATAGAATGTGTACCTTTCCCTATTTTCTCTATATTTTTTATATTGTAAGTCATTTTAGAAATATGGAAAACCGATTCATTTTGCTGTCCCAAACTCTGAAATCCTACTTTTTCATCTTTTTATCTCACTCCAATGTTTTCTGGCTCCTTCCCTGTATAGACCTTTGTCATTTCAGCCTGTTTTCCCATATTGATTTTAAGTCTACAATGCAAATAGACATTATTCATCCCTAAATATATATTCCTGGATAGTATATAACTCATTGTACTATATTTGGAGCACCTGTTCATATGATCGCTATTTTTCTTTTGAGGTTTCTCTGAAGTTTAATTACCATATGACTTTTTGATTTAAAAACATAATTTTTGTAATATCCACTTTTATGTACCACTACCACTAAAAGGTCACACTTCACATTTTTAGTTTATATTTACTGGAAGATTATTTATATTTTAGATATGTAACACTGTTTTTCTTAGCCCTTACAAAATTTACTTGAAAATTTGAAAGAGCACTGTTATATAGAAATAGATTATTTTAATTTGCATGACATTTAACATATATAAACTTATTTTAACTTTACATTTAACTCTATTAACTTACATGCGTATATTAGGAGGACAATAGGGATAAATAAATTGGATAAATGTTTCTAAAACGTCCTCAGAGTTTACCTTTTCTGAAACATTTTTATCTCAGAATTGTCCATTTGTCCACATAATTTTCTCTTCTATGGCATTAAGAGAGATAAATATGTAGCCTGTCTTAAAAGAGAGAGCCCTTTGCTCCTAGCGTTCTCTTCCAAGTCAATAAACATTCAGTTCTACCGGAAAGTGTTGAAAGATGGCTTTTGAACAACAGCCAAAACATACACTTCTTTTTCAAATGGTTCTTAAACAGATTGCTTGTTAGAATATTGAATGTTTTTGTTAGACAGTCATAACACTAACATTAACATTATTATCATCACAAAATTGACGGTAGCAATTTTATGATGCTCTTACTAAATGCATCATGATTTTAGTGATACTGATAGTTTAGGAAAAGTGTTCATTTGAGGACATTTGAAATGTGATATATGCATAGATAAAACCTCATATTAAATCATGTTTAGTTTTTATAATATGCCATAATTGGCAATGTTTTATTACTATTTTAGAAAAAAGTATGATGAAATTAGTTAAATATTATTTAGAATTTTTATCTCCCTCTAGTAGGGCTCAAAACACACACACTCTCTCTCTCTGTCAGATGTTCAGCAGGTTTTGTGAAATAAAATTTAATATTTTGAAATATAAACTAAATTTCAGAAGAAAAAATCAATCTAATTGAAATAAATTGTTCTGTAATATAAAATTTTAAAACTTTATCCTTAAAATTTTGCAGATGCATTACCTTTGTGGTAATAATCAATGACATTTGTTCTGATTGTGCCTTGTTTATTTAAAACATTTATTTAATTATCAACATCCAAAAGCAAATTACACTTAGGAAAATTAGGAAATCACCCTTCTTATATCTTCATATTTTCCCTATCTCATGATTTTTGTGTGCATGATATTATCTAGTGCTTCTGCATATTTTCTATTCTTGATCCCCTTTACAACAGGAATATTTCTCAAGAGCTCTTTTTGACACTTGAATTCCCTTATAAAATCATGTACATAATAATTTACTATTAAAATTATATTTTCTCTCTTCCTCATATAATTTAAATTGTAATATCAATGTTTTTTCCAAAACACAATGGTGCAACATAAATATCTCCATGACTAATCCTGCTTTCTAAAGCTGACCTCTGATAAGAATATAAGGGTAGTTTTCCAGATGCTTTGCTGTGTTTAACTAGCAAAGCATAAATTTTAGAATGATATACACTTTATTATGACCTTTTGTGAAAATAATATATATACATATAATGGGTACATACATATAATTTATATCGTCATATTCAATAAATGCTCTAAAATTTGATATTTTGCCATACAAAAACCATGTACATATTTGAGGGTTTTTTGCCAGATGATTTTTTAAATTTTTGTCATCCTACAAAATCCAAGGAAACAGAAGCTTAAGCTGAGCTGAGGTATAAATCGTCAATAGTTTCACATTATCAGTGGCATTAACAGGTTCTCCTGTTGACAGGTTAACCTGTCACCTATTAACCTGTTAACCTATTGACAGGTTCTCCTAACACAGGATTTTTTTTTTTAGTAAATGATGAAACTTAAGACACAGTAGAGTTGCTAATGATGGAAATGTACCTAATTCTCTGTTTTTAAGGGGGAGGATAGATGTATAAGAGGGTTTTTTTTTTGTATTTTTTCTTCCAGTTTTATTGAGATATAATTGACATACAGAACTGTACAAGTTTAAAGTGTAGAACATAATGATTTGACTTACATGCATCATGTTCACAATACATTTAGCGAACATCCATTATCTCCTATAGATACAAAATTAAAGAAATAGAAAAAAAATCTTTTGATGAGAAATGTTAGGATTTGCCTCCTTAACAACTTGCATAGGTAACATATAGCAGTGTTAATTATATTCATCATGTGATATATTACATCCCTAGTACTGATTTATCTTATAACTGAAAGTTTGTACCTTTTAATCACCTTCATCCAATTCCTCCTTCCTCCATCCTCCACCTGTGTCAACCACAAATTTGATTTCTTTTTCTATGAGTTTTTGTCTGTTTTCTAAGGTAATGGACCTACAACATTATGTTAGTTCCTGTTACACAACATAGTGATTCAATAGTTCTATACATATCAAAACGATCACCAGGATAATTCTAGTTACTATATGTCACCAAATAAAGATCTCCCAGAGCTGTTGACTGTATTCCTCACACTGTACATTTCATACACCTCATTTATTTTCCAGTGGGAAGTTTGTACCTCTTAATCTCCCTCACCTATTTTTTTCTTCCCCCTAACCCCCTCCACATCCAACAACCACCCATTTGTTCTCTGTATCTATAATTCTATTTCAGTTTTGTTATATTTGTTCATTTGTTTTGTTTCTTAGATTCCACATATAAGTGAAATCATACAGTCTCGGTCTGCCTTAATTAGCTTAGCATAATATACTCTATGTCCACCTATGATGTCACAGATGCTAAGATTTCACTCTTTTTTATGGCTGAGTAATACTCTTTTGTATATGTATATATTATATATATATGTGTATATATATATATATAAATCTCACATCTTCTTTATCCATCCATCTACTGATAGGCACTTAGATTGCTTTCATATCTTGGCTATGGTAAATAATGCTTTGATAAACACAAGGGGTGCATATATCTTTTTAAATTAGTGCTTTCAATTTCTTCATATAAATACCCAGCAGTAGAATTTCTGAAGCATATGATAGTTCTATTTTTAATTTTTTTGAGGAATCTCCATACTGTTTTCCACAGTGGCTGCACTAATATTCATTCCCACCATCAGTGCATGAGGGTTCCCTTTTCTACACTTCCTCAACTAATACTTGTTATTTGTTGTCTTTTTGATAAAAGCCATTCTAACAGGTGTGAGTGTATGTAATTGTTGAATGGTATTCTGTGGTTAGATGTGCCAAATTCTAGTCAGATATCCTGAATGTCGAAACTTACTCTGTTGTTATAATATTATTATTTATCCACTGTAAATAATACTGAAATAAATATATCTGTACACATATTACTATGTATTTGTAGAAAGAATTCTATATAATAAATCTTTAGATGTGAAATGGCTGAGTCTTAAAGTATGTGTATCATTAATTTTTACTGATGCGGCTTAATTGGCATCCAGAAACCTTGTAGTAAACTTTACTCTCAATAACTGAGACTCTGAAAGTGTATTGCTAACCCATAGTATGAAGAATCTTTTAATTCTGGGCCATGCTGATTAGGGAAAATCTACACACAGTGTTTAATTCGTTTTCTCTAATTACTTTTTTATTTGTTCTTTAACTGATGTAAATTCGATTTGCGTTATATTAGTTTCAGGTTACACAACATAGCTGTTTGATACTTTTATGAATTCTACTCCATTTAAAGTTACAATATAATAAAATAATGGCTCTGTTTTCCTGTGCTGTACAATATATCCTTGTTCTTTATTTATTTTATGTGTGTTAGTTTGTATCTCTTAGTCCCCTTCTCCTATTTTGCCCCTCTCCCTTCCCTCTTACCACTGGTAACCACTAGTTTGTTCTCTATATCTGTGAGTCTGTTTCTGTTTTGTTATATACATGTGTTTGTTTTATTTTTTAAATTCCACATATAAGTGATAACAGAGTATTTGTCTTTCCCTGTCTTACTTATTTCACTAAGCATAATACTCTCTAGGTCCATCCACATTGTTGCAAATGGCAGAATTTCATTGTTGTTTATGGCTGAGTAATATTCCATCATATATATAATTATATATATATATATATACATATATATATGTATATATATATATAATTATATACATCTTCTTTATCCATTCATCTGTTGATGGGCGCTTAGGTTGCTTCCATACATTGGCTATTGTAAATAATGTTGCTGTGAACATTAGGGTGCATGTATCTTTTTGAATTAGTGTTTTTGTTTTCTTCAGATATATACCCAGGATTGGAATCGTTTGATCAAGCTAGCACTTTTTAGTTTTTTTAGGAACCTCTATACTGTTTTCCATAGTATTTCCATGTTTCATATTTTTATGTACTTTTAAATATTTTCTTTTGTGAAAATAAAATGATCAATTACTTTGTCCAGTTTTGTATAGTTTTATCCACTTTTGTAAAGCTAAAACATTTCTATAATATTCATATACAAATATAATTATAATGCTTACACTTTTGTTAGTAACATTCTTTTAAGACTCTCAATATATTATTCTGATTTTTTTCTGCATTAAGTTTGATGAAGAAATGTCTGAAGGAAGATTGATATGTAGACATATTTATTTGTAGAACGTCTATGTAACTTAAGTATGAACAGGATTTGTTTTTATATTTAAATTCTTTGAAGTACTATTAGAAGTATTTATTTCTTTGAAGGACTTTTATTTTTTGTTTGATACTTTGTGAGATATTTGTATATACACAATTAGATCTTTCATAAACTCAGGAAACTGTACTTCTAGTATACCACTGAATATTATTTTATTTTAATTTTTAAAAAATTTCTTCTTTGGCAATGGTTAATATGCATGTGTTTGCCCTTTTATTCTCTGCCATATACTCAATTCCTTATTTACCTTAGCAACCTACCAGCTGTATTTTTTTTTTCTTATCCTCTAGAGCATTAATTAGTTTTGCTTTGACTCATCAAATTTTATTTTCACCTCAACTTTATTTTCCCTTATTTTATTGAGGTGAAATTCACATAACATCAGATTAACCATTCTAAAGTGAATAATTCAGTGACATTTAATTTATTCACAATGCTGTATAACTACTGCTTCTAACTAGTTCCAAAACACTTCATAACCCCAAAGCAAACTCTTGTACCCATTAAGCAGTTATTTCCTATTTACTCCTCTTCCTAGTCCCTTGGCAGACAACCACCAATCTGCTTTCTGTTTCTACTGTATTGATATATTCTGGATGTTTAATATAAAAGAAATCATATACTATGTGACTTTTTACATCTTGCCTCTTTCACTTAGCATGTTTCCTACATTCATCTGTGTTTTAGGACGTATCAATATTTAATTCCTTTTTTGCTTGAATAGTATTCCATGGTACGTATATACCACAATTTGTCTATTCATTTATCCGTTGGTATTTGAGTTGTGTCCACACTGACATTTTGGCTATTGCAAATAGTGTTGCCATAAACATCAATGTACACCCATTTGTTTGAGTGTCTCTTTTCAGTACTTTGGGTTATATAGCTTAAGAGTGGAACTGCTAGTCATATAGTAATTCTACTTTTAACTTTTTAAGGAACGCCCATAACAATGCAAAAGCATTCCTATTTCTCCACATACTCGCCAACACCTGTTATTTTCCATTCTTATAACTATAGTTATCATAGTGGGTGTTTCACCTCAAAGCTTCACTTATAATTTCATCTCCTATCTCTTATTTTATAGAATTCATCTTTACTGGAGACAAAAGAGTAGGTACTAGGTAAAATCATGTTTCCTATGGTAGCTCTCTTCAAAGAGAGGGTTGTTTAGAATCTTCTTTAAAGTTATTTCTAGAGTCAGCTGATGCAAATTATTCAGTCAGGAATTTAATGGACTGAGAAAACCGGGGAGAGATTCTGTGGTTTCAGGTCTTACATTCAAATGTTTAATCCATTTTGAGTTAATTTTTGTGTGTGGTGTAAGATAGTGGTCCAGTTTTTGGTTTCTTTTTTATGTGACTGTCCAGTTTTCCCAACACCATATATTAAAGAGACTATCATTCCCCAATGTGTATTCTTGGCTCCTTTGTCATAAATTAATTGGCCAAGTGTGTGTATTTATTTCTGGGCTCTCTTTTCTCTTCCAAAGATCTATATGTGTCTGTTTCTATGCCATACTAGCCATACTGCTTTGATTACATTTTAAATGAATATTAAACATGTCTCTCAAAGCATGTGCATGGTAATTAAATGAGGATAGGGTATGTGCAATATTTACCATGGTGCCCAGCATATGTACTAAAATAATATTAGCAGTAGTACTAATTCCAGTAAATCACCACAGTTCTATAAAATAAATAGTCTATGGTTAATATTATCTATATTCCAGATTTAAAATACAGCACATTGATTATGCCAGTATATGCCTGTCAAAATTAATACAGTACAAAATCAGATACACAAATGTGTGTGTGTTTATGTATTCGCATGCCAGCACAGAGATAGAAGTGTGGAGCATTAAATGGCCTTTAGTTTCCAGTATTTCCCTGTTGAATCACAACTTGTTATTTTCCCAAATGCATATCCATGTAGCTTAGAGCTGAGAAAATTTTTGGAAAGGTAACAGGTAAGGAGACTGTGAAAGTTTGCAGTTTCATGGTTTTACAAAATGAACTTCACTGATCAATTGGGAACAGTTGCAGGGAGGAAAGTGACGAGAGTGTTTGAAATCCATTAGGAAAGCTGTGTACATGTGGGGGACAAGAATACCAGACTGGTATTCAGGAGGCTCTGGAATGAATCCAAAATGTGTTTCTTTATAAATTGAAAATTTTGGAAATTATTAGCATCCTAAGGTCGGATTTTCTTGCTTTGACTTAAGGACAAAAATGATTGCTGTACAAGATTGTTGAGCAAAAAGAAAATTTAAACTATGTATAGGACATTTATAAGGATTACACATATTTTTAATAGTCAACAAATATTAACTGCATTTTTTATATCAAACCAGGTAAAAATGGTTTCCAACCTTAGTAGTTGGGTAGCCTGTTTTACTTTGTTATAAATAATACCTATAATGAATCAAGTTTCTTTAAATACTGATATCATTTATCTATAGTTATGTAAAATATCCACCTCCCAAAACACTGATTTTTTTCACTTTCTGTAATATTGATCACTAATTTTGATGGAGGTTTTTGATTACTGATTCAATCCCCTTACACATTATTGGTTTGTTCAGATTTTCAATTTCTACATGATACATTCTTGGTAGGTTGTAAAAGAATAAAATACTTAGGAATAAACTTAACTAAGAAGATGGAATACTTGTACACTGAAAACTTCAAAATATTTATAAAAAATATTTAAAAAGATAAGACAATCCATGTTCATAAATTGGAAGACTTAATATTGATAAAATGTACATACTACTCAAAGGAATCTTTAGATTCAATACTATCTCCATCAAAACCCCAATGGTATTTTTTTATAGATAAAGAAAACAAACTATAAAGTTTATATGGAACTGCAAAAGACCCAGAATAGCCAAAGCAATCTTGAGAAAGAAGAATGAAGCCAGAGATATCAAACTTCCTGACTTTAAAATATATTACAGAACTACAGTAATTAAAACAACATGTTACTGACATAAAGACAGACATATAGACCAATGGAACAGAACAGCTGGCCCAGAAGTAAACCCACACATATATGGTTGACTGATCTTTGACAAGAACATCAAGAATGCACAATGGTGAAGGACAATTTCTTCAACAAAAG
The DNA here is from genome assembly GCF_059928025.1 of Delphinapterus leucas. Taxonomy (NCBI): domain Eukaryota; kingdom Metazoa; phylum Chordata; class Mammalia; order Artiodactyla; family Monodontidae; genus Delphinapterus; species Delphinapterus leucas. The sequence continues at coordinate 12,253,024 of NC_143129.1, read as the reverse complement.
GTGTTGGTAAAACTGGATATTCACATGTAAAAGATTAAATTTGGACCCTTAACTTAAACTGTGTAAAAAATCAACTCAAAATTTATTAAAGACTTAAATGTAAGCTGTAAAACTCCTAGAAGAAATCATGGAAAGTTCTTGACATTGCTCTTGGCAATGATTTCTTGGCTATGAAATAAAAAACACAGGCAAGAAAGGTAAAAATAGGCAAGTGGGAACACATCAAACCAAAAAACTTTTGCACAACAAATGAAAAAATAAACAGAGTGAAAAGGTAACCTATAGAAGAGGAGAAAATATTTGCAAACCATGTATTTGATAAGGGCCTAATATCCATAATATATAAGAAACTTATATAACTCAAGAGCAAAAAGAAAAAAAAAGAACATGAATTCACATTTGTCTAAAAATGACATACAAATGTCCACCAAGTACATGAAAAGGTGCTCAACATCACTACTCCTTAGAGGAATGCAAATCAAAACCACAATGAGACATCATCACACACTTCTTAGAATGGCTATTATCAAAAAACTAAAGATAGTAAATGTTGGTGAAAATATGGAGAAATTTGAACACTTACACATTGTTGTAAAATGGTGCAACCATTATGGAAAATAGTATGGAGATTCCTCAAAAAATTAAAAATAGAGCTAGATTATGATCCAGCAATCTCACTTCTATCCAAATAATTGAAATCAGAATCTCAAAGAGATATTGGCACTCCTTTGTTCATTGCAGTATTATTCACAACCATCAAGATGTGGAAACAACATAAACATCCATCAAGAGATGGATGAATTGGGCTTCCCTGGTGTCGCAATGGTTGAGAGTCTGCCTGCCAATGCAGGGGACAAGGGTTTGTGCCCCGGTCCGGGAAGATCCCACATGCCGTGGAGTGGCCGGGCCCGTGAGCCATGGCCGCTGAGCCTGCACATCCGGAGCCTGTGCTCCGCAACAGGAGAGGCCACAACAGTGAGAGGTCCTCATACTGCAAAAAAAAAAAAAAAGATGGATGAATAAAGAAACTGTAGTATTCACATACACTGGAATATTATTTAGCCTTAAAAAAAATTCTGCCATTTGAGAGTACATAGATAAATTTGGAGGACATTATGCTAAGTTAAGCAAGCCAGTCTCAGAAGGACAAATACTATATTAGATATCTAAAATAGTCACATTCATAGAGGCAAAGAAACCATTAACACAATCAATGTAAAAAACATATCCATCACCTCTAAAACTTCCTGTGTACCCCTTTTTTGGTATGTTTGTGATGAGTGCTTTAAATGAGATCTGACCTCTTAAAATTTTAAGTTCACAATACCCTGTTGTTAACTATAGATGTATGTTGTACAGTGGATCTCTAGAACTTATTCCTTGACTTCTCTGGCAGTCCAGTGGTTAAGACTCCACACTTCCACTTCAGGGGGTGTGAGTTCAAGCCCTGGTCAGGGAACTAAGATCCTGCATGCAGCCAAAAAAAAATAGGAAAAAAAGATAGAACTATTCCTCTTGTATAACTGAAACTTTATACCCATAAACATAAGTCCCCATGTCCCCTGCTCCAACCCCTGGCAACAACCATCCTATTCTTTGTTCCCTTGGGGAAGGAATTGCTAATTCATTGTATATTTGAAGTTTTAAATATAATGGCAAATTATTTTACAAAATAGTCACTTGATGTATATTCCACAAGCAGTGTGTGTGTTTCTGTTATTCTATACCCTAGCCAAAATTTGGTATTGCCTGAGTGTAAAATATCATTGCAGTTTGGTTTTAATTTACTGATCATTGGTTATTGATCCTCAATTTAACAGGAAAAACAGTCAGCACCTTTTACTAACTGGATTTAATCAAGCTCTTTTTAAAAAAAATATTATTTTGGTTTTGCTATTTTTAAATGCATTTTAAAAATGACTTTACAAATACTTTTACAACAGTATTAGGTAACCTTATTAGAAATTTTCATAGGAATTTAAACAGAGAAAAACCAGATTTTTGATGTATATTTTCCTGGTTTTAAAGGCAAACTGCATACGAATTATTCTTCAACTATCATGCAAGAACATGGAACATATCTATTTGGTAAATACTGATTCCAGACTTTAGCTCTCAGATGGTTTCCAGCTTATCATTACTTCTATATTTTTTGTTGCAACAGATTGTCAAAAAGCCATACTTTGGAAAACTCTGTCAGTTTACTATTTTTTTAAGAAAGGGCAATCATCTTCTTTGTTCTACATTTGCAAAAAAAAGCGTACAACTTTTAATTTTAGGTTTATAACACAAATTAGAATGATTAGTCCAATATTTTTTTCTGTATCATCTATTTCCCTCCAATAACCTTTTTCTACACTCCTGCCTTCAACATTGGTTTTACAAACTGCATCAAGAAAATTTTGGTGCAGAGACATTACAAAAGATGAAACTATGTTGTCACATCTTTTCTTTAATAAAATGAAATAAAGTTCTTATCACAAGATGTTAGGCAGTACAGTCCTTACTGTTCAATGACTAACTATAAGAACACCCTATGTCCTTTATAAATAATTGTTTACTAATTGGTTTTTGATAAAGTTCATTTAGGTTCCTATCAACTGAAGACTCATAGTCAGGTTTTGTTTACAAAGTCAAATTCACCATCATCATTAGCATCTAGGTTGCTACTAATGTTCTCTTCTTACACATCTGATTCAATCAATAATTTAAAATATCTTCGGTTGTCATTTCTCTGTTTATTGTTACTATGGGCTAAAAATAAAAAAATCTAAATTCTCAACAGTATCCAATAAAATCTAAAAAAATAAATAAATAAAAAGGCTACACACATGGTCTCTCCATATTTCTGTCAAGATGATGCAGTACTTTGAGCACCACAGTAAGAAAATGAAAGATGATGTAACAGTAATGATTAGTTTCACTACTGTATCATCTATATTTGGGCATTTCCATCATTCTTCCATTTTCTGTTTTTTAGTCTTTACAGCATAAGCTGGGTATAATGATGAGCAATGTAATAATTCCTAGGTTGAGGAAAGAGTTAAAAGTTTCCTGGTATAAGAAAAATAAAATCTGAATCTACAGATCAATTTTGGGAGAACTATCTCATTACAGTAATTTTTTCTATGCACATCACTTGATTTGTTATGTTTTCTTAATGCTGCTAAATTAAGTTTTATAATTTTCTCCATAAAGATCTTACATATCTATTGTTACATTCATCCCTATGTAAATTATATTATTGTATTTGTATTGTAGTTGTATCAACTATAATGAATATGTTTTTAAGTCATGTTTTTAAATATTTGTAGTCAGTGAATAGATAAGCAATTACTTTTATATATTGCTCCTAATATAAACCTACCCTATTAAATCCTTTATTTTTTCTGAGCATCCTTATGTATATTCTAATGGTTTTTATATTATGTCTCCTATACATATGAGTTTGGTTTTTATACTTTTAATCCTTATATCTCCAATGCCATATTATATAGTAAATGTGAGCCTCTTAGTCTTATTATTGATACTAAAGGAAAGTTATTAGTGATTTAACGTGAAAAGCACAATGTTCCCTGGAGATTTATAGTAGGTAAGGAAAGTCCCTACTGTCTCTAGTTGTTGAATAGTTTATATCATTAATGAGGGTTTTCTTTTTTATTCCAGTTGCTCTTTCCATAATTATCTGAGTTGATCATATTGTTTTTTCGCATCTAATTTTATTTACATATTATCTAATTGTCGACTGACTTGCATTTCTGTCATAAACTTAATGTCATTATGATATATTACTATTGTTTTCCCTTGGATTCACTTTGCCAGTAGGCAAAGATTATAGGGTCACTGTAAAGCTGTCCCACTTTTCTCCTGTGTTTGAGTCTCTACCAAAATGCAGGTGACAGTAGCTGACTTCATTGCTACAGCAAACTCTGAATAAATAATCTGTGCTTGTCCTCATGTGGTTTGCTTCACTTACTTCCACAAGCTATACATTTCCCTTTAAAAATCACTTTCACTGAACCTCACATTTTGATAGGAAGTGTTTTCACTAAAATTCAGCTCTAACTATATTATTTTTACTATAATTTCTTCTTTGATGTATGTGTTATTTATAAGTGTGTAACATAAATTTCTAAATTTGTAGGCATTTTTAATCCAGTTTTTGGTATTTCTTTCTTAGTTAATTCCACTACAGCCAGAAAATTTCACCTTCATGGTAATTGTTTCTTTTTATTTGCAAAGATATTTTGTGAGCATAATATGTTGGCTTGGGAAAAATATGTGTTCTCTGATGTTGGGTGTAGTTATTTATGTGTATCCATCAAATCAAGTTTATTACTTACCTTGTTCCAGTCTTCTCTACCTTTACTGATTTGTGACATTTTACAAATAATTGGGAAAATATAATTAAAAACAAAATCTCCTATCCACCCAGAAGATCCCTCCACGAAGGTAGAAGAGAAGGAAGACAGTTCTATTATTGGATACGTATTGAAGTAAGCGTGATGTGCATCACAGGGGTCACGGAGAATATGCAAAGACACAAAAAATCTGATCCTTTTACAAACCAAGCAGGCGCAACCCATTATATATGTATTCTCAAGATAAACAATAACTAGTCCCCAAGTAAGAGGACTTGACAGGACCAGGTGTCACACAGAGTCGTCCTAGATTTGCTTGGTAACTGGGAGACCACCTGCATTAGCTAACTGATTTTATCCAAAGGAAAAGCAAACTTCTCTTCTTCAGGACAGGAGGTAGTTTGGGAGTGAGGGGTCTAGTAAGGGCACTTTCTTCTTTAGTGATTACATTTCAAAGAAATAGTTCCCAGGTCCTTCAGAAAGACATTCCTGAATCTTAAAGCTGAAAAGAGGCTTATGCAGCTTTAAAAAGATTTGCATACATTTCAAAGAGAAAGAAAAAGAACTTACTTTTTTTTTTCTAAAGTAAAAGCTCTAAGAAAAAGGAGGGGGCAGGCTCTTCCCTTATTTTCAAAAGGGAGAATTAAGTCTCTTCCTTTTAATTTGTATTTGCCCTTATAATGTCAAGGGTTGAAAGAAATTTATAGAAACCTCTTACTATACTGTTGTCATTTTCTATTTATTTTTTAGTGGAAATGTCTGTTTTTGTCTCTTTTATGTTTGGTTTTCTTTTGTGTTCACACCATCTTGAGATTGTTTTACTTTTCTGGTGAGTTAAATATTTTATAAATGTGTAGTAATAAACTTTGTCACTAATAATACTTTGGTTTTGAAAGTCTATTTTATATGATGTAAATATATTTTCCAACTTTTTATTATAATTTGCAATTTTTATGTTTTTCCAACATTATAATTTCAAACGTTTCATGTTTATTTGTATTGAAGTATCTCTTGAAGAAAAAATATATAGCTGATTTTTTAATGCAGAAAGTTTAGTACCATTAATTTGGAATTACTAATATATTTGGACTTCGATTTGTTTCTATCATTTTATCTTCTGCCTCCTATGTATTCTGTTTTTAAAATTTTTATTGAATGATTTTTAAAACATACATAAAAGTCATACAAAATAAACATGAAGTTTCATCAATTACTAGTAATCAAAACCTGTGTAACACTATTTAAGTCAAGAACTAGAATATTCCCAACAGTCTCAAAGCCTCCATCCCCATCCCTTGCCCTGTGTTTCCTATTCAGTCACAGACCTCTCCCTCAAGGTTACAGAGAATCTGTATCCTGAATTTTGTGGTAATTTCCTTGCTTGCCTTTTTTAATAACTTTATGACATATACATGCATTCCTAAAAAATAGTTTATTTCGTCTCTTTTGAACTTTATACAAATAGAATCAAACTGTAGCAGGAAAGGGGACCCCTTCCAGGGCCTGAGAGTGGGCTGTTGTCTAACACTTGGAAATGAATTGTCCGAGGAAACACACGTGCTGACAAAGCAAGAGATATTATTGGGAAGCGGCGCCTGGGGAGAGAGCAGCAGGGTAAAGGAACCCAGGAGACCTGCTCTGCCACGTGGCTCGCAGTCCCTGGTTTTATGGTAATGAAGTTAGTTTCCGGGTTGTCTCTGGCCAATCACTCTGATTCAGGGTCCTTCCTGGAGGTGCCTACATTGCTCAGCCAAGATGGATTCCAGCGAGAAGGATTCTGGGAGGTTAGTATAGACTGGTGTTTCCTCTCTGCTTTCGATGTTTCCCAGATTCTTCCAGTGGCTGGTAACTTGTTAGTGCCGTGTTCCTTACCAGAACCTCCTGTTGTAGCATAATTCATGCAAGTGGCTACTATTGTGCCTGGCCAGGGCAGATGGTTTTGGTCAGTGGTTCCCTTAAGAAAGCCTTGTGTATTTTTTGCCTTTCAGGCTTACTCTTTCTTTCTCAATATATTCTAAAATTCATCCTTGATGTGTGAGCAGTTGTCCTAAGTTCATTTTTATCTCTGTGTCATGTTCCATTGTGGAAAGAGAACCAGTTCATTGATCCCTTTTACAGCCAGTCAATATTTGATTTGCTTTCCGTATGGAGCTACAATAAATAGTGTTACAGAGAGCATCCTTTTTCATTATCCTAGTACTCACAAGCATGCATTGCTGTAGCGTCTATACATAGGTGTGGAACTGAAGGATCCTTGGTTATCCATGACTTGAAATTAACCAGATGTGGCCACGTTATTTTCCAAAGTAGTTTTACAGATGTATTCAAGGACTCCTCAGTCTGCAGTGAAAGGGCAAGAGTTTCATGTACTGACAGACATTTGACGTTGTCAGACTTTAACAATGAGATTTACTATTGTTTATACAGGATATTATGTTTTGTAGAAAGCCCCTTCTGAATATCGAATTCACCACAATTTGCTACCACCGCGAGAGCACACTAGAATGGGGGAGAATAAAGATGAAAATATCAAACACTAGTGAATATGAGGAGCCACTGGGACTTGCATAGGCTGCTGGTGGGATCACCAACTCTGTTAAACACTCATAATCACTAGGCATCACCTCCTGGGAGACATACACGGTAGTAGATAGATTCATGGAAAAGGCTCCAGTGATTGTTCCTGCTCATGTGACTTTGCAACCCTTCCCATTAAGAAGTAGAGTCTATTTGTCAGTATTTGAATTTGATATTATTTATCTTCTCCAGGAGCAAAATGTGGGCTCTTTCTGAGTTTAGGCTTATGCCTTTTTTTATATCAATCTGTGAAAGTGAGATGATTGCTCATAAATCCTGCAATTTTAAAGTAAGATTAAACAGATCCACATTCCATCAGTGGATTTTATTTTCTCTCCATGCTACAAAATTCTACCAAAAATTGGCACAAGGAATATAATTATAAAGCTACTAGTAACACTAACATTGACATAAAACCTAATTTTCCTATCCCATTCTGTAGAACTTCACACTATTCTTTATACAGCTTGAAAGGGAGTCTGCTATCTCCATGGATAGCATGGGGAGCTAAAGGTAGCAGTACTTAATCTTTAGTGAAAATCTCCAGTTCTTTTATCATAGAAAATTTTACATTAAGATTGTTCATTAAAATAAATACTAAAATAATTTTATATTCAAGTAAATCCCCTTTTTAAACATTGTGTTTCTGTTATTTCCTTAGAATGTTAAAATATAAGGGCATTGATATACTCCTTTTTATCTGTTAAATTTAGCAAATTTGTGAAAGCACTCTTTTATAAACAAGAAAGATGGCCTGATTTAGGTTTACTGTTACCAAGTGACTTGGGCATTATCCATACTTGAAAAAGATCTTCCTTTCAGATGATTATTCACATATAATACTACTGCCTGGAAAGTTAAGCTTTACCAGTTTTTTCCATGCATTTTTTTAGTGTTTTTTTTTTTATTTGCTTTAATTTCTTTAAATGAGAACACTCAGCGTAGCTTATGATGTCCCCACAGCCTGCTCTACTTACTTCATATCATGTCTGTTCCCCTTGATACTCACACTCCAGACTCCATGGATATTTTTTCTGAGGTCCTTGAATGTGCCACATTCCTTTCTGCTTTAAAGCTTTTAAACAGGTGGTACTCTCTGCCTGGAATTCTCTTTCCCTAAAATTAATATTACTGCTTTCTAGACAGCTTCCTTTTTTTAGATTACCTAGATTATTTAGAGAAAGCCTTCTCCGACCTTGCAGTCACTCATGTTTTCATTTAATTTTCCTGTATTGTATTAAATAGAATGCCTTTCAATATTTATTTTTGTGATGATTTGTGTAAATTCTTTCTCTTGCACTGGACTTTAAGTTTTAAGAGAGAAATCTAAGTTTACTTTTTTCACTGTTGAATTCCTAGTACCTAGTATTGTGGCTGTCAAATAGGAAAAATACTTTTTTCTAAATGTGGTACATAAACAAGTGTATGAATGAGTATGTAGATCAGAAGAGAGAGAATTCCCAGTGACTTCCAGGATTCTGACATTTCTAGCTCATCAGTTTTATTCATATCTGAAACTTCATTATCTGGGAGAGTGCCTGGTGCTCAAATATAGGTGCTAAAAATACTTGTGGATCAAACAGAATTTTGTCTTGATGGGAGTGAGGCTGATCAAAAGTTCAGTGATTTCTATTTTCCAATCATTCTTTATTCGGAAATTTTCTTCTGTCTCAGAAATAAGAAGTAATCTATATCTTCCAGAGCAATACAAATTTAAAGTCATACTCTACTGAGTTTTATAAATTTCAAATTTTATAACATGTGCCTTACTTACTTAAAATGTACTATACTTAAAATATAATACTATACCCAAATATAAATATAATAGTAATATAAATAATATAATACAATGATAAGTACATTGTACAATTCTGGTTTTATAATTTTTAATGTGCAATTGTTTATGAAAAGAAATGAGTTGTGATGCAGACAATAGTTGCTTTTATAAGAAAAGGGTATATATATTATTCAGATGAAATACAGCATTATGATGTATATGATATATATGAAGTACAGCATCAACTATTATTTTTCCCTTGGGGTATAGCTGCTTTACAATGTTGTGTTAGCTTCTGCTGTACAACGAAATGAATCAGCTATATGTATACATGTTTACATATATCCCCTGCTGTGCTAATCAAAGTGATCTTCAACATAAAAACATGACTATCTCTACATTTGTTCAGAAAATGGAGCACAGTGCTTTAAAATACTGAAAAAACGTTTTGGAGTTTTTGATAAAATATTTTGGGTAGAAAATTAGGCAGAAAATTTCTCAAACACACTTCCCACCAAAAGTTCCTTATTTAATTAATAAGAAGCAGTCATAGACTCTAGGGAAAAAAGTCTGTTTAGGAATTACGTTTCTTTGTTTTTGAAAGAAATGCACCAACCACAGTTTAAGTTGTCAACATACTTCGGTTGGGAATTATCACAATATTAAAGTTAAAACCATATAATAGTTTGCAGACTTTAATTAAGTCAGTTCCTTTAGCTGGTGAGTGCAAGAGTTTCAAAGGAAAATAATATAACTTTTTTGGGAAGGAGATACATGTAGCCTCTTTGCCTATGAATCTAAATACTCACTAAACAAAAATTGTAACAGACCTTGATTTAAATTCCTGTTTTACTGAGAGCTTTTCCTAAATGTCAAGGTGTGATTGGATGCCCCTTTATGTGTTCCCATACCACCCTATCCTTACTTTGTCCTAGCCCTCATCACACGCTACACCCTTTTTACTTTTTCTCACTGCATAATAAGTTCAGTGTGTCTTGAATACCTCTGTATCCCCAGGCAAACAGTCAGCGATCAATAAATATTTGTCAGCTGAACACATGAATGCACTTTTGGCTGAAAATGTTAGAATATCCTACGGAATTATTCATTAACTTTTGAGTCACTCATGAGTTTAGGAAATCACTACATGAATAACCTGTTGTTTCCTTTGACATATCTGCCTCCCTTTATTTCTCAACCTGACAAATTTTATTAATCATTAGACTCCTCCAATAAACCTTCCCAGTGCTCCAAAATGTATTTTGTTCCATGCCTACTTCTCCAAAACACTTTGTTCAAAACTGAATCCATAAACATCTTACTCTGTACTCAACACTAAGCTAGAAACTCAGGACAAAAACCTGACCATCTTTTCACTGTAGAAATTTATAACTGTGCCCTATAATGTGCTTGTGATATTGCATTTCTGTGCATTTTATGGGTTTTCTCCCAATGAAGATGAAGCAGCTCCAGAATCATATTTTTCATCTTTGGGGTCCTATGTATTATACTTCTTTATGTATATGCTTTCACCATGGTACAGGTCATGAACAGACTCCTAGGTGATTTCTTTTCCTCAATGAAGATATTTTTAATTCAATATCTTTGTAACAACATACCTATATAAAATAAACTAAGACTTATTTTAACTGTTAAATATGTGAGTCAGGATGCTACACAAAATAGGCTTTGTAGGAATGAAATTATGCAGCTATGTTAAATTTAGTCTGGAATTCTTAAATGGAAGCAAACAAGAACCTGAGTAGCCTTATGGAGTGATAAAATGGCCTTAATGGATTTAATTAACTTACGCTATAAGTAATGAAAATTAAGGAATCATTCTTGTCTGAACTGAGCCATTAACATAGTTTTAACCTCAGTCTTTATGGCCAGAAAGTCTTAGAGCAGATGGTAAATTTGTAGTCCTTTTGCCCTTATGGAGAAGAAAGAAGGGGAAAATACAGTGCAGAAACTGTATGTTTCATGAATACACTCAGAATGCAGGTGGTTGGAACCATTTCTAAATGGTGTATGAAATTTACCATCATTTATTCTAAAACTATATAAACAACACATATTTTTAAGCTTTGATAAAATGTTCCATAAATAAGAAAAAAGAACTTTTTCTCTGAAATACTAGCAATGGTTTTACTGGAATAACTGAAAGAAAGAAATCCATGTGTATCCTTGTTTTCTAATTAATTTTAAATACATAAGCATGAGTATATATAAGCATTATGTATATAAGCATGAAATATATTTCTTTGAGTTAGTATTTCACCACATCCAAAATTAGAACTATAGTTTGAATGTATAACATATGCCAAGAAATTTTCTAAAAGCCATGTATGTGTGAGTGTATATAATGTGATCCTTATACATATCTAAAATTTATGTATAACTGTATATACATGCCTACCATATATTATATAAATACTACATACATAAATATATATGATTTACAACTTTTGTATGGTTTAAAAAGCATGTGTAATGCAATCTATAATACTATCCTTTAGGTTTATTTTGAGATATTAAAAGGGATAATTTTATTTAAAAATACTGGAGGTGAACTCAAAGTAGGTCAAATAGTTGTCATTTAATGATTAGAATAAATTCTTACGTGAAACTCCCAATGGTAATCAATTATTTTTCAATAACATTGTTTCATGTTCCCAAGTTTCATATAGCTAAGATTCATCTTAAAAATAAAATGTCGGTAACTTGTTTAAATATAACTCTGGAAAATAACTTTTGCTTTGATTGCATTATATGACAGAGACAGATGAATACTCCATTTTATAATTGTTGTATATTTTATAATTGCAAGTTCAGGATTTGTTTGGATATCTTTGTATCATGCCTTACAAATAAAACATATAGATACAGATATAGTAATAATAATAGTAATAATAGCTAACATTAATTGAGCACTTACAATGTATCAGATGTTAATGCATTTGTTTTTTATTTCATTATACTATGACCACTAAAACAAAACAAAGAAGTATGTTAACATCGTAGGCAATATAATGGTGGGAAAATAAAAACATCACATATGGTGCCCAAAATTCAATGCACTAACATAGCGGATCATATTAAATAGTGTCCGCTGGGTCTGTAAATAGTACAGGTTAAAGAGAAAAAGTAAAAAAGCAAAGCATGGTATCTTTTGTGTGAAAGAGTATTTTTTTCATATTTCTAAATATTTGTACTAGTTACCATTTGTTGGGTACTCATTGTTTGCCAGGCATTAAGTGCCCCTAATCCTTCAATGTAGATCAATGTGATGTAGATTAATTTACAAATGAGGCCTTAAAGGTTCAGAGAAAATAGATAACATGACTAATACGCTTCAGACCTCAGATTCAAATCTAGGTCTGTTGAGTCAAAATATTACATTTTTTCTAAAATGTAATGTAATGTAAAATATTACGTTTTTTCTAACAAATAACAACACATACAGCTTAGAAATATTCTAATTCAATTCTGGCATTTTGTATGAGGCTCAGATACAGTTTTCTTTTCTTTAAAAAAAGCACTGCACGTCCACTGTATCAGACTTAGATTAGATTGATAGAAAGGGATGGAAAGATACTTCTAATATTACACTATGAGCGAGCTGGAAACTGTTGAATCTGTTTCTTTCAGTAAACTCTGTTTTCCTGCACTGTTATACTCCCTGTGATGATGATGATGAACATGATTATATGACCCGTTTTTTGCTGCTGTTGCTATGGGAAGAGTAAACCAGGCTCAACTGAGGTTCAAAGAGATTCTCCCCTCAGTGAAATATTAACACTGGATGCAACAGCTCAGAGATTTTACTCTTTAATTAATTCACCCCCAATAGTGGGTTGGATTAAATAATGATCAATACCTTTCCAAGTTGACAAAATTAAATAAATAAATAACATCTTCAGTTCTGATGCAAAAAGAGATAGTCCTGTAGATTTCTAAAGACCATCCTATCTGCCCAGATGACCTTGACCTAGCATATTCCCCGGATCTTGCATCAAGTGCTAAGCATTGTCTCTCTCTTCCAATAATGGCATAATATGTCTTTCAAATGAAAAACATAATTTGCACAGTTTCTAAAATAATTATTTTCTAAGTAAAGTGTAGCTATTAATTATTCGTGCTTCGAATACTGTTTTTGATGCAATCTTTTGAAATATATTTGAACAGTCTTATGTTATTATATTGGTTATTTTGGGAGGAATCTCTAACCCTCCTCTTATTCATTTTTTTATCCTTATTATGACAGCTTCCAGGGTGAAAGTCAGACACAGATCCAAGAGATGAGAACAGAAAGTTTTTCTAAACATAGTGTTCTTAATATGTGCTAGGTCTATGGGAAAATCTAAGAAGGTTAACAAGACAACCCATCATATATGTAATAAAATAACTTTTCTAAAGCTATGTACAAATATGTAATATATGAATATATACTAATATATACATATACAAGTTAAGAGAAATTATGCAGGACAATTGTAAAATGAACACCTGTGAATCACTGCCTATCTTATAAACTATATTACTCATACCATCACATCTACATTTATACGTTTATACATTTTCTTATCTCATTACTTTTCTTTCCCTAGATGAGAAATTTTATGTTTATTCCCTCATACCTTTAGCAGATAGTTTTATTACCTATATCCCCAATAAATGCATTATTTACTTTGTATGTTTTAGCATCATATAAATATTACCATACTGGATGTGGTGTTCACCAAGTTTGTTTCCAGTTAATATTATATTCTGAAATCTAACCCATTGGTGTGTCTTGTAATCCGTAACTTTTTATAATGTTCCACAGGACATATATATATATATGTGTGTGTGTGTGTGTGTGTGTGTCATAATTTATTGACTTCATGACACTAAAGTATTATTTTCTCCCTTCAGTATCTAGTATTACAGAGAACACTGGTGAGAACATTGTTGTATTGATTCTTATGCATCTGTGTAAGAATAACATATGAGGCACACTGAATTTCATAGAACTTTATAAGAACCTTTAGCTTTACTCTGAGAAAGATAAGCTTTTGATTGTTTTTTTTAGCAGATTTACATTTTAACTCTGGTTGCCATTTGGAGAGTGCACTGAGGAAAGCAGACATAAATGACCAGTTAGAAAAACATTGCTTTATTCCAGAAAGAATCCAGACTAGTCGTAACAGTGTAGATGGGAAGAAGTGGCTGGTTTGAGGTATCGTTTACAGTTTAAGCCCGTGATGTATTGGTGATGACTAAGGCCTGATTACAGGGCATTTTGAGAAATGAGGGAAACAGAATCTGACAATAGGAATTAGGGAAAATTCTATAGGGGAATTTAACTATAAAGAGATCAGAAAGTCAGGTGGCAAATGGAAGAAAATATGTACTTGAGAATTCTTTTTATATGAGAAGATAAACAATTGATGATAAAATTCCAGGAAAGAGAGAAAAATGATTCCAGGGAAGAGAAGGGAGAATTGTGGAGAAAAATCCTTGAGTAGGTTAAAGTTACAAAATCTCATCAAAATGTGGTGGATTGTGTTTTCACTATGAGCTCTGATTCATATTAGAAAGACAGAACGCAGGGTATACGCGTACAGATGCTCCTGGGGACTTGTAGAGTATCTTCTTTTATACAGTTGCATTTTCTCAATGAATAAGAACCAAAGTGATAATCTGACTGAAAATGGTGGAAGAGGTATTGCATGTTTGAAGGGATTGGAGAGGGAATCAATGAAACAGACATCTAGTAAAAAAGAAAAGTGAATTGCGAGGGCAATGTGCTATGTTTGATAGGTAAAATAAAGGACCCACTTGAAGATATGAATTTCAGGTTGCTTATTTTTTTAAAATGCACCAGCTACACAGGTGCCAGAGTAAAGGTGGTGACTTTAGGATTTAACCAGAGAAATGTCATTGCTGAAGGAGTATAGGAAAATGAGAGAGTCAATGTAGTTGAAAAATAAACCTGAGAAAGATGATAATTGTTGCCCATAAAATTTGGTTTTGAAAGGGACATGAAATTGTGTTCAGGATGAAGAAGACCAATGTATTTCTCTTTCATTTTTTAGAAAATTTTTATTGGAGTATAGTTGCTTTACAATGTTATGTTAGTTTCCACTGTACGGCAAAGTGAATCAGCTATACGTATACATATATCCCCTCTTTTTTAGATTTCCTTCCCATTTAGATCACCACAGAGCAGTGAATAGAGTTCCCTGTGCTATACAGTAGGTTATTATTTATCTATTTTATACATAGTAGTGTATATATGTCAATCCCAATCTCCCAGTTCATCCCACCCCGCTTCCCCCCTTGGTGTCTATATGTTTGTTCTCTACATCTGTGTCTCCATTCCTGCTTTGCAAATAAGTTAATCTGTACCATTTTTCTAAATTCCACATATAAGCAATATTATACGATAGTTGTTTTTCTCTTTCTGACTTTAAGTTCAAGTTAAGTGGAGTTAATTGCTGGATCTAGACATAGTGGTCACAGAGGGTGGTGTGACTAAAATTACAATTGCTAGTAGCATTGTATACAATAACTCAGGGTGTGGCAATGGGAGTGATTGGCTCAGGAAGCATTCAGGACAGGATTACTGATAGAGAAAAATCAGTGAGGAAGTAGGAGTTTGGAAGTGTGACTACATAATTTAATCGATTATTAAAATCATCAAACATAGAAGTTCACATCAAGATAGAAGCTAAAATATCGAAGAAATGAAGGATGGTGGAAAGTCCCAGAGTGGATACGTGATTGCACCAAGGATTAGTTCTGTGTGCGTTTGGTGTTATATAATTCTAAGGTGGAAGTTTAGGATAAATGATCTTTTCTATCCCAAGATATGCCTTAATTTTTTCTCTGTTTTATGCTAAATGTTTTAAAATTTTGCTTTCCACGCTTAAGATTTTAATCAATAGGAAAATAGTATTTGTGTGTAGTTAGGGGGAGGAATTTAATTTAATTTAATTTTTTCTTTATAATGTTTGTGTTAGACATATATATTTAATAGTCCTTCATTTTCCCTAGCTATCTTCAGGGAAATATGAAGTTTTGAAATTAATTGACCACAAAATGGCTTATGTAAATATTTTATTGTTTTAATCTCTGGCATTGATTTTAGTTATATCCCCCTTTTCTGTCCTTTTAATTATCCATTTGTGTTTTAATTTTTCATAATCAATTGCACCACAGATTTGCCTATTTTCAAAAAACCAACTTTTACTTAGTTCATATTCTCCATTGTGTAGTTATAGCACAAGTACCTTCTCTTATCTTTATTCTATAAGTTCTCTACTTCATTGGAGTTAATTCCATTCTTTTTAAAATTTTTTAAAATTTTATTTTATATTGGATATAGTTGATTTACAATGCTATGGCAGCTTCAGGTGTACAGCAAAGTGATTCAGTTATATATATAAATATTCATTCTTTTTCCATACATGTTATTACAGAATATTGAATAGAGTTCCTGTGCTATACAGTAGGTCCTTGCTGGTTATCTGTTTTATATAAAGCAGTGTGTGTATATTAATCCCAAACTCCTAATTTATCCCTCCTCCCCACCCTTCCCCTTTGGTAACCATAGTTGTTTTCTATGTCTGTGAGTCTATTTCTGTTTTGTAAATAAGTTCATTTGTATCATTTTTTTTAGATTCCACATATAAGTGATGTCATATGGCATTTGTCTTTCTCTGTCTGATTTACTTCACTTAGTATGATAATCTCTAGGTCCATCCATGTTGCTGCAAATGGCATTATTTCATTCTTTTTTATGGAATTCTGTTCTTATAATAAACTTATATTATTAAAATTTTAGACTTTATTATATAATACAAATATTAAAACTGCATTTTCTCTATGTATTGCTGTTTTAATTTTAATTCCATCATAATTTTTAGTTATGAGTTATTTAGAAATAACTAAATATTGGAAATATTTCAGTGGTTGCACTGCCTTTACCTGAGTGCATAATTGAGACAGATATTACATATGAATGGAGAGAGTCACCCTCACTCTTTCCATAGGAATATTGACCAACACCCCCTTCACTCATGCCATGCTAGATTTAGATTTGCCTTGCTAAATGTGAAAGTTAGAACTGCCTAATCTCTCTTTGATAGTTAACATTAAAGCAATTCAGAATTCCAGGAAGGTAACAAGGACTCTTGTTCTAATTAAAGAAGTGGTTGAGGCCAGAAGTTTAATTCCCACTAAATAACTTTTAAAATGCTCTTTGCAGCCAGTAAGTATGCTTTCCCATCATCTAGGAAATATTTGTTCCTAGAGGTTAACAGTAGACTATCAGCACGAAACCAGTTGGTTTCTCCAAGTGTTTTAGTTGTATCTATATGGTAAAGATTTATAGGATGAGCAACAAGCCAAGGTGAATGGGTATAGCCTTACAGGTCTGGTTAACACTTACACAGTGAACAGTAACAAAGGCTACTATACGAGGTCTTAGGCTCTAACTTCTTACTGATACTAGATATAACAGAACCTATAGATGAGGACCTTTGGTAGAGATCGGTAGGTCTTTTTGGTCTAAGTGTTTTGGGGTTTTGGACAGGAAATCTGCCTGAAGCAGCTGTTTATTATGACCTACTTAAAGGTAATGTCTTTCTTGCTCCTACCGGACTTTTATCCAAATCATCACTGATCCTGAAGGACATGAGATAATTTTTAGGCTTGGAATTCTGACCCTGTTTTGAGTGGTGTCAGAGAGACTATCAAATAGGTAGAGAACCTCATAACAAAGTTTAGTCATAAAGTGCAAGTGATATGTATTCAATAATACTCCCCAGGGAAGAAGTTTAGGAGCTTTTACTTATCTGTCCACAGTATAAAATATAGAGGCCTTATAAGACCTCCCTCCACAATTAGCTGTGTGGCCTAAAGCACTGAATCTCTCCCAGTCAAGGCAAAGTAGGTTGTCTGGTTTACTGATGGGAGTTCCTGGAAGGAGGGCTGCATTGCTCATTGGAAGCCAGCAAACATATGCTTTCAGTACAGTTAAATCTTAATGGAAAAGGTAAGGCAAGAGATGACAACTGAATATTTACCAGTGGAATTGGAGGTCCCACCCTTTAGGAAATATTTGGATATTCACATTCTTGATCTGTAGCCAATAGCTTTGTTGTACCTTATGTAAATCAGCTATACGTGATTGGACAATAAAGAATACCCCCAAATTGATCTCTCTGTTACGGTAAAAAATATTCCTTATGGTTAAAAAATCAACACTGTATGGAAGATTCAGTTATGAACATATTTTGGGGAATTTAGAAGAAGTATTAAGGTGGACCATGTAAATGTCCACCAAAAGGGAAGAAAAATAAGAAGGAGGAGAAGAAAAAGAGAGAAACTGCCACAAACTTGCTAGCTCCGTGGGGACTTAAATCCTTCTCTGTATAGCCAGCTTCCTAAATTTACAAGATGAGCAGCCATTTGGGTGTTCAGGCCATGCATCAAAGGGCTGTAAAGTAACATTTCCCCTTGTACTGACTAAATGACCAATGTCACAAACAATTGCACCCAATGACAATGGGAAATAAATCCTGTGAAAGTGTCTGTGGATAAAATTCTCTAGGGACACATGCTGGAACCCAGCTGGTAAGTGAATTACATCTGGCCTCTTACTCGGAGCCTTGGGAGACTATAAACTGGGTTTGATACTTACTCTACTCTAGGGTCACTCATTCAGCAACGGAAGTAACCTACAGTTGAAGGTTTGGAAAAGTGAATTCTCTAACAGTTACCACCCCCTTTGAAATCTTTCTCCTGATTAGAATGTGCACTTCATTGCCACCAAAGTACAGAAATTGGGAAGGAAAAATAGAATTATCTACTGATGCCATACTCCTTATCACCCTCAGAGTAGTGGTCTCATTTAAAACTGAAATAGGCAAGTAAAAAACTTGTTACTCAAAATGAGTGTTAAACAAGGCTTAAAGGCTAAACAGATGCATCGAAAATTGAACATGAGACTCAGCTGGGAAGTTTTCTATGATTGGAAGATGGAAATTAGGGATTGGAAGAGGATGCAATCACACAACTATACATCTTTCCCACCTCAAAATTATTTTTCTTTCCATTTGCCTAACCCAGTGGTATCAGGGTTTAAATTTACTTTTATCCAAGGAAAGTGGTGTATAAGACTCAGTGCTAGGCAAATGAAACATTAATTCACATAGTATCTTTGAAGGAAATGATGTTTCATTTTATTTGGGGGATAAATGGTTTGTAGTTTTAGGATACATACTATTTGTATTATAAAATTGTGGTATGCATCCCACATTCTCGTCTTTAAAGAAGTAGGAAAGATATCTCCACAGAGAACAATAGTATCAGTAGAAAGCATTTTTAATATGTTCTCTATTCTACTCAGAGCAGCAATTATTAAGCTGTAGTCCAAAAGACTTTTTTCAGAAAAAACACACAAATTTCCTGAAAAAATCTGCAAAGCACATTATGACCTATGGAGTGTGCGTTTTGTGTGTGGATGTGCAGAAGGGGGTAGCATAAAAGCGTACAAGCATAGTAAAAGAAGAAAAATGCAAGGGAAAAAGAAGTTACTATTATTGTAAAATTAACTCTAAAGCTGCCACTTTTTCAAATGTGTCCCTGATCATGACTAATATTTTTGTTTAGTGAACCTGATTATGGTAGCCATTACAATTTCTTTTTTTTAAACCTATAAACTTGATGATTACATAAGTTGCACACAAATTCACATCCCTATTTTGTTTCATACAAGAATTGAAAAAACTCATTCCTTTTAAAGTACTTGATACAATATGCTTCTTTAACAGTGCAATTCTGAATTAATACTAAAAAACCATTAACATATTCAATGCCCATTAGTCTATGGTAAGCTATTAAGTATTATAAATAAATTTAAATAAATACTGCCCTGAAATTTTAGAGATAATACAAAGAGAAAAAGAAAACTTAATATACATGAGAGTGTTATCATTAAAAAATATTCGCATTAGACAGTAGAAAATTTGTTTTTCAATCAGCATTTAGAAGGACATGATAAACCTTTACTCCCAGAGTAACAAGGAAATATATTATTAAAAATAGGATTAAGATGATCATTTATATGGTATTAAGAGAGGAAATTTGTACAGCCTCATACATTCTTTTTTTCTTTATATATAAATTTATTTACCTATTTTTGGCTGCGTTGGGTCTTAGTTGCTGCACATGGGCTTTCTCTAGTTGCGTCGAGCAGAGGCTACTCTTTGTTGCGGTGCGCGGGCTTCTCATTGCTGTGGCTTTTCTTGTTGCGGAGCACAGGCTCTAGAGTGCAGCCTCAGTAGTTGTGGCACACGGGCTTAGTTGCTCCGCGGCATGTGGAATCTTCTTGGACCAGGACTGGATCCCCTGTCCCCTGCATTGACAGGTGAATTCTTAACCACTGTGCCACCAGGGAAGTCCCACCTCATACATTCTTGTGATGCTTGGCTTCTGGAGTCCTGAAAGGACTGAATCCTCAGGTTGAACTTCAAACTGGAGTTTAACCTCTTCTCAGCTGAAGTATTAACAAGATCAAAGATCTCAGCACCTTGATGACACACCAAAGGTGGACTAAATTGAATGAAACTGTTGCACTGTCTCAGCTTCTTTAGATTCTTAAAGGAATCTGAGTGATCAGGCCAAGGCTGTCACAGTAATAAAGAAGAAAATATTGGCACTTTCTGGACCAAAAAAAATCAAACATATTATATGTTCTTGTTCACTGTACTTTCATAGGCAATGTCTTGATGACAATAAATTATGCAGCAGGATAAGGAGCAGGAAAATGTAACACAAGATTGAAAAACAAGAACAGTAAATAGACGCAGACCCACATATAACTGACATAATGGATAGAAAACTAGGACTATAAACTAACTTTTATAAGTATGTTAAAGAATTTACAAGAAGAGATGGTATAATGGGAGAACAATGGTGAATTAAATAAGAGCCTGGTAACTCTAAGAAAATGCTGATCTTGAAAATCATGGTATCTGAAAAAATGCACTAAACAAAATGCTCTTACATTTTAATATTCTTTCTTCAAGTTAATATTAAAAGGCCATTGAAACTTAATTGAAAATTTAGTATGTGTCCACTATGTCAAATCTACATGCAAAATTAATGCATCCTATTTTTTATTTTTATGTATGTATGTATTTTTTTTAAACATAATATAATATTATATTAGTTTCAGGTGTACAACATAGTTGTTCAATATTTTTATAGATTATAATTTGTACGTATTTCTATGTGCTGTATAATATATCCTTGTTGCTTATTTATTTTATCCAGAGTAGTTTATATCTCTTAATCCCATACCCCTATCCTGTCCAACCCCCCTGCCCTCTCCCCACTGGTAACCACTAGTTTGTTCTCTATAAATGAGAGTCTGTTTCTGTGTTGTTATATACATTTGTTTATTTTTTTAGATTCTACACTTAAGTGATAACATAGAGTATTTTATCTTTCTCTGATTTATTTCACTGAGTATAATACACTTTAGGTCCATCTATGTTATTTCAAATGGCATTATTTCATTCTTTTTTATGCCTAATATTCCAGTGTATATATACACCACATCTTCTTTATCCATTCCTCTGTTGATGGACACTTGGGTTGCTTTCATATCTTGGCAACTGTAAATAATGCTGCTGTGAACTTTGGGGTGCATGCACCTCTTCAAACGAAATTTTTGTTTTCTTCTGAAAAATACATCTTAATTTTAATTTAAGTAAATTATCTTATAAATTTAATTAAATTTAAATTATTAATTTTTTAAAACTCTCCTGAAGTAAAGAAAATGTGTGGACAACCCAGATGTTTATTAGAAAATGTATTAAGAAATAGTAATTTAAAAAAAAATTTTTTTTTTTCGGTACGCGGGCCTCTCACTGTTGTGGTCTCTCCCGTTGCGGAGCACAGGCTCTGGATGCGTAGGCTCAGCAGCTATGGCTCACGGGCCTAGCATCTCCGCGGCATGTGGGATCTTCCCAGACTGGGGTACGAACCCGTGTCCCCTGCATCGGCAGGCGGGCTCTCAACCACTGCACCACCAGGGAAGTCCTGGATAACACATTTTTTAAAACCCCATAACTGATGGCAACTTGGACAGAATCTGAAGGAAGGAGTCCCAGGGATGTGAGCCCAGCACAGAGAACTGCATCTCATCTGGGGCTTTGCGGATTCCGGGCCAGGTGGTGGAGTCTGAGCTGTGCTGTGAATCATCTGGTTGCTCTAGGGAGGAGGCTTTGGAATCCAGGGCCTGCTGAACGGCGGGGGTTGGGAGTGGATAGCCAGGGCTGGTGGAAACTTTATTTGTGGTGCGAATCTGAAGGAAGTCACCCTGTATACAGTCAACTGTGTAATGATTCAGTTATGTTTTAGAATGCAGAAATCTGCTGTACAGCATAGCACCTATAGTTCACAATACTGTATCTTGCACTTAAAAATGAGTTAAGAGGGTAGATCTCATGTTAAACGTTCTTACTCTCCGCTCTTCTGCCAGAAAAGGGACACAAGGAAATTTGGGGGGAGTGATCGTGATGATGGTTTCACGAGTGTTTGCATATGTCCAAACGCATTGGTTGTATACATTAGATATGCGCAGTTTTTTGTAGATCAATTCTATCTCAATAAAGCTTTTTTTCTTTTTTTTAAGAAGAAGTTAAGAGGAACCCAGTGACTGTAATTCAAATTGAAATCATCTCGAATTCTTAGATATGGTTGATGTTACCCTGGATTGCTAGTTCCCCAATGGAAATAAATTTTTAAAAGTTGCTGGAGGAAAATGATATCATTGCACAAAACACATAATCTCAAAAAATTAATATTGCAAATAGTGAAATCTGACATATAAGAAGAAGATAACTGGGCATAGTAGAAAAAAGCAAAGATAATGCAAATGTAACTGATAGGGAAATAATAGTAGACCATCACAGGCTATTGGAGTTATAAGCGCAGATTTTGAAATACATGATATGACCTTGAGAAAGAAAATCTATGCAAAAGATCTCACAAATGAAATTGGCTCAACCAACAGCAATGAGACAACTTGCAAAGAACTTGGAACTAAAACAATTTTTATCTTCAGTTCATATTATGGAGCAAAATTAAGTTTAGGTAATTTAAATATGTAAATATTATATAAAATTGGACAATTTTGAATCCAGTAGAACATAATAAAATTGTAATTTAATAGGGTAATACTTTATTTTTTTAACATATGAACTAAATCAGGAAACAAATTTGCTCTTTAAAGGAAGTCCTTAAAATAAGAAGTTATGCCCTGCTCATTCATTTCCCTTGATTCATTGTGGCATAAAATCTTAGCAATATGTTTGGCAGTATAATCGGATTTTATCTCATTCACACCTGTTTATGTGGCAATATGACAATTCAGTCTGATGGATATGTGTTTATCCGTTTAACAAGTATTTATATTGTGCACGTTTTGTGCCAAGCACCGTGACATCTGCTCGGAGATCTCAGCATACAAAGCAGGTAAATCTTTTGCTTTGCGGATTCTATAATCTCATGGGGGAAAATATATATTAAAGAAGTAATTATAGGAAATTGCTGGGTGCTCTAAAAGCACTCTTATACAAGTTAGGGCATAATCATGATCAAGTGGTTGAATGCATTCAAAAAAGTAGGTATTTTTTCCCCCTCTGAATACCTTGAAGTAAACAGAGAAATTGATTGGATGAGATGGAAGAAAAAATAAGTTCTTTTTTTTCTACCAACATGATGCTCACCTCTCGCTTATCTATCCTAATGGAGAGGAGTGGTAGTGTGAAACATTCAGGATGCCTGATAATCATAAAGTCACGATGCTTGCAAACAATTTAGATGCTATATATTTGAGTAGCTTCACATTCCTGGTAATATTTTGCTTCAGTGCACGTTAAGATGAGTTTGTATTCTCTGTGTCCACACTATCTAGGTGATAAGGGAACATGTCCAGGAAGGTGCAGTACAGTTAGCAGTAACCTGTCAAATAGGTAATACACAGAGCAGAAAACCTGTGTCCTTAACACAAAATTGGTGCAACATCTACATGAATCTGCTGATGTTATTGCAGGCTTAGCAAGAATGTTATTTTTATTACTATCAGGTATATTTATCTTCCCTTAACCACATTTAAGAGAACATAAAGTAACTTACATCTGAAAGCATATAGCAAAAATTTATATTTATTGCTCAAACAGAAACAAAACTAAGGAATGATACCGGCCACTAGACATGAAGCGATTGCTAAATTAGGTCATTGATTTTTCTCTGAGCTTTCTGATACATTAGGAAAAAAAGAAAGCAATTTTAGCTAAATTTGGTTAATAAAATGTACTGCTTTTATTTCTGCAATTAAAAATAATGACTGTTTACTTTCAAAATTTTTTAAATCCTAAACTGTTGAAGAAAAAATTACAAAAATTAACAGTAAGTTCACCAACAAAGAATAGGGCTGTTAGTGTTGTATGTATTTCATTGAAGTCTCAAACAACTACTTTCTTTTATAACAATTAGGTCTTGCTGAGCATTGTGTTTTCCAAGCTATTTTCTTATATATCCTACCCTTTGAATACATGATTTTAATGTTATCATATTATTTACCAAAACTGTTAACTGTTTTATTTAATTAAGGTCTTATCACTGAATATTAAGGTTGCTTGCAAATTTTTCAAGGACAAGGAAATACTGTGTAGTGGTTACAAGTTTGAACTTTAAAAGCATAATGCCTTGGTTTAAATTCTATTTCTGTATCTTGCTGTTATTCAATAATAATTTATTTCCCAATTTCGGTTTTTCTAGGTAAATTATTACAAAGTTAATAACATTATTTAGTATCCCGGGATTATTTGTATTTAGTTAAATACTGGTGTGAAAGGTAAAATTTAAAAAGTAATTTAAATGGAGAGGCTTATTGAGTATGGCCCATTAGGAAGCTGAATGGACTCGAAATTATTGTTCAGGTTTTGATTAAAAGGCAACATTATTTGAATTATAATTTTAAAAGATCACCCTGGAAGAGATAGTAGGGAAGTAAATGCAAAAGCAGGGAAACCATTAGGAAACTATTATATGGAGACACAGTGGACACTTGCTATACAGTGTAGAGATGCTGAATGGTGGTTAGGATGGAAATATTTTTTTGTAAATAGAACTGACAGTATTTGCCTAGAAATTGCATGTGGTGCTGCAAAGGGAAAAAGAAAGAGGAAGTTGAAGAAAATTCTGATGTTTTTGGCATGAGCAACTGGAGAAGATATTGTTTGCATATACCACACTGGAAAAAAAAAGAGGAAAATGCAAGTTTAGCAGAGATGGGGTCTCAGGAGTTCGGTTCTGGACAGGTAAGTTCAGGAAGCTTCTCATCTAAGTGGAGATGTGCTGGAGGCTGCTGGACCGTTCACTTCGGGAAGATGTCTGAGCAGGAGATATATATACGACAGTCATTACAATAGACGGGTTTTAAGTCTGAAGACAACATGGATGGGAGTGAGGATAGAAAAGAATTGTGAATGTTTAAAGAGTCTAGAGGAGGGAGAAGAGTGTTTTCTAGAACGCAAGTATAGGCAGCATTTCAATGAACAGGGGTGAATGAATGAATCAATGGTGGCAATTGTAGCAGATGGGACAAATAAAATCAGGACTGGGAAACGACCGTCAGATTGAACAACTTGGGAGTTGCTTATGACTGTGTTGTTTTGTTTGTTTTTGTTTTTTTCTTGGCATGGTGGAGCCAAAGATCTATTTAAAAAGAATTTAAGAGAGAATGGAGACAAGAAATGAGGAAAAATTAGAGACTGAAGGCAGAAGGTATAGGCGCAAAGCAGTGGGGCAGTACCTGGGTGATTGATGCTGGGGAAACACAGTAGGGTTTATAAGATGGGAGAAATTATGTCATGTTTCTTGCTGTTGTGCACGATCCTTATGGATCATTCTTACTAGAGAGAAAAACTTAATGATACAGAACAGAGACAGAAAGCTGCCAGAGCCACGTTTATGAGAGAGTGTGAGAGCTGGCATCTGGAGCACAAGTGAAAAGTTTTGCCTTTGATCAAAATGTAAGCAGTTCTTACACAGTAACAGGAAGAGGAGAAGCAGGTAGGGGCCCAGGTCATAGTGTGACGGAGATGTTGGAAAGAGCTTGGAGAAATTCTTTTTGGATTGCCTACACTTTCTGCTGAGAATGGGGCTAGATGAGCAACTGTCAGATTCAAAGGAAGCAGAAATGACAAAATAATAATCCAGGAGATTGGGAGAGTAAATTGGGAAACGTGGCAGGATTTCCCAGTCATATTAAGATGATGTTTGAGGCTATTGGTCGGGGGTTTGATCCAATTTAATGTGGCTTTCCTCCAGGAGAGGTAGATTCAATGAGGCTTGGGGCTTTTAAGTGAGAGAGGAGTCGGAGGGCCGGGGTAAATGTTAAGTGAGTGATTATAACAACAAACCGTGGCTTCTTAACTGGTTAAGC
This sequence comes from Delphinapterus leucas, assembly GCF_059928025.1. Taxonomy (NCBI): domain Eukaryota; kingdom Metazoa; phylum Chordata; class Mammalia; order Artiodactyla; family Monodontidae; genus Delphinapterus; species Delphinapterus leucas. Next base: position 12,226,797 of record NC_143129.1, on the reverse strand, counting down.
AAAAAGTGAGGGCATAAGTGAGTCGTGATAAGACCAGCGGATTGTCCGTTTGGTTACTTTAATTATGAGTTGGATTCATTGGGCTAAGAACTAGAAGAATACAGCTGGAAATTCAGGACTTTGTGGTCAGAAACTGGGTAGCTTCACAATGATATGATTGAGGGTTTTGCAGTTGCTGGTGACAGGGGGACAGGCCTGACACAGAAGTGAGTCACTGATAGTTTCACAAACCAAGAGAACAGGAGGCAGGGGGACGCAAACCTCGCTGGTATTTCAAACTTTAGGTAGTTTAATACAGAGAAATAGAGACGTCCATCCTTACAGGTGGAGTTGGGGAAGCAAGCATGGGGAAATCAAAAAGTCAGGAATCACAGACAATTCTCACCAGTATTCTCAGTCATCTGGAGGACGAAGCTGAGTGATTTTCAGGGAAATAGCTGTGAGCTGCTGGCAAAACCTTCCATCTTCCGAAGGCCAACCATCTGTCTGCTGCAGCCACAGAAGCTCTGATTGCTTCTGCTTCTCTTTCACCTTCAAATTCTCACATGATTCCCTTAGTTTGGCAGAATGCTGTTCTTAAGCTTCCAGCTCCTGTGACAGATGAGAAAGTATAAAGAATAAAACGTGTTAAATTACCACCAGAAAGTAGGTACAGTTTACCCCTTTGGCTATGCTGATATCATATTGCTTGCTTTTAATTTAATTTTTATTTTATATTGGAGTGTGGTTGATTTACAATGCTGTGTTAGTTTCAGGTGTCCAGCAAAGTGAATCAGTAATCCATATACATATATCCATCCTTTTTCAGATTCTTTTCCCATACAGGTCATTACAGAGTATTGAGTAGAGTTTCCTGTGCTATACAGTAGGTCCTTGTAGTTATCTGTCTTATATATAGTAGTATGTAGCTGTTAATCCCAAACTCCTAATTTATCCCTCCCCCCCTTTCCCCTTTGTTAACCATAAGTTTGTTTTCTATGTCTGTGAATCTGTTTCTGTTTTGTAAGTAAGTTCATTTGTATCATATTTTTAGATTCCACATATAAGTGATATCATATGATATTTGTCTTTCTCTGTCTGACTTACTTCACTTAGTAAGTGAAGACTGATCTCTTACTCTTGAACCCATATTTACACTTAAATAACCCCAGCAACATCAGCCTGTGTACTAGCCATGGAGTAGAGATGGCCTACTTGCATCTCCTCCACTTTAAGGCAAAACTTGGTTGCCCCAGACGCTGGGAGTCCTATCAGGGGTTGTCTCAGCTGCACAGAGTTGCCTCCCAGAGTATTCTGTCCATCCAAGGGCAGGGCACCCCCACTGGCTTATCACGGAGGTAGAAAGTCCAGATAATTAGGAGCCAACCTGTGACACGTCTGATAAGCCATGCACATCCATAGCTCACACTGGGAGCTGACCTCTGACCATAGCAACTCAACTTTTCCCGCTAACCCATCTTAGTTCTTTCTCTTCCACAGGTATTATCCAAAGAGCATTTTCTAATAAATATTACACTCTGTAATGCTAAACTAAACCCAAACTGCGGCATCATGCTTCCACAAAATGTGATGCAACTAGATTTGCCAGCCCTCCTGTGGCTTGCTAATCCTCCTGTGAAACGATGCATATCTGGTCCTTATTACTGGTCTCAGGGGTGGTAAGTTAAGCACTCAGCAGTGTTGGGAAGCACATAAGCATATTCGGAAGTCAGTGGAGGGATGGAATCCACATTTTTTTTACCTTGGGCATAACTTCCTTTCCTACCTGTGTGGTGAATATATTCACAAGTCCAATGGTCAAACCTAGGGTGATTAATCTCCACGAAAGATTTTTTTCCACTCAATTTTTGCTGTGGGTGTTTTTAATGAGAACTCACAGGGAACACAAATAGCCTTACCCTCTTTCCATATTCTAAAATGTCCATCCCACACTGCTTGCGTTATTTTTACCAATCCATCAGACTTTCCCTTCCAAATCCTGGACAATCTTGCAAAATCATTAGATATGATGTTGTTATATCACTACCCATTAATCCTTCTAGGAAACTTGGAAAACTAGAAGAAATTCTTGGACTTCACGCCTGTTGGAGTTATTTACGCTTCCTGATTGCTTGGACTGCAACAGTAGTACCCTTGTTGCTGCTCTACTCTTAAACCAGGTCCAATTTCTGTCTTCTTCAGTCGACTGCTCTTAAGGCATTCCCCATGAGGACACGACACTGATGTGAACTGAGGAAGAGGTAGCAATGAACCTGAAGCAGATACAATGTGATTCAGATCCAGGGAACATATTTTCTTGTGTTTTTAGGACAAGGTTGAGACTGATTTCTTCAAAAACATGTCTACCTACTGATAGGATACTGCCGAAAGTGCCCACATTTATGGCTTGGTAGATCAGATAATGCTGACTTCATAATAAATAACCATCAGCTCAGGTCATATGGTTTCTTGGGATTCCACCAACAGGCTTTCAATATCTACCAGGGCCCAAAATAAAATCTGGATATGTTTTCCAAAATATGAATAGTTAGTTACAGGAAAAAGCATATGTTTGATAAATGTATATATATAATCATTTTTGATAGTGTATATTTATCAATAAATAAATATAAATGTGTTATATAACATATTTTATAAATACATATTTTATATATTGCATATGTGTATATATAAACATATATTGCATGATGTGTGTGCCCACATATGATGAGTCTGTTTTGTGATTCTTCTGAGACCTATTAGAGGCTCCATGGGACACAGATACAAAAAGAACAAACCAGGCATTCTCCGGGTCACAGTTCTCTGCAGAGCTAGTTCTGGTTCTGGTTCTTGAAACTGGATGCTTTACAGTCTACACAGTAAATTTGTTATCTTAGCTGTGTTGGTTTCCTTTTGCTGTTCTAGTAAATTATCATGAATTTAGTGGGTTAGAACAACACAAATGAATTTTCTTTTTAGCTCTTGAGTTCAGAAGTCTAAATCGAGGTGCTAGCAAAGCTGTGCTCCTTCTGGAGGCTTTCAGTTGCCTGGCCTTTTCCAGCTTCAAGGGCTGCCTGCATTCCCTGACTTAGCCCCTTCCCCTCAGCTTACAGCCCTTCCTCCATTTTTAAAGCACATCCCTCAACCTCTACTAATGACCCTAGGATTACATTCGTCCCTCCTTCTCCAGAGCCTTAACTTAACTACATCTGCAAAGTCCCTTTTGTCATGTAAGGTAACATAGTCACAGGTTCTCAGGCTTAGAATGTGGACATCTTTATGGCAAGGACATTATTCTATCCACCACGGTAGTTCACTCTAACTTGACGTATGTTTTTTCCTAAATCCAAAGAGATTTAACTATCATTGCACCTCCTTTTCCTTTGTGAAAAACAAAAATATATAAACTTGCTTTTTATTTTGAAAGAGTATCTTACTATGTCACCAACATCAGAACTCCTAAAGTGTTTACCAATGATAAGGTCCTTCAATTTTCACGGTCAGGTACATTTCTTTCAAAAGCAGCTTTCAAAATTGCATTTCTTGCTCAACAGTCCCAATCAGCATGATTCAATCAATGGAGTAGTTCGATAAAGCAGATCAGCATAATGTACCACAGGGTGGTGATACAATCAAAGTTCCTTGGACTAGATTATAACAAAGGACTCAGGTTGTCAAAGCACTGAGATAAGACACTGCTGTGTATCACTGCAAGTGCTGGTGAAAGAGAACTGCTTCAGTACAACTGGCTAATTAGTGGAAGGAGAAAAAAAGCTAACTCAATGAGTAAAAGGTACAGGAATTCATTGCAATCCACTAACGCATTCTCGTTCCTATTACCAAAGTCCCAATATTTACCAATAAGCACCCTAACTTTCATACAAAAGCCATGAAGATATTATGAATTCAATGTGTATGATAATTTTATATTCTGAAAATCAAACTATAGATCTGGATTACATCAACCCTTTGACTAAAAAAGGTAGCAAAATGTCTCATAGCAATTATGGAATTCCTCTAGTTTTCTAACCATGTCTTGACCTAAGAACTGAAAAGCATGAGCTTGCTGTTGTCTTTGTGTAAATGAGAAGTGTTAGCCCACCCCCAAGTTCCTGTAGTCATTTCCACAATAATATTATATGGCAGGAGCTACTGCTTTCCCGAATCCTTGCCTTTAATAGACACTTTATTCCAGGCAATCATTTAATGAATTATTTTTCCATAACATGTCACAGATTATTCATATACATTCCTGAACTGGTGATGAGATCATTCTTACTTTCAAATATAAAGAGGTCAGATATCCTTCTCAGATTACATTGTAAAATCTTTTTGCAAGGACCACTTCAAGTACAAATAACAGTCAAGAGTCTAGCCAAAAAAAAAAATCAGTCACTCTCGCTATTTCAGGCTGGAAGGGATTTAACACAGAGAATTGGGGGCATACAAAACTATTGGAAGAGCTACATCCTTCAAGATGATCTTATTTGCAAAGCAGAAATAGAGACACAGACATAGAGAACAAATGTATGGATAGCAAGGGGGAAAGGGGGGTGAGAGGAATTGGGAGATTGGGATTGACACATATACACTATTGATACTATGTATAAAACAGATAACTAATGAGAACACACTGTATAGCACAGGGAACTCTACTTAATGCACTGTGGTGACCTGAATGGGAAGGAAGGCCAAAAGGGAGGGGATACATGTATATGTATGGCTGATTCATTTTGCTGTACAGTAGAAACTAGCACAACACTGTAAAGCAGTTATACTCCAATAAAAATTAATTTTAAAAAAAAAGAAAAAAAGAAGAAGAAGCCTGAAAGTGCTCGAATCACAGGGAAATTTCATCAACAATCTCCGCTGCTGCGGGCATGAAGCCAGTGACTCACAGGAGGACTCACAGAAGCAAATTTCTTTCTTCCGTTTTCTAAAAGCCAAGGATCTAGTCATTGTTGCCAATAGAGCAGTGACGGTTCCTGCTTCTTTCCCCTTCCAATCTTGCATTTTCCTTGGCAGGTATGCAATTATTGGACTTACCAAAATAAAAGACTGGGAGGACATTAATTCCTGACAGATAAGCACAGATGTTGAAACCCTCCCAGTTATGTGAGGAATAATGCTGGAAAGAGGTAACAGTGAGTAAGAGAGAGACCTTGAAGGAGTAAAGGAGAGAGAGCTTTAATCGAGTAAACTGGATTTAGCTTTTAGTTTTTAAAAATTACTTCTTAAAGCTTATGCCACCATCTCACTCCACGTGAAATGTTATTTGTTATTTTTCTTTTATTACGCTCTATCACTGACACATTTGCTGACTTTCTGAAAATCAGTGAGAAGTTCTCACTCGTCTTATTTGTTCTGATAGAGCTTCAATTACATTTGAATTAATTATACCTTGAATGTTCAAACCCCAAACATTTTAAAGAGACTTCCGCTAAAATTATACCTACTTAGAGAATTTTTAAACATAAAACTGACAGCCCTTTTATTTTATTTTCTAGTCTTGTTATTCTGTTTTTCTACCTTTTGTAAACAATTAGGCATTTCCTAATTTTTAAGAAAAATTATAAATTCTTGTAATTTGTCTAATGAATTAGTAATGTGATTTTTAGTACATTTCTATATTTGTTGACACGGATGTTACATGATATACCCTAATTTTTGGAGAGCCATATTGTACAGTTATTATTACTGTGGGCTTTGGGGTGAAAATACCTAGAAATGAATGCCAGCTCTCTCGCACTTCTCATGTGCTCTTGGTTTAACGGTTGTGTGTTCTCAGTTTTCTCACATATCAACTGAGAATACTATCAGTACTTATAGAATTTACTGCGATGATAAAATAGTTCATAGTACCAAGTACATAGTAAGATCAAAGTTGTCAGTTGTTGTAATAACTGTTCATAGCAGCAAACTAGGTTGTCTTTGCTCTTACCTGTAGAGACAGGGTTTTAAGATTTGCCTTTAATCCTTTATGAAAAGAAAATAGTTGTTTTTACCTCTTCTTTTTTTCTGTACCTCAAGGGTTCATAGCTTTTTCTTTTTGTTTGTTTGTTTGTTTGCTTGTTTCCTTTCAGGACTACTCCTTGAGTTGACTGACTTATGAGACAAGGAAATCACATACTTTACCCTACTGTCACCCATGTCCAGTCATGGCCTTTGGCCTCCAGAAGAGAATAAGTGAATCACCAAGCATATAATGCTGGCAAGACCAGGAATCTCCTAGGAGGCTAATCAGTGATCTTGAGACTATATAGCTCTTAAAAATCCTTTTCAGAAAACTATAGAAGATGGGGGAACAAAACACAAAAGTGGCTGGGTTTGGCCTTAAGCGTGTATACACTACATCTTGGCCTTCCATCTATGAACTATAAAATAGATGTGAACATACTAATATTTATATTTGCCTATACCTATGTCCTCTTCTTTACCAATTTTTAGTAACGTTACATCCACAACTGTTAGGACTTTACTTGTATTCTAATATTAATCAGTGTGAGCATATTTCCTTCCATGCATTCAGTAACTCATAAAGTAATTAAACTAATTCAGAAAAGGTACCAGTTGAAGGGTGCTCATTTTACTCATTTGGGGGCATATAAAAAGTTATTCTATGGGTATATGAAGTTATTCTAGCTTAAGGAAGTAGAAAAAAAGTCAATTACTCTCTACCCTTCTAACTGCTACCATACTGGGCAATTTGAAATGTGATGAGCCTGGAAGAAACTCAGGAGTATGGCATGAACATGGGGAAGCAAAAGATAGCAAAGAAATACAAGATGATGAAGCAAAATGCTTAGTCTCAGCAGTCAGAGGCTTAAAGGAAAGATAGAGTAAAACCTAAAAGGAGGAAAATAAGAGAAAGATCTCAGTGAAAGAGAAGTCCCCCACCAATCTCCCTGCTTATCTCACAATGCACTCTTCCAATGCATCACTCTTCCAATGGGCCCATGCTTTCCTTTCCTGGTTGATATCAACTTTATCAACTTTTCTGTTAAAATCTAACTGGATGAGTACTGTCAATAATGGACTGTCTGCTTGCTAAGTGTACCACCTGTGTACCTGTTTCATGCCTGAAATTGAGGAAATGGGGCACACGTCCTGAATGCCTCTAAGGGTTGTCACAGATTCAAGATTTAAATGATTACCATGCACACACAAAGGAACTTGTGCAGCTGACTGCTTAGTTACAGTGGGTAAATCAGCACAAGTGTTCTATCGCAGCCACAGGACTAGGACCTTAAGTGAAGAATCTGTACTATCCCGGGAATCCCTACCAGGTGCCTGTCTAAAGGTAGGTACAACATCAAGCAAATGCCAGATGATTATGAAGCCCCTCAGATCTAATTCTCACAAGTTCTCTGGCTTCCTTTGCCTAGCTTTCTCTTTTAGTAGTTCATTAAACAGGCTTCAGCATGAATTATCTTTCCAGTCACTCATTTGTTCTGTTATGAACTAATCAAGTATGGTTAAGTACACTCACTTCTTGATGCTGTTTTGAAAAAGATAGTTTGTCTTGTTTAAAAACGTATTGCATCATTTCATAAATTAGATACCCGCATGATTGCTCTCATAATTTGATGTTCTTTATTTATATTAATTTGCTCAACAAATATGTATTCAATCCATACTACATATTTAATAAGATATGGTCCTGCCCTTAAGACACTTACATTACGTGGAGGAGAGAAATATGTCATTGAGTAAATATGGTTCTCAGGGGAAGGGTGTAGACACATAAAGGAGGAAAGAATTGTTTAGTCTAACTTGCTTGGGATGGAGAGAGAGGAAAGGCTAAAGGCGGTGATGTTTATGTTCATCTTTAAAAATGAATACATGCTTGCCTAGCAAATGAGGCATAAAAGATGAGGCATAAGAAGCAGTGTGAACAAAGGCATGGAGACAGGAATATTTCATGAAATAAATGTATTTGCTCTGTTTGGATAAGCATCAGAAGGTTTTTGTAATTCAAGTAAAGAAATAACTGGGGAAGGAGTCTGTACCCATATCTGAGACTCCAGAGGAAGGAGACAAGAGGGTTGCTAAAGGGTCTGGACTTGATCCTGAGGTCCATATGCAGTTATTAAAATAGTAAGCAGAGTGGATCACATGATCAGATTAGATTTTTTAAAATGTGTAGTGTAAGAATATATATATATATTCTTATATATTTGAAACAGAATAGAAAGTCCATAAACAAATGTATGTGTTTATGAGAGTTTGGTATATTACAAAGATGGTACTTTAAATCTGTGGGAAAAGAAAATTGTATTAGAAAGGTGAATAGGGTCATTCTGCCAGGGTTAGAATCCTGGTTCTACCAATTAACATGTGTATGAATTGGACAAAACCAATAACCATTTGGTGCCTTACTTGTCCCTTCTTTAAAATGTTTTGTTTAATCCTCAAACCAACCCCCAAAAAGTAGGGTTAAATTGAAAAGTACCTGGCACAATTAAAGGTTGTTCCATCGATATTAGTGATTATTATATTACTAAATGGCAACTTAGCTATCCATGTAAAAATATTTAGATTCATAGTTCACGCTATTCATGAGAATATATTTCAAGTGGATCAAAAACCTAAACATTTTTTTAAATTATGGAAGTAACAGAAAAAAACATAGAAATGGGTTTTTTAACTTTTGGATAGAGAAAGCCTCTTAAATAAGTATGCAAAAACTCTCAAATAAAAAAGTGTAAGTTTGAAAATACTCCAGATATGGGTTTCTGTGCAAGACATCCCCTGCTCAAAATGAAGACAAATGACTGACTAGTAGATTTTCCATTACCCATAACAAGTGGCCTCAAGGGTGTGGGGAGATAGGTATTCATGTTGAGCTCACAAGAGTGCAAATAGGTGTAATCATTTTAGACAGCAGTATGGCAGGATTTGTTAAAATAAAAATGACAGATGGGTTCTGCGAACCCATTTCTATTTCTTGGATATTTATAGGCATCATACACGTAACTTACTTTAAAATACCTCAACATAAACAGCGTGATATACATGTGTAAAGAAGCACTCACAGCTATGCTCAAGGAAGCACATAGAAGGATGTTTACTGTGCTTCTGTTTGTAATAGAAAAAAATTTAAAACTACCTAAATGTCCATTAAAGGGGTTTTAACTATACTATGTCTAAATTATGGAATATCATGAACATTTTAATAGAATGAGATAGAGCTAGATTATTTGCATGAGAATAACTCTATGACATATTGTTAAGAGAAATAAAAATTGTAAAACAGGTACTGTGTGAGAGCTGCTTTAAGCCACAAAAGTATAACCTCGTTTACATAGGAATCTGTACATATAAATGGATAGAAGAAGGTTTGAAAATGGTGCCTTCCCTTTCCTCCCTTTTCTGGCTTTTTTGGCTTTAATTGTACAGCCAAGCCTAACCCTTACTAATATAGGATATTTGTCTTCATAACCAACAAGGAGGAGAAGTGGAAAAAGAGAAATCTAAGTTGTTTTAAAGAGTGAAATTTGTCAAAATACATTAAATAACATCACCAGAGATCTTGGAGATCTGTATATTTCACCATATGTTCACTCAGCATAAATTAAAATAAACAGAAATGCAGAAAGGGGGATAGAAGAAATAACGGTACATAAAAAACATAAAATAAGATGGTAAGAATACATTTAAATTCTTGATGAATATGACTAAGTTAAATTTTGTTATTAAAACACAAATGCTCGTAGTTGATATTTTAAAAATCATGTGGTTCTATGGCATTTACAAGACACACTTATAACAGAATGACATAGAACAGTTGGGAATAAAGAGAAGGGAAAACTACACTTACCATAAGACCCAACAATTCCATTCAAGAGAAATGAAAACATATGTGCACAAAAAAGACAACACAAACACGAAAGTGTTTATTAACTTTATTCATAATAGACAAAAACTGGAAACAAGCCATTAAGCCGACCAAAAAAGCCAGAAACAAAAGAATACATACTGTATGATTCCACTTGTATGAAACTCCAGAAGAGACAAATTTAATCAATGTGATAGAAAGTAGGTCAATGATCACCTGGGCAGGAATGAGGTGGGTGTGGTTACAGCCACAAGGCAATTTGAGTGAGTGATGAAAATGTTCTCTATGTTGATTAGTTACTTAAACATTGATTTTTCAACACTCATTGAGGGATACACAAAATGAATGTATCTGATTGTATGTAAATTTAAATTTTGTACATAAAGAGATGGAAAAGGGAAAAAATATATAGGAGTACAGAAAAGAAGTAGCTAATTTAGTTTTGGAGGTTCAGAGAAGGCTCTTCTCTGAGGAAATCAGAGCATTTTTATTTTGTATTTATTTATTTTTTTTGAGTGAGATCTGAAGGAACAGCAAGGTTGAACCAGTCAAAGAGGAGGAAGAAAGAAGAGTGTTCCAGACAGAGGCAGCTGTAAGCTCAGATTCATGGGATAGATGGGGAAGATTGAGGCTCATTTGAGGAAGTGGGAGGAGGTCAGCACGACCGGAGAGAACAGGTGTGACAGAAGAAGAATCAAGGGAGGGTCCCTGTCCTATGCTTTGCATAGGTGACACTGTCTTTATTTTGCCCTTGAACATGAATGACATTTCGTTCAGGTATAGAATTCTTGACTTACATTCTTTTTTCCCCTTAATATTCTGCAGGTTTGGTTATTACCATTTCATACTACACGTTACTGAGATGTCTAAGGTTGCCTGGTGTTTGTTCCACTGCAGGTAAACAAGCTTTTCTCTTTTATTGAATATAATGCATGTTTTGATCTTGTTTCATTAATATTAGTTGTCCCTGATAGTCAATGAGTCTGAAAAACCCATGATTCATGTTATCACTGATGATCCCTTTACTGCAAATGGTCTCCTTTTGGAAATCTTACCATCCATACATTGGAACTCCTACGTTCTCCATGTTTCATCTTTTCTAATAATTTTATAGCCTGCATTTCCATTTCTAATGAGTTTTGAGGGAAGGTTTTTTATGCTTGCTCTTCTCCCTTAAGTTGATTTTTGGTCCTATTAATAACTCAGCGTTTTTATTCCTTTATTATTGTCTTAAATTCAGCGATTGTTTGCCAGTATGTGGTCTTTCCCTTTTCATTGATACCAGAGCTTATTCCGTAAGCACAATGTCCTCTGAAATGTTATAATGGAATTAATGTAAATTTCTATTTATATTATATATCACTCAGGGTTCTTCAGAGGAACAGAAACAGTAGGAAAAGCTAATTAAAGAAATAAAGAAAAAGGGAGAGAGAGAGAGAGAGGAATATTAAGAAATTGGCTCACGCAACTGTGGGAGCAAGCAAATATGAAATCTATGTGACAGGATGGTACCTGGATACTCAGATAGGATTTCTATGTCACAGTCTCATCCCTGTTTTTTCCCCATGTCTATTTTTGAGGGACATCTTTTTACTTAAAATCAGCTGATTGTAAATGTTAATCACATCTACAAAGTACCTTCATAGCAGCATCTAGACAAGTGTTTGACCAAATAACTGGGACCATAGCCTAGCCAACATGACACACAAAGTACACTAGCTACTGTTACATTCATATAAAATATCACAGTTGCCTATGATAGTAATACTCCTCTGGTTTCTTGTACTATTCTACTTTTTATTAAACCATTTGTTCCGATTCCTCCACGCAGTTCCCTTTAGATGAAATGTACCATCCTTTCACTTACCCACATTTTTGCTTGTGTTTTGTTTTGTGTTTTAATCAATATAGAATTTGTGTGAATGCTTGTCCAGATTTGGAAGTTGAAATGAATTCTGTCAAATCGGACCACATTGGGTAATCTATCTCAGATTTCTATTTTACAGTCTCTTATAAGTAGTAAAAATAATAATCTTTTTAGTAAAAAAAATATGTTTGTAATACCTCTTCTTAGTCTCTGTCAGGTTGAAAACTCATTTCCAGCTAAAAGTGATAACTTTGAGTAAAAAAAATGTTTGGATCTTCATTTAAAACTGTCCTATGAAATTGAAGCCAAAAAGTCACCATCATAAACAATCAGAATTATTGATTTAGTAAGCTAGACAAAAAGCAATTTTGGAATTTTGTTAAAATAGTTAAAAATAAACTATCATTGATACCTTTCATAAAAGTAAAGGGAGTGGTCAGTGGTTATTAATAAAACAAAGAGTGCCATCTACTGACTACACAATATTCTATTATGAAAGTTGCCTTAAGCATCAATGTGATACCACACAATTTTCCAGTGTGATAGTGCTATTCTGAATTTTCCAAGAATTTTTGTTCGTTTAAAATGATCACATTTAAATCTCTAGTTCCGCTAACTGAAGTGGAATTTACATGTGCTTAAATCAAATGACTGCCACTTTACAAAATCACTGTCATCAAGAAGCAATTTTTTTAAAGTGCCCCTTTGTGCTAGGAACTACGTGATGTAAAAGAAATACGTCTACATTCTCCTCACACAAGACTCGGCAACAATTGTCGAGGCTGCAGAAATGTAAGAACAATTAGACCCCATCCCCCCAAAAAAACTGTGCTGAAATGATTAAAGAAACGCAAGCACTGATGTAACTTCCTGATAAAGGAGACACTGAAATATATTTCATAATAGGTATAGTAAGGAGGATTTAGCACCCATCACCTTTTAATTCAGATATGATTTTATAGAGGAAGTAACGTTTAGAGTTTTGTGGACAACCAAAATAACACAGTAATTGGAGAAGAGTATGATGTACTGCATTTAAATAGGATTCAGTATTTTTAAAGTGCAGAGACAAAGCTTCCTCATGTGTCCCACTAGTGACATTGTGAAGTTTCTAGGAAGTAGAGCGGGGAAGGGAGAGCTGTGCTCCCAGAGCAGGGTTGTAGTGTGTAAAGGAATAAATGGCTCCAGAGCCAGGGACTTGGGGCCAAGGAGGTGCATATGCAGGAGACACCATTCAGGCCCACTGCTGGCTTCAGGGTCCCAGGCAGAACTGGATGAATACATTACCCTGCCCCTTACACCCCTTAAATATTAATAGATCAGATGCCACATCAAGAAACAAGACTGATGCTCCTATCAAAGTACAAAACATTAATGTCTTCTGGTGATAACTCTTACATCCTGGATTCCCCTCCTTGATTAAGGCTCTCTTGACAAGAGAGGAATCATGAAAGTCTATTATAAAAATAGAATTAGCAGTACATTCCAACTTCATTCCTTTGTTCACTCATTTCATAGGGTACTTCAAAGCAGAATGGATTCACATAACCCATTCTTCTATATAATACTGTGCTTTGTTTGAGTTAGAATATTTTTTGTTAAAAATCAATAAACGGAACAACAGCACATGCATCCAGTCCTAGGGCCCATCAGGAAGGATGTATAGTGCATAGGGTGTAAACTCTAGGATGTAAGCCTTAAACTCAAGGCCAGCAAAATCTAGTAAAATCTTACATCCTTCAGAGGGTATGCTTGGATGAAGAAGATAAAATTGTAGGAGTTTACAAGAACAAAATAGATTAAATTCATAGCTACAGGCTGTCTCTGTTGAAAAGGCTCCCAAGATAAACTTGCACTTCATATGCATTTTGTGATGGGAAGGAGAGAACTGGTGAGAAACTGATTAGAAATAACGGGAATTTGGGATCTTAGAAAGCAAAAGCTCCTCTCTCCATGAATTGGGCTCTAAAGCACTGCTAACCTGCCCTAGGAGGCAGCAATGCCACGTGCGCAATCAAACATAAGATTCCTAGAAAAATTGTAGGCTGAAGTATCTATCTTAATGCAGGTAAGGGTTCAGGTTAGTTGCAACAGTGTGGTCCCAATCAATTGTATAGGTAAAATTTAGAACTAATTTTATTCCTTTAAAAATTGCAATGATACTCTAATTCCCTAACTCTTTGTGGTCAGCTAAATAATGGCCCCTAAACATATTAGGTCCTAACCTCTGAGACCTGTAAATGTTACCTCGTGTGGAAAAAGTGGTTTCAAGATGTGATTAATTTAATGAGCTTGAAAGGGGGAGATTATCCTGAATTATCTGGGTAGGTCCTAAAGGCAATCACAAGTGTCCTTATAAGAGGGAGGCAGTTGACATACACAAAGGAGAAGGCCATGTGAAGACAGAGAAGAGAGAGGTATGAAGATGCTGGCCTGAAAGATCTGAAGATGCTGACCTTGAAGGTTTGAAGGTGCTGACCTTGAACACTGGAGTTATTTGGGCAAAAGCCAAGAAATGGCAGAGCCACCAGTAGCTGGGAGAGGCCAACACCTTGATTTGAGCCCAACTATATATATATATATATATATATATATATATATATATATATATATATATTTATTTATTTATTTATTTATTTATTTTTTGCGTACGCGGGCCTCTCACTGTTGTGGCCTCTCCCGTTGCGGAGCACAGGCTCCGGACGCGCAGGCCCAGGGGCCATGGCTCACGGGCCCAGCCGTTCCGCGGCATGTGGGATCTTCGCGGACCGGGGCACGAACCCGTGTCCCCTGCATCGGCAGGCGGACTCTCAACCACTGCGCCACCAGGGAAACCCTGAGCCCAACAATATTGATTCAGACACGTGGCCTGGAGGACAGTGAGAGTATATATTTCTGTTGCTTTAAGCCGCCAATTTTTGTTGTAATTTGTTATAATGACAAGTTATGTAATTTGTTATAGCAGCCATGGGAAACCAATATACTCCAGGTCGCTTTCTCTTTCTATAATCCAGGGTTCTCTTTCATAATATGGGATATCATTTAAATACCTTTGGCATTATTAGTACCATGCTAAATCTTTTACACAGTGTCTCCAATCCTTATATCTCTTTTCTCCTGAAATCATACTACTCTTCCCTGATCACTCTGCTGCATCCATACTGGATGCCTTAACATGCAAGAGTATTTCAGGTTTGTGCAATGGTTGTTTCCTCTGACTGGAATGCTTTTACTCAGACATGATAATGATGAACTCTCTCACTTTCCTCAAATCTCAGCTCAAATATGCCTTCTCACTGGATCTACTTTCGAACTACTCTGTTCAACATTGCAGCCTCCTTCCCTACCCAGTAATTGTATCCATTTTATTTTAATGTAATTTCAATCTCTGAAGTGTTAAGCGATTTACTTAATTGCTATGTTTATTTTATATCTTCTTTCTGTTTCCTCTAGAATGTAAGCTTCATACGGTATAAGATTTTTCTCTCTTTGGTTCACTAACGTATTCCCAATGCATGGAAAACTATAGCGTACATAACAGGCACCCAGTAATATTTGTCTTGAATGAATAATTGAGGAAAAACATTTAAAAGAATATCACAATAAGTTGAGATCCTAAATCATATGAAAATGAATTGTAACTTTCAGTTTAAGGTGACAGGTCAAAACTCCTTGTGCTTTTATTATTTTAATATCTGTTCTATGCTAGCTAAAGGCTCAAACTTCATTTATAGGACCACAGAATTGGCAATAATTTATAGATATGCTGCTATATTCTTCTGTTTATCAGGGAGGGTAATAGATTTCTATTTACATAAGTTCTCAATGAGTCTCCACAAAAATCTATCCCCTTGGGTAGGGGCAGAATTGCCAGGGACTGAGTTTCTGCATCAAAGTTGATCTTAAAACTACTGCAGAGCCTGTCAGGTAATTCCCTAAAGAGGCAGAAACTCACATTGAATGGATGTAAAGAAATTTTTAAAATGTTTGAACATTTTCCAAATAAACTGGATAACACATGGAGAGAGGCAAATTTCTTTTGCAGACTACTTATTTAAGATCTTCCCTTATCTATTTTTTTTAACATCTTTATTGGAGTATAATTACTTTACAATGGTGTGTTAGTTTCTGCTTTATAACAAAGTGAATCAGCTATACATACAGAAAGGAATTTTCTATTTCTTTAGGCAAAGAGGCTGAAATAGTGAAAGAGTAAACCACTTTACATTTTTTAAAATTTATTTTTTGAAGTATAGTTGGTTTACAATGTTGTGTTAATTTCTGCTGTATAGCAAAGTGATTCAGTTATACATACATATGCATTTTTTTCATATTCTTTTCCATTATGGTTTATCACAGGATACTGAATATAGTTCCCTGTGCTATACAGTAGGACCTTGTTGTTTATCCATTCTATATATACCAGTTTGCGTCTGATAACCCCAAACTCCCAATCCATCCCTCCCCCAACCCTTTCCCCCTTGTCAATCACAAGTCTGTTTTCTATGTCTGTGAGTCTGCTTTTATTTTGTAAATAAGTTGATTTGTGTTATTTTTTAGATTCCACATATAAGTGATATCATATGATATTTGTCTGAAAGAATAAATCACTTTAGATAAAACACAATTTGCACTATGTTACAAAATGTGAAGCTTTACAAAAGAAGTTCAGAGTGAGCCTGGAAAGGCCCATGCTCTAAAGTGAACTAGAGTGGAATAAGCAATAGCAATCTTCAGAAAAGCAAGAATCAGTGCAGGATGCTGAGGCTACAGAATTTCAGTGATTGTCAAGTGCTAGACAAGCAACCCAGGGAACATGCTAGTGAAAGAGAATGTCCCAACCATTTGAATACTGAGGTCAGACAACAGGCAACTTTCAATACCATTAGCTAATATCCATACTTCCTTGATTGCCTTTGCCAGTGTTATTGAAAACTTAATCTTTACATCTGATTCCAAAGTGCTTTGGTTTTGTAATCTGTGACACATTTTCCCCTTGTGTGCTTTAGATATGCATTTCAACAATAAGTAGGAATAAAGGGAATTTGTGTTCTACTTTTTTTTAAAAGGAGATGTATTTATTCAAATTAGAATTAACATTGTTAACAGGTTTTGAATATTCTTTTAAGAAGACGTGAGAAATTTATCACGCGATTCTATTTCCGAAAGGTGTGTTTTAACTTACATATGTAGAATTTAATGATTAAAAAAGGTACTCTCAGGGAATGTTATGGATCACAGAACCCCAGAAGTAATAAACCACAGAACACTGGTAGTAAAAGAGGGGGGAAAAAGACTTACAATGTGAAAAGACTTTAGTTCCAACTAATTTAAGAAATTTAAATAAACAACCAGAAATAAAAGAAACTTGGAGACAAGTCCACAATAGATAATACGATATCTAACTAATTATATAACCCTAAAGATTAAAGAAATGGCAAGGTGGCATGTGGCATGATCATGGGAGAAATGTCTATTTGAAGCAAATTATTTTAAGTATAATTGTACAGAATATTAATTCTACAAAGCATAATTACCAGATCATTGGTACAATCTAGAATTTGGGTAGGAAAGAAAAATAATAATTCAGACAAAATGTTAATAAATCTGATGGATTTTATGCATTTGTTTTTAAAACTAAAGTATGGTAAGAGTTTTATTTAGTATCATATGCTAAACTGCATTCATTCAGGGGTGCAGTCATTAAGTGAGGCTCCATAAATATAAACATGAGTGAAAACAATCCCTGTCCTAAGCTGCTCAGGGTTTTGTAGAAAAAAGGTGCGTGGATTGACTAACATCAGAATAAAATTCAAATTAAGAAAATCATGTTGACACATTGTTTTGGTCTTAGCTGTTTTATATAGTAGTGATTGATTTTGCTAATTCTCAAAAGTTTTTTGAAACTTCCTTTATGTTAAAAAATAATCCTGTCCCACAAGGATGAGTGTTCTGCAAAAAGGCATCATTCCAGGCATAGGAATCAACCTATGGAAAGGAAAGCACAGGTGGAAATAGGGTGCAGAAGAAATTATTGCAGTAATCCAGGAAGGCTGTGAAGAGAACACAAAGTTGTATGTAGAAGCAATGAATCCAATAGAAGTATTAAAGGAAGGATCACCAACCCTATCATATAATGAAGTATGTCTGAGCAGGGTCCATTTTGGTTCCAAGTACTGCGTGTGATACAGGATTAGTATGTTTGGAATGCAGGGTGGTAGGTGAATCTTAAACAAAATCCATATCTCTCAGGGTAAAATATGGACACAGAAGAGGGAAGACCCAGCTGCAGTCCAGAGAAGACCAGTTTTGAGATGTGGGGCATAGTACCCTCAGAATACAGGAGCAGGTAATAGGTTGCACACCAGGTAATGTGTGGTAGTGAAATTCACTAAGGAATTATAGTGGCATATCCTATCAGACCTGTGAAATACAGTGATGAAGGGTCTTGAAATAATGAATACATAAGGGTTTAAATTCAGCTAATAAAGAATATTAGAATAGATCACTAGTTAGAAAAAATAATGAGTTATATTGAACTACAGTCATAAGATTAGGGATTGCCACTACTCCCAAGAAAGAATAAAAACAATAAGCCAGGGACTTGGTTACTGGGGGGTAAATCAAGGACCTACTTGAAAGAATTTGGATATAAGATATAGGCCCAGTCAGAGGAATAATGTTGACTTTTCAACCTTGGTCAAAGAGTGTCCAAGAATTTTTCTAATGATATATAAAAATAGTCATTAGCCATGGACTTCTTACATTTCCACAACTTAGGTCTATCACTAGTCTCTATATTTTGATAGGCAGGCGATATCTGGACCAAATTATTAGACCAGCTGTTTTTTAAATTTTTATTATGCATAAGTACCACCAGAGTGTTTATTTAAAATTCAGATTCCTGGCTCCGTTTTCCAGAGGTCTAATTCACTACATTTGGAGTAGGCTCCAGGAAATATCATTTTGGACAAAAATTACAGGCGACTCTGATAAATGTTATCAAGGTGGACACGCCTTGAGAAACAATTAGATTAAAGAAGAGTCAAGGAATAAAGCTAATATTAGATTGTATTGGTTTCCAGGACTGGAAAATTTCCAGGAGTGCACTACTTGGGAATATACAATATATTGGTGGCCAGCATCTGCTGATGGGCTTTCTTCTCCCAGTGACCAGGTGGGGCGGCTTTCAAAGTTCATCCATGTAACCTAACCCACCATCTGCCCTCCTGGACCCACCTCTCTCTTTCCCCACTGAGCCCAGATATTGTCTCAGACGTGATCTATGTAGTCCCTACATGTCAGTCTCAGCAGCTTAAATGATTGTTGTTCTAATACTAGATGATAAAATGGATCTCTACTCTGTTGGTAAGGGAAACAATGAATCAAATTGAATCACCACTTTACTTTTGCATAATTCTTTTTAATCACAGACTCAGGTGTCCAGTAAATTCTCTAGTCTAAATATCATTGTTAAAATGCTTTGAAACCACTTGATAACCAGACAGATGAGTGACGAGACCAATAACCACACCGTGTCATTTGCCGATCTACCAAGTAATGCAGGCCAGAGTTGCCATGGAATTTCATGCTTATAAGTGATATGAAATAATACTATGTTCTTAGTAAGTAATTTGGTGGTAAAAAATTGCATTTCTAATATTTCAGAGTTCTGAAGACATCTTCAAGTGACCCTAAGAAATAGAAATAATAATTATGATACTCTACTACAGTCACAGTTAATAAATAATACACAACTTCCAAATTCTATACACAGTGGGAATCTAGGTAGACACATGAGATGCAAGGAAAATTTTATACTTGAAAAGGTAATTTTAAACATAGCAATTTGCTTTCAAGAGGTACACCTTTAATATCATCGATATTTTTTTTAACACAAATCATATGCAAGTATTTTAAAGCTCATTTTTCTTAAATCAGCATCTACCAAAAAAGCATGTGAAGTAAATGACAAGGAAAGGAATATGAAGTCAATGTATAATTTGTATCCAAGACAATGAAGAAAGTAAAATCGAGTAATGATTCATACTTCGGAATAACTATTCCTTTCAGTACAATTAACCTTGAGCTGTTTTAGAGAATTAAATAAGAGATTTACATTCGATGTTCTTTAGGGTCGCATACAAATGGGTTTCATCAGTGAGAATTAGTGCAGTACAGACAGGCATACCTCAGAGATATTGCAGATTTGGTTCCAGATCACCACAATTCAGCAAATATCAAAATAAAGTGAGTCACATATTTTTTTTGTTTTCACAGTGCATATAAAAGTTATGTTTACCCCATACTGTAGTCTATTAAGTGTGCAACAGCATTATGTCTAAAGAAATAAAATGTGCATGCCTTAATTTTAACATACTCTATTGCTAAAAACACTAACTATCACTGTAGTCTTCAGTGAGTAGTAATCTTTTTGCTGGTGGAGGGTTTGCTTCCTTGTTGATGGCTGCTGACTGGTCAGGGAGGTGACTGCTGAAGACTGGGTTGGCCGCGGCAGTTTCTTAAAATAAGACTACAATGAGGTTTCCCATATCGATTAACTCTTTGTTTTGCGAACAATTTCTCTGTAGTCGGCTGTGCTGTTTGATAGCATTTTATCCACAGTAGTACTTCTTTCAAAATTGGAATCACTCCTCTCAAACCCT
This sequence comes from Delphinapterus leucas, assembly GCF_059928025.1. Taxonomy (NCBI): domain Eukaryota; kingdom Metazoa; phylum Chordata; class Mammalia; order Artiodactyla; family Monodontidae; genus Delphinapterus; species Delphinapterus leucas. The sequence goes on along the minus strand of NC_143129.1, from coordinate 12,206,447 downwards.
GCTGCTGCTTTATCAACGAAGTATATGTAATATTCTAAATCCTTTGTTGTTATTTCAACAATCTTTATAGCATTTTCACTTTCATTCTCACAGTAGATTCCATCTCAAGAAACCACTTTCTTTGCTCGTTATAAGAAGCAACTCCTCATCCTTCAAGTTTTATCATGAGACGGCAGCAATTCAGTCACGTCTTCAGGCTCCACTTCCAAGTCTAGGTCTCTTGCTATTTCTACCACACCTGCAGTTCCTTCCTTCACTGAAGTCTTGAACCCTTCAAAGACATCCATGAGGGCTGGAATCAACTTCTTCCAAACCTCCATTAATATTTTGACCACTTCCTATGAATAACAGATATTCTTATTGTTCTTAATGGCATACAGAATAGTGAATCCTTTTCAGAAGGTTTCCAATTGACTTTGCCCAGATCCATCAGAGGAATCACTATCTATGACAGCTATGGCCTTATGAAATGTAGTTCTTAAATGATAAGACCTGAAAGTCAAAATTAAAATTAATCCTTGACCCATGGACTGCAGAATAGATGTAGTGTTTGCAGAAATGAAAATAACATGAATCCCACTGTCCGTCTCCATGGACAGGATGTGACCAGGTACATTGTCCATGAGCAGTAATATTTTGAAAGGAATCTTTTTTCTGAGCAGTAAGTCTCAGCAATGGACTTAGAATAGTCAACGACGTTATAAACAGATGTGCTGTCATCCAGGCTTTTGCTCTTCCATTTATAGAGCACAGGCAGAGTAGACTTAGCATAATTCTTAAGGGCCCTAGGATTTCCAGAATGATAAATGAGAACCGGCTTCAACTTAAAGTCACCAACTGCATTAGCCCCTAAGGAGAGAGTTGGCCTGTCCTTGAAAGCTTTGAAGCCAGGCATTGACTTCTCCATTTTAGCTATGAAAGCTATGGCATCTTCTTTCAATACAAGGCTGTTTTGACTACAATGAAAAATGTTGTTTAGTGCAGCCACCTTCATTAATTATCTTAGCTAGATCCTCTGGATAAAACTTTGCAGCTTCTACATCAGCCCTTGCTGTTTCACCTTGCACTTTTATGTTGTGGAGAGAGCTTCTTTCCTTAAACCTCATGACCAACCTCTGCTGGCTTCAAACTCTTCTTCTGCGCTTTCCTCACCTCTATCAGCCTTCATAGAATTAAAGAGAGGTAGGGCCTTACTCTGGATGAAATTTCGACTTAAGGGAATGTTGTAGCTGCTTTGAGGTTCTATACAGACTTCTAAGACCTTCTCCATATCAGTAATAAAGCTGTTTCACTTTGTTATCATCCCTTTCCTTCAAGAATTTTTCTTTTGTAATCACAACCTAGCTAACTGTTCGGTGCAAGAGCCCTACGTTTTGGCCTATTTCAGCTTCCGACATGCCTTCCTCACTAAGCTTAATTACTTCTAGTTTTTGATTTAAAGTGAGAGACATGTGAATCTTCTTTTTACTTGAACACTTATAGGTCATTGTAGGGTTATTAATTGGCCTAATTTCAATATTCTTGTGTCTCAGGGAATAGGAAGGCCCAAAGAGAGGGAGAGAGACAGGGGAATGAGTGGTCAGCGGAGCAATCAAAACACACAGAACACCTTTAGATTGCGTTCACCATCTGATATGCCTGTGGTACTTTGTGGCACCCCACAACAATTACAGCAGTAACTTCAAAGGTCACTGATCACAGATCACCATAACAAATATAATAATAATGAAAAATCTGAAATATTACAAGAATTACCAAAATATGACACAGAGACATGAAATGAGCAGATGCTGTTGGAAAAGTGGGGCCAGTAGACTTTCCTGATGCAGGGTTGCCATGAAATTTCAATTTGTAAAAAAATGCAGTATCTGCAAAGCACAGTAAATCAAGCACAATAAAACGAGCTAGGCTACAGATGAATGTTTCTGTCAACTCAAAATTTCACTGCCCTCGTATCTTAATATGCAGCCACAATCTAATTCCAGATGGGCCAAAGTATGCAATTTTTTTGAAGAGCTTGTGGGAGGTTTATAAAAGGCCTTGAATCTATCTAGAACATATTTACTCACATACCTGTTTCTGGCATAGGATTTTTTTCACATAACCGTGCTTACTGTAAAATGGGTGCCTAATTTATATTTGGATGTTGCTTTCTTTGCCAAAAGAAGACAGATTCCCATCATTTTAGTTAGTTTTATTTCTATATCTCAGGCAAATGAAAAAATAATAATGTTGAAGTCTACAAGAAGTCAGATGCAGTCTGAAGAGTCAGAGGCTGCACTTCATCTGATAGACAGTAAATGCTTCCAGAACAAATGATATCCTCTAATGACATTGGAGTTAATTTTTTAAACATGAATTTTTAAAATACTATTTAGGAGATGTCTTATTTAAATAATATTTATGCCTCATTAAAAATTGGTATTAAGTTGAGACATTATCAGGCTGACACCCATCACATTCTACAGCTTTTGGAAGAGTAGCTGGATAGATGGTCCTAGTGAAAAAATAAAAAGTGCAATTAGATAATGAGATTTAAAAGTCAACAAAGAACATGAAACAGTATTGTCCCATAAATGAGTGTTGCAGAGTTTCTTCTGCTAGTCCAATCTGAAGACCATGCATGTTTCACCTCATGTGCTAAGAAAAACCATGGCCTCTGGCTGAGCATTACTGTGTAATGCAGATTAAATCAACTTGGAATTTTTTAATCACATTAAGCGAAAAAGCCATAAGTCGTAAGACGAAGATCCATAGCCTGCTGTGTTGCTTAAAGGAAATATACTAAGAAGACTTCAGGTTACAGCAATGAAAAGCTATATAACAGAGGAATCCTTCCTCAGCCTCAAATTTCCCTAATGAGAAATTGCAATACACATGCATTTGCCCATGTATATATTTTCACAAATGAAAGCGTTTCTAATCAAAAACCTATTGGTTGCTACTTATTCTGAATCCTTCTAAGAGTGATTCTGAAATAAATATTTTTAAAACTTCAACATTAAAAATTAATTCAGAATTAAAAGACCCTAGAAAATGGGCTTCCCTGGTGGCACAGTGGTTGAGAGTCCGCCTGCCGATGCAGGGGACGCGGGTTCGTGCCCCAGTCCGGGAAGATCCCACGTGCCGCGGAGATGCTAGGCCCGTGAGCCATAGCTGCTGAGCCTACGCATCCAGAGCCTGTGCTCCGCAACGGGAGAGGCCACAACAGAGAGAGGCCCGCGTACCACACACACACACACACACACACACAAATTAGACTATGACAAATGAAAAATAATGGTATATTTCCACGAACTCTAATTTATAAGCCATAAACACAACTAATTATCCCTTTATTTGATATGTGATTTCACGGGTATATTTGATAAGCATTAAAAAGTTACTAAGGATTTTCATAGGTTTGTGCTCATACTTAACCCCCCAATAGATTGTTATCCACTATAATTATTTAATTACTTAATGTATTTTTCTAAAAAGAGGAACTTTAGTAAATGCAATCTTCCTATTAGCCTCCTCAAACCCTCTTTAGAGCCCAATGGGTTACGAGGAAATATTTAATGGCAGAAAAAAAGAATACCAGGACCAAAGAAAGGAGGGAAGGAGGAAAAAAAAGAGGGAAGGAGAAAAAGAGGAAAAAGCCTCATGATTGAGGAAGTTAAAGTCTTATGTAATACGGTACAGAGGAAATCTCAGAAAATGAGGAAAATCACCAAAAATCAAGCTTCATACTTCACATTTTAATTAAGGAATAACCTTGACTATATGTATCATTCTAGATACACATACATTTTCTCTGTATGTTGGTATTTTTTATATTTTTACATTTTTCCTGTGTGTGTATATTTTCATTTTTTAAACAATTTTAGGTGCAATAGTTAATTTTCTATTTATGTCACTGCATAAAAATGAGAATTAGTTAAATAAATCATTCACTAATTAAATAAACTGATTCTCCCAACACATCACAGTTTTGACCCCAACTAATAAAGTGTGTAGGAAGTAAAAATGAAAATTAGCATTTTAATGATAAGCATAAGAGAAACTGAATGAGTTCAAACCAAAAGCAGTCTACAAATATTTGCAAAATTATAAAATATATTAAGTAGGCCTTTATATTGCAGTTCACAGATTATCCAAATTATAGCTATATTTATTCCATTGTTCCCATCCTTAGATCCTTTTGGCAGTTCTACTTCTCTGGAGATATTATCTACATATTTAAATATATGTCTTAAACACAATTTATAAAGTCATTTAGGAATACCAGTTGCAAACCTATTATTAACATTAAATATGTTTTAATGTGATCCATTGCCAAAGCTCATGTGCCATATGTCAAGTTATGAGTTATTAATATAACAGTAAAACTATCACTCTTTATTTCTCTCTTCAGAGCAATTATTCTCACAAAGTTGCCTTTATCTGTTGAAATAAGCTGAAAATATTAGATACAAAAAAGAAACTAATCCAAGCAAAATGGCAAGACGCACTTATTAATTATAAATAAAATTGCAAGCTATTCTGTATCATATTAAGAAATATTAAGCAAGACAGCATGACATTTATGTGGGAAGATAATGTTTGTAGAGAAAATAATTTATATGTGTATTTATGTCAAGACAGAGAGTATGTTTTATTCACCAGAACTCCTCTTAGGAAAAGCACTGTATTATTGGAAGAAAGAGTTTGATAAACTGCAATGATAAACAGTGAGAAATTCATCACCAAGGGCCTACTATTAAAATGTTACATAAAACAAAAAGAGGAATTATTATCTTTCTCCTGTGAGAAGTGAAGAGAAGGGAGGAGGCTGATGGGGGAAGCAGCCCAAATTACTGATACTAAATTTTTCATTGACCTTGAAACAAATTCAAGATACATTGAATTTGATTTAAGAAAATAAATAAATATAATATTTCTAGGACATGGAGAGTCATGAACCTGACCATCCTTCTTATATTTATATAAGAAACTTTAGGTGATTCATTGCTTCTTTTCATTAATTATAAAAATGGTAAATGCCACTGTCTCTTCTATTTATTGTTTATTCAGTCATTTGTTTATATTCATCCTCTCAAGGACTTTTCTCTTTAAAAAATCAAGTATACTATAAAAATACTGCTTAACATTTAAATATAAAGGAACCTTATTAAAAATATGTGTATGGAAACACTAGAAGACAAATACCGTACTTACATTATCTCATAATATCTGAGCAATATTACAAAGAAGACTTCAAATTCATTGACAACCCTCCCATTCAAAGGTAGGGTCTGTACGCATCGCTTTGATTCTGAGAAGACTGGGAAGAGCTTCAGCCTAGAGCGTACAGAGGAAAGAATGCTATGTGCCTTGCAAAGCTAGATCATAAAAGCCACATATCTTCCACATGGTTCTCCTGGAAAATTTGCTCTTTGGAACCTCCCACCCCCCAATTTGTACACTCCTACTTAGAACCCAGATGACATGTTCAGAAAAACCCAAGCTACATGGAGAGGTCAGAGGCAGATATTCATATCAATACACTCAACTGAGCCAGTCCATCAGCCCAGCCCAGAGACCTGTGAGTAAAGAAGCTATCTTAGAAGTCTTTCCAGCCAAGCACCCAGATACTGTGGAGCAAAAAAGAGCCATCCTCCCTATGTCATATCCTGACCATGACTCACAGACTCTAGGAGCAAATAAATTGATTCTTTTTTAAACTTTAATTCTGCAGTGGTACATAACATAGCAGCCTTCACTACTAAGGATAGGAATAAAAGAAATGGAACCAGTTCAAACCAAGAACAGGCTACAGATATTTGCAAAATAATAAAATATACTGATAGGCTTTTATATTGTAATTCATAAATTCTCCAAATTATAGCCATATTTAACCCACTGTTCCCATATTCGTCAACTGGGTAAACCCAGAGAGGCATGGAAATAAGAGCTACAAGTGAGAGCAAATTGAACAGCCCCTGTAAAGTTGAAAAACAGCGTTTAGGGACCTTTCTTGTGACACGGTTCCAACATCATTTTCATTGCACCACATACAGTAATTCAATGAGCCTTTTCCACCAGCTGTACCTACTATCAGATATCAAACATGTATACAGAAAGACTTTTTTATTATTCCCAATAATTTGCAAAAGAAAAACAGAAAAAATGAGAATGTTTTTAGTTTTTCTTTCACTTTTAAGATAAATAGATTACAGCAAAAATCCATTTCAAGGATCACTATAAGAAAACCATTGCTCCATAAGAAGTATACCTTGAGTCACTGTAATATGCTAATTTGAGAGGGGGATGAATTTTATACATTAACATGACTAATATATCTGAATGTATAAGATTTTAACATAACCGAGAAAAATTCAGTATAGATTCTCATAGTAGGCTACTTTAAATATTTAAGAAGATAACAAAAGCTTTGTGGATCATTGTTAGAACATGTAATATTTCATCCCTTTCATTTTCCTTTTTAATAAGTAATTTGAATAAACTATGGCTTGCATTGCCCAATATTTATGCAGTGGCTAAACCCAAATCCAGTAGGTTTAAAAATAAGTGTATGACCATATTATAAATGTATATAAGCAGAGCAGTACTTAGCTATACACTGTACATCCAACAAAAAGTATTGTGAACGTACTATATGGATATCTACTCACTGCACTGTTCCCCATCAATTCCCCAATTGGTCACTAGATAAAAAGTATCACACTCCTAAGTCCTGTTCTCTAAGCTGCTTTCTCACTGCCAAGCTATTGTATCATACAATCCCCTGAAAATATTCTAAACTTTCCTATAAAAAGATATTTTGGATTGAAGTAAAAAAAGAAAGAAAAAGAAAAAAGTAGATTGCTTATTTTTTGAAGGAAAGCAGTATTCTATAAGGCTCCAATCACAATGCCCTCGATGATTTTCACATTACTTGACTCCATGAATCCAAGGCTTGTGACTTAAGATTTCTGCAGGAGATTGCCTGAGTATAGGTTATTAAAAGTCAATGCGAGGCGATTCACTAACCTTGGTGGGGGAAATTAACTTGCAGAAACGTCAGATTGAATATATTTCTTTAGCACATAGTGTTTTATCTTCATATAATTGAATAAAACAGAATAATTTGATTAAAATATTAGATGGCTTCTTTGTGAAAGGTGGGTACTTTCATCCTGATGAAAATAAACATTGATAGACATTTAGATTCACTGGTCAGAAAGTATAATGCCATTTGTATGGGACTGTATTGTCTACTGCTTCTAGAAAAGCCTCCAAGTTTAAAGGTAAAAATGAGCGAAAAAGTAACTTCCTTTAAACTCATGATTGTGTCTTCAAACAAATTGAAATAATTATTTGCACACCTAAAGCAAATAATAATAATAATTTCTTCCTTGGATTTTATTTTATCAAATCTCAGTGATTTATATCCAACCTTTCTAATGGTGATATGAGTTCATTACCGGAAACATACAATTCTGTGTGAACATACAGAGCTACTTGTAATTGATCTCTTTACCAAGATTTAATGTTCCTCATGGTTGAATAATGACTTCGTTTAGAGAACTTATAAAGTTTTCACCTTGCTTTCCCATTGTTTCTTTCATCAATCACAGAACTACAAATAATTGGAGGGCCTTTTGAGGACAGAGGCACTTGGAAAAAGCATAACTATTAATGATTTAATAACTTTTTAATTTTAAAACTTTTATTTCATATTAAATTATATTTTAAGGAAAGTATTGAGAGTTCCTAATTTGAAACTCAATATTTCAAAGTATCTGTGTTATATCTCTGAATGTGGTATATATAAGAAATCATAATCCATGATGGAAAAATCAATTAAGTGCAAATAACTTATTATCATTTGAAAACATCCAGGCAGTCTCTTATTAGATTTTAGTGATGTTAAATTATTATTTAACAAATATTTTGTATTTTTTGTTTCCAAGATGCAGTTGAAGCAGTTGAAAAAATATGTTTTATATAAATATGCTTAAAAAAGTTGATTTCAGTTAAATCATAAATGTCCATTGACAGAGTTTATGTAAACAGGTTAAGAATAACAAAGAAGAATAATTTTTTAAAAGATACTTTTAGAGACTAAACTTGTATCGATCCACTTTACTGAGAAGGTAGCTAAAATATTTTTCATTTACAGTTTTATTTGTAAAATTCATTTTAATGTTTGGTTTACAATCTAAATTTTTTTAGTCCAAATTCAGAATAACTTTTAAATATGATTGGTTCAGCTTGTATTGCTAGTGAGTTACCTGTATGAAAAATGGGAAAATAAATTGCTGATTTACTGATCTATAGATGACCCTGAGTGTATTAAGTAAATGGATTTTAAATATATAGATTCTTAAGACATTGTGCTATTTTTGAAGCTTTCCCTCTGTATAACTTCTGCTTGTGCATTTGTATAACTTTAATTTACTTAATATATTTGTCCATAAAAAATAAACACTTCAGGTTGCTGTATTGAGTGTGTCACTAAAAGGCTGGCTTTGATTATATTTGGCTACAGAGACTGCTCATTGTTGAATTCAGTGAAAATAATTTCTCTATGCCCTAAGACCTATCTGAAAGTAATGATTGACTTTCTATTCATTCAACATCTAATAAATAAATAAATAATACATATATTATTTATGCATATAATAAACCATATATGAAGATTATTTATCGAGGTGAAATTCACATAACTTAAAATTCACCATTTTAAAGCATACATATTGGCTCAGTGGCATTTAGTATATTCGCAATGTTGTGCAACCATAATTTTTTCCAGAACCGTTATATATAAGCATACATATTGCATTCACATATTACTAAAAGCTAATTTAATTCAGAAAGATTTTTTAAATCTTTCCATTTTTATAACTCCACTCAATTATTCACATGGGTGCATGTTGATTTAAGTTATCTCTGTTCAATTAATGGATGAGCGCCTTGTTTCCTTAATCAGATTGGAAACACCTCACAGCAAAATAAAAACAGGTTTTTGTAGTCACATAAAGCAAAATTTTTCATAAGTTGGTGATTTCAAAGTTGGTGATCCCTTAAAATGTATCTAGATGTCCCCAAGGGTCAGCATCTGCCCTTTAATTGAACATCGCTAAAAGGTGAACTTTTGCAGGATCACTTAATTATTATATTTTAAGTCAAATGCCAACTTGACCACAGATATTGGGTAGCAGTGTTCTTTAATAACATCATCTCTCAGAAGATCTGAAAATACATGGATGGTGAATACATTAGATAGTTACTAAATTAAAAAGAGGTGTGAACTTTAACTACTTTATTTTGTAATTTTTTGGAGGCAAAGACATTTCAAAGCCCGTAAGAAATAATTAGTATACACTTTACAGATAAACATTATACAGAGGTTAACGTTTTACACCAAATAGCAGAAAGGTTAAGTCCCCAGAGCACTGGAGCCAAACTTGTTGGACTAGAGTCTTAACTTTCTACTTGATAGCTGTGTGGCCTCAGAGAAACACCTGAACCTTCAAAAAATTCAGTAAAATTGGAAAAATAATAAAACCCATGCACCATAGGCTAATTATGAGAATAAATTGAGTGAATCTATTTAAAGTTGAGCAAAGTTACATTTGTAAATCCTAGAAGCTCAGTTTGTTGAAAGTCAGACCTGAATTTTGTTAATATTGTCACAGCTATATGGAAATGCATAAAATATTATTTTAAAAATAACAAAGGAGAGTTCAAGGACAGTGCTTTGAAGTCCAAACTAGGTAGGGAGAACAATTATAGTATATTTATAACCCAGCAAAGTGTATAAGAAGTTTACGATAACTGTTCCAGAATAAAAGTAGGGTAATAAAATAAAAACAACTAAAAATATAGGTCTAGATTCAAACCAAGTGCTAGGAAAAAATCACCAGAAATTTAAAGATTCAGATAAATAAGTATAAAAAATTCGATAAATGCCTCTTTTTTCCTACTCTAGTCTTGAAATTTGACATACACTTTATTTTTTTAATAAATTTATTTATTTATTTATTTATTTATTTATTTTTGGCTGTGTTGGGTCTTCATTGCTGCACATGGGCTTTCTCTAGTTGCAGCGAGCGGGCTTTTCATTGCGGTGGCTTCTCTTGTTGTGGAGCGCGGGCTCTAGGTGCGTGGGCTTCAGTAGTTGTGGCACACGGGCTCAGTAGTTGTGGCTCACGGGCTGTAGAGCACAGGCTCAGTAGTTGTGGCACACGAGCTTAGTTGCTCCGCAGCACGTGGGATCTTCCCGGACCAGGGCTCGAACCCGTTTCCCCTGCATTGGCAGGTGGATTCTTAACCACTGCACCACTAGGAAAACCCAAATTTGACATACACTTTTTAAAACTAAAAATACTATAATTTTAGAGATCACTTTTAATAGATTTAAATGAATTAGAGACAGTAGAGTAGTATCTAACAATGTTGCAGAAAATTGCTGCATTAAACTGCATTCGGATTCATTTATTAGGACAAACCTCTCAGTGTGACTCTAACAAGGGTCTTAGGAAAAGGAAAGGAATAGAGATTGCTCCTTTTTCTCATTTCACTTCAGTTCACCTTCCTTCAGGGGAAGATACTGACGCAGTTTTCAAAAATGAAGGTCCATGTCGTATATTACATTAATGAAATAAACAACATTTAAAAGTGGCCAGACTCTCCCATTATCAGAAGCACTGACAGGTACTGAAATATTATAGTAAACGTCATTCACTTGGAGAAAAAGCAGAATGTAAACAGCCTGTGTTTGCCTTCAGCATTTGTTAGATCAAACTGGAATAATGTCTTAGAAAATTTAAAATCTTTTAATGCATAGAAATGACCACAGAGGAATTATTTTTCTTGCCATGAAAGCTAAGCTGTCTGTTGCCTTGAGGAAAAGAAAATAATGAATTTGGAAAGTGACATTCATATTTTAAATATTGCCAGACTTGGTGATTTGTTTTTTATTTGCTATGTTCTAGTGTAACTTGGAAGAAACTGGAAATGAATACTGATTAGAAATTTAATCAAAGAGTAATGAAGGCTTTTTTGCTCTTTTTAAACCAATGTTATTACATTTTTTCCCAAAGTCCATGTCTCCTAACAAAAAACTAATGAAATTAGGACTGCAATGCAAATTCACAAATGGCTATGGATTTGTAAATGTGCCTAAAATGTGCCAAGAGACTCTAATAAGACCACATTTCAAAATATATTTAGACTGTAAAATAGTTTGCAACCCAGAAGATTAAATGGTGAGCAAAAGTCAGTGATGTAATTCTAAGACCCAATGATTGAATTCATAGTTTTCTGTCTCTTCAACCTTCCCACTCTCCCTGACATTCAGCCTAGTGGCAGGCAGACAACAGACTAGTCACAACAGTATGTGTATTGACTATGAGGAGAATGTTTCAAATGTTATAAGAACCATATAAGATGCACACCGAACCAACCCTTGTGGGTTCAGGGCTGTTATCCTAGAGAAAATTACATTTATGTCAGAGCCGTAACTTCTAACCTTAAATTCTTCCCCAAGGAAACCAGTCATCATTTGACTCTTTCTAATGTGTAATCACATTTATTAAAATGAAACTTTGGTGTGTCAGAGTCTCAATAAATGCTTGGCAATGAGGACGTTTCTTTTATTCCAACAAATTTCAACGTATTTTATGCTGTTTTAAAAAAACATTGTTTTTGTCAACTTAACACATCTACATAATTTTAAAATCATGAATTATCACAAGATGTATAATGAAAACTCTACCCCAAATCCAAGTAGCACTCTGCAAAATCAATCACCTTAAATATTTTAGCCATTTCTTCGCTTACTTACCTATAAATTCTCAACATTACTTTTATCCTGCTCTGTTGTGATTATTCAGCTTCAGACACTATTGCTTTTTCTCCACAGAAGTTGAAAATTCAACACTCTTTACAACACTCACTTGACCACGAACATTCACATGTAAACAAAACACACTCTCACACACAAACACACATATTCACAAAAACATTTTCTTCCCTTATTTCCTTGGTATGGTTATATCACAATGTTGTCACTATTTATATTACAATGACAGAGATAAACTCTATACTAAAATAGCATTATTCACTGTATTATCATTTGTTACAAAGGATAATTTATTAAATATTAAGATTTGATTATTTGTTAATGTATCCATTACTATTTCTTCCCAAACCAACAGTTATATAAAACCTCTTTCAATATTATCACATACTTCTGGTAATCTCTCCAATTTTCATCTGTGGCTTTCAGAGACCTATGCCCCCTGGACTTTTGCCCTGGTACCATCTGCTCCACCATCACCGGAGACATTCCCCCATCTTTCTCAAGTGTTGACTACCTCTTGCTATTATCTCTTGTTTGGAGCTCACTTTCCAGGAACTTTTTGAGAAACAATGAATAAAACTTACTTATTTTGATAACTTACATGTCCAAAGATGTCTTTACTGTATATTCACATTAGTTAAAAACTTTTCTGAGTTTATCACTCAAAGTTGCCAAGTGTTTTTCCTCAAGATTCCAAAGGCAGTTCTTGTGTCCTACAATCTAATGTAGTGGCTTCAAAGCCATTCTGATTTCTGACCACTAGTATGTGACTAGCTTTTTCTCTCTGGAAACTCTTCTGAAATAGCATGTTCTCTGGTTGCTTCTTTTCATAGTTTCCTGTCCCTGTTTATGGAGGTAGCATTTTCTCTTGTCTCTGAAAGATACTAATTTTACCTTGATTCTCCTGCTCCCTTCATGAATTGTTCCCTTTAAATTACTTTTCTTTCTCTTTGTTTGTTTCAGGATCCTCTTTCATGTTGAAGACTCTGTTTTAACAAAATATGAAGATCTCTGGCTCTTATTAGATATTTTAGAATAGAGAAAAGATGAGTAGATGTTCTGTGTTTATGGGCAGGAAACAGAGACCTTGGGCTTGAGAGTAAAATGATCTAGCAAGGGCCAGTTAATTGCATTGTTAACCCCTGTAGTAAATGATGCCTCATTCACCTGTGCAGGCGTCAAACGCAGTGGTAGGAAGGGCAGAAGCCTGGCTCCCAGAGTCCTGAGACTGGCGTACAGGACAGACGTCATAACTCTTGCCATTCTATGTGCAGACTTTCTTATTCCCTTTCTGTTTTCAGTATAACTTCTAAGCTCTATTCTCAACTGTGCTCAATATCCTGGAGCCCCTCCGTCAATTTTTGCATAGAATTATCCTTCTGTCTCCCTACTGAAAATACGAGGGAGAGGTAGGGGAGTGAGGTCTAACTGACCCTAAATGTGTTTAAGCACCAAATTCTCAGTCCCACTCCTAACTTCTGGAATCCCTGACTGTTCCAGATTTCTACAATATGAATTAACTTGCTTTTTGTCAATTGGTTAATCTTCAGGGACCTAGGTTTTAGCTTTCACTATTCTGATAAGTATCCATCAAGCGTTCATTTAACCAATTTTTTTCTATTTTTTTTTTAGCATTTCTCCTCTACTGTTGCCTTCTCTCCATTTCTCTTTGCCTCCATAAGATTGGATTCTTTTTCAACTTCTTTACTTTCATTTCTTCTGAAAATTTAGGAAAAAATCATGGAGATAAACACATGTACTCAATTGTTACCTATTTATGGAATTTTTAGGTTGAATACATACATGTTGCATATACACATACCTACATACATACATCTGCTGATGGATTTCCTCATATAAAATATTCCAATGTTGAGTCAGTCTTAAGTCATTACACCATTACCTATTACAAATCAGCAATAGTATTGTCCTCACACCAACGTGACATTCATCTCGTGTTTCCCCAGTGTTTGACTCAAAGTAAGTATTTGTTGAATATAGATGCCTGACTGACTGATACAACACAAAGAAGTCTTGAGTCATTGAATTTTTAAAAATTTTTATTGGAGTATAGTTGATTTACAATGTTGTGTTCATTTCAGGTGTACAGCAAAGTGAATCAGTTATACATATACATACATCTACTCTTTTTTAGATTCTTTCCTCATATAGGATGTTACAGAGTATTGAGTAGAGTTCCCTATGCTATACAGTAGGTCCTTATTAGTTACCTATTTTATATATAGTAGCGTGTATATGTCAATCCCAATCTCCCAATTTATCCCTCCTCACTTACCCCCTAGTAACCATAAGTTTGTTTTCTACATCTGTAACTCTATTTCTGTTTTGTAGATAAGTTCATTTGTACCCATTTTTTAGATTCCACACATAAGCAATATCATATATTTGTCTTTCTCTGTCTGACTTACCTCACTCAGTGTGACAATCTCTAGGTCCAACCATATTGCTGCAAATGGCATTATTTCATTCTTTTTTATGGCTGAGTAATATTCCATTGTACATAGAGTCATTGAATTTTATAGTTTGTGTCCTTATAATTATTATGGTGTGATTTTTTTCAATAGAACAAGATTGCTATAAACCAGTTCAGCAGAGCCTATTAGAAGACAGACTTCTCTTGATACTGCATGTATTTATTTATTTTTTCATTTTTAAATTAACTAGACTTTATTTATAGCATATAGAATTGTATTAGTTTACAAAAACTGAATATGTTTATATTTGTTATAAAAGATCTTCATTTTAACAAAATATCAGCATTTAACTCTATGTAAACGCACTGTTGATTCAGACCTTAAGATGAAGTTTATAAGGAAATTAAAAATTGAATTATCATATAATCCAGCAACTTCACTTCTGGGGATATACCCAAAAGAACTGAAAGGAGGTACTCGAACAGATATTTGTATACTCATGTTTATAGCCACACTGTTCACAATAGCCAAAATGTAGAAACAACCCAACACATTTATTTTAAAATTTAGTTTTAACTTATTATTGTGCATACACCAAACATTGTTCCAGGCACTGTGGCACTGTGCTCTTCTTTCAAGCTCAGATGACTAAGGCTTTATACGAACTGGAAAGTTTCATTGCTTTCAGCAGAGGTGGCACATGGTTTGTTTGAAACCCTGATTATATAGAGAGACTCTGCTGCACTCTCTAGACATCCTGGAACATTGCTTATCAAGTCCTGTCTGACATTTCACCCTGTATACTGTGGACCTATTGCTGAGAACTGTGCTGACCAGGCTGCTTATGAGTCTCATGACTTTGCCTAGTTTAAGACTAGATTCAGGCTTGCCATAATCCATCACGGTGACCTCACCTGAGTTGCTTTGCCAAGTCTGGACATCGCTTCATGCCTACCCAGTAATAAGATAGCATCCAACAAATCTTTCCCATGTGAGTTCATATGCCTGCTCAAGACAAGAAAGT
This sequence comes from Delphinapterus leucas, assembly GCF_059928025.1. NCBI lineage: Eukaryota > Metazoa > Chordata > Mammalia > Artiodactyla > Monodontidae > Delphinapterus > Delphinapterus leucas. The sequence continues at coordinate 12,191,155 of NC_143129.1, read as the reverse complement.
GCTTCATCTAGAATAATGGTAAGCTTTTCCCTACTGGGCTTTAGATTCGACATATCACTTCATTTCTTTCATACCCGGTTTTGTGTATCCTGCACACATGCCTTAAACAGCTGTAGTCATCTTTAGTCAGATTTTGTTTACTTAAATCCTTGATTAGATTTCTGTGGATTTTAGTGATATACAGAGGGCATAACTTTGTCTTTCTAGCAAAGCAACTACTCTTTTTTGCAAGAAATTCTAAACTTTGGTATGAAAAATCAAATTTATATGAGGTATGTCTTTTCCTTTTAACTCTAAATTCTAATTTTTCCTGGAGAAATAGCATCAGCTCTCAATATATTCTGAAAGACAATACAAAGGTAAAGTAAATGGAATTTGGAGTCAGCCTGAATATAACAGAATCCTAATTCTTCCTCTAACTGGTGTTGTAGCCTTATTCAGGTTATTCTATATTCCATGAGCTTCTGCTTTCCCACCTGGAAAATAGAGATAATCATAGTAACTATCCCTTAGGGATTTTCAAAGTATTACATATATTAATATATATAAAGCATGTATAAGATGTCCAACACATAGTACACATTATAGAAGAATTTGTTGTCTTTATTTTTCAGGGTCTCTGCATTTGGAATGAGAGCAATTTTTATTAATATCTAGAAATTTTAATTGAATATATAAAACATATCATTTACCAATGGAAGGAACCAACCTGTATAAAGTCAAAGTTTATTTAGCTACATCTCTGACAAATGAATTTCTATCCAGCTCTTCAAATATGGCACGGGAATTCCATTTTATCCAACTCCTGATAAATTATTGTACAGTTTGATTTGTTGGAAAATTCTCTTATGCTGACATAAATGTGTTTCACTGTAATTTCCCCTCAATAATTGCTATCAATATTTAATTATAAATAGAAGGAGAAAGTACATACATTACCTCCCATTCATGAGTGTCTCAAGCCCAAAAGAGTAGCTGTCTTTTGACACACTGGATGCACAGTATCCTTAAATTAGCAGGATTTGGTTCCTCTAGTTGGCAACAGAAAAGTTTTCATCAATATAATATTTATCCTTTAACCAGCATGCTTCATATATTTTTCTAGACAAACCAGAAAAGTCTTCAGAGTATCATCCAATGCATGTTTCACCATTTTAATTCACAGGAAGCTGTGGTCAAAGGTCCTGTTGAAACGAAAATATCAGCCTTATTTTCAACCTCCCATAATCTTTCAGGCCAATGAAGCCATCGAAGAAGTGATCAACAACAGACATAGCTGTGATCAAGTTCTGAATCAGTAAACGTATGGGCCACTTAAAGTAGAGGAATGTCTCAAGCAAAATCATCACACATTGTGATCACACAGGTAAAAATTCCTTTGGAGATCAAGAACAGATTGTGAGGGAAGACGAGGAACAATGGTCCTATGAGAATTTACCCAAACCAGGTCCTTTATTACCTCAAAGAGCCCATCTCATTTTATGTCTGATTAGGTCAATGTAAATTATGTTGTTATGAATTAACTGCAAAGAAAATCATTACTAAAGGAGACTAAAGACTTTCCTATTACCAGAACAGAATGCTTCAACTGAAGGGTATCTTAACACCATGCTTCTGAGAGCAAAGCTAATTTTCTTTGATTTACCCAGTGACTCCTGCACCACTGATAATATTGTGGGGGTTTTGTTTTATATTTGTTGCTCGAGACTTTCTTTTCTTAGATAAAGATGATTTAAAGGGCCCCAAAAGGCTTACAATGGAAAGTCAAGTCACATTTCATTTTGTTTTATAATTAGGCATTCAAAAACCATACAGTTCTAATTAAAATTGAGAAAATAAATGCAAAAATTGTCAAACTCATCATTGCAGCTATCGTTTACTTGTTTCATTGTCTAAATTAGTTCCATTAAAACTTGGTCATCTCAGGGGATTATAAATAAACACTAAGTTATACGTTTATGTTTTACAAGGTCATAGCTCTGGCTCCATCTCAAAACATTTGGACATCACCCGTTTACCAACTTGCAAACTGCTGTATGGTAATTCAGTAGGCATTTGAGGTTTTTTATTTAAGAGTTTTTAACTTTAAAGCTCTAACCATGGCTAATTTGAATGCACGCATCTAACTGTGAAAACAACGTTATGACATTATTCTTTCGTAGTGACCCAATCCAGGGGATTTTGTTTTCTGAACTACTGCAAGGTTCTTCCAAGGAGATTTAATCTTGTTTGTTGTGTTTCAGCAAAAGCCTCAATATAACTCCAAGCACTCTACCTCAATTCAAACTGAACACCTCTACTCCTTGCTTAGGTAAGCTATAACAAATATCATTTTCGATTTCTAGTTTCACCTGTTATTTCCCTCATATTTCATTCATCTTGCCTTAGTGTAAGCTGTTCCTTAGGACTGAGTTACAAGACCCAAAGAGAAAAAGAACATTGCTAGTTTGGGAACTACATAGTTATAGAAAAGAGATACTGTGTTTGTTAAATCATTGTTTATACAGAGCACGTTTATACACTATTATAAAAATGTAGATATTATAAGCATAATAAAAAAGTAAAATAAAAAATGTTAAAAGGCTTCATGGAAGTAGCACAAAATAAGATTTGGGCTAAAGGGCTCTATTAAAGAAATTCATTTCTTAGGCTATAGTTTTCATTGGTATTTTGTAGAGATTACCTATCTTTTCCATCTTATTTTACACTGTCTGTCTTCTTGCATGTTGATGACTATGTTATGATATGTTATGGCTGTGTTATGTGACCACGTTATCGTTAATCCTCCTGAAATTATTGCTGAAATATCAATGAGTATTTTTACACAAAACTAAAACATAATACTTAATTTTTTTCTAGGAAGTATTCTTGGACTCCTAATACCCTATCTTAAGCAAATTTTTCTGTATAATAGCTGCCATTGGTTTCTGTCCTGAGATGTTTATGGATATTATATGATCAGCATCATTTTCTGGGTTAGCTATGAGCATTGACCATTTGATCAAGTTAGTATTTTCAAAATGGTATTGGCAGTTTTAGATCTTTAGTGTTCTTTTGAAAAGACAGCAACTGAAATTTGTGGCACAGAACCTAAACGTATTTTTTGAAGATTGAAATTAGTTTGTAAAAGTAACATCTATATCAATGTTAATAAAATATAGAGTAAATTAATTTCTCATGAGTATGCTTGGGTGGATCTCTGAGTTGTTTGAGAAGTCTTAAATTCTTGGTAAAAATACGCACATTTATATACATACACATATATTTAAACTTTTGTCTCCAATACTTTTTAGAGCTTACCTGATAGCTAATATCAAATGCAAAGCATAGAGAAGTACCATTCTCACAGTTCCAGAAGCAGTGAGTTAACCAGCTTCACTTTTCATTCTTCACTCAACTGGTTTATAAGCAGTAAACTTAATCAACACATCAGCAGGCGTGGGATACAAGAAAGAACATGCTCTTGAACATATTGTAAAAATATATTATTTTAAAAGGTTTATTATATTTAAAACATTATTTTCAGGTAATAGTTTCTATGGTATTGATTGAAGCTTTCTAGGCAAATTCTCATATTACCTTCCTCATAAAAACCTCTGCCTTCAGGCGGATTCAAATGAGATCTCATAAGGATGGTCTGAAGGATAAAGTGTGCCAATTTTTTCTTGCTAGAGAATCTAGTCCATGTCCTGTAACACAATGAGAATGGAGCATACAGGAAGGCTAACAAGAAGGTGGTGGATCCAGGTGAGGTCCTGGAAGTGATCAAAGTGGTCATTGTGCAAAGGCAACCTTGTTCCTTCCTCCAGGAATTTTATTGCTGGACACCCAGGTGGTGTGAAGTTTACCTATTTGACACACAATCTTGCATGATTATTAATGTTCATTCAACTCTTCAAAAACAGTGTAGCAACATTGTATTTTGAAGTTTGGAGAGAGTTGATTTACAGTTGGACTGGGAATGTTTTCTCTTTGTCTCTGGGGCACCTAGATGCCTGATTTTAAAATCTTGGACAAAATAAGGGTGGTGGAATGTATGTGCTGTTTTGAGTTTGTAATCTACCATAGTGACCATGGGGCTTAGTTTCTTTACTAACAGTTTGCAAATGTCCTAAGCAGTTTGAAGAGCCCAGCCTGATTATTGAAAGGGCTACTGAGAGCTTTTTCCAGGGAGCATTCCCAAAGCCAAGATACCCTGCACTGAGGTTCAAGCCAAAGACAGGCGCAAACCCCGGGGAGCTGACAGTGAGAAGGGCTCTCAGACCTCCTCGGCATGCCTGCAACCTCTTTCTCCCATCACACCACGTCCTCTGCTAACATGTGCATGCCGTGCAGAGATTCTGGTGGGTCTCCCTTATGAGAACATGCTCTGTGATGTTTGGATTTTGGTATATCTTTCAGTGTTGGTCTGAGACCTAGTGTTTAGGTCCCGTTTAAAGTCTTGAATCATTAATGCCTTTCAAACAGTGTATCTTACCTGGTGTGAAAACAGCTTTTCCCAACTTTGACATTCTCTTTTCTTTCAACAACCTTCCCACAGAAGTTCTTAGTTTGACCCAGGTAAATATTACCCAGAGGCTAATGCACTCCATGGCTGAGCTGGCTGTGGAGTGTCCTAGCCGTCATGCTGTGTCCCCAGCCAGTCAGGCCCAGGTGGGAAACAGCACAGGTGGATTAGATCCAAGCTCATGATTCAGATTAAGATATGTAACCTCAGTCTAGTCATGAGAAAAACATCAGACAAATCCTAATTGAGGAACATTCTACAAAATATTACTGGACCAGTACTCTTCAAACTGGCAGGGCCTCACAGAACAAGAAAATTCTGAGAAACTATCACAAACAAGAGGAGGCTAAGAATACAAGACTGCTAAATAAAATGTGGTATCCTGGATGGATCCTGGAACAGAAAAATGATATTTGATAGAAATTAAGGAAATCTGACTAAAGTATGGATTTTAATTAATAACACTGTATCAATATTGGCTCATTGACTGAGATGAATGTACCATACTAATGTAAGATGTTAATGGAAAAACTGGGTGTGGAGTTTTCAGGAACTCTCTGTAATATCTTTACAATTTTTATGTAAATTTAAAACTATTCTAAGATAAAAATGTATACCTCAACATTCATTGCAGCTCTATTTACAACAACCAGAACATGGAAACAAACTAAATGTCCAACGACAGATGAATGGATAAAGAAGATGTGGCACATATATACAATAGAATATTACTCAGCCATAAAAAGGAACAAAATTAGGTCATTTGTAGAGATGTGGATGGACCTAGAGTCTGTCATACAGAGTGAAGTAAGCCAGAAAGAGAAAAACAAATTTCGTGTATTAATGCATATATGTGGAATCTAGAAAAATGATACAGAGGAACCTATTTGCAGGGCAGGAATAGAGACATAGATATAGAGAATGGACATGTGGACATGTGGGGGGAAGGGGAGAGTGGGATGAATTGGGAGATTCAGCTAGGTGCTCTGTGACAACCTAGATGCGTGGAATGGGGAGGATGAGAGGGAGGTCTAAGAGGGAGGGGATATAGGTATACATATAGCTGATTCACTTTGTTATAAAGCAGAAACTAATACAACATTGTAAAACAATTATACTCCAATAAAGATGTAAAAAAAAAAAAAATGGTCACATAAATTTATACCAGCCAAGAAATGTATGGGTTACTCCAGTTTTTATATCACCATCAGTATTTCATATCATTCATTAAAATTCACTAATCTGGTAAAGAGATGATTTAATTTGCAATTCTGGATCAACACTGAAGTTAACATTTTGGATAAACATATGGGAAAATGCACATAGCCTCTATCTCATACCATATACAAAAATCAATCCCAGAGGAATATAGATCAGAATGTAGAGGTGTAATAATAAACCTTCTATTAGACAATGTAAGGAAAATTTTCATGGCCTTGGGCTGGGGAAAGCGTTCTTTAAAAGGAAACAATTGAATTAACGGTAAAAAAATTATTGATTGATTACTAAGTTAAAATTAAGAATGCATGTTTATCAAAAAAATTAAAGACTGAAAATGCAAGCCACAAGATGGAAGGAGATATTTGCAGCAAATTTAGCTGACAGAAGACTTTTATTTGGACTATATAAAGAATTAGTCTAAAATAATAAGGAAAAGGCAGATGCCTTGATAGAAAAGAAAGGACATGAAAATCAAACAGAGATTTCTTTAGCAAGCTATCCAAATGCCTAATAAATATATGAAAATGCTAAACTTCACTAGTTAGTCATCAGGGAAATGCAAATTAATACAATGGTGAACTACTCCTATAAGTTCACCAGAAAGGTTAAATTAAAAAGAACAATGCAAGATATTCCTGAGATGTGGGACAGTCAGAAACCTTATGCATTGCTACTGAGAGTATATATTTACAAAACCACTTTAGAAGCCTATGCAGTTATCCAATTAATTTAAACATACACATCTGTGATCCAGCAATTCACTCTTAGATTTATGCAAAATAGAAGTGTATATGTAAAAAACAACAAATTATATAGTATATATGTATTATATAATATATATATTCATTTTACATTATTTTCATATTACTTTATATTATTTTTAATAGCCCAAAGTAGCAAACAAAACAAATGTCCATCAACACTAATGTGAATAAATGAATGGGATTATTAATAAAATACTACAACCATGCACAAGAAAATAGACTTCAAAAACATAAATTAGAGCAAAAACAGGCACAAAAAATGCATATTTTATTATTTGAATTATATAAATTTCAAAAATAGTCAGATATATTATGGTGGGTTAAAAGTCAGAGCAATGTTTACTTTGGGGAATAAGTGAAAAGCTCACAAGTTAACAGGAGCATGAGATTTGATTTTAAGTTTCTGGGAATATTCTATTTCTTGACCTGGTGGTGCTTACATGGTTATGCTCAGTGTGTAAAAGTTTATTTAACTTTATACTCATGATTCATGCACTTTTTCTTTATGTAAATTATATTTCAACGATATATTTGAAAATTACAAATGCTGTCTAGGTAGATGGTTTTAAGAATATATCTTAAATTTTCAGAGAGCAATTGTATGAAAGTCCAATTTTTTTAAAAAGACAAATTTTTCTAGCCTCTTAAATTGTTTTGTGTCCTGGAACATGAGAATTATCACAGTTTTACATTTTATAGATAGTTCATTAGAAATTACTATGTGCACTATAAGTGAATGAGAAGTGTAGAACATCATTTTATTTATGAAACACCACCGGGTGGCTAGCCCTATAGGCATCTCACATGACACAATCATATTTTATATTTTGGGAAGGATACAGAAGAGCTCAAATAGATAACAGAAATGGTTTCCCAATGAATACCTGACTGACTGCATCTATTAATCTATCCCAGAATGTGGTTTCGAATGTCACATTAAGTTGTAAGTTATTACTCCTATAAAACTATATATAAGTTGCTAGAACACCAAAACTACTGGTGAGTAACAGATCAGGTTGTAATAATTTACTTACAAATTTAAAAAATATTTTCTGTGCTATCATGCCTGCTGATACAGCATCTTCCATCTTAGCAAACTGTTTAGTAAAACATCTTCTAAGGATGTGAAATAAATTCTAAATATCACTGAAAAAAACAGCAAAATAGGAATTGAGCCAGGAAATTACCCTTCAAAAAGAAAGATCAGATTTAATGTTAGGATACTTAAAGTTCTTGTTAAATGTTAGAGCAGTCATTATCATATAACTCTGGATGCAATATGAAATGTAGGTAATAATTACCTGGTCACTGAATAATGCCATAGGCCTTGTATGAGAAGCAGCAGGAAAGCAAGGGGATGGGCCTGAGGTCAGTGTGTCACTTATCATCTGTGTTGCCTTGAGACCATTTAGCCTATCAAAAAAAAAAAAAAAAAAGGAATAATATTGAACTCCAAGGTGTTTGATAAACATGCTTTAGAAATGTTGTTTTCTTTCTCTATGACACTGTCACAAACAGGTAAAAATCTATGTGGCTTGATTAAAGATCTCTAATAAATGTTTTTGAAATGTCCCTACATTAACTAATAGATTAAAATATGGTTATGTGTTTGATCCTTGAGTTATAATCAGAAACGCTCTTTTTTGTCTCTGGTTACTCCAATGACATGTATTATTCTGTGCAAATAATACATGTTCCACACAAATGACACATTTATTTTATTTTTTTACTTCCCCAATTTTCTTATTATTACTTTGGTTTAAGGGTATGTTGTCCAAATATATCTCCCTGCATAAATGATAATTTTTACTATCCAATTATAGTTCCCAAATATGATAACTGGTTTCAAATTTATTCATCCATAGAGACTTATTTTACTACAAGTACATTAATCAGTATAATGAATGCAGGTGAGCAAAATTGTAAATATGCTAGAGAAAATGCAAGGAAATGCATAAGTAATTATCATATTATACAGTATTAACTATTTTATCTTTTTTATATGTTAACCAAGAATAACAATTAACGGAAAACCTCCTGGAAGGAAATATGAATTTCACTATATTTATTCCTTCAGTAAAACATGTTTAGTGAATACCTACTTTGTGCCAGTAACGGTAATCTATTAAATAGGAATATAAAAGGAACTAGAGATAAGAATCTCTGTTTTAACAGAGCTTAACATTTGTGTAAAGAAGAGAGAGGATAAATGAGTAAACAAATGAATAGATGACCCATGTTCAGAGAGTGATAAAAGTCAACAAGAAAATGAAACTGATGTGAATGACTGAAGATGGTGATACCAAGCAGGACCCAGCGATATTGTCTAACAGCAGTATTAGATATATTGTCTAACAGCGATATTTAAAATGAGACGTTTAAAATTTCTTCTAAAATTAATTACAGACTTGTATTAATTCAGCAATTTTCTCCCCTATGAAAGGAACAATGTGATTTTGTCTCTTCCTGGGTTAGTTTCATGCCTGAGCTTGTTGAACTATTCCTTTAGCCCTACTGCATCTGCCTCCACGACAGGCATGTGCTCCCAGGGATTTTGTCTAATTTAATCTAATATTTTGTCTTTCGCATGTACATTAATTTTGAAAATATATACATTGATCTAATATTAAACTTTCCTCTTTCTTGCTTTTCAATACCTCCTATTCTGTTTTTCTAATACAAATCTGCCTAATCTGTGTTCTAAGCTTTGCACATAATGATGTTAATCACATAATGATTTTAATCACAGTGAATTGGAAATAAGTTCAATGAACTAGTAGTAAACGATAAAGTATATCATGGAGGAATGCAATCTCTTGTAGTCATTGAAATAAAACAATATTTATGAAGAGCTCCAAAAACTGGAGATTTTTGTTACAATGCTAGATGAAAAAGCATGACACAAATTACATTGAAGTACTGTTTAATATTTCCTATTTTGTTCCAAAAAACTTAAGCTAGCTTACAAAATCTCATATTATTAAACACAGCAAAAATATATTAAACTTGGGAAATGATTAAAAAGGAAAAATTGTTAGGGAAAATAAAGTGAAACATTAGTCAATTTTACTTCCAAAAATCTGTCAAAAGATGTTATATACATTTGCTGTATTTGGACACATAATTTACCTTAAGCATCCTCAAAAACAGGTATGCCTAATGAAAACCAAGTTCAGTTACATAATTTAGAGCATCTGCTAGAGAAAGCAAACCAGCTGCTGCAGGGAAAGCCAGCTAAACTTGACACGTCACCTGCTAGACTTTTCTGTGCTGCCTCAGACTCCTTATCACTTGTCGGGCAAATTTAGTTCTCTTCAGTAGGAAGGGAGATGAAACGGAAGAGAAAAGTGTAACCAGCTTTCTTAAAAACACTATTGTCATAAATATACAACTGAAAAGAGATGAATTATTCTCTGGTTCATCAAGAGAAAATCCCAAAGATCTCGACTCATTTATTTGCATTCAAATGAAAATTACCTCTGCTGCTGCTGCTGGTGATGATGGTGATTAGCTATTGTCTCCACAATATTGTTTAAACAGAAAGAATAAGCCACTGATATGTTGACCTACAATCATACTCTCTCACTAAATGAACTATAGTGACCTTGACATGGGAAGGATGCAGGTACAGCCCACAATTCCATGACCCCAAACCCTTGGGACCCGACATATTTTTTAATCTATTTTTTTAAATTTTGGTAAGTAGTACAATATATAAATTACGTGCTATGTTACACTTCACAAACAAATCTATTAATATTTCTGCAGGGAATCAAGTGGATATTCTCACTTGGTTGGATGAAAAAAGACTACAAATAACATAATAGCGTTACAGTTTAAAGCATGATTTGCTACCAAAGAAATTTACAAATACTACAAACAAACTTAGTTTTTGCCATTTTTACTTTTTATTTAGGAATAGTAGGTGTGGAGTCTTGATCTGAGCGTTCTGTGTAGGGTTGTTGTGAAAGTTAAGTGTTGGGTTTTAAGTCATTTGATTGACGCTTGCTATGTGCTCATATACATTATGTATTTTGTCTGAGTTTCTGGCAGGCCCCAGGTCCCATCCAGCTTGCTATTTTTATTGCAGACAGGGAATGTAGAATATATATACATGTACACACAGCTGTTTTTCTATCTATGATTCATCTATCAGCTATCTACATACCTACATAAAATATAAACATTTGATAGAATCTATTCTCTTTCTCTCTCTCTCCTCTCTCTCTCTTTGTCTTTCTGCATGTTTTAGATACCTTTAGAAACTCTCCTATTTCAGAAATAACAACTGTTGATACTCTATTTGCAACACATTATTAGATTTCTCAACTCCCTATGATAGTATTTATATCTTACTATTTGAACTTATTCACAAAATTTCCAACTGATCTGCCCTAAAAACATAACTATAAAACTCTAAACAGTCACCATTATCAACCTCAAATAGTGCTCCTCAATATTTTTATTAAAAATGATTTGACCTGATTAATTATACACATCAACTGAAGATTCATACACAGTTGAAGATCCACTGATATGCTGAGTTTTGCTGTGCTCCCCTGTCTGTGGTGAGAAATTTAATTGCATGTGTTTCTGCATTGCTTAAATCATTATTATTCTTAATAAGTCCACAACAGTATGTACTAAGGTATATTTGCCAAGGAATAATGAGTCTTCTTTCACTATAATAGAACCCACTCCATTAAGGAAAATGCTCATTAGTAATGTGTTTGTTTGTGCCTTGAGTGAGGACTACATTATGAATCATTATTTCATTTTAGAGCAGAGGATGTATGAAAACTTCCAGGAAAACTTCAAGCCATCATCATTTGGGCTAATCCAACTGATTCTACAAAAGCATTTTAACATCACAATTTTACACGTAATGGACCAAGAAGAGAGAAATCTTGTTTCTCATTTGCAAGCCTGCTGTGATCAGCCCCCTACAGTCACAGGAACTGAAGAAAATTGGCCAGAAATATCCTTTGGAAGGGGGTGAAGTGAAGTTTGCTGTCACGAAGGACATTGCCTCATACAGGGCAATTATTATGAATGGCATTTGCAAAAATGAGCTCTGGTGCCACTAGCATAGATGGAGCTTTAGACCGACTAGATAATTTGTTTAGTGCACTTACTCTTACATAGTTTTAGAAAACAAACATATCTGAAAAATCATATGAATACAGTTGTCTCTAAATGTCATAGAAATCATTTTAAAATGATTTTATGAGTAATGCTGATTTTTTTTTCTGTTTTCGAAAACATTGCGATGTTGAGTAAATTGTGATTTACTCACCTGAGCTTCACACAACCCTAGGAAGTAAGCACAATGTATATCACTGTATTACTGTGGAGGAAAGAGAGTGTGGAAAGATGAAATACCTTGCATAATATCTCAAGCCAGGATTAAAATTCTAAAGGTCATGATCATAACTACTAAGCAATAGATATACTTGTTCATCTCGAAAAAAAAATCAGATTTAAAAGTATGGAGCAGACCTTAAGCTAGAGACACTTTTTGATATTAAGGCAAAAGTCTGGGATTGTGGAATGGAGATCAAATCAGAGTTTTAAAATAGATAAGTAAATCAAGTCATTACCTTTTTTTAATCTTAATATTACACATATTACCTGGTATTTTTTTTACTTCTTTTTATGTTTTCTACTCTTTCCAAAACCAATTTGGGCAAAAAAATAGTGGAATAAGATGGAGAGGAATAAGTAAGGGTTATGCTAAATTATAACTCTACCTGAGTCATCTTCCACTTCCAGCCCATATGGAAGAACAGAGAACAGGTTTAACTAGTTGATAGTGCTAGAAAGTGAATAAGTAGTTGTCTGAGGGGAGAAGGGGCCCAGGAAGGGGAGAAATAAACTTCAAAAGGGTATGAGGAAACTCTTGGAGGTGATGATTTATTCAGACTCTTGATTGTGCTGATACTTTCACAAATGTAAAAGGGAAGAGCTTAAGACATAAATTTGAGAGTTATTTTCATATAACTGGCATTTGACATATTGAAAGTGGATGGGATAACCAAGAAGCTGTGAGTTTTGAAATTTTCATCTTCCTGGATATTGAAATCACTAAGAGTTATAAAAGTAGAAATTATGAGAATTAGACATCTGATCAAGAATTATAGTCGTAGAATGAGAAGCCAGCTTGGGTATCTGCAAACATCTGCACTATGAAGAGATACAGGATGGCTTACTCTGATGACAGAAGATGCAGACCTGAATGTTTTAAGGAAGAATAGAATAAGGAGGTTCTAGAAGTAGCATTGGGGAGCAAAGCACAGAGATTCAGAAACTAACAATTTAAAACCAATGAAGTGCACAGAAAAGGCACAGGTATATGAGCAGAGAAGTGCAGCAGGTACTGCAGAGTCATTGGATTTTACTGCATTTTTGCAGAAAGCTTTGTATATTAAGATGGTTGAAGATTCTAGTTGAGTAGCTTGGCTGTAAATTGTATTCCCTTAGACTCTATGTACCTGAAATTTACTCTCAGATTATGTCTGTTATTCTTATTTTGAGGAAAATAAAATTTTAACCCTATAGTTATGAAAAATCATTTTTCCAATATAAAAAGTTAACACAACCCCGGGCAATAGTTAGTGTGTTAATTACTAATAGCCACAGAGAATTTAGATTACATTAGAGTTAACATCTGCATCAATCAAAGTGTGGTTAGCCAGAAGCAATAATATCTACTACTATACTGAAAAGTACTGGTTTCTGGTTCACTGCTGTATTGTAAAGAGAGTAAATAAAGAACAAGAGAAAACATCACATTTTAATCCCACTAATCCAAGTGGACAGTTTTATTGATTAAAGATCGAGCATTACCTATTTAGTAATATTTTCTAAATGACTATGTATTTTAGTCATTTAGTCTACAGAGCACAAATGCAAATGAAACCAAAGTATTAATTGAACTAGAAAAATGAAAGTGAGCTCCACAGATAGCACATGAAAAAAATGTGAAAATAATTCATTCCAATGACTGATTCCTAATATTTGAAACTTCCACCAATAACTAGCCCAAAATGCACACACAGAAATATATGTTACTTTTATACATAATTAGCAACACCATAACACTATATAGACAAAGGATGAATATTTGTCTTATTGCATAAGTGTCACACTATTGAATGAATGCTAGTATGATAACAGTTTCCAGCTCAGGGCTCTTGTAGCTGGGATGTTATTCCCCAGTCTCTGGGCATGATGGGTTTCTTCTTGCCTTTCACCCTAGTTGTATGTCTATTACCTTAGTACAAACACTACTTATGTGAGTTACAGAGATTATTCAAACTATATAATAAATTCCATCATCAAACACCAGGATTCAAATTGATTCTTAAATTATAAGCATTGAAGGGATTTTCTTTGTCTTCTGTATAATTTTCCTTTCTGTCACAAAGTGCAGCAATACCAATATTTAGAGGCCTCCACTGGATCTAATAGTTAGCTGTAGATGGTCTACTTCGTGGATCATTTTGGCAATAGTGTAATTCCATGCAGATTTTCCTCTCCAACCTAGCACCATATTGAACCTCCTCTGACATTCCTTTAATTGCTTTTTGTCAAAGAATTTGCTGACAAGTTCTGAAATAAATTTTTATTATCCTGAGAAAATGTTGATTACAAACGTAAGTCACTGCCATAAATAAACCAAACATTTTACCAACTCAATTTTCAATAAAATGTCTATTTTCTTATTCTCCTTTTAATTTGTTTCATGATTGCTAATGCTTAATCTAAACAAATCAATTAAGAGAATGTTCTAATAATGTTACCCACTGATCTTAACTCTAAAATGAGCCAGAAATACAACGTTTCTGGCATGGCAGTATGAGATAGGAAAATACATTAAAATATTCCTTTGACTTAATGAGGATTTTTATGTGGAACTACATGTTGTTGATTGTTGTTTATTAAGTGTAAATGCAAAATAACTTAAATTTCTTTAAATTCAGGTGAATGAGGTAGAAAAAGGTAATATTTTATTTGCTTCGCTTCTGAGAATGCTTTACATGTGAATTTAGTGTATTTAGATAATTTCTAAGTTAAAGAGCCAATGAACGTGCTACTGCCAAGTAAAACTACAAAGATCACTTTGGATGGGTAATTTTAACTATTCACTTTGCTTCAAAAATTGCAAGTAATAACTTAAAAATCAGACTAGCAAAACATAGGATGTCACAGGCAGGCGGCATTCCACGTTCAGTGTTGTGTAGAAAAAGAAATACTAGACTGACAGAAAGGAAACGCTATGAGGTCACTATAAGAAAGAAAGAAAAATAATGATGCATTGTTTAAAAGAATGAAAAAGTTACAAAAGTTCAATGTTTCATATATTTAGAAATCATATTCCAAAACCTATTTTTATTTTGGCATTTTTATTGCAGTCTTCCATTGCAAATAGGTAGATCATTAGAAGAATATAAAGCTAGGTCAGAATGAAAGATGGATTATGTTTGTAGATTCAATTTTAAGCTGAGCTACATAGTATTGAAGATGAAAGAATAATGATTACTAATTTCAGCATATCACTTTAGAGTTAAGAGATCTTCTTAAGCAGTCTTATTTGACATTCAAAATGACCTTGTCTGATGGGCATTGATTTCATCCTCCTTTTACTAATGAAAAATTTGGAAGAAATATTGAGCAAATCATCTGAAATCATGCAGCCAATGATTACTAGAGTTTGGACTTGATACCAGGTCTCCTGAATTTGGACCCAAGGACTGTCATAAATGCAGTGGAGAGAACGACCACTAGAGATATGAAAGTCTAAATAAATACCACTGCAGTTTTCAATGTTATGTATTCAAATTATGAGTGAAGTCTAGATTTTGTTGTTGTTCTTGCTTGGTGTTTTTTGTTTGTTTGTTTGTTTCTTGTCTATTCCAGTGGAAGGATCTCTTGCCATATATATAGTTTGGCCGCCATGATTCTTGTAGCATTCAGAAGGCAGCCTTAGTGTTACTAATAATTTCACTGTGATTATACAAATTACAATTTCTCTTTGTTTACACTCTGATTTGAAAACAATTAGGAGGCAGTTAAATGATTTTTCAGGTACCTGTAAAATTTAAGGGCCACTCTTTTGGGTTCTGCACCCAATTTTACCATGGGGAGGGGAGCTTCCCCCATACCACCAAGCAATTCTCCAGACACTAGCTGAGCATTCTACAATTCAATTCAGTTCAACTCAATTCATACACCATTTACCTGATCTACCCAGAGACAGCATCAGATTCCATAAGCTAAGAGTTCAGCCCTACCAGACTGCCCCACCCCACATACCTGAGACACCAAGCACAAGCCCAGGTGTCACCTGTGCTTCTGACTCACTGTAGATCAGAGTTTCCCACAACCTCCTCCTTGGGTTCTATTATTTGCTAGAGTGGTTCACAGAACTCAGGAAACACATTTATTCACCAGATCACCAGTTTTTTAATAAAAAGATATAACTCAGGAACTGCCAGATATGTAGGGCAAGGCATGGGGAAAGGGTGGGAGTTTCCCTTCACTCTGAGAGCACCATTCTCCCCAAACCTTCATGTGTTCACCAACCCAGAAGCTCTCCCACACCCAGTCCTTTTGGATGTTCATGGAGGCTTCATGACTTAGGCAAGATTGAATAACTCATTGGCCATTGGTGACTGCAATTTCTAGCCCCTCTCCCTTCTCTAGATGTCCTGGGGTGGGACTGAATGCTCCAACCCTCTAACCACAATGTTGATTCTCCTGACAACCAGCCCCCATCCTTAGGTGCTTCCAAAAGTCACCCAGTTGTGTTAACATAAACCCAGTTGTGGCACAAAAGAGCTTGTTATGAATAACAAGACGCCCATTTCACCTTTATGGCTCTGAAGAGTTTTTTAGGAATTGAGGACAGAAGACTAAATATTATCACAAAAACGCTACCATTGCTCTTATTTCTAAAGAAATTCTTCTTGTCCCATTATCTCTACGTGGCATGACAAACATTTGTTTACCAAGCATTTGTTCTTCCCATCTCCCTATAAATTGTCTTCCTCCCCTTTGGAATCCCAGACCCCTACCTCTTCTCCTTAGCTCAGGATGGCACACAAGTCTTAACTGCCTGTCTTGGATCTTCTCAATTCTATGTGAGGCTCCATATACACAAAATTTCATTTTTTTCTCCTGTTAATGTCTCATGTCAACTTAATTATTAGACAAGGTGAAAGAACCTACAAGAATAGAGGAAAAATGTTTCCTCTTCAACAGTACTAATATCAATTTTTTAGTTATGGACATTGTACTATAGTTTTATAAGTGTTTATCACTAGCCGAAGTTTGGTAAATGTTACAATGTAATCGATGTAGTACTTTTGGAACTTGCCATGATTACATAATTATTTCAAAATACAAAATTGAAAAATTTCTCAAATGTAAAACAATGTTTCTTCTTATGAGGTAGCCTTTTTACATAGTACAAAAGCCTGATAAAATGATGTAATCTGAAATATAACAAATACATCAGCTTAGATAATTATAAAACCCAAACATTATGCAGAAAATAAGATATATATTTTAAAATTTTTTAAGTATTCTTTTATCCATGGATGAATAAAATATTTATTCAAAAGTTAAGTCTGAAATAGAATCATTTATTCAGTCTTTCTTCAATGACTGAAAGCTCACTTAGTTGAAAGCTCACTAAGTCCTTAGAGTTTATTGGATAACCATTGCTTGGATTGCTTTTTGGAATGACGAAATAGCTATATACGAAAATTATGGCAGGGAAATTAGCAAAATGGGGTACTGGGAGGAGTAGCCCTAAAATTTCACTATAAGTAACTATCATAGAGGCCAAATGAAACCTGAACTACTATATGTCAACAAGATCATCAAGAAGGATCAGACTCTGGTCACTCATAAGGTATAGCTTGTAACTTTATGGCCTCATTGTAAATGATATTGCATTTTTATGCTTGAATTTTTCATATTAACTTAATACAAAGTAGCAACATAATAAATATTTTATAACAAATTGTCTTCTTATTCCTTTAATAAGAAGAATCAAATGGCCCCAGCTACTAGTAAAATCTTAATGGAAACTTTATAACTATTTGGGAATGTTATTCTTTTCCCTTTGTTGTCTGTATCAACTATTTACATTTCTAGATTCTTTGATTTTGTAGATCTTTCTCCCATCACTTTTGAGATGAAGCTCCTCTATCTCAGAAGAACTAATCTTGAAATAGATTATCTATTTAAAAAATACAATCATAATAACTAATATATTATAGAAAGTTGTTTTTGTCATTTATTCATACTAGTTTAACAGAATAGGGCTTCTGCTACATAACAGGATTTGATTCTCAAGAGTAGTATTTTCCAGTAACTATGAATAACATTAAACATGCAAAATAAGTACTATTGAAAACATATGTGATATTTAGGGGAAATGAAACATTTTTGCAACTGTAATTATAGAGAGTGCTTTTTTCCTTTTATGTTTTAGTTTTCCTCCACTTGTTTTGCCTTGAGTTGGAAAAAAATGTTTTTGATCATATTCCTTTTGTAGTGTTTTGGAAGCCTTTGGAGAGAGAGAAGTGTTGCACTTGTGAAATCATTTTTAGGGAGACTAGTATGTGAATCGTAAGAGCGCTGCACCCGTTCCCATTTTATTTTTCTGGCCGGTGTTCCTGAATTCAGCACTATGCAATTATAGTAACTGCCAAAATGAACACTAACTCAATAGAAATAAGAAAACGGGCCCACTGTTCTTGCTTTTGAAAAGTAATTACATAGTAGCATCAAGAAAATAAGAATCATCATGTAAGAAATACTAAATAGGAATACTGGAAAATTTTATGGCAGCATATGAAGCTATTTTGACTATCTTGTGTAAAACATGTCAACAGGAACCATTCAACATAACGTGTCTGAAATATCTAAATATTTCTGAATTGCTTTTTTCCGTTGTATTTCAGCTTTCTTAGAAAGTCAATTTTGGTCTGATATGAAGAGACAGAGGAAACATTTTTTAAAGTGTTTTTTAGTTTAGAAACCCTGCCTTACATTCATCATCTCCATAACTAAACCTAGGATTATGTTTACTGCCCCTTGAAAATTAGTCTTCTCCAGCTTGTGTAGTTTTGAAATTTCCAGTGCATAACTGGGTCCTTCTAGTAGTGATTTAAAAAACAAACAAACAAAAAACACTCTAGGGTTCCAAGGGACAGTTTCAACATTCACGGGAAAGGACCAACTTTTATTCTAGCAATTTATGGGTGAGGTCCAGCCCACAATTTTATGATGTGCCCCCTCAGAGGATCAGACAATCTCCCTGCTGTGTTTCTTCCTCTCCCTCAAGAAAGACAGCCCTCAAGAGAACTCTCCACTCATGAAGCAACACCAGTCTGATAGATCAAATTTATCATTGTTTACTATTAAAGTAATTTTAAGTGTTTACAAGAATAGTTTACTTCAAAAATTAAAGAAAAATATTAATGTAGATATTTCCATACTTTCATAAAACATTCTGAACAACATAGTAGAAATCACACCTTGTTGGGAATTAGACTGAGGTTCTCATTGGTCATGTTTTTAATTTAAGGTCATGACTGCCTGGCATAGAGGTGGATCAAGACACCATAAGTCCCATTGGCTTTTATTAGCATCATATTCAAATTAGGGTACTGATTCTGTATGGAGACATACAGAATTACTGCAAGAGCATATAAAAATGGTAGATGCTGACTCCTTTCCACAGATCCAAAACACCTCCTCCTAAAAGCATTGAACCAGACATCAACCACTTTAGAACCACTGCCTGTTAGAGCATGACTGGTTTTATTTGAGATGACTCAGCTGATGATACCGTCAGAAAGGAATTAAAAACAAAAACAAAACAACAAAGACAAAGACAAAAACAAAAAAACCCTATAACTTTCCTTTTGTGTTAATTGTTGACCCATCCTAACTATATAACTTAGAGTGGAGAGGATTCCAACATTATCTATATTCCTTTTCAGAAATGTTTGATAACACTCACCAGTAATATCATCAAAGAGTTGTATGTTATTCGAGAAAAAAAATTTTGTCTGCCTTGTCAATTACTTCTAAGAATTACTCTATGAAATTTTTCTCTAGAAAAGCATTTATTTCATCTAAAATTTTTAATTTATTGACATAAAGTTATATATAATAGACTCTAAAAATTTTGTCTGACTTTATTTTCCTCTTTTTGATTTCTAAGTTTATGTGTACCTATAAGTGATCAAATTTGCCAGTAGTTCTTTTGTTTATTTTTTCCCCAAAAGACTAGCATTGGGTTTGACTGAACAATAGTAAAGTTTTCTATTCTATTTAAAATTATTATTTTTTGTCTTTTAGGGTTTCCTCTGCCTTGAGTTTATTTTATAGAATAGGTTTTCACAAAATAAATCTTGTTTTAGAATTAGTCAAATAGTAATTTTACAAGTTTTCTTTTTAAAATTTACATATTTTCCTATTATGCTAATCATATCATACATAATATTTCTATTGTTAAAAATAATAATTTTAATTTTCTTCTTGTACAAGAATTATTTAGAATAGTGTGTTTTATTTTATTTAATGGTGAAATATAATTTTGGCTAACTTTCTGCATTTTGAAAAAGTATCGAGTAAAATTAGTCTTTTTCTTTTAAAATTACTTGACATTTCTTTAAGATCTAGTACATGGAAACTGTCTATTAATGTTTCTATACATGTTTCAGAAGAATGCAAATGCTGGGCTTGTGGGTATATGGTTCCATATACATTTATTAGATCAAGATTTTCAATTGTGTCAATCAAGTTCTCTTTATCCTCTTCTTTTTTTGCTGTTGTTTACTCTATCTTTTCTGAAAGAAGTATGTTCAATTTCTTCAGTTTTATAGTGACTTTTTATTGCTATATTGCATATCTAGTTACATGCCTGAAGACCCATGAATATTATGAATTCTTAGTATATGATCTCAAAACAATTGTCTTCGTCTGCTTGGACTACCATAACAAAACACCATGGACTGAGAAGCTTAAACAATAGAAATTTATGTATCACAATTCTGGAGGCTGGCAATTCCAAGATCCAAACGCCATCAAGGTAGCATTCATTCTGAGGCTTCTTCTCTTAGCTTGGAGGCAGCTGCTATCTTGTAATGTGCTAACATGACCCCTCCTTTGTGTATGAGTGTAAGGACAGAGACCAAACTCTCTGGGGTTCTTCTTATAAGGGAACTAATCCCATCCTATGAGGGCTCCACCCACATGAACTCATCTACCCTAATTACCTCCCAATAATCCCATCTCCAAATACCATCACTTTGGGGATGGGGGCTTCTACATCTGAATTTGAGGAGAACACAAGCATTTAGTTCATAACAATAATCTGAAATATCCTTCTCTATTATATTAAAGTTTTTTGTCTAATTCTCTTTTGTCTGACAACACTAATATATCTGCTTGCTTTTTGTTAGCAATTAGCCTGGAATCTTTTGCAACCCTTCATTTTCAACTTTTCTGTATAACTATAACTTAGGTGAATCATTTGCAAAATGCATATGGTTGGATTCCTTTTTAAACCTATTTGCCTTTCACAAAGGAAATTTAACATATACAGATTTACTATATTTACTGATTCTTAGACTTATATCTACTATCTTAATTTATGTTTTATCCATCATATTTATTTCTTATTTTTTCTACCTCTTTTGTATTTATTCTATTAGCTCCATGTCTAAGATATAAGACAGCAATATGCATTTCCACGTCATTTCATTTCTCTTTGGTTGTGATGCAAAAGTATAGCTAAGGCAGAAGTTTAGTTTTATAATTCTGGGATGGTCACAGTACATCAGGAGCAGAGGTGGGGACTACAGATGTTATAACTGGTATTAAATATTTGATATGTTTTACTCAAAAAGAGTTTAAGCCAATTTGAAAAAAAAATGATATGATTGATCATGTGTCCTGGGTACAGCACAGAAGAACTTGCCAAATGTTTTCTATTTAGCATTCAAGTTTTACTAAATGTTTGCCATTTTATTGCAGTCTTCCATGACCTCTTTTTTTTTTTTTAAGTTGCAAACCAACATATATAGCAAGCACAAATTTTTAGCAGTTTTGTTCACTGATTTTCATCCAGTTCCTGGAAAAGTGCCTGGTAGATAGTAAGAGCTAAAAAAAAAAAAAAGATTTAATAAATTGAAAGTTTTAAAAATACTGAAAAATGTTGGAGCTTTGGTAGTCTCTACATATGAAGGAGGAAAGCACATATCAGCTGTGATATCTCCATATGAACTGCTTAATTTTTTAAAGTATATTTCATGTGATTAATGCAAATGGAAATATAATTAGTTGGACTCTACTTGTTTCTCTACATTTATCATATAGATTAAGAAAAAAATAATTATCTGGGAAAGTTGATTGTATGTGTCCCCTCTGCTTCTTTTATGATGTTACATAAAGAATTTCCCCTGACACAGAGGAAAGTTAAAAATGCTGAAAAACTAATATCGTTTTTGGCAATGATAACATAGTTTTCTACCATGTCCTTAAATGGAAACTATAGTTTCTATAATATTATTAGAGTTAAGTGCCTATTTAAACATACTATAATTTTTTCCCTGAATTTCCTATTTTTAGAATTTTAAAGAGAACATATAATCCTTAGGTTACCACTGGTCTGATTTTGTTCTATTTGCCTTGATTTATATAACAAAACTAAATATGATGTTGAAGGATAGATTTTTTTAAAAAGACTCTATTGTGTTTTTCTTCAAAGTGTTCTCTCTGTTCTAAGCATTTCAACCTAATGTTAAAGATCCTATTCTCTCTTGGACCAATTTAATCAGGATTTGCCCACACCACCCCAAGGGAACTTTTTATCAAAGCCACCATTGGCTTCCATGTTATTAAATTCAATGATCCGTTCTCATCTTACTGTCAACAGAATTTGATATAGGAAATCAGCCCTACTATTTTTCACTCAACCTAAAAAAAACTCATACTTTCTTGAATTAAGCCCTGCCTCCCTATTTACTTCTTCTGGTCTCTTTACTTCTTCCTCCTCTGCCTGTCTTCCTAACATGGGCAGGGTTCAGGGTTAAGTACTTATCTTTCTTCTCTTCTCAACCTACACACACTCCCAGTCTAATGATAAAGAAATTTTCTAATTTTTTTTTAATTTTTAAAATATTTTTAATAGATCTTTATTGGAGTATAATTGCTTCACAATACTGTGTTAGCTTCTGTTGTACAACAAAACAAATCAGCCATATCCATACACAGGTCCCCATATCCCCTTCCTCTGGAGCCTCCCTCCCACCTTCCCCATCCCATCCCTCTAGGTTGTTGCAAAGCACAGAGCCGATCTCCCTGTGCTATGCTGCTGCTTCCCACCAGCCAACTAATTTTTATCTCTAGCGTGAACTCACCCCACAATCCAGTCTGACATATTCCATCCAACTATGTACTTAATGTCTGGTGTTATATATCTAAAAGATATCTCAAATGTAGTGTGTAAGACTAAATTGATCTTGCTCAAACTTACCCTCTTAAAGTGGCAACCATTATGATTAATGGCAATATTGTCATTTCATAAGTTCAGGCCAAGAACTTTAGAGTCTTTCTAGACTAGTCGTTTTCTCACAACATCCATTCAATCCATTAGAAACTCCTAAGAGCTCTATCTTCTGAACATATACAGAATTTAATCTCTTTAATCTTACCAACCCATCTGCTACCATTATATCCCAAGCCATCGTGATATCTCATCTGGATTACTAGAAGAGTCTCATAATTCATTGATGTTTATCTTAAGTTCTACAACTAGACTGATTCTTTCAAAATCCAAATCAAGTTTCCTCTCCTCAAAACGCTGTAATATGTCTGTATTTCATAAAAGGTAAGAGAAAACATCCTTATGATCGTCTACAAAGCTTTATAAATCTGGTCACCTTGTTACTTCCCTAATTTCATCTCTTCCTTTTCAGCCATTGTTCAGCTCAAAGATATTGTTATGTATATCCCTTGTGCGGGGGTGAGGGGTGGGGGTTGGGGTGGGGGTGGGGTGGCAAGAGCAGGACCCTGCCCTAAGGCTGCACTATTGTTTCTTGACTGTCCCTCCTTTGTCTCTGCATCCCCTCCCTTCCCTAATTAGCAACTGTTTGAACATGCCCATGCTCCTTGGAACTCAGAGAAGGTCATGGAGGCTGAAAGAAGCCTATCTCCTGTAATCAAGAAATGGAGGACACAGAAAGCCCCACAGGGTCTTGCTCTGTTTCAATTATGCTTTTTTTTTTTCTTTTTTCTTTTTTTGCGGTGCGCGGACCTCTCACCATTGTATCCTCTGCTGTTGCAGTAAACAGGCTCTGGACGCGCAGGCTCAGCGGCCATGGCTCACGGGCTTAGCTGCTCCGCGGCATGTAGGATCTTCCCGGACCGGGGCATGAACCCGTGTCCCCTGCATCGGCAGGCAGACTCTCAACCACTGCGCCACCAGGGAAGCCCCTCAATTATGCTTTCTACCTTGTCGGTTCTTCCCCCAGATATGTTTGTGACTCATACTCTCATCCTCTACATCTTTGCTCAAAGATCGCCTTCTCAGTACCATCAAAACAGGTCACTCTTTTCAAAATCACGCATCATCCCCTTTTCCAATTCTCCTAATGCCCTTTATGACGCTCATTTACTTTCATGTATTTATGTTATAAAGATTCTTAAAATGTGGTCTGCAGCATTCAATGAATCCTCAAGGCCTTTATAGGTTATCCAGAACACACAGACTATTTTCATAATAATGTGATGGCATTATTTGTTTGCTTCTCCACTGTGTTGCCATTTGCATTGATGACACAAGAGCAATGGTGGGTAAAGCTGCTGGCCTTTTGGCACAAATCCAGGGATGGCACCGAACTGCAGTGGTCGACTAGTATACTACATGCATGAATGGTCACTTTATTCTTCATTGTCATGTACCTACACATTTTTAAAGGCAATCCTATTTAAGAAATCTCTTGATAAATCGATAGCAATTACTCATTTTCATATATCTGGATCTTCAAGTGGACCTCATTTTAATATTCTGTAGATGAAATGGGACGTGTGTATAAGTACTTCTATTACACAAAGGTCATCTCAAGGAAACACACTTGTGCAATTATTTGAGATGCAAGCCAAGCCAGCTGCTTTTTTAAAAAACATTTATTTTTACTTGAAAGAACAAGTGACAGGCAAACTATGGTTGTTCAGACTTGGGTATTTCCAGATATTTCTTGAAAATGAACCAAGTGAGCCTGTCACTTGAAGGAAAACCTCTGACAGAATTCCTTGCCTCTTGTGTGGGTCTCAGCCTACTGATGGTGATGTTCTCTGCTAGGGATGCCTGAGGGACTCACCTGGTCTGGTGCCAACAGACGTCCCCTCTCACCACCACCAGAGCCCTTGTTGTGGCTGGACAGACTTCCCAGTTCTTATTAGGATTACAGGACATACCTCAGCAAAACCATCAGGAAGCTTCAAATAAGACAATTTATTACTCACAAGTCCTGGAAGGTACCTGGTACACCTGAGGCCCACACAGCAAAGGTCATGGGTAGAGAGAAGGAGAGGGAGCGTGGACTTGGACTCTGTCTTTTTTAGGTGGGGTGCCTAGGGTTTTGTGAGCTCACTCTTTACGGGTGCATAAGCATAAGGAGTGGGAATTAGGGTGAGGGTAGGGAAAAGCTGTCGGTTATCTAGGTCACTCGGGGATTGCTTTCTTTTTTCTTTTTTTAATTGTTATTGGAGTATAGTTGGCTTGCAATGTTGTGTTAGTTTCATGAGTACAGCATAATATACATACATCCACTCTTTTTCAGATTCTTTTCCCATATAGGTCATTACAGAGTATTTCCCCCATGGTAACCATAAGCTTGTCTTCATCTGTTACTCTATTTCTATTTTGTAAATAAGTCCATTTGTACCATTTTTTTTTTTTTTTTAGATTCCACATATAAGTTATATCATATGGTATTTGTCTTTGTCTGACTTACTTCACTCAGTATGACAATCTCTAGGTCCAGGGCTTTCTATAAGGCAACCTTCTTGGGTAGAGCAGTCTGGTTCCTTATCTAGTTATTTTGACAGTAGCTGTGTCACACAGCTGGCAATATGTTTATTCAAGATAAATGCCTTTAAAATGGATGCCTTGGTAATCAAAAGCTTAATGTTAGGCATTTACATTACAATTAAAAAGGTTAATGCTAGGCACTACATTGCCAATAATACAATTCAATTTTTAAGCAAAAATTAGCATTTTGTGAAACTTGTATCAGTGTCCCAGTATTAATGGCTTTTCTGATGAAATTGGTAGTGACTTTTTATATTGTATAATGAAATATGTCAACATAAGACATAATCACCATTTTCTTAATGGCCAATATATGAAGTTACAAAATCATGCATATGTGAGAGACCCATTCTAAGTGAAAGAATCACCAGTGGATTTTAATGTAAGAGAAAATGAAGAATTCATTGCCATAGTTACAGATTTCACTTTGCAAGAAAACTCTAAGAAATTAATATTTAGTTATTAAATATTTAATATTTAATATTAAAAATTAAATAATTAATATTTAGTTATTAAATATTAATATTTAATAATCAGAGAAATATATCCACCATCATCTGAAAAGCCTGGTAAAATACCCTTCTCTTCCAACTACATAACTGTATGAGGCGAGCTTGTCTTCATTTTCTTCAAGGAAAACAACATATCTCAATAGACTGAATGAAGTACCCAATACATAAATCCAGTTATTATCTAATTAGTAATATATGCAAAAAAATAGATTTGCAAAAATATAAAACGATGCCACTCTTCTATTTTTATATTTTGGATTTGAAAAGTATAGGTTTTTTATAAAAGTATGTTAACCTGTAATAGGTTAATTATTGTCACTTTTAAACAAATATATTTATTCTAAAAGTTTATTTTAATATCTAATATGGTAAATATCAACAGATATCAACATAGACAGAAGCTTTTTGTGATCTGCAACCATTTTTAAGAGAACACAGAAATCCTGACTCCAAAATATTTGAGAAAAACTCTTCTAATATTTTATTATTCATTTGTATATTATGCTTATTGTGTCTTGGCCTATATCAATTACTTGTTGCTATAAAACAAACCACTCAAAATCTCAGTGGGTTAAACCAACAATTGCTCAAGCCGCAGAATCAGTGGGGTATTTCTGCTGGGTGATCTGAGCTGGACTCAGGCACACAGAGCTCTGCTTTGATAGTGAGCTTGGCATTAGAAAAATAAACTCAAAAAAGGAAAATTTTTGACAGTTTTGGCTTCCAATATCCCCATTGCCTAGAAGTGCCCTTGTCATCCTGCATGTTCAATAAACAGTTGCAAGGTAACAAAGAAATTGCAAGA
Source organism: Delphinapterus leucas (assembly GCF_059928025.1). Lineage (NCBI taxonomy): Eukaryota > Metazoa > Chordata > Mammalia > Artiodactyla > Monodontidae > Delphinapterus > Delphinapterus leucas. Next base: position 12,164,226 of record NC_143129.1, on the reverse strand, counting down.
GGTGCTAAACTGATAGAAATGCAGTATCATATCATTGTTTGTTCTCTTGGATATTGAAGCATAGTAGCATTTGCCAGGTGAAGATTCCTAATATAATTTAAGCTCCTTGAGAATGAGAACTAAACTCAGCACCTAATAAACCCTCAATAAATATTTGGTGTATTAAGAAACATCTCCTTAATGAATGAAAAGATTAAAATATTAAAAGAAATAGAAAAATTATTATATTTGAATAATTAATAATTTATTTATCTGCTTACCTAATGTTAGTTAATACTTCTAAGAGAGGTAATTATGTAGACATATATTTTACATAGAAAAAAACTAATCATGAATTATATAAAACAAAACCATAGATAGGAACATGAAAAAGGAAGACTCAAGTTAATGCTGACATTAACTTCCTTTTTTCCATATTTGCTCTTTTATTCTCTGTCACTTATTATACACCAAACAGTGTTTCTAAAGATTCCCCCCAAAAATTAAATCACCAATTTTTAATTGTGCTATTATTTATAATTTTGGAAAACACAAACAATAAAAAATCAGAGCAAAATCAATAAGGCAAATGATGATATTAAAATAATAACTATGCAATTATGTTATTGTAACTTTATAAAAACCAAAGTACAAAATGCCAAATTGAAATTATATAGAATATATGTAAATAAATTTCTTTTCAAAGATAGTATTGTCACTTCTGAATGTGTGTTGACTTTTGTAGATATTCTTTCTTCAGTTACTGAATGAAAATAATATTTGCAAGAGAGATTTTTATCTTCACCTCAAAAAAAGTTATGCTTAATACATCCATGTGTGGTAGGAAAAGTATATGTGCCCTTTATTAGAAAAGCTTCATAAATAATTAATGTTCTCTAAATCATCATGCATGCCTGAAAACTAGTAGAAATACAGTTACACACTATTTTTTAAAGATCAGAGTTCTAAAACATTCTTCTTGCCCAAAGTTTCACAATGGGCAATGATAAAATATGCTTGGCCTACTGGCCCCGCTGTTGGACCTTGCTACTTGTCTAGGGCAGACAAAATCTTCAGAGGGCCACAAATGGTGTGGACTTTTAAAAAGTATTCTCAGCTGAAATATGATGGTTATAAATGCACTCAGTTCTTTAGTTTGACTAAAATATCTTTCAGATAGAAGAGCAATGAAATCGACCTTTCTAGGTCTTTTGGCTAAGTTCTGAGTAAAAAGCCACATACAATTCAGGTCTTAACTTGCAGTTAAAAGCGTGAAAATGTGTAGGCAAACTCAAAACAATTAAAATTTCATTTGTAAGCTAAGCTATTCAATCTAATAGGTACTATTCACATTTATCCAATCAATATGGATAAAATGCAAAATTAAAAATCAGATATAGTCTATAGATCATAGAAAGCTATCTCACTCATAATCGTGTTCTTTTGATACCAGCTATTGCCTAATACAAGCCATTTTGTGTGATATTATAGGAAAAGAATCAGAAGATTATTGAACCCCCTAGTGAGAAACAGCAGGAATCTTATCTGTGCTATTCTTGATTGCTCCATAGTCTTTTGAAATTTTGATCTTGAAGAAAAAGAATACTAGAATATTTTCCAATCTCACATTAGTTTTTCAGTGAACCAACTTACAGCTAATAAGCATAGACTCTTTTTACATATTATTTTTCAGGCTACATTACTTCTTACTGCAATTAACAGAACCCACAGAAAATAAAATAGCATGTGATTACTTATAGGATGTGTCTGAACCCAGGAAATTAAAAAAAAAAAAAAACTCACTCTGTTAAAAAACTTTGAAGTAAGAAAAACAGAATATATAGACTATAGTAATTGGAGGAAAAATGCCTTTGCCAGTATGTCAGTTTTGGGAAAATTTAGGCAATAATTCATTTGTAATTTTTGGAAGTAAGTAGATAAGAAAAAAGATTTCTAAAATATGATTTATATGTATTTTAATAAACATGTACTGTTTAAATATTATTTCTTTGTAGGGACAGTTATACATATACACTTGCGTGTGCGTGTGTGTGTAGACACACACACACACACACACACACACCACCACGTATTCTTCTCCAGAACATAGAAGTTTATAAAGTTACACATTAAAGTCAGTAACTTCTAATCATTTTGCTGGGAAAATAAATTTAAAAATTAAATGTGTGATTTTAATCTCCCACATATTTTATGATGTTTCTTTACACTACAGCAATAAAAAGAAGTTCATGTAGTGTCAATGCTAATAAATATCACAGACCAAAAAATGTCTCGTGATTTTTTTTCAGCTTTGCTTCTGGTCATGATCTTACTTAGAACAATTGTATTCTTTATAGTCCAGCTCAAATTGTATCTCCTTGAAGCCTAGAGAGCAGCAATCTCTTCCATCAAGGAAGTGATATGACACTTTATATATTTGTCTTGTTTTTGAATTCATTTATTCATTCACTCAACAATGCCTGCTTCATTCAGGTTACTGTTATAGATACTGAGGAGACATCTTGGATCGTGTACTCAAGGATTTTTTTTTTTTTTTTTTGTAATTTAGGTAAATCATAAATGAGTATTTGTGTCAGCCTGTAAGTGGTATTAAGAGGAAAGCAAGCATTGGGTAAGTGGGTCAGGATGCTAATTTGTATTGGGTAGCCTAGGAAGGCCTTTCTCATTCTGTTGTCTTCTCTCATCTGTTTATAGACTTGTCACTTACTTGTCACGTAGTGTTTATGGCTTTTATTTCTTTATACTACCTCCAGAGTTCCAGCTGTTATGGGGATTGACTGTGCCCATTCACACCCATCTATGATGTTTCCTTCCACAGAGAAGAAACATAGCACTGCTGGGTTCTCTTCATTCTTCTCCCATCCTCTCATAATGGCATATATTCAGTTGCATAATGATCCTGCTTAAGCTTAGCTCTGTTTTTTCTTCTCCTCTTTTTCTAGGGAGCCAACTTTGACAAAGTGTGTGTAGGTAGGATGGTTCTAAACTGTGATTGTCTGAGTGACTCTGTCTATATCCAGGGTCTGTTATTAGGAAGACTCTTAGCCCACATATATAAGCCACAGTCTTAAACGTTGATGTCATCATTTACAAATACTATATTTTGTTCCCATATGCTTAACCTACTTCTTTTATTTCTTAATTCATTTGAAATCCAATGAGGAAGAGGGAGGTTATTCAAAGCACCATATTTAGGAATTATGTAGAAAGGACAGGTCTAGAAAAAAAAATGGTCCAGAAAAGAAGAAACAGAGATGAATGAGGAAATCCAGGAGTGCCTCTTATGAAGGAATCTAAACGATAGTAGCTCATTTGACAAAGGGAGAATCAACCATTGGATTCAATGTCTCTCGACTATTGAATATAGTGAGGAGATAAAAAGTATGTACCTGTGGAGTGGCCAACACAGAGTTCATTCGTGATAGTGGAAAGGATGGTTTCAGAAGATGGAGAAACACGAAGCCGTGTTGGTATGAGATGAAGAGTGAAAGGGTGTGGAGCCAGTGCCAGCAACACTTGAGGATGAGGGTCTGGCAACTGTGCAGCTGCTGCAGGCTTCTGGGAAATGAAAATGTAATCGCGGAGGGGCGGCCGCGCAGCCCTTATGGGGAGGCTGTGCTTAAAGGTCCAGCTCCTTTAGCGCTGCGCTTAAAGGTACAGCTCCTTCAGCAGCCAGCCTGGCCTGGTCCTCGTCGGCAGAGTGCGGTGAGAGGCGGAGCTCGGCCTTCTAGGGCCCTCAAGTTCCTCTGGCCCGGGGGCGGGCGGGTGAGCTGGGGGCCGGCGACAGGCTGAGGGCCGTGTCCCGCGGAGCTCCAGAGCCCTCGGCACTTCGGCCCACCCGCCAGGCCCAGGCCTCGAAGCAGTCGTGAACCTCCCCCCAGTCCCTGCCTCGGCGACCTAATGGCAGCAGCGGTCCCCATGGGTCGTGGTGCACAGAGGCCTCAGCACCTGGAGTGCACGGACACTGTCATCCAGGTAAGAGCTTCAGCCGGCTTCAGACTCTGCTGAAGTTTCAAAACTTGGTCCAGCTTTGATAAGTTGTCCACCCCAGGAGGTGGCCAGAGGTCAGGGTTCAGCTGCAAGGACTTTGCACAGCATTACTTCAGGTCCGCCTCTGTGGTTGGGCTGTTCTCGAAGAAGGGCAATTGTTGGCAGCTGGGAATTCACCTGACTGGTATTTGCTACAAATGATTCTCTCCAGTTTAAAGGAAAAACCTGAGGGCCCGCAGGGTCCTGGGCACCTGGCTCCCTCAGTGATGAAGGCTGGGCAGGGTCTGGGGACCCTGAGAGTCATTGTGTTCTGATGAGATTACCTTTTAGAGAGAATTACTTTGACGGTGTATGAGAAAGGGGTGCACGCTTATGGAGTGAAGTTTCTGAGAATAGGAGGGTCTGAGAGGAGAGAAAATATGGAGGCATTGGCATTTGCTGGAAGGGATGCTTCCTCCTAAATAGGAGTAAGAGGATGGTTTCAGTCACATCAGAAATATGAAGCTCCTATACCTAATAGTATAATCACAACAAAATATAAACTGAGACTATGAGTTGGAAGGAAGTAGGGGTGGAATTAGAAATCCAGGCACATTAGAAAATGTGTGTAAGACCCCTCGCTGAAGATAGGAAAACAAGCTTAAAAGAGCTAACTGGAAAAACAAAGTAGAATTACTGGGCGTGGTTGAGGGCCTATTGGAGTTACCTGTGATTTTACTGTAATTTTCTTCTCAGCTCTGATTTTTGCCGAGGATTCTCCTTAACTCGGTGGCCTGTCTTCCTGAACTCATATCCTCCACGTTTTATCCTCCCCTTCTCCCTAATTTTACATCCTACCCTATCTCCTCTTTAATTTCTCCTTTATCCAGCCCTTTCTTAGAGAAACAGCTTTACTGCCAATGACATTGTTAAATTAGCTACTATATGGGGAAATATTTAGCAGTGTTCCTGACAAACAGTGGTTTAATTCTAGTCAAATATTACGTATTTTTTCTTTTTCCTAGAGACATAGTTACCTTTGAGAGCATACTATTCACCTAATAAAGGATGAATTCTTAGGTGTTATGTTGCTTCTTAGACATTACAGAGAGACAGCTGCTAATCAATTATACAGAAATTTATTTAGACTGGCATCTGCCATATTCCCAATAAAAGCAAAGCACTTACCTAAATCTATGCGATGTTTTAGTAAATGCTTTCTTTAACATTCTACAGTACTAAATCAGAAGGCTTTTACTAAATTAATAACAGCTTGTTGAATACAAAGTAAGACTCCATAGAGCCCTCCTGGCTAATGTTAAGTTGAGAGATGAAACATCTAACACTAGATGAAAAGGAAAAGCAAAAATGTTTACACTGTAACTTTATTTCTTCAGAAAACTTTGCTAAATGAAAATTATCTGTATGTTAATGCTAGGATACATATTCAACTTTCATTAAACAAATATATTTGAGGACTTCATGTGTGAAAAGTTGTGGCAGAAACTGCTAAATTGTTCTGGGTCCTTGAAGATCCTCTTAGAAGAAATCTACCCAGTGGACAGGACAACTTGTTTGGGACTTCATGTGATTAATAAACACACTTCAAGTGGTAAATCCACCGAGAACTAGGGGTTTATCTTTGGAGCGGTAAGCATCTCCTTCAACAATAGTTCCATACCTTGTCTTTCCCACTTTCTCAGGCTAAACTATACACTTAGAATGACAGCAACTGGGTCCCTGTAACAAAGTCACCTATGACAATGGCACCATGGACTAACAAGAATTTCCCTCCTTCATCTAGATTCCTATTTGAAGGAAAATCAAATATCTATTATCTTTGAGCCACTGTTATGGGAGCTCTTTGTTCCAAAGGTTCACCCTACACCCTAACTTAGTGGTGCTCATGACTTAGATTGCATCAGCATCACCTGTAGGGCCTGTTAAAACCTAGATTTCTGTTAAACATAGATGTAAACCCCCAAGTTGAAACAATAGATGCAAAGATAGCGTTATTTTGTCATAATTATTGAAATAGATTTATGCATAAGAAATAAGGCATGAAAGAATTATAAAGCTAAACCTTAGCATACGGTTGTGATGCCAAACATGCTACTTGTCAACTACTCTTTGATGAAATAGGGCCTGTGCACTGTTATTGAAACACACTGTACCCTCCAAAGTAGCACACCTGGCCTTTCCCTCAACTGTTCTACCTTTTCAGCCTAGATAAATTTCACCAGGGGGAATTCCCTGGTGGTCCAGTGGTTAGGACTCTGTGCTCCTACTGCTGAGGTAGGGATTGAGGTTCAGTCCCTACTGGGGGAACTAAAATCCCACAGGCTGTGTGGTATAACCAAAAAAATAAATAAATAAAATTTAAAATTAAAAAAAATATATTCACCAGGTATGATAATGACATTAAAATCATGGCTTAATATTTGAATGTAGTTATCTTCGTTTCACTCCTTGGTCACCTTTGTTTGCTTTAAAGCAGTATGGATTTTAAGGAAGTCTGAAAGCCAAGTGTAAACATATTTTCATGTCAGCGAAGACAAAGCCAAGTTCATGACCTACTGATAATTGGTGTAGACTAACATACGGAATAGAAAAAAATATTGAACTAGAACAAAATGAATCAGGGCATTATTCTTGACCCTGGAATTAAGGGACAAGTCAATTCATAATGTTTGGTTTTCTCCCCTGCCTTTACCAAACAGCAGCAATGCTCCTTGTCACAAACTCATTACGTTTGTTTGTCTGTTTTTAAAGATTTATTTTGTTGTGGACCATTTTAAAAATCTTTACTGAGTTTGTTACAATATTGCTTCTACTTTATGCTTTTTGGTGTTTTGGCCCTGAGGCATGTGGGATCTTAGCTCCCCGACCAAGGATCAAACCAGCACCCCTGCTTTAGAAGGTGAAGTCTTAACCACTGGACTGGCAGGGAAGTCGCCAAGATTGTATTAAGTATATTAAGTAGGTGGAAATGACTTGTAAAGTTCTAAGCAAATGTGTTTATTTGGATAACTGTGTCATAATTTAAATAGGTTAAGCCAAATGTACACATGCTCCTTTTTTTTTTTTTTTTTTGGCGGTATGCGGGCCTCTCACTGTTGTGGCCTCTCCCGTTGCGGAGCACAGGCTCTAGACGCGCAGGCTCAGCGGCCATGGCTCATGGGCCCAGCCATTCCATGGCATGTGGGATCTTCCCGGACCGGGGCACGAACCCGTGTCCCCTGCATCGGCAGGCGGACTCTCAACCACTGCGCCACCAGGGAAGCCCCACGTGTTCCTTTTTATTGAATATTCTGGCCATTAATTTATTTTTGAATATTATCTATTTATCTAGAATAAGAAGCCAGCTAATGGGGAAAGAAGTTACTTAAGGTGTATTTATATGTGTTCAGATTTACTGCCTTATTACACTTTTCTTTGCCCATAAAGTGAGAAAAATACTGTTTGCAAACATGACAAATTGAAGCATCCAAATGAAAACATTTACTCCAAAGGGAATGGTTTTGCTTTACAGACGAATTAAAATCCAGCTGTGCCAGACTTCATGGAAAACATTACACAGCAACTGATTTGTCCACAAATGAATCATTTCAATGAACACAATACATAAGGCTGCAGGTGGCATTTATTTTGACAAACTAGGTTTATTAAAGTAGCTGAATTTAAAAAAAAAGTTCTCTGTAAAATAATTGAAAATTGCTCTAAAGGCTATCTTTTAAGTTTAAAAGGAAGGGTTCTTCCTACACTTAATTGAGTTTCTTGGATTTTCTATTGCTGTAACACAGAGATACCACATAGATAATACAGAACAATGCATAGTAATTTAGGTAGGAGTTTTATAGTTCAAAGCAGAAAATCCAGCAACGGGAGTCCAATTGGCAACAAGGTATCATTATATAAGATAGATAGATGATAGAGATATAGTCATATACTCAACAGTACTCACTGAGCTCCAATGATAAGCAAGGCAGTGTCCAAACTGCTAATATTTCAGTACTGAATAATGCAGAAAAGTCATTACTCCATAGAGCTCACAATCTAAAAATGGAAAAACAGATATTAAACAACAAATTTTGTTACTGATATTCAATCATAATTTTAATAATTTCAGTTATGTATTTCCTTAGGTGACTCAAATTACTGCATTGTCATTTGATTCCATTAAAAGTACACATTTTCAGTTGTGTGTCATATATGACTGTAGAAGTTGGGGATATAACAATAAATTTTTTTTAAAAATTAAATCTCTGCTCTAATAGAATTTAAATTTTCATGAGAGACAGATCCTAAAATGTTATGTTATGTAGAATATTACTAGGTGATTAGTGCTATGAAAGAAAATAAACTAGGTAGGAGAATAAGAGTGTTATAATATTCAAGAGTAGAATTAGGAAATTATTTACTGAGGTGAGCCAATTATTGAAGCTGAGGGAGTGGAATGTGGGACGATATTTGCAGTATATTTCCAGGCAGATGAAACAAGAAGTATGAAAGGCCATGGGGCAGAAATGAGTCCAGTGAAAAGCAAGTTCAATAGGGTGAAAAGAGGTAATCAGGGGAAGATGAATAGAAGATATGGAGATACGTGTTATGGACTGAATGTGTTCCCCCCAAATCCATACGTTGAATCCCTAACCCCCAGTGTAATGGTACTTGGATATGGGACTTAGGGGAAGTAATTAGGGTTAGGTGAGGTTATTAGGATGGAAAATTCAGGAGTTCAGCATAAGATGGTGTCCTGGTCTAGGCCCACCAGAAAGATGTCATCTATATGATGGAAAGTGTTCGCTCCAAGATTGGGACTTGTTCCAAGTCATGGCCAACCCATCAATATGGCAAAGACCCCAGGAATTTGGGCAGGCTTGTGGAAGGACATTAAAGGTGTAACCCATTCCATGTGAAGGCAAGCTATCCTGATCGTCCTGGTGGAAAGGAATGCTTAAAAGTGCCTTTGCAATGCCAATTACCAAGTACCCTCAGTTTGGGCCATAGCCTGTAGCAATCACAATGTCAGGGAAGCACTGCAGGCCCCAAGTGCTGAACTACAGTGTTGAGCCATTTATTACACATGGTGACTCTCCAGGTACCTGCAGCCTTCCACACAGGCAAGATGGGGCTACTGAATAGAGAAATAATCTCAGAGAGGGCTTTGACTTCCTGGAGCTCAGCAATGAGGGCAGCTGTTTATTTTTCTCCCTCAGGCAGCCAGTATTGTTTTTGAGGAATAACAGCACTAGGTGAGGGTGGTAGGGTAGGTGTGTGGTCTTCCGTATGCCGTGCGAGGATGGCCCTGATTGCAGTACTTTCTGGCAGGGACTGGGGGCGAAAGTGAGCAAGATGGCACATGGATAATAGACCTATTCATTCAGTAGCAGGAGGCGCAGCAATGGGGGTTTGTAGAGGCACTAAGGGATCCACCTATAGTCAGCTGGGGCAGTGGTCCCAGAGGTGGTGGCCTCAGTCCCCATATCAGAAGCTGTGATTCTTCCCTACCTCCCTATTGGACTGTAACCTTGGCATAGGGCTTCCCGTTCTCCTGGGGGTAGATGGACCTTGGCTTAACCTCTGGTACTGTCTTGTCTTTTTGTATTTTGTTTTGTTGTTTTTTGAAAGCTCAAAAGATCTGGGTCAAAGTTGCTGGGGCACTCCAATTCATCTCCAGATTCATGGGAAGGGTCAGAGGGCATAGCACTCATATTAGTCATGGGGACCACCACGAGGACCCTAGCAGGGTCACCCATGGCACTCTTCATGGCTTGTACCTGGCCTGGGGAGTTCATCCATCTCCTCCACTGAGACCTCATGTTTGAAAAACCAGACCCAGAGATCGCTTTGGGAAGATCCTTGCCCACATCGTCTAGGGGAGGGTGTGTAATTACCATTTTTACCTGTTTTTTTTCTGTTGGTCAATTTTGCTATTTTGCCTGTAGCTGCCTTTTCCATGTCCGAGTTTGTCAGTTAAGATCTGGGTTGTGTCCTGGACAGATAGAACTGACCCTATAAGGAATTTAATTGGGCTTGATAGCCAGCAGGATCTGCATGAACAAATATGGAAATCTGACTAGCCTAATAATCTCATCACCTGCTGTGCCCACTCCCTCATTGTAGAACCAACAGATAACCAGGGTGGCTTGCAGGGGCACCATAGTCTCTGTGAGGATGGTCTAGAAAGTTTTTCAGTGATGGGGAACTCATCACAGGTGGACAAACTGGTGGGAGCCCAAGCAGTACCCAAATGAGGAAGAAGTGGGTCTGGGGTGCTGTGGGACCCACACCTTCCTCCCACTTAGGCAAAGAGGATGATGTCAAGGTACTCCGGAAGAGAGGGTCTATTTCCAGGAATGCATTCAAAATTGAAAAATCGATTAATGAGTCACCAATTTAACAAGAAATTAACCAACTAAAGATCAGGAGCAAGACAAGGATGTCCACTAGAAATTCTACCCAGAGCAGTTAGAAAAGGAATTAAAGGCATCCAGATTGGAAAGGAAGACTGAAAAAGATCTCTATTCATAGACAGCATAATCTTGTATATAGACAAACCTAAGGAATGTGCTAAAAGACTTTTGGCACTAATAAGCAAGTTGAGCAATTTTTCACGTACATGATCAATATACAAAAATCAATTGTATTTCTACACACTTGCAATGAAAAAATCCAAAATGGAATTAAGAAAGCAATTCCATTTACAATAGCATCAAAATGAAAAATATAATTAACAATAAATTTAACCAAGAAACTGCAGAACATATACTTTGAAGACTACGGAACAGTGTTGAAAGAAACTAAAAATGATTCAAATAAATGGAAATTGTTCACAGAACTCATAAATTACTATAGGTAAGATTGCAATACTCACCAAATTTGTCTAAAGATTCAACATAATCCCTATCAGAATCCCAGCTGGCTCTGCTGCAGAAATTGACAAGCACACTCTAAAATTCATATAGCATGGCAGGGGACGCACAAAAGCCAAAACAATCTTAACAAATAAAAGTTGTTAGACTCACAGGTCGCAGTTTCAGATCTTATTACAAACCATAGTAATCAAAACAGTGTGGTACTCGCATAAAGATAGATACATAGACCAATGGGACAGAATTGAGAGTCCAAAAATAAAACTTTGTATCTATGGTCAATTGATGTTCAACGAAAGTGTCAACACCATTCAACTGAGAAAGAATAATCTTTTCAACAAATGATGCTGGGACAACTGATAGCCACATGCAAAATAATAAAATTGGACTTCCACCTCATGCTAAGTACAAAATTTATCTGAAAATGGATTCAACAGCTAAGTATAAAAACTGAAACTATAAAACTTTCAGAAGAAAATATAGGGATAAGTTTCTGTGATCTCAGATTTGGCAAAACATTCTTAGACATGACACCAAAAGTATAAGCAACCAAAGAAAAACAATTTTTAATTGGACTTCATCAAAAACTAAAATCGTTTCTGCTTCACAGAAACTATCAACAAAAGTGAAAAGATAACCTGTAGAATGAAAGTATTTGAAAATTATGTATATGATAAGGTACTTTTATTTAGAATATTTGGAACCATTACTGTTCAATAATAAGAAGACAACCCAATTAAAAAATGGGTGAAGGATCTGAATAGATATTTCTATAAAACAGTTATGTGAATGGCTAATAAACATATGAAAAGATGCTCAACATCATTAGCCATCAGGGAAATGCAAACTAAAACCACAATAAGTTATCGCTTTGTACTCACTAGTATGGCTATAACCAAAAAGTCAGGTAATAAGTGTTAGCAAGGATGAGAGGTTTCAAACTTCTCATAGACTGCTGGTGGGAATATAAAATAGTGTAGCCATATTTGAAAACAATCTGGTGGTTTGTGAAACATTATCATATGTTACCATATTACCCAGAAATTCCACACCTTTGTATATACCTAAGAGAAACTAAAATATATGTCCACACAAAAATTAGTAGGAGAATATTTATAGCAGCCTTATTCATAATAGTCAAAAGATAGAAACAACCTGAATTCCATCACCTGACAAAGGGATAAACAAAACTCAGTATATCCATACAATGAAAAATTATTTAGCCATAAAAAGGAACGGAGTAGTGATACATGCTACAATATGGATTAATCTTGAAAACATGATGCTAAGTGAAAGAAGCTAGTCACAAAAGACCACATAGTATGTGAATTGTCCAGAATAGGTAAATCTATAGAGACAGAAAGCAAATTAGGGGTTACTTAGGTTTGAGTTGAGGGGTTAATGGGAGTATAAAATGGTAATAGCTATAGGGTTCATGGTTTCTTTTTGCTGTGATGAAAATTCTAAAATTGACAATGATGATAGTTGCATATGTCTGCATATATAGTAAAACCGTGAGTTATATCCTTTAAGTAGGTGAACTGTATGTTATGTGAATTATGTCTTAATTAAGCCACTATAAAGAAGAATAAAGCATTTGGTGCAGAATTGGAGATAGAAAAAAAAAGAACAACTATTTTGAGAAGTTTTATAATAAAGAGGAAGAACTTAATGGGGCCAGAACTAGATGAAATAATATGGTTGGGGGAGTTTTTGGGTTTTTGTTTGTTTATTTTTTAAGATAAGGTAACATAACATGGAGAGAAGGGAGCAAGGAATTCATGAGGGATGTTGTTTAGATTCTGGAAAGAGCATGTGAGTCTATTTAACAAAAACAATGGCTTTATAACAAATATGCTATTAGAAAACTTAGTTACTTCTGCTTAAATGAATATCCATTTTGACCCTAAGTAAAAGACTACCTTGAGCTAATCAAGCTAAGTATATTCTTACTTATTTATTTATGGAACTGGATTTTTTTGGTCCTAAAATCAGTTCCTATTCTATTCCATAACCTGGGATTTGAATAATGCTATTTAGATTGTTATTTTTACAAATTCTGATCAGCCTTTCAGGTCCCCAATTTCAGATATATCTATATATCTATATAGTTCTAGTATATCGAGTTATATAAACTCTAATATATATATATGTATATATACTATATATATGTATATATACTATATATGTATATATGTATAATGTATATATAGTCTATATATCACACAATAACTATTGTTACTGCATTTGTTGTTGTTATAATTATTTCAACTTGGTACAGCATAGGTTTAGACTTTAAATAATGATTCCAGGTTTTCTGCTGCTTTAATCTTGTTTAAATTACTTCATTTTTCTCACTGTCATTTTTCACAACTATACTTAACTGTAAGCACACTAACCTGTATCTTGATTGTCTGTAATAATATTAAATAAAAGTGACATATACGTAGAACCTCCTCTCTTTACCCACTGTTTAAGAATCTTTACGTTTTTATCACTTTTTTCACCTTTTGTGCTTAATATCACATGAAAAATTTTTCTCAGTATCTGTGTGCTCAGTAATTTCAGTCAAAATCAATAATTATGTGATAAAAATGCACTAATCTAGATATGGTAACCTCCATTTTAAACCAAATTATAGTTTTGAACTTAGCAATCAAGAAAAAATAAAGGAACTCATTATCAATTTGATGAGTCATTCAGTACCTTTACATATTATTTTTGGTTGAGAAAGAAAACTTTAAGAAATCATTTTTCATTCCCTGAGAGGTGTAATTATTTAACTCATTAGCAGGAATCAAACTGACTGCTAAATTTTGGTGATTCATACCAAATAACTAAAATTTGAATATTTTTCTAGTAACTTCTTTCATGTTAACTTTGAAAACCAAGGAGTGGTATAGGAGAAAAAGTTTGTAACATTAATGGATGTTTGTTTGTTTTTTGTTTTTTTGTATAATTGCTTTACAATGGTGTGTTAGTTTCTGCTTTATCACAAAGTGAATCAGCTATACATATACATATATTCCCGTATCCCCTCCCTCTTGCAACTCCGTCCCACCCTCCCTATCCCACCCCTCTAGGTGGTCACAAAGCACCGAGCTGATCTCCCTGTGCTATGCAGCTACTTCCCACTAGCTATCGATTTTACATTTGGTAATATATATAACTCCATGCCACTCTCTCACTCCGTCCCAGATTACCCTTCCGCCTCCCTGTATCCTCAAGTCCATTCTCTCCATCTGTGTCTTTATTCCTGTCCTGCCCCTAGGTTCATCAGAACCATTTTTTTTTTTTTTTTAGATTCCATATATATATGCTAGCATACGGTATTTGTTTTTCTCTTTCTGACTTACTTCACTCCGTATGACAGACTTTAGGTCCATCCACCTCACTACAAATAACTCAGTTTCATTTCTTTTTAGGGCTGAGTAATATTCCATTGTATATATGTGCCACATCTTCTTTATCCATTCATCTGTCGATGGACACTTAGGTTGCTTCCATGTCCTGGCTATTATAAATAGAGCTGCAATGAACATTGTGGTACATGTCTCTTTTTGAATTATGGTTTTCTCAGGGTATATGCCCGGGAATGCTGGGTCATATGGTAGTTCTATTTTTAGTTTTTTAAGGAACCTCCTTTTTTGATGCAAAAAGGGTAACCTAAAACTCTTCTTATTAAAGAAACTCAATTCATCACAGCAGGCTTGAAAACCTGGTGCAATCTGAGTTTTACAAAACAGCTAATATTAAATCTCTTATTAATCTCTCATCTGAGATGATAGAAATTCCAAAAGTCCTCCTTGAAATATGTTATCACCTTTAAAAGTATTGCTCATAAAGTTATTCTTCTTTTCAAAATGTACTTCATGTTTCCAAAGTCAAACGAAAACCTCAGCTCTCTTTTTCCATGTCTAAAGGCTCACTAAAGGTAGAGGTATATTAACACTAAATACTGACTGTTGGGCACAATAAAGAGAATTAGCTAATAAATAATTAAGATATACTTCTGCTTACACTCATAGGAATATGTCAGTTGTTAATATTTACTTTAACCCTCCCATTTAGCTTCTGAGAATGTACATCCTACACACACACATACACACACACACACACTCATTTATACATTGTATGTATTATATCATTTTTATTGACCCCAAGGAACATAATTTCCCACATTCTCTTCTTTCTGATATTTTAATGCTTCTTATCATCAGTGGAGTCTTACATTTGCAGGCAGATGGGTAGGCAGTAAGAATAATGTATTTGTCATTGCCTGACATTTGGCTTATATTTTCCACTTTGCATACACACCAAAGTATGTATTAAATATAAGTATCTTTTTTGAATTTTATTTTATTTATTTTTTATACAGCAGGTTCTTATTAGTTATCCATTTTATACATTTTAGTGTATATATGTCAATCGCAGTCTCCCAATTCATCACACCACCACCACCACCCACCACCACCACTTTCCCCCCTTGGTGTCCATGTGTTTGCTCTCTACATCTGTGTGTCTATTTCTGCCCTGCAAAGCGGTTCATCTGTACCATTTTTCTAGGTTCCACATATATGCGTTAATATACGATATTTGTTTTTCTCTTTCTGACTTAATTCACTCTGTATGACAGTCTCTAGGTCCATCCACGTCTCTACAAATGACCCAATTTCGTTCCTTTTTATGGCTGAGTAATATTCTGTTGTATATATGTACCACATCTTCTTTATCCATTCATCTCTTGATGGGCATTTAGGTTGCTTCCATGACCTGGCTATTGTAAATAGTGCTGCAATGAACATTGGAGTGCATGTGTCTTTTTGAATTATGGTTTTCTCTGGGTATATACCCAGTAGTGGGATTGCTGGGCCATATGGTAATTCTACTTTTAGTTTTTTAAGGAACCTCCATACTGTTCTCCATAGTGGCTGTATCAATTTACATTCCCAGCAACAGTGCAAGAGGGTTCCCTTTTCGCCACACCCTCTCCAGCGTTTATTGTGTGTAGATTTTTTTGATGACGGCCAATCTGACCCGTGTGAGGTGATACCTCATTGTAGTTTTGATTTGCATTTCTCTAATAATTAGTGATGTTGAGCAGCTTTTCCTGTGCTTCTTGGCCATCTGTATGTCTTCTTTGGAGAAATGTCTATTTAGGTCTTTGGCCCATTTTTTGATTGGGTTGTTTGTTTTTTGAATATTGAGCTGCATGAGCTGTTTATATATTTTGGAGATTAATCCTTTGTCCGTTGATTCGTTTGCAAATATTGTCTCCCATTCTGAGGGTTGTCTTTTCATCTTGTTTGTAGTTTCCATTGCTTTGCAAAAGCTTTTAAGTTTTATTAGGTCCCATTTGTTTATTTTTGTTTTTATTTCCATTACTCTGGGAGGTGGATCACAAAGGATCTTACTGTGATTTATGTCATAGAGTGTTCTGCCTATGTTTTCCTCTAACAGTTTGATAGTGTCTGGCCTTACATTTAGGTCTTTAATCCATTTTGAGTTTACTTTGGTGTATGGTATTAAGGAGTGTTCTAATTTCATTCTTTTACATGTAGCTGTCCAGTTTTCCCAGCACCACTTATTGAAGAGACTGTCTTTTCTCCATTGTATATCCTTGCCTCCTTTGTCATAGATTAGTTGATGATAGGTGTATGGGTTTATCTCTGGGCTTTCTATCCTGTTCTATTGATCTATATTTCTGTTTTTGTGCCAGTACCATATTGTCTTAATTACTGTAGCTTCATAGTATAGTCTGAAGTCAGGGAGTCTGATTCCTCCAGCTCCATTTTTTTCCCCTCAAGGCTGCTTTGGCTATAAATATAAGTATTACATATAAATATTTAATAACACTGTGTTGTAAGATTACATAGATAGTTTCATTGGCAAGGTATTTTTTTCTCTTTTATTAACACATAAGATAATGGTGACTTAGATTCAAACAATGATAACCTTAGGTTCGATATTATACCCAGTAAATACATATACACATTTGACCTTGAATTCATTTCCAAGAATATTTCCTTTCAACTCGATTTCATTGAAAATGGTTTGTACTCATTCTCTCCATTTCCTCCCTGCCCATTCATGGTTCAAGTTGTTTGACTTTTGTTCCCACTATTGGATAACACTTTCCAGTAAAATGTAACCAATGACTTCTGGACATTTAGTTCTTACTCTTTGTATCTTTCCTGAATTTCAAACCTTTGACTATTTTCCTTAATTCTATCCAGTATCAGTTACCATTGTTTCCCAGTCTTGTAAGGAAGACTGGAATGTCTTCCTTTAGACACTTACATCTTATGATTCCACACAGTTCTGTCTTCAGATTTCTTCTCATTCAACTTCTACTAACTTCATCTTAATTTATCTAACAATATGGTTTCAAAAATCACCTGTTTGCCAATAACTCCCAAATCAATACAGTCTTCCCAGACATTTCTCTTGAGAGTCAAAATGTATGTATCCAACATTGTATTATGTGTTCCCCTGATAATCTCATACCCATATCAAACTCCAAATATCTAATAATGAATCATAACTATTCATTTACTTAATCATTTTAAAAGATTTTGCTAGGAAATATGCTTTGGTCTTCATATTCAAACAGTATTTCATCCTAACTTCTATGCTTTTATTTGTACCATAATCTGCATAGTTTCTTGCATTAAGAATTGGGATCATAGGCAAGACTTTATTTCCTCATGTCCTCACATTAAATTAATAGATAATTAACAAGGACCCACTATATAGCACAGGGAACTCTACTCAATACTCTGTAATAACCTATATGGGAAAAGACTCTGAAAAAGAATAGGTATATGTATATGTAAAACTGAATCACTTTGCTGTACACCTGAAACTAACACAACATTGTAAATCAACTATACTCCAAAATAAAATAAAAATTAAAAAAAATATGTTTAGGATCAGCAAATTCTGCTTTCTAATTTTATCTCTGATCCTCTCTCTTCTGTTCACTCCTGCTGTCTATTAATTTAGATCTTTTCTAACATAGTTCACCTTTGGAAAGGCCCCCCTCACAGTGTTCTTTCTGACATTTATTCTTTAACCATCCTTCAGATTGCATCAAAAGTGATAGTTTGGAAGAAAGAAAACCTGATTATTATTTTCTTAATTAATTAATTTATTTATTTGGCTGTGTCGGGTCTTAGTTGTGGCATGCGGGATCTTCGCTGTGACACATGGGGTCCTTCGTTGCCATGCACGTGCTCTCTAGTTGTGGCACGTGGGCTCAGTAGTTGCAGTGCATGGACTCTCTAGTGGTAGTATGGGGGCTTAGTTGCCCAGCAGTATGTGAGATTCTAGTTCCCCAACCAGGGATCAAACCCTTGTCCCCTTCAATGGAAGGTGGACTCCCAACCACTGGACCACCAGGGAGGTCCCCAAAGCCTGATTATTTTTTTCTCTTAATTAAATCCCCTTAATAGCTCCCTGTTCCCTTCCAGAAAAAGTGTAAACAACCTAGCGTGTTTCTTAGCAAGTTTGATGATTATAATACAATAGCGCTGTCTATGTTCACTATGCTGTGCATTAGATTTCTAGGGCCTATTTACTACTTATTGCAAATTTGCATCCTTAAACAACATCTGTCCTATCCCCCACCCTCATCCCCTGGTAACCACCATTTTACTTTCTATTTTTACTAGGTTGGCATTTTTCGATTCCACATATAAGTGATAACATACATTATTTGTCTTTCTCTATCTGCCTAGATCTTAATTATTCCAGCCACTAAAAATAAATGGAAATTTTATGACATGATAAAGAAGCTAATTATTGCTACAATGGCAATCGTATTACAATATATGTGTATCACATTAATGTGTTGTACAGCTAAATTTGCACAATATTATACATCAAATAGATTTCAATTTAAAAAATAAATAAACAACCTAGCATGCTATAACCTGGCCCTGGTTACATCACCAAGATTATCTCCAGCTATACTTTACATTCACAATGAATTATTCAATAGTTCTACTCTTTTCTAACTGCCCACTACTATCACCTACCCTTTCCTAATAGTCATTACCTTTTATTTGCTTCCTGGAAAAGTCCCATTCATCTTCAAAATACAGGTCATAAATGACTAAAGAAGATGTCCTCTGCTGCTTTTACCGTTATATTAAAGAAATTCCACTGTTTGTTTGCACGTCTGTCTTTTCAACTAGCCTGTGCATTTCTTGAGGGAAAAAAAAAGTTTCTTCATTTATCTGTATGTCTGCATTGCTGTGCACAAGGCCCAGAACTTAATAGGAGCTCCATCCATGTTTACTAAATGATGAGTGAGAAAATAGTGAATAAATATATGGATAAAATTAAAAATGAATAAATGAATACCTTTATAAAATTAAAGTTAAGAATAACTCTGTTTGTTTTGAGCCTTACTTCTTTATGTACTGGGTTAAGATATATCCCAGGTATTAGCTTCAGTGATGTTTTCAGTCTATAACTGTTATACTTAATCTGTCTCTTTCCTATTCTGCACTAAGTTGCAGTGTTATTAGAAAAACTTGGTTGAGAATATCAAGGAGAGGAGGACATTACAAAGCAAGTTAAATATTCTGAAAGAAGTCTTTTAAGGTAAGGTTCATGATTGTCTAGAAAGATATAATGAATGAAATATAAGGGGTCTATGGACTTCCTGAAATTGTACACAGAATGTGAACTGCATATGTGAGGAAAGAATCCAAAGACAAAACAAAATTAGGAATTGTGTCCCAAAGGAAGCTTACAAGTATGGCTCTAGAAATTCGTCTACTAAATCAAATCAATAAGCTAAAAACCGAAAATTTCACCAAAATCTGCTCTGATTATTAATACTACAGAGAAAAACACTCTGAAACTTCCTTGACTAACATAATTTAATACTGGCTTTCACATTGCTGTGTGAATTAATAGGGCTCCGATGGACAGCTCTTGCTTTGAGTTCTTGATGCAGTTGCCATATAATAGGGGCAGGTTAGAGTCAGCTGAAGGCTTACCTGTCTGTTCATCCAATGCGGAGTACTCACTTGGCTAGGAGACTCGAAGATCAGCTGTCAATCAGAGCATCCAGAGAGCCTCTCCATGTGACTGGGGTTTCTCACAGCATGATGGCTGGCTTCAGCATAAAAGCATCCCATGTACAAACGTCCCAAGACAGGATGCAGAAGCTGCCAAACAAGCTAAGGATACACCTGAAATAAGCAAAGCATCCTTTCCCACTGTATTCTATTGGTCAAGGCAATCACAGGACCCTCCTAATAATTTGGGTTTTTTTTTCTTTTTTTTTAAAACCAAGGAGAAATAGACTCTATCTTATGATGGAGGAGGGGCAACATCACATTGCAGAGCAGAGTGTGAGATGGGAGATATTGCCTTGGCAATCCATGGAAAATAAAATCTTCCATGGTGTTTACCAAGAAGAAGGACTTTAGGAAAAGTAAATGAGGATTTTGGAAAGCATATTGATGCCTTACAGTGGTTATTTACACTGAGACAGGTGCAAAGAAAGAGGAAGGCAAAATAATAAGGAGTAATTTAATGTGAGGTGAGAAGAAGATCAAAATACTCAGTCTTACAAGCACTATTAAGGATCTTGCATCTTATCAAAAATTAATGGTAATCTATTTTAAGAGTTTTAATCAGGTTGATGAAATTAATATGTATATTTCCAATAATTGTGTGAAGTATCTGTGAATCAGTTATGTTATCATTATGGCAACTGTGTCAGAGAAGTATTAAAATTAAGACCCTTTTACAAATGAGGAGATTGAGGTTCAGTTACACTAAAAACAAAACAAACAAAGCAAAACAAAAAAATTGCCCAAAGTTATGCATTTAGTAAATGTCAGAGCTGGCGTGTGAGTGAGTCCTGGACAGATGGCTGCAGCACAGGACCACTTAGTGACCAAGCTAGAATTGTTGTACACAACACTTGAGTTTGCTTTCCCTAACCACACCTCAAATTAAAACAAAGATAAAGTCTTATTAGTCAGAAAAGGAAATGCCAGGATGGTGAATCATCTCTAGCTCTGAGATGGGGAAATGCCTCAAGCAAGAGTTAAAACCTTAATAGGCCCTCTAGTTCCCAGTTCATATATTGTCTCCTGGAATAAACTTTTATAACCATGAAGAAGCTATTTAAAACCTTCATTAAGATGCTTCAGCATCTCATCACCAAGGATAAATAAAAGCAAATTAACATGAAGTAGGAGTGAGTAATCTCTTGAATAGAATAGTGCTTTGCTCCAGGCACAAGTATTGCTGTACATAAAGTGCTGAACAAGAGGAAGATTACAGGATATCCGTAGTGGCAGTACAGCTTGGAGCAAAACAGAGCTAAAGCAACCCTTCTGTCTTTGTGAAGGTGCCAGCAGGATCCACCAGTGGTAGGACTTGCTAAATTTAGATATAGAGCTAACAGAAGACCAATCTGAATTTAGGAATATCGTCAATTTATGAAGACAGAGGCCCTGACTTTAGTTCACAGTAACAGAGATCATACAAGCCATCCTGGAACCAGTGCCCTAGAAATGTCAGGGCAGGGAGAAGGAGAGTCTAAAACATACACTGCCCTTGATTGGAGGATTCTCAATATAGACACTCTCTGGATTGTTTGCTTTGGTGTTTGTGATGCTGAAACTCAGCCTCTGTGCACCGGTGCTGAATCAAATCTCTGAGAAAGAGTTTTGGGTGAAGTAGAAAAGAATAGCTTTATTTCTTTGTCAGGCAAAGGGGGACACAGTGGGATAATGCCCTCAAAACTGTATGTCCCAACCCCGGGAGGATTTGGTGAGGCGTTTTATAGCAATGGTTCAAGGGCAGGGTTGCTGATAAGGATCAGGGTGTGAGAGGGGCCTGCGCTCCTTTAATCTGGCCTCAGCTGGTCTCTAGGTGAGCTTCTGTGGTTCTCAAGGTTATCAAACAGTGACCTTCTCTCTGGAATAAAGAATGCTTCATCAAGTAGTTAATATCTTCCATTTGTTGGAGGTTTTAGTCCTACAGAAGAGCTCAAAGATATTGTTATGTGTACACCTTGAGGCAGAACCAGGACCCTGCACCAAAGCTGCACTATTATTTCTTGACTCTGCTCCTCCCTTGTCTCGTGTCCCCTCCCTTCCCTGATTAGCAGCTGTTTGAACCTGCCCTTTGGAACTCGTAGAAGGTCAAGGAGGCTGAATGAAGCCTATTCCCTACAAACAAGAAACAGGGGACACAGAAAGGCTTCCGGGCCCAGTAGCCCTGTGGGGTCCTGCTCGGTTTCATTTGGGGGAAGGTTTTCTCTAACCACTCAATTCCCTGACATATTCACCTTCATAGACAATGGGACCACCGTTAGATCTGCGGAGAGGAAATGTCACAGGAAACATCTCAAAGCAAGCCCAGGTGACCTGAGACATTCTGTCACAGTTCACATTTGAGGAGCCTTCATTTGTCTTGAAAATAGGATCTATCGCCATGGAACTAGATGAGTTTGGATTCCAAACTAGTGAGAGGAAGACACAGGCTCTAGCTTTCACAATCTGTCTGAAAACAAACTACAAATAATAGCAAGTTAGCACACACTACCTTTGTCTCTTTCTTTTTCACCTGCTCTCTGAACACAACTCCAACTTCATTATTGAGATTTCTGAGAAATTCGACTCATTCTACAGAAAAATGTAACTTCTTGGCAAAAATATTTTGAACTAGTTTATCACATTTGGTCAATCAGATCATTTGATATAAATGACTATTTTATTTAAAGATTGGTCACCAAAAGAAATGCTTAGTGTCTATTTTGGTATGTGAAATGCACTACTTTGAATCAATATAAAGACTGGTATTTTTGCCATCAACATTATTTGAATTAATCATGCTCTTAAATTCATCCAGTTATTGAAAACAGTAAAACCCTTTCTATATATATATATATATATATATATATATATAAAATGGGTGCATTATTTAACTTATTAAATAGCTAAACTAAGGATGCATCCATCAATTTATTATTTTGTACAAGAACAGAATACTAAATAGAAGTTAATTTAAGTACAAGGTGCAAAAATGACAGAAATGTTTTTGACAATCAAACAGAAGAAAGTGTTTTTGTTTCCCCTTAGGAAAATAATTCATTTGAAAAATTGAAAAACTATCTTAAATATGTAATATAATACAAAAAGAATAAAGTAGTTGTAGATATTTCAATTACTATTTCACTATCTCTATTAAAATGCTAGAAAGTGATCCTAGAGCTGTGCTTCTCAAACAGAAATCTGTACCATGACAGGAAGAATCCTAAGATGTCACTGCGATTCCTACCTCCTTGTTTCAATGGCTTTGTGTCATTCCTGCCCGTTAGTGTGGGTGGGACTAACAATTTCCCTATAACAAGGAAACTGTGGCAAAGGGATTTTGCAGATGTAATTTACATCCCTAATCAGTTGACTCTAGGTTAATCTAAAGGGAGATTATCTTGGGTAGAGCTGACCTAATGAGGTGAGCCCTTCAGATGAGAGTCTAGAGGCAATAGACTCAAAGCAGTAGAATCTTTCCTTCCTTACAGTTCTGAAGAAGCAAGCTGCCATGGGTTCTACAATTTCAAGGAAATAAATTCTGCAAAAGAACCGCATGATTTAGAAAAGGACCCTGGACTCAGATGAATCTGCAGCACCAGGTGATACCTCAGTACAGTTTCCTGAGAATCTGAGCAGAGGATCCAGTTGAGCTGTGCCCAGACCTCTGACCTATGGAGACTGTAAGACAATAAATGGGTGTTGTTTTAAGTCACTCAGTTTACAGTAATTCACTCTGCAGCAAAAGAAAACACATACAGGTGGTATGCAAGTGCATGTATATTCAATGTCATAGGATGATGAACATGGAACCGCTTAAGGGAAATTTTATACTAACTCAGATTTTGGAGAAGAATCACTACCTTTGAAATTGTTTTAAGGAGCATAGTTGTTTTATGAATTAAAAGTCAAAATTCTCATGACCTTTTAAGAGATAACCCGAGTCATCAAAGATATGCAATGTCTACTAAACTCTGAAAGTTTCAAGTGAGTTTTTTCTTCCCTCTAACCTTAAGGGTTGGGTATGAAGGATGAATGTCATTGCTCCATCTTCCATGCCTGAGGAAGTTCTGGTCTTGACCAGATGTCATTTTAAAATATTGTTGTGATTCACCTGGGGAGAAGCTATCCCAGGGGCTGTTTGGGTTTGCTAGGTACCAAGTTGCTATCTATGAAGAGTTTGAGCAGCATATGCCTCATATATCTAGATTCCTTATCATCAATAAACTGGCAATTTCTGGATCTGAGCCACAGAAGCCTTAGAATGAAAATAAGCCACATAGATTCTTATGTGGGGTATAAAAGAATGGGGTATAAAAACTTAAAGACTCCAACCTTAAGTGGCTGTCAAGGGGTGTCTTAGGGCAGATCACTCATGCTTCCAAAATGCACCCCAGCCCCCAAAAAGAGAATTTTTCAGGAAACTGCATCTGACAAATCGGGAACCCCAGATACTAATGCTAGTCCAGGAACCTTCTCCAAGCTTCACGGGGAGGGAGCAGGAGGGCAGAGGTGGCTGTGTTTACTTTATTGGCATCAAAATATGTCCCGACTTGTGTGCTCTGTGTATACGTGTCATCTGTGTGCGGATAAGGAAACCCAGCCTTGAGGGGGTGAAAGGATTCCTCAAGCTCCCTCAGCAGCCAGTGGCAGTGGTTTCTTGTTTTCATATTTTGCTAATCATAAGAAAAGCTTGGCATTGGGTAGGACTTGTGATTCATGTGAGTCCTTGACAGTTCACCTATATGTGCTCCTGCAGAGGTTTTGAAACTGTTAGGTGGCATTTTGGGGGGCTCCAAGGAGCTCCGGTCCTTTATGTCTCAGTGCAGAAAGAATTCAGTGAGAGGTAAAGTGATAGATAAGAAGTGATTTATTAGAATAGGACGCTTGTGAGGCTTATAGGCAGGTGGATAAGAGGGTGCTGTGCCCCAAGAACTTAGTGGGCTACAGTTTTATAATCAAAGGAAAAGTGGGGAGGGGGAAAAGACCACCTTCTTCCTTATTCTTGAGTAGACATCATGCTTCCATCATCAGCTCCTCCTCTATGTCAGGCAGGGGAGTTTTCTTGTCCCTACATGGTCAAGCAGGGACAGTCAAGGCGCAATGGAAAAATTATTTCAGGTCTCAGTACAATGAGGGTCTTTCACTTTGAAATGTCACCTTTCCATAAATTATTATTTTTTATGTGTGCAGAGAACATGTTCTAGGGGTCATTAACTTACTGAGCTCACTGAGCAGGATGTGGGTCTCATGCCACCATTGTTTTATTGTTTTGGGGCACATCTCATGCTTCTGTTGCATGGTTTTGTTGCCAAGCAAGCTTACTTTCTAGAGTGATCATTAGCTTACAGGGGTCTCCCATACTTTTTTCTTTAACTAGAACCCCCTGTGGGATTAACTATTTAATCACCTCCTTTGTCCCTTTACTCTGTCCCTATCAATTTTGCCTGTAAATGTAAGATCAGAACTCGGGAGGTAGTGTAAATGAAGGTCCATCTCTAAATCAGCCCAGCTCCTTTTTCAAAGTATAGATGTGTAGGTAGTCCACATAAGGACTACGGAATTAGAAGTTAGTGATGTGACAAGCCATATGTATTCTGGTAAACTTCCCCTAGATGACACTGAAAGTTAAATGCTTGGTTAGAATTACAGATTTTAAGATGTCAAAAGGTTGAGGATTTAACTTTGGCCATCAGATATAAGCACATTAAAACAATAATGGGCTCTATCCTTTATTTTTAATTTTTTTTAGTTTTTTAAAAAATTATAATACATCATGTTAGTGAGTTTTAGTGAGTGTATGGGGGATACAATTTTATAAGCAGTAATGTGAAATTATAAAACTATTGTAGAAGATAATGCGGCATTATGCATCAAAATGCTTAAAATATTTATATAACACCTTGACTCACTAATTTTGCTTTGACAAGTATATTACTAGGTTTTAATCATACAAGCAATACAAAATTGCTTTTCAATAATAACAATATGGTAAAGCCTCTATGTTTTATTCAAGGAAACTATGTTTCTTAGAATATCCACAGTTCCTTTCCATTATGGAAATAAGAGCAGATGTTGTATCTTATTTATCTTTGTAATCCTTTTGTAATTCCTTGGAACAAGATATTTCCTGAGTGAATGAAAATAATAACTACATCTGATTCCTTAGATTAGGAAAGTTATATGTCAAAGTGGTTTACATATCTTCTTTCACAGAGGTTTATCATGTATATTTTATTTTTGAATTTAAAAATAGGCTCCTTGTTTTTAAAAATGAATACCTGCGGTGATGTTTGAAATGAATTTTCAATAGTAGTTTATATTTTCTTTCTTGCATATATTACTTATACAAATTTGGGCCTAACAATAAATTCTCATCAAAGCCTGAATATGACATATGCCAAGGATGTTTACTCTCCAAGCAATCACTGAATTGAGCCAACTTTTCTGTTTGATTATTTGTTTTTTAATTAGTCTGGTTGATGTATTGTCAACAACCTCCTGCCTCTTGGAAATGGCCTAGTGAGTTCATTTGGTTTTTATCTTAGAAGGTAAAATTTTCCAAAATTACTTAGGGATTAATTAGTTATTTTTTAATTAAAAATTTGCTGTTGATTTTTGGGATAGTGTAGGAGAGTTCTTAGCTGCTTGAGGCCACATCCAGAATGGTGATGGAATTAGATTTGCCCAAAGGAGTGCAATTTGGGTACGTATGTGTCTTTTTTGATGGTTTGTGAGTTTATGAGCAATGAGACAAAAAAGAGGATGAAAACAAAGTAGCCCTGCCAACTCTTCTGCTTTAATTATTTTTATATCCAGTCTAAATATTTATTTGAATAATCTTTCTAGACATTTTCAAATGAACATAAAAACATATAATTCAGCAGGCAGTATCATATCCCTACATTGTGTTGAGGTAGGAAATAATCCCAACACACACACACACACACACACACACACTCACACACTCACACTCACATGCAACTATCTCAGAGTTGAAGGCAGGCTGACAAGTTACCTGAGATTGAATGCCATTTTTGTGACTGCTTGAAACAGAAATGGATCAATGGGCAACATTTCAGGGAGGTAGTTTTCATCTCTGCAAAAGAGAAATCTCCCAACATGCAAAGCTGTAGAGAAGGGAAATGTGCATTATTGGGAAGTGACCACTGCTGATTGGAAATTTGTGCGATTAATTTTTAAAATTATGTGCAGTAAATTTCACTCTTGGGGTAGTCAGATGTGTGTTTTGACATATGTAGTATTGCTATGTTTGTTATTTTTTAGCCATTGTAACGCATATGCAGTGATGACCCTGGGTTATAATTTGCATTTCTCTAATGACTAATGACATGGAAGTTGAGCATCTTTTCAGGTCCTTATTTACTGTTCATATATATTCTTTGGTGGAGTTTCTATTCAAATACTTTGTCTGCTTTTTAATTAGGTTGTTTGCTTTCTTATTGTTGAGTTTTGAGAGTTAAGTATTCTGGATACGTTTTACAAGTCTTTTCTTAAATATGTCATTTACAAATATCTTCTCCCAGTCTGCTGCTTTTTTTTTTTTAATACGTTTAGCAGTACACTTCACAGAGCCAAAATTTTCTTTCTGATAAAGCCAAATTTATCATTTTTTTCTTCCGTGGATAGGTTTAACTGATATATCTAAAACCTTTTTACTTATCCCAAAGTCACAAAAATTTTTCTCCTATGTTTTCTACCAGAGGTTTTATAAATTTATGTTCAGTCAGGTTTGCGATCCAATTTCAATTTTTGAATAAATTCAAGGTTTATTTATTTTTTTTCCATGCAGACATTCCATTTTACAGCCCTTTTTTTGTTTTTTTAAAGACACTTCTTATCCTATTGACTTGTCTTTATACCTTTGTCAAAAATCAGCTGATTATATTTCTGTGGGTCTATTTCTGGACCCTCTACTCTGTTCCAATCATATATGTATATTTTCCTTGACAATCTCCCACTGTCTTGACTGTTTGATTACTGCAGCTTCATCATAGCTCATAAATCAGGTAGTGTGAATCTTCTTTTCTTTTTGAATAAATTATCTTTTCTAAATTTATTTTTATTTTATTTTATTTTTTTTGGCTGTGTCGGGTCTCAGTTGTGGCATGTGGGATCTTCATTGAGGCATGCAGGATCTTTTCCTTCTGGCACAAGGTCTCTTTGTTGCCGTGCACAGGCTTCTCTCTAGTTGTGGCGTGCGGGTTTTCTCTCTCTAGTTGTGGCACACAGGCTCCTGAGCACATGGGCTCTGTAGTTTGCAGCATGCGGGCTCTCTTGTTGAGGCACGCAAGCTCAGTAGTTGTGGCGCACAGACTTAGTTGTCCCTCAGCATGTGGGATCTTAGTTCCCTGACTGGGGATCAAACCCACCTCGCCTGCATTGGAAGGCAGATTCTTTACCACTGGACCACCAGGGAAGTCCCTTGAATAAATTATCTTAGTTAGTCTTATTTCTTTGTGTTTCCATATACATTTCAGTATTAGCTTGTTGTGGTCTACAAAAAGTTCTGCTATATTTTATTAGAACTGCATTGAATCTATAGATTTATTTAGAGAAAATTGATGTCTTATAAACATAGAGTCATTCAATTATGAACACAGCACATCTCTCTATTAAATAGAGTTCTTTCATCAATGTTTTGTAGTTTTCAGTGTACAAGTCTTGTACATATTTGATTGCTCTTTACCTGTTTACTTCATTTTTTTGTGCTATAATAAGTGATACTCCTTCTTTAATGTCAAATTACAAATGTTTGCTGCTGGTATATAGATACGATTGGATGTTATACTTTGCAACTTTACTGGTTTACTTATTAGTTCTAGGAATTATCTTTAGAGCCCTTTGTATTTTCTATGTGAATAATCATGTCAACTGTACATATTCAGTTTTATTTCTTCCTTTATTTCCTATATACCTTTTATTTTATTTTTTCTTGTGATATTTTTCTGATTATAAATTTCAGTATAATGTTTTATAGGAGTGCTGATAGAGGACATCCTTACTTTGTTCCTGATCTTTGGAGAAAACATTCTATCTTTCAACATTAATTAAATTATCTGTATTTTTGTAGATACTATTTATCAGGTTAAGGAAGTTTTCTTCTGTCCCTAGCTTGTTGTTGGTATTTATAATGAAGTTTATTGAATTTTGTCAAATATGGTTCCTGTATCTATTGAGATGATATAATTTTTCTTCTTTGCTTTATTGATTTGGTGACTTACACTAATTGATTTTTCAATGTTGAACCAGCCTTGCCTTCCTGAGGTAAACCCTCAGTCTTAGCCAAATTGTGTCAAAGATTTAGTGAAAAACATTATTCTAAAATAGAGACATGAGTCAAAGACCTACCCCTATTTGAACAGTTGTGATAATGGACAGTACAATCAAAGAAAGGAAAAAAATTAAATAAGAAGATATACAAAGGACAACCAGAAAAAATCTCATTTCTTATCACTTGTAAAATTTTGTTTAGTTTTTTCACTCCATATGTCTTCTAAGCCTACATATAAGTTAAGATCACACTAACTACTCTCACATATATCTCAAGCACACACATGTGCGCGAGCAGACACACACACAAAACCCTAAAATATAAATGTTTCTAAATATGAGAGGCATTTACTTTGTTTCCTTACAAAATTAAAACTGCTGTTTATTGCCAGTAGTCATAGCTCTCCTGATTAGTGATATAATACCTCAGTGTTCAACCTTAAGCTCTGCCATACTGAATGCTTGGCTTCTAGGGTCACTATGCCTTTCAGCAGCAGGCTGGCAAAAGGCAAACAGAATGGAAGGGCACATGTAGAAGGTCTTCATGCGATGGGCCTGAGAGAGGCAAGTGTTCTGCCCTTTGCTTCCCAATGGATAGCACTTAGTCACGTGACCTTACTTCACAGTAAACTGGTTTAACTGTATGTCTAGGAAAAAAGAACAGGCAGGTTGAATTGGTCTCTCTCATAGCCACTGATGATTTCATAGTTGATCATGAATATTCATATCTAGTAACCATATTTATAAACACATAATGTAAATTTGGGGGGGAGTTCTTTGTTTTTAAAAACAACATCCTGCAAACACACACATCAGTAGTGTTAGAAAAAAGTAAAGCTTCCATTTTTAACATGAAATTCTGAATAATGTTTGAAGCAATATCAACTTATATTTATGAGTTATATACTTATACATACTTATGCATTACTTTTTTAAAAAATAAATTTATTTATTTTTTCATTTTTGGCTGCGTTGGGTCTTCGCTGCTGTGCGCAGTCTTTGGCTGCGGCAAGCAAGCACTGCTCTTCGTTGTGGTATGCGGGCTTCTCATTGTGGTGGCTTCTCTTTGGTGCAGAGCACAGGCTCTAGGTGTGCGGGCTTCAGTAGTTGTGGCACGCAGGCTCAGTAGTTGTGGCTCGGGGGCTCTAGAGTGCAGGCTAGTAGTTGTGGTGCACAGGCTTAGTTGCTCCGCAGCATGTGGGATCCCTTACGGCCACTCCATGAGTCACTCCCCCACCGAGCCCGGGGGGTGGGGGCATCAGTCACAGGCCCTAAGGCCTCAGCAGCATTTTGAAACAGCCTATGCATTACTTTTCTTGTATGAAAATGCTTAAATTTTTCTTCATAATTGCATAGTTTTAAAAACTAACATAGAATGATTGCCTCTTTCATACATTTAAACATTTATTTTCTCATATGTGAGGGTATAAAACATATACATTTGGTATATTCTTCAAAATGCCATATATGTAACTACAGCAGGACATATAAAATATTAGTTTTTATGCTTGATTATTTTTGCTCAGTGTTGTAATTTTTGGAAGTAAATTTTAAAGGGTAGTATAATTCAGAATAAAATAATTTTGAGATTTTATTTTATTTTTACATAATATCAATCAACAAGCTGATGATAATATATTCACACCTGTCCATGTACAGTTTTACAAAGTTTTAACCATTAACATGAATTCATTTCTTTAAGACTAAGTAACACGGAAAATGATTCCCAATTTTTTTCAAAGTACTTTGGGTCCTTCACTCCTATTGTCAAACTAAGAAAGAACTAGAAAAAGTACCAAAGATAAGAATGAGTGGAAGTATGGTTTAGTGATGAAATTTAGTAAATTAGAAAAAATAACCTCAAAACAAAGATTTAAATATTCAAATATACGGAATAATTGAGCTATTACTAATATTACTATAATATAAATTAAATTGCGTAAACTTATGCTTAGTGGAACCAAGTGATTATTTTCTAAATCATAACTCAAATAAAATATTCGGCCTCGAAGATGAGGTTAACTTATTTGTATGCAGTGCTCCTAGGGAAAAAAAATAAAATAGCATCATTTTTAAGTTATACATCATGCAAGATTGGATTTTAATGTGCTTCAGAATACCTCAGCAATGATACCAAATACAGCAATGCTATGGTAAATATGTTATGTTAACAGGCATCCTATTTGTGCTTCATAATAAAATAATATTTACATTGAGATTTGAATTTTATTATGTTGGTGTTTTATTTACACTTTGAGTTGTAACATTAATAACACTAGGTTAAATCAAGTCTAGCCTAATTTCATTTTTCACAAACTTGTTTTTATATACATTTGCATAATTTCTAGCAAACAGTAATCACAGTAATTCAGCTCCCTATAACCTCCTCTAACCATGTCATTCATAATTGCAGAAAATAGAAATTAACCTTTCTGAAAGCTGAATAGCATAACACTCTTTGCTGTCATGGAAAAGGTAGCAGGTGTGGCAGTGGGCTGCAGTCATTTGTCAGGTAAACCATAATGGTGGCATCAAGACAAAAATTATGCTAACGTAAAAGTAATGCTTCTCAACACTATTCTTAGCACTCTGCACCAGCAGAATGATAATGAGACTTAAATCACTTCTGAATTTCCAAATTATTTTTTTCATATGGTCGAGTGTTCCTCAGATTCTTTTTTAGATGCTGCGCATGCAGAAGTAAACACACTGAAGGTGCTTAACAAACTGTAAATGGGTTGAATGTAACCTAAAGCTCAGTGATAATTAGGTAATATTAATATAGTCTCTCACATGATGTTTATTAATTTTTTATAAATGTAACAGTTTTCAGTATTTATGTTACTTAGAAGTTTAATAACACATTAGGGTCTCTTCTCTCCTTTACACACATGTTTAAGTTTCTCAGTAAATGACATATCAAAAATATTGTCTTCTTCCTTGTGACTCAAATTTACAACCTGAGTTTGAAGCCTGAACCTGCCCTAGCAATGTGAACTTCAGAAAGTAAGTTAATCTCTCTTGATGTTTGGGTTCTTTATATGTTAAAAAAACAAAATAGTAACCACTTATTGTCATTGTAAGGGTTGGTGGTATTATGTGTATAAAATCACTTCGTGGATTTTAAAGCACAATATGTCATTAAAATACAAGTGTTACTTAATATTGCTTGACAACATTTAAAATCCTCTAAATTAAGTAAGTCAATGTTGGGAGAAAATAGGCAATCTATCATTTGAAGATTCCAAATATTGAAGTCTAACTGGTTTTGTATTTTTCTGGCTAGATCTGAAACCCAATAAATCAAAAGGATATCAAGTAGCAGAATAATCTGGTTAGGTGCAGAAGCCTCCTCTGTACCACTTTTACTTGGCAAGAGATTACACTGAGGATATCAGTATCACAAACAAAATTCAAATGTCTGTGGCAGGCATATGAGCCCCATGATGAGGAAGTTGAAGAGGAGACAAGTGTCTTCCTCCATCACAGAGCTAAACATGGAAACAACTGGGATTTTCACACTGACTGCTTGACTGCCCAAGGCCATGTTCATCATTTCTAAGCAGATGCGGTGCAACTTCTCAGCAACCATGAATCTATTAAATTATATTCAACAAAATTCCTGTGGTAAAATAAAGATGGCCACAAAGCCTTTGAGACTCTTTCTATTGAAAGGGGGATTCTAATTCTTCTCCCATTGAATCTGAACAGGTTTCTTAACTCATTTGTCTTACAAAATTAGGCAGTGGTCCAGATTTGGTCTACAGATCATACTTTTTGACCCCTGATAAGAGTGAATTCGGTTTAGCCTGTAAGTAAAAACTGAGTATGCTATAATACTCTTTACTACAGCCTTAGAGAATCCCAACAAGTACATCACATTTTCCAAGTGACCTTTAAGAGACTCCCACTTTTTAGTTATTTTAGGAACATACACTAAAACCCATACACTAGGTTACATTCAATGCTTGTTGATAGACATCTGACAAACAGCCATAAGACTTCCTAAGTTGCAAGCATTGTGTTTTATTCCTGCACAAAGTACCCATTTTCATTGAGACATACAACCCAGTCATTTGTATTTCTACTAAAATACAATAATCATGGAAAGAAATGAGCCAATTATGTTTAGGTTACACAGATAGAGGAGTGAAGTGGGGAGTGAGAAAATGAGAAGAATCAATGTCTCCTAGCTTTCAGACTTCATCAACTGGGTGACTTGCAGTATCACTTAGAGATGGAGAATACCGGTGTGATGATTGTAAACACAGCCCCCCTTTTCCATTTCTCCCCTCAAGAGGTGGAATCTATCACCCAGTCGTTAAGTCTCGTTTGACCATGTGACTTGTGGCCAATGGAACATTAGCTAACGTCACACCACAGAGACCTGAAAAGTACTTGTGAATTTTAGTTTGCTCGCTTAAGAACTTAGAACTCTCCTGCCATCCTGAGAACGATTCCAGAATACCCTGTACACATGGAGAGAGGAACAAATTGATAGCCATTCCAACCAACTCCTTTATGAAACATCCACGGTGGCTGACCTGCCAGCTGGCAGACACATGAACCAATCAGCACAGACCAGAATTCTCCAGTAGGGTCAAAACCAATTGCCAAACTGCAGAATTGTGAGCTAAATGACTAGTTGTTGTTTTAAAGCACAGTTATTTGGATATTGTATTAGTTACCTCCTATGTAACAAAGTGCAACAAACTTAGTAACTTAGTAACTTAAAGCACCATACATTTCTTCTTTCAGTTTTCACTGTTCAGGAGTCAGGGCATGGCTTAGCTGGGTCCTCTGCTAGGGGTCTCTCAAGGTCGAAATTGTATCAATAAGGCTCTGCTTTTATCTAGAAGTTTGACTGGAGAAGAATGTACTTTGAAACACACTGAGGTTGTTGGCAGAATTTATTTCCTCACGGTGGCAGGACAGAGGATTCATCTTCTTGCCTGCTTTCGGCTGGAGGCTGCCCTCCATCACCAGAGGTTGCCCACAGTTCCTTGCCATAGAGGCTTTGCCAACATGGCTGTTTCCTTAGCCAGAAAAGAGCATCTCTGGAGCGAATCTTTCAGCAAGACCAAGACTTCCTTAAATAACATCCCTTATTTTCTGAATCGGAATTTCCGATGACTGGGACTTCCCTGGTGGTGCAGTGGTTAAGAATCCTCCTGCCAATGCAGGGGACACGAGTTAGAGCCCTGGTCCAGGAAGATGCCACATGCCATGGAGCAGCTAAGCCCATGTGCCACAACTACTGAGCCTGCGATCTAGAGCCCATGAGCCACAACTACTGAAGCCCACATGCCACAACTACTGAAGCCTGGGTGCCTAGAGCCCCTGCTCCACAACAAGAGAAGCCACCGCAAGGAGAAGCCCATGCACCGCAACGAAGAGTAGCCCCCACTCGCTGCAACTAGAGAAAGCCCGCGCGCAGCAATGAAGACCCAACACAGCCATAAATAAATAAATGAATGAATGAATAAATGAATAAATAAATAACATCCTCAGGGAAGTGACACAACATCACCCTTGCCATATTCTGTTGGTTAGCAAGTCACAGATTCTACCTACACTCAGGGCAGGAGATTATACAAGGTCACGAATACCTGGAGTCCATCCACCACAAGGTCATTTGTTACACAGGAGAAGTTAACCGATATGACCAGGTATGAAGACATTATGATTTTGGGGCTTAAAAGAGTAGGTTCTGTAGCTAGACTGCCTGATTTTATATCCTAGGTCTGCCTCATATCTGTGTGATATGAGGCAATCCATCTAACTTCATCCCTGACCACATAAACAATTTCTATTTTAACAATGTTTGTAGATTTTTGACCAACGGGACTCAGTAATAACAACCAAACAAGTCACAACCATACCGATACCTTTTACTCATATCATATTAATAACAAGAAAAAGAAAACTGGAATAAGATGTATCTATCACAACTTTATACCCAAACACAACTTCCCAGTAAGAAAAAAACATCTATCAGCATGAGCGCTGTGGAAAACAGCACAATGCAAATCTGCCTTAGGAAGCTTTTAGTGACTTAAATATTGAAGCCGCTGAAACATTAATTTGAATTTGGGATTCATGCTGCAGTGATTTTACTGTATTGTGTAGTTGGTTAGGACTTCCCACCTGTTCTTCCACAAAACTGAAAGTAGGAAACAACTGAAATTTAAGTAGGCTTTTACCTAAACTTTCTCATTTGTAACATCTAAAAAGGCAGGATGTAACAGCTAAGAGGATAAACATTCCATTTGGATGTTAACAAAGTAATTCCTTTAAACTTTATTCTTCTGTTTAAAATGGAAAATACTGTCTATAAACGCTCTCCTCTTGCACATATTATTTACCCATATGATTTTTAATATATATTACCAACATGATTGGCATGTGATACCGCAATTTAGGCTGAGCATTAAGTGGCATACATAAAATAACATAAAAATAAGACATTTTATTCTTGTATTTTTATTTTTAAACTTTTGGGTACCTCAAAAGTATATTAAAATAAGCCTGACATTTCATGACTTTAGAGGAATAATTGACTCATTATCTATGAACAAAACCAGGGAAAACATAACTACATTGTTTTAATTTATTAATGGCAAGTGTGTGGCATCATAGCTTTAGAAATCCTTGATCCCCTAATTCTTACATAGTTCTTGATCTTTTCTGAAGCAAAATATATTTTTCTTTATTGTCTTATGCTACTTGCTGTTTCAGAAAAATCACTCCATATTCATTGCCCTACACTCTTTTGAAGGTTCATTGCCATTACTTAGAATATGTGTTAATGAAAAGATGTTATGAAGACTATCTGAAATTTAACTTATTTAATCTGAGAAAAAAAGCAAATAAGCCTTTTAGGTCATTGCAAACTTGTCAGTTGCAAACAGTAACTTGTAGAATCATTAGGATGCTAAGATGGAAAAAAGAGAGAAAGAAAAGCCCTGAGTATTGAGTATAATGATCTGCACCTGCTTTCAATCACGACTTTCTGTGGAAGCATCGACCGTGTTGGAATACAGATTTCAGTGCTTGCACAGCTGGAATACAGTGCTACTTTCCAGATAGTGGAAAGTCATTAAGGGCATATAAATAGACCACAATATGATTTTGGAAGATTGAACTATGAAATTTACTGAGGGATAGGATTGTTTAAAACACGTTTGCTCTGTTCAGAACTCCTTTTCTTAAATAGCCTAAAAATAAATACAGAGAGGATCGTGTTATTGCCTGTCTGGGATTGATTTACACGTAGTCTAAAAATACAAGAGTGATTGCCATCTAATGTGGGAGCTATGGCTTCTGTCCAAAAATAAGCCCCTCTGTATGGCTCCAAAGGGTAGAAATTCTGCTACCAGGGGAACAGACTTGATTCTCCACTTATCTTTTAATGACTTCCTGCAGGCACAAACCTGGAGCCAAAATCCTACTGACATCTGTTTGTTGGTATGGGTCTTGTTTAGAACCCCAGTACTAGATAATTATTCATATTTTGTTGGCATTAGGATTGCATAGCTCACAATGTTTCACAACATGTAAGCTGTAATAAATAAAGGAATCAACAAAACTCTTCTCCTAAGTGCTCATTTATATAAAGCATCAGCAAAACAAACCGGAAAGCTTATACCATTTATTGCTAGATTGGCACTGTTTACAGTTCACATTTATCATTAACAAATGGAAGAAAAGGAAACTGCTAGCTTTTTCATCTTAAACCAGGTCTGATATTTTAATGATCAAGGAAAACTTCATATTGAAATTTATGCTATTATGTAAGTCATCCTGTGGAGTATTTTCTTTTATCCTTAGTATTTATTTTTAAGGCACTATGACTTCACTGACTTAGAAAAATGTGGATTTAAGCCTAAACCTGACCTTAGAGATATTAGGACAATCTCTTAGCCCTTCTAATCATCTTTACTCCCATACTACATGGAGATAACAATATTTATTTCATAAGGGCATAGTGGAAAATAATTTAACAGACATAGGGTATATGACATCACTATCTTATTAATGCTTTATTTTCTCCCTAAACTCTTCTGCTACTTGCTTTGAAGTATTTAATTTTAAGCACAAAGCGATGCTGACCAAGTTGTTTCGCATGGAAAGACAGCCCTTGTCAATTCAATTTAAAGATAGGTAAGTTGTGAGCCAACCGCATAATAGAACTATTTGTATGGCACTTACCAAACTGAGAGAGATCCAAATGGGGCCCATGTTTATGGGAGGCTAAAGAATGTCCCCAGGAAACCAGGACCTATTTCCCACAACCTGTGAATATCACCTTATATGAAAAAAAAGATGTGATGTAAGGATTTTGAGCTCCTATTCTGTGATTTCTCTCATTGGTTGATTTACGGTGCTTTACCTAAATCACCACTTAAAAACTTAGGCACCTATCCCCCTGCTCCTAGGAATCTTTAACTGCTGATGGCTCATAGTGACAGGCTTCTCTGGGACATATCCTTGGCTTCAGGGAACTGCCTCACCAAAGGAATCTTGTCTCCCAAGGAACAAGGCACAATAAGTGATGTGCAGAGGTGGGGCTACAAAGGTCTGACCCTTGCACAGTGACAGAATTTCTTTAAAATACAGGATACCCTGTTCTTTTAATTTTAGAAAATGAATAAACTGTGTCCCATGTAATATTTGGGACATGTTTTATTTCACATTCATTCATTGTTTATCTGAAGTTCAAATTTAACTGGGCATCATGTGTTTTTTGTTTGCTGAATATAGATGTTTCTCTTCTGCTCAAAATTCTCCAATGGCTTTCCAATCTCATACAGAGTAAAAGCCAAAGTAAAAACCAGTTTTAGACATGGCAACACAAGCTCTGACCTGGACTAACTCTCTGATCTCATTTCCTATAATAACATCCAACATTGCTCCAAAATATCCACAGTGGCCTTCTTGCTTTCCCTGGACGACACAGAGCACACTTCTGCCCCAGGGCCTTGCTATTCCTATCCTCAGTTTCTTCAGGTGCTTGTTCAAATGGGTCACCTTTTGAGAGAGTCCCTCCCTGACCAGCTTATGTGAAACAGCAACAATTTGCACATGCCCTGTCCCTTGCACTCCTCTTTCTTTGGGATACTTATCATCTGATGTTATCTAATTTTGTTTTCTGACTCTCTCCCAAATAAATACATTTAAGCTCTATGAAGCCAAAGACTTTGTTTTACTCACTATTGTATACAAGACGCCTAGAACTGTACCAACATGTAGTAGGGACTCAATATATTTTTGCAAATGAAATAAACCATTGCTTATCCAGAAGGTAACAGAGTTGTTTTCATTCATAATATTATTCTCCAGTGTACCATCATCCCAAACATTGTGTATACAAGTCAAAGGAATTTTATGTAGAGTATCAAGGTGATTCAAATGATCATTTCAACCCAAATTGTATTTAGCCTTCAATTAGAAAGATTAATATTTAGATGAGAGAGACATCAGCTATTTTCATGCCCTCTTATGCTTTACTTAAAAATTATTGAAGCAAATAAGTAGGAGACATTAAAATTAATGATGTTATCATACTATTAGATATAGTGTTGAAAGCAATTAAGATTTTTATGATTTGGCTTTAAATTTACCTATGCAATTATTTTGACTCTTCTCAATATTTTTATAAAATGGTACCTAAACTTTTATGTTTTTTTTAAAATATGATTGCAAACATTGCATGTGTTTCTTTTAAAAATTTGATGTATTAAAGAATAATAAAATACTAAAAAGTCAGAGATGCATATAACTCTACCCCTACAAATAATTTAAACTAGCCACGCAAGTCCAGTGATACTTGATGATTATGTTTCTAGAAGCTGCTCTGAGATTGGGATTGGAGCTCATTCAGATCACTCTCTCATGCTAAGGTATAGTTTGTAAAGAATGATATAGTGCCAGAGTGGTTGCACTCAGGGACTTAAAACCTCAGCTGTAACCTCCGTGCCAGCCCCCTACATAAAGAGTCAGACCATTGTGTTTATCCATGGATGCCACAAAGGCCTCCACTTCCCTCAAGATGCTTTCCTCTTAAGAATCTGGAGAATTATCTTTCCAGAGGACATGAATTAGAAGCTTTCCATCCCATTATGGAGGTTCCAAAAATATTGAGGGAAAAGAGGTCCTGACCCTAATTGTTTTCTTCCTAAAAAACTCCTTGAGCATGTTGGCAAAGGTGCCTATAATTTAGTGTTCAGCACTGCCAATCCAAGCATATTTAGAGAGACTAGCGCCTTCACTGGCCTACAAATGTATTGTTAGTTCTACAGGGAAATGAGTGGTTACTTGCTTTACATTTGCACAGCTATAAAAAAAAAAGGCCATTCAGCAATTAACTCTGTGTAAGGAAAGGGTGGGCCTTGCTCTGGTCTGCTCTTTACAGAGAAACAGTGCCTCTCTCCAGTTGCTCCCTTATATCATTATGACAAAATAACTGAGAAGACCTGGAAACAGAACTTTATTTTAATTTTAATTTTATTTTTAAAATTTTTTGGCTGCACCGTGCATCTTGCGGGATCTTACTTCCCCCACCAGGGATCAAACCCATGCCCCCTGTAGTGGAAGTGCAGAGTCCTAACCACTGGACCACCAGGGAAGTCCCCAGAGCTTTATTTTTTTTTAAATAGCTACTACATTTTGATATCTTAATTCAAATATTGTTAACATTAACTCTAACACTTGGTTGAAAATATGTGTATGAGAGTGAAGATTAAGGTTTAGCTCGGGCTTATTAACAAAGCAGAGACTTAAATATGTTGAAAATATTTCTCTAAATTTCATGCAATTCAATTATCATAATTACTACAAAGCTGCATACACTATGAAAGAGAAAAACTAAAATTGTCTATTAACACTGAGACTCCTCCCAACTATAGCTAATATTTATTCTAAACAAAATTGTTATTGAAAACTTTAAGTTGCTTGGAATTTTATAAGATGCCTCCAACTAGCATTAGACTGTGGAATGGCTGTATTTTATTTCATCTGTGCCTCTTTTTTTTGGTGGAAAAGGCCTTTGAATTATTATGATTTCAAGATGAACCCAGTGGCTTAAATTCTTACAATATTTCTGAAGGTACAAACAAATTATGTTATTTCAAGTTAAAGCAGTAGAGTCATTTCCAAGTTCTCCCTCACGATGAGTTTATTTCAGAGAGAGAGAGCACAAAGAAATAAGAAAACAAAAGTATTTTTCAGGAATTACAGATGCAGGCTTTGCCAACAACTTCAGTTCAGGTATCAAATTGGGGCTCCTGTCCTGGTGACACCCGCATCTTACCAACCCAGCTCTCTCTCTCCCTCTTCCTAGGCTCAGTACCGATTCTACTGCCCTGTTTCTGGGCTTTCTCTCTGGGCATTATATTTAAAACTCCCAATCAGAGAGGATGTGGTTACATGTTTTGTCACTATCAAACTGAGATCATCCCTATCGGGTAAGTGTGTGTTTGCGCTCTTGTTTTTTGCTTTTTGTTTGTTTGTTTAATGCAGAAAGATTGGGATTGACATTATCACACTAATATATATATAAAATAGATAACTAATAAGGACCTACTGTATAGCACAGGAAACTCTACTCAGTACTCTGTAATGGCCTACATGGGAAAAAAAAATCTAAAAAAGAATGGATATATGTATATGTATAACTGATTTGCTTTGCTGTACACCTGAAACTAGCACAACATTGTAAATCAACTAAACTCCAGTAAAAAGTTAAATAAATAAATAAATCAGATTACTCTCCCCATCCCCCCAAAAAAGGCATGGTCTTAAGTCCAGTCCCAAACTACCTTTGTCTAAGATGCTGATTCCTGATTCAATTACCTGTGGATTAAGAATCAAATGTCAAATCAAAGGACCGTGATTATGACTTTATTATAGAGTTTCAGGGTTGGTCTAGTAGTCTAGAAATATTTAGCCATAAACATGGAAGAAATGTTATTTTTTATATACTTTCAATTAAATAAATAGTACTTACGAAGACTCTAACAATAATTTACAAATTCTTACCAGACTGAAAACAGCATGCTATTCTAGACATTATTATGTTTGTGGCTTTAGAAAGCATTACTAATGCAAATACATGTCATCGAAGTGTATTTTTTCATTTTTTAAAAGTATTTTTAAGTGCTTCTTTGTGAATTTGATCTCTCTCTCTTTTTATTCATTTTTTTCAACTTAGTTTCAATAAAAAATTAAATTAAAAATATAATAGCTTTTGCAGAATGTTTGCCAAAGCTATAGTTCATATTTATTTACTATAATAAACTGAATATTTTGTAATGTACATAGGCATTATCGGTTTGCACTTACATAAAAGTAAAAATTTGTTAAAATTTTTACAAATACAAAAATGTATGTTACTTGTCAAATCAACATTTTCTTACTGATGTTATAATAATTATAATTATTGACTGCAATGAATTTCTTCTGTTAGTGAAAATGTTTTCCTGCACTATAAAACTGTGTTGGCATATATATATATATACACAATGGACTATAATTCAGCCATAAGAAAAGGATATCTTGCCATTTGTAACAGCATGGATGGACTTTGAGGGCATTTGGCCAAGTGAAGTAAATCAGACAGAAAAAGACAAATACTCTATAATCTCACTTATATGTGAAGTCTATAAAAACAAAATAAAATACCCCCCCCAAAAAAAAAAACTGATCTCATAGATGCAGAGAACAGATTGGTGGTTGCCAGAGGCAGGTTGACAGGGGGCGAAATGGGTGAAGGGGGTCAAGAGGCACAAACTTCCAGTGATATAATAAATAAGTCAAGGGGATGCAACATACAACATGGTGACTATAGTTAATAATACGCTACTGAATATTTGAAAGCTGCTAAGAGAGTAGATTCGAAATGTTCTCATCTTAAGGAAAGAAATTGTAACTATGTATGATGATGGGTGTCAACTAGACCCATTGTGGTGACCATTTTACAATATATACGAAGAGCTAACCATTATGTTGTATGCTTGACACAAATATATAATGTTACATGTCAATTATATCTCGATTTTAAAATGTTTTATTAAAGTCTTCTTTCTGCCCATTCTCTGACCTAACACAATTGTTGTATTCAATTATGCCTGTATTTGTTTATACAGGTTTCTAGTCTACTTTGAACCTCATAATAATAATTATATTGAAACTAATTTCTCTGACAAACATTTATTGTGTCAACTATATGTGAAGCACATACTAGGCATCAAGGAGACAGAAATGATGAGAACTGAGTTCTGCCCTCAGGAACATTTGTCTTAGCACTTATTCCATGTGTGTTATAAGCCAGGGACTATGCTAGCACTTTCTATGCATTATCTTATTTGATCCTCTTTCCAGAGAAGAGGAATTGCAGCTTCTAGGAGCTCCTAGCTTGATCAAGATCACAGATAAAAACCAGCAAAGCTGAATTGAATCCCAGGCTGCACAACTTCCAAACCCACACTTTTAATCCCTAAGTTCCTCTTTAATGTGGGAGTTCACAACAGGACAAAACAATGACTCTTTTTCACTTTGCAAACAATTTCTATTTTTTTTTAGTAACCTTTATTTACAAAATTTGCAGATGCTTTATACCCAAAATACGGTTATTTTAAAACTACTTTTGTGGAACTATGTACAATGAAAGCTATAGAAGTTGTTTTATGTAGGAAAAGAAAGCCAGAAAAGACTGTACCCAATAATGATTGTGTGATCAGTTTCATCCACTCTCAAAGGAAGAGTGGATAAAATGACTATGAAGATGATCAAGATGGTAAAATGTGCTATAAAAAGTGATAGAGGGCTTCCCTGGTGGCACAGTGGTTGAGAGTCCGCCTGCCGATGCAGGGGACACGGGTTTGTGCCCCGGTCTGGGAAGATCCCACATGCCGCAGAGCGGCTGGGCCCGTGAGCCATGGCCGCTGAGCCTGTGCGTCCGGAGCCTGTGCTCCGCAGAGGGAGAGGCCACAACAGTGAGAGGCCCACGTACCGCAAAAAAAAAAAAAAAAAAAAAGTGATAGAATATACTTTTATCATTATTAAATTTTATCAAATTTAGGACCCTACAGTCACATATCCAATGCTTAGA
Source organism: Delphinapterus leucas (assembly GCF_059928025.1). Taxonomy (NCBI): domain Eukaryota; kingdom Metazoa; phylum Chordata; class Mammalia; order Artiodactyla; family Monodontidae; genus Delphinapterus; species Delphinapterus leucas. The sequence continues at coordinate 12,120,910 of NC_143129.1, read as the reverse complement.
AATGTCAGGTTTAATTATATATTATTTGCTCTTTTTAAAAAATAATTCTGGTCCTTATTAAGAAAATATAATTTACTGAGCACCTATGTTTCAATGACAGAACAAAATAGACTATGTGGACAGATTTTTGCACTTCGACTCTATGATTCTTATAAATTAAACCCAAGTCTGGCTTACTAAAGGAATAACAGTCTCAAACAGATTCCAAAACTGTCCACACTTACATATTGTTGCAGGCTATCTAGAAACACTTCCAGGCCCCAAAGATAAAAGGCAAAGACATAGAACAACAGTGAGGGAAGAAAAGAGGTTTCCCTTGGTTTTCCTTCCTCCCAGAAGAGAAGGGAAAACTTAGCAGATGTAGTGGAAGCTGACTGAGATCAGGAAAACCAGGCAAGTAGGAGACTCTCAGATCCCTCTCTGCCTAAATACATGGTGTGTTATTTCCATTTCATAGCCACCAGGACTGCTTCCAGGTTGACATTGGCGAGAGTCCCAACCAGAAGTTCAGCACAGGCATCACTGCTCTGGAAATCCCAGACAAATCTAAGGGGCTTTATCACTCTCTAAGAAGGGTTTTGACCCCAGGAGAGGGCAAGATGCAGACAGGAATCATCTGAGCACCCAGCCATGACTACACACAAGTCCTACTAAATGCACCAAGCCTTCCACCTGCCATCTGCAATCTGAGATGGATTGTGTGACAAAGAACCTTTGGGTCTACTCTACCATTTGTAGTCTGAGTCCTCCTAGTTGTCAACTTTGAGCTTAACAAATATTTTTATTTTCCAAAAGGCAGACTTCTGCATAAAGCGGTAGCTCTCAAGACTAACTTTTTGCGATGGGCCTGGAAAAGTCTCATTTGAAATTCAAAAATGATCTGTGACATTTTTTTCCTATGCTATATGTGTTTCCCCTGAGGCAACATTTGCTACTGACTTTGTAAATCAAGGGATAGTGAGTATATAAAGAAATCCAGAAAGAAGCATGTCTGTTGAACATTTTCACATGCTATTTGGTTCCAGTAGTCTCTGCATTTGTAAATAACAAAGGCAAGATATACGCGGTATCCTTAAATAATTTTTAATACAAAGTAAAAATATTGACAGACATCAACAAAAGTTTAGCTCAATAATTTTGTGACCTTAGTATAAAACAATTTCAGTATTTTATTTCATATATACGTCGTACAGATTTAAAGCAAAAACCTGGAATTCAACCTCCAGAACTAGAATCTTAATTCAGTTCTATTTCTAGAATTTAAATTTAAGATTTTTATTACTTTCAAACAAATACATTACTATAAGAAAGATACTGTGCCAGGCACTATGTCTAGAGAGATGACTCTCTTTGAAGATAAATAAGCATGTGAATATCTATAATTCAACATACAAAATGATTTAGAAATTAATTTTTAAAAAAATCTATATCACTGTAGACAAAGCAACATTTGGTATAGTGGGTCTCTTTCTAAACCAGACCCTAATACAGGAGATGCCATTTTCACAGGCTGGTGTACTGTAACTTAACCGTCCCTGGATTTACGTGCCTTTGAAATCCGAAGAAGTCCTTGAGCATTTTTTGTAAGACCAAGATCTTCCCTAGTTCCTTTCTAAGATGGTGGGGTGGCAGTGCAGTTTTCCCAGTTCTTCTGGGACCTTTCCAATATTGCACAAAAACAAATCTCAGTAAGAGAATGTTAAGGGAACCCATGCTTTAAAATGTCTCGGCACAATACAATAATTTTTAATCAAAGAATATGTCAAACATACAAAGTTAGCGCTAGCACGGGGCATATTCCATATCTCTAAAATTATTACGCATTTCTACTATTAAGGTGAATCAATAAATCCTGATTCATTCTCTATGCTACTAAACCATGGTCTTCTCAAGGAAAAGAACCATCCTTTACTTTAACCTCTCTGTGTAACAGCCCTTAACATTATCTCCATCATGTAGACTTCCCCTATGGTAAAAATCCCAAAGAACCTATAAAAACCTATTTAACGTATACATATAATAAAACTGGGCATTCTCAGGTAAAATATAAAAAGTAATGTAGCAAAAGCAAGAAATAAAACAACAAGAAACAAAGGGAAAAAGGAATTTTAAAGTAAATTTGTATTAATTTGCTAGTATTTGATTATCTGCATATTTATTAAAAATGACATAGTTCTGATTGGCATTTTCATTTTCTACAAGACTATTATTGATTAATGCTACTGCCTTTATAGCAGTTAAGCTTATTTTAAAGCTTAGTGTTTTCCTTTTATTTTTTTCCTGGCTATTGGTATATCATTGGCAATGTTAAACCGTATAGATTATGATTAAGATAATACTGTGCCTTTACTTTGAGAATATAGAGAAAAGAGTAAGGGTTAAAGGGATCTTCAGGTATAATTAAGGAATGATATACCTGTTAGTCTTCTAAATCATTTTAAGGGGACTGAAGCAACTTAAAAGAAAAAAAGAAACATTTAGACTACACGTTTCCTTAGGTCCACGGTCCTCCAGTTTTCACTGCTAACGGAAATCATCGTAGATATTTACCAGAGTAACAGACAGACAGGGAGGATGACAGAGCAGCGGAGATTACCCAGTTGGCTAGGAACATTCCTGATAACATGGCACCTAGAGAAAGTGACTTTTCCATATATCACCCACCAAACATTTTGTATATCTGACACTTTTTAGTTTCAGTATTTTAAAAGTAACAACGTGTATCTTAAAATTTTTGAATAATTTATACATGTTCTATGTTCTATTTAACACCTTTCACTTAAATTTCAATGTTATTGCATGAGTTAAATGCACTGATGATAAGAACTAAGTTCCATGAAGACAGAAACATTTTTGCCTTGATCAGCAGAGTACATCCAGTACCCACACATGGTTTATAGCACATAACAATCCATAGTCCCCCAATGAATATTTTTTTTTAATATTAGGGACTATTAAGACATGAGTAAGTTAAGATTCCTAAAGGCTTTGAAAAATATTGGATCAACATTCTTGTAAAAATATAGTTTATAATTTTTGCACTAAATAAATAAAATCGGGCTTCCCTGGTGGCGCGGTGGTTGAGAGTCCGCCTGCCGATGCAGGGGACATGGGTTTGTGCCCCGGTTCGGGAAGATCCCACATGCCTCAGAGCGGCTGGGCCCGTGAGCCATGGCCGCTGAGCCTGCGTTCATGGTCCAGAGCCTGTGCTCTGCAACGGGAGAGGCCACAACAGTGAGAAGCCCGCGTACCGCAAAAATAAATAAATAAATAAAAATAAATAAAATGCCTTAAAATATGATAAAATAATGTATTCTAATATCCTAATCAATATAAATTTCCTTATGGTATATATCCTATTACTAACAACGAATGTCTTAATGATTATGTATTTCTTCCAGCAATTTGTTCTAAATTGTATTCTGAATAAAAATCCAGCTTCAAAGAATGGTGGTTAGTTAACTAACTTCTGAAATTCTTAAAGATCTCAATTAGCATATTCCCTTATTCCAAAGTAAATACATAGAGATAGGCATTTAAAACCTAATGTAGAAAAAAATAATTTTTTGACATATATAAAATCAGGGAATGAATCCAAAGCAGTCTATTTCATTCTGCTACAAATTGATGAAAAGCAAACTGGCATAAACAGTAATTACATTTCAGGCACTGTTCTGCAAGGCATGTTCAGCTTCTGAAGAATAGAGCAGCTGCTTGTAAAATGTGACAATCTCTTCCTCTTAAGAGAGGAGCAGAAAAGTCTCATAAAAGCAGAAAATCACATGAATGGAATAAATGTTTTTTTCTTTTAAATCTACGGATGGGTAATAAACTATAACTTGAACAAGCAGGAAAAAAATGTAATACTGGTTTCTACATGAATATTATAGAATGTTAGTATTTTCATTATTTCTTATAAATTTTCAGATATAGCACAAATCATTCAAATATTTTAAAAACTGTAAACTCTATGTTTTATGCTATCTGTCACAAAATGTAATCTCAGAGTAGATAATATTCAACATAAAATCTGAAACCATTCCTGATACAGCTCCATAGGTAATGCTCACAAGTCGTTAAACTGATTTTCAGATTAAATCTGCTGCAACAGTTTCAAAATTAAGTACCATATCTGAAATCTTAGCACATCTTTTATTTGAACTCAAACTACTTCAAACTGAGTCACTTTTCTCTGATTAAAGCCTTGGCAACCACCACTGAGAGCTTGCTTTTAACATGTCAATTCACAGACTTCAGGAATTCTACTTTTTCTAAAGTTCACTCAGGATTTAGCAAATAATTTTCAGATTTCAATTCAGGGGAGAAATGGTACCAAGAGGACCTATTTAAGGATGACAACTTTTCCCCCTATTCACTACTCTCTGTTGAAAAACTTGTAAATATAAAAATTACAAACAAGCATGATTCAGAGGAGTTTATCAAACTGGATTTGACTAACCCATCTAGTCTTCTGATGCCAAGATAAAGTAAGGATGCCACCACCAAAATAAAGTAGCCTAGCATAAGTTTCTCATATTTTCTGGTATTTTCCCTTTTTGCAGAAACAACAGTAATTTCCAACACCATTTTAAAGTGCAGCTAACAGAGTGAGGAAACTTGCTTAAAATTCAGCATCGGAATCTAAACACTTGACTCTAAGGAGGATTCCCCATGGTGGTTATTCAGAATTTATTTCCTTTTTACTTATAAAACATGAATAACTGCTTTCTTGTAAGGCAGAAAACACAAAAAAAAACAAATATAAATAGGATGTTTTGTAAAATCAGAGAAAACTACAAGGATGGAAAAGGGCAAGTACAGTTTTTCAGTATAACAACATCAGGTCAAAACGATAGCCTCATTTATCAAAAGGGTGCCACTTCTACATTTTATTTAAGAAAACAAGGAGGCACGCACTAAATGATTTAGAAATATTTCAAAAATTGCTAATTTTCAGATTGTTATCAGTGGGAAACAGGCAGAAGTATTTACAAAAGCAACAAACAAAAAAGAACAAGCAATCCTTATGGTTGCTTTTTAAATGAGCAGTGATTCCCTGTGGGAGATATCTTATTGGAAAAGGTTGTTTTCTTAAGTAACCTATGGGATATTTAGGTCATAAAGAGCATTGCTCTAGTGCATTTGAACCAGACTAATAATAAGAAATAATACCAATAGCATATTACCCCCTTAGATCATTAATTTAGTCACTAGTCAACTGTAAATTGGGTCGATTTCTCCCACTGTGTAGAAGTACTTGAACCAAGAGATGAATAATTTCCTGGAATGGATTAAGTTTATTAAAATATCTCTTTTGGGGGACTTCCCTGGTGGTCCAGTGGTTAAGAATCCGCCTTCCAATGCAGGGGACTCGGGTTCAATCCCTGGTCTGGGAACTAAGATCCCACATGCCGCGGGGCAATTAAGCTTGCACGGCGCAACTACTGAGCCCATGCACCACAACTAGAAAGAAGCCTGCGCACCGCAACGAAGAGCCCACGTGCCGCAACTAATACCTGATGCAGCCAAATAAATAAATAAATATTTTTAAAAATCTCTTTTTGGTAATTTGGCATTTAAAATATAAAGCAGTGAAATTCAAACAAGTAGAACTCAAATTGTGAGTAAGATACCCAATATATTTTCCAGTTTAAATAGATTTAGTCATAGTAGAAAGAGAAAAAAATGTCCTTTTTCCTACTTCCTTTCTCTACCTGCCATTACAACTGCTGGTCCCCAGTTTGGCTCCAAAATAAGCTGCCAGTTCACAGTGGCAAGTTAAACAAGGCAATTTGATGAATATATAAACACAGAACACAAGTGTACCTTTGTACCACTAGCCAGTGCTTTAACTTTTAAGCACCTTGTGGGTAAATTTAAGAATGCCTGCTTTTCAAAACTTAGAACCCAGGAAGGCAGAATCAGTGACTCAACACTGTAGTAGCATTCATCACCCCATATAGTTATAAAAATTTTTTTTCTTATGATGAGAACTTATTTATTTATAAAATTATGATCTCCTGATATCTCAAAACAGAGGAGTCATAATATCAAGATTAATAACTGTCTCAGGGTATATTCTATGTTCATCAAAAGAAGAATATTTGTAGCTACATGTTCTTCTTTTGGAAGAAAATGTTCCAAGTGAGATTCTTTTTTTTAATTAATTTTTACTGGCGTATAGATGATTTACAATGTTGTGTTAGTTTCTACTGTACAGCAAAGTGAATCAGTTATACATATACATATATCCACTCTTTTAGCCTATTCCCATATAGGTCATTACAGAGTATTGAGTAGAGGGAGATTCATGCTTTGTACATACTGAAGAAAAGAAGATTCTGCATTGCTTTAAAAATTCAGTGAAACCTAAGTAACAATAACTTTAAAGAAATACACATTCTAAAGTGAAAATAGTTTTTGACCTTCTACAATGTTGTCAGATTTTCTGTATCAGGAAGAGATCGTTCTTCTCAGCAGGATACCATATATATTGCAAAGTGCAGTGTCCAAAGAATTTTTTAGAAAACAATTTTGTCAAATTATGTGCTTAGCCCTCAAATTAGCCCTTTGAGATGGAAAAAACTTTGGCTTATGAGTTAACTCTTGGTTCACTTGGATTCTAAATCAAAACTGAAGGTGGAAAAGAGTGAGAATAATGTAACTTCATAAAATTCTGAGAAGCCAAATGAGTTTCTTCAGTGTGAAAAGTATCTTGAAAAGAACAAAGCACTACAAAATAGCTTCACTTTGTGACGATGATCACTAATAATGATAACAAAAGTGTTTTCTTCATGATTTTTACTGTTGCCAGACATGGCAAATTTTCAGAAATTTAACAGTTACAAGACTATCTGAAAATATCAAGATGTTTAAAAGGAACACTTCACTACAGCCATCACGTAATGATCAGGCTCCCAAGAATCGGCATTGTGAATTAAATAATATTTAACACAAAATAAAGGTAACAAGAGATACATCAAGTAAGATAAAAAAAAAAACTTTCAAGTTTTTCTTTTCATATTGCAGTAACATAAGCAATTAAAAATTTTAGGAACTATATATAAATTTACATATGCAATAACAAAATGATTCATTGCAATGTTGTATTTAAACTCTGATGGTATTAAGAACATAATATCCCAATTTACCTAGACTTACAGAGGCCTTTAAGAAAAAATGTTTGCTTTCATCCATGATGTCCCAGAATACATGCTCTCTTTGACCTAGTAGACATTCTTATATTTTATTAAGTGTATATGACTTAAGCAGTCATCAGTTTTCTTTTGAATGTGTTTAATTTAATGTACATATTTATGTGGCAGGCAGCCTCTAAGTTGATTCCTGATGATCCCAGGCACCTGGTATGGTATAGGTTGGTTGTACTGACTTGCTTCTAAAGAACAGAAAAGAATAGAATATGGTGCAAGTGATGGGGTGTCACTTCTGAGATTATGTTACAAAAAGAGTGTAGCTTCTGCCTTGGGTGATCTCTCTTACTCTCTTCCTTGCTCTGAAGGAAGTCAGCTGCCATGCTGTGAGTTGCCCTGCTGAGTAGCTGCCCCGGCTGTGTACAGGGTTGGAGTGCTGATCAAAGAAAAGACAGTTAAACACTTGACTAGTATGCTCCCAAAGGTACTTCATCAAGGTCATGGAAAGCAAGAAAAGACTTAGAAATCATCACCGAGGAGCCTGAGAAGACATGGTGACTAAATGCCATGTGATATCCTGGATCTGATACTAGAACAGAAAAAGGACTTTAGTGGAAAAACTGCTGAAATCCAAAGAAAGTGTACAGTATAGTTTAGAGTAATAGGCCAATGTTCCCACATGAGTTTAGACAAAGTTACCATGGTTAGGGAAAAAAATAGAATTTGGGGAAATTTGGTAAAGTGTAAATAGGAACACTGTACATATTGTCTTTGCTACTTGCCTGTAAATCTGAGTATATATTATGTGTTATACATATAATACATATTGCATATAACATAAAATTAGAAAAAGAGGACACTTGGACAATTAAAGTTTATTAAATGTCAGCTACTTATCAATTTTAAGAGAATGCTATAACTGTCCTTAATAAAATGTACTTTATGTCTCTTAAAGATTAATTCGTGAAATATTCTTCCATGGGGATTTCTCCATTTTAATTTGAACTATGATAACTGATTTTAGTCCTGGGATAAATCTGCTTCAACTCTATGTATTTTTGAATAGTTTTTATATGTAGAAGCTCATTTTATCTTAAAAGTACCTAGTTATATCAACAGCAGATGTTTTAATAAGTCCATTTTAAATATAATAAAACTGAGGCCAAGAGATTTATAAGAAATAAAGACCTTTATGTGCATCCTCCGATTTCAGTATTCTCTCCTCTATGGCAGTGGCTTAGGAGTTCTCTTCTTTAAAGCCTAGGGCTATACATGGGGTACAGAGACACTGATAAGCATGTTTTGTGTCTCTGATTACCCCTGATTATAATGTAGATGTATCATGAAACTTTGCTTTTAGATGATTGATGCATTTCAAGATGACTAGGATTAAAAGAGTTTGTTTAGTATTTTACTGAAATTTAAAATAAATACATGTTTAATTAGCTTCTGTCAGCTACAGGATTGGAACTGTAAGTATATTTTGTGTAAGTATTCATAAAGATTTTTGACAGAGGACTATCCCTTTGAGTCCTACCTAACTTTCAGCACAGACTTAAATGATGATATTGTTTATTCAAGTTTCATTCATTCTTTATACTTCACTGCCTTTAAATATGCAGGGAATCACAGAGTTGAATTGTCTTCATAGACTTATACTAATTGCCCTATTGCAGATTAGTTGAGTATGGATATGTATACAAATAGGATGCTTTTGGGGAGTTTAACTATAATTAACAGTGGGTTATTATACTATATGGCATATAAATAGAGAAAATATGTGAAATATTATGTTATAATATATTAAATAATCCTTATATGCATATATACATATATCTGAAATGCAAATCTATCCATATATATTATACATAGTTTATATGAAATTGATAATTGATACTGATAAATATCAATTGATATAGCTTGCTATCGATTAGTATAGTAAAATATAAATTTCCATAAAATGTGTGCTCTTATACTCATTACTTTGGAATAAATTTCACATTTTCTTTTATGCTCAGAGGTAAAGGAAAAATATTGATACAAAAATCTAAAGATATTTCATTTTGTTTGAAATCATATTAGCTTACTCAAGAAAATATCATAGATAAAAGATAAGCAAATTTTTACGGTCCTTAGATTCTAACAAAAAGAAAGGTAAGTAAGCTCCTTGATACTCAATAGTGAATAGATTCAGAAGAATGAAAATACTGAACAGGTCATGAGGTGTGACTTGGGATCTAACCTATACATAATACTGACTCCTAACTACAGTATCCATGAAACATTTTGTATATGTCATGATCAAGTTCAGACAGAGACCCCTTTGTCACTCATAATTCAAGGATTATTTAGGATTGTGTTGAGAGAGCCCTGGGACAGAAGACTTTTGATATGCATGGTGGTTAAAGTAGTTTTGAAAAAGGTGTGTGGGAAAGGAAATAACAAAGAAGTTAAAGAATATTTTTTATAAAAAATTTTAAGCATACCACTTCATTTCAGATTTCAGAATTAGAGAATATAATTAGAATAAAACTGACATCCCAAACAACTAAAAGCAGTATAAAAAGGTCATAAAAAGAATGTTTTGATCAATAAATCAAAAGTTTTTAGTGTATATTAGAGAATAACTTTGAAGCATAATTGGTCAAATTGCAATAGGCAAGTTTTTTTGGTCTGTTTTCAAGCTCAGATACAAAGTTCTGAATAATTCCAAATGAATTAACCAGTTAGTTAGGAACTATAAGAATCAGCATGAATGCTTCACATGTTTCCTGTACAAATATAGTTCAGAAGCTTGGATGAGAGAGATTCAGAGAGAAATAAAATAATTACCTTTCTTTATGATACTACTGACAAGGATATAAAGCTTTATATACTTATAAATAATTTGCCCAAAGCCCAAAACATTATAATTGCTAAAGTCACTTCAAGAAAAATAAGGTACTCTAAATCATTTAACTTTCAAAAAATATAGGTCATCTAAGTAAGAGTAAAACGCAGTGTGATGGAATAAAACAAATGTGAGAGAGTCGGTGGGGTGGGGAGGGGTGTGAATTTCAGACTGAAATTTGATTTTTAGAGTTTGATTTTTAGTTTCTGTACTTATTTATGTGGCACTAGGAAAATTATTTAATTTCCTTGGGACACAGCTTTTTCCTCTCTAAAATAGTATTGAGAATACTGCCTTGTAATATTGCTGTAGGCATTCATGTTAGATGTAAAGTCCCTTGCTCAGTGCTTTCTCACATAGAAAGACTTGATAAATGCTATCAATTATTTTGAACATAGAAAATTACTGGAAAAAAACTAAATAGTAAACTTAGGAGATTTTCAATTCTTAAACACTCAATTATGTAATCATTTGCATTTAGGAAAATCTTGCTTATGATTGACTCATCTCCTCAGTGGTCAGGGAGGTAATTTAGAAAGCCATAAATAATATTCTTTTGTCAAATATTTTCTGAATGTTTCATACCCATAGGAAATATAAATACTAAGGCAAGATAACGTACAAGACGTGTCACGTAGCAAAACTGCACATGGTTACTATCTACCCTTAGGTACTCATAAGTTCCATAGTAATTTAGAATTTTTAAAGATGGTTTCACTAGATGTGTAGAATGATCACATAATACAGTTCTGATATGCTTCTATTCCTTCCTTTTGCTTCCCTCACCCACATATACTCTATTCCAGTCTTATAAATAATGCTTTACTCTGAACACCCCAAGTTATTTCACAACTTGTGCCTTTAATTATGCTCTTCCCTCGGCCAGGAATGCCTGTCTTTACTATAGACTGTAAGCTACAAATGCACCAGAATTGTCCTCTCCTTTGTAGGGCTCTATGTTCGCTTAATGTCTAATAGTTGTAGCAAAAAATGAATGTCCCTCCAGAGAATCCCTCCTTATTTCTCAAGACTCGTCTCAAGACAAATTTAAACTTCTTCACTGCCAAATCCTTCTCTCCTACATTTTTACAGCTCACTGTAGAATTATATACCTCATCCTTTGAGCTTTTAAAACATCCCATGTTTGCAACTAGTATAAAATTTAAGATCAACAGAATCTATTCAGAAGTGAGGATAGAAAGGGAGAAACATCATTAACCTCTTAGAACTTTCTCTAAAATAATTTTTAATGATACACACAGCAGTTCTCAGATTCATAATTCTGTAGCCCTGAAGATGTAGTACTGTGTTGTTGACCTATCGTTAATAAATCATGACCCTCCTTGAATTAAAGTCCATGTAAGGTAAATTATAAAAATATACCAGAATGTTTCTACATAGCTTTTGATGAAACCACACTTTTTTAATACATTGTAATAATTTAAATAGACCAGTTACTGTAGAATCCAAACAATAAAAACAGAATTATTACCCATGGATTTTGACCACTGCCATCTCCAGGTATCACAGATTTTCATGATTTTTTTTAAAAAAGAAAATACAACCTAAGTGTCCATCAACAGATGAATGGATAAAGAAGATGTGGCACATATATACAATATTACTCAGCCATAAAAAGAAACGAAATTGAGTTATTTGCAGTGAGGTGGATGGACCTAGAGTCTGTCATACAGAGTGAAGTAAGTCAGAAAGAGAAAAACAAATACTGTATGCTAACACATATATATGGAATCTAAAAAACAAACCAAAAAAACTGGTCATGAAGAACCTAGGGGCAAGATGGGAATAAAGACGCAGACCTACTAGAAAATAGACTTGAGGATACGGGGAGGGGGATGGGTAAGCTGGGACAAAGTGAGAGAGTGGCATGGACATATATACACTACCAAATGTAAAATAGATAGCTAGTGGGACATCAGCTCAGTGCTTTGTGACCACCTGGAGGGGTGGGATAGGGAGGGTAGGAGGGAGGGAGATGCCAGAGAGAAGAGATATGGGGATATGTGTATATGTATAACTGATTCACTTTGTTATAAAGCAGAAACTAACTCACCATTGTAAAGCAATTATACTCCAATAAAGATGTTTAAAAAAATTAAAAAGAAAATACATAGCCAGTTAATGATTGCAAGTTGAGTTATTAGTAGGAAAAAGAAAATCCAGAGATTATAGAAATTCAACTTGTGAAAGGAAAATAGCAAAATAACGAAATTAACTAAATTACTATGTAATAGCAAACTGCTTAAAGTTTATTTTAAGCAGAATTTAAAACAAAACAACAAATCTCGATGTTTCCTGTTTTTCTAGAAGTGTCATAAAAAAAACATAACTTAATGCTTTTCTGGGTATTGAAAATGGGTCAAAAGTAGTTCTTTTGAAATTTATGGGCATCACACATTTTGCAAATAGACCTACTATTCCCCACTTGAGAGTAGAAAAGGGAAGTAAAACTTCCTGGCTCTTGAAATCCTCTCATTCATTCTCTTTGGTTTTGTTCTTGACTGCATTAGCAACACGTCCCAGTTTATTATCGTCAGCTTCTATTTTTAAGATCATGTTGGCCAGAGTTTGTCACCGTTGGTCTCAGCGTTTTCTAAAGTGATTTACATCATGTTTGCTTCCCTCCTCTGACTTTTATGGTTGTCTCACTCTCTCACTGTGACTTTTCCAGGCTGTGTAGGAAACAGTCTCAAAATAGTTTGAGAAGTTGTACTTCTAGAGGATTAGCATAGCCATGTTTTCTTTCTTTGCCTGAAATTATATTTTTGACTGTAAACCTGTGGACATGGTGATAGGGATGACAGGAGAGAAGAGCCAATATTTATCAAAAACTGTCTGTGATAGACACGACTTTTCCTTGGAGCCTCTCCTGATTTTCCATGTGAAAACAGCTTTTCTTTTATGGAAGTGAATATTATAGTTTGAAAATTGTAGCAAATCCCAGATCTGTTCAATTCAATAGGGTCCTAAGCTTGGCTCTTCCTGAATAATTTTTTATTTAGTCCACTAGTGCACAAACTTTACACCATTCCCAGCAATTTCCCTTACTGTTTAAAACACTAAAGTTTAACTATCAGCTACTGTCCTATACCTTATATATTTTCTGTAATTGATGCTATATGCTGTTAAGTATTAAAATATAGAGTTAGCTAATTGGATAACAGTGTTACATTAGTTTAGTATTTCTTTTTTTACTTCAGTTTTGATTTTTTTTGTTTTTGCTTTTTCTTTCCATCTCAAAATTTCTGTTTGTTTTTGTTTTGTTTTGTTTGTGATGGGTATCATGGCTTTGAAGCTAATAGATAAACTGGAATGGACTTGATATTGATAACTGCAAATGATTTTATGCTTGCCATGAGCTAAATTTAGCCAAGCTGATTGATCATGGATATTAACTAATTACAAGAAGACAATAATTGGTAAACACAAATAACTTTTAAATCAAGTCCTAAATTATTATACCACTGTCATTGTTAGCAAAAGACTATGTTCCCCAAGTCAATCATTCATTCATTTATTCATTCATTTTTTCATTGAATAAACATGTTTTGAGTGATTTTACCAGTCACTGTGTCTTTGAGTAATGGCCTGAAAAGAATTTTATTTCACTCATTTATCTCTACCCTAAATTTAGTATTTTAATATGTGCAAAGTTTAGAATAGCAATTTCTTATTTTTATACGAAATGCTTAAATATTTAGGGCTGCATTAAGTAAGGGTTTATTACAATACATGATAGACACTCCTAGTTTACATCACTTTTTTTTTTTTTATTTTAAAGAAGATGTTGGGGGTAGGAGTTTATTAATTAATTGATTTATTTTTGCTGTGTTGGGTCTTCGTTTCTGTGTGAGAGCTTTCTCTAGTTGTGGCAAGCGGGGGCCACTCTTCATCGCGGTGTGTGGGCCTCTCACTATCGCGGCCTTTCATTGCGGAGCACAGGCTCCAGACGCGCAGGCTCAGTAGTTGTGGTTCACGGGCCTAGTTGCTCCACGGCATGTGGGATCCTCCCAGACCAGGACTCGAACCCGTGTCCCCTGCATTAGCAGGCAGATTCTCAACCACTGTGCCACCAGGGAAGCCCGTTTACATCACTTTTGTGTTGCCATAGTATTAACCTAATAATCTAGAAGTTTTTAAACTCATTAGACTTAAATTAAGTCCCCAAAACTAATCAGCTATTTCTTATTTGTACTCATAGCTTATATTCAGGCAGTCTTTCACTTTATATCCATTAATCTAATTTTTCTTTAATGATATTTTTATTCTTGATTTTTAACTCTGAAATTTTCTTATAAATATAGTTTTGACAGAAAACCAGAAGAAAATTTAAATATCTGTAATCTCACATACTAGACATAAAACACATCTGTATAGATGCCCAGCACATGTTAGTATTTTGCTTACTCATAAAAATTTATTCTGCCAGGCAAAACAGTAAACATTTAGATGCATCCCTTTATGAGACTTTCACTACCCATAAATAAGCATATATATATAAAATTAAAAATTGGCATCCTCTTACATGTAGATAATCTGATGTCTACATCTTAGTATTAACATAATATAATTAATATATATAATGTTATTATAATATATAGTATATATAATATAATAATATAATGATTGTGAGCACTTTCCAATATCACTAAACATTCTTTGAAAAGATTTCATTGTCACCATAATACTAGTGTCCTGTACTCTAAGTGCATCTGTCCAAATTTTATTACAATTTTTATATAAAAACCTTTGTACATACCTTTGTCCACAGTTCTGATTATTTCCTAGTTTTGTCTAAGATGATATATTGGGTTAAAAGTGTAACTTTAAAGGCTTTGGTAGGTATTGTAAGAATAATTTCAAGTTATTCCTATTGTTTGTGCCGCACTGAACACTGTTTCGTTTCTCACATTTCATGATACAACAGTAAAAGGCTTGTAAGTTTTCCATATATCTTGCTATGTTTTTTCTTTGGATTTTTCCTTCCTTTAATTTTATTCAATAATCAAAATTTGATTCAAGAGTTACTCCAGAAAACTTTACTTAACCTCCCCAGGCTGGGTGAGATGGCCTTTATTGACTCTCATAATAGTCTGTGCATATCCCAAAGTAAGACTTGTGTATCTGTGCGTATTTGTGTCTCACTCAAGAATGATGATTATATCTCTCTTTGTAACGCCTGTGGCCAGCACAATGCCTGGCCCATGGTTGACATCAAATATTTTTTTTAATTAAGTACTCATCTGACTGATATACTATTCAATCAATAAATTTGATTCTCACAACAAACTCTTCATGTGGGCAAGTACTATTTTCCACTTCATATTGAGCAAAGAAATATAAAATTGATTACTTTCCTGGAGTCAGACAACTAGAAAATGTATGCAGTGTGTTTCTGGAGCCAGAAACAGACCTTATGAACCCTATTATACTATTATATTAATTTTCTCAAACTTGACACAGGAAATCTATGATGGAAATAGCCAAAAGAACTGGAAAATCAGCTTGGCAGTTAGGAAGTGCCAAGTGATTATAATAAATATCATTATTTTTGCCCATATGATATTAATAGTGGATTTATATTACCTTTTCCATCGTTTTTTATTTCCACATTTTTAATTTCTTTGTAATCAAAAAATAATATGAACTGACTGTCATTAAATAATGTATGACATGATAAATCATTCTTAGTAATTATTCATATAGGAATCTATTTAAAGACAGAGGATATGAGACTTACAGTGTGATTTATAAATGTGCATCATTAAAATACTTGAAATATGTTTTTTCAAAAACATCTGGTAAGCATTTTATGTAAAATTGTCCTTTTTCTTTTAACTTGGCCTCAGCTAGAGGAGTATATCTAGGAAGTCCATTTTTTCCCACCACAATAACTTACATTGCTTTAAAACGGCATTCTTTATTGGTAAAATGGCAGAGTAGAAATAGCATGAGCTTTGGAATCAAACAGACCATATGTTTGAGCCCCAGGTCACCCCACTTCAGGATGTATGATGTTAGGAAACTTATTACATTTTCTGATCCTCATTGTAAAATGGAGATAGAAATAAATGCCCTGATAATAAACACCAGAGTCTTATATATTGTGAATATTCAGTAAATGAAAGTTTCACTTTGTTTCCATCTCTCTAGGAGGAAAGATGGTGTTGCTGGACAAAAGGTTGGGGAAATAAATGTTGGGTCTTTTATACCCCATATAATGAGTTTTCCTTCAGATGGTTATCAGATTTACAATAGAAGATTCTAGGGCCTTAATTTTGCTATGAATATGTAAGGTTGGTTTGACCTTTGAATAAGTGTGATTGATTGGTTGTGATATAAAGCAGTGAATTAGCTTGGCCTGTTTAGTAGCAGTTGATAAAATCCACAGCTTTACCGAGTTCGCCTCACAAAGTTGCATGTCTTCCAAACTGGCTACTGGCCGAAAAGTTCTCTCTCTTCTGACAAGGGAAAGAGTAGTTCTTGGCAACTGAAGTGAGCTGCAGGCTGCTAAAATGAGTTCCAATTATTCCATAGTTTGTTGAGATTTCATGGGGCCAAAAAATAATATCATATAGGCTTACCGAAGCCCAAACCCACTGAGATAAACACAATAGTAAATTAAATATCAGTGTTATTACTCAAAAACAGGATTGGAGGATGTGGTGAAGATAAGGCGTCCCAATGGGCTTCTGCATCATTCTCTCAGAATTAGCAGACTTCCTCACAGAGTCACTGGCAGTCCTGGGAAATCACTGACCACTTCTCACAGAGGCAAACAGCCGACTTCAAGGCCATGAGCAGACCAGAATGTTCCCAGTCTGCAGGCTGGCAGAGCCACAGGAATGAGAGCAGAGAAGGGCCTTAGAAAGGCCAATTCCTTCTACCAATTTCCGTAACCAGGTAAGTTATTTTTCTTTCCTTAGGAAGGAATTTCCGAGAGGTGTGAACTGAGGCAAAGAGTATTACAGTAAAGCAATAGTCCCCAGATCAGCGGCATCAACATCACTGGGAACTGAATGGAAAGGGAATTTCTCAGGTCCTGCCTCAAACCTATGGAATTAGAGACTCAGGATACAGAACCCAGCAATCTGTTTTTTAACAAGCTAGACAGGTGATTCTGAGATGTTAAAGTTTGAGAACCATTGAATAGAGGAAGTCTCCTGTGCTAATTTCCTATTTATTTCTCTATAACAAATTACCACCAGTTTAACAGCTTATAACAACACCTATTCAATATCTGATGCTCCACAGGTCAGAAGTCTAGGTGGACTTAACTGTTTTCTTTTCTATGGGATTCAAAAGGCCAAAATGAAGGTGTTAACCAGGCCGGCATCTTATGTGGAGGATCTGGGGGTTGGGGGCAGGTATCTGATTCCAAATTCAGTTGGGTTTTTAACAAAGTCCAATTCCTTGAGGTCGTCATTCGGTTGCAGGCTGTTGGCTGAGGGTTCCTCTCTGCTCATAGGACCAGCTCTCAGGTCCTTCCCATCTTGCCTCTTCCATCTTAAAAGCCGACAATGGAATATCCTCTATGCCAAAATTTTCTCACACTTCCAATCTCTTTGATTTCTCCTTCTGTTACCAGCCAAAGGAAACTCCTTGCTTTTAAAGAGCCCATGTGATTAGATTACATCAACCTGGATATCTGGTACCTTTTATTTCTGCATTTTTAAATAATTTTCTGTATTTCTCAAACTTTCTATAATCAACATATTTATCTTATAATAAAAAAACACAAATTCTTGTTTTGGAACAGAGTTTGGTCTTACCTTGTATAATTTTTAATTGGGCATTTAAGTGAACAAAACCTTATTATTCCTGTGTAGCAGGAGAAAATTGATAATTTTGTAGACGCCCAGCATATGAACTACTACTTAGATGCATGAAAATGTCCCGCTATCCAGAGCTTGTTGAGAGACAAATATTTCAGATACTTAATTTCTTAGCACCCACCTGGAGGTAGACAGTTGCACCGAACTTAGGCTCACCTTATCAGATGCCCTGCCCTAGATATTATATCCAAATATCTAACATTTTCAGAGCTAATTATGCAGAGATAGAATAGATATTTCACTCTGGCAAAACAGTATTAACAGCAACATCTAGTCTCCAAATAATCAGATGTAACAGCAACTCTCCAATTTTCTCCCCAAATTGTGACAGTTTTAGAAAAATAATATCAAAGAATTTCTGTAGAACCAGCTCAATGAACAGGGATTTTACTACCATTATGACTATGTGAAAATCATTTCTCCAAATATAACACCTAAAAACTCTTCACAAGATTTTAAAAAATTGCCTGAAAATACTTTACAGTAACCATAGCCATTCGAGTGAAGAGTGGAAATTCTGGAAAACAGAAAGGACAAGATGGTGAAACCCAAAATACGTCAAACTCTGATGGTACTAACATCCATATTAGCAAATCAGTCCCTATAGAGTAATTTCAGATGCTTATCAAAGAACAGAGTTTATTTAATATCACAAATTTTATTTAAAATAGGATATTAAAGATTAGAATTATTCAAATGAGCCTGTAATTATTGAATTAAAGTCTAACTTCAAAAGTCACAAGCAATCAGAGTATTTCTACAGCTAGTTCTCACATTTTTTCTTTTTTCCCTGTTAATGGTAACTTTTATGTTTTATTTTTCACTGAACTCTCTGTCTCCCCAGTTGGAAGCCACTGACTCTGTCCTATCTCTTCTCCTGCAAGTACAATTTGGTCTAAAAATGCCTCGAGTATTTGTTGATGTAGTCAACTTTACTGAAATTTCCTCTTAATATGAAGTAAATGAAATTTGGAAAAAAATACCCTGGATTTAGGTTTTCTTTGTCTTCACACTGAGCTGAGTAATATTAATTGGGTTGCCTTACCTGTCCAATTTTACTCCATCATAAAATGGGAATTAAAATAGCCATTCCACAAGCTCACTGTGAGTAATATTAAATATATATGTCAAATGTTTTTGTACAATTTTTACCTACAACAGACTCTTATTTGCCATTGTGTTATTTGATTTTAAATGACTTTGACTAACCAAGTGGACAGCAATTGCTTATTTAAACCTGGGTAATAATCCTAAGGCTTAAATATTGTGCTGTCCTATTTAGGAGTGAATGATGGAGAACCACACTAGTTTATCAGGATTCAACTCACCGGGTTCATTTACCTTACAGTTTTAAAATTGCAGTCTTTTCGCCATACTGAACACCAAATAGGGAATGTTCTTAAATAAATTATTTAGATCTCTAAAGAAGTTTCATGTCAATTCTTAGAATATTTGTAAAGAAAAGAACTGACTATCTGAACTGAATTGTTCACCTCCTGATATGTCTTTATGAATAGGTTAAATCTTCATTTTTAACCTTCTTAGAGATATCTTTACCTCTGTTTAATATTAAATAGATGTAAGATGTATTATTCCTACAATTTTAGCATGGTTACAGTTTTTAAAGCAAAACTATAATTCTCTGATCTGGAAACATGAATAAATTGTGAAAACACTTCTTTAACATGACCATAGTTACATTCAAGAAGTTAGCTTTATATATATATTTTTTTTAATTTTGCTTCATTCATCATAATTGTTTTAACAAGTAATATTATTTGACAAATATATATTTCCTATAAGGTGACTACAGGTTGCAGTATTAGCTGACCTAATAGCATTTTGAACTCAGAGAGTTATCCCATATTATTCTAGATCAAGTGAAATCATATTTCTAAGTATCCACACACCACTCCTAGACGAAAAGCACATTACCACAGTTCTATCTACGAGTGAACAGGATTCTGTTCCTACTGTTTGGAATAGACTTCCTGCAGTTAATGATTCTACACAGGCATTAATCACATCCTCTATCAAGTAGCCTAATGTTGCTGAGGAGGTGGAATCATTATGATGCTAAATTATATTTTACCTGACAGGGAATGAAAATTCTCTTTTAGTAATTATTAAAGAGATAGGTAATAAGAACAAGAAAATGACATGTCAGAAGTATTATTTTAATTTTTCTTTAGAGAAAAAGAAATTATTTGCAAAAAGCGAGCTGTCCTTTTCGTCACTTTTCCCTTATTTCTTATCAAGTTATTACATTGTCCATGTTACCAAAGTTACCTGTCCTGTTTGGAATATGTTGGAGTATTATACTTTTCTTACACTAAGCATCACTTGTAAAACTTAACTGGATCATATCCTCGTAACAAAGGAATATTTTACTGTTTTATATATGTGAAAAGGCTTTCAGAGCTACAAAGCCCTGTATAAATGGTCTGGAACTCACTGCCAATTTTAAATTTTACCTCACAAGTAACTGAAGCCTGGTTATAAAAAAATAACAACCAAGAGAAATAAATTAACTAAAATAGACTTCAGAAGAATGCTATTCAGAAGAGGATGAATACTGCAGATTAAGAGTTCTGGGAGATAATTATAAGTGGGAATTAGCAATAGGTTGTCTTTGCGCTTTAAAGTGAAAGAATAGTAATGCTTCTATTTTAAAATCCAATTAATTATGGGAGGATGGTAGAGTTTTACGTCTTCCTTTTTTTCCCCTACATCCAATATACAATCATTTACCAACCCTTGTTAATCTCACTGCTTTGAAAACCACCCACATAGTCCTCTCCATCAAAACAAGAACAACCCAGTTTATCTCTATCATCTCTGATCTTTATTCATGCATCATCCTCCTAGTGACATGTCCACCTTCATCCGTGCTCTCTTCCCGATGTCCTTCCATTCCCCAAAGTTATCTTCTGAAACACAGGACTCATCTTGCCACTCTCCTGATTAGAAATTCAACATCACGGTTAATTTTATATGTGAGCCTTCTAGGCTATAGTGCTCAACTCTTTAGTCAAACAATAATCTAGATCTTGCTGTGAATGCCTTCTTAAAGATGTGGTTAACATCCAAATCAGTAGACTCTGAGTAAAGCAGTTTATCCTCCACAGCCTGGGTGGGATTTATCCCATCAGTTGAAGGCAAAGACAGATTTCCTGAAAAAATGCAATTCTCAAGACTTTAATATAGAAAACTTGCCTGTCTGAGGGTCGAGCTTTCTCTCTCTTTACATGTATGTGTGTGTGTGTGTGTGTGTGTGTGTGTGTGTAGGTATGTGTGTATATATGTGTATTTCTATTTATGTATATATAATGTATATGTGGATCTATCTATCTATATATATTATTTTTCTGTTTCTCTGGAGAATTCTGACTAATATATCTACACATAACCTTCAGTTAAAGTGTAAACTGAATACCAGATGCTCTGTGGCCACCTTCCATATTCAGCTTCATCTCTTGAATCACCTAGCACGGCACTCTGGTCCTGTTGAATTTCCTGTATCTCTTTCTCATCTTCTGTCTGCATACTTGGCCGTGGTACATTTTGCCCTGTTCAATACCTGGTTACTGTCCTTCAGAACTCAGCCACCCATCATCTGCCTTTGCTCCTCCAGCCTCCATTCCTGCAAAAACTGGACTAAGAAGTTACTGCCCTTAGAGCATCCTTTGTGCACCGTTACAATACCATTTATCACACAATAATCATGGATTTATTGTCTAGCTCACCACTGTAATTTTCCCAAGGGCAAAGCCAACATTGTATTTTTCTTTGCGTCCCCAGACTCTTTTGCTATTCTAGGCACATATTAATTGTTGAATAAATCAATTTGTAATCAATTCATTGGACCGTGTCATTCTACCAAGTAAAGCCTACCGGATAGGTGACTCCTTTCTCTTTTCTGTTTACTTTATTCATTTGAAAATATACTTAAAATAGCTGTAACATTTTATTCTTTGAAAGGGATCTGAAGCTACTATAGACTTATTAAGAATAGAGGAGAAAGGAGTGACATCAAAGTGTTTTATTCTGTAAATCAAAGGAAGCTCTGTGTCGAATGCACAAAATAAAGAAGAAAATATACTCTAACGATAAGAGTGTTTACTGTGTGTCAAGCACTGGTCTAAATACGTTATGAACTCAGAGATATGAGAACCTTATGAGGTACACATCTGCATCGTGCATTGTATAGGCAAAAACCAAGATACAGAGAGTTTGAGCAGTTTGCCAAAGGTCACAAAGATAGAAAATGACATAGGTGGAAGGATGAACCCATAAAGTTTAGACCTAGCATGTATGTGCTTAGCCACTTTATAATGTCCATTAGAGACACACATTTGGGGAAACATAAATATGTGTAACTAACTAGCCTTCTGTTACTTCTAGTTCAGCCTTAGATTATTTGTGCAATAGCTTCCTGTTAAATTTAGCCAATTTAAGTGAAGAAACAAATAATGGTAATTTTTAATTAATGACCATAAACTACTTGTTATTCTTTCTTATGTTTATTTTCTTTCAATATGTACTTCCCCAGACTTGTAAAGTCACTCCAAATACATTGTAACCAGAGGCAGGTTTTAAAAACCAAACCAAACAAAGAAAAACAAAAACAAACAGGTAAACAAAAACCTTTATCATGGCGGTACCTTACTGAATATGACGGTCTCATCTGGGTGTTAATTGCCAGAAAGGAAGATGTGCTATTTAAAAAAAGAAAAGTTTCTTATACATTTTGGAATTTGTATTTAATAATGGTGATGCAATATGGTTTTCTAGCTTCACTTTAGAAATAGAAAGAACATGTTTCTTAGTTATTTTAACACTGAGTTCAAGCAGCTAAGAATCTATGTTTAATATTAGCAATAATCTGTGTGGAGTAACTTTAGCATTTGCTTCTCTAAGAATCCATTTCCAATTACCACGTGTACTCAGATTGCTGAAAATGGACAATCTTAGTGTTGTAACAGTTGTGATTATTGAATTCTATCCCTGTGTCATAGACAGAGAAAAGAATTAAAAAGAGGGGTCTAAATTCTTTTTTGTCATGTTCTTTAAAGATCAATCTGACATCTTTTATTTATTAAAGAAAATAGACAATTGAATTGTTTCACTTATACTGTACTAAGTTACAATATTTTCCTAAAATAAAATATGTATTTTTGATCATTATAAAAACAATATAGGATACAGACCAGAACCGAGTTTCAAGACTCAGCAGTGCCCTTTGATAGCTCTTTGATCTTGGCCCCATATCACTTGTCCTAGTGTATCTACCTATCTGGTCTTTATAAAAATTAACCAATACATGGTACAGAGAGGAACATTCAGTTTTTGTTTGTTGTTTCTACTTTTGCTAGAATAACCGTTTCTAGGCTGGTATATTTTTTTTTAACATTGATTAACAAAGAGAACACACTTTGTTCTCAAGCTGTGTAATCACAAGCAGTAGAAATAATAAAGAAGTTAACAGTTACATAGATACTTGTCTTTGTCTGTCTGGCTTACTTCACGTAGTATGGTAATCTCTAGGTCCATCCATGTTGCTACAAATGGCATTATTTCATTTGTTTATGGCTAATATTCCATTGTATATACATATACCACATCTTCTTTATCCATTCATCTGCTGATGGGCATTTAGGTTGCTTCCATGTCTTGACTATTGTAAATAGTGCTGCTATGAACATTGGGGTGCATGTATCTTTCTGAATTATGGTTTCCTCCAGATATAGGCCCAGGAGCAGGATTGTAGGATCATACGGTAGCTCTATTTTTAGTTTTTTAAGGTGCCTCCATACTGGTCTCCATAGTGGCTGCACCAATTTATATTCCAACCAACCCACAGACATAGAAAACAAACTTATGGTTACCAAAGGGGAAAGGGGGGGAGGGATAAATTAGGAGTTTGGGTAACATATACACACTACTATATATAAAATAGATAAACAACTAGGACCTACTGTTTAACAAAGTATTTTGTAATAACCTATAAGGGAAAAAAGTCTGAAAAATAATACATATGTATAACTGAATCATTTTGCTGTAGACCTGAAACTAACACAACATTGTAAATCAACTATATTTCAATTAAAAAATAAGGTTAGCCATTTTAGCTTCCTAAAATTTCCATTTTCTCCCTACAGATCTTCTTCCTGGAGAGATTATTTCTTGATCTTCATGGTGGGTGTTTCTGTATTTCAGGTCATTCCTCTCCCCACTAATGAAGAGCCAGTTTCACCTGTGTCCTAAGTGACCAGTTTTCCAATTTCAGGTGGCTGAACAACTTGAGCCCAGTAAGCTTAAGGAAGGTTCACGCCCTGAACAATTATTTATTGTTTCCCTTTTAAATATTTCAAAAACTTTGAGTCAGGGGTCAGAAATCAAAGGTGATCACAGAGAAGCAATCATAGGATTAAAAAGAACAACTTCTCTTTAAAAAAGAACTTCTACAATTTCTTAAATCTATGTTTTAAATGACAAAGGAACCACATGTTCATTGTAATAAGTCTGAAAATGTAAACTATATATATATGTAAAATACAAATAGCATCCCCATCTCCTGCAACAAAGTTATACATGTTAGTAGTGTGTTCTGCAGGGTTCCATACCTTTCCTCTAGTACATTTTCAATGTTGCAGTTCGTAATTAGATTTGTGATTGTCCAGATTGTGACTGGTAGATAATTTCCAGATCATATGCTACATTTTTACAGCAATCAATACTCGCAGAATTAGTACTTGTACAGTAGTATTCATGATAGTCGAAATATTTCTAAGATGATAATTTTCTAAGAGGATGGTGCTGATAAGTAGTAGCAATGATCACAGGTCCATAGGTCCTATTGAGCAGAAATTTTCTGCTGCCAACAGCAATCATCCAAGACTGTGGCTAAGTATGTCATGTGGTGCCTTTGTGCAACTAGAAACTGAACCGGCAGATGATCCAGAAGAATACTTGGAATCTTTCCTATATAATAAATGATAATTTCTTGAAAAAGCCCTGTCATTCTCTTCTGAAATGGAGTAATATAATTTTTAAAAATTATTAACTCAAGAAAATACTTGGGACACTCAATAAATTATCCATTTAGCCAAGTGATTTTTGAAACTCTATCACAAATGAGAAGGTTTGGACTACTAGAGAAATCAAAGATGAGATTTAGAATAAAATATATATTAGATGTTCAGTAAATGAATTTTGATGTCATGAGTAAATGTATATGGACCAGAATAATGAGTAAAGATTTTAGCTATCATGTCATCAAAATCATAACTTTTATTTTGAAGGTATAAGCAAGAAACGAATACTTGCTAGCTTAAAAAAAATCAGAGATGGAGGCAAAACGGGAAACGCATTAGTTAGGGTTTAGTTTCGTGATTTATATCAAAATAAAAGTGACTGTTGGGTTGAATTTTTACCAAGTATATTAATTTCTAGGGTGGCTGTAACAAAATGCCACAAATGACAGAAATTTTATTCCCTCATGGTCTGGAGCCTAGAAGTCTGAAATCAAGGTGTCAGCAGGGCCATGCTTCTTCTGAAGGCTCTAGGGACAATCTGTTCTATGCCTCTCTCCCAGCTTCTGGTTGTTGCTGACAATTCTTGGCATTTCTATCTGTATCGCTCCAGTCACTGCCTCTGACATCACATGGCCTATTTGCCTCTGTTTGTGTCTGTATCTCTGGGTTCAAATTTCCCTCTTCTTATAAAGACACCAGCCATTAGACTTAGGGCCCATGCTAATTCAGTATGACCTCATCTCAACTAATCACATCTGCAAAGACCCTTCCAAATAAGGTCACATTCACAGATCCTGCACGGACATGAATTTTGGGGGCACACTGTTCAGTGCAGCACCCCAAGTCTACCTTGTAAATAGACAGTGGTTTTCAACTGGACTCTGTCACCAAAGTTCCTCTTAGGAGCATTTTGCTGTCAATAGCGTTTCTTTACAATATAAACTAGGTATATTTTAAAACTGTTGAAACTCTTTTTCTGTTTCTTATGTTTAAATGCTTTCCTCTGTTAATTCAAGTGAGGTTTATTCATCACAAGTAAATTGAAGACATATTATTTTTTAAGTTACTAGTTATCTAAGGATTATGTGTGTGTGTGTGTGTGTGTATATATATATTTTTTTTTCTTTTTAGTGTCTTTATGGTAACTCTTAGACAATAACTAATGTCCTCCTTTCTTTGTAAGTGGATAGTTTTGTTCAAATTGCAGCCTCATTTTCCCCCAAAGCTTTTTAATACTACATCATCTTCAGATGATTTGAGTACTTTTCTTCTTTTATATTGATCCATCTCTAAAATAATGTGCTTTTCAGAGTGCTGGACACCATGACTTCTACCGCAGCCCTACATTTTCTATGGCTGATAATGGATGTGCAACTGGGAATAACTTTTTTAAAAAGATTTGAAGCTACTGTCTCTTATTATTATTGCTTTTTTTCTCATTCTATTTCTAGAGAGAGGAAGCTGAAATGTGTTAACACTAACTTATTTTTACTGATGTTAGTAAGATGATAGAAGTAATACTTAGAGAGTCTCATAGTCTGCGGCATTTTTAACAAAATGTTCAATAGTAATACATTAATTTCTTTGGGAAAATGTAAAGGCTTTTAAATGTATAAATGATCTTAAACTAAAATTCTTATTTCATTATTACTGTATGAAAATAAAAGACCCTTTTTCATTTTAGGTATTTTTCTGTACACCCAGTAGTTATTTTAATTTTTTTTAAATGTCTTAAAATGCATGTCTTTTTATGGCTTGATAGCTTATTTCCCTTTAGTGCTGAACAATATTCCATTGTTTAGATATACCACAG
The DNA here is from genome assembly GCF_059928025.1 of Delphinapterus leucas. Classification (NCBI taxonomy): domain Eukaryota; kingdom Metazoa; phylum Chordata; class Mammalia; order Artiodactyla; family Monodontidae; genus Delphinapterus; species Delphinapterus leucas. Next base: position 12,094,163 of record NC_143129.1, on the reverse strand, counting down.
TTTATTTATCTAGTCACCTACTGAAGGACATCTTGGCTGCTTTCAAATTTTAGCCATTATGAATAAAGGTACTATAAACATCTGTGTGCAGGTTTTTGTGTGGACATACATTTTCATCTCCTTTGGATAAATACCAAGTAGTACAATTGCAGGATTTAATGGTAAGAATATGTTTAGTGTTGTCAGAAACAACAATTTTGCAAAAGTTTTAATTTTAATGAAGTCCATGGATTGTGCCGTTGGTGCTATATCTAAAAAGTCATCGCCATACCCAAGGTCATCTAAGTTTTCTCCTATTCATATTCTAGAAGTTTAATGGTTTTGCATTTCATATTTAGGTCTGTGATCTACTTTGGGTTGTTTTGTGAAAGGTGTAAGTTTTGTGTCTATATTCATTTTCTTGCATGAGAATGTCCAGTTGCTGCAACATCATTTGTTGAAAAGATACACTACTGTTTTAAGTGGAGAAAAATTATTTTAGTTATAAATATAATTGTAAGCATTCAATATTTATTTGTGATTTGGTAAAAATATTTCTCTTAACTAGTTCACAGGTTCTAACTATGCCGCTCATGGTGAAACCTTTCTACTTACCCTATTTTCCACCTCTGTGTTTATAATGAATTAGATAATCTCCAATCTCCTGAGGATTTTTGTCTCTAAAATTCTTTGAACATGAAGTATCAGATTTGAATTGATTCATACAAGTACTTGGGAAGAGCCAATTGTTGGAAACTTAAAATATCTTTTAGCATAGTGTAGACACAATCTTAGAATCAGTGGGACATATTTTAGGGAAAAGTGAAGAAGCCCTCAGTGAAAAGACGGTTCATTTAGTTCTACTTCTGCCTTTTTCCTGCATTTTCCTATTGTATTTCAGTTTATTCCCCTCTGTCAATATTCTAATTTGAAAATTATCTTAGCAATGGTGAAATACAAATCACCACTGTTTTTATTACTTACAAGGACTATTTGACACATCTATGTAAAATATTCAGGTAATTAACATAGAATTTTGAGGCTCATAAAAAATCACTACACTCAACAGAACTTCCTGACATCACATAATAGATTGATTTTTAATGTAGTGTAATGTTTAGTCTCAGTGAGTAGAGATTTCTGACTATAATTAGATTTGATGACTTAGAAAAAATATTATCTATGGTGATTGATGATACTCTTAACTATGTATGTGAGAGTCAATAATTAAATTACATTCAGAGCATAGAGGTATTTATGTCATTTTATTTATGCATCATCAATTTACTGTCCTTATCTCAGAATTCTTCAGTAATGTTTTGGCCACTCCAATTTTATTTCCATGGATTTATATAAAATTTTTACTTGTTATTAATTATTTGGAAAATTTCAAGTCTGAGGTGCAGTGCTGCTTTACATATACATTTTTGCTAGAATATTTCCAAATGATTATTCTGATTAAGGGCTATTTTACAAAACATTTTCAATTGCAAACAATCTTGTGTTTTTTTTTTCTCTGAGACTGTGATAATGTCAGTGCTAATTGAATAAACTAGTAACTTGATCCGTCTAATTTCCTTGATTTATGCTGTAGAAGCCTCTGCCAAATAGAGAAAATCATACAATTTGTTATCTTGGTTGACTCTACATTCCAGATGCTGAAATAATGAGCCCAAGATATTTAAAATTTATTTGAAAACAGTTTATATAATCTCCCTTAGTTAAAGAAGCTACGAGCAGGATAGAATGATTAAATTGTGATATTCCAAAATATAGACATGCTCCTGTCTTCTCCTTCCCAAATTTCTTTTCCTATGCCTCCTTTTCAATTCTAAGAAAAGGACACCACACAAATTTTGCATGACACGTAGAGTCCTCACTGAGCTGACCTCACAGGTGTTTCCATCGATTCCTAGAATATGTGTCAAGCTCACTTCACACTAGATCAACAACCTCCAACAGTCTGTGTACTTTTACATTCTAATGCCCTTACTTATGCTTTGTTTTGTAGTCATAACAGGGTAATATGTGTTCTAGTTCCCCTTCTTTTCCAAGAAAATGGTAACACTGTACTTTTCTGCTCCATTTGAAGTGATGTGGACATACGATATAGCTTGACCAGTTAAACATGAGCAGAAGTCAATTGCAGCAGGGAGATGTAAGACCTAGTGAATTAATATTTATACCCTCTCCCTGTGCCATAAGGATGTTAGATGCATGTGTGTGAAGATGAGTCTCCATCAGCCTAGATCCTAAGTGTCTACAACGGGCAGAGCTTCTGCACCAGTCAGGCTTCTGGCAGGAAAGAGAATTCAACTCCCTTGGTTCAAAGAGGATAATGTAATGAAGGTATGACTTGGAGAAGCTGGGCCAGGGTTAAGGGGAATCACCATAAATGTCAAGGCCCCCAGAGGTAAGGGGGAGAAAAGAACATTCCAAGTAGAGGAGGTAGCAGGTACAAATGAAGGGGGAAGGGGGCACTGAGCATGGGTTTTCAGCACTAAAATTAAAAAGCTACAGAGATTGAGAGTGAGATAATCATGAAATGAGAAAGAAAGGTAATACTAATACTATGGTAAATTCATGTCTAATTGAGTGAAAGCCACTGCTCAAAGTACTTTACCTGTGTTAGCTTATTCGAGTTTTTAAATGATTATATGAAGTAGGTACAAGTAATAACTTTTCTGAGAACTGAGGCTCAGAGAAGGAAACATCTTGTATAGTTCATCCAGTTAAAGTGTGAAGGTGTTTAGGTTTGAACCCAGGCAGTGTAGCTCCACAACTCTTGTCTATAACAACTACACTAAACCCGCTCACACAGCTGGGTGAAAGATCGTGCAAGACTTGTGTGGCAAATGAAGGATTTCTCTTTCTCTTCCTCCTAAGCGAAATAAGAATCCACTGAAGGGTTTTAAAGGATAACCTGAACATATGTGATCTCTAAAATGGCTATTCTTTTTGTAGTGTGGAGAACTGGATGGAGAGCAAAAGGTACAGGTTAGCGAAACGAATTAGATAGAATCAGTATTAGTCTAAGTGAGAAATGGTGGCGTTTGGCTTAGAGCGAAAGGGGTACTGATGTTGAAAAATATGAATGACTTTGAGACAGATTTAGAAAGTAAACTTGAAAAATCTCAATGTGAATTATATACAGAAGAGAGGATTAAGGACAAGCATTAAGGACAATGCCTATGTTACTGTCTTATTCAACTGGATTTACTAGGGGGTTGTTCATTAAAATGAAAATAGTGAAGAAAAAAAAACAGCAAAAGAGAGAGATGAGTTTGGTTTAGGACTGGCTGACTTTGAGTTGACTTTTATTTATCCATATGTAGATACTGATTAAGCAACTTTTGGTGATGTCTGATTCTCACTAGAGCTGCTAATTTGGAGCCTATTTTCTAGAGATGACATTTACAGCAATAAACATGGATCAGATTACCAGGACAGAGAATGCAGAGTGAAAAAAATGGGGTCTCAGACCAGGTCTTAATTGCTTCGACATTTAACAGCTCAGGAGAAGAGGTAGGATTTTAGCAAAGAAGAGGTAGATCCCCAGCAAAGAAGAATATGAGAAAACACTATAAATAGTGCTAAGAAGAGTACAAAGATAAACATAACCAGATACTTAGAATAAAAAGCAGAATGAAGAGCTGTCAGTGAAACCAAGAAGAGTTTGAAAAGAAAGGCCACAGTGTTGAAAGCTGCTAACAGTTCAAGCAGTTAGAAAAATAAACGAATGGCTCTTGGTGTCAGATATGACCTTAAAAACCAGTTATTCCAAATTTATTATTGTTAGTATATGAAACTGAGATCCAAAGAAATTGAGGAATATGAAATATGTATTTTATACCATGTTATACATAGCGTCCATCATTATTTTCTCATTTAATTATCTAAAACAGTTAAAGTGCTCTACATAATCACATCAGGAGGCATACATTGTCATTTATTAGGAAAAATTATCCAAAATTTGCAAGTAAGACAAAGGGAATGTGGTATGTCCTTTCAATGTCATGCAGGGGCATTGCTTAAAAGAATCACCCAAAGATTATGTAATTCTCCAGGAAAATGTACCTGAGTTAGATTTGGCTTTCTACTATTTGATTAGTGCCCAGACACCACTGTAAAGTCACATCTTAGTTTACAGGTTTCTCACCAGTAAAAAAGAAAAGAAAAAGAACAACATAAACCCAAATTTATGATTTTATTGCCCCAGAGAATTTTAATTAGTGTCATGTCTTTCATGGTATTATTTCTTATTCTACTATTTATAAATGTCTTAAAATGTTCTTTGAACCAGCTTTACTATCTCTCTGCCCCCCTTCAATAATGAAATAATTTTAGTTACATTTATATTTGTATAAGATAATTTTTAAGTTATACTTTCACATAATCAATCGGTTTACTAGATTAAATCACTGTTTTACCATAGCAAATAGCCCAGTGGTAGCCTGAAAATTATTGGTTCACTACAGATTATGTGATGAAATATCAAAAAAGACTTACCTGAAAGTATTTTTCTAGAAGTTACATTTTATTATGCATAGTAGGATAACAAAATTGAACTATTTCCTTCTCAGACTGAGACCATAGCACAATAAATGCCAATTGTTCCCACATCCCAAGTTGAATTGTGATTCGACTATTTGAAATGCAGTAAAAAGCAAGCTTGCTTTTTTTTTTTTTTTTAATTTAAAGCTTCTCAACTACATAGAGACAACAAAAGTGTCAGGATTTAGAGATTAAGAGAAGATTTTAAGGGAGAGTTCTTGAAGTGCTGTGAGTCCCAATCGCAGTCCTGAAGGAAACAAAGTGGAAGGAACTTCCCTCTTCATATCATGTGAAAAAATAACAAGTTTAAGAAGACCACTCAGATAGCTTACTATGGCCCCCCCTTCAGCTTGAGGCGCACAGTGTATTCTCATCTGACTCATATCCTCCTAAGGAACAAAAGACTGGATAGCTAGGTGGTATTAAGTCAGATCAAGGACAGAGGCGTCTGAGTTGAAATCAGCCTTCTGACAGTTTCTTCACGCGGCCACTCTGGAGGCTAGAGGCTTCCAATGATTAGAGAAACATGAACGCTGTAAATATCCTCTCTCAAAATCCCACAGCCGGGTGAGATGTTACAGTGAAAGCAAGGCTTAGACCAAATTCTATCACTCATAGAAAAATGAATTGACAAACAGATCCCAGACAGTCCTGAGTTGTACTGTTGCAGCCATATTCAGTCCTATATCCCATAAGTTCATCGGTATTCAGTTCTACATTTAGTACCTTTTCCTCTAGTACGATGACAGATTCTTCCATATCACGGTGGCACCGAAGGAATAAACACCTGGGCTAAAACCCCCACTTGGGAAAATGTTACACTTGAGTTCTCTAGAACTTGTCCAAAGGCCAAGTATCTGTAAATATTTGCTAGTCAATAAACATATCTCAACCACTACCCGTTTAGCAAATACATACATATTTGTAAATTCCCTTAGGCTGTTTAACAAATCCTCTATTGCAGATTGAGATAATGATAGTTCAATCGTTTTTAGTTGAAATCTACCTCTTTATGATTTTTCCAGGGGTTTCTTATTTCTCTCAGTAGAAATCGAAAGTTCCTAATTTTCAAATGCTGACTCACTACCCCTAGGGTGAATATTCCTGATTAAAGTATTTCAAGTGTCAACCAAATACCTAGAGGGTATAATACAAATACGTATTCCATACATGTCACACATGTGATGATGAGTTATTTTTAAATAAATTACTGACAATATAAGACCTAAAGTTCTATAGGGTTTCCTGGCAATGGATTGGGTAGGTTGTTTGCATAGGAAAAGATATAGGCAATAGCTGGGCTTCCCTGGTGGTGCAGTGGTTGAGGGTCTGCCTGCCGATGCACGGTTCGTGCCCCGGTCCGGGAGGATCCCACATGCCACGGAGCGGCTGGGCCCGTGAGCCATGGTCGCTGAGCCTGCGCGTCCCGAGCCTGTGCTCCGCAACGGGAGAGGCCACAGCAGTGAGAGGCCCGCGTACCGCAAAAAAAAAAAAAGATATAGGCAATGGCTAAAACTAACCATCCAGAATAGAGTTGCTCTTGGTAACCCTAAAGGGAACCACGTGTGAGAGATTCCCTGTGATGGGGCAGTGGGCTCCAAAGAACCCACACACCATGAGAGAAAGTGTCAGCTTTAAGCATCTACCAGGCACACACAACATTATTAATCTAGTAAGAGCTTTCATGCCACACTCCAACAGCTAGTGTGGATTGAAAACTTCTCCCTTGATGAGGGGTGGGTGGAATTTCAACTTTAAATGAAATTCATAATGTTGAAATTAATACAGTGGATTGAACAAAATAATTATTGAACTGAGACTGTGTGTGGAACTGGAAGTTACTGGTGGATTCTTGTGATCTGAAAGTGACCATGGCAGGTATGGGATGTGCACTGCTTTTCACCCAAGGAAGCAAAGGCAAAACAAATCTCACAGCACAGGGGGAATGGACAGTGGAGGATAAAAATAAGGCTCTCAGTGGGTCCCATTCTTCTGTATAATGATTCATGTCATTCAGATGATTCAGAGTGAGGCACCTTTGAAATAAACTTATTTTTTTCTATCACTCAGTCTTTTATAGCATAACTATAATGAGTTAAAGGGAGATTCTCTTCCTGTAAGAGTGAGAAAAGGAAAGAAAGATAAAGTAAGTGAGGGAAACTGAAGACACCATCCTGCTTCATATGTTTTAGGACATTTTATCTGCAGTTGTTCAAAATTTCAGATTTAAGATGATGTATCAACTTGTTGGCTAAATAATGTCATTCAATAGGCCTGCCCCTAGCTACCTATTACATATAGGTTTTCTCTGGGCTATAATTCCTCTCTAATAATCTCTAAAATGACCATTCTAAGTGCTTTTGGCTTAAAAGACTATATTCCAGAAAAAGTATAATTTCTATATATTTAATTACCTTTTCTTTTTGCATCAGCTCCAATCTTCCACTATTTAACATCATTATGTTCACTTATCATGTACATTTCTGTGCAAATTATCAAATGTGCCAATAAAATTATGGAAAAAAATTGTCAACTAATTTTAGAGTAAAATAAATGATTTATAAAATATTATACTTAACGTATGATCCTTGATAAATTAAAATTAGTTTTTACCATCCTCAGTGATTGTTTTGTTCACATAACATAGAACTACCTAGAGTGACCTGTTTCTGCCATGGAACTAAGAGCATCATTAGATTTTAGAGGAAGGATGATGGCTGTAGGGAGACACAGTTGATTGGCTATGCTTCTCAGATGTTCACACTACCTCACAATAGCTGAAGAATTGTGCCCTGGAGTTATCACATCAGAGCTGCCGAATGCCGTCCTGACGTTATCATAAACCAGTGTCATCAATGATCAAGTTTCCCTCAGTCAAGTATAAAACCCCCAGCTCCCCTCCATAAGCTAACTGAGTCTCACTGTACTCTCTCACTTTGATATCTGTGATGAATTTAAAACCTTATAATCAGTAGAAAAGTGTGGTTTTGGTTGGGTAAAACAAGTTATAACTAGAGCTGAGTATCAATGCTGTTATACTTAGGATAGCTATCAGTAATACATGAACTATAAATGCACACATGTTTCCTTTGAGATCAACTCAAGGAAGAAATGAAAAATGTAAATAACCAGACGATATAGTCTCCAAACAGTGCATCCTCAATTAAAATGAATATAGTACATAGCTTACCTTCAGTATAAAAGAATAATCAGGTTTCCTTAAGGAAGACTGCATGTCAACAAAAGCAAAAATTAAAATTGCAAACAGAATGAGCTTTCTCATGAATTTGTAAGATATAAAGGGAATGTGTGTGTGAGCATGTGGTTGAGAAATATTAAAGGAAAAAGAAGAATCTTTGACCTCCTTGTTTTCCTTTCTATAAAGAATATATTCAGAAAGTTCTGAAGGTTCTGCACTTTAAAAATATATTGATAGAAAGAACTAGTAATACTCCCAGTTATAGGAAATGTAATTTTTAGGAACTGCCCAGCAGGAACATAATAATAGGCGAAAACTTGCAAAAAATACAGAGAGTCAGTCTTGAGGATTAGTAATCATGTAATTTTTCCATGAAGACTTTGAGCTGCTGAAATGAGAAGGTTGGTATTTGTTGTAAATAAAACAAGTAAGTACTTATATTAAAACTTGAGAGAAAAATCACTTTTTCTTACAGCCTAGTAAGTTGCAGTCAATAGTCTGCTTGCCTAGTTGAAATATTTTTATTAATTTATCTGCAATTACCAAAGAAATATCATGTAGAGGTAATTATGTGCTGTTCTCACTTTTTGAAAAATAGTGTTTTATCAAATAGTGCTTGTGTGTATCTATTGACCCTGCACAAATTCAAAGGAAATCTGGAGAAACTACTGAGGGAAATGCACTGTACTTTCAGCTCCATTTCAAAGTTATAGAGAGTTAAGGATCCAACTGCTAGTTATAAAACAGCTATGTGCATCTATTGGTCTGACATTTATTATTTTAGCAATATTTCTGTGTAGAAGCAATATCTCTATATTTAAAAGATACATTATTTTACTTTTATTAACTAAGGTCTTTACTCCCTTTTTTTTTGGTTAATTATAAGCCTTGTCCTTTAGATCCATATAGTTTCATAGTTCATTAGCAAGCACAGAAGACAATATTATTATGGATGATATCTATTGAGCACTTACCATTTGCCAGGTGCTATGTGAAGGACTTTACATGAACTAGCTTATTTAATCTACAAAACAAATCTTGGAAGTAGATATTTTGTTATCATCTTAGTTTTTCCAATGAAAAGAAATAAGGCACAGAGAGGTTAAGGCATGCTGTTGGTTGCAGAGCAGGCTGGGAGCAGAGCTAGACTTTGAAGTTAGTAGTTATCTCTGAAGCCTGATGCCTGACCACAGTGCCATGTTTCCTCTGTTACAAAATACTCAGCCAAATAAAAGGAGAAGAATGTTTCTTATAAACAGTCAGCCTTTCAGGCAAAATCGCCAGTGGCTTACAAAAGGTGATATTATTTAACATAAATAAGTAAAAATGACTACAAAGCAGAATGATTCAAGTACCTTAGGGAAAAAAAAAAAGGACAAGTATAAATAAAAAATTTCTGTAGATGTACCATATACTGAGATAATGCCGAAAGCTCACTAATGGTGTGCTCATAAAGCATTGTTTTAAAACACAATGCATGGAGAACTTAACACATTAGGAGGTTATTGTTCCTTTGACATGATGGCTGAGGGTAGAGGGAGAGAGTGATTTACCCACAGGCAAACCATTGTTTTCCAAAGACTACAGAATTATTTGTTTCCATGTTATGGCATATAATTATTTTTAAACAAAAATACTCCATTTTTAATCCTGTGTTTGAAAAATGTTGGCACATTTTAGGACTTGAATGCTTTGCAAATGTTGGAGAAGTAAGCGTGAGAGCACCTCTCTGTGGTGGGAAGTTGTTACTGTTTTAAAAAGAGAAAAACGTTTTAAAAAAAGACTTTTTCAGGAGCTAACAATTATTTTGTGTCTTTTCCAAGCCATTTGTCTTTCTCCTGACTGCAAAATTTTCCCTCTTTTTTTCTGTTAAGTATTGCTAGCAAATAAGTAACGTTTAGGGTGTTATGTTACTCCTGACCTTCAAAGAAAAAGGCACAGTGAAATTCCGGATCTTTAGGGAAGTTAAGGATAAGTTAATGACATCATATTTCTTTCCTCTATATTTCTAAGAAAGAATGTATTAATATTCATTTCCAGAATACAAAGGGAATATTTCAGTATAGGTTCCACAGGAGAAGCAGAACTACTAAGAAATGATGCCCATCTGCCCATCTTCTCTCCCTGACTTCACGTCCTGTGGACTCCAAGCTCCAGTATCAGACACAAGGCAACAGTCTGACCTAGACAACTGTGCAAGGTCGAATTCTTAGGACTGTGTCTGATGCTGGAGCTTGGGGGTCACAAAGTAGCCTGCGAGGGAGAGAATATGGATGTAAAGTAAAGTAGCAACAATCCGGAACCCATACACCAAAAAAAAAAGCTAGAGGCCACGAAAACAGAATGAAACCTATGTGAGCACTTATTGCCTCTGACCTTGACTGTGTAGTTTTCCTGAAGAAGTCAAGCGCCTTCCTCATGGAACTAAATACCCACACTGGTCCCAGAGTAGAAGAATCTGAAGGAAGGCCCAGTGGAAGGTGGGCAATGGCAGACCTGGCCACTGTCTCTCACCAACGAGATGAGCCAGCAGATCAGTGAGGACATAAAATAACTGCTGCTTCATTTCCCCTCCAGTCCCCTGTAAGAAACTCTGCTATACCCCACCCTAACCAGAAACATACAGAAAAGAAATACTGGAAAGTGTGGTAAGGCCTAGCCAAGTGGCCACATCACAAGGCCACCATAGCTCACCCCTTGTCAACCCATGCAAATCTCCTTAAACTGTATTGATCTCCAAATACTGAAAACAGCCAAGTCATGCTTCCACCTAACATGGTACAACCATCCCAGGTCCAACTGAAAACAGATGAATCCCTTCCTCGGAAGGGATACAAAGTCCCTTTTTTGTCTTTGCGTGATAGTCATTTTCTATTAGTTCATTCATACTCTCTCATTGATATCCTGCAGCTTAAATATGGAGATATACAGTTAGATATTATTAACGTATCTTATTTTACATGATTAGAGTATGAGAAAGAAGAGAACAAAAAGAAAAAAATTCTGTGATGTGATGTGTGTATGTGGGGGTGGGGAGATTTATCACACACACATACACACAAACATATTCATATCAAAATAAGGAAGAAGTACTCATAACTATTACAGTCTGTGTTTCTCCTGTTGATCACATGATCATAGCTGGTATGTATAACAAGCTTCTTCCACTACCATCCTGTACACCCTATACCCTCAGCAAGCACTCCTGTTGGTCATAGATTCTTGCCTGCTAAACTTACCCAAACCTTTATTCCTGAAGAAACTGGACCATAGCAGCCCAACTTGAATTGAGTTATGATAGTTTTCCACTGACTTTAATCATAGGAAATGAAAGTATTAAAAGGCACCCTGGAGGATCTCCTGCATTCCATACAGACCCTCCTTTGCCCACATTATTTGGTAGCAATCCAATTTCACCTTGATAGAAGAATCTCTCCAACTAGTGCAGAAACCCCATTCTTTGCCTGTTAATTCAGAAGTCCCATCTGGCTAGGTCTAACTCTCAACTTCTACTTCAATGAAATTATTGTCAGGTTCCCTGGCAGAAGCATTATTTTCTTTGGTACTAAGATCTCACAGGACTTAACGTCATGGAGATGAGAAGCAAATATTTTGCTAGTGGATCACTTGCAGTGATAGTGGAGGAGCCTCTCCCATTTTCCTCCCTTGATTCCCTGACCCAGGAACTCTGACTATGGGAGGTATAGCACTATATGTGAAGGAATGGTGATCATACAGAACACCCTGGAGATATTACCTCAGCCCTGAAAGGTATTGCCATCTAGCTGGCACCATAACTGAGTCTCCCTTAGACCATTCCACCATTACATCTGTGGTTCTGTAAGGAAAACCATGGTTGGACTAATTAATTCCATGAGAATGGACCCATTGCCACATTTCATTTGCTGTGAAATAAATCCTTTGGTCAATGATGGCACATTCGGCGCATTGGGGAAGAGCATGATGATGAATAAGGCATTCTGTACATACATAAGGTAGTCTTGTGGGCAGATTGGGCACTTGGCAGTGCCTGTAGCCAGTAAACCTTCACTTGGGACACAAATATGTTCAAACTGTGTGTCTATTTGGAGGATTTTTGTCACCAGTTGACCATCCAAGAAAACAGCTGGCCATAGACCATGTATCACTATAGACCTGAACCTCTGGTTATTTCTCATTCCAAGCAAAATGAACAACAGGGTGCACTTTTCCCATTCTGCCCATTGGGAAGGTTTCTTTTCATCACTGTCCTTCAGGGCTATCCCATAGTGGAGCTGGAGAGCTGCCACTGTGCTCTTTGAGAGGTACCTAAATATTGTGCAAGACCACAGATAACAGACCTGAGGGTTTTTCTTCCCCTCATTCCATTGATTGTAGGGAGCTTAACATGACACCATAGACGTGGACTGGGAGAGAGATGTCTATATAGCAGGAGTCCAGGGGCAGTGGGACCATCTCCTTGAGCAACTCACTTGTGTCTTCAGGGCCAGCCCAGCCCCATCTCATATATACCACTGCCATCTGGTGGTGGAGCGCTGCTGTGCCTGCCCCGTTTTATGACTTGGTGGGTCAGACACACCCAGTTCATGATGGGCAGTTCCCTGTTGCATGGTAACTTGGTGGTCCATGGTCAAGTTTTCAGTCTCTACTTAAGCCCAGTAGCAAGCCAAAAGCTGTTTCTCGAAAAGAGCGTAGTCATCCACAGGGCTTTGCTCCAAAATCCTAATAGTCTGGGTAGTGATTTACCTATGACAGGCTTCCCAAGCCTTCAACAGCATCACCATCAAATGTGCTGAGCCATATGGCCCAGGGGTCAGAGCAGACTGTTATACAGCAGCCTGAACCTGTGGCAAAGGCTCCTTTTATTCCACACCTGACTCAAAACTGCCGTTTTTTACTCATTTGGTAAATGGCTCGGAGTAGCACACCAAAATACGAAATTCCATTAATTCCTAAAGTCTGTGGAGTAATCGAAACGATTTCTTGGAGACATTCAAATTTAACATCATATAAGTATACTCTGATTCCCAAACCATAAACAGAAGTTCAAATCAGATTTGGAGACATTTATAAAGATACATAATCGGGGAATTTCAAAATGTCCATCTGTCACTATTTAAAGATTTGATTGTTTCCCAATCAAAAATAAAGTGTATTTCAATCAATGTGTCCATTTGTGGTCCATGGGGTAATGTGTGCCTATGATTCCATTTATGTGATAATTTCTTTGGTTCAAATGCTGGAAATATTGATGTAGTAGCTCATTAGTTTCAGTAAACTCAGTTCATGCTGTTTTCTAGAGGTGAGATATTAAGGTAGAACACAAAGAGCTATAAATGAGAATCCATAAAAATTAGTATTATATTGGCAAATATAAATGATGAAGAAAATTGAATGTTGACGATTTAGCCAACATAGCCAAGAGAAAGCTAAAGGAACTATGTTTTGAAGAAGATGTAAAAAAAAAAGCTAAAGGAACTATGTTTTGAAGAAGATGTAAAATTTCTTCTAAAGTGAATTTAAAAGAAAAAAAAAAAGAAATAGAAAGGAAGTATGGGAAGGAGGAAGGAAGGAAGGAAGGAAGGGAAAAAGGAAGGGGGAAAAGTATAGGTTCTCCGCACTGGAAGTGTACTACATAGAACCAAAAATGACACAAGAGAGAGATGTGTTTAGACTTCCTCTAGTTTCATTTTTCTAACTCATGTTTACAATCTAGAAATTATAAACATTTATACTCAACCCTAATATTTAATAGAAAGGTGAAGCCTGAATTTTGAGTAAACAGATGGCATCTACTACAGAAAAATGCACTCGGCCCCACTTCTTGTTTGCCTACATCTGCTTCCAACTTGGATCATTTGTTTGGCTTCCTTCCGTGCTGCATGTACACAGATTAAACAGGTTTATTCAATATGCTGTTTATTCAATATCTTATTGAGATAGAGTAATTCACTAATTTGCTATATTTAAGACTAATACCTTACTGTATGGCAGGTTTTAGTCCATGTTTTCAAAAGAGGTGCTGATGCAAACACGGAGCTACCAAGGTAACTGTCAATAAACCCTTCCATCTTTTGTTGAAGTGCCAGTTCCCATTTCTTCTGCTGTGACTTTTTTTTTTAAACATTTTTATTGGAGTATAATTGCTTTACAATGGTGTGTTAGTTTCTGCTTTATAACAAAGTGAATCAGTTATACATATACATATGTTCCCATGTCTCTTCCCTCTTGCGTCTCCCTTCCTCCCACCCTCCCTATCCCACCCCTCTAGGTGATCACAAATCACCAAGCTGAGCTCCCTGTGCTATGCGGCTGCTTCCCACTAGCTCTCTATTTTACATTTGGTAGTGTATATGTGTCCATGCCATTCTCTCACTTCGTTCCAGCTTACCTGTGTTTTCCGTGGAGATGGCATGGCGTATTACCCTTCAGGAAGCCCTCCTTAGTAACTCAGGTTGGTGAGTCGGGCTCCTTGCCGGAGAGCAGAGGATTAAATGCAGACTCTCCTGCTCTTCTCAGTCAGCAACCAGGTAGATCACTGGTTCAAACAGATGTTTCTCTTGTAGATCTTTAAGAACTATAATTGGGTGGAAAAATAGCATGTTTCACTTAATTCAATTTACTAGTTGCATTCATTTGTTGGAAGCTCATTTAAAATCCACATAAATATGTTGTTTTGAATAAATGAAGGTAGTCTGAGGTGTATGATTCTGTCCAGACGTCAATAAAATATATTACACAATTGTTGACATAAATGGCAGCTTAACTCTGAGAGAATTCTCTGTGAACATATGCCTAACTCACTTGATAACAAGGGTCTTGACGTAGTGTCTAAAGTTCTCTAGGTCTAGCAACTTCTCTATCTGGGTTACTGCAATATATTTATCTTCTGGCCTTGACAATTAAATACCCAGTAAAACTTAATATCATATTTAAATATAGGGTATACATTTATACATATTAAATACATATTGTACTATTATATTTATTTAGCTACATGATGTGATATACAAGAGAATAATTAAAGGAAAAAGATAAAAATATAATTGCATGATTATGTCGTATGTATACGATACCTTTGTTATTTGCAAATATCAGTAAGTTCTTTTAATTTACTTTGTATTTTATTAGACACTAAAACCAATGGAAATGGAAATATAGGGAGAACCCAACATATTTTATTTATTTATTTAAATTAATTTTTATTGGAGCATAGTTGATTTACAATGTTGTATTAGTTTCTGCTGTACAGCAAAGTGAATCAGTTATACATATACATATATCCACTCTTTTTTAGATTCTTTTCCCATATAGGTCATTACAGAGTATTGAGTTTCCTGTGCTATACAGTATGTTCATATTAGTTATCTATTTTATATATAGTAGTGTGTAATGTCAATCCCAGTCTCCCAATTTATCCCTCCCCCATTTCCCCTTTGGTATCCATAAGTTTGTTTTCTACATCTGTGACTCTATTTCTGTTTTGAAAATAGGTTCATTTGTACCATTTTTTTAGATCCCACATATTTTAAATAGTTATTAATTTATGGGAAAGAATCTAAAGAAATTATAAGCTTGAGAGATGGAGTATTTTTAAAATGTGATCTGTAATTTTGAAATTTTTATTGACAGATGAGAGTGGAGGAAACAATGTAGCAAAGTGCCCAGCTGATCACACAGAATTTTATATTTTTTTGCTGTGTTACATAATTTTTTAACATTCATCTCAATTTGAACCAATATGGCACATTAATTCATCAGAATACTGCATAATTATATTTATGGGTTAGTTGGCCATTTTGAACAGTAGGACTCAATAAGAATTTTCTTCTGGATTTTTTTTTTTTCATTAGACCCATATTCAAGATCATTCACTGTGGTTTACATATTTTTAATATGAAGTGGAAGACTTCAACTTAGATTTTGTTTTAGGACACATTAGGAAATTCTGTGGAGCCATAGTTTTGGAGGTGGCCCTGGAGTTAACATCCAATGTTTAAATAGTTTAATAATTTAATATTAGGGTTTTACTTCATGTAACTGTGGTGTTTCTAAACATTTTCTCTGTATTATTTCTGGGATAACTTACACTCAAATTAGTTCTTAAGAAGCTCATTTTGAGAGTTAACTATGAATTCAGGGGCTCACTCAATTTTAATTTGTTTCACCGTTGCATGGGAGATATCAACAAAGTTATCTTTCTTACTGAATGAAGGATAGCTGTATATAAGGCATGTGATTTTTTTGTTTGGTAAACACCTTGTCATATAAACAAGTTTGTAGGACATACTAACAAGTTCAGAACACCTGAGAAAGCTATTTTCTATCTCTTAATAAAGCCATAAAAAATCTTTCACTGGACCAATGGAAGTCACATAGCGACAACCTAAATAATTATAAATATTAATCTTTATTGAAGTCATATCATCTTTCAAATTCAGCAGGCAATTCAAGTCATATCATCTTTCAAAATCAGCATTCCTAAAATACTTAACCAGAAATGTGGCACGCAAAATTTTTCATAGCAAAACATCATACAATCCACCAACAAAATACTAAGAAAAACATTAATTATAAATTTTAAAAAATTCATTCATCAGAATCATAATCTGTGCCATAGGTCTGGTCCTCTAAAGAGTATAGTCATCGTTTTGTCAAGTCTATTTCAGCTAAACTCCTCAGTCTAGTCCCCTAATCCTCCAAAGCATGCCCAGTTCGGCTATGAATAAGTTTTCTTCTATTCATATCTTCCTTTCGATCTCTCACCCTATCTTCCATTTCACAAATTTATTATAGAGTCTTGGGCCATCTACCTACACCCTTCCATATACTCTCAACATTATCAGAGAATTCTGACAATTTTGGAAGTCAAACACTATTAAAATCTTCTTTCTCATTAATAAGGACGGTCACTTTGAGACAATTATATCTCTCTTCCCCTTTTCTCACCACAGCACTTAACTCCATACGTATTCAGGTTAAAGAATAAAATAAAGTCTTTAAGGAAAAGAAAAAGCACAGTATAACAACCTAAAAGCCAGCCAACTTACGGAGAAGAAAGTTGAATAATAGAAACCTAGATTCTTAATATGAGAAAGAGTCCTTTCCCTTAATGCAGAAAGCTCCTGTGTAATAACCAGAAAAAAAGATTAATAGTCTTTGCTTGAACAATTATAGCAGTGGGAAATTCACTACTTTATTGGGGAGTTCATTGTATTGCTGGACAGCTTTAAAATTGGAAAGTTCCACCTGATATTTGTTCATTTTTCCATATAGATCATGAGCAAAGTGTAAAGCTAATGTAGCTGACCTCATCCAGACTCTGAACAGGGATGACCTCCCTGGATTTGTGTGCTTTGTACTGCAGATAATTTGACAGTAAAGGGCCATGTAGTGTTCACCGTTCAAAATGTTCACGTGTAAAAATATCTACACAGATTCTTTTATTTAAAATTTTGTACAGATGATAAAATACTTTCTTGATAGCTGAACTCACACTCTGAAATGAGAGCCTGACCACACAATGAGTTACCAATCTCCTTTTCCTGCTCACCGAGGATATGGTGAAACCCTTCACCCATGTGCCTGAAATAATAATTCTGGTTTGGTCTGGATCTTACACAGTGTGCCCTTTATAGTTTTTGCCCTATTCAACGTGATCTAAAAATACAGTTGCTTCTTTTAAACCAAGTCTGCTAGTCTATTGATTTTGCCCTTGTTTAAAGCATAATCTTTTATATTGTGTGTTTAAGAAATAGCTTTGCCTCCTTCCAGTGTACCTGGCTGGATGCCTGCTGGGAATGTGTAGGGCTTCCCACCTGTCTGAGCTTTAGAGGCTGTGAAGATGGAGGGAGATTAGCATTGAAGACTGTGGGCATTAAAACCTTTTTATAAGGCAAATCCAAACCTGCTTAGTGTTTGAACTCAAAAAAGTGTAGCACACCTCTTCAACATTGGGTCAGTGTAGCAATAACGATCCCCAAGTATGATTAGCTTAGGACATGACGGTGTTTGAGTTTTACAAAGAAGTTTTAATTTTAAACATTTTCATATACACACCATCCTGTATACCTTCCAACGAGGACACCAACTACCAACTTGAAGTATCTGAATTTATATAAACTAAGTGTCTAAAACAAAAAAGCCTACCCCTAATTTTAAGTGACAAAGGCTCAGACATTTATCTAAAATATCACAGTGGTATCAGTACTGGTTCTTTGTTTACATTTATGCTGTGGAAGCCCTTACTAGTTTTTAGCTACAGATAATACAAACTAATGCTTGTCTATATATCCAGATAATCAGAAGCAAGACATCAAACTACTATAAAGATACAATATTTCTAAAGATGTGTTTTAATTAATTTACTCAGAAAGACTGCAATACAATAAAAATAGAATACATGAACTGATGTTTGACACAAAAGTAAGTTGAATTGATATTTGACACTAAGTTTTGACACAAAACTAAGTTTGACACAAAACTAAATTGAATCTTGAAGAGTTACATTCAGGGAAGTATTTAGATGTTTTATTTAGAGAACATTCTTAAAATGGTTCCAAATGCTTGAGAACAACTAAATGAGTCACTTTTCTTTCCCAGTGATGTTTCACTTATTTGTCATTTGAGAAATCTTTCCAGACAATTATGCAAAATGTGTGAAAAATAAGGACAGGATTTTCTGAAAATGATAAAAAGAGATTATTTTTACTAGCTATGTCTTTGTAAAACAGAAGCCACGTATTAAAGATTTAAAAAGTAGAAAAATTAACATTCATGTACTGTATTAAATTCAGACAGAAGTTTCACTAAGGTGAAATAATAAACATATGGAGCATGTCACCAAGCAGACCAATTAAAAATGTCATCAATCAAAAGTACTGACGGGCTTCCCTGGTGGCGCAGTGGTTGAGAGTCCGCCTGCCGATGCTGGGGACACGGGTTCGTGCCCCAGTCTGGGAAGATCCCACATGCCGCGGAGCGGCTGGGCCCGTGAGCCACGGCCGCTGAGCCTGCGCATCCGGAGCCTGTGCTCCGCAACGGGAGAGGCCACAACAGTGAGAGGCCCGCGTACCGCAAAAAAAAAAGTACTGTCATCATCCTGGTGGAACAGAAGTAAAGGGGAAAACACAAGAGAAAACAAGTAAATGTTTTCTATATTGACAAAGTTCAGCCATTATTATTTTTTATCTTAATATATACAAAGTAGACTCTCAGTTGGTATAAATTCCTAACAGAAATCTCACCCCGCATATAAAATTTTTAAATTAACATTTTTCCCATCAGAATTCTATTCTAAAATACCCAGTCTTGTATTTTTATTCTCCCATTATCTTAATTATTCATTTTAGAATGACTACATAAAATTCTGAATTTTGTTAGAGCACACTGAGATTAACTTTTTCATATTTAGGATTATTATAATTGATCAAGATACAGCCACATCTATATACTGAGGTAATCTTTCATACATAGTAGATACACACATCTTTCTTCACTTTGTAAACGTCTTCACCATTTCTCCAAATATTGTTTAAACAACTAAACATTTAATATTTCTGGTTAAGTCATCCTGCTCTTTCTGTTAAGATGCAAATTCCTCTACATAGATTCCTCAGTCATAATCAGGTGTATCCTCTAATAGGGTCTATTTATTGAACATCACTATTCCAACATCACTATTGACTGAGAGAAACTGTAACCTGGGTTAAAGTAACTTCATTGTGTAGAGAGCGTCGAGGATGCTGCAAAGTGCAGAGTTTTGCTCATCTCTAGGCAAATACAGTCTCCAGGCAAGTAAGGAACCAGAAAGGAAAGACATAGACCTCTGGGAACAGAAAATGGTTGGAAGAAAAAGTTGGGACAGCAGAAGCAAAATGCAGACAATTTAAAAAAAAAAAAAACCTATTTCACAATGTAACCTCTACATTTGGATTAGCCAATGTGTTTTATTACTTTAGTTCTATGTATCATTAATGTCTATACATCATTAAGAAAATAAAAAGTGTAAATCAGCTTATCAAAATTAGAGTGTCAAAGTTTTAAAATTAATGTTTATAAAGCATTTTAGTAGAAAACGATGAAATAGACCTGATATCTGTTCATTTACTCTGCAAATAATTCTCAAACTGACTGCTCACAATGAACTGTGCTTACACATAACTTACAATGAGGCAGAGGGTATGAATGACATTTCTTTAGTGCTACAATTGGCTCTTGCATATATTTTCATACTTTGACTTGTTTAATCTTATGAGCTTTAAAATTTTGAGCGGGACTCAGGGATTACACTATTAGAAGGTAAGTTTATTTATAAGAACCATTCAGAAGGAGAGAAAGGATATTGCATCAGAATGATTTAGAGAGTTACATTTTTAAAAATTATGATTGTACTTAATTGAGAGAAGATTTAGAGCACGTATTCTTGGAAAAACTATGTGTCTATGATATTTTCAATTTTTGTTTATAACCCTGGAAAGGAAAATATTATCCATAATTATGGATTGATACATCTGGGTATCAAGCTTCTTTGGAAAGAAATGATGGCTTGTTGATATGTTCTCTAAATCATTTCACAGTCTAAGATAAAATTTTACTGGTTGATGAAATCTTCGAGAGTTACCCTTTAGGTAAATGATTTTACATTTCATTTAGTTTTCTATTTAGCTTTATATAAAATTGGAGCTGGATACTTCTGGAAAATAATTTTAATGCTAACATGCTATCAAAATGCATAACAGAGTATGGCACACTATAAATTATAATAAAATTATAGTATTTTCTAATTTTATATTATGATTAAAATAAGTTATAATCATATAATAAAAGATAACCAGCTTACTAAATATTGGAATACAAGCTTCTCCTTGTATATATATATATATATATATATATATATATGTACAGTACACAAAATAGTGCCTATCACATAGTAAGGAACTTAATGAATATTTGTTAAGTGAATAAATGAATTTAAGTTTAAGTGGACAAAGTGACTGCTTACTTGAGTCACTCATGTTGTACTCAAATCAATGCATTTCTTGAAAGCACTGTGTTCAAAGTTCTATGTTAAGCAAAGAAGTAAATCCTAGTTGAGACAAAAAAAAAATGGAAATAAAGAAAGAGAAGGATGGGCTCCCCTGGTGAGGCAGTGGTTGAGAGTCCGCCTGCCGATGCAGGGGACACGGGTTCGTTCCCCGGTCCGGGAAGATCCCACATGCCGCGGAGCGGCTGGGCCCGTGAGCCATGGCCGCTGAGCCTGCGCGTCCAGAGCCTGTGCTCCGCAACGGGAGAGGCCACAACAGTGAGAGGGCCGCGTACCGCAAAAAATAAATAAATAAATAAAATAAAGACAAGGAGGATTTAGGTCAGCAAGAGGAGGAGGGAGAAGAGGAGAAGACAAAGGAGAGCATTTACCAGTTACCTTTACCTCTGGCATCCTTCCCCCCGTCTTAGTAGCTTTTATCCCCACCTTGGTGCATCCTTCCCCAATTCCTACTAAGGGACTCAGAGCTACGGCAGTATTTCTGGGATGCCTTTGAACCTGCAGCGGCCCATCAGTGGCTTGTCCTGGGAATCATCAATGCCATGAGTCTCCCTCAAAATACTTACAAAATGTTCTCTTCACACATATTCTTCAACAACATTCTATATTGCAAATTACCTAATAAGACCATGGCTAACTTTCTAGTTGGTAATTAAGGGCAATTGCTTCATGAGATATTCCTTGATGACCAAAACAAACAAACAAAAAAGCAATCACAAAAAGGCCCTAAACAAAACATGCAAACCAACAAAAGATCATGTCTCTTATCCTACATCTAAGGCACCCAGCACTGCCAGGGAAAATTACACACCCTGCATATCTATACTTCGATAACTTAATGTCTTAATTTCTCCTCCGGACATTTGACTCTGCTTCTTAGTCTGTCTCCTCAACTGCCCTTTGAAACTTTATCACCTCAAATCCCCATCTGGTAATCATCCCCTGGGTAATTTTCAAATGATAATTCCTAATTCATAAATTTCCTCAACTTTTTATACCCACAGGGAAATGCCCTCACCTTTCCCTCCAGTCTCAGAAATAATAAAAACATAATAACACCCTGGGCTAATGTACACAAAGAATAGTGTTTAACAGAGTCATGATCAATAATTGTTTTTCAATAATGACAACAATGCTCTGAAATAAATACTAAAATTGTTACCATTTTTTTAAAATAATAAAACTGAAGTTTAGAGAAGTTAGGTAATATTACCATTTTCATGTAGTTAGTAAGTAGCAGATCCAGTATTTTAACCCTCCTGTTTGGAGATCTCCTTCTCACCTTCACTTAAATTGAAAGAGAATAAGCGTTCTCCTCTGGATCCAATTTAATCCTCAGTCTACCACGAATAATCCCTCCAAAATTATCCTTTGGGGATGTAAACAGAAAAGAGTTGAAGAAGAGGAGATGGTCAATAGTTTTGTTCCTTAAGTTCCCAGCCTCTTTTCTTACCTCTACTAATGACCCTTGTTCTATGGGTATCTAGAATATCTGCTGGAATGGATGTGTGTGGTTGATACTCAATAAAGATACACTGAATGGATAAATCTCAGTTTCTCCTCATAGCCAAGAAAAGACATCGTCTTCAGGGTATTTTCTAAACTCTGTGCTAATTCTTTTGTTCCTCATTCCTCTGGTCCTTAAAGACTGGTGAAACCCAGAATTTTATCCTTACTCGTCTTATTTCACCCTAACCCTTTTCTTTGGGAAATTTATTCAACATCCAACACTCAGTTTCCACTTGTAATATGCTAATTTATTTCAAATCAATCAATATCTTATGCTCAGGGCTCTTATTTTCTTTGTCTCACACACTCAACTTCTATTTATACGTGAATGCCCAGTATGCATCATGAATAAAAATAAACTTACTTCCCCCCATAATGAGTGTGTCCTGTATTCTCTGCCCATACAAGTCAGCAACAATTACCTAATTCCTTAGGTGAAAAGCCTGGGAGGTATAAAACATAGCTCTTCTTTCTTGCTCATGTATAACTTTTCCACATTAAAATAGAATTTATTTTCCCCTTTTGGCCATCTCCACTGCAACAGGTTATGCTCTATCATTTTCTTTGTGTAATAATTTCTAACTGAGAATTATCCATATTTCACAATGCATCATAAGTGAATTTTCAAAAATACAATTCCAATGCTGTAATACTCTTATTTAAAATTCTTTACTGGTTCCTATTATCTTCAGAATGAAAATCCAACCTCCTCTATGTTGCATATCTTCTCTCTATATCTATTCTTCATGTTCTGCATAGATATATAGCACTTTCTTTACCAAATTCTTCTTCCACGACGTCTATACCCTTACTCTAGGTTCTAACCATTCTGAATGAATTGATTTTCTGAAAATGAGATGTATTTTATTTTGCTCATGGCTAACAATCTGTGTCTCAAGATGCATTCCAAGTAGCAACTCCTCTGAGACATTTTTCCCATGACCTCAAGAAAATGTCCCCAGGTTGTGACAACATAGCATTATTTACAAAATTCTATCATAATGGATTACTTTTCCATCTCCCTCTTTAGGCATTGGCTCCTTGAGAGCAGGGAGCAAAGCTTTATCCTTGGAGCACTGGAAATTAATACAATGCCTGTCACTAAGGATTTTGTTGTTCTCTTTCTTTTGACTTGCTAGTGGAAACTAAATCTTTACCACTGGAATTAGAAACATCAGTGAAAGGCAATTTGAGCATGTAGGTTACATATCCTCTTAAATAAAGCATTTTTGGTTAGGGTTTACATATTTCAGTCTGTTTTCAATAATGATTTCTTGTTCAGATTCATTACCTAAAAGTGTTAGCTACCAGACAAATTTTACTCTAAATGTGGTTTCAGTTCCTAAGGAAGTTATGAGGGAAAAATCAGAGAAGAGGAAGAATGTTAATAGATTAACTTCAATACCAGATAAATTACTAAATTGCAATTATCAAGAAAGTATTATGTGGAGAATGTCATTATTATTCACCAAACTGTGAAGTCCAAGGTAACTATCCTTTAGTTGGCACTATGACATATCTTTCCATTACCTCTGCCCTCAATTCCTCTGCATAATCAAACTTGCCCTTGGTGGTAGGGCTTTTATCATTGTGTTAAAAAGTCAGAAGCATCAGTATAACCTGTGAGTGAATAAATCAGCCTTCTTTTTTTTTTTTTTTTTTTGCGGTACGCGGGCCTCTCATTGTTGTGGCCTCTCCCGCTGCGGAGCACAGGCTCCGGACGCGCAGGCTCAGCGGCCATGGCTCACGGGCCCAGCCGCTCCGCGGCATGTGGGATCTTCCCGGACCGGGGCACGAACCCGTGTCCCCTGCATCGGCAGGAGGACTCTCAACCACTGCGCCACCAGGGAAGCCCTAAATCAGTCTTTTTAACTACATGTATATTTATATCCAAACCATATCCATATCTAGATGTTTCAAACACATCATGAGTATGATAGTTATAAGAGAAATTGGTATATATGTATTCTTATGAATTTTATATCAACATGATGTTCCTACTAGCAAATATAAATTTCCCACAAGTCCCAAAGTATCATGTTCACATTAATATAATTGCATATATTTTATTATCTTTAAAATAAAGGTCATTATTAGACAGGACTTGGGGAATAGAGACAGCTGTAACATTACAGGCCCCCATACCAAAATGCATCACTAATTTATATATTTGCTTTAAAAAGTGGGATTGCCTCTCCATTATTTTTTGCATAGACAGACATACAAGTTTTCCACTTTACTCATAGCCAAAAATATGTGTAAACTATTTGTTAACCAAATTGAACAGCTGCTTTCTTTATGCAGTTGAGTGTTAGCTATAACAAAGGCAAAATATAGGTCATTTCTTTTTCTCTCAACTGGTACATTTATTCAATTCAGATATATAGCTGGGAATTTTTTCAGTGTTTTTCCTATTCTGTTAGTCAAAACAGCACATCTAAGATTGCAAATGAACAGATCAATTTCAGAAATATTGTGAATGTCATTTAGACAGCAGGCTCTGTCCTAGGAACTCTGTTAGAATTCCTTTCCCTGAAGACACAGTTCTTTATTATATTCTCTCTATCACACAACAAATTGTTAGTGTCCTGCAGACACAAAGTCTGAAGTCAGGTTTAAACCTCACGTTAAATATATTCACTGTCTTAAGCAGAAACACATAGAAATAAGGAAATTAAAAATCATATTATCTCCTGCTATGATGTTTTCTATTTCCTCCCACAGGAAAAAAAAAAAAAAAAGAAATCTTGAAGGATACTAGTATAGGACTATTCAATCCTGTGATGTTGAATTTTTCACCCTTGTTGTTTAATTTTAGCTCTATCTAATTTATTACTTGAATTTAGAGCATAAACTTTGTCTTTAGGCTCCAGCAGCATTATTTTTATTTCCGACTTTTATTCTTTTTTGATATTAAAGCTTTATACTTCTAAAAATTAAATATAGATCACATTTTAACAAAAAGCCCATTTTCAATGAAAATTTAGTTTCTAATCTTCTGATTAGCCAACCTGAAAGTGTACAACTTGCTTTTCGTAAATGGTCTTTGCCCTAAAATACCTGACATTTCTTGCCGGTATTCTTCTGTATTCTGTGTGTTCTTCCTAGACATTTTGGGGTTGTTTTTCCTGCAATTATTTCAAACCCTGATTATTTTGATTCACGGTTTAATTCAAGTGACATTTATTGAAATTCTGCCCCCAAAAATCTTAGTTTTAAAGGATACAAATATGAAGCAAGCACAAACCCTATCCTTTAGCTTTCAGAAGAAGTTGAGAATTCTGACATTTATTGTACATCTAATATGCACCAGATTGCCTCTGATACATATTATTAGCTCAACTGCTGATTCACAGACAACTACCACGCAAAGATATTAATATTGATTATTTATTAATATGAAGGGCTCAGGAACATTAGATAAAAATGTCCTAAATAGTAGGGTCAAGATTTGATGTAAGAGTATATAATGCCAAGCACATATATATACTACCATGTGTAAAACAGATAGCTATTGGGAACCTGCTGTATAGCATAGAGAGCTAAGCTCAGAGCCCTGTGATGACCTACATGGGTGGGATGGGGGGAGGGAGGTCCAAGAGAGAGAAGATATATGTATACGTGTAGCTGATTCACTTCGTTGTGCAACAGAAACTAACACAACATTGTAAAGCAACCATACTCCAATAAAAAAATAATAAAAATTTTTAAAAAACACGCTCTTACGATATGACCCAGGAAAAAAAAGACAACATGCAGTTTAAAATATTTTTTTTGGTATCAGTGTATATTCAACATTATATTCCTTGATGAGAATTTTAAATTCACTTCTCATTCAGTATCATAGGACTCCAGGTATTTTCTTAAAGTTTTTCTTCCTAACATGACCCAATTAATGTTCTCTGGTATTTTTTATTTACGGGTTTATTTGACATACAATAAATGGGTATATTCTTTCTCTGGACACTAATACCACGCACTCTAGATTACTGGCCTTAGGCTGTCTTTCAAAGATAGTATTAATCCTCCAACTCTCTTCTTTTACAAAGTTATTTTCATTATTCTATGTCTTTTGCATTTCCACGTGTATTTTTAGAATCAGTTTGTCAGTCTTTACTAAAAATCCTCCTGGGGTTTTGATTTGGCTTATGTTGAATCCATAGATAAATTTGGGGAGAACTGATGTTTTAATAATACAGTGTCTTCCTTTCTTTCTTTTTTTTTTTTAATTTTTTGGCTATGCCACGTGGCTTGTGAGACCTTAGTTCCCTGACCAGGCATCGAACCCAGGTTCCCCGGCATTGGAAGCTCAGAGTCCTAACCACAGGACCACCAGGGAATTCCCAATACTGTGTCTTCTGATCCATGCATATGGTATATCTCTCTATGTATTTATGTTTCTTCAATTATTTCTAGTCATAATTTGGAGTTTTCAGTATGAGACTTCTGTACTTCTGTCAGATCTGTCCCTGTATTTTGTATTATTTGTTACTGTCATGGCATAAGACCGTCTAGAGGCTATGACATGGAAGGAGAGGAGGGGCAGGGAAAGAGGGGGCTAGAGAGGGGTGTACATGTCCAGGTGAGCACAGCCAGGGACCTCTGGGTCAGAAAACACCCAGGGCTGTGGCAGCTTGGGCTCTGTTTGTAGCCGCAGGGCTTATTTTATCTATGGCTAGCACAAGGTGCAGATTTGCAGGGTACAGAAAGCCCCTAAATGGCTAAAAATCTGCTTATATTTGAAGACAATTGGATGTGCAAAAATTTTGAGTTTGGAGCCAGTGGGCTTTTGAGCTAATGGGCCCCAGCTTTCTATGAAGCAGTAAACGACATAGGCTCACTATACAGAGGCCATCTTTAGCTCATTTATATAACAATCCATCCCTTGGCCCCATGGTGCTTTACAGTCGAAGTTGCACATTATAACACTTGAATCTGAAGAAAGGGATAAAGCATCTTCAAGACTCAGAATCCTTAAGGGTCATAATCTTGGATTTCAAAGTCCTTTTGCAGCTAAGCTGACCACATAGTGGAGGAAAACCCTGGGGAATAGATGAGAAAGGAGATTCTGATTTTGTCAATCTGTTTAGTTAGTAAAGTGATATTATGACCCCTTGGCTGTGTGTCCCTGGCTACCTGTAAAGCAAACGTGGCCAGTGTCATCTACCCACAAGCAGCAAGATGCTCATCAAGTGTACAGACCCCTCCTTCAGTAGCCAATAAATAATCTAGGATCATGTGATTATCTACCACCATGACCGGTAAAGCTTGGTGAGACACGGGCCGAGAGCTCCAGCCCTCGGGCTGTTTGTTTAATTTGTGTGAATAACTCCTTAGATATGGCTCTCTATGTTGTGTGCTGTCCTGTACATGTGAAGTCCCTACTGCCTCCAAAATTAGCGACCTGAGGGTGATGAGTTCCAGGTGGACTCTTCTCAAAGTTCATTTGCAGTGTTGGAGAGTTGCCGCAGTGTAGTTTGTAGGAACAAGAACTTTCATGGGGGAGGATGTTCATCTACTGAGTAAAAATCTACTGGAATTTTGAGCCAAACCCACGTGCAGGAAATTATTGGCCAGGGTTGGATGAGAAGAAGCTTAGGGGAAGCTGTTTGATTCCCTCACTGGTCCATGAGGCTCCCTCTGCTACCTGTATTCTCTGTGTTCTATAAATAAGTTTGTGTGGCTTAATACCATTCCAGCTGGTGTTAATAGGAGCATAGAAAGGTATCATGAAATAAGCTTGCATGTCATCTGTCTTGCATTCAGCACATGGGTCAGTTAAATTGGTTATGGGTTCAGCCTATTATTGTCCACATATCAGCAAAACAAAACACACTATTAACTGGTGCCCTCAGGCAAACAGAGCAACGGGGCCACTACCTATGAAGTCTCATTTCTGTAATGCCTAGAGACTGTATTCAGCCACTGTTACTACCAGAATGCTCGTGATCGGTGCAATCAAATTAAAGCTGCTGTAACCCATAGGCAATGCTGTCAGATTCTACAGCATTACAGAGATAAACTTATAGCTCTTACTATAATCCTCATCTTACCCTGGGATGATGATAAATGTAACCCCTGCCAACAATGTACACCCCTACAACTACTGGCTTCTCTTCCTATTAATTGTAATAATCTCTCTCCCCCTCCCGTACAAGCCCCATTTATCGGTGTGGAAAGAAATTGCACTAGCCCAGTGGCTAAGGGCACCTTAACGCAGGTCTCCTCCCCAGCTGCTAGGCACTAAAACAAGGGAGACAAAGTATACAAAATAATGTGTATACAAAAAAGGCAAGTTTTACATAATACTCCATGACAGCCGGCTCTCCAATAATTGCTGAATCAGGTGCCTACAATACATAGTCATAGCTCTTGGTAAGTTAACCTCAGAACTTAGATGTTAGCCACATCTAAGACTCCAAACCATTTACCCATGTTATTGCGAATGTCACCTGTGGAGGTAGCTATACCTGGTAGAGGGAACAGCCTTGCTTAATTCTCTATAGTCTCTACTTAGCCTCTAGGCATTAGCAGCTGGCTTTAAGCACAGACCATGCCTGGGAACTGAAAGGTGAACTAGTAGGAATTAGTACCCCTTCTTTAAGCGAAGACACTGCAACCCTTCAGTGCTTTGCCTTGGGGGCACTGTGGCATGTCACCACGCACATCAGTAGGGGAATGTTTCCTGGTTCCCACTGGGCAGCCCTCAGCAGCAGCATAAAAGCTCAGGCTTGTTCTGTGAGTAACCTGCTGACAGAGGACATACCTTCCAATAATGAGAAAAAAGACAGCCTGGGGCAGAGGGATGCAGTGAGGAACAACCGGGACAGAAGCATCTTTCAGCAAACCTGGGCCAATTTTAACAGTTAGCTGTGTAATGACCCCTTTATTTAGTCCTCCCAGGAAGCCAGCACTTCCTGAAGCCAGGTCAGGGGAGAGCAGGATCTCATAAAGCATGAGGTCTTCCTGGGATGTGAGATTTGGGCACCAGGATCCCAGAGAGCCAGCCAGTGTTGTTTATTTTTTGGAGCGCAAACTACAGTTAATGTGGTAAAGGGGAGATTGTCTAGAATCTCACAGGAGGGGACTGCTGGATCCCTCTGTGGGGCAGGTTTCTACCACTCCCTGAGATGGGGGCAGGAATGGAAGTGTAGGGGAGCAAACCTTGTCACGCTGAAATGTTTCTTTGGCATGGGGATTATTTCCAGATGAAAAAAAAATCAGGGCTCAAAAGACTCAGGAAGAAACTTTGACCGCCCCCCAACTATGAATTCTTCATCCACACCAGCTTCCCAGCCCAATTCCAAGTCCTACTGTACACTCCCCCTACACTAGCCTTTTTTCAAATTCCTACTCTTGTTTCAAATCTCAGATAGCTAACAATTTTTCAGGGAACCTTCTCTTGAAAAAGATACATAAGCCCCGCACCACTTTCTACCATGTGTTTTCATAGAAACACATATCTCTCTTTGTACAACTCATCCCAGTAACATGTATTCAAGTGAATATATTTTTCATCCATATGTGTCCCACAGTTGACTCTAAGCTTATTGAATTCTAAACACTAAGTTCACTTCCTGGCACATGCAGTGAGCCAATGCATATTTGGTGAGAGGAAATAAATGAATTAAAACATGTATTGGGCTTCCCTCGTGGCGCAGTGGTTGAGAATCTGCCTGTTAAGGCAGGGGACACGGGTTCGAGCCCTGGTCTGGCAGGATCCCACATGCCGCGGAGCAACTAGGCCTGTGAGCCACAACTACTGAGCCTGCGCGTCCGGAGCCTGTGCTCCGCAACAAGAGAGGCCGCGATAGTGAGAGGCCTGCGCACTGCGATGAAGAGTGGCCCCCACTTGCCACAACTAGAGAAAGCCCTCGCACAGAAACGAAGTCTCAACACAGCACAAATAAATAAATAAATAAATAAACTCCTACCCCCAACATCAAAAAAAACCCAAAAAAAAGAAACAAAAAATACCAGGTATTGATTACTTCTTCTGGGCCAGATAGAGTACCTTATATAGAAACAGCCACATTTGTAGGGGTCTTATCCTAAATTTGTAACTTTAATGCTTAATTGCCAATTATCAGAATTTAGAGTTTAAGGTATTAATGTAATTGTTCTGATCCTTAATTTTCTGGCACACACGAGTTCAATTACTGACTATCGTGCATTTCAAATGCTTGTTACCAACAAGGTAGAGAACTGAAAAATAGGTTAAAAAATAATAAAATGAGATTCTGCTCAGGGAGTGATATGTACCACCATATATCTATGAAAAATACAATAATCTAAAATACAAATTGAAAGGGCAAGAGTTACCTGGAAGTGTGTAAAGCCATACAAAGCATTGCATGAGGGTAGATAGCAAATTGTATACGTAAGTCCCCTGCATACAAATGAGTTCCATTCCGAGAGTGAGTTCGTAAGTCCAACTGTGCGTTAAGTCCAACAAAGTTAGCCTAGGTGCCCAACTAACACAAGTAGCTATATATTACTGTACTGTAATAGGTTTATAATATTTTCACACAAATTATACTTAAAAAACAAACAACAAATAAAGAAAATATTTTTAATCTTATAGTGTAGTATCTTGAAAAGTACAGTGGTACAGCACAACAGCTGGCACACAGGGGCTGGCATCGACTGAACAGGGAAGAAGAGTTACTGACTGGAGGAGGGAGAGGAGGTGGGAGATGGTAGAGCTGAAGGATCGACAGCAATAGGAGACAGAGGGCGAGCTGCTGTTCCACTCTCACCTGACCCTGATAGCATGCGCATTCGCATTCATCTTTGAAAGTTCGCAACTTTCAAAATGTTCGTATGTTGGGGACTTACAGTATTAAAAATAAATAGACATCCAAAGGTCAGTTATTCCCTGTGCTTCATATCAAACTGCTGTCAGCCATGAGATTATGGTCTCCATGTATTAAAATAAAAGCAGCACATGATAATCCACCTGCTTCTGTTGGACAATATGTCATGGGATATATAGGAAACTGGTGAGTAAAAATGCATTTAGCACCTGTTTCAGATGTTGGTAACACATGGTCAGAGCTATTGCAAGGATGGAAGAGTAGGTGACGATGCTAAACTATTTACCATCAAACTGTAGTCCTGCCATGAACTGACGACAAATCTTTTCTCAGAAATTCTCCTTTGCTCTTCATTTTCTTCTTTACAGAACCCCTGTTGCATCCGTACCCTTTCATCTTTTCTTCATCAACAGCCCTGATCCATACATACATCCTAATGGACAGTTTCTCAAGTTCCATTTTCTTTTCATTGTAGAGATATTGATTAATCCTGAATTTATGATTATAACTTTATTCTCATTTATAGCTCCGTAACTTCAGGAAAGCATAATAAGGATGGAAAAACCATACACACTCTTTGGAGCCTTAAAAAAAACCTGTTTAATCTTGTTCAATCATTTGTTACCACTTCGATTTGGGAAAACCATTTAAACCATGAGAGATTTCTTATCTAAAATGGAGAAAATAAAAAAGTCTGGAAACAAGTGTTTATAAAAACTACTGGAAACTCTTTAAATGTTAGTTCTCTTCTTCCCCTTAAAATAAATGATATTTAGTAAAAAAGAAAAAAAAAAGTGTGGGAATGAGCACCATGAACTTCATCTGGCATTTTCTCCTCCATCATCTTTGTGTACTTGGAGTCAAAAGTGTTCTCCCATTTTCTGAAATACAGTTTTATTAATTAAAGCAATATCTTATAGTGCACATCATGATCTCTAAAATTAATCAGATTAAAATTTTCATTTCATATCTAATATTTACCATTATGCTAACAATAAGATTGGATTCATAATGTTTCATCACTTGGCTCACAACTAAAATGAGACTTAAAATGATGCGCATGGCTTCTCATATGAATCATCTTGGAAAGACATTAACATTAACATCAATATGAGGTTGAAGGCAGATGAAAGTCCACAAATCATTGAATTAACAACCTCATTACTATCCTACATGATTATACTGTAAATAATATAAGACATATCACAAAACAATCTCTAACTTCAAGGGCTTTTTTTTTTTTTTTTTTTTGCGGTATGCCGGCCTCTCACTGTTGTGGCCTCTCCCATTGCGGAGCACAGGCTCCGGACGCGCAGGCTCAGCAGCCATGGCTCACGGGCCCAGTCGCTCCGCGGCATGTGGGATCTTCCTGGACCGGGACACGAACCCGTGTCCCCTGCATCGGCAGGCGGACTCTCAACCACTGCGCCACCAGGGAAGCCCGAGGGCTTTTTCTTCTTGAAGTAACTATTTATCTTCTAAAAACTGGCTTATTTTTGTCATTTATGAAAAACATAAGAATGGAAAAAGAAAGATTAATGGATTAATTTTTAAAGAAAAGATAAAACACATACTCACTGAAATTAACAAAGTCTGTTTTGGGTACAAGATGTCAACTACTCTGATGGTCACTGGGAATCAAACATGAATTCCCTTTTTATATTTAAGGATCAATATTATTTCCAAAAGAGGTTTGGCAAAGTTTTGTTTTGTTTTAAAAATCAAGTGTCAGTCTGATTTCATTTGGTAATTTTAATGTAGGAGTTAAATGTTAACCTAAACTCTATTGTGCAGAAACCTGAAAGTGATTCTTTTATATTACATTCCATTGTTATAAAAGGGAAACAAAAGTTTCTCTACAAAGAGCCATCAAAGAAAAGAAAAGAAATGTAGTGAAACAGCATGTTCAGAAAACAAGCATCTTGTACACACATAACCCTTTCAGGCAAGCCCTTGAGCAGGGTCATTTCAAGATGAATCTCACCCAGCTTGAGTTCACTGTACCCCCTGACCATGCGTTGATATGGATGGAAAAGCAACTTGCTTTCACTCCCACCCAGGATATCAGGGCAACCCCAGTTATTTTTTTAATCTTGACATCTTTATGCACATTGGACACCAGATTTTTACCTTTCAAACTCTAAGGGATACTCATCAATACTTCTACTGTTTCTCATTCTCAGGTGATCCATGATGGCACTGACCCTCCACTGGTCTTGGGTTTGACATGTGGGCATTAACATCCTTCTCCCCTCTCCTATGGCTAAGGGAAGAAAAGTGTTCCCCACCACACAAACAGCTGTTTGCAAGGAAATCCAGACTTCGATCAAACTCCTTCACAGCCCTCCAGGTTTCTCCTATCCAGAGGCTGGAAGGAGGCGATGGGTTGGGGAGTCCAGAAGATACTTTTGGCCACTTTTTAGAGAGTCCTGCCAGGATGTGTCCAGCATCTTTCTTTTGAATGTGTGGGTCTTTCACACCCATTGTCATCAACATGGGGGCACCAGTTAAAACTCTGGAAGAGAATGGAAAAGTCAGTTTAACATCCTTCTAAACGAATACCATTAAATCCCCACAACCTGTCTACAAAAGCATTATTTTATTTTACAGGACAATACGCTAAGCAGATTAAGTAACTGGCCTGATAACACACAGCTAGAAGGAAGAATGGCAGGAATTCCAATGCAAATAGCTTGAACCCACTATAGTTCTACAAGGTGGAATCTTAGTAGACACTTGAGTTTACTGACCTGTGTTTGTCAAGGACCCTCCTCAAGTTTAGGGCAGCAAGTCTGATTTCCAGTTTCACTCACTGGAGAAAATGGGGCCACTAGTATACTGTCAGGCTTCTTAATGACTGGTTCTAACAGAGAACAGAGGCAAGTCCACATGGTGAAGGACTCCAGGTCTTGTATTAATTAAATGAAAGTAAGACAGTGTAGGGCAAATTGCCAATGAGGCAGTGCATAATGGGGAAAAAAAGAAACTTATTACTCACAGATTATTTTAAGCAGGTAGACCACTATGTTTCATGTTTCTTTTTAAGAACAGGAGTACTTTACAGATTACTTTGCCATTCCCTAGAGTATCCTCATCGTTGTCAAGGCCAAAGCTAGGCTGATACGTGCAGATTCTAGACAGAGAGAAGGGAAAAGTGTTTGTGAGGCATAATTACCATCCAAAGGCACCATAAGGGACGTGCACATTTCCACCAAGTCCATGGGTGAGTACTTACTCATGTATCACACCTAACTACAAAGGAGGTTGGGTAATCAAGTTGATAAATCGAATATTTCCTGCCTTATCAGTTAACAAAGGATGTCCCAGTCATCAGCGATTGAGCTGGTGAACTCTGAGGGAACTCAGAAAGAAAAAGAATACCTGCCATCTAACAGCCATCAGACTGCAGCCACTCCCCAGGATGAGCCCTGAAGAGACTCAGGAGGAGAAAACACAGGATGCTGGCCCCAGCGAGCTGAGGTGCATATCAAAGGAATGATTTCGGTGAGCCCAGACTCTTGCATCTTCCCATACATAGAAAAAGGTTATATTCCTTAACTTGAGATTTCTAGTTTTCTTGAATTAACAGTAATCTTTTGTTCCTACTACCTGCCCTTTGTGGCAAAACTCTCTCATGGTTACTTGAGATGCTGCCTCCCGGGCTTGAAGTCCTAAAACTTCCCTCTGAATAAAACATAACTCTTAACTTTTAGGTTGTGAATAATTTTTTAGTCGACAAAGTACAGCGGGGTAACCAAGTACCTGACTACAATCCCAGCATTAGGTAAGAAGGGAAGAAAAAATTACTGTGGGAGACTAGTAATATCTGGCATTGGCCTCCAGTAAGACACAATTGCAGAATGAAAAACTGAGTAGATGGAGAGAAAAGACAATGGAGCTCAGAGAAGAGACACAACACAGAAAGGCAACGGGTGTCCACAAAATATGATTGCCACACCGTGTGAGAACCATGGTTGACAATGACATTTACAACACACACATGACAGAGCTGCATGCCTGAGAGCAAAGATCAGTAATGCTGGGTGGATACAAAAGAGCCAGATTTGCAGAGGAATTGTGGGAGGGCAAGAAGAAGCTGTAATGGAAACTATGTGGTTTAGTAAAAAAAAAAACAACACACAATCAAAAACAAAACTTGAACAAAAAGCCAGACACCTGGATTCCAAGAAGGCATTTACCATTGATTTTCTGGGCAACATAAGGCAAGTCAGTCTTTCTGCACCTCAAACTTCTAGAACTACACTCTGTAATTCAGTAGCCACTAGTGACATGTGGCTATATTTTTTTTATTATAAGATCTTTATTGAGGTATAATTGACATACAGTAAACTGCATATGTTTAAAGTACACAAATTCATAAGTTTTGTCACCACAATCAAGATAATACACATCACCCCTAAAGTTCCCCTGGGTCTCTTTGTAAACCCTTCCTGCCAACCTAATCATTCCCTTCCATTCCCAGGAACCAATGAACTGTTCTCTGTCAGTAAAGGTAAATTTGCATTATTAAGAATTTTATATGAATGAACCCCACAATATGTTTTATTTTAAAGCAAGCTTCTGTTACTTGACACAATTATTTTGAGATTCATCCATGTTGTTTACATTAATAATTCATTCCTTCATGTCGCTGAGTAGCATTACATGGTGTGAATGTACCACAGTCTGTTTATTCAGTTGTTGGACTTTTAGATTGTTTCCAGTTTGGGGCTATTTACAACTAAAGTTGTTATCAACATTTTTGCGCAAGTCTTGCTTTTGTTTCCTTTGGGTAAAAACTTAGTTGCAGAATAGCTGGATCATGTAGTAAGTAAATGTTTACCTTTTTTAGAAACTACTAGGCTGTCTTTTAACGTGATTACACCATTGTACATTTCCAGCAAACATGTGCAGGAGTTCCAGTTAATCCACACTTTTGTCAACACGTGTCAGTCTTTTTAATCTTAGCTTTTCCAATAGGTTTGTAGTGGTATCTTGTGATTTTAATTTACATTTTCCCCATAAATACTGATGTTGAATATCTTTCCATATTTTTTATTTGCCATCAGTATATCTTCCTTAAAGTAGCTTTTCAAATACTTTGCCTATTTCTTAAACTAGATTGTGTGTTCTCTTATTAAGTTTTGAGATCTCATGAGATATCCTGGATCCATGTCTTTCATCAGGGACGTCACTAGCAAATAATTTTTCCCAGTTTGTGACTTCCTTTTCCGTCCTCTTAACACTGACTCTGATAAAGTCAAATTAGTTAATGTGTTATTTTATGGATTTATGTTATTTTTATTTTGTTGTCATGTCTAAGAAGTCAGTGGCTAATCCAAAGCCACAACAAATTTCTCCTGTTTTCTTCTGAAGATTTGACTGCCTTAGGTTTTATATTTAGGTCCTGCATTCCTTTTTGAAGTTTAATTTTTGCATATAGTGGATGGTATGGACTGAAGTTCACTAGTTTGCAGATGGATAAATAATTGTTCCAGGTCCATTTGTTAAAAAGACTATAATCCTCCAATACATTGCCTTTGCAACTTTCTCATAAACCATTTGACTCTATATGTGTCTATATATGTGTCTTCCATATTCTTTCTTCTGAATTTGTCTATCTTAAGGCCAATACCACACTGCCTTGATTACTATAGCTTTATAAAAGGTCTTGTATTCAGGTAATATAACTCTTCCAAATTTACATCTCCATATAAATTTTAGAATCAGCTTACCACCTTTTACAAAGCAACAACAACAAAACACCACTAGCTATATAATGGAAAATAAGCACTTGACAGTATTGAGCCTTACAATCCATGAACACAGGTCTCCATTTATTTATATCTCTTTAATTTCTCTCAGCAATGTCTTGTAGTTTTAAGTGTATAGGTCTTGCACGTCTTTTTCCAGATTTATCCCTTAATATCTCATAGATTTGATGCTACTGTATGGAGACATGATAAATGGATGTTTTTCTAAGCAGAATGTATATTGCAGTACTAACCATATGAAACATACATGATGCAACATTTTGTCAATTTAGTCTTCTCAGAGGTCTCTTCCATTTTGTTAAAAGTATATGTTTTAAAATATTGAAAGTGTTTCTTGTATGAATTGCCAAGATGCCTTGTCATCATTCTCAAGCCACTGAGAGTTATGATTAATAAGAAAATGGCTCTAAATACATCAATCCCTTATTTAATGATTCTGAAAATTTTTCACATCATGGCTGCCATAGACTGAATGTGTCCACCCAAATTCATACGTTGAAACCTAGTCCCCAGTGTGAAACCTAGTCCCCAGTAATTAGAAATGGGACCTTTGGAGGTCATGAGAGTAGAGTCCTCATGAATGGGATTCATGGCCTTGTAAAAGAGACGCCAGAGGGCTTCCACGGTGACGCAGTGGTTGAGGGTCCGCATGCTGATGCAGGGGACACGGGTTCGTGCCCTGGTCCGGGAAGATCCCACATGCCGCGGAGCGGCTGGGCCCGTGAGCCATGGCTGCTGAGCCTGCGCGTCCGGAGCCTCTGCTCCGCAATGGGAGAGGCCACAACAGTGAGAGGCCCGCGTACCGCAAAAAAAAAAAAAAAAAAAAATTATATGGTTAATTAGAACTTTAGGAAAAATCACATTGAAAAACTGCCTAGTTGCCTAAAAGCATTGATGTTAGAAACAAATTAGCCGGGGAGGGAATCGTATGGCATGTTGCGTTAGACATGGAGTGCCGGGGGCATTCTAAACATCAACAAGTACAATTTTTGTCACGCTCGCGTTCCCTTTCACTGTAGTTGAGACATCTGACAAGCAGTCTCCACGCTACAACAGACAATCTCCCTAGACACCAGGAGCTTTCAACAATCTTAATCCAGCTGGTTGCATTTCAAAAGAGTTTCAGTAAGTCTGAAAAACCAAGGGGCTTCTCTTCTCCGTACACACTGCACAAACAAGAACCATATTATTGCAAAGTTGAAGAGGATTAGTGATTATGCCACCTGGCTTCATTTTATTATTATTATTATTATCATTATTATTATTTGAACACCATTTTTATTCTCAAGTGTAATAAATTTGGTGATTCTTAATTCAGTATGAAAGTTGGATTATATCACAACAGAAACAAATCAGCTTTTCATTTGTTTTGATGTAATGCACATGACAATAGCCTAGAAAAAGTGTGACTTGGTTACATTAGAGGTTAAAGCCTGTACTTTTCCTCTGATACAATTTAGGAAGCAATAGAACTTTGAATAATATTTTTTACAACAATTCTCCCTCATCTCTCAGTGGTCACATTGTTACCAATACCCTTATCCAGGTTAGCATCACATTTTGCTTGGACTAACAAAGTAGCCACATCATCGATCTTCCCACAAATCTCCTCTAATCAATATTCCATCCATAGGTGTCATTTGAAAATCCAAATGTGATCAAGTTCCTCCCCTCCTTGAAACCTACAATAGTTTCCCTTTGCTTTTCCACCGGGATCCTTTAAATCCTTACAATCTCTATACCAACAGCTTCAAAGCCCTCTTTTTGTTGTTAGAATGCCCACACTTAGTTCCAACATGAATCTTCATGTAGCAAATACTACTATTCTCTTTGCTTGGACAAGGCTCTGCTCTCATTCACCCAACACCACTTTCGACTCATTCCTTACCTTAGTTCCTTATCTCAAAAGTCCCATGTTCAAGGAGGTCTTTCCTAACCTCTGAGACTCTACAATTTCCCCATTTAATGATCTCACAGGAACCTATATTTCTCTTTTGCAACAACTGTAAACAAATAACTAATTGTGTATTTAGTCAGTTGATGTCTGCATTCCTTGCTAGAATTTAATTTTCATGAGGGCAGTTCTAGGGAACTATCATCACCCTGCATAGTAGAAGACCATTAAATATTTATTGAATATGCAAATTAGTATTGTTCATTGACAGAAAATAAAATTCTAAACTAACTAATTACCATTATAATGTACCCAAAGAGAAGTATGTTAGAGAAGTTGTCATAGAGAAGTTAGGTGGCCCACAAACAATCAAATCCTTAATACTCAAAGTAGATTGGTGTCTATAATACTATTGGTATTACTCCAACATTACTAAATACAACTTAAAATAAAATTTCAGTCAGTTTAAAGCAAATAGAAAACACTGGTAATTTTACACCCTTTGTATATATATATATATATATATATATATATATATATGTTATAATGCTGAACCACTTAATTTTTCTAAACATTTTTTCATAGCTGACACAAAAATAAAGCTTATTACATAAAAAAGATTTCAACTTAGAATGATAAAATAAATTGTCAGTTCCAGACTAACAGACAGGCTACAGAACTAGAATTTCTTTTCTTGGAAAAGTAAAACCAGAATGAAATTTAAAATATGGCATAAATATTATCTAAAATGAGTTATAGACAAATAAAAAGGCTCTGTATTATAAGTAT
The DNA here is from genome assembly GCF_059928025.1 of Delphinapterus leucas. Classification (NCBI taxonomy): domain Eukaryota; kingdom Metazoa; phylum Chordata; class Mammalia; order Artiodactyla; family Monodontidae; genus Delphinapterus; species Delphinapterus leucas. Next base: position 12,054,604 of record NC_143129.1, on the reverse strand, counting down.
CATTTAAAATATTATAATATTTATATATGTAATTTAAATTGAAAATAACATATTGAACTCTATAAGAATGTTTATTAAAAAGTTTAAGAAAGAAAAGATAAACAATAAAACTAGAAAATAGTCCTAATTTTTTCACTTAACAGGTATTTATTAACATAAACAACGTTCCAGACATTATGTATTTTGAGCACTGGGAGATAAAAGATGGGCAAAAGTTGATATTGTCCCTACCTTCACTGAACTTTATATTCGTCAGAGATCCAGGCATTAATCAAATTATCACAAAATTAATGGAAAAAGTTAATTGTTATGAATACATTAAGGCGGGGACATGATGGGGTGAGGCATATTACAAAGACACTTGACCTTTTCTGTGGATTTTGGAATGGTTTATAGTATTTGAGGATGAATATTTAGCTAAGAGTTGACTCAGTGAAGGTTTAGGGGAACAGAAAATGGATACCTGCCAAAGGAAATAATGATGGTTTCAACAACCAAAAAATTTCAAAAGCCAGTTTAACAGTATTACAAATTATTTTTCTGTCCTTCTCTGTGTGATACAGAGTCACTCAGTTGGAGAATGGAGGGTGTTTAGACACACACACACTCACAATACACACATATAGATAGTAATACATGCATACACACTTATATATGAATGACAGAGCAAAGGGAATAATTCAAGAACTTAGGAGGAAAAATTTTAAAAAGGCATAAACGGGCTCTGCAGTCTTAGTAGGGAACAATGGCCCTGACTAGCGGCCAAGAAAGATTTTAGCCTTAGTTATATTTTCTTTTCTTTTTGGTTTGTTTGTTTTCATTTTCCTCTCTTTGTCACTTTTCAGAAATAATCTATTAATCAATTAGCTGTGTAGTTTAAAGTTAATGTTATTAACTTGGCAATCCCCAAAATGCATTCATGGCTAAATATTTTTAAATCCATTTTTACTGAAAAAATTATTGAATTATACTTAGAGTAATACATTTGGTTACTTATTAAATATTGATTACTTAATGTTTTAATGAAATTTTATGGTGCATATAAAGTAATAAACAAAGTTTCAACTTGTTAATATCAAATTAGTAATTATTACATTAATATTTTATATGTTCCTATAAATGTCTATCCATCCCCCAAGTATGTGACTGGCTCTGCTCACAAACCAGGTTTAGTTTAAAAATTCCAGACTTGCTTACAGGGTTATGCAATTTCTAATTTTATAGGATTCTAACTCTCTAATGAGCACTCTACTACAGAAAACTAGTACAATATAGCATCTGCAACCCAAGACACATACAGATCTCTGACCACCACTAATTGCATGAGTAAATCATTTAACTTATCCCAGCTACAGGTTTGCATCTGAAAAACAGACATTCTAAAATTAAACTTCAGAATTGTTTTAAGGATGAAGATAATGGTTTTAAATTACCTGCCACCCTTGGTGCTCTTCCAAACTATGACACAACAAATGCAATATGGTGGAAATAAAATTAGACTGGGGACAATATGATTTGGTTTCTTGTCCTGGCAAAAACAATTAACTATCTGATTCTTACATGTGACACAACTCCTGAGCAACTGTTTTCTTATATATGTAAGATAGAAAGAATAAAATCTGCCCTGCCGTTCTATGAACATACAATGAGATAACATACGAGGAAAGGCAGCAGAACTGAACTGATGCCACAGATGCTTTTGAAATAGACCTCTGAGAGTTCTTCCCAAGGTGTTTGTCTAGGTGGCATTTCTTTGACCAAGGAAAGAGCCAAAAAGAAATAGGTAAGCTGGGGCCACTCAATGCACTCCAAATAACTAGGGGAAAAAAAACTTTCTCTGCTTCCTATTCCATCATCCACCCCCTCGTCGTCCTTGCTTAAAATAAGACCCCTATAGGAAAAAGAAAGCAAGTAACGTCCAAAGAGATCTAGGCTGGATTTTGCATCAGAGCCAATTGGTACTAGTTATTCTACTGATGTGAGAGTGCTGTATTCATGAGTTATGATTTTTTTCTTACAGGTCCAATTGCTGTACGTTAAAAAACAAAAAACAAAAAAACAAGAGAAGTTATATCCTAACACCGTGACAATGTGATGGTAGTTTTACTTGAATCTTTATCTTTTAATCTAATTTTAAAGACATAGGATGAATGTAAATGTGTTTTATTTTTTAAAACAAAAGACTTTAGCACAGTAGATATATTACACAAAAGAGTAAAGTCTTACGTTTATGTTATTTGGAGCTATGTAACTTTTTCGATGATCTCTGAGATCTGTATGAAAAGCTTAGGGGAAAACTGATGAAAGTAATTGAAAATAACCCCATTTTTCTAAATTTTTGCCTTTTAAATTCACATAATTCTCCTGATTATTTTCATTTCTTATATACCCGTATGATGGAGAATATATTTAAATGATAATAGAATATCTCTTTGTCCCATCTTATGTAACACCACTGTTTCAATACATACACACTTGTGTGTCTATGTACATATCACAATATACACACAATATCAAATATTCTCATAGGCATTATATATAATGAAACTTACTGGCAACACTGCTTTATTGAAGACTGCATTTTTAAAGAAAGCATATAACCTTTGTTTTTCTTTCTCTGAGAATTAATATGTGGCTTGAACTATGCCAGAAATTTCAATTTTATTTAAAACTATATTTTTGTAAAGAAAAAAGTGGAAAAGATAGAAATTCGGAAGGCAAGAGATTTAACTGGAAAAGAAATGGTGAATTTCTCTCTGACTCCATCATATGTGCTAAAAATCCTGTTGTGCATACTTTAGACACTGAGGTTTATTAATATTCAGGAAGCCTAAATGAAAGTAGATATGCATATTCAAATTTAAAAATATGAGATTTATGAAAGGAAAATCCTCCAGTGACCAGACACAGGCTCAAATTTTTCCTTTGACCAAATGAATGAACATCATTTTGCCTGAGCATTAAAATCGATTAATCCTGGATCAATTGCAGCAAGATGCATTTCAGATGGTATAAGGATAATTATTAGGAAAGTGTCCTTTCAGATAAATGGTTTATGATATCCATTATCCTATGTTTTGCTAGGATGAGTTTTTAAAATAATATTTTATTGAATATTAGGAGAGAAACAAAAGACTGAAAAATTGAACTATCTCAACGATTTAAAATAAATTTCATATCTGTCAGAGCTCATATGTGAGAAATCAAGTAATACAAGTTTACACTGTAGTAGAATCCCAAACAAATTATATTAGCCATCTGCTTTGTATTATTCATATATACCCTTGTGAATTTGATTTCTTTCCAGAAAATTTCTCTCATTTTTAAAGCTGCAGCTAAAATGCAATGCCTGGTTTCTGCTGGATGTTTATATATATATATATATATATATATATATATATATATATATATCCCTCTCTAATAATATTTTATGGGTCCCTGTGGAATTATTTTTTAATTTAATTAGATAAAAAGATAAATATTGTTATATTATAACAATAAATTTAAAATCTTCATAAATTATCTATTAAAACAAGAATCATAACATTTGAGGATTCCATAAATATTTCCTGTGAATTTCTCTGTGACTTTTTGGGATTTTTGGCCCTGCGTATAACAAAAACAAAAACATAATGGCCTCCATGATTTCATAATCTATTAAAAGAATTACACACTCCTATAAGCAATTATCCAAGAGATCGGAACTATTAATTCAGCATTATGAACAATGAAGAACATTCTCAGCAGAGATGAAGAAGCAATAAAGTGTATTGTTTATGGAAAGTGAGATGAGGCTGTTACGGAGGGAAATATTGAGGAAAAGTTTGGCTGGGAACCCAAACATTCTAGGGAAATAAGAATAGGCTATGGTGTCAGAAATACCTGTAAACTGGCTAAGACATTGTGACTTGGGGTTTAATTCACCCATTCTTATATACTTCAGGCACTCATGAAGGCAAGAATGCCTTTTTTTACAGAAATAATGTATCAGATGTGGAATTGTATGCATACTGCCTGACACATACAGAAAGCCAGTAATTTCTAAGTATTAATTTTAATTACAAAGAAAGTAATATTTTAAATTAATTATTTATTTATTGGCCGCGTTGGGTCTTTGTTTCTGCGCACGGGCTTTCTCTAGTTGCTGAGAGCAGGGGCTAATCTTCGTTGCGGTGCACGGGCTTCTCATTGCAGTGGCTTCTCTTGTTGCAGAGCATGGGCTCTAGGAACGCAGGCTTCAGTAGCTGTGGCTTGCGGGCTCTAGGGCACAGGCTCAGTAGTTGTGGCGCATAGGCTTAGTTGCTCTGCGGCATGTGGGATCTTCCCTGACCAGGGATCGAACCTGTGTCCCCTGCACTGGCAGGAGGATTCTTAACCACTGCACCACTAGGGAAGTCCAACAAAGAAAGTAATATTTGAACTCACCCTAGAAAATGACAACTACTTCTTCAGATAAAGCATGAAGAATGTTAGTTTCAATTTGAAAGAAAACATAAACAATAGATGGAAATGTAGCACATGTAAGGGAAACATTAAATATTCTCTTATGAGTAGAAGTTGTACAGAGATAGTGGTGGGAGATGATGCTGGGAAAGGAGACTGGATTCTGATAATAAAAAATTTAAATGCCTTACTCATAAGTGTGGACTCCATAGTGTAGACAATGGGAACCAGGAATAAGTGATAGAGGGCTCAAGTGGGTAGTGGTATATTATCTGTAGATAAAACTTATTTTTGATTAACTGATAATATGAGCAATACTATCACATTATGATCTATTTATCTATATTATATAGAAATAGAAAACAATCCTAAAATTACTTTGGAACCACAAAAGACACCAAAGAGCCAAAAACACTTTGAGCAAAAGAACAAAACACCTGGAGATATCATACTTCCTGCTTTCAAAATATTTTACAAAGCTGCAATAATCAAAACAGTATTGTACTGACATAAAAACAGACATATAGACCAATGGAACAAAATAGAGAGGTTGTAAATAAATGCACCCATATATGGTCTCCTAGTCTTCAACAACGGTGTCAAGAATACACAATGGGGGAAATATGGTCTCTTCCACAAATGGCGGTAGGAAAACTAGATATCCACAAGCACAAGAATATAAGTGGACCCTTATCTCTCCCCATAGAAAAAAATCAACTCAAAGTAGATTAAAGAGTTGAGCATTAAGACCTGAAATCATAGAATTCATAGAAGAAAACATAGGGATAAATAAACAAGTGGGACTACATCAAACTAAAAAGTTTCTGCACAGTGAAGAAAACAATCAATGAAATCAACCTATGGAATGGGAGAAAATATTTATATACCATACATCTGATAAGGGGGTAATATAAAAAATATATAAGGAACTCCTATAACTCAGTAGCAAAGAGAACAAATAATCTGATTTCAAAACGGGCGAAGGACCTGAATATTTTTCCAAAGAAAGATATACGAATGGCCCACGAGTATGTGAAAAGATGTTCAACATTGCTAATCATCGGGGAAATGCAAGTCTATGAAAACAGTGTTTAGGTTCCTCAAAATTTTTAAATAGAATTACCATTTGATCCAGCAATTCCAAAGGAATCAAAGTCAGGATTTCGCAGAGATATCTGTATTCCCACATTCCCCGTAGTACTGTTCACAATAGCCAAGATATAGAAACAACCAAAATGTCCATCACTGGAGTAATGCATAAAGAAAATGTGGTATATACATATAGCAGAATAGTATTCAGCCTTCAGAAAAAAAGGAATCATTGCTATTTTTGACAAAATGAAAGCACTTGGAGGCTTTTATGCCAAATGAAATAAGCCAGACACAGTAAGACAGACATGGTTTGACCCCTGCATTATAAGGAATCCAAACTAGTCAGATACATAGAACCTAAAAGTAGAAGAGTGGTTACCAGGGGTCGCGGTAGGGGTGGGTGGGAGGTATTGGTCAAAGGAAGCAATATTTCAGTATTGTACATACTACTCTAGATATCTGCTTAACACTTATGTTAAGTGTTCTTACCACAAAAGAAAAAACAATATAAAAAAGGCAGAGAAGGGAAATGGGAGAAAACTTCTGGAGATGAATGATACATTTATGGCCTCATCATAATGACGGTTTCCTGGATGTATCCTTATCTCCAAATTCATCAGTTGTATGCATTAAATATCCATAGCTTTTCATGTGTCAATTATAACTCAATAAAGTGAGTTTTTTGCAAAGGAATAGGTCTCATTTATTTGTAAAGCACAGAGGGGAAAGGAGGAATGGATTACAAAGTTACAACAGGAAGTTTTTAGGTGTGGTGGTTACATTCATTATCTTGATTGTGATGATGTTTTCATAGGTGTATACATATGTCAAATCTAATCAGATTTTAAATTTGATATATTTTATATGTCAAGCACATCTCAATAAAGCTGTTTTTTAAAGAAAGAAAAAAATACCTTGAAAATCAATATCCGAAACACCTAAAGAAAATATACTCTACACAAGTCTGTTGCTTCTAAAACAACATTAGGGAGGAAAATTGATAATTGAAAAATAAATTTATTCCATGCCCTATCTTGTAGACCAAATTTTTGCCAGAGCTGTGACCTTTGAAATCTTCAATTACTTATTAGTAACTGAATCTTACCTCTGAGTTTCTTTACAGAGCTTGCCCAAGAACTCATATCAATCTCTGAGCAAAAGGTCAGAATGTTTTGCCATGTAATATGAGTTTTCATTATTTCCTTATAAACTATGACATTTTCAAAATGTCTGCATCAGAGAAAACTCTAGGGTTTTTCTTTCTTTCTTCTTGATATGTACTACAAAATATATTACATGGAATTCATATGAAATAAGTTTATATTGTGACGAGTAATAATTGGTGATACATAATAGTAATATAGAGGGCTTTTAAACAACTTTTCTTAAAGAATTTAAAGGCAAGTTGGGGTGTGTTTCTAAGTTACCTAAGAATACGGATGACGTGTGTTAGCAACCACACTTTCCACTTAAAATCTCTCACACTTAATTTTCTTGTGGAGTCTGAAGTCACATAACAAATCAGTGAAACTCAAATGTGGCCTTCAAGTGAAGCAAATCGAAATCAGTAAGATATGCTGTGTAAATTTGGACTAATTAAATAAGCATAAATAATTTTCCCATCAAAGTAAAATGATTTAAAATAGATCCTTTAAAAAATGAAAATTTTATTAATTTAGTAGTTAAAGTTCTTAATATACTCTATTTTAAAGTATGTTATTCTAATCTCTGCTCAGTATAATACTTAAAAGGCAATTTCTTTGAATCAATTGCATATACACTCCAAAAACAACTAGTACAAATATACCACATACTTTTTCATTTAAACTGGCATTAACATTTTCTAAGACCTCTGAGTTCCAGTAGGCTCCCATAATTTAATATTTGCTACATTATATCCTATTTGGTTTAATTTGTTCATTATTAACTCTGGATTTTTGGAAGTATAGAGTGAAAATCAAGGTCATGCTCTGTTATTTTCAACAGCTTTTTCAGGCTACTAGAGGAGGAGATTGTGTGTGAATTTGAGAAGGCGCTGCTCCCCAGACGTCATTTATTTCCCACAGGATCTGACCTATGGAAGGTACTGTGCGAAAATACACTTCTGAAGGACACATGTTATTTTCAGAAAAAGAAAGGTCTGACTAGGTTTTCACTAAGTTGTAGTCTTCATTTTATTGTTTGTTTTTCTTTTTTAATAACTAACTGAAACAGTTGCTGCGGTTAAGTGTCTACTGAAGAAGTAGCATCTGGAAGATGAATTAGTATTGTGTGTTGAATTTTATTCTTCTAAAAGTGAGATGGGGAGATTCCCATCGATATATTAATCATAGGCTGGTGAATACATAGAAAATTAGCAGCCATGGCCCTGCATTGTATCCATACACTAATATTACATGAACTATATACAATGTTAAAAAATATTACAAAACATGAATATGAGGGGAAACAAACTTTGGTATCTATTAACCATGGATCACCAGAGTTGATTCTGCTGGAATTTCTCTTTCTGAATGGAGAGATGGCTACAGGACATGCCTCCTTCTGGAAACTATGAAGCTGGAAAATTTCAAGGCAATAAAAATTCCAATGAAACAATGTAACCATTAAAAGAAGGAAAACACAGAATTGTAGATCCATGTTCGGACTGGATTCCTGCCTAAGGGCACTTTTCACTGCCCGGTGGAGGGAGGTTGAGCCCAAACAAAACCCAACAGTCTCACTACATCAAGGATGCAAAGGTCAAGCCTGGAGAAGAGGCAGGACTCTCAGAAACAAGAGGGGACAGAGCAGCACAGAAGAAGGGCATCCGATATTTGCATGGGGATCCTCTGTGGTGTCTTAGGTAAGGGCCGGGCTAAAATGTACAAGGCAAGACTCCGTGAGGACCACCTGTGCGTTTGAAAGCCAAACAGGTACCAGAGATCACTCAACACAGGGATGGGTTAGAGCTGCAGTCCAGCCAGAGTTGAGAGATTCTTGTGAACCTGAAAGAACAAGGTCCATTCCTTATTACTGCAGACAAAACTAAAATAGATTTGCCCTAACAAAGAAATGAAAATAAGGCTTGCAGAATCAGTCAAGAGAATTCTCCAGTAGCCGAACTGCCTGCCATAACAAAACACAAATATGAAATAGCAGCGAGTACCCAGATCTGAACACCAATTGAGCAAATTGACATTTACCAATTTTATCCCCAACGACATAAAAGGTAACTGAATAGTTTCATAGCTGTTTCTTAAAAAGTTATTTATTTATTTATTTTTGGCTGTGTTGGGTCTTCGTTGCTGCGTGTGGGAGCTACCCTTCATTGCGGTGCGCAGGCTTCTCATTGCGGTGGCTGCTCTTGTTGGGGAGCACGGGCTCTAGGCGCACGGGCTTCAGTAGTTGTGGCACACGGGCTTAGGTGCTCCGCGGCATGTGGGATCTTCCCGGACCAGGGCTTGAACCCGTGTCCCCTGCATTGGCAGGCAGATTCTTAACCACTGCACCCGCAGGGAAGTTCCTCATAGCTGTTTTTAAAAAACTAAGTTTGTCTGTAGAAACTTTAAAAAAGGACTCAAGGTCCGGATGGTTTCACTGGTAATTTATATCAAATTATATCAAAGTTATAGAATTACATTAAACCCCTTATCTGCATTTTGCTTTCAGTGGTTTCAGTTACCTAAAGTCAATTGCAGTCTGAAAATATTAAATAGAAAATTCCAGCAATAAATAATTCATAATTTTTAAACTGGGCACCATTCTGTGCAAAGTGATGAAATCTCTCACCTTCCTGCTCTTTCCCGCCCAGAACAGGAATCATATCTTTGTCCAGCATCTATGCTGGACATGCTACCCACCAGTTAGTATAGGAATAAACATACTATAAACAGGGTTCGGTATTATTGGTAAGTCCCCCAGTTTCAGGCATTCACTGGGGGTCTTGGAAAGTATCCCCTACAGATAAGAGGAAACTACTGTTTCCAGATTCAAGAGGGTGGAGAAAAGCACTGCAACTCTGGGATGAGGAATAGCCAACGTGATGGTGCAAAGAGCACATGTAGTGGCAGTTAGTGCTGCAGATATCCTTGGAAAACATAATCTGTCACATAAACATTTGTTGAATTTCCAGCATGTGAAATTGTCGGATGCTTTAGGGTACGTAGTCCTGGAATCGGCTAGCCATCTGGAGTGGAGCTCGGCAACAAAACTTCAAATAACAGAATACAAGGTAGAAGGTGCCAAAGCAAAGAACAGAGTGCTGTGGAGCTTCCAAGGAAATAATCGACATTCTAGCGGGGAGAAATTGAAAGAATAATGCACACAAGAGTTGGAGTGCAAGGTGGCCCTTGAAGGAAAGATAAGCTTTTTTACAGATGAGGAAATGGGAAGCAACATATAATTAGTGAATATTCTATTTGTGGAAACAAAGAAGAAGAGGAAGGAAAATGGGGCAAACCTTCTGGAATCTTTGTAGGAAACAAGAAAGAACAGTGTGTATAAAAAAAACACTAGAAGTTTAAAAAAAAAAAAAAACAGGCAGGTATGTGGATATTATAAGGCAGAGAGAAGGACCATGATTTGAGTGTCAGCAATGCAACAGGAAGGATCCTGGGTATATTATGTAATTTAACTCATGTTATCTTCATAGCCATCTTGTAGGTTTTAGTATCGTTAAAGGAAGTGAGGCTTTCAGAGTTTCAAAAACTTGCTCAAAGCAGAATAGAGAGTCAATTCATGTTCTGTTCTGGAGCCCATATGTTACACACTTCACCAAGTGCCTTCCCTTGAATGAATCTGATTTGGTATTTAGCAGAGATTCATAGAAGGGTGTGGACAATTTTAACTGTGTTTTAGAAAGATTCTGATGGCTTGAAAAGAGAACTAAAAGAACTTAGGGAGAGCATTCAACAGGCCACAACAAATTTCCATTACAAAAGATATGAGACCTTAAGTTATGACCAGGCAGGGGCATATATCCAGACAAACCTATAATTCAAAAAGATACAGGCACCCCTATGTTCACAGCAGGATTATGAACTATTGTCAAATAGCCAAGACATGGAAACAACCTAAATGCCCACTGACAGATGAATGGATAAAGAAGACGTGGTACATATATACAATGAAATACTACTCAGCCATAAAAAAAGAATGAAATAATGCCATTTGCAGCAACTTGGATGGACCTAGAGATTATCATACTAAGTGAAGTTAAGTCAGACAGAGAAAGACCAATGCCATATGATATCGCTTACATGTGGACTCTAAAATATGACACAAATGTACCTATCTATGAAACAGAAACAGAATCACTGACATAGAGAACAGACTGGGGGTTTCCAAGGGGGAAGGGGGAGGGGGAGAGATGGAGGGGGAGTTTGAGGTCAGCAGATGTAAGCTTTCATATATACAATGGATAAACAACAAGGTCCTACTCTATAGCACAGAGAACTATATTCAATATCCTATGATAAAAACTATAATGGAAAAGAATATTTTAAAAAAGAATGTATATATATGTATAACTGAATCATTTTGCCATACAGTAGAAATTAACACAACATTGTAAATCAACTATACTTCAATAATAAATAAATAAATGTCAGGCAGAAAAAAATAGAAAATAGAAATCAGATTTAAAGGAACTTGCAGACTTAGCCTAGGACTTGACAATCAATTGTACATGTACATCTGAGACATTTGGGCAGCAATAGGTCAACAGTGAAGCCAAAGAAAGAGATTGATTGGTACAGATTTAGTCAGAGAAAATGCTTGAAGGTATATTTGGTCTTTGATGAGATACTGATGATTTTTTTAAAAAGATAAAGTGTAAAAATAGCAACTGACATTATCAAAAGAGAGATGTAATGGCATCACAGAAAAGGCATTAGCAAAGGCCTTGAATATTAATGGAAGGATAAAAATTCTCTGAAATCTCTGTGAGCTTAGCTACCAAAAATATATGACAGGCAGGTGGAGTTTACAACCAACCTGGCATGCAGTTTTATTACATGCAGAGTTTTGAGTATTTAGAAATGAGCCAGCTATAAAACCTGCAGCAATATCTTACTGTTTCTTATCCAGGCAGAGGTCCTTGATAACTGAACTATTAAAAAGTGAATGTGTCACAATTCCAAAGTTTTACTTGTCTATTTCTCTCAAAGAATGATCCAATATTTTTATGGTAGGCAGATGGTCTTTTTTCAGCGAAACACTCACCTCTACTTACTGAGAAACAAAATGAATGGGGGTCACATTTCTTCCAGATTTATCAGCGTGGTCTCTCCCCTTGTAAACTATTGATTCATAAAGTAATACTGTGTTTCTATAGTAATTTTAATTAAAGTCAATATTATATATTAGCTTAATTTTATCCATACAGCTCCCCAAGGGGAAGAAAATTATGATATTGTAGCCTCTGGTCTCCATTAAATAATGGTGGAAAGTGTTACGTAGAAGAATTCATTAACTTACCCAAAGTCTTAGAGTAATTGTAAACTTGGCACAGATATTAGAACCCAAGGAGCCCAGCACCCACAAATGATACTATTTCTCCTAAATTGAAATATTTTTTTTGCCCATAATGAAAAAAAAAAAAGATCACATTTACCTAAATAATATTCTATTCCATGCCTATGCCCAACGTGTTTACAGGCCTTAAAATTGTCCACTTCTATGAAATACACATACTCAAAAATTATATATATATATACATACACATATATACACACACATATTTATACAATTGTAAATGTGTGTATATATATACCTTCACATATGTTATATATTCACCATGTGTATATATTGATACACATTAACCATATATTTATATTTATATACTATATGTACGGTATTATATGTAGTATTTATATACAACAGTGTATATATACAAAAATACTGATTATTTCCAAATATGATCTTTAGGAAACCAAATGAAAGAAGTTCAATGTCAAATCAAAACTAAAATTATGCTAATATTGGACTTCCTGATTCATACTACTCTAATTTATCGTCCACTTTTTGTGGGAAGGGGGCATGCTGCTCCCTCTGGAATACCAGTAAGAGACCTTGAGCCCTGACTGACATCCTGCCCTTCCTGATATGACTGATTCCCTGAGGGGAAAGCAGGGTGCCTCTGTGACAGTCCCGTCAAACTGCATCCGTTGTTGATCAAATCATGAGGAAACACCGCACAAATGCAAATAAAAAGACTTTTTACAAAATGGCCTGGGATCTTCCAAAAAGTCAAGTCATGAAAGCCCAGGAAACAATAAGGACCGGATTTGGAGTAAGGAGACTACGGAGAATCGCAGTTAAATGTATTAGATCCTGATTCAGTGAATTTTTTTCTCTTTCTAAAGAAATTAATGGGACGATTACAACATTTGAATGTCTATAGACTAGGTAATAATATTGTATCAGTATTACTTTTCTGATTTTGAAAATTGAACTGAAATGATATAAGAGAATTCCTTGCTTTTAGGAAATACATATGAAATTACTTTTGAGATAAGGCATCAGGTTTGCAACTTACTGTCAAATATTACAGAGAAAAGCACACATACATGAATACACATGGAGAGGAGAGAAAGAAAAATGTAAAGCAAATTAGATGACATCTTAACTTTGGGGTCATCTCAGCAATTATATGGGAATTCTTTGTATTTTTTTTGCAACTTTTCAGTGTCTGAAATTTTTCAAAATAAAATGTTAAGAAAGATTATAAATTCTCATTCATTCTTATTTTGCTCGTTTGAATTTTCTGAAGCCAAGACAAGTGAAATTACACACATTTTAAAAAGAGAGAACTATACCAAACAAACAAGATAAGAGCAATTGCTATGTAAGATTATAAATTACAAAACTATACCCCAGAAAATGGAATGCTGAGTGGTTTGCATTTAGTTTCTAAATATCACTTTGAAAGTTTTTGTTAATGTTGATGAATATATGAGGATGGATATTAAGTTACGATCAGAAGATTTCAAGTTAGATATACTCCAAGCACCATGCACCTGTTAACACTATAAAATTTTGTTGAATCCTATTGCTTGTCAGGTACAAAGCCATATTGCAATATTTAGTATCTTTTTGTGTATCTGTTTCTTATAGATAGGAATACATAATTCCTTCTTTGAACTTCTTAATCAAAAAAATGATTCATAAATGAATATTATTCTTGTGAGTAGTATATATAATAACACAGTGGGGGAAGGGTCCTCAGCAGTTCTGCCCCAGAACTACTTTACTTCCTGAAAACTCTATACTCTCTCATCCCTAGAATAATCTTTCCCCCTCAACTTCAACTCTGAATTATCCCTTTCTTTATACTCCATAGTTGTTTATACTTCTTGTAGAGACTATCACATCTCAGTATAAATAATCACTCTCTTTTCTGCATTGTAATGTCTTAAAAGACAGGTACTAGCTCATACTTTTCTTCGAATTTGGCAGTTAGCCCATTCCTGTCACATAGTAAACACTAATTAGTGACGCGGAAGCGCTGAAAAACAATGGGGACTTTGGTGTCAGGCATGCCTGTGTGAACTCCAGCAAATGACTTAACCTCTTTTGGATTCAGTTTCCTCATATGTCAAGTGAGAAGAGTAATTTTATCTCACAGAGTAATATTCAAGCTAGTCAGCTAACATCTTTAAAAACTAACCTGTTCTCAACATGCAATGAATGTTAAAAAAAAAAAAAGACTTCCTAAAGGTAACACTGAATTCAATGAATCTTTAAAAAGTTAACAGAACACATAATATGGAAAAGTACAGTGAAAAGATGAGCCTATCTTCACTTTCCACGAATAATCTGTACTTTGAAATATTAAGTGATTATACCGAAATTGCTCCACATTCCTTTCAGAAGGGTATTTATTACTGTTGTGTAGGAAGTAGAAGGGTATTAAAAACAGCACTGTCTTATAGTTCCTACTTCAAAGAGGAACATGCTCAGCTCCTAACACAATGGCAGGCATAGCCAGGCACTAAAAAACCATGTACTGAATGGATTATTGAGTGAATACATACCCACTAGTGAATAAATGAGTAAATACCCATTCTCTCCTTCTTTCAATTGTAATCTCATCAATTGTTACCTGGGCATAAATTGCCACCCAGAATTAAGACCACCTTTCTCAGCCTAAGGTGGACCTCACAGGACTTCACGGAAAAAATCCCAAGGAACATGAACTCATAAATATATACTTTTACACTCCAAAACATGGAAACAAGGCAACATGGGCAAAGGCAAAAGTCATGACCAATTGAATCAAATCACAAAGGCACCACACATTGTAATCAAATTGTATATTTATTAAATGTTTATGATAGACTCAAACAGAATTTTGGAAATATAAACAAAGAACAAGAAATTATCTTAAAATAATAAGGCGTATTTTAAAAAGGACCAAACAGAACTTCCCAATATTGAAAATATAATGGTTGAAACAAATAATTAAAATGTGGTACCTATTTCAAACAGAAATTCTGAGCGCTATGGAATCTTTAATAGAGAGGGATGCAGTAATGTGTATGTTATCTTACTGGCTTTTCTATTTGCAGTAACAGCATTGGAAACAAGATAAATTTTAAACATTAAATCAGCACGATACCTTAACAGAATGTTTTCCTATAGTTAGCATGTTTTCAAGTGCATTTTTTGAAGTTGAAGTACAACAAAATCATTTCCAATAATAATCATGCAATAATCAGTAATAATCATTTCTCAATTTGTTTTAAAACAAAATGTCAACAATCAATATCAAATTTAAATGCATTATTCAAAATCATTTTCAAAAAAATGCGTTATTCAAAATGAGAAAAATATTTCATGTGCATATTATTTATTAATTTATTTTAAAAATTTTTTGCTGCATTGGGTCTTCGTTGCTGCACACAGGCTTTCTCTAGTTGCAGTGCACGGACTTCTCATTGCAGTGGCTTCTTTTGTTGCAGAGCACGGGCTCTAGGCACACGGGCTTCAGTAGCTGTGGCTTGCAGGCTTAGTTGCTTCATGGCGTATGGGATCTTTCTGGACCAGGGCTTGAACCCATGTCCCCTGCATTGGCAGGCGGATTCTTAACCACTGCGCCACCAGGGAAGTCCTCATGTGCATATTTAAATATGCACATACTAAGCAAAAACACTATATCTCTTTATCTCACTTTGTTTCACTCTTTTAATTTTAAACACATACCAAAATAAACTGCAAGTGCGCATATAGAAAAATGGAAATGAAAGAAATCAAGTTCTGTTTCTTTCCCTTTATAATCATTATGAAATCATCTTTAAACATCAACAAGTAGGGTTTCTCAACCAGGGTTCCGTGGAATGCTAGTTTTTGGCAAGAGCGCACTAGGGTCTCTGTGAGCGACTATGGTTAAACAAGAGCAGTTATTTCCACTTTACGTGCCACGTGACACGAGTGCTCCCAGAGATAGACAGAGAGCAGCCCCTTTACCCATTGCACTGAGGGATGTTCCGGCCCACTTGGCACCATACAGAAGAACGGTCCCTTTGACTGAGTCCAGTCTGCGTTTCCGATGTGCAGGGACAGAGGCTATTGATAATTGGAGGGTGTCCAATGGCTTAGAGGGGCCTAGAGCTGATGATGTCGTTCTCTCACTCTTCAGTCGGCTCTCCTCCCAGCTCCCCTCGCTGGAGCTGACATACCCAATAGTGAGAACATGCTTTACTCTTAGGATAAAAAAATCACAGGGGAATTTCCATCCTAAAGAAGGAATTTATTGTGTCCCAGCTGCCCCAGTCATCTTGCTATTATGTTAAGGGCTACGAAATGTGGATTATGCAGATTAGAAGTAAATTGTTGTGTGAAGTTTTCATATGTTTCTCATCTTGCCGCTCATCTATTAAGCTCTTCCGTTTTATCTTTTATTAGTGTTTACATTTTGCAAACTTGTCTGATAGTGTTGCTGAAACTCAGCCTCTGTTCACTGGTGCCAAACAGAAAGGTGGAGACAGAGTTTTGGATGAAATAAAAATCAATAGCTTTATTGTTTGCCAGGCAAAGGGGGCCACAGTGGGCTGCTGCCCTCAAGACTGTGTGTCCCGCCCTGGAGGGGGTGGTGGAGAGTCTTTATAGTATTCAAGGAGCAGGGTGTGATCAGCTCGTGGACACTCTTCTGATTAGTTGGCGGTGAGGTCAACAGGAGTTGGCATCATCAACCTTCTGGTTCCAACCAGTCTAGGGTCTCCGTGCTTGTGCGCAGCAGACCGTTAACTTCTCCCACTGGTAGGGGTTTCAGTATCTGCAAAACAGCTCAAAGGACATGGCTCAGAATATTATCTACAGTCCTCGAGGAGGAACCAAACATCCTTGACTTTGTTTACTGGCTAAAGTATTATTATTTTGTCTTGCTTAACTGTTTTCCTTTCTGCATTTTCTCGCTTATCTGAATAAATTTATTCTTTGGCTAAAGTTTTTCTACAGACAAAAGGCAGGTGGAGGACATGGGTGGTGTCTATTCTGGGAAGGCCCTGTAGGGTCCTGCTTGGTTACAATAGTCTAATGTGATTATTTTTGAAGATGACGTATGGAATGGAAGAGAAGGATTCTGGGTCTACAATGATGAATAAATTGGTAACAGTAGTGATAAAGGATGAAAATCTCCACTGCACTAGTGCAACAGAGGACACAAAATAAATCCTTTGTTGCAAGGAAAACTACTTATCACTGGGTCTTACACAGGCTGCTGGTCCAAGCTGTCCTATTGCACTGTGCATCGTCTGTGGCAAATGAGTCAGAATGAGTCAGGTATGCTGCAATGGCTCTGGCCCAGTTGTAAAGCTGCTTCACTAAATATCAAGGCATTTGAGAAGTAAAGGTGCTGATTATTTAAGACAAGTATTGGAATCTCAAAACAGAGAATGACTTTAAAAAAACAGTTAGTGAAAAGGTTCAAGAAGAAGTTATTGCCCCGAGAAGCAAAATTACACAGATGGTGAAAATCTATAAGACATTTATGGAAGTAAATGCTAGGTCAAGGTGTAGTATGAAAAGTTGGAAAGATTCCACTCTCATAAAGTATAATGAGTTGACGTACTGATAATATGTCACACGATGCTGAAGAGGCTTTGTGTAATAAACTGATAAACGATAGCTTCTATGCCCAGGTGGAAGGGTCAGCCAATTTTACCACACTGTAGCTGGTTTAGATTTGTAAATGATAATGAAACTTTAGAAAACTTTTCTGCTGCAAAGAGTAACCTAAAACAAGCAAAGGTCAAGATCAATGTAATGTTTTGTCTTCATAACCGGAAGCAAAAGCTGTGTCTTGGAGAAACTATGTTGATACCTTTACTGTTGGTTTTCCATGGTTAAATCTACCTCCAGCCTATAGATCATCAAAACTGATGAAATATGCATATTCTTCATAATATGCTGTGAAATAATTGATTGATCTTTTATAAGAAAGACTCCAAACAAAGTATTTGAAAGTCAATTTAGACATAGTATCTGGCCTCAGTGAGCTGAAAAATCTATTGAGGGAGCAGCCCACACACATAAAGGCCTTTTAAACAATGGTATAAAGTTTGGGGGAAACAATAAGCAGCAGAATTCCTGTGATGATCAATGTTTACAAAGACAGTCAGGAAAGTGAAATATAAGTTGACTTTCGTCTCTAACAATAGACCTTAACCAAGGGGAAAGTATAGAAGCTTCAGCAACTGTTAGCCAACATGCATATACATTAAAGGAAAAAGGTTGAGCGTTTTGTTTGCATTTTATCATAAATCCAGACATTATTATTTGAGTCAGGCTCACAGTCAAGAATACTAATGAAACACTCATTGACTGTTTTCGTTACACAGGACTAACGGCCATGGCAGATGGAAAATATTATAACTGGTTCATAATCTCTGAATGTTCATATTATATCTTGAATTTAGTTTTAAAAGGGGAATAGAACATTTTGTCCATATTGTGGATTGGTTTATAAAGAACAAGTTCAGGTACATTTTGATCATTCACAGTTAACTTCAGGGTTATTTATAGCAAACTTTTACCATCATTTCCTTAATACTTAATAGTGTCATACAAACTAATATATTTTGTATTTTCTTAAAAATGAAATATCTGGATGTCCCCTGTAGAGTGGAAAAGTGTGAGAAAATGGACAACAGTTGAAAGTGTCAATTCTGTTTCTCATTACCTAGAAAGATAACTTATGTTGTAACAAATGCCCAAATATTACACACATATACTCATGTTTAAATATATGCTGAAATATTTATTTTGAGCTCAATAATGTCTAAATATCACTATTTTATACTATATAAATGTAATCCATCGTTACTCGTGTATCATGAAATTGACTACATTCTTATATATGCATGCAAAGTTTTCAATTAAAATCACAATAAAAAACATAACTTTGTACAATGAAAAATAGACCTCTAATGAGTTGTTTGACAGGCATTGGATTTCTAGAATCATACTATTATTTCTTCTCTCCTCATCATTGCATGGGACCTGCCACATGGCTACAGTTGATTGTTCCAGGGGTAGACATGGATCCAAGTTGGGCAAATAGGTTCTTTTACTGAGAACTTTAGATCAGCATGTTAGGGAAAGAAACCATTTTATCCTCAGTGTTGGATGTGCTCTAAAGTTTTACTAGGGGATTATCAGAAGAATTTTTCTTGCCATATTGAGAAAGCTAAACCGCAGCTACAAAGAATGAAGCAGGTGAGTGAGAATGTGTGAACATACTTGTTACCCATATTTTTGGTCCGCAAAATTTAATCTAACTTTCTGAACATTTTCAGTATGATAAATAAAAAGTAATGTTTCAATGTGCTTTAAATAAATAAATGTGGCTAAACATCTCTTCCTGTATTTAAGAACTATGTACTTTCATTCACAGCCTTTGAGTATTCCCTGGTTATTTGTTACCTAGTGCCAGTGACTGAATATGAATTTTTATAAATACAAATGCCTGTAGTCTTCATAGCTGTTTGGAAATTCCTATGAAGGTGTTCATCCTGATTCTTGCATATGTGCTCAAAATAGCCTAATTTATATACTTAATTTGATCATTCTTCATTTTTTGCATTTTTATTAATATATATCAGTCTTTTTATTGGCCCCTGGACAATGGAGGTATACATTTGAATAAGACTCTTACTCATAAAGATATTATATTATAGTTTTGAGGAAAGACAATCAAAAGAGAATGATAAATCCTACAAAGTTATACCCAACCATATATAGGAATATGGGGAAATTGCCTAATCCAGAATTGGGGAAACAGGAAAGTTTTACTAAGGGTCCATCCTGACTGTTAAATAAAACATAACTAGTAAAATAATGGAGGCAGGGCATTCATTAATGTAGGAGGAACATTTTTTGTTCCTCAAAGTCAAGAAAACACACATTTAATGTGAAACAAAAATACTCTTTTAATTTCAGAAGTTGAAGTGGTCTTGGAACTAGATTTCCACATCGATTGTGAAGGTAGGTTTTGTGACATATGAGGCTGGAGAGATAAATGAAAGTTTAGAGGCTGGAGTTTACACTGAGAGCCCCTAAAGGATTCTGAGCATCCAGATGACACAGAGTCATGCACTTTAGGAAGAAAATATTAACTCAGCAAAGACTGAAGAATGAATTGGAGCAGTGATAACGGTGGCAGAAATAACGCAGGAAAGACATTATGCAAGAATGAATGTGGGAAGTCAATGAGCGGTCCTTGGAAGACCTTGCAAACCAGACAGGGCTCACCTGCAGTTCATGATTTTGAAAGTTTGGAGTTGTCTGGAAGTAGCTTTTAGAAACAAGGAAAATATAAAACTGTCCCAAACTTAAGGTACATAAGATACGCAGTTATGTATAACAATATATAGGAGTGCATGGGAAGTTAGCTAGTCTAGAACTGGGGACACAGGGAAGCATCTCAACACAGACGACCCCTCCCCAGTTTAGAGATCTGTACGAAGTGGCATCATTAGGGATAGCACTGATTTTTTTTTTAAAGGCAAGAAGGTAGAGTGGGCATTTTGTAAACAGATTAAAGATATATTTTGCTTATCATACAGTGAAATTTGCAGAGGTCACAATCCAAATATTATGGAGAGTAGTGTACAGTGAGAGATTGGATCCTGGGAAAAGAATCACAGAGTATTTTGAGAAAGAGAATTAAGGGAAACAAAGTAATAGATGACCTGAAGGGGATAATATAAGAGCAAAGAGGACAAGCAGGTAAATGATGGAACTAGAACTAGCCTCAAATATTTAGAAAAAATTTGAGGCAAAATTGCCAAGGGAGGGGCTTCCCTGGTGGCACAGTGGTTGAGAACCTGCCTGCTAATGCAGGGGACACGGGTTCGAGCCCTGGTCTGGGAGGAACCCACATGCCGCGGAGTAACTTGGCCCGTGAGCCACAACTACTGAGCCTGCGCGTCTGGAGCCTGTGCTCCGCAACAAGAGAGGGTGCGATAGTGAGAGGCCCGCGCACCGCGATGAAGAGTGGCCCCCGCTTGCCACAACTAGAGAAAGCCCTCGCACAGAAACGAGGATGCAACACAGCAAAAATAAATAAATTAATTAATAAACTCCTACCCCCAACATCTAAAAAAAAATCCTCCCATTCTACAAATTGTTAAAAAAAAAAATGCCAAGGGAGGTGTCAGTAGAAGACTCATTTGGAGGTTAGAAGTTTGGCAATGCCATCAGGAAGTCTGGACTTGTATATGTTCATTTTAAAGGAGTGCTTGGGGATTAATGCAGACCACCCTCACCTGGAAACCTTTGTTTCATTGATAATACCTTTTCTATCTTTATTAATAAAATAGATAGATCATCTCAGATAACGGTTGAGCTTTCAGAAAGTTTCATTTTTTGTATATGCACCAACGGAACTGCATTTTCCAACCTTCGATTGATGTAATAATGCTATGAAATTTCTGAGTTTTCCACATAATACCTGTATCAGAGTCCAGTCAGGAGAGAGAAATGATATTGGTTTATTTTAACAGAGAGAAAATATTCTTTAATGTATTAGCTCGGTGTGAGCTTATTAACTTGACAACTGAAAAAGGAAAAAGTGAAATTATCTTGGAAGGAGCAAATGCAGGAAGCAGCTATGACATCTACGTCTGGACGAGAAGATGTAGAGGCTAGAGTTACTGAGCCTAGAAGCCTGGGGAGAGGGCCGTGGGCTGCTGAGACGCAGACCCCAGGGAAGGGCACGGTACTTGGCTCGGCTGGCATCTCTGAGTTTGGGGAAGGAAACCTGGGGAGGGGGACTCAGACCTCTGAGCGGATGTACGGAGAGAGCTGCATTGAGATTGGTCCTGCTGTGTTAGAAAGGCAGCAAGCTGGACTTAGATGCTGCCAGGAGAGGGCGCTGTTGATGCTGTGGCTGCAGGTGCCGCTGCTCTGAAGAAAGGATCCCCCAGGAACGTAAGGCCCGGGAAAGGAGGTGGAAGGAAGGAATCCCGAGGCTCCCAGTCTCTCTCTAGCAGCTTCTGTTGGTGAAGTTTATCAGGGAAAGAGCTGGTAAAGCAGAAACGTGGTTTGCAAAGTTCCAGCCCCAGTATCACAAAGCTGAGTGTAGAAGGATGGAGTTAGACCCAGAGCCCAGAGCGAAAACTCAGCAACTGTATTCAGGACTCACAATGTATAAATTATACCTGAATATCTGACCCAGAAAAAGTGCTTACCTCTAAGTATATGTGTATGCACGTGTGTATGTGTGTGTGGTGTGTAATGTATACATAATATACACCTGAATATATATATATTATTAGTATATATCTTTATATCATTTATATGTATATAGATGATTTTATACACACATATATATATATATTTGTAAAATGTATCTACTACAAAGCCTCCCCCCAGGGTGTAATTGAAAAGCCTCCATTCTTAATGGGTAAACAAGGTCTTACGGTATAGCATAGGGAAATATATTCAATATCCTGTGATAAACCATAATGGAAAAGAATATAAAAAAGGATATATATATATGTATAACTGAATCACTTTGCTGTAAAGCAGAAATTAACACAACATTATAAATCAACTATACTTCAATAAAGAAAGAAAAGCCTCCATCCTTTAACTAGTTTTGACATGCACTTTCTCTAAATGTTGTACTGTGAATTTATTTTCATTCTCTTTTTCTTGAACTGTTCTTTACCTTTAGTAATTTCATTTAATATTTGAGTAAATTGTCTGCTGTCTTACAGCAGCTAGAAACATTACCCACTGCAGCCGTAAAATCTTATGGGCCTTAGTAAGTGAAAAATGCATTAGTGCCTGGCTTGCAGCTCTGGCCGAGCATCCTGCTTCGTTATGAGAGAAAGGAATCTGCAGATCTGCCAACTGTCAGCAGTTTCCCTGGTACAGGCTCTTCTTTCCCCTGCTACTTGACCTGTGAGCTAATACTCATAAACATAGCTTTCCAGGATGGTGGTATTATGCTCGGTGTCTCTGGCACCAGAGTTTGGAAATTCATTTGTTTGACTCCCTTAAATCATGCAGATTTTTAAAAACTCTTCTACTGTGCACTTGTCATCAAGCCTAAATAAGCATCTGTTTTTTGTTTAAATTATATTTTCATACACTAAAATAGAAATAAAATACAAATATTTATGTGCATACAATAAAGCCATGAGTAGAGCTGCAGAGCAAAATGAATATTCATTTAAGTAATTTGAGCCCTATTATTTCACAGAAGTTTAAGCCTTTATAGGTAAAACACTGTTTGAATTCTCATAAAAGTTTACTCAAGGAAAGGAGAAAACAAAAAATGCCTTAATAAAAGTAAATCATTAGAAAGAATAATATATTTTTTTAATTTATATTTTTATGAACTAAAACACTTGTAGAACATAGGTTACTCATTAGGTCTTTTTATGAGAAAACTGACCAACTACAAAAGATAAAATTAAAATACACGTATTTCACATTTCATTGTTTCACTAAAATATTTAGTAAATATTTCTCATAACATTTCAGAAACTCAAACATGCATTAGTTCACATCACTTTATTTTTAAAAAATATTGGGGGTATTATAAGATTGGGGATTCATGTTCTCATAACCTAAATAGTTTGTATTATTCTTTAACAAGTCCCGTAATAAGGCTGTGAAGCTGTATAGAAAATTTTAAATCATATGAGTAAGCATTAGTTCTGTGATAGAAGGATCATGCATTCAAAGTATTTGAAGCGCAAATTTAAATGATAATATTGAATGATAATATTCATTCAATATTATCATTCAATTATAATATTCATTCTCAGTAAGAGAATGTGCTTACTGTATTATTTAAAGTAAAAGACGATAATTTGGTTTTTCACTTGGAAAAGAAGACCGAGTTGTTCGGGAGAGAGACTAATTTGTCTAAACTGAAGTCTAATAATAGTCTAATAATAACCATTTTTAGAATGTTCATTCCGAGTACGATTTGAGAAATGCGAGACTGTGCTAACACGACAATAAAGACAACCAATTAAAGTTGGAAAATCAAACCTTTTAATTTGGTCAATTTCAGTTATATCACAAATAGTATAAATTGGCCTTACTTTTCCCCCAAATAATTCAAGCATATAGTAATATTATTGATCGACAGATATATCCTTTAAATTTTTTCCCCAGTATTTTAGTGAGAATCTTTAAAGGACTCTAAGCCCTTGTATATGTGTGGTAGCCACCCCTCAAAAGGGCCCCCGATGATTCTTGTGTCTTGGCACTCAGGCCTCCTGTAATCCGTTCCCCTATTGAATAGGTCTGACCTGTGTAAGCAATAGGATATTGCAGAAATGATGGGTGTCACTTCTGAGGGTAGATCATAAAAGACCGGGTGTTTCACATTTGCAAGCTCTTAAATCACTGCTCTGTGGAAGCAGGTTGCCAAGTCATAAGGACACTTGAGAAGACTGATGGAGGGGTCCAAGTGGTAGGAACTGAGGTCTTCCATCAATAGCTGGGAAGATACTAAGTCCTCCGACCAACTGCCCCGTAAGAAGCCATCTTGGAAGTGATACCCACAGCCCCAGTCAAGCCTTGAGTTGACAGTAGCAGTATCTTGACTGCCATCTCATTAGATACTCTGAGCCTGGACCACCCACCTAAACTGCTCCTAGAATCCTAATCCCAGCCTACAGAAATAACTTAAGATAATAAATGTTTACTCTTGTTTTAAATCACTATATTTAAATTTGTTGGGCATCGGTAGATAACTAATAAAAATGTGTTTAATATTAAACTTGAATTCTTTGTTAGGGTGATTTTTTAGACATCAATAGGTAATTAATAAATTTATGTTCAATGCTAACCTGAAATCTCATGAGAGAAGAAACTCAGAATTCTACTTAAGATTACTCTAAATCAGTCATAAAATTTCCTTATGTCTTTGAAGACTAGCTTGGAGATTGTTATAAGGCTGTTCAGTAATTAAACATTGACAAATGGGCCTGAACTTGGAAAGCTTCCTTTTTAACCACAGGACCCATGCACGCAGAATATCGAAGGAAAAAGGGGTAATTGCATAGACACAAAATGATGACAGGAGTCGTAGGTAATCATTAAAGATAGCAGGTGTAGCAGCAAGATCACTCTGGCTCCAATAGCCAATGTGAATAAAATCTAAAGATTCAAGGACAGCCTTGGCACAAATTTGAAAATGAAACTTTCCTTGAGAGGTAATCTGGTAAAATATCATGCACTCTGGATGTGAGTAATCATTTGAGCAGCTAACTAACCTAAAGGCTGAGTCTACACTAATGACTGAAGCTTTTGGGGGAAACATGCAATTTAAATCAAGATGACTTGAGTATTATCTCAAAGAAAAAACAACTGTAATGTGGTTGTACTACATACAGAAACCTAGGCTGTTTATTTTGTCCCTGTTTGTAGGAAAAATAATAAACTTAATGTAATGCCAATTTAAAAAAAAGTCATACAACTTTTTTAGAGAACTCGAAAAGTTGATGCAAAATTTCATATGGAAAAATAAAAGGCAAAAAATGGCAGAAAAGGGCTTCCCTGGCGGCGCAGTGGTTGAGAGTCCGCCTGCCGATGCAGGGGACACGGGTTCGTGCCCCGGTCCGGGAAGATCCCACATGCCGCGGAGCAGCTGGGCCCGTGAGCCATGGCCGCTGAGCCTGTGCGTCCGGAGCCTGTGCTCTGCAACGGGAGAGGCCACAACAGTGAGAGGCCCACGTACTGCAAAAAAAAAGGCAGAAAAGTATGGGGGATGAATTCATCCTACCAAATATCTTTCTAAATTCGGTGGGAATATACAAAACAATAGAGAGCTGATAAAAAAGGTATGTTAATATACGGCTGAAGGGTATTACAAATAAGTAAGGAAGAGATAGGCTAGTCAAATAGACATATATAAATGTATTATTATATATATTTCAGTTATCCATATGGAAAAAAAATGAAATTGTATCCCTACTTCAAATCATACACAAAATCAAAATGCAGATGGATAAACGTCAGTTGTGAAAACTCAAACCATAAGAGTAAGCATGGAGTCTATCTTTAAGACATCAGGATCAAACAAGGCTTCTTAAACTAGTCACAAAACGCATGGGCTGTAAATGAAAAGATAGACAAATAGGCCACATCAACATGTATTTTAAAATTCTTTGAGTACAAAGACAACACAAAAACATAGGAGATTGGAGAGGATCTTTGCAATGCATATTATTAGCAAAGGATTCATTTCTGGAATGTATAAATCATTCCTACATTAACAAAATATAAAAATAATAATAACCCAATAGAAAATAATTGCAAAGGAATAATAACATATCTGAAGTGCCAGTAAATATACAGAAAGATTTTCAGACTTATTAGTAATCAGCAATGCATTGAAACATTAAAATACTACTTTTTCACCAAGATTGACAAAATATAATTAATCTACTGATACTAAATGTTGTCAAGGATGTAAAAAAATAAGAACTCTTGTGCATTGCTGCTAGAAGGGTAAATTGGTTTAACCATTACAGAGGGTAATTTGACAAATTTCATTATATTAGAATATGTATTCACCCTAACGCACAAAATGCTATTTATAAAGGTCTACCCTAAAAATTTTTATCTTCTGCACAAGGATGTTTGTTGTAACATGGTTCCTAATGACAAAGCTGGAAACAACTAAACTGTCCCTCATTATGGGAAAAGTAAATAAATAAAACCTGTTAATTTATACAAAAGAATAGTATACTTAATATGAGTGAGTGAAATCTCAGTGTGGCACCATAGATAAATCACATAACTCAAACCAAGGAAAGAAGCAAGTTGAAAACATATACACAGAGTAAGAGATTTATGTAAAAATTCAAAGCACCTATAGTTAGATACTGTATGCACAGAAATGAAATAAACTAAATTTCTATGAGGAGGGAGGAATAAGTGGAAAAATGGGACAGGACCAGTGAAACAATTAAATCTGCGTTTGGCTTATTAAAATTGGCAAAATATTGACACCTTTTTAATTGTGGGGTAGGTATATAAAATTGTATTCAGTGATGAATTTCAAGAAATTACTTAAAGGAGAAGAAGGCTGCTGCTGGAATATTCTAAAATAAAATAAACATGGATAGTCAAAAGAAAAAAGGAGCCCCAGGCCTTAGTGTTTGCTTTGTCACTAATTTCTGCTGTGATCAGGAAACTTATGCATTCCCTCTGCACCTCAAATTATCACTGACTGCCAGCCAGCTTTGACATCCTGAGAATCCCGGGTCTGTGGCTGTGAAACACTGAGGAATATCCCCACAACAGTGGAGGAAAGTAAAAAAAAACACATGATATTTAGCAGAAGAATATCATTGTAAACTGAATTTAGTCTCCTTCATCCGGAGTTTGGTTTTCAAAGTCTTAGTTACAATGTTACATCTTGGGGTCTTGAGGGAACCCCTCTAACAGCCCTTTGAACTATCTGCTAAAAACAGTTATGACGAACTGGGCTGGAATGAAAAAGATGGAATTTCATCCTGGAGAAATAGGGCAACTTGGAGAATACTTCTGTGTTCTATAAATGCTCTCCCAATCTGTGTCCCAGTTCACAGGTATAAAAATATATATGTGAATTCGGACTAAAGCAGAATCAGAGAAAGCATTTATTTTGCCAACATGTGACTCCTCTTAGAAAACAGGGTTCTCCTTACTAATGTCAAAGCTGGACTTACCTGAAGTTCACACTTCCCCAGCCCTCCAGGTTTAGTATGAACCTAGATTTCATAAAGAATTTGCAAGCAGCTCATGCAGCTCAATAACAAAAATACAAACAACCCAATCCAAAAATGGGCAGAAGACCTAAGCAGACATTTCTCCAAAGAAGACATACAGACTGCCAACAAACACATCAAAGAATGCTCAACATCATTAATCATTAGAGAAATGCAAATCAAAACTACAATGAGATATCATCTCACACCGGTCAGAACGGCCATCATCAAAATATCTAGAAACAATAAATGCTGGAGAGAGTGTGGAGAAAAGGGAAACCTCTTGCACTGTTGGTGGGAATGTACATTGATACAGCCTCTATGGAAAACAGTATGGAGGTTCCTTAAAAAGCTACAAATAGAACTACCATACGACCCAGCAATCCCACTACTGGGCATATACCCTGAGAAAACCATAATCAAAAAGAGTCATGTACCACAATATTCATTGCAGCTCTATTTACAATAGCCAGAACATGGAAGCTACCTAAGTGTCCATCGACAGATGAATGGATAAAGAAGATGTGGCACATATATACAATGGAATATTACCAGCCATAAAAAGAAATGAAATTGAGTTATTTGTAGTGAGGTGGATGGACCTAGAGTTTGTCATACAGAGTGAAGTAAGTCAGAAAGAGAAAGACAAATACTGTATGCTAACACATATATATGGAATCTAAGAAAAAAAAAATGTCATGAAGAACCTAGGGGTAAGACGGGAATAAAGACACAGACCTACTAGAGAATGGACTTGAGGATATGGGGAGGGGGAAAGGGAAGCTGGGACGAAGTGAGAGAGTGGCATGGACATATATCCACTACCAAACATAAAATAGATAACTAGTGGGAAGCAGCTGCATAGCACAGGGAGATCAGCTCGGTGCTTTGTGACCCCCTAGAGGGGTGGGATAGGGAGGGTGGGAGGGAGGGAGATGCAAGAGGGAAGAGATATGGGAACATATGTATATGTATAGCTGATTCACTTTGTTATAAAGCAGAAACTAACACACCATTGTAAAGCAATTATACTCCAATAAAGATGTAAAAAAAAAAAGAATAACAAAATTAGACTGATAAAATTGGATGTGTATTACACTTTAATATAGAATCAGATGAGAAGCATAAATAGGCACTTAGGAGTCACAGAGATGGCACCAAACACACTTGTTTCCCTCCACAACTTTGTTTCAGTTCACGCACACATCTGTGTTTTGTGTACGTAATACACACCAGGCACTGAGATGGTATATATGGTAAGAAAACAGATATGTCTACTCCAGAGGAGTACACATATTAATGGGAAAGGTGGGTAACAAATAAGTAGTTACCGGTATAGCAGGATGCTCAATGAAACTATTTTTATCTCATTTTCAGTCGAGGCACCAACACAAATGAAGCAAGCCACAGTCAAAGTAAGGTGAGACCCTGCCATGAATGACTTCCTTGGAGGATGCAATACAATCTGCTCTGTCCAGAAAAGACAGATGCTGAATGATCACTAGGGTACCAATTGATTAGGACTTTTCCAGTCCTTTATCCCCTCTCCTATCCTGCAGCTCAGTCCCTAGAAGGAGAAAAGAGCTTCTGGGTAATAAGTTAGGAGAGAAATGGCAGAAACACTAGATGGGAAAGAGAGAAGAAATTGACTGTGGTCCCTCCTTCTCCAGGGACCCAAACAGGGTCAGAGAAAATCTTAGCTCTAAATGAAATTTGATTTTTTAAAATTACCATTAAACTAGAGTAGATATAGTAATTGCTAAACTGAGAGTTTTATGACTAGAAGTAACCAAAGAGATTTTACTATTTAAAGATGATTCAGACTATCACAAATTGTAAATCAATTATACTCCAATATAAAATAAAAAATTTTTTAAAGAGATACAAATTGCTATGTATAAAATAGATATGCAACAAGGATATATTCTATAGCATGGGGAATTACATCCATTATGTTGTAATAACTTTTAATGAAGCATAATTCATTAAAATACTGAATTACTATGCTGTATACCTAAAACTAATATAATATTTTAAATCAACTACACTTCAATTTAAAAATTATGATGAAAAATATAAAACATAAATCTCTTACTAAAAAAAAATTAAAATGATGAAGAAAGTCCTGGGACTTACCCTGAAATTCATCGAAGTGTCAAAGGGAAAACCCCATGGAGTGATTATGAAAACATAGAGAGGGAAACAAAAAATGTTTTAAAAAAATTAAATGTTGCTCATTCAATGTAATATGACGAGCTATAAGAAGGGAAGTAGAGTGTGCTATGAAATTCTATAAAAAGAAGGATCTAAACTTGCCAGGAGATCAGCAAAACCTTTCCAGGAGACAGAATTTAAGCTCATACCAGAGGGATGAGTAGAAATTAGTTAACTAACATGTATTGTGTGCATCGTCTATATCAGACATTGCATGATTTAAGCATGTAGATACTATTATTATTTCTATTTCACAGACAAGGAATTTGAATGGCAGAAAGTTTGATAAACTTGCCTGAATGATTTAACAAGCGATTGGTGGTACCAGGATTCAAACTGATACCTGTGGGGTTTGAGAGCATTAAATCTTAACCAGATGCAAAATTGACACACAAAGTTTGGTTCAGTCTAGACTCAATAGGCAATTTAAGCAAACGGAATGCTGGTGCTAAGAGATATTAGATACTTCTTGAGAATCAACACCGCTACACATAAAGGAGAAATACACACCACTACACATAAAGGAGAAATACAGCTTCTACTACAGGAAGGGGATTGGTGTCAGGATGGTCCTGAGGTGGGTAACGTAGGCAGTTATCTACACATCATGTTTCAAAGGGCATTAAAAAGACCCCTTACTCCAGTATATTTCCGTCAGTAGCCTCGTCTTTACACCTGAAATTCTAATGGACACTCTCATGATTTAATGTGTTGCAATGCCTAATCAAACATATATTTATTTTCTCCACCCAGGCAGATGTTACTGCCTTAGGGGGGAAAAGATAGATAGATAGATAGATAGATAGATCAGGTTAATTTCTGAATAATAGAGCCTAAAGGAATAAGTGAAAGAGTGTTATGTTCTGAAGAAAGAATAAAGTTTCAGAGTGCAGTATCTCTTCTGGAGACATATAACTAGAATTTCATCAGAACTGGAAATGTTATGAAATAATCCTAAGACAGAATTAGAGAGGGGTAGTAAAATCTATGGCAGTAAAAATGCAGAAATTATATGTGTAAAAGACAGAAATGAACCAGTTGAGACGTTACCTTGACAGGCTAGTCCCAAGGCTAAAACTAGGTCAAGCCTAGATGTAAACGTGATACCATTACATGATGGCATTTATGGGTTGTGACGTATGGTGTGATTAGGAACCTTACTAGAGTAAACTGTGGCAATTTAAACTTGTCTGCATCATTTGTCAAAGAAAATGAGTTTTTGTAGATGTAACTAGTGTAAAATACATTATATTGTAATGAAGTGTAAGCAGGTAGGAAATAAAATTTAAAAATTGATGCTGCGACACAACACAGAATTTCCGCGGGATGGAAAGAATTTCCCCAGGATGGTCCTGAGGTAGTGCCACAGCCCGTTACCTACATGCTGTGTCTTAAAGGGCATTAAAAGGACCTCTGACTCTAGTATATTTCACTCACTAGCCTGTCTTTATACTGAAATTCTAATATCATTCTAATATCATCTAACATCATTCTAATATCATTCTAATATTGAATGCTAGTAAGAACATCAGCCCTATTAATAGGTATTTACTGAGGAGACTATAATATGTAAGTAGTATAAGGTAATCCATCAAATGAAGCTTCTTCTTTCATTGATAGGAGGATTATTTTTCACAAGGAGGGGTAAAGGGGAAGTTGACAATTTAAAATCTTGTAGATAATTTAAACCTAGAATGGCAATTAAAGGACCCATAATGTCAGGAGAATCATCCTTTTCATCTCATTCTTTTCTGGAAGGCTAGAAAATAGAAATTTCTGCCTTCTTGGAAGAATTAAACAAGTGGATTCTACCTTTCTCTGTCTCACGGGCTCTTCACCAGGAATGAGTTGTCCAATTGTCTGATTGGAGAGATTGTCGAAAGTTTGAAGGACACGTGCGTCGCCAAGTCTGAGGTCTTTTTTGTAAGGGAGAGCCCTTCCACTGCTTCAGCTTTGGCTCCCTGTGTTTCATCACTAAGGAAGGCTTCATCCCTGGGACTTTGCATTTCCAAGCTACACTTCCTGGCACCATGAGAGTCCGTGCAAACCTCATTCCCCCCTTGGTTAGATCCCAAGGTCTGGACTTGGAAAAAGCAGAGAATCCCAAATTCTGAATTCCAAGTCCAGTCTCAATCTATGTCCCCCAATGCAGCTCTACTGGAAATAAATCTTATTTTTTTATCTCCTTCTGGTCCCGGGTCTATTTCTACTAAATCCAGAGTGCTAAGATTGAGCTAATTTGATACATTTGATTATTATCTTCAGAAACTAAATATATAAGAATTTTTTAATACTTCCATTCATTTACATCCAAAAGTTTGGACTGTCTTGACCTCTATTACTTTGAATGCATAAACTATGTAACACTGTGTGACACACTAACTTTGTAATAATTTCTTTAAATATTTGTCTGCCTCTGGTAAACTGTAAGCTGAGTGAGGGCAGTAATCCTGTCTGTTTAGTTCACTCTCACGACCAGGGTCTAATGCTGTGTCTGGTACATTGATGGTTCTCAGAAAACACTTTAATAAGTGAATTCAGCAATTATTTATTGAATTCACATCATCCTAGCTCCCCAGAATCCTATACTAAACACTATAGATATGATTTCAGGCTTCAAAGAACTTTACTTTTTCTATCCTCTCTCTTAAAATCTCTCTCATGGTGACCCGAATGGTAGCACCTCTCACGAATAAAATGTTCACAGAATAAAAATTGAGAAGGTGCTTGTGATGTTATCAGAACCATCTAGGGGTTGAGGAAGTAAAAGCTTTGAAAATTTAACTTGCAAAATTTTTACTTTTCTTCCTTTTATCACAGCACCAATACGCTCACATACTTCCAAGTTACACTTGCTTGTTTATTCTCTATATTTATTCTACCGGGAAATGAGTTGGTAACATCCACACTTCAGCCTGGCCTTTTGGACTTCAAAGCAGAGATTTTTCATAAGACAAACTTTTTGACTAAGATGATTTCCTCCCATGAATAATTCTTTCTGTGCCCACAGTGCTCTTATTTCTAGAAATAATTCATTCCTTAGATGTAGTAATGGATGTTGTTGGGGGAAATGACTGATCGGGTGGGGTTGTGGTTTGATATATGAACTATGTCTCTGATTGGGTGATATGTGAGCAGGACTCTGGAATAAAGGGAGGGATAAAGTTATGCCAAACTACGGATGGAAAAATATTCCCAGCACAAAAACCGAACAGTATAACGGTACTGAGAATGTGGGCCTCTTTGAGGAATAACCAGGGGCCAGTGTGGGATGTGCCATACTGGCTGTTGAAATAAAATACAGCCCATCTCTCTCTGCTTTCTCTCTCTCTCTTTCTCTATGACCTTAGTTCCCCCCGGGTTTTGCCAAGACCTTCCTATAGCTTTTTCTTTTCCTCTCCTTCTTTTTTTTGATGGTTGTAATGCATTTTTAAAAATTAAAGTATAATTGACACACACTCTTCCTTTTCTTAACAAAAGCCTCAGATGCTGTTATCAGGCCATAGTAGGATTTAATCCACTTTTCAGGCTGTGATTGTTCATTGTTTTGCAAAAAACTACAGGGCAGGCTTTTATTCAATACAAAAGAAATCCTCCAACTCCGAAGGCAAGTTGATTGTCTCAAACAACTCAGATATGTTATGTCTAGTTCCCCCCTTTTTTCTAGTCATATTCAAGAATTTACAAATTTAAATTCAAAACAGAATAAAACACATCCTGAGTCTTTATATTGAAACAAAGTAGAAAGCTTAAATCCTCTCCATCAACAGTCCAGCCAATCAGCCAATCCAAAATATTTACCTTCCTAAATATCTCCCTTATTTAGCCTCTTGGCAAATGATCCAGACACTATGGTAGCTTCTGGGGGAATTAAGACAAGAGGCCCAGACATCATCAAGAGATGCCTATGCTATTACAACCATATTCTTTTTCCCCAGCCTCATACCATTCTCTATTTTTTTCCCTGAAAACACTGATTTGATCACATTGTGATCTTGCATAAAACCTTCTTTCACCTTACCTGGTTTGGAAGATAAAGTCCCAACTCCTCAGTACAGGCTGAAAGCTCTTTAACTCTGGCCTTGACCTGTGGCCTCCAGACTTGTTATCAAGCTCATCCTCCCTAACATTGCTTATGTTCTAGCACGATGGTTCTCAACTCTCGCTACCCATTGGACTCAAAATGGGGAGCAAAAACGCCAATGTCCAGGTACCACCCCAGAAAAATTAAACCAGATTCACTGTGAATGCAGGCTGGGCGGCAATATCTATTAGAAGTTCTCTGTATGGATCTAAGACGCATGTGCTGAAAATGGTTGAAAAGTACTCCCACTGCATGTTGCTGTTTCTGTTAGCAATTTAGCCTAATTTCCAGATGTACTAATTCAAAATCCAATAAAGGGGTGATGTAAAATAACCACACTGAGCTTATTTCTCAAACATCCATAGGTTTCTATGTTCACAGATGCTTTCAGTCAACTTAGAACAATCTTATGCACCTTCTCAATCTGGCAGCCTCCTATTTATATTTCAAAAGGTAGTTTAAGCACAGATATGGAGAACAGACCTGTGCTTGCCAAGGGGGAGGGGTTTGGGAGAGGGATGGATTGGGAGTTTGGGGTTAACAGATGCAAACTAGTATATAGAAAATGGGTAAACAACAATGTCCTACTGTCTAGCACAGGGAACTATATTCAATATCCTGTAATAAACCATAATGGAAAAGAATCTGAAAAGTTATATATATATATGTAACTGAATCATTGTGCTGTACACCAGAAACTAACACAACATTGTAAATCAACTATACTTCAGTTTTTTTTAAATGTAGCTTGAGTACCACTCCTTGAAAATGCTCACAGCTCCACAGGACAGTTAGTAACTTCTGGTTCTAAACACCACAGTACTTTGAATTTATCTCTCTTAGGATGTTGTAGAAAGATTACTGGCTCTCCAGCTTACCTCCTGCATAATGAAATATCACAGCCTTAAGGACAAGGAACCAGACATGTTTTATGTATTTATCTGCCCTATTCCTCTTGAAAACTGTAACCAATGAGGTAGAAGGAAAATCAGGGGGATGCAGAGTCCCAAAGCCAATGGAAGACAGATTTTTGAAAAGGAAGAAATAATCAACTTGTTAAATGATGCTGATAGGTTAGAGACGACAAGGATCAATACTTGACAATTATATTTAGAATATGGAGATTACTGGTGAGTGAGAGAGGTGATAGAATGTAGATGGACCTCAGAGTTGTCTGCCTGGATTTTAATCCCACCTCCACTTCTTACCAGCTACCTCGCAGGCTGCTCTGAGGATTAGATAAACAACTAAACAGTCTTATAAAGCACTTGGAATGTAGTAAGTAGTATATTGGTGTGAGCTGTTATTAGCAATATTTTTACATAAGCAGTTTCACTAGAGCAGAGAAGATAAAACAGTACTTGGAATATGTTTAAGAGAGATTTGGAGGAGAGAAAGGAGTATGTGTATTTTTTTGAGGAATATTACCATTAAAGACAGAGGAGAAATGAGTTAATAGCTGGAGGGCAATATTAAAACAAGAGAGAGCTTTTATTTTTAAGAGAAGAGAAATAACACTATGCTTGTTTGCTAATGGGAATGGTGCAGGGCTGGAGAAAATTTAGCAGAATTACTGAAATGATATCCTTTAGGAGATGGAAAAAAAAAAACCTGGGTATCGGTGCATATGTGGGAAGATTAGACTTGGAAGTGCCAACAGTTTACCTTCAGTAAAAGAAGGCAAAGAAGAGATCATGATTCCTGAAACTTTGGGGCACAAGAATGGTAAGTGGCTAGATGTGGGGGAAGACGGTAGAAGTTCTTTTCCAGTTCTTTTGATTTTCATAGCGATGTAGAAGGTAGAATTATTAGCTGATGAGGGAGGAGTTGGTGGGGATTTGTGGAGAGTGCTGGAGATGCGAAATTCTGGCCCAGAAGAGTGGAAGAGTAATTGGATGATGGGACTATCTTAGAACTGCCAGGTGGCATTAGGATTATCCATCACACTTTTCATAACAGGCTTGACTCTAAGCTACCGGAGGGCAAAATCTGTGCTTACTACATGACACAGTACCTGGTAGGAAGTAAGCGTTCAAAAAATGTTTTGGTAGGCTATGAAAATATTTATAACACAGTCAATAATCAAGCCCCTTGTGGCAGACAGAGTAATGGCCTCCAAAGATGTACAAATTCTAATCCCCAGAATTAGTGATTATGTTACCTTACGTGGCAAAAGGGACATTGCACATTTGATTAAATTTGAGATAGTGAGGTTATCCTGAATTATCTGGAAGGTTCCATACACAGATCTTCCTGGATTCATGATGGCATGATGGCATGATGTCCTGATACACCCATTGTAAGTTGCAAATATTGTAGGTCAAAAATGCAGGTAAGGGGCTTCCCTGGTGGCGCAGTGGGCCCGTGAGCCATGGCCGCTGAGCCTGCGCGTCTGCGGCTTGTGCTCGGCAACGGGAGAGGCCACAGCAGCGAGAGGCCTGCGTGCCGCAAAAAAAAAAAAAAAAAAAAAAAAAAATGCAGGTAAAACACCTAATCAATTGAACATCTCAGCTTAGCCTCGTCTACCTAAACGTGCCAAGAACACTTCCATTAACCTACAGTTGGGCAAAATCATCTAACACAAAGCCTATTTTAGAATGAAGTGTTGACTATCTCATTGAATTCATTAACTACTGTATCAAAAATGAGAAGAATTGGGAGATTAGGATTGATTCGGATTACACTAACATGTGTAGAATAGATAGCTAGTGGGAACCTGCTGTATAGCACAGGGAGCTCAGTTCGGCACTCTGTGAAGACCTAGATGGGTGGGATGGGGCGGGGGGTGGGTCCAAGAGGGAGGGGATATATGTATGCATATAGCTGATTCACTTCATTGTACAGCAGAAACTAACACAACATTGTAAAGCAACTATAATCCAATAAGAAAAAAATTTTTTAATTAAAAAAAAAACAAAACATGAAGAACAGAATGGTTGAGTGGGTACAGAATGGGCTGTTCACCCTCATGATCGTGTGGCTAATTGCTGCGGTCCAGCATCACAAGGCAGTATATTAATTCATATCCCTAGCTCAGGAAAAGATCAAAATTCATAATTCAAAGTATGGTTTCTATCGCATGCCTATTGCTTCAGCACCATTGTAAAGCTGAGAAATTCTAAGCAGAACCATCGTAAGTTGGGGAACGTCTGTAACCATGAGGGTCCTCACCAGAGGGAGGCAGAGGTGCTGGGGGATGGGAGCAGAGGTTGGATGATACACTTGACAATGGAGGATAAATGCCAGGAGTCAAGAAATGCGGGCAGCTCCCCGCAACTAGGAAAGGCAAGGGAACGGATTCTCCTCCGGAGCCTAGCAAAGGGACACAAACCTTGATGTTAGCCTCTGAAGACTCTGTTTGAACCTCTGGCTTCCAGAACTATCAGGTAATAAATTTGTGCTGCTTTAAGCCAATAAGCTTGTGGTAATGTGTTGTAGCACCAGTAGGAAACTAACAGACATGGTAATTAAACTGATTATTTCCTTGGACTGTAAACGGAACACTCCCTACCTCTATAAAGGGGCTGATACAATCCCTAGTAGATATCCTAGTCCTGAGGGCTGAATTTCTATCTGACTTCCACATAAACTCTGAGATAGCTTCCCTCTGCCTTCTATTACCCCATCCTTTGACCTTCAAGATGGAGAATAAATACTATATTTAAAATGGATAACCAACAAGAACCTACTGGATAGCACAGGGAACTCTGCTCCATATTCTGTAACAACTTAATTGGGAAAAGAAATGAAAAAGAATAGACACACACAAAATAAAGAAATACATAAATTCCCTTTTCGCTCAAAAAAAAAGATGGAAAATAAATGAATTTCATTATGATGATAGATAAGTGTGACACAGTTATATCTTCATGCCGTGTGTGGTTATAATATGATAACAAAAGCCCCAGCACTATGGGCCTATTTCATTTTAGTTGTAAATAACATTAGATGTATTTTCATTTTTATATACATTATAGCAATCCCTTACGGGATTTAGGCTCAGAAATTTTCTGGCAAATGCCGTACAGGTGGATTCAAATTTGAGAAAATATTGGCAACCAGCTAATAACTTCTTGCACAGTCAGTTGCGAAAGTGACTTACAGTGACAAAATATATTATACACACTAAAATATTTAAGCTTTCTGGACATATCATGAATCATAAGGCAATGGTATTTTATTTTTGATGCAGCTAAATGCAACTGCAGCTTGATGGCCCTCATAAGTAATAATCTGAATTGCCTATCAGAAGAGAGTGCTGGAGTTATTTACAAAGAAAAAACCAACCCAATAACCCAAGGTGTCACCATTTTATGCAGAAATAAAGTGAATCTGGCAGCAAGAATAATGAAATGAGATAAGCCACACACTTGAAATGTTATGTTTCACATTAAAAAAGTCATGAAAACTATTTATAGACATCTATAGGTTTACTGAAATAGAATTCATAGAAAATGCATAGAAGATCAGCTAAAGAGATGACTCTGAAATTCCGTGTAATGACTCCAATCACTGCTCCCCCAAATGTCTGCACAATTCAGGTCTTCTAGGAGTCATGCCTCAGGCTGATTACCTCTGGGTTTCTCCTTTCCCTCAATTCTCCCAAGACAGCCTATTTATTCCACAGACTGTGTCCACGTCTGCCATTTCTCTGTTACTAATGGAACCACCCAGCCCAGAAGATGCTCTCCATAATAAGCTTTAATTTTATTCAGTAGATCCCAGCATTTTTGTTATAATTATTGTCATGCAGATTAAACAAAAATCTGTTTTCCTTACGTTTGGCCTATGACATCTGTTCGTTTGTAACAACCTCCTCACAAACTAACTTTTTTCAAGTCCTTTTATTTTTTTTAATTTGTACTATGTTCACAACTGACCTTCATTTTCCCATGATTCCTAATTATCACTGTATTTTATAATTATCGGTTAAGGGGAGAGAATGAGTGTTATGGGAAGAACATATAGCCTTGGGAGACAACCTCTGCTATTACTTAGTTGTGCAGGACAAGTAAAGTTATTTATAGTTCTGAACTTCAGTATCCTCCTTTGTGAAAATTTCTGTTAGGAAGAAGAACTCAGAATGCTGAGAGGAAATAAATAAGCTGAAATACATGAAAGTCTCTAATACCAAAGTTGGCCCATTTGGTGTACGATGTGTTTTCTCTTCTTTCAGTGTTTAAAGACATTGGTATCCAAACAGGGAAAGCCCTCGCCCAAAGAGTGAGGGACGCCATATTTACCTCTGGAAACATGACATCCAGCAGCAAGAGAAGCAGCAGAAGCTACAACCATCCATCCCAAACATCTGATTCCTTAGCCCTGCGGCTCTCAAAGTGTGGTTCGGGGACCATGGAGGTCCTTTACAGAGGATCCGTGAGGTCAAAAATATTTTCAGAATAACCCTGAGACAGTACTTGCCTTTTTCTCTCTCATTCTCTTTCAAGTGTTCATTGGAGTTTTCCAGAGGCTGTGTGATGCCTTTATTGCAACAGAGTAAAGGGAGAAGCAAACATAAGAATCTGGCTGTCTTCTGTTAAGACTTTATCCAAGAGATTTGCAAAAATGTAAAGCAAGGCTATTCTTCTCATTATGATTTTGAAAAATGCAGTTATTTGTCATAAAATATATTATTTATGTTAAAACCTAGTGGGTGTGTTAATCTTAACTAAATTATTTAATATTCTTAAATGTCTCAGCTTTAATTTCTAATTAAATTTAATTAGATTAATTTCTAATTGAAGTAATCGAGATAATCTGCAAACACAAAAACTTCTCAGGGTTGGTCCTGAATAATTATCACTAATGTAAGGAGGCCCTGAGAGGAAGGCTTTGGAGCTGCTACTCTAGATTTTCTTCTCCTGGTGGATCATTCACTGTCACCCTCATTCCAATTGAGTCACTTTACTACCCCACTGTTTTCTACTGTAACATGTCCTGCTATAGTTCCCTGTGAGTCTTAATTCATAATACTGCCCTTTGGGCTTGAATGTGCTCAACCACAGCAGATGTATGCAAAGTCCTGTCTTACTGGAAGAGACCCAGTGCTCCAATCTACATTTGTTAATTCCGTGGAGGACAACTGCTCAGAACAGGGTCTATGGTGTCTTCTTAGTTTCACTGGATATGAAGGCACTCTTCCCTAATATCCAGTCTGAATCCTGGAACATTCATCTCCCTGCATGTCCTTGGATCCCATCTCAAAATCTGTCCCTCCAACCAAGAGGAGCTCTAGACACTGAAGCCTGCTTTTCTGCTCAGATGTTGCATCTTCCTTCTTCCCTACAATTTTGACAAGGACTCTGTAGCATCTTACTCGAAAGATTCCTGGCACATGCTAATTCCTTCCTGTCAATTAACAAGTCCGTAGGGGAAGGCTTATTGTCTTATGCTGATGGACTGATAGAGTCTCTGCAAGAAAATTGGTTGTAAAAATCGCTGTGCCTAACCTCGTTAATGAAGCCGGAAGTGATCTAAATTTTTAGATTATCATACTCTAACAGAGGGTTTGGTTTTTGTGATTGCTCTTTGTTTGTCTGGGAAAGTGGTGTTTCTAGAGCGTATCAAGCCCCATATTCTAGAACCATGCAGTCCAGTGTGGCTGTTGAGCTCTTGAATTGAGATGTGTTGCGAAATACACACCAGGTTTTGAAGACTTAGTACAAGCGAAGACTGTCTATCCCTGTACTTCCAATCACATTGCTCTGCTCTTCCCACTTTCACACTTCTGTTCCTATAATCCATTCCCCAGGTACTAATCAGAATGAAAACAATAAGTCATTCTTCAAGACTGTCAAGGTCACGAAAAACAAAGAAAGTAACAGACCAGAAGAATCTAAAGACACCTGACCATTAGACAGAGGAGACAAAGGATCATGACAGCTAAATGCAGTGGAAAATTCGGTAAAATCCAAATAAAGTCTGCAGTTTAGTCAATAATAATGTACTGATGCTACTTAGTTTCTCCAAAGTACCATGGTAACATACGACATCAACAATGAGAGAAACTGGGTGAGAGGCACACAGGGACTTTCTGTAGCATCTTTGCAACTTTTCTGTAAATCTAAAATTATGCCCCCAAAACGGGCATCAAAATTAAATCAGACTATGTTATCCCTTTCCTTTGATTCTTCAATGTCTTCCTACTTTACATACAGTGAAACCTAAGCTCCCCGCATAGTTCACGAGACCCCTGGCCACGTCTCTTTTCCCACCTCAAATGCTACCCCCTTAAATATGTCGAGGTAATTCCTATCTAAGGTTCTTTGTATTTACTGTTCCTTCTGTCTAGAACCTTCAGGATATTACATGGTTGGCTACTTTCATCATTCATACCTCAGTTATTTTTTTCAGAAATTTTTGTCACGATCATCCTATCTTAAATTACCACCTCCCCTTGAGGCGCTGAATATCACATGAACTTATGATACACATTACCTTTGTTTACGTACGTATGCATGTGTGTATTATTTTATAGAACTCATCACGATATGAAACTAAAATTGTCTCGTTACTACTACGCTTTTAATTTTTCTGTTTCTCCTCACTCAAATGTGGGCAGAATTATGTTTATTTTATTTACTGTTGTATATGCAACACCCAGAAAATTACTGGTAGATAATAGGAATGTCCTGGCTATTTATTGCTGCATAACATTCCAAAAGTTAGTGACAAGCTCATAGTTTTGTAGTTCAACAATTCAAATAGAGCCTAGAAGGGATGTTTGGAGCTTCTGTTGGAACAGAGCAAACGGCTGGGCTGGAATACTCAGTATGTCTCCATCAGTCACATGGTGGTCCAGCAACATCACTTTTTCTACATGTGGTCTTATCCAAGTTCTCCTCACAGCATAGAGTGGGTTCCAAGAGAAAGCAAGCAGAGACAGCCAGTCCAGTAGACTTCTTCTACTTTATTTCATTGGTCCAAGCTCTCATGGACCAGAATCAAGGAGGTAGAAAAAAAAAGGCTTCATCTCTTGATGGAGCAGTGGCAGGATCACAATGTAGAGTGGCATGTGGGATGGGAGATATCGTTGGCCACCATGATTCACATGCAAAACGTACTGACACCATACCTGATATCCTGATATTCCCAAAGTATCATCCAATCATGGCGCCATGAACATCTGCCACATGCTATCTGGGGCCTCAACTGAGATAACTCAAACAACCAGGGTTGAAGGATGAAAAATGTTTTTTTTACAGACATGTTGAGCAAGTTGATACTGATGCGAGCTCAGCTGGGTGGACGGCTGGGAACTGTGGCTCCTATCTGCTTGGGTCTTTCCAGGGTTCTCTCAAAGCTGGCTTCTTAGAGGAATGGAAAGAAGCACCCAGCCAAATAAGGCCTATGGTTGTATTTAATCAAAGCACTCATAGGGCCAACCCAAATCAAAGGAGTGGAGAAATAGTGTACAATCAAGAGATGCTGGGAAAGCAAGTATCCAGTATTTTCAGCATCAATGGACAATTTCTTCCACCCAGATATATAGGTTGTGAGATCCCCTAAATACAGAGACAAGATTCAGATTCAAAGTACAAAAAAAGAAAAAGAAAAATGCCCATGACAGAAACTTTTATGATTATTCCAAAATTCAGTAGAAAATAATAGTATAAGTTAACTATAAATTCATTGTACAGTTTTAAAATATGCACTGATTGCCCTGGTATAATGCAGCATCTGTTTTTAAGGTCAGAGAAATGTTTTTCACTTTTCTAATTATAAATAAAATATGTCTTTAGGGATATGGTGAGGTAATACTAGAAATACCATTTTGGTTCCGTGTGTGGGGTTGAAAATGAAAATTTTTGTCATATTATTGTTAATAGATTACAATTTATCTAAATTAGCTATAAGGTGGTAAAAATAAACTAAGAATAAGTTCTCAGCATCTTACCTTCAAAATCTGTGTATGTGTGTATGTCTCTGTTTCAAACTTTGTTGTTTAAATCAGTGGTCTAGGGCTTCCCTGGTGGCGCAGTGGTTGAGAATATGCCTGCCAAAGCAGCGGACACGGGTTCGAGCCCTGGTCTGGTAAGGTCCCACATGCCGCGGAGCAACTAGGCCCGTGAGCCACAACTACTGAGCCTGTGAGTCTGGAGCCTGTGCTCCGTGACCAGAGGCCGCGACAGTGAGAGGCCCACGCACCGTGATGAAGAGTGGACCCCGCTTGCCGCAACTAGAGAAAGCCCTCGCATAAAAACAAAGACCCAACACAGCCAAAAATAAATAAATAAATAAGCTTTCATTAAAAAAAAAAAAATCAGTGGTCTATCCTGAGTTTGGACATAGAGTGAAATCAAAGGGTATCTTCTAATAATATGTTCTAGTTGCTCATTGAAGTCCAATGTAAAATGCATCTTGTTTCATCTCCCATCCAGCTTATAAAACACACATGAAATTAAAAAAATAAAATGTTAAAAAAGAAACTAATGTGGTGTGGATTCAAGCTTAATACAATAAAAACAACATGTTGGAAAAGGATAAAATATTCTGTTCATTGTGTGCACATTTCGAATTTGAATCTCTATAAAAC
This sequence comes from Delphinapterus leucas, assembly GCF_059928025.1. Lineage (NCBI taxonomy): Eukaryota > Metazoa > Chordata > Mammalia > Artiodactyla > Monodontidae > Delphinapterus > Delphinapterus leucas. The sequence continues at coordinate 12,011,031 of NC_143129.1, read as the reverse complement.
TGTTTTAGGAGGAAGCCTTAAGGAAAAATCTATTTCTTTCTAGTCATCTCTATTTTATTTCTTTATAAAACACTGACTATATGGCATTAGTGAAATGGATCTTAAATTATGGTAAAAAAAATTATAAAGAGAAAGAAGATAAAATGAGCATGAATTTTAAGAAATGGTGATGAACAGTGCACACCTGACATTAAATTATGAAGCTATTTGGCTGGGGAAGAAATGTGTTCTGCCCTGCAAGTTCCTTCAGGGTCCCCTGAGGGAAGTTCATGCACAGAGAATGAAGCAAGGAAAATAACAATTTGTCATTAATGGGGACTTTAGTATCACATTCCCAGAGCTGAAATCCAGTGAGTTAATTAGCCCCCAAGTATTTTATATATTTCTAAGCACCGTATTCATTGCTAGGGCAACAAAATAAGCAATCAACACAGTACCTGCCCTCTTGGAGCTTATAGTTTAGTGGGAAACATACAAATCAGACACATAATCTCAATTAATTGAATAATTCAGCCAGTGCCAAGTGCTGCAAACAAGGCATATGAGAGTGTCTGATAATGGTACCTAATTCATTGTGGAGAGCTGAGAAGGGCTTGCAATTAGGCTGAGATTTGGAGGGTAAAGAAGAGGTAGGAAGACGGAGAGAAGAAAAAAGAGGAGCGGCATATTTGACGTCCTGGAGGTGAAAAAAAAAAAAGCATGAGAAATTTGAATTTACAGAAATCCAGCATACCGAGTGAAAGCGGGAGGGCATAGGATAAGTCTTTAGAGGGAGGCAAGGGTGAAATCTCTCTGACCTTGTAAAGCCCTTTATGGTTTTTAACTTTGTCTAAATTTTTTAACTTTGTCTAAATTCCCTATTGCTCTAGGGAATTATATGGTATAATTTGCATTTTACAAATGGTTTTCTATGTCTAATGAGGAGAAAGTGTTGGTTGAAAAAAATGCATGGAAGAGGGGTGAGTGGTTAGGCAGCTCCTATGGTGGTTTGAGCCAAAGGCTGGATCCAGTGAAATTCCTCCTCTAAACCAGATTGGCCGGAAGCAAAGAAGCTCACATTGTCAACCTTCCCTATTTCCCTAAAGCCTAAACTCAGAGCAAGTTCACGTGGAAGCATTTAGTGGCAAGTCGTAAGAGTGTATTTGCCTGTATTGTTGAAATTGTCAGGGTTTTGTGTTCTGTGAAATATGTGTAGCCAGATGCAAGAAGGACTTTAAGTTGGCATCACCGGAAATGCAAGCAGCCCATCACAGACTGCAAACCCAACTCTAACATCTGGCTCTGATATCAGGATAGACTGGCACTAAGTCTGCCCTCTAAAATTACAGAACTTTGGGGTTTTCACAAAAACAATTAGCCTATTTTGTAAAGCTTTCCCATTTTCAACAACAATGAGGAGGACATTACTCAGTCAAATTGAATAAATTCCAAATTCTGTGATTCTGTTTCCGTTCAGATGAAATGTGCGTGCGTGTGTGTGTGTGTGTGTATCTGTGTAAATGTGTTGGAATCAAAAGGTTGGGGATAGTTGATTATCAGGCTTAGGGCCTGATAATCAACTAACAAATGCCAGATTATGAACACATTGGCTGAATTCCATGCTCTTTTTTTTCTTTTTTCTTTTTTTGCGGTACGCGGGCCTCTCACTGCTGTGGCCTCTCCCGTTGCGGAGCACAGGTTCCGGACGCGCAGGCTCAGCGGCCATGGCTCACGGGCCCAACCGCTCCGCGGCATGTAGGATCTTCCCGGACCGGGGCACGAACCCGCGTCCCCTGCATCGGCAGGCGGACTCTCAACCACTGCGCCACCAGGGAAGCCCCCGGGAAGCCCCCGGGAAGCCCCCGGGAAGCCCCCGTGTTCTTTTAATATCTGTATGTCTGCGTGTGTGCTACCCTGTACCTTATCAATCACACTGAATAGTGAATAATGGAGATTAATGAGATTCACCTGAGTGGTCACACGACGAGCCGAACTAACCAAGCTTTGGTAACAAAATACCAGGACTGGAGGAGTTCTGAAACGGCCCTCCACTCAGGTGGCATCCTCTGAAACTTTGAAATCTCTGAGCAGAATTGTGGGATCGAAAACCTGCAATCCTGAGTGATCTGGCAACGTTGCTAATCACTCTGCCCTAAGAGCCACGGGCACCGACTTCCTTCTATATCCCTTAAACAGTCCCCCTTGCTTGATTTACTGAAGTGTGTCTGAGGCTGCTCGTTTCATCAGTCTGAACAAACTGTTGACAAGATAGTTGTGCACTTTCCTGCCAGGGGTCTGACTATCTGGATTCTGAAAAGCATCAGAGCCTCCTTGGGGATGCACACTTGGGGTCTCTATACCAGCGAGCACATTCAAAAGTGTGCTTTCAAACAAACAGAAGAGCCGCAGCAGGCCCTGACTGAGGGATTCAAAATGACTGAAGCCCAGTCCTTTTCCCTGGGGCCTTGAGAGAACCCTGGTCCTCTGATGTTGCAAAGGGGGATGCAGAGACCCGTGCCAAGCGGAGCCTGGGGCAGAGTCAGGGGGTCCTACAGCACCAGTCACGGGCCTTTCGGACTAGACATCTGTCCAATGCAGCTGCTTAGCACCCACCCTTTAAAAGACACTTACGAGCCTCCTCCTGGGCACTGCTCTTTGCTGTATGTGCTGCCGAAGACCCCATGTCTGAGACCAGATATGATGAAGACTACATATTTTGCATTCCTTGCAAATAGGGAAGGAGCAGATTTTTGAAAATTCACTCATTTAATGATAGAAGCAACTAACCCCATCTCTCTGGAGAGAGACAGCACCTACAGGCACCTAGAAACGACCCCCAAGCGTTTGCTTACCTGGGACAGATGCCAGAATGTCACGCGTAAGTTGGTTGGCAGGTGGAGCTAGAACGTTTGATTGACAGCTGAAGACTTGATGGGGGCCGCGTGAGAGTGTGACCTCCTGGGCTGCAGACACTGGGGGGTTCCTTCTCTTTTGTAGGCTTTTCCTCCATGTACATCGCCCGGCATCCGAGGGGAAGCTTGGGGGGGTCCTGGAAAATGTTTACCTGTTTTGCCACCTGGGGAATGCAAATAGCCGCCGCTGCCAGAACGGACGCTACACGAATCCATCTCCTCCAAGGGAAGCTTTCCTCTGTACGGAAAAGGACCACACACGTTTTCCCCTGAAGGCATGCAGGGGTAAATGCAGCTCTTGGGGTATGAGAATAGGGGAAAACCTCTATCCCTGGAGAAGGAGCAGGGAGGCGTATTAGGCTCAAAGTTATATCTACAGGGGAGGCAGGAAGCCCCGTGAAAGCCTCATCCCCAAACCTGGGTTCCCAGTGGTGCCTAAGATCGAGGCCAAATCAGAACACCAGAGAAGATCCCATTCTCCACTCCACCCCTGGCACTGACAGGCACGAAATAAAAATAAAAGTGGGGACAGGGGGACAGCTGCCCTAGGCAGATTTTCTTGAGGCACAGCACAAAGGGGAGGCCCAGAGACAAGCAGGGAAAAGACATTCAAGGATAAAAACACCAGCGATTAGCTTGCAACAAACACAAGGTGTCAGTAATTTGACATCTCCTGTACTGTGAGAGTCACCACAGCACAAAGCAACTATAAACTCAGTCCAGCTCCTGAAGAGATGAACACAAATCCCCACTCTAAAGCCTGTCAGAAGGAAAGGCAGACTCACCTCCAAGCAAAAAAGATATTTACCTTAGTATCAACTGTCTTATATGACATGTCATACACGCACACACGTACATATGAGGCACAGAAAAATGATTAGTGAAAGGTACCAAAGGAAAATGTAAAGACAAAGTGACTCAAAGGATGGGAAGGAGAAATTGGGAATATACTATATATTATCCAGGATCAGATAGGTATTTTCGTCAGAGAGACAGACACTGTAGAAACCCAATGGAAATTGGCGACCCGCAAGATAGATTGATAAAAGCTACGAAAAACTGAAATGAAAAGAGAGAGGGGGGTGGGTAAAACAAAACAAAATGACCAGAGCATCCAAGAGCTATGGCACAACATCAGTGGTCTCATATATAATTGGAATTCCAGATGAAGAAGACAGAGAGAAGGGGGTAGAAAAATATCTGAATAAGTAATGGTGGAGAAATAGACAAGAAACCACAGATCCAAAGCTCAGAGAACCACAAACAGTATGAATAATAAATTTTTAAAACCTTAGCATATTATATTCAAACTGGTAAAACAAACAAAAAAAAAAAGAAAAGAGGATATCTTGAAGGCAAAGAAAAAAGACACGTGAACTACAGTAGGGAAAGAATAAGAATTTTAGCAGATTTGTCACAATCCATGCAAGCAAGAAGAAATGGAGTAACATCCTTAAAGTGACAAAAGAAAGAAACAAACTATCAGAATTCTATACACAGAGAAAATATTCTACAAAAGAAATGGAAAATTAAGATTTTTCTCAGTAAAACAGGAGCTGAAAGAATTTCTTGCTAGCAATCCTGCTTTATAAGAAGTATTAAAGAAAGTCTTTGGTAAGAAAGAACATGATATGGGTCAGAAATCTGGATGTACAGAAAAAATAAATTTTCAGAAATTAAATAATTGAAAGTAAAATATATTTTTATCTTTACTCTAAAAGATAACTGTTTAAATGAAAACTAGTTATAATATACTGTGTGTTTGTAGCACAGGTAGAGAAATGTACAACAAAGTGACTCAAAGGATAGGAAGGAGAAATTGGGAATATGTTATATATTATATAAAGTCCTCATGCTACTTAAGAGGTGGTTTACTATTCTATGAACATAGATTACTTAAAAGTGAATATTGCAAAGCTTATGAAACTATTGAATTAGTCAAAAAGAGACATAAATAATAAGTCAGCAGAGGAGATAAAATAGAATCATAAAGAAGATACAAACTCAGAGAAAGCAGGAAATGAGGGGAAAATAAAAGCAAAAAAAAAACAAGTGGAAAAAAACGTCTAGCAGACTTAGATTAATAAAACCATATTAACAGCCACTTTCCACGTGAATGGTTTAAACACATCAGTTCAATGAGAGAGACTGTCAGATTGGGATTTAAAAGCTAGACCCAATCCTATGCTATCGAAAAGAAAAAGTGCTTTGGAAGAAGTGTTTCACTTTCGGGGTATGAATTTCCTCCTTGGCAAACAGAAGGGTTTGCACTTGTGACACCTACATTGCCCTTCAGATTAAAGACTCTGCGTTCTCTTTCTTGTCATCAATACTTTGCACCTATAAGCAGACAGATGGGACATGATCCTTCCTGGAATAATCTCACAATCTAAATTAAATGGTCACGGGAAATACACCCTAGGGGAGAAGATCGAAATGGGGCCATACTCCTTACAATGAGCTACAGTCGATAATTAGAAATTGTGCATTATGAAGAAAAATTAACATTAGATTTATAGTGTTGGCAACGGTTTGGAATAAAACACGGTGAGATGGTTCCCAAGAAAAACGAAATTGGTTGAAATGGCCCCTCACTCCAACATAAGGAGTGGAAGGCAGGCAATCTAAACCTGGAGTCGTTTGGTTACACTCACTATTAACACCTAATATGAATAACACAAATTTTGATGGCCTTTTCTCTATTACACTTTTCATACTTACGACACATTTCCTATGGATTAGAGACTGTTATCTTTATCTTGTCAAGCCCTTAGATTCTAAAATATTTTAAAGCTTAATGATAATAGAATTTCTTCAACTTTTTTCTAGAATGTTTAACAAGTAAGTTCATAACTGGAAATATTTCTGATTTTAAATGAATTCCTCTATATAATGCATGGTAGACAGGATTTTTCTTTGTTCAAATACAACCTTGGTTTTAAAAAGTATTAAATACTTTTTGGAGTATTAAATTCGCCTTAAAGATTACAATAAGATCTTTCTCAATAATTTACATGATGATAACCTTTCTGAATCTTAGATAACACAAAACCAGTTCTTAAAATTACAGTAAAATCACTAAAAAAAAGACAGTGTTGTATAAGTTTAAAACGGTAGAATATTCATAGGCAGCTTTATATTGGAATAAACCCAGCCTTGATTAGTTTGCAATGCAACCTATTTTAAGTTTGGCCACGAGATGGTGCTATCACAAAACAATTCCAAAGAAACCAAATCATATTCCCAAGTATTTGTACTTTACTTGTGCTTATTTCCAAGGTAAGTCTTTAAATATAAAAATTCTCGTCAGTCAGTGTCTTCTCCCAACTTATTTTGTATTTCTTGATCTGTTCCATGTCTGCATTTTGGGTTGTTTTTTTTTTTTTGGTGCCTCATATCTATTGCCTCAAAGGAGATCAACTAAGTCTATTGTTTTGAAATCTATATGCAATGTTAGCAATATAATATTTCAAAAATACGAAATAATATACTTCTATTTGTATTCATTATTGTTGTTTATTTGTTTCTTGTTATTTAACAGAAAAGAGATTTCCCGCTCCTGGACCAGTGTCAATGTAACGATGACAGAGCAAGCACTTGGGAAAATAATAAACTCAATAACAGGCTGAAAGAATATTTTCGTTAAGTTGGCCAGGTGGTCCCTCTTTTTCCTCACCATCTGGATCTCCATGTATTGAAAGTTTTGCCTAGCCAGCAGAGAAAACAAACAATTAAGAAACTTCTCCAAGATACACAGAAATTGAGAGCAAACCTTAACAAAGCATCATTCCCAGATGATTTGACATCCTTCACACTGCATTCGATGGTCTTGTGTCCAAAAGGTGCGGTTACTAATTATTACTGCTTCATGAGGCTCAGAAAAAGTTCAGGACTGTAATGCTGCAACTTGTCTAGAACCTAAGTGTAACATTGAAGGTCCTGAAGACCCCCAGTGTATCAGAGGATAGTGATTTTAGGGTTTGTTGAAGCAGAGAATGAATTGTACTAGAAATTGCAGAAGCTAATGGTCCAAAGGTGAAAAATGAGACAGTCTATGCACGGTAGGTATAGATTTTTGGAACTTTCTTGGACCATCTCACAGTTAGCACCACGTTGGCACTTTGTGCATGTACATATTTGGTAACTGCCCTTCATTAACTGAGTGATTTTCTCACCCCCCGATTGAATAATAGGTGTTGAAACTGATCGTCTGTATACAAGATCTCACAAACTACGCTAGATCCCCCCTTCGCTATAACCGAGTGCCTCATTTCATTGTGTTTTGCTTTCTTGTGTTTTTTACAAATTGAAAGTTTGTGGCAACCCTGTGTCAAACATTTCCAATAGCATTTGCTCACTTTGTGTCTTTGTGTCCCATTTTGGTAATTCTCCCAATATTTCAAACTTTTTCATTATTATTATATTTGTTATGGTGATATATGCTCAGTGATCTTCGATATGACTATTGCAAAGAAATTATGACTCGCCAAAGGCTCAGATGATGGTTAGCAATTTTTAGCAATAAAGTATTTTTAAAATTAAGGTCTATACATTTTTTAGACATAACCCTCTTGCACACAATAGACTACAGTACAGTGTAAACATAACTTGCACTGGGAAACTAAAAAACTCGTGTGACTTGCTTTACTGCGATATTCCCTTTACTGTAGTGGTCTGGAACTGATCCTGCAATATCTCTGTGTAAAAATCGGTCATTTCTACAAAATAACAATGATTAATATTTACTGACTGATTATTAAATATATTAACACATGTAAATCCCATAACAACCATATGAAGTACAGAGACATATACCCTTGTCTTACCATGACAATACCCATACTGAAGAAACTGAAACACCAAGTTAAGTAACTTGCCTGATGGTCTGTAAATACTGAATTGGGGGCCTGGAGACTGACCCAGCCTCTCTGATTTCAGAGACAACACTCTTAATCACTTTGCCATGATGCCAGCTTAGGTCCTGCTCAACAAAATCAATCTTAATACATCAAAGCAAAGTCCATTCCTGGCACCTGCATAGAGCTGCAGCTCCATTGGAGCTGATTCTTGGCTACTGAGAACAATCCTGACAGAAATTACATACCTTTATCAATGGGAGAATTGAACTTTTCCACTGGAATTAGGTTTCTGTTCTTTTTCACTATGTTGCTTTGGGCAGATTGTGTAACTTCTCAAGGGCTGTTCCTTAGTTTGAAAGGCAGGTAATAAAACCTACCTCATATGATTGACCCTTAGGAATGTAAACTGATGGAACCAATGCAAAAGTGCCTGGTATAGACCTCGACATTTTACATCTGCCAAGAATGCTGTGTCACAAATTGTCTCAAAATACAGTGGCCTGAAATTAAAAGCATTTATTGTTTATTTCTGTGGGCCACCTGGGGGTCAGCTGAGCCAGGGTGAGCACGGCTGGGCTGGACTCCACGCTGCAGGTCGGTCCAAGTCTGCCTTGATGCCTCTCATCTTCCCCAGACCTGCGGGCTGATTAGGGCACATTCTTCTTATTGTAGTGATACAAGAACAAGAGAGCAAGTCCAACCCCACCAGCACATCTCAAGATTCTGCTTGCATTGTGTATGCTTACGTGCCATTGGCCAAAGTCAAGTGGGAGAACATGAAGTCAAGGGATAGAAATGCACCCTGTCTCTGGGGTAAGGAACTGCAAGTTCCCAAGGCAAAGAGTATGTAGGGAAAATAGAGCAAAAATTCAACCCTGACTCCTAAGTCTTTGCACACATCAAATCAAGCAAACCATCATCTAGAGAAGCCAAAATGATAGAAGCTCTTTTCCCAATATCCATAGTAATAAGTTAAGTGATGATTTTAAAACACTAAATAAATGATCTATAATTCCACCCATCAAAATGTCATAGTAAAATAATAATAATATGTAGTTTAGTCAGGGTGCTGTGGAGATTTAAAGCTGGCGTTACCTTGCTTGACAATATATTCTAAAGCCCTGACGTTATTCAGAAACTCTGATAGAGAATTCCTATAAACAGCCACTTTTTTCTCTGCCCAAGAACTCAACAGCTGATAGAGGTTAAGAGAACATGGCTTAGTTTTGTGGCAACATGATGCTTCTAATACTGAAGCCCAGAGTCAAAGACTTGCCCATATGATCTCAGGCTGCCCTGAAGACCCGCAGGCCCCCTGCCAGGACAGAGCCCTTATCGATAAACCTTAGGCACAAATGCCCACCAGGCTCTCTGCCGGCTTATAGGGCCCCAAATGAGGAGGGGGACAGGGGACTGGGCTCTGAATGGTCTTAGCTCTTGTTACTAACTTATCATTCCGAGAGGCTTAGAATGCTGCTCTAATGACTGTCTCCACCTTTCAGGAAACATCAAGAATAAATTAGGAAAGCATTAACGTGTCTGAAGATGAATCTTTGGCTATAATCCAAGATACAAACATATAGAACCCATGTGTCAAATAAGAAAAAGGACCTAAATATATATATTTATTTATATAAATATTATGATGTAAATATCCGTTATATAATATATCAGTCAGGAGTCGTGAAGCAGAAAAAAAGGGTGGGTTTGGAGCTGGGGACAATAGCTTAATAACCATATGAAAATGGTTACATTTGGGTGTATATAAATGATGGGACATTATACAGTCATAAAGATGTTTTCAAGAATGCTTCAAACTTTGAAAAGTCCCACAGTAGAATATTAAGTTCAAAAATCAAGATATAGGGCTTCCCTGATGGCACAGTGGTTAAGAATCCGCCTGCCAATGCAGGGGACACCGGTTCAATCCCCTGTCCGGGACGATCCCACATGCCGTGGAGCAACTAAGCCCACATGCCACAACTACTGAGCCTGTGCTCTAGAGCCCTTGAGCCACAACTACTGAGCCCACGTACCACAACTACTGAAGCCTGGGCGCCTAGAGCCCGTGCTCCGCAACAAAGAGAAGCCACCACAATGAGAAGCCCAAGCACCGCAACAAAGTGTAGCCCCTGCTTGCCACAACTAGAGAAAGCCCGCATGCAGCAACAAAGACCCAATGCAGCCAAAAATAAATAAATAAATAAATTTTTAGAAATAGAGAAAAGAATCAAAATTAAATTAAATTAAAATTTTAAAAAATCAACATATAATACTGCAGATGCATCTAATACAATATTCGATATACGTACTATATTGAGAAAGTTATGTAGAAAGAAGAAAAACACAAATATATTAATAGAAAATATGTTTGGGAGCTGGTATTGTAAATTATAATGATTCAAATTTTATGTATATTCCAAAATCTCTATAAGCATATATATAACTAATTAATAATAGCACAAATTATTTAGATACATTGTGTATATTTACCTTATTCAAGCAAAAGCATTGTTGAGATAAGCCTTAGTTATAAACAGAGTGCTTTTTTTTTTAATGTCCCTTCATTGTGGATATAAATTCATTGATGTTGGGCAATTTCTCTTCACAGATTGGACTAAATTATGCATTTATAACTTTATATTCTGAAAAATCAAGTACTATAACTACACTTGTGGAAAAGCTTTTATTGATCATTCTTACTGTAGGGAATCTCAAGTTTTCATACCCTTGGTAAAAGCTACAGAGCACTTCCTTCTCAGGTTAAAGTAAATTCTTGACCATACTTAAGATCATAAAATCAAACGATGATAAACTAAGTATATTTTTCTTCCACTGGCACGCAGTACATACAGTTTGCAAATCTATTCCATAAACCAAAACCACTGAAGACAGGTAGAACAGAACAATTCTTATTGGTTTCAAAACTATGTACTTTTTTTTAAACATCTTTATTGGGGTATAATTGCTTTACAATGGTGTGTTAGTTTCTGCTTTATAACAAAGTGAATCAGCTATATATGTATTTATAGATATACACATAAACATTTTCAATAATGTTCTAGGCAGTGCATTATAATACACAATAATTGTTGTCTAATCTAATGGAAAAAAGACATTAAGCAAATAATAACAACATAACTAGTATGTAACACAAATGGCAAACATTGAAAAATGATGCAGTGAATAAGTATAATGGGGGAGGGAGGCATTGTGGGTTGGGAGATTCTGAATAATAGACATTGATGCTGTGACCTGATCTATTTAAATTTGGGGAGTCATCCGCGTGAAGACTGCATATATTCATTAGTTTATTGAAGAAGTAAATTAAATTACCTTGAGAAAGAATGTAGGTTGTGAAGAGGATTATAACTTCGTGACATGAAAACCCTCAGAACTATTTATTGATGTCCTTTGCATCTAGTAGAATCATTACGTTTTCTTTATTTTTATATCCTATTTATCTAGAGGCTTTTTGGTTTATTTTTCCTTGAACTATTTCCCTTTGATTTTAGTCCAGCCCTGACATTAGCCTGAATGGCAACTTTGGGCAAAGTATCTCTTCTTTAAGATATTTAATACCATCTGACTTAAAATAATTTGTTATATGGATTTTCCAGGTGCAAGGCATTTTACTGCTATCTGCAGAAAATTGTCCTCAGAAATCTAAAAATCTTCAATGTGTACATTAGGAAAGTCACCCCCTTTAGATTTAGAACCATACAGGGTAGCTCCGTCTTGGTTTATTTATTTACCATAAGATTGATTTTATTGGGCCCATGGAGCTCGCCATCCACTTTCTACAATATGGTAAATAGTTTCCCTCTAATCCCGCATCCCATCCTTCATTGTTCTTTCCTTTTGCTTGTGTATATTGACAAAAAAACCTCATGAAGAAATAAAAAAGATGAATGGGAGATAGATTATCTGAGTCCTTCCATATCTCAAAAATAACTTTTTTTCTACCCTCAGAAGACACTGATAACTTTATCTGGTACAGAATCAAAATGGAAAACAATTTCCTTAAAACTTTAAAAGTGTAGCTCCATTATGTGCTAGACAAAGCATGTTAAAGAGAAATCTGTTGCAGATCTGAAATTCATTTATTTCTAGATGGCTTGTTTTATTTGTGTGTCTGTTTTTTCTTTGTTTCTCTGGGAGCTTTCAGGTTGTTATTTTTATGACTCATGTCCTAAATCTCATGGTGTGTCTAGGTGTATGTGGCAGCCGTTGGTTATGCTCTAAATATTGCCAGCTCTCTCTTCTGAGCCCTTGAGGTAGGTTGGACCATGTGACCAGCTATGCACAGTAAGGGTGAGTGAAAGTGTTCTCAGTCTCTCTGTATCTCCACAGACGTGGAAAGAGACAATCTAAGGAGAGTAAGATGGTCAGGTTTAAGGGCTATATTCAAATTTCAGATCCCACTACTTAACCAGAGAATGGATGAAAATCAGGTTATCACTTCATAATTATGAATGCAAGAAAGTAAAAAAAGAAGGGTACATATATGCAAGATAGTTTAAACAAACTACTCCTGTCATTAGTAAAAATGGACCAAACAGTGTCCTGGACTTTGGAAAAGTAGATTAGATTTTCTACTACTTGAAATGAAGTAGAAAGATGAAAAGAGTAGATTACTCACCACAGAAATCATTATTATATCCTCATTTAAGGAAATGTGGTGATTTATCAGCATTTGGTTTTCTGTTGATATACATGATATTAGTGTCTACTACGCTGTCAGCTATGTATTGTTTCTGCTCCTGCGGTCAGAATATTCTTGTTCAAAATCAAAATGAGCTGACAACATTAAAATATTTTTTGCTTGTTATACATTTTCAGCATCATTTGTATCAACTATATGAAACCAAAGGTATAACATTATTTTCAGATCCAAATTTCACTTCATTTTACCTATAATGTCAAAGGATCAAGATAAATGAGAAAAGAAAGATACATATTTACTAAATAGGGAAGATCAGCACTTTAGAGCTGGATATACTTTCTCTATTGCAATATATCAGCTCCTGAAGACACTTGAAAAAGTTACAAAACATGAGTCACGTAAAAACAGCAATTATCTGTTCTCTGCATTTCATAAAATTGCCTTTCTTAATCTGTACCATCTACTTACAACTGAGCTACTTACTTTTTCATACCTTCTGGTGCGCAAACCCAATACTCTTTTAGCTCCAATTATAATAGGAAGATAATTTGATTTTAATTTTCAAAATTTTTCTGAAAGCAGAAACTTCATCCCTTAAGGAAATCAAAGCAACAAAAACCCTCACAATGAATGCTTCTACCAGAAATCTGTTTACTATGAAAAAATAAGTTTAATGGCAATAGATGAACTTTTAAAACTAATGAGAAAAACATGTATTCATAGGCATATGAATTTTTTTAGTCAATGAAATACACAAGTGTAAAGACTAAACATCATTTTTGGTATTTGTTAATCTATTCCTAACCATATAAGAAGTCAGATGGAGACAGTATCAGGAAAACCTGGGGAAATGAAACTGTGGTACAGGGTTATCCTGTGGTTCCCGTATTTAAGCGAAGTGTTGGGAGAGACAATTCCACTGAAGATGTAAGGAAAGAAAGTAGAAAAGGTCATGATATTATTCAACAGAACTTTTAGGATACATAAGAAAACTTGACCCATAAAGTTGTAATGGGTATAAAATGGGTTACTATTTATGACTCCAGTGTCCATTTTTTCATGAAAACAGACTCTGATGTGTGTGTTAGAAGAGAGATCCTGATACAAAAACTATTAGCAACAATTTCACCATCAAAGCTTTATTTCAGTGGCTTCCTATGAGAAGAATTTTGCTTATATGAAATTCTGCTAAAAGATGGTACATGCTAATGGGTGTTTATCTTCAAGTACAATACTCAGATTTTCTTTCTGGAACTGGATATGTGCTTTTAGTATCTTTGGCCTCAAAAAATCTACACTGCATCTTTCAGCATTAGCTATAAACATTTAGAAGTTGTGCACATAGGTTTAGGTTTTTAGAGTTTAGGATTCTCGATAAAATTGCCACCCAGAATATCATTCTTTAATTTATATAAACTTAAGTTTTCTTTATGTCTTTATAATAACCTTATTACTGCACATCATTTTTTTTCTACTGAAATGATTACGCTCTGGAGACTTTTTCAAACAGGTAAACTTCCTTGTTCTGAATAAAGAAGAATTGATTCTATCACAATCTGGGCTTTTGTGACCTTTTGTGTTCGCTCTATGAAATTCAAGCTATACCACAATTGTGAGATTCAAATTTGACTCCATCATAATTTGAATATCAAAAGAAAAACATACAACTAAAAATTTAAAGATGATTTGATTATCTGAAGTTATTGATTCCCTACTGATATTTATTATGTGTGTAACTTTGAGAATTAGTTGGGTGAAAATGCAGTAAATTCAAATCAAGAAGTGTTAAATGATTATAGAAAGCATAAGAGTTACTCTGTGGGAATGCAATAATGAATAATAAATGATTTGTTATGGTTTTGCACATGTACAGTTTTCTCCTACCAAAGTCACTTCCAATTTCATCACCCAGGTACCAAGGCCGGTGGTTTACATTCCTCAGAGCCTCAGACAGAGATTACCAGGTTGGTAAGAAATATCACAGAAACAACAGCCATGTTACAATATTGGGGAGTTGATACTGGGTGACAAAGCACCTTTCCACACAGCCAAAATTTCCCACTATTGAGCTTCTGCACACCCAGCACTAAGTAGTTACCTCTGTAAGTTGGTGCGGTAAACCATACCAGGATGCAAGATGTGGCAATTGCAACACAGGTAAGTCCAGAGACATGATCAATATTGTATACACAAAACAAATTACTTACCCTTGATCATCACCTGTATCCTGTAGTTTATCCTGTGAAGATATTGGAAGAGTTACAAAGAAACAATTGATTTTGGACTCAGATGAAAATTGTCTTCTATCCATGATACAAAAAGACATTAAGTTACTTCACTAAGTTCACTTCACTTACTTCACTAAGTTACTTCAAGTTTACATGAATTTAGTAATTGCTTTGGTAGCTATTACAATTGATTTTGGACTCAGATGAAAATTGTCTTCTATCCATGATACAAAAAGACATTAAGTTACTTCACTAAGTTCACTTCACTTACTTCACTAAGTTACTTCAAGTTTACATGAATTTAGTAATTGCTTTGGTAGCTATTTTATATCAAAAGGTAGACAAAAGGAAGGTGTTGAGGAATATTGAAATATATCAGGGAAGTCTGATTCTTTTAATACAGAAAAATGGCTCTGTAAGTCCAAATAATTATGAGGCAGTACAGATCTTGTCAATATTTTAAAATAGTTTCTATTTAAGAAAACATTTACAAATATTACAGGAACTCTTGTGAAATGCTAAGCTTTTGTTCTTGCAGATTCTTTGTTTTGGCTGCACTACAGAGCATGCGGGATCTTAGTTCCTGGACCAGGTTGAACCCGAGCCCCCTGAGGTGGAAGCGTGGAGTCTTAACCACTGGACCACCAGGGAGGACCCCTTGCAGATTCTTAATAATACACGTTTAATAGTTTATTTACAGGATGTAGTTTTGTTGATCCAAATGAAAATGTAAAATTAGGCAAGCTCAAAATTGTCAAAAAGATGAGTTTATTCAGGAATAGCAGAGGAATTGCTATTTGGGATGTGCAAACAGTAGTAAACTACAGTACAGGCAAGTCTGTTGAGGGTTTGGGGTCGGCTGTATTTATGGGCAGTAATGTAAAGAGGGGAGAGTTCAGTTAGAGTCTTTTAAAATAAAAAAAAAACGGAGACCACCTTTGAAAATTCCCCATGCAGACAAAACCAGCATTGCCATACAAACAAAGCTCAATTCAGTTTATTTTGTGAGACCAACCTGACCTGGGTCAATTTTTGTTCATCCCTCTAGAAATCATGAAAAAATTTCCTCAGGTTGATATGAGGCAACACCAGACCAACCCCCTATCATTTAAGAAATTCTAATATTATCAGTTTTCTATAAATCAGGCATTTATAGGAAGTCAGCTTCTCAGTCTTTAAGTTTTTGTCTTCCTGAAGGCACATGTGTGAGATTTTTCCATTTTATATCCCCTGATCCATTTTAAACGAAATTCTTTCACAATATCAATATTTCAGCAAAGAAGAAAAAAAATGATAACATGCCCCCAAAATGACAACAAAATAAAAATATTTTATTAAGTGATTTTTAACTTATAGGACCATCTAATAAATATCACAACCATGTTGTTAAATAGAAATTTTTCAACAGATTTTTTTAAATGTGCCCTGAATTATTTATATTCCAGAGTGATCAAGGAACCATCTTCACTCCTGCTAACACAGGCTCTTGAGTTTGTAACAGTAACTTGGAGGTAACTGATTACTCTCCATTTTGCTTCAAATTGGATTTCAATTTGTTTCCTTGTGGAAGGATACGTTTTAATTTCACTCAGGTGAAAAATGAGGATTGCCCACACTAACTTGGAGGCCGTTGAGTACTTCAAAATAAATGATTTTGCTCCTTTAGTTAGAGATAATAAATCAAGCACAGCTACTTAATTATTTTTAGTAACGTTTTCCAGTGAAAATGTTAGTCATTTTATAGTCATTTCACAGCATGCTTTTTGCCATAAACATTAAAAATCATTAGTTTTTATTAAAAGGCAATCATAAGATAGTCTCTTTTCAAAATCAAATTGTTTGCAGCTTAGTTGGCCCAAAATTGAAGTATTTTTCAAGTAGTTAGTGTTTTCTCAACATTTTTCATCTAAGTTTGAATTCTAAGATAGTAAATATTTCCATTATATTTATACTACTCCAATGATTTGAATATTTATATTATTCTAGTAATTGTGTTTACAAACATCAAGTTCAGTACTTACCTCAGGCATAGTAATAAGAGCATCTCATAGGTCCTATCTTTTGTAAGTTGAGAATATTCCAAGACCTACATAAGCTTTCTTATTCTATATAAATATTAATAACATACAGATCAGGGAAAGACAGTCTGTAAATTCAGGAATGTTTCCTTTTGGAATTGTATTTAACTTTCAAGTGCAAAGTTATCTAGCCTGGTAGCACATGAAATGAAACATATTTTGTATGTGATAGATGGAAAACATAAATCTCTGTGTAGGATTATATATTTCTTTGGAGTGTGACTAAATAATAGTGCAGTTTCTTATATTTCTGCCATGACATACTTAGGAAGACAGACTATTATTTTATCTCTATTAAAACATTTTAGATATAAGCAATAGAATAAAATTCTGTTGAATATTATGATAGCACATAAGCTTCAATTATAAGCCAAGTAACTGCTTCTTTAGAACCAGTTGCTATAAACTTAGATTGATCTACCATAGTTAAAACTGACCTGTCCCTCCAAATTATATAGACTAGAGAGAAGTCCTATAAAAAATCAGGGAAGATCAAAATGAAATAGAAGTTGTCTTATGCTCCCAGGAATAAGCATTGTCTGTCTTAAAAATTTCCCAGCAGACACTATTTAATTTGTTGAATTTTCCCAACATCTGTCCTTCAGATTCCAGTCCTTGGAATTTGATATCACCATTATCTCAGATTTATTCAGATGGAGAACTCATTTATGCATCCAGTCTCAGCCAGCATTCAATCTGGAGAAATAAACTACACAGTGATTTGGACAGAGAAAGTTTAAGGTAGATAATTATAAACTGTAGCAGAGCTTTGGAGTAATGACAGATTGGTTAGTAACAAGTAGTAAGAACTTGAAAATAATATAGCAATAGCAGATACAAGGAGCATGCATTGTCTTCAGGGCTGAGATACAGCATCCCATGCAGAGACCCCAGGGCTGAAACCCAGACTCTGCTGGCACTGCTGTGGCTCAAAGAATTGCAGAAAAGTCACTGGGGTTCTCCCTTGTTGTAGATCGCCGGAGCGTCTTCATGGGGAAGGGTCTCACTGGAGGCACTTGACTACACCACCATCCGAGGGGATGCTGAGGGAAGCTCCTAGCCACTGGGTGTGTTGACCACCATATATTTTAGGAGACATTCTCTGAACAAGCCAATCACACTGCAGGATCATCAGAAGGCTGGTGCTGTGACAGTTGCATATGCTGCAAAGTCAGCCCCTTGGAAGTACAGAGCAGTTTTTCTTGGTAATTTTGTCTGTGTTCATTAGTATTTCCGTATATCCAGAGCAAGCTCCACAGAACGCAAAAAGAAAACCCAGAGAACTCACCACCATGCTGCTCCTCAAGCTCCAGTTCCCTACTCCATCTTCCTTCTCTTTACCTTTCAGTCTTCTTATGCTGGATTGATGCATAGTATCTGTTACTCAACCAAACTTGGGTCTTCTTGCCCAACGTGCAGCAAAGCCAATTTTCTGACACTTGGTTGTGGTGAAGGAAAGTACAGCATTTACTGCAGGGTGCCAAGCAAGGAGAACAGTTAGCTACTGGTCAAAAGACCCAAACTCTCCAGTGGCTTTCGAGGAAGGGATTTTAAAGGCAAGGTGAGGGAGAGGGTCCTGTGTAATCAGTTCATGTACATCCTTATGATTGGTTGGTGGTGAGGTAACAGGATGTTATTTCAGGAGTCTCAATTTTCAATTTTCTGGTTCCACCTGGTGTGGGATCTACGTGCTGGTGGGCAGCACACAGTCAGCTTCTTCCCTCTTGCAGGGGTTTCAGTATCCGTAAAACAGCTCCAGGATATGGCTCAGAATTTATAGCTCTTGAGGAACTAAGGGTCCTTGACTGTTTTATGGCTGAACTATTATTATTTTGTCTTGCTTCACTGCTTTCCTGAGACATGGTGCAGGAGGTGTCTGTCCCTGGGAAGGCCCCACAAGGTCCTGCTCAGTTTCATATCTAGGGTTTTTACCTGTATTTAGGAGAAGGAATGGGGAGAAAAGTTTCTATTCCATTTTCCTTAGATCAAAAGCCTAGTTTTGCATTTAAACTTATTTTTATTTTCTCTAACCAGTGCTTTTCTGGCCTTTAAATGACTCTATTGAGACATTATCTTCCATTTTGTTAAAAGAGAAAAAATTCTCTTCTGGCACCTACATTGTTTTCGTTTTGCCTTCTTTTTCTTCCCTCTTCTTCCCTTTCCTTTTCTACTTTTCCCTCCCTCCCTTTGTTCACTTCCTCTTCTCTCTTTCCACCCTCCCTGTCCTTCCTTCCTTCCTTCCTTCCCTTTTCCTGTGACATAGTTATTCAGGAGCTATTATGTTAAGAAGTAATTCAACGAGTTTATTTATGGCTATCTTTTCCAACGAGATCACCTTCATGTTTATATTGGTTTTGAAATATTAAAGTGACAAGTGAAAATATAATTGTGACAACTCAAAATATAATTTGTCTAAATACCTCAAGTTTTGGCAAAAAACATCAAGGGTTTTCATCATCAGAAATAATTTTATTATTTATTTTAAAGCAATTCAGTGTAACTGGTAGCAAAATGGTACATAGACAATAAACAGAACCAAATCCCATAGGGTTACAAGGACTAATGTTGACTTCATTTTTTATTTTCATATGCAAGTGTAAGTATTTAAAAAGGCAACTGTTTGTTAAAAGGCTTTTATAAGTATGTTTTTATTCTTTAAATAACAGAAAAGCTAATAAACTATCATTATTATAGCAAGCTAATATGAATTGTGTCAAATATTAAATTTGGACTAATGTTCATAATCAAAAATAATTATTGTAAAATTTATGAAACAAATTTTATAGTGTTATAGGAAATATAGTCAGGTCCTAGCTTAAAATCCTAGTCTTGACAACTGTCATAATGCAAAAATACTCAACTTGAGATCTTGTGGGGAAATAGAAGATTCATAAAATCTTACATTTATTCCTAAACATAACTGTAATGGAGTAAAGAAAAGGCAACTCAAAGAAACATCATACTTAAATATCAGTGTGCAGATATAAAACAAGTTCATTAAATTTATTATTGTTCTCCATTACATGTATTTGTTCAATTCCACCTTTAGTTTGAAATTTTACATGTGAATATGTATTTGTCTGATATACTTCAGCTGTGTTTATAACATATACACATACACATGCATACAATCTTTGTTTTAAGATATGTTTCCAATTTTAAGTAACCTCTTATAAATTCTACTTCCCTGTATAGTTAAAGAAAATTAAATACAGGCTCTCCCTATTTTAGGGGAAATTCTTGATGTTCTTGTCATTCTAAAATGAGAGCAATGTAAAATACTAAACAAATAGGCATTTTATATTCTCAAAGCCAAATATACAATGGCTATATAATCTATAATTTCACATTTTATGTTTTATATTTTATATCCATAGAATTATTGGGGAAATATTAGGCTTTCTTTATTTATTTTTTTGCGATACACGGGCCTCTCACTGTTGTGGCCTCTCCCGTTGCGGAGCACAGGCTCCGGACGCTCAGGCTCAGTGGCCATGGCTCACGGGCCCAGCCGCTCCGCGGCATGTGGGATCTTCCCGGACTGGGGCACGAACCCGTGTCCCCTGCATCGGCAGGCGGACTCTCAACCACTGTGCCACCAGGGAAGCCCTCTTTATTATTTTGAATCCTTCTATTTTCCTTTCAATTTATCTGCTTCTTTGTGAAAAGAAATGATAACATGTCTCTTTCTAGTCTTATGTGTCCTATTTTCTGTTGAATTAAAATTTAATGTCAAATTCAGAAATAAAAACATACAAAATTGGAAGAAAAATATCTTTTTAAATTTGTCAATGTCTCTTTCATGGGAATGACAGTGCATTTCAACTACCTGGCAAACTGTGCTCTGTGCTTTTCAACCTGTTTCTGAAAAGGAATAATGCAATGTAGGTAAAAGCACTGGTGTTGCCAAAGGTCAGCGTTTCTTTATTTATAACTGTCAAATTATGTATGGTTTACCTTACATTTAAACAGCAAAACCGACTTATTTTTATTTTATGCTTTTTCCTCACAATGTTAAAACATAGCTCCTATAGATAGCTTTCCAAAATTAGATCAAAATTTTTGATATACCAATTTTTGGTGTATTATTATTTCAATACTAAAGGCATAAAGGAGGACTTTTAATGTTTTGAAATTTCTTTGTATTCTATAAAAAGTATAATTTTGTTTCTTTTAATTTTAAACTATCTTTCTAATGAAATATACTGTATAGATATATAAAAAATGTTAAAGCTCAAGAGTCTAATGAAAATCATTACTGAATATTTCAATTAATGCTTCAATTCTTAGATTAAAGTCAACAAATGTGTTTTAAGTATTCTCTATGTTAGGATTCTTTTAGGAAAACAATACATATTTGCTTTCGCATACTGTTCTTGGCATACAACGTGTGTTAAACATAAAGTTAGGGAAAAGTTCATGTAGTTGATATTTCTTTTTGTTTGTTTTGGTTTCTTCAGAGTAATAAAACATGCTATGAACAGCTCAAATTCTAAAATGAATATATCATGTGAAAAGTCAACAAAAAGGGTAAAATGACTTAAAGATTCATATTCTAAAGCAAACTATGATTCTTACACAAAAGTCAGCCATACAAGTTTGTCTGTTAATCTGTGTAGAGAAGGCCGGACACTTGTGATGAGCTCATTTTTATAAAATGGCAAGTTTAAAGAATATAATAGGACACATTTAATTTTAAGTGGAGCAACAATCTTCTATGTCCGTTGGGACGCACCAGATGTAACTGGACTTCTAGTTTATTTTCATAAATCTTAATACTTTTTAAAAATTGGCTTCATACAGTTTGTATTATTGTCAAACAATGAAACATCAGGTTCAAATTTTTGCGTTTCAATTTAGGTGTTCAAAATCATTCCATTGATGTCTTTCAAATATTAATGGGAGGAGTACCAGCAAAGCAGTACTTTAAATTTCAAAATTATCTAAACTTCTAGGAGAATAGATTTTTTTTTAATATGAGAGAATTGGATATACTCCAATCTAGTTTATTTCATGCCAGCAACACTCTTGTTTTTCTAAGATTTAGAGTTGTTTCAAGCAAGATCCTTGTAGGAGAAAAAAGTCTCTTATTTTCTTTTTTATCAAAGCTGAGTTTCCTCCCGAGAATCTTGGCCTGTGGTGTTGCAGATGCTGTTTTTTCGACTGGGTTCACCATTTGGTAGGTAGGCCAGTGGATCGGGTCGGATTAAGTATCTAAGAAAAGAAAACAAGGCAAATAACTGTAATCAAAAAAACTAGTTCACATTGACACTTTAGATTGTTACTTTAAATTTATTTGTTCAGTGTTTAAAGTTACTGAAACTTGTCTCTATATAACGTTGGTGGAAGGACTTGCTGTTTATTTGGCAAGGGCTTGTAATAATTCTACACCTAAGAAAATTATCAAGATGAATGTAGAATCATTATCTTTCAGTTAGGATACATTTCACCACCTCCATCTTTTCAAAAGTTTATGTTTTATTTTAGTATTTTGTTGATTTATTATTCTTTTCTTTGGCTATTTTTCTATCAAGGATACCTAAATCCTAGCCATGATTATATTAATCAACTGCTCTTAGTGTTATTTTTATCATTCATAAATAAATTTGACCTACATTATTCTATAGGCTTTTTAATTTAAATATTCTATGATTCTATAAAATTAATGATTTCATAAATGCTCTGGAGGATATTATGCCTAGATAATATTTTAATTATTGGGAAATTTATTAACCTAAAATTCAGGTTATGCTATAGTAAGAAATTGGACAAAGAAAATAATTCTCAATTCATTCTACTAGTAAATAGGAAAATGTTCACCTGCCAAACTCACACATTTCAATAATGTTAGAATTTGTTTCAAGAGAGATGTTTTACTTCAGACCGTCAAGTGACATGAGCGTCCGTTTCTTGAGCGTGTCTGGACTACTGGGCTAGGTCCTGGGAATACAAAAAACCATACACTTCTGACCCCTGCAGAGGATTAACAGAGCGTAATTTATGAAACAGATGGAAAGATTAAAAAGAAATTCCAAACAACACAGAAAGACAAAAAGAACAACAGTGAATGAGGGAATAGTTTATTGAGGAGGTTGGATTGATGGCTTTCCAGGCTTAAGTGGAGACAAACGGAGAGGAAATGGGACACAGAAAAGGATGCTCCCAACACGTTTAGAAAATGAGTTTGACTTTAGAGGACCGGTTAGACCAGGAGATGATGGTATGTAAATTCAGGAAGAAACACAGAAAGCAGCTAATAAAGGACTTTAAGTTTCAGGATAAGTAGTTTCTATTTCTGTTCCAAAGGCTTCCCACTGGAAGCCACTGAGGTTTTGGAAGGGAGAGAAGGAAAGTAAATATATGTAATACAGCATTCTAAAAGTCTTGTTCAGGTGCAAATACAATTAGTGTTTCATAGTTTTATAATAATGTTCTGAGTTACAAAATAAATGGAGAAATTATTTTAAAAGCGGGGACTCTAATGAAGATTTGTACTTCTCCTCTTAAAAACCAAAGGAAAAATATTTGTAAAATATGTCCCTTAAAAGAGCAATTTCAAGCACTACAGTCTATTTTCTTGGATCAAATGAAAGTTGAGATTAGCGTCCTTGGATCTATTTATTAACTAGATTTTGTTATCCAACCACCTGCTTTATAATTACTTTGAATATCAATAGCATAGTAGATCAATGAAGAAAACTAACAGTGCACATTAAGCTTTTTAACCCCATATCACCTAGTGATTTATTGTTCTTCAAATCAAAGCATTGCTGCACCTTCATTTAAAATGAACTTTTGAAAGTGATTTTTTAGAAAAACATAAAAGGTATGAGTATAATCCATTATCCCCTAAATTCATTGATGTAGCTGCAAAATTTCCTTTCCCTATTATAATCACTACTAAAAGTATGAGTCTAATAAAATAAGTTTCTTAAATGCATTTTTTGTACTGCTTGTCATGGTAGCATATTTTCTTGCTCCAGTTATACTAAAATTTAATTATCTCGATGCAAAAAAACAGATCATGGAAAAAAAAGAGTTCTTTTTTTTTTTTATAGCAGTCAAGTTGATGTTTTAGCTTAAAACTAATAAAAAATAATAGCATGCAAAAGGCAGAAAGTTCCATGCTTATTTTACCTGTATATATTGTAACATCATATATTTTATTTTTATGTTTCAGTTTTAAAAAGTTTCAGGAATTATTTTGAATTATAAAATCTATCTGATGGAAGGATTTGTATTGATACATAGACTCAAAAGGTTAACACTATCTTCCCATGCCATCAAAAATAATCATGGAAAAGAATTATATTAGGCTTAAGGAATTTACAATTTGTTATGAAATAAAAATAAGGTAATCCCAACTTTTTAAAAAAAAACATATATAGTCGATAATTTGAAAAAGAGACATATGAAAGTTGGGACTACAAGGGCAGATTTTTTAAAAATTGCCTGATTTTATGGGTTAAAGGAAGAAAGACATGTGTAAATATGGACACAAGAAAAACGGAGCAGTTTTGTTGTATTACAGTCATATGCTGAGTAAAGTCTCCAGAATGGGCAGTTGAAAGCCAGGTGCATCACAAATAAGATATTTTCCTCTAGCTTAAAGTCCTCCAAAAATTCAGCATCCCCACTGGATATAAAGTTTGACAGCCGCCTTAAGAACTCTAGCAGCTGGAATCACCATTCATCAGATTCCCCCAAGTTCCTATACTCTAACCAGTATCATCAGATGGCAAAATAAAGCATTATTAAACTTGCTAGTTGTATCTTAGGTGACTTACAAAAATCTTTTCACACTGATTTTGGGTCAAAGTTACCCCTGCTGATGTATTTTCCTAAGAAGCCTTTGATGCACATTCATCTTTTTGCCCTAAAACTGAGCAGTACTCAGCAGGCCAATATTCATTCTTCTACTTTTACTTCTTTATGTATCGCTTTTATTCAAAAAATCATTCTCTTTTTGGTTTTATTCGTTTAGAAGGTGAAAAGTAACTAGTTTCTATATAGAACTAGCTTCTTTCCAAAGATTGGTACTGTATCTCTATATGCTTTCTAGACATTTCCACTTAGCACACTGAACAAGGTACCTAAACTCCAGCTCATCATCTCTCTTTTGTCCATACCCAACGACTGCTCTTTCCTGCTTGAAAAAGTGCCTCCCTATACTGACTTGTTTCAGTGAAGCAGTAATTTCTTTTGCAATCACATAGATTTGAAATCTGAAAGCCATGTGAGAGCCCTTATTTTCCAATTCCCAGACCGATGAACAAGTCTCACTCTTTGTCTCCATAAATTTACCTCCATAGGATCTTGTCTTTACAATCCATCATCCAGATGTTATGAGCGATTCTTATCTCCATCCTGCCAATCAATTCTATTGCTTTTTACAGAGCTCTTTTTTAAAAAATTGAACCCTCCAACCCCAGCCAAAATCTCCCACGAAACTGACAGCATCTAATTGCTGGCATATTACTAGCTTTAGTTCTAAATCACTTGCATGGATCCACTTCATGCTCTGCATCACATAATGTTCTCACTCTTCTTAGTCACTGACCTTATTATTTCCAGGTTATAGATAGAAACACATCCTGTGGACCTAACACCCACCAAGACTTGAATCTTTGGCATTTGTTTTATGTCACCAATACAACCTGGAGTTAACTACCCTGTGTAAGCAGGCCTTGGTGCAGCTCAGCCTTAGGACCATGAACCTCAAGCTCAGACTCATTAGGAATTGCTCACCTAGGTTTACACCTACAACTGTCAAAATGCCTTTGCTAAAATCCTGCTACTTTCTCGCTCATATATCCAAGTGCTGTCCATTGTCTATAAGGTTTAATATCAATTCCTTATTTTGTCATCTAAGGTCCTTCCAAAGCCAGGTTTAATATGTTGTCAATATTATGTTTAACTAATTAACAACAGAGATGTTAATACAAAGCTTTTACTCTGGTCAAACTAGGCTCTGTAGTATTGCCAGCTGGCACACATTATGCGA
Source organism: Delphinapterus leucas (assembly GCF_059928025.1). Taxonomy (NCBI): domain Eukaryota; kingdom Metazoa; phylum Chordata; class Mammalia; order Artiodactyla; family Monodontidae; genus Delphinapterus; species Delphinapterus leucas. Next base: position 11,985,305 of record NC_143129.1, on the reverse strand, counting down.
TGTCCAGGCAGTGCATTTTCTCAAGCCATCTCCCTGTTCTGGAACAAATGTTCTGCATTTGTCCCCTCCTTTCTCTCCACCTGCACAAATTCCATCTACCCTGAGTGTCTAGTTCAAGTCCGTCGTCCTTTGTAATCCCTGTAGCTCACAATAATGGCTTCTCTCCTGAATTTTGAAAACCACCATCTCACTTAATCAATGCTTAAGTCATGTGACAAACTCATATATATACTGCTATTAAAAGTTTATGCTTAAATTGTAGTTTTGTTAATTAGAATGTAAACACTTTGAAATCAGGGAAAATGCCTTATTTGTTTCTATAGAGCACATTTTTAAGGCAACACTAGTACAACTGAACATGCATAATACATAGTTTTTGATGAATCAAATTACTACCATAGATCCTTTCCTAATAAGGGTTTTGACCAATTTTACCTTGGCTTTGAGAAACTCTCAGGTATTTCAAACTAGCTAGTGTGGGATATTTTAGGTTTTCCTTTGAGCTGATCTCTTCTTGTTCCACGTATTTTCTATTATTTGTCCAAATGTATATTTGCTCACAAAATATACAAAATTCATGCTGCTTTTTCCTTTTTTTTTAGCTCTACCATCCTACAATGCTTTTATATAGTATTACACACAGCAATATACAAAATGCACTTGTTTATTGAACACAAAAATTAGACTTTGATTTCCTAAGCATTTGTATCACAAGAAAGATAAGGGGCTATTATGGTGGAAATAAAAATATAAAAGTAAATAAATCAGTGGTTTTCTGAAAATACATGCCTTATGTGAGATCAACTTACACAACATCATTCAGCTCTAGTCTGGTATCTGGAGATGGGTTTATCAGGATGTAGGAGAGGGTACTTTGATGATCGTTCATTTCATCTAGAAGATAAATAAATGCCAAGTGTGTTATACCACTTACAGAAAATTACAGGAATTATTGTAGAGTGTCTTATCTTCAAACCATAGAGCTGTCAACAATAACTTGCTACAGCTTTGTCCACAGCAGGATTGTGTATATAACTTTGGCTATTTTCAAATTACTGCCACTGGAAATATCTGACAGGTGCTCACTTTCTGTTCCAATAGATGTTAAAAATAAAGTATCTAATTCTGTTCAGAACAACCACAGTTATAATCTACCTTGTAAGCTATTACACTGAAAAAGTATTCCTGTTAATGAAATAGCTAGACAGGATGTTTACTTAATTTATTACGCTTTAATAATTATGAAAAAAAATTGTGAAAAAAAATTGTGGTTATAAATGGCCATCCCAGATAGGAACATTCATATGGGAATTCTGCAAAAAATCATCTAATGTCATCGTGTTTAAAAAACACAACAGAAATGTACCTAAAAAGCGCGAAGGCCCTAAATACTTTTGACTTCCTTACATGATATATCTGATATAAGACATGGTAATGTTCTTGCCAAATGCAAAGAATCCCGTGGAACAGAATTTAATTGTAAGTTTTAAGGGAAGTGTACCACGGGATCCTTTGTTTTTTCTCTAAAACAATACATATTTTAAAAATAAAAAGCTGTGCCCTTTAAGTTTGTCAATTCACTCTGAAAACATCATCAGACTTCAAGTATGGAGAACTGAACTGGCACTGAAAATGAAAATAGCTTTAGGATTGAGATTTTTTAGCTGCTAAGGCTATGAGAAGGTGTAAATATAAAGCCACGTGGACACATACTCAATAAATATTAATCTTCCCAAGGGTAAAGTTTTTAGGCTGGGAGGGCACCGTTTCAAATCCTGCTCTAGAGCCATAGTACTCATCTAGCCACTTCAGTTGCAGACAAGCTTGGTTCCTAAAAGTAGTCCTAAATTTTGCAGTTTGATCCAAAATCTAAGCATATATTTCATACTAATAGAGATATATCAATATATATCAAGTATATATCAAGATATATACTCAAGTAACTGCCTAAAATTAAAGATCTTTTTTAGGCCAACATAGCTGATCCTGATAATTTCCTACACTGGAAAGTATATATTATTTTTATAAAATAACATCTACCACTAGGTTTGACTAGAAACCTGTCACTTGACTATGAAAGACAGTAATTTCGGTTATGATCTTTCAAGTTGATATCCAGATGTGCCTTATTCTTAAGTCTATAAATGAACATCCTTGTCTTACAAGGCAGATAAACTGCAGTATAATCGAACCCACCATAAGTTTGCCAGTAAAGCTATTATAATCATAATATTATCAAATTAATACTCAAATAAAGGAATATATTCGGTTGCATATCCCAGGGGTAGACACAAGGAATTGTATCCTGTCATGGGGATTAAGGTTGCCAGGCAAAATAGAGAATGCCCTGTGAAATCTGAATTTCAAATTAAAAATTAACAATTTTTTAGTATATATATATATACCAACATACAGGTAACACGCTTATACTAAAAATCATTTGTTGTTTATCTGAAATTTAAATTTAACTGGGAATCCTATATTTTTACTTGCTAAATCTGCCAATCATACCTGGGGGAGGGGGTGGACGGCTAATTCAATCAGCTGGAGCTTGGAATTCCAATGAATATATAGCGATGAGCTTACTCCAAATAAGGTGCAATTTCAACTCAAAGCATATTGTACTGGCAGAAGATTACCAGAATCATCTTTCTACATAAAAAGTAATTTTGACTTGTGTATTCTTTCTGAGAAATTTCCCCCTTGTGTGAATTTCCACAATAGCTAAACAAAAGAACAGAGGTTAATGGTGCATTCTGGAGACTAAAGCAGGATGCCCTGAAATGTGACAGGTCATTAGAAAATCTCCACCTATTTGGCTATGTATAACTCAATTTCTCATGTAAACAATGGCACTGTTGAAGTCTCTTATGTAAAGCAGTGAACATTATTGAACAGTGGCACTAGAGGGAAAACAATTTTAACAGATACCTTCTCAGTTAATATTGATACTCAACCCTTCTCCTTGATTATTAACATGATGTTGTACTCATTTTTGGTTCTGGGATGAGGTCAAAATCTTATTGGTGACTTGGTATGCCTGTTACAAATGTAAAAACTGTCTAGATAACTGAGAACTTTACAGAACTAGGTATAACTATCATGTCTGTTCAAGTAGATAGTTGGATTTTATCTTTCTGAAGATTTTCGTTTTTCCATGGACTCCAGGAATTGGAGCAAACATTTTGCTGATGTGCTCAATTCAATGATCCCATAAGGTTTATATGGAAACACGGGTAACATCGCAGTCAGAACTCATCACTCCTGGTCTTTCCTCACCCACCCCTCACTGACCTCCTCAGTGTTAAATTCACAGAATTAAAATAAATTGCTGAGCTCAAAGCTGTTCTCTCTTTCCTTCTGATGCCTGCCTTGCTGTAGGGTTCACCTTGTCTGCTTGTTCTCTGCTGTGCTGCTCTGTCTGGAAGTCCTACATTTCACTCTCTTTCACTTTGTGACTTTAAGAATTAGACAGTGAGCTTTTAAAAGCCCATTGTAGTCATCTATCAAAATCACATTCAACAATCTAGTTGTATCAGCCCTAAGTCTGGTATTTTTGTCTCTACCAGTTATTCCCTACATATTTTTTAGTTATTTCTGAATTCTGGAGGGGGAAATATGGTAGGTTTCCTGTATTTTTAAGACCCTATCATAGTAATCACCATTGGTGGTGGCAAAGACATGAATGGATTAAATCTCTTGGGACTTCCCTGGCGGTCCAGTGGTTAAGACTCCACGCTTCCAAAGCAGGGGGCGTGGGTTCGATCCCTGGTCGGGGAACTAAGATCCCACATGCCAGTCAGGCAGCCAAAAAAAAAAAAAATTGCAGATTGACCCTCCATATCTGTGGGTTCCATATCTGCAGATTCAACCAACTGAAGATCAAAAGGCTCTTTACCACAAATATAATAACATATTTAGCGAAGAAAATAAATTTACTTAGGAAAATTTGGCTCATGAACCAGAATCGAGATTTTATCTCCTACCCAGCAAAAATATCTACTAAGGAAATCTATTGTGAGGACATTCAATGTGTTCTTAATAAGCAATCTCTGACCTTGGTAAAATAAAAAGCACTATATCATTTAAAGTGTCTTATAGAAATTATTGTTCATCATTGACATGCTTATCTTAATAAAACTATTCTTCTTTGAAAAGTTGAAATAGATGAAGTAGAATACTGAAAACTTTAAAAGAAATTTGAGTCAAGTTAAACAACTACTAGTAGTGTTTACCAAGAAACTTCTTTTGTTGTATTAATTAGCATATGTAATTATTCAATTGAAATCTTCATATAGAAAATACTCTGCATAGAGTGTTTCAGGTAAATAGATCATAACAGAAAGGATATAGATGTATATTCCTATTGTTCTTACATAATAATTGATTGAGTCCCATTCCACACACATGAGTTTCATATTTTTGTTTTGTTTCAGTTTTTAAAACGTCCCTTTTGAAGTATTTTAAAAGCAGTTTTAAAAGAGGAGAATAAAATTTGATAAAATAAATTTAAATCTTACATGTATTTGTGTAGGTTTTGTTAAATGAGACTGCCAAAAACACACATCCATTGTGTATTGTTATCGGAGAAGCATTTCAAAGAATACAAAGGTATCAATGAAAAGCTCTGTTAAGATCAAAGACCCTGAAACCAGAGGGCTTGCATTGAAATCCTGGTTTCCCAATTATGCCGAGACCTTAGGCACATTACTTAATTTCTTAATCTTTCTCTGTTCAGTTTCCTCACCTGTAAAATGGGGTAGCAATAGGTTTTTCTCTTAAAGCTTATTATTAGAATTAAATGATAAATGAATAAGTATAATTTAACATTAATATATCAGAATAAATATACAGTTCTTAGAATCAATTCTGATCCAGAATATCAAGTGCTGTATAAAGGTTTCCTATTATCAGAGCAGGCAAATTCAATCCATAACTTGTAAATAATAATTGTACCTATATTGTGATATGAAGGTGTTGGCATGCAAAGATAGGGGAAGAAAAGTTTACAGACAAAGAACCCCAAATGAGAAAGGCTGAAATGATTGAGTTTAAGTTGCAGAAAGCAGGTCCTTGAGAATGGACTAACCAAGGAGGAGTTAGTTGGAGACAATGTCAAAAGGGCAAGCTAGGTCCAGACCCTGGAGAGCTTTAGAGACCTTGATCAGAAGTTTGAATTTTAGTCTAAAGGCACAGGGAAGCCATTGAAAAGTTGTAAGGATGGGACGTTTGGAGGCATGATCTGATTTCGTGTTGAGTATATCACTTTGGCTGCTCTGTGGGAAATGGACTTTGTGGGGGCTCAAATTTGCCCTCAGGGATAGTAGGCGAATAGTACAGAAGCCCAGGGGAGAGACGATGGTGGCTTGGGAGCAACGGAAATGCAGGAAATTTGGGAGGAGGGAGGGAAAGATGGACGGAGAGCTTGAGAGAGCAAGAGAGCCATACAGAGAGAAGGGGGGGGAGGGGAGAGCAGAGTGAAGGAGGGAGGAAGGGAGGGAAGAAGAGAAGGAGATGTTTTAGGATGGACACCACAGCATATCTGAATGCTGATGGAAAAGGCAAGTAATTAAAAAGGAAGAAATTGGTCTGTACCAGCGTGAGAGCATATTTTTTCTTCAGTGACACAAGAAATACCAGAGAAAATACTCTCCATTGCACAGTGTTTATCTCCCCAACAGGGTGCAGTCCAAACAACTGGTAATAGCACAACCTAGAGATGATTTCCCTTTCCCCTCACCTGAATTTCCATCTACATTATGTGTTATCCACCTATGAAACGGTTTAGTTTTTTAGTGCTGATTTAACTGGCTCATGTATTCCAGTTTAGTATCAAACTGTGTTTATGAGTACAACTATTTTGTACATTTTACTGAACTTACCAGTGTATTTTCAGGGAAGAAAAGGTGGCTAGAGGTACGGTTAAGAGAATAAATATATTTAACCACCTCTACTTAAAATGATTTTCATTACCTTTCGATAATTTGGAACTACTTTATGATACACAAGATAAAAGCAAGAAATATACTCTCTTAACCTCCCTTCATATAAACATCCAGATATCAAGATGAGATGAAACAATTAGCCAAACAAGAAGAATGATATAAAGCAAAGCTTCAGAAATCACTCATTTTCAACTGTCATGAGCCTCCCCATCACTTACTAGCTTCATACACAAAACTAGTTACTTTAGACTCAATTTTCCTTTAAAATGGAGTATTTGATATTTCTTAACATTTAAAAATCTATATTACTACCTTGTATAAATGGTAAAAGACCAAAACCCCCTTGCTATTTTTTAATGTGATAGAGAATTCAAAAAAAGTGAATAATGTGTCTAAAAACATACTATTTCTTCAATGGTTCAGGTTCAGTTTTGTTTTTTTAAAATGCTTCCTCCACTGCCCACCCTCCCCTAAACAAGTATTGACCTTTAGAGCTATTAGGTGTCCCTAGTGAATGGAAACTGCTCAATAAATGCTAGTTTCTTTGAAAATACTGTTACAATACTTTACATTAAGTGATGTGGGATGAAACAGTACAGATTGTCTGCAAAGTAACAAACACAGGTACACTTTAAAAAATAGAACATTAATTACATTCGCAAATAACGGGTTCAATATATTTTCAGGTGAATATTTCTAAATTTAAAACTATGATATAGCTGATAATCTGAAAAAGTAAAATAAATACACTTCTACACAGAAAGTCCAAAAGGTTTTGGAAAGACCTTATTTATTTTCATTTTAGTAGTTGGATACACTACTTTAAACTTAAAGGTACTTCACCTGAAATAGTATCTGAGATTGAAGAAAAATGTATTGAACATATTATCTGAACAATTTAAAAATAAGTATATAGCATGTTTTTCAGTTTTGCAGCTAACCTGTAGTACCACCGTATGACTTACCAGAGGCATTTTTATGATTAGTTTATAATCATAATTTATCACATGATATTCATTATTTTATTCTCCAATTTAGTCATTTAATAATGTTAACTGGGCATGATTGTAGTCACAAATAATTCTAAATCTGGGGACAGCAATGAACAAGATAGGCAAAGTCTATAGGTTTACCTTTAACAAGTTAACTGTAAACTTCCTATATGATTTTAAGCATATAATTTATCTTTGGATAATCATCATTGTTCTGTTTATCTCATAGACTTATTGGTAAAACAAAATAAGAAATTTACTAATTCGAAATGCACATTCAATGAGTTTTGATATATGCGTAGAATAGTGCAACCTCTACCAAAATTACAACATAGAACATTTCTATAATGACAAAAAGATCCCTCTTACTTTTGCAGTCAATTCCCACCTTTCACTTCCAACCCCTAGAATCACTGATTTCTAGGAACAATAACTCTGCTAAGATCTTACAGTGTGTTTCTGTGTGGCTTTTTTTCCCCTTTGTGTAATGTTTTTGTCAGGCATCCAAGTCATTGTATGGACCTACTTTAATATTAATATAGCCACTCCAGTTTTCTATGGATTTGTGATTATATGAAATATAATTGTATGCTTTTACTTTTGATCTATTTCTTTGTTAACATTTTAAGTGGGCTTCTTTTAGGCAACACAGAGCTGGATATTGCTTCTTTTAATCCAATCTGATGCCTTCTGCCTTTTAATTGAAATGTTTAGTCCATTTATATTTAATATAAATATAGTTGAGTTTAAATCTACCATCTTGCTAGCTGTGTTTCACTTGTCCCAGATGTTCTTTGCTCCTCTTTTCTTCTTTCCCTGCCTTCTTTGGATTAAATGAGTTTTTAAAAAGCTCTTCATATGATCATTCCATTTTATTTGCACTATTAGTTATTAGTTATATCTCTTTGATTTAGTTGTGTTGTAGTTTCTCTAGATCATGGGTTGGCAAATGTTTTTTTTTCTGTAAAGAATGAAATAATAAACATTTCAGCCTTTTCAGGCCATATGAGCTCTGTTTTACTTATTAAACTTTTTAAACTGTAAAATGAAAGCAGCCATAAAAAAACACAAAAACTAGCAAGAATGTCTGCTTTTCTCCAAAAGCTGGTGTGCCACAGTTTGCTGTCCCCTGCTCTAGGGTCTAAAACATACAGCTTTAACTTTTCGGTATCTACTCTTAAATAATACACCACTTCACATGTAATATAACAAGCTTACTACATTATACTTCTATTTCTTCCTTATTATCTGAGTTATTACTGCCATACTTCTTTGCTTCTATATATGCTATAAACCTTACAATGTTTGTTATAAACAGTAAATTATCTTTGAACAAAATTTTAAAAATAGAAATGTATATTTTACATGTGCCCACATACTTACTTATTTTTTTTAGATCTAACTTTCCACCTGGCATCATTTTCCTTCTATCTTAAGAACTTCTTTGAACATTTTTTTTAGACTGCAGAGCTGCTGTTGACAAATTTTCTCAGCTTTTTTTCCTAAAACTGTCCTTACTTGCTTTTAGTTTAGAAAGATATTTTTATAGAGTATTAGGTAGACTATTTTTTCCAGTACTCTAAAGAAGTTTCCCAACTGTGATTTGGTTTGAGAAGTTTCTGACAAGAAGTTCGCTATTGTCCTTTTATTTGTCTCTCATTCAAGAAAAAAAAAAAAAAAGACTTCTTCCGCCGGCTTATTTTTTTGTTTGTTTTTTTTGTTTCCAAAATGCTCTTCTGCCTACATGGAAACACAATAAGAGGTAAGTATACTGTGTTGTCCAGTTTCTTTTGATGCGTTTTATCATTGGCTTTTGGCAACTTTTTATATTGTGTCTTGACATTATTTTATTTGTTATATTTATATTGCTTGAGTTTCACTGAGCTTCTTAGATCTTGAATAGAGTCCCCATCAAATGTGGAAAAAAAATGTTAGTCATTATTTCTTCAAATATCCATTCTCTTCCTCCTTCTGGTACCAATTACATGATTATCTGATACTGTCCCACAAGTAACTAACAGTATTTTTTCAAGGTTTTTTTCTTTTCTTCTCTATTTTGCATTTTGGATAGTCTATTGCTATGGACTTATGTTCATTGACATTTTCTTCTGTGGTAGCTATTCTTATGTACATCCCATCCAGTACACATTTTATTTTGAATACTGCATTACAAATTCTAAACTCTAATAAGAGTTTCATATCTTCAATTTCTCTCCTTATTCTCCTGTTTCCCTCTACCACCTTAAACATATAGATAGTATTGTAATAACTATGCAATATTTGTGTTTTTTGAGTCTGTTTCTGTTGATTGATCTTTTTCTACTGGTACAGGTCATATTTTCTAATTTGGGGTCCACTTACATGACTTCCAGCCTGTAAAAAGCTTAACTCATTTGTTAACCTTTTCTCAGGTAACAAAGTTATATGCTAATTTTTTCCAAATCTGCACACACTGATTTATATTTTTTCTAGTTATTTAAATTGAGAGCATAAACAGTCATCATAATTGGAAATTTCTTCTTACTGTTTTAATGTATTTAGAAAGCTCATTCTTTTCTCTCATTGACTATTTATACTCAACTCATAATAAAATGTTGGAAGTAAAAAGTTCACTCAACCAATTAAATTTTTTTCTCAATGACAAAAAAAATATTTTATTTTATTCAAATGGCCACATTTTTCTTACACTTATGCCAAAACACAATACTTGAATTTCCAGTTGTAAAAATAAAATATATGTATATTTAAGTGCAATTAAGTTAACCATGGTGTTAAATTATGTAAAAATGTTGATATCATTGAGAAATTAATGTTCTGGGAAGGATATGATACAACTCCATGAAACAAAACTTTATAGTTTTATTTTAGGGATATATGGAAAATTCATTGCAGAAATAATTTCATTTACCATAAATCATTATCAGCTCAGCAATTACCTCCTTTGAAAGCTTCATTACTTTATCTATTAAGAAAACCATTGTTTCTTTCTATTAACATTCTATATACAAAATGAGATTAACATAAAAACCATGGATTTATCCTTCTGTGTCTGCCTGTCACCTTGTGAGAATGGGTCAGTTCTGGAAACATTAAATCGTCCATTTTCTAGAAATCTATACTGGCAGTATATACTGATTGTACATGTCAACACTATTGTACTAATTTATATTGGGAGATGGAAAATTATATATTTCAAAAATCAATAAAAATCCAGTGTCAATTTCTTTTGAAATAATAAATTGTTATTGAAGTCATTACAGTGATCTCAGATACTTATATTATTCCTCCTAAATACTAAATGTTGTAAAACACGCTAGAAAAATACCTAGCTTTGATGCCTTTTCCCTCTTTGGTAACTTGTTTCAGGATAAATTTGTAAGTAATCTTTTACTAGAAAAAGGTACCTAACCTATTGTTTAGAATTTGGAGGAATTTTTTATTAAAAGCCTATATGAAAATGGTCAATGATTTATAAAAGAGTCTAAAAATAGAAGTTGATGGTTTTACTATTACTATTACTGCTACTATTACTACTACTGCCATCACCATATATATCATACATTTGGGTGGGAATAACAATCCTTTCTTGTTATTTTTGCTTGCTTCTATCCCATAAGAAAGAGGATGATTAAGAATTAAGTCACCATATTAACTATAAAAAAAGCTCTTGGTTAACCCATCCATTATTTCAGGCAAATTATGAATTTACTTAACAAAGAAACTAAGGCTTCCTGGTGGATGTAATGAAAGCCATGTCTAACTAGAAGTTACTCTTTGTCACTTAAAAGGATTTCATTTTTTTCCCCCTTGGCATTCCCTCATTTACTAACAGTATGAAACGTAAAATAAACCATGTCAAAATCAGCTAGAATCTGTAGCAGCAGTCACACCAGGAACACTTACTTGCCGATTTATAATATGAAAATATATTCTATTTTATATAATACAAAATCTTATAATAGAAATATTGAATATTAAAAATATGCATCATTCTAAGTGCTAATCATTTAGAGTCTGTTAACAGTTTTTAAGAATAGTTCTTAGTGACTATGAAAGCCAAATAGATTGTTGAAGAATAATGCCAGTTATTAACAGAAAGAAAATAATAACTATATATTTGCAGCACAGTTTATAGACTGAAAAATCTTTTGTCACATGCATTCTATTATTTCATATCTCACCCCTTCAGAAGACCTGATTACCCTTATTTGATGGTTGAAGAACATGAAATTCAGGGACACAGTGACTTACCCAAGGACACATGGCCAGTTAGTATATAATGCCATGATCTTTGAGGTCAATAAGTTTTTAAAGTTATATCGAAGATGTTTTCAAACAAATTTCAATGAAAAGCAGGCAGAATTTGTAGATTCTCATGTTATTTAATTTCCCAAGACAGGCAGGTCCTCAAATTCTGTCTCCCAAACCCCTGGGGCCAGATGTGTACCAGAACTGAATTTTTTAGATTTAGAAAGTAATATTGGGCACATAATGTATTTCATGTAATACACTCAGTTGGGCCTGAAGCAACAGACAATTTCATATTTCTGTAGCAAACATGAATATTCACAATAAATCTGATAAAGGATACAAAGAGTTTCAAGAAGTTTGGATAAGGTTCAGCATTTATACAAGTTTTAGTGTCAAACCTGCTTAAAAATTCAGTCTTCAGAAATTTTGGATTTTAAAATTGCAAGTGAGGGATTATATACCTGTTATCTCATTAATGTCTTTTGGGGGATAGGTATATGTTTATCTTAGTTAATACATGCACAAGCATTTATAGTATTTCAACCTAACCTGTAGAGATAGGCATGTCAGGAAATATTAAAAATGTTATCCCCTGGTTTTTAAGAATTACCTTTCCTTTGGAATTGAATACTATAAAAAACAAGTGAGAGGTAATCCATGCCTTCAGCAAGCATGGTTAATTATCAAATATTAATTTAGTGACTTTTTAGATTTTAAGCATTTTTTTCAGTGTTTCTTTATGATTCCCTATTATTTGAGATATAATTAAGTTTTTCTTTAAATAGTATAAAAATAACTTTTCTAATCTATCACTTATAAAGTAGCATTGTTCTACAAGTTTGATCATTTGAAGTGATTTTCATGCAAACACTTAGTTGAAAGGTAAATTCAGAAAGAGGACAGAGAAAGAGGATCCAGGAAAGGATATTGCCGTAGATAGAGCAGGGAAAATAAGAATCCTTTGTATGTGACAGTGTTCTCAGAAAAGCGGTAGAGAAGGAGAAATGTGTGGAGAGTAAACGTGAGGTAATAATGCGCAGACATGGAATGTAATTAGTAGATAAAAGAAAGAACACAAGAGAAAAGGTGAAGATTAAAGGGTCTGTGTGTGTGCACGTGTGTGTGCATGCACGTCTGTGTGCATGTGTGTTTCTGTTGGGATTACGGGAAGGAGACCTGATTTCCTTGGAAGAGGAACTAAGAGAAAGGAAAGGGAGAAACATGAAAGATTAGGAAAGAGTGGGATTAGATGACAGAATCTGGATTTGAAGGAGCCAGGAAGAAGTAGGATTAAAAGCATGGGAAAAGAATCCTTTCTTTTCATCTGAAGCAAACAAGTTAATTATAAAATTAATTCAGAAGAAGAAGCATCCAAATATAGCTAGGCAAATATTGAAAAAGAAGAGTGCAGTGCTCCTAGCCCTACCAGATATCAAAGACTCTAATTAAAACTGTAGGTGTTTTTGTCAAAAGAGGCAGACAGACCATTGTAACATGACAGGAAGTATAGAAATAGACTCAATAACAAGTACAAATTTAGGATCTGCTAAAACAGGATCTAAAAATCAATAGAATGGGGTGTGCATTTTAATAAGCGGTATTGTATAACTAAATATGAAAAAATATCTTAGATAATACAAAACTGTGTTCCCTTGCTCACCATATATACCAGGATAAATTCCAAACAGATGGGATATTTAGATGCAAAATGTGAAACCAAATAAGTAATGAAAAAAAAAACATAGAAGAATTTCTCTCTAAACTGGAAGAGAGAAACATGTTTCTATTACTTAAAATTGATCAGTAATCATGCAAATGATTTAAAAATTGGATTAAAATATAAAATAATAAAAGTAAAGGAAAAAGACTAAGCTGAGAAAGGAATATTTGCCATTAATATCCATAGTTCTAATTTACCTAATACATAAGCACCTCTAAAAATATTAAGAACAAAAAATAAATCTATAAAAATTGGCTAGATATAAATAATTCACTAAAAATGGCTCTTAACCACATGAAAGGATGCTTGACCTCATCAGAATAAGAAGGCATGCTGAGAAACCACTTAAAAAAATCTATTAGATTGGCAAAACATGCAAAAGTCTAACAACACATTCTGTTGGCAAGGTTTTGAGAAAATGGTCTTTCATACTTTTCTGGCAGAAACGCAAAATCATACATATTTAAGGAGGAAAATTTTTCCAATAGCAAAATTTTATATATATATACACATTTAATCTTTAATCCAGTAATCTCACTTTTAGATATCCATCCCAAAGACACACTGAGAAAAAACACAGAAAGGTGTAGGCATATGCCTATTAATTGCAAGACTTTGTAATTAGAAAAAACAGAAAGGACTAGCTTAATAGACTAAGATACATTTATACAATGGAGCATTAGGCAGCTGTAAAAAGAAATAAAAACTATTTCTATATTCTACTAAATCAATGATCTCCAGGATGTACTGTTAAGTGAAAGAAGTAATGTGGGAAAAAAAAGAAAGGAACATATCATGCTACCATATATATTTTTAAATTTATAATTAAAAATGGAAGGATAAACCATAAAGTTAAAAAAGGTTACTCACGGAGGAGAAGGAGATTGTGTGGCAGTGACAGGGACAGATGTTAAATTTCTTTGAATATAACTTGTATTAAATATTTCTCTTTGGACTGTGTACATAGTTTACATAACTAAAAAACAAAATTAAATTTTACAAAAAGCAATTCTTAAACACTGAAAACAGAAATGAGTCTAAATTTATATCCAATTGATAGTATAACCACATCAAGAAGAACTTTTCCAAGACTTAGAATAGTTTTACTAAACATCCCTATTGGGCTAGTCTATAAAGTAAAGAATGCATAAAAATGCATTTTTAGCAATTATAGTGTTAATATTCACATTATATTATATTCTGAGACTGTTTTATATATACTGTGAAAAAATACAATATGATTTTTTATAATTCAATCATTTCTTTTGTTATTGACAAGCATTAATCTAGGTGTAGGAAAAAGAAAGTACAGATATAGGACAGGAAAAGTTAAATAAAATCCCTATAGCCTGCATTTTAATTGTAAGTATCCATATGAACCGGTGAAATAGTTTACCTATCTATCTATCATCTATCTATCAACTGTCTATCTAACTATCATCTATCTATCTATCTATCTATCTATCTATCTATCTATCTATCATCTATCTACCTAATCTTTTAGCTCTTGACTGAAAAACTCAGATAAAGTGACAAACACAGTAAAAATGAACATCTCTGAAACTTGGTTATAATCTTGAAATACCATTTCCCACTAAAAGAGACAGGATCCTTGGAGGGATGGCTTATTTTAGGTGGGGAGCATTTAGTCCTACAGAGAGCAAGGGAAGTCGATCACAGACAGTTGATGTCATGACAAAAGGACCCAGGAGGCTATTTGAAGAAGCTCCCACTGGCCAAATTTAGAACAACATGATGAATAATCTAATAACATACAGATTAAAACATATAAAATACATTTAAATCTAGGAGTTCATAATAATAACAAAAAGTGGTTAAAAAAAGAAAAGACAGGGAATAGAATAGGCCAACTTAGAGTGGAAATTCAGAGTCTAGGAAACTGCAGGACAGAGAGTGAGTTTCTTCAAGAAATAGATTGCAGTAGGAAAAATACAAAATGAGGGAAATTAAAAATGAGTTAACAAACTTGTCACCCATCTCCATGCACAGACCTTCATTAATCCTAATTTAAATAAAGTCTAAAAAATTTATGACATTTGTGAGGTCACTGGAAATTTGAACAAGTGAACACTCGATGATATTAAAATTATTTTTAAGTGTGAAAATGGTAGGTGGCTATATTTTTTAAACTAGTACTTAAATGATAGATCTACTATCTATATATTTCAGTATCTACTGAAATATATGAGGTCTGAAATTTACCTGAAATTAATATGAGACATGAAGGAAATTGGTGGGCATATACATGGAAGAAAATAGGTCATGAGTTGATAATTGTTGAAGCAGAAAAATGAGTATACGTGGGTTCGTTATACTTTTCTTTCTACATTTATTCATGCTTGAAATTTTCTATATTAAAATTTTTTTAAATCAAGAATAAGACAGAAAGGTTAGTCTCGCGCAGAAAGGACACCTTTTCCTCTGAAGCTGCAAACATTCTGGCTTATTTTTAAAAAACTCACCCTTCCACTCTTGCCATCATTCTCAACAGATGATTATACCTCTTAACTATCACGTGAAATATTACTCAACTTCCTGTCAAAATACCTACCTGTTTATGCATTTTAAAACAGTCATCTTTTCCTCACTTCCAAATATCTAAACAAGGGCTCCAACTGTGATATCTTTCCTATATTTTCTTTCAACTTCTCCACTGGTGGCTTAATCTTATTTAAACATGCTCTTACCTCTCTGACCTTAAAAAAAAATAAAAGAAAAATAGTCCCTCTTCCCTCTCTACTTTCTCATCCAGATTCTTCCAGATTTCTCACCTCTCCTTCACAATGACATTTCTTAAAAAACATCCACTGAGTCAGAGAATAGTTGTCTTTCAAAAGACATTTGCCTTGTCTTCCTAAATATTAGATTCAGGCCACTGAAAATGAAACATACTTGCTTGCCAATGGGACATAGTGGAAATGGTGTACACAACTACTTGGTAATACCTTTTAATTGAGGAGACAACCCTTTCTTCTCTGGTCTCTGCCTCCTTCCTCCTGGATGGAATTTCAACATACGTCTTGTACCGTGATATGACTTTGGCAATGGAAACAATAGATCATGGAGCAATAAGACAGAAGACTAAATTTTCAATATCTTGAGGTCCCTAATATATGAAATCCACTATATCTAGATCTTAATTCATCCTAACGCTACTCAAATCTGGCTTTCACACATGCTATCCAACTGATACTATCCTCACCAAGGTCAGCAATGACATATCACTATACTTTCTGCACTATTAATCATTCCCTCCCATTTCTCTACTGCAAAATTTCAACATTTTTTTCATATCATAAAACACATAGGACATACAACTTTATATTACATTGGGGTAGCAGACAAACCTGCTTATGACTAGAAGTGACCAGCTTCTGACCAACCCAGGCCCCACCTGGCCTTTGAAAGGTATAAAGAATCAATGTAACAATAAAACATGTAACCGACTGATAGCATATTATTGTACTATGACACATCTTTTGGGTAATTCAGTTCTAGACACTTCAGCCTCTTGTTTTATAAAGAAAATAATTCTTCCCTTAACATTCCAGGAATGTATTTTCTAGAGTTCTCTTGTAGTCCTTCACCTGGGGTTATTCCATCTACTTCTATGACCTTACTCAAAATCTATAGGCTGATGACTCCCAAGTCTATATACATATCTCATTTGTTCTTCTTGAGCACCAGACAGCAGAAATCTAGCCTCTTATGGATCATTATCCATTTGAAGTCTTCCAGGCACTCAAATTAAATGTATTATCTTCACCCCAAAGTATTCCTCTTCTTCTAAGCTCAGTGAATGTCACCACCATGCACTTACTTGCTCCAGCTAGAGCCCTCAAAAGTCATCTTTTGACTCCCTTTTCTCTCCTTTCTGTCTCATATCCAATAGGTCAAAAGAAATCTATTCATTCTCTTGAATCAGGTGACACCTACTCAAGAAAAATCAGATTATGACTCGTGGTTAAATCAATCATCATGCATTGTGTATAAAGCACTTAAAAATATTTCAAATCTGTAAAGCGCTACAAAATATTGACACTAATGTAGGAAAAATAAGTGGTCCAGTGGATACACAAAAATATATGGAGTCAAAAGTCACAAGTTAAAGGACTGACTTGAGTGTATACTAGGTTGGGAGATCCAAGTAAATCGTTTATATTTGAGACCCAGTTTTCTCATCTGTAAGCACTCCATTTGTTCATGCAATCAACATGCAGCTACTGGGTTCCTATGTCTCAGGAAATGTGTAATTGGTTTAGGGATACAAAGATTAAAGAATGAGTAAGACATTTCCTTTTTCCCAAAAAAAGAAAAAAGAAAGGCAAACATGTAAAACAATAATTGTCTCATAGCATGTATTCTGCTTGAAGCCAACATTGCCCCCAAGGGTGCAAAATGTGTTTGTTTGTTTGTTTTTTGAGGTGGGCAAAAAAAAATTACTTTTTTTATGTATAAAGCACAGACAGACACACAGTACTTAGACAGATACATGGTAGATCTGTGGGATTAGCTGAATGCCAGTTCTGGGCTAAGCACATTATTATTCATTATCCCATTTGTCCTTCACAACAAAACCTACAACATAGGTATTATTATTTCTATTTCAGAAATCAGAAAATGGCCTTGAGAAGTTAAATAATACAACAAATCTACCAGCTGACACTAGAATATAAATTCCATAAATGCAGAGGTCTTGTCTGAATAGGTCATTGGTCTATTCCGAGTACCTGGAACAGTGCCTGACACTAAGAAGGCAACCTAATAATATCTGTTGAATGGATGAATTATTGTCAGTTAGGAATAAATGGAGAAGTTCAGAGGCCCATGATGCATTAGATTCCAAATCCTGTTTTCATAATCGCTATGTTATTGGAGGGTCCCAATACAGGACTTAGAACAGATTGATGGATCTATGGGTAGATAGATGGATAGAATGGATGGAGAGAGAAAGAAGGAAAGAAAAGAGAAAAAACGGTGGACAGTGTCTGTTCTTCCTTCCTGTAAGAATTAGCATGAGAATTAAATTAATAGATTTACATAAAAAAAGAGAGAATGGCTAAATGTAAGGTAACTGATAGAAGTTTTATTAGCAATAACATAATATGCTTTCCTGATGATTCTCCCATGCAGTCAGTTCACGCATCTTGTGTCTCTCAGAGTCAAACTATTATTTGCCACACTGCCTTCAGGACCAGCCTGGGGTTATAATGTTCATGAAACACAGCTGGAACTTGGATGGATAATCACGTACTAGAACTTAAAAAAAAAAAGGGAAAAAAATACCTGAATAATAACTAGAAAAAGTACATGTAAGTATAGGACTAAGAAGTACAATCATACTTCATGTCATTAAATTGGCAAAGAGCTCCTAACATAATTTTTAAATTAAGATTTTTTCTTTTAATTTGCCTCAATATAAGACCTTTTGTGCTTATATTAAAATTATTCATCATGAATGAGTCTGTACTACATTTTAAGTAAGTGAAATATAATTATGAATTTCAAGTACCTATGGAATCCTGACTTCAACATATTTCAAGTTTATGTCCTCGAGCAAGATCTTTTACCTCTCAAACTTCAACTTCTTGAAGGGCAAAATGGGACACACATCTAATCAGTGTTTATAAGGAGTAATAAGAAAATATACATAAAGCACCTAACACAATTCCTGGCATAGATTAGGTACTCAGTAAATATGCTTCGTCTTCTTGTTCAAAGAAACACAGATAACTTCTTTTAAACTCCATCCAGTTCAATGATTAAAATTTCTCCCTATGTACACTGTTTCAAGTTGAGACTTTAATAATAAAGATGAGATGGGGGCAAATACGGCATTTATTCTATGTTACCCTTAAAACCTACATGATACTGACATCTTAGCTCCTGATTTACCCAAGTTATGTATATATATACATATATATGTATATATATATATAACAAACTAAAACACCTTATTTATTATTTGATTTTCTCATATGTTGACTAAATTTCCTTTAAATAAAATTCTTATAGTGATAAATGACATATTTTAAAATTGTCTTTGCATTATTTATTTAAGCTGTGCTATATGCAATATATATATATTACGATCATATATCAACATAAGAGCAAAACAATCATTGGGACATATCTGCACTGTATGAGGTTAAGCACTATTTGAGCTTCAGATGAAAGCTTTTGAAGATTCTTTGTTTCTGGATCACAACAAACAGAACAAATTTTATAGAAACATTTTGGTTCATCTGTGGCTCATCCATTTAGTTACTTGCCAATGCCACAAATTTATTTTATCCCAGGCCCTAAAATAAAATGTGTTGTGTGTGTGTGTGTGTGTGTGTGTGTAAAACAGACTTTGGAGCCAGACAGAACTGGATAGAAATCTCAGTCAGGCTATTAACAAGCTAATTAGCAAGTTACTTGACTTAGTTTCCTTATCTCTAAAATGGAAGATTTTTTGTGAAAATTAAAATTAAGATAATTCTTGTAATGGGTTCAGCACAGTGTCTAGAGACCTGAGCAAATACTTAAAAATTTCAGCGCTCTCTTTTTAATATCATTGTTATAATTGTCTCTAGGAGATTAGACATGTGTTGCTAGTCCCTTCAAACTGACCTGTGAAACAAAAATGTGATTCTTAAGTTACTAAATTAGAGCCAACTCTGTTACAACTAACTGCAAGAAATCACAAGTCCACATCATACAATACTTGTAAAGAGCATACCATATCCCACTGTAGAAAGACCCAAGTGTTTCATTCTATTTTTCACAAGTTCAGCAAGCTCTTGTCTTTCTGACCTCCTGTAGAGGTTCAGGCGCTGCTGGGTTATTTTCTCAGCTGTTTTACCGGAGTGTTTGGGACCTTTTCTGCTCAGTCTTCGGGCCCACTGCATGCTCTTCCTCCTTAGCAGGGGATGGTCGGACTGGTCACTGGATGTTGAGTTGCGGTGGTTACTTCGGTGGTGACCTTGCTCTTTGGCATCTTTGGTGTCTTCCCACTCTTCCACGCTGATGGATATTTGAGACTTTAAAAGAAATGCATATTGGTAATTAGATACTTTAGGAATCATGTAGCCTGGAGTTATATTCTTATTTTTTGCTAATATCTTAATATAATTATATATCTCATGAGAGTTTTTACAGAAAGAGCAAAATCATAATCATTGATACTAATTTTCTGCTACTAAAAAATTAGAAAATGTTTTTTGAACTTATATTTGAACCAGATAAAATATCCTTGCATCCTCCAATATAAGTTTCTTTATAAAAATAATTTAATTTTTTATGTATCAGAGTTATCTTATCAAATGACTACTAGCATAGAGTTGTTTGAAACCACAAGCAAAAGAACTAGATATTTTATAACTTTATTCAAATAAAGTCAATGTAATGGACTTTTCTCAATTTGCTCCTAGTATTTCACATGAAATTTAAATAAGGATTATAAAAGTTGTTTTATTTTTGGAAATAATAATATTTTTTAAGGTTTTAAATTTACTGCTCTTTCTAAAGAAGGCATTGGCCTGAACTTTATAAAATGTGAAATTTTTTATTTGCTCCTATGACCCAGAGGAAAACAAAAAGTACATTTTATTTAATTCATGCATTAATTATTCACCGCATAAAATGTTTTCTGATGGAAATATTACAATATATTTCAGGAACTGTTCTCAGTGTTCTAAGTGAAACTGTGTTGTAAATATTAGTATTTCACAAATGTATTCTAGAATCACAAAGAAAACTTAAATCAGGCTATTCTCCATAGGAGGGAAAAACAATGAACATATTCATAAAGTCTATTTTGATCTACTCTTTTACTACTAAATCTGATTTTAAAGTAAGAAGCTTTCCTTTGATTATAGGTCCATAGGAGCCAAAAGTTTCCTGTTTCAAAATTGTTGCTTTCCATACCAGGAAATCATATGAACTGAAACACGGTTCAAAGCAGAAAGCCTTACTTTCTAAAGCATGCACATGCAAAGGGACAGCTTCCTGCATTTTATTCTGCATAAGAGCCATGTTTAGGAATCCTGCTGTGTTCCCTGTCTGTGAATGGAAGTTTGAGCTTCAGCTTCAACATGCATGTGTCGCTGGCTTCCAAACTAATAGAATTTAAATTACCAAGTTAAGTAAGGTCAGGAGTCAGATCCAACAAGATCCTTTAAAAGTGAATATGAATTATGGAGGCGCAGTCAATGCCTTACACACAATTCTGAGTGGCAAGCTATGCAATCATCTCACACTTAAATTCAATAAAAATGTAAATATTCATTCACATTTGTTCCAAAACAGTACTGTAGAAGAGTGATATCAAAACAATTTGTTTAACCTTCATAGCTTCATGATAAGAGACTATTTCTCTCTTGTTTAGATTGAATTATTTATATATGTATATAACTAAATCACTGTGCTGTACACCTGAAACTATTGATAACATGACATTGTAAATTAACTATACTCTAATTTTTTTTAAAAAAAGAAATAATTCAATCTAAACAAGAGAGAAATAGTCTCTTATCATGAAGCTATGAAGGTTAACAAATTATATATATTATACATATAATTTTTCAGGTTCTTTTCCCTTATAGGTTATTACAAGATATTGAATATAGTTCCCTGTGCTATACAGCAGGCCCTTGTTGGTTATCTATTTTATATATAGTAGTGGGTATATGTTAATCCCATTGGGATAAGAGAACATTTCACCCAAAATATAGAAACCTCATTTTAGCTACAGAAATTTAGGTTGGAAGTATTAAAAATTTTAATACAATGGTTTTGCAGTAGTGGATACCTTTATAAGTCTTAACTTATTCTAGTTTTATCTGGTTGATAATATACTGAAAATCCTCTTCTCTGAAAGTAAAATACATAAACCCTTGAGTAATATCTACCATCAGTAAAGAATATCAATCTTTGTTCAGTAATTTCAGTTTATGTGTACTTTGTGGCAAAACTGAAAACATGTTAGTTCATTCATATTTAGATACTTGGCTTGTAGAGATTCATGAATCACAATATTAAGTTTATTTGAAGTAATCTTTCTAGTCATAAGTCCCTGTAATAGTTTGATTCCTACAAATATGTGGAAATAGTAATCTTGCCAGACCAAATACTCAAGATATGCCCATATAATGTCACTGACAATTAAAGTCATGGAACCGTAAGTTAATAAATATTTTAAGGGAGAGACTGGAGATTCGCTTCTCTTCCAGACGATACAACAATATTTGTCTTTGTGAATGCTTCCTCTTAGTTATGTGTACCAGGAATTATATCAAGTATATATTAGCTAAATAATACTGGATCCCCTATTCACCATTGTTTTGAATTCCCTAGGGAAATGATATCATGATTTATACAGAAAATCCATAGGACTCACAAGGCATTTTTATCATTATTTCAATAAAAGTAACATCTCTTTTTATATACCAGTTTAACTAAAGAGAAAGGGGATTAGAAGAATTTGGGGATCAATTTTAAGAAATCTAAACTGACAATACATAGATTGTTCTCTACATGTTTGGAATTTGTATGCCTTTCTCTCATCCTTCCAGTATGGCATAATAAAAAGTACTTTGAATTTTTCTGCATTAAGATACACAAACTTGATTGATATTTTGGATATTTCCTAGCTCTGTGCCTACAATAAACTGTGTAACCATTATGTAACATGAGAATAATGATACCCATCTTCTACCTCATAGAAATGTGCAAATTCATATAACACATTAATATATAAAGAAAACATGTCACCTGTGCCCTTCCACACATAATAATAATATTAATATATCCTGGTAAGAATGATGATCCATAATATCAGTTACTTTGGTAATAAACTGAGTTATTCTATTGCTGGGTACTGAACGTGTGTGGGCACACATGTGTGTGCCTCTGTGTTTTAAAAGAAGGTCAACTTATAAATATATTTTCCTGGTGCCATTTCATCACCTGGTTGTAACTCTACTGTGTTCCTAACATGACATCATGACCTACTGGAAATAGAGTAGTGCTAGGATACATGAACGTGCCTTCATCGTAGGACCTTTTCCTGAACATAGAGTCAGGGTTATAGAGTGGTTAAAAGCAAGTATTCTGGCATCAGGTAGAGCCGGGTTTAAATACAAGTTCTACCACTTACCAGTTCTGTATTCCTGGTTATGTAACTTAAAAGATTATCCCCAGTTCCCTATCTGAAAAATGATAATTATATTATTACTTTGCTCAAAGTGTTTTTCCAAGCAAATCTAAAAGATGACTCATGAAAAGTGCATAATATGGTGACTGTCTCAGCAAGTGCTAAGTAAATATTAGTAAATATTATGGTTCATAATCTTATATGAAAATACCATAAAAGGGAGAAAAGAAAAATAAATAATTATGAGGGGCTATATAAAAGTGAAGCATAAGTATGACAAAGGAATGACTCATATTTTGGTGCAGTTCCTCTACCAGTGACTATATTTCATAAGAAATCAAGGTGCTATAATCAAATTCTTGGGGTGAAGTTTCCTCAGTTAAAGTTTTGTGAAATCTGAAAAACAAAATAGGTATTTAAGCCAAAGGGGAGATTTATTATTCTGTACTGCTTCTATGAATTATTTTTCACTATTTCTATGAATAATGGGAGAACTCTGGCTTGACTTTTTGTACTTTTATTGTCAGAAGCCTAACATAATTATTAGCCTGAAAAACCAAAGTTTAACACTAATGTTTGTGAGAGTGAAAAAATATATTTGCATATTGCCATGGTCTGATCTGAATGTTTGTGTCCCCTCAAAATTCATACGTTGAAATCTTAATTCCCAAGGGTATTTGTAGGTGGGGCCTTTGGGAAGTGATTAGGTCATGAGGGTGGAGCCCTCATCAGTGGGATTAGTGCCCTTATAAAGGAGATCCCACACTGCTTCCTGGCCCCTTCTACCATGTGAGGATGCAAGGAGAAGTCTGTGACCAGAACAGGACCCTCACTGGGCAGTGCTGCTACCCTGATCTTAGGCTTCTAGCCTCCACAGCTGTGAGAGATAGGTTTTGGCTGTTTATAAATTACCCAGCCTGTGGTGTTTTGTTACAGCAGCCTAAATGGACCAAGAAACATATTGTACATGAAATGATTCTAGAAACATATTTATATAGTTCAGTAAGGAAATGAAAAATTCATATGGCTACTCCAACAACAATTTTCATATGCATTTAAAACTTCATCTTTTTTTAAGTTATTTTATTTTCCAAATATTTATCAAACAATATGGTTGAAAAAAGCTAGAAGTGTATCTTCATAATAGTAAGACTGGAAAACTTTATAAAGAATAAAATGTATCTTATGCTTAAAACAGCTTAAGTACCTTAATTTTCAGAAAGGTAGAAAGTGTCAGATTGATAAGATATATGAGACATTCTTTTCCATACTTCACATGCACACAGACACACACACACAGCTGACTCTATTCAACTTCTCTCAATTTTTTATTGAACAGTTATTCATGTCATAGGTTATTGAGCATCTGTGGAACAAAGTGGTATTTTAAAATAAATCAATTCACCCAGCAGTTTGAAAGTGTATGTAATCTGGATTAGTGGCTCCCTTAAGAATAGTTTTACAGCCTTAATAATAGACTTAAACTGTGCTAGCTGATTTATGTCTGAAGACATTCTGGACTGTTGCTAAAGAAAACAGAGGAAAATGAAATCACTGGAGATGTGTTAGTTGAATCTTATAGGAAAGAATTCCTATAAAATGTTTTCCATTAAAATAGGTTAAATTATAATAATATTTGAAAGATCATCTAAATTTAAATCTACAAGCAACATGGCTAGTAACTCTGGGTCCCCTGGAAATTTCTTTTTATCAGTACAAATCCACAGAAAGACGTTTCTCCATTTTCAATAAAGACTCAGTTTAATAAGTTCATTTAGTCTGTGGTCTAAGAAGAGATATAAAATAACTAGTTACATTGTATTTAGATGTATTTCCAGAATCACAGAGATAATTAAAGAACAAACAATATTATGGTCTAAAAAATGCTGGATTTGGAATCAAATGCTAAGTTGTATTTTTAATCACATCAGGTAAATGCTTCATGACTTTGAGCAAATCAACTGAGCTTCTTGAAAAATAATGATCATAATACCTATCCTGGTTTTCATAGCAAAAATAAACAAAACTTACAAGAAAATAGTAGTAAAAATCTCACCAAAATTCTAAAACCAAATAATTTCTCAAGAATTCAGGCTCAAATAATCTATTTTCTAAAGCTAATAATTTGATAGAATAATTAACATTATTCCAATCTCTTGGCTTCATCCATATCTAAAAATAAGATAATTCATCTACATGTTCTCTTAGGCACCTTTCAATTTTATCGTTATTCTATGAATATAAGGTTTACTAGTAGTAGGTAGAATCTCCATTAACTATTAACTCACCATTTCAATCCAATAACTTCAAAAGTCAATGTTTAATTTTATGTCCAAGTGAAAAAAATTTTCAGATTCTCTAAAGATAATGTTGAATAATCTACAAATTTATGTTACTTATTTTCCACTATGGTCAGACCACACCTTTTCCTCCTCCTTCCCCTCCCCCCTTTCTTTTCGTTCTCCCTCTGTCATATGTAAGACCTATCTTTCTGTTGTTATCTGTAACAGAAAATCAAACATAGTCAGTTACTTTTCTATTTATGAGTTAAATCTCATTTTTGATTATTTGTTTGTTCTAAATGTACAATTAAGTTATATATTCACACATCTTTGGTTTTCCATGTGTGTGTGTGTGTGTGTGTGTGTGTGTTGTATGTGTGTTTAATTAAATCTCTGCTTTCTTTGCTGTCTGTGAAATTTGAAACTTGGCTAATTTATTATCTCGGTATTATTTCTCACATTGGTCATTAATTTTTTTCCTTTGAGCCTTCAAAACTGTCATTCAGAAACAACTAGTGTACAAGGGTTTCAATGATCTAATGCCTTTCCTAGAGCTTTAAGCCCAGAAAATCTTACTTTTTTCTTCTTTGTTTAGGATCTTGAATACTATTACAATGAACTTGCTAACTACATGGTGGATGTTTTGCCTTAAAATTTAACTAATTCATCTTGGTTCATAAGAACAAATTGAGAAATAATTTTGACCTAATTTTAGTTGGTTGTTTGTGTTCTTTTACTAGGAGTCTTGTAAAGTGTTTATAAATATGTAGGTGTTAGTTGGCACATATGTTACTCATTTTGTTTTTTATCACATGCTTAGGAAGTTACACTCCAAAAGAACTAGTTCAGTTTTTAAATTTTTACAGATCAGAGTCTGAGAAGCATGTTTGGAAATGGATATTAAGGGTACGGGGTAATGGTGGAAGAAACATAAAGTTGGATCGGGCAGGATTTATTGGGCTCACTAAGCGTTTAACGTTACAACCTGGGGAGTCAGAAAGGGTTCTTAAAGTTGTAACAATTGGTACAGGAAGCAGGGTATCTAGGCCACGACTGCCAGCTACACAGTTTTATGTTGCATTTATTCAGTCCTCCCACGCTTCTGTTTGGATTTAACCAACCTAAGTTAGAAGTTTCAATTGGCATTTAAAGACAAGAGTATGGAATTGGGGCTCTCGTTAAAGTGGTCCAGTGTCATATGTCTCAGACTTATCTGAGTGTTCCATATTGAATTGTGTGCCTAGATTCCAGTAAGGAGCACGACTGACATTAAGCTCAGAGAATCATCCTTATCCTGTGACCAGCGTTTGTGTGTCTAAAGCAGGCATCAATCCCCATTGCATAGAGCGTTCAGGGAAAATGCTGATACCTTGAGCATCCTACAGCTGGATTACGTGGTTGCTTGTGTGAAGGAAGAGTAGTTGCCATGCTGAGATCCACAATTCTGAACACAGCTCATTGGGACCCTACAAAATGCTTCTGCTGCTGCCGCCTATGCTTCTGGAACAATAGAGTTGCTGATCCCCATAGCAATAAGGAGAAGTAGGAGCAGCAGACTTATACATATGAACAGGGTAGAAAAGAGCTCCCAGAGTGTCTACCAACCAAAGACAACAGCAGCAAAAAAACTGGAGGAAATAAACAACTGCAACAGATGTCCACAATTAGTCCAACTAGAAAATTCTTAATTCACCAAAAGAGTTTATTAAGACCAAGAAAAATACAATAAAAAGGGAGCTGACTGGCTTTGTGCCTCTACAACATAGGTCCCAAATTAACTTTAGCATCTCCTGAGATGTACCAATTGGCAAACCTTTAGGGCCTTCTTTTCTATTTGAGTTGGAGCTCAAATTATAGTTATGACTGAAGATCTCACTACTTTTAAACAAAGACCCTAAATATGGAGATTGCTCTAAAATTAAGGTAATCTCTATACTCTTAGCATAGTTATCAAATATAAAATAGAGGAAAAAGAGGTATGCCTCATGTTAACTATTAGAGCTATTTATCGCCTTGCCTAAATTTCCCATGGTCATAACACCCATGGCCCCAAAACATCCCTTAGTAGACATGAACACTCTTCCAATGAGTAATAAATTAAAATTAAATGAAATAAAACCTTTGGTGCTTACAATCAGTTGGACAAAATGGGACCCTATGAACCTTCTGTCTGCCCAATATAGTTAATAAAATCTCCAAGGATAGTACAGAGCTTTCAAGGATTGAAACCCATTATACGAACTATTTAGAGAACAGATGATAATCACCACTGCTTCTCCATTTAACAGCCAAACTGACCTGTTCTTAAACCTGTTCTTAAACCTGGAAAGAATGAATGGTGCCCCACAGTAGACGGTCCCAACCTTAGTGCCCCACTCCCACATATTAAGGCGCCGTGCCCAATATTGTTGAAATTACTGAATCTATTCAGTTGGCAACTGGTAAATACTTTGCAGTCATAAATTTGACTAATATGATTTGTTCAGTGCCAGTTTGGACAGACTCAGCCAGTTTCCCTTCACCTTCGAAGGGACACAATACTCCACTTAACTATACATGAGGCACCTCAACAGCCCTGCAATCACACACAGGCTTCGCAGGCAAGATCAACACTGCATCCAACTTTCTCTGGAATACAGGTATGTCATGACATCGATGACTTATCATTCAAGGAGAGTCATTTGACACCCTCATTCAGGACACAGAAACATTCACAAAGGAGCTCACGAACAGGGACGGGCCACTGTCTCACACAAAGTACAAGGTCCCCTCAACTTAGGAATATTTCTAGACATTATTTGCTCAGTCAAGGGGTTCTCTATCTCTGACACTGTCGAGAAATAATTATTGATCTGTAAGTACCGACAATATTAAGACAAATCTAATACTTTTAGGCCTTTGGGTTCTGGAGACAACGTATTTGTCATTTACAATTTTTTTAAAGCTCATTTATGCTGCTACTCACAAACTGGCCTACACTGAATGAGGTCCATTACAAGAAAAGACTCTAAATTCTCTCCAAATTGCAATACAACAGACAACTGCATTAGTTTCACCTTTCCCTCCTCTGCCTCTACCCCCAGATTCCTTCACTGCAGAGGCCTCCTCTAGGACCTCCTGGAGACTCTGAACCACTCACAGCAGTTAAGTTGTCCACGGCTTCCAGTGCAAGAAACTATCCTCCTTGGTCTCATGCTCACACCATCAGAGCAGCAATTACAAGGCATGTATCCATAAACATTTACATAAAATTAAGGGTAATACGATAATTAAGGGCCAAAATTTATGACAGATGTGGTACAAAGAAAATTATATAAATTTGTGTAGATTTGAAAGGATGACTCTATGTTGAGAAGGAGATCTGTGTCTGATTTCAAGAAACATACACTGAACACTTGTGCAAGGCACTGTCCAAGGCACGTGGGATACAATAATGAAAAGATAGATGTGGTTTAGCGATAATTCCCTAATTTCAAATTTTATACCTCAATATCTTCAGTTGGAGAGTATGACGTAGAAGAGAAGTGAGAAATTAAGAATATGAGAGAAGGTAGAAAAATGGATTATCTTGGAGTCCAGGAAGATGTATTTTTCATGGAATGGAAGGGGTGATGAATATTGTCAAATAGTTCCTACTGTAGCTTTTCTTCCCTCTAACACAGGGGTCCCCAATCCCCGCACTGTGGACTGGTACCCGTCTGAGGAACCGGGCCGCACAGCAGGAGGTGAGCGGTGGGTGAGCCTGAAGCTTCATCTGCCGCCCCCATCGCGCACATTACCGCCTGACCCATCTCCCCACCATGACCCGTCCATGGAAAAATTGTCTTGTACGAAACCGGTCCCTGGTGCCAAAAAGGTTGGGGACCGCTGCTCTAACATACATGTCATAAATAATATCTATCATTACAGAGACATGAGGAAGAGGAAGAAAAGTTATAAAAGGTCATTACTTTATCTAGGACCATAGCATTGCCCTATGATGGAAGTTTGTTTCTTTTAATAAAGGTTAGGCATCTTCCACTCATATGAGTATGTTACAGAAATTACTGGTGATCTTGAGAAGTCAATTTTCTAAATAGCAAGTTGAAATATTTACTAGTTAATATATCTAACATAATGTTTTTTTGAGTTGTGGTGTTCAGAAATGCATTTTAAGTGTTCAGTGAAATTACCTGAATTATGTCATGTTTCTATATCATATAGCTCTATCAATGCGGCAGCACTACTTTCTTTCATTGTTTTTCTTATGAACTCAGGTGACCTTTCACTGTGTAACAGTGGAATGTTTTTATCTTTTCTGAAGCTATAACATTTATTTTCTCCTCAAAATAATGTATTTTTAAGGTGAAGTAATAATATTATCAGCATCAAAATTATCACTACTGTACATTTTGTAACTACGTTTTTTGTAGGTCTCAAGGCATCTCTTCACTCTTCTAATGGTTATTTAATATTGACTGTTGTATTTCATGTCGATATGTGTCTGGTAGGTTAGAATCAAAGTCTGGCTCAAGTCTAGACTAATTTCATCCTCATTAACTTTCAGTTCATTAAGGAAACTAAAAAGCAGTTTTCTTTAACCAAATGATTCATTTTATATCTAGAAATAACCAAATGCGTCAACATATTCTCTTTCTACATAAAATGTCCTTTTGGGGTACATATGATTTGGTTTTTATGTATTGTACATACTTATATATGTGTGTGTAGAGAATTTTCTTATACACCCGAATAGTTTTAAACTCCAAATTTGACTTATAAACGAAAAATCAATAAATGGAAGAGTACTTATTAAGCACACAGGTTCAACACAGCAAGAAAGGAAGGCATTCAGATAGTTTACATGATCAGAATCATAGTTTCATTGCCAGTTCTGTCATCTTCACAGTACAATTCTCACTCATCATTTTCTAGAATTTTCTAGAATTACAGGAATACACAGCCTAAAGCAATGGTTTCAACCACATGTATATGTGTGTGTGTAGACCCTACATACTATAGGGTAGGTGAAGGGGGCTATCATTCTATCACCTCCAGAATCTTACAGTACAGAAGAAAACATCTAAGCATATAAAGTTATGAAAAACTATTATAGTGATTTCAATATGAGTATAGCATCAATTCCACCATACCCAAACATTTTACACACACACACACACACACACACACACACAGACGCAACACACACACAGAGTCCTCTTCTCTTTTTCAGCATTTGAGAACCACCACCCTAAAGCATATAACAGTTAGGAATAAATGAGACTGTGGAAAGAAAATTTCTATGATATATGTAATGTCTTAACTAAGGAAGAGATTCAATGGTATAAGACTTGGTAGATATGAATATTTATATTCTTATGTAAAGAATCTATATAAAACGGTATTATTGATCCAAGTATACTGTTGCTGAGTGATCATCACTCCCTTATTAAGACCTAGATGGCTTAGATCAACCTTATAACTTTCTATTCAGTTCTGATTTTGTAGACTCCAGCACCCATGCAACAAGAAGTTGTGACTAAAGGCTTACTTTACTTCCTGTGGCTGGGTAAAGTGAAAGAATGATGTCGTGCAGTTTAAGATATTAAGTGAACAGAAAGCCATGACTATGTAGTTAAAATAAAACAAATAGACTGGATGCATTTAAATAGCTTCTTGCTAATAAGTGTGCCAGTGAGACTGTTTTTTCTCTTTCTCCCTCCCCCAAGCCACACAGCATGCAGGATCTTAGCTCCCCAACCAGGGATGGAACCCACACCACCCCCTGCAGTGCAAGCTCAGAGTCTTAACCTCTGGACCGCCAGAGAAGTCCCGTGCCAGTGAGAGTCTTAAGTTAAGGTACGTAAATAATGCAAGTAAGAAATGCTTTCCTGACATTGAAAATAAGATAAGAATTAGTAGAGCTAGGAAATATTATAAAAAAGAATAATAAAATGGACTAAAAATATTCGAGTCAAATTTTTATAAGAGAAAAGTGAAAGAAAGTTACAGGTGAGCTGAGACCCATGGTGTGTGTGTATGTGTGTGCGCCTGTGTGTGTGTGTGTATGAATTAGAATGCACTTGAGGTTAGTGAATATATCTACTTTTGATAATATTACAAGGTATTTATCCAAATCACAGGAATACTGCCTATTATTTCATTTATAAATTTAAGTGTATTGACAGACATTTTCTGAAGCAGTGTTATCCACTCAAAAACGAAGAAGCAGTGAAAAATGATGAGATGAGATCTATGTTACTCTATGTACGTTGGCACAGAATTGTTTGCCATTAACTATGAACGATTCACTTAACACATTTCTGCCTTTTTTCTAACTGATGAAGTGATAATAATAAACCTCCCTACTTAACCTCCACTCTGCTATGTGTTGAGAATTGCCCAAGTTCACACACAGCTAGTAAAAGAAGGTTAAACATAGATTATCTGGCTCCATGTCTAGTGCTTTTACGGTCAGACAAACGAATTGAATAAATGAATCTTCCCAGGAACAGGGACAGAGGAGAATAAGGAATGGCTAGAATATAGGAACTTAAAATTCGGTCACAAGCAATTGACTTGGTATGACTGGCATCAAACATCCACGATTAGGCACTGTTAATCTGTGTGTATTACACAAGACACTGAAGGGAAGAGAATTTGGATATCGTAAATCCACCCAGAAGTAATTAAATCCAAGAATAGGCATAAAGTGTTCATGTCCACTTTCTCAGAAATCTTTCTGGTATGTTTACTGACTCATTCCAAGCACCTAGATGAGAACATCTGGACCTTGGTGGTGCTCAGTAAATATCTAATTCTGGAAGATTATAAGACAGAAAGTATCTGGCAGATAATGAGTTTGTTATTCATGTTTAGGAATTAGAACAGAGAGCGCAGAGAACAAAAATTTGCCATCCCTCAACCCCGAAGTAATCATTGAAACCACAAGATACATTGAGTGCTACAAAGCCATGTGTTGAAAAGAGGAAAAGCCTTTTCCAAATCCCCAGTTTTGGTTCAAGTGGCAATTCCCACGTTGATTCCCAAACAAAGCACTTTGGGATCTCAAAGCAGATGGTGGAAAAGAGAGAGGTGGCCAGAAATTGGTAGAAGCTCCTACAGCGAAACCTAGTGATTAAAAAAAACAGGCTCTGATGTCAGAAAGTGATAAAGTTCAAATCCAGGTCTGCTACTTCCTAAGTTTTTATTTTATCAAGTTAATGTGTCTAAGTCTCTGCTCATTTACAAGTGGGAATAATATCATCCACCGTATTAGCCTGCTGGGCAGATTAAATAAAACAAGAAAGCACTTAGCATTGTTCAGGGATCGAGATTAATGCTCTGGGAGAGATGACCTGCAGTGAACTTTAGCCCACCCTTAGGTAGATAATGAAGTACTTTCTGGAATCTAAAGATGAAGCCCCATCCCAGGGTAGGAGGCGAAGGTGATCGCTGCCTCTCCTTGGGGTCCTGCGTTCTAGAGCCAATCCAGCGACAGGAGATTAGATGAACCTTCAGATGGAAGATCACAGTAGCAGCATCTAAAATGAGCTGTTATAGGCAGAAACTGAAAAGCAAAAAAGGGGGAAAAGAAATAAACCAGTGCAAACAGGGAAAATAGGAGTAATTCATGATATGAAAACTAAGGATAAGAGAATTTTAAGATGGAAGAGATAATGAACCCTGTTAAAGGTTCTACAGTGCTTAAACAAATTACAACTAATTTAAAAGGCCAATGATTTTGGCTAAAAGAGATTTTTAATAATTGAAGAACAGTATTGATAAAGTAGTGGGGGAAAAACTGGGAGATAAGGAATAGAATGGACAGCATGTATGAAGTCTTCTGAGAGTTTAACAGCAAGAGTAAAATAAGAAAAAACAGAAAAAAAGAAGAAAAATTTCTTGAGATTTGGGGAAACCTGAACATATTTGAAGGGAGAGAGAAAAAACCAAAACAAAACAAAACTAGAGGTGGAAAGGACGGAAACTGTATAAGAAAAAACTGGAATTACAAGGATAAGCATATTTTAATATCTAAAGTACAATTAGAGCTTTTTCTTCATAAAAAGGATTGTGAGAAGGATACTTATATTGGAAGACTCAAACTTCCCAGCAAATTAAAGGGAAGACACTTTATTTATATAGGGAATTGACTGGAGGATTTTGAGACCGCGAATAGTAACCATGAGAAAGAAAGCAATCAGAGGAAAAAAGTTATGAGTCAACTTGTAATTGGCTACGAAAAGTCAGAAATGAGCCAAACCTTTGATTTTCTGCATCTGAAATGGTAAGTTAGAGAAAAGAGGAGATAGTGAAGCTTGGCATCTGAATAAAAAGTGAAGAACAACACTTAGAATCAACATGGAAAACTACAATAGAGCCAAAACGTACATTTAAAAAATTAACTTTACTTTCAAACATGAAGCTATAAAGTTTTTTCACAGATGAAAACTTTGTTCTTACTGGGACATGGTGTGACCACTAACTAGTGTTTCTACCACCATGGAGCAGATCTGGACTCACACCTTAGAAAGCCTTCAGTAGAGGCAAAGTGAAGCAACTTGGCCTGTGACATGTTCCTAAAATATTTCCTAAAATAATGTCTGCCAGTTCATTATAAATAAAATTAAATTTTATTTGTGAATCAGGTCAGGTCAAATGCTGGTATAAATTTAAAATTTTAGAAATATATGTTTGATCTCATTTGAGCTCAAAGAACTACAAAACATATTCTAATAAAGCAACTGTAAGAACCCTAAGACGAGCTCCCCAAACCTTGCATGTGCCAGAGCTGTGTTCTGCATTGAACTAGAACTTTAATTTGCACCACCTGTGGTGGTAGCTGGACGCCCTGAGCAGCTTCATGCTAAACAAACGTTCCTATTTTCTATGTACCATCACGTGAAAAAGGTCAGAAAGCATCTAAAACATTTTTCTTACGTCCCAAAGTGAAGCCTCCTTAGTAAATATTTAGTAAATTCCAAAGGAATACATATATGGGAAAACAAAATTAGAATATTTAAAAATATAATAAAGCTAGAGATTATTAAACCTTAAATAATTTAGGATGCTCAAAATAATTTAATAAACATAATTTGCATTTATTACATGGATTCAAATCTCTGATGTAGAGAAAACAACAGTCACTGTGTCAAAATGTTGGGTATTATGATAATATAGCACTTCTCTCCAAAATTCAACAAGCTCAAAAGTAGACTCGTACCTTTGGTTGGTAATTTTGGCACACAACTTTTACACTTGTGACTGTGTTCTCCCAGTGGGCTGAATGGTACCACTGCTTTGACATTCAAAATGCAATTTTTAAAGTTGAAAATGTTTATATTTGTAATAGTTTCTTTAACTCTATTTAATGCTTGGGAGTTTGTGTTAAGTACTAAGGCCATAATGACAATTATTTATCGTGATTTAGATGAAGAAAATGGAAAATAAAATTAAAAAATGCAAATCACATGAAGATAACATCAAGGGTTCAGGAATATAAGAAGTGTATGTAAACATACATAATGTATTATTAAGAATTTTTTTATTGTAGTAAATCAATGATTATCACAGGTTAATATTATCAAACATTAAAGTGATGGCTTCTTCATGACAATAAATTAAAGCTATTAAAGAATAAATTCAGCATTAGAAAGTGTCCCAGAGGAATCCATCACAGGTCCTATTGTTCCCATAACCATTTCTAGGGGGTCCAGCCTACATAAGAAGCAAACTAAAGGTATGTTTTATATCAAGACCCCCATTCTCTTTCAGTACCAGCTGATTGCATTGAAGGTGGCACCTCCCTTGAGGACAATCTACAGCCAGTAAGTGACTAGCTGGTAATGACACCACACAGTAAAATATGTGATTGGATTAATACATAAACATAATTTGAAGACAAACAGGTAAGATTTGGAATATTAGGGAAATATAAATACACTAACTTGAAAATAGAGCATTTAAAAGCATTTCACCTTACTTGTTTTCTTTTAAAATCTGAAATATTGAATTCAATCTTTAATATTCTTTTCATTTAATAACTGAATTAATACATTAGACAATTTGAGGAAAGGGAGACAAACAAAATACTTACTTGTGATGCTATTTCTCGACACTGACACAAAGCGAGGGAAAAAGAAACACACAAAATACAGTTTAAACAATGACTAGACAATACATACACAAACCAATCAGTAACAGGACAATATATGACAGATACCACAGAACACATCATCTAATTATGTGTTTGATTATTTATCATAGCACTTTTGAATACAATTAGGTAAATAATAAGGTAATATTTTAAAAATTTGCTAGAAAGTTGTTCTTGTTAGATTTTTTTTTTCTAAAATCGTCTAAGATTTGATAGAAAGTTAATGCGGTGCTAATAGAAAATAAAACAATTGATAAGAGCTTATGAAAGTACTATATTCATGAGAGGATATTGACATAATCATTGATATTCAATAATCACTATTGGTATTAATAGCTGTACTATTTTAAAAACTTTAGACCTTATAATAAGATTGTTTTTTCACCTCTATGTATACATTTAAGTAACGTTATAGAAATAGATTTAGTTATCACATAGGCTATAGAGGAAAAAAATTGATCTGCCCAGTCAACACATAAACCCTAAATATTTAGGGGTTATAAAAATCATGCTATCTTTTTCTTAGGAATAATATTTTCATTCCTCAAAAGGTAGAAGTGAAATTTTCAATTATATTCTTTGGTGTAATATAACTCAAGTCTAACCCATTATCTAGCATTCTCACTATTGTTACAAATATAAAAAATGCATAATAAATATATGAATATAGGCTCCTTGAAATTAGTTGTCTGCAGATTCTTAACAATTGGCCCAATGAGTGAGTGAATAAATGCAGAGAATGGGCAGCTTGAGTTTCAAAACTATTTTATCTAAATCCTTACTAAAATCATTGTATTAATGTAATTTTATAAAATGAAAACTTTGTTTTTGGGGTTTTTTTTTGCCATATGCGGACCTCTCACTGTTGTGGCCTCTCCCGTTGTGGAGCACAGGCTCCGAACGCGCAGGCTCAACGGCCATGGCTCACGGGCCCAGCTGCTCCGCGGCACGTGGGATCTTCCCGGACCGGGGCACGAACCCGTGTCCCCTGCATCGGCAGGCGGACTCTCAACCACTGCGCCACCAGGGAAGCCCGAAAACTTTAATCTTAATAATATATTTAAAATATTACTTTCCAATTTAAGGGAACCCTCCCTTACTGTTGGTGGGAATGTAAATTGGTGCAGCCACTATGGAGAACAGTATAGAGATTCCTTAAAAACTAAAAATAGAGCTACCATATGACCCAGCAATCCCACTCCTGGGGATACATCTGGAGAAAACCATAATTCGAAGATATGTGCATCCAATTTAATTGTAAAAAGTTAATGGTTGGTAGATGGTTGACTATTACCTATGCACATTTTTTTAAAATATAGGATTTATTGATGATGAAGGTGAACAACAGAGTAACATACTCCACAAATTTATTGGTTATACTGTAAAGCTGTTGGTATTTTAATATGCTTTAAAATGACCTCTTTCTAATTTCTAGTAAAATCTTCACTGGTTATGGTTCACTTAAAGAAAATGTGATTTTCACTACACTGGAAAACTGAAGGCAAATACAGTTTCACATTTTCTTACCAAAAAATGAGAATAAATATTTTTATTAATTCAGAAGTTTTCAGATTTTGGGAAGTATCATATACTGAATAGTAGGTAATACCTTCAGAGGGTCTTGGGTAGCATTTTATAATAAAAACACTTCTGTAATGAAAAACATGAATATTCATTTTAAGGGGAATAAGTAAGTATTATGAAAAATCTCAGAACAGTTAAAGTGAGGTTTTGCCACCAAATCAGTTTAGTAAGCTTTCTGAATTTGAGAATTATGGAGAAAATATTGTGGACAGAAATACTGTTCTCCTTTGTCCCCAAGAGAAGCACGAGTCCTTGTTGAGTCTCTATTTACTTTTTGAACCAGAAAAGTATGGTATTTGTAAAACTTCCCGGAAATAGACATGTAGAGAGTGGTCTATTCCAGCTTGGTGTTGTACAATTAGGTGAAAAGGGGCTGACCCAGCTGTACCCTACTCTCCAAGGACTGATTTTCCAGTCCCTGTACGCACTCCCACTGTATGTTTGTATGAATCCTCCTTCCACCAATTTATAGCCCACAAGGAAAAAACTGAGTAAGTGTGCCAGGGCTTTTATAAATTTCATGATTTTAACTATGTGTATTTTTTTATCATCCCGTGTCTTTGAAAAGACATCTGCAAAAGGATTTGGTGCTTCCCCTCCTCCCACAGCCAAAGCAGTGACATAATTTAACTTTTTTCTCTATACACCAAAT
This sequence comes from Delphinapterus leucas, assembly GCF_059928025.1. Classification (NCBI taxonomy): domain Eukaryota; kingdom Metazoa; phylum Chordata; class Mammalia; order Artiodactyla; family Monodontidae; genus Delphinapterus; species Delphinapterus leucas. The sequence continues at coordinate 11,947,582 of NC_143129.1, read as the reverse complement.
ATGGGAAGATATTGAAGTCAGATTAGGAAACGATGTGGCATGAAAACCTGCATCTGCCTTTAAAATGTATTTTTTTTCAACTCCATGAAAAAACAAGGAAGCAAGACCTAGATTTTTTATATTAGTTTATCCCTCCTACATTCTTATATGAAATGTTGGCATTAAATTTAAAATATTTCATATATTTTGAATAGAATTGAATAGAATAGAATTGGATATTTAAAAGCATAAACTGAAGAAAGGATCAATGAGTCTGAAAATGAAAGTTTACAGCTGGAAATGTATTAGTTGTTTTTATTAGTTATACATACATAGTTTAAATAGTCAGAAAATGTTACGGTTAGTTTTGAAAAATAGCAGCTCCCACCATGATCTCTTCTATTTTCCTCTGGTAGGACCCAGCTGCTTTTACCTCTTTTAGCTAGACATGTAGGTCCTTATCTTTGTGTCTCTATATAACATGCTTGACTGTCATTTCTTAATTTTTTTTGTCAGTTTCTATTTTTATCTATTGACTTCTCACTCTGGAAGAAGAGAGAGTAACTATCTTTTCCACCCACCATTGCCATATCCCATCATTTCAAAATGGTTGAAGTATAATTTTGGTTAGATCAAAATTCAGGGCATATTATGACTACAATTTACAGGTGAAATACATGGGAAATGTGGTTACTATTCATTGCCTGCATACTTTTTTGATGTTGGTGATATTGTATTCCTAGAGTTAATTAATTAATTTTATTAACTGCTTCATTAGATTTGTACTTGGTAATCCACCCTGAACTCTTTGGCAATTGTCTAATCTTTCTTTAAGACAGTGAGATGCATCATGTATCCTACGGCTTCCATTTTCCAGAAGAAAAATTTTCTGAAGCTTTCTGACCTGCTCCAGGTTGCACTTCTTGCCTGGTGGTCCTTTCATCACCTTCTTGACTTTTGCCTTGGCCTCATACTTGTTGCCAGGTTTCCATAAAATGCCTGGTTTCTTTGCATACATGATTACTTCCTCAGTTTACTCATTCATTTTGGTGGAAGTAATTTCCTTAGAGAGCAGGCATGGGAGCATATGTTTGGAGAAAATTTTGAAATATGATTAATCTTACCCTAACACAAGTTTGGTAGTTTTGTCTGAATATGGAATTCTACTCTGGAAATAATATTCCCTCAAACTCTCGAGGGCATTGTTCCATTGTCTTTTGGCTTGTAGTGTTGCTGGTTGAGAAATCCAAAGAAATACTTTGAATGTGACCTACCCTTTGGTTTTCTCTCCCATCTCTTTTAAGATCTTCTCGTTTCCTTCAGGGTTCTGAAATTTTATGATGCTGTGCCTTAGTGTGAGCCTATTTTATTCACTGTGGTGGGCCTCTGGTGACCCTTCCCATTTGGAACATGTTCTGTTCTAGGATTAAGTTATTAAACTGATATTTCTTCAATTTGCTTTCATTTCCTCTTTAGGGAAGTCTTAAAATTCAGATCTTAGACTCTTAGACCTCCTGGACTAGTTCTCTAATTTTATCTTATCTTTACTATTTTCCATGTTTGAATTTTTGCTCTAGTTTCTTGGTGGCTTCCTCAGCTTTATGGTACAAACTTTTTCACTTCTGCTCACGTACTATCAATCCCCAAGAGTTCTTTTTTATTCTAAATGTTCCTTTAAAAATACAGCTTCCTATCCATCTTTTATCCTTATAATATCTTATCTTTCTAATAATATTAATTACAGCTTTTCAATATAGAACTTCCCTAATACATATTTGACATATCCTGTAATTCACCCACTTCAAGTGTAAAATTCAAGGATATTTTAGTAAATTTACCGAGTTGTACAACAAACACCATAAAAAGATTTTAGAATATTTCCATCACCCCAGTAAGTCCCATCATGTTCATTAACTGTTACTCTCCATTCCCTCCACCTCACCCTGTCTTAGGCAATCACTAACCTACTTTCTGTCCGCATACATTCACCTTTTTTGGAATTAAACAATATGTGGAATTATACAATATGTGGTCCCTTGAGTCTATTCTCTCACTTGACATAATGTTTTTGAGGTTTATCCAAGTCACAACACATATAAGCATTTTGTTTCCTTTTATTGCTAAATGGTGCTCCATTGTACGGCTACACCACATTTTGACTATCTGTTCGCTAGCTGAAGGACTTTTAGGTTGTTTCTAATTTTTGGCTATTATGAATAATGCTGCTGAGAACATTCATGTGCAAGTCCTTGTATGGATATATTTTCATTTCTCTTGGGTAAACAGGAGTAGAAGTCTTTATTATATTTTATGTTTTATATTTTCTTTTCCCTCAGTGATCTTTCTCACAAGTTCAGTTTTTTCTTTCTGTTTGTTTATTTTGGTATCTCTATTTCATTCTATTCCCTGAAATAGGGAATTTTGAGTTGTCTTCTTATATTAAGAGTATAGGGCTAATAAATTGATTAAAAGCTCTGGGTGGGGTGTTTTTAGTGTGAGTTTCATGGCTCCCTGACTAGATCATTGACCTGGAGACTCTCCCACGTCTGTATCATTAGGCCGTTCACGTGGCTTGGTCAGATTCCCTGGGGAAGACTCTTCAATCTGCTGTTGAAGGGTAAAGTACACAGAATGTACCTTTGCACTTAGCTCTGTGAATTCACTGTGGTGCTACTGCCTGCAAACGTGCCGTGTCTCCCAGTCCACAGACCATCTGTGTACCCTCTTCATAGAGTCACCTTTCAAACTGCCCCTGCAGGGTGAGGGACAGTAACACAGCTCTGTGAGCTGTTAGGGAGAATGAGGACCTGTGAACCATCTAAGAAAGAAGATGCCAGATGTTTCCATTCTAAGCTGTTGTTGTTGTTGCCGTACGTGGGCCTCTCACTGTTGTGGCCTCTCCCGTTGCGGAGCACAGGCTCCGGACGCACAGGCTCAGCGGCCATGGCTCACGGTCCCAGCTGCTCCGCGGCATGTGGGATCTTCCCGGACCGGCCCGTGTCCCCTGCATCGGCAGGCGGACTCTCAACCACTGCGCCACCAGAGAAGCCCCCAGTTCTAATTATTGAATGGAGTTTCTACCTCCTGGAATCTGGTGTCCTTTTTTTTTCTCTGAATTTTTTTCTTTTTCTTTATTTTTGGCTGCCTTGGGTCTTCGCCACTGCATGCGGGCTTTTTCTAGTTGCGGCGAGCGAGGGCTACTCTTCGTTGCAGTGCGCGGGCTTCTCATTGCGGTGGCTTCTCGTGTTGCAGAGCACAGGCTCTAGGCAGGCGGGCTTCAGTGGTCGTGGCACGCGGGCTTCAGTAGCTGTGGCGCATGGGCTTAGTTGCTCCGCGGCATGTGGGAACTTCCCGGACCAGGGCTTGAACCCATGTCCCCTGCATTGGCAGGCGGACTCTCAACCACTGTGCCACCAGGGAAGCTCTGGTGTCCTTCTTTAATTAAAGTAAGAGAAAAATTGGCATTTTGGACAACGATAAATTATTTGAATTCTAACACTTGAGTATTCTCGAACCATTTGAAATCTGAGAGAGATGGTGGAATATATGAGCCACTCTTTCATTTCATTAGATCCACTAAGCTCTTATTCTCTGTTTTTATATAATCAGGAAAAAGAGAATGTTTTCCCCTTTGCACAAAACCCAATGTCTTTACTGAGTTAATACTGAATTGATGTTCCCCTCTTTAAAAAAAAAAAAAAAAATAGAACATCGACTTAAGGGATATTCACCTTATTGGTACTTTTGCATCTTGCAAAACTATAATTAAAGATAGATAATGTTCATCATGTTATCTATCTCTTAAATAACTCTAAATATTCAATGTCTTAAATAAGGAAGCACATAATACACTCATTCTTTTAACAGTGATCAGGAAAAACAAATCTTTCTCTAGATGAACTTACATCCTTTTGTGTATCAAACTACAATTATTATAAAACTCAACAGTTCTATTTTTGATTATTTGCCAGGAAAATAAACGTAGAACTCCTTTTCAACTGTAGCAGTCACTTCATTTTAAATGTAAAGTAGCATTAATTTCTCTGCCCCTATTAATATATTTTGCTGTAAAAGTGCTTGAAGGTCCTATTTTTATCTTTAATTATTTAAATTGCCTTTTTTTCTATAATAGGCAGAATGTAAAATCTAAATAAAAATATGTGTTCCAGAAGATGAACTGAATTCAGTATAGGAAAACAACAGGTATTACCCTCATTTAACCCAGTATCCTTTTATTTTTCCAAGGATGTGTGTTTTTTTTTTTTGTTTTTTTTTTGCGGTACGCGGGCCTCTCACTGTTGTGGCCTCTCCCGTTGCGGAGCACAGGCTCCGGATGCGCAGGCTCAGCTGCCGTGGCTCACGGGCCCAGCCGCTCCGCGGCATGTGGGATCTTCCCAGACCGGGGCACGAACCCATATCCCCTGCATCGACAGGCGGACTCTCAACCACTGCGCCACCAGGGAAGCCCAGGATGTGTGTTTTTAATATAAGCTAAAGGGTTGGGGGTTTATAAACATTTTGCTGGTTTGTGATAGGAAGAAATGACCAAAGTGTAACATTAAATACTCCTTGATGACAGTACAAATACTCAATTACTCTTTCCCTATCTGTACTGTAAACAGCATACAACATCCCTTAATAATACATAATGACTGAACATGGATATGAACTTGACCAAGGGCAGAAGTTACCATGTTCAAATTCACAAAGTACATATTATAAGATAAAAACAGGATAGTATTCTGCTGTGTGAAAATCTTCTTTGTTCTTATCAAGTTCAAATAAGAAATGGTTAATTGCTTAGGTGTGAAAGCACTTTTTTTCTCTTAACCTTTCATCAAATAATAATTTTTTGGATGCAGTGTTCTTTAAATTTTAGGCGTATCTGGCTAAGCTGTCCTACACATTTAACTTTCTGGTATGTTTCTCCCATCAATCATTCCTGATTTTCTCTGATTTTGTCTTGCTCTTTGTGGTGTGAACCACGGGGACCACAGCCAATGACAAACTCAGATTCAGTAGCAGAGCTGGCAATAAAGCTTCTTTTAGCACCTCTGAAGCTGCAGTGAAACCACTAAAGAGCATCTCAGAAAAACTGAACTATTTTCTTCCGGCCTCAATATCACTTACTTAAATGTCAAACTATAAATTATATCAAGAAAATAAAAATCTACTCCATTACTCTTATGCTTCTTATAAAGCTCTTCTTTTCCACACATGGATTCACTGATTTTAATCACAAGCTGGTGTAATGATTACATGACTATTAAAATGCATGTAATTAATCTGAGCCTCGTAGTTGAGGTTCTATTTTGCATAAGACCAAAGAAAGAAATGGTTAACTAAAATTTTGAATAACTTTGAGGTACCTGAAGAAAAAAAAATCTTTCAAGAATATAAACCATAAGTTGGAACCACATAGTGTGACCAAATTAAAATGTGAATATGTTTTTGGTCACACGCAGGCATCAGAAATTCTGTTCCATTTTCATAGACTCTAGTTTGCTTTTATAATTACTGAGCTTTCCTCTCGGAGGGTCTGGCACTGATCCTAGAGTTTTTTCTTAGCTTCAAAGTAGTCCTCAACCTAGAGTTTGAAAAATGTGAGTTTCATGCTTCCTAACTCATCTTTGTTTTCCCTCTTTCCAAATGCTAATATGTGGAGTTGAAGATTATATTAGAAAACTAGTTTGCTTGCCCTGAGAACTTTTCTTATGTATCCAAAGGTTACTTAGAATTAACTTACTTCCTGAAAACCTACAAAAGACATTCAGAGCCCAAAGTCCACAAACTCTAAAACAGTCCTTTAGACAACATTATTTTATGAAATTCCTGACATAATTTACATAATTTAATGACATATTTCAGAAATAAGTTTATAGGCTTAGGAATGGCAGTATTCAATAAGATTAAACATTAAGACAGGAATATTTTGATATTTCCAAACCTCAGATGTAGTAAGTTTTTGAGATTCAGTCCTGTAGATTCCAATGGGAACATCTCCAGTAGAAGAACATAACTTCTGATACAGTCTGGCATAAGTCCTGATCCATAAGTCATCCTCGGTGATTTTCATCTACAATCAGATGAATTATTTACATATCAAATTTTTAAGAAATAACCCAATGGTAATTTTTCACTCTTTAAAGGTAGATTTTATTGATATTTTGAAATCTCAAAGTGGCATTCATAAGTGCTTATACATGTATTAAAGTTTTTTATTACATTCCATCTCAGCCTTATCCCTGGGTTCACCCAAACTTAAGAAACCAACTGCTCCATTTGTGGCAGCATGGCACTGTATTAGTCCCATATACTTGGAATATCACTGGTAATTGATTGGGAATTGTTGGAAAACCTGTAAAGACTCGTTTGAATGTTGCAATAACCTTAGTGGACAGTGTCTGCTGATGTTACAAATCTTGAAGTGCAAAGGACAGTCCAGCACAAAAACGAATTGTCCATCCAAAGTTCTACTAGTACCCATACTGAGGAAGATGTGTAAAAGTATGGAGCACAGGACTCACAGACAGGAGGCATAAGTGCTGGTCTCTCTTTGCTAAACATGAATTTGAATTTGTTAGCAAGACACTTCATTAAATACACTTAGGCACAGTATACTTATTTATAAAACAGAGAGGTTAAATGTCATGATCGCTGTTTACCTTGGCAGTGTAGCATCCTATGTCAGAAACTGTCAGTCTCAAATACCTGCCAGAATTTTGTACAGAACGGCTACCTTCAGGATCATTTTTGTTCTGAATTTTGTACAGAATGGCTATCTTCGGGATTATTAATTTAAATAATGTTTTCCCTAAACATTGTTTAAGGGATTAAAAAAAACTAGGATGCTATTCTTTGAGCACATATTAGAAAAAAATAAATAAATGACATAGAAGAGTTAGCCAAAGTACATTATAGATGGCTTTCAGAATTGCCTGTCAGAATAATCTACACCAGAGATTAGTAACTTACAGAGCAAAGAAACCCCGATCCTGGTGTAGTGTCCAATCCCAACAGAAGTCTGGTGATAGAAATCATGTAGTCCTTCACAAATGACTGCAATATAAACAAAATATGTATTTATTGTGTGTAGGAAATACATAGAATAGCTTAGAGCATGAACACCTTATCACATCTTAAGGGTTATTTCTTGTAACACATCATTAAGCCCCCATAAAAAAGGAAATAAAAATCTATCTTGCCAGTGTCCTCAATACACATGTACAGTTAAGCTGTCCTTAAAGAAATATGGGAAATGATTATTTTCTAGAATATCTGGATATGCTTAAATTTTATGGATGCTATTGGACATGATGAAAACATTTTTAGATTTTTAATAACAAAAACTATAAGCCGAAATATAATAGAGAATGTTTTAAAAAATCTAAAATGACTAAAATTTACAATGAAATATTTCAAACGGTATTTGGTTTTTTGTTAGGATTAAACTTGATGCTAGTAGAATACATTTCTATATAATATTTAAGTAAATCTAAATATTAGTGAATTAATAGGTTAGTATTTTTTTTTTAATAAATTTATTTATTTATTTATTTTTGGCTGTGTTGGGTCTTCGTTTCTGTGCGAGGGCTTTCTCTAGTTGCGGCGAGCGGGGGCCACTCTTCATCGCGGTGCACAGGCCTCTCACTATCGTGGCCTCTCGTTGTGGAGCACAGGCTCCAGACGCACAGGCTCAGTAGCTGTGGCTCATGGGCCCAGTTGCTCCGCGGCATGTGGGATCTTCCCAGACCAGGGCTTGAACCCATGTCCCCTGCATTGGCAGGCAGATTCTCAACCACTGCGCCACCAAGGAAGCCCGATAGGTTAGTATTAAATACCATCATGAGACTATTTTGTTTGCTAACATATATTTTGACATGTTGTTAGAACACTGCTCAATAGTTAGAATATTAACTGAAAAATGCTTCTAGTTTCTTCAGTTTATTTTTTGGTCTGAGTGAGAAGATAGACTTTCAACCCATACAAGCAAATTTCACCATGATATGTAACAATTACTTCATAAATCGTATGAAATTACTGCCTTGAGTTTGATCGTCAGGTGTTAACAAGTGAAACATTTAAATAATCATCTAGGTATTTTGCACCCTTGTTGCTGCAAATGGCATTATTTTGTGGTTTTTTAATGGCTGAGTAGTATTCCATTGTATATATGTACCACATATTCTTTATCCATTCATATAGAGATTATCACACTAAGTGAAGTAAGTCAGAAAGAGAAAGACAAATACCATATGACATTGCTTATATGTGGAATCTAAAATATGGCACAAATGAACCTATCTACAAAACAGAAACAGACTCCTAGACATAGAGAACAGACTTGTGGTTGCCAAGGGGGAGGGATGGGCTAGTAGATGCAAACTATTACATTTAAAATGAATAAACAACAAGGTCCTACTGTATAGCACAGGGAACTATACCCAATCTCCTGGGATAAACCATAATGGAAAAGAATATTAGAAAAAGAATGTATATATGTTTATAATTGAGTCACTTGCTATACAGCAGACATTAGCCCAACATTGTAAATCAACTATACTTCAATAAAAAAATAATAACAATAAATCATCTAGTTATTTTGTATAGCAAAGACTTTAAAAGTTATAACACCTTTTTTTTTTTTTTTTTTTTTGCGGTACACGGGCCTCCCACCGCTGTGGCCTCTCCCGTCGCAGAGCACAGGCTCCGGACGCGCAGGCTCAGCGGCCATGGCTCACGGGTCCAGCCGCTCCGCGGCATGTGGGATCCCCCCGGACCGGAGGACGAACCCGTGTCCCCTGCATCGGCAGGCGGACTCAACCACTGCGCCACCAGGGAAGCCCTATAACACCTTTTAAATAAATCATCTAGACTACTTTGTTGATTGCTAATTTCTTTTACCAAGAGCTAGTTTCAAAAAAATAAACCCATCTAAAAAAGAACATAAGGAAACACATCTATTCCATTTTTTGCAGGCCATTTATTTAAATGGCCCTTTGGTTTTCAAGGCGTATTAACCTCCTAGTAATTAGGACATGAACGTATTGGGGCCACCAAGAGGAGCTGTGACACGCACCCCTGTTAGCATCATTCAATCTCATTTGTAACTCAGTGTGTGCTAAAGAAAAATTTTAAACAAATTCTTGGGCACTTAAAATTATTATTTCCAAAATAAAAAACAGAAAGCACTCATGGAAGAGAAATTAAACTGAAGATTTGGCAAATGACTATTTTAAATTATTTTAGAGCCAGATGTGGCAATATAGCTAATGTTTACTGTATTCTTCATCAACACATTCTTTGTCCAGAGGTCATCTGTCCTGTAACTTCATCAGGGCATAGACTAGAGTTAGATGTGAGCCAAAAATGTGGATAGCCCCATTTAATATCACAAAATCCATGCATTAAGTCTTATGTGATGCAATCATAGAACATTTTTCATAGAAGATTTTTTTCATATCTATTTAATTTTATTTTAGGTAATAACTTTTTTAATAATTGGCTTTCCTGATCTACACAGATAAGAATTAATAAAAATGATTAAAAATATGAAAGCGATCTGTGTTTCAAGTGGGATATAATAAAACCCAACCAAACAAGCAAACAAACTCAAGCATTATACAAATGCAGAGTCATTTACCACAGGAAAAGGGTCGGGAGTAATCTAATGAGGTATGCATGGCTTGAAGATGAGTATTCCCACTGAACACTGGACAGTTGACCTTCCTGAGCCCTTGTCTCATCCATATATTATGATTGATAATACTGCTTATCTTACAGTTTTCCTTGGGGAAGCAAATAAAATGAGGTCTAGAATAGAATTACATTAATAGTAAATCACTATAAAATTGTAGTCATCTATAATAGTTCTTGAATATATAAGCATTTATCTTTAAGAAGATGGGTTTAAATCATTAACCAAAACAATTAGATTGTATATTTTAAGAATAGAAGAATGCATGGTATATAATTTTAGAGAATAAAATATTTTAAATTTCTAATCTCTTTTTAACCTGTAAATAAATACTCTTTACCTGTCTGCAAAACCTACCATTAAAATATCTCATTTGACATCAGAAAGTAAATGGGCAATTACTACTTCGAAAATTATTGTTCTAGTTCATTCTTTCTGCAGCTGCTAGCTTTGGAAAAAACACAATTTCCTGTATTTCTATGTGTAACAAAAAAAGTGAAACAAAAATGAAAGGAAAGTAATAACTACTGCTCTCCAATTCTACAGAATGGTTTTCCTTCTACTTAGCTTATATATCAAAGACTTTCTCATGAGATTTCGTTTAAACATAAGGTACTGTGGCTAAAATATCTGAAAACCACTGGTGCATAATGACAGCAAGCATTTGACTGCTATGGATATAAATCCCCTCAGAGGCAACACTTCTCTTCAAACAATCGCTCCCTTGAACCCCCTCTTTGAGAGATCAGAATTACGTGTGCCTGGCAATGGGGTCTGGGGTAGAAGCCTGGCTTCCGGAGTACCCAGATAATGTGTCTGGAAACTTTCGGGAGAACAGGAGTGTTTATGGTTCTTTACTGTGTTGTTCCCGCATTCATCTGGCATAAGCAGATGGTTTGAAACACGGCCAGAGATATAGTCATAGGCATAATTAGCCCAGAGGCCAGTAGAAAAGCCTTAACTCTCTTTGGATTAGTTTATTCAGCCAAGCATGGAGGAAGAGGGTACATAAAATACACGATCAAAAAAGACAACACAATGCTTGAATGCTTAATTTGAGATTAAAGTTATCAAATAACTTAAAGCCTTATGAATATCTTTTTTCTCTTAATGGATATATTTTAAAAGTATCTGATTACTTGATTCAGAGAGTATGAAATATTGCTTTTGTTCAGTTTCTGACAGAGTTAAAAAAAGATTAAAATATTTTAGTGTAAAATAAAATCTCTATGAACTTCTTAGCTAAAGTTAAGAATGATAAAATGACAATGTAAAACTCTGGCATTCAGGAACAAACCGAATGGTTCTTAGTGGTTGTAAAATCTTCCTTACGTTTTTCTGAAGTAGGCAATAATTAGCAGATGTCTAAAATGTCCTTGGTTTATCAGTTTATTGACATCATTTGCTATTACTTACTAAAAAAATATGTATTAGAAAGAAAGCTGTCTTTTTTTTAACCTAGTAATTCTTCCTTAGCTTTTATTGTCTAGTAATGTGCTTAGAGGAATATGCAAAATGTATTAAAATGTCACATTAAACATTGTAGGACACTGGTGTCATAGAATGCCTGATATCACTTCATAGATTATTCTGAAAAATAACTTTTTCTTACAGTGTGTTTCATAGGCACATTTATGTCATTAAATACATGAAGTAAAATATTGGATTACTTCCAGAGCCAATTTTCAGTTAACAGCTCCAAGAGAAACACTAGTTGTATTATGCGTTTGATAGAATCTAAAGAAAATAGAAAATAAACATTTTAGACAGAAACAAGAAACACTGCATACCTGGTAAAGAAGCGTGTCCAACATGCTGATACTGAACACCCTCCCGGCAGCAAAAGGCAGTCGGAACATAAAGGCCAAATTAGAACCTCGCTCTCTTTCTTTCTGTTCAGAAATTTGAAAAAGAAAAATTTGTGAGCATTCTCTATTTTATGCTTTTCTACTTACTTAAATTTTCCTAACATACGTGAAGAAAGCCATTTTTATCACGTGGTTCTTAACTATGAATGTGTCATGACTTCACTTTTAATTGTATTTTTAATGTCCCTTTACTTTTCATAACCAAGTTTTCCTGGTTAAAAATACCCAATAGTAAAGAAAGCTTAATCCTTTCATACATTAAACATTTATTTACTCTTAGTACCTATTTCTGAACAGGATTTGAAGTGACATTAATAAAAGGAACACACATAATAACATTATTTCATCAAATATAAAAAAACCTAAAGCCACATAATGTATCCTAACATCTAGAATATCTGCTTTTGAATATTCTCATATGTGAGGACAAAAAACATAGGCAAGTAAGGGCGATCACAACCAGTGGTTCCTAGCTTTCTGTCATTCGAGTTTTAATTTACCCATCTGCCTTTAAAGTTGTGCCAACCATACCAATCTCCAGCTAAGCTTCTGTAAGTGACAAAAAAAGTGTGTGTGTTTGCGTGTGTATTACGGTGGATGAGGCTTTCTTTTGAAAAATTCTGTTGCTATTAGTGCCTGCTAATAAATGAAGGCCTAAGACCCGATGTTTGTGTAAGATTGGAAGGAATTTCTTAAGAATGAAACTTAACCTTGTACTTAAGTGGTAACCCCAAAAATGTTCGTTTCTTTTGCTGCCAACTTCCATTTAACAAGAAATACAAGACACAGCCAAGCCAATAAAAAAATCACCCCTCGCTCTCAGAGGCAATGGGAGGAAGCCCCTGTTTCTAATGTAGCAAATTTGGGAGATCTCAAGGGAGGGGACGTCTCTGGGTCCCCCTTTTTAAGAATGGAGGGGAGGGAGCATTGCTGAAGGAAGGGGTCTTGGAGAGGACGGGGGCCACTGCTGCTGCTTGCTGTCATGATGGTACTAGAGAGACTTGACCCCTGGGCTTCCCCTGGACAGACAGATGAGGCTGGTGCTCAGAATCAAACCTTTCAGGGAGAAACAGGAGTTATTCCACCACATCTAGGCCCATCCAGACTATAAGGACATCCTCACTTGAGATGTAGACAGAAGGAGGGATACGCAAGTGGTGCCCCCTTGGTGTCCGTGTCCATTACATCACAACGCAGTCTCTGATTTACTAGGCTTGGTGTCAAAAATGCTTCATTTGAACCACCTTGGTGGTTAGGAGATGCCTGGAATGAGCTGTCTTCTTGCAGGGATAGGCAGGCTTTCCTGTGAATTGGGGGCCACATCTGGTTCTTAAGGTGTACTGCCAAAACCATAGATCTTCAGCCCATGTTAAAGCAAGTAGCCAAAATAAAGTGCCGAGACCCTAAGAATCTGAAGTCCAGCATCTGTCACGAGGTCAGGTGGGAAACAGCAAGACTGCTGGGCTCTGCACACGGCTCATTCAGGGTCTTCTTTCCCAGAACTTGGCGACGGGATCTCTGTTACCTGCCTGGGATCTTCTAAGCCAAGGACCATCATCTCTGTTCATTGTTCACTCCTCTAGCTAACAAGGGGCTTGGGACACATGGCAAAGCACGATTTTATGCTTTTGCATGTTTTCTCGTCCCTTAAAATTTTTAAATCAAGTTTTGTTCTTTTTTTTATTATTATTTGATGCAGACTTAGCTGCAGTGGAACTAGACAGGGAATTAATTTGTTCATGGTTAGACTCAGAGAGTCGTGGTGGTCGGGTGGTGGCGATGGAGAGGCACAGGAGAATGTTCCCAAGGTGATCATACGTGGGGCTGGGGTGGGTGGGAGGCAGGGAGTGCGCAGTGGCTGCACAGACGGAGATCCGAGGAGCCGGACACACTGAGCACGTTCCAGCTGTAGAGGAAGATGTGGTCTCAAATACTGTTCAAAAATCAAGTCGGAGGAAGACTGAGAAAAGCCATAATTTAGTGATTAGAACATGATTCCAACTCTGGCCTCTCCTCTGCTCTCTCAGTGTGAAACCGTCTAGTTTTTGGCTTTAAATATCTCATCTTAGGACTTCTAAACCCATACATTAGCGTTCACATCTTTCCCAAAGTTCAGTTACAGCTATCAGCCTGAATAGTTTTTTTTTTTTTTCCAATTAGACAACTTTTACTAAATGAGAAAACTACATTTAAAATGTGTTTTAAAACAAAATGGAATTAGAAAAAAAGACATATGCATTTGAAAGAAGGTTGCACTGTGCTGAAAATCAAATCTCTTGCAGTAATACAGTACGCCAATTCTTAAAACGTAAGTCAACAGAATTCTCAATTTAACATTTTCAAAGACGATATTAAGGTTAGGAATTTCACATCTATGGTAGCACTTATAGAAGGGCATTTATAAATATGATGTCCATCCCTGTGAAGCTTACACATTTGACAACGCTCAATAAAAGCTTTTAGAATCACATCCAAAGTGCTGCATTCAAAGCGTCACAAATCTGTGTCCTGTAAGTTCTCCTTCTAACATCTGTATGTTGACTTTTCTACTCCTGTCATTGGTTAATACTACCCTTAAAAAAAAAGAGAGAACAGGACAAGAAATGCTGCAATAAACCCTTGGTCATGTACAGAAATTACTGCTACTATAGTTCACTACAAAGCATGTCTATACAATACCATATGAACTTTGATCATGAATATCTTTCTGTAAACATAACCTCATGCTTTACTAAAATGAATTTCTCATCATGCTGAATAATCACCTAACTAGTTAATCAAAGGTACTGACTAGTCAATCAGAGAATCTCTGACCACCATCTCCGCATCCCTCTCCCCAGTCCATCTATTAAACTTCCAAACTCCAGCATTTATCCTTAGAATTATTCCCCCTTTGCATCCTACTGCTACAGTACTTGCTGGGGCTTAAACCGACTATTAATTTGCCAACCTCTAGTCTTTTGTAACACCCAGTCATCCAACACGATGCTGCCAATTCATATACAAACAATTGCAATAATGTAAATTTTTGTTCATAAATCTAAAATCAGTTTACTCTAAGATTCAGACTTTCTTGCGGAATACATGCCTGGAGAACTCAAAGGCAAGATTTCTGTGAAAAAGCAACATATCCTCATGAAAAGAGCTTGTCCTAAGAATTTCCTGACAAAAACTTGAGTGTATGGTAAGCTCAGTGGATCAGAGGCAGGGTGATCTTTGGCATATAGCAGTTTCTTTCACTCACATTATCCCTGCTCAATGATTTACTGACGGAAAAGATACATTTCCTAAATCCAGTGGGTTGTTCTCTAATTTTAATAAAGGTTTAACCAATATGTCAAATGTTCTCTTTTATTATATACCTACATTTACATAGATGCTTCAGTTAAATTACATTACGTAGCACATTTAATTTAAAAAAATTTTGGTTCAGTTACATTTTCATACACTGTATTTTCCAAATACAGAAATATTCTTTTACCTTCAGGGCTTACACTGAAGGAAAGGTACTCTCTTCCTTTTTCCACACATCTGAAACCTATTGATAAGTATCATTTTATAAGTCATTCATTATTAAAGGTTCCAATCAAACATTAACTCATTCATTTATTTACTAAATTAGTCAGTTAACAAATACGTGTTGACAAGTCTACTCTACATAGGGCATTATCCTTAGTGCTAGGCATACAGAATTCCTGTATAGAACTCATAAATTCTGTTAATATAGAATTATTATGCATTGAATATGGACCAGGCACTAGTAAACAAATATGGATACTTTCCTTGCCTACAAGAACTCACAAACTGTGAATGATACCAAAAACAAATAGGGAAGACACCGGGGTGAGAATATGCAACAAAACAGGGGTAGATGCTTGGGTAGCACGTAGGAAGGGCGTCTACCGTAGTCTTCTGGTGGAAAAGTCGAGAGACTGAATTAGAAGTGATGTCTAACTGGAGACGCAAATATGAGTAGAAATTAGCCAGTAAATTTGGGAAGGGCAGGTGTTAAGCAGAAAGTTATAAACAAAAGGTTCAGCATATGCTAGAAGCTGGATAGGAATAAAGCTTAAAAGACTTGAGGAGCTATAAGCAATTCTGTTTGAATACAGCATTGAGTGTGAGTGTACGGGCTGGAAGAACAGGTCAGAAGTGAGGCTGGAACAGAAGCCAGGAATTAGATGTTAAAGTTCCAGGACACTTGAGAAGAAAAACGATGTTATCAAGAATTACACTGAAAAACAAGGGTGAAAATTGGGACAGCTCCAGGAAAAACAGGACATACAATGAACCCATTTTGAAATCATGTCAACAATTTTGAATTGTACCTTAAGTGTAATGAGAAAAAACTTACATATTTTTTAAGAGGAGGAGTGATATGGCCACATTTCTAGAATGGTCATTCTGGTGACAATATGGAAAATGGACTGGAAATGGGGAGGTGGCACGGGGAGACCAAGCAAGTTAAACGAGGGTGTTAAGGCAGCAATTCTAGTGAGAAATGAAGGTTTACAGAAACAGATCTTCTTCAAATATATTTAGACATCAGACATTAAATTTGAGGGGATTTTTGACTGAATTGGGTAGTAGAGAGAAGATGAGGATGATATCCCACTTTCTGGATAACTGGGTGGATAAGTGTGCCCTTCTGTAAAAAAAGGAAAGGTGGAAGAAGAGAAGACTATAAGTTAATTTGGACTTGAGTTTCAAGGTTAGTAGAGAAGTCCAATTGCTAAAAATATGGATCCAACAGACAGTATAACACACAGTGGTTTGGAGCTTGGATTCTACAGACAGACAAGGTGACCAGTCAAGTATTGCCACTTCTGGTCGGACGATCTCGTACAAGTTACTTAAGTTCCTTCTTCCTCTGTTTCATCACCTGTGAAATGGGGTTCATATTGGTGATGACATTGCATTGTCATTCTAATAAATAAACAAGATAAAACATCTAAAAGTATTATGTATAGTAAGCACTTACTGTCTTCTATTACTAGTAATTCTTCAAACACATCAAATGATGCATCACCTTGTGGACTTGATATTGCTTGCTTTCTTCCTGTACTGATACTTCCAAGTTTTGACTGGGCTGGTCTGGTGTTATCATTATAGCTCAAATATCACCTCCCCAAAGAGACCTTACTTTATCACCTTATTTAAAGTAGGCGTTCCCCAGTTACTTTTGAATATAACCCTGTTATGACTTTCAGAGATCTTCTGAAATCTCTAATTCCTTGTTTATTTTTTTATTAGTTAACTGTTGGTCTGAGGTAGCTCAGTGAGTCCCAGAACAATGCCTAACACAATGCCTGGCACACAGTCAATGAAATTTTATTGAACAAATGAATAAATCCTTTCCACTTATAGTAGTTGCCTACATCTAGCGAAAATTTGTTGCATAAAGTTTAAAACATTTATATTAAGAGGGAGGAAGGAAACCCTTTGAGGTTTACTCAATACCCCTTCTTCTCACTTTGGTTCTTTAGGTTTGAAGATGGAAAAACTACAATGCTTGTGTTATATAAATTTCTCTGACTTTAGTATTTCTTTTGACTATTGTGTTTTATAAAATACAATAGTAAATATTTCTATGATTGCTTCTAGTATAAATATATAATACCTTTTTATCAGACATATCGTATTTGCTTCCTTAGTAGAATTCTAGATTCAACTGAAGCTTCCATGATGGTTTTGTGTTTTCCTAACAACCACTTATCTAAAAATACCTAAAAGAAATCTGAGAAATCCAAATCAATATTAAAAGATCCCAGACACTTTAATACCCTTGGTCTTACCTATTTCTTTCATTTGGTTTGTTATCATGAACATATGCTTTTGTTGGAAGAAGGGATGTGTTTCTGGCAGAAACTGTGTTTTTTTTTAAACTGTGTCCATCCCGTACCATATGGAATAGAAGATAAAATTGTTGGACTTAGCAGAACGGTGTGGGAGGTGAAAAAAAGTCAAGAATTTTATTGGCATAAATTAATGGTTTCTATCCGTATTTTCTCAGCGATTGGCTTTTCTCACCATTCATCCTACTTGACCTTCTTTACACTGTTTGACATAACGTCTTCTTTTTTTCCCCTCTTTTCCTCCCTCTTTCTCCCTGTCCCTACCCTAGTTCACCAACAACCCTCAAATCCTATTTCCAAATTCTCAGGTCCTGGGGAAACTAACTCTGCCTTTCCTCTCACAAAACTGCTTGCCCAGGGAGTGGCCTTTTGAATGCAAATACAGAAAATCCTTATATTAAAATACCAAAGCCTTCAATGAGTTGCTAGGGTTTTATGTATCCTGTTTACAGAGCCTTCCCCAGAAAGAGACTCATCTCTACAGAAGGTACCCCATCACAGGGGCTCTGCATAGCAGCTCTGAGATGCGCTGGCTCTTCCAGAACAGGTTTCCTATCAGAGCCTCTCACTGAAGTGTGTGCTTGGGAACTGAGGAGAGGACCCTGGGCCATCGGTGGCTTTATATCAACCTCTCTTTCTCTTTCTTTCATTTCTCCTCTCTTTATATTGCAAACAGAAAGAGGAGGCGATTCTAGTAATAAAGAGCATTTCTCTCTGAATGTCCACTTTTCTTCTTACTGGAAAGAGTAGGTTCCCACTACACCCATGCACACACACACGTACACAAACACACACACGCACACACACATCTGTTCCAGTCTAAGTGGCAGCTTAGAGGGGGTGCATTTGATGGACACTCAGGGAGTCCACCTTGTTTATGAGGACTCAAGGCTAACTCAGACTCACGTCCCAAAAAACCCTTGAGTCAACCCAAGGCAAGTTCATGCTGAAGGAGTTTGGGGTGTGCGGGACCCTCTTCCTTATCTTAGAGAGGAATGCAGGGTCTTCTAAGCAATGTTATTATCCTCCTACACTAAAATACAAGTGGTCCTTGCCTTATAAATAGGGTGATTATGTAGTTAACCATCCAAATCAGGACATCTTGACAGGAGCTCCTAGTAATTATACTGAGACAATAGCCATACACTAGGAGTGATGGGCAAAACTGGACTTCAACCACGCCACTTATATGTTAGAAATATGTGTTTTACAAACAATACACACAAATGGCTTCCTGCACCCTGTTCTCCTGCGAAGGCCCTGATGCTCCTGAGAATTGAGAAATTTGGAAAAGTGGAAGCTTCTGAAAGACATGTAGGTTCAGAAATAAAGAAAGAAAGGATGTTGAAGGATTAAACATGTGAATTTTGGTGTGTGGGGGGGCATAAACATTCAGCCTGTGACAACTTTGAAACTATTGTGTGAAATCGTAATACTATGCACACTCTTTTTTTCTTTTTTTCTTTTTTTTGGCTGTGCTGCACAGCTTGCAGGATCTTACTTCCTGGACCGGGTATTGAACCCAGGCCCCATCAGTGAAAGCGCCGAGTGCTAACCACTGGACTTCACTACGCACATTCTTAGTAGATACATTTGTACATTAAAATAGTTATCCATATATAAATTACATATCATCACTCCTCTAGAGTAGATCAGGCAGTGCTTTACTACATTTAAAAGCAATAGAAACTAATTAGCATTCTCAAATTCTTCCTGGACCAATATGGGGGAAGGTAAATATTTTCTTAAAAATTGGATAAGAAATTTTCCTAATGAATTTGGAAGATAGCACCAAACTCTCCCTCAGTCATTATAGCACTTAGATTATGAATAAAAAGTAGTCCAAGTTGTTTGGACAGAAAAAAAAAGAATACGGCAATGTGTTTGTTTGTTCCGATATATCTGTCTCCCGTCAAATTACAAATTCTATGTGTTTTATTCAAATTCATAACTTCTAGCATTGAGGAAGGCATATGGCTCATAGTAGGTGCTCAGAGAATATTTAGTGGCTTGAATTTAAATTGAGAATATGTAAAATTTTGCCTTCTGGCTTTAAGACGGCGAATATGTTAAAAAGTAAATGATATACTTGCCTATTTCTCCCAGAATATATCTCCAATGTGTATTATTTTGCTCTACCACTGACTACATAGCAATATATGATTTATAGACATGACTGTTTCTATTCTGACACTCATTCTCTAACACCAACAGGGTGTCCTACAATTCAATCCTGACGCTCACTACTCAGAGTTGGCTCAGACCCCCAAGACTGCTCTCATTTCAGCCACCATCTCCAAGTCCTTGGTGTCTCCAAACCAACAGCACTTCTTCTCCATCCAGCTACAAATCTGGGGCTTCCCATAACAGCCTCCGTTTCAATAATTTTCCAGAATGCTCACAGAACGTGTGAAAGTGCTATACTTAATGATTATCATCTTAATATAAAGAATGCAAATGAACAACAGATGAAAAGGCACACAGGGCAAGTCTGGGAGGGTCCTGAGCACAGAAGCTTCTGTCTCCATGGAGTCTGAGGGCACCACCCTCCTGGTACATCAATATGTTCACCAATCAGGAAGCCCTCAAGCTTCATTCTTCAGAGTTTTATCAAAGTTTCATGATGTAGGCATGATTAGTTAACTCATTAACCACATGATTAAACCCAATCTCCAGCCCCTTTCCCTTCCCTGGAAGCAGGGAGGTGAGGAGGTACTGAAAGTTTCAATCTTCAAGGCCCCTCCATGAGTTGCCTTGTTAACATAAAATCAGGCATGGTTGAAAGGTATGAATAACAGAAGACACTCCTATCACTTAGGAAGTTCCAAGAGTTTTTGAAGTGCTGTGTCAGGAACTACAGACAGAGACCAATTATTATTTTTTATTATACTGTATTATTCATCTCACTTTTTCATTACCTTTCTTCTTACATCAATGTGTAATTACCATATGATTGCTAAAGTGTAATTATGATCATCACAGGAGAAGGTTCAAAAGCAATTTTTAAAAAGCAGTCTTGAAGCAAATTGCACCATAAGCATGAATAAAATTCATTTTTATGAAATGCATCAAAATAAGAGAAATGAAATAAGTCTTTAGAGGGAGATGAGACAAAAAATTTCTCTTTTTTTTCTATTGTTGTTTTCCTCTCTTCGGGTTCCTTGTTACCCATCACATTTCCCATCTTTGCTTAGCTCTCATACTGTGTTTCTGCTGCCCACTACATCAGATTTTTAGGAGAAGTGTCAATGACCCAATGACCAATGACTGAACATGGGAAGTACAGTTGGTCCTCTGTGTCTGCAGGTTCCACACCTGCCAATTCCACCAACCACAGACTGAAAATACTGGAGAAAAAAAATTCCAGAAAGTTCCTAAAAGCAAAACCTGAATTTGCCACCTACTGGCAACTATTTACATAGAACTTACATTGTGTTAGGTATTATAAGTAATCTAGAGATGATTGAAAGTACACAGGAGGATGTGCGTAAGTGATACGCAGACACTACACCACCATTTTATATAAGGGACTTGAGCATCCTCAGATTTTGGTCCCTGCTGGAGTGGGGTGGGGTGAGAAGGGAGGGGTCCTGAAACCAATCCCCCATGGATACCGAGGGACGACTCTACTTTTGAGTAAACAGTAGCAGTAAGGTAATGTCAATATCCAAGACAAGAAAGATAATGTAATAGAAAATAAAACAACTCAGCAACGATGAAAGAATAATCAGATGAAAAAAATACAAACTAAAGCATGATGGTCTGGTCCATTAGGAAGTTATTATTGTGGATATTCTTCAGTGAGTTGTTGCTTCCAGAGAAACCTTGAAGAGTATTCCTTCATTAGCAATGGCAACGACATATCTACGAGAATGCAAGGTCTACCAAGAACACATCAGCTACCAGGCTGAATGCAGGCTAACCTTCCATACTCATTCCTGCAAATCCTATCACTTCTTCAATTTGAATGACAACCACTTCATGACAAAAAAAAGTGTCTTAAGCAGCCAAGCTGGTGTCTGTTTTAAATTCAAAACCTTGATTGTGTTTCTAAAGGTGAAGGCCCCATCCGTGAAGGTGCAGGTGCATCTAATTGTAGGTAGAATAAAACGATATTCATAATTGCGTTCAGGAGAATAAAAATCCACCACTTCCTCAGCCAACAGTAACTCTAGAAAATATTATTGGGAATGTATTTGAATACTGGAAACAAAGATCAGTTTCCTAATACTAAAACTACCTCCCTGTGCTTAGAATACAAACATAGGAAGATAATTACTTTAAACAGTAAACTAACTGTATACGTATAAGTGATAAGAAGCACTGATTAGAAATGAACAGTTACCATTACCACTGATGCCATGTGTGTGAGATTGCCAGGGCTGCCATAAGGAAGTATCATAAACTGAGTGGCTTAAACAACAGAAATTTATTGCCTCTCAGTTCTGCATGCTCAAAGTCTGAAATCAAGGTGTTGGCACTTTTTGGTTCCTTCTGAGGACTGTAAGTGAAGGTTCTCTTCCAGGTCTCTCTCCTTGGCTTGTGGATGGCTGTCTTCCCTTTAAATGTGTCTTCTCTGTGTCCAACTTTACCCTTTTTACAAGGATGCCAGTCATTTTGGATTAGG
Source organism: Delphinapterus leucas (assembly GCF_059928025.1). Classification (NCBI taxonomy): domain Eukaryota; kingdom Metazoa; phylum Chordata; class Mammalia; order Artiodactyla; family Monodontidae; genus Delphinapterus; species Delphinapterus leucas. Next base: position 11,925,556 of record NC_143129.1, on the reverse strand, counting down.
GTCCACCCCAATGGCCTTCTTCAACTTGCTTATCTCTGTAAAAACCCTACCTTCAAATAATGTCACCTTCTGAGGTAGTGGAGCTTAGGACACCAACACATCTTTTTTGGTGGGTGGAGGGACATAATTCAACCCACAATAGCACAACAGTCTAAAACATTTCTATGTGACGATCCTATTTCAATGGATAAAAATGATAATAAGTGAATTAAAAAAGGATTTTCCATGGTTTTATAGCATTCAAACCATTGGTTTCAATTCCACTTCTCCTAACTCCTCTGTTCCTAATAATTAGGTAATGTATTGATTTTTTGTATTCTTCTTGGGAAATATCTAGAAGATGCAAGGGTAAACATAAATCTAAAAAAAATGAATTTCCCCGATGCCAAAAAAGAAAGAAAACTCCCCTCTCCCACTTCTTTTTCCTAGTGAGTTTCCTTAAAAATAACTTGGAATTGTAAATCCTTTCCATGTCTCTTTGAGATGGATACAAAGTCTGAATAACTTCTAGCTAGCTTTGTATCCCGGGAATGCTCTCAAGGGGGGTGGGGGTGGGGTGGGGGTGGGGGGGCCTTGGAACTATCTTTTTGAAATGTGAATGTAATGTATCCTGTCTCTCTCTTTGGGAGCTTAGCCTAGGTGCCTGGCTCCAAGTTGTAACTTTTTGCTTGCTACAAAGTTAGAAGACATTTTATTTTTCCTTTGGATCAAGACAGTTAACATGTATGTAAATGACTGTATCTGCCTGGCTATATAAAAGGATAAGATGTCTTTCTTTCTTTGCAATGTCTTTAGTGGATTGCTGAGATGCATATGACTGTCTGGTTTCGTGCTTATTCAAACAAAACTTTTCTACATTTCTGAAGAGGACTTCTAGGTTGGATGAAGATTTTATTTTTAATTAATTCCCCCAAAGAGATCAAAATTCATTTTGTTCTTCTTTTTCCCTCATGCAGTAGATACACAATAATATAGACACACACATTTACCAATATGAAAATCTCTTCCACAATTATGACCTTACATCAACTGATCTGGAATAAAACTGAATACACACAATAGAATATTTATTAGTGATGATGTTGACAATAGTAATTTATAATTATGAGTTTAGGGCTATTTATTTGAGTACTGATTATATGCCAAAACTGGGCTAAATATTGTGACTAGATTGTGTGGTGTGATCTTGGCAATGACCCTATCATTTGGCTATTACCACTATTTTCCAGAGACAAATCCCAAGGCTACAAACGTGTCATAGATTTATCCAGGTTCCAATCCTACAAAGTAGTAGAGCCTGTCTTCTTCATCATGGGGTGAGCCTCCCTCTCTTGTCATGGAGGAGACTGTACCACACCAGGTCAGCATGGGTTCCACTGGATTCCCATCCGTGGGTTTGCCTTTGGGTTCTCAGCCATTCAGCTGTGATTCCCACCCTTTCCATGCTGTTAAAGCAGTTTGACATAAGGGATGCTTTCTAAACATGAATGGCTTTAAGTTTCTCTTACTGCACTTACTCAATGAAACTAAGCAGGATACTGCCTTTTGTTTTTCAGTCTCCTAGACCTTCCCTGAGTTCCAAAGGGCAGATTCACTTACTAATTAGGGGAGTGAGGGAATGCAGAAAGAAGCAATTGTGCTCCATTTATAGCTATTATAAAATACTGGCTATATTCCCCCTGTTATCCATATATCTTTATAGCTTATTTTATACCTACAGTTTCTCTTAATCCCCTAACCCTATATAGCCCCTCCCTCCTTCCCTCTCCCCACTGGCAACCACTAGCTTGTTCTCTATATCTGTGAGTCTGCTTCTTTTTTTGTTATATTCACTAGTTTGTATAACCTTTAAAAATTGTGAATCACTGTATTGTATATCAAGTATACTTCAATAAAGAAAGGAAAAGAAAAGAAAAAAGGCAAGGAAAGAAAAGAAAAGAGTAGTACAGCAATGGGGCCTGGTAGTGGTTCCTCCTTGGGGGATGTACAAAACATTTACATACATATCTCTGAGCTCTGTGGGAACTAAGGCTCCCACCCTGGTGGAGGATGGTAACTTTAGGCAGAGCATAAGCTCGTGAACCCAGACTGGTTGGAATGAGAAGGTTGATGATTGAGATTCCTGGAATACCACCTCCAACCAATCAGAGGAGAGTAACACACCCTGCAGCCCCCTCCCCAAATTTTGCCTATAAAATGTCTTCCCCAAAAACCATCAGAGAGTTCAGGTCTTTAGAGCACTTGTTGCCCCGTTCTCCTTGCTTGGCCCTTCAATAAACCTTTCTCTGCTCCAAACTCTGACCTTTCAGTGTATTTGGCCTCACTGTGTGTTGGGCACAACAGTTATTTAATCTGTCTTAAACTCTGTTTCCTCATCTGGAAGCAGTGCCTAGCAACAAGGTAACTATGCCTATAAAGGGGCAGTGGCAAGGCTCCACCAACACAATGTATGTGACCAGCGTTGAAGATGGAAACCATAAGACAAGAGTATCTCACTCTGTGAGTACCTCACAGACAAGAAGTGACATCACTCAACAGTACGTCACCCAGGAATCAGGACAGTGCCCGACGTAACAGGTAATCAAAATAAAATGAAGTGAAAGAAAAAAACTAACCAAAAAAGAATGTAAGCCATCCTTATCTCTATTTCATAAATATTATTACAAACAATAAAGATGGCATAGATTTAACACATTTTCACATGTATAAGATTGGATCTTATTTTTTTCTCTTACATCGAATTCTCCCAGTACACTAGTATCAAGTACGCCTGGAATGCAAAATCCATTTATCCCCACACTCAGCCTGGATACTGAGAAGAAAACCACACCTTTCTGTGCCCATAACATGACTTTGCAACAACGCTACTGTCTTCCTTAGCGTTATTCTCATCTCTTCCCAATCCTAGTAAGTCCCCACTTGAAAAGAGCCTCATTAAATACAATTCCCAACTCTTGATAAACTTTGACCTTCCTTTCCCCACTCCAAGACATTGACAAAGCTCTCCTGAGTCTTAATTAGCTCTATCTGATTGCAGGCATTTTTTAGATTTGTGGGGAGAAAATTCATCTTTGGCTATTATAAAACCACTCTTATTTCTTAGGTGGACTTGAGTCTTTGACATGTCCAGGCCAACTTTTTTTGGATCCCAGGTATATGTTTTTATTCATGGATGGCTCACTTGGGGTACAAATTTTGGAGACCTTTTATATAAAGTTGTGAAGAGAGGTGTTGGCTAGGAAGGCAAGGAACAAGGAGTTTTAAGCAAAGGCAGATGTTCTGTTATCCTAAAGATTCCAAGGGCATTTATGACAGCAGTCATGCATCTAAACAGGTGACAGGCAGGTGGATGGATGCTCATGGGATAGAAGAGCAAACAACTTTCAATTTTAATAAATATTTATAAACCGAAAAAAAAAAACAAAAAAGCTCTCTTGAGGTGACAGCCTCCCTTACGTAAGCAATAAACCTGGCTTTGTCTCAGATTGTGAGCTTGTGTCTCATATTATCTCCTTTGGGAACTGACTTTCAACAAAGCCTACAAGTTTCCTAGGACTTTAAGGATTTATGAAAACTGCAAATTCCTACGTAAATATAGATGTCTTGACATAGTACTCGTGGTATTATCAATAATGGACATTATAAGTGAGTATATATACTCCTGTTGAGTTTAACTCTTTCATATATCATGCTTTCAATTTATGATTAATGATGATGGAACGAGATACCTCTATCATGTTCACTTGTGATATAAATGGTTCAAATCCATCAATCAATACTTTTAAAAAATTATAAATTAAGATTTTAGCCCCCATATAGGAATTCAAAACAGCATTTTTATTTTTACTATTTCATGGCATTCCTCTCTACATGTAGAAATTTTAGAGTTAGTCTTTCAACCCAAAAGGTTAAATGCAACTTACTTCATGATGTGAATTCTTACCTTTTCCAGCTTGGAAAGAGCAAGGGAGTAACAGTCTTTGGCTCTGAATTGCATGAATCTCATGTTGGCTGGGTGGGTGAGCTCTGTGATAATACTGAGACTGGAAAACAACCTGCATTTCAAAGAAACATTTGCATTACGCTAACAATCCAATATGGTATTTTTTATAACAACATATTTATGAGTGAGTGATACCTAGCTGTAGGCATAAAACTACACGCAATTATAAGAGCAGGCCATACCACATCACCTGTTCTGTGCAGTGCAAGAAAAATGAAACCCTCTTTCCCAAAGAATATTTTAACCAACATTTTAGCACCATAAGAAAAATAAATTCAGTAATTTGGCTTTTATTAGGCATTTTCTTGCCACACATTCATAAAGCTGATTGAAGAAGTTACCTCATGGATAATATTGAAATAGAAATTTGTAAGATGAATATCCAGATTGGCAAAAATTTCCTATGATGAGCTTATTGTTCATAATTGAGTTCTTTGATCTTCTATGGTTCCCTGTCCTCATAGTATGTGCTTTTAAATGCCAAATCCTGCTACAATGAACTTCTGAGAAGAGCAACTATTTTAACTGAAATAACAACTCATTGTAATGAACTGAGGTCATGGCTCAATTGATGGCATTGTTCTAGAAGGATCCTGAGACTTTCCACTTGCCCAGAGTTTTGCATTAGCGTTCTTTCCATTTACCTCCTCTCCCTCAAAAACACACACGTGTGCAAGCGCACACATACCCATGCACACGCATGATTTCTCCCCCCCGCCGAAAAACCGGGCAAAATAAAACCACAGCAAACACCTTCTTATTGTCGCTGTGCTTGATGATCTGATCTCTAGCTGATGTCCGTGATCACTGGTAGCTGTCCTGGCTCAAATATTTTGAGATTCTCTGTGGCGGCCACATCATGTGATAATCAGCTTTGCTCTCCATACAATATGTCTTCAAACCCAGTTATGGCCACTTCAAATTCCTACCAGTAGCTGAACCCATGCCTTGAACTCAGGCACTAGAACTGACTGAAATATGCTGGCCAGAAACATCTGACTCGTGGCTCAGAAACAAATCAGCATCTCCAGCTGATCTCACATTATCTGCGGGGTCCAGGAGTGAGGGCACTGTTACTCCATCTGCCTGAGCGCTTGGCTTGGTGTCTTAGAGAGGAAGCTGGGAGCCCTGACTCTGAACTCCAGAATGACGGATGCGATTACCCCTTTCCTCGGCTCTAACTCCCTAAAGCTGATGGATGGTTTGCTAGACCCTCTCCCTCCTCTCAGGGAGTGAGGGTCTGTCTGCAGGCTTGCTGGGCCTTCCCTGAGGGGCCCTCAGGTCAATTTCCAGGGGGCTTAGTCACCCTATCAGTTAAGACCTAAAAAATGCTTAAAAATGCTATATTTCAGAGTTATCTGTGAAAACTACATGTGCCCTCTTGGTTACATTGCTGGACCGGTATCGAGACTTACCTAATCAAAGCCTTTGCAAACTACGGTATCATCAGGTGTTTCATGAGATCCACTCTTCAGAGGAACAAATATAGCCACACGGCCTCATCTCCATTTTGAGAGCAAATATTATTGTACTTTAAGTACAACAGGTAACTTGTAATAAGTTGGATTGAAATAATATCAGCAAAAGAACAATCAGAACATAATTTATTTTGTTGACTTTTAATGTTAAAAGTATAATTTTATTGGGCTTTCCTGGTGGCGCAGTGGTTGAGAGTCCACCTGCCGATGCAGGGGACACGGGTTCGTGCCCCAGTCCGGGAAGATCCCACATGCCGCGGAGTGGCTGGGCCCGTGAGCCATGGCCGCTGAGCCTGCGCGTCCGGAGCCTGTGCTCCGCAATGGGAGAGGCCACAACAGTGAGAGGCCCGCGTACCGCAAAGTATAATTTTATTTGTGCAGTTCATCACGGTTTACAATAGTTCTGTTACCTTGAGTTGATTGAGGAAACACTAAACCTCAGATTCTGTACAGGAGAAGTGGTATGAAACTTAGAGATACAGTTTGTGAAAGACTTAGCACAGTGTCTGATACATAACAGGTCCTGTTCCTTAGTTGTGGTGGTATTACTATTTTCTTAACATTTTTCTTTTTTCTCCTGTTGCTATTTCTGCTTGAAATGTAGTTTCCTCCTTCCTTACTTTCCTCCTCCACCCCTATATTTGGAATCTCAACAATTACTTAAAGTTCTTATCAAATCTCATTGAGATGAAGCTGTACCATTGCTTAAAGTCAGAATCCACAGTGGCTCCTGGTATTTGGTTTATTTGTAATACTGCTTATTACATTGCATTTTGCACTAAACTCTGGTTGGTTTCATCCACACCTCAGCCCTCCTACTAAAGCACAGCAGCCAGGAAGGCAAAGTTTCCCTCCTAGTGTCCTAGTAGTTCACATTATATTCCTCTAATTGATAATTCTTTGTTACAATAAACACATCTCGCAGTTCTGATTTGTGTATTTTTGGTTTAGTGGATTAAATCTTGGTGAAGAAGGGGTGTGATTTAACTAGATTAGTTTATGGAGAAACACCATATAATCTGTATTCCTCAGGACTTTCTTTTAGAAGCTCTATTCTCACTCAGAAGTCCCCAATGGTAGCACATTTGATTAAAAGTTCATTTTCTCAGAAACTTTTGAAAAATTAGAAGACTGGCCTGATAGAAAAAAATATCAATTGACTTTTGGGCTGGTGGGACTCCATCTGGTAAGCCTAAGAAATGACAAATCTCGTACCATCTGGAAGTTTCAAAAGTATTCACTTAAGAAATATCTTAAAAGAACAATGTCTCTAAAGATATTTACCATGATATGGTGTGTCAATCGGCTGTCAAAACAGAAACTAAAATGAATAAATAAGAGCAACATGGACGAATGAAGATAAAGCATGTAGTCTCATTTAGAGAATAAATGCCATATTCATGATCTGAGCTTCTAAAAAGGAAAATTAACTGACCTGAGGTTTTTCTCTTTGTCTTTTCACTTTTTTTTTTTTTTTTAATCTTTTGGAAGGTTAAAGAAAGGTCCAAAACCCGATAATATCTAAAATTTACAGAGCATGATTCTTAGAGCTTTCCATGTATTGATTCATGTAATCTTCAGAACATCAGGTTAAGGACCTCCTTCTTTTGGGCTTCCATCTGCACCCCCTGTTCCCTGGGAGGAGTTGGGGACATATGGCTCACTCCTGACTCTGCCTTTTCAGTATCTCTGGGTGTGTGCCAGTCTGAGCCAGGCCATGAAGTGAGCCCAGCCCTACAGGGAAGACCCAGTGGTTGTCTAGCAGGGCTCCTGATCAGGGCTCTCCACTACTGCCAGGCACCAACGTTACACAGTTCTGCCTAGCATGGGATCCCCAACTGCCTGACTTCTTTGGGTCTCGATAGTTTCCAACTTGTTTAGGAAATCGAGAGAGTCACTTACTGTTTCTTCAAATTCCAAAAACTACTCTATGATTTACTTACAATTATTAGTTTACAGTCGAAGAAACTGAGGCCCAGAAAAACCAAACAAAACGTTCAAGGTAACATTCTAGTAGGTAGCAGAGCCTGGGTCACACACAGTCAGGGTCTAGAACACGAACCTGCCCCCCTCCCTATTTTAATAAATAGGTAGGTAGGAAAGGAAACTCAAATGACCCAAATAAAATAGTAAGTTATTAAGAATATCTAGTAACATGTTGGAGTTTCAGATATTACAAGTCAACTCTATTTTAAACTTTTGTAATCTCTACTTCTGTATCTATCCGGAAATAGGAGCTGTTAGATCATAACTTCATTATTGTTGTTTCAATTTACTGAGGACAATATTTAGTATCTAATTTAGCAAATAAATATCAAGTGTTTGCTGTTGGAGAGCTCTGGTCTCCAGGAGATAAAAAAGAAGTGGAACATGAAATTCCTGCCTTTATATTAGACTCTTATGATCTAATAGAGGAAACGGCAACAAATTCATAAATTATAAGGATGTACATATTTTTCTAAGGATGGCAAATGTGGATGACTAAAATCTGTGGTTCACAAATTAAATAGCTTTAAGATGCTAGTGAATGGATAGCTTGTGAGGAACATCTTGGAAGGTACTGAGATATATGGCCAGAGAAGGAATTTCTGAGGAAACAAAGAGTAAACAAATGAAAAATATATCTCAACTTTTGGAAATTTTTATTTTCTTTGAGAAATATGGCTTTTATCTTTCACATATATTATTTTTCTAACTTTAGACAAATTTGTGACCACTTGAAATCTTTTGTTTATAATCCTTTTCTAACACATTACATCAAACAGAAATATATATATATATATATATATATATATATATATATATGTAGCCAGATGTATTTGAGGTCTTAGTAAGAGTCAGTAATAAAATGATTGAGTGATCTAGTCATTGTATTTAAGTGACTTCTAGAGTTGAAATTAGATAGGACAACAAAATTTATGTGATGTGCCATTTCTGTTCTATATAATTGAACCTACACCATTTATGTTAGTTTAAACTGAGAAACTGCACTAAGTCTGCCACCTAGTGAAAAATCTAGAACTAAATAATACTTAAATAATGAAATATTTTATTGTAGTGCCCTTCGTATCTATAAAATATTACTTGTATTCATTTATAATACTTTATATTTGCAAATTTGGTTGTCTAATAGATTTAATTATATATCTTTAAAATACTAATACTGTACATCCATTTCTGAGCCTTAATATGACCTAAATACATTTTGAATATATAACATTTTAGAATTAAATGACCTCATAAGTCTCTTTTCCCTAGGTACTAGGATTATCATAAAGCAATATAGTAATTGAAAATAATGTAGTTTGTTCTATTTTAAATTGTTCTACAATTACTTCTCTAGTTTAAGTTTTAAATGACTTGTTTAATACTTTCCTTGTACATTGGAGCAAAACTTGCTATCCCAAAATGTCTTTGGCAGTTGAAATGGTTGTTTTTTATTCAAGACACATTTTGATGGGCCAATTTACTCGGTGACGTAAGTATAATTGTGTAAAATATCTATGGAATTGTCATCTGCTTGAATTAATTCATTTAATAAATAATTTTGACATGCCCAGGTATGTTAACCAACACAAGGATGAAAACCATACCATATACTTCATTTCAGAGACTGGGAGAACTCTGAGACTAGCTGCCTGTATATATTAAAGCAAAACAAACAAACATCAGAACGTACAAATCTGAAAATTATTTACAATATTTTAATAAAAATATTACTTAGTGAGCTAGTGTGTTACACTATAAATTTTGATCTGTGGTGGCTGGGAATGATGTTTCTGAATAACAAAGGGTGTATATTATTATGAAAGGTATAGAAACACACTTAGATGCATGAGCCCCCAGTTTTAGACTATGATTGAATATTGGCACTAAAACAAACATGAACATATTTTTTCACAAATGTTTTTAAAACACTTTAGATCTGAGTCTGGGGTAGTAGTAATAAATGACAGTATAATAAATATCAGATATCTCCTGCATTTAAAATTTTAATCCATGTAAACCGAACAAAATATTAAAATTTTTGCACTGTATAAAAAATCACTCTTGCATTGATATGTATTCGGTATCAATGTTTTGAATTACATCGTTTCCCAAGTGCCTATGTGTGTTATTTCTTCAGTAAGACTATGTCTATTTTGCCAAGCTAGAGACGATATTCCTTTTTTATTTTTAACTTGACATTTATGCTCATCTTATAGTCCTTGCAATTCAAAAGTCTTCTAACTGGTCGGTTTTCACCCACTCTCACTTTTCCGCAAACCATTCTTCACACTGTAGCTAAAATAATATTTTAAACTTTCCTATCTTTCAATGATTTCCTGTTATTCTTAAAATAAAGGGCAACTTACTAAAGTGTTCTTCAAAGCCATGAATAGTCTGGCTTCTGGTTTCCATCTCAGCCTCTGGCGTACCTTCCTCTGGCTCTGCTCCAAGTCCTTGGATGTTTAGTACCTAGCGCCTTGGTATTTGCTGCCCCCCTGTGGAATGCTCTGTTCATCTTTTAAGCCCACTTCTGCCTTTACCTTTTTAGTAAAAGACCAGTTCCTCAGGGAGAGGCATTCCTTCACCCACTGGACTAGATCACATATATTCTTCTATTTTCTTTCAGTAGTTGCCAAATTTATAATCCTCTAGCTAAGTCCTTAAATGACTTGCTTAATACTTCCCTTGGATAGTACAGCAAAACTTCCTACCCCAAAATGTCTTGGGCATTTGAAGTGGTTGCTTTTCATTCAAGGCACATTTTGATGTGCCTATTTAAATTTAATTTAGATACTAATACTCGTTCATAAAAATGTGAAAACGTTCAATATTTTCAGAATGTATCGAGCGCCTTGTTAGGTAAAACTTTAGCAAGAGAAACTTAAATTTGAAAGTAAGGACCTGCTTTTCTTATTTTTTTTTATTTTTATTTTTTTGTGGTACGCGGGCCTCTCACTGTTGTGGTCTCTCCCATTGCAGAGCACAGGCTCCGGACGCGCAGGCTCAGTGGCCATGGCTCACGGGCCCAGCCGCTCCGCAGCATGTGGGATCTTCCCGGACCGGGGCACGAACCCGTGTCCCCTGCATCGGCAGGCGGACTCTCAACCACTGTGCCACCAGGGAAGCCCCCTGCTTTTCTTTTAATTTGGAAATCAGACAGGGGATCTTTGTGCTAGGGAGACTCACTTGAGTGTTTCTCTTAGAAATGTAAGGAAAGGTGCTTAGACAGGTAGGAGAGAAAGTTTAACAGGCTCTAACCTGACAAAGACCTTATCTGCCAATGTCTTCTGTGCTCTGAAATGCTCTCTGGGGGAGGTGGTGGGCCAGCTACGAAGGATTCAGTCTCTTCTGAGCAAAGTAGTGGAGCCATTTCCTTCCTCAGGGCATTTGGAACCTCTGGGCTAGAGGTCATCCCAGAGGAAGTTTGCTGCTTTATGGGGCTACTAAGAACCCATAAAGGAAAACTCACCTTGCGAGAAAGAACACATCTGGGTAAGGACCCACTTAGGTCCTTCTGGAGAGGCAGCTCATGCTGGCACAAAGCACGGCTGGAGGTTCCTCTTGGTCCAGCCATCCTAGCACACACTTCAGAGTGCTCACTAAATGAGCATTAAAACTCTGGACACCATGCTCTAGGCTTTGGATGTTAAAGATGAATCACTTCCTGGGTAGGTTCTCTGGGGCCAAACCAGCAAATAGGTAATTGCCACACAAGGTGGATGAAGACACATTAACTGTGTTGTCCAGCTTTCAATCACAAAACTATGTCACAGATGCAATTGCAGACGGAAAGGAATTCTCCCCATGCCCCCAAGGCTCCCCTAACTTCTCCTCTCCTTTCCACCTCCCATGCACATAAACACTGCCAGTGAATTAAGGAGCTTCTGTTTGCCTTTGGGGACTAACTTTGAAGGTCCTTGAACAATCCGGGGAGAAGAGAGTCCTGTTGAGTAAAGCTGTGAGTCCTAGTAAGCTGGGCAGGTAGGGGCTCAAGCGATCAATCTGAGCTTCTGAATAACAAATTTAACCTTATTTCAGACTGGTCATACCAGTTACATCAATAGGTTGTGAACTAGAGCACTCTTACTTTCATTTCATACTTGAATTCCATCTCATTCTTGTCTCCTGGGCTCTAATATAAGCACAGATTGAAGCCTTTTCTAACACATTCCTTCACAGTTTTAGAAGCAAAAAATGTAAAAGTCAAAAAACCCCACATCCAAACAGAATGTCAAAATAATCAAGTTAAAATGGCATGGCCCAAACAGCTAAACAGTCAGAAATGCTAGCATAAAATGTAGCATCACCCCATATAAAGTAACAGTATACAGTACTCTTTATTTGCCTAGTACCATCCAGATACTATGGAGATCACAAGATTTGATTGTCTCCTAGAAATAAATAAGCCAAAGAAAATATCGCATCTAAATTCTTGCCCCAATTTTCTAACTAATAAAGTAACCATGATGTCTGCTTCCACATTTTCGTGACCACGATATTTTAGAAACTGCAACTTGAGGACACTGCCAATTATTATCTGCCTATTACGTGCCTGGCACTGCTGAGTGCTTTTCAGAAATCATCTCACTTAGTCCTTTCAGCAACCTTGCTTGGCAGGATGATGCAATAGTGTGGGCACATTCAGGCTGCCTAGATTAAAATGAACTTGATGTTAGACTTTGGGACTCTTCTGATTTAAATCCTAAGCGCCATCAATAGCAGCTGCATGACTCTTAAGATAGACAGTTCTCACTTTATGTTAAAATGCTTCAGCATAAACAGTGTGATAGGTTCAAGGTTTGGTTTAAGAGAAACTCCAGGTGCAGCTAAGCATTCTATTTCACCACTCAGGGTGGCACAATTTGGTTTTGTAATCAGAGTACACATCCCAGAATTGAAATGGCTTCTGTTAGCCATACTTCTATCAACACCCCAGCCTTACTAGTTAACCAGTAAGAAATCGGCTCTCATTTGAGGAAATGAATGACGGTCATAAAGATGCAAGGATTGGCTGAGATCTTTTAGACCTACTATTGTTGAAATAATTTCTAGGCCCAAGATGGAGTGGCTCCTGCCCTGGGTGCCACGTCAGCAAACCAAAACCTAAACTTCCCTGTTCCTGTAAATGTCCCACTTGACCAGATATAGATTATAGTCAGTCAGCCAACCCCCAAATGCCAAGCCAACTCTGGGCTCTGTACTTATATCCTTGTTCCTTATTCATTTTCTATTTTTTTTCTCTTCCTTGTTTCTTATTCTTTAAGCTATAAAAACTTTCTGCCTCTCACCCCAGTTTGGAGTTCTCTGGACCCTTGGGAATGCAGACTGTCCACTTCATGAAGTGTTAAAGTTTGTTTGTATTACCTAAGTTGTGTTCTTTAATCATGTTTATCACTATTTACTCTTGCATACTTGATGTGTAAGAATCTAGTTCTCTTGGAGATGGGGCCCTAGGCTTTTCTCCTAAATAAATAGTCTGCTATCCACCCACTGTGACTGGACTTCTGGGTGCCTGACGCTTACTTATAAGAGTAACTGGATCCTCTCTCTGGAGTGCTGTCATCTGCCTCTAGGAAATTTCATGCAAGCTGGTGGGTAGAAAATCTGAAAGGACAGAAAACTGGGAGTAGGAGGAAGACAGAAAAAGGAAACAGAGTTGAGATCTGTGTTAGCCCATAGTAGATAATCAGTAATTGGCTGTTTAGGGTTTCAGCACAGGACTGTTTGTCATGACTGATCTTGGAGTTTAATCCAGGTAAAGAGGGAAGAGAGCCCTCAGGTGACTAAGGACAGTAGAATCAGTGGACAGTAGATTCCAGCAGAAAAGGGCTGTTCGGAGTGGGGGATATGGGAAGCAATGAGGTAGAAAATAAGTAGTAGTGCTCAGAGAGTTGAATGAAATTCAGAATATGGCGGGGAGGAATTATTGGTACTCTAATGACCACGAGAATAGGTGGCTAAGGTCAGACATCGAAAGGACCATCTGGGTAGGATTTTTGAAAACATCAAGAATTATGGTAGAAGCAGGGTTGGCAAGAGTCACAGTGAATCAAGAAATGAAACCTTCAAGGAATGTGGCAGAGTGACCTCAAGGGTGATATCTGACTGACTGCACCGATAAAATGAAACTACCAACTCTGTACGATTTGGGTCATTTATCTACATAAATGGTATTCCATATACCATAGGGACCCACTTGTATCTGACTCTTTTATTATGTAAGACTAGCCTAGTTTAGCATGCCTAGATTAACAGCTGATGAATTACTCCATAAAAAAGTTTCATAGATTTTTTAAAGTTTATTTTAAATATTACCATATTTTTTAAAATAGAAGTATAGTTGATTCACAATGTTGTGTTAGTTTCAGGTGTACAGCAAGTGATTCAGTTACACATACCTATATATATATATATATATATATATATATATATATATTCTTTTTCAGACTCTTTTCCCTTATAGGTTATTATAAAATATTGAGTAGAGTTCCCTGTGCTATACAGTAAGTCCTTGTTGGTTATCTATTTTATATATAGTCATGTGTATATGTTAATCCCAATCTCATAGTTTATCCCTCCCCTCCTTTTCCCCTTTGGTAACCATAAGTTTGTTTTCTATGTCTGTGGGTCTATCATAATTTTTTTTCTCCTGAAAAATATTGTTATATACTTAGAAAAATGATAATGCCTTTACAGACACAGGAAAAGAGAGAACAAAATTTGGGTATTTCATAGTTCTTCTCAAATTTCTGCTTGAAACTATTCAGTCTAGATGTTTTTATGAGCCATACAAATTGCATAATTTCTAAAATGTTCTGCTGAAGATAGGTAACCTTAATAGTGAAAAGATCCAAAATCACTCATTCACTCATCCAGTCATTCTTTCAATACGTGATGCCTCCTCCACCAGGTACTCAGGGAAGGCGGCCTTCCCACCACCAGCAACCACATGTGCAGCTGCCCTTAGTTATTCTGGTCAGCTAGTTCATTGAAAAAAATTAATTAGAGCCTTTGCACCTCTCAGTAAGATGGAGGTTTATTATTCTCTTGAAATAAAAATAATTCATTCAGACAATATGTCAAATCAATAGAACTGTCACCATAAGAGAAATAAACTCACAATAAGCTGAAAATTAAAATGGCACGTTTAATCAAAAAGACCAGGATCCTCTCCTGTTAAAACTGTAATTAGCTTTTGCCAAGCATGGAATCAAAAAGTATGATTTTACTTTATTCATTGGCTATAAATCTCATCCATCTGAATTCATTTTCCACCCTGTGGTTTCCTTTTTCATTCTCTAGAGAAAAAAGAATGCTTATATATATGTCATATTTTCAACATGTGCTATGCTACCTTTAAATGTACTATTTACATAGCTCAATGACTAGTTAGCTATATTCTAAATGAACTGCCCATTACAGTTAACTTTAGAGGGTGTATTACTCCTTCTGGAACAGGAGGAGATTCTAATGCAAGTTAGGGTAGATTTTTCCAATTGCTGTGACAGATTCTTTACATACCTGATTTCCTGTCCTCACACTGACACTGTAAGAAGGGTTAATTATTCTCCACATGCATTTTATAGATGAGGGAAACTGAATTTCAATGAGCTTAAGAAACATACTCAAAGTCACAGTAATTTTCTGCGGGAACCTCTGGGATAGAGATCATGTCAGATGAAGTTTGTTGCTATATTGTTCCAAGGTCTGTAGCTTTTCCACTCTGCCCCACGTAAGTGATAAGTCTACGGCTAATAATTATAGTAGCTAACATTTATTGAGAAATTGAAAACAACCAGGCAGGTACTAAGGCATTATATGTTTTTAAATCTCCAACAACCTTGTGACTAAGACATCAAGGTTTAGAGAAGGAAAGTAATTTGCCTAAGATCATAGAATAAATAGTCAACTTAAGTGAGACACACAACTTGGCTCTCTCTCCTGAATTCTGACTTCAAACTATAAACAGATAACTATCCTCAATATATGGTTTGCTACAATACAAAGGTATGAAGTGAGGGGAGATAAAGATAGAGTTCAGATTGCTTTATTCACTTTCATAATTTGGTAGCTCAGATATTTCCTTTAGACTTCTGCAAAATTCATAAAACTGAAATAATGATCTTTTAGTTATTTAAATTTTAAGATGATTTTAGGAAGAATCACTCCAAATGACACCGA
The DNA here is from genome assembly GCF_059928025.1 of Delphinapterus leucas. Classification (NCBI taxonomy): domain Eukaryota; kingdom Metazoa; phylum Chordata; class Mammalia; order Artiodactyla; family Monodontidae; genus Delphinapterus; species Delphinapterus leucas. Next base: position 11,909,905 of record NC_143129.1, on the reverse strand, counting down.
TGTCTTGATTTATTGGCAATTTTGACTTTGCTCACAGCATGAACTTTTCTCTGGTCAGTATTGCTCATTCTTACGCAAAGATGACCCTAACGGGAATTCCTACCAGGATGGGTTTAATTATTGAAAGACAGGAAGTGTCTTTCATGAGTAAGTGAGGATAACATTGTGACTTGGCTCCTAACATGGGTATATTAGCCTTGCGATCTTTTCTTCCTGGTTATTCAGTATGTAAATGCATACCTTTGGCTACTGCTGGGCATAAAACCAAAATTAAACATGCGTGGTTTGGCAAAAATCATGACTGCTACTGCACACAGCTTTTTAGAATTTCTTAAACTATACGAAAAAACAAATGCATTATTCTTTTTATTTTTAAAAGAACTGCTGACCTGATGTTAAAAATTAAACTTCACACAGTACCAGCCATACATTAGGTCCTAAATAAGTATTTGTTTTATGATGAAAGGAATAAACATAACTGCAGTATAAATGTCTCATGTTCATTCTTTATACACAGAGTCACAGAGTCATATATCTCACAGATGCTTAAGGGCTGGGTTATCCAGATGTTTACCTGAAAAGGGTCTGCACGTTTACAATCGTTTTGGCATCTGCCATGTAGTCTTCCTCGGCACTCATGGTGCTTTCTTTGTCCACAACCACCATGTTGGCAGCGAAAGTCACTCCACACCTGAGTAAATCGTCTAGACTTTGATAAAAACCAACAGAGAAAAATGAACTTTCAATAAATCTCAGTACTAGGATGGTGCTAAAACTTGTTTACACCCCTGCGCTTATAGGCGTATAGGTTGCCCTCATACGTGGCTTTCACAGAGTGGACACTGGTAGATGTTATGGGAACTAATATAAGACAATATGCTCTACTGATATGAAGTAAATTGTATTTGGGGTTTCTTTATGTTTCATTAGATCTCAACCATTTCAAAGCACGCGTTAAGGATCTTTATTTAATAATACTTATTAATTTTATAAATAAAACATGGAAACACCCATTTTACAACCAAATAGAATTAGAACATGTTAGAACCTTGTTTTTACAATTAGCACATTATTTCAAAGACACGACATTCACATTTTTTATCCCTGAGGCACTTTTGGTAAGAATAGAAATGAACACATATTAATTTAGATGGTCAAGCCTAGTAAAGAAATATACTTATTAAAAATACTTATTTTTAAATGTCTATTATTTATTTGTGTAAAGCTATGTGTTATAGATTGGTTCTACACAGCCAAGAGCATGTAAAATATATAAATATTGGTTGCATTCAAGCCTACCTTCTAGCCACTTTTGAGCAAGTGATTGAATGAAGTAATTTTGTTGGTTGCAGGAAATAATTGCTAAACTAGGACACAAGTTCCTATGAGTTACCACAGAGTCAGTCTTCTCCCCTATCACTGATAAAAATTTTACCTAGCACTGAATTTAAAAACAATGTTACCATAAAAGCTGAATTAAGAAAACCATTATCTCATTGCCTTTGCTTCATACAAACTACAAAAATAGGACTGAACTGGATAAGGGAGATTGTATCAAAACTTGAATGAGTGCAAGAGTATTCTAGGTTCAGAACAGATTGAAGATAGATAAGAAGAATTGGGCTAATTGATTTCTACATCTTTTGATTTAAAATGAGAAGTGTAAAACTTAAAGAACAGTAGCTCTTTTTAGCTTCTTAAATGGAAGAGTCAGTTCCCCAAGGATCTTCTCCAAGTGCATGATCACTTGAATTAGTCATCTCACTAATTCACTAGAAGGAATTTTCCTTTTATGGGAAGGCAAGAGGCAGGATTTCTTACTCTTTTATACGGTGAGAGAGTATTACCAAAGCTTTGAGTCCAAGATCCCCAGGAGTAGTCCAGAAAAAAATATTTCGCTTGAATCAGGCACAGTGTTCTGTGGCAGGGATTTTATGGCTAAAACTGTGGAAACAGAATGTTATTCCAAATAAATTTCCTATGGTGAGAGGGGCCAGGACCATAACATCCAATCAATATGATGACCAAGTTTAAATCTCTAGGAACACTTTACTAGGGTGTTCCTTTTAGCTAGGAAATTCATAATTGTTCTTACATCTATTAAAATACATTTTTTAAAAAGAAAAATGTAGGTGGAAAATGAATGTGATATGGTCCCTTATGTACCATAAAAATGATGCCTAAATCTTATGTCTTCACCAACCTTATTTTAGTGGTAATCCACTTTCTCATATTTCATTTCTTACAATCTTTACTTCCCTGATTAAAAAATTATAATTTTCTATATAGGAAAAGGGAAAGATAAGGTGGTAGAAGGTAAGCCTGACTGAAAAAAGATACACAAATAGAAGTGATAATAAAATATGAATATTTCATCAGCAATAAATCAATGAAGTTGAGACTTAACAAAAAACTTAACTATGAGAATTCCTGTACTGAATAGTCACTAACTACCTAAACCTGTATATATCAGTTAATTCCATACTCAAAATATTGGCCGTTGTAGTTGACACATAACTTTGGCAAATGATTTTAGTAATTATTATTAAATATGAGTTTAAATCTAAAGAAATCTATAGAATCTATAGAAAATATATAAAATTGGAATGGCATTTCTGAACCACGTAGAAACTTTTTTGTTCTTCATGTTTTAACTTTAAATTATTTATATTCATTTAATATTGTATTGTATTCTTTCTTTCCTTTTTTTATTTGGCTACCGATTTATTCTTATAATTCTGTGTCTATCATAATTTCTCCCCACTATCTTATCTACAAAGCCACTGCCCATTTTTTCTTTAGCACTATTGCTTTACGCAGTTTGGTCACCAGATGGTGGCCCAAGAAAAAAGTCAACATGGATGAAAAACAGTTACAGATAATCTAACTGACATTGCCCCTCTTTCTACCTTTCTCTGACTTCCTTTTCAAAGAGAACTAGAATGTAAAGGAATGAATATAGGTGAATGTTTGTGAGTGTGTTCTAATTCATTCATAGTTTTCTTCGCTTATTTATGTTTAAGGAAAATTTCAAACATAAGCAGAAGAGAATACTATATACTGAACCTCCTGTACCAATCACCCAGCTTCAATAATTAGCAACTTGTAGCCAATCCTGTTTCATCTCTAATCCTAGGGATTTGATCCTTTCCATTCTTCTTTTCCTCCCCGTAAATACTTTTATAGATGGAGAATTCATTATATAGTTTACATCAAAAAAGACAGATGAGAGGTTTATTTTATATCTTTTAAATATAATGTTCTAATGAATTTTAATAGAATACTCTCACAACAAAGAAACATTACTATTGATAAAATATGGATTGATTTCATTTTCATGGATTTAAATAATAATTTTAGTACATCTACATTTTAGTTAGTTGGTTAGTATTATGCAACTGATAACATAAATTATATTAATGTAGAATGGAAGCTAAATATATGTTAATCTGTTTGGCCTTTAATGTGTCCACAGCCAATAAACACTGTCAAAGTTACGAAGCTTTGTTTTTCAGCATCTACAAGATGAAATGTAAGCATGAAAGTTCTCAATGGATAACTTTTAGCATTTTATTTGGAATGTTTTGGGCTGATGTTTTTTAGAATGGAAAATTAACACATTTTATAAGCATACTAGTTTTCGGATCTTTTAGTTTTTATATTTGTTATAATGTCATCTTTATGCATATAACAATTTGTATTTTAAAACGGAAGCATTGCACACATTTGACCTTTAATTAACAAATTTTTGGAAGACTCTGATATGTTACCAGAATAGACTGTCAAGGAAATGCTCCAGTTAATAAATCTGATTTAAAATGAGCATTTCCAAATTATTTTGAAGGTTTCCAGAAGTTATGATAATGATACCAATGCATCACAATGTTGAAATTCTAGGTTTTCTCTACAAAGATGTTAACAGTAATAAAGTTACTGCTATAGATGACACAAAACTGGAATAGCTTTAGAAAGGGAACAAAATTGACATGCAACAAGATTTGTTTTAATTCAACAACAGATTACTGCTTAGGAAGTTTGAATGCAAGATGTATAACACGAGAACATAAGCTCCACATGCAATAAACATATTTTCAACACTGAAATGGCAAATTACACTCATCATGCAACACAGGGGTGCAGCACATGACAAACCACAGGACACCACACTAGTTAGTGTGCCAAAGATTTTGTCACCTACTTGTCAATAGAGCCCACCATGTAGTAAACCATTGGAAACCAACAGATTGCATCCAGAAAATGCATATCTGGCCTAAGTAGCAGATGGGTTACAAAATGAAACACAATGTCACAACAGTGGCAGCACTTCTAGGGAAAGGAAGTAAGTTGACTTAGTTTTCATTTCCAAAACTAAACACTGTTGACAAGATTAATTTTAAGTGCCTTTTCTCTTAACATTAATTTTAAAATGTCATTTGCACTTGTTATGAATAATACAATGCGCTCAACAATGATAAAAACAAGTTGTATTTCTGCTTTCTAAATCAGAAACATTATGGCATTATTCTACAAAAACACTAAATTGATACTCTTAATTTATAACTAAAAAGTCTTGTCAGTGAGTTTAAATTATTCATGATGAGAGAGTCTTGTAAAATGGGGAACTGATGATTTTATTTTGATGATATAAAACATAAGGAACTAAATTATCATGCCTATTAAGAGCAATTTTCTCTAAGGGATATACAGAATCACAACATGTCCCTTAATATATCAACATATCAATAAATAAATAAGTATATGTACCCATCAATATATATATATATTATATAAAATTAAAATTAAAGTAATTCACCTTTTACATTACTGATTTCCTCAATATATATTGTTGAGCAAATGTGTACTGCAACTGAAATCTTTACTCTTTATGCATATTTGGGGAAAGAATCATGAACCTGGAAGCTTCCTTAGAAATTACCTAATCTATTTATTCATTTTGTAATTCTTTGAATTTGTATTCATTTTGAATTATTCTTTCATGCGTCTATTCCCTCAGCATATATGTATCCAAAAAGTTTTATCTAACAGACATTTTGGTATACGCAGGTGTATGCAAAAAGAATATGTTGTTAACTTGTACTGTAAGAAATAGAGCTTTTGGAACACATAAGTAAAAGCACAAAATTACAACACATTGTAATCTGAAAAAATAAGGAATAGGTTGCACTCAGGAGACAGAGTTCAGGATCATTTCACAGAGGATATATTTAATTTGGATGTTGAAGAACGAGTAGGATTTGGCTCAGTAAAGGAGAAGCAAAGGGAACCTCTAGGCAAAGGGAAGTACAGCCCCTGCAATATCCCAGGTGCTTCTCCCAGCCTGAAGAAGTCTTGTCCTCCCTGATTTATTTTCTTCCTGTTGATCATACTCATCTTTTTCCACTCTAAAGAAAAATAATGCTCAGTGCAGTGAAGCATTAAAAGAAAACTTACAAAGATTATCCCTGTTGATCACATTCCTACCATCAATAAATTACTTCCTAGCCATTTTAACTGGCCCCATATTACTACATATTATAAATGTACCACAGTTCATTTTAAAAATCCTCAATTATTTCATTTATGTTATTTTCACTTTTGTGCTATTAATTACTGGAGTTCCAAGCTATTTCCAATATCCTGCTATTATAAATGTTACTCGTCTGGACATTTTTGGATGACTCTTTTTCTAGCATTTGTTTTTATCATTTACCCCAAAACATTCATAAAACTTTTCACATTAGTAAATCACAGGTTACAAATATTTTTAAAGCTCATGCTGTAGGTTGTTTTCAACAAACATAATCATATACAGTCCCAGTAGTGGTCATGGCTAGTGCCTGCCAGTTCTTCTCTTTCTGAGCATTGCTCAGAGGGGGTATTCTCACTGCTGACTCAAGACCCTCCATGTCTCTTACCCACCTTGTGATTATAGAATAATACATCAGGATACAAGTGGCACAAGACAGGGACAGCACTGAGATTCTGCAGTGCTTTGAAAGATCCTTTTGACTGTGTCATTTGGGGGGTTATTATTTTGTTTTATCTCTCTTTGCTCCAACATAGTTCCAGTCAGATAAAGTGAGTAGCTCAATAACTTGTGTAGCAGAGTTGGGTTCATAATTCCTCATTATTAATTGCAGAGCTATACCCTGTCTGGAATAACCTCCTCATTTTTTTAAAATTCAGATTATTTCAATTATTTACACTATCTTCGTGACCATCTGTCCACTGTAACATATCTGTCTTCCAAAGTCTTGCAACAGTAGTTAATGTTATTGAATAATTCAACTTAATAAAGATATCAAAAATTTTCCATGTGATAAGAAGTACCGGGGTCACTAGTCCTTATGCTATGCCAACTCTTCTGTTAGAGCTAAAACTGAAGATGTGGCCTTTGTATTCTTTTGTTTTGTCCAGTAGAAATCATTCAAAGTACGTAGACATCAAAATTATTGCCTTATATATTCCTAAAACTCATGAATCTTACTGACATGCAATTCTGCCACAAACATGTATTTACAATGCACAAACAATCTTTCAAATCCTTAGAAATTAACATCTGTATCGTGGTAGCACGATTCATCCTTACATGAATCCAGCTATGTTACAAGGCAAGGCAAGTCACCTGAAACCTGGTAGACATATAATCCTGATGAAGCATATCTAATGTAGGGAGTTTAGTATGCCATGCCCTGCAAAATTTAACTTGTAGAACAAACAGATCCGTCCACTACTTTTACTGATAAAGGTGGTTTAAAAGGAAACCTGAAATATAAAGAATATATCAACTATACGTTCATATGGATTACGTTGGCTCATTTAAGTAAATCGGCAAAGGTTTTGATGGCACTAAACTGCTTAGGAAAAAAAAATGAGCACATCATTCATCAGAGTCCTAACTGTAATTCTATTAAGAAACATGACTATTTATGAGTCTAAATATCTTCATTATATTTAAAATATCTTCATTATTATATAAAATTTTTCATTATATGAAAATATGAATTAGCTAGCTATTGATAGGAAGTTTAAAGTTTTGGGAAATTGCATGGATTTGCAAGTTGAAGATCATTTTTTCCCATTTAACTAATAACTATAATGAACTTAATTTTTTTTTATTTCAAATTCAAGAAAAGAATGCAGTGAGAGTTTATTTTGCTAGCATTTCATAATTCCACTTTTAAGAAGTTTATCTCTCCCTTAAAAATACAGTAGTAGCTTAATTTCAACAACTTGAAATAAATTTCCCATTCTTTGTTAATTGGGTTTTCACAGAAATTCTCCCATCAGTTTAAATAGTGACAATGTCCTTCTCTTGATTGGTAGAAGGGGGGAAACTGACATTTCCTCACTGCCTTTTATGAGTCAGATATGGTACTCGTCCTTCATAGACATTATTTTATAGACTTGCAAAATAACTTAAGATAAATGTTCTACTCATTGTATAAATGAGAAAATCGAGGCTTACAGCAATTCCATAATACGCAACAGGCCTATCAAGAGGGTAAACTTAGATCTTATTTCAGATCCGTATGAGTCTAAGGTCTGAATGTCTTTAATAAGGACCCTGACATATCAGACAGTTTATCATTATTCTTGAAATAAGCTGAACTGGAGCTTACTTGTAGCTCTATGTGGAAAGAAGATTTAGTAAAGGGATAGTTTAAACAAGATGTTGTAAAAATAAAGGAGATAAGCCTGGATCTTGGACTTTAACCTTGTGTAGCTTTGGGTAATGTATTCCAAAGTGTTTGACTCTCTTTTCCATGTCTCATATGAAATGGTATCAGGAGATGACTAGACGATCTTTAAGGGTGAGATGGTAATCAAAATATTTAAAATCGGTGTGGCCCAACAACAGGCCAAAGAGAACAGATGGCCAATCAATCAGAACTGAGAACAGCTCCAATGAACCAGTATCAAGTGTAAGACGTTTTCCAATGTACACGGTTTTATGTAATTACCATATGAAATGGAGAAGGTTTTCTATTTGGAAACATTGTGAAGACTTATTTTGACATATTATGTATGTGAATATCATAAATTTAATTTACATTTTTAAATCCCATATTTGTGGCATCTGTTATTTGTTTCTGGTATATTGAATAAATTGGTCTTCAACTAAATTTCCTAAGTAGCCATGTATTGATATTATTTTCAGCAATGCTCATGTGCATTTAAAGTAAAGTCAAACCCCACTAAGCTAATAATTGTAGAAGTGTGTATAATTATTAGTGTGCAAATTCTTATAACCCAGAAATATTTTAAAGAAAACATCATATTTCTTTGTAATACTATAGGATAGACTGAAAAATACTAGCCACAGCAGAGAAACAAGTATCTCATTGTTTAAAAAAAAAGAGGAGGATTGCATAAAATTTCCTGGAACGTTATTTACTGGTGTTTAGTTTTTGCTTCCTCATTCTCAATCAAAGGAATAGAGAACAACAAATAAAAATGTTAGATACTGCTTTTGGGAAATGCACAGGAAGCTGATAAATTTTACAGCCCGAGCTTTCATCTCAACGCTTTGAAAAAAAGTCAAACCCCATTAAAATCATTTAACAAACAACATCATGTGAATAGCTAGATTCCAAACTGTGTGAATAGCTAGATTCCAAACTGTAAGTCCTTAGGAAAGCAAAGAAAAAATTTAATGCAAAATATTCTAAAGTTAAAATATTCTTGTTTCTAAAAACAATTGACAAACAATGTATTTTTGCATATATCAAAAACCTGTAAGTAAAGTAAGGTCACAGAGTTGAAAGATCAATGAACTATGAATTGCAGAGAAGGTTCTAATTCTAGAATTGACCTTGGAAAAAATCATTTAACTTCTTTGGCCTGTTTTTTCCTTTCTATGAAATAAGAGGCAGTGGTGTAATCAAGTCACACAGACCGAATTCTTTAAATGTTATCATTGTAATTTGTAAGCTTTGAGATCTTAAGCTGCTTGGTACATCTTTCTGAGGATAAATCATCACTATATGACATGGATATATTTTTTATGGAAATACGATGTGAAATAAAGGTTAGGTATCTACTATGATGATTGCCATGTAGTAAATGCTCAACAATTATTACTATAATAAGCAGAGGGTGGTGGCAAAGAATATTAATTTTATTAAATAGTCACTATGGTATTATTCAGATAAAATATTCTCTGATAAAACCTACATCTATATTTATATTGAAATACTGACCAGTTTGCCAGTAACTAAGAGAAACAGAGTCTTCAGATTTTTCTGTGATTGGTCAGATTCAGGAATTAAGACTCTAGAAATAACCACTTGATTTTTATAATTCTAATATACAAACCAATCAATCAATCATTCAGTAACTGGGCAGTTAGGTAACCTGTGAATTCAAAACCAAACAGAAAGAGGCTGATTTAGTTATGGCAATTCCAAAGTCTACACCAGGTACACAGGTTAAGAAATCCTAGCTCCTGCCACCTGTTCATTGGAATAATAAGGGGGAGAAAGGGGGATTAGTGACTCTGAGATAAGATTACTTAGCAAGATTGGATATGGAAAAGAGTGGAGCCCATCTCCACTTCATGGAGTAAACTCCACTCCCAAATTTGGCAAGATTGATTCTTTTATTGTGTTTTATAAGGAATGTATATTTGGTATTCACATTCAGATTTCTCACATATATTTGGTCTTCACCACATTTTCTAGCTCACAGCTCCCAAAACCCTTGGAATTTCCTGAGTGATAACAGCAATGGGAGCATCTTTTGTCGTAATATTTGGTCTCTAATCCTCAGTTCCTGAAATCACTTCAGAGCCAAAAAAGGTGAAATGGGTGTCTTGTTCTTCATAACAAGCCCCTTTCCAGGACCACTGGGTTTAAATTAATGAGGTGCCTTTTGGAAAGTACCTAAGGATGAGGCTGTTTGCCAGGGAAACTGAAGTTCCAACCTGAATAGAAGGTTGGAACTTCAGTCCCACCCCGTGATTTCTGAGGAAGGGGGAGGGGCAGGAGATTGAGTTCAATCACCAATGGCCAATGATTTAATCAATCGTGCCTATGTAATGAAGCCTCTATTAAAAACCCAAAAGGATGGAGTCTGGAGAACTTCTGTGCTGGTGAACAGGTAGAGATTTGGTGATAGTGGTGGCCACATAGAGGGCATGGAAGCTCCATGCCCTTTCCCCATACCTTGCCCTGTGCATCTCTTCCATCCAGTTGTTCCCAAGTTATATGCTTTTATAATAAGGTGGCAATCTGGTAAGTAAAATGTTTCTCTGAATTCTGTGAGCTGCTCTAGCAAATAACTTGACCTTGAGTAGGTGGTTGTAGGAACCCCCGATCTACAGCCATTCAGTCAGAAGTACAGGTAACAATCTAGACATGCAACTGGCATCTGAAGTCCAAGGAGGGGGTCACTGAAATTTCCAATCTACAGCTGATCAGTTATGGGGTGATAACCTGGCTTGTGATTGGCTTCTGAAGTGGGAGTGGGACAGTTTTGTAAGACTGAACTTTCAACCTGTGGAATCCAATGCTATTTCTGGGTAGACGGTGTCAGAAGTGAGTTGAATTCCCCCAGAACTGAGCTGGTGTCCTGCGCATTGCTTGCTGGAGGTGTGGAGAAACCCTCTGACACACACACACACATTGAAATCAGGTCCAAGAACCCAATTAGGAGATTTACACATCAGGACAAGAAATTATACCTTGAAATAATATAAATAAGGTGAAAGGATAGTTTTTCCCCTTTGCTTTATCACAGGGCTGCTGTAGGCACAGTGCCACTTCTTTCTTTCTAAGCCTCTTCCTATCTGCTTCTCTGTATTCTGGGGCCTGAGTTGATCCACTTTGATCCAAGCCATCCGAGATGGGAATGCTCTAAGTCAATCAACTTGTAAATACCCCTGTCTTAAATTCATCTTTAAGGCAGTGGACACATTACACCATAAGCAAAAAGAGCCAAAATTGGACACTTCTGAATTCACATAGCTGATGAGCATCTCTTATGTGCCAGATCTTCGCCAGTTTCTTAGAGCCTCCTACCAGAAAAGTTCCAGAATAAGGGATATATCCCAAGGCCTTGGAGGTGCTTTGTCACCATACTCTATCACCCTAGCCATCCAGTAATTCAACTTTTATTCTCCTAAGATTTGTTTTATTAAGCTTTTATTTCTTCTGACATTGGGTCCAAGTTTTTGTTCCCCTACACCTGCCCTAAATTTATCTCACCTTTCCTTGGATGCTAAAGTGGTATCAAAGAAGTCATTGAGTCATCAGACCTGAAAATTCTTCAACTGAAACCTCTGGAGGTGTGCTCAAGTTTTAGAGTTGATTACCATTGAGATACTGACTCTAAAACAAGGTGCATCAATCAGTATCTTGATATTCACATATTCAGAATAAATAATGTCATGAAGTTACAATATATTGGGGAGATACCTCTGTTTTGAAAAAATTCTTTTGATAAATTTTAAAAGCAGAGACAAGGCAGCAGATTTTGGCCTCATTTGGTTTACCCTGAAATTTGCATCACTTTAGAGTTTAAGAGGAGAGTTGGAGGATTCTAAAACATGGTATTGATTTAAGGACCATCTGCTACTAATCTGAGTCAGAGAGAGGAATATTGCAATTTTAGTATACAATGGATTTGACCACAGCATTTAGTGATGTATATTTACATTCATATAAGGATTTTGAAATGTTTAAGTAGTCTTATTTCACAAGAGTATATCAAACATTTTCAAAAGAAATGAACATTGTAAAGCACAAACTATTTATGTTATGTTACAGAATATATGTTTTAACAGTGGAAGAATCATAAGAACTTATGATGATGTGTAATGGTATGATATAAAATGGATCATTAATATGCTCCTCTGATAATTAATGGTTCTCCACAAAGGCAATGAAATTGTCCAGTTTTGGCAGAGATTTTCCAGGCTAGTTGATTAATTTAATGAAAATAACTATAATTATTTCAGTGGCATGTTTCCCACTGGTAGAGAGCAATGACCACTTGCAAAAATAGTTTTAAATAAAAGGCTCAGAGTACTCCAGTGATGTTTTAAGTTGTATTTGTGAAACACAATCATATACAATGGTTGTTTTCTACCACAGCACAGAATATATCTCTCAATGAATCATGTGCCATAATGTATCTGATTTAAAATATTCTAAGTAAATTAAATTATTTTTGATAAAATATTAACAAATTTTTGTCTTGTTTGTGCATTTAAAAATATACTTACGGGTTATCCAATAGCAGTATTACGGGATTAAGTTCTTTCTTTGGTCTATAATATGCCCTGAGAGGAACAATAAAATTATACAATCCATTTCCAGCTGTTTCAGCTGCAACTATAATTAGCTTATTTTTGAATCCATAGGCTTTTGCGTCCTCATAGTAGTTATGCTGGCAACTCTAGAGAAGAAAAATTATACAAAGAAAGGCCATTTTTATACTCCACTAATATTGGGTAAAAATATTTAGAAGATCTGGAAATGTGAAATTAATCTAACCTAGTAAATCCTTTGTTTTCTAACAAATTTGAAAATAGTTACATTTTTCTATGCCAAGTTCTCCAGCCTGAAGGTGTGCATGGACAAGACAAATGAATTGCAGGTATGCAGCTTGATTTGGGGAAGGAAAAGGCAGCAACACAGTGTACACATGTTCCACTGCAAACTGAAACTTGCTGCCAGATGACATCTGGGTATCAATATTAAGGAATCGTCACAAGGTATATGTATATCAAAGCATCATGTTATAGACCTCAAATATACACAATTTGTATTTTTCAATCATACCTCAATAAAGCTGGAAAAAAATAAATAATCTGCCTCGGACTTTATTTCCAGAAATAGAGTAATATTAAAATTAAATAACCTTGGAACATTCCAAGTATGGAATACCAAAAGGATGGATATCGATATCGAAAGGGATTATTTTTTTGGTTAAAAAACAAAAATTAAAAGAAAAAAACCCTAATTGTCTAAATGTATACCTGAGCTGGCAAGATAACGATGCAAATACTGAAATGTAAAATACTAATGTTAACAATAATAACAACAAATTACCAAAATGTGTTTCCTGAGGATATTTTGCTACTTCCTAGGGAGCTAGAATTTACTGGACTTAGCATTATTAAATCAAGATCCTTTTAAAATTATCTGCCTGGATAATTGCTTTAGTGTTCTGTTTTTTTAATCTTTATATGTCTTTATGAGGGTTTCTTTTTATTTGGGTTGAGATTTGTTGATTCTCTGTGGATTCATCATCAACTCTGGAATGTTCTCTGCCTTTATTCTTTAATAAAAAGTTACAGAACATTGCTGGGAACAAGGTACTTTGAGTCAGCAGAAACAATAAACACCAGAATTAGAATCACAAAGATTACAGACTTCACTGTTATAAGATTCAGAATAGAAAATGAGCATGTTTACTATGTTTAGAGAAATAAAAGAGAACATTCAAAGCATGAGCAAAGAACAAGAGGGTATTTAAAATATTCACTTAGATGTTTAAAAAATTGCATATACTCTATTCTGGAACTAAAAATATAACAATTAAAAACAGAAGCTCAAAAGATGATTTAAATTGCCCATTTGATGCATCTGAAGGGATCAACTGCATGACTGAGTTGAAGAGTAATTACTCAGAATACAGAAAGAAAAGAGAAAGTGGTATGGAAAAATTAAGATACTTCGAAGATAATGTGAGAATGTCTAATACGCATTTAAAAAGAATACCTGAAAAAGAGATGCAAGAATCAGCAAGAAGCACTATTCACATAAATATTGACTGAGGATTTTCTAGAATTAATGAAATATCCAAATCCTCAGGCTCTGGAAACCCAATGAATCCTAATCCAAATAAATAAAGAGAAAGCCAGTGTCATACACATTGTCATAGTGCAGAACAGCCAAGACAAGAAGAAGATCTTAAAAGCAGCCAGAGAGAAAAGAGAGCTTTAACTACCAGAAACACAAATTAGAACGATGGCCGACCTCTCATCAGCAGTGTGGAGCACAGAAGGTAGTAAATAGAATCCTAACAGGCTAAAAGAAAAAGAAAATTCAGAGCCTGGAATTGGACACCCAGCAAAACTATTCTTCAAGGAGGAGGACAAAATAAGGACATATCTAGGGAAAGTGAAATTGAAAGAATTTACCACTAATAGGATCTCATTAGTAGAATTTCTAAAAGCTGTAATCATGGAAGTAGGAAGACCAATCCAGCAGGAAGGATTAAGGCATAAGAAAGAATGGAGAAATGGGGAGTGGTAAAGGAGAAGGACAGGCAGACTTCACTGGAAGTATGATTGGAGAATTACTACTATAAACAGGATCTGAAGCCACATGAAATTAGGTCACTTACAAAGAGACTGTGGAAGGAGAAGGAAGACAGGCTGAGGCTGAAATTATTAAGAACTTCATTTTTATGAGATCAAATGAGGTAAAAGAACTAATTTAGAAGATTTAGAAGTAGCTCAACTAGTAAGAAAAAAAAAGAAATAGAACAAGGACAAAACAGGGAATTTAGTATTGATAAACCTTGACCAAAAGGAGCCTGCTGATACTAATGCAAAACGAACTGGGCAACAAAATACCTGCTCACAGACTTCATGGACACAGTAGGATTGGCTGCATAACCCCATCTGCTAATCGCAAAATGGGCACTCATTTACAGAGCAGACCACCACCTCCAGCCAGACTAACGCCACCTAAAGAATGGATAACCCCAGATGTTATCGGCCAATCAACGATACTCGGATACATCGCTTTTTACTTTGGTAAAGAGACAACTTGTCTTTTGGCTTTAAAAGACTGTTTCTCCTCCAGCAAGCCTCATCTCTGAAAGCTTAACTTTTCCTGTATCAGGTTCCCTTCTTGGGAATCAGTGGAATCATTTCGACTCTTTGGTTTCCCAACATTACTTTCATCTTTGTGTGTTAAAAAGTAAAATGCCACCAGGTGTGAACCCAAGCTTTATGGGACCTAAAGCTTATATTATTTTGGAAAACCTCTTTAAGGAAAAAAACACAAAAGTCATACATAAAAAATTAGTCACAGGTTCTTGGAAGGGGCCAATACAGGAGAAGGGCTCTGAAGCTTAAGATGCATCAAGGTTACCAAAGATGCAGAGCGAGCCAGCGCTAGAAATGCTGTGAAGCAGGAAAGCAAAACTAGGACTGACAAAAAATAAGGCATCGAGAGACGGAAATGTCCACCTTAATGGACCCAGATGAACATCTGGGAGCAGGGGTAAGGGTTCACAAAAAAACTTTAGGAAGATAGAGGCAGAAATTTTCTAATGATCTGCTAATCTTCCTCAAGAGTGACAGCTACAGCCAAGATTCATAATGTTTATCACATGGAAAAAATAATAGTAGTAAAAATATTAACAAAATGTATTAAGTGCCTATACATTTATTACATTCCTGGCACTGTGAAAAGCTTTCTCCATGCACAAATTTATATCATCTTCACAAGAACCCTATAAGGTTCATATTAAAATTACAAGCATTTTGGAGATATGGAAGCTGAAGTTTAATGATAATGTTATTTGCCCAAATGGCTGAGCCTGGAAGTGGAGAGGTGGGATTTTAACTCCAGCTAACTCCAAAATATAGAATAAAGGAAGAAATTCCTGGTTAGAATTAGTGGCACATTTTAATTTCTGGGAGATGGGGGGTTTGAGAGTCTTCTTTTTATCTGCTCTCTGACTCATCATGAAAACAAATTCTTACCCAGGTCATGTCCAATGGCCATACTGTGAAAGAGAAAGATTCCTGCTTTCTTGGAATCTTTCTGTTTTGGATGGTTTCTCCTGAATATCAAGGCAGGAACCAAGAACTACTGTAAAATCTTTAGGAAAGGGGACATTAAGCAAGACACTTCCAGTCTAATAATTCAATAATGAATTATGACTAGCTAATTTCACCATGTCAAGCGATTCCACTTTGAGATTTGAGGCAAAAATGTCTAGTAAGATAAATAGAGCGCATCTGGCCAAAATGATCTGGGGAGACTCTGGTTTGAGGCTCTGGCATCTTTGTTTTTCTCTTTGAAACAATGACTGACCAACTTGTTGGCTACATTAGTAGAGGGTAAAGCACTTGGGTAACCTTTAGTGAAGTTAAGAAAGTAAAATTCACCACTTTATGTATTACATTTACATTTGAAAGATAATATTCTTTTAACATATTTCAGTCAAAAGACTATACAAAATTATTTAAATACATGTAATTACACAATGCCATCATTTTAGTTTTACAGAAAATAACAGCAGTAAGTGCTTACCTTGTCTAGTCTTAAGCAGCAAAATGGCACTTTTTCATGAAGGAGATGACAAAAAGTGGGTGAACTGCCTATATATGGAGAGTAAGGTGGGTAGCCTTTAGCATATCTGTAAAACAATAGGAAATATTGAATTGCCTTGAATTAATGCAGGCAAAGTCAGACAATCAAGTTATGGCCATGTTCCTCTACTTTGATAAAGTTAGATGCAGTAATTCTTTATTTTGATATGGACATAGTTTAGAACAGGGCCCATGGACCTAATCTGGCTCATCGCATGGTTTTCTGAACTAAAGTAGTTTTAATATTTTTAAATGGTTGGAAAAACAAGTCAAAAGAAGAATAATATTTCAGCTCGAGAAATTATATGAAATTTCAATTTCAGTGTCCAGAAGTGAGTTTTGTCAGAACACTGTCATGCTCACTCATTTTATGTATTGTCTTGGGGTGCTTTCACACTTCAGAAACAGAGTTGAGTAGCTGGGGCAAAGACCACATGGTCCATAAAGCTGGAAATATTTACTAGCTGGTTCTTTCCAGAAAAAGTTTGCCAATCCTCAGTTTAAAAGATTTAGACACATTTTAGAAAATAGTAATGTTAATCTTTACAAAATACATGAAAGCAAAATGCATTATTATGATTCACTCTATCACTATTCATCAGGCATGGATGCATAACCAAAAAAGAGTAAATCATTTTAGATTGAGTAAATTATTCCCTTAGACCCACACAAAAGCCAGAGTTTTTGCTGGAATCACGCTTAAATATTATCAAAGATGCTCAGTTTATTTGCTGACTTTATAAATATAGTCACATTATGGTTGTAAAATTTTCAAAATGAAACTATCAAAAAGTAGCAGCACAAATGAAAATTAAGAAATAAAAGAAAATTTAGTAGAGGCAAAGTTATTTTATCCAATATGAAAGCTCTTTTTTGATAAAGAAAATTTATCTTTCAAACCAAGAAATTTCAAATCTAGTTATTCCAGACATCATTAGCTAGGATGGTAAAATGGAGAACATTTTGCAAATTTAGAAGTTGATAGTCTCCCACTATTACTTCAACATCTTTTTCATTTTTCTAGATATAAAAAAAAATTCCACCTCAGTTTTTTCAGTACATGTAAAGAAAGAATTTGTATCACACCACACAACACCATTTCTAGAAATATACTGGTGGTCAAACCTCTTCTTATTCCTGTCAAATATTTCATAAATCTATTTGAGTATTATTAATTTCTTGGAGAGTGGACTTGTCTTCTGTGGGTATGTGTAAGTTTCTTGTAATAAATATTTAAAAGTGTGAAGGATTAACAGAAGGATTTTTCTAAGTTTCAATTATATTTCAGTTCATTTTAGTTCAGTTCAACATTGATTGAACTTCTATTATATGAAAAATATTAGAAGTGTTTGAATGATGTTACCTTTGCCACTACGACCAATACTACACCAAATAGTATTTAATACTCATTGAATGCTTACTCTGCACAAACCATTGTCCTAAGCACATTACTCTATT
This sequence comes from Delphinapterus leucas, assembly GCF_059928025.1. NCBI lineage: Eukaryota > Metazoa > Chordata > Mammalia > Artiodactyla > Monodontidae > Delphinapterus > Delphinapterus leucas. The sequence continues at coordinate 11,892,108 of NC_143129.1, read as the reverse complement.
ACCTCAATTAATCTTCATATGAACACTATTTACAGATAAAGCATCGTGGGTCAGAAGATTTAATCAAAGTCACTGGCACACAACCAGTATAAGGTAGAACTGCCATGGGACACAAATTCCTTCAGACTCCACTGTCAAGACTGTTGAACACTGTGCTTTCCTCATGAAATGCCAACAGGGCTTCACTGGTGGCGCAGTTGTTGAGAGTCCACCTGCCGATGCAGGGGACATGGGTTCATGCCCCCGTCCGGGAAGATCCCACATGCCGCGGAGCGGCTGGGCCCGTGAGCCATGGCCGCTGATCCTGCGCGTCCGGAGCCTGTGCTCCGCAACGGGGGAGGCCACAACAGTGAGAGGCCCGGGTACCGCAAAAAAAAAAAAAGAAATGCCAACATAATATACAAGTAAACAAACTCTACTGTAGGCTAAAATGTGATTAATAGCTTAAACATTGATACTATCTGTTATGGAATCTTAGTAAAGAGAACTAGTACTTCCTTTATTCATTCATTCAAAATATTATTGATGTATCCTGAATAAAAATGATTGCTGAATGCTGAAATAAGAGAAGCTTAATGGAAGAAGCTGCATTACATGTCATTGAATAATTGATTGAACTTCAATATGGAAGTGAAAAAATAAATTAGAGGTAGAAGGTACATTATAATTCAACAAAATCATATAATTATGAAAATACAAACTGTATCCTTAAAGAAAAATATGTAAAATATGATATAGGTTATATCATGGAAATGCTGATTTACCTATTTTTTTCTTTAAGGATAAAGGATAATATAGAGAAAAATGAGGCTGTCAATAGCTGTTGAAGCCAGAAATTTGAGGACTTAGGTTACTTTATCATCAAGAGAGATACTGGCTAATAGGAAGGGTGTTTTGGTAGAAGCATGTAGGATTGATTCTAGGATGTCCAGAAGGGAAGGATATTAGTTTTTCATGGCAAGCACAAATCCCAGTAAATCTTACAAACATACTCCACATTTGAGGACATTTCTTCATCTGGTGTAGTTTCATCTTCTGATTGATCACTTAGAAGATCGCATGTTTGAAGTGATGACGTATCTGCAACCTCTAAAACGGGAGCAATGCTGGGTCTTCTGACTTCTTTGTTTCCTTCTGAAGGAAGAGACAGGGTAGGGCCACTTGCTGACCTACAGCTTGTGTCTTGCAAGTCTATGGCCACAGTACCTGGAACAATGAGACATAAAAATCCATCAAAGCATTTGCCACCTAACCTATAGGACCTGTCAATCATTTAATGATCAAAGTAAGATGAAATACAGCCAGTATAACCAGGAAATATACGATATACTGTTTATCCTTTAATCTCAAAGGTTATTTATTTCTTTTTAATATGGGTCTTTTTGCCCGCATGGATAAAAAAATTTCTATATTTGTGCAAAAGTGTATTTGCTGCAACCAGCTCTATAGTATGAAACATAAGATTTGTGAAATCCTGAAATACTTAGAAATTTCAGTTAAAAAAATACCTTGTTTCCATTTATATTTATTTAAAATTAATGAAAAAAATTTAGGCCATTTGCATTTTGTGGGTTTCTCATTATATCTTTTTCCCCCATCTTGTTATCTTTCTCTTACTGATTTATAAATGCTTTTTTACATTAGAACCATTAATGTTTATGTTTATTCAACAAATATTTATTAAGTACTCTGTGTGGCAAGCACTAGTCTAGGCACTTGAGATATGCAAGGAACAAGGCAGACAAGGTTTCTACACATACAGATTTATCTTTAAGATAATCAAGTGGACAGAGAAGTGAAAAAAGTAATTCCTGATAACGCTAAATACCATGCAGAAAATAAAACAGAGTTATGTGATACGGAATAGTGGGGATGGGAAGCGGGAGGAGGGATGAGCTTTTCACTAGGCGATGACAAGGGCTACTCTGAAATCATGACATTTGATTTTTTTGACCTAAAAGAAAATCATGAGCACAGGAGCCACGGAAATACCTTGGGGCAATAAGAAGAGCGAATCTAAATAGCTTAAGGCTTTTGAATTCTTGGGATACTCAAGGAATAGTAAGCGGAAGAAACAACTTCCTTTGAGATTTTAAATTAACATTTAAAAACTAGTCTAAACATCAGTATATGGAAAGTGGATGTCTCTCCCCTTCTGGAAGAAATAATCCAATCTAACGGATAAGTGCCTCCATATTTTACGATAACTCACTTCATGTATGCTTTTATGGATAGCCGGTCATCCTTCTGAAAGCCCTTAGTCCTCATTTCGTCTCATTCTTCGAAGCAACTCTTAAAACACTCTCCACTTCCTTCAGACTTCTGTCTGACCTTGCCACCTTCTTCACTATGACAGCCTGAGTTTGTAAAGGGGGGGGAAAAACCTCATGGGTTTTGGCATCTCAATGTTTCTGAGTGTGAAAGTTGATAGAAACAAGAGACTGGGGAGTATATCTGGGTATTCCTCAACATTGAAATGTGGGAGGTCAGGTTTTAGAGGCTAGTACCTCTTCATATACTATACACAACACTCAGATTAGAGGGAGGGGTGGGCTGGTGTGTCAACAGGGAAGACTCCTGCGAGGGGCCTGTAAGAATATGTCTAGAGCTGCTGTGCCCGAGGAAAGGACGTGATGACCAGCAGTCAGCAATTCCAGTATCTGAGCAGAGACAAAGGCGGTTGGCATCAGAAGCTGTACACTTGGCCACTGTTTTAGCACCATAAATAAGGATTAATTTATAATTCAATCTATCTTAGAGGTGAGATGGAGATCTTAGAAAAACTGAGATTGACTTTTCCACTAATCAGGTGACTGGATCTGATCAAACATGAAATTTTATAAGGTTGATTTATCGAAATAAAGCCATATGATATGATTTGCATCTTAATACTATTAATCCAAATCCATATTTATGACGTTTGTCCCCTGCAGATGACCACGTCGTCTAATTCAGAGAGAAAAGAGAAGTTACGGCAGAAGAAATCCTTCAACTTCTTCAAGCAAATGAACATGAGAGTTTCACCAGACATTTTTTTTTCCCCTCATTTACGTTTGGAATGAAACAGACATACCTCCATTTATGTAAAACTAAGCCCTACTCTTGCGGTGGGGATAAGTCCCCACCTGCTTCCTAAGGAACCATGTTCTCTGAATTCCACCCCCTCCCAAATATGTCTCCACATCACCTCCAGTTACATCTTCACCATCTTCCTGACCAACACAGGAAATGTGGTCTCTCCCTGACAATTCTGTCAACACTGATATCTGGCACCAAGCTGGGCTTGGGGGATATGACCAAGAGAAAGTCAGAATTTAGCAGAGGGAAGACACAATTTTAGAAAGCAGTCACAGTTACAGAAACAAGCTCTTCTTTGAATCCTTCCTTCCCCTAACAAAACCTGCCTCTTCTCCGACATCTTTCCCTGCAGTTCTGAAGGCTGCAACACCTAAAGAGATGTCTGTGTTTTGGAAGTGGGGAGATACCCTCAATGTTCTCACTGCCTCTTTCAGACCATTTTCCTTTCATCACCTATAATACCCCAGCTCTGTACCCAGTATCTTTCACTATATTATTTGTTCAGTCCTGTGTCTGTCATCCCACGTAGTGTTTTTTTTCTTTTTATTCAAGTACTGCTAACAACATTATATTAGTTTTATATTAGTTTCAGGTGTACACATAGTGATTCCATGTTTTTTTTATAGACTATACTCCACTAATGGCCTTTTCTCCCATCATTCCTTAGCCATTCACTTTCACGGTCATACCCTAGATTTTATAATTACTATTGACTACACATAAGCTCTATTTCTGGCATCTCATTCTTTGATACTTATTGTCACCTCTTCTCTTGCCAGCTCCCTCCTTTCTGATTCCCACTGGAACTATAATCTATTAAATTCACTAGCTTTTCAGTCTCCTTCAACCAACAGATGTCTTTTTACTTCCTTACCTGAGCTAAGTTCCATGGTCCGTCACTGTACCCATTCTCTTACCTATACTCCTGATTAACTTGCCCTTCTCACTTTCTCGCACATCTACCATTGCCACCAAGTCTTTTCTTTGCACTCTTTTTCAGCACAACTTTTTCAGAGTCGTCTAGACCTAGTTTCTCTACACTGTCTTCTGCCATTCTGTCATAAACCCCTCTGACCTGGCATTCTCCACCACCACGTCATTGAAAGGGCTGTTATCAAGGCAAAGAACACTGTTTTGCTAAATTCAATGGCCAGTTCTCAGTTCTCATGTTATTTGACCTACCAGCAGCATCAGACATGGCTGGTGACTCCACCCTCTGCATACACTTGATTCATTTGGGTCCCAGGACAGGACACTCATCTGGTTTCCCTGCTACCTTGTAGTAGCTCCTTCTTTGTCTCCTTTGCTGGTTTCTTCTCATCATCCTGATATTAATATTGACGCGCTGTAGGATTTGGTCCTTTGTCTTCATCCCTTTTCTGCCCACAATCATTTTCTCAATGATCTTGTTCAGTCTCATGGCTTTAAATATAATACATACGCTCAGGAATCCAAAATTTACTTTTTCAGCATACACCTCTCTCCTGAACTCTAGACTCCTCTCTCTTTTTTTTTTTTGCAGTACATGGGCCTCTCACTGCTGTGGCCTCTCCTGTTGTGGAGCACAGGCTCCGGACGCGCAGGCTCAGCGGCCATGGCTCACGGGCCCAGCCACTCCGCGGCATGTGGGATCTTTCCGGACCGGGGCACGAACCCGTGTCCCCTGCATCGGCAGGCAGACTCTCAACCACTGCGCCACCAGGGAAGCCCCTAATCTCTTGTTTGACATCTTCCTCTCAATGTCTAACAGGTATTTGAAATTCACTGTGTCCCAAACTGAACTCTGTATCTACCTTGGCTCCCACTAAACCTTTACTCCCCCACCCTCATTGATGGCCATTCCCTTTTTCCTGCTGCTTATATGAAAAACCTTGAGTTCTTTACACTTCTCTTTTTCTTACAGTTCACTTCCCATTCAGCAGCAAATCCTGGTTCCTCTACCTTCACAGTATACACAGAATTTTTTTTTCTTTTTTACCAATGCCACTTGAAAATACACTGGATCCTTGACCTAAAGCATCTATTCTCAACAGCAGCCAAAGTGATTGTGTTAAAACGGAGTTCAGCACAGGTGAGATCATGCTGTTCCTCTGCTTAGAACTTTATCATGACTCCCACTTCACTCAGAGTAGAAGCTACAACTCTTACATTGACTTAAAAAGCCCAACATGATCTGACCTCTTTTTACCTTTTCCCTCTCATCTCCTGTACTCTTACCATCAAATCATCATGTTTGAGTCACAAAGGCCTCTTTTATGTTTTTAAATTAATTTTTATTGGTGTATAGTTGTTTTACAATGTTGTGTTAGTTTCTGCTGTACAGCAAAGTGAATCAGCTGTATGTATACATATATCTCCTATTTTTTAGACTTCCTTCCCACTTCGGTCACCAGAGAGCACTGAATAGAGTTCCCTGTGCTATACAGTAGGTTCTCATTAGTTATCTGTTTTATACATAGTATCAATAGTGTATATATGTCAATCCCAATCTCCCAATTCTTCCCACCCCCCCTTCCCCCTTGGTATCCATACGTTTGTTCTCTATGTCTGTGTCTCTGTTTCTGCTTTGCAAATAAGATCATCTGCATCATTTTTCTAGATTCCACATGTATGCGATAATATACGATATCTGTTTTTCTCTTTCTGACTTACTTCACTCTGTATGACACTCTCTAGGTCCATCCACGTCTCTACAAATGAACCAATTTTGTTCCATTTTATGGCTGAGTAATATTCCATTGTATACGAGGGCCTCTTTACTGTTCCTGGAGCACATCAGTCAGGCTCCTACTCCTACTTTAGGGTCTTTGTACTGGCTATTATCCCTGAAGGAATGTTCTTCTTTCAGACAATCACAGGGATAATTCCCTCATTTTCTTCAAGTATTTTCTCAAATGTCACCTTTTCCATGAGGTCTACAATCCACTCAAAAATCCAGTTCTCCCAAAATTCATACGCACTTTTACTAGCTCTGTTTTCTTCTCTCTTTTATCTTATTACTCATCAACTTCTAACATACTAAATAATTTATTTTTTTTTAATATGTGTTATTTATTGCAAGTCTTCCCCATGATAGAATGTTAGCTCTGGGAGCTAGGGATCTTTGTCTGCTTGTTCTCTAATCACAAATACTTATAAGAGTTCCTGGCACACACTAGGTACTCAATAAGTAATTCTTGAATATGTGAAAGAAATGAATAGAACTGCTATGGGAGAGAAATAATCATGTTATATCAATGACAATGAGATTTACTTAACAAAGTCCAAGCAGGGCCAGGAAATATGCCTCAGAGGGGGTGATATTGGGACTGAGATGCAAAGGATTAGAAGTAGTTACACAGGCAAAGTTAGGGGCTGAGGAGTAGATCCCGTCCGAGGAAACAAAGCATTAAGGTCCACTGGTGAAAAACCATTAGGGAAGATTGAAATGAATTAATATGATTGGGGCTTAGGAGAGCAATTGAAGAGATGATGAAAAACCATTAGTGAAGACTGAAAGAAATTTAGTATGATTGGGACTTAGGAAAGCAACTGAAGGGATGGTAAAATGTGGGACTAAAAATATAAGAAAGAATCATTAAAAAAAAAAAAAATTTAAGTAAAGTGACTGTGTAATTTATCTTCTAAATTAAGATATTCCTGAGAGTCAAAGTAGAGTTCTGTTAATAATGACACCAGGACAATGTATATAAACTGGTACTGTCCTGGGAAAACTGGGATTGCCTCATGTAAAAAAGAGGTTTTGATCATCCAATTATAAGCCATGTTATAAAATTTAGACTTTTTTTCCAATGGCTCATAGGAAGCAATTAAAAAGATTAATGCAGGAGAATGACTATAACATTATGTAAACATTATTACTCTGGTTGCAAGGTGGAGGAGAGTGTAGGGCAGCAAGGCCGGAGGCGTGCAGGAAAGATTGGGGGGACGATGCTGCAGTGGAGAGAAAGGATGAGGGAGGTTCAGACTGACCACACTGATAGCACTGAGAGTGGACACAGAAATGAATGACATTAGGGGCTACTTAATGATCAGATTTAGTAGAATTCAGTGAATTATGAAGTATAAGAGGAGAGGAATCGTAAAAGCCAGACTTGTGGCATTACCAATCAGAGGATGGTGATGTCCCATTTGTTTTTAGCAAAAAAAAAAAAAGGAGGTGGAAATGGTTTTGAATGAGGGGGGAAAGATTAGTTCAATTTGAATATGCCACATTGGTTTTTCCTGTAGGCACTCAGATAGAAATAACCCACGGACAGTTGAATATATTGTTGTGAAGAGAGGTTTAAGGTAATGATTTAGGTAAGGGAAGCATCAATTTATGGAGGACAGTTGAATCTCTGAGATCAGATGTGACTATTTAGGGAAAATGAATGTACAGGATGCAGAGGAAAAGCACTAGAGCGTTTTAAGAACCGTCACACACTGCGAAGATGTCCACTGGATTTAGTGACAAAGAGGAGGGTGGTGGCCTTGCCAGAGTAGTTTCAGTAATATAATGATTGCAGATTTCAGACTAAACTGGTAGAGACGTGAGGGAACGATAAGATTTCAAGCTGTCAACCGCAGACAGCTCTTTAGAGGAATTTATCTGTGAAAATGATGTCGTAACATGAGGTCCAGAAGCGTGTGTGTGTGTGTGTGTGTGTGTGTGTGTGTGTGTGTGTAGAGAGGTGAAGTCAGAGAGAGAGACAGAGGGAGAGAGGAGAGAATGAACCAGGGATTTTGAAAAAAAAAAAAAAAATTTAGGTAATGAGGATGAATAAAAGACTGAAGTCCCTAAGGGGGAAATGGAGAAGGGTCCATGGCATAAGTGAAGGCACATTTATACTAAAATATTAGAAGTTAAAAGAAGAAACACATTTTCCTTGTGATAGAAACTAAATGCTTATAGGTGTGTAGGTGGTTTGGTGGCAAAATTTAAAGGAAATTCTTATTTGTCTGAATCTTTTTTTTTTTTAAATTTCTGTGTCACAGAAGCCAAGTTCAATGATGAGAATTAGATGGATAGGAGAGTTTTGAGAAAAATGGAGAGTATTTGAAAGACCCACTACTGATAACTGAATAGGGAACTGACAAAGAAACATAGAAGTGTCAGGTGCTTATATACTAATCATATATATGAAATCATCGTTAGAAGTATGGAATTAGCTTAATTCCTTACCAATTTAACAGATTAGAAATTTTGTTCTGTATACTTAGCTACACCAAGTTTGTAATACACACAAGTATGTTTTAAATTTGGCTTTGGAATTTTAAGAAAAATTAAAGTATATTTATTATTCATTTCAAAGAAAGAGACTAATGATACTTCCAAATGTATTTATACTTACCCATGCTGGCAATTATGCTATGTACAGGTAATCTAGATGGTCCATGATAAAATGACCTTGATACATTGCTTTTTTTCTGATGGTCGTGGTTTTTAAATGCTGAATTCTCTTCTTTGGTAATATTAATATAGAAACATATATCTGTAGCACTCATAATATATCGAGGACCTGGATTCAGCAAAATGTTTTTATTATCCTCCCTCCTAATACCAATCAAGCAGACACCAAACCTTAATTTAAAAAAAAAAAATAAAAGAGTTTAAGGGTCAAATTCAGCAATTAGTTGTTTTTTTTTAAAGTTCACATATGTAAGAAAATAATTAAACTATTATAAGGCAGAGAAAAATTAAAACCTCAAATAAGAACATTTCAAAGCTTGAAAAGATCCTAAAAGTTCAAGGCTCTTGTTTTTAAAGGAAAAAAAAACCCAACTATGTCCTTAGTGTGTTGCGAAATCAATTTAGTTAATTAAGACTATATATGTTTTTTAATAAAAAAGAATGGAATAAAAGATAATAGAAATATCAGAGTACATATCATTTAGTAAGGGTAAGAGTTTTATTGTAAATTTTGTGTGTGTATACTGGGTCTTACCATAAAATGTATACCTTAATTTGGTCAAAAAAGATAAAACAGTATTTCTTACTTTGGTCAAAAAAGTTTGACAGCCATTGGCTTAGGGGAGAGGAAGAAACTTACTCAAGGTCACAAGAGAAAGAATTAGGGTCCCTAAATTTATTTTTGTTCTGTCTTGAATTTTAGAAAAAAATTTAGAAAAAAAATTAAATAGCATTGAATAGGTACACAACTTAATTAGGAGAAATAATAACCACTAAATGTAACAGGTGTTACTTAAAATTTCTTATATACTTTTTCAGGTTATGTTCCAAACACAAAACCTTCTGAATATTTTTATCTCAATATGTCTTATAGTGTTACAAATAAATCAAACTTAAAAATATTTTTTAAATATAAAAAAAGTATATAAACAGAATCATGTTGGGAATTAAAGTAGAATACTTTAGATATTAGATTACTGGAATATACTAGATTATTACAAATCTTAAAAATGTTATATTAATATTTTATAATACTAATAATATATTATTTTCATGTTAGACATACTTTTTATTTCTTAAGTAAAGAATTTCTCTCAAAAAGAACAAAAATAATAATGTTCTATGTTTGAATTGGAAGGTACTATCATTTATTTTTTAACTTATTTTTCTGGACAAAGCAAGTTTTAAAAAAATGTCTAGCTTTTATAAATGTTATTTTTACTTTGCTTAAATTTTTAATCACCACTTCAAAATTTAGATTTATAAAGGAGATTCATTTTCATGTGAATTTTTACAGGATTAAAGTATTTTTAAAGATAAATTAAAAGACACTAAAGTCAATATTCTTACTAAGTTATATGATACACCCAAGAATCTTAACTCGTAGAGACCATACCAAAGGCCAGAATTCAAATGTCTCAATAATTATGTCAAAAATTCAAGAATAATTGCAACTTATGAGCACCAATATGGGTTATATTATGGAAAACTGTGTTTAAAGCTATGACTGATTAATATTTTAATTCCACTCTGGGAGTAGAAACATACTTTTTGTGTGCATGGAAAGAAGCATAGGTGAAGCTCTTTCCTTCATATTCAGCAAAAAATGTACTTTCTTCCAAAACGATGTGGTACACTTCATTCCCAGAGCATCTGCCGTACATCTTCTGCCATTGTTCTGGCGATTGCTGGCCTTCTCTGCAACAAAAGCATACACACATACACACAGAGAGAGACAAACAGGGAATGTGGTTCAAAAAACGGTCCTTGTCACACATAATCTGGAGTTTTCCAACTGTAAGAATGGACAAGCACAGTTCAAAGAAGTTATCTGTGTGGTGCTCAAAATGATGACACGATTTACAAAGAGTTGCTATAAAAATTTCAAAACTAACACAACATAGAAGCTTGGGAGATGGCAAATTTTTAAAAAGTAGAAGGTTTTCACAATCCAGTTAATAAAAGCATTTATTGTGATCATGAACCAGTGAGCAATAGCATCTGATTTTTAGTCTTTGTTTATGTATATCATGTCATGCACGACCTATATATAATACTTGCCTTATAGTCTCAGTAATACAGCCCACTTCATCCCCTTTATGATACCTGCTTGGCTCCTGTATGTAACTGACTTTGCTTTGTTTTTAAAATTATGAATACATACATCTCACATTATCAGTTTGATTTTATAGGAAACATACTCTTAATTTCTGTCCATATCATAGCAATGGATTTCTTCCAATTGTGTACCAGTTAAGAAAAGATACCTCTTTGTGATAAAAGTAAGGATCTCCAAAAGAGATTGCCAGAAGTATTTTTTAAAAGAAGATAAGTTTATCACAGAAAGTACAGTTTCTTTTTTATTCTAGAATATTCTGCTCAGTGAGTTTGGAAATTTATTAAAAACTCAACTTATGACAAAATTTACTGTGAATATACAATAATGATTTTTCCCATTTTGTACAATAAATTCCATTTACTTTTGGTGAATAAAGTTTATGAACTCTGTAAGTACAACAAATGCACCTTCTAGAAGAAAAGAGATGAATTTACAAAAATCAAAATATTTCATCATAACCTCTGTAGCTTCTGGATGGATTAAAGCAGACAAGTCATACTTATCATATTTTAAACTCTGAGTTTTGTCTGAAAACATTATAAAACATTTATAAACATTTTCAAAGTGTCAATAAATTTTTAAAAAACCATATATTTTCCAGGTATGTTTCACTTGCACTTCATTCCTTCTTAAGGATGTTTAAGGGTTAAGAGTCTGAGCCTTGGAGTCTGACTGCCTGATGTGAACCCTAACTCTGCAATCTTGGGTGAGTTATTTAACTTCTCTGTGATACTTTACTTCTGTGAAAAACATTATCAGTCTCACTGGGTTGGAGAAAATGCAGTGAATCAAGTAAATCATTTAGCAGATGTTGGGAACACAGTAATCTTCAGTAAATGTTCGCATCCATTATTATTTTGCTGTTATATCTTCCTCATTGCTGAATTCGGGAGCCACTTTCAACATTCCTAGTCACAATATGAACAATATTGCTCTTAAAATCTTCACCCTTTCTTCTGTAATGTTAACATATTTTTGAAACTAGGAAAATAAAACAAAACACGTTTGACTATTGACTATATATGGCTACACCTAACTACTACTTCCTAAGAATGATTGTTCTTGGTGGAGAAAACTCTTCCTTTGGCCAACAGAAATAAAACTATTTTTGGTATGTAACATGTTGCTACTTGGCAAGATAGTACTTGGCAAAGATAGAATTCGTTTAAAGGGCTGAAAATGTAAGAGAAGGTGCCAGTAATTCATCAGGGTTTGTTTGTCATCCAAAAGGCCTCATGGGGTCAAATAATTGTCACATAAGGGCACTAAAAGCTATTCAAGAGAATCACAAATCTAATTCCAGCAGCTGAAATGGAAATACAATATGGTAACTTGGAAGGAAACAGAGAAGGACAGGGTCAGACAAGGACAGCTCTGATGAATTTCCTTAAATCACTTGCTGGTTCCAAGCTATTTTATACTGGCACCTTTTTACCAAACATCTTTAATGAATCTCTAAATTCAGCTAATTGTAAATATATAATTCTTTTTTCTTTCACTTCATGTTAATTACTTTAGAAATGTTGGAAATGAGCAACTCCATCTACTACTAATGGGTATGTCCAAGTCTCACTTATTAATTCCTACATGAAATATTTATTGAGCACTTGGGATGCGGCAAGAAAAGTTCTAGATTTCTAGGCGATGACAGTTGACAAAAAGGGCAGACATACTTTCTTTCTTGAATCCTTTAGTGGAGGAAAACTGACAATACAGCAAATTATGTGTTGGAAGTGATAAGTGGTGGGGGGAAAAATAAACCAGAGAGGGAAATCGTTTTCAGGGGTGGATTGGAGTATAAATAGTACGACTGAGGAAGACCTCGCTGAGAGAATGACATTTAAGTAAAAACCTTGAAATGGATGAGAGAGGTAATCACAGGGGAGAAGACTGTTTCTGGCAGAAGCAGCAGCAAGTGCTTCCCTGAGGCAGGGGGATGCCTGGTATGGCTGAGGAGAAGCAAGGAAGCCAGTTTGGCTGAGGTTGAGGAAGGAGGAGAAAATGAGGCCAGAGAAGTAACTGGCAGGGAGACAGGTCATGAAGGGATTTCTAAAATCTTACTACTTTGACCTTTGTAGGGAAAATTTACAAAAGATTCTGACTTATACTTCGCAAAAATCCCTCTGGTCATTGTCCTGAGAATAGACTGAAGCAGCAGCAATGAGCAGTGAGGAGTTTATTGCAATGATTTAGCAAGAAGATGATGGCTTGGACCAGGTGAGATCCTGGATGTGTTCTGCAAGTGGACCTGAAAGTATTTGCTGATGGAAGAGAAAAATAAAAATAAACACCTTAAGTGCCCATGGCCATCAGAAATATGAAAATTAAATGAATAAATATCCATACAGATAAAAGTGAAAAAGTAAGTACTAATGCTTATAAAGCACCATGGGGAAATCTCAAATACAAAATGTTAAAAGGATTAAGTAGCTCTAGGTGGCTCATTTAGTTAACTAGGTCCTAGGGAAGAAGACACATAAATCAGAGATAGTATATGTGGGCTTCACAAACATGTGGAATGTTTATTTTTTCTAAATTTGGAACGCTAGGTTCATGGATGCTCATAATAATATTCTTATACCTTTGAATATCTGAAATATTTTCTAACAAATAAAAAATAAAATGCATCACCAAAGTGAAAACACAAACCAGGGCTAGTAGTAAGGATTTTAAGCTTTTTGTTGTTATGTTTTTCACTGCTACCTTTCAAGGCAGCATTACAGGCTACACTATACAAGGCCTCCCTGCTTACCAATATTTTGAGACTAACATTTTATTTAGGCAGAAAGTAATATTTTCCCCTCTTACTATGAGGAATGTATCAACAATTTTTTTCCAAAAAGCTACCCAGTTATTCAATTTATTGAATAGTCCATCTTTTCACACCCTGGTTTAAAATAACTCCCCTATCAAACACCAAATTCCTGCTGCCTATGGGCCTCGATCTCAACTTTCTAGTCGGTCAAATTGATTTGCCTCTACCCATTACCTAACACTACCTATGTCGACTATTGTAGCTATAAAATTGTTTCAGAATACATCAGGATAATCCCTCTCGTTATTATTCTCCTTCAAAAATTTTCTTGCTATTCTTGTCTCTTCATTTTTCCATACGAACTTAAAATCAGCTGGTATACTTCAAGAAGAATACCTTTGATATGATTATTGGGATGATTAATAAATTTGGGTGAAATTGACAGCCTTGTGATATTGACAATCTTCATTTGTATGTTTATTACTTGTCTATTTCTTCCACCATCTCTCACTCATCCTGCAGCAGAATGTAAGCACCAGAACTTCTCAGTCCATTGTCTATCCTGATCTCTGTGGGATCTCCAGTAAATAGAACATCTTCTAGAATACAGTGAATGTTCAAAAAATGTTTGTTTAATGACAGCATTTAATTCTTCTGACAATCTGTGAGATGCATGCTAGTATTATGCCCATCACACAGATAAAGAAACTGAGGCTCAATGGTTTCAAGTCTTTGGTCTTGCCAGCATGGACAGACCAAAGAATTCAACCCAGGCAGTCTGGCTACAAACACTGCCCCTTACTCCGAAGCTTCAGTTCTGAGTAACTCCAATATTTAGTGTGAATGTGTAGCTGTTCTATTTCTTTTCTTCAGGATACTAGAATGTGAGAGCCAAATTTTCCTTTTACCCTTATTAATAATACAAGGCATTTTATAGCCTGTAGATTTGTAAAAAACAAAAACAAAATAAAAAACTTCTGATTTGTCTTCAACTTACCATTCTACCCAAATTTTCTTTTGTCTTTTCCCACTTTATGTATCTGGGGAGACTTAATTCAAGATGATTTTTGAATGAGAGGAAATGTATCATATAAATAAATAATATATTTCCAAATATTTTATACAAGAGAATTCTTTAATTCTACCACTTAAGTAGCTCTTAAGTAGCACTTACCTATTTCTCCACCATCCACTCTTACACTCCTAAAAACTGTGCTAACCCATCTCCTAGTTTCCTTGCTTCCTGTGTTGATTGGTGCTACATTAGGAGTGAATTTCAAAATCTCAAATCACTTCATGTCACTCTCCTGCTGAAAATAGTTAAAGGGCTTCCTCCTTCCATTTGAAAAAGGTGAACTTTCTTACCATCATTACAAAGCCCTCCTGACCTATGCCATGCCTGTCTTCCAAATTTCAAATATCATTCCTGTGTCGTTTCTCTTGAGTTCTCCAGCCATGAGCAGTCTTTAATTTCCCCTGAAGAAGAAACTCTCTTATCTTGGTCTTCTCACAATGCTGTTCTTTCTTCCTCCTATGCCTTCCTTGTTCCTGGACCCACAGCTCAGGCATTACTCTCTCAGCTGTGCGGTGGTGTACTTCCTTCATGATATTATAACACTAAATTGTATTAACTAATCCTTAATGTCTTGCTTCCCTGTGAAATAGGTCCCATGAGGAAAGGGATCATGTCCTGTTTACCACTGTATCTCTGAGACAAGACATCTGTTCTGACACAGAGTAACTGCTTAATAAATGTTTTGTTAAGTGAACAAAGAATAACCTAACAATGTTCTTCATGCTCAGTTACTAAATGTTCTGCTTTTCTAATCATATAATTCCTTTCTCCTTCACCAGAATCATGTTTTAGGCCTCACCAATTACTTTCCCCATGATGAATTTGCTGTTAGAATGCGAGGAGGACCTTCACTGAGTTTCATAATCATAAATGGATATGAAATGAACTTAACCTCAGCAGCAGTAAACAACACGAAAGATATTAAGGCTAAAAAAGCAAAGAATGGAAAGCTCCGTGAAAAGCCATTTTAAAAAGACTTACTATGTGTTTACACTAATCAAATGAACATTTAGGGAAAATAGTTGGCTTGTGCATTTAATTCCTGTTAACCTCGAAATAAACCCCAACCTGTAAAGTAGGATAGCCCATAGTCTATTTCATACACTTTCGAGGCTGCTCTACCATATTGACTGGTAATTAAATAGTAATAAATTCTTCCTAGACAGGTTTAGGTACACCTTTATTTTCAAAATAATGGCAGCTCCAGCTGTTTGTAAAGGTGTTAGTAGAAAAAGAAAGAAGGAAGAAGAGGAATATGAAAAGAAAATATTCTACTAAGAAAGTAAAGGAAGTACAGAACGAACGTGTATGCTCAGTACTTGAATCTCTTTAGATCTCTATTTGCCCTGAATAAAGGGTAATGCTGTGAAATCCATGCATCCAATACCATAGTCATGAGAGCCTTAGAAAAATGTCAGTGGGAAGCTTAGAAGGAAAAGAAGCTTGTGCCTGCTCTTGTCTGCATTTTAAACCCTTAACAAAGGTCTTAGTGAGAAAAATATTTGGGAAAAAAAAAAGGAAAGTGTAAGGACAGGTGATAGAGAATTGTTTATGAGAAAACAAACAAACAAACAAATGTCCGGTGAAGTAAATTACAACTTCCATGTTAGAATCTTCACGACCTTGTAGCCTTCAGCCATGCTCTGTCAAATCTCCATCCCTGTCCTATAATAATAATGTCTTGGGCAGATTCCACTTCTTTCAAATCATGTTCAGTTATTAAAAAACCCAATCCCATCTGATTTGAAACTCCAATCTTCCCAGGTCAGGCTAATTCTCCCTGGAATGCTGATGCTTAGAAGTGACTCTAACTGGTCAGCAATGGCCTCTGTGAAGGTGTCTTGTAGAAACATGTGAACATACTTTGTGGGGTATGAGGGGTGGGCCTCTGGGCACCATCACTGGGAAGCAAGAAACTCTCTTTCACTCTATCTCACCTACTTCCCAGCAACACATCCCATCCACCCTATGGCTGCTTGGGTTTCCTCACCTTGTAGGCAGAACCCTTAGATGGGGTACCACAGAGAGAGAGTGCAAATCTTTTTAAGCCATCAGCTGTGCTGCTGGAAACCCAAGCATGGGAGGGAAGGTTCTGCCATCTCTCTCTCTCAAATTCTTTCTTCTTCAAGTTCAAATAATCACAGAAAACTACATACGCAGATGTCCAACTAGGGAACGAATTGCTAGTTCCCACTTTCTGCAGATACTCCACGAGTATTAGGTCATTTTTTGGACTTCACTTCATGAGGCTGGGGGTAGGTGCAAAAACACTGTGCTGCACTACTGTTCCCTCTCTGATCTTCTCTTTCTACAGAAAGGTGGGGAGATTAGAAAATGGGATACTTGACTCTTTTTCCTCCTTGGTTTTAGGTTATGGTCACCAATCCTGGGACAACATGAAAAGTCCCTCTCATGACCATAAAAGGCCAAACAGTGGGCAGTGACCCAATTCCTGGAAATCTCTGCCCCTTCCCCAAAATAGTTGTAATAATTCTCCCACTAATGAGCCTATGAAATTACCCAGCCCATAAAGAACCAACCACCCCATATTTCAGGGCCTCTTTCACTGTCTGAGATGGACCACATTCTGTCTATGGAATTCTGTCTCTAAATAAACCTGCTTCCACTTTAAAATAAATAAATAAAAATAAAATAAAAATTTAAGAAAAGGTATGTTCGTTCTATCCTGTTTATTGTTCCCAAGTTAGAAATATCATTTGCTCCAGTTAACTTTTCAATGGTGCATAAATTAAATTTGAAAACTGATTTTATTTTTCTTTCAAATGCAAGTTGCACATCCCTTGTTAACCCACGATTACACTTTCAAGGCAAACGGGTTTTTATTGCCAGAGAGCAAATTAACTCCCATACAGTCTCCTGTGCTTCAACACGACCAACCAGTTGGAACAGGACTGTCAGCTAATAAGTGCTTGGGTCTGCAATTTGCAGAAACGTGCTTCATACAGGCCTCTGAAGGCAGTAAAAGAATCTGACATGGTTTTGGTTTTCAAAATTTCCCTACATCAGGGCTTCCCCTGTGGGGCGGTGGTTGAGAGTCCGCCTGCCGATGCAGTGGACACGGGTTCCTGCCCCGGTCTGGGAAGATCCCACATGCCGCGGAGCGGCTGGACCCGTGAGCCATGGCCGCTGAGCCTGCGCGTCCGGAGCCTGTGCTCCGCAACGGGAGAGGCCACAACAGCGAGAGGTCCGCGTACCGCAAAAAAAAAAAAAAAATTCCCCCACATCAAATTTTCCCAAAAGGAGAAAATAAGAATCTAACTGGAATTTCCTGTTCCAGATACAATACCTTGAAGTCTTATTATACTGCACTCTCTGTTCCTATTTCAGGAATGTACTGAATGACCCTGCTCAGTAATGTGGTTTGCATTTTTTTAAAAACAGCATACAACCTTATTTGATGGACAATACCCTATTTTTATGAAGATGTATGTTTTTGTAAAACTCAAACTAATAACTTTTAGAAGGTAAAATTTGAATTTTACTTTTATATTTTCTTTGTGTATTTAAAGATGCCACCAAACTAAAGGTAAACTCAAGAAGTGTAGGCAGGCATTACTGCCTTCAAGATTGTACAATGAAATTATTAGTGCAAATCCATCTCTTCTACAATATTATATCTGTCATTTAAAACACCTCTGCATCGTAATTATTGGATTTAGTTTTGCTAGTACATTTTGTTCTCTTCAATCCTAAATAAGGCATTTAAATATACAAAAAATGGTTAGTTTCAGATTCACCAAAATTGACACAGATTGCCAAATTAGTTGCTTTTATATACTTATTTTTATTACCAAACTAAATTATTTTCACATCAATGGGAATAAAGAACATATTGTCACAAGGTATCTTTGGTATAAAATCCATTCTTCAAAATGTAATAAAAGGCTTTACATATAACTGGAGGAAATCTTTGCCTTAGGAAAAGATGTCATTTAAATTTATACTTGCAGAGTTACATAAGATAAAATTTCCTTATGATGTTTTATTTTAAACATAAGAAAATCTATTACCTCATTATACTAGATTGAAAGTAGATGTAAAAAGTCTAAAACAAGTGACCCAAAGGTTTTAATATAACTGAAATTAACATATTTTATTTAATTCCATACTCTAGTAGTTCACCAGTTTAATGTCAGCTTGCTTCCAGATAACTGTTTATATTCTTTACATGAGCCTCTCTGAAAACATACATGAATTACATTAATTCACAATTGTCCCAAGCTTTTACTTTATTTAAAAATTAAAATATTTAAATGGTATTCCAATTCCCTTTACTACTAATGTCAGGAATCTACAGTGAACACTGCAAGTAAAAGAAATGATTTTGACAAATTGTAGCCTGTGTCATTGAAAACATAATTGTAATTTATGGAATGGAAAGGGCATATTAGAGTGGACAGAAACTTCCACTACAGGTGAGGCTACAAAAGAGAGAGCTAACACAGAACTTTGGATGAACGTTTATTCTTGCTGGTCTGGGGATCGATCTGACACACAAATTGTGTGTCATACCTAGAAAGAAAAGTAGTTAAGTAGACTACTTTTCAAGTAGTCTAGTCAAGTCTAGTAGTCTAGTCAAGTAGAAAGAAAAGTAGTCAAGAACTCTAAGTAGAGGAGGTAATAAAACTCAAGATTAAGTAATAAAACTCAAGATTTTTTTTTCCCCAGCTTTTTATGGTATCAGACATCAAAATAAAAACCTGAGTCCTAACGTTAAAACCATGTAGAGGATGATAATCAATTTTCAGCCACTAGATGGAACCAGAAAGCTGTTTGCCATTCTCAGGATAAGAAAAATTGCTGTGAAAGTGAGGAGAGTAGAGAAATGCTATACAACTTTCAAGCATTCTTAATAGTGAACATAAACAGTGAACACCCTTTAGAAAGAGATTTCAAAGAGAAATGAAATAAAGCTCCACCGTTAAATTTGAAAGGCTGATTGCACATGAAAGTGGCCCAAACTCACTACCCTTAAAGTTTGTTCTTCAAAAATTCTCGTGTGGTTTTCTGAAGTGCTCACTTAACTCAAGAAGCCACCTAATTATCACACACACAAATCCTAAAATTCTGTGAAGACTTTTCACCTGCTTCTTAAACTGTCAGGTGAAAAATAAATTCATCTCTCATAATGACAATGAATTCTCAGCTCTTTAATTCCATTATTAAAGAAGTCGTATCCCACTGATTTTAAACTGTTCTCCTTTAGCATTAATAAAAATCCATAGCGAAGGTGTACCTTCCCCCTCTCTCTCTCAGAACACAGCCTGCTTGCTTATGAATAAGTACCATACACTTAGCTTATGGTCAAGTGCTCCGTGCTCTTGTGCATTTGCATTGCTCTGCTGTATCTGTCACTTTAGTTGAGAACATCATAGTGAAGTCTTCGGGAAAGTTGTATTCTATAAATATTAATATTTAGGGATATAGGAGTTTCATAAGCTCCTATTGTTGTTATTCACATTTTATCGTTTTGAGTATGTTTTTTGCTCTTTTAAAATTATGTGTAACTGGCAAGTTTCTTCACTGGCTGTCCATGTTGTCATTTGGTTTATTCTCAAGGTATGCAAACTAATCTTACCATAGCTAAAAGAAATTACATTAATAAAATAAATCTACTAGGGGAAACTTATAATACATTGCAAACATACATAAGCCATGTTTACATTGTATTCTGCCTTGTGGTTTTATTAGTTTTTGTGACCAGAATGGAACGTTTTCATTTTTGTATTTCCCAAACTCCTAACACAGTGTCTTACACTGTATGAATGCATGTGATTGTTATCGTGGGATGAATGAATGAATGACCAAACCATAACAATATTTTAACTCTATTCAGTGCTATTTTTAGCATGGGACTTCATTCATAACTTAAATTGACCAAAAAAAAAAAATGCTTCCAGATTCTGGGCTTCATTTGAAGAGTTTTGAGGTATCTCAATAAAAATGTGTTATCAAATTTTATTACTATGTCATTGTAGGCATTTTCTATTGACCACCATCTCTGAGGTGTGAGAGAAAATAATTATCTCACAACAGATTCCCCACAGGGCTGGAAGTATAGAGTAGCAGTGACTATAGATACAGGTCCCTTGATTTTCCATTTTGTAGGCTGAGGATATTAGCTACTCTCCCTTCTACATCTCCTCCCTACTTTTCTCTAAAACATCATTTGCTGCACCTTTTTACATTGTTGAAAATGCAAATATCTGTATTTTGTTCCCTGGCTATAAATAAATCAATGGCTTCAGATAAAAGTGGAGAACCCGTTGTACATCTCAAACTTATATGTTACATGTCAATTATAATAAAGCTGGAAAAAAAAAGTACAGAGAACATGAGTTCAATGATTACATTATTAGGATTATTGCAACATAGTTCATTTAAGAGTTCAGTGGAATGCTATAATTATATAAACTTCTCTATATTCCCTGAGCAATTCAAGAGAGAATACAAAAAAAAATAATTCCTTACTTACTGACAACCTATTGTTCAGTATTATGGCACATTTTAATTTGATTTATTATAGTTTCTTTTTCATTTTCTTGGAGTTTATGACCACCTTTTTTTTTTTCCAGTTGGGAGAGAAAACAGAAACTTCCTTTGCCACATCCCATTGTATATGTTGCTTTTAATCTAGTCCAGTCTCTTGTTGAGACTTGTCTGGCTTTTCCTATCTTGACCGTAGCTTTTAGAAATCTTTGGTTTTAGCTATGGTACAGACATGTGACCTAGGTTCTACCAATTGGACACAAATGCGAGAGTTTATTTTGGAAGTGAGCTAAATGAGGAAACAGGCAGGCGAGGGAGCATCTATATTGTTGAGATGTCTGGCTGCAGAGGTAGCTGGCTCCCAGGATGTTCAGAGGTCAAAGTTCCTTATTGGGTTAGCTGTGAGGTGGGGTAGTGGGAACTGTTCGTGCATGTTGAGCCTAAATAAAGGCTAACTTTCCTGTTCTATGAGTTATCTATATTCCTCCATATACCTCTTTATAATCAGACTAGCTCAATGAATATCCTTGCCTAAAGTTAAGAATCCTAGTCAATATTGAGATTTCTCTTCCTTTCTACAACTTTAAGAGAAGTCTTCTTCATCATTACTGCTTTATAATTTGGCAGTGTTATGTCTCTAGGTGTGGTTCTCTTTCATTCATTGTCATTCACAAGCAAGAAACCCGGTCTATTTAAAGATTTAAATCTCCCTTCTTCTGTTATAATTTCTTGCATTCTATTCTCTCCATCCTTTCTGGAATTCCCACCAAATCAGATATTACCTCTTTAAGATTGATCTCGTGTACTGTGAATTATTTTTCCTACATATTCTATCTCTTTCTCTTTTTTTAAATCTGAAATCCTCAAGATTTCTATGATGTTATCTTTCAAGGTTTTTATAATCACTCTGTTAATTTCAAAAGGTCTTTACTTTCTATTTCTCTACTATAACTCCTTTTCGTATCTTCCTGGGAGTAATAATTACAATTATTTTTAGCTATTCTGGATTTGTGTATTTATGTATTATGGCTTTTCCCATTATTATTGAAGAGAAAACCATATACTCCAGAATCATAATCAACAAATTTAAGTTAAATATTCTGAAAATTTTTAACTCTACAAATAAAAAAATTCCTCGGCATTTTATTCCTTTGAACTATCATCATCACCCTTTCATAATCCTTCAGTATCCTTGTGAACTATTATTTATACTTCTCTGCTGTTCAAAAATACATTTGAATTTCTTTTTAATGTATTTTTGTTCTCATTTACTGTGACTCTCCTTGCTTCCAAATATTTGACTCTCCTTTCAAATGTTATAGGTTTTTGACCTTAGAAAAAATTGTTTACTAGTGAGTAGAAGACCCAACATCCCTATTATACCAAAACAATTCCAGTGTGAAAACAGATATTGTTCTCTTCTAGCTGGATTTGTTCCCTTCATTTCAACCTGCATGCTGGCTGTCAGCAAATGACAGGAGCCATATTTCAAAGTTCTGAGTATAATATATAGGGATATTAAATAGATTCCCTTGTCTGTGAATATGATTTGTTAATTCATATTACACAGGTTACATCTTATATTAAGCAAGAAGGGCTCAAACTATCTAGTCTGGGGTCTCTAAATGCCAGATTAAGAGGGTTGAACCCCAACCGCAAACTATATGCTGGCTTATAATTCAGACTAATTCATTTAGGAAAAATCTGATTTTTCCCAGTGGTAAGTGTCTGAATAAACTTAATTATAGAGAAATGGTACTGTGGTGGATGAAACAGGGGTAACTTGTTCTGTATACAGAAATTCAATCAAAATGTGTCCTCTTTTTTTCTAGGTATCTTGCACCCCAGAGCCTCACTGGGGGCTGGGATTTTGTCCTGCTGTATCACCTTCTAAACATATGCTGGGATGGAGGTTTCATCAAGTTTATATACTCACTTTCCATCTTCTAGAAATTCACTGAAATCTCTTCGTTTTCACTGATAAAAGCTTATGACTTTTATTTATTTGGTATCATTTCAATGGAGCAGATGAAGACTGTGGATCATAAACTACTTTGAACCAGGGGCCTCAATGAATCATCTTTAGTGTATCCTTTACTTCATTTACTTAACTAGTGTTTTTTGAGCATTCATGCTGTGAAACACTATAGAAGGTATAAGAATGAGTAAGACATGTTCTCCACCTTAAACGAAATTATACCCTATTATGCAGGAAAAAATAAAAGGACCATAACACATGCTCTGGCAGAACGTCACAAAATTCTATGTGAGTTTGTAGAAGGGAAAGATCACATTAAAATGGGGAGTTTAAAAATATTCTTGAGGAGATAGAATTTTTGAATTCTAGCAAAACCCTCTAGGAAGGCAGAAAAAATTCAAGGCAGAGGGAACAACGTTAAAAAAAGATGTAGAAGGCGGAAACCGCAAAGTATATTTAGGATCGTGTTATTTGGAGAACACGATACATATGAGTATCATGAGAAATAAGGATATAAAAATAAATTAGTACTAGAGCATACAGGGCTTTAAATAAATAAATGGATATACTTAAATCTAATTTGATAATGAAAGATGAGCTATTAAAGCCTTTCCAAGCAGAGGACTGTCAGACTGAGCAGGACCTGTATTTCTCAAGATATGTTTAATAGAATAATGTTCTAGTTAATCTTTTTTTTTTTTTTGCGGTACGCGGGCCTCTCACTGTTGTGGCCTCTCCAGTTGCGGAGCACAAGCTCTGGACGTGCAGGCTCAGCGGCCATGGCTCACGGGTCCAGCCGCTCCGCAGCATGTGGGATCTTCCCAGACCGGGGCACGAACCCGTGTCCCCTGCATCGGCAGGCGGACTCTCAAGCACTGCGCCACCAGGGAAGCCCTCTAGTTAATCTTTTAATAGGCGTGATTAGGAAAAACATTTCTCGGGTAATCAAACAGATTTTGGATACACCTAATAAAATGTAGTTCTGTGGAGATTTTCAGTCCATGTTAGTTTATATAAAAGAAAAATGAGTAACCTTCAGAGGTATATCGTTTCCCTTTCTTGCAATTACTCCATTCATACCTCCAGTCTTGAAGCGTGTGTGTGTGTGCGTGGGTGTGTGCGTGTGCGCGTATGCGTGTGTGTGTGTGTGATGGGAGAAATGGAGAAAGGGCCACCAGGGATATACAGACAATCTTTCTTAGTTGCCATGATCAAAGAAGCAGCTTTCTGTGTAACCAGAACTATCTGCTGTGCAAGAAAGCTTTCATTATTTTTCTTTCTTATCTTCCTGGACAAACTTAATGAAGTGGCGGCCTTCGACCAGGCTTCACTTTCTTATCATCTCCTTATTTGTTCACACTATCTCAAAATGAGAAAGTCTCCATCGTCCAAAATTGTTTTCTCAGAACTTCCCAGAGACCAGTGACCTACTAATTCTGTTTGCGTCTTCTCCATCTTAAATCGTCTGTATTGTCAACCATTCAGTTCTTTCTAGAAATCCTTGCTCCTTTTTGTTCTGTTAGGCTATACTATAGTTGCTGTCCTTTTCTTCCATCTGTTTCCTAAGGAAAAGCCTTAAGTGGTCATTTTCCCCAAATCCCCACCATTTCTGCTTTCACCTCTCTGGCCCTGAATAGCCCTGATCTCTCCTCCGGAACCAAGAGTAGCAGTAATTTCCACGAGCAATGATACCCGCATCAGAAAGCAAATAGATCCAATACCAAACTCCTTTCTCCTGCCAAAACCACACATTTTATAGTTCTCTACTGTCAAACCTCAGTGTGTAAAGGGATTTTTTTCTTTTTTTCTCTTTTCTACATCCATAACTCATCAGTGGCCAAGTTGTGTAAATTCTAACTTTGCAATATTTTTCTTATCAATTCTCTCTTTCCTTCCCATTGAGGATCACTAAGAGCAAAAATATTACCTCTTGGATGGGACTAATTAAATAAATAAATATTTTCATGAAAGTAAATGGAAAGGAAAAGAAAAAATTAAATTTTGATAGAGACCAAATGTCATCAAGATGGGCCAATTGAAGGTCTACTAACTGTTCTGATAATTTGGCATCTCCTTGCTAAAATCATCACCTGTTTGACAGCCTACAGTGATATCGATCCAAAGAATAAACTTCTGTTCCTCTTTCTAATGAGTTTGCCAAATAATTCAAAATGTTAATTTAATTGACAATAAGAAATACCTCTGCCAAGAGCACTGAGCCCTCAAATGTAAATGAAGTGAGTGAGAGGGGAAAACTATGACGGGCTAAAATACAGAGTAAACTTGAATGAACAAAAGGAGCACAGTTATTCAAAGTCACCTAAAGTTAGCATCATCTAGTTGACTCACAGATCAAATAGAACAAGATGAGTACATTAACATCTAGGAAAAGAAAATGTAAGATCATGACAGCATTAATGAGCCTTGGGAGATATTGTTCAGGGTCCCAGCTAAGTTGCTCCAGAGACTCCAAAATATTTTTAAAATTAATATTCCCCATAGAAAAGTACAGAGGTAGGCAATTCGTACTTAATATATGGTTTCCATCTTTCTCCCCATTATCACGGGCTAGAGGAAGAGAACTAAGAAAAGGACGAAGGTGTTTTTTAAGTGAGCAAATCTAATTCTAAGGCTGAATTAGGAACTCCATTCTCAGACCTAAGGCAGGCCTGTCACTAAAAGAGCTGACCTTTCTATCTCTAACTCCTGTTTCCTTTGTCTCTTTTATTTGTTCCACAACTCATATTTATTATTTTCCTTAAATACCCATAATCTACAGAGCACTTAATTTTAAAATATATTTTTAAGTTAGACTATTTTAGGTTTTGTATTATATTTATGTCTGTGTTTATTGGGTCTTAATGTGTTTAGCTTGTCAATATCAACTATTTTTAGTCAAAAATCACCATTAAAAGTTCATTTATGATATAACGAACTTCTAATAATATTATTCTCTCTCCTTTTTTAATGGGGAAATTTGAGTATTATCGTAAGCTTTTTTTTCAACTAGTGGTTTGATAATCTTTGCATAAAGCATTTCCTAGACTATTCAACATTTTCCCCATTATACTACTTAATTCAGCTCCCAAGTTTGTTCTCTTATTATTAAATCAATATGTTTGAGCTCTCTGATTTCTGCTGATGCTCAAAGGCAAAATTTCAAACATATTCTGTTAATAACTGAATCTTCACTACACCTTCATTTAATTCATAATACAGAAGACAATACAAATTACTTTAGTCATACAATATTCTTAATAAAATATATTAGATATTTTAAATTAAGTGATCTGTTTGGATGACTATTTATATTCAAGTGATGGTATTTATCTGTTTAAAGATCTGAAAAGGTTTTTCTTCAAAGGTGATATGAAAGTGGTCAATAAACACATGAACTAATGCTCAACATTATTAGTAATCAGCAAAATGCAAATCAAAACCACGAGACAGCACTTCACATCCACTAGGACAGTTATGATGCAAAAGGCAGATGATAACAAGCATTGGTGAGGACATGAAGAAATTGGAACCATGATACACTGCTGTTGTCAATGTAAGATGCTATAATCCCTTCAGAAAACATTCTGGCAGTTCCTAAAAAAGGCTAAATCGAGTTACCTGATGACCTGGCAATTCCACTCCTAGATATAGACCCAAAGAAATTAAAGCACATGTCCACACAAGAATCTTTACATTAATATTAAGACCTGCCTTATTCACAATGTCGTAAACAGCCCAAATATCCATCCGCTGATGAATAGAAAAGTAAAATGAAATATACCCATACAATGGAAAATTATTCAGTTATAAAAAGGAACGAAGTAGTGATGCATATTACAATATGGATGAACTTTAAAAACATTATGCCAAGTGAAAGAAGCCAGTCCAAAAAACAAAAAAGCACATATTGTATGATTCCGTTTATATGCAATATGCATTGTCCAGAATAGGAAAATCTATAGAGACAGGGTAAGATTAGCCTATGGTTGAAAGAGTTTGGATACAATGTGGGCGATTGCAAAAAGGTAAAGAATTTCTTTATGGGATGATGAAAATATTAGGAGTTAGCAGTGATAGTTGCACAGTACTATGAATATGCTAAAAATATTACATTGTATACTTTAATGTGTTAATTATATGGTATGTGAACTATATCTCAATAAAGCTGCTATAAAGAGAGTTATTTTGGTAGACTAAGGCATTTATTGTATCACTTAACTGAAAAATAATTTTGCAGGTCAATCTTACTTATGGGAAATCCTTAATTATGTGGTAACAATGTATTCAACAACATCACTTTCATTTTTAATATGACAAAATTCATTAGAGTATATTAGGAAAAGTCCTATTTTAAGTGTCGCTGAAATTCTTTTTAAATTTATGTTAAGTGCAATTTGTTCACCAGGCAATATTGTGTGCCAATAAATAATATTTACTAGGAGTTGGAAAATGTAATTTAACCGATCTATAAATACTAATGTGTGTTAGTGGTGATGGGCCTCATTTTATCATTTGTGCAAGAGAGAAGCTGGGCTAGATACTCAGCTCTAAAGCTGTATGATTCTATGACAAAGATGGATGACAAAATAATGAAGCCATATGATAAGTTCTATGAACATTCAATTAGTTGGTGACAAAACAGCTTTCAGTATTTTATTTAATTCCATCAAAATGCTAAGTATGTCCATCAAAGAAAATCAATTTCATCCATGATCCTGTTACATCCTTTCCACTGCAAATCTTAAAGGCTTATAAATTTATAGAATAGAAACATTTATATTCAGAACTTTGAGAAAATTGCTCCTGGGAAAATCTTTCTGTCTCAATAGAACAGAGACGTAACTAGAGGTAAGAGAGTAAAATCTACTTAAAATACCAGAGGGCATTTACTATTTTTCAATTAGCAATTTCCTCCGTCCAGTACTAAATCCCAGGAAAGAATTTTCCTTTTCCTTGACTTATTTGATTTGGCACATCACTTAAATAACTATTAATTAACTCACTAAATTTAAATTTTCATAACTACAAGCACCATTGTGGAATTTACTTAGAAAATCAACATTTTGTCTAAAATACCAAGTAAGGAATATGAAAAGTACGAAATTCAGTGCAACATTTGTCTTTAAATAAGGGCAGTAACTATGTTCGCTGATTGTATTTTACTCGATTATGCAAGTCAAAAACAACCTCTATATTTTATGAAACTCTATCAAAATAAACAAATAGGAAAAAATGTTTTGATGATATAATTTCCCTCAATGCCCTGAAATTCATATTAAATATTATTTCTTTTATACTACATTAGCTGATTTTATCAACTACTTTGTTATCATTCCATAATAATTATAAAATTTTAATTTTGTGCACATGTAGCTTTCAGATAAAAACTTACCTCAGAAACAGAAAAAAACCAGCTTTAAGGCCATACAGTAATGACTGCTGTCATCCTGTTTTTACAAGTTTTATTTGAGAATTACTAATCTTGAAAATAGAAACAATGCCCTAATCCTAGGCCTAACAAGTGATGAAGACATAAAATTTAGGATGAAACAAATTATATCAAGATTAGTTAGAAAAGACAGCAAATCACTGTCAATTTCCTATATGGCTTGGACCCTATAACAGTTTTGTATTTGTCTGTCTCTCTACCTATTATCTGTCAGATGATGATAACTCACACAAATACAAGTATAGGTACATATCTAGCTGTATACCTAGGCTTACTACTGTATTTCTAAATCACATAACTGCACTTATGTTTTATAATTTAAAATGCATTATCTTAAAGAAAAAATATACTTACTGCCCTCTAGAGGTATGAACCAGTAGTGTAATAAGTGTAGATGTTGCTGGGCATATACAGTTTAAAGCTAACATGGCGTATTTAAACTCTTCTTCACAAACAACATGATCTGTTTGAAATAAAATAGGTAAATTAGAATAATTTACCTTGGGATAGTAGTATTTTAAAATAATATGAAAAATAAAACAATGAATAAAATTACAAAACTTTCCATATAAACACACTTGTTTTAGAGAGGTTTTTACATGTGCAAATTTATCCCCAGGAAAAATGATTCATAAGAGAGAGTACTAGACTATGAGGTAAGTTATTGAGGTATGGAGGATCTGGCCCCAGACCTGTCTTTACTAAAATTGACAGCCTTTGGCGAAATGCTTATTTTTCCTGTGCCTCATCTGTACAAGGAGGTAACATGTAGGTAGGTTAGAGGTACAGTCTGGATAATAAACCAGAGACTATATAAAGTCTCCTTTACTTCTGATAATTCTATGGTATGAAATACAATAGTACTGATTTATAACATAATTGATTTATCAACTTCATAGTCAATATAAAGACTTAGAAAGTGATTATTAAAAAATGTGGCAGATAATATTTGCACAACATACAAGTAATAGATTTTTATAATCAAAACAACCATAATTACCAATCAATAAAAATTAATCCTGAAATAAATATAAATTTAAATTATACTTTAACCCAGGACCTAGGTCAAAAATTCAAAAGATGATAGAGTCCAGTCAGAAAAGATAATAAATGGCATAAAAAGAAATCCAATGACATAAAAACAATAAAGAGTGTTAGAAAAGATGGCACGTAATGGGGCACAGTCATATTAAAGGGGGGTGATGCTACTCAGCCCAAGTATATTATTTTCATGCAAGAATGAGGGCCCGGATGCCATATACTTAATTTTCCACAGAAATCATATTTTAGAGAAGCAATTAAAGTTTGTTTGGGAAAAAAGCTGTTTGTTTTGGGAAAAAAAACTTCCCTTCCAAGTAAACTACTATAGCTGGTATTGGAAATAAAGACTGTTTAAAGTTCTAATTAAATAAATATTCTTAGGCAGAAAATAGCAGTTTTAGCTAAATTAAGAAATAGAAGGTTGAATAGGTGAGTCGGATCTATAAAATGAATACATACACCATACAATTTATGAAGAAACAAGATTACTTGGGAAATCGTTCATCAAATGCTCCAGACAGATAAATAATAACATTACTCCAATTTGTATAACATGAGTTAGCATATGAAAGAGCCCATTATTTTTTTCTTTTTCCTTCATTTCCTTATTCATTTTTTTTCTTTCACCTTTTATGGAAGAAATTGTATGCTATGGTTACATACCAGGATTTACTCTTAAAAAAATCAAGAATCTGCTAGCAATGTCTCTTTCTTTGTTTCTCTTTCATCTTTTTTTGCTTGTCAAATATACTATAATGATAATTTTTAAGGAAAATCTCAAAAATACATAACCATGATACTTAATATTTGGCAGGAAGGTAGGTAGATTCAAAATCCAATTTTGAATGTGGAAAAGTATACAAAAATATTTGCAAAATAACAGTGACTTAAACCACTATTTCGATATTTCTCAAAATAATTTTTGAGTGTGTATGACCTATCTATGAAAATAAAGTAACAAAACTGCTAAATGAAGAGTGTTATTACTTTAGAATCATATGATAGCCATACATATGGGGTCCATAAATCTTAAACCAAAAATTGAACATATGATTTAAGAAAAATGTTTACACGTATTATGACATGAGATAGACTACCAGAAAATTTAGAAGGTAAGTTTACCATATATGCAAAACCACATGCAATTATTAACTTTCCCTTGGTTTAATGTACAAACCGTCTTTCTTCTAGTAGGGGACCATGAGAAAATGTGATAGCTCTGTGACAGCTGAAAAATATTCCATCTTATTTCCCTTCAGTGTTAAAAAGTAAAAAATTGGGTCCCCTTCCTTCCCTTTTCCTCACTTAATGTGTTCATCTGTGTTTGGTTGGGAATGGTTGATGGAAGATCATGTTGCACTCGCTAATTTTTCAAAAACTATACTAATCTGTGGGAAATGGAAAGAAGGGAAAGATTAGTAAGTTTTAGGTACTAATTTTTATTTCTGTATATGCTTTTTTCTACAAGTAAGTAAAGTTTTTACAGTGTCTATTAGCCTATCCAGCACTGTACATATTACTGGAGGCTATTTTACACATAAATACAAAGTAGGTTCTGCACTATTTTAGTAAATACTGAATTATTTAGAAAGACAACCACTGTATGAATTAAGAGAAAGTTTATTTTGTTTAGTATTGTATGTGAGTCATTAATACAAATTTAAGATATGATCATTAATAATAAGTATGTGCCCACTACTGTCAGTGTCAGTAGTGGGCATATACTAATTGGTGCAAGCAATTGTCTCTCCTGCGTTGTCTTTTTTTGGTTATTCATACCTGGGCATTTACATATTGAAATATACACTTCCTTACTATTAATTATTTCCCTCTCTTTCTCCTTCATATTACAATTAGGACATTATATTAACTATTTAAAATGTATTCATATAGATGTTTACATTTACTCTGAATTTCATTCCAGGATAGTAAAGGAAGTGTTACAAAATATTTATCATAAAAAAGAGGTATTGGATCAGATACGTTGAAAACGATCGTCTTAGATTAATGAGTTAATTGTATATAATGTTGGGATTCCTTGTTAGATAATAAGAAAAATCAGTACTCTTTTTATAAAGAAAACATCTATGTAATCAATAAGGATGATTGTATAATCTCCAAAATATACAAACAGCTCAGGCAGCTCAATATTAAAAAAATAAACAACCCAATCAAAAAATGGGTGGAAGACCTAAATAGACATTTCTCCAAAGAAGACATACAGATGGCCAGCAAACACATGAAAAGATGTTCAACATCACTAATTATTAGAGAAATGCAAATCAAAACTACAATAAGGTATCACCTCACACCGGTCAGAATTGCCATCATCAAAAAATCTACAAAAAATAATTTCTGGAGAGGGTGTTGAGAAAAGGGAACCCTCATGAATTTTTGGTGGGAATGTAAATTGATACAGCCACTACGGAGATTCCTTAAAAAACTTAAAATAGAACTACCATATAACCCAGCAATCCCACTACTGGGCATATACCCAGAGAAAACCATAATTCAAAAAGACACATGCACCTCAATGTTCACTGCAGCACTGTTTACAATAAGCAGGACATGGAAGCAACCTAAGTGCCCATCAACAGATGAATGGATAAAGAAGATGTGGCACATATATACAATGGAATATTACTCAGCCATAAAAAGAAACAAAATTGAGTTACTTGTAGTGAGATGGATGGACCTAGAGTCTGTCATACAGAGTGAAGTAAGTCAGAAAGAGAAAAAAAATGCTGTAGGCTAACACATATATATGGAATCTAAAAAAAAAAAAATGGTTATGAAGAACCTAGGGTCAGGACAGGAATAAAGACGCAGACATAGAGAATGGACTTGAGGACATGGGGAGGGGGAAGGGTAAGCTGGGACGAAGTGAGAGAGTGGCATGGACATATATACACTACCAAACGTAAAATAGATAGCTAGTGGGAAGCAGCCTCATAGCACAGGGAAGTCAGCTCAGTGCTTTGCGACCACCTAGAGGGGTGGGATAGGGAGAATGGGAGGGAGATGCAAGAGGAAGGAGATATGGGGATATATGTATATGTATAGCTGATTCACTTTGTTATACAGCAGAAACTAACACACCATTGTAAAGCAATTATACTCCAATAAAGATGTTAAAAAATAAATAATTAAACTTTAAATAAAAAAGAAAATGTGGTACATATATACAATGGAATATTACTCATCCATAAAAAGGAACAAAACTGGGTCATTTGTAGAGACATGGCTGGACCCAGAGGCTGTCATACAGAGGTAAGTAAGTCAGAAACAGAAAAATGAATATCATATATTAATGCATATATGTGGAATCTGAAAAAATTGGTATAGACAATCTTGTTTACAAAGCAGACATAGAGACACAGACGTAGAGAGCAAATGTATGGATACCAAGGGGGAAAGGGGGGAGTGGGATGAATTGTGAGATTGGGATTGACATATATACACTATTGATACTATGTATATAATAGATAACTAATGAGAACCTACTGTATAGCACAAGGAACTCTATTCAGTTCTCTGTGGTGACCTAAATGAGAAGGAAATCCAAAAAAGAGGGGATATATGTATACATACAGCTGATTCACTTTGCTGTACAGTATAAACTAACACAATATTGTAAAGCAACTATACCCCAATAAAAATTTTAAAAAAAATTAAGTTCAGTGCGGGGATTGCTACCAGATAATTTCAGGTCAGGTCAGATTTTAACACCAACACAAATACTAAAATATTTTCTTTTTTCAGAATTTTCTGGATTGGAGATTACAGCTAAGGGATGCTGGACCTTTATTCAAGCTCTGATAATCTCTCACTGGGGGTAACAAAACAGCTTCTGAATTGCTCTTCCTGTTCTCCAATTCTTCAGCATCCCACCTATCACCCTTCTAAAACTGTGTTGGCCAATACAGTTGCCTCAGCCATAGAAAGGAATGAAATAATGCCATTTACAGCAACATGGATAGACCCAGAGATTACCATACTAATAAGAAGGACACAAATGAACTTACATACAAAACTGAAGTAGACCCACAGACATAAAAAACAAACATGATAATCAAAGGGGAAAGCAGGGGGAGGGATAAATTAGGAGTTTAGGGATTAACCTATACACACTACTATATATAAAACAGATAACCAACAAGGACCCACTGTATAGCACAGGGAACTCTACTCAATATTTTCCAATAACCTATAAGGGAAAAGAATCTGAGAAAAAATAGATACATACGTATGAATAACTGAATCACTTTGCTGTACACCTGAAATGAACACATTGCAAATCAACTATACTTCAATAAAATAATTAATTAACTAATTAATTACGTAAAATAAAAATGAAACTGTGCTGGCCAATACAGTTGCCTCTGCTACATGTGGCTATTTACATTTAAATAAACTAAAATTAAACAGAAATAAAAGTCCAATAACAATTAAGTTCTCAATAATACTTGTGACTACTGGCTAGGTATTAGACAAGGCAAATACAGAACATTTCCATTATCAATAATAACTAGAGAGTGCTGTTTGATCTGCCAAATGGATTAATGACCTTTCATAAATCCTAAAGCTTATAGAATATATTTCGAATTCCTTAAAATGTCATTCCTAGATTGTCAGAATTTGGGTAATCTTACTAACATATCACTCTTTTCATGCCTCTTCCCGGCCATATTGCTACTAAAATTGTTCATCTATAATAATAGGAAAAAAGGTAGAATATATGGGTGTTCTACCTTCAGGTTGGTGGGTAGGTGTGTAGAAAGACATTTACGAAAATTTTGTTCTTCTTCCAATCGTTCTACTTTCTTACTAAAATAGGTGGAAATGATGATTGGGGAAGAGGTTGGAGGTGAGAGAGAAAATATGGTATCACTGTTTAAGAGCGTGGGAGAAGAAACAGAATTGAGGGACAGAATGATCGTTTGGCAGCTTCTAGACCCCTAAAATTAGTGATCATGAATTTAATGGAGGAATAGCCTGCAGGTCGTCTTTTGTTTGGTTTCCTCTGGCCACAGTCAAATGCATGGAAGTAAACACCTAGAAGACAGAGAGTTGTTCACTAGAGTTGGTTTCTGACAAACAAGTCTAACTAATGGAAGGTCAACGAACTAGGCTGAATTGAAATTATGGGTTCTAAAGGTGTGCTATGGGATGCAAACAGGTTAAGAAGGGAAGACAGGACCAACAGGTGAAAACTTGGTCGAATCAACAAATTGCAAGTCCCAGTGTAGTCAAAAGATTGTTGGAGTTCTGTATTAGAGGACATGAACTAGAAAGATAGGGGGTGGTGGTCACAGAGGAGGGGGCTAGGAATAGCCATGATAGAAGGCTCACATTTACATGATCTAGGGAATATGTCTCTGGAAGTGGGTGCAGAGATAAGACGTGGGCAAAGACAATGAAAGAAGGGAAATCACCGAAACACAAGCCTAGGGCACTGAAAGAAGCATTTTCCTGGCTATCCATACCATTAACTATTATGACCAAGCAGTGTGGAAAAGAGGGACAGTGAGTTAGGAGATTGGGCAGTTTTTCAGCTCATTTTTTTTCATCAACTACTTACATTTCCTTTTGGGGACATTTCAAGCCACAAACTGCCAATTTTTATCAAGTGATTTTCTAATTAAAAACTGGCCATCATCAAAAAATCTACAAACAATAAATGCTGGAGAGAGTGTGGAGAAAAGGGAACCTTCCTACACTATTGATGGGAATTTAAATTGGTGCAGCCACTGTGGAGAATAGTATGGAGATTCCTTAAAAAACTAAAAATAGAGCTACCATATGATTGATCCAGCAAACCCACTCCTGGGCATATATCCGGAGCAAACCATAATTCAAAAAGATACATGCAACCCAATGTTCATTGCAGCACTATTTACAATAGCCAGGTCATGGAAGCAACCTAAATGTCCATTGATGGAGGAATGGATAAAGAAGATGTGGCACATATATACAATGGAATATTACTCAGCCATAAAAAAAGAACAAAAATGGGTCATTTGTAGAGACATGGATGGACCTAGAGACTGTCATACTGAGTGAAGTAAGTCAGACACAGAAAGACAAATATCATATATCACTTGTATGTGGAATCTAAAAAATAAAGGGTACAAGTGAACTTATTTACAAAACAGAAGTAGAGGCACAGATGCAGAAAACAAACTTATAGTTACCACAGGATAAGGAGGGGGGGATAAACTGGGAGATTGGGATTGACATATACACACTACTATATATAAAATAGATAACTAATAAAAACCTGCTGTATAGCACAGGGAACTCTACTCAATACTCTGTAGTGACCTATATGGGAAAAGAATCTAAAAAAAAAAGAAAAAACAAGAGTGGATATATGTATAACTGATTCACTTTGCTGTACACCTGAAACTAACAACCCTGTAAATCAACTACACTCCAATAAAATTTTTTTAAAAAGAAGATTAGGTTATATAAAATTTAAGTACTATAGAGATGCATAATGTAGAATTATATCTGTGACAGAAATTGCTATCTTTCCCTATTATCCATTTTCCCTTCTGAATGCAGAAACTACCTGTCGATGGAGACACGTATGGGAGAGGTATCAGAAAGGGCAAGAATACTAACGTGGGTGACAGCACCTTGCTGATTTTAGTAAGGTGACAGATGATCTGGGGCAAAAATCGATCACTCTGCAAGCGGAGAGAAAAGGGAAAATTGCTTGAAGCCAGAAACCTAGGAGTCCAGGAATCCGGACAGTTGCAGAACCAAAACAGTGAACTGTACCCTAAATCATGGGAGATGACACTGTCTTTCAGAATCTTTATCAGTGACTTCGTTTTAAGACTTTTCAGCTAGATCAATAAAGCTGGACCTAATGTGGGGATCAGATAAAGGTGCTGTGCTGCCTTCCCACCCAATAAACCTATTGTTTCAGATGATGCCGAGGTAGTTGCCACGACAACCAAGAGGGTGATACAGACACGGCAACAAAAGCCAGTAAATACGGCAAGTGCAAGAAAGTTCTTAGAAAAGAACTTTGAGCACAATTATTGACACATAGAAAGGACTGGAGGAAATCTGTTCTAATTTCAACGTTCAACGTAGCCACAGAAGATAGTGACCAAGGATCTATGCTTATGAATAGACAAAGGAGTTATTTTCTAAGAGCAGGATGGGTGTCTAATCAAAAAAATTACTGCAAGGTCTCTGCAATTCATGTCCCACAGGATTTCACCATTCCTATAGAACAATGTCTGCTGTGTGTCTCCCTTTCTTTTTCCAAAACCCACTATTTTATCACAGCTATCTTGCTCTGCTATTATATATGCATATGGGGTGGGGGAGAGGTTGGTTTGTTCATTGCCAGACTATTAGGATCCACAGCTAGCAATGACTTTGTATTATCGAGATATCCTGCACTTTGAGTTGGGTTCAGCAATTGAGGCAACTTTGGGGTATTTCTCATAATAATGAATGAGTATCTTAATGTACAAGGGAAAAACACTGTACATGGATACTTGGGTGGACAAAAAGATTTGAACTGTGGCTGAAACTACTCTCATCCCATATTCATTCTCTCCTTCTTCCTTTTAGTAAGAGGCTTCATTTTCCCTCACCCATCCCCAAGGTTTAGCTGGGTGCGTGCCTGTCCAGGGAGAAATGACATGTCTCAACTCCTCTTTTAGTTAAATATGGTTACTAGACTAGGTTTTGTAAACTTCTGGATTAATATTTTGTAGACACATCCACTTCCCCTACACACTGTCCCTCTTTGCTGGTGAGACCACATAAGTGGCAAAAGTCCAGTTTTGATTATGCAGACAGAGATGACTCCTTAGCAATG
This sequence comes from Delphinapterus leucas, assembly GCF_059928025.1. Classification (NCBI taxonomy): domain Eukaryota; kingdom Metazoa; phylum Chordata; class Mammalia; order Artiodactyla; family Monodontidae; genus Delphinapterus; species Delphinapterus leucas. The sequence goes on along the minus strand of NC_143129.1, from coordinate 11,854,865 downwards.
ATCAAATCTCTCCATGTTTTCTTTCTAATTTCCTTCCCTTGTTGAAGAAAGCATTTCCTCTTTCGAAATCTTGTAGTTTCTTCTCGTCCCTGTAAAGTTGCTGTTTTGACTCAGCTCTTTCTCTTGGGTTGCTTGCCATCAGAGCATAAGCACATGAGAGCAAATGGTGTCGCCCCCAAGTGTGCCAGGCCACCGGCAAGGTCCTGATCCCTCAGAGCCTAACTTGCCTTATCTTTAAAACTGTAAATCATAATAATATTTACCTCATAGGGTTTTCTGCAGAGAAAAGTAGATAATGAATATAAAATGCTCATCAGAATTCTAAACAGGTACTATTTATCACCACAATCCTACATTATTAAAAATAAAAAGATAGATTTCAATAAACCATCTTGAAAGAACGTCAATAATACAGTTTTAAAATTTAAGTAGCAAAACGATACAGTATAACTCCATTGATAAAAAAGCTGACTTCTGCATATATGTTCATGTGTGCATACGTATGTCTGAATAAGCATCAAAAATTGTAAGAATGGGAATCAAAATGTTAATAGTAACTCTCTTAAGGAATAGGAAACAGTTTTCAAGGGCTACGACTTTTAAAATAGCAGGATTATGTGAGATTTGTGGTTTCTGTTTTATGGCTATTTTTATTATTTTTGATTTAAAAGCTCTTCAGATAAGCAATTGCAATTAAAGCTACAAATTTATAGATAGATATGATCAAATCTATTTTCAAGGCCCTTTTGCTTTATGGAAAATCAATTTGTTAATTACATTTTAACAAGTCAGAATATTTTTTTAAAAGTCTACCTCACAGTATTTTTTGAGCTTGTCTATGATTTAAAGTACTGGCAGCTTCTTCCATACAGTTGCTAGGTAACAGCTCTTCAGAAAGCAGTAAGCAACAGTGGACAGTGCATGAAACCAATCTAGTCCTGGATTTTGATTTACAGAAATCAAATATCCTTTGGAGAAAGAGCTTTTAAAGAGAAACACGAAACAGGGTAAATTTTAAAAATTGAATGTTATTTGTTTTTATTTTACAGGGAAAGAGTTTATTACATAGACCGACTGAACAAATTGCATTATAAACCTCTCACATAGCCTTCGCTTATTAGACTAGGTTTATAAGCATGAGTGGGTTGATTGCCATGAAAATTGCTTCTTTTTCTTCGAGGAGAGTAATCTCTAACAATCGAGTTTTATTTTGATCCTGTTGCTTTAATCAATAAAATAGCAGTCAGAGTGTGTGTGTTTGTGTGTGTACATGAGCAGACATCATACTTCTGCCAATTCTAGGACTGTGAACCATTCAATGGCTAAGAATAGGTTTAAGTAAAGCTTTAAAAGTCATTTAGTTTCACAAGATCTAAATACAAGATGCTTATTAAATATACAGAATTCAACCCAGTTTGACGCTGGCAACGTTCTATAAACAGATGTATTTCACTTCAGTAATATTGAGTATAAAACACATTTTTGTGTGTTTCTAATTGCTTGAATCCTTACGTTAATGCTGTAATTTTTTTAATGTATCATACTAATTAAGTGCTCAAAGGGGAATCATTTCCTGTATCCTAGAGCAAAACAGTTTAAATTTTAATAACCTCCTTTTTTTTAAAACATGTCACAGAAACAGCAGTCTTAATATTTTTTGAAAATTGCTGACCTCAGAACTCCATTTATTTAGGTACTAACCGAAAGTATTCATTTCTCACTAGCTCATGATAGTAATTGATGTCATGAGAGTTAATGATATAGTTATTGAATTGTCTTAATATATTATAATAATACTAATCCCAAATAGGATTTCAAGTTTTATGCTAAATGGTACATATATATGTATGTATGCATGTGTGTTATTAAACCTCAGAAAAGTTTTATGATATATATTGTGTTAAACAGTTTTCAGATAAGCAATTAGATGTTCAGAGAGGTCAAGTTACTTGCCTAAATCCATTATTAACTTAAATTCACACGGCTTATAAAGAACTCTACAAAAGCTATACAAGTCTAAAATTGATTAAGGAAGCACATTACAATAAGTGAATCTTCTAGTGGTTTTTCTCTCCCCTGAACTTACTTTAAAGCTTACGACTTGCTACCAGACGGACAAGTGGTTCAAACAAGCTCTTAATTGAACTGAAAAAATACAAACACCACGTTTCCCAAAACCTCATCACTTTATGAGGGAGTTTGGAAGGAATGTGGCCAAATCTGACCTTGAAATCAATTCCATTGCTTTTCAATCACACACACCCCAAAATCATAGCTGGACTAAAATGATTTGAGTCACTGATTCAAAGGGATTTTGAAAGATCTCTAGAAAATTTATTAGTAGCAAATATACTGCGATAAATTTTATAAAGGACATAAATGCAAGTGCTCTAAGAAGATACAAAAGGATACCTTTCCTGCTCTGCAGGAATCAGAAAGAGTATCCCCAAAGAAGTGATGTTTAAACTAAGATTTTTAAGGATAATTAACAGTAGTTAGTTGAAAGATGAAGAAAGCATACAGAGGTGATTTTCTTAAAAGTAAATCAGAGAGGTAGGAGGATATTTAAATTTTTATGGAGATAAATTAACAAAGAAAGAGATTTGAAGATTAAGGAGAGAAAAATATCACAAGGTTGCTGACAAGGTACAAGGTGATGGGGTCCAGCCTGGAGATAAGGAAATCCTATTGTAACAGGAGAAAAGCAGGAAATGGTAAGTGAAAAGGAAGTAACATTAGGAAAATATGGTAGCAAAAATCTGAGGAAATTTTCACTCATTGGCTTCCCCTACCTAAGAATTAAGAGGTGAACTAAAGATTGAAATGGTAACTGCAAGAGTAAGAGTGTGTTTTGATAAGGGAAAAAAATCCACACTGTTAAGGGCCTGTGAGCTGCCAGACCATGAGTTCACAGTGATACGAGTCTGACCCACGGTGTGAATTTTTTTTTTTTCTAGCAGGGCTCAGTCAAGGAGCAGGAAAAAAGAATCCATCTGATAAGAATTTTGTTTGTTTGTATGTTTGTTATTGTCAATCAGGCGGCATAAAAGGTTAAAACAAAAGAAAGCAGTATATACAGATATGAGGTTGGCTGAATGACAGACCACAGAGTTCAGGTGGTTTAAAGAGGACAGGACAGAAAAAAGGAAGGTGAGGCACAGAAGACTCTAGACCGATAAGGCATCAGAGCTATGCTTCTCAGCTGTTCGTGATGAAGGACAGATGTTTCTTTTCTTTTTAATTTCCAATGCATTGCAGACACATATGCAGTTCTAATGTGCATGCCTGTATAGAACTCAAGCCATATGTGACTCACCTATGAATATGATATGATCCAAACCAGTCTACTCGCTTATCAAAGAGACAACACACTGCGGTGCACTAGGGTGTCAGAGCAATGGCAGATTGCTATCAAAGTTTCTAAATGATCACGGTCAATTTGGTATTTATTTTATAGCCTAGTAAAAGTCTGAGCCCACACTTTGAGTAGCACTGCGTTAAAAGCTAATTGATTTACAATGTTGGACCAATCTCTGCTGTACAGCAAAGTGAAAAAATAAAATAAAATAAATTAAATAGGTCTCACATCAAAAAAATTTACAAAAGCTAATTGAAAAGCATTGCATCAATGAAGTGGAGGGGAAGGCTTTAGATAGCACTAGATGGTTGAATTAGCAAAACAGAAGATTGAGTTTGGGTATTGTGAGGTCTGAACAGTGTAAATAGGCCTGAAATCACTTGGGAGGACGTCAGGGGACAGGTATACACTCCACTACATATCTTTTTCACTCTAAATCTCTGGAAATCATTGTCAATAAAACTGGAAAACAGACTTTCTGAACCACACATTCTATGAAGACTAAAATATAATCCCAGCATTTGTAGAAATACATTATAAAGTAGGAAAATGTTGCAAAGGTACTCCTGTACTTGACTGAAAGAATCATTATATTTGGAGCCACAAGGCATAAGTTCGAATTCCACGTCTTTAAGCACGTTAAGGCTTTGAGCAACTATGCCTAGTATCATATTAGACAAGTTGGTATAGTTACTTATCTCTGTCTTACACAAATGTAAACTTCAGATTGAAATAACACCGAAGAGCATACAGCAAACTACAGCAAACTCCCATGATAAGTAAAGTTTTTTCTTTCATAAAAATAGACAATAAGTGGAAATATGCACTTCTGTGAGTACACACCTTTTCCTTACCAAAGACAGAAGATGCTACGATCTGCCTAATCTACCCACGCAAACGACAACCCATAGCCATATTTATAGCTGTCATGTATAACCTGAGACAGCTGTTTTCAGCCATATCATTACCCTGGACAAAACTGCAAAGGAAACTCTCACCTCATCTCTTCTATTGGGTATTTAGGATACACTCATTGGCCACCGCCAATGAGTGTATCCTAAATACTGTTTTTCAGCAGTCTCCCATAATAATCAAATCTTTTCCTTTCCCTCCAAAATGTCCATGCTTACAGAAATAAACAGGTAGATAGACGCTACTATCAATTAGATATTCATCTAACAATCTTAATAAAGAGACATACAAAAGACGATTGAAATTTCAATTTTACCAGGAGGCATATGCAATTAAAAAGGAGTTTCTTAATGCAAAGTGAGGCTGACTTAATGGGATAATTGAGGCACGTGTCTTGTCTTGCTGAGCCCTTGCCTACTATGGACTATTCTTCCACCAACCAGCCCCTTACAATTTTTCAACATGATGTTCACATCAACAGATTCCAAAAAAATGAAGTAAGTTAGGCATTTCAGTCCTTCACGATCCACACATTCTTTTTGATCTTAGGAGATAATTCTAGGGGTTGCTAAAAACTCTGTCTTTAAGAAAAGTAACTATTGGAAAAATAAACTGATTTGAACTATTACATGATGGATCCTTGGATAATCCAGAGGCAAAAATCATAAAGAAAACATTGATGATTGTGCAAGAAGGAGACAAAAATTCTGTTAGTTAAAAACACCATGAACACAACCGAAAGACAATTGGCAAACTGAAAAAAAAAAATGCAACTTTCAAAAAGTCAAAATGTTAGTAATTTTAGAATACAAAAAATCTCTACAATTCACTAAGAGAAAAATAGTCACCTCTGTAGAAAATAACGGTAAAGCGATGTTTTATATACAAATGCACACACAAATTAAATGTACAATAGATACATGGAAATGTGCAACTGTTAGTAATCAAAACTTTAAAATTAAAACAAACTATTAGTGGCAACACCACATGTCTCTTAACAGCACACGTTCTGGAGACAGAAAACGTGCATTTAAGGTCCAGCTGTACCACTAAGCTATGGTTCCATCAACATTTTACTTAACATCTTCCTGTCTCAGTTTTCTCATCTGTAAAAGGGGTATAATACTGGAATCTACCTGTGGCAGCTAGCCTTCCAGACAGCCTCTATGATTCTCATATCCTAGGATTTAGATCCTGTGTCATTCCCACCTACACAGAATAGGACTGATCTTGTGACCAGTAAGATATTGTGGAAATGACAGAGTGTGACGGCCAAGGCAAGGACATTCTGGCTTCTGCCTTAAGGAAAAGTCTAAGAGGTAAGGAACTGAGGCCTCCTGCCAACAGCCAGCACTAACTTGCCAACCATGTCAGTGAAAAGGGGACCACCCTGGATGCAGATCTTCCAGCCCAAGTCAAGCCTTCAGATAACGTAGCAACACCACACATATCCTGATTATTACTCCTCCCAAATTCCTGACCCACAGAAACTGTGAGACAATGAGTGTTTACTGGTTATACCGTGAAGATGTGAAGTCATTAACTCAGTATCAGCAATGGATAACTAATCTACTATCTTAACAAGGTTGTGATGAAAATTCATTGAGTTACAATACTCTGTAATGACCTATATGGGAAAAGAATCTAAAAAAGAATGGATATATGTATATGTAGAACTGATTCGCTTTGCTGTACAGCAGAAACTAGCACAACATTGTAAATCCACTCTACTCCAATAAAAAATTAATTAAAAAAAGAAAATTCATTGAGTTAATCTATAAAAAGTAATTCAGAACCGTAGTCATTGCACATAGTAAGCATTAAATAAATGTCAACTGCCACAATAATAATAATAATAATATAGTTCTTATATTATTTTTCATCCAGCCAAGGGGCAAAAGTTAAAAGGAATATTGCTCACTCCTGCAATGATAAGTTATTCATTTCTGGAGAGCAAATTGGCATTGTGTATTAAAAACCATAAAAGTACACATACCATTTAACCTAGGAATTAAACTAGATAATCATCTTAAGGCTATTATAACACAAGTTCACAAAAAACTCTTTTATGATAATTGAGTTTTTATTTTACTTTTTTTAGTTCCAGACAAAACTGAATCTTAAGAAGCTGAAAACCTAATAATGAATAAAAAATTGAAAAAGAAACTGATTTTGTCAAAATCACTCTGTTAACTAGTTAAAAATTTACACCTTTACCTAAAACTTTCATTAGCCTCTCATCGCTTCTCCAACAACATTCCAATTCTTTAGTAAAGCCTAATTCACAATCGCACACACACACAACACCCACACATGAGCATGTTTACAATATGTCCTTATGCAGTATGATTTGAGGCAATGTTAGATTAAATAAACATCCCATTATAATATTTGCTCTCTCCACTTGTTGGCTGTCCTAGTATTAGGATCTCATTCTTTTGGGGTTAAAAATTGTGTTTTAAGAGACTCTTTTCAATACAGAAGTAACTAGTCCAGGAACAGGGATATTATATCAAATCATGAAAACTTTACTAAATTAGAACATAATTGGGATCATGAGTTTTGATATATAAGGAGGGTGGCAAGGGTTGAGGAGGAGAATTCTAAGGTTACAAATGAAGTTCTCTGTAGAAAGAAAAAGCTCAGTTGAAGTGCTATTCTTGGGATGAATGTAAAGGCGCACTCCCTGGTTATTAAAGGGTTAGAGGTAAAGAAAATTAGAAAATCTGCCATTGGAATAGATAGCTACTCCATCTTCATCTTCATTATACCACTAGTGCCTGGAACAATTTATTGCTCACAGTAGGACTCAATAAAAATGTTTTGAATGAGTAAGCAAGAATAAAAGAGGATATACCTGGTTTTCTTTATGAAACATTCATATCAAGAAACTACTTTACAGACTGAAAATCATAGGCCTAGGTTGTGATAGAATATGTCTGGCACTTTCCTAAGACAGAAGAAGAAAAACGCTTCTCTGGTTTCCAGAATCATGAAAATGAGTCTTTGAAAAATATAAAACCATAAGAAAATTAATGGAGAAAAACATAAAGATGCTTTGAGTTAATTAAATTATAAGCGGTCCACAAGAAAATGGCTTTAGAAACCTAATGGTCAGCAGCAATTAATCAAGTGTCAAAGAGAAAAGGCAGGAAATATGGTTTGGCCCATATTTTAAACTTGTAAAAGTCACAGAAAGGAAAAACAAATACAAGATTGATACTTTATTAGGAGGAGCAAAATACAGGAATGCATTTAACTTAAAAATAATCCACAGCAATGTTAATTTTTTAAATTTTGATTAAATGGGCCATGGCTATATAAGAAGTTAACATTCCAGGAAGGGTGTTATGTGAAAGGCTACATAGAAGCGCTCTGTTCTATATATACCATTCTTCTGTTGATCTAAAATTACTTCTACAAAAAAACTTAAAAAGCAAATGCAATTAAAAATAAAATGTTGATTTTCATCTCTTAGGGGTGAAAATGTTATCTTGGCTATGTAGCAGAATGTCATTCTTAGGAAAAACATGCTTATGTAAAAATGTGTGTGTTTGTGTGTGTGTGTCTGTGTGTGTGTAATACACAGACAGAAGATGAAACAAATGTGGAAATGTTCACTGTTGAATGTAAATGGGGGTAATACACACTTTCATTGTATAATTTTAAAACTGTATGTTTGATTTTTTTGCAAAGTGAAAAATAGTGGGAAAAAAGTAAAAACTCCAAATTGTGCTGGGTCTGAAGATGGCCTTATGTTAAGTGGTTTCTGATAATCTTCACAATAAGACAAAAATCAAAAAGAAAATATTTCCATCTAAAAATGGAGAATTTTCAAAGTTTTGGTAATTTATCTTTTGAAAATATAAGAATTCAAAGCATTATGTTTTTAAGTAGGTTGTAAGAATGAAGTTTAACATGGTGTCTATGTGGGTGTATATGGGAAATGAAGAAATTATTCAGCATGAAGAACTCACACATCACCATTTGGTAAAAGCCAAGCCTTGTGCATACATATGTTATTTAGAAACAGCTAAGATAATTTCCAATATTTATATTGCTTAGAAATATTTTTCCACTCTCTTTTTGGGGAGGAAAAATTGAGGCATTGGAGTGTCTGGTGCGCCAGTAAAAACCGATGGCTAAACTTTTAGTCAAATCATTTCTCCAATATGTGCGTATGTGTGTGTGTGTGTGTGTGTGTGTGTGATTTTAAACAATATTGTTTTTATAACGGTAGCCATCCATGACTATATACTATAAGAAAAACATATGTTTATAGAGTATTGTCAATGATATTGTTAGAAAGTATTTCCTTTTGTCCATTTTAACTTTTTTTTGCAATTAAAATCTTTTTTTGTTTTTTTTTTTAAGTTGCCAGAACTAACTCCTATAGTTCTAGTATCATGAATCATTCTTCTCGGCACACTTTAGTGGTGAAGGAGAAAGAATTTTATTCATTCAGCACTTTACTATTGTGGTCTGATTCTTCCATTCATTCATGAACTTTAATTCAAATCTGTTACTTAGGAAATATCATCATCGAAGCATGGGAAATAAAATTCATAGAAAATTCACAAATCACTTACAAATTGATTTTATGTTCCTCACTCCTACAAATTTATTTACAGACATATGTTTACATTCTTTACTCCTACTTGTGGGTTAAAATTTATCAATTTGATTTTTATGCCTTCCTATATTTGTTAAAATGAAGTGGGAAATTTCCAGAGAACCCAGTAGTTGAAAGAAAATTAGTCGATAAAGAAAAGGGAATTGAATAGTCACAGATGACCTAACACTTTATTTGGCAGGGGGAGTATAGAGTGGGAACCTAAATTTAGCAATTAATTTACTCAGATAATAGGGGTTCACCCTCTCACAGATTTTCTGAGTAATTTCATCTGATTAGGAGACAAACAGCAAAGATTTTCCATTCAAGTGACAAACTGGAGAGTACAGTTTATTCTTTAAGTTCATTCAAGGCTTTTCAGTAAAGGAGTTCTTCTCCTAGTCAGGTACATATTTTTCTTGTCCATTTGTTTTGTTTTGTTTTGTGTATTTTTTTATTTTTTATTTTTTTATTTTTTTGCTGTACGCGGGCCTCTCACTGTTGTGGCCTCTCCCGTTGCGGAGCACAGGCTCTGGACGCACAGGCTCAGCGGCCATGGCTCACGGGCCCAGCCGCTCCGCGGGCATGTGGGATCTTCCCGGACCGGGGCACGAACCCGTGTCCCCTGCATCGGAAGGCGGACTCTCAACCACTGCGCCACCAGGGAAGCCCTTTTGTGTATTTTTTTAAAAGAGTTTCGGAATGTACAGTGAAGAAAAAGATATGGGTTTGGTTTTATTCTGATTAAAACGTGGGCTACAGAAACACATCTAAAAACTGAACTACTATAATGTTCTGCCTTTTTCATCACAGTTTTGTCACTAAGGAGAGACAATTTATGAACGGTTCAGCAATGTGGAGGCGAATCTTTTTTCCAGGTAATTTCAGGTCAAATATTTGACCCTGGAGAGGCTTTACTGGAATTGCTAGTCCCACAAGAGGCTGACAAAGAGTACAAGATGTTATAAAACCACATTTTTCTATTAGTCATAGCTAGGGAACACTGCCATTACCTCTTCCTATGTTCAGTACCAATTCCCACTTCTAAAAAAGAAGTGCATTGACAAAATTATTTCTCACAGGAAAAAAGATTTAACCTAACCAAAGCTATATTACCATTCAATTTTTCATCTACAGAGGTTGACAAAAAATAATCCACTAGAGTCGTTTAAAAATAATGATGTTGGGACTTCCCTGATGAAGCAGTGGTTAAGAATCCACCTGCCAATGCAGGGGGCACGGGTTAGAGCCCTTGTCCGGGAAGATCCCACATGCTGTGGGGCAACTAAGCCCGTGCGCCACAACTGCTGAGCCCACGCGCCTAGAGCCTGTGCTCCGCAAGAAGAGAAGCCACCGCAATGAGAGGCCCACGCAGCACAACAAAGAGTAGCCCCCGCTCGCCGCAACTACAGAAAGCCCACGCGCAGCAACGAAGACCCAACACAGCCAAAAATAAATTTAAAAAAACATAAAAAAATAAAAACAAAACTGTAAAAGAATGCTGGCATCCATATACTGAAAGGAGGAAACAGTGAGTCTAGGCTGACATCGATAGTATGAAGATGTAACTGTCTCCTACAATACACAAATGACATTCATTATTGAAAATATGATGGGAATATGAGAGCAGCAATAAGTTTATAGATACAATTTGTGAATACTCAGGAAAAAAAGGAAAGGGAGTGTTTTGAAACAGCCTAAGTAAAACTTGATTATGGCATGGACAAGGGTTGTGTCTGTGGATAAGCCTGAGATATTCAGGGAGTGGAACCATACACCACTTGATGGACGGGATACAAACAATGGAATAATGAAAGACTCATGGGTTTTGGGCTTGAGTTCTAAGTATTAATAGATGCTGCTGGGAAGAATGGGGGTGAAACAGATTTTAGGTCAGGGAAAATCAGTAACTATCTCTAGATATCTTAATTTTGAGACAGCTATTAGAAACCTAACAGGAGACACTGACTATTTATTTAGAGGAACAAGACAGGAGTTCATAGTGGATATTTGAGGGAGAGACTCAGTTTTGGAAATCAAATAAATGGATGAGCTCCCCTAAGGAAAAGGTATTCTAGGAAAAAAAGAAAATTCTTCTGAATTTTCTTCATAGAAAATCTTATGATATGTGGATAATGGCAATTTTATTTCTCTTTTTCCAATACTTATTCCTTTTATTTATTTTTGTAGTCTTACCGCATGCCTTAGGATTTCCAGGACAATGCTGAGTAAAAGTGGTTTTAGTAGGCATCCTTGTTTGTACATAATCTTAAAGACAGACTCTCAATATGTGACCATTAAATATTTGTTTTCCTCTAGGTTATTTTGTAGATAGCCTGCCTTAGGTTAAGAAGTTCCTTACTTGTAGCTTCCTAGCATTTTATGTTTTTCTGTTTTTAAAATTTTGAAGGGATGTTGAATTCTCTCTCAAATGCTTTTTTGTATCCATTGAAATAATAATAATATTTTCTTCTTTGAAATGATGATCTACTTCTAGAATAATTCCAACTTGGTGATGATACATTATTTTTTAAATACATTACTTTGCTAATATATTTTCTATAATTTTCAACCATGTTAATCAACTAAATTGGTCTCTAATTATCATTTCCCATACTATGCTTAATGAGTTTTGTATCAAGGCCATAATCCCATACAATGAGTTAGGGAGACATCTTTCTTTTTCTGTTCTCTGGAAAATATGTGCAAACTGAAAATTATGTGCTCTTTGAATGTCTATAATAAGCTCTTTGTAAAGCTTCATGGGAAACCCTCAGTTACTTTTCCTGGAGACAAAGATAATACAGACTTATTAGGAGGGTGAGACATAGGTATTCAAGATTCATGACAATCATCAATTTGATAGGTACTAATTACTAGTGGCTGATGTTCTTTTGAGTAATTTTTTTAATCATAACAACCCTATGGGATAGTTTCTCTTATTACCCTCACTGTACATATTGAAGAACTCAACCTTGAGAGATCAAGAAGCCTGAGATCATGCAGTCATTACATAATAGAACAAAGATTTGACTGAGGTCAGCCTCATTCCAGAATTTGCAATATGTATCTATTCACTTTGACAAATTTATTATAAAAAAGGGCAAACTGCTGAAAATAAATACTGTTTTTCTATGAACCAATTTGTGTTTATTTTCTTCTTGAAAATTGTGGTGATTAAAATAATCAAATTATCTGTGAAGGATATTTTTATTTTACTTGAATCATTACAATTTATACTTGGGCTCATATTCAGAAATCTTTTATTGTAACTATTATTTTCCTGAGGATTTTGTTCTTTCTAACTCTAGGCTCACTATGTTAACTTTCTCTCTTGTTGACATGAGTAAGAGCATATATTTTCTATTGCTGAAATCATGTCCATATGGACTTTTCTTCTGTGAATCTGATCAAAATGTAGAAAATAATTGTATTTATAATTAATACTATAATAATTCATATAGTAATTGTTTTTATAATTAATACTATAATAATTCATTCAAATAATAGTGTAACAATTCCATAATTTACTTTAATGAATGCCTACAATCTTTTTGTTCAGGAGAAAATGATCCATAAATTATATAAATGGTATATCTGCATAAAGTAATAGTTACTAGGTTGCTACATATGTTTTTGCTTTCTAATATTTTCCATACATATCAGTTGACTTTTGAAGTCCTCCCTTTCATATTTTAAAAACGTGGATTTACTTTAAAAAAATACATCAATGATAGTCATGCTAGGAGTTCCACAATTTAGGGGACTTGAAGAAAGTAATTAAATAAATGGAAATAAAAATATATTTTATATCTTGTGATAATTGGAATCATGCTGTTTAATACTCATGAGACTACAAGGACAAAAATATAATGAATATTACCAAGTAAATATGATTTAAGATTAAAGCAATTATTATTTTATTACAAACAGTATTCATTATCTATTGCTGTATAACAAATGACTCCAAAATTTAGTGACTTAAAATAATCATTTCATTTCTCAACATTCTGTGGGTCAGCATGGATTTTTGGGTTGGTTGATGGGTGAGTTGGGAGCTAGGGAGGTGGGGTGCCAGGGATGGATGAGCCTCACTTTCCATGTGATTTTTCATCCTTGGAAAGACTAAATCGGGATTCTTCACAAGCAGTCTCTGGGCGGTGTTCCCATGAAAGGCAAGCAAAGGCTGGATGGCCTTTTAAGGCTTAGTTTCTAAAGTCACACAATGTCGCTTTTGTCACAGTACGTTGGTCAAAGCCAAGTGACAGGACAACCCATACTCAAAGGGTGGAGGAATAGATTCCACCTCCTCATGGAAGAAGCCACAACGTGGAATCACAACAGGACACAGACACAGGGAGCATGGCTCATTGGAAGCCATTATTTTAACAACCTACCACACCAACGAAATGACAGCTTGATACACTGCCTTTTGAAAGGTTAAGTCCATAATCTTTTTAACCTCATGCTGAGATATAAAGCATATTATATTGGTTTGAGAGTCTCATACATCACCCCAAACTGTTTCTTATGGCATTTTAATGAAACCAGGGTGCTTTCATCTTTTCATATTATAAAAAGAGTTCCTCTGAGATGTTTTAATCTCAGCCATAAAAGAATACAGACATTATTAAAACGAATTTCAGCAGATGCCATAAATGAGAAATAATGAGATAAACTATTGGGATAGAATTTTAAAACTGTTCATTTTGATGGATTTATCGAAATAACAGCAAAATAAAAATGTGAAAGAATCAATTCAAATCATTTTGTAAAATGGTTTGTTTGTAAAATAGACAATTTCAGTGAGTTTGGTCTGTTGTGAGCACATCAATGGCTTGCTAAAGGGAGAAAAACTAAAATCTGCTCTGAATTTTAGTTATAGCACATTCAAAAGTAAAAATTGTTTCCCCAAACGACATATTGTTTTAAGATCCACATTCAATGTTCATTTATTGAAGACCTAATATGTTTCAGATATTATTTATTTAATCCTTACTGCTAATTCTAAACAATGGAATAGAGACATTATAATATTATGGTCATTTAACAAGAGAAAAATATAGGAGCAAAAATACTAATATGCTGAGCTAAATCTTAAATGTTGGCACTCAAAGTTAAATATATTTTTAAGAACTTTAGTGCTGTGCCATTACTATCTTCCTAAAAATTTTATCATACCAAGTCATTATGAGGTATGAAGATTTCACAAAAATATTCCTTTTCCTAAATAATAATAAAAATAAGGCAGCTTAGTTACAAACGTTTTTTTAGATAAATAATTGGCACTTCTTGAATGTTAATAACAAATGTAACTGGCCAAGAATGGAATACTTTACATGTATTTTTCCATTCAATTTCAAAAGATTGTCTACAAAGGAGGCACTGTTACTTTTAATTTTCGGTTTAGGAAACAGGCTTAAAGAAACCCTGGCACCATCTAAACCATTTAAATTCACAGAGACCATTTAAATTCTCAGAATCTTTGGTTAGTACTTTAAAAAAAATCTTCAAAACAGATTGTAAAATGCTGCCAAAGTTGAGAGTCATTGCTTTAAGTTGTTTCCTATACTTTTTTAGAAAAAAGTGATGTCATTAGCAGCAAGGTTAAAAGATAAGAGTCAGAGAAAATTGAATAGCAATAATTTCATGATTCTCATCATTATTTTAAAATTTCTTAGTGTTTATAATGTTTCTTTTAAATATCATATGCTAATAGGTAAGCATTTTAAGGTATGTGAATACATCTTCTGAAGGACATACATTTTGCAAATGCATACTTAAAATGATTTACATTTTAACGACTTTTGAAGGTTTAGACCATTAAGGTGAAATTTTATAAAAATGGTTCTTATATTTGAAAAAAAGTATATAAATTACTGCCTGGATCAAAATCAATTCCTACAGAAGCACTTAAGAAAAAAATAAAGTATCATTTTACTGTTCAATTTTCTAACAGTTTAAAGTATAATGTCTTGTGGATAGTTATTTTAAAAGCAGCGCCTGAATGAAAAATTCACATGTATCTTGTTCTTGAATTGTTTTCAAAATCTACCCCCAAATTAAGTCTATTTAAAATACTTGAATATATTATATTATTCTATTCCGTGGTAAGTTTATATGTATATAAAATGATCTATAGCAAAGTATTGTCTATCTATATGCAAACATAAGTATAAATTAGTACGTAGAACATTTGAAACCTGTGTCTATATTATGTACTCAACTAATCACGGCTAAACTATTCAAGCTTACTAACGTATCCAGCAAGTTCGGTTACTAAAATAACCAAATTATATAAAAAAGTAAAAATTCACCACAAAGATTCACATTTTAAAGTGAATAAATCCTCATAACAAGTAGATGATAAAAAGGAAATTCTTCTGTTCTACAGAAACATGAATGTAATAAGTTACCACTAACTTCAGAGACATAACTCTTACAATCAAAATGGGAATCTGAGGCAATTCAAAGGATCTCATTCAAGGCCAAACTTACCAGCAAATTTGATATGGAATTTATTTTCAGGCTTTAAGATCTGGACATACAAAGGGCAATTTGGAGCAAAATCTTTTACAGCCCATGCTCTCAAAATTGTTTGGTGGTCCTGAAATGATAAAAATCAAACTATCATGAGATAAATTGAAAATTTTATAATATATTAAGTAAAAATCATCAGTCAGTGTGTGAAATGGTCATATTTACAGTTTAAAATTAAGCATATGAAATCATTCTTTGTGAGGTCTTACTATTAAAGATAGTTATTATTTCTATAAAAGAGATCAACAATACCTAATTCAATCAGTGGTAATTATCAACACTTAGGAAATTAGCAGAGATTAAGAGGGAAGTCTCTTGACAAGCTTAAAAATAATTTTCCCAGAAAATACTGGAGGGGCAGAAACCTTCAGAAATGCAGCACAACTGTTAGTTTGTAATAACAGCTTCCATGGAAAAAAAACATGGACATAAAATAATTTTAACATAGTTAGAAAGATTGGTAAAAGGGGAATGACTGCAGTGACTGTTTGTGAGGAGAACACATTAGTTTACATTTTATATGACAGTAAAGATAAAAGGATTTTGACTGTGTGTGTGTGTTGGAAGACCAATAACGTTCAGATATTAAAAAAACAACAGAAAAAAGATCTTTTAAAAAAGATGCTAAGACTGAGAACGACAGTGAAAATCATGCTTACCATGAAATTTTACACATAGTGTCACCCTATAAATTATTACTTAATTAACTGAATAAATCAAAGCAAATTACAGCTGTCCCTCAGTTTCCAGGACTCTCTGTGGACAATAAAATACAAGGATGCTCAAGTCCCTCATATAAAATGGCATAGTACTGGGGGCTTCCCTGACGGCACAGTGCTTAAGAATCCGCCTGCCAATGCAGGGGACACAGGTTCAATCCTTGGTCTGGGAAGATCCCACAGGCTGCGGAGCAACTAAGCCTGTGAGCCACAACTACTGAGCACATGTGCCACAACTACTGAAGCCCATGTGCCTAGAGCCCGTGCTCTGCAACAAGAGAAGGCACCACAATGAGAAGCCCACGCACCGCAATGAAGAGTAGCCCCTGCTCACCGCAACTAGAGATAGCCCGCAGGCAGCAACAGACCCAACGCAGCCAAAAAAAAATAAATACAATAAATAAATTTATTAAAAAAATAAAATGGCATAGTATTTGCATATAACCTATGTACCTCCTCCCATATACTTTGAATCATCTCTAGATTATTATAGTATTTAATACAATGTAAATATGATGTTAATAGTTGCTGGCAGGCAGTAAATTCAAGTTTTACTGTTTGAAAATTTCTGGCATTTTCTTTCAAATATTTTTGATCCACAGTTGGTTGAATCCGAGGATGCAAAACCCTCAGATACAAAGGGACAACTGTATTGGAGAAATTTGCTACTCAGCTACATTTGTTTTATTTATTTACTTTTTTATCAAAGTATAGTTGATATACAACATTATATAAGTTACAGGTGTGCAATATAGTGATTCACAATTTTTGAAGGTTATACTCCGTCTATAGTTATTATAAAACATTGGCTATATTCCCTGTGTTGTACAGCTTATCTTATACATAACAGTTTGTACCTCTTAATCCCCTACCCCAATATTGCCCTCCCTCTCCCCCTCTCCCCACTGGTAACCACTAGGTTTGTTCTCAATAAATGGTAGTCTGTTTCTTTTTTGTTATATTCACTAGTTTGTTGTATTATTTAGATTCCACATATAATGATACCATACAGCATTTGTCTTTGTCTGACTTATTTCACTGAGTATAATACCCTCCAAGTCCATCCATGTTGCTGCAAATGGCAAATTTTCATTATTTTTTATGGCTGAGTAATATTCCATTGTATATATGTACCACATCTTCTTTATCTTTTCATCTGTTGATGGACACTTAGGTCGCTTCTATATCTTTGCAATTGTAAATAATGTTCCTATGAACAGTGGGGTGCATGTATCATTTTGAATTAGTGTTTTAGTTTTTTTTTCAGATACATAAGCAGGAGTGGAACTGCTGGGTCATACGGTAGTTCTATTTTTAGTTTTTTGAGAAACTTCCATACTGTTTTCCACAGTGGCTGCACCAATTTACTTTCCCACCAAGAGTGTACGAGCATTCCCTTTTTTCCACATCCTCACCAACATTTATTATTTTTGTTCTCTTTGATAACAGCTATTCTGACAGGTGTGGGTGATATCTCATTGTGGTTTTGATTTGCATTTCCCTGATGATTAGTGATACTGAGCATATTTTCATGTTCCTGATGGCTATCTGCACGTCCTCTAGCCACAGAAATCAGAGAAGAAAACAAAATAAAAGAACTCCAGGTTGGAAAGAAAGAAGTAAAACTGTCACTGTTTGCAGATAACATGATACTATACATAGAAAATCCTAAAGATGCCACCAGAAAACTACTAGCGTTCATTGGTGAATTTGGTAAAATTGCAGGATACAAAATTAATATACAGAAATCTGTTGCTTTTCTATACACTAACAACAAAATTTCAGGGAGAGAAATTAAGGAAATAATCCCATTTATCATCGCATCAAAAGGAATAAAATATCTAGGGATGAGGAGGTAAAAGACCTGTACTCTGAAAACTATAAGACATTGATGAAAGAAACTGAAGACCACACAAACGGATGGAAAGATATATTGTGTTCTTGGACTGGAAGAATTAATATTGTTAAAATGACCATACTCACCAAAGTAATCTACAGATTCACTGCAATCCTTATCAAAATACCAATGGCATTTTTAACATATCTAGAATAAATAACCTTAATATTTGTACGGAAACACAAATGACCCCAAATGTCCAAAACTGTCTTGAGAAAGAAGAATAGAACTGGAGGAATCACACTCCCTGACTTCAGACTATACTACAAAGCTAATCAAAACAGTACGGTACTGGCACAAAAACAGACACATAGATCAATGGAACAGAATAGAGAGCCCAGAAATAAACTCACATATGTATGGTCAATTAATCTACAACAAAGGAGACAAGAATATACAATGGATAAAAGACAGTCTCTTCAATAAGTGGTGCTGGGAAAACTGGACAGTTACATGTAAAAGAATGAAATTAGAACACTCCCTAACAGCATACACAAAAATAAGCTCAAAATGGATTAAAGACCTAACTGTAAGACCAGAAACCATAACACTCCTAGAGGAAAACATAGGCAGAGTACTCTTTGACATAAATTGTAGCAATATTTTTTTGGATCCATCTCCTAAAGCAAAGGAAATAAAAGCAAAGATAAACAAATGGGACCTAGTTAAACTTAAAAGATTTTGCACAGCAAAGGAAACCATCAGCAAAGCGAAAAGACAATATACAGAAAGGGAGAAAATATTTGCAAATGATATGACCAAAAAGGGTTAATATCCAAAATATATAAACAGTTCACTCAACATCAAAAACCAAACAACCTGAATAAAAAATGGACAGAAGACCTGAATAGATATTTTTCCAAAGAGGACATGCAGATAACTAATACATTTCAACAAAGAAAGCAAAAATATGTTCTAGTGTAGCACTGTCCAAGGAATAGCCACTAGCCAAATGTGACTGTTTAAACTTAAATTTAATAAAATTAATTAAAATTAAGAATTCAATTCTTTATCACACTAGCTACATGTCAAGAGTTCAAAGCAACATGCAGCAAATTCAAAACTGTATTGGATAGTGGAGATATAGAATATAGAGCATTTTCATCATCACAGAAAGTTTTATATGACAATACTATTAGGGAAAAGGAGGATTAAAAATATAGGTAGATCTGAGGGACTACAGTGCAGAAAGAAGAAACTGTTGTCAATGGTTTGTAACTTTAAGTTGCATGACAGTTAATGAAGAGTAAACCAGAATTCTTTACGTGAACAGTGTGTGTCTTCCAAAACATAACAACGAGCCTAATATGGTGTGATAGTTAATTTTATGTATCAACTTGACCAGGTCACAGGGCGCCCAGGTATTTGGTTAAACATTGCTCTGGCTGACTGTGAAATACCAGAATATGGAGAGGCAGAGAAGAGAAACCACAGACTGTGTGTAAAAATTTACACAACATTGGCTGACCCCTGAACCGTACATGCATGGGGCTGAATAAAAGCAATCTGAACTAAGACTTGAATCACTGCCAACTGCAAGGGTGATATTGAGTTGGATCAAATTAACTGCTTTCTAAAACAAGAACATCAATACTCTTGGAGGAATACAAGAGAATCCAAGGCTTCGCCACAAAGCACTATAAACAGAAAACAAAGCAAAATTACTGAATATATGAAGTGGCAGAAAAATGTGACCTATTTTCATTGGAAACAAACAAATAAAACAATACCCAATAGCTGCTAGCCTCTAGATCATCTAGATGTTAAAATTATCAGACAAGGATTAAAGCAGCTCCTATAACTAAGATCAGCCAGGTAAAGGAAAATAATGCTTGTAATAAACAGAGAAAAAAAAATCAGTAGAGTAATAGAAAATACTTTAAAAATTAAATAGAAAACTAAAATATCTGAAAAATATTCACTGGATGGACTTTGAGATAGACTGGAAATGACAGAGGAAAGAGTCAGTGAACTTGATCACAGATCAGTAGAATTTACCCAATTTGAAAAACAAAGAAAATAGGAATGGAAAAAGGAACAGAGTTCAGGGACTTTTGGAGCAAATGTGAAAACATCTTAAGTAATGTAATTGGACTCCCAGGAAAGAAACAAAAGATAAATTAAAGCAGAAAATTATCTGAAGAAATAATGGTCAGAAACCTCCCAGTTTTATGAAAGACACAAATTTACAAATTTAAGGAGTTCAGCAAATCCCAACTTATGTACACAAAATGATAACCACACCTAAGCACATTGTAGTCAAACTGTTGAAAACCGAAGATAAAGATACTATCTCGAAAGCAGCCAAAGAAAAACAGTCATAAGACCAAGGACTCTCATCGAAATCATGGAAACCGGGTGACAATGAAACAATAGCCTAAAGTTCAGAATGATGAGGAAACAAAACAAAAACTTGTGAAACCAGCATTTTATATATAGAGAAAAATCCTTCAAAGAGGTGAAATAAAGGACTTTTTCAATAATAAAATCTAACAAAATGTGCTGCCATCAAAATCATACTACAAGAAAAGTGTAAGAAACCCCTTCAACAGGGAAAGTTAGAACTTCAGAAACCAAAGAAGAGTATTAGAAATGGTTACCATTAGAATGAATAGAAAAGACTATTTTCCTCTTAATTTCTTAAAAATATATGTCTGTCTAAAGCAAAATTTATAGAATTGTCTGTGGGGTTTCAAATTTATAAAGATAACTGACATCTGACAATTACAGCATAAAGGAGAGCAGAAGAGGAATAAAAGCAAAGTATCTCATTTTAAAAAGTGGTATAATATTAACATGAATTAGACTATAAAAAGTTAGTGAAGTGTATTGTAGTCCCTAGAACAGTCACTAAAAAATATTCAAAAGGTATTTCTAAAAAGCCAATAAGTATATTAAACTCAAATTCCAAAAAAAATTCAAATAATTTTTAAAAAGTAGAAAAGAGGAAACAGAGGAACAAAAATCAGTGGGAAAAAATAGAAAACAATTTAGAGTTACAACCAAGCACAAGAATGATTATATTAAACGTTAATGGACTAAACATACTAAAACATAAAGAATATCAAAAGGGCAAAAGAAGTAAGACCCAACTATGAGCTATTAAGAAGAGATGCATTTTAAATATAAAGTTACTGATAGGATAAATGAAGTAGATAATAACAAGAAAACAAACAACACAATTTAAAAATGGGCAAAAGATCTGAACAGACATCTCATCTAAAGCATGCACAGATGACACACAAGCATATGGAAAGATGCTCAACATATTATGTTGTTAGGAATTGCAAGTTAAAACAACAATGAAATACCACAACACACCTACTAGAATGACTAAAATCTAAAACAGTGACAACACCAAATACTGGTGAGGCTGTGGAGCAGTAGAAGTCTCATTCATTGCCGGTGGGAATGCAAGATGGCACAGGCACTTTGGAAGAGAGTCTGTAGTTCGCAGCAGCACTATTTACAAAAGCCAAGGTGTGGAAGCAACCTAAATGTCCACTGACAGATGAATGGATAAGGAAGATAGGGCATTTTTTATATATAACCACAAGTCTGTTCTCTATGTCATCAAGTCTGTATACATATATATATATATATATATATATATATATATATAGTGGGAATTTGGGGTTAGCAGATGCAAACTACTATATATAGAATGGATAAACAATAAAGCAATATATAGCACAGGGAACTATATTCTATATCCTGTGATAAACCATAATGGAAAAGAATATAAAAAAGAATGTATATATATATATATATATATATATATATGTATAACTGAATCACTTTGCTGTACAGCAGAAATTAACACAACATTGTGAATCAATAAATACCTCAATAAAAAAAGATGTGGTATATATATACACAATACAGTATTACTCAGCCATAAAAAAGGATAAAATAATGCCATTTGAAGCAACATGGATGGACCTAGATATTATCAGACTAAGTGAAGTAAGTCAGACAGAGAAAGACAAATATCATATGACGTCACTTATAGGTGCAATCTAAAAGTATAATACAAATGAACTTATTTACAAAACAGAAATAGACTCACAGACATAGGAAACAAACTTATGGTTAACAAAGGGTATAGCAGGGGGAGGGGAGAGATAAATTAGGAGTTTGGAATTAACATATACACACTATTATATATAAGCTAGATAAACAGCAAGGACCTACTGCATGGCACAGAGAACTATATTCATTATCTTGTAATAACCTACAATGAAAAAGAATCTGAAAAAGAATATATATATATGTATATGTGTATATACATATATGTGCATATATATGTATGTATGTATAACTGAATCACTTTGCTGTATGCCTGAAACATTGGCTTTCATTACTCTCAGCATCAAGTCCAAACTTCTTAACAACGCTTGCAAGACCGTTTACTCAACTGTCCCCAAACTACTTCCCCAGCCTTTGGACTCTTTATTCCAGTGACGAGGCATTCTCCCCTCCTGAGACTCCAGGATTTCCCACATGGAACAACTTACCTGGAACCATTTGTCATTCACTCTAGGAAGTCCTTTCTTCGGACTGAAGTCCACAGTACTTGTTCCCACTGTATTCTGTCTCTGCCTGATCATACCATTAACCCCACATATTTTTTTTCGAGTTTATCCCCACTAAACTATGAGTGCCATGAAGTCAAGGGCCATGTCTATATTTTACTCACCCTAAGCACAACCCTAGCACCTAGCTTTCATTTGTATTTCACAGATGAATAAGGAAAACAATATTTATTTCATAGGGATATTGTGAGCATTCAGTGAAATAATATAAAGACCAGCAGACACATAGAAAGCATTTAGCAAATATTTCAGTTCAGCAGATAGATGGGATGAAGTACCTATTGTAAAGGCCCAGAAGCCTTCTTTATTTTATTCATGCACAGTGCCCTACCAAGATATAAGCAACATCTATGATCCTGTGAGCGATGCATTAAGTGAGAAAAAAGGAAAAAAGATCAGTACACTACGGCATAAATTTCACATAAGGAACAGAAAATAAATATTTTCCTACTACAGGTAATAAAATTGGAACAGAAACAAGATTTTTAATTCATTCTTCTAAAAGTAGAGGATGATATTAATTTTTTTTAACTTTCCTTGCTGACAAACTAATCTTCAAAAAAGATACTCTATTTAATTTTAACCAAAAAGTAAAACTGCCAACTGTTCCAACTTTGGAATAAGCAACCTATGATAATAAAGGAAGGTAGCATAGGGTATGTTTAGGGCACCCTAGTGTCCATTGCTACTGTGAAAACAGAACATTTCACCTATATTCAGTTCACCTAAAAATCAAATTGACTAAAATGTCTTCATAAAATTCAACTTTAATAATTTGAAGCATGTAAAAATTATCGTTGGCATGTTAAGGACCTAAAATAAATCACTGTATATACTGCAGTTATTTTTTTTAAATGGAACTCCAAATGACCATCAAGGAATTGAGACATTTCAAGTGAAATTTTATATATGGATTGTTTCCCTCTCCTCCATAAGAATTTGTAATTTTCATTACAGTCTCAAACAGAGTCTGTGACCCAGAAAGTGGTAAGACATTGGTCTGGTCAAAGGTCAAAGGTCACTTTCAACCCAATTTTCAATTTATAAAATACATCTGTAGCCCTTAGAAATGATAGACTTATTTTTTTACATTCTGAGTATGTTTTGCTAATTTATCTATTGGATACTTTGGTAAGATGACACTAATTTATAAATTAAAACTGAATTATGAAACTTAATATTTGAAAATAAATATTTATAGACAACTGAACAAAGACAAAACATTTATACAAGAGAGAGTAAAAAGTCTTGCCACAGACTGGATAACAAATCTTTCCTAGAAACACTCAAATGTGTTGTTTTATAAAAAATTCTGGTTAAATATAATCCTTGCCCAGAGAACAATTTACACTCAGAAAAGCTTGTAAAGAGTTTGCATTAGATTAGACTCAAAAGCACCTGAGTACATAGGTTGTCATAAATTATAAGGTTAGATTACATATATAGATATCTATAATGTAAGGGATGAAATGCAATTCTGATACAAAGTACCTATAACATATATCATCTATAATTAGTTGGTCTAACTTTATGACGGAATTTAAAAACTACAAGATTTCATTGTAGTTAATTATAATTTATATCTTTGGAGAAGCAGGCTTCAAATTTGATATATACGTATTATAAATACAAAAGTAATTCAGAATGTTCTGAAATAAAATACTTGAAAACAAAACATATAACCAAAACCCTTAACATACAAAAACATTAAAATACATTGCTGCCTTTTAGACTAAGAAACTATTAGAAAGCAAATGATCAGGCCATCTAGTTTTAGTCAAACACCTATAGGCTCAGCAGTAACTCGGTCTTCAAAAATAATCTGCACCACAGGCAAGAATAATTAAAGAAGCTTTAGTCTTGCATTCTGGACCTTGGTATCAAAACTCATAGAGCTGTTAGCATAATTTTATCTCCCTGCCATGTTTAAACAGAACAGTTTTTACATTATGTCTGGGACCTGCTAAAGAGAAAAACCCCAGGCCCAAAATGGCATCACTTGTGCTAAAGTCCATGATACCAACCTTAGATTTAATACCTAACCTGCATTTTTGACCTTTACCAGAAGTGTAATCTTAATCAGTTTGGAAATTTCTGGTCAGCACCAGTGAGGTAAGATGTCATGTGGGCCCTTCTCCAACCCCACCAGAGGAAGAAGAGGTAATCTGCAAGGTAAACCCCTTGCTGATCTCCTGGCCCCAAATATCCCTTTCTTTCTTTTGTAATGACTTCCTGGATCCATCCTCCTTTCTATAAAATCCTTCCATTTTCTACCACTCCTCAGAGCTCCCTTCTACTTGTTAGATGGGATGCTGCCTGATTCATGGATCACCTATTAAAGCCAATTAGATCTTCAAATGTACTGGGTTGTATTTTGTTTTTTGACAGACTGAAAAATTATCTTGGATTCCAGTTTTAAGATTACTTGTACTCCCTTGCTCTTGACAATGACTTCTCAGGGATTGTAATCCTACCTTTGATTTCTGAGAGTATACTAATTCTCACAGATATGTACTGGCAAAAACCTGACTGCCTGTCTGAATTTCTAGATATAACGTATTCTTAGAATGTTACTGGAAATTTTGGGACTGAGAAGCAAGTCAACTATAGTCAGTTCACATGTTTACTTTTCCTTTCCTATACAGAATCTATTTTGGACTGTGCTTCTCAGAGCTGAAATCCTATACTGTTTTCTAGTGCTTGTTGGTCTGAGTTCCAGCCACTTATTCAAAGCTCTACATAGTGCCTCTGGCTTATTTAAATCCTCTCCCAGGTTCTGGAGGAATCCACCCTGAACACCAAATCCAACTCCAGACTGTAACTGAAGTCCAGTGATGATCTGTCAAGAATTTACCAAAAGGTATTTCTGGACAGATTAAAACACAAATAGCCACAGTTTAAAATTCTGTGATTTTATGAATTGGTAAGAAAGATCTTTTTGAGAACAGGTTAACCATTAGATTGAATAAAAAGCAAAATAAAATTGCAAAACCTCTCTAAAGAATTTAAGGTACATTTAAGTAGGGAATAAAATAATAGAATGATTATGTACTACAGTGTTGTTTTGTTTTGTTTTTTTGCGGTATGCGGGCCTCTCACTGTTGTGGCCTCTCCCGTTGCGGAGCACAGGTTCCGGACGTGCAGGCTCAGCGGCCATGGCTCACGGGCCCCAGCCGCTCCGCGGCATGTGGGATCTTCCCGGACCGGGGCACGAACCCGTGTCCCCTGCATCGGCAGGTGGACTCTCAACCACTGCGCCACCAGGGAAGCCCCTATTACAGTGTTTTAATGCCCCAAATGGATCTGCTTAAAACAAAACAAACTTAAAAAAAAAAAGTTTAAATTGTGAACGGTAGCAGAATATGCTAACCAAAATACGCCTCTTTAGCATAAGGATTATTTTGAGCTGATTATTTTTGAGAAAAAGCAGACACAGGAGGAGTTCTTAAATCAGAGTAGAATTTATCCTTTTGTAAGGGCAATTTATATGCAAAAGGAAAATCTCCATTTTTAAGGATATCTCTCTCTTTGTACCAGGAAGGATGACTATAAATCACAAGAAACTCTATATCAGTAAGGAAGGCACCAGACTTAAATCTGCATGACAACCTTATGGTACCTTTCCTGATAACCTCCCATAAATAGCCTCCCCTCTCCCAGCTCCTTTCTTTTGTCTTTAGTTGAAGATAGTATTTGAGGTGGTGGCTTGGACCCTTTGGGGGAGTTTTACTCAGTCTTCCTAGGTATCGCCCAGGTACACGTGAGTTATACATGTTACTAAGCTTCGGTTTGTTTTGCTCTCCTTAAGCAGTCTTCTATTACAGGGGTTCTCAGCCATGGAAGGTATTGAGAGAATGTTAAGGGAAGATTATTTTTCTTCCCCTGCAATTGCACACATTTTATTTCAGTTCTTTTCTCGCGCTCTCTGAAAGGGTCATCCAGGGAAATTACTGTCTGAGCACTCAATGATTATTTGCATTCTACTCTAAGATCCCATATATTCCAAAATGCATGTAATGATCAGAAAAAAAAAAAATCTTTGACATTTAAGAGGAACGCTAGGGCTTCCCTGGTGGCGCAGTGGTTAAGAATCCGCCTGCCAATGCAGGGGACATGGGTTCAAGCCCTGGTCTCGGAAGATCCCACATGCCGTGGAGCAACTAAGCCCATGCGCCACAACTACTGAGCCTGCGCTCTAGAGCCCGTGAGCCACAACTACTGAAGCCCGCGCGCCTAGAGCCCGTGCTCCACAAGAAGAGGAGTCACCGCAATGAGAAGCCCGCGCACCGCAGCGAAGGGTAGCCCCTGCTCACCGCAACGAGAGAAAGCCCGCGCCCAGCAATGAAGACCCAACGCGGCAAAAAAAATATTTTTAATAAAATTAATTTAAAAAAAAAAAAAGAGGAAAGCTAACCATATGGTCTAAGATACAACTTTTTCTGAGACTTAGAATACCAAGTCTTTGGAGTTGGATGACCAAGATGGCCTTAAAGTTCCCCAGGCTTGACTTTCTGACAGGTTTCTTCAAAACTATAGGCCCCTTGCCTCCCTTTTCTTAGAGCATTTACTTTAGAAAACTTTCAATTATAAATTCTTTCTCTGTGCCTTTGAGATGTAAATCTTCTCCTAGCCTCTCACCAGATTTACAAGAGAGAAAAGTCTTCCTCAAGGGCCTGGAGGTCATCTCTTTGAAATGTGACCTTCAGAGGTGAAATCTTCCTGATCTCCAGTCTCTGTGGCCAGAAGACAGCTGGACTTTCATACACAGCAGTCAGCAAATGATGGCCTAATCACACTGACCAAGCTCCCCAACCCAGGACTTTTCCACTAGCTCACCCCAGAGGGTAAAAATCCTCCAGCCTTTTGCTTCAGAGGAGTTGAGTTCAATCTCTCTCCCCGAGGCAACAGCCTTTAGTAGTCTTCCTTGCCTGTTTAACTCTGTCTGGTACAGTTTTTCTTTGACACAGAGTAGGGTATAAATACAAGGTCTGTGAGCTACTAACCCTATATCCCTAGAAGATTAAATAAAATAGCTAACCTGAGCCTTGGTTTGTTAATCTACCAATTGGAGCTAGTAAGAACTTCCTTGCAGGATTGTCGTGAGAAATACATCACATGCATAATATGTATAAATATATATAAGTAGTCTCTAGCCTGTAACTGACATTTAATGATGGCTAATAAATGAGGGTGTTATTGTGTAGTTCTTGTCTCTCTTTTTTTTTTTTTTTTTTTGCGGTATGCGGGCCTCTCACTGTTGTGGCCTCTCCTGTTGTGGAGAACAGGCTCTGGACGCGCAGGCTCAGCGGCCATGGCTCACGGGCCCAGCCGCTCCGTGGCATGTGGGATCTTCCCGGACTGGGGCACGAACCCATGTCCCCTGCATCGGCAGGCGGACTCTCAACCACTGCGCCACCAGGGAAGTCCTCTTGTCTCTTTTTATTCCCAAGAAGCAAGAAGTCTAAAAATCAGTAGTGCCAAAAAAGCTAAAAGAGAAAAGCAGACGCTATTGGTTTTTTCAGAACCAGATCACTTTAAGTAAAAATTCATATGCCTAGTTCAGCTAAGAAAATCAAATTCTTTCACCACTGCAAAGAAAGGCTATTTAGAAGGTAAATCAATTATGCTTCCCGCATTATAATGACTCAGAGAAGACACTTAGCTTTGAACAAATCTTTAAATTGAGCACATCTACTGACAGATTGAGTGAACAAGATGTTCAAAAGTAAGTGTCTGAACCTTGGAAAACATATCACAATATAAGACACCCTCCTTCCGTCCTTTCACTGCCCCTTACTTCCCAGCTCACTGTCTAGGACGGTGATTCCAATGAGTGTCTGACATCATAAACAAATTCAATCTATTGACACTACCAATTTTCATTCCCTGTTACCTCTATACCCTCATCTTTGTTTTGCTTCTTATCAGCTTACATTAAACGTTTCACCAAAATAACCAAACCCTTGTATAAACAGTCCGTTTGCTTGCCTCCCTCACCCAGGCCTACTCTATAGGCAAAATTACAACCTTGATGAATCCAACGATCCATCTACTGCAAAGAACAAAGAACAGTTGGTTGGGCATAAACACAAATAGATGATAAATAGGTCCTTCTTTAAATTCATAGTCCATAATATCATCCAGGAGGTGAGTATTGTCCAGGAATTCCACATCTGTCCAGTCCATCCCCTCTCCCACTGTTTTAGAGAACTATTTCATATCTTCTTCTCTCACCTCAAACCTCTACCATCTGACGATTTCAACTTCTATAAAAAAAAATAATAATAATAAAAACCGGGCTCCCCTGGTGGCGCAGTGGTTGAGAGTCCGCCTGCCAATGCAGGGGACATGGGTTCATGCCCCGGTCCGGGAAGATCCCACATGCCGCGAAGCGACTGGGCCTGTGAGCCACGGCTGCTGAGCCTGTGCGTCCGGAGCCTGCGCTCCGCAACGGGAGAGGCCACAACAGTGAGACGCCAGCGTACCGCCAAAAAAAAAAAAAAAAAATAATAATAATAATAACCAACATAGAAACGGTAAGAGAAGGACTTCCATAGCTCTCTCATATCACATTTGACCATATACTTGTCTCTGGATCTATATAGCTTGTCTTCCCTGTTTTTAAAATACATGAGCATTTTACTCATTTATTTATCAAAGGAAAATCTTCCAATTTTCCTTCTCCTGCATCATTCATTTTACTCTCTCTGGTAGGTCACTTCCTTTAGCATATAAGACTTGCTAAAAATTTTCCCACTTAGGAATAAAAAATATGACACAAATGAATCTGTGAAACAGAAACAGAATCAGGGACGTAGAGAATAGATTGGTGGTTGCCAAGGGGAAGAGGGTGGGAGAGGGAAGGATTGGGAGTTTGGGATTAGCAGATGCAAACTATTATGTATAGGATGGATAAACCACAAGGTCCTACTGTAGAGCACAGGGAACTATATTCAATATCCTGTGATAAACCATAATGGAAAAGAATATGAAAAAGAATGTATATATATGTATAACTGAATCACTTTGCTGTACAGCAGTAATGAACACAACATTGTAATTCAACTATACGTCGATAAAAAATAAATTAAAAAAAAAAAGAAATGGAAAAAAATTTTCCCACTTAAACAAATGGGCAAATATTACCCATCAGTTCCTGCCTTATTTCTCTGCTCCCACTTACAGAAAGCACTTCTAAAGACTGTAATTGTTGTCTCCACTTCCTCTTTGCTATTCAATTTTTAAACTTCTTTTCTAATACAAGAATTTAAAACTATGAATCCCTCTTTAGGCACTACTTGAGCTGCATCCTACAAATTTTGAAATGTTGCATTTTTCATCACAATTCAATTAAAATATTTCTAATTCTCCTTGTTATTTCATATGTTATCCATGGGTTAAAAATGTATAATCTAATTTTTTAATATGTGGGTATTTTCCTGCTATAGTTTTAGTATCGGTTTCTTATTAAATTCTATTATGATCAGAGAACATACTCTGCATGTTTTTTAATTCTTTTATCTTTTCTGTCATTGCTTTTACGGCCCAGCACATGGTCCATCTTTGTGAATGTTCCATATGCACTAGAAAAGAACGTGTATTCTGCAGTTGAGTGTAATGTTCCATATGTCAGTTGATCTAATTGATGAAAATGAGTTCAAGTTTTTAATAACCTGAATGATTTTCTTTCTATTAATGACTGAGAAATACTGAAATTTCTAACAATAATTGTACCTTTTTATGTTTCCTTTCTGTTCTGTTGTTTCATACTTCATAAATTTTGAGATTTTATTATAAGGTGCATACACACTTAGGAGAGTTATGTCTTCTTCATGAATTAATCCTTTAATAAATATAAAATATTTCTCTTTATCTCTGTTAAAAGTTCCTGCCTTTGAGGTCTTCTTTATCTATTTTATATGGCCATTCCAGCTTTTGTATGACTAGTGTGCACACAGTATATCTTTTTCCATCCTCTTACTTTTAACCTAATTGTACGTTTTCCTTTTGAGTGAAATTTCTGTGGATAGTACTTCATTTGGTCTTTCTTTTACTTATCCAGTATGAAGACCCCTACCATTCAATACTGAATTTAGTCAATTCATATAATTCACAGAGTCATTGATATGGTTTAAGTTTAAGTTTACTATCTTGTTGTTTTCTACTTGTCCTATTTGTTTTTTGTTCTTTTCCTGCCTTTTTTCAGATTAAGTAAATATTTTTAGTATACCATTTTGTCTTCTGTTTTATCTTAGATATCATGGTCATTCTGTTTCATAACATAAATCTCTATCAAACTCTTCATTCAAATAATATGTAAAGCGCAAGAATCTTATTACAGTATATTTCCACCATCCCTTTCCAATCTTTGTCATATTATTGCCATTAATTTCACTTCTACATTTCTTACAAGTTCCACGACTATTATTTTTTTTGCCTTAAACAATAATTTATATTTTAAAAATTAAGGTCATTTATATTTACCTACATATTTACCATTTTTGCTCTCTTTATTTCTTCATATAAATCTAAGTTCTCAGAAGACATCATTTCTTTTTGTTGAAGAACTTTAACTTTTTAAAAAATGTAGTCTGTTGGCAATAAATGCTCATAGGTTTTGTTTGTATAAAAATGTTTTTATCATGGCTTCCTTTTTGTGAGATATTTTTACAAGAAATGAAATAGTATACTGACAATTTTTCAAAGCACTCTAAAACAGTTGTCTCATTGTCTTCTGATTAAAATTGTTTTTTCCTCTGTATGTAATGCATCTTATAGCTACATAAGTTTATCTTATTGATTTTCAGAAATTTGATTATTACAAGTTCCAGTGCAGTCTTTTAAGTAATCATACTTTAGATTTGTTTTATGAATCCGTGGTTTTATAATTTTTGTCATAGTTGCAATAATTTCAGCCATTATTTCTTTATTTGTTTTCTGCCCAGAAGCGGAAACTTCCTCTCCATATATTCAACCACATCAGGGAACGTTGATTTCATCTTTTTCCAGAGGCAGACCTCCCTTCTTGCACTCCCTTCTTGCTTTTGTCCCAGAATCTGCTTTGACCGTAACCTTGGGAATTCCCATTCCCTCCCCTGAGTTGTATTCTGTCTTCACTCACTCCCTAGTTTTGGTAAAACACATCTCCCAGCAGCCTCCTGAAAACTGTGCATTTTTGCAACTTTTTAATATCTGTAAATATCTTTCTATCTTCTTACTTGTGGAGCCCTACATCAAGGACACAGGACAAAAATTCTGGAATTAACCAAGCCCCCATAGCAACTGTTGCCATGTGCTCTCCTAATCTAAACTGGACAGCCCCCCAACTCCATATTAAGTAAAATAATCACCATGTAGTAACCTTGTAGCATCCTGACCAATCACCTAATGCCATCCTGCCAGCAGGAATTTTCTTTATCTTGAGGCTATAAAAGTTGGCCACTAGCCCACAAAGGAGGTCGGCTCTCCCTGGTCTATCAGGAAGTTGGCCCGCTGTATTTGCAGCGCCCCTCACTAACTCTGCTCTTTCTTCTCAATAAACTCTCTTTTCTAAAATACCTCCAGCCTGGAAATTCTTCTTCCAGCCCACGCTCGGACCACAACATTACTGAAGTTTTGCCAGGATACAGAATTCCAAGTGGAAAAGTACTTTCCCTCAGAATTTTGAAAGCCTTGACCCACTGTCTTCTGGCTTCTGGTATTACTGCTAAGTCTGAAAACATTCTAATTCTCCATCCTTGGTTTTGAGTGTTTTCTTCTACTTTACCTTCTCTTCATTTTCATTCTTTTCTTCCTCTTGGTCCTTCTCGTATCTCAATTTCTCTGGCAAGCATAACATTTTTTAGTCA
The DNA here is from genome assembly GCF_059928025.1 of Delphinapterus leucas. Taxonomy (NCBI): domain Eukaryota; kingdom Metazoa; phylum Chordata; class Mammalia; order Artiodactyla; family Monodontidae; genus Delphinapterus; species Delphinapterus leucas. The sequence continues at coordinate 11,822,384 of NC_143129.1, read as the reverse complement.
TTAATCTCTAATAAGTGGCCCCTCTCGATCTGACAACTTCAGTCTGAGAAATTTGTTTTAATTTCTGGGGTTTTTAAAACTTTTTACTTTGTTTTATATTTTTGCTAATAATTTCCCCCATTTCCTAGACGTTGTTCCTTAAATTCTTACTATATGGATATTGTTTCTTCCTGACTACTCCTTTCATTTTCTCTTGTTTTGACTCCCCTTTTCCATTATTTGGTTTTATTGTTCATTTTATTACTCTTCATCCTTTCAATGTCCTTAGATTTATCTTCTAAATATTTTATTTAATTTTTCATTTGTTACCTATATTTAATTTCCAGAAGCTCTTTTTGGTTCACTGAATGTTCTTGTTTTGTTTTGATTTGTCTTGTTCTATAGCCTACTATTCTTGTTTTATATATGTATACTCTTCTCATCTTCTCAATTACTAAATGACTAAAAATAGGATATTTATTACATATTTTGAAATTTATTTATTCTCCCAGGATTCTATGGTGGTATTTGTGTTTTCCCTTAATTCCTCTTTTCTATATGCTTTTTGTATGTCCGTTACTTGGTTCCTTCTTTTTCTTGTTAGGAAATTCCTTAAATGTCTAGTGATCACTGTTGTTTGAACATATGTAGGAGTGAAGTACTCAAAAGCTGTTTGGGACCTGAGTGAATGCAGGAAGCTTATTTTCACATCCTATGTACACACACACACACACACACACACACACACATGCTTGGCCAAGAATGCTTCCAGTCCTAATGTGTGTCTACCAACCAGTCTTGCTGCACCAACCAGCCCAATACCAAGGGAGCCCTTCTGGGTGTTCCTGGAGGGTCCCCACCCCACCATCTGGATCACGCAGTAGCCTGAGCTGTCTCTACCATAAGTAGGCAGAGGAAACAGTCTCCTGCGTCTCCTGTCCCCCAACTGCTTCAGTAACTCACACTGACCTTCTCTGAAACTGCACAGAATCAGAGGATTTCGCTTCCAATGCTTCATTCCCAGGGGGCATCAGTGGGTCAGGAGTCTCTGCCACAGGCTAATTTCCCACTCTTTCTTCCTGGGCAGCCAGAAAGTGTTTATTTTGGCCAAATTCACCAAACAGTAAGCCTATTTTCCAAGGATGGGGAGAGGGACCAGCCATGGATGTGTGGAGGGGTTCAGGGAATCTAACTGCTTCTCCTCCAGACTTTTAATCACTGTTCATATTTAGTACCACGTAAAACCCTACTTGCAGAGGCATCTGGTGCCTCTATTTCCTGCAACTTTTGAGGCTCCATTGCAGAAAAGAGCCTGCTTCTGATTTGTTTCCTCTCTCAAATGTTACCTTCCTTCTGTCTGTTAAGTCAGTTACCACCCAGCCATCTGCTTTCTAGCTTCCAAACTTGTATTAACGTCTCCTCATCTACCATCTCCTTTGTCTTGATGAGTGAAGTCTTTTTATGCATTTCTTATAAATTTTCTAGAGCATCAGGAGGAAATGGAATGCATTTGTTTAATGGAAAGCTTCCGAATTCACCTTGTAAAGGGTACTCTAAAAGACATTAGGTAATTATTTCCTAATGTTTACTCCCCTTGTTACATAGATACTGGAAGACTGGAAGTCTTCTGAAACTAAGCTGCCACTGGAGAGGCCCAAGATTCCCAATTACATAAGTTAAATAATTATAGAAACATAAGGTAGAGGATGTTCAATTCCAGTTCACTTATTCAATAAATATGTTTGGAGCATCTAATGTGTGGAAACAATTAAGGAACCATTGCAATAGTGCGTAAGTGGACCGAGGAGAATCTGGTCTGAATTAAGACAGTAACTGTGGAGAAGGAGGGGAGCAAGTGAATTTTAAAATATATATTTTTAAAAAAGAAATATTTTACAAACTTTGCAATCATTTGTTTGGTCTATGGCCTTACATTAGTTTGCTAGGGCTGCAATAACAAAATACCACAAACTGGGTGGCTTAACGAAAATTTACTGTCTCATCGTCCTGGAGGCCAGAGTCCAAAATCAAGGTGTTGGTAGGGTTGGTTCCTCCTGAGGGCTGTGAGGGGAGTATGTGTCCCAGGCCTCTCTCCTGGCTTAGAGAAGACTGTCTTAATGTGCATGTGGCATTCTCCCTGTTATCTGTCGGTCACCACATTTCCCTTTTTTACAAGGACACGGCTCATATGGGACTAAGACCCACTCTAATAAACTCATTATAAGTTGATTATCTCTATTAAGACCTTATCGCCAAGTAAGTTCACATTATGAGGTACTGGAGGTTTGGAACACACGAGTTTTTGAGGGATACAATTCAACACATAATAGTCCTCTTCAAATGAAGGATGAGTAAGTTGGTTTAAAAATGAGTAAAAATTTTAGTTAAATTAGAGTGAGAATAACACAAAGCCTGTCACATTCAGGACTTGCAATTCTAAAGTAATGTACCAGAGCACACCTATTAGATGCTCCAGAAAAGTGCAAATCATGTCCCTAAAAGACCCAGACATATTTTGCCTTTTCCCCAATCACTACAGAAGCAACCAAGGTTCTCATCTGTCTGTGTACCACAGGTATGACTACCGATGAACTTACTGGCTTAGAAACACAGGAGTTAACAGTACATCCTCAACATAGAATAATAAAGCACTTTTTAAAAGTAATAAAATTAAAATGTATTTAAAAAATAGAAGTTATAATTTGGTAAATTATAAGATTTAATTTAATTGTGAGTTTATAGAACTTTAGACCTAAAAAATGTATCATGGAGATCATATAAGCCAGAGATTTCCAAATTGGGAGGTGCTTCAAAATCACCTGGAGATCTTTTAAAAATACACAGCTTCCCAATCCCCACCCTGCATATCCTGAATAGAACTTTCACAAATGCATATTTTTTTAGAAACTCTCCAACTGATTTTATGCAGAGTGCCTGATCCATCTGCCTTGTTTTTAAGTTGAGGAAATTGAGATCTTTTGAACAAAATCACATAGCATAGGATATATTTAATTAAAAATGATCTAGTTCTGTTTATATATGACTCATTTCATTTTGATCAACTGAAAACCCGGGGATTAGTGATAACTACTTCAAGAATACTTTCGTTGATACAGTCAATGATGCAACTATTCTTATATTTTGGCAAGATAGTTTAGAGATATTTACTTCCATTTAGCAAAATTTTTAAGGTCATCAATATTTAATGTTGGCAGATTAAAAAATAAATAAATTAAAAATCTTCTAAGGAAAAAAGAACAATTTACAAAAAGAGATTTTAGAAACTTACAGAGGATGTCCTATCTACTTCACAACGGCTGCTCAGAATAAAACAGGCCTCAGCATCATCCATCCTAAATGCAGATGGAAAAATAAAATAATCACACACTGACATATCTGTGTATATCTATGCATTATCTGCAAAATAGAATTCCAGTGCATATAAAGTACGTGTAAACTACGGACATCCTTAGGTTTAAATGAAAGTAGGATTTCTAGGATCGTGACTATATTTGACTGTAAACAAAATAATTGTTGTAGATTGGCTATATAACTCAAGAGCTTATAATGACAGAAGTTAAAAAAAAGTCAACTTTTATTTTCTCTTTTATCATTATATATTTTTTTCATATATATACTTTGTGTAAATTGAGGGAGTTGTATTAGCCTTTAGTTTAGATGGATTACATTTTGGCTTCAGTATGTCAACAAAACTAAGAGAGAGGAAACAAAGCTGCTTAGTATTTGTAAGCCAAACTCTACTGTACATTTATATTTCCTGGAGATGAATCATCAACTGTTCAAAAACCTTTCCTTTCATGCTAAAGTTCTATATTTCTTAAATGTAGTGATAAACAGTAATTACGCTTCAGTGCTTGATAAGTTATGTTCTAAAAACATAAAACTGTATTTTCAAAATAAGGAATTATTTATCTTTCTGGTTCATTATGATAAAAGAATTTTTCTCCAAAATATTTTCTATGAAAAATCCATGGAATTAGACCAAACCAAACAGTTCTGGAAAAATGTGAAGTAGTCATGGTTATTAAGACACTATGAGCATTGTATAACATTTTCTAAACGTCGTCTTCAACAGAGCAATTCAAAACTCATACAACTGACCTTTGGAACTGGTTTGGAGAATCCTACTCCTTGTTTCTTGCATGGGGAATTGTATTGAAGAATGTATTACTTAACATTAAATCCCAAATCTTCATGTGACATAGGATAAGAAATGAACATAGAAATGGTGCCTTCTTTCTTAATTCAGCTTTTTGAGAATTACCACCCTGCTACCTCTCACTCATCCACACTTTTCTTTTTTATTCTTATGGAGGAATGCTTCTTGCAAATGTGACTGATTTTGCTAAGAAACCATTATTAACACTATTAATACTAAATGAGTGTGTTAATCCTAGGTAGTATTGAGCTAAGATACTAATAGCCAATCCTAATGGCTTAGATTAATTTATTAGGTAGTCAAAAGACTTCATTTATCACAGAAATTCATACTGACCATAATATGTGCATGACTCATTCTTACCATATGAAGAACTTAACTCATTATAATAAATTAAGCATATTGATTACCTATGCAGATTAATATAAAGATCCAAGTTATATTACTGTCTAAGCAACTATTTCTTTACGGTTCCCAAATAATAAGTATAGATAGCAAATAGCAAACACCCGTGTTTTACTTGAGGTACTGGGAGAATCTGACTTATTCTAGAACTGTCATGTATAGTGACAACATATATGAAGTATGTAATCCACAACAAATACTAATGTTGGGTGGGCCAAAAGGTTCGTTCAGTCTTTTGGGTAAGATGGCTCTAGTATGGAGAAGGTGCTGCGACTGATTGAACGTGTCAAAAGTGGTTTGCGAAGTTTCGTGCTGGAGATTTCTTGCTGGACGATGCTCCACAGTCGGGTAGACCAGTTGAAGTTGATAAGGATCAAATTGAAACAATAACTGAGAACAAGCAACATTATACCACGCGGGAGAGAGCCGACATAACCAAATCAAGCGTTGAAAATCATCCGCACCAGCTTAATTATGCGAATCGCTTTGATGTTTGGGTTCCACATAAGTTAAGCGGAAAAAACCTTCTTGACCGTGTTTCCACGCGCGATTCTCTACTGAAACGTAATGAAAATGTTCCATTTTTAAAACAAATTGTGATGGGCAAAGAAAAGTGGATACTGTACAACAATGTGGAATGGAAGAGATCATGGGGTAAGTGAAATGAAGCACCACCAATCACACCAAAGGCTGGTCTTCATCCAAAGAAGGTGATGCTGTGTATATGGTGTGATTGGAAGGGAATCTTCTATTATGAGCTCCTTCCAGAAAACCAAACAATTAATTCAAACAAGTACTGCTCCCAATTAGACCAACTGAAAGCAGCACTCAATGAAAAGCGTCCAGAATTAGTTAATATAAAACATATAATCTTCCATCAGGATAACACAAGACCTCATCTTTCTTTGATGACCAGGCAAAAACTGTTACAGGTTGGCTGGGAAGTTATGATTCATCCGCCGTATTCCAGACATTGCCCCTTCGGATTTCCATTTATTTCAGTCTTTAAAAATTCTCTTAATGGAAAAAATTTCAGTTTCCTGGAAGACTGTAAAAGGCACCTGGAACAGTTCTTTGCTCAAAAAGATAAAAAGTTTTGGGAAGATGGAATTATGAAGTTGGCTGAAAAATGGCAGAAGGTAGTGGAACAAAAAGGTGAATACGCTGTTCAATAAAGTTCTTGGTGAAAATGAAAAATGTGTCTTTTATTTTTACTTAAAAAACTAAAGACACTTTTTGGCCCATCCAATATATTCTCAAAGAAGCTTAGTTTTCCAATTACGTACCATTCATTATATCCTTTTTTGTTTCAGAAGTTATTAAATCTTTGGGAAAATCTCAGTTAAACTGACCTATTATATATAAATCAAAACTAATGTCAGAGTTCCTGTTATGAGCTATCTAGTCATCTTTTGCAGGAGTAAGCAGCAAAAAGGAGTTTGGAAATTTTCTTCTGTTCTTTTCCGTCACCCACACACCCCCTCCCCCATACACACACAGAGAACATGCATAAAGAAACACAGAACATACACAAACACATGGAGAACATGCACCAACACACCCACTAACACACATACTCAAGCGATCTGGAAAAAAACCAAAACAACAACAAAGAAAAAAACACTTATGTCATGAAATTGAGGGAAGATACTTTTAAACCTAAAAGAGTTTGTAGGACAACTCAAGGAGAAACATGAAGATACGTTTAAAACTTGTAAAACAAGAGAAAACATTGAGCAAAACTACCTGCGCTAAGGATCTCTTCTGGCTTCTGAAACTAAGGATGCTGTTTTGCAGATGCCCGGATTCGCCAGTGTCTACAGCCTAACCAATCATCCTCTCACTCTGCCCCCATGAAATGACCCTCATGACCTGTGACAAATGTGTAAGACTATGTCACCTTTAAGCTGGGTGGGCTGGCATCTACACAACAAGAAGAGAGAAACTAAGACCCCTGTCACCTTTCTGATTCTTCCAGTTCCCAAGGACTCTTTCATCTCAGACACCGGGCAACACAAGTGTTACCCGACCTGTATATGATACAAGCTCCTTAAATTTAAACCCTGACGCGAACTGCTTTGGCATCTCACACAATGTTTAGCCCAAGATTTTTATCTGTGGAATAAAAACAGTATCCAGGGATTTGGAGATGACTCTCCTTGAGTCTGGATAACTCAGCTCACCTCCCAGCAGCCTGAGATAATTACGCGACACCACACTTCTCACCGTGTTGTGTGGACACCGTCTGCCAAACACCCCTGCCCTGAGAAAGAGGAGCAAATACGCAGATTTTATATTTTTAACCTTCCGATTTGACCAGCAGTGGGATGAAAGCAAAAGCCTGTATTCAAAAACACACCTTGCAACACTGAAAACTGCTAAAATTTGGAGGAGAGAAAAGATATTAAAACAGTACAAGATGGAAAATATTGAAGAGATATACTCACTTTGCTCGCAGCAGATCCTGATCTTTAAGGGCTGAACCTTGAAGGTAGATGACTCTTTGTGACCACATCGGAATCTGTAGGACCCTTCGGACCTGCACATCCATTTCAGTAGGACACAAAATCACCACATAATAATCCTACTCAAAACAAAGGGGGCCGTGGGTTAGAGACAATAATGCTTTGTTTTATACTACGTAGGTAAATAGAATATCTAAGGACATTTTGAAATATGATAAAGTAGAAATGAACTCTTAATAACAAATAAAAGTTTGCATTTAAAACCTAGCATTAAATAAAATGATTCAGTAATAAACATAACAGACATATAAAAATCTCATAAATCAATATATTCATCCTGATCTTTTTCAATTTTCAATTTTATTAGTACCAGGAAGGGAAGGTAATCGGTGCTTATACTCAGCATTTCCAGTCTACGAAGTTTTCAGTTACGACTTCAGGCTGATTCTAAAAGATAAATTGCATACCAGCCAGAAGTCCTAAGGATCAATTCATACTTCGAATTGTTACTTTTAGAATAAAAACTGTGATGGTGATTTGTATCATTTGGTAATATTATTATGAACTGATAATATTGAAAATATTCTGATGAATATCTGAATGGAAAAAGATTCACAAAAATATTGATAATACTGACAAAGTAACTTAAATTTAAAAGTTTGATATCAAAATATTTCAAAATAATGGTCTTTTGGAGAAAATAAAAAACAATCTGTAAGAATTTAAAATCTATAAGAATTTAAAATAATTTATCTATAAGAATTCAAATTCTCTGGTAAACACTCACCATTTTTTCACTTTATAATATATCTAGTAGGAATTTTTGGAGTTCTAAGAATTCTCCATATTGATATTAGACAAAATAAATTACTAGGGATCAAAATTTGGAAGGATCGAATTTTCCCCCAAATAGATTTTCTTTGTGGGTTATAATACGCATCTGAAATTATTTAATATGAATAATAAAAACCTAACCATTAAATTTGGAATTCCTGCAAAAGAGGAAAAATAATTTATGCAAAAACAGAAGAATATATTATATAAGTATCACTTCTAAATTAGATTTTTTTAAATCCAAAAAAATAGTATTTTCAAAGTTCTCTAAAATATTCAAGAAAAAAAGCTCTTTATTTAAGGGAGAGATAATTGATGCACTCAGCACTGTCTTGACCTCAGGATTATCCAAACTCTTGCCACTAATTTATTGGGGAAACACAAGAAATTTAAGTAGCTCTTTGCTGTTTGGACTAGATTAAGTGCCTTGAGCAGCAAAGGAGATGACCTAAGTCTACAATGACCCAGAACCATGGCAAGTGGAAGAAGTATCTGAGGAGTTCGTCTGCATAGACAGAAGAAGAGATTTTTCTGAATTTATTATCTCAATCAGCAAGTTATTTCCCAAATTTTGGTCACTTATTGTTACTATAAATAAGACCTAGTTTCACTCCAGGAAACAAAAGGAAAAATGGAACTTCCAGACTTCCACATTTCTATCAGCAACACTTGATAAAATTCTGAAATATTCAAGTGAGCAGATGATATTGCAATGATTCTTTCATTGTTTTATTATATTTTATGTTAAATTTCACTGTTTCATAAAAATATCATTTATGCATTACCCAAGGGAGAAAAAAGCAATCATTTTAATCAGAGGAAACCTTTCTCTGTAGCAGTAACATAATTCCATCTGTCTTTCAGTATAGATACAGAAGGAAACTTAACATACTGTGTATTCCTCCAGCATTTTTTTCTATGTTCCTGGTTATATTTGTAGTTCTTCATTTTCTCATTCTAAATTTGAGTGTATAAATAAAAATCCTCCAGAACACAGGCTGTACCATGATTAACTGACTTTGACAATGTTAGTAGGTATGATCTGTTTAAAGGTACCTGGAGTCTTGGATGAGCATAGAATTCATTCAAAAAGTCCATGAGTAAGTCAATCTTCAGTGAGCTGACACACAGAACAACGTGCTTTTCAGTTTGAGCTCTGTGTCGACTATAGTTTCCACCTGACTTTTGTCTCTCCATCCACAAATAGGCCAGCTGTTCAAACTGTAATGCATTTTCCACATGTGAATGAAAGACACGGGACATAAAAATAAAAATAAAAATAAATGCAATACATCTGTTGTTTATTAAGTATACTCAGTTTCTTAGATGAAAGTCTTTGAGATTCAAATGATCAGTGTTCCCTTCAATAAGAGGCTCTTCACAGGATGGCTGCAGAGCTTGCTAATGCCTCCCAGGGCCTTCAGGTCTTCAGGAAACACAGTAATATGATTTTCCTATTGTACCATAGCAGGGCACTAAGAGGTCCGTGCCTCTGCTCTGTCCAGTAAGGTATGCAGCTATATATGTCATACACTGAGTCAAAGAGAAAAGCCTCACTTTTTTCTCCCACATTCTTATATCAACTTCAGCCCACATCTCCTGCAAGGGGAGATACCCTTACCACCAACAAAAGGCCACATTCTAGTTATTTAGTAGCTGGTATCTAAGGGTTGTGGAGTGTATAGGGGAGGGGTGTCATTAAGGATGACATGTATGATTGGATAGGAACGGGAAGATTTTTTTTTTTTTTTTTTTGCGGTACGCGGGCCTCTCACTGTTGTGGCCTCTCCCGTTGCGGAGCACAGGCTCCGGACGCGCAGGCTCAGGGCCATGGCTCACGGGACCAGCCGCTCCCCGGCATGTGGGATCTTCCCGGATCGGGGCACGAACCCGTGTCCCCTGCATCGGCAGGCGGACTCTCAACCACTGCGCCACCAGGGAAGCCCGAAGATCATTTTTATACCTATGTAAAGTATATTTCAATACACTGTGTCCAATGGTTCTGTAATGGAACATGCAAGATTTATTTGTATTGGCCACATCCTGTTTCTGACCTGCCCACCCATGGACACCCAGAGTTCATTGCAGGAAAAAGTTGAAGATTGCCTCTATGTACCTTTAGTCTCATTTTATATCTCTGTCTGTCCCTTTGCTATCTTCTTATCCATTCTCCAAAATGCTGCATGATAGCTATGTATCATCTTCAGATTTTGTTTTAGTTGACCATCATATGGAAACAATTTTTATTCATTACAACATATGGCTTTTACATGTATTTTCAAGACTCAAGAGAAATCAACCCTTCACAAGTATATTTCCTTGAGCTATCATTCTATAATTTAAAAATATACTATCCTACAATTCTAAAATTAACATAAATACTCTACATTTGAAAGAAAGCACCTTGAAGAATTGAAATGAAATGAGAGCTATTAATTGTGACTGGAGGGAAAAAAAACTCAGTGTTTCTAATACAATGCAAAAAGGCATTTCTGATACAATTGTAATTAATTGACTGGATGGAACAACAGCAGGTGTTAATATATTATTGTTAGATTAACAAGCCACCCTGCAATTTTTATTAAATGTGGAAGATTTGATTTCATAAGACTTTGCAGGTTCCTATAAAATTTAACATGGTTGTGTTTACCTGTATGGGGAGAACCACGAGAGCAACACAGATCATGGCAACAACGAAAAGCTTGGACGACCATGTTTCTGGAGTGACATCCCCAAAGCCCACAGTAGAAAACGTCACAATGCAGAAATAAAGGGAGTCAAAGAGATTCAGCTTCTTTCCTATTCGTTCCAGATGTTGGATTCCACAAATGCTAAAGAAACACATGTGTATTTCAATTAAAACTTTCAAATTAGGCACACTGCTTCTCATCATGACTCTCTTGAAAACCAAAGTGCATTTCATAAAGCCACTTAGTAGTTAGGATCTTATATGGAACAGTATTTTGGTTGAGGAAATATAATTTTTAAGCTTTTTTACCTACATCAAACAGATATAGTCTTATTTTCATTAGTAGCCAAAAATTGTAGCCAAAGTATCACAAAGTATATTTGAATAACATGTAAAATAAATAGACTGAATTTCATGGGTGACTTACACAAACATTTTGAATGCGTGTCAAGGAAACACAGACACCAGAATTCACTAGATCTCTTCCCCATCAAAATAGCAATTGTCAGGGGGTGGTGGTGGGATGAATTGGGAGATTGGGATTGACATATGTACACTAACATGTTTAAAATAGATAACTAATAAGAACCTGCTGTATAAAAAAAGTAAAAAAATAAAATTCAAAAGAAAATAGCAATAGTCAGTAGTCTTTTTTTTTTTTTAACAGAGAGACATTTTTCAGTATATACATGTGGTATAGATATATGTGTATATATTCCGTGTGTGTGTGTGTTCCATACACAGTCATCCTTCAGTATCCCCTGGGGTCTCGTTCCAGGATCCCCACAGATACCAAAATCCACAGATGCTCAAGTCCCTTATATAAAATGGCATAGTATTGATATTTGCATATAACCTATACATATAACATATAACCTATACAACCTTCTGTATACTTTAAATCATCTCTAGATTACTTATAGTACCTAATACAATGTAAACGCTATAAAAATAGCTATAAATAAGTTGCAAAGTCTATGTAAATAGTTGCTTGTATGCAGCAAGTTCAAGTTTTGTTCTTTGGAACTTTCTGGAAATTTTTTCCCAAATATTTTCAATCTGTGATTGGTTGGATCGACAAATGTGGAACTTGTGGATACAGAGGGACAACTGTATACAGGAAAGGCTTGAGGAGTTAACCATTGCAAGGTGCCCCTAAAAATGAGTCTCTAAGTAGATCGATTATCTGTACAAAGCTATTGATGATATGAAAGTAAGGGAACAGCATAGAAATTGTTATAAGATGTTCCCAAAGTAGAATTCCTAAAATAGCATTAGAAATAGCACTGCTACTAGCTAAAAAAAAAAAAAAAAGTAAGGCTATGAAACATGCATATATGTGCAATGTTGGAGGGAAATGAGATTTGCAACATAAAAAATCAGCAATAAAAAGGAATCTAGTACTGACGCATGTTAAAATATGAACAAGCCAAAAAAAGAGTGAAAGAAGCCCGATGTAAAAGACTACATATTGTATGATTCTGTTTATATGAAAAGTCCAGAAAAGACACAGAAAGCATATTAATGGTTGCTTGGGGCTGATGGTAGGAATGGGGTGATGAAAATGTTCTAAAACTGGACTGTGGTGATGATTGCAGAGCTTTGTAAACATATTAAAAATGATTGACTTTTACACTTAACATGAATGAATTTTATGGTATGTAAATTACACTTTTATAAAGCTGTCAAAAAAAATCCCTGTGTGCTTCTGGATACTCCTTGTAACTTCTATACAGAACAAGCAGACACAGCTTGATTATGATGACCAAGAAGATGTGCTATTCACTGTTTAAACTACAGAAATTTCTTTTCCAGCCTTTTAAGATATCTATGTATTTGTCTAAGTTACACATCATAAATATTCAATTATCTTAAACCTTTTTAAGGCAGAGTATATAAGCCACTGGATAGTTAGGAAGATGGGTAGGCACAAAGGTAGATAAACCAAGGGACAGAAGAGAAACAGTAGGGTACGTGTCACCATTTTGCTTCTGAGGCAGGAACTGTTCTGTTCTTTTTCTGTTTTCTTAACTCCAGGTATCCAGAACATTTCAGCAAAATTTCACTTGTTCTATGTTCAGAAATTTTGTGTAAGCTGCCAGGTCATAATAGTTGACTCATGTCAGTTTATTTTCTCAGCTGCCTATATGCAATATACCAGCCAAGCTAATTCTAAGACTATTCAGATGGAGCCTTCATACAACCAAAGAGAACAGCTGTTTGATAACAATAGACCTTTCTGTGGAATATGTTTTTTACTTTATTTAAAATAATTTATATTTGAGAAGGTAAACAACTTTGCATCACTTTTATACTTCAGTAGGAAATAGAATGAGGAAAAATATAATTTATATATTTTTAAGAATTCAAATGTTACTGAAGGGCTTACTATATTTTGCATCACTACACATTAAAAGCAAATCTCTGTTTATAGATAAAACGTACATTTCCTAATTCAGACATGTGTTACAGTGACCAGAACTACCAGAAAAAATCTCCTGCTCTGCTTCCTGGTCTTCAGTTTGTCCTTCTTTTAATGCAACCCATTCATAAAGGCCATATTCATATTCTTTAAACACAGCTTGGATATATCAATCTCAGGTTCAGAAAAGCAACTGGATTCTCACTGTTGAAGAACACTTTTTGTTTGTTTGTTTGTTTCGGTACGCGGGCCTCTCACTGCTGTGGCCTCTCCCGTTGCGGAGCACAGGCTCCGGACGCGCAGGCTCAGCGGCCATGGCTCACGGGCCTAGCCGCTCCGCAGCATGTGGGATCTTCCCGGACCGGGGCACGAACCCGTGTCCCCTGCATCGGCAGGCGGACTCTCAACCGCTGCGCCACCAGGGAAGCCCAAGAACACTTTCTAATTTGTGGTGTGACATATTATTATAATAGCTGCCAATAAATCAATTCTTATGTTCATTCTCCTTTGCAACATGATATTGCTGTACTTCCCACTAAGGTGTACAGTGTGTCTCTCCTTGACCTTGAATTTAAGCTGGCCTATTGACTTGTTTTGACCAATAGAGTATTGTGGAAGTGATGCTGTGTGAGTTGCATAAGCCTAGACCTTAGGGGACACTGAAGTTCTTGTTCTCACTTTCTTGGAAGTCTAAGACCAAGACTTCCAAGTCTTGGAAGTTCTGAAGACACTGAAGTTCTTGTTCTCACTCATGGTGCTGTGCAGCAGCCCCATATAGTCAACTGGAGGATGAGGGGCCATGCGGAGAAAAAACAGCATGTCCCAGCTGCCAGCCAGCACAAACAGCTGCACAGCAGAGAGACGCCATCTTGGACTCAGCAGCACCTGTGAGGCCGTCACGTGACTGAAGCCGAAAGAGTAATCACAGGTGAGAACAGCAGAAAAACTGGCCCAGTCACCCATCACACAACTGTGAGAAACTACGAAGTTTTGGGTTTGGCAGTGGCTTGTTATTCAGCAATAGATACATGGTGCATATAGAATTAACTAGAATCCAGGGGCTTCCCTGGTGGCACAGTCGTTAAGAATCCACCCTGGTCTGGGAAGATCCCACATGCCACAGAGCAATTAAGCCCGTGAGCCACAACTACTGAGCCTACGTGCCACAACTACTGAAGCCCACGCGCCTAGAGCCCGTGCTCCGCAACAAAAGAAGCCACCGCAATGAGAAGCCCACCCACGGCAACAAAGAGTGGCCCTGCTCACCGCAATGAGAGAAAGCCCACACGCAGCAACGAAGAGCCAACCCAGCCAAAAATAAATAAATAAAATAAGGTGCCTCTAGTAAAGAGAAATAAGGTGTAAAATAAGGTGAAAAAGTGCAGAAATAATTAATAATCATTTGATAAATCTTTGCAAAGCTTTGTAAGAAAAGAGAATTAACTAGAATCCAAAACCTGGATCTAACCTGTTTTTTCTTCAACGTTTGTCTCACTTATCTCCCCTTTACATGTTATTTGGACTGTTTGCTTATCATAATATATATAACCCATGGCCCAATGTATACTTTTTGCCCAATCTGTTTCTTTCAGTTGAAAATCCTCTTTCTCCAATACCTACAAGAATTCCCATTTTTTGAAACCCTAGCTCAGATATGACCTCCCTCATGAAGACTTCTTTGTATCCCAAGCTACAGTGTTTCTGATGAATTTCTAAAGTATATATGAGTTCATGTCTTAGATAGCTACACTTTTACAAATATGTATATATATATATATTTAGTGTTAAATATTTATCAACCCTACTCAACTATTATCAACCTCGATGACAGTATTTATACTTTATAATTTTCCTACAACACTTAGAACAAAGTGCATAGCAGCTATCCAGTAGCTAACTGCTGAATGAACAAAAGAACACTTAATTAAACCCTGCTCAAATAATATATACAAACAAACTCCAAAAAATAGTTCATGCATGTTTCAGTTTTTTATTACTGCATAACAAACTCCCCCAAACTTAGTGGTTTAAAAAAGTAACAATTTATCATCTCACATGGTTCGGTGGAAAGCTCCTCTGGTTTTCTTGGGCTCACACCGGCAGCTGTGTTCAGCTAGAAGTCTGGCTGAATGGAAGGCTCAGGATGGTCCCACCACTGGGGTCTATGGTCAGGTTTCATTGTTGGCTGTGGCGCCTAGTTTCTCTCCATGAGACCTCTCAGCCTCCAATCAACTCAACCAGCTTCCTTTTTGGCATGGCAGCTGCAAGCCCTCTAAAGACCTAGCTTTGATCTGCCCATTCTATTTGCCAAAGAAAGTCACAAGATCATCCCAGATTGGAGGAGTGTGGAAACAGACTCCATGTCTTCATGAGAGGAGTCACAAAATATTATGGCTATGCTTTTCAATCTACCAAACTGTATACATGATAATACCTATCACAACCTATGTAAATCTTAATAAATTTTGCTGAATAAACCAGGTTGCAAGGTATTTAATTTCCTTGATATGGTTGTAGTTAAATCTATACTTATAATCATTTTTTTATAATCCTTATGCAACATTCCATTTACTTGACCTGGGAAAATCATGTGAGCCTTTCACTTATTTGTTAATATTACACTTACACTTAAAGGACTTGGTATACCTTAATGCTCTCTAAATTGATATGAAAATGAAGACCCCTAAAATGATAAGAAAATGAAACAGTTGTTGCATATTTGGTATAATTATACAAAAGCAAAATCAACTTTTTAAAAAAAGACTAATAAAGATGAATACACTGAATTACTTTTAGAGTTTTCCTCTGATTTTGAATAGGCTCATCTGCCGGTTTCTCTTAGGGGCTCATTAAATGGGCCACTGCTTAGGTTCATAAGTAACAATGTCCCTACAGTTTTTAAAACATTGATGTCAACATATGATCTTCTAAGTCAATAAATATTTTTGTAATAAATAAATGACTTTTGTTCCTTCTCCCCAAGAGAAAATGATGCAGAGGATACTTAAATATCTAGCCCAAGAACACAATAATCCTTTTAAATTACAGGTCAAATCTTGTTCCCTCTCTGTTTCTAACTCTCAATGCCACATTCAGAATAAAATCCCAAACACCTGGCTCTTCTCTGACCTCATCTTCCGAGATCACCCCGAATTCACTGTCCTCTAGTCCCTCAGCCTCACTGCAGTCAAGCATCAACCAGCTCCTCTCAATGCCTTCCCTTTATTTCCAATAGACATCTCAAAGTTAACATGTCCAAATGGAATCCTAAACTTCCTCTCAAACTCTTCATCATTGGATGGTGGCAAAGAGAGCTGTCTTGAACCAAAATCCTGGAATCATCCTGGACTTTTTTTTTCTTTTTTTTATAACGACCCATATCCAATCTTTTAGCAAACTCCACTGCTTCTAACTTCAAACTATAACCAGACTCCACAATCACTACTCACCATTTATACTGCCACCACAATGATCCCTGCCATCAGTTTTTTTTCCCTCCACTGCAGTAAACATCCCTACCCTTTTTCCAACAGCTTATAGCCGACCCGTCAGCCAGAGCTGCCCTATGACAACATGAGTCAAGCCATGCTATTCCTCTACTTAAAGCCCTGAGAGGGCTCCCTCTTTCACTTAGACTAAAAGCTAACCATCTTTCATTTGTCTCCAGCGTGCTCCTCTATCCGACCCTTCCCTATGCCTTTTGGACTAATTTTCTACTTTCCTCCCTGTGGTTTGCTCTGCCCCAGCTACACTGGCATTCTTGCTTTCTGACCAACATGACAGGCATGGTCCGGACTCAGAGTCCTGTCATGGACTGCTCTCTCTGGCTGGACCCTATTGCCGAGATATTGTCATGGCTATCTCCTCACATCCAAGTCTTTACTTCTATCCTGACCATCATATGTACCCCAAGCCTTTCTTATACTGCTTAATTAAAAAAATATATAATAGTTTTAGTCATTTGCTGGGTTTGATGCCCATTATCCATAAACCTCTATAAGAATGGAGTCTATTAGGACAGAGTCACATGGTGTCTTCATCTATGTTGCCTGAGCACCTATATTACTGCCAAGAACATAATGATGTGCATTAATATTTCCTGAATGAATGAGGGTCTGAATGTAAAATACACAGATCTCTGTTGCCCACATTTAAATCACCTAGCTATTTAGCCTGTTTAGATAGATATAAACTAAATACATTTCATTAAAGAAAGAGCACACAAAAATGTTTATCTCACCACTGCCTTAATGGTGGAATCTAATACAACTAAGAGGCAAGGCTAAATACTTCTTTGTCAAAACAGGCAAATGACTTTCCCACCACCTTTTGAAATATTCGAGTACTTATAAACAAGTAAATTAGGTTTTATTTTCCTTAGTAACTTGCTTTTGTAACCCCATCATTTGTTTAGTTAGCACTACTTAATATGATAAATACAAAATTTGGAAATTTAAAATGCATTGACTTACTTATTGAAACCCATTCTGCTTGGGTAATAGGCGAGCAAATTGTATAACTAAAAATTTGTCTTTTTATAAAATCAAATTTAATATTCAAATATAAAACTTGTATTTATTTAGTCTTGTTAACATTCTAAACTTTCTGTCACTAACATATTTAAAAACAGTTTGAATTACTGAATTAAACTGATTATATTTCACGATTTACTAATCAAAAGTTTTACCCAAAATCCCATTCATGTTAGTGAGTGAATCCTGCATACATTAATACTAAGTTCAGTCAATCAGGTTAGTTACATAGCTATCATAATAACAAAAGTATCCAGCTTATGTTTTATGGAAGAAACAAATTACTCTCCAACATTAGAGAGAGATTTGCCTACAATAACTTTATGATCTTGACTTTGTTGTTGGGATTCACTTTCACATGAACTTCTGAAACTATTTCCCTTATGTTCTCTTGTATTTACGTAAAGAATCACATTATTTGAAGGGTAGAAACACTTTAGAAGGGAATTCTGCAGAATTTGCACTAACATCAAATTCTAAGATAGGATCTTCACATTATTTAAACAAAAAAGTCTTTCAAACCTCCTCTAGAATTATAAAAATTAGATTTTAAAAGTATTTTGAAAATTACTTGTTGCATGTTTTTATTTTACAAAAGTAAATACTAACACATGGGGAAGCTTAATAAAAAGGCAGAGACCAGACTACTCTGATCACATTATATGGACACAGCATCACTTTCTGATACTAGTCATAGAGCATCTACATGCAACACGTGGAGAATGTTAAGAATATCTGCCAACTTATTACATACCATTTTGGTTATAGGTGACACAACTAGGAATGTTTTAAAGAAATATGAAAACTTATATTACTCTTCTATGTCAATCATTCAAATAAAAATACTTTAATATTGTTCATATAAATTATCTTTCTAAACAATAATTCAGCTACTTTTATGAAGGAACGTAAAAAGTGCACTTTCAGGAGAGATAAATACACAGATAGTTTACTGTTACTTTATTATATAAGTCTTGAAGCTAAGACAGTTTTAGCATTGAAATACCATTTTATTTTACTATGCATAAACATTAATATTTCATTTATACGTTAGCTATTTTTCCTAGCACTGTGAATGCTACAATGTGCTGCATAAGGATTTGAAGCTATTCAGTGATTATAATCCATTTTAATATAGATTGTTATCTTATTTCATTCACAGATGTCTTTCGAGCCATTATTAAATGAAAACTGCCTCTTCTCCCTGATCATAATTGATGAAGTTCAGTTAATTATTATTTTGTCTCTGTACCCAGAAGTGATTTTAATGATGGCACAGATTTTCTGATAAACTAAATCCAAGAATGTGCTCAAATACAGCACATTCATAATCAAAATATCCTATTTTGCCTTCTTATAAAAGAGATACATCTGTTCAGTCAGTCAAAGCCCAAGGTAAACTGTTCAAGTTATATCCTGAAATGAAAGTAGCAGTAGGATTTAATAATATAGAATTAAAAAGTAAATAATCATAGCTGGTGGATATTAGTAAACACTCTGTTACCTTCAAATCTTCTAGTAATCAAATTTAATGTTGTTTTGTGACTGGGCCATAATATTTAAGAAAAAAAGCTCACTTAAATGCTTAATTTTAACGGATACCTAATTGTAACCAAATTTTTGTTTATTATCACGTATCCCCTGCCTAAACATTTGAAATTAAATAATTTACTACAATCTAAGATATAAAAATAGACCAATATCACACCATGTTCTATTTGCCTTTTTGTTTCTTTAATATGTATACAAGTTACTCAGATTCATTTGTAGTGAGTGACTTTGAAATGGAAAGTTGCAAATGAATATATTTTTCTTATAATTTCTCTACTGTAAAAATACCTATCAATTTTAAATTTAAAAATGATTTCTATAAAACCAGTAAGTGCTATAATATTTTAATCAAATGTTTAAAATGGAAAAAGGGTGAACTAATATCATAAAGGTAAGTCATGTTTATTCATACAAATACACTTATTGATGGCTTACTAGTGCCAGGCACTGTGCTGTATGTTAGAGATGCAGATACATGACATCTTAGTCTACACAAAAACAGTTTCTAAAATCTAAAGTGAATGATTCTGACCTCAACTTTATAACACTAATTACTACTAGCAATAACACCATAAATTAATAATCAAACATTTAATTCATAACTTGATTAATACTAACTTAGGGAAACTACTTAAGCTTTTTAAACATCATGCTCCTCAACTGAAAAGTAAACGTAATCATGTTAACTTCTTCATTTGGTTATTATGAGAATTAAGTGGCCTAATGCTCAGTGAAATGCCTGACACCTAAGAACCTTCAATGAATTCATTAGTAATTTTGTTATTTATATGACAGCCCCAGCATAAAAGAAAAAGAAACACAAAAATGAGTCAAATATAAGGATCCAATATCTCCACATAAGTGTTAAAAAGCCCTCTCCACTTGACAAAAAGCTAAATGTACTATTAGCAAGAGAGTCAGGGACTGTGGAGGAAGAAACTGGCAATGAGAAAACAGCCTGTCTGTTCTCTTTGCTGTGGATTAGCTAACAGAGTTGTTAGCAGCAGAAAACCACCCATGGATTAATGAATATCTGTAATCGTGTCCAATCTTTTCTCCGCCCTGTAACTCTTAGCTGCTAGGGGAAGTGGAAACATGGGCAAGTGTGGAGGGCTCTAAAAAGAAGAGTTAGGGGCTTCCCTGGTGGCGCAGTGGTTGAGAGTCCGCCTGCCGATGCAGGGGACACGGGTTCGTGCCCCGGTCCGGGAAGATCCCACATGCCGCAGAGCGGCTGGGCCCGTAAGCCATGGCTGCTGAGTCTGCGCGTCCGGAGCCTGTGCTCCGCAACGGGAGAGGCCACGACAGTGAGAGACCCGCGTACCGCAAAAAAAAAAAAAAAAAAAAGAAGAGTTAGGCAATTTGCAAGGTAAACCTATAATCTTTAACTATTTAGAAAGATGGTCATGCTGATATTAGTTGACCTTTGGAGGGTTCACTGTCGTCATTTACAGAAAGGGACAACTAATTCTTGGTAATGCAGTAAGGGAAAAAAAAAAAAAAAGTTAGGTGTTATTTCTGGGCCAAAATGCCAATATCAGGCTAGTGACTCGTTCTAAAAAGGAATACTTATTTTAAAAAAAGGACTACTTATCCCTGAGATTGCTTAAATGAAAGAATTTCTATTGTGATTATATAAAAGACTGTACATATGTATATTATATATGTATCTATTTTAAAAATTCACTGACAGGTAACTACTAAGCATATCATTATATGGTAATATTTTAAGATTGAAATGTTAAAATCATAATATTTTGAAAAAACAGTACAATTTTCTCTTTTTGTATTATTTAACATATTAACTCATACTCAAGGCTATCATTTAAATATGTATTTAATTTTATATAACTTATGAATTTTCTATCTTATGAAGATTAAATATACCTAGTTTTTGAAATTCTATGCATTTTGAGGAGCAGAGTATTCCTGCCATTCACATATTTATGTTTTTTTCAAAATTGTAGTCAGTATTCACAATACTGGGCTTAAACTGGAATTTCAAAAATCTTTCACATAGCCATTTCTGCCTTAATGCAATTTAGTTTTATATGAATACTCACTTGTGACAATGTCTATTTTAAAGATCACTGTCACAGAATAAAAACCATTGAGGAATTTTATAGCAAGCACTTTGGAAAGTTTTTTGTTTTTTTTTTAAATCAAGTGGACATGCATTTAAACTATGCAGATTGGAGGATGAAATGCCAACTAGTCAAATATGTCTTTAAATACCAACTCAGAACTTGATTACCACCAACATGCACCAGAAACAGAGAAATGCCCTCGAGATTTCATATCATCCAATACTTCCACGATCAATAAGGACAAAGACTGACTATATGCCTAGAACCATATGAACAAACACAGCTCATGAACGATACAATGTTTTGCTTGGTTTTCAACCAATATTTGTTGTTTTTCAATATGACCTATAGATATCAAGGAATAAAGGCAACAGATAATATCGACATAAGAAAAGAAACAGTAGGAAAAATTTTGCAGATGGAGAGGGATATAAATTATTTAATTTTGGGATATGTTGAATTTATCATTCCTGTAAAATATTATGTCCAATTCATTGTAATAAAGTAGTTTATTAATATATACCTATAAGAAGCCATACCTACACTCCTTGGGTAAATCTTACCTGATGGTAATTTTTTTACAGTTCTAATATTTTAAATTCCAAAAATCAGTAATATGCACTTGTTATTACAAGACAAATAACGAGATATAAATAAGAATTAATATCATTCCACCTCTTTCTCTCCATGAGGTAATAATATTTAGTATATACCCTTTTGCTTGTTTGGTATTTTGTTTTGTTTGCTTTTGTCCTTAATGTAAATGCACTTTTGATTTGAGTTTGGCGATTTATTACTATAGGATTTTTATATCTATCTTTTTAAAGTGATCTTGGGTTACAGTTTTATATCCCAACCCATGTTCCTTGAAAAGCCAGTTTGCTGACCAGACATAGGGGTCTACAGTCAAATACATCTGGCAACTCTGAGTTAAGTATATTTTATTTAGCAAAGGATTTTTCAGATCCCTTTAATGAGTTAATGTTGATCATGAATCTCTGAGAATAGAATATTTTTCATAGGATTAACCAAACACATCTGCCAAAGTTCTTACTTTTGATAGAGTATCTTGAAGTAGGAGCATTTTATGAACTAAAATATGAGAACATCAGCCCATAATTTGTGCTCTGAGTATTTCAGAATAACTGTTTAGCTTAATCATTAAATGATTTGGGTAACTTTGTACCTTTGTCCATGTCCTGAATTACACCACCCTGGATTTACTGTTCCTTGAAGAAGTTTAACAATGAAACATTCAGTCCCTGGAGTTTTTTGCTTTGTTTTGTTTTTTGTCTTTTTAATTGAGATCAAAAGATATAATTTTTAAATGCAACATTTTAAAGGTGTTCCATCTCTACCCTTAATCTCAATTTATTTAATACTACTTAAAAACCCATAAATATGCATTTTGGAATGACCTACCATTCCTTCCATAGATCCACAAAAATCAATATGCCTCGCTCATAATTCCTTGGTCTTTACCGACTTCCTACAAAACTGAACTTTGAGCACATATGACAAAGGACAGTTTATAAATACAGGTCCACAGCAGCTGTGCTGAGTGCTGGATATACATAGAAGAGTCCTCTCTTTCTTCCTGCTCACAAAGAAGCTAAGAGAATAGGACAAATTTTTTCATAAGCACTGTAATTATTTAGATGTGGATAGCCAAACTGAGCATGTTATATGAAAAAGAAGACTCCAAATTTTATCTCATTAAAAAATTTATAAATTCTCCTTTTTTGTTAACTGAAATAGTGTTAAATCTTAGGATAATTTTTTCAAAAGTATTCAAACACATGCAAAAATCATAATCACATTAATTAAAAAAGGATTAGGCTCCATTTTACACTAAATATATAAAGCGATGATCTATATTATACCACACATTTAATTTCTAGTTAAACTTAGGAAAAAATAAAGGCTATTGTAAAGTATTTATTTCTTAAGTCTCACTTTCACTAAATACTCCTCCATTTAGAAACGCTAACATCTTAATTTATATATTTTAAAATCTACTTTGTTTCTCTTTCACTCACTTAGTGAAAGAAGGATCACCAGAGTATGAGTTAGAAATTATGTAAGGCTATACGCTACACTAACCATAACCAAATGGTAAGTGTTCTTTCTTATATTAAATATTTCAATTAAAGAGATTCCACATTGTCCCTTACCAGTCCTACAGAATACATTTATTTTCACAAAATTACATTAAATTTCAGTTTATTACATTTCCTCTCTTTTCATGAATAATGACCTAAACAAAATAAAAGCATCTACTCAATAGTCTATGTAAATTACTCATAGGCTCATCAGCCTATAGGCCATTACTAGTATATTGCACACAGATGGAAGTAGGATTTTTTGCTCATGGTAGGAAAGACGGAATTTATAATCATGTAGTGTTTTTTTTCTATGTTCCTCAGATTATATGTTGAGCATGTATTCATATTCATCCATAATTATTTATTAAAAGAATGGGTACTGTGTGTCGATGTAAAATGTATTTTCTACTATAAACTGTGAAGAAAGTAGGCAGATAAAGAAACAAGGCAGTGGGATAAGAAAGATGATTAAACAGATTAAACTAGGTGAAAACAAGGAGACAAAATCATCATGGTTAAAGGTAATAAATAACATGGTATAGGCAAGAATCAAGTAAAATCAGGATGATGTTCTTGAAAATCTCACTTTAGGAGATTCCAAAATTCAGAGATTAAGCCCTTACTGGAAAAAATGGGGAACTGTATCACTAGCAGAAAGCTATTAAAATTATGTTCATATTTTTAAAACAAAATAACATGGATAAGACAGTAAATAAAGACGTGATACTTATCTTATATTCTTGTTAATAAGTGAAAGCATTTTTTACTTACTACTCCTTGCTTTCTGGAAAACTTTTAGGATTTTTCTCTCCTGAAGCTTCAATAAAGGGCTTGTAATTTCATTTCCACTGTGTTGCAGATCATAAGCATTTGAAAAGTTTTTACATTTATTTGTTCTCCTATTTAGTGAGTGTTACTAAGTGTTTGTCTCAGTACTAGGTCCTGGGGGAGAAAATGGTATAGAAAAACTTGCAAGACTACTTCCTCAATGGGAGTTAGAGTGCAGTGGAAGAGATAGAAAATGATGACTAATGTAAATATATACAAATAACAAAGGAGAGCCCTCTAGTGCTATGATTTCCTGTAATAATGGAATCCAACCTACTCAGGAGAGTCAGGATTCAATAAAAAAGTGATGTTTACATAAAAAGGTGAGTCTGACCTTAGTCTGCAGAGAAGGCAGAGCATTTTAGGAAGGAGGGGGGCGTTAATCTGAAAGAGGAATCAGGGGAAAAAAAAGAAAAGCAGAGTTTCTGCTTGAGAAAGAAAAGATGGGGGGGATCCTGATGGTGAAGGAAATTTAGAACTTATTAAGGAGTTTTGTATTCATCCCACAACACATGGAAAATCTTTAACAAGCATTAAGCAAGTGGTGACACAACTGTATTTACATTTCCCAGTGCTCACTGCGGTGGACACGAGATGAATGGTTTGGAAGGGAACCAGAGTGGACAACAGGAAAACCAGTTATAGGGCTGTTGCCATAAAAAGGTTATGACAGTTTAGATGAGTGAGGTGAGACTGAGAGGGACAGAAGTGGGAAGATTTCCAGGATATACTGGAGGTAAAGTGTATGGGATTTGTTTTATCATGTACTGTGTAACAGAACAGGACATGTGACGAATGACTCCATTCTTTGGGATTGTCCAAAAAATGGACAGTAGCTGCTATTTCAGAGTTACGGACAATTTGGGGGAAGAAATAGCATAAGTTTGCTTTTGAACATATTTTGTTTAAGGAATCTAAGAGGAAATGGCACAGAAACGGCTAACTATAAAGGACATAATTAAAACCATAGAAACTGGCCCAAGACAATTTGGTCACAATTATTAGGTTCTTTCTGTTGCACATTTGTAACATCCAATGAAAAGAGGAAAAGTTGTGGTGTCAGAATCTCTCCCTAACAACCTTGTTGCCAATCATGACATGATGAGAGCAAGTCATAGACTGAATTCTGCCACATAAAACACTCACGAATCCCTGTTCTGCAAGATCCAAGAGCTTCCTGTTCTCTTGTCTTTCTGTACATAACAACAAATACATTGAAAGAAATGATCATACCAAAGAAAACCTGAAAACATACTGAGGGTAGTTTCTGCTAATGGTCTGTGGGATCAGATGACAAAATGCTCTAAGTAGGAACAGGTTTGATAGGGTCTCTAGACCTAAGGCACAACTTCCTTAAAGGGTTAGGCTGCTGTGCTCACCAAATTCTTATAGTCCAGTTATGCAGGAGCAGAAATAACCAAACCACACTTTCTTGACAACTATATGTCTAGAAAACTATTTTTAATTCCCTTTATGTTAATTTGTAAAAATTCTGACACAGATATTGATGCTTTAATCTGTTGATACCTGATAATGAGTCCCTGATGCGAATCCTTCACACACTTATTAACCATCCCTAGATTTTAACTTGTCTGGACACACGTATACCATGCTGTCTTGTGGTATGTATGTGATATTTACGGGATTACAGAAAATATAACTAAAATATATGATACATTCCTAGAAGAAAAATAAAAAGGCTGAGCACTGACTGCTGAGAAAACACATCATTTAATGAAATGTTACAGAAGAGAATGAAGACATAAAAAGAGTGTGAATGCACATATGGGGTGTGTGTATGTGTGTCTCACATGCCCAATGCATTCTCATAACCCCCATGTACATGTAAATTATTCTTCATGTAAATTTTTCTGACTTTAATACTGGGAAATATTAAATAATATTTAATATTAAAATATTGGAAATATTAAAGTCAGTGACTTACGCTGGCTTTCTGAGTCCTACTGTGATATCAGAGATTCCTTCAAATATATTTTTGCTCCATTTCTAGTAATAGAATAACAGAATAAAGTCAATAGCTCTAAGGATCATATTTCATTTTTTCCTCATTTTTAAGGCTTAAATTTCAAAAACAAACAAAAAGTATGATATCTATTCTTCTTTCCTCTTGATTTACACTTTTTATTTCTAACCATAAGTTTACTTTAAAAGAGAAAATAAAAGGTATTCTTGATAGGAAAAGCTTCACAATCAAGTCATGAACAGTTCAAAGTAACTTCTACTGGTTGCAAAGAAGATAAAATGGAATCTTGCATAAAAACCTCAACTGTGAAAAGTATTGCTATAGTGCAATTGCCTACAGTACAGCCTTCAGACTAAGACAAATAAGGGAAGATAAAGCTGGTGATGTAAGACAGGAAAAATTGTAAATTGCTTTCTATACAACACCGAAGAATTTATACTATACTGAAGACTCCAAAGACACGAATGAAGAATTTTAAGCAAGAGAATGAATGATGTGATCAAATCAAATAGTGTCGAGCTCATTAATAAAGTCTGCTGATACTCTGAGTGGTTACTACTGCTCCAAGCAGTAACATTTACACTAGACTCTCAGTCTCCAGGCTGACAAATCACCTTTAAGACACTGCCCATGCAAATCACCCAAGTGAAGTTCCATCTGTGAGCAGAGGAAATAATGGCTACTACATTCAGTCCTAAAGTTCCTTCTAGGTTTGAGCTCTTGCCTCTCTGCAATATACTTTTTTTTTTTTGCTTGATTTTTTAAAAATTATCTTATTCAGTTCTCAAAAGTGAAGTGTATAACCAATAAAATATTAGTTTTACACACCATTAATTCCCATTATATATGTAAGATAGGTTTATAAAAATATGTATACATCCAGAATCTTTTCAGAAAATATTTGATTTACAATGCATTTCTATTTTACTATCAAGAAGCTAGTAAGATAAACACTAACTCATATGTTTCTGTACATATGAAATATGTAACAGTGCCAAATAAATATCAGCTAATTTAGGCTGATTTATACTCATTTAACGTGTTCCCACAGGAATGTCTTGCTAGTTACTGTCACATAACAAGACCAATCCCAAATATTTAGTCACTAGTCAACAGTTTTTGGAAATCAACTAAGGCACAAAACAAGGCTTATTTTATTCTATCTGAAATGATCCAAATTTAATTAGCCATTAGAAATAAAAGAAAACATAGACCCTCACATGTTACTTTATATTGAAAGGAGTGGGAATTACTCCCATAGAGAAAATGACTCTTACTTTTATGTAATAATTTACTTGAATCCAATTTTTAAAATGTAATATTGTTATCATGTTCATTGACAGAAAAGCTCTGTCATACTGATAACAATTTTACATTCATAACACTTAATCTCTGCTTAAAAGCAATTGAAAACTCTCCCCTAACAGACAGTGAGGTGAACCTATAACCATTTCATAGACTCTATGAAAGCTAATATTTCAGAAAACTCTGTAATATAAAATATTTCTATATGTGAGTCAGAACACTCGTGAGAAGTATCTCACTGGCTCATTTGAGCATTCGACTAATTGATGGTGTATTTACTGCTTCTAAGTTAATGCCAAATATATCAGTATCTATGTAGAATTGTCTCCTAGGTAAATAATTATTTTTCGTTTTCACTGGAAATTACAACTGTTTTCCTGATAGATAATATTTGTTCAAAGAGCAGTTTCAAGAGGTCAATCACACATTCTAAACTAAAGAAATTTACTGGAAACGTGGTTTGCATTAACATTTACCTAAAGCACATTTTGCTCCAATGGCTTCAATTTTTTAAAAATTTGTACCAGCTTTCCCATATCAGATTATATATACTCAAAGACATTAAGCTAGGGATTAATATTGCAATTAAGGTACTACCATTCAAAAAAATCTTTGATTTTTTATTTTTTGGCATCCAAAAGAAATTCACTAAGCAAAACAATAGCATTTTTAGGGTCAAACCTATACAATAAATATGGCATTTCCTTTACTTTTTACTCATCATGAGACTCATTCAGCTCAAAATTTCATTTAACATACATCATCCTAATAGAATTTATCCTCATTCTTAGCAATTATGAATGTCATAGAATGATATAACTTCAATAACCCTGCTGGGAAAGTTCTGGGACACCCAGGGTACCATGGCACACTGGATTGAGAACAACTGATCTAGTCCAACTCCTTTCTCTTCAGAGGCAGCATCTCAGGGAGAAAAGAGTCCAACACTTGACCAAGGCTATCTATACTCTTAAGAGGGAACACCAGGAATATAACAAAGTTTCTTTTCCCCTACCCACAACTTTGTAGAGATTAAATAACACAAGCTTTCTTTAATAAAACTGTGAAATTAGACATGTTTTTGTTTGAGAGAACAATTAGAAAGGAAACCAATTGCCTCAAAGCAATTTGTTAATTTAAGTTGTAGGTTCTAAATCCTTCCTGTACCAAAGTGACTAATGATTTATTTAGTTACTAATTAACTAGGGTGAATGTCCCAAATAAGATGAAATTTGACTAAGCTATGTTGTCTTTCCTGAGTGACAAATTTGTGTACAATATCTTCCACGTAGGTAAGGCGAAGAGGAAAAGACTCATGTAACATCAATCCTTTTACTACATTCTGTCTTTAACCATCTGAAATGTAAACCTATAAAACATTTTGATACATGTTTTAGTACTTGTGTCAAAGTGTAAAATAGGGCTAGGATAAGAGGGACTAATAATCTATAAAGTGAGCTTTAGTATTAGCATCTTTAGATATGACTGAACTTAAAATCAGTTTTATATTTTACATCCTCAATCAAGTATTTTATCCCAGACTTACAGTACAAACTCAGTATCATTACATAACCTATTTTATATAAGAAAAAGAAAATAAGTCTAATTTCTGATAAAGACAGATGATTAAGATAACAGAAGGCTAGTGCACTGCAGAACCACTGCTTGTGGATGATACAGCAGAGTTGTCAGGACCCTTGACTGAGTTGTTAAGAAAGGTTCCATTAAGGCTTTAACATATGAGCTGAGACCTTAAGGACAACAAAAGCTAAGTGGAGATTATACAAAGCAAAGAGAACACTGTTAAGAAAACCCGGAGGGACCTTCAAGATGGTGGAGAAGTAAGACATGGAGATCACCTTCCTCCCCACAAGTACATCAGAAATACAACTACATGTGGAACAACAACAATATGTGGAACAACTCCTACAAAATAACTGTCTACTGAACGCTGGCAGAAGACCTCAGACTTCATAAAAGGCAAGAAACTCCCCACGTACCTGGGTAGGGCAAAAGAGAAAAGAAAAAACAAGGAAAAAAGAATAGGGAGGGGACCTGCACCAGTGGGAGGGAGCTGTGAAGGAGGAAAGGTTTCCACACACTAGGAAGCCCCTTCGGGGGCGGAGACTGTGGGTGGCGGAGGGGGAAGCTTCGGATCCGCAGAGGAGAGCGCAGCAACAGGGGTGCGGAGGGCAAAGCGGAGAGATTCCCGCACAGAGGATCGGTGCCGACTGGTACTCACCAGCCCGAGAGGCTTGTCTGCTCACCCGCCGGGGTGGACGGGGGCTGGGAGCTGAGGCTAGGGCTTCGGTGGGATCCCGGGAAGAGGACTGGCGTTGGCTGCGTGAACACAGCCTGAAGGGGCTAGTGTGCCACGGCTGGCCGGGAGGGAGTCCAGGAAAAGGTCTGGACCTGCCGAAGAGGCAAGAGACTTTTTCTTGCCTCTTTGTTTCCTGGTGCGTGAGGAGAGGGGATTAAGAGTGCTGCTTAAAGGAGCTCCAGAGATGGTTGCGAGCTGCGGCTAATAGCGCGGACCCCAGAGACGGGCATGAGGCGCTAAGGCTGCTGCTGCCGCCACCCAGAAGCCTGTGTGTGAGCACAGGTCACTATCCACACCTCCCTTCCAAGGAGCCTGTGCGGCCCGCCACTGCCAAGGTCCCGTGATCCAGGGACAACTTCCCTGGGAGAACGCACGGTGCGCCTCAGGCTGGTGCAGCGTCACACTGGCCTCTGCCACCGCAGGCTCGCCCTGCACCCCGCATCCGTACCCCTCTTTCTCCCCGACTGAGTGACCCAGAGCACCCGAATCAGCTGCTCCTTTAATCCCATCCTGTCTGAGCTAAGAACAGACACCCTCAGGTGACCTACACACAGAGGCGGGCCAAATCCAAAGCTGAACCCCGGGAGCTGTGAGAACAAAAAAGAGAAAGGGAAATCTCTCCCAGCAGCCTCAGGAGCAGTGGATTAAACATCCACAATCAACTTCATGTACCCTGCATCTGTGGAATACCTGAATAGACAACAAATCATCCCAAAAATGAGGCGGTAAACTTTGGGAGCAACTGTAGACTTGGGGTTTGCTTCCTGCATCTGTTTCTGGTTTTATGTTTATCTTAGTTTTATTATCATTGATAGATTTCTTTATTGATTTGGTTGTTCTCTTCCTTTTTATCTTGATTTTTTTAAATATATATATATTTTTCCTTGTTCTCTTTTTGTGAGTGTGTATGTGCATTATTCTTTGTGTGATTTGACTGTACAGCTTTGCTTTTACCATTGGTCCTAGGGTTCTATCTGGTTTTTTTTTGTTTATTTTGTTTTTAGTATAGTTTTTAGCATTTATCACTGGTGGATTTGTTTTTTGGTTTGGTTGCTCTCTTCTTTCTTTCATTACCTTTTTATTTTTTTATTATGAATAATTTTCTTAAATGCTTTATTTTAATAATTGCATTTAAAATTTTTATTTTATATATTTTTTCTTTATTTATTTCATTCTTTTTCTCTGTTTTTTTCTGGGGCGTGTGGCTGACAGGGTCTTGGTGCTCTGACCGGGTGTCAGGTATGAGCATCTGAGGTGGAAGAGCTGAGTTCAGGATACTGGTCCAACAGAGACCTCCCAGCTCCATGTAATATCAATTGGTGAGAGCTCTCCCAGAGATCTCCAAGTCAACACTAAGACCCAGTTCCACTCAATGACCAGGAAGCTACAGTGCTGGACACCTTATGCCAAACAACTAGCAAGACAGGAACAAAACCCCACCCATTATCAGAGAGGCTGCCTAAAATCATAATAAGTTCACAGACACCCCAAAACACACCACTAGACATTGTCCTGCCCACCAGAAAGACAAGATCCAGCCTAATCCACCAGAACACAGGCGCCAGTACCCTCCACGAGAAAGCCTACGCAGCCCATTGAACCAACCTTAGCTACTGGGGGCAGACACCAAAAAACACTGGGAACTACGAACCTGCAGCCTGAAAAAGGAGACCCCAAACACAGTAAGTTAAGCAAAATGGGAAGACAGAGAAATATACAGCAGATGAAGGAGCAAGGTAAAAACCCACCAGACCTAACAAATGAAGAAGAAATAGGCAGTCTACCTGAAAAAGAATTCAGGGTAATAATAGTAAAGGTGATCCAAAATCTTGGAAATAGAATGGAGAAAATAAAAGAAACGTTTAACAAGGACCTAGAAGAACTAAAGAGCAAACAAACAATAATGAACAACACAATAAAAAAAATTAAAAATACTCTAGAAGGGATCAATAGCAAAATAACTGAGGCAGAAGAACGGATACATGACCTGGAAGATAAAATAGTGGAAATAACTACTGCAGAGCAGAATAAAGAGAAAAGAATGAAAAGAACTGAGGACACTCTCAGAGACCTCTGGGACAATATTAAATGCACCAACATTCGAATTATAGGGGTTCCAGAAGAAGAAGAGAAAAGGAAAGGGACTGAGAAAATATTTGAAGAGATTATAGTTGAAAACTTCCCTAATATGGGAAAGGAAATAGTTAATCAAGTCCAGGAAGCACAGAGAGTCCCATACAGGATAAATCCAAGGAGAAACACGCCAAGACACATATTAATCAAACTATCAAAAATTAAATACAAAGAAAACATATTAAAAGCACCAAGGGAAAAACGACAGCTAACACAAAGGGAATCCCCATAAGGTTAACAGCTGATCTTTCAGCAGAAACTCTGCAAGCCAGAAGGGAGTGGCAGGACATATTTAAAGTGATGAAGGAGAAAAACCTACAACCAAGATTACTCTACCCAGCAAGGATCTCATTCAGATATGATTGAGAAAATAAAACCTTCACAGACAAGCAAAAGCTGAGAGAGTTCAGCACCACCAAACCAGCTTTACAACAAATGCTAAAGGAACTTCTCTAGGCAGGAAACACAAGAGAAGGAAAAGACCTACAATAACAAACCCAAAACAATTAAGAAAATGGGAATAGGAACATGCATATCGATAATTACCTTAAATGTAAATCAATTAAATGTTCCCACCAAAAGACACAGACTGGCCGAATGGATACAAAAACAAGACCTATATATATGCTGTCTACAAGAGACCCACTTCAGACCTAGGGACACATACAGACTGAAAGTGAGGGGATGGAAAAAGATATTCCATGCAAATGGAAATCAAAAGAAAGCTGCAGTAGCAATTCTCATATCAGACAAAATAGACTTTAAAATAACGACTAGGGCTTCCCTGGTGGCGCAGTGGTTGAGAGTCCACCCGCTGATGCAGGGGACACGGGTTCGTGCCCTGGTCCGGGAAGATCCCACATGCCGCGGAGAGGCTGGGCCCGTGAGCCATGGCCGCTGAGCCTGTGCGTCTGGAGACTGTGCTCCACAACGAGAGAGGCCATAACAGTGAGAGGCCCGAATACCGCAAAAAATAAATAAATAAATAAATAAATACAATACAATACAATACAATAACGACTATTACAAGAGACAAAGAAGGACACTGCATAATGATCAAGGGATCGATCCAAGAAGAAGATATAACAGTTGTAAACATTTATGCACCCAACATAGGAGCACCTTGATACATAAGGCAAATACTAACAGCCATAAAAGGGGAAATCGACAGTAACACAATCATAGTAGGGGACTTTAAAACCCCACTTTCACTAATGGACAGATCATCCAAAATGAATATAAATAAGGAAACACAAGCTTTAAATGATGCATTAAAAAAGATGGACTTAATTGACATTTATAGGACATTCCATCCAAAAACAACAGAATACACTTTCTTCTCAAGTGCTCATGGAACATTCCCCAGGCTATATCATTTCGCAAGTCACAAATCAAGCCTTGGTAAATTTAAGAAAATTGAAATTGTATCAAGTATCTTTTCTGACCACAATGCTATGAGACTAGATACCAATTACAGGAAAAAATATGTAAAAAATACAAACACATGGAGACTAAACAATACACTACTAAATAACAAAGAGATCACTGAAGAAATCAAAGAGGAAATCAAAAAATGCCTGCAAACAAATGACAAGGATAACACAATGACCCAAAATCTATGGGATGCAGCAAAAGCAGTTCTAAGAGGGAAGTTTATAGCAATACAATCCTACCTCAAGAAACAAGAAACATCTCAAATGAACAAACTAAAGTTACATTTAAAGCAATTAGAAAAAGAAAAACAAAAAAACCCCAAAGTTAGCAGAAGGAAAGAAATCATAAAGATCAGAGCAGAAATAAATGAAAAAGAAATGAAGCAAATGATAGCAAAGATCAATAAAACTAAAACCTGTTTCTTTGAGAAGATAAACAAAATTGATAAACCATTAGCCTGACTCAGCAAGAAAAAGGAGAAAACTCAAATCAACAGAATTAGAAATGAAAAAGGAGGAGTAACAACTGGCACTGCACAAATACAAAGGATGATGAGAGATTACTACAAGCAGAAATATGCCAATAAAATGGACAACCTGGAAGAAATGGACAAATTCTTAGAAAAACATAACCTTCTGAGACTGAACCAGGAATAAATAGAAATATAAACAGACCAACCACAAGCCCTGAAATTGAAACTGTGATTAAAAATCTTCCAACAAACAAAAGCTCAGGACCAGATGGCTTCACAGGCGAATTCTATCAAACATTTAGAGAAGAGCTAACACCTATTCTTCTCAAACTCTTGCAAAATATAGCAGAGGGAGGAACACTCCCAAACTCATTCCACAAGGCCACCATCACCCTGATACCAAAACCAGACAAAGAAGTCACAAAAAAAGAAAACTACAGGCCAATAACTCTGATGAACATAGATGCAAAAATTCTCAAAAAATTACTAGCAAACAGAATGCAACAGCACATTAAAAGTCTCATACACCATGATCAAGTAGGGTTTACCCCAGGAATGCAAGGATTCTTCAATATATGCAAGTCAATCAATGTGATAAACCACATTAACAAACTGAAGGAGAAAAACCATATGATCATCTCAATAGATGCAGAAAAAGCTTTCGACAAAATCAACACACATTTATGATAAAAACCCTCCAGAAACTAGGCACAGAGGGAATTTGCCTCAACATAATAAGGGCCATATATGACAAACGCACAGCCAACATCATTCTCAATGGTGAAAAACTGAAACCATTTCCACTAAGATCAGGAACAAGACAAGGTTGCCCACTCTCACCACTATTATTCAACATAGTTTTGGAAGTTTTAGCCACAGAAATCAGAGAAGAAAAGTAAATAAAAGGAATCCAAATCAGAAAACAAGTAACACTGTCACTGTTTGCAGATAACATGATACTAATCATAGACAATCCTAAAGATGCCACCAGAAAACTACTAGAGCTAATCAATGAATTTGGTAAAGTAGCAGGATACAAAATTAATGCACAGAAATCTCTTGCATTCCTACACACTAATGATTAAAAATCTGAAAGAGAAATTTAGGAAACACTCCCATTTACCACTTCAACAAAAAGAATAAAATACCTAAGAATAAACCTACTTAAGGAGACAAAAGAACTGTATGCTGAAAATAAGACACTGATGAAAGAAATTAAAGATGATACAAATAGATGGAGAGATAGACCATGTTCTTGGATTGGAAGAATCAACATTGTGAAAATGACTATACTATCCAAAGCCATCTACAGATTCAATGCAATCCCTATCAAACTACCAATGGTATTTTTTACAGAACTAGAACAAAATATTTCACAATTTGTATGGAAACACAAAAGATCCCAAATAGCCAAAGCAATCATGAGAAAGAAAAATGGAGCTCCAGGAATAAGGCTCCCTGACTTCAGACTGTACTACAAAGCTACAGTAATCAAGACAGTATGGTACTGGCACAAAAACAGAAATATAGATCAATGGAACAGGATAGAAAGCCCATTGGCTTTCTATGGTCACCTGATCTTTGATAAAGGAGGCAAGAATATACAATGGAGAAAAGACAGCCTCTTCAATAACTGGTGCTGGGAAAACTGGACAGGTACATGTAAAAGAATGGAATTAGAACACTCCCTAACACCATACACAAAGACAAACTCAAAATGGATTAAAGGCCTAAATGTAAGGCCAGACAGTATAAAACTCTTAGAGGAAAACATAGGCAGAACACTCTTTGACATATATCACAGCAAGATCCTTTTTGACCCACCTCCTAGAGAAATAGAAATAAAAACAAAAATAAACAAATGGGACCTAATGAAACTTAAAAGCTTTTGCACAGCAAAGGAAACCATAAACAAGATGAAAAGACAACCCTCAGAATGGGAGAAAATATTTGCAAACGAAGCTACTGACAAAGGATTAATCTCCAAAATATGCAAGCAGCTCATGCAGCTCAATATCAAAAGAACAAACAGCCCAATCCAAAAATGGGCAGCAGATCTAAATAGACATTTCTCCAAAGAAGATATACAGATTGCCAACAAACGCATGATAGGATGCTGAATATCACTAATCATTAGAGAAATGCAAATCAAAACTACAATGAGGTATCACCTCACACCAGTCAGAATGGCCATCATCAAAAAATCTACAAACAGTAAATGCTGGAGAGGGTGTGGATAAAAGTGAACTCTCTTGCACTGTTGCTGGGAATGTAAATTGATACAGCCACTATGGAGAACTGTATAGAGTTTCCTTAGAAAACTACAAATCGAACTACCATATGACCCAACAATCCCACTACTGGGCATATACCCTGAGAAACCCATAATTCAAAAAGAGTCATGTACCACAATGTTCATTGCAGCTCTATGTACAATAGCTAGGACATGGAAGCAACCTAAGTGTCCATCAACAGATGAATGGATAAAGAAGATGTGGCACATACATACAATGGAATATTACTCAGCCATAAAAAGGAACAAAACTGAGTTATTTGTATTGAGGTGGATGGACCTAGAATCTGTCATACAGAGTGAAGTAAGTCAGAAAGAGAAAAACAAATACCGTATGCTAACACATATATATGGAATCTAAAAAAAAAAATTGGTTCTGAAGAACCTAGGAGCAGGGGAGGAGTAAAGATGCAGACACAGAGAATGGACTTGAGGATATGCGGAGGGGGAAGGGTAAGCTGGGACGAAGTGAGAGTTTGGCATGAACATACATACACTACAACTGTAAAATAGCTAGCGAGTGTGAAGCAGCTGCATCGCACAGGGATATCAGCTCGGTGCTTTGTGTCCAGCTAGAGGGGTGGGTTAGAGAGTGTGGGAGGGTGACGCAAGAGGTAGGGGATATGGGGATATATGCATACGTATAGCTCATTCACTTTGTTATACAGCAGAAACTAACACACCGTTGTAAGGCAATTATACTCCAATAAAGATGCTAAAAAAAAGAAAGAAAAGAAAACCCAAGTCAGGAATCGTCATAATATCATCAAGGAACAGAAAGAAACCAGTCGTGTGGCAGCCCAGTGGTTCAGAGGAAATACAATATAAGTTGAGGTCAAAGAGGTAAGCATGGGCCAGACCGTGGACAGCCCCATAATTATTTTTGGTGTTTTGATCCAAGTGCATTGGGGGGGAAGATGGAGGTTCTTAAACTTGTAAGAATATTCTTACTGCTCTGTGGAAATAGATTGTAAGAAAGCAAGGGTGTCAGCAGACAGACCAGATATCCAAGCAAGAGACAATGGCTGTTTGAGGGGTAGAGACCGTGCAGATAGAGGGGGATGGTGCCTGGAGGGATCTTGGCCCTTAAGCCAGTAGGCTTGCTGATAGATTGGATGTTCTGCCTGAGAAAAAAGGAGCGGGCCAGATGACTCCAGGTACTTTACTTTTTTTAAGGGATGGATCAACAGTGGGATAATTGAGAACATATAGGTGAAAACTGCCTGGAAACAGAGAAGAATTAAAAATGTCTTGGGCTGC
The DNA here is from genome assembly GCF_059928025.1 of Delphinapterus leucas. Lineage (NCBI taxonomy): Eukaryota > Metazoa > Chordata > Mammalia > Artiodactyla > Monodontidae > Delphinapterus > Delphinapterus leucas. The sequence continues at coordinate 11,785,109 of NC_143129.1, read as the reverse complement.
TGAAGCTGTCCGCTTACAGATGGTTTTGGAAGCCATAGGCATCAATGAGCTCACCTAGGCAGATAGAGTAGCCAGGTTGTGGAAATCAAGAAAAGCCTTGATAACTTTCTCTGCCAATTCTTAGCAAATGTCTGGAAAAAAAAATTTATGTTGGAGAAAGTTAGGTGAAAGTACAAATGATCTTTCCACCCTCTACGTGTCCTAATTGATCTCCTAGAATAAAGTTGAACCCTGCCAAGCACCATAATTTGTACCACCACACATTGTCTCCTGAAAGAATTACTTTCACGCACCTGTTAAGGCCTCATATGCATAGAAAAGATGACAGGTCATGATCAAACAAATCTGAACTCATTCCTGGAGCCCCACTTACTTGCAAAACTCCTTAACTCTTTCCTCTGCCCTTATTGGTCTCGTCTCCAAACTAGGGATATAATGCATACCTCAGAGTGTCATAAGGCTGTCATGGGGGCTTAGGAGAGCACTAAGCCAATAAGCAGAAAACCAATGCTATCCTTCCATTACGTAAATTTTTGTAAAAATAATATACATTGTGCATCTACCCTTATATATTGTCTCTGTATCATTCTGCCTACAGAATGAGGTTCCTGAGTTCTGCAGGAAACAGGGAAAGAGGACATTAATTACATTGAGGGATGTGTGTGCTTTCTTTTTTCTGATAATGAGAGCTCAGTATAATTCATTTCTCTCCCCACCTCAGCTGTCTTAAAACTTAATATCAGGTTTATACTTCATCCCTACTATGTTGATTTATTGTTTCTTCTACTTCTGTTATAATGACCCAATTTCATGTCTGTTTTGAAAACTGCCTCCAACTTTTGTTGAAGATTATACAGTGTTTTTCTGTCTCCATTTGACAAATGAATAAATTAAGCCTCAGAGAAGCTATAATTTAACTGAAGTCACAGCAAAAAAGTGACACAACCAAGAAACCTTCAAATCCAATGAATTTCTGTTTTTACCTAAAGCCCCTCCAGAGAGCTGCATATGTCCCTGTGAGAAATAAAGCCTAAGAAGAACGATTTCTTTGTTAAACTAAAAATCTGTCCCCTAAATTATGGCAATGAAAATTACTACTTTACATTTACATGTACTTTACAAAACGCTTTTATATAAATGATCTTGATCTTTGTGTTTATTCAGCACTGGGTCTTGCTTGACTTTATAATTAGAAAATAGAGAAAATTTAGTGAAAGGCAAACGAACAAACCAAAAAAGTCCTGTAGAGAAAAATTAAAGCACTTGGGGGATATTTGACTTGAAGAAAAGAAGACTGTGCTTCAATTGTCAATATAAAAGCTAATTATAAAGCAGGGGATTGAAAGTGGTTTTTCACCTTCCCAGCTGGCACACTAGAGGGAAGAAGCTCATATGAAATTCAAATGAGGTATTTAGAACATCCTAAAATCAATTTGCTAGCAAATGAGAAGTCTAAAAATAAATACCAGAAACTTAAATATAAAGGTAGAACAAGGGCCTATAATAAATATAATTCAGTGGGCTAATAGACAGGAATGAGAAAGAATTTTAAGTAGCTGAATCAGCCTGAATTATTAGGGATAATCAGAAATATTCTGTATACCATTTGCATAGCAAAATGTTGGCGAAAGTTATTATAACCTTGGGGCAGGAGATACCACCAGAATAAGCAATGGGTCTAGAGAAAGGAGACAGTGCTGAAATGAGGCTCTCAACACTGAATCAAAATACTCAAAAGCACAGAAGGAGGGTAAATTACAATACCCTCTATCTATTTAAATAAAATATAAATGTAAAATATTATATATTTTATAACATAAAATAATTTAGAGAATTTACTAACAGGAAATTGTGAGAAGAACAGCAATGATACATGACCCTGCTAAAAGTCAGTTGAAACACAAAAGTGTCTAAGCAATTTAAGGAGTTCAGTAACTGAAAAGGAATTAATGAGAAGGGAAAGACAAGACGAAAAAATGAGGAGGAACTTTGAAAGAGAAAAAAAAAGATTTTATGGTGTTTTAAAAATATGTATGAATTTTGCATAGGCTTTGTTGCTTGATGGTAAGAAAATGCTTTTATTATAATGAAAATGTACTATAAAAGCTCTGATGTTGACTATGGTTTGAAATAGGCAGCCATCTGGTTGGACGGTATAGAGAGGGCTATGTTTGGAGAAGTGAAAAATAAGAAATATTCTGGGATCCACTTGAGTATGATTCTTTATTAAAGTCGTCTGCTGCTATTATATTTTTATCAAGTTCTCCTTGCATTTTCACTAGTTTTTACTTTATATATTTAACTGCCACCTCTTTTGGATACAGAGGTAAATGAAGATCCCGTCTCCTTGTAAACTGTGCCATTTATCCTCTCTTCCTACCCTGTTAAGGTTTTTGTTTTGCTTTGTTTTTAATCAGAATTTCTACTGTGTTCTTCCCTAGGTGCTCTTTTTTTTTTTTTTTTTTTCGGTACCTAGGTGCTCTTTTCTAATCCATTGCCTTTAATGCTGATCCATATGTTGACGGTTACCAAATTCACCACCTGGTCCCCACCCTTCTCCTAAACTCTGAGCTCCTACAGACACATGGCTACTCAACACCTTACCTTAGGTTTCTAAAATGTGTCTCAACTAGAATGGACTCTTTTTCTTCCTCTTCATGTTCCTTTCCAGATTTCCTTATCCTCACATATGGCATGACATTCAGTCAGTTTCCCAAAATGTAAATCTCAAAGCCATCTTCAATTTTCCTTTCTCTCTCACCTTACGTCCAATTTGTCATCAAAACTGTGTTACTTCTGTTAAAAAAAGAAATCATGGGCTCCAAATGGAGTCACTTGTGCTGAGCCCCACATCAGCAAACCAAAACTTAACTGCAATTTTAGTCTCTCCCAAGAATGTACTCTTTAACCAGTCAGTCTGGAATCACCTGGTGAGGTCATCTGCTGGATAGACCCCTGCCTTCCCCCATGGGAAAGTGACCTTGCCTGAAACAATCTACTCTTTGCTAATAAACTTCCTTTCCCCACCCTCTTTCTGCCTTTGAAAACCTTTCCTTTTCTATAGCTCTTCAGAGCTCCTTTCTATTTGCTAGATGGGCTGGCGCCCGATTCATGAACTGTTGAAGAAAGCCAATTTGATCTTCAGATTTACTCAGTTGGATTTCAGTTTTTAACCCTTCTAAATATTGGAGTAAAACACTTAACATGAGATCTACCCTCTTAACAAATCTATAAGTGTACAATAAATGATCTAAAGGTATAGTCATGGAATTAATCAATGGAAAAGGCATAACATGAACCCAGGATTGTATTGCTCCAATTTATGATTTTTACCATTATACCAAAGAGCAAGCACACCTCAGAGCTCACCGAAAAAAAGCAACTCTGTAGTCACTCTGGTATGACAACAGCTGTCATTAAGATAGAAATTAAAGAAGTTCTTAATAAGTGACGGAAAATAACTGTGTTTAAGACCAACCTGAGCGAAAGGCACACAGAAAATGAAAAAGTTTCAGCACAGATTGAACCAGAATGGAGCATTTCTTAATTGTTGTAACGCTCTGTATTTTGGCCAAGGTCTCACACACCATTCTTACGGAGGAGCCAGCAGGTAACATAAATCAGTATGTGGCTTGTCCTGACCTTGATGGGAATGCACTCACAGCTTGAGAATACAGGTAAGACAGTAGAGGTGAGTCATGGTCTCAAATTGCACCATTCACAGCAGTGATGGACCTGGGCTCTTAACAATGATAAGAACTAGAATTAGAAGACAGGGCCCTGGGCACTTGGAAGGCTTATGCAGCAGTTCAAGACAAAGCTCCCAGTGCACATATGGTTGGAGCTACAGAGATGCAGCATTAGACTTACCAAGTATCTCAGCCCCAACCTGCAAGGAGGTCAACCTACCTTATTAAAATGACATATATAGAGTTTTGTTAATATGTAGCTCCTTCATTAAAAAACCAATACTGAAAAATAGTATAGGCACTGAAAACATACTTCATTTACATTCACATGAATTAAATACATTTTTAAGTTTCAATGTTAGCTTATTATTATTTGCCTTTTAGAAAAATATGTTTATTTTTGAAATGATTCATGAAGAGTGCTGGATTTGAGTCTACTGTGAGCTTTGCTTCTTTACAAAACATTCTTATGTGCTTTCTTTGACACAGATCCATGCAAAATAATTTTAGTGTTATACAATTCTAAAACAAAATGTGAACAACATTTATTTAGGATTTAAAATACAGACTCTCATGCTACCCTCTTTAAAACGACTGAAAAATCGTAATTGATTTGCTTACTTAAATAGGTTATAACTATAATAACAAAAGCACCTTAATTTCTAATCACTTGTAGTTAGTGCTTTTTAAAATGTGCTTCTTTTAATATGTTACCTATACATTGAGTTATACAAGCTTTTTAAGCTTTGGCAAGGTTTATAAGGAAAACATTAATTTGAATGAAAGGAAATATTGAGACTAAACTTTCTCACCACAAATTTCACCTGGTAAATGTCAATTTGTACAACGAAATGTTTTCAGAGGGGAAAAAAAAGTCACATAGCATAAATAAATAAATATCAACGCACTCCCTATGAATCCCATTGCTGTGCAGAGTTAACTGGAAAAATTTAATTAGCAATGGCATTCTGTGCTGAAAGCATCTAACACTTTGATTTCGTGCTTGTAATTCAGACATTAGCATTCAGATCAACCCACAACTTGCAATTTGGTATTTACTGAATGAATACCAATTAAATTGTTCCAAATAATCATTTTCATTTCCTGTAGAATGTCTGCCTAAAACCTAAGATTCCCATTGGATTTAAGATCATTTGAGATGTTGGGATTTTACATTTTCTAGAGAGAATTGTTGCTTTTGAAGTAATAATAAATCTCATTTTTCTATTGTTAAAAGCAAGTTCTCGCTCTGCTGGTCATTGTCTTCATGTCTATGCAAAAAAAGGTTAGTAACTGATACCACAGGCCACAGATCTGAAGTCAACATACACTGCAATTTAGTAGTTCGTGAAAAGTGACCACACCCCACCCTATGCCCTGATGCACAAACATGCATTTTCTTTATTTCAAAATAATAGATAAACAGACTTTTCAGGAGAGGATTGGGATTTAGATCAGATGGGAGAAACAAAAGTGAGATTTCAGGAACCAAAAAAATCAAGGAAAGAAGTAGAAGAAAAAACAAACAAACAAAAATCCTAAGAGATGATGCGAAGAGAAAAGCATGATAGTACATGTATCCCAATGCTCTCTAGTATCACATAGGAGGTGATAATTTCAGTAATTTTATTACTTTGTTCTGCTCTCTCAAATTTTAACATTAAAAGAAAAATTCTCAAGACGTAAATTCTGAAGTTATATGGAGAGAAAATTAACAGCCAAAATTTGATTTATCTGGAAGCTCCTATTTATGAGGTATGTGTATGCAATTTATAAAAATTATTTCAGAGAGCATCTCTTTTTAACTAAAAATGTTGTAGAAGTTTTACTACCCAGTTATATCTCTTTGACAAGTGAACAGAACTAGAATGTCTTCATAAAACCATAGTGGCCTAGAAGGTTACAATTATAAAGATTCTTTCCATCACCTGACACCAAAATGTGAAAAGAAGGCATTTAAAAGAACATTCTCAGAATATATGGTTTGAATATGCTTAGCTTACAATATATTTAAGTATCTTCAGTTGATAAGGATATTGTCCTGGGATTTTTAACCCCGGAATGTTATTTTCTATCAATCGCAAACATTTGTTAAGCATCTTATATTTTCCAACCACAAGAGATACTGGACATAAAATGGTAAGAAAGGAAAATTGAAACTTTGTTATATATGATAAAAATTTGGCAGGAAACACTGATAATTAAAGAAGCATTATATATTTTATAATTTTTTCCATCACTGAGAAACATAAAGCTTGGGCATCTCCCATTAATTCAGATAAACTTCAAGAAAACTTCATAAAAGAGCTTCAATCTAAAAGTCGAGACTCAAAGGATAAGCAGGAGAGAAAGGTGAGGAATTTAGATTAAAAAAAACTTAATATGAGAATCATTTTACAAATGTAAAGAAATTAATCATACAAATCATATTGAATGTGATCCTTACATTTTGCATTTTGTGTTAAATTTTTTTGCCTCTTTTTAAATTCCTTAATTTTTGTGACTTTCGTTTTAAAAACTTACACATATTCATTTTGAAAATTTAAACCATAGCAGAAAGTATAAGAAAGTTAAAAGAAAAATCCTATATCCTTATAGAATCACTTGATATATTCTTATCTATATCTCTATAGAAACACAGAAGTATAGAAAGACAGATGAACAGGTAAGTGGAAATAATCTGAACAGATTTTAATCATGTATATATGTGGTAATTTTATCTAAACATATCATATTTGTTGTTGATAAAACTAAAAAAATAAAGATTAGAAACTTGCTAAATTTAAAGTATTCACACAAAAGAGAAAGTAATGGCTAAAATATTTTTCTATAGTTAATCCAAAATATCTTTACAAATGAAGAAAGTGTCATCTTAATGTCTTATTAAACTATTATCCTACTTTAAACAGTAATTTAAAATTCACAATAGAAATGAGCAAATTATCATAATTCTATTTGAGTTTTTAGTTTGATTATAATTTTTATATATCTAGGTTAATGACTTCTAGAACTTCATACAAAAAAATACTACAAAGGTTAAGGATGTGGGCTCTGGAACCAACCAATTTGCCTAGGTCCAGAACTGAGCTCTGCTTCTTACTAATCGTAGACTTTGGATAAACTAAGGCTTATCTTTCCGTCTAACCTTTCTGTGCCTCAGTTTTTTTTAACATTAAAAGAATGTTACATTTATTCTCTGTAAAATGAGAATAATACCTACCATAGAAGGTTGTTGTGCAAAATTAAACAATTTATTACACATAAAGCAATAAAAAAATTGGCTGGCAAAGAAGGTAAACATTAAATAAGTATTAACTATAATTACTATTATGATGACATTTTAGGATCTCTTTGGGAACAGAGCATTCATGTCTGCTGCCACAAGTAAACTGATTTATCTCTTACCTCAAATCTTTTATCAAGACTTCTTTATTTTCCTTAATTTTATTTCTTAATTTTGTAGATTTTGTCCTAGGGTAATTTTTTCAAGGAGACCTCACATGTGTCACACTCCCTACGTGTATTCATTTTTGAGGTTATCAGTTGATGGCTTTCATACATAACTGACCATCTTGAGTAGTATAAAACCAATGTCACAGAGCCTTTCCTGCAGAACTATTATTCTCCTAAAGACCATCAGAAGTCGTTGATTCTCAATTAGTGTAGTATGACAACTGGCTTTCTCTCACACCTTTACCCCAGCTTCTAAGTGGAAACCTCCCTTGGCTAGGTGTCTTCACCACGGACAATAAAAATGAGGTCTCTGCCTCTGCTTGGATAAATCTTCAACTACACTTCTGATAAAATGAAGTGTGAGATGGGGTTTCCCAGAGCCAGATCCAATGAGTAGCTGTTGCATATACCACTGCTTCTCATAACATATTTTTTTTTCCTTTACCTTTTTATTTCTTATTTTTGTAATACATGTTTAATACTACACAGGTAGCATACTTTCTAAGTTCTTGTATATCTGAAAATAACTACATTATTCTCATAATTCAATGAGGGCTTAAATTCTATTAAAGTTTAGGTTCTAAATCCATTTTTCTTGGAAACTTGTGAACTGTGTTTTAGAAACTTTTAACTCAGATGAGAACATGGATATCAGATTGATTCTTATTCATTTGTAGGTAATGCCTTTATTTTTTCCTGAAGTTTTAGCACAGCTTACAGTAGGTAAGTGGATATTTAAGATAGATATACTTAGCTGTTTTACTTTTTTTGCAAATTCCTTAACTACTTTGTGCCTCAAAGTTTCTTCATCTATAAAATAAGGACAATAGAACTTATAAGCTGTTAAAGGTTAAATTAGTTAATACATGTGCTCAGAAAAGTGCCTAACACATAGGAAACCCTTGAAATGTTAGCCATTATTCTCAGTATTTGATGTTTGAAAATAACTGTACATTATTGTCGTATTTCAAAAATTGCTTATTTGTTGCAGAATTTTAATTCAAAACCATGTTTCTTAGATTTTTATATTAATAATAATTACATAATTATTATTTATATATATTCAATAACCATATTCTGCTTTCCTCAATTTGAATTCAGCTTACTTGGTTAATTAACTGCCTAAAACTTGGCTGCTCACGTATGCAAAATTGAGTTGGGACAAATAGTTTTCTATTTGTTCTAGTGTGAAACAAGCCTGGGGACTGTTAGTCAGTTGCCAGATCTTTAGGCAAATGCACTTTCTGTCGTTCATTTGTAATATAAGCAAAACAAATGTGACCTAACAAAACTAGTAATCAAATATCATGATGGTGCTATACTGCTAGACCATATGTTATAATACTTTCTCCAAACTACAGTACTTAGCTTCTCACTGTCCACTTCCCAAGTAGCTCTTTGCCTTAGAGTCAATTCAGTAAATTGAGTTCAAGAACTTAAGCATCCAGTATTCAATAAGTATTAATCAAAGATGCACAAGAAAATCCCAAATACTTTTGAATTAAGCATGTTAATAATGTTTAACTAGATCATATTTTAAACAATAAATAAATAGGTTCATTTTCTCCTTAAATAAGACTGAGGAGGTAAAATAAATTTTTTTACATTGGACTAAAACACAAAATATCCACTAACCTAATATAGCTCTTTGCTTTATAACTCTATAAAATAATATGAAAATATGTAATACATATTCAAATAAAAAATTTGAATCAAAGTAGGTGCAAAACAAATCTACTAGTGTAAAATTAGAAACACCAAATGCATTATAAATTAGAGTACTTACTATTGGTTAGAATTTGCTGATAATTAAGCTAAAGTCATGCACTTAATTACCAGATGGACCAGTTGTCTCTGCTTTGTTCCAGAGACACAGGCTGAATCACAATTTCCAGCTGTCTTGGAACTGTGCACTACTGAGCTAGAGGGGCACACAGCCGACATGCGGGAAGATTAGTCCAATTCCATTACAATGACAGGAAAAGCAATTCTGAGCACATTCCCTACAGGAAGGGGTCAGTAGCCTCATTTTTATTTCAGTTTGGCACTGAGCATGGTGTCTTTTATAGACGAATGCTTAATGATAGTCCTTTTTAATGTTCATAATGTTGAAGACAAGATACATTTTAAAACCATACAGCAGCTTTCCAAACAGGTAATATTAAGATTGTGAGATCCATGAACAACAGAGCCATTTCATCAACTATTAGTTCCTGAATCATTTGGGGCTTAAAATTTAATGTATGTATTAAAAGTTCTGATTTGGTAAAGCAATGATAGACTTGCTCTATGAAACAACTTAACAGCAATTAATTATGACTAATTTCACCACAATGGAATATATATATATGTGTGTATATATACATATATACCATTATACATACATAGATACAAATATATATACATACACACATTTACAAATATACACATAAAAATATGTACATATATACACACACATATATATACATATATATATAATGGAATATCACTCAGTCATAAAAAAGAATGAAATCTTGCCATTTGTGGCAACATGGCTGAACCCAGAGGGTATTAAGTTAAGTGCAACAGAGAAAGACAAATAATATATGATTTCACTTATATGTGGAATCTAAAAAAACAAAACAAATATATGAAAACAAACAGGTGGTTGCCAGAGGGGAGGGGGTCTGGGGACTGTACAAAATAGATAAGGAGAATTAAGAGGTACAAACTTACAGCTGCAATATTAATGAGTCATGGGAATGAAATGTACCGCATGGGGAATATAGTCAATAATAATGTAGTATCTTTGTATGATGATGATGGTGGTCAAAAGGTACAAACTTCCAGTTATAAGATAAATAAGTACCACGGATGTAATGTAAATCAGGATTAATATCAATATAATTAACACTGCTCTGTTATATATGAAAATTGTCAAGAGAATAAATCCTGAGTTCCCATCACAAGGAAATTTTTTCTTTTCTTTTATATTTATATGAGATGATAGTCACTAAACTTATCATGGCAATTATTTCATGATGTATATAAGCAAATCATTATCCTATACACCTTACATTTGTATAATGCTGTATGTCAATTATTTCCCAATAAAACTGGAAGGAAAAAAAAAAGTAGTCAGTCCCCTGTCTGCTGCCTAGAGTCATTTTTAGGCATCCTGATTCAGTTTCATAGTATTATTAACAAATTACTATGCTTAAACATTTTAGAGTAAATCTCTTTTTGCAGGTTCAGGTGATAATTCAATCATCTTATATAAAGAGGACTTCTGAAATTAAAATTTTTAGAGTGTTCACACCATATGCCATGCCCTCTGCTAGATAGACATTTTATAAACATATCCAATTTAATCCTCATTTGAAAAAACACAAACAAGAAAAATCTTATAGGGCGATTAATATTGTACTCATTTAATGATGTGGAAAACAAGGCTAGATAAATAAGTAATTTGCCCAAGGCCTCCAGATTAGTATAGCCTTGAGTTTTAAACAAACAGTGTACATGTAAACGTTCATGACTTATCATTGCCAGAGACTGCTTATTGTTCCACAGCATCACATTTTTCTTTTTCTTGATAGTATAATATTCAACTGGGTATTTGTTGCCCCGACAGACTACATTTTTTGCAGATCCCCTGCAGCTATTGTGTGGGTATATGACCAAATCTAGCCTAAGTTATGCACACAATTTTTGGGTTGTGCCTTATATTCTTCTTTCCTAAGGATGGAGTAAGGACGTAATGGCAAGAGCAAAGCAGCCATACTAAAGCATGGAAACCCTGTTTTGAGAATGGCTGAAAACAAGATATAAGCAAACTTTGTCTCCAACAGTATTAAGCTGATGTAACAATCTTGGACAGACTACCTAGATGTTTCTATTTGTGTAAGTTCTTGTATCTTTGTGTATATTTGTCTTTTATAATATGTGTAGTGTAACCCTTCGGTAAAATAGCCTGATGATACAGCATAAGTAATGTATCATTGTTCATATTTTTCTTGTAGGTAACCCAACCATCAATGGTGAATTTGAATAAGACTTATTCTACCTTACTATGATGATCATGATTTATGAAGACATTTCGCTTGTAATGCTAGAGAAGAATACACAAAGAAATCAAACTTCAGTTTTTCCATCCTTTATGTTATAATTTTAAAACATATTAATGTAAATGTATCAAGTACGTGTGATTAAAAACAATAACATTTTATGTACCTAAACTAACTCTATATTATAATTGCACGTTAAAAGGTAGACTCATATTCATGTATTGGTGACAGTTTTAACATTAGATAGTATCTGTCAAAACTACCACTCAAATGTCTGAAGTTTAAACGTACATACACACAACAACAACAAAGTAACTATAATTGCAAATAAAACAAAAAGTGAAACACAAATGATTAAAGTGACAAATAAACTGCATAATAGAAATTACATATAGATCATGAAAACCCTTTATCTAGCACAGCACTGTGGCATAAGAAAGTGGCAAAATTTGTGTAGTTGTTTCCTTTGAAAATAAAAATTATTCAAGAAATAGATGTATAGGCAGAAAGTAACAGCAAATAGAGAGCCCATTGTGGGTAGTTCACTGTGATGAGGATGCCTCGAGAACCAAAGTACTGGACTAAGTGTTATCATACAAAAATAATCTGTCCTTACTTTTGCATTAAAATTTCAATTACCTCTTTAGCAAATTTACTTTAACAGACTCCCATATTATTTAGACTCATTCATTTTACTTTTTGTAATTTTCCAGTAATTGAGAAAGTAGCATGTGCATAGGTATATAAAAATTTTAAATCATACTTTTCCTTAAGTAAAATGAGAAAATTCCTAAATTATCTAAATTATGTATCTTAAAATTAAGAACTTTTTGTGACATTAGAAGAGAAGGCATTACTGTTAGTATTTCAAATTTATGCAGTTAGATACTTACTAGGTAAATAATAAAAACAATTTGTGAAGACAAAAAAAAATTAAATGATAAGATGGCATTGTGTCCATTTTAAAGGGGTATTTTATGTTTAAAGGCATGGAATATCCTAAAATGTTTACTTTTTAAATATAAAAGTATGGAATAAAACATTTTAAATCCATTTAATAGAGGTATTAATTGCATACTACTTAGGTGTAATAGTTGTTATATTGCTGTACCTACAACTATATTTACATACATATATCTATAGCTATACTTTAATCTAAAAATAGTATTGTACTAGTGATGAAGGCATTCTTCCTACTGTAGTACTTCCTAATTAGCTTTTTCTCTTTCTCAGTAGGTCAAATCCAGGTCAGAGCACAATTACACATAATTAAGTTGAAAAACAGACATATCATTCTACCTCATTTTTTGATTTTCACATTTTTATTTTCTCTAGTAAGACTCTGCATGAATCTATATGGGCAGTGCATCATTTCTCATTCCAAAAGAAGAAATACTGCTCAACATCACTAATCATTAGACAAATGCAAATCAAAACTACAATGAGGTATCACCTCACACCAGTCAGAATGGCCATCATCAAAAAATCTACAAACAACGCTGGAGAGGGTGTGGAGAAAAGGGAACCCTCTTGCACTCTTGGTGGGAATGTAAATTGATACAGCCACTATGGAGAACAGTATGGAGGTTCCTTAAAAAACTAAAAATAGAACTACCATACGACCAGCAATCCCACTACTGGGCACATACCCTGAGAAAACCATAATTCCAAAAGAGTCATGTACCACAATGTTCATTGCAGCTCTATTTACAAAATAGTCAGAACATGGAAGCAACCTAAGTGTTCATCGACAGAGGAATGGATAAAAAGATGTGGCACATATATACAATGGAATATTACTCAGCCATAAAAAGAAACGAAATTGAGTTACTTGTAGTGAGATGGATGGACCTAGAGTCTGTCATACAGAGTGAAGTAAGTCAGAAAGAGAAAAACAAATACCGTATGCTAACACATATATATGGTATCTAAAAAAAAAGTGGTTATGAAGAACCTAGGGGCAGGACAGGAATAAAGACGCAGATGTAGAGAATGGACTTGAGGACACAGGGAGGGGGAAGGGTAAGCTGTGACAAAGTGAGAGAGTGGCATGGACATATATACACTACCAAATGCAAAATAGCTAGTGGGAAGCAGCTGCATGGCACAGGGAGATCAGCTCGGTGCTTTGTGACCACCTACAATGGTAGGATAGGGAGGGTGGGAGGGAGATGGGAGAGGGAGGAGATATGGGAACATATGTATATGTATAGCTGATTCACTTTGTTATACAGCAGAAACTAACACACCATTGTAAAGCAATTATACTCCAATAAAGATGTTTAAAAAAAATAAAAAACTAGTTCATAAAAAAAAAACCAAAAAACTGTTTTCTATAATAAAGCAACGTACCAGTTGCCTCGCACTGTCCTGTCTGCCCTCGCTTTCTGCCTGGATGCCTGAGAGAACATCGGGGGAGGAGGGGCAGGCAGATAGGGATGGGCAGGGACCGTGTTCTCAACAGCAGTTCTGCTTTGAAGATTATGGAAAGATGAGGGCACCCCCATGCCAGCAGTTTGAAGGAAAAATTATTGTTTGACAACTGTGGCCTGCAGTACAAATTCTTGTGATCTGGTTGTTTACAGCATTTAGGAAAACCTCAGAGCTGCAGTAAATATCAACACCAAATGGTTGACGTGCTTTCTTGTTTTTTTCCTTAAGACCGAAGTAAGGATTTTACTTCTATTTCTATAGGTGACCATTACTTTTTATGGTGAATATTTATCTATTCATTTACTGTAGCCAAATCTTAATTAAAGTGGTTTATTATATGTTTTTGTAGAACTATAATTAAAACAAAACATAATAAAAATGCTGATATGTATGATCTTACCAGGTGAAGATAAGGCATAGTAATGTAGATATTAAAATCAAAACTTGATTAAACATTGCAGACTGTGTACGCTGAATGGCTCTGTGTAGATCATTCTGAAATAATACAGAACAAGCATATTTTAAATTTTGATAGATATTACATATTCAGGAGTTTTGTTACATTTATTACTATGTATTACATTTCAACTATCTTGTGCATACTCAACACATATACTTTAAATGTATATAGCAGCATATTTTCGTTTTTGCCTTGGTCTATATAACCTTACTGTAACATTCATATTACCAAGATAATACTATGGGAGACCACCAAAGCACCAAATTTTAGTTTACTCGCCTTACAAACATCTGTAGAGTTGTTACACTGACTCCCCAAAAGCCCTCCACGGTGAGTATGCTCTCTTGTGGAAAATTCTAATTTTAAAAGATCAGAAAATAATATGTTCAATTAAGGGGAAATTAATAGCTGGATCAAACTACAACCATATCTCATTCTCTGAATCAGGAAAAATAACATGAATTATGCCAAGTGATTTATCATAAAAATAAAAAATTATATAGCCAATGAACATTTTTAGATTAATTTCATTCATATTAAGAGAAATGTGAATTCAAGATATAATTTTATTTTCCAATTGAAAAACATTGAAAATAATAATACCCACTGTTATTTAATATGCAAAAAACAAGCACTCATATATAATACTGCTCATGTAATTTGTTATAAATTTCTTGAAAGTAATTTGGTAATACAGGTCAAAATTCACAAAAGTATGCCCTTTCTACTTCATGGATTCATTCATTTAATTAGTATTTACCCCATAACATAATTTCTAAAAGCTAACCATATGAAAATTACGAGATGGAAATTGAATACTTATGTATGTTCATCTTTATTACAAAATTTTAATATTTATTACGTGAAATAATGAATGTCCATTACTATTAAAGTAACTAAAAATGCAATAGAAAAATGGTTAAATAAATTGATCAAAACTAGATAGCAGATTTAGATGCATCCATTAAAAATGGTTTGAACAGGAATATTTAATGACATAGGAACCTGTCCACCACATACTATTATATGACAAAAAAATTAAATTATAAAATTAAACATACTATTTTGTGTGTGTGTGTTTTCATAGAAAATATTAGAAGAATATAAATTATTACTAGCGCTTAGTCTGTGTGGAAGGTTTGTAGTTTTGCATAATGTTTTATTTTATGGTTTCCCGTTGTATAAATTTTTTATAGTAACATTTTAACAGTCTGCATATCAGGACTGCATGAGATAAATAACTTCATCAATACAAGCAAAGTCTCAATGAGCCATAGTTTATCTTTCTCTACCACATATTTAACCAAAACTGTAACAAAAACAAACTAAGTTGACTAGAATTTCACCTCGCATCTCTTACTTTCTTCTAACAGAGGTGTTAATGAACAGAAAAATAAATTAAAATTTAGCAACCAGGGAGAGGAGAAGCAAAATATAGAGCCATGATGGAAAATGAATCCTAAATTAACAATGTAAGCACTACTTCTACTCTCAACGATTGACTAATAATTCCTCTCTTGGTTAGGTTACTTTTTCCAACAGCTAATAAATGCAAATTAGCAAAGACGTTTATTTTTTTTTCCTGGAGTATTTTTTTTTTTCATTAGGAATTTAGGCAATCTATATTTAGTGAAATAGTATTTTTTTGGACAGTTAAGACAGACTGATGTTTCCACAAACCATCCACAGGCTACAGTCTCCCCTTCTTAGTCGTGAACTTTCATGAGGCTCCAGTGGTTACTTAACACAGATGTTTAGAAATATTCATCTGGTTGTGAATATTCAAATGTTATCCAGATATTCCTTTTGGTCACAACTTGTGTCATAATTTCTGTTAAAAAGCTATTTACATTGTAAAGCAATTATACTCCAATAAAGATGTTAAAAAAAAAAAAGCTATTTAAGAGAAAAGCAAGTTTGCCTCCAAACAAATTTAATTTCTGTGTGATAAAATTAATAATATTGAGCCCTTACCATGTTTATGCCAGATACAAGATTTTACACATACATATATATGCATGTATATATAATTTCATTTAATTCTCACAGCAAGCCTGTATGTAGGTACTTTTATTCTCTTGTGAAGAGGAAGACATTAGCAAAGAAGTTGAATCATTTGCTTATCTTATCACAGCACTTAACATAGAGTGGACTCCTATTAACACCTGTAGAATAAATGACCAAGCAGCAAGCTCACTGATAAGTGTCCAAGTCTATTATAGCAAAGAGATTTTGGTCATAGTAATAAATCAGTCCTTCTGAACAGGGTCAGCCTTGGGCAAAACGCAACTGTGGCACATCTCTGAGTTCTGCATCTCTTCTTTCCTGCTTCCCTTTCTCCCTCCTAATATCCTACTCCCAACCCAACCCGGCCTAAAAAGGTGACTTTACATGAGGGCCTTCTGGCTCCAATATAGGGTCTTACAAAAGCCCATAGATATTTACGGACTGTGAGACTACCTACAGTTAAGAACAGTTTGACAATGTTACCTCCTGAAGCCTTAAAACCAGGGGTCCCGTTATACATCAAGAGATTGCCTTAGAAGGGAAGGCTGTTTGTCTTCAGGAAATTGGCTAACTAGTTGGACCAGTCCGAACAGCAGTTAGCTTTGGTTTGGTGATATTTGGAATATCTGAACTATTTTTGTTTACCATCTCATAGGGCCTTATGAAGGAAGGGACTTGGCAATATGGGCATTTTATGACTTTTCATTCTCATTAGG
Organism: Delphinapterus leucas; assembly: GCF_059928025.1. Lineage (NCBI taxonomy): Eukaryota > Metazoa > Chordata > Mammalia > Artiodactyla > Monodontidae > Delphinapterus > Delphinapterus leucas. The sequence continues at coordinate 11,768,305 of NC_143129.1, read as the reverse complement.
GTATAAGCAGACTTGGGATCTATTAGCTTAGACATTTATGCAACACATCACTTTAATGAGGTAAGAAATAATGGAGTGTTGAAAAATATTTTTGTCTTTACACTTGTCTTTTATACTTACAATCATATTTTCCAAGGCATGTTTGGCAAGCCAACAGTTTAGAAAGACTGGGACAAATAGATTTCTTAAGGAAGGCCAGAATATCTGGAAAACAAATCAAAACTAAACTTTTATCTCAAAGCAAGAAATCGATATGATTGAGAAGAAATGTGAAACAGAAATAAGTTATTAAAAACAATAGAATAATCTAAAACACGTGGCAAATACTTTAAACTCATATGACTATTGAAATGCAAGGAGCAGACAGGATCTTTTCATTCATTCTCTAAGTCTTACTTAAGGAAAAATTCTTTGGAAAATTATTGTAGAAGCAGAATGAAAATAATCAGCCCTCACTGGATGTCAGCTATAACTGTGCTAATTCGATCACTAAATCTTTTAGTGTGACAGTTTATAATAGACATCACCTCTTTCTTTCCTGCAGCTGAAAGTAAAAAGTAGATGCAAGGAGACAGAGCTTTAGTTTTTCATAGCGTTACCACTTAGTCTCTGCAGATGCAAACATTCTTAGTGACATTGGGGAACTGTACTCCATTGGAATTATGTTTAATTTAGCCAGTCATTCAATCTGGGGCCAGTTGCTCCTCTAGATAAATCACTCACATTAAAATAACTGTCAGAACTGAGCAACAGCTTCAGATCATATTGACTTCTTTTCATAATTTTCCAAATAAAATTCAAAGAAATAAAGTTTAGAAAGCATATTACCAACAGATATTACTGTAACTTTATCAAATAGAGATTAAGACCTAATTTTGCAATGGGAAGGTGCTAGTTACATACTTTGTAGTTAAAACAGGATCACTGTGGAATTGGTCCTCCACAGACTTTGATAAAGAAGCAAATTACTAGTTGTCTGGCTGATGGCAACTTTCTTAGTAAAAAGAGAACTGGACTTAGGAAATCCTGTGGTTAAGCTCGAGATAAACATATTCTTAGCATGAGAAACTTTTATAAATACTTGGTTTTACTTGGTTTCTATTTTTTTTTAATTCCACAATATACACAAGAAATGGAATGATTAATTCCTGGTCTGTTTAGAAAATATAGACACTTGTTAAAATGGCACCTCTAGAGTATATATTTCTAAAAGCATTTCATTTTGCAATTGTACTAAATCTCATTAATTTTCACTTAATTTCACAATCCAGTTACCCAACTGATTTTACTATTTCTTTTTTAATACCATGATTTAAAACAATAACAAAGTCTAAATTCATTCATCTGAGCTAATATGTTAGCTATTACTATTTAGATTTAAAGACTTTATGTCTAATAAAAAACTTATTTCTTTTAAAGATTCTTTTAGGACTTACTGAGATAATGAAGGGAACCGCATTAATTACTTCCAAGATGAAGGGTATTCGTAAAATCTGTTCCCAGATGTTTCCCTTCCAAGAAAGAATGAGTAAAAATGAAAGTCAATTATAACTGAATCCCATTAAAGGGGGAAAAAGACAGCATCAGAATTTCTCTAGCAATAAGGATGCTTATATTAATAGAATACCAAATCATTATTTAGAAATGTAGCAATGACTTTTAGAGATTATTTTGCTGAATGTAATTGTGCCCTCTCAATTTTGTAGTCAGTGTAAGAAGTAAAACAAATGTTTGTAGTAATCCTTGAATATTGCATATAACACATTTTAATCATATCATATTTCATGGAAGAAAAGTTACTAGTAAAAATAAAACACATTAAAAAACCTTACAGAATCAATGAAAAAGCGACTCAATCTTAATTTTTTTACTATAATAATTACACTCACAAACTTTAAAGTATATCAAATAGTTCGCAAACACAAACATATAACAATGTTCCTTGGAATTAACATTGTTTTTAGATTAATAAAATTTAAAGGGAGGATTTTCTCAATCTTCTGGATTCTAATTTTCCAACCCACATAGTGCAACAATGTTAATCAGGCCTGGCTACCTACTTTGTGGGGCTAAGGGCAAAATGAAAATGCAGGGCCTCTTAGCAGGGCCTCTTATTAACAAATTATGAATAATTTCAAGAAGGTGACATCAGAGCATTAAAACAAGCACAGGCCCTTCTAATTGTGCAGCTCTGGACAACTGCACTGACTAACAGGTCATTCCTGAAACTTTTTTGAACGGTGTCTAGCAAAAAAGGACTCAGAACTTCCTACAGCAGTTTATTCGTCTACGAAAACAAGAACTACCCATTAGTAAGGCAATTTGAAATCTGACTCCCTGTAATGTCTAATTATTTTGTGACACTGGCTATAATATTGGGATTCTTTATTTTTCTTGAGGTCCCAAAGCCTTAAAACATTACAATGATATAAAACACCTCCACTTCACAAGGCAAGTTCTAGATCAGCAATCGTCTGTGTGCTAAAGAGGTTTTGTTATCATTAGTTCATCACCCGTCTGCAAGCTGTATAAAGAGTGGAGGAGGGAGCAGGTGGAAGAAACAGAAGCAATGAGACCTCCTCTGTGTAGAGATACAAGGGTGCTGTGTTACTTCCCTCACCACATCCAGCTCAGGAAGGAGAGCTCGGGTGAACGACCCAGACAGCTGTGCTCAGACATGGGGGCTGCATTTGGCGAATGCTTAGAACATCATCAAAAAACAGCAGAGCAAAGACAAAGAGGGTTGAGATGAGAACAGGCCACACTTATGCCAATCCTAAGGGGTACTTATTTTCTGCGGATGAGATATAGACCCTAAAGAATGAAACTTATGGCCATTCTAAGTTCACACTCAGGAGGGCTGTGTTCCTAAGGGGACATGGAACCGTGAGAGATGGTGGCCCTCAGGACCCCAGGGCCTGGGTCAGAGCCCTAGTGGCCAGCCTGAGGCTTGAGGCATCAAGGAGCTTTGGCCAAAGGCCTCAGGAGAACCACAAAAGCCCCGTTTGGACCTGCCATCAGAGCAACCCAACCGCAGACTGTTCTTGTGCCAGTAAGGCAACTTCGTCCCAGAAGCTGACCTCACTTCTCCCCATGCCTCCTCAGCCCTGAGGGACCAAGATCAGCTGGTATCAAATAAGGGAGGAGGGGGAAAGAGGAAATAGCCACCAAGATGATCCCCTGCCCCATGTGGTTCCAAGCCAAGAAAAAGCTAAAACTGGATAAGAATTTTAAATTTTTACATACTGATCATAATTTCTTAAGTACTAAACTGAGATTTGCATTGCGATTGAAAAGTCTAAAAAAGCTAAGATACCTGCCCAAGACTTCATCTGATGAGCATGGCTCATAAGGACAATGACTGGATTTGAAGGAGAAATGCAGGAAAACTAAAGCCTTTACCTACTTGCACTGAGTCAGGCCTACCTATTCAACAAACCATTTATAATTGATTTTAATTAGGTGAAGCTCCTATTTTTTATTGTGCAGGTTAACATTACCATTTCTTTCATCAGTTTTTTACATGACTCAGTTTCCAGAATGCTTAACACTTGGCTTACTCTCTCCCTACTGTGTTTTTACTTGTCATTGTACATTGTTCCTTGATGTCAATGATTCTGCACAAGAAAAGAGACCGATGTGACCAGAAGAAGACGGCAGGGTAGAGTGGGGAGGGGTATGAGTACAGTTACCACTGGTCGTACGGCAGGATCTTTCTACGAATACACAGCAAGATTAGTTAGTTTTCTTAGCTGTGGCACACTGGAAAGTTTAGCTCATAGTAAACCAAAAGCCTTTCTATCTCTAATGTCCCTCTTCATTTCCATTTATAACACACCAATTTGATTTTTGTGATTTTTTCTCAAACCAGTAAAAGCATCTCATGACTGGTATGTGACTTGGTTGGGTTCACTTCTGATTTACCTTCCATATTAAAGCCAGAGAATTATTTCTAAAATTCCAAATTTCCATTGCCATCATATTAACATCCAAACTCCTCATTACATCATATGAAGTTTCATAACTTGGACTCTGGCTACTGGTTTGGTTTGTACCTACTACATTCCTAGCCCGCCTTGAATTCAGCTACAGATTCATCACATGTAAAACTGATTTTGATGCAGTTCTCTGAACACACTACACTGTTTCATACTTTTACAACTTTGCTCACATACTTCTCCCTCTGCTTGGAATGTCTCAGTCCCCATACCTTCACCACTAACTACCTGGATATATCTTTGTAACATTTTATAAAACTTATTTGTTTATAGGACATTTGGACTCAATAAGCATGTTAATGAATAGATGAAACTTTCTAATATCTTATACATATTCTTCCCTTCTTGGTATAATTAATTTTTGACCTTAAACATTTATATTTCTTTCTATTGGATCCAAATGGAAACCCCTGAAAGAATATTAGTGTTTAAAGCCTTCCTAGTGCAATTATAAATAAGTTGTTAAACTTATGGCCACAAAGCTCAACAGGTTTTCTGGAAGAAAGCATTTCAAGAATACTTGGCTATATACCCATCTTAGGTAATCTCATCTATGTGTCAACTTCAACATATCGTCAATAATAAACCAATGCCTTCCAATGTTGTATCTCTAGCTCAGATCAATATTCTATCTGAGAATCTCTTTCAGGTCTCCACTGCCTAATCCACTGCTTCACACAGATGCCTCAAAGGCACCCTGTGGGTAATATGTCTAAAAGTAAAATTTAAACGACAATGAAAACAAGACAATCCGAAACCTATGGGATGCAGAAAAAGCATTTCTAAGAGGGAAGTTTATAGCAATACAATCCTACCTCAAGAAACAAGAAAAATCTCAAATAAACAACCTATCCTTATACCTAAAGCAAGTAGAGAAAGAAGAACAAACAAAACCCAAAGATAGTAGAAGGAAAGAAATCATAAAGATCGAAATAAATGAAATAGAGATGACTCATCTTGATGACTCAGACTCATCAAGAAAAAAAGGGAGAGGATTCAAATCAATAAAATTAGAAATGAAAAAAGAGAAGTTACAACAGACACCACAGAAATACAAAGGATCATAAGAGACTAACAAGCAACTCTATGCCAATAAAATAGACTACCTAAAAGTAAAATTTATGATGTTTGCCCTGACTGGTTCTCCAGTAACAGAAACCAAAAGTTCTGGAGAAACTCTTTACACCTTCCTTTCACATGCTAAACAAGAATAATTTGACAATAAGACTTCCTGATTCATATATGGACCTTGAGCCCTCTGGTTCTCATTCTAATGCTAATCCCACTCCAGCCTCCTAACTGGTCTCCTCCCCTTCCTTCTTGCCCCATTCCCATTCACCTCCCACAATGTTACCAGGAATACGTTTCTAAGGCACATCTCATGTGCCAATCCCTACCCCTCACCCCACGCCACCCCCATTCACTTTGTAACTCTTGAACAATTCAGACACTTGCACAGCGAAACACAGATTCTATTACAACCTACAAAAGGCAACATATCGTTTAGCTCTCCTTGTCCTCTCCCCCCGAATTTTAAAGATCATTCTTTCCTAAGACCTTCCACTCCTTATATATGCCAGGGCCTTGGCACGTGCTTTTTAAGAGACTTGGAAAATCTCCACCTTCCTTTCCAATTTCCCTTTGTCTAGTTAATTCACACACATCTTTCAGCTCTTAACTCAAAATCTTTTGAGTGTTTTGAGGCTTTCCTTGCCCCCTCATTGCACACACACCAGACAAGATCAGATTCCCACACTAGGTTTTTCTATCTTCATCAACATCCTTCTCATTCCTTTTTTTGTTTGTTTTTATATATTTAATCAACACTTGATTTTAATGTCATGAGGTCCAGGTGAGAGCATCTGTTTAGTTCGGGATTCTTTGCTCTGTTCCTAGCACAGTCCTTGACAGCCTGAAGCTCCTCAATAAAAACTAGAACTGCATTATGTCAAACACGCTCCTGTGGATTCATAGCTAATGTGTGTGTATTTGTGTGTTGTAGCAAATAAGGAATTTCCCCCTGAGGACTAATTTTCACAATATAAAATTATACAGGGAGGCAATGTACTCACTGCTAAAAATAAGCGAATAACTTTTCGATTATATTCATTAGGTTTAATTCTAAGATCTCAGGTTGTCTTCTGAACATTCATAAATTATCTCCCCTAAGATAAGCTGATGAAAAATAGATAGAAAAATTATCCAAAAGTTGCATTTGCTATTAGAGAGTCCCCATGGGCCTGCATCATATAAATCCACATGATAAAAGTAATTATGGTGGAAAAAGAAAGCCTAAATCTGGAGACTGCGGCTACATAGAGAAGCATGAAATAAGATCCAAAAGGCAGGCACATGCCTTTCAAAATTAAGTTAAATACCTGTTTCACTTAATCTTATTTTCCTGAATGAGATGAAAGGCATTAGTCTCCTTCCAAATGGTAACCTAAAGAAAAAAAAGTTTCTAAAAAGTAGGTTTTTCTGTTCTAAGCGTGTAGAGCTCTCTGTGTTCCTCTCCTTATTGACAGAATTCAGTAAAATATAAATAAAACCTAATCTAACCATTCTACAACATTTGGTATGGATGTAACCTTCCTTAACCAATAAAAATGCAGGACAACAGGTGATTTTCTAAGATGTACCAGGCTTTTATTTTTATCATAAAAGAAAGTGCAAGTTTGGAACTATTATCTAGGTAACTCTAAAAAGCACTTTAAAAATTATAAGATTTATGGTAATTTAGTTGTTAGCCCAGGATGGAACATGGGACTTTTAAAAAGCATTTTCTTCTATAATATTAAGAATACCTATATTTAAAATATTTAACCAAAAAGACTAATAACTTACTTTCCTTCAGTGAGTTTAAATTATGGAGTAACCCTATGGCAGTCTTTTGTATTTCTGAATGTAAACTCAACAACATTTAGATTTACCATTTCCATGGCATGGTAAGCGGAATCACCAGGATCTAGGCGTCCTAGTCCAAATCCTTTGTTCTTTCCAGAAATAAGCCCATCATGATGTTAACATTTCAAAACTGTTGCTTTTTCATAAAGCGATTACTGTATAGAAAAAAGAATTGTAGATTTAACCAAAGCCTTCTAGGTGTGCTGAACTTTTGTTTTCAGAGATTTGGAAATTATGCCAGGGTGTGTTTTTGTTTCCTTTTGAGTTAATGAATGTATGTGTATAAACAGAGTTCTATTTTGAAAGCAGCTGATAAAGACATAGAGGGTATCTATCTGACAGAAGAATAAGAACTTCCCTGTTGGGCAATCCCTGCGACTATTTTGACAAACAGTGATAAATAAACATGAATTGAATGATGATTTAACTTCAGACCTGCAATTCTGTATGACAGAGGACAAAATAAGTGGATGTCAGGAATTTGTAAGTTATTATTTGCTAACCTCAACATACACTTTTAAGAGTTTTTGCTCATTTTGCTTTTACTCATTAGTCTTTTGATTTAAAAAAAAACTATAGTTTCCATGATAGTTTAAACGTTTTTAATTGTTAAGGATTAAGTCATGCTTATTTTAGAAAGTCCAATTTTAAGAACTATAAAGTACTTACAAATAAAGTATTAAATTTATTTTAAAATATCACATATATACATATATGTTGTATACGTAAATATATACATTATCTGTATATATATATGCAGATGTAAACAAACATGAGAAAATTGTATGTTGATTTGCTATTGATATTTCAGAACTAGAAATATCAAAGAGCAATATTAGAAATGGATTTCATTACTAATACAATATCCATTTCTGCATACCTATCTATAATTTTTCTTAAAAGTCTAATTTGAGAGAAGGACCTCATTTGAAGTTCTGCTGTATGGATTTGCATTATATATATGCCATAAATAGTTATCAATTATTTAATTTTTTCATTCCAAAAAATGTATCCAACAGTTTATTGAAAGGGTCAGAAGAGTTCATGAATTTGACTGAATATATGAAAGGAAAAGAAGGTAATTAACAGCAACCTGTCCTTCCAATGTCACATAACTCCTTTTTATCTTTTGTGTTGTAACACACAGGACTCTCACCATGAACCTCTCCTCCATCTAGACATTAATGTTTATGAAGGTCAGAATGAAAATATTATATGTCATCTAGCTCTACCTGCTAGGTCTTTGCTCTCATTTTATAAATGGCAGGAATTAATTGATTACAAATGTCAGCACCACATAATTACAATGGAAAATTATAATTCCATGTTGAATCTCTTCGTGCTTTTTAAATGACTGCTATTAGCAAAGCACCAAAGTTAATTTCATATTACTTTTTAGTTTGAATTTGGAGCACATACATTCACCAATGCAGATTAATATTTTGGCCAGTTTATGCATTCGTACATACTCTTGTACTAGTGGAAGAGATTTCATTAAATTACAAAAAAACACCCACATGCCTAATTTTTTAGTATGTCACTTTTTGCGTATCATATTCAACATTTATCACATACTTGAATACTAAAGACCTTAGAAGATAACATCTTGGATGTTAATTTACTTGATTTTTATTTTATTCTTCTAGGTATCCAAAATCCAGATTTGTCAATCAGTACATATTTATAGAGCACCTATTCTGACAAGCAGATATACTAATAAGCCATTAAAAGATCCCTCCTCAACATCTTATTCTATAGTGTCCATCACTACGCTAGTATTTTCTAAGTAATTTAGGATTAAGTGACCAGCTATGTGCAAGATCTTTCAGCTTCCTCCTCTAACTTCAAAATATTCTTTCAGACACCATTTTCCATCTCCTGTGCTCTCAGAAAAGAACAGAATGTATCCAAAGCTACTTAGTAGTTCTCAACTTCCTGTTCTAGCTTATTCTTACTTTTTATAAACCTTGCTTCATCCATCATTTTTTCCTGTCCCCTCTACTTGCTCTCTTTAAAAGATGCATATTTTTATCATCGCGAGGTAATCTTCCACCTCATTATATTGCCTCTAGGGAGCTCCTGTACCAGTCAATCAACATTCTTCATTTGACAATTTTACTCTCAACTGTATTCCATTGAAATTGGGCTCTTAAGGGTGAATAACAAATGATCTCCCAAATTGTAAACCCAAAAGCCTTTCTCAAGCTTCTTACTAAACTTTCCAAGGTTCCCATGCTTTCATTTAACACTTTTCTTCCCTAGACATTTCTAACATCCTATTTTTCTCATAAATATTAAATCAATCCAACTGTATTATTTTTGGAAGGCACTCAATCTTTTCTTTCTACACTTTCTAATTCATCAATCTCACCTTATTAGACACTGGCCTTATGTTCTTTAGGCGGAGTTAATGAGAGTTTTAAAAAGGAAGCCAGCGGAAAAGGTGAAAGAGTTTGTAAAGACTTCTTGCCCTAAATTTTGGATTAAAAAGTAGTCTAGGGAATGTTATCTTCAAAACCTTACGTTATGAAGTGAGAAAGAAATTTATATGGTAGATAAGAATTCCCCCAAAACAGAACCTTGAGTGCACTTGTTGACGTCGTACATGCAGAAACTGCGAACTGGAAATCCGTGATGACTATGACAACCATTCTGATGACTTTCCACGCTTCTCACCTATCCCTCTGTCTGTCCTCATTGCTCGGTTCTTCCTATGGACACACTATAAGCATCTTCATTAACGTGGGCCTTCTCTTCTCCATTGGCTACTATCCCATCCTTAATGGACTTGCATGCTTCCTTCATCATCTCTATGGAAATGACTGTCAATTCTTAATAAATCTCTCCTGCAAGTCCCAGATCCTCCTTTTCAATTGCCTGCATGTCACAGCTATTTGTCCAAAAATACCTCAGATTCATCATTTCCAAAACCATTTCCATTATTCCACCTATCTCGACCCCAGTCTGATTTTTTTCTTGATGTAACTTTTCTTGGTTTTACTGCCTTGTTCCCAGTCATTTGGATTTAGGAAATCTTAAAGTGATTTTTGACATTTTCTTCTCCTCATCTATTTCAACTAATCAGTTGATGATTTCTTTAGTTTCTACCTTCATGACTTATCTTGCATTGAATGTATTCCTTTCACCCAGCCAAAGCTTCACTCGAAGTTTTCCTTTCATACTGCAAATGCATCTTAACTGAGCATGTAGTTTTCAGTGTCATGTCTCTTTGACCTGTGCTGCACAGATGTTCTGAACTAATACTCCTAAAACTTAATTACAATTATAGAACTCTCGTGTTCAACATCCTGCATCAACTTCCCACTGTAAGTTGCCGTACAAGGCCCTCACTATACTGTCCCATCTTTTTCCACCAATATTTTCCTACATATGCCATACTCTGCCCAAACCTAAGTACTTATTCATTCTTCCAATTTTATATGCACATTCCTTCTTTTATGCCTTTGCTGATTCTATAAATCCCTGATGTTCTGCCTTTTCATCTTTCTTTAGTGAAGTTACTGATTCAAGGATTCTGCTTAAATCAGTCTTTTCACCTCTCTCTATGAAGCCCCACAGGACTTTATTTGCACCTCATAGGAAGTACCTATTATTCAGCCTTGTATTATTATTGTCTATATAATTCTCTCCTGCCCACCCCCCTTTCTAGATTGTAAATTCATTGAGAAAAAAACAATGCACAGTGTGGTGCTCTTCATCAAAATAAACATTTGTTAAATTGGGTTAGCCAAGCAAACCTTCGCCAAAACTGAAGGGAATTCATTAAAATAATTCCTAACAGACATGTTTTTCTCCCTCAGTGTTTCCTGTACAGATCAGGAAAAGAGATGGAGAACAATAAAAAGCCAAACCATTCCATCTGCTTGTCTCATATGAGCATGCACGTAATGGGTAAATTAGCCCATGGGAATTAGCGAAGTATGTTTAAGCCACCAAGGAAAACATTACTGTGTTACCACAGCTTTTTATCACATACTGGAGAGGTTCAAAATAGTTAAAGGGGTTTAAGAAGAGCTTGCTTTATCCCCAGAGTATGAATTATAAATAGAGGAATACTGGGTCAATGCTAGTAATGTGTTCTACCAGCAGAAAACTTCTAATTAAAATAACTTACCTTATAACTGAGATAACCAAGTAGTATTGTTTCAAAGAGACTTATCAATGCCACTGAAACCTAAAATATAAATTATACCTTAATGAGAAAATCCAACAAAATCAAAATATATATTCTGATTACAATACTTTTAACTTTATAAATATGTGCATATATGTGTGTATATGCATATATACTTATATATATATATCATATATGATATGTATATATATATATATATATATATATATATATATATGATATAGGAGGTGCTATGTGGCACTTTAATTTCTATATACAGGTGGTAGGCAGCAGGCTGTCCCAGGCACTACAGCTTAGTTTTTATAATTTCTAATACTCCTCAATAAATCTTTTTAAGTTTATTACCACAAATGTAAATGTGGGATTGGAACAGTCAGATGGCTGGAATCTTCACCATATGTAAAGAATAGGTTTTGTTTGTGTGTGTATTCTTAATACACACAACTGTCCCATCACAAATAATGCTCTCCCCCAGCCACACCACCACCATCTCAGTACACCCACCAAAAATGGCAGTTCCCTTCAGAAAATAAAAGAATACAAGCTTGGAGTTAAAGGATACTTTCCATCCTATCACCCACTTCAAACAAAATGAAACATCCTCAAACACTAAACAAAATAGTCCATGTCAGCACTTCAAGATACTTTCAGATTTTATCTGAATGGACTTCACAGCCAATTCCCCTTCTGCCGCTGGACATGGGCATCCTGCAGCCCCCTAGACAAGCTTCCACTTTTCTCTCTATTCTCTACTCTTTATACAGTTTCCTCTGCTCAGCTACCAAAGAGCTATGATTGCAACAGAAAAAGTAACCAGTAAAGACATCCTAATTATTTTGTGTTAAAGACCCTAAGCACTTCAGGAGACAGGAATATAATCAAAATAAGCAATCATCAACATGAAATAACTGAGATAACAAATATATTTGTTCATAGATTTGTGAGAGTACAGTCAATCTGCATGAGAAAGGCAGATACCATAGAGTTTTAGATTCTGACTCCTGTTGGAATGAAAACTTTGATTTAGGTAAAATATAAGGAGAATTTTAAAACATATGAATGCATGACAATCTAAGTAAAATAAGTCCAGAAGTACATACAGTAGACAGATAGTAAAATAGAAATTTTTCACTTTTTCAATTTTCTCCACAAATTCTCTAAATCATAATCTCTTACTTTTTCTAGAGGTACACATTGTTAGATGATCTTGAGACCACTTTTAGCATGAATTGCCCAAAATCCTATGTGAAAATGAGTGTTTTTATTATTTTAGAATATCACTATCAGATAAAAAGCAATTTGAACAGATCAAAATATATTTCAAGGTCATATATAACTATTCATAAAAATATTAACTTACTTTACAAGTGTGTACGGCACTGAAATGAAAGTCAGTAAAAAAAAAACATAAAACACAACTTGACTTCAATAAAATACAAAATATGCAGACATAGTAAAGACTTGATTCATAGTTGTAATCACAATGCATACATAATTAAAATAATTCATTGTCACATATAAAATGTACAGACCTCACAATCAACCTGACTTTAAAAGACAACCCAAACATTTGATTTTAAAGTATTTTAAAGGTTGTTTATACACAGTGAGACTTGAGTCCTTCCATTTCTTCCAGACTCAACTGTTTTTAATCTTAGAGACTCTCCTCTTTGAATGATTTTTGCTTTTGAAAAACAATAGAAACTAAAAAGTATCTGCAGAGACACGAGTAGAGGAGATGGGAAGTTGTAAAAAGTTTGCCTGGCATGAAATTCAACCAAAAAAGGAACAAAGATAGATCCAGAGGACTCCAGGGAACACCGCAACAATGTAGTTCAGACACACTGTGCTCCACAGGTTCCCTTACTCCTTCTTCAAGACTCCTTTTATGCCAGGGCACACTTTTTGTTTTATTTACAAAATTATCTGCTTAGGGACCAAGCTCTTCCTATTGGTAATACGAACTGTTTGTTCATTTGTTTATTCATTTAACAATTATTTATTGAGATTCTACCATGTTCCCAACATTGAGCACATAAGGCAAAAAATGCAAACATGGTTATGGGCTTTTGATTAATTTTTCAAAGATGATATAACCTAAGACTTTAGGAATGCCTAAAGTAGTTTGGGGAACTTGTTGTGCCTTCAAACAAGGTTGGGTTTACTTTAGTTTCCTTCAGATCCTCAAAAGCTTTCTGAAGTCTAAACCTGATCATGAGGAAATTCTCAAAAGGTAGAATGGAGGGCTCACGTAGACATGAAGAAAGGAATAAAAATTTTAAGATGTGCATCAAGATTAATTAAACAATAAACGAAAACTCATTTTTAATGTCAAAACTTTTCTCCCCGGTAGTATTGCTCAGTAAAATATAAATAAATCCAGAAATATAGGAATACAACAAAATTGTACATAACCTGTAAGCCCCATAAAGGTAGACTTCTGTTCACCCAAAAGATATGAGACCTATGAAAAGAATAATAAGACATTAGTTTTTTTTTAATGAAAAAAGCATTCATTTTCACATTTTCACTAAAGTTGGAAATATTTAAATGTTGTTACCATAAAAAAACAATAAAATACCATAACCAAAATTAGAAAAAAAATCTTACATTGCTTCAATTTTCTTTTTGGTAATACTCGTCTCTGTTCCAGGAAAAAAAAACCCTTTTTAATTTTGTTTTCCGTCTCATGTTAATCATGTAAGAAAAGACAACGGGCCCTTATTTAAGGAGTGAGGATGGCAAGGGTAGAAAAACTCAAACCACCTGCTAATCAACTCTCCATTGAAAAGCCACTTAAGGCTCTTCCATAAACTCTAGGACTTTGTTATTTTTAACACAATATATCGGCAACACACATTCAACAGTTGAAATAATCAGAAGAAAGTCAGTGACTCAGATTGCAGAGCACATTTATATTCAGATTTGAATCTTTATAAAATATTTAATATATCACCCAAAAACCTGTGACTGAGGTTAGCATAAAACATTATGCAGGGGCTTCCCTGGCGGCGCAGTGGTTGAGGGTCCGCCTGCCGATGCAGGGGACACGGGTTCGTTCCCCGGTCCGGGAAGATCCCACATGCTGCGGAGCGGCTGGGCCCGTGAGCCATGGCCGCTGAGCCTGCGCATCCGGAGCCTGTGCTCCGCAACGGGAGAGGCCACGACAGTGAGAGGCCCGCATACCGCAAAAAAAAAAAAAACCATTATGCAGGACAAGGAGTAATTGTCCTTAAATGTCTCTTAAAAATCCTATTATCTCTGACGTTAAAAATTGTTTATAGTCTGCAAAGAACACCATACATTCTAATGTCCTACTAGTTATAATTTCTCACTGTTTATACCTCACCCTTACCTACATCATTTGGTGTACAGTTGATTCAAATACTAGTCATTCACAGCAATACACTCTACTTAGGAAAAGATGAAAATAGCTGTATTACACTGCCCAAAATATGCAAATAAAAAACATACAAAGCAGAACAAAGCCTACTCACTAGAGTTAGGAAGTATTCGAGGAATCCCATAAAAGACTGTGTATTTTTAAATCTTTGAATCATTTTCTTTTTCATAATATGTTAAACAAAAATAAAGGGCAAGAAACTCTTTAAAATTCTTGTTTTAAAGAGAATTGCAAACTTTAGAAAACTATTCAAAGAAATTACCAAGCATATTAGACTAAAGTACTCTTTGTGATTCTAGAATGTAACATCTACCTGGGTGATTAACATCTTCAGTTGCTCCAAAACAAACCCGTGACCTTTCTCACCAAAACAGGTCCTTTCAGGTTTTCGCATCTCAGTAAATGGAACCAAATTCCATTGTGTTTGGTTAGCCGAAGACTTAGGCATCATCTTAGATGCTTTCCTCTCCTCTATTTGTAAATACTTAATACATGAGTCACCAAACCTTTTCAATTCTTCCCACCAAATATCTGTAGAATGTACCTACCTCTCTTCATCTCCACTACCACAGCCACCTTAACCTAAATTAATCATTTTTTGCAACTGGACTCTTGCAAAAGCCTGCAACTGGAACCCTAAACCTCCTTTTGCCTTCTACAGTTTTTCTCCAAATTACAACTACAGAGATTCTTTCTAAATGCACATCATCACATCACTCCACTGTGTATTTTTTTAAAGCATTTCCTTTTTTAAAAAAATAGTTATGTATTTGTTTTTGGCTGCTTTGGGTCTTAGCTGCAGCATGCGGGATTGAACCCACATCCCCTGCATTGGAAGGCAGATTCTTAACCACTGGACCACCAGGGAAGTCCCTCCACTGTGTACTGACACTTCACTTTTGTCAAGATAAGGACCAAAACCCTTGACCTGGCATTCTGAGACTTTGTCAACTGTGACATGGTCCTTCCTATCACAGCCCTTTTCACATGTTCTTCCCTTATCCGAGAGCTCTCAGCTCAACCCTCTCTCAGGGAAACCTTCCTGAAGGCTTCCCCTTGATCAATGTAGCCAATGAATCTCCATGTGTAGCCATGCCACTCACCATACCTCCCCTGCCACTCATCTAGGTTGTAACCTTGTATTTGTTTGTAAATATATTTCTTGAATAGTTGGCACCTCACTAAACTGCAAGTTCCACAGGATGAAGTAGTATGTCTATTTCACCCACCATTATGGTCCTAATGTCTTCCCAAGTACCTGCCTATAGTAGGCTAGGCATTCAATACAAACAAATGGATGGTGCCAGTAAAAGCAAATTGTGAGTGATGAACTCAGCAACACTGTCATTTCCAGAACACATCTCACATATGTTCTCAGTAACATTTGAGAAATCAGGCCAAAATACAGTATGCAGGAGCAAAGAGGGATAATACACATGTTTTTTTGCAGATAGAAATGGTATGCTACAAAAACTATGAAATAATTAAGGAGATAGCAATCTCTGTAAAATCATAAAATAAATTGCAAATAAGATGTTTGAGAACATTTTCAAAAAGAGATTGGTAATTAGCATAGATTTACTAAAAGCTAGTTATCAAACTAACGGCCTTTTCTTTGATCTGACATTGTTTTAATAGGTCTTGAAAGATCAGATACTTAAATTTAAATAAGACTTTGAAAGAAAGATTTTTTTGGACAAGACTGTGCCATGTGGAATAAGTTTCATGATCCTTAAAAAAAGTTTCTACAAGACTGTAATATGTAAAGTTTGATAAAAAGTAAGATCTCCAATGGAAAGTCATCTTTTACATCCATTTACCAGGGACTAAACTGAATAAATGCATAGAAGGAAAATGTACACATTCTAATAAAAAGCTAGTGCCCAAACTCTCCTGCATAAAATAAATTTATCGAGAAAAAAGAATGTGGGATCTGATCTGCACAGTCCTAGAGAACCATCAAAACAAACAAGAGTTGAAACTGAAACTAGCAGACAGACTAATTCCAAACGAGGCTTCAATCCCATTGACAAAAAAGCACTTGGAGGAAAGAAATCCTGTACAGAAATATTTATTGCAATATTATTTAGAGCAGGAAAGTAACTGGAGTCTACCAGACCAACAAAAAGAGAATAGGAGTAAGTAGGCTCCTCATCGTTAACAACAGCAAAGATACCATCCCTGAGAAAAAGCTCACTGATAAAAGTGATGCAGATAATATTGTCATAATTGTATCCGTGTGAGTGTGTTACGTGTATACGTGTATAGATAGAATTTACAAAAGATTGGTGGTCAAAATACTAAAAATACTTATTTCTAGGTATTGAGATTTTAGGTAACTTTTACTTCCTTTTCCTTGCCCTATGTATTCATATTGCAATAATCATGAACCATTTATAAAGTCATAAAAATAAATTTCACTTTTTAAAATTATAACAATAAAATAACAAAAGCAAACATAAAAATGAAATTTATATCACTCAGTTATTCTAAATTAAAGTAGGCCTATAGATAAAATCATGTTGAAGCATCATTATGAAAACTGGAAGAACAATATCAAACAATGGAAATAATGAAGTTAAATACGGAAAATTAATAATATGCAGCCCCAGCCACTCTTCACAGCGCGCTTATTTATGGTGAATAAATACCTCTCCTAAAGGTAAGAAAAGAGCTGCTGAAAATGTCAGAACTGCTTTGGCCACAGAGGTGGAGGTCAGGCGGTGAATATGTTAACCGGAAGAATCAAGCACCTGGTAAACATGCGAAAGTAACAGGGTCACCACATGGGGCAGAATTCATATGAAAGACTTGTGGGTCACAGCTCAAGGTGAACTCGGGTTGCCAGAGCTCCAAACACAGAAGGCAAGCTAGTATTGTATTAACGAAAGTGTAAGATCCTAAACCAGGGAGGAAAATTATGACACTCACCTAACCATAACAAACACTAAGCAATGAGTACTACCTGTGGTTCTAGGTCCACGTTTTTAAAGACAGACAAAATTTAGCATATGACCAGGATACTGAAGCATAGGAGAGTCTTGACAATATATTAGGAACATTTTCCAATAGCCAAATCCTTTCAAAACTCAGGTATACTTTACACTAACTGTCGGGGTGTGGACGAGAGAACTAAATGTTGAGCCTTTGAGAGAATGGAAGTTAAGAGCCTTTCCATCTAACACACACGGGCTGAGGCAGAAGTGGCTTTCCGTCTATCAACATTCGTTCTCCCCTTCCACGGTACAGAGCTGGGTGCAAAAAGCGACTCTTCATCAAAAGGCCACATTTCTCAGGCTTTGTGTCAAGGTATGACATGTGACCGATTCTCAAATGAGATCTGAGTATGAAATACAAGTAAGAGTGACGCTCCTCATTTGTCGGCCAATAATTTTAACGACTGTATGTGCCTTCTCCATGCTCTCTTCATCTTTCTGAAAGCTGACTGCGAAGGGCTCTAGGGTCTTAGGACAGCACATAGCCACAGAATGAAAGTGGCTTGCATATATAATATTGAACTTACCGTGTTATAGTGTGTGTGTGTGTGTGTGTGTGTGTGAGTGTGTGTGTCGCCATACGGAGAAGTATACTGACTAAGAGCACCAGCATTAGACTCTAGTAAAC
This sequence comes from Delphinapterus leucas, assembly GCF_059928025.1. Classification (NCBI taxonomy): domain Eukaryota; kingdom Metazoa; phylum Chordata; class Mammalia; order Artiodactyla; family Monodontidae; genus Delphinapterus; species Delphinapterus leucas. The sequence continues at coordinate 11,750,220 of NC_143129.1, read as the reverse complement.
AAAGAAATTCTTTTGAATTTTTGAGTTTACATGTTACAATACTTGGAGATGCTTTAATCTATACTATAACCAATGTATATGAGAGAAGAAAAGGTCTACATTATGATATTCAATCTTATTGGTCATCAGATATTTAAAAATACTGTGAAAATTATATTCCTTCTTTGAATAGTTGTTACCCTAAAGAAGAAATACCCTTTAAAATTGGAATGTCATCTCAACACACTTGTTGCTCTATTAGGCACTGATTTTAAATGTAAATCCAAGTACCATAAAATATAAGCACATTTACATGCTTCTTACTTTTGTCTTTATCATTTGATGTTGAAAATTAATAATCACTTCAACAACTCTTAAAGTGGGAAAGGATGCGTGAGTTTTGACCCATTGAAGAGCCACCATAAGCACCAGCAGGCAATGAGTCAATGCTGATGATTCAGCTCTCAATGAAATTCATGAACTACATGCTGGATGTGTTTCCTTTGCTAATGCCTTTAAATCATTTACTACAAACTGGGTGTACATGAGAGCTTGTCATTTGCACAATTTCATACATTAAGAGTAAAATTCTTTTCATATCCTTCAGTTTGTCCACACCTGCAACATTTTCATATCAGTTTTGACTCCTGGGACTTAAAAATAAAGCAAAGCGGCACAAAATACCTTCAGCTTTATTATGTCAGAAGCTCTAATTAAATAAATCTCTTTGCTGAATTAGCCTGATTATTTTAAAATAGAGCCTGTGCTCATAAGGGCCACTGCTGTTTTTCATTAACCAATATTACATTGACAATGGGAACCAAACAGAACATTGTATTCAAAATAGAGCCCTGAGTTTTTTTGTTATATTTTTTCATTGCAGTAATCTGATTTTTCAAGTGTATATCCTCTGTAATTACAGTTGAATATTCTTACTAATATGGCATAGAAGTTAATTATGGGAAACTTTGTTCCTCTTAATGTTTTCAAATAATATTATCTCACTTTTCTATCACCTGCCAATGCCCTTTAACTCTTAGAAGGATTCTATCATGCCTCATTTTATGATTCCCAGGTCTCTCTAAAGTACATTTTATTTATAAATCACCAAGTTTTAAAAACAATGCTGGAGGGTTTCTGGAAGGGTTTGAAATGTGATCCATTTTTAATAACACATAGACAGAAAATGTAATAAATGTAATACTCGCTGACATCTCTAGGCAGTGGTCTTCAATCATTGTGCAACATTATCAGTAAAACCATTGAGCATAATTCCATTAATTCAGCAACATTCACTGACCCACCAAGTCCTATGCTAAGTATGAAAGCTACAAAGGCAAATACAACATGGCCCTTGACCTTGGTGAATGTATAGAGAGAAGAGAGAAGTAAACAGTGAAATCAAGGGCAACATGTTAACTGTGGTGACAGAAATATGTGGGGGACACTCGCAGAATCCCCAGAAACCACTCCTAACCCAGAGTGGCACTGGGTTATAGGGCATGATGTCAAGTGAGAGTGTCAGATTAAGTTTTATCCAATAAATTGTGGTCCTGAAGGTCCAAAGGTCCTGAGGTACATTGAAAAAGAGTGAATGAGGAGGGACAGGAGTGGAAATCATGGGCCCAAGAACTGGGAGCAAATGTTCAAAGGCCCAGAGACAGTGGAGAGCAGAGTATAGGTAAGTAGCTTCAAGTAGGTCAGCATGGCCAGACTAAGAGGCTGGTGAGGCGAAGTAAACAAAGGATCTTCATTTACTCATGCTCACCCATTACTCAATCAATACTCACTTGTTTAATAACTACTAGTGCCATATGGTGCCAGGCTCTTTGGATTCAGACAACAATCTGTGCCCTTGTGAAATATCTATTGCAATCTACATGGAACATTCAGAAAACAAAATAAACAAGTAACAGACATACCCTATGTGAAAGAGATAAAGGCAATGGAGAAAAATGTAAAAAGAAAGGAAAAAAGAGTATTCAAGAGAGTCTTGTGAGGTGAATACAATTTTAAACAGGATGTTTGGGTAAAGCTTCACTAAAAATTTGATTTTGAGTAAATATCTGAGGAAATGTGCCAGAGTTATCTGATGAAACTCCAGACAGAGGGAACAGCAGGTATGAAGGCCCTGAGCTGGCAGGGTGTCTGGTGTGACCCAGGACCAGAGAAGAGGCCAACGTGACTGGAGCAAAGTGGGTGGGTGGGGGGTTGAGTAACAAGGAGGGAGATGCAGGGAAAATGGGGGTTCTTATAGCCATGGCAGGTACTTTGGCATTCAGAGCACAGCTGTGCCAAGATCTGACTTATACTTTAAAAGAATACTGGCTGCTTCACTAAGAATAAACCAAAAGGGAGAAAAGGCAGAATTAGCAGGACTAATTAGGAAGGGTACTGCAGTGATCCAGAGGAGAGAAGATGGCTTGGCCAGGATGGTAGCATTGAGAAGTGATCGTATGCTGAACTATCTTGAAGGTAGAAATGATGGAACTTTCTGCGCATTTTGCACATGCTGCAGAATGTGAGGAAAAAAGAGAAGTGAAGACTTACTGACTCCAAAACATTTGGCCTGAACAACTGTTCGGATGAAGTTGCTATCAACCGAAATGTAGGAGGCTGTGGGTTGAGCAGGGTTTGGGGAAGGATGGGGTTGCCATTCACTGAGATGTAGGAAAGCACAAAAGTCGACTGGAACATGGCAAGTTTGCAATGCCTATTTGACCTCCAAGTAGAGAAGGTGAACGTGTAGTTAGAATTTGGGGAGTGGCAGGGAGGTGCTGGCTTCCTGCAGACAACAAGTTAATCAGGGATAAAAAAAATTACTGCTGAGGTTCTCAAAGTGGAGGTCAAATAGGAGAGAACTTCTGCTTCTTTATATGTAAGGTAGGAATAATAACATTAAGTGTGTATTGAAGGAAATAACATATATAAAACAACTAGCCCAGAGCCAGAAAATATAAGAACTCTAAAATATAAAACCTTTTAAAGGGCTGAAAATTTCCTGAGGGTAGTTAATGTTCCTTTTCGTAGCTCTGTCTTCATTTGCAGCAATATGAATACATACTAAGTATTCAAAACAGATATAGTGAAATATCCATAATTATATTCATTGAATAAATTATATCATAAAGGATTATCATGTAAATTATTACACAATGAAATTTCACTTTTTAATCTTTATCTCCAAACCCTTTAACACATATGAAATCATTTTCACTATCTACACAAGCTGAAGAGTAACCAATTCATTTAAATGCATATTATGACTTCATTTCCCACTTAACTTTGATCTTTTTTTTTCTTTACTTTTCTTAGGGCGAGCCTCCACATGAAAAAATAATTGTACAGAAGTTAGTCATCAAATTCGTTTTCTGCTTTGAAAATTATTTTCAATTTTGTAGGCTGGACAGAGACCCACAGTAGCTTTGAGATAATAATTATTTAGGCCATTACACACCCAGTCCCCTTCCCTACTGCTTCTAGCAAAAGACAGAAACTAAAAGGAAAACCCATAAATGAATAGAAATGCAATTTAATAAAAGCAACATGATAACGAAGGGAAAAGTAAGTTAAAATAAATCAATGTCATTTAACTCAAATTAGATAAAGAACTACACAAGCTAAATCTGCAACTTGAATCAGGCATCCCAATAAATGCTGATATGTTTCTATTCAAGAATAAATAACCAGTTTTGTTTTTGTTTTGTTTTGTTTTAAGATTCCACATGTGAGATCCACATGTATTTATCTTTTTCTGTCTGACTTATTTCACTTAGAATAATGCCCTCAAGGAAGCTTAAAAAAAAGTAATGTCTAGACTATAACTGAAAATACTTACAAAACTGGTATACAGTAGAGTAAACCTTTTTGGAGTATATGTGAATCAAGAACAGAAAAGTATTTGGGTCTTTAAAGAGACTGATTCATTTCAAACAATTAAATAGAGTACTTTGACTAGCAATAAAAATTGTATGGGTCAAGTATTAGCATTAGACAAATAGATAAACGAAATAAGAGATGTTTTCAAAGAAACTACAAATACTACATTGATATATTAACTGAAAACCAGATCAATTTAATTGTGACAAACACCTAAAATGTCCTTGAAGAAATAAATTCTATACAACATTCTTTAAAGCTATACTACAATTCAGGAGGTGATTCAAAATGGCAGTGTAGAAAGATCCTGAACACATCTCCTCCCACGGACACACCAAATCTATTGCTACATATGGATCAATTCCCTCTGAAAAAGACCTGAAAACTAGCAGAAGTGTTCCTCCACAACAAGGGATAAAAGGACCACAATGAGACACGTAGGAGAGGCAGAGATGCAGTCTCATCAAAAACCCCACCTCTGACGCAGTGACCCACGGATGGGAGGAATCTCACAATACAGCGCTTCTCCCTGAGAAACGGGGAGTCTGTGCCCCACACAGACACCCAACCCTTGGGACCTGGAGAAATGAGCCCAGAAAACCACCAGCTTTAGAACACCAGTAGGACTTAGGTTCAGGAGACCCAAAAGGCTGTGGGGTACTAGAAGTCTGCTCTTAAAGGGCTCACATGCAGACTAACTCACCCTAAGACTCAGAGAAAAGGCAGCAGTTTAAAAAGCACCTAGACCACATATGTAGGAGATTCATTAGCCAATCTTAAAGCAACTGTCAAGGGCACAGGGCTCTCTTTGGACATCATCAGGAAACAGAGGCACTGGTGGGTGCCATTTTTGTGTTTCCTCTCCTTGCTAGCATCACCCACACTATCTTGTGGCCCCAATGAAGCCCACGGGTGCAGAGCGTCAATACAGGTGATGCCCCTTGAGTACCTGGCCCTGGTGGCCAGGGAGGCCTGCATTTCTGGGCCTCAGGAGATTGAAATAATTAGGCATCACAGCTACCACCCCAATGACATAGCAGACTGAAACACACCCCCAGTTTTCCACTAAAAAAGGCCCATTTTCTTGTCCTAGAGCCTCAGTGCAAGGAGTAGCTTCAGGCTTTCCACACATCTAGGGGTTACAGAGGAGCTCTCAGGGAACCTAGGCTAGGGGAATACCACCTTTGCACCCTCCCAGGCCTTTCTACAGCTCGCCAGTACCTCCCAGAAAAGAGCATATACACTCGTCTACAGCCCTGACTTTTGCAACTGTCACCTCCAAATTACCTGGTTTGGAGGTCAGTAAAGATAACAACAGTGGTCCCACCAGACTATATATATTTGCATATTTTAAAGCTGCTGCCTGAGAGTCTGGCTTCAAATCAGTCTGAAACTAGGGGCTGACTGAGATCCCTACCTTTGAACACTGATAGGGCTTAGCACAACCTCAAAATCTGGAACTTATCAAGAATAAACCACACTGCTTAAACAATCACAAAGATTTGAGAGACCACCAAGAGCTAGGGCAAGGTCAAACAATAATGTTCACTGCTTACACAATAGAACTCCTTCGAGACTGGGTGAGGTATCCTCTTTTGCCTAATACATAGAAACACAGAGAGGCAAGCAAAATGAGGAAACCAAGGAATATGTTTCAAAAGAAAGAGCAAGATTAAAAAAAAAATCCTTAATGAAATGGAGATAAGTAATTTACCTGATATAGAGTTCAAAATAATAGTCATGAAAATGCTCACCAAACTTGAGAGAAGAACAGATGAATACAGCGAGGACTTCAACAAAGAGATAGAAAATATAAGAAAGTACCAAAACAAAAGTCACAGAGCTGAAGAATACAATAACTGAAATGAAAAAATGCAGTAAAGGGGTTCACTAGATCAAGCAGAAGAAAAAAAAAAAAAAAAACTCAAAGACAGGATAATGGAATTCATTCAGTAAGAGCAGCAAAAAGAAAAAAAATGACTAAGGGTGAAGCCAGCTTAAGGGATTTACGGTACACCATCAAACAGACTAATATACACATGATAGGGATGACAAAAAAGGAAGAGAGAGAGAAAAGGGGCAGAAAGTTTATGCCAAGAAATAATGGCTGAAATTTTTCCTAACCTAGGGAAGGAAACAGACATCTAGGTCCAGGAAGACAAGAGAGTTACAAATAAGACAAACCCAGAGAGAGACACATTACAATAAAAATGTCAAAAGTTAAAGAGAGAATATTAAAAGCAGCAAGAGGAAAACAATTTTTTATGTACAAGGGAACCTCCATAAGACTACCAGCTTATTTTCAAGAGGAAGCTTTGCAGAGCAGAAGAGAGTGGCATGATAGATTCAAATTGCTGAAAAGAAAAACCTTCCAACCAAGAATACTCTGCTTGGCAAGGTTATCATTCAGAATCCAAGGGGAGATAAAGAATTTTCCAGACAAGCAAAAGCTAAAGGATTTTATCATCCCTAAACCACCCTTAAAAGAAAAATAAAGGGACTTCTTTAAGCTGAAAAGAAAAGGCACTAACAAGTAACAAGAAAACAAAAGAAAGTAAAAATTTCACTGGTAAAGGTAAATACACAATAAAACTAGTGGACTGACCATTTATTAAGCTATTATTAAGGTTAAAAGAAAAAAGTAGTAAAAGTAACTGTAACTACAATAATTAGTTATGACATACATAAAATTTTTTAAATGAAAAATATGCTATCAAAAACATAAAATGTGGATGGCAGTGATAAAAATGTAGAGTTTTTAGAATATGTTCAAACCTAACTTGCTCTCAGTTTAAAAGAGACTGCTATATATATATGCTGTTATATGTGAACATCATGTTAATCACAAAGCAAAAACCTTCAGTAGGTACACAAAAACAATAAAGAAGAAATCTAAACATAACAAAAAAGAAAGTCATCAAAGCACAAGGGAAAGGAGCAAGAGAAGAAGAAAGGAACAGAGACAAACTACAAAAATAGCCAGAAAATAAGTAATAAAATGGTAATAAGTACATACCTATCAATAATTACTTTAAATGTAAATAGAATAACTTCTCTAATCAAAATACATACAGTGGTTGAATGGATTAAAAAAAAACTCATCTATATGTTGCCTCAAGAGACTTACTTCAGATGTAAGGACACATACAGACAAAGTAAAGGAATGGAAAAAGATATTCCATGAAAATTAATATAAAAAGGAAGCTGGTGTAGCTATATTTATATCAAACAAAATAGACTTTAAAACAAAGACTGTAGTAAAAGACAAAGAAGGGTATTAGATAATGATAAAAAGGTCAATCCAGCAGGATGATATAACATTTGTAAATATATATACACCCAACTTAGGAGCATCTAAATATATAAAGCAAATATCAAGACACCTAAAGGGAGAAATTGACTGCAACACCATACTTCCATCAATGGATTGATCATTCAGAGAGAAAATAAAGAAACATTAGTCTTAAATGACACATTAGATCAGATGTATTTAATACACACATACAGGACATTCCATCCAAATTCAGCAGAACATACATGTTCAAGTGCACATGAACATTCTCCAAGATAGGACACATGTTAGATCACAAAACATATCAGAAGACTGAAACTATACCAAGTACCTTTTCTGACCACATGGTATGAAACTAAAAATCAATTTTAGGAAGAAAACTGGGTAAATCACGAATACATCAAAATAAAAAAACATGCTACCAAATAACCAATGGCTCAAAAAAGAAATCAAAGAGGAAATAAAAAATTATTGTGAGACGAAAATGTCAACACAGCATTCCAAAACCTATGGAATGCAGCAAAAGCTGTTCTGAGAGGGAAGTTCATACAGATACAGGGCTACCTCAAGGAACAAGAAAAAATCCAAATACACAATCTAACTTTATACCTGAAAGAACCAGAAAAAAAGAACAAATGAAGGGAAACAGTAAAAAAAAAAAAAAAGGGAAATGATAAAGATCAGAGTAGAAATAAATGAAATAAAGACTTAGAAAACATTAGGAAAGATGAATAAAACCAACAGCTGGTGCTTTGAAAAGATAAAAAAAAATGACAAACCTTTCACTAGACTTACCAAGAAAAAAAGGGAGCAGGCTCAAATAAATAAAACCTAAAATGAGAGAGGTATTACAAATGATACCACAGAAATACAAAAGATCGTAAGAGATTATTATGAACAATTATGTGCCAAACTGGACAACTTAGAAGAAATGAAAAAATTCTTTGAAATATGCAAGCTTCTAAGACTGAATCATATAGAAACAAAAAATCTGAATAGACTGACTACTAGTAAGGAGATCTAATTAGTAATTTAAAAATTCCTAACAAACAAAAGTCTACCACCAGCTGGCTATACTGATGAATTCTTCCAAATATTCAAAGAAGGTTTGAAACCTAGCTGCCTAAAATTCTTCCAAAAATTGAAGAGGAGGGAATGTTTCCAAACTCAATTTTAGAGGCCTGAAACCCTGATAATGAAACCAGACAAGAAAACCACACAAAAAGAAAATTACAGGTCAATAACCCTGATAAATATTGATGCAAAAACCCTCAACAAAATATTAGAAAACGAAATTCGACAATACATTTAAAAGGATCACACATCATGATCAAGTGGGATTTATTCCAGAGATGCAGAGTGGATCAACATCTCATTAACATTAACCACATCAGGAGAGACCTTCAAGATGGCGGAGGAGTAAGATGTGGAGATCACCTTCCTCCCCACAAATACATCAGAAATATATCTACATGTGGAGCAACTCCTACAGAATACCTATTGAACGCTGGCAGAAGACCTCAGACTTCCCAAAATGCAGGAAACTCCACACGTACCTGGGTAGGGCATAAGAAAAAAGAAAAAACACAGACAAAAGAATAGGGACAGGACCTGCACTTCTGGGAGGGAGATGTGAAGGAGGAAAAGTTTCCACACACTAGGAAGCCCCTTCACTGGCAGAGACGAGGGGTGGCAGAGGGGAAGCTTCGGAGCCACGGAGGAGAGCACAGCTACAGGGGTGCAAAGGGCAAGGGGGAGAGATTTCCACACAGAGGATCTGTGCCGACCAGCACTCACCAGCCTGAGAGGCTTGTCTGCTCACCCGCCGGGATGGGCAGGGACTGGGAGCTGAGGCTCGGGCTTCGGAGGTCAGATCCCAGGGAGAGGACTGGGGTTGGCTGTGTGAACACAGCCTGAAGGGGGCTAGTGTGCCACAGCTAGCTGGGAGGGAAAAGATTCTGAAACTGCGTAAGAGGCAAGAGACCATTGTTCCAGGTTGTGCGAGGAGAGGAGATTCAGAGCACTGCCTAAAGGAGTTCCAGATACAGTCACAAGCTGCAGCTATCAGCTCAGACGCCAGAGATGGGCATGAGATGCTAAGGCTGCTGCTGCAGCCACCAAAAAACCTGTGTGCAAGCACGGGTCACTATCCACACCTCCCCTCCCCGGAGCCTGTGCAGCCCACCACTGCCAGGATCCCGTGATCCAGGGACAAATTCTTCCGGAGAACACACGGTGTGCCTCAGGCTGTTGCAACGTCACGCCAGCCTCTGTCGCCACAGGCTTGCCCTGCATTCCGTACCCCTCCCTCCCCCAGCCTGAGTGAGCCAGAGTCCCCGAATCACCCGCTCCTTTAACCCCATCCTGTCTGAGCGAAGAAGAGACGCCCTCCGGCGACCTACATGCAGAGGCGGGGCCAAATCCAAAGCTGAACCCCACGAGCTGTGCGAACAAAGAAGAGAAAGGGAAATCTCTCCCAGCAGCCTCAGGAGCAGTGGATTAAATTTCCACAATCAACTTGATGTACCCTGCATCTCTGGAATACCTGAATAGACAACAAATCATTCCAAAATTGAGACGGTGGAATTTGGGAGCAACTGTAGACTTGGGGTTTGCTTTCTGCATCTGATTTCTTTCTGGTTTTATGTTTATCTTAGTTTAGTTTTTAGAGTTTATTATCATTGGTAGATTTGCTTAATAATTTGGTTGCTCTCTTCCTTTTTTGTTTATATATATATATGTATATATATATATTTTTCCTTTTTCTCTTTTGGTGAGGGCGTATATGTATGCTTCTTTGTGTGATTGTGCCTGTATAGCTTTGTTTTACCATTTATCCTAGGGTGCTATCTGTCCATTTTTGGTTTGTTGGTTGGTTTTACTATAGTTTTTAGTGTTCTTATCATTGGTGAATTTGTTTATTAGTTTCGTGGCTCTCTTCTTTTTTCTTTCTTTTCCTTTTTTAATACTTTTTACTTTTTTTATTTTTAATATTTTTTTGCTTTTTTATTTTAATAACATTATTTTATTTTATTCTATTTTATTTTTTACTTTCTTTATTATTTTCTCACTTTTCTTCTGAGGCATGTGGCTGACAGGGTCTGATGCTCCGGCCAGGTGTCAGGCCTGTGCCTCGAAGGTGGGAGAGCAGAGTTTAGGACATTGATCCACCAGAGACCTCCACATAATCTCAAACAGCAAAAGCTCTCCCACAGAACTCCATCTCAACACTAAGACCAAAAAACACTCAACCACCAGCAATCTACAGTGTTGGACACCCTAGGCCAAACAATTAGCAGTAAAGGAACACAACCTCACCCATTAGCACAGAGGCTGCCTAAAATCATAATAAGGTCACAGAAACCTCAAAACACTCTAGCGGAAGTGGTCCTGCCCACAGGAAAGACAAGATCCAGCCTCATCCACCAGAACACAGGCACCAGTCCCCTCCACCAGAAAGCCTACACAACACAATGAACCAACCTTAGCCACTGGGGGCACACACCAAAAACAAGGGGAACTACGAACCTGCAGCCTGTGAAAAGGAGACCCCAAACACAGTAAGTTAAGCAAAATGAGAAAAAACAGAAACACACAGCAGACGAAGGAGCAAGGTTAAAAACCCACCAGACCTAATAAATGAAGAGGAAATAGGCAGTCTACCTCAAAAAGAATTCAGAGTTATGATAATAAAGATGATCCAAAGTCTTGGAAATAGAATGGAGAAAATACAAGAAACGTTTAACAAGGACCTAGAAGAACTAAAGAGCAAACAAACAATGATGAACAACACAATAAATGAAATTAAAAATTCTCTAGAAGAAGTCAACAGCAGAAGAATGGATAAGGGACCTGGAAGATAAAATAGTGGAAATAACTACTGCAGAGCAGAATAAAGAAAAAAGAATGAAAAGAATTGAGGACAATCTCAAAGACCTCTGGGACAACATTAAATGTACCAACATTCGAATTATAAGCATCACAGAAGAAGAGAAAAAGACAGGAACTGAGAAAATATTTGAAGGGATTATAGTTGAAAACTTCCCTAATATGAGAAAGGAAATAGTCAATCAAGTCCATGAACCACAGACTCCCATACAGAATAAATCCAAGGAGAAACACGCCAAGACACATATTAATCCAACTATCAAATATTAAACACAAAGAAAACATATTAAAAGCAGCAAGGTGAAAACAACAAATAACATACAAGAGAATCCCCATAAGGTTAACAGCTGATCTTTCAGCAGAAACTCTGCAAGCCAGAAGGGAGTGGCAGGACATATTTAAAGTGATGAAGGAGAAAAACCTACAACCAAGATTACTCTACCCAGCAAGGATCTCATTCAGATTTGATGGAGAAAATAAAACCTTCACAGACAAGCAAAAGCTGAGAGAGTTCAGCACCACCAAACCAGCTTTACAACAAATGCTAAAGGAACTTCTCTAGGCAAGAAACACAAGAGAAGGAAAAGACCTACAATAACGAACCCAAAACAATTAAGAAAATGGGAATAAGAACATACATATCGATAATTACTTTAAATGTAAAAGGATTAAATGCTCCCACCAAAAGACACACACTGTCTGAATGGATACAAAAACAAGACGCGTATATATGCTGTCTACAAGAGACCCACTTCAGACCTACGGACCCATACAGACTGAGTGTGAGGGGATGGAAAATGATATTCAATGCAAATGGAAATCAAAAGAAAGCTGGAGTAGCAATTGTCATATTAGACAAAATAGACTTTAAAATAAAGGCTATTGCAAGAGACAAATAAGCAAACTACATAATGATCAAGGGATCATTCCAAGAAGATATAACAATTTTAAATATGTATGCACCCAACATAGCAGCGCCTCAATACATAAGGCAAATACTAACAGCCATAAAAGGGGAAATCGACAGTAACACAGTCACAGTAGGGGACTTTAACACCCCACTTTCACCAATGGACAGATCATCCAAAATGAAAATAAATAAGGAAACACAAGCTTTAAATGATACATTAAACAAGAGGACTTAATTGACATTTATAGGACATTCCATCCAAAAACAACAGAATACACATTCTTCTCAAGTGCTCATGGAACATTCTCCAGGATAGATCATATCTTGGGTCACAAATCAAGCCTTGGTAAATTTAAGAAAACTGAAATCATATCAAGTATCTTTTCTGACCACAATGCTGTGAGACTGGATATAAATTACAGGAAAAAATATGTAAAAAATACAAGCACATGGAGGCTAAACAATACACTACTTAATAACCAAGATATCACTGAAGAAATCAAAGAGGAAATCAAAAAATACCTAGAAACAAATGACAATAAAAACACAATGACCCAAAACCTATGGGATGCAGCAAAAGCAGTTCTAATAGGGAAGTTTATAGCAATACAATCCTACCTTAAGAAACAAGAAATATCTCAAATAAACAACCTAACCTTACACCTAAAGCACTTAGAGAAAGAACAAAAAAAACCCCAAAGTTAGCAGAAGGAAAGAAATCATAAAGATCAGATCAGAAATAAACGAAAAAGAAATGAAGGAAATGATAGCAAAGATCAATAAAACTAAAAGCTGGTTCTATGAGAAGTTAAACTAAATTGATAAAGCATTACCCAGACTCATCAAGAAAAAAAGGGAGAAGACTCAAATCCACAGAATAAGAAATGAAAAAGTAGAAGTAACAACTGACCCTGCAGAAATACAAAGGCTCATGAGCGATTAATACAAGCAACTACATGCCAATAAAATGGACAACCTGGAAGAAATGGACAAATTTTTAGAAGAGTACAACCTTCCACGACTGAATCAGGAAGAAATAGAAAATATAATCAGACCAATCACAAGCACTGAATTTGAAACTATAATTAAAACTCTTCCAACAAACAAAAGCCCAGGACCAGATGGCTTCACAGGTGATTTCTATCAAATATTTAGAGAATACCTAACGCCTATCCTTCTCAAACTCTTCCAAAATATAGCAGAGGAGGAACACTCCAAAATTAATTCTACGAGGCCACCATTACCCTAATACCAAAACCAGACAAAGAGGTCACAAAGAAAGAAAACTACAGGCGGATATCACTGATGAACATAGATGCAAAAATCCTCAACAAAATACTAACAAACAGAATCCAACAGCACATTAAAAGGATCATACACCATGATCAAGTGGGGTTTATCCCAGAAATGCAAGGATTCTTCAATATATGCAAACCAATCAATGTGATAAACCATAGCAACAAATTGAAGGAGAAAAACCATAAGATCATCTCAATAGATGCAGAAAAAGCTTTTGACAAAATTCAACACCTATTTATGATAAAAAAAAAAACCCTAAAGAAAGTAGGCATAGAGGGAACTTACCTCAACAAAATAAAGGCCATATATGACAAACCCATAGCCAACATCATTCTCCATGGTGAAAAACTGAAAGCATTTCCTCTAAGATCAGGAACAAGACAAGGTTGTCCACTCTCACCACTATTGTTCAACATAGATTTGGAAGTTTTAGCCACAGCAATCAGAGCAGAAAAAGAAATAAAAGGAATCGAAATTGGAAAATAAAAGGGAGAGCAGTCACTGTTTGCAGATAATATGATACTATATAGAGAGAATCCTAAAGATGCTACCAGAAAACTACTAGAACTAATCAATGAATTTGGTAAAGTAGCAGGATAGAAAATTAATGCACAAAATCTCTTGCATTCCTATACACTAATGACGAAAAATCTGAAAGAGAAATAAAGGAAACACTCGCATTTACCATTGCAACAAAAACAATAAAATACCCAGGAATAAAACTACCTAAGGCGACAAAAGACCTGTATGCAGAAAACTATAGGACACTGATGAAAGAAATTAAAGATGAAACAAACAGATGGAGAGATATACCATGTTCTTGGATTGGAAGAATCAACATTTTGTAAATGACTACACTACCCAAAGTAATCTATAGATTCAATGCAATCCATATCAAACTACCAATGGCATTTTTCACAGAACGAGAACAGAAAATATCACAATTTGTATGGAAACACAAAAGACCCTGAATAATCAAAGCAATCTTGAGAAAGAGAAATGGAGCTGGAAGAATCAGGCTCCTTGACTTCAGACTATACTACAAAGCGACAACAATCAAGACAGTATGGTACTGGCACAAAAACAGAAATATAGATCAATGGAACAGGATACAAAGCCCAGAGATAAACCCACACACATATGGTCACCTTATTTTTGATAAAGGAGGCAATAATATACAATGGAGAAAAGACAGCCACTTCAATAAGTGGTGCTGGGAAAACTGGACAGCTACATGTAAAGAATGAAATTAGAACACTCCCTAACACCATACACAAAAATAAACTCAAAATGGATTAAAGACCTAAATGTAAGGCCAGACACTATAAAACTCTTAGAGGTAAACATAGGAAGAACACTGTATGACATAAATCATAGCAAGCTCCTTTTTGACCCACCTCCTATAGAATTGGAAATAAAAACAAACAAATGGGACCTAATGAAACTTCAAAGCTTTTGCACAGCAAAGGAAACCATAAAGAAGACGAAAAGACAACCCTCAGGATGGGAGATAATATTTGCAGATGAAACAACTGACAAAGGATTAATCTCCAAAATATACCGGCAGCTCATGCATCTCAATGTCAATAAAACAAACAACCCAATCCAAAAATGGGCAGAAGACCTAAATAGATATTTCTCCAAAGAAGATATACAGATTGCCAACAAACACATGAAAGAATGCTCAACATCACTGAACATTAGAGAAATGCAAATCAAAACTACCATGAGGTATCACCTCACAGCAGTCAGAATGGCCATCATCAAAAAATCTACAAACAGTAAATGCTGGAGAGGGTGTGAAGAAAAGGGAACGCTCTTGCACTGTTCGTGGGAACGTAAACTGATACAGCCACTATGGAGAACAGTATGAAGGTTCCTCAAAAAACTAAAAATAGAACTACCATACGACCCAGTAATCCCACTACTGGGCATATACCCTGAGAAAACTATAATCCAAAAAGACTCATGTGCCTCAATGTTCATTGCAGCTCTATTTACAACAGCCTGGCCATGGAAGCAACCTAAGTATCCATCGACAGATGAATGGATAAAGAAGATGTGGCACATATATACAATGGAATATTACTCAGCCATAAAAGGAAACAAAATTGAGTTATTTGTAGCGAGGTGCATGAACCTAGAGTCTGTCATACAGAGTGAAGTAAGTCAGAAAGAGAAAAAACAAATACCTTAAGCTAACACATATATATGGAATCTAAAAAAAAAAAAAAGGTTATGAAGAACCTAGGGGCAGGACAGGAATAAAGATGCAGATGTAGAGAATGGACTTGAGGACACGGGGAGGGGGAAGGGTAAGCTGGGACGAAGTGAGAGAGTGGCATGGACATATATACACTACTAAATGTAAAATAGATAGCTAGTGGGAAGCAGCTGCATCGCAGAGGGAGATCAGCTCAGTGCTTTGTATCCACCTCAAGGGGTGGGATAGGAAGGGTGGGAGGGAGATGCAAGTTGAGGGGATTTGGAGATATATGTATACGTATAACTGATTCACTTTGTTATATAGCAGAAACTAACACACCATTGTAAAGCAATTATACTCCAATAAAGATGTTTAAAAAAAAAACATTAACCACATTAACAAAATAGATGAAAATTATATAATCATCTCAATAGATGCAAAAAAGGCATTGTTTAATTTTGATTCAACATCCACTTATGATTAAAAACTCTCAACTAAGTAGGTATAGAAGGAATGTACCTCAACATCATGAAGGTCATATACACTAACCTACAGCTAACAACATACTCAATGAAAATTTGAAAGCTTTCCCTCTAAGATCAGGAACAAGACAAGGATGCCTACTCTTGCCTCTTTTATAAACATAGTATTGGAAGTTCTAGCCACAGCAGTTAGGCAAGGAAAAGAAACAAAATCATCCAAATTGGAAAGAAAGAAGTAAAACTGGAATTATTTGCAGATGACATAAGACTACATATAGCAAACCCTAAAAACTACACAAAAAAAATATTAGAACTAATAAATGAATTCAGCAAAGTTGCAGGATAGAAAATCAATGTACAGTCAACCCTCCTTATCCATGGGTTTTACATCTGTTGATTCAATCAACCATGGATCAAAAGTATTTGAGGGGCTTCCCTGGTGGTGCAGTGGTTTAGAGTCCGCCTGCCGATGCAGGGGACGCGGGTTCATGCCCCGGTCTGGGAAGATCCCACATGCCGTGGAGCGGCTGGGCCCGTGAGCCATGGCTGCTGAGCCTGCGCGTCCGGAGCCTGTGCTCTGCAACGGGAGAGGCCACAACAGTGAGAGGCCCGCATACCGCAAAAAAATAAATAAATAAATAAAAAGTATTTGAAAAAAATTCCAGAAATTTCCAAAAATCAAAACTTGAATTACATGCTGGCAACTATTTACATAGCATTTATACTATATTCAGTATTGTAAGCAATTTAGAGATGATATAAAGTATATGGAAGGATGTTCATGGGTTATACGCAAATACTGTGCCATTTCCTAAAAGGGACTTGAGCATCCATGGATTTTGGTATCTGTGCAGGGGTCCTGGCAGCAACTCCCTTTGGATACCTAGAATGACTGTACAGAAATCTGTGCATTTCTATAAATTATAATGAAATATCAAAAAGAGAAATTAAGAAAACAACCTCATTTACAATTACATCAGAAAGAATAAAATACCTAGAAGTAAATTTATCCAAGGTGGTGAAAGACCTGTACACTGAAAGCTCTAAGACATTGGTAAAAGGTATTGAATAAGACACAAAGAAATGGAAAGCTATTCTGTACTCATGGAGTGGAAGAATTAATATTGTTTAAATGTCCATACTACCCAAAGTGATCTACAGATTCAATTCAATCTCTATCAAAATTCCAATGACATTTTTCACAGTACTAAAACAACCAATTTACACATTTCTATGGAACTACAAAAGACTCTGAATAGCCGAGCATCTTGAGAAAGAAGAACAAACCTGGAGGAATCATGCTCCTTGATTTCAAACTATACTACAAAGCTATAGTAACCAAAATAGCATGGTATTGGCATAAAAAAGATACACAGATCAATGAAACAGAATATAGAGCCCAGAAATAAATGCACACATATATGGTCAATTAATTAATGACAAAGGAGCCATGAATATACAATGGGTAAAAGACAATCTCTTCAATAAACTGTGTTGAGGAAACAGGACACACATAAAAAATGAAAGTAGACCACTCTCTTACACAATACATAAAAATTAATCCAAAATGGATTAAAGACTTGAATGTAAGACCTGAAACCTTAAGACTCCTAGCAGAAAACAGAGGTGGTAAGTCCCTTGACCTAGGCCTTGGTGATGATTTTTTGAATCTGACACCAAAAGCAAAGGCAACAAAAGCAAAAATAAAAAAGTGGGACTATTTCAAACTAAAAAGCTTCTGCACAGGAAAGGATACCATCAATAAAATGAAAAGGCAACCTAAAATGGGAAAAATATTTGCAAATCATATATCTGATAAGGAGTTAATACCCCAAATATTAAAGAACTCATTCAACTCAACAGCAAAAAAAAAAAAAAAAAAAATTGGAATAAAAATGGTCATAGGATCCAGATAGACATTTTTCCAAAGAAGACATACAGATGTCCAACTGGTACATGAAAATATTCTCAACATTACTAATTATTAGGAAAATGCAAATCAAAATCACAATGAGATATCACCTCCCACCTGTTAGAATGGCCATTATTAAAAAGAAAAGAAATAAAAAATGTTGAAGAGGTTTCAGAGAAAAGGAAATCCTCTTACACTATTGGTGAGAATGTAAGTTGGTGCAACCACTATGGAAAACAGTATGGTGGTTCCTCAAAAAATTAAAAATAAAACTACCATATAATCCAGCTATTCTACTTCTGGGTATTTATCCCCTAAAAATCCCCCAAAACTCTAATTCAAAAAGATACACACACACCCCTATGTTCATTGCAGTAGTGTTTACAATAGCTAAGATATGGAAACAACCTAAGTGTTTATTGATGGATATATGAATAAAGAAGATGTGGTATGTATGTATATATACACACCCACAATGAAATGTGTTATTCAGCCATAAAAAGAAGGAAATCTTGACATTTGTGACAACATGGTTGGACCTAGAGGGCATTATGCTAAGTAAAATAAGTCAGACAGAGAAAGACAAATACCATATGATTTCACTTATATGTAGAACATAAAAAAAACAAAACATGCTAATAAAACAAAACTCATTGATTGCTAGTTATCAGAAGAAAAGGAAGAGAATGGGGTAAAATGGGTAAAGGGGATGGATTGTATGGTGACGTATGGTAACTAGACTTATGGTGGTGATCACTTTCTCACGTATACAAAGATCAAATTATTACGTTGTACACCTGAAACTAATATAATGTTATTTTTACCAGTTTTACCTCAAAACTTATAATACAATTTAAACTAATCAAAAGAATATTGTAGAAAATCAGACAAAGATACCTTACCATTCATTTCCTTGTGAAGGGTTTTCTAGTAGCACTCGGATTATGTACAAAAAGCAGCTTAATAATTTGAGAGAAAAATTGAACAGACGTATTCTTAGACCTTTAAACAAACAACAAAAATTGGATTTTCATTTGAACTCAGTCCACAAAAGATTAAAAAGAATTGTCAAAAATATCAGCTTTAAGTACAGCACTCAAATTGTGTTTAGAATCTACAATACCATAATTGCTTACCCACTCTGAAGTTCTAGGTGGCTAAGTATTGAAACAAAAAATGAGAATGACAGAATGTATGAACCGCAAATGACAGTGAATATTATACACTAAGAGTAAATCTACATTTGAGCATTCAGAAGCCACAAAAATCATGTCCGATCAAGATTGGTTCAAGTATGCTTAGAAGTTTAAGCATTTTATAGATCCATGAATTTTGGAATAAATTTTAACTAGCCAGAAAATCTAGCTGCTTACAAATTCACAGGATAAGTTATAAATCTTGTATCTTCTGAGCACCTTGTAGGTTTGATTGTAGAGAAATTATAATCATGTAAATAATTATGTATTATACATTTAATTAGTAATTATATAATTATAGAGAAATCCTAATAGCATATGCTGGGAAATACACAAGCACACACACACACACACAGACACACACACACACACACGCAGACACATTTTTGAGACTCCACCAACTTTTTACTTTAGGTTTAAATACCAATGAAATCTTAAAAAAAAATTGTGCGGGAATTAAGACTGCCATGTATGTATCTTTGAAACTGTCGTTCACAGTTATGCAGCCTATAATACTTGATGATGAAGAAGAGTAATTAATATTAAGCAAAACATGTTTAAAGTCTGATTAATAGAAGCATTACCTTTCCTGCAATTATCAGGTGGGGACTGATTCACAGATTGTGAATAAAATTTTGAGGTCTTCCTATAATTAATTCTCAATAAAATCTGGAAATGAAATGCCATTTTGTTTTTACTCTGCTATAAGTGAGTGTACCTGAGGTAATATTTCTTAACAGTAAAAGGTTAATGCTTATTAATTGTGCAATTTTTCCTGGGTTTTCCTACTAAAATGCTAGGTACTTATGGTTTAGCTTCTTTATAAAGTCTTCTAAACTGTTAATGAAATTGCCCTGGTTTTATAGAACTGATCTCTTCAAATGACAGCTTAGTCAAAGCTGGCTGTTGTTAAAGTATTCAAATAATACATCTATTCCTTCTGGTCTGAAGAAAGAAAATTTTTAGTAAGATTTTTAAAATAAAGGAAACCTTCTATGCAAATGATGTGGCCTCTCCAGGTAACATCTATTGGTGGGATTCCACCTTGGGAATTCAAAACAACTGGATTAGAGAAGCATTAGTTATTATTAACCTAATCCTAAAACTAACCAGCCATTAAGATTCTCTAACCTGTGTGCCTTACAGACTGAAATATTCCCTGTAGTCAGTATTTGGGTAACTGCTCACAACTCAAGTTTCTCTCTATGAACTCTAAAGAAGCACAACTTACTTTAGACCACCCCAGGAGGTCAAAATTCAAAAAGAGCAAAGTCTACACCAGTCTAATGTAGACCTCTCAATGCTTCTTGACATCTTAAGCAATAATCACATGAAAAAACTGCATATTGGTTCATTATTTATGGCTTTTTCAAAGTACATGGTACTAGGGGGAGGCAAGTATGACTGGCACTTCAACCCTGAACAGGCTTAGGAGGTCAGTGACTATGCTGATTTCATGCCTCCTTGAAGTTCCAACGTTTCCCAAGGTTTTTTGATGATAAGGATCACTGAGATGTTATATGCTGAGCTTAGCTCTATACTTTCTGATTTTAAATCTCCAGGGGAGGATGCTAGTAATCTGTACCTTTCGGAACAGCCTACATGTTTCTTGTTATTAGGTGTGATGGGGAAACTCTTCCCTACTAAATCACTAAACCAGAAAATTATTCCCCATTATGGTCAGTTGGAATCACCAGAGTCTTCTCAAAACAAGTTTTAGTATCCCTCACAGTTAAAATATGGGGAACCCTCACTTAAATGATTTTCCTCAATGTTCCTAGCAATCCAAATGGTCCACTCAGAAGTCTACTTACTGATGTGGGATTTCGAGAAGTAAAATAGTCAAGAAACCTTGACTTGACACCACCAGATGTAACATCTATTGTTTTCTAAACTTTAATGCCCGGCAGATAAGACTATCAATTTTACTTCTCTCTATAAAAGATATTTTGCAAAAGGATTGCAAAGCTGGAATTTTTTAAGGTAAACATATATACAAATATATACACAGGGGAATAAAATTAAAGACTTACTTGATCTCTGGTTTTTGATAAAAAATAACTTTAGTCTCTCTTTAAATGTGTTTTCATTCATATAAAATTCAACTTGCACCCTGCAAACAAAAAATAAAAACATAATTAATCTAAAGACTAATATATAAGAAAATAAAAATAAATTATTTGATGTGATACATTGTATACTTTGAGTGAATCCCCACCACAGAAAAGGAGAATTGAGTAAAATGCTAATTTTTTATTTTTGAGAGAAGCAGTTACTTTCCAATTTTAAAGATATAGTCAGTTCAAATATCATATGTAGTTGATTTGATTATTTGTATCAGTGGATATGATGAGTGGTATGGGTGATTCCAAACAGCAATAATGCAAAAGTCTTTCATATGTGTTTTTGGAATAATTTTTCATGAGCGTTTTCCTAATTCTTTTCTCTGTCATCAGAATCAACTGCATGCTTAAAAAATTCAGGTTGAACTAACCACTCCAGATCTACTGTATCCGAAACTTAAGGGACTGGGCCTGAAAATCTATTTCTACCAAGTCTTCACTTTATCTTGAGACTATTTGGGACACCACATATGGAACACTTTACCTTTTTATTTATCTAGCTCATATTAAAATATATATGGATCAACAAAGGAGTGGTAGTGCAAGTGGCATGTTAAAGTCACCATAGAGAAGTTACAAACCAGACAAATCAGTTAAGGAACTGAATATTCTACATTTAATCTACTATAAACTGATACCAACACTCTAAAACATAATAGCGTTCTAATAAATGCATTTGCTTTCTCCCTAAATTCTAGCAAACTCCTCTTATGTGACAGGGCTTAAATAATATTTTCAAAATATTGAGTGAAAAGAAACATTGTGTTCAGTGCATGGTAACTTGTGAATAATCATCATCTGAAATTTTCTTAGTTAAATAGTCTCAAACATGTTTATTATGGGTTGGGATTCTAAAAAAATTAAGAAAACATTTTAACGCTTACACAAACAACAAAGACATAATTTCATTTTTCCTTATGTGACAAAATTTTGATAAGGTAATCTATATAAATGAGATAGTTTTTTGTTTGTTTTTTGTTTTGCAGGAGTACACAAAAGAGATAAAACTGGAGAAAAACTAATTGACATGTACTACAGAAATATTTCACTCCTAAATTCTAAGCTGCATGTTCAAGAAGATCTATGAATATTTTAAAAGCAATATCTCTTAGGCCATAAAAACAAAAGGGCTTTTGTTATCAATTGCAAAACAAGTTTTATCTGTTATACCTTCCAGAAGACTTGAATTGCTCTTTTTCTCTTATTCCTAAAGAAAATATCCTCACCCATAAACATTTTTTCTCTTCTTTGCATCATTTTGTCATTTACTGTCCTCTTTTTTACTTTATATGTAAAAATCACAAAAATCAACACATAAATCATGATTCTCTTTACTTGTTAATTTCTTTAACAAGAAGCCATGAAAAATCAATATCTTCTAGCAGAACACCTCTATATGCATGCCTGTGTGCATGCACACACCACTTCACATATATGCAAACCTTCACGCTCACATGCTATAAAAGTACATGTACACACATGCAGTCCCACAACTCCACTAGTATCTTGGAAAGCCATGATTGGCTCTATTTCCCTTGTTTATCAAATGAAAAGGACTTTATTTTAAATAAAGCAACTGTAACACTGATATCAAGCTAAATTAGTTCATATTTGCTATGGATACAAAAGCAAATTTGAGAGGACATATGGCTAATACACAAGTAATAAAGCAAAGGCCATGTAGATTTGCTTCCTAGAATTATCCAATTTATAAAAATATGAGTCCATTCTTCAGTTAATATCAGGAGTGCAGTACTGGGTATATAATAGAGGTGCATTTTTCAACTAAAATGAGATCATCTAAAGCCTGAAGCAAAAAAATGAGGGATCTGGAAAGTATTTCATTGGATGACAAGTTTAAGGAACTGGAAATGTTTAACCTAAATATGAAGAATATGCACTAACAAAATGGCTGTCTTTAAATACTGAAGTGACCATCACTATTAAAATGAGATGATTCATAATATGATGCTCTACTGTATAGGATTAATTATAGAAAAATATGAGATTATGAATGATATTACCCGATTTTGAAATGGCCATCATCATAAAGTGGAGAGCTCGCCAATCCATATAAATGTGCCAAAGACTAGATAAGAGCTTGCAAGTGACTGGATTTTTTTCCTGAGGTAAAAACAATTTTGCACGGTGTGAGGTCTCTCATTAAATGACTTCGAAATTCCATTTTAAGTATAATATTGTGTGAAGTAAAACTCCTTCTTTTTTTAATTAATTTATGTTATTTTATTTTATATTTTTGGCTGTGTTGGATCTTTGTTGCTGCATGCTGGCTTTCTCTACTTGCGGCGAGCAGGGGCTAATCTTCATTGTGGTGCATGGGCTTCTCGTTGTGGCGGCTTCTCTTGTTGCGGAGCACGGGCTCTAGGCGCGTGGGCTCAGTAGTTGTGGCACATGGGCTCAGCAGTTGTGACTTACGGGCTCTAGAGCACAGGTTCGGTAGTTGTGGCACACGGGCTTAGTTGCCCCACTGCATGTGGGATCTTCCCGGACTAGGGCTCGAACCCTTGTCCCCTGTATTGGCAGGTGGATTCTTAACCACTGGGCCACCAGGGAAGCCCAAAACTCTTAATTAATCTAGTGATCTCTCCAAGTCAATATCACTGAGGACCATGGATGATATTAAAGCATAAATTTATACAAATGCTTTTCAAAGCTAAAATGAAAAAAAAAACAAACAAAAAACAAACAAAATGCTTTTTGACCCATGTCTTCTAACAGGTACAAAAAAATGTCCTTTGGGTTTACTATTTATAATATGGAGTGGATTTTTCTTTTATTTGATCCAACGGCAACTCTTTGGGAATCAATGCCACTTAGTGTACTGTACACTTTCAGGAACTCTCCAGCACCATAAAGTTCTCTAGTACTCAGAGATTTAGGACAGAGTTTACTTTTTATCTTTCCCAATTTTTTTCATGATTTTAGTTGATTTTCAATATCCTCCTAGTATTTCCCTTTCCAGATTTAAATGTGCTTTTCCTTCCTTCCTTCCTCCTTTTCTTCCCTCCTTCTTTCCTTCCTCTCTTCTGATCTTCCTCTTTCCTTCTTCTCTTCCTTCCTTCCTTCCTCTTTTATGGCCTGCCTCCTCCCATCTAACTTTATCTGAACTTACCTCCATCCAGGAGGTCATTTTAGTGGACTCAAACTATGGTTTTGAACAATACACCAGGGCAAATCTGCCCTCATCAATCCTTAAAATGTGATTTTTCCACATGTTTATACTCAAAATAAAATTAAGATCATTTTGTCACATTTATCCTAACATAATAGTGGAAATGGGTGTATTTAATAAAAAATAAAGTGGAGTTGCAATCCTTATTAGGCCATATCTGTTCTTACTGACATATGTTACCATTGGTTAATAACATTATTTTTATGTTGGTCAACAATGTTTTATTTGGGCAGATCCTATTATATTGTTTGCTATTCTAAAAGTGTTTTGTTCCAACCTTTAACTTTTGTTTTTGATACTGTAACTGACTACCATGTTGAACTCTCTCATAGGTAGTGATATTTTTCAGGTTTATTTTCTAAGTTTTCTAGGCAGACAATCATGTCATCTGGAAATCTCCAATATTTGTATTCCCATTTTATTGTTCTTGTCTTATTACGTTGACTAGAACTTTTTGATGAAAAAAAAATAATCAAATACCCATGGTGTGCATTCTTAGAAGGCTTCTAGTGCTATAGCAGTAATTATATTGTTGACCATGAGATTGCAATAAATACTTATGTTTTACTAAAACTCATAACAGGAATGAATGAATGTTGATGTTAAAAAAAACCTGTCTTGAATCTATTAGTTGATGGTACATTTTTGTTTTTCTCTTGATTTATTGATTTGGTAAATTATTTTAATAGTTTTTCTATTAGGCAATTATTTTTTTCAGTTGTGGAATAAGTTGTTTTTGTAATAGTGAACTATCCATGTAATTTACTGCTGGATTCATTTTCCTATATTTTAGGAGCTTTTCTTCTATGCTCATAACTACGATTGATGTGCTATTACCTTTAGATTATTCTAATATCTTCAAATACAGACTGAAAAACTCTCCAGATATTTTATTCTCTGGAACAATTTTAAGTATATAGAGATTTTTTTGTATAACCAACATCAATTTGTCTTAGCAATATCAACTGCCTTAATACTGATTTAAATGTTTTATTTTTTTCCCATTTTCCATTGCTCTGGTTACTTGAATTTAGCATAAAAATTATGCAGGATCTTGTTAAAAGGCAATTTCCTTGTTTCAGCCTTAAAATTCTTGTTTACTTTCTTTAAAATACCAAAAATAATTCTGACCCAGGTTGTCAGTGCACCATTATTTCAGAAACACTTTTTTTTTTTTTTGCTCTAATAATGCCTTGGACTCTGTTTAGGATGCCAAAGTTTTGCAGATATTCTCTTTTGGAAATTATGCTACATACAGATCATTACCAAAGGAAAATTCTTCCTCTGTGTCCACTTGGTGCTTTTCCCTTCCTGCCTTCCTCTGATGCTGTGATATTGGTCATGGAGTCCAGGTACCAGTTTTTCTATTACTACACTCATTCAAACAAGGCAATATCTACCTGGACTTTCTGGTCTAACTGTTGTTCTTCCCTTCCAATCATTCTCTATGATGGTGACGGTAGCGCTTCTTAGTCATATGAAGTAAGTCCATTAGATTGTAAGCTCCATGAGGGTGGGGACCATATTGTTCATGTTTATGTCTTAAGTATCTCTTAAGTTACTTGAGACCTATTAGGGACCTATTCCTGTTCAATGCCTGAATGAAGGTCCCCAGTTCTTTCTTTGGTACAAACCTTAAGGACTCTGAGTCGATAGTGTAGTGGAATAGATAAACTCATCTTCCTTTCCTTAGGTTATAACTATTTTGAGGATGCAAAACTTGGGTTTGTGGTGAGCTGAATCCTCGTAAGCTCTTATTCCAACTTGGTCTACCTTGTGATTAATGATCATTCCCTGCAGCGTTTTTTTTTTTTTTTCAGTTTTATTAATTTGGATGTGTTTGTTTATTTGCACCATCTCCCCATGATTTAATGAACATTTAGAAAAAAATCCACTACTGTTGATTGATTTAATTTTTACAGTGTTGCTATGACTTGGGTAAGGCCACCATCAACTTTATTTTATAGAGAAAAACTTCAATTCAAATAATTTTAGCGACTTGCCCAAATTTATAGCTAGTACTGAGACAGAATTGGGACACTGGTCCTTCTGTTACTACTGCTTGCTTCCTGCCTCCTCATCAAGTTAGTTCTTCATTATTAGGAGAGTTCTAGGTCGCCTGCAAAGTCTTACAAAAGAGGACTGCAAACACCAAACCCACACAGGGGCACTGAGAAGTGTTTGTTTAATACTGCCCTTTGATTATTGACTCTAAACCAGGTTCCTGTCCATTTCCAAATATTCACTAAATTATTTAACAGAGCTACCATTCAAGTGGAACCTTGTAAAACAATAAATTAAAAAATAAGCCTACCATTAATTTCTCATTTAAAAAAATTAGTTTCACCAGTTCATGCTCAAGTGCTTCCAAAGGCCTTCTACCTGGCTTCCAATCTTTACTACATGCACAAAAAATAACCTCACTTTAAATACTTTGGAGTCCTTCCTAAAGCATTTCCCAACATCTTTTTGCCCATCTTATTCTTTTCATAATTATGCAAGCCTAACTTTCCCACCTCTTTTAGTTGGTAACATCTTATAAGGAGGCAGAGATTAATTCTGGAGACTTTCAATAGCATTCTCTGCATCTTAAAAATAAAATTTTAAATAATGTCATTTTCAGAAAAGGAAACCAGCTATTATTATATGCATATGTATATATATATATACATATATATATACACATATATGTGTTTAAATAGATATATGTTTATATATAGTACATGTACATATATATGTTTAAATAGATATATATTTTTATATAGTGATGATAGATAAATAGATAGATGTAATGGTAATGAGGAAAGAACCTGGGGTGCTAATCACTCATCAATTTTCTTTCATTCTGGATAATGCTGATACCCCTCAATAATAGCATTTATGCTTTTGTCACTCCTTGGTAATCACAGCTTGCTGGTAGCTGGAAATACACAGATTTGTGGTTTCCATGGGAAAACAATTTACAAGTCCACCCAGGAGTACTTTTTTATTCAAGTCTCTCTTCAGTTTGAAAACTCATGTCCTCATGTCAATGTTTATTTTCAGGACCTACTCTCTGTACTTCCCCATTTTTCTAAAAATAATTAAATTTAAGCAATCCCAATTTAACTTAAACCTATGCACAGGAAGCAAAACATAAAGAAAGCTAGAATAAGTATTTAGCTTTATTTAGGTATAAAGATACACTTTTTTCACCCTTAAATTGCAAAAAGATTTTGCTTCTTCATACCTTGGCCCAACTGCATGGTGGCGGGCAGGTCTGGATCAAGTAGGTATATATACATACTCATACAGGGTATAAAGATATATATATACACAAATATATGAACATGCATAAATGTAAACATACGTTCGTAAAGTATAAAGCTGTTAGCCACAGGAAGGCGGATAAACTTACATAATAACGACTACAGGTAGCATGGTCTCACCACAAGCCTAACGGCCTCCCAATCAAAACTCATAACAACTACAACATGTAAATCCTCTTTGCTTTTCCTGTATGCATATAAGATAAGAAGAGGATAGAAGACACCATGTAATTTCTAACTCAGATTGGACTCTTGCACCAGTCATTTTAAAGCCTTGAAGGAAAAATATAACAATGCTCCCACAGCCCAGGATTGCTAGGAATGGGCGGCATGATTAAATAGCAAAGCCCAGTTTGGGAAGAAATGTTTGTGTTTTGGGGGAGGAAGCTATTGGGTCTCAAATAGTCAGGGCATGATCAACAGATGCTAGTTGTTAGTATGAAACTGGAAATTACACAAAGACTTCCATATGCAATGAAAGAAGCACCTTTTAGTTTTATTGAATTCTTTGCACCAA
Organism: Delphinapterus leucas; assembly: GCF_059928025.1. Lineage (NCBI taxonomy): Eukaryota > Metazoa > Chordata > Mammalia > Artiodactyla > Monodontidae > Delphinapterus > Delphinapterus leucas. Next base: position 11,722,036 of record NC_143129.1, on the reverse strand, counting down.
TGTCATAAGATTTTAAATCAGTTCTGCAAGCCCTCTCCCATTCTGCACATCAAAAGTCATAGATGAGTAATAGGCACAGCTCACTGGGGACACACATTTCTTTAGGATTTATTTTATTACTTAATATTCTTACTTAAGTAACATATATGATTTTAACAGATAAATCATACTGGCTTGAATACAGTTAAAGACATGGTCCCACAATTTGGAGAAAGAGGGGGAAACAGTCACAAATAGAATTTCACTCAATAAATATTACAATAAATCTAATGGGTTTTCTAGAGAAACTGAATTTTTCTCCACGATAGTTTGTTGGTATGTTCATTTATTTGTTTATTTTGTAGTGAAGTATAAAGCTAAGAGGGATAAGAGCACAGACTTTGGAATCAGATGATATGCATCTGATTATCAGATTTCCTAACATTTATTCTCTGTAAAATGTGGATATTATTTCCATTAACAGGTTATGAAAATTAAAGAAGATACTTTCTACGTGAGACAAACAACTGGACAATGGCAAATAACTTTTTTCTGGTATGTTGGTAGCTTAAAAATATTCCTAGAATAAACACTTATAAAGGAAAAAACAAAAACTGTGGATCACTGATGCCAATTTGATGTAGTTGATTCCTCCAAGATATTTGCTTAGGAAAAGTGAGGATATAAGGCAATAAATAACTTCACTGTTTACTCCAGAAAACTCCTACAGATCAATTTATTCGGGACAACAGTCCATTTACCTAGGCAAACACATCACTTATTTATAAGACATTAAGACTTGCATTGTCTTTTTACTTATTACTCATTAAGAGTTCAAAACCTTCACTTTGCTGAGTCCGCCAATGCTAAGTGACTTATCCTTTTTCACCATGAAAGATCCCTCTTACACCACTTGAGCCCTTATTCCAAAGCCTAATAAATATCTCACTTCTAACATCATCTTCTGAAGCATTGCTAATGGTTACTCACTAACTTCAGGGAGTTTAAATAAACTTAGTTTTGCTTCATTTACAAGCATCTGGTGACATGTCAATTATTTAAACAACAGTATAAAGGAAATTATCCTACATCTGCTGATTTATAACGTAATTATTTTTACTCAATCATAGAAGATGCAGGCCTAGATTGTCATTTTTAACACTGCATGGTATTCTTCTATATATTCCTCTATGTTAACAATGCACCATTTTTTCACAATTCTCTTACATACATAAATGGATTTTTAGGTTTTGTTGGTTTATTATGAAAAAATAAGAAAAAAATCATGCACTTTTCTAATAAATAATAAGTATATTGTCTATATTTTTACTAAATAACATAAAATCTAAATGTCAAATCAATTTAAACCTATGTATATGACAAACAACATAGCAGTAATCTAAAAATCTGGTTATCATCTTATTTTAACAGTCAAATAAGTTTCTCTCAGAGTACTTTCCCAATACTTTTTTCCCAAACTGTCCAAGAAGGTAGAAAATGATACAGTTAAAATGTGAAACTGTTACACTACAGAAACATTTGCTGTCAGTTTTGTCAGGAAAATTATCCAAAAGTTGGAAGTAAGCAAAAGAGATTACTAGATGTTCTTTTAATAAAATGCTGACTTTGTATTTTCTGTGCATTTTTACCACCGTGGAGGAACAGACCTTAGTAAGCAAAGTTGTGTCAAGTAGACATGCAAAGAATCTCCACCCAACAAAAGAGAAAGCTCCAAAGGTTAATGCACATGGACCCGTAGGACTTCTGGAGGTGGGGCTGCTAACCCAACCACCTTATTTTGACATTGCCTGGAAATACCTAGCTTCTTCAATACTCTACCAGTTTTAAATTAGTACTGTTTCCCTCCTTAATCAATGAGTTGAATATAAGTTTTGACAAGTTTTCATTTCGTATTTGGATGAGGGACATGATCTTTTAACCTTTTGAAAATTGTACTCTAACACTTCCTCCTCTAATAAGGGCTTCTTATTAATTACCAGCATAATTTAAGTTGCCCCAAATGCTTTGGAAAACAATTTGGTATTTATATTATAAAATAAACCAAAGGTTCTATAAAATTCCAATCAAAATCACATAGGCAATGTTGTGGAACTTGATAAGCTGATTCTATAGAGGGTGAAAGATTAAACTAAATAAGACATTTGTGAAGAAGAATAAAGAGTAGATATTTTCTCTACCTGATATCAAGACTTATGATCCTACAGTAATTAAAAGATTATAAGTATGGCACAGAGAAAGAAAAATTGATTCGTGGAATAAAACAGTCAAGAAATTGACTCATGCATATATTGAATATTATTATGTAACAAAAAGAGTATGACAGGTCAATAGTAAAAAGAAGAACTTTCAATAAATTGATTTTTTAAAGTTATCCAAATAGGAAAAAAAAGTGAAATTGGACCCCTATCTCACACCATATGGATTAAATCACCTTTACATAGATTAAGGAAACTTTTAAACTCTTATTAAAAAATAATGGTGAGGGCTCCCCTGGTGGTGCAGTGGTTGAGAGTCCGCCTGCCGATGCAGGGGACACAGTTTCGTGCCCCCGTCTGGGAAGATCCCACATGCCGCGGAGCGGCTGGGCCCGTGAGCCATGGCCGCTGAGCCTGCGCGTCCGGAGCCTGTGCTCCGCAATGGGAGAGGCCACAACAGTGAGAGGCCCGTGTACCGCAAAAAAAAAAAAAAAAAAAAAGTAGAAGAAATGGCAGGTACAAAGGGAAAAAAAATGTGAGAAAAAGTATAGTACACTTATGGAATTAAAAGAAGTTAAAATGGCTAGAGCACAGGAAGTGTATCAGGTAATAGCAATATGGGAAAGCAGAGAGGTAGAGAAGAAGCCAGATAATTAAAAGAACTTGAATAGAAGCCAAGAAATGTGTTAATAAACAGTGACAGTACCATGGAGGAGCTACTTATTGAAAATACCCAAGCACTCCACTGAACATACAGATGTATTACCTCATTTAATTCTCAAGACATACCCTTAATGGTACTATTACTATTTCCATTTTACAGATTAGGAGACAGAGGCATTTGCCCAAAATCACACAAATCCTACATGGTGGACCTAGCATTCACAACCAGGCAGTCTAACTCCCATACGCCTAAGCCTGATGATATATGAGCTTTAACCAAGAAAGAAAAATCGTGGTATATAAATCAAATTTACTTTTCTTTTTGCTATTTTTTACTGAGATAAAGGATGGATTTTAAGGACAGAAGGGAATGAATGAGCTAAGGATACCCAGGAGGAGTAAACTGTGATGAGAACTTTTAAGATCTACTATCTTAGCAACTTTTTTTAAGATCTACTACCTTAGCAGCTTTCAAATATGCTATACAGTATTTTAAACTACAGTCACCATGTTGTACATTACACGCCCAGGACATTTATTTTATAGCTGGAGGTCTGTACTTTGACCATCTCCACCCCAAATTTACTTTTTATTTTTTAAGTTATTGTATTTTTTTCTGATTACAAAATATAGTAAAACGGATTATAAAATATACAACCATAGCTGATAGACATTTTTGGAATTTATTGGATTAAATTTTATTTACACAAGAAATACTGCCTAACAATTTCACCTTCAACTATTTCAGTTTAGTAAATAAATATTATCCCTAAGACTGTACCATGATTAAGTACCATATAACTGAATTTGGTAGACATGGAATTTTGGCACCCAGACCGCTCTCCTTCAATGATAGCTGGATAATTGCTAGCTCTAAGCTGCTACAGGCTCTGCCTCGGTTGCAATGAGCCAGCCTACCTGAGATCACACCTTTCACAACCCAAACTCTTATCAAGGTCTGCTTCCAGAGAATCCGATAAGAGACACTGGCAATTACTTTAGATAGATTGTCTATGAGTTTAACGGCAACTCAACTTGATCAAAAAGCAAGCAACTGATTGTGATTACATTGGCAACGTACAGATAACAGCAAACTGCTTTATCACAAAAAAAGACTTCAAAGTAACTCAGGGTTTTGCTTCTGACAATATGGTAAAACATATTCCATAAACTCTTCCCAAATGAAATACCTTGAGAAGTTAAATAAATTATTAAACGCACACGCACACACACACCACACCACTTTTTTAACGTGTATATCTTAGTTAGTAGGAAAGTAAGGGAAATCCTTAGAAGCCAGAAAAGACAAGAAATTAAGAAACCAGAGATATAAGTTAGCATTAAATCTGCTGTTCACCCTGGTGCTTTCTGCCAATTTTTGATGATATGGAGTTTCTATTTTGACAGACAGGAGACATGGCAAAGAAATCTCCCACAGAAATCCCCTAGAAAGAACCAGGGTTATTGAAAAGGCAATGTACATCATCAGTGCATGAACTAAGGAAAATCTCTTATAGCAGAAGAGGATGTGAATGCACTTAGCTGTCTTGGCTATGCATTGATCCGTACTGAAAGAAATAAAGAGACACTGAGACTTGCTGTATTCATTTTCTAGAGTTGCCATTACAAAATACCTGGGTGACTTAAACAACAGAAATTTATTTTCTCATAGTTCTGGAGGCTGGAAGTCTAAGATCAAGGTGCCAGCAGGTTGATTTCTCCTGAGGCCTTTCTCCTTGGCTGGCAGAGGGCACCTTCTGACTGTGTCCTCACGGGATCCTCCCTCTGAGTTCAAGCATCCGTGCTGCCTCTGTGTGAGCAAATTTCCCCTTTTTACAAGGACACGAGTCAGATTGGATTAGGGCCCATCCTGATGGCCTCATTTTAACTTAATTACCCCTTTAAAGGCCATGTCTCCAAATACAGTCACGTTCTGAAGTACTGAGGATTAGGGCTTCAACATAACGAATGTTGTAGGGCACAATTCAGCCCATAACACTTACAAACAATAAACCTGAAATCATTGGCTTCAATTCCTCACCTCTTCTTCTTTCTTAAGCCTATTCCACTTCTCCACCAAATCTGCAATCATCAAGGTCACCAGTGACCTCTACGTGGCACGATGCAGAAATCAGGTCATCTAACCTATTCTATCAGCATTGGGCATAGTCGATCACTTCCTCATCCTTGAATCCCTTTCTTCACTCTATTCTCTTGGTTTTCTTCCACCTTACAGTTTACTCCTCCTGGGTATCCTTGGCTCATTCATTCCCTTCTGTCCTTAAAATCCATCCTTTTGCAGCTATACTTAAAGAGTAATGAATCTCTATGCCCAAGTTTGCCAAATTTATATATCCCGCCCACTCCTCTCTCCTAAACTCATACATTCAAATTCAACTGCCTACTCAACTTTTCTACCGGGATCTCTAGTGGATGTCTCCAACTTGGCATAACCAAGACCTAAATTTCTGATTTTTTCCCCTGGAATCTTCTCCCAATCTGAGCTGATGTTAAATCCATGCTTCTGGTGGTACACACAAAAGTCATGTAGTTATACCCGAATCCTCTTTTCACTTGAGCATATATTAATATTATTCTCCAGAGTTCTTTGAGCAGTACTAATCTTTTAGCAGAATAAGAAAGAAGAAACTTTTTAAAAAAATGCTTATAATCAACATGTTTGACCAAACACCAGCTTGCAAGAATGACCTAAAGATATTTAAACCTGCCTGCAGGTTAAAATTGATTTTCAAGGCAAGGTATGGAAAAACAAAGTGAAACAAAACTTCAAGTGATAAATATAAATATTGAACCCAAATGGAAACTTCATCCATGTATCAATCTAGAAAAATAGGTGCAAAATATTTCACATCACTGAAAGAACTGTGATGTGCAAAGTCTTCTATCCTGAGCCATGACCTTTAATTAGATACCACTGCAAAAACTGCCAGATTAGATACCTAGGGATGTATAGTGACACAGAGGGAAGTATTGGAAAGGAAATAACCACCCACTTTCTTCTTCCCATCACCTTATTGTGTCTGAGAAAGGAGATACTCTGATCTACCTGCTAATTTTCCCTATGCTATCCCCTCGCTCCCCCCAATTAATTCCAATTCTATCATCCAGAGTTCTATAAAAATTCAGGATTGGTTTGAGGATAAAATTTGTCATCGCACAGTTTTTTAAAGCCTCATTAAATCGCAAGCTCCACTAGAGTGATACTTATCAGGTTTTGCTTATAACTGTTTGCCCAGGGCCTAGAATAGAGTGGATGTTCACTAATATATATGGAGTGAAAAATTATTTGGCAGTAGTTGCTGCTGACACCACGTTAGCATCCAAAGTTGACAACTATCACCATGCAGTGGCTGGCAATCTGTGGCTACTGCCATCTGGCATCTATGCTGGGCAACAAGAACTCCCAAGTTACCTTGCTCCAAAAGGAAGAACACATTTGTCAGTTTGCAAATGCATGCTTCTGATCTGCTGTGGATAATATGGATACTCTAGCATGCCATAGTCCCTCTTTACTTTCTCAACCAGACTTAATTATCATACGAGTTACTGGGCTTTTAAGTTTGTGGGTCCACTACTTTTCAATAAAAAATATTCAGCTGGATCTTAAGAAAAATGAACAGCTCAAACTAATTAAGCTTTCTTTTGCCTTCCTTCTCCACCTTGCTCTGCTTCCTTCAGATCTCATTTCAGATGCCACCCCAACCTCCTTCCTCACCAAAGTCTTTAAGTGACACACATGTATTTTTGCTTAGCGCACTCGATTCCTTTGACCATAGTGCTTATTATAATGTATCAGAATGATCTTTTGAAAGGTGTCTATCCATCAAATAAACCTTACAGAGCACAAACCTAGTTCTATGGCATAGAACCCAGAAATGTAAAAGAAGGAAAAAGTTAACTTTTAAACAATATTTACATAATTAGAAATTTGGTCCATTTACATTTTGAAAATGTATACCCTCCTTGAGCAAAGCAGAAACCGCTTAGCTTAGTGCTTTGCAAGAATAAAGAGCAAAAATAGACTGAAATAGACAGGAAGCTACCAAGTACCAGATGGAATGCATCATTAATAACATCGAACTATAAGCCTCATCAAGAGTTGATTTGAGGGCATGTTTCTTGCTGTGTGTCCCTCCAAAGCTGCTAGTAATGGCTTTGCTTGGCTCTAAAATTGTGAGCGCAGGAACTATGTCTATTTTGCTCATTTTGATTGTGTTCTCAGAAGCTAACACAGTGCCAGGTACACATAATAGGTACTCAATATATTTGCTGAGTGTTGAATGAATTTTGCTATAAAAGTTTGCTTTTTGCTCGTTATTATTTACATTCTTATCTGCCAAATCATATTGTCAATTTAAAATCTCTTCTGAAGATGTTCCTAATTTTCCATCATCCTTCCTTTACACATTCTGATGTGGAGGCATATTTGAAATTTCCACCCAGTATTTCCTTCAACCTTCACTCCTCAATATTTTCTTCTCTGTGGGAGAAGTGCTATTGAAAATACATATATTTTTCTTTCTGATACTTTCAGAATAACTATTGCACTTCACAAAAATTACTGATAAAATGTGGCTAAAAATGTGTACCATGTGAACATTGACTTATATATTTACTTAAATATTTAAATAAGTACATGTACAGTATTTGAATAGTAATTTACATATTTAACTAATCAATGGCATCTCTATATTTATATAAAAATATAAGATAGTTGATTTCCATTTATTCATTTCTGTTGGATATTTTTCTTTTACATATTAATAAATCATTAAATTCCAAAAGTATCACTTTGGTAATTCTGCCAAAACATGGCTTTTAGAATCGTGAAACTATTTGCCCCTGAAATGAAACATGTAAGATATCTCTCAGATCAAATAAGTCTGAATTACAATCATCAGTTTTTAAGAGGGAAACAAAAATGAATAGAGCTCATCTCAAAGAACAAATGAAACAAAGCCACAATAGATGACAGAATCCATCCCAGATGGATGGATTGAACCTCTTGTCAGAACCCAAGTCTCTGGTTCAGGGAAATTGAAAAATATGTTTTAAAGTACTAAAAAAAAAAAAAAATTGGGGAAAATTCTGGGTCCTGGCTCACCATCATTGACAATATTCATGGAAAGGAACTATGAGGATGGTTGTACAGCATTTGTAGCATTTTTTAGATGAAAGCAATTTTACTAGCAACCACAGCTATGGGTATAACTACAGCATGACCCTTTCAAGGATCCTGAGGTTTGTCACCAGAACTCAGAAAGCTGCCACCTCACATTCTAATCCCTATTAAGAAGGCTTCCAACTCTAAATATCAATACAAGGCTTTTAGTTTTCTGTTAAAAGATAGTCATTCTACACTATAAAATAGATGATAAGCCCAAGAATACTAATACCCTGCAAACTTGCTTACCACTCTAGTATTTATGAAAATATGAATATTTCATTTCTACATTTATAAAAGTTGAGCAAGCACTGGCTCGCCATTAGCAAGGAAGGTGTTCCTTAGAATTAGAAAAAAGTTGAAGTGAAATTAAAGCCTGATTATAGATACATCTTGTGAAAATAACTGAGATTCAATTGTAATGGAATTTTTCTTCTTAATGATGGAATCATATTTTCCCTCATTTAAAGAAAAAATGGAAATGCCAAGAATATGTGTAGTTTTATCTAACAACCAAAGAATATAAAGATCTCTATAATTATATTTAACAATATGTTTATGCAGAAAGAATCTCTACTTGGCAATTCCATTTCAAACTAGCTTTCACTTTCTCCATGCATATCTGACAATTCTACCCTTTTTTTCTTATTAAACTTGTTTGTAAATGTACTTGGTATTAATTCATGTTAACAAAAGTTAAAATTAAAGTGAAAAAATTAATTTTGTTGTCCATAAATGTTATAGGTCTCTTATATACAAATGCTGAAAGATACTACATATGCAAAAAGTATTATTAATAGAGATGCCAGAAGTTTCTGATGAAGAACAGATTTACATATACCAAAACAATGTTATAATTTATACAAAGAGTCAGTAAAATCTGCAGTAATGAAGTTACTAAATCTTACATATTTATGCTTTGACTAAAAAAACTTGCAGATGCCTGAATTGACTATATTATTTGATATGTGTTATATCACTTAAGACTTCAGTTTGCAATTGAGGAAACAAACCTATTCAAACTATCTTAAATTAAAAAGGAATTTAAACTCATTCATAATTGAAAAGTGCCAGCCTGGGATTGACTGACGGAATGGCTTGAAGCAGGAGCTCATCAATTTCACTGACTTTATTTTTCTCCACCTCCCAGGCTTCATTTCCCTTACTTTATCCTGAAACGGATTTTCCTTTATGGTAATTAGATCTCTACAACTGCTTCAGAAATTGCATCCGTTCATGTGAAGTGCAGAGAAAAAGAAGCAAGTCTTTACCAGAATCTCATTGACCACAGGGTGTCAATGGATCTGATTGTGCCATATATCCATCCCTAAATTAAACACTGAGTTCAGGGGATGAAGTTCTCTGATTGGCTTAGCCTTGGCCATATTCTTCGGTCTCAAATCTGGAGCTTAATTAGGGGTGGGGTGGAGGGAGGAAGGCACTAAAGCCCATGGACTGAGATGGAGGAATAGGTGGTTTTCCAGAGAGAAATCAAGAATCAAGATCAAAAATGAGCAACTGGGGCTTCCCTGATGGTGCAGTGGTTGAGAGTCCGCCTGCCGATGCAGGGGACACGGGTTCGTGCCCCGGTCCGGGAGGATCCCACATGCCGCGGAGCGGCTGGGCCCGTGGGCCATGGCCGCTGAGCCTGCGCGTCCGGCGCCTGTGCTCTGCAACGGGAGAGGCCACAACAGTGAGAGGCCCGCGTACCGCAAAAAAGAAAAAAAAAAGAGCAACTGGATGCCAGTGGCAATACGATGTATGATATGATGCAAATTATACGATGTAAAACAATACAGTTCACATTAAAATCACACATAATCAGATTTATTTTCAGTGCTAAGCACGATCTTCATGTTCCTATATCTTAAATATAGTTATCATAAATAATATTGAAAAATGACATTAGTAGTGCATTAGGACATTTCTACCTTGATTTAATATTTGGGGTGTCAGCTTATTACGGCAGTTCCTAGCTATCAAAATTTCATTTTGCATACATCTCTAGCTACAAGTAGATAGGAAAATCAAATTAGATATAATTTTGTGTTAAACTGTCCCCTAGCTTAGAGAAAATTAAGTTAAATAAAATGCCAGGTTTCAACTTTTATAAATACAGGGAGTGTTTTGTTATATAATCTTCAGTTTTTACATCTATTTTATATTGTTATGACTGGAGTAGAGAAAGCAAAGGAAGGTGATCATGGAAAGGTGTCAGGGTTTCATAAGCCACATTAAGGAGTTTGAAATTGGACTTTAAAGGTAACGGGGAGCCATTTAGATAGAGAATTATTTGTTATGTCTGTGGTTTTTGATAGTTCTAATCAGTATAGACATTGCATTTAAAGGGTCAAGGTTAAATATGAGGAAACCCCAGTAGTCCAGGAAAAAGGTGATGTTAAGTAAATTTTAAAACGAACACTTATTTAGGGCTAGGAATAAGACAATTTGGTGATTTGTTGTATATCAAGGTCCCTGTGAAGAAAAGAAGTCAAATTTGACTCCCAGATTTCTAGCTCGAGCATCTGATTAGATGTGGGTGTCATTTAACAGGAAAGCAAATATCAGAAAAGTGATATTTCAGTGATTTTTAGTTGTTGGAGAATAGCTAGTGAAGAGATAGAAAATGACAAAATCAACATTCTCAGTAGTTTCACGGTCATTTGTGGATTTTCACAAAGCAGCAAAAAATGTGAGTCTTTAGGGCGAGTTTTCAGCTGAGGTTGAACAAGATGCTCTAACTTCTTTTATATACATATTTTAATATATTTTATATATATATATATAAAACTTCTCATACTTTGAACAAGTGCCTTTTCTATGGTCTATTTAGTGTCATGTTTTTTGCATTTTGTGTGCTTTTTGCTGGTGATTTCGCTGTTCAAAATAACCCTCAAGCCACAATGCTGAAGTACTGTCTGGGTTCCTAGATGCCAGGCTGGGATGTACCTTATGGAGAAAATATGCTTGTTAGGTAAGCTTCATTCAGGAATAAGTTAGTGTTATTGGCTGTGAGTTCAATGTTCCTTCAGAAAAAGGCAGTTCACTGATCTGTATGTGACCCTGCTCTGGAAAATGTCTAATTGAGATCTATAGTGTATGATGAAGCTATGGAAAAGTTGGAAAACTGGCTAAATGTGTGGATTCATGAGATGTGAACAACGAGATGTTCACACATGCATACCTGTATACAAATTATATATACAGTTAGCCCTTAAACAATGCAGGGGTTAGAGATCGGTCAAAAATTCACTGGTAACTTTACAGTCAGCCCTCTGTATCCTTGAACTTAACCAACCACAGACCACGTACTACTGTAATTTTTACCATTTAAAAAAATCCACATACAAGTGGACCCACGCAGTTCAATCCTGTGTTGTTCAAGGGTCAACTGTATATATATTATATAAACATAGATATAATATGAAGTTATCACTTGTACTAATCCTTGATCAGGACCTACCTTGTAGTTATACTTGGATAGTATAATGTATTCTTGTCTGTTCTTTAAATGTTACCAACACAAAGGCACTAACAGCCTTATACATTTTTACATTCCCCACAGTGTGTTGGTTCTACAGTATACCCCTCAAAATTTCCTGTTGAAGAAACAAAGGGTTTTTTGAAATGGCAAATTATCTTTTATTCATTTTAATGGGAATGGAAAAGGTAGACCTCAGAGCATTTATGAGCCATTTATTAGCTTCAGTAATTTGTCTTTTGTTATCAAAGTATAAGGTTTTACTACCACAAAGGCTGAAAGTACACACATAGAAATCTATCACACGAAAATAAAGTTGGTTAAAATTAACTGAAATGTGTTCTGAATTATTCACACATAATGACACTTTACTAGCAAAACAGGGTGACCTAAAATCAATGGTATTAATAATCTAACAAATTTCCCCAAAATGAGGCCGTTATCTTTACAGTTTCAAGTACTTTAAAAGCTGCTTGAATTTCTTTCACAGGGAAGAATATTAATAGGAAACCATTATTCCGCTTATAAATCAGCATGTGTCCTTTGAAAGTAGCATATATTTCTAGCATATGAAGGATATATGCTTAATAACGCAGAATCTTTCATTTAAATAAAAAAATAAAGTTGCAATTTGAAAAGTTTCCATTACTTTAAATAATTGAATGTGAAACAAAGTTCCTGATGCACATGAAGGAACATAATTCATATAAAGAAATACACGAAGCTTCAAGTTGAATTCATTTCTCACTGTAATCTGCAGATGTTCAAATGATTTTTTAATTTGTTTAGTTCAGCAGTTGCCATGAAAAGATCCAAACTGTAGGTCAAGAAACTATTCAAGAAACCTGTTTTTACACTTATGCATCTTCAACAATTACATAGCTCAAGCACTTTGTCCTAAGTATGTGCAAGGCAGGTTGACAAATATGGGTAAAAGGAAACAGAAGGAAAAAACAATCCCAAATGACTAATAAGAGGAAAAAATTTTCATCACCAATAAAAATTTTCATCTCCAAAATGTACTTGTATTAGATTAGTCATAAATACCATCTTAATATATGTCTGCTATATGCTAAGAATGTATTTTTTATTAATTTTTATTGTTGTATACAACTAATGTACAACATTAAGCTAGTTCAGGTGTACGACATAATGATTTGACATTTGCATACATTATGAAATGATCACCAGGATAGGTATAGGAACCATCTTTCACCGCACAATGTTATTACAATATATGACCATATTCCTTATGCTATATATTATATCCCTGTGACTTACTTATTATAAAACTGGAGGTTTGTACCTTCTAACCCCTTCACCTATTTTGCCCACCACTCTCCATTCTGGCACCCACTGGTTTCTTCTCTGCATCTATGAGTCTGTTTTTACTTTGTTTTGCTTCTTTTGGTTTTTAGATTCCACATATAAGCGAGTTTGTGTGTTGTCTTTCACTGTCTGACTTATCTCACTCAGCATAATACCCTAGTCACAAAAAGATTTCTCCTTTTTTATGGCTGAGTTACATTTTATTGTGTGTGTATATATATATGTATATATATATACACATATATATATATACACACACACATATATATATATATATATACACATACATACATACTATATATCACCTCTTCTTTATCCATTCATCTATCAATGGACACTTAGGTTGCTTCCATATCTTGCCCATTGTGAATAATGCTGCAATGAACATTAGAATGTATACATCTTTTTGAATTCGTTTTTTATTTTCTTCAGGTAAATACCCAGAATTGAAAGTGCTGGATCATAGGGCATTTCTATTTTTAATTTTTTGAGGACTCTCCATACTTCTTTCCATAGTGGCTTCACAAATTTACATGCTCACCAATAGTACACTAGTGTTCCCTTTTCTCCACATTTTCATCAACATTTGTTATTGGTAGTCTTTTTGACGATAGCCATTCTGTCAGATGTGAGGTGGTATCTCATTGTGGTTTTGATTTGTATTTCCCCGATTAGTGATGTTGAGCATCTTTTCAGTTACCTGTTGGCCATTTGTAAGTCTTCTTTGAAAAAATGTCTATTTAGGTCTTCTGCCCACTTTTTAATCAGGTTATTTGCATTTTTGTATGAGTTCTTTGTATATTTTAGATATTAACCCCTTTATTGGATATATGGTTTGCAAATATCTTCTATTCAGCAGGCAGCCTTTCTGTCTTGTTGATAGTTTCCTTCCCTGTCCCAAAGCTTTTCAGTTTGATGTAGTCTCATTTGTTTATTTTTGTTTCCTTTGCCTGAGGAGACAGATTCAAAAAAATATTCCTAAGACTGAGGTCAGAGTGCACCGCCTGTGTTTTCTTCTAGAAGCTTTATGATTTCAAGTCTTACATTTAAGTCTTTAATCGGTTTTGAATTAATTTTTTTATATAGTGTGAGAAAGTATTGTGTTGGCCAAAAAGTTTGTTCGGGTTTTCTGTAACATCTTATGGAAAACCCAAACAAACTTTTTGGCCAACCCAATAGTTCAGCTTGATTCTTCACTGTAGCTGTCTGGTTTTCTCAACACTATTTACTGAAGAGGCTCTCTTTTTCTCATTGTATATTCTTGCCTCCTTTGTTATGGGTCAATTGAACACATAAGTGTGGTTTTATTTCTGGGCTCTCCACTCTGTTCCACAGATTTATGTGTCTGTTTTTGTGACAGCACCACACTACTTTGATTACTGTAGCTTTGTAGTACAGTTTAAAATCAGGGAGTGTGATACCTCCAGCTTTGTTCTTTTCTCTCAAGATCGTTTTGGATAGTCAGGGTCTTGTGTGTTTCTATACAAACTTTAGAATTATTTGTTCAAGTTCTGTGAAAAACACCGTTGGTATTTTGATAGGGAATGCACTGAATATGTCTTGGGTAGTATAGTCATATTAACAATACTAATTCTTCCAATCCATGAGTATGTATATCCGTTTGTATTGTCTTCAATGTCTTTCAACAGCATCTCACAGTTTTCCAAGTACAGATGTTTTACCTCCTTGGTTAGATTTAGTTCTAGGCATTTTATTCTTTCTGGTGCAATTGTAGATGGGATTTTCTTAATTTTTTTCTGATAGTTTGTCATTAGCATATAGAAACTCAACAGATTTCTGTATACTAACTTTGTATCCTGCAAATTTACTGAATTCATCAATGAGCTCTAATAATTTTGCATGGAGTCTTTAGCTCGTTAGGAATTTCTACATATAGAATCAAGTCATCTGCAAAGACAGTTTTACTTCTTCCGTTCCAATTTGGATTCCTTTTATTTCTTTTTTTCTTGACTGATTGCTGTGGTTAGGACTTCTAAAACCATATTGAGTAAAAGTGGTGAGAGTGGGCATCCATGTCTTGTTCCTGATCTTAGAGAAAATGCTTTCAGCTTTTCACCATTAAGTATGATGTTAGCTGTGGGTTTGTCATATATGGCCCTTATTATGTTGAAGCCTATTCTCTCTGTACCCTCTATACTTTGTTGAGAATTTTTATCATAAATAGACATTGAATGTTGTCAAAAGCTTTTCTTCATCTATTAAGATGATCATATAATTTTTACACTTCAGTTTGTTAGTGTAGTGTATTAGATTGATTGACTTGCAGATATTGAAACATTCTTACATCATGAGAGGAAATCTCACGTGGTGAGAGTTTATGATCCTTTTAATGTATTGTTGAATTTGGTTTGCTAATATTGGTTGAGGATTTTTGCATCTATGTCTATCAGAGACATTGGGCTATAATTTTCTCTTTTTGTGGCGTCTTTTCTGGTTTTGGTATCAGGGTGGAGCTGACCTTGTACAATGAGCTTGGAAGCCCTCTTTCCACTTCAATTTTTTGCAACAGTTTGAGAAGGATAGGTGTTAACTCTTGTTTAAATGTTTGGTAGAATTCACCTGTGAAGCCGTCTGGTCCTGGACTTATGTTTGTTGGGAGTTTTAAAATTACTGACTCAATTCCATTCCTGGTAATATCTGTTCAAATTTTCTATCTGTTCATGACTCAGTTTTGGAAGATTGTATGTTTCTAGGAATTTATCCATTTCTTCTAAATTGTCCATTTTATTAGTATATAATTGTTCATAGTAATTTCTTAGGATCCTCTGTATTTCTGTGGTGTCAGTCATAACTTGTCTTCTTTCATTTATGATTTTATAGATTTGGACCATGTCTCCTTTTTTCTTGATGAGTCTGGCTAAAAGTTTATCAAGTTTATCTCTTCAAAGACTAAGTTTTCTACTTTTTTTTTAACTCTCTATTTCATTTACTTCTGCTCTGATCTTTATTCTGCCTTTCTACTACTGGGTTTAGTTTGTTATTCTATTTCCAGTTTGTTTAAGGTTGGATTATTTATTTGAGATTTTTCTTGTTTCCTGAGGTAGGCTTGTATCACTATAAACTTCCCTCTTAGAACTGCTTTTGCTTCATGCCATAGATTTTGAACCAGTGTATTTCTGTTTCTGTTTGTCTCCAGGTATTTTTTAAATTTCCTCTTTGATTTCTTCAGTGAACCACAGGTTGTTTAGTAGCATATTGCTGACCCTCTATGTGTTTGTATTTTTTGCAGTTTTTCTAGTAGTTGATTTCTAGTCTTAGACTATTGTGGTTGCCAAATATATTTGATATGATTTCAATCTTAATAATTTTATCAATACTTGTTTTGTGTCCCAGTATGTGATCTATCCTGGAGAATGTTCCATATGTACTTGAAAACAGTGTGTATTCTGCTGCTTTTGGATAGAATGTTCTATAAAAGCCTATTAAGTCCAACTGGTCTAACATGTCATTTACTGCCAGTGTTTCCTTATTAATTCTGTCTGGATAATCTGTCCATTGATGTAAGTAGGGTGTTAAAGTTCCCTACTATTATTGTGTCACTGTAAATTTCTCCCTTCATGTTTGGTCCCAGAGGTCTCGTAAATTATCCTCATTTTTAAAAATTCTATTTTTCTTTTTTCTGTTCAGCATAGGTGATTTCCATTACTCTTTCAATTCTCTGATCCATTCCTCTGTATCATCTAATCTACCATTGATCCCCTCTAATGTATTTTTTATTTCAATTGTTTATTTTTCAGCTCTGTTTAGCTATTCTTTATATTCTCTAACTCTTTGTTAAAATTCTCACTGTGCTCATCTATTCTTCTGCAGAGTTCATTGAGCACCTTTATGATCATTACTTTAAATTCTTTATTGGATAGATTGCTTTCCTCCACCTCATTTAGTTATTTTTCTGAAGTTTAATTTTGTCCCCTCATTTGGAACATATTCCTCTATCTCTTTGTTTTGCCAAATTATCTGTATTTATTTCTATGCATTAGGTAGGTTGGTTACATTTCCTGATCTTGGAGAAAGGGCCTTATGTAGGAGATGTCCTATGAGGCCCAGCAATACTCTCCCATCTGGTCACCAGAGACGTATGATCTAGGGGTGCCCCCTATGTGGACTGTGTGGGCCCACCCATTGCAGCTGTTCCAACTTCTCTGGGTGCACTGTAGGCAGGGCTGGCCCCTGGCCTGGTTGGCTGCCAGGTTCTGCCCTTTACTGTGGTCACAGGCCAGCTGGTGGGCGGGACCAGTTCCTAGTGCAGCTGGCTGTGGGGCCCAGGAGATCTTGGGGCTGTGTTGGCCCATTATTTGGTGTGGCCAGGTCTGAGGGCAGCTGGCTATGGGGGCCAGGGACACCCTGGCTGGTGCTGGCCCACCGATGAGCAGGGTTGGGTCCTGGTCACTGGCTGTAGGGCCCAGGTTGAGCCTGGGGCTGGTGCTGACCTGCTGGTGAGGGGGTAAGCCCCCAGCACTAATAAGATAGAGGGAGAATTCCCAAAATGGTGCTTGCCAGCGCCAGTGTCCTTGTGGTAGAATGAGCTCCACAAAATGACTGCTGCCAGTATCTACATCCCCAAGGGGAGTTCAAGTTGCTTCCTGCATCTCTGGGAGGACTGCCAAGATGAGCAAGCAGTCTGACCCAGGCTTCTTTCAAATACTGCCTGTGCACTGAAACTCTGAGCATGTGAGATTTTGTGCATGCAAAGAGCAAAGTCTGTTTCCTACAGCCCTCTGGCTCTCCCATAGGTAAGCCCTGCTGGCCTCAAAGCCAGACATTCTGGGGACTTGTCTCCAAAGTGCAGGATTTCCAGGCTGGAGAGCCCAATGTGAGGCTCAGATCCCTTGCTCCTTGAACCTCTGCAATTGTGATTATCCCCTCACTCATGGGTTGCCTACTGTGGGGTGTGGGTGTTAACTATAGCACGTCTCATTATGGTTGGTTCCTTCTTTATAACTTTAATTGTGGAAAATGTTTTCTGCTCGTCTTCAGGTCTTTCTCATCAATATTTGCGCTATAAATACTTGTAATTTTGATGTGTCTCTGGGAGGGGGTGAGCTCAGGGTCTTCCTGCTCCACCATTTTAGCCACACACTTGGCATTTTTTTTCTAATATTACAAAATAACTAAGAATTATTATTCTCATTATACAAATGAGGCAGATGGGGCTCAGGAAGTTCAGTATTTACCCAAGGTCACACTGCTAGTAAGTCATGAAGCTGGAATTCAAAAGAAGTACAACTTTGCAATGAAAATAAAATGAATCTTGAAGACTTACCCCCATATTTCTTACAGTTTGTCTCATAAAATCACTACATGTAAAGGGCCGTAAGTCCTTCTGCACAAAAGTTCTTTGGAATTAGACTTATAGTTAGAAACTGAAGCCCAGAATAGATAAGCAATGTGACTAAGGTGCATCCCTTTCACACATAGTGTCAGAGCAAAAACCGAACACAACTCTGATTCTCAGATCACGGCTCTTGCTGATGTATTAGATTTCTTCTGCCATATCTCCCCTACTTTTAACTTACCAACTTTCTCAGCTTCAAATCAATTTTGATTAACTACCTCTAATAAACATTTTTAAAGAAAAAACAATACGATAATGATCAATAATGGATTGACAGCCATCCTGTCACTAGTCTTATACTCTCGGTAATCATCTCTATGGGAAAATGACCACTTGCAGGTAAAAACTTAAAAGGTTATGCTTTGTCAGTCAAAATAGCCTGTCTCATTTTTAAACAATGTTTTAATTTCTTTAGTACATCAGTGCTGTGATCATTGTAAACACATGATCATTGAAAACAAGTCCTTTTGATTTTGCATAAGATAATACCTTCTGGAAAGTGAATAAGATGTGGAATTACTCTGAACAAACATTTTACCCCCAATATTACAACCCTGGGTGGCCCCAAGCATTTACAAATGCTGAAAAATATCTTCAGATACAACTAATTTTATTATTCTTTGTTTTCCTCTGAGCGCAACAGGAAATTCTTAAGCTGCCATTTCAATTGCAAAAACAAATTATGTGTGATCCTTTCCTCACTTCTCTCAGAGTGACTCTTTTTGTTCAAGCAAGGATCAAATAGAAATGGCATATATTAACTTCTAATTTTCTAATGATATCCAAGCCAAAGAAGGTATTATTGACCTAAGAGCCAATAATAAATGCAATAAATCTTTATTCACTATGGGTTATCGCCCAAACTTTTACTTGACTACAGTCCATTTAAGGAAGAAGCATTTTAGTTTTAAGTGTTGATCATAAAATACATAATCATTAATGGAGTAGAGATATATCTTTTATGGGAGTTTCCTTTTTACCGCCTCAGACTGCTCGTCAGTAACAAAAATTGGTTAGAATTTCCCTTTCCCATTAGGTAGAATTATTCCCTTGACTGGTGACATCAATGTATCTGAAACAACCCATCTGCAAGGCTGACAGCCTGGCCTAAAATGTGCCAATAAAAGGAGCAGAAGCAGGAGTTGGCATTTGAGAGAAAGCTATTGTAGTCAGTCAAAAGCAGGAAAAGTCAGGCAAGACGTATCTATGCATTAGATTGCCCCATACCTGTCATACTTACAGTTATGCTATACATAAATATTTAACTCTTGAATATGTATCTTAAAATAAATAATGTGATTGAATGATTTTTTTTAGAACGTTGGGCTTAACATATTCAAAATACCTTCCATTTAAATAAAAATGTTAGAAACAGAATATTATGTTGAATCAGAGCAATTTGATAATGATTTAAAGTGGGAGCATATGTTATATACTCAATTATGCTACGGTATCTCAAAAATAAATTACTAAATTAAATATTACTAAATGCTAAAAGAATTTTCTTAAATGTATCTCTCTTTTTGATCATTAAAATAAATATATTAAAACATGCAATATAAGTTCACTGAAATCACGAATTATTAAAAGTACTCTGGGATATTAGTAAATTAGTAAAGAACAAATACTGATAGCTCTATCCATGTCAACAAAAGCACTTGAACATTTTTTCAGCCCCTTGATGTTGTAGCTTACCCTACAGTACCTTTCTCGTGAGTCAGATATTGATGGTTGAAGTCGTGGAAAAGGCACAAAAGTGGAGCCACAAGGAACTATCTGTGGAGACATTATGATCTTCTGCTCAGATATTTGTTCAAGAGAAAGAAATGTGTTTACAGCCACAAACTCCTTTCATCCAGTTGCAAGATCAAAGGAATTAAGACTTCTGTTTTTACCATGACTTTAGAAAGATTTGATAGGGTGTCAACATTTCGGCTCCAGCAGCTGATTCTAATTTATTTAATGCTATCTGTAATTCTGCGTTGCTTGACAGACGATTAAGGAAATGTTAATGATGCAGGAAGACCAGCGTACGTTAACATAATTATTCCACAGAACACTGCATAGTGAATAAGTTGTCACACACTCCTCTCTATTTCTTTCTAAGAATCTTCTATTTATCTGTATTTAGTCTTGGGATGTTTGATGTTCAAAATACAGAAATATCACTTGTTTCAGAAAATACATAAACTTTTCTCTGGTAAATTATGAAGAATTTGAAAAAAATAGATTTGTAAAAGAAAAGAATCTGAAAAGGAATAGATACGTATATGTATAACTGAATCACTTTGCTGTACAACTGAAATGAACACAACATTGTAAATCAACTATACTTCAATAATAATAAAAAAAAGAAAGTATCACACTATCCTCAAGAAAAAGGTCTTTGTTATAAATTCAGACTTCATGCTGAAAACAAAACAAATTCAGATGCTAATTTTCAGAAAAGTCCATGGTACTGAGACCATGCTACCAAACACACAAGCCTTACAACTCAGAACAATATGAGTGATCATATTTCAAACAGCAAGGGCTTTCTGCAACTAAAATATATATACACACTAAATGTTAAATTCCAAGAGGACATTATTGTTTAGCATGGCCCTTTAAAATGGCTGACATATTGAGGGACACAGTAAATGAGGAGAAGGTTCTTCTAGGCATAACTGGAATGGCAGAGTATATGAAAGAAAAAAAAATATATATGTATGAATTAATAAAAATACAGACATACATAAAATATACAAGTCTCATTAAAAGGCAGTGATAATGTTAGGAAGATATTAGCAATTTATATGATAACAATGGTGCACAGAAGTATATAAACTTTTTTCTTTTGTAGCCTCACTCATTATAATCTTGCTTGGATTGTGAAAAATCAAAGCAATGTAACTGCCCAATAATAGAAAATCAGATAAAAATATTTTTGGTACATCAATAATATGGAATAGTAAGCCATCACAAATAATGATGGAAAGCTAATCATAATATATTATTAAGTGGAAAACCAATAAATAAACAAACAAAAATAGGTTACCAAATACCATTGTCGTTTTATTCTGTTTAGATAAAGCCCATACATTTCAAAATAGAAAAAAAAAATCTGGATTATTATACACCAAGTTATTAGCATTGATGAAATTATGCTTTTGTGGGTTTTTTGAAGTTTCTGGTGGTTGTTGTTAATCAATTATTTTCTACCTTTCCCGTAGTGACCACGTACTACTTATGTAATAAAAATAAAGCACTGGGCTTCCCTGGTGGCACAGTGGTTGAGAGTCCGCCTGCCGATGCAGGGGACACAGGTTCGTGCCCCGCTCCGGGAAGATCCCACATGCCACGGAGCGGCTGGGCCCGTGAGCCATGGCCGCTAAGCCTGCGCGTCCGGAGCCTGTGCTCCGCAACGGGAGGGCCACGGCAGTGAAAGGCCCGCGTACCGCAAAAAATTTTTAAAAAATAAATTAATAAATAAATAAAGCACTAACTAAAGAAAATGAACCAGTTGTACCAAGTGACATCACTATCACAAAGTTTGACCACGATTTTACTTCCTAAAATGTGTATCCCTTCAAAATCACTTTCTGGATGTCATTTACAAAGATCCAAATAATTGCTCTCTGGTGACATGAGGTCATTTTAAAGTACGTCATGCTGGAAATCACATGACATCCAGAGTCAGAATTGAGAGCTCCTCATCCTAAATGCTACTTACTAGTTAGTTCAGCTAATTAGACTTCAGGCCCTACCAGCTTCCCAGGGTTATTTGCTAAGCTCAGAAAAGAAGTTTAGAAGAACAAATCAAAGGCCAAATATTTACTGTAAATAGCAATTTTACAAAACATAAGTTCTTGACGTTATCACTATAGATCAAGCACTGTATTACCTAATATCCTTATTTACCTTATTAATATCCTTATTACCTAATATCCTTATTAAGTTATCCTATAACTTATATCCTTCTGCAGAGTCTCTGGAGGTTGCTTCTGTCGTTCCTTCTAGTACAATGTATGCGCTTTGCTGTTCAGAGCTTAGGAGGCACTTTCTTCAACTCAATGGAGCTGGACCCATACTTTTCCACCAGTCCCATCAGGGAGTCCCACAGTTCTCAGGGCAGAATCCCCAAGCAGACTTCCTAGAGAACAGGTTACCATCTGAGGATTATAATGTTGAGGGAAATGGACAAAATTCAGAGCCACAGGACTTGCATAGACTGGCTAGTCCCATAGGACTTTGAACAAACCAAGGTTACCTAACCGTTCTGAGACTCACAGTTTCCTCGAAGTGGTGAAATGGGGGTAGTAATTCTTACTTCCTAATGTTAACGAGAATGAAATGAGAATGCGTGTGAAATACCTAATATAGAAACTGACATAGTAGCCTCTCGATTTTCTTTCTCATATCCTTATTAGCCTGGTATTCTTAAGATAACCATCATTATCACACAAGGCTAATAAAATTTTACCCCACAGCAAATAGACATTTTAGTAAGGCGTCCCAGTATTATCACTAAGAAATGTAGATTTGTGGTAAGTTTATTGAAACAACAAAAATAACTCAAGGGTTCCGAGATGATTATAGCAGGATCTCTAGTCAGGCTGTACTACAGTCTCTCTCCATGAAGTAATCAGAGATGCCTTTATTCCAGCAATTTAATGTAATTAGACCATATGGCTGCTGGTGGAAGTGCAGAAGCACAGCTGAAGCAGTATTTCCTAGCATTTAGAAGTTTTATAAAGTGATGGCAGAGAGTACCTAGGTAGGCTTATCTGGGAACTAACTTTTTTGCTCTGCCCATGCATAAGCCATCAAAATCCTCAAATTGGTGATTTAGCTTCATTTGCTCAATACTACAATAAAGTGGGTTTTCTTAGTAAACAAAGCCTTCATTAGTCTTTTCTCCTTCTTAGGAGAGAAATGCCTTATCACATGCTCACATTCATTTATTTCACAGTGACTGCAAATGAGGATCAACAGAAATAATATTCTGACTTAAACCTTTAGTCCATGAAATATCTTTTCAAAACATCAGAGTTTGGGCTAACAGTGCACGCTGCCAGGAACAACTCATTCTGACTCTGAATAGTATCATCAACACCAACAGTAGCCAAGCAAGAAGCAGGGAAAAGTAGGTGATTTGTACCATTTCCATGTAATGTATTTGGACATCATTTGAGTTTCCAGAACTAAATTAACAGAGCCATTCAACAGCTAAGTTCATTTTTAAACTTCATATGCTGGAGCCCTTTAACATTTCTGAGCTCAAACTTGGAACATGAGTCTTACTAACCAGAAAGGGAGGAAAATGTAGAGATAAACAAACGAGAAGACAGAATCCTTGAGACCACCATATGTTTCTTATTTCATACTAGAATGTTCAGTACACCTAGCAGGATTCTGTGTGCATAATATTTATTAAATGAAATAAAAAGAAAAAAGTCAAAAATTGTAACTATATTGCAACCTCCAATAATTTATCAGCAGAACACACTTTTCAATATATTTAACAATTCCCTGCAGCTGAGCCAAAATCAATTACCTCTGCTTTCTATTTGAACTTTTGCATGTAAAAAGGGATGTTTATAGGATAATATCCCGCTCTATTAATATGCTTTGATAAATAATCAAGTTGATGAGTTCTTCTTATGGAGAAAAGGAAACCCTCCTACACTGTTGGTGAGAATGTAAATTGGTGCAGCCACTACAGAGAACAGTATGGGGATTCCTTAAAAATGAGTTGCCATATGGTCTAGTAATCCCACTTCTATGCATATATCTGGAGAACACTATAATTTGAAAAGATACATGCACCTCAATGTTCATAGCAGCACTATTCACAATAGCCAAGGCATGGAAGCAACCTAAGTATCCATTGACAGATGAATGAATAAAGAAGATGTGGTATATATACACAAAGAAATCTTAGCCATAGAAAAGAATGAAATAATGCCATTTGCAGCAACATAAATGGACCTAGAGATTATCATACTAATATGTGGAATCTAAAAACAAAAAATGATACACATGAACTTATTTACAAAACAGAAACAGACTCACAGACTTAGAGAACAAACTTACGGTTACCAAAGGGAAAAGGTAGGGGGAGGGATAAATTAGGAGTTTGGGATTAACAGATGAACACTACTATATATAAAATAGATAAGCAACAAGGACCAACTGTATAGCACAGGGAACAATACTCAATATCTTGTAATAATCTATAATGGAAAAGAATCTGAAAAAGAATGTGTGTGTGTGTGTGTGTGTATAAATATATATACATGTACATATGTATATATATATCTCACTTTGCTGCATACCTGACACTAACACAACATTGTAAATCAACTATACTTCAATCAAAAAAAATAATAAAGGCAGTATCAGTAGCATATAGGAAGTGGGAAATCCAAACCACCTGACTCAGTTAATGACAACTCCAATGAAAAAAGACAACTGAAAACAACTCTAATAAGTATTTCAGAAAATGTAGTAAAATTGGGCTCTTTAAAAACAGTCCAAAAAATGTTTTTGAGTCATGCTCATTTTCTTTGTACATTTTTATAACCTTGGTTTTGTAGCATCATGACCTGATAGAAGGATATTATATGTAACACAAGTTATAGGTAATTATGTTCATAGGGAACCCTAATCTGAAGTATCTACAACTGTATATAATGTCAAGCCATATTAAAATGAGATTTTACTAAATTGTAAGACTCCGTTTTCAATATACCATTTGACTATCCTGATTCATTAGTCTCAAAATTTTCTAACTTCTGCTTACTATCCTAGCACCACCCAGCTGAAAAATTAACTTAAAAATGTATTCAGAGGATTAGAGCTTCAGAAATGAAATATGCACTTCCATGAAATGTATCTCTCTTTGAATGAAAAATAAATAAATGGCTTTAACTCCCTCTTCATGTTTTATTATGTTACAGTTTTATATTTTGTTGAAGTGAGGGCATTTCATGTATTTCATGCAAAGTGTTGTTAAATAACTTCCTGAAGACAGAAATGAGAAATGAATACAAAGAATAATTTTAAATAACTAATATATTTCAAGAAATTATCCATTATAAACTAACTGAGCTTTTTCAGTTATTAAAAAAAATAATAGGACTATTTACTGAGGATTGACAAAAGGATATGAGAAAAAAAGATTTGGGGGGGGATAAAACAAAGTAGATAGAATATCAGTGCCATTAATTCATTCATTCAATAAACATTTGAGTACTCCATATGTACTGGGCACTGTATGGCCTGCTGAGAATACTATGCCCTCCCTCACAGGGCCTTCTGAAATCATTATTATGCATACATAAAGTATAATCATTGGTATATTTAATAATTTTCAACATGCTTATCATGTTTTAACTATAAATTTCTGACTTCTGTGAATAAATATCAAAATATTAATATCTTACACTCTGTAAAAAAGTTTAAAAATAAGAACAGCTAATGTTTTTAAGGGTATTAGTGTCTCTTACATAGAACGGTATTATTCCACATTCTTGACAAATATTTTCAATTTCATCACATACAATATTTAGTTTTTATTTTAAATAAACTACTCTTCTTACAAAGAGGGGCTTTTCCTCCTCCTTTATTAAGTAATGACTGCAACTCTTATCAATAGAATAAAATGCAATGGCATGATCTTAGTATTAGTTTCTGCTTTAAATTGTGGAAGGAGATATGAAATAAATTTTTTCTCTGACATCTACAGGTCAGTAAGTGAACCTTCTAATTATTAGCCTTTAAACGATCATTAAAATTAAAGAAATTGTCTGATCTCTAAAGCCCTATGATTTGGAATCAATAATTTAATTATTTAATTACAGAATGCTGTGGTACACCGGAGATAAACCCACAAATCTCTAAAAGGATTATAAAATGTATATTTGCCAGGGCTAAAGAGAGAATGTCTTAACAGCATGGCAGATGACTGTTGAAGGTCATAATCATCCAATTGGTTAGCATATTTCAAGCTATTAGTGCAAGATTCTAACACAAAATGAAAATTTAACCTTTTCCAAACAAGTGATAATATTAATTATAATGGCGTGCTACTAGTTTTTGCTTTTACTGAAACAATCCTGTTTAAATAATTTAATAAACTTATAAAATACTCTGAAATAATCTCTATGCAATAAATCAGTATCTATTCAACAAAGGTTTGTTTAAATTTAAATAGTAATAAAGTAAAATGCATTTCCTACGTTGAAGTTCCTTTTTAAGGGTAGCTGAATTTTACTCTCAACATTATGGCTATAATTCAATGCTGTCGTTGGGATGAAAGGATCACACTCTTAATTGTCTTAAGTCCCAAAGAAAGAGCGCATGCTTTAACAAATGTTATAATCCCTCCAGAAAAACACTTCATTCTCCCTCTAACCACTGAAAAAAACAATCCCCTGATATCGGGTGTCATCCAATGTTCTGAACATCTGAGGATGCAAGAGGAAACAGACTGAAACTGCAGAAAGAAAAATTAAACTATACATATAACTGCAAGTCAGGGACCATATTTGGAAAAAAAAAACCTCTATTTTAAACTCCATTTGCCAATTTTCCAATCCAATTCCCCTTAAAAGGGAAGCTAGATAAAGTAAAATCACTCAGGTGAAAATTACATAATGAAAGTCACTATGAATTCAATTTTCCTGTTTATATGTTTGTGAAAATAGCAGCACTGAACATCAACCTACCAACAGACAGCAACAAAACTTTGAACACCTAAGTTCCATGAGCATAGAATGGTGCCAAGTGGAAGCAGCATATTTATGTGACTGAATAGTAGTTGTTGTTGTTCAGTTCTATAACCATGGAGTATGATCAACCTCTGTTAAAAATTACAGTCCAGGGATTCCCTGGTGGCGCAGTGGTTGAGAGCCCACCTGCCGACGCAGGGGACGTGGGTTCGTGCCCCGGTCCGGGAGGATCCCACATGCCGCGGAGCGGCTGGGCCTGTGGGCCGTGGCCGCTGGGCCTGCGTGTCCAGAGCCTGTGCTCCGCGACGGGAGAGGTCACAGCAGTGAGAGGCCCGCGTACCGCAAAAAAAAAAAAAAAAAAAAACACTACAGTCCATCCCCTAGCTAGTACATAGGGGAAATGTTGCTAATCCTCTTCTTCATTACTTCGTCTATAAAATAGAAATAATATCTACTTCATAGTGTTGGTAACTGGATTAAGCGAGATAAAGTACCAAGTGTCTAGCATCTAATCATCACTCGAAAGTGTTATGTCTTCTTCCCTAAGTAATATATTGAATTGAACATATAAGACAAAAAAAAATTAAGATATTTAATAATCAGTATTTTGAAAAAACATCAGTTAAAAATGAAATGAATTGTGTTCAGAACCCAACAACATATTTTGCTGTACTTCAGGGGTCAGCAAACAATAGCTCAGAAGCCAAATCTCGCCCACTGCCTGTTTTTTTTATAACCTGTGAACAAAGCATGTTTTTTATATTTTTAAATGTCTGGAATAAATTCAAAGAAGAAGAATATTTCATGGCATATGAAACTCAAATTTCAATGTCCATAAATAAAGTTTTATTTCAGCTCAAACATGTTCATTCATCTACATATTGTGTACAGATGCTCTTTAAGTTACAACAGCAGAGTTGACTACTTGTAAAAGAGTCCTTACGGCCTACAGGGTCTAGACTAATTACGGTAATATCTGGTCCTTTCCATAGGAAAAATTTGCTGATTCCTGTTCTAGCAAGCAGAATATCCTATCTTCTGCCATAACCTATTTTGTTACATTTTAGCAAGACCTTTAAGAGACTCACTTTTTGATTATAGAGGATTTGTTTTAATTATCTGATAATACACCCTGGACTTTTAACTAATTCATATCCTATGAGATGAGATGATGTCAGGACACTAAAAGAAAATGCTTATTGAGGGCTTCCCTGGTGGCGCTGTGGTTGAGAGTCCGCCTGCCGATGCAGGGGACACGGGTTCGTGCCCCGGTCTGGGGGGATCCCACATGCCGCGGAGCGGCTGGGCCCGTGAGCCATGGCCGCTGAGCCTGCGCGTCTGGAGCCTGTGCTCTGCAACAGGAGAGGCCGCAACAGTGAGAGGCCCGCGTACCACAAAAAAAAAAAATGCTCATTGAATGGAGGTATGGATGAAAATTGGGTAGAGGACAAAGCCCAGAGAAAGACTTTTCACAACATTCTTGTACAGTCATTGATTATTAATATATGTAAATATGTTACCTATTCAAAGTATATGCTTATTTTTTAAGAGAGGAGATGATCAAACCCTTTAAGCACAATGTTTTCCTCTGTCAAATTAAGAAAAAATTGTGTATAGTTTTTATAAAAGGAAGAAATATAACATTTATAATTTTAAAAATCAAGATTTAAAAGGCTTAAATAACTAACTCACACTGAGTTAAAATCTACCTAACATATTCTATTAAAAAATATAGTTTCTAAGGTGCACTTTTTAATCTAATTAGAATTTCTTAATTACCTTCTATGAATTGAACCAAATATGCATTACCCTTCCAAAGACATAGCCACAAAGTGATATTGTCTTTTCAAGACAAGGAAAAGGAGCAACTTCCATTTGATTTTGTATATAAAACTTCATAACATCTGATTTATGTATGTAAAACTTCAGAGATCATTGATTTGGAGTAAACATGTAGGCATTTTCATAGAACTCTGCCTAACATATAGAATACTGGATACAGGAGTCAGAGGTCTAACATAAGTCTGGAATATCTGGAAGTGGTTGGAGGAGACTAAATTCCAGGCAACTTTCTAGGGTTCTCCCTTCTTCTTACATAATATTCCTTCTGAGTTATCAACCTGCTCAGCCTCAAAGAAATGGGAATTAGGAACAAATAACTTAGTTGAGAAAGAATCATGAACATGTCCATGGAACTTAGAAGTTGGGAGGTATTTTTAAGTCCGTTATTTCATTCCCTCAACCATTCAACGAAAATACATAAATTTATTGAGCACCTACGATGGGTAAGGCACCCAGCTTGAGAGTGGAGAGAAAACAATGAACAAGAGAGACATGGTCCTCCTCCTGAAGACAATGAACAAGAGGTTCTGTTAAAGGATGATGGATACTGGGCTTCCCTGGTGGCGCAGTGGTTGAGAGTCCACCTGCCGATGCAGGGGACACGGGTTCGTGCCCCGGTCCGGGAAGATCCCACATGCCGCGGAGCGGCTGGGCCCGTGAGCCATGGCCGTTGGGCCTGCGCATCCGGAGCCTGTGCTCCGCAACGGGAGAGGCCACAGCAGTGAGAGGCCCGCGTACCACAAAAAAAAAAAAAAGGATGATGGATACTGAAGATGCTGGCATATGTGTTATAAGAGGAGAGTTAAGGAAACATATAGAAGGAGGATTTAACCTGGTCCAGAGTTCAGAATGCTCACTTAGGCATCAGATCTACCAGAACTGGAACCATGCAGAGAAGATAAGCATGGTCCCTGTGCAAAGATGACAGAGTTCCACAAAGCCGAGAAAATAACCAAGGAATAGAGATCCGAAGGGTCAGAAAGAAAAAAGAAAAAAGCTGGTAGAACACCAAGGAACAAAGTGAAAACAGAAATAAATACTGTGAGATATTTTGTATTGTTATAAATTGATAATATAACTATTTAGCTAACATGTAAGCAAACCATTCATTTAAAATATAGTGGTAGTGGTCTTGAAAGCTATTGACTTACAATTCTTCAAGGGAATTCACTAGAGTTAAGCTTCATGCATAAGAAATTTGGTTCATGATTTAATTTGTAACTTCCAAACAATTATATTTGATATGTAGATAATTATCCCATCTGTCTCTCAGCAATATCTTAGAGAATTAACATTTTAACATACTGCAATTGTGAGGATTCTGAAATCAGAAGACTGAAGTTTAATCTCAGCAAAATGTGTTGTGTACATCTCACGAGGGATTATCAATCAGAAGTTTCTTCTGGTATAACCACAGAAAGATAAATTTTGTCAGATTGAATAGCAATTAAAACATCACACTACCATCTTAATACTCTCAAAGGTAAATCTGTGAAAGTAAGAATATAATGAAAAAGAAAATATTGCGAGACAAAAGGACTCCAGACAAAAACGAAACTTAATTTTTAAAAACTGTAAAGTACATTTAACTTACGTTTTTTTAATCTTTTTTTTTTTTTTGTGGTACGCGGGCCTCTCACTGTTGTGGCTTCCCCCGCTGCGGAGCACAGGCTCCGGACGCGCAGGCCCAGCAGCCACGGCCCACGGGCCCAGACGCTCCATGGCATGTGAGATCCTCCTGGACCAGGGCACGAACCCGTGTCCCCTGCATCGGCAGGCAGACTCTCAACCACTGTGCCACCAGGGAAGCCCTGTTTTTTTAATCTTTAAGGAACCTTTCCAGGTGGGAAAAATGGACATCTCCAAGACTTCGTATAAAGTGAAAAAAAGAAATGTACAAAATAGACTATATAATCACTAGCATTTGTATAAAGATGAAAAAAAGAAATACGTGTATATATATATATGTATATGTATATATATATATATATATATATATACATATCCTTCCAAATTTGTAGAATGTTTCTTGAACCATATACCAGAAACAAAGGACCAGCTAAACTGCTTGTCTTTGGAAATGCAAACTGGGAGGGGGTGGGGGGGAGGAGGGAGAATTTTCATTCTATTTCTTCTATTCCTGTTTGCACAGTTTTAAAATGTTAAACCATGTGAATGTATTACATATTAAAAAATTATTTTTGAAAAATTATATAAATTTTTATAATTATATATATTATATAATTTTAATTATAACATATAATATATATTATACAACTTTAATTATGTAAAAATATTTATACATATATATTTCAAGTTCTAATAACCCTCTTCCCAAACTAACAGAAGTGTTTTAATTATAAATGGGGTTACAATTATAAACGTAAAAGGGCATCTCGGGGAATTTTAGATTTAGAATTTTAGATTTCCAAATTTATTTGGAAATAAATTTGCCTAATACATCTCTAGTCTGGAAGTGAACTGCTGGATGTCAGAAACTCTCTGATGGTTTGAACACTTTCTTTGATATGATTCCATATTCTCACTGAGTAGTCTTTTCTTCCTAATTTGTTTTCAGACATAAAATTCACTGGAAAAAGAATGCCCTGAGCAGTGTTAAAGCGCATCAGCAGGCCTGGCACTTTTATGTCTCATTATACATGATCAAATTTGTTTTGTAATACAAATAATGTCTCCTGTGAGATTAAACAGTGAAATTTTTCTCAGGATGTGAGCAGTTGAGGAAAAAACTTTGGAATAAAAACTGACCACAAAAATAAGAAGAGTGGGTTTAACTCTGAAATTTATGAAATGTTTTCCTGGACAAGAAAAAGAGAAAAAAATCAATCTTCATTTCATTCTTAGCAAAAGATTAAAAAAAAAAAAAAAGCCCAGTGGACTTCTCAAAGAAGCCTAGCAGGCTTGGAAAACATGATTTGGTTCCAATATATTTCTGTTTTCTCCAAACATGCCAAAAGTTACTAACAGGAATTACAATTCCTGTGAATTATGAGATATTTCCCACAACCCTAATCCCAAAAACAACCATTAAAAAAATTGTCTAGGTTTGGATTTTTACTTTCACCAGAGGTTTTTGGAAAGCAAAAAAGAAGGCTTTGGGAGACAAGCAGGGTATAATGATACAGTGACTGTAATATTAAAAAGAAAGCAAGGGAAGAATAAAGCCACCTCCATGTGTTAGCTCTGATCTTCACCAGGACCATGAAAGGAACCACCTGGACTGAGGGGAAGAGGGACAGAAAAATGGTACCAGAGTATAAGCAGAGCCATGACCTTGGGGAAACAGTCTGACTGGGAAGCTGCTAATATCATGAGGGGCCAAAGAGAAACCTGGGAGCAAGACTGCACTCCACTTGGCTTTTTTCTTTTAGTGATTGTATTGTGATATAATTCTCATAGCACAAAATTTACCTATTTAAAGTATACAATTCAGTGGTTTCTAGTATATTAGCAGAGTTGTGCAACCATCACCAAACCTAATTTTAGAATATTTTCAGCCCCCCAAAGAAACCCTATGCCCATCCACCATGAGCAATGTCTCTACATCCCACTCCCAACCCACCCCAGACCCTGGCAAAGACTAATCTATCAATACTTTGTGTTTTTATAGATTTGCCTATTCTGAATATTTCATATGAATGGGCCACACAATATGCAATCTTTTGTGACTGGCTCCTTTCATTTAGCATAATATTTTCAAGGTTCATCCATGTTGTACCTTGTACAAGTACTTAATACCTTCATATTGCTGAACAGTATTCTTTGGGTAGATATATCACATTGCACTTACCCATTCATCTATTAATGGGCACATAGCTTGTTTCTATTTGGGGGCTATTATGAATAAAGCTACTATAAACACCCACGTACAAGTTTTTGCATGAACGCATGTTCCCATTTCTCTTGAGTGTACACCTAGGATTCCTGGGTCATATGGTAAATCTGTGTTTCACCTTTTCAGAAATTGCCAGACTGCTTTCCAACGCAGCTGCACCAGTTTACACGCCCACCAGCAATATATGAGGGCACTGGTGTAGGTGGAAAGGAGGTTCTCACTGTGGTTTTGATTTCCATGCCCATGATGGCTGTAATGCTATCTTTTCTTATGCTTCTTGGCCAATTTGTATACATTCTTTGCAGAAATGCCTATTCAGATCCTTTGCCCATTTTTAAAAACTGGGTTATTTGTCCTTTGATTATTGAGTTGTAAAAGTTGTGCATATATTGTAGATTATAAATATCTAGAATATCTGATATATGTTTTGGGAATATTTTCTTCTATTCTATGGATTATCTTTTCACTTTATTGATGATGACCTTTGAAACACATAATTTTTTAATTTTGGTAAGGTAAATTTATATTTTTTTCTTTTGTCGCTTGTACTCCTGATATCATACCATGTGTCATTATTATAGAGGAAACTATATATCTTCTGAGAGGGGAGCTTAATGAGCTACTTGCCATCTCTGGGCCATATGGGCCTTCCAGTGATAGCAGCCAACAATGCGACATTTATATTATCAACAGATGGACATCTTCCCATAACTCTGAGTGTTTTCCAAGTCACCTCTGCTTGTACCCCGTGGCCACAGTTCAGAACATTCATCAGTCTCTGAAATAGAACATTGGTGATAATTCCTAAGGGTAATGACATAGTACAGAAGGAAAACTCTACACATCAGGGTCGAGTGAGTGATGAAATCTCCCATTCGTAACAAAGCTGGTTATTACTATGTTGAAACAGAAGAAAAACAAACAAACCTGAACACACAGATAGAGTTCCCAAGAAAGGGAACAAGTAAAATGGAGAAAAAAATTTTAAACTTTATCAAAGAAAACTGTACTGAAGTAAAGGAAACTCAAATCTACGGCAACTTACGGCACACTGTGCACCACAAAAATATTGATAGTAAAGCTAGGATATTCTGGTAAAGTTACTAAACTTCATAGAAAAAGAGTTGTATATATACTCCCTAAGTACAAGAAGGGGGAGATAGGTGTATTAAACTGTTCTGAGATTTCTTCCAGAAAATAATCTCTGAAAGCACAGCAGTATCACCAGTATTAAGCATCAAAGAATAACAAAGTATATATCCATGCACTTTGGCCTTCCAGGAGAAGGACAACATGCCTTCTCAAGCATGCAAGAAGCTAAAGAAAACAATACTCGTTGCACTGTCTTGGGAAGAGAATAGTAATATTTAATGAAATCTTTGCATTTAAGAGATGAATCAAAATAAAAATTCAGGATGGGAGATGCTGTAAGTACTACTGATAAGATAATTGTACCCCTAAACAAAGTAGTAAGCTTAAACAATTATTAAAATCATGATGGTAGAATGGAACGTGAATATTAGAAACCTTGACATTGCAAAAAATTGTTTTGAAGAAACAAAATCGGGAGGTGAAAGTGCAAAGCAGTGCAATGATATTTATTTCCTCATCCTTCATTGGACAGACAACAGATGTCCAAACTTGAAACACAATGTTATTACATTTTAGAAGACATTTAAAATCTAATACCTCTTCTTGTAAAGAAAGGTTTGCTTCAAGTTCAGCAATACCTTCAATTTCACTTAAATTTCTTCGTATTCTCAATAATTCTCAATTCTCAATAATTCCGATTTCAGAAAAAAATAACTTAGTATCTTTCATTTTAAAATGTTTTATAGATAGCATGATTTCACTTCAGTAAAATTTTCTCTCTCGTCCTTTCCCCATCCATCCATACATCCATCTTTCTACCTATAGCTACATCTATATCTGTATATAGAAATGTCTAAAATTATCATATGATAATGTTATTTCTGAGTAGTTGAGTTTCCTTATTTCTATTTCTCTGTATTATCTTTATATCTTAAATAAATATGTATAATTTATACAAAAACAATACAGCTATTTTTTAAAACATTATTGTTAAAAATTTGTAATTTCATAAGGTAACATATTAAAAGTAAACTCCAGTCTGGTAGAGCCCAAGGAAAAGTATTTTAAGGTAGCACTTCTCAAATTTTAAAACAGATACAAATCAACTAGGAATCTCATAAAATGCAGGTTCTAATTCAGTAGGTCTGGACTGGGTCCAAATTTTCAGCATTTCTAGTAAAGGCTCAAGGCCATCCACTGAGCAATAGATTTTAAGGAATTTCATGGAGTTGCTCATTAAATAAGCAGAACTTTTATATGCCATGAAAATGAGTATATGAGGGGAATTAGAGAAAACAATAGTAACTAATAAATAAAAATACTAAAAACCTATTCTTGGCATTGAACTTCTACAGTAAGTCACTTAAGGAAGATCTGTTTTCATAGTTTTTTAAAATATTCTTTTACCCAATCAAATGGGCAGAAGATCTAAATAGACATTTCTCCAAAGAAGACATACAGATGGCTAAAAAGGACATAAAAAGATGCTCAACATCACTAATTGTTAATGAAATGCAAATCAAAACTGCAGTGAGATACCACCTCACATGGGTCAGAATAGCCATCATCAAAAAATCTACAAACAATAAATGCTGGTGAGGGTGTGGAGAAAGAGAACCCTTTTGCACTGTTGGTGGGAATGTAAATTGGTACAGCCACTATGGAGAACAGTATGGAGGTTCCTTAAAAACCTAGAAATAGAACTACCATATGATCCAGCAATTCCACTCCTGGGCATATACCCAGAGAAAACCATAATTCTACAGGATACATGCCCCCTAATGTTCATTGTGGCACTATTTACAATAGCCAGGTCATGGAAGCAACCTAAATGTCCATCAACAGATGAATGAATAAAGAAGATGTGGTACATATATACAATGGAATATTACCCATAAAAAAGAACAAAATAATGCCATTTGCAGCAACATGGATGGACCTGGAGATTGTCATGCTGAGTGAAGTCGGACACAGAAAGACAAATATCATATGATATCGCTGCTGTGTGGAACCTACAAAAGGGGACAAATGAACTTATCTACAAAACAGAAATAGAGTTACGGATGTAGAAGGCAAGCTTCTGGTTGCCAGGGGGTGGGTGAGGGGAGGGATAAATTGTTACTACTATATATAGAATAGATGACTAATTTGTAATTTTGAAAGTTCATTTGCTTCCATTTTTCTCAATTGTGGCTCCATTTTTTTACACATGAACTCTAGGTGAAATACTATATGGGAAAATTCATTGGAGAAAAGAAACAATTATTCTGCAGGAAATTGGCCCCGTGCCAGAGAGTGAGAACTGTCTAAGGAGTAAAACCTATAAAAATTATACACAATTTTATTAAGTGACTTGAAGCATCATGTCACAAACCCCAAATATTCTATCTATAATTTGAAATAAATCCTTCTAAATCTCTGGCAATATACAAAAATCCTAAACCTATGTTTCCCAAATAGCCTCCAAATCTGTTAGGGAATTTGTTAAAAATGGACATTCAGGGGCTGGGGCACCAGGCGCCAAATACGGGCTTTCAACAAGTGATGCATACTAAAAACTGAGAACATGAACATGTAAGTCTGCTACTTAGATTCATTCGAGTATTTATTTTTTATTGCTAGCTGAAAGCAGAGTTTAATTGGATAAGGCCTGGGTATTCTGTAGAGGTTAAGCTAAACAGCAAGTTATAAAAGTCATCATAGGGCTTCCCTGGTGGCGCAGTGGTTGAGAGTCCGCCTGCCGATGCAGGGGACACAGGGTTCGTGCCCCGATCCAGGAAGATCCCACATGCCGCGGAGCTGCTGGGCCCGTGAGCCATGGCCGCTGAGCCTGCGCGTCCGGAGCCTGTGCTCCGCAACGGGAGAGGCCACAACAGTGAGAGGCCCACGTACCGCAAAAAAAAAAAAAAAGTCATCATAAACCTTTGCAAGAAGGAAGAAGTTCAGTAGGAAACCTCGTGGGCCCTGACACCTGAATATTTTTGGCAGAAAGCGGATGAGCCAGAAAGAGGACAGAGCGGCAAAGAAATATACATGAGAAGGCCCCAAAGACAAACCTCGTGTTCTCACAGATGTTCTAAGACTAGCCTGGTTCTTTCTTTAGTCAAACAAACTAGAGCTAGAAATGGTCTTCCCTTCCGTCCCACTGGTTTACAAATGAAGAGACTGAGAACCCACAAAGTTAAATGGTTGTGCTAATCTAGTGTCATAAAGATGTAAACAAAACCCAGGTCTCCATTTCCTTTTAGCTATACCTCTAAGATATACCACTTGATTTCTCAGAAGTCTATTTTCTCAATAGATACAGAAGAAAATATATTTATAAGTATATCCTTTAAAATCAGTTAATGCCTCTAGTGTATATTCTCTATCTGTTCAAAATCTTTCGCAGGAGTATAGGACTATATATATATTATAATATATTATACTGTTATATATGTTTATATATGTTATATATATATTATGACATATATATACTATCATATAACATACATGTTATTTTATAATTATATAATAGAACATATTTTATATATATATATGTATGTTATTTCTAAATACATGGTTCCGAAAATAACAGAGATAACAAAAGAATGGTGATAGGATAGGCATAATAATAATAATATTCTTGCTGCCGCTATGTGAATTTCAGTATCCCTCTCTGCTCCTTAATTCTCTTCCTCGAAAACCATAACTTTATAACTCTAACGACTAAGCAAAATAATCACAACCCCAATTATGAAATATACTCCAACCATACGTTTCTTCCTATAAGCTCCACATCAGGATGATTTTTTACTGAACTTTTAATACATTTTAGCCTATCACTGGATAGTTATAAAAATAAATTTGATACCTTACATTTTTTGAGTATTCAATAGAAATCAACAGCTTGTCTCAAATTCAATCCCACTCCCATATGCTTATTATCATCTTAAAGGGGAATAAAAGCATTGCTCAAATAGACTAAATTTCAAAATGTATGTACTTTCTCAGCAGGAGTGAGAGAAAAAAAATTTTAACTCAAAGATTCTGGCAAAATCATTTGGAAAATCAAACATTTGGATTGTCTAGATTCCTCTTAAGTGTTTTGCTTCCAGTACCATGTGTAAGAAAAAACACAAAATGAAGATTGGTTATTTTAAACATCACACATTTTGTGATCACTCTGTCAGAAAAATGTGGATTTTTATATTACATATAATTTCTGTTAGATATACTATTATACTAAAAGATTCAAAATCAAGGAAATAACTTCAGCCTTGTAGTCTTTCGACATCATCACTTATGTTAACATATAGGACCTCATTTAGGATTTTGAATGTAGACCACATTTATATTTTATCCAAGTACACAGGCTTAAAAACAAACACAAGATCACGTGTACAGGTTCTAAAATAAATCAGCCAGCAGACACCAGATCTGCTCTGTTTCTCACTTCTATTCCCTTTCCCCTTAGTTATCATGGAAACCTCTGTTTGCTTCAGGTAGATACTTCTGTTCTCAGAACCAGAGGCTTGGGGACAGTAAAAGGAAAAACAACCAAAACCAAAACCAAAAAACATGCTAGGAAGAAGAGGGATTGTTGAGAGTAAATTCAAGTTGACCTCATGGGACAACTATGTTCCTAATGAAATTTTTTTTTCCTACATACAATCAACTGTTCACATTCACATATTTATCATTCATGAGTTCAGATACTTGCAGAAGTTATGCCAGACCATGCTCTCTCAGTTCAAGGTGTGTGTTTTTATAGCACTGCCCCTTGGGGTGGGAGTCACTGAAAAAAGTGGGTGGGCTCATCAGGGCCTCCAGGAGACATGTCGAGCTTAGAAGTTCCCTGTTCTTACCTCTTCCACGACTGAACACTTAGATATTGATGGGAATGTACTCATGCTTAAACACCCTCTGAGATCATTCCATTTATTTTAAATCCATAACTTCTGTTGAATTATTTTCACCAGATTGTAACACAAAAGCGCTGAGCAATAAGGGCTGTTTTTGTTTGGATTTGAGGGACAGAACAGATGTTGAATTGTTTGCATAAACAGTGGAACTAGAGGGAACAGGAGAGCTGGTACATGACAGGTACACGTGGGGCTTTGGAGATTTTGAAGATGGGAGAACAATTTTAAAAGGAGAGGGATTCTGAAGTGCAGAGAGAGAATTACAGAAATGAACTCTGACTACTTTGCTATTTCAGTTAGATCGTGGTGACTGCAGTATTTTGTAAGCTAAGGACATGAAAGTTAGAATCATGTAAAATTTAAATGCAGGCGTTCTTTAAAAGGTACTTTCTTCTATGCCCCAGAGAGATATCTTCTAAATCATCCATGAAAGATGAACACCAGCACTGGAAGTCAGACTTAGTGTTAGGGAACCCAATTCCTTCATAAGGGTGAAGTCCATTCCTAAATACGAGATAATTCTTCCTCTATGTGTTTTCCTGCAACTTTTTACTCTCTTAGTGTTGCCCTGAATCATGACCAAAAAAAAAAAGTTTCCTGGGCTTCCCTGGTGGCGCAGTGGTTGAGAGTCTGCCTGCCGATGCAGGGGACACGGGTTCGTGCCCTGGTCCGGGAAGATCCCACATGCCGCGGAGCGGCTGGGCCCGTGAGCCATGGCCGCTGAGCCTGCGCGTCCGGAGCCTGTTGCTCCGCAATGGGAGAGGCCACAACAGTGAGAGGCCCGCACACCGCAAAAAAAAACCAAAACAAAAACAGAAATAAGTTTCCTTCTTCAATTACAGTCATTTAAAGAACATCCACTGTAAGCTACATTTAGTGCTAGGTAAAAAGGCTACCACATCAAGTTAAATAAACATGGTGGTCACTTCCCTGAGAAGCTTAAATATCTCCAGGCATCTGAACATTGATCGATCTCATACACACTCTCCACCCTTGCATTTTAATTCAGAGAGTGTCACCCTTCTACCTGCCCTGGTTGGTATCCTTTGTGAATTGGTGCACCTATAACTAACCACAACATGTGAGACGAATTTTGAGGAGTCCATAATGCAGTAGGAATCCAGGCACTATTACTAGATTAAAAGTCATGTGATTTGGGATTCAGAAGTATTTATAAACACGATGAACCTCAAACTCTTGCCAATTCTTCTGTTCTTCCTATCCTTGTCTATCAAGTCACCACAGTACTTGCCTACCAAATTCCAACCCCACCCTAGAATCAGAATAAAATAGTTTAAAAAAAAAAAAGAGAAAGCAAGATAGATATTTTTATGCCAATGAGAAACAAAGATACCATTACACTAATTCTAAAACAACACTCCCCAATTCTCTCCACAGCTGTGTCCACCCCTACATTATATTTGTTCCTAAAAACAGTAATTACTGATTGTTCTATCATTAAAATCATGAGTTTTTTCACTTTCTGGGTGTCTCTGTATTAGTTCATAAATACTTCATAGTACTGTTTTAGAAAGACAAATAAAGATGACATAAAAAATCTTTTTTCTACAAAATTCTAACAGTATTTGCATCATAATTTTGATTATGAATTAACCAAAACATAGCAAATATCACCCTACACCATTTCTTAAGGAATATAATGATCTCGGTGTACATTCCCACCAAACTTTATCACCTGTAGCAGGCCTTGGTGTTAATTAACAGTCATGACGTAATTTTTCATGGTCACTGTGGATATTCT
The DNA here is from genome assembly GCF_059928025.1 of Delphinapterus leucas. Classification (NCBI taxonomy): domain Eukaryota; kingdom Metazoa; phylum Chordata; class Mammalia; order Artiodactyla; family Monodontidae; genus Delphinapterus; species Delphinapterus leucas. The sequence goes on along the minus strand of NC_143129.1, from coordinate 11,681,657 downwards.
CCTCTTACAAAGTTTATGATTCAACATTATCTCTGTGTAGAAAAAAAAAAATGGTAGGCTGATAAGAAAAATGACAATCTGACCGAGTACATACAGGGAATGTATTAATTAAAAGCAAAGTAATTCCATTCTGCTTAGCAGAGCCCCACCTAATCACATCAAAGTGATGAGAAATACACAAAAAGAAAAAAAACTTTTTAAAAATTATAAAATCACTCAAAAGTGAGGAGTGGGTAAAAAAAAGTTCTTATTTGTGAACAAGAGCAGGTAATTTACTTAAGAAAATCAGTTTTCTGGTTATCTACCTTCTTTTAAATGAAAACATACATCATTCACTATTTTAAAGCACATCTTTTGTTCCCTAGGAAATCAAACTTCTTTATCAAAGAATACGTTTCAGGACTGGTTCAAGATGGTGGAGTAGAAGGACATGCTCTCACTCCCTCTTTAGAGAACACCAGAATCACAACTAACTGCTGAACAATCATCAATAGGAAGACACTGGAATTCACCAAAAAAGATAGCCCACATCCAAAGACAAAGGAGAAGCTGCAATGAGATGGTAGGAGGGGCACGATCACAATAAAATCAAATCCCATAACTGCTGAGTGGGTGACACACAAACTGGAGAAGTTCACCCACTGGAGTGAAGGTTCTGAGCCCCAGGTCAGGCTTCTCAACCTGGGGGTCTGGCAACGGGAGGAGGAATTCCTAGAGAACCAGACTATGAAGGCTAGCAGGATTTGATTGCAGGACTTCGACAGGACTGAAGGAAACAGAGACTCCACTCTTGGAGGGCACACACAAAGTAGTGTGCACATTGGGACCCAGAGGAAGGAGCAATGACCCCACAGGAGACTGAACCAGACCTACCTGCTAGTGTTAGAGGGTTTCCAGCAGAGGTGGGGGGCAGCTGTGCCTCACCGTGAGAACAAGGACACTGGCAGCAGAAGTTCTGAGAAGTACTCCTTGGCGTCAGCCCTCCCAGAGGCCACCATTAGCCCCACCAAAAAGCCCAGGTAGGCTCCTGTGTTGGGTCACCTCAAGCCAAACAACCAAAAGGGAATCCCAGCCCCACCCATCAGTAGACAAGTGTATTAAAGTTTACTGAGCTCTGCCCACCAGATCAAAAGCCAGCCCTACACACCACCAGTCCCTCCCATCAGGAAACTTCCACAAGCCTCTTAGATAGCCTCATCCACCAGAGGGCAGACAGCAGAAGCAAGAAGAACTACAATCCTGCAGCCTGTGGAACAAAAACCACATTCACAGAAAGACAGACAAGATGAAAAGGCACAGAGCTATGTACCAGATGAAGGAACAAGATAAAACCCAAGAAAAAAAACTAAATGAAATGGAGATAGGCAACCTTCCAGAAAAAGAATTCAGAATAATGATAGCGAAGATGATCCAGGACGTCGGAAAAAGAATGGAGGCAAAGATCAAGAAGATGCAAGAAATATTTAACAAAGATCTAGAAGATTTAAAGAACAAACAGAGATGAACAATACAATAACTGAAATGAAAAATACACTAGAAGGAATCAATAGCAGAATAACTGAGGCAGAAGAACGCATAAGTGATCTGGAAGACAGAATGGTGGAATTCACTGCTGTGGAACAGAATAAAGAAAAATGAATGAAAAGAAATGAAGACAGCCTAAGAGACCTCTGGGACAATATTAAACTCAACAACATTCGTATAATAGGGGACCCAGAAGGAGAAGAGAGAGAGAAAGGACCCAAGAAAATAGTTGATGAGATTATAGTTGAAAACTTCCCCAACATGGGAAAGGAAATAGCCACCCAAGTCCAGGAAGCTCAGAGAGTCTCATACAGGATAAACCCAAGGAGAAACACACCAAGACACATAGTAATCAAATTGGCAAAAATTAAAGACAAATAAAAATTATTGAAAGCAGCAAGGGAAAAACGACAGATTACATACAAGGGAACTCCCATAAGGTTAACAGCTGATTTCTCAGCAGAAACTCTACAAGCCAGAAGGGAGTGGCATGATATACTTAAAGTGATGAAAGGTTAGAAGCTACAACCAAGATTACTCTACCAGGCAAGGATCTCATTCAGATTCAACAGAGAAATAAAAAGCTTTACAGACAAGCAAAAGCTAAGAGAATTTAGCACCAACAAATCAGCTCTACAACAAATACTAAAGTAACTTCTCTAAGTGGGAAACACAAGAAAAGAAAAGGACCTACAAAAACAAACCCAAAACAATTAAGAAAATGGTAATAGGAACATACGTATTGATAATTGCCTTAAATGTGAATGGAGTAAATGCTCCAAGCAAAAGACACAGGTTTGCTGAATGGATACAAAAACAAGACCCATATATATGCTGTCTACAAGAGACCCACTTCACACCTAGGGACACATACAGACTGAAAGTGAAGGGATGGAAAAAGATATTCCATGCAAATGGAAATCAAAAGAAAGCTGGAGTAGCAATACTCATATCAGATAAAATAGACTTTAAAATAAAGAATGTTACAAGAGACAAGGAAGGACACTACATAATGATAAAGGGATCAATCCAAGAAGACATAACAATTATAAATATATATGCAACCAACATAGGAGCACCTTAATACATAAGGCAACTGCTAACAGCTCAAAAAGAGGAAATCAACAGTAACACAACGATAGTGGGGGACTTCACAACTCACTTACACCAATGGACAGATCATCGAAACAGAAAATTAATAAGGAAACACAAGCTTTAAACGACACAACAGACCAGATAGATTTGATTGACATTTATAGGACATTCCATCCAAAAACAGCAGATTACACTTTCTTCTCAAGTGCGCATGGAATATTCTCCAGTATACATCACATCTTGCATCACAAATCAAGCCTCAGTCAATTTAAGAAAATTGAAATCATATCAAGCATCTTTTCTTATCACAATGCTATGAGAGTAAAAATCAATTACAGGAAAAAAAAAACGTAAGAAACACAAACACATGGAGGCTAAACAGTATGTTACTAAATAACCAAGAGAACACTGAAGAAATCAAAGAGCACATCAAAGAATACCTAGAGACAAATGACAATGGAAACACGATGATCCAAAACCTATGGGATGCAGCAAAAGCAGTTCTAAGAAGGAAGTTTATAGCTATACAAGCCTACCTCAAGAAACAAGAAAAATCTCAAATAAACAATCTAACCTTACACCTAAAGGAACTAGAGAAAGAAGAACAAACAAAACCCAAAGTTAGCAGAAGGAAAGAAAACATAAAGATCAGAGCAGAAATAAATGAAATAGAAACAAAGAAAACAATAGCACAGATCAATAAAACTAAAAGCTGGTTCTTTGAGAAGATAAACAAAATTGATAAACCATTAGCCAGACTCATCAAGAAAAAGAGGGAGAGGACTCAAATCAATAAAATTTAAAATGAAAAAGGAGAAGTTACAACAGACAGCACAGAAATATAAAGCATCCTAAGAGACTACTACACGCAACTCTATGCCAATAAAATGGACAACCTGGAAGAAATGGACAAATTCTTAGAAAGGTATAACCTTCCATGACTGAACCAGGAAGAAATAGAAAATATGAACAGACCAATCACAAGTAATGAAATTGAAACTGTGATTGAAAATCTTCCAACAAACAAAAGTCCAGGACCAGATGGCTTCACAGGTGAATTCTATCAAACATTTAAAGAAGAGCTAACACCCATCCTTCTCAAACTCTTCCAAAAAATTGCAGGGGAAGGAAAACTCCCAAACTCATTCTATGAGGCCACCATCACCCTGATACCAAAACCAGACAAAGATACTACAAAAAAAAGAAAATTACAGCCCAGTATCACTGATGAATATAGATGCAAAATTCCTCAACAAAATAATAGCAAACAGAATTCAACAACACATTAAAAGGATCATACACCATGATTCAGTGGGATTTATCCCAGGGATGCAAGGATTCTTCAGTATACGCAAATTAACCAATGTGATACACCATATTAACAAACTGAAGAATAAAAACCATATGATCATCTCAATAGATGCAGAAAAGGCTTCTGACAAAATTCAACACCGATTTATGATAAAAACTCTCCAGAAAGTGGGAAAAGAGGGAACCTACTTCAACATAATGAAGGCCATATACAACAAACCCACAGCAAACATCATTCTCAATGGTGAAAAACTGAAAGCATTTCCTCTAAGATCAGGAACAAGACAAGGATGTCCACACTCACCACTATTATTCAACATAGTTTTGGAAGTCCTAGCCACAGCAATCAGAGAAGAAAAAGGAATACAAATTGGAAAAGAAGAAGTAAAACTGTCACTGTTTGCAGATGACATGATACTATACATAGAGAATCCTAAAGATGCCACCAGAAAACTACTAGAGCTAATCAATGAATTTGGTAAAGTTGCAGGATACAAAATTAATGCACAGAAATCTCTTGCATTCCTATACACTAGTAAACAAATGGGACCTAGTGAAACTTCAAAGCTTTTGCACAGAAAAGGAAACCAAAAACAAGACGAAAAGACAGCCTTCAGAATGGGAGAAAATACTTGCAAACATATCATCAGACAAAGAATTAATCTCCAAAATATATAAACAGCTCATGCAGCTCAATATTAAAGAAACAAACAATCCAATCAAAAATGGGCAGAAGACATAAATAGACAATTCTCCAAAGAAGACATACAGATGGCCAAGAAGCACATGAAAAGCTGCTCAACATCACGAATTATTAAAGAAATGCAAATCAAAACTACAATGAGGTATCACCTCACACCAGTTAGAATGGGCATCATTAAAAAATCTACAGGGCTTCCCTGGTGGCACAGTGGTTGAGAGTCCGCCTGCCGATGCAGAGGACACGGGTTTGTGCCCTGGTCTGGGAGCATCCCACATACCATGGAGCGGCTAGGCCTGTGAGCCATGGACGCTGAGCCTGCGCGTCCGGAGCCTGTGCTCCACAACAGGAGAGGCCACAAAAGCAAGAGGCCAGTGTACCGCAAAAAAAAAAAAAAAAAAATCTACAAACAACAAATGGTGGAGAGAGTGTGGAGAAAAGGGAACCCTCTTGCACTGTTGGTAGGAATGTAAATTGATACAGCCACTATGGAGAACAGTATGGAGGTTCCTTAAAAAACTAAAAACAGAACTACCGTATGACCCAGCAATCCCACTGCTGGGCATATAGCCAGAGAAAACCATAATTCAAAAAGACACATGCACCCCAATGTTCACTGCAGCACTATTTACAATAGCCAGGTCATGGAAGCAACTTAAATGCCCATCAACAGATGAATGGATAAAGAAGATATGGTAAATATATACAATGGACTATTACTCAGCCATAAAAAGGAACGAAATTGGGTCATTTGTAGAGATGTGGATGCATCTAGAGACTGTCATACGGAGTGAAGTAAGTCAGAAAGAGAAAAACAAATATCGCATATTAACGCATATATGTGGAACCTAGAAAATGGTACAGATGAACCAGTTTGCAGAGTAGAAATTGAGACACTGAAGTAGAGAAAAAACCTATGGACACCAAGGGGGGAAAGCGTCGGGGGGAGTGGTGGTGTGATTAATTGGGAGATTGTGATTGACATGTATACATTGATGTGTATAAAATGGATGACTAATAAGAACCTGCTGTATAAAAAAATAAATAAAATTAAATGAAAAAAAAGAATACCTTTCAGAATTATTAAGAAAAAGCAATGAGATCTAATTATTCTTACCTGGAGAGATGTGAGAGATTGCTCACTCTGACAGGGAATGCTCTATAATATGTTACCTCCCTGTTTTCACCAAAATGTTACAAATTACCATCCTGGTAAAGTGGGGGACGTCTAATACTTTCCACAAAGCACTCTTTAACCGCAAGCTGATATTGTAATACAGTGAGTGATTAACTTTTATTTCTAATTAGAAAATAACATGATACAATGAAACCGAAGACATTTCTTCAGTAACTGTAGTCTCACATCCTATGCATTGCCAAAGAAATTATATATGCAACTCTCATATACCATAGGAAAATGTGCATAAAGGTCAAATTGAATCAAATGGTGAAATCTATTAAAAATCGACCTCCAATTTAACAAGGAAGATTATAAAGTAAGGATATTATATCTGTATTATTATTTTATAATTTTTAAATTTGCCTTAACTTGTGTGGGGTTTTTTTCTTTCTTTTTTTCTCCTTCTTCTCCCTTCCTTTTTTTTTCCTTCGGTTTTTGTTTTGCCCTGCAGCTGTTGCAGGAAAATGGGAGCAATTCTATTCCCACAACCAGTGCAACAAGCCAAGTAATATGTACTTATCAGAATCTCTAATGTCTTTGGGGACCTGGTCAATGATTTTCCAGGAAATAGAACGAAAACAAATAGGCTATGAACTAAGAGGAAGAAGACAAATGCTGAATTAAATAAGCTCACAACCAATCTCTTATCCTTGCCTTTTGTTCAAGTATTTTTCTCATGGTTTTCTATTTGCTTCTCTTTTTACACAGTCAAAATGTGTTTTCTTTCAGAGTCGAAATTTATTTTTAATTATTTTGTGAAAATACAGTAAAACTGAAATATATTCACTGAATCAAATGTACCAGCTTCTGAATTTCTTTTTAGTATGCATAGAAAATTTAGTTATAAATCTCTAATTCTAACACACAGGTTTATATACAGTTTTATGAAAAGGTGATAATACATGGTTATTCTTCTTAATGCAAATAATATCTTCAGAGGGACATTTATTTGAAATACACATAAAGAAAAGCCATGCCTAAATAAAAACTAAAGATGTAAACAATAGTTGTTTTACTTGGGGAAAAAAATTCACTGAATATTCTCCTTAAATTGATCACACCTAAAGAAGAGCTTTTTAAGATCACCTGAAGGTGAAGTGTCTTTTCAACAATTCTTATTTACATATAAAATCTAATTTTAATATAGGTCATAGTAAATAAGTGGAATGTTTTTGTTATTTAATATTATTATATATGTGTGTGCGTGTGTGTATATATATTTGTTAAAGTTGGCAATAAATACAAAAGGACATATTTCCATGCTGTTAAAAACTACCTGAAAACATCATATTTTGTGCCTGCACAGAAATTCATCCCATAAACATACATATTCTATAAATTAGTAAACCATTCCTCCAATTTTGAATAGTTAGCTTGTTTCCAGTATCACACTATTAAAACAAACTGTGAATAATAAGCATCTTTATGTGCTAAGTTCTTGCTGCATTCCAGAGGACATTCCCAGAAGTGGATTTACTTGTTCAAAAAGTATCAACATTTCAAGGCTCTTCATAAATATTACCAAGTCATTTTGCAAAGAATTGTACAAATCTACATTCCCACTAGGAATGTAAGAAAGTTTTACTATATCCTCTTCCATATTAAATAGTATAATTGTAAAAAGCACTGCTAAACATGACATCTAACTTTAATGTGCATTTCTCAGCTTACTGGTGATGTATTTTTTTCTGTGGTTGGTATTTATTTAGATATCATCTTTTCTGGATTTTATTACCTAATTCTTTGTAAAATATCCTCCCCCCAAAATTATAATACAGTACTTAATTCATTGCTGTATTTTTCCAGTGTATTATTTGCCTTTTGATTTGTGTGTGTGTGTGTGTGTGTGTGTTTACACATGGGACACTTTAAATCAAATTTATCATTCTTTTTCTTAAAGAAACCGGTTCTACCGTCTTTTTTTAACCATTAAGAAGCTTTCCTCCATTCAAATATTTGGTAAGTATTTAATCAATTTCTCTTTTACTTTTTTTACTAAGTTTTTAATGTTACTCTTTTTTATTAATTCCTTTAAAAATATTAGGTGCTGGACTTCCCTGATGGCTCAGTGGTTGAGAGTCCGCCTGCCGATTCAGGGGACACGGGTTCGTGCCCCGGTCCGGGAAAATCCCACATGCCGTGGAGCGGCTAGGCCCGTGAGCCATGGCCGCTGGGCCTGTGCGTCTGGAGCCTGTGCTCCGCAACGGGAGAGGCCACGACAGTGAGAGGCCTGCATACCGCAAAAAAAAAAAAAAAAAAAAATATATATATATATATATATATATATATATATATATATAAAATAGGTGCTTACTATGCATAAAGAAAACACAGTTTAAACTTGGCATAAAGCAATACTGAACAAAATCTGATACAGCCCCTGGGCTCATGCAGCTTAAAATCTCACGCAAGAGGCAGCTATTACTGAAAGGAAGGCTCGAGTTGAGATGTAAAAGATCTGACCATGGCTAAATTTGTTGAGGGGATGGTGAAGCAGAAAAATTATCTTACGCTAAAGCAATGTGGTGTGAATTCTGATACAATAAAATAAGAACAATGTAGCTGAACATGCGTGTGAGGAGAGAATGGAGTCAGAGATAAAGCTGGAGAGAGAGGTAAGGCAGCATTACAAGCCTGTTAAGATTTCTGGTCTTTATCCTAAGAAGAATGGAAAGAGTGGAAACATTTTTGGTGTTGTAAAGACAAATACAAATTAAAAATAAGAGGCTTAATTCTCCCTGTTGAAAATAAAGAGATTTCCCCAACCTCCTTTTCCTTTGAGCATTTCCTTAAAAAAATCTGTACTTGTAAATACTTTGCTCTTCTGAAGTGATAGAAATCCTTTCGAAAACTAGGTCAGCCTCTTGTGGGCTTTACAGACCTCGGACTGTCATTCTTCCTCAAGGACCTGGGAGCAATCTCTCTGAGATGTGAACATCAAGGGAGATAGCCCCTGTCTCTCAGTTTCTGTAGTAGGACAGCAGTCTATCTTCAGGACTTCAAGTTGCAAAACAACTTCCTGTAATAAAGACCTGGGAAGTTAGTTTGGTTGCCCTCTGGGTAAAGCCATTTAGTTAACACAGATGGTCACTCCAATTACCAAGTAAAGATGAACTGTGTGTGACAAATGGTGCTGTCAAGTCCTTTTACTTGAGGACGAGTTATTGTTTATCTTGAGAACATGTAAGTGATGGGTTGTATCTGCTTGGCTATATCAGAGGATGAGGTTTCTCTTTTTTCTGTTGCCTAGTGGGGTGCCTGTGATGTGTCTCAAGTTCCAGTCTCAGGCTTACTCAATGATAGAAGTGTTTTCTTTCTCTCCTCCCTTCATGGAGAAATTTTCTGGACTGGAAGAAGACTGTGTTTTTAATCATTTTCCCCCAACAGTATGAAGGGAGGGAAAATACACTTAGTTTTTATATTTCAAAATCATCTCTTTGGCTGTAAAGAAGAAAATGGGATAGAGGAAAGGAAGTCTCACCCAAATAATAAACATTGTGGAGGAGAAATGGGAGAAGCTTGGGATAAGATGGGGATGGTAAAGGAGAGAAGTGGATGTATTCACAGATATCTCACATACAAGAGCAATAGGATCTGATAATGAATATGATATAATTGTTAGAGGTGTAAAGATAACTTCTAAATTATTTTATAACAATATAGATAGTGCAAGAAATATGGCCACAGATTTGGCCATTTCCCTTGGTTGGGGAAATACTGAATTTGAGGTGACTAAAAAAATGTCAAATGAAAATAGAAAGTTAACCATTGCATAATTTATTTTGAATTATATTTTAGTGAGTGAAGTAAGGTTCTAATTACTTTTTATTCCTTTTTTCTTTTTTTCTGAATAGCTAATTACCTCCAGGGCAAGTTCTATTTTAGCTTGGTCCCATTCACAAAGTCCTCTCTTGCCAAATGCAAACAAATAAAACAAAACCAAGAACCTGAGAACCCAAGAAGAATATTATTTCCTTCACACCAGGTATTCTTCCTTTCAATTTATCTAGACTCCACCACCTAAATCTAATGCAGAATCTTTGCTTCAAACTCATTCATGCTCTCCACCTACCATCAGTGTAGAGAATTAATATAAAAGGGTAGGCATTTGATTCTTTAAGACACCGTCCCAGTAGTTGAGCTTTCCAACCTCTAGGACTTAGGCTTCAAACCATGATTATTCTTTGCCTTCAGCTTTGGGCCCTTCACAACAGTTGCCAAGAATCTAAGGACTTTAACCTATATCCTATTCATCAGCCTCCCAATTGCCCAGGAAATTAAGGCAGCGTTAGGAATATGAGGAAAAGAGAAAGCATTTTTTGTTAGCATTATTCTTTCTGAGGGAACAATTTTCCTCCCAGTGCCCCCCAACCTGGCCCCCACCATTCCTTTTCTAATCACAGCCAGTGAAGGAAAAGATAATTTGGGTCAAGAGATCACTAAAGACCCTTACCGCCAAGGGGAGTGGGACGGCTGCCTGTGGGTCCAATTTCATTGGGTTCAAACAAAGGAAGAAATGACCTTCCAGAAAGAGAAAATTAATCAAATAGCAAAGGACACATTTACCTGAATAGAGCAGCTTGAATGATTTCATAGGTAATCTGGTATCGAAATTGGTGGCCTTTAAATGTTAAATTGCAGAGTTTAGACTGTGTCCTTTGGACTATAAAAAAGTCATGGGGGTGAACAATAAAAGTTGTCTCGATGAGACATGACATGATCCAAGAAATTTTTATGAACAGGAGTATGGCAACAGTGTGCAAGATTAATCAAATGGGATGGAGCAGGAAACCAATGTCTTAAGAGGCTTATTTCAAGACCAGATGTGAAGTCGTAAAGAGGCAGGTTAACATGGTGGAAGTAGGAATGGAAAAAAGAAAAATTGTACAAAATCTACATGGAAACTCACCTACAGTTTCACAGTGAATAAGCTATTTTTATGGTTTCATCCTCTTCTAGTCCCAAAGGACAAACAGCTATCTACAGGACATTTCCTTAAAGATAAGAAGTAAATCTTATACCGTTACCATAGCTAAATGTGGTCAGTGAATGCCACACAGAGAAGTCAACTTAACAGGATACCTCTTACAGGAAAAGTAGAAGATGTACGTAAATAATCAGATTTAGCACTTTGTTCTATTAAAAGATATATTTTAAAGTGAGAAAAATTTTATAGGTTTTGAATATATATTTAAAATGTATGAGACAATACTTTGCAACATGAATAAATATACGTAAGGTCTACAGGCAAAAATACACACTAAAATGCATAAATAAGTAGTACATAAAAATAGCCTCGAGGTTCATATAACATATAATTAAGAAAGGTAGTGATTAATCAATATACTTAAGCAAAAACTTACTGGCTGAATATTAACTGCAAAATTAAATATGAATTCCTCAATTTAGAGTAAATCAATCATAAAACAGTTCAGTCTACTCATTCATATCTCTCACTCCTCCTCTCCATGAACATCAGTGTTTTAATTAAGCTACTCTAGACTAAGCACCATTTCTGGAACATAACTCACTTTTGCATGCCCTCTTCCATCCACCTGGAATGCCTTCTTTTCTTTAATTTTCTTTTTTAAATTTTTATTTTATACTGTAGTATAGTTGATTTACAATGCTGTGTCAGTTTCAGGTGTACAGCAAAGTGATTTAGTTATACGTATACATATATCCACTCTTTTTCAGGTTCTTTTCCCATATAGGTTATTACAGAATACTGAGTAGAGTTCCCTGTGCCTTCTTGACAGTGTAACCTCCTGGAAATCCCCTTATCTGTCAAAAGCAAAACTCAAATGTCCCCTCTCCCCCGACATCTTATCTTGTGATGACATAGTTTGTAAGTCTCTGCATGATGAGATCGAATCTTTAATGCTACTGGCATACACCTAGGACTTTCCATGTTTCTCTACAATCTTTACAAAGAGGATTGATGATGCTTGAGATTCACCGGGAAGGGAGAGCAGACGGGTCCAGGGAAGGTAGACTGCACACCCCTGGAAAGATATGTCTTCTTGTGTCATGAGGTGTACTCACCAGGGCCAGGTCTAAGAACCTGAGGAACTCTCTTGTGTGATGGCTTCTACCTTATCCCTGAAGTGGGAAGCTAGGCCTTCTGTTAAGAAAAAGAGGAATGTAGTGAAGAAGCACTCCTGAGCAGAGTGGAGAGCATCTCACTGAGCCTGCATGGTAACGGGACGTCAGGGAACAGCACAGGAACCGCAGGGCAGCACAAATCTCTGACTCTCCCCCAGTACTTGAGCCTTCCTCCCCCCAGAACTTTGATCTCATTTAGGAAAACTCGATGCCTTGAGCCTTGGGTTCCAGTTTATTGGATCATGGTTTTCTTCACAATCCTCAGCAGTTCTGATATTCGAGCATTGAAGGCATCGCCTCTCAAAACAAAAACAACCACCTTGACACTTGCTCCCTCCTTAGACTAGGTTAAGAAGTCCTTCTTTGTTCTCTCTTAATACCCAGGACTAATTTCGATCTGCATTTACCACAAATTAAAATGCCTGCTTTATGTTGTAGCATGACGGGCTTCTTTTCTTTCCTCTCCAGAGTCTGACACAATTGAAGCAAGTAATAAATGTTGGTTGAATGCAGGCCAGAAAGACCCTATGCTAGGAATGTAAAGACAGAGTTCTGGGCTCAAAGAGCTCATGGCATGTAGAGTCAAATCTATGGATGTGTTCCCTTGTGATAATTTTCTATCCATTTAAAGAAATGATAATCCAGGGCAAAGGATGGGGCAGAAATCACTGAGTAGATTAAGAAGCTAAGTATAAAACAAAAGTCCAGCTTCCCTGGTGCCGCAGTGGTTGAGGGTCCGCCTGCTGATGCAGGGGACGCGGGTTCGTGCCCCGGTCCGGAAGGATCCCACAGGCCGCGGAGCGGCTGGGCCCGTGAGCCATGGCTGCTGAGCCTGCGCGTCCGGAGCCTGTGCTCCGCAACGGGAGAGGCCACAGCGGTGAGAGGCCCGCGTACCGCAAAAAAAAAAAAAAAAAAAAAAAGTCTTTTCATTAATGTAGAAATTAATTTGAGGATATCAATGAAAGGATGGAAACTTATTAGGAGTAAGTCAGTGTTATTATAATTTTATTCCTAATAAGTTTCCATGCCTTCATTTAAATCCTAAAATTAATTTCTACTTTCTCTTAGTTTGTCTAGCACTTTTGTTTTATGCTTAGCTTCTTAATCTACTGAAATATTTGTAAACTGGTTTGATTTTTATAGCCAACTACATCTCTAAATTTCTTTAATTTTTTATTTTTTTTAAATCAATTTATTTATTCATTTATTTTTGGCTGCGTTGGGTCTTTGTTGCTGCGCGTGGGTTTTTCTCTAGGTGCAGCGAGTGGGGAGCCACTCTTCGTTGTGGTGCGCGGGCTTCTCATTGCAGTGCATGGGCTTCTCATTGTGGTGGCTTCTTTTGTTGGGGAGCATGGGCTCTAGGCACGCGGGTTTCAGTATTTGTGGCACATGGGCTCAGTAGTTGTGGCTCGCGGGCTCTAGAGCACAGGCTCACTAGTTGTGGCGCACAGGCTTAATTGCTCCACAGTATGTGGGATCCTCCCGGACCAGGGATTGAACCCAAGTCCCCTGCACTGGCAGGTGGATTCTTAACCACTGCACCACCAGGGAAGTCCCAAATTTTTTCTTTAAAAGTTAATTGATGACTTTCTATCATGTCAGGACTATCAAAACTGTTTCATTGATCTCTACAACTATTGTGAATGAATATTCGGTAGTATCTGTCTCTATTTTTTCAAAATGACCTCTTGTATTCTCAACATTTATTTTTCAGATTATTTTGATGGTGATATGTTGATTTTTCAATAAAAGATATATTTTAAAACTTTTATTGGAATTGTAATAAAGCTATAAATGTATCTGATATTTGGTGACCTCCTTAGGATAAAGCTACAGCGTTACATTTGTAAGTCTCTATTTATATATCCCAATTAAATTTTATAGTTTTCTTCAGGATCATTTGGAAGAATTTACTGCTCTGCTATTTATGGAGAAACATGAACGAAGGAGTTCAGACTTCTGGAGCCCCTGAATTCTTAATTCAAAAGGATAACAACAGGGAAGTAATACTGGCTGCCCACAGGGAAGGAAAAGAATAGCAGACATGGGGCTACAGATCCCTATTCAGATCTGAGCAACTGGGGTTCATGTTCATCCAAATTGGCCAGACTGGGGAGAAAAGTAAAAGACTGCTATTCACTACACCGTGAGAAATTTCTATTAAAAATAAAGTCATGCTTTTGTTTTGATTACAGGGCCAATGGACAATCTGGGGGGAGGGGTGATGGGCAGAGGTAGAACGAAATCTATAGCCAACTTGGTCATCTCCAAAGTCACTCAAGGATTACAGGGTCTTCTGCTCATGCAGGAGAAGTTCTGACCAACAAGTCTCCAGGGTCCAGGAAGTCTGAGCCAGAATAGAAAAAGCCCTTTTAGTAAAAGGATTTCGTGTAATGGTAGGCTATGAAGTTCAAAACAACACCTCATTCTGCTAAAAAGAGAAAAGAGAGAGAGAACCTGTTCTTAGGGTAAAATTTAGTGACTGTGAAAGGAAGAGTCTCATTTTGAGGAACTGCTGGAATATGATAATTCTTATTGATAAAAGCCTATTAAATGTTTGTGTTGGCAGATTTTTACAAGGTGTTTGTATTATATAATTTTGATGGGGCCTAAATAAACCTGACTTTAAAACAATCAGATAAACTTTCCTGTACTATAAAGAAAGGAATCTGAAGCTTTGCTGACTTGGAGAGTTCCTATTTGTGCGCACCTCCTCTCAACACTTTCATATACCATGCTGGTGTCACACTCTTACTCAATACCAAGCCAACTGAAAAGTTTTGAGTTTTGAGTAGAGAATACCACTTGCAGTAGTGTTCTCAAGGCAAGAACATACTTTACACATCTTATAAGCCGGCAGATGCAATGGTACACAAGTTGTCTGCGGCAGATTAGGGTGCTATAAAGAATGTGTGTCAAGCTCTCACAGGAAGAACCAAACAGGGATGCCTAGGATTCTGAAGCAAAAATAAATCTTCCTTGAATGAGTAACTACCGTCCTTTTTTTCAGAAACAGCAAGATTCTGGCTTGCTTCTAGATCTTGGTGAGGACAAAATGTCTAACCATTAAACATCAGAGAATTCATCTTGAAGGTGCCCCATAAATAACTGGTTGCATCCCATCCATTCGGCCAAAAAATCAAGCATTCATCCTTTCCTCTAAAGGAAGTGCCTGGAAGGCAAAAGTCAGTTATAGGAGCAGACAGCTCACTCCCCTAGCCTACTCCTGCCACACTGCTCTGATCTGGTCCCATATGACAAACCTCCTATATTAATTTGTCTTCCCCTCCCCTTTCATTGTCCCATGAGGGCAGAAATGTTTGCCTATTTTATTCACCTGTACAACCTCAATACTTTGAATAATGACTGTTACCTAGGAGATGCTCAACACATATTGGTTGAAATAATAAATGCTTTAAGATTAGATATTTTTGCAGAGATGGACAGGATGTTGCTATTAAACAGAAAAGGTAGAAATAAGTTCAATATAGATCCATTTACAGTATCTGTTGGAAGAACTTGGGCAACATGGGAAAAGACACAAAAAATTCCCCCGACTCGCCCCTGCTCAAGCTATTAATTTTGGAGGAGAAAGAACGAGAGGTGACATGGTTATTTTGGAGGAACATCCCAGAATACAGTAGCACTGGGACTCAGTTCAGACAGAGAGCTGAAAGAAATGTAGAAATGAATAAAATAAGCCCCTTGATGTAGAATTTTTGGTACTCGAGGGACTGGAGTTAAGGTAGTTTTTCAACACAAGACAAAAGTGTCCTCAAAAGAGATCCCAGTTCCTCGTTATTAACCATGCTGATGAGTTTGCCTCCACCGTAGAATTCTTGTCTATAAACAAGATACTTATGATCAATAGGTCAATCAGGCCCTGATGCCTAGCAAATAAGAGTCCCAGGGGTACAAATCCAGAAGGCATAGGATGGCAGAGACACGTATTTCCAGACATGCAGTAAATTTCATTACTGCCCCAGAGATGCAGAAATCTCCTTCCATGCAAAGGGTCCGGAATAGCTTGGAATGAAGGCTGAAGTGTGTTTTGGGGATGTCACAAAGCAGAGATATCAATTCTTTTGTCTTAGTAATGGATATAATGTGTATTTGGGGGAATGTATATCCATGCTAGAAGTCTGACACTGATTGTGTGATTATGCAGATGCTAAAACTTGCCTAAAGGAGATTTTAAAACTGAGAAGCAGGACCTGAGAGGTAATGTATTCCAACACCATGAATGAAACAATCCAACTGACTCCATAAGGCTCAGATCCTGTAGAAAGGGGCTAATGAGCTTTAAAAAGTGTTCACCTTTTAATCTCTTTCTCTGGTGGACTAGCAAATGACAACAAATCTTGACTGTAAAAGAAGAGAATATGGTAGTGACATATTTTGAGAGTTTACTCACCCTCTTGCAAAAATTAAACCCTGCAAATTGAAGTTTTAGATCTGATACAAAGATCCACTAGGGGCTTGGGATTTCTCCCAATGCAAGGAAAACTCTGCCTGACACAGGATCCTCCAGATCCAGAGAAGCCTAAGCTTGGGTGGTAGAAGTTGGTATGATGACCTAGTGACTGGGCAAGTGAATGAGGGTGTCTCCCAGCATCTAAAAAGGAAGGCAGATCTAGACATCAACAAACAAAAGCGATCTTAGGGGTATTAATCTTGGCCTTCTAGAAGTAAAGAGAGTGAGAGAGTGCCATGAAGTGAATTAGAGAAGGCTGAGGAAGAAGTATCCAACTGACAAAAATAAATATGCTTCGTCACCTTGTTAGCAAATCAGAGCCGCCATCACCGCGTTTGGTGGGATAATCAGTAAGGCACCATCGTTATGGCATCCAGATGCTTTCTAATGAGTGTAGCTATTATCATTAAAAAGCTGTTTTATTTTATTGAGCACCATGATGCATTTGGATAGGTGAACGTAGGCTTTCAAGAAAAGCTGATGACAAAGGAAAAGAGAAATTTCCTGAGATGCTGGAAGGCCAGACACTTTGTAAAATGAAGTAACACATGGGAACCACCAACAAAAGAGTTGCTGCAAAGGCTTTAGGAGTAAGAAGGTCTAGCATATGATTTTCAATTGTTTCTGGATGCATGCTGACTCTTTAATGCTTCTCAGAAAACTTTAGGCATAAGTTCTACTCCATATAAATGGGGCTATAAATGGAAAGGGGCTCTAGTGCCTCACGTTTAGATGGATGCTAGGATGAAATAAAAGAACCCATGTATATCAGAAAGGAAAGAATCTCCAGGATTTTTTAACCACAGCAGGCCTTGTCTTTTCAGAATTTTGAAAAAGTTGAGTGTAGGTTTTTAACTTCTGCAAGGCACACAGTGGATATTTGACCAAATCTTCTAATTCGAGGATTAGGAAACAACTGTCACAAAGACTTCGTCCACTGCATTTAACTTCAAAGAATTACCTTAACTGTCTTCATGGAAAATGTGAGAGTTATGACTAATGTAAAGTTTTAAGAATAAAATAAAGCTGACAGAGAGAGAGAGAGAGAGAGAGAGCAAGAGAGAGAGAATTCTGAGAGGTACATTTAAAATTCTACGAACGTAGAGAATATAATTCCTGAACATACATGTGTGTGTTTAATCACTTCATGGCTTACTCAGATCCAAAATCAATTGCACTTTTTGTGGTTGGAATGAGTAGACACAGTGCTTTGGATTTGGTTATACATACAGCATTACATTTCATTGCTTAATTATCTTTTTTAAAAAGTTACTCAGGGACAGTCTTTTTTTTTTTAACATCTTTATTGGAGTATAATTGCTTTACAATGGTGTGCTAACTTTCTGCTTTATAACAAAGTGAATCAGTTATACATATACATATGTTCCCATATCCCCTCCCTCTTGCGTCTCCCTCCCTCGCACCCTCCCTATCCCACAGCTCTAGGTGGTCACAAACCACCGAGCTGATCTCCCTGTGCTACGTGGCTGCTTCCTGCTAGCTATCTATTTTACGTTTGGTAGTGTATATATGTACATGCCACTCTCTCGCTTTGTCACAGCTTACCCTTCCCCCTCCATATATCCTCAAGCCCATTCTCTTAGTAGGTCTGTTTATTCCTGTCTTACCCTTAGATTCTTCATGACATTTTTTTTTTCTTAAATTCCATATATATGTGTTAGCATACAGTATTTGTCTTTCTCTTTCTGACTTACTTCACTCTGTATGACAGACTCTAGGTCCATCCGCTTCATTATAAATAGCTCAATTTAGTTTCTTTTTATGGCTGAGTAATATTCCATTGTATATATGTGCCACATCTTCTTTATCTATTCATCCGATGATGGACACTTAGGTTGTTTCCATCTCCTGGCTATCGTAAATAGAGCTGCAGTGGACATTTTGGTACATGACTCTCTTTGAATTATGGTTTTCTCAGGGTATATGCCCAGCAGTGGGATTGCTGGGTCATATGGTAGCTCCATTTGTAGTTTTTTAAGGAACCTCCATACTGTTCTCCACAGTGGCTGTACCAATTCACATTCCCACAAGCAGTGCAAGAGTGTTCACTTTTCTCCACGCTCTCTCCAGCATTTATTGTTCTAGATTTTTTGATGATGGCCATTCTGACTGGTGTGAGATGATATCTCATTGTAGTTTTGATTTGCATTTCCCTAATGATTAATGATGTTGAGCATTCTTTCATGTTTTTGTTGGCATTCTGTATATCTTCTTTGGAGAAATGTCTATTTAGGTCTTCTGCCCATTCTTGGATTGGGTTGTTTGTTTTTTGGTTATTCAGCTGCATGAGCTGCATGTAAACTTTGGAGATTAATCCTTCGTCAGTTGCTTCATTTGCAAATATTATCTCCCATTCTGAGGGTTGTCTTTTGGTCTTGTTTATGGTTTCCTTTGCTGTGCAAAAGCTTTGCAGTTTCATTAGGTCTCATTTGTTTATTTTTGTTTTTATTTGCATTTCTCTAGGAGGTGGGTCAAAAAGGATCTTGCTGTGATTTATGTCATAGAGTGTTCTGCCTATGTTTTCCTCTAAGAGCTTGATAGTTTCTGGCCTTACATTTAGGTCTTTAATCCATTTTGAGCTTATTTTTGTGTATGGTGTTAGGGAGTGATCTAATCTCATACTTTTACATGTACCTGTCCAGTTTTCCCAGCACCACTTATTGAAGAGGCTGTCCTTTCTCCACTGTACAGTCCTGCCTCCTTTATCAAAGATAAGGTGACCATATGTGCATGGGTTTATCTCTGGGCTTTCTATCCTGTTCCATTGATCTACCTTTCTGTTTTTGTGCCAGTACCATACTGTCTTAATTACTGTAGCTTTGTAGTATAGTCTGAAGTCAGGGAGCCTGATTCTTTCAGCTCCATTTTTCATTCTCAGGTTGCTTTGGCTATTTGGGGTCTTTGGTATTTCCATACAAATTGTGAAATTTTTTGTTCTAATTCTGTGAAATATGCCAGTGGTAGTTTGAGAGGGATTGCATTGAATCTGTAGATTGCTTGGGTAGTAGAGTCATTTTCACAATGTTGATTCTTCCAATCCAAGAACATGGTATATCTCTCCATCTATTTGTATCATCTTTAATTTCTTCCATCAGTGTCTTATAATTTTCTGCATACAGGTCTTTTGTCTCCTTAGGTAGGTTTATTCCTAGATATTTTATTCTTTGTGTTGCAATGGTAAATGGGAGTGTTTTCTTGATGTCACTTTCAGATTTTTCATCATTAGTGTATAGGAATGCCAGAGGTTTCTGTGCATTAATTTTGTATCCTGCTACTTTACCAAATTCATTGCTTAGCTCTAGTAGTTTTCTGGTAGCACCTTTAGGATTCTCTATGTATAGTATCATGTCATCTGCAAACAGTGACAGCTTTACTTCTTCTTTTCCGATTTGGATTCCTTTTATTTCCTTTTCTTCTCTGATTGCTGTGGCTAAAACTTCCAAAACTATGTTGAGTAAGAGTGGTGAGAATGGGCAACCTTTTCTTCTTCCTGATCTTAGTGGAAATGCTTTCAGTTTTTCACCATTGAGGACGACGTTGGCTGTGGGTTTGTCATATATGGCCTTTATTATGTTGAGGAAAGTTCCCTCTGTGCCTACTTTCTGGAGGGTTTTTGTCATAAATGGGTGTTGAATTTTGTCGAAAGCTTTCTCTGCATCTATTGAGATGACTGTACGGTTTTTCTCTTTCAACTTGTTAATATGGTGTATCACGTTGATTGATTTGCGTATATTGAAGAATCCTTGCATTCCTGGAATAAACCCCACTTGATCATGGTGTATGATCCTTTTAATGTGCTGTTGGATTCTGTTTGCTAGTATTTTGTTGAGGATTTTTGCATCTATGTTCATCAGTGATATTGGCCTGTAGTTTTCTTTCTTTGTGACATCCTTGTCTGGTTTTGGTATCAGGGTGATGGTGGCCTTGTAGAATGAGTTTGGGAGTCTTCTTCTCTCTGCTATATTTTGGAAGAGTTTGAGAAGGATAGGTGTTAGCTGTTCTCTAAATGTTTTATAGAATTCGCCTGTGAAGCCATCTGGTCCTGGGTTTTTGTTTGTTGGAAGATTTTTCATCACAGTTTCAATTTCAGTGCTTGTGATTGGTCTGTTCTTATTTTCTATTTCTTCCTGATTCAGTCTTGGCAGGTTGTGCATTTCTAAGAATTTGTCCATTTCTTCCAGGTTGTCCATTTTATTCGCATAGAGTTGCTTGTAGTAATCTCTCATGATCTTTTGTATTTCTGCAGTGTCAGTTGTTACTTCTCCTTTTTCATTTCTAATTCTATTGATTTGAGTATTCTCCTTTTTTTTCTTGATGAGTCCGGCTAATGGTTTATCAATTTTGTTTATCTTCTCATAGAACCAGCTTTTAGTTTTATTGATCAGGGACAGTCTTGCTTTCTAATCAGACCAGGTGAAAATGATCTTAACTTAAGTTGATGAGTCACTCTGTAGAACTCAGTTAGACTGAAGATTTGATACATGATATTCATATTTTCTTCTACATGTTTATGCAGTATCCTTCAAGGTGTTTTGAGCACTAAATAACTGATGACTAAAAGAAAAAAAGGGAGGGAGGCACAGAGAGGAGAAGAAGAGGGAGGGAGGAGCGTCTGAATGTGCTAATACATAGAAAACTGGCTAAAATATTCATAAGATTTGGTCATTTTATTTCTAACAATTTTCAGTGCTAATGGAGGAGACATGAAAACTGTTCTCCCCCAGGAGGCATTTACTTTATTTATGTTTATCATTTGCTTTTTTTTTTTAAGTCTTTTATCTTGAGATGATATAAATTCACAGAAGGGCAAAGATGTTCAGATATGTTCTGTGCACCCTTCACCCAGGCTCCCTCGATGTTAACATATGACATAACTATAGCACAATAGTAACACCAGAAAAATTGAAATTGGTGCAATTCAAAAAGCTTATTCAGATTTCACCAGTTGTAAATGCACTCACTGGTATGTGTGTGTTGTATGTGTAGCCCTGCAAAGCTTTATCACCTGTGTAGCTGCCTGTAACTACCACACAAACAAGATATTTAATTGTATCATCACAAGACTCCCTCCTGCCATCTGCTTAGAGTCTCTCCACCAACCGGCATCACTTATACCTCGCTACCACTAATCTGCTCTCCATCCCTATAATCACATTATTTCATGAATGTTAAATACATGTAATCATGTCATATATATTCTTTTGAGGTTGGCTTTTTTTTCTTCAGCATAATTTCTTTGAGTTTCATCCAAGTTGTTGAATTTATAAATCAGTTTTCCTTTTTACTGCTGACTAGTATTCCATCGTATGGATGTACCACTGTTTATATAACTAGGGACTGGCTGCTGTGAATATCTGTGTACAAGTTTCTGTATGAAAATCTAAGACTGCCTTAGATTCAAATTGCTGGGTCATATGGTAAATCTATTTTCAGTTTTAAAAGGAACTACCAAACTATTTTCCAGTGTGGCTGTACCATTTTACATTTCCACCAGCAATGCATGAGTGCTCCAGTTTTTCCACAACCATACCAGCATTTGATGGCAAGGATCACTTTTTTTTTTCCCCCCATTCTGAGAGGTATGTAATGATAGCTCCTTGTGGTCTTAATATGCATTTCTCTAATGGCTAACAATATTGAACGTCTTTTTATACACTTATCTGCCATCTGTATATATTCTTTGGTGAAATGTCTGTGCGTATCTTTTGCTCATTTCCTAGCTGGATTGTTTTTGCTTCTTTTTCAATGCTGAGTTTTGAGAGTTCTCCATATATTCCAGAAACACGTCCTTTATTGAAATGTGGATTGCAAATATCTTCTCCCAGTTTGTAATTTGTCACTTCATCCTCCCGACAAAAGCTTTGAATTTTGATGAAGCACAATTTGGGCAGGGGGGCAGGGGTTGTTTTTAGTGTTGGCCTGAGGACCATTTGCCTCTTCTTGGTCCCAAAGATTTTCTCCTATGTCTTCTCCTAGAAATGTTAGTTTATGTTTTACATGTAATTCCATGAACCATTTTGAGTTGTTTTGTGTTGGGTGTGAGACTTAGGTCCAGGTTCATTTTTTTAGCTACGGAGGTCCAATTGCTCCAGCAGTGTTTTTTGAAAAGGTTATTCTTCCTCCATTGAACTGCTTGTGCTCCTTTGTTAAAAATTAATTGGACGTATTTGTATGGGTGCGGTTCTCTATCCAGTTCTGTCCAGCTCTGTGCATCCTTCCTCTAGGACCACAGCGTCTTGAATACTGTGCCTATACAGTAAGCCTTAACATTGAGAAGACCGATTATTTCCACATTATTATTCCTCCCACAAAACTGTTTTGGCTATTCTAGAGACTTTACCGTTCCATAAAAATTTTGGAATTCATCTATGTCTACAAAAAAACCTTGCTGAAATGATGATAGAAATTGTCTTAACCCAACAGATAAATTTAGGGAGAAATGACATCTTTAATATATTGAGTCTTCTGATCCATGAACGTGTAAACTGTTTCTTGAACCTCACTATTTCCAAATTCATTTTTTACAGGACACTGACACCTCTGTGAGGCACTAAGGTGGAGGTGTCATGTTTGAGTATTACATAATTAAGCCAGTGCTTTTGGTAATTTCTATTATCTACTCCAATTTGATACTTTGACAAGCTTATCCCGGTCTGAATAACTTCCTTTATATACAAATTTTATCACAACATTTATCATAATTACAGCTGCTGAAATACGTGTTAATCCCACTTGAGAGGGCTAGGGACTATATCATTCATCACTGTATCCACAGTCCTGACTTGAGTGCCTGCCACATCGTGAAGACTCAACAATGTTCACTGAATGAGTGAAACCATTCTTTAATCAATGAGGGAATACCTATACATACTTATGTCAGATTTTTAAAGATCTGGGGTGTCTGAATCTTCAACACAAACTAGGAATGTTCTCCCCTAGGAAGCTCCTCTCTTTTGCTTTGTTTTGCCATACATCATACTTCTAATGATAACATATATAATACAGCATAAAACCATATACATAAATACACGTGTATGTGCACACACATCCACCTACATACACACTCTTACCAGGGCAAAAAATTACCCATTAAAATCTCAAAATGTAATGACACAGTTAGGCAATCTGCTTTTATCTCTAAGAAATAGTTCGTTGACTGTAAAGAACTTTCCCAACAGAAATTTGAACCAGAAATTATATCCATTTTGCATATATCTTGTGTCACAGCCAGACTTAATCATCCAAATCTTCGCTAAAGCAAAGCTAACCTTTAGTACATGCAGAGGAGAAAGATCCAAAACTGGATTCCCAGCAGGTCACTTCGTGGTTTAAAATTATTCAGTAGTCTCCCTCCTCCATCAGTCAAAAATCTCTAGAAATTTGAGAGAGGCATGGAGTGCTTTCATGATCAGAAAGCTCCCTACCTTCACAATGTTATCTCCTGGCATTCTCCAGCCCCTGGTTCGCCAGTTCCTTACGTTCTCCATGCTCTCTCGTGGTTCTGCACCTTTGCACATTTTATTCCTTCTTCAGGTTCCTACCACACTGACCTGTCGGACTCACTCAAGCAACTGGTCCACTTCAGATCCTCCCCTGGTCCTTCCTTTCCTTGTGCTCTCACGACACCTGCAAGTTGATCACACCATGCTACATGGAACTCTTATTTACTTTCCCAGCTACTGTAAATGCCTTTATAGCATGGTTTCCTTTATAATAGTACCTGACAGGCAGGTACTTGAAATTTCTTGAGATAAAGAGAGAAAGAAATAGACTGACATTTCTAAGATAAAGAAAACTCGACTAAGTACACAAAATTGGGTAGTGATAGAATAGTACGGTAGAGTGGGCCTGGGTTTGAATCCCAGCTCTATCATAGTTACATGGTCCTGAGAAAATCATTTAGTTTTGCTGAGAATCAGTTATTAATAGTTTTATCTAATCTGGAGAAAAGAGAAAATAATACCTAATTTTTATTTTATGAAATACAGCAGGGCTTCCCTGGTGGTGCAGTGGTTGAGAGTCTGCCTGCCATTGCAGGGGACACAGGTTCTTGCCCCGGTCCAGGAGGATCCCACCTGGGCCCGTGAGCCATGGCCACTGAGCCTGCGCGTCCGGAGTCTGTGCTCCGCAACGGGAGAGGCCACAACAGTGAGAGACCCGCGAACCGCAAAAAAAAAAAAACCAAAAACAAAACAAAAAAAAAACATCTATCCTGTAGCTTCTACTGGCCTAGATATAGTAACAGACACCAGATCCACACACACACACCCCAGAAACAACAAAAAGACTGACCACACACACACACACAAAATTTCAAGGCAATGAACCTCAGGCAACAGAGGATGGTATTCCCGGAAAGATAAGAAACAAACGAGGTGAGCCCTACAGTTGCTTCGGTTTACTGTAACTGCTTTGAGAAAGTTGCTCACAGACAGTAAGATCCAGATGGAGCCTGGCAGCCTCTGAACTGAGAAGACAGAGCTAAGTGTCTGGAAAAACCAAGGCAGGGAGAAATCACAGGATTCAGTACCAGAGAGGAGAGGGCTGCACAGGGAAAAAACTCTGGAGATAAGCAGACATTCTCAAGTACTCAGCTGACTGCTGATTATCACATGCATGCCAGGAAACTAAGGCTGGGAAAGAACCAGCAGTAACAGTGCCTGGCAAAGAACACAGGCTCAGGAACTGTACCCAGGCTTACACCAAATAGCCTGCAGAAACTCAGGATGCCCAGGGCTAGAGGACTCAAAGGGTCTTGCCTCAGTAGTGGGAAATAATAAACCTTAGTCTGAGCACTGCTTTGGGGCTGCCTGACAAATTTCAAAAGCAAGACCTGAAAGGATCAAACAGTTTCCAAATAACAACATTCCAAAATAAAGCTCGGAATATTTACAGAAATATAAAATATCTGTCTCAAAGGACAGAATTCACAATGTTTGGAATCCAATACAAAATCACTAGGAGGGCTTCCCTGGTGGCGCAGTGGTTGAGAGTCCGCCTGCCGATGCAGGGGACA
Source organism: Delphinapterus leucas (assembly GCF_059928025.1). Classification (NCBI taxonomy): domain Eukaryota; kingdom Metazoa; phylum Chordata; class Mammalia; order Artiodactyla; family Monodontidae; genus Delphinapterus; species Delphinapterus leucas. The sequence continues at coordinate 11,656,231 of NC_143129.1, read as the reverse complement.
TGGGTTCGTGCCCCGGTCCGGGAGGATCCCACATGCCACGGAGCGGCTGGGCCCGTGAGCCATGGCCCCTGAGCCTGCGCGTCCAGAGCCTGTGCTCCGCAACGGGAGAGGCCACAACAGTGAGAGGCCCCCGTACCGCAAAAAAAATGCAAAGAAACCAGAAAATACAATCCTTTGAAGTTCAAGTTCTTTGTTTCCTTCTCACATGTGCTATTTTACAGTTTGTGGATACTTTTCTCATTAGGAAAAAAGGACAACAAGCCATGAGAAATGTAATCTGCACTGCTTTCAGGATGTTGTAAGATTTTACTTAATGCTATATATTACTTATTTGCTGTCCTAGATCACTGATGGAAGAGAACAGAGCTCAAGGCACAGAGATTGATATTAGAAAAAGTTTTCATTTGTAAGCAAAATTTAGAAATGAGCAGTCATTACAGACTCCATCATTAGCAGAAAAACGAGTCAACTGAAACTGCTCCAGAATTGACACAGATGTTAGATAACACAGAAGGACAAGAAGCACCTTTGTACCTGGAAAGACCAAGTTATTGGGAAGTGGGAACCTTGGGAGTAGAGGAAGGGCTGGTGAGAAAACAGAGTGGATAAAAGGTCTATTAGTACCAACATCCCCTGTTCCATCACACACAATTAGGCAAATATCATTCCCTGACCCCCAGAACACCGGACGATGAAAGAGGTTACACCAGGGTGGACCAGGGTGGACCAGGGAGAACAGAAAGTGGGGAGGGAGGTGGCACTGTCCAAGACAGGGGGCTTATGCTAAAGGCTGCTATTGTAAGTTAATGTATAAATGACTTCTTTTCCAAGATTTAGAGGATTCAAATCTGGACAAACTAGCCCAAGAGGTAAGAACTACAGATGGGGGCAGGGGGTGGGGGCGGGGGAAGGGGAAAATGACAAAGAAACAGTCAGCTCCTCTCCATATCATCCCCAGTAAAGTCCACAGGCAACAAATAACATCCATTCATAGAGCTTCCAGTTAATTTTTGGTCATTCACTACTAAATTAATGAAATGTAATAATAAAAAGACCTGCACCGAGGTACATCATCATGAACTATCAGAAGAATGGAGATGAAAGTTTTCAATACCTAGAAGCGAGTCACTCAAATGATCATGGGGTTCTCAGCAGCAGCACAGGAAAATAACAGACAGTGGAACAGTTCCTTCCAAATTCTAAAGGGAAATAATTTTCCAAAATAAATTTTGTATTTAGTCACATGTAATGGTAGAATAGCAATATTTTTAGACATGTCCCAGCTCAAAATCTTTCCTTTTAAAAACCCTTTCTCAGGAAGCTTCTGGAAGATGTATTCCACCAACAGAAAGGAGTAAACAAACTTAGAAAATAGGAGACTCCAATATGAGAAAATGAGGACAATCCCCAAGATGATGGAGTAATGATGAACTGAGGTCCCAGATCAACAGAGAGAAAAGAAGCCGAAAGAGTTGAGTCCAGAATGAAGCATGAAGATGGTTCAGTGGGAGGGCAAGGGGTACCTGAGTAGCTCCACAGAGAACAAGTGAGGATTTGAGGCTGTTTCTGACCTTAGCAAAACCTGAACCATCCTGACTGATACAACCCCTGATGTGTCTGACCACACTGAGAAAGCCTTTATATATAGTTCTGCTAGAGTATTGCGGGAAAACTAGGCAAACAAAACAACAAACCCAAAAAATGAAAATGATTAAATTCCTAAGAAGCAAAAAATCTGAATAAGAAAAAGTTAATCATAATACATTACTCAGCTCTGAGCAATATTTCAGTAGTCGTAAAATATACATCCTTGGCATCCCCTAAGCAAGCAGGACTATAGTGGGGGGATGGGGAACGGAAGGTGTGTGTGGTGGTGGTATAATCGGACTTCTAACTCCTCATCTTCTACAGAAGGAAGTCAACAAATACTGCCAGAGACTAAAAAACTAAGAAATATACTACAGTGAGTTAAAAACTCTATAGAAGAAACAGGTAAAAGACTGAAAAGCGTTTCTGTCTGAAAGGTAAACCATGTTGTTTTAACATGTTGATAACATGTTGGCAGGAGCCAAATGTTTGGTTTTAATAAATTTATTTATGGCTGCGTTGGGTCTTTGTTGCTTCCCGCGGGCTTTCTCTAGTTGCGGCCAGCGGGGGCTACTCTTCATTGTGGTGCGCAGGCTCTAGGCGCGCGGGCTTCTCATTGTGGTGGCGTCTCTTGCTGCGGACAGAGCACGGGTTCTGGGTGTGCAGGCTCAGTAGTTGTGGCTCGTGGGCTCTAGAACGCAGGCTCAGTAGCTGTGGCGCACGGGCTTAGTTGCTCCGTGGCATGTGGGATCTTCCTGGACCAGGACTTGAACCCGTGTCCCCTGCATTGGCAAGCGGATTCTTAACCACTGCGCCACCAGGGAAGTCCCGGGCCAACTGTTTCTCTTGGTCTTGTTTTCTTATTCTAAGCCTTAGGATAACTGCTGACTTTTTGAACAATGTACATGTATTTTGATAAAAACACTTTTTCAAAACCAGGTCATTTATTCTCAAGGAATTACAGCAACTACAGCTATTTACAAAACAAGCAAGATTTTACAACAGATTAAACTTTAAACATCAGTCTATATGGAATACAATCTTTTTAGCATTTTTAGCTATTAATATCACAAAGGCTTAGTATAAGATCACATAAATGGGGCTTCCCTGGTGGCGCAGTGGTTGAGAGTCTGCCTGCCGATGCAGTGGACACGGGTTCGTGTCCCGGCCCGGGAAGATCCCACATGCCGCGGAGCGGCTGGGCCCATGAGCCATGGCCGCTGAGCCTGCGTGTCCGGAGCCTGTGCTCCGCAACGGGAGAGGCCACAACAGTGAGAGGCCCGCGTACCGAAAAAAAAAAAAAAGATCACATAAATGCTAATCTGTGGCAAGAAAACATAGATTAGGTTGCAGTGCTTCACTTTTTTATATAATAGAAAAATTGTTTTTACATATTTAGGGAGTGGGAAGCAGGAGATATTTTTCCTAAGTATTTCATTTTTGTAACTTCCCAAATCCATATGCTTACAAAGGCACTGCATTCTTTTATCTATTTATCTATTTATTACTTTAAATTTGTATGTTACCTTAAACTTTTAAAAATGTGAGGGAGGAAATCTGGTGGGAAAACGCAAGGAAAAGGCACATCACCCTATCTGACATTTTAAGCTCTCTCTTTAGACTCAATATGGTAAGAAATAAATTATAACTTCTGATAATGTATAATTATTGTCATGGGTTAAAAATGCAAGGTCTTACACCCCAATGTTCATAGCAGCACTATATACAATAGCCAAGACATAGAAACAACCCAAGTGACCATCAACAGACAACTGGTTTAAGAAGATGTGGCATATATACAATGGAATATTATTCAGTCATAAAAAGGAACAAAATAATGCCATTTGCAGCTACATGAATGGACCTAGAGATTGCCATACTGAGTGAAGTAAGTCAGACAAGGAGAGACAAATATTACATGATATCACTTATATGTGGAATCTAAAAAAGAATACAAGTGAATCTATTTACAAAACAGAAACAGAGTCACAGACATAGAAAACAAATTTATGGTTACCAAAGGGGAGAGGGAGAGAGGCAGAGATACATTAGGAGTATGGGATTAACAGACACTACTATAACATAAAATAGGTAAGTAACAAGGGTCTACAATATAGTACAGGGAGCTACATTCAATATTTTGTAATAACCTGAAAATTATAACTAAGTCATTTTAATGTACACCTGAAACTAGCACAAAATTGTAAATCAACTATACTTCACTTTAATAAAAACCACCAACAACAACAAAAATGCAACGGCTAATGTGGGCACCTTCAGTATTAAACAAAAAGAGTTCCTTTCCTTTTTATGCAGACAGGCAAAGTGAATTTGCAAAAGTGAAGCTGAGATTTGAGAGGATTTGGGGAATTAGGTAGAAGGACAGAGGGCAAACTGTGCAAGCTGCCTTACCAAAGAAGGTTTAGTTAGAATTTCATGCTCCTGGTTTGGGCAACTGGTTGTGTGTTGCTACCATTCCCCTAAAACAAAATACCAGAGAAGAGATAGTTGTAAAGAGATAAAATTAATTTTGTACATTCTACACTGAGGCATCTCTTGAACGTCAGCTATGCAAAGACGCTCAGTGGGAAAAGGTAAATATAATTTTAGGTATATATAAATTTACATAGAGGAGCAAGACAAATATAGAGATTTGGAAATCATCAATACATCATTACAGTTACTAAAATTTGAGTGAAATGAATTACAAAGAGGTAAGAAGTGAAGAGAGCAAAACACCAAGAAAGGGCCCTTGGTAAACCATAATTTTTAGGAGTAAGTAAAAGAAAGGAAAACCTATAAAGGAGAACTAAGAAGGAACGTACAGGACATAAACTAAAGGAGAATGATGTTGTAGAAATCAAGAGAAGGAGGTTTTGGGAATTCCCCGGCGGTCCAGTGGTTAGGATACTGTGCTTTCACTGCCAGGGCCCAGGTTCAATCCCTGGTCAGGGAACTAAGATCCCACAAGCAGCGGCGTGGTGCTGCCCCCCAAAAAAAAAATTAAAAAAAAAAAAAGAGAGAGAGAGAGAGAGAAAGAGGTATCAAGAAAGAAGAAGAGGAGAATCAGAGAAAACTGTTCATTGGATCTGGCATAATAAAGATGATCAGAAACTCTAACAGAAGTGTCAGTGGAGCAGTAAGACAACAAGAAGTACAGGAAGTGGAGGGTAAATAAGAGGCAGAAAAGAAAACCAGAGGCTAGAAATGAATGGCGAGAATCCTGGAAGTAAAGTGGAAAGGGACTGAAGCTCTTGCTGACAGGTGAAAGTGAATCAATTTGGTGCCAGTGAAGACACGAGGGCTGCAAGGTCAAGAAGTCATACAGTGGGAGGTTGCAGGGTATGTTCTCAGAAGTAAAGCAATTCTGGTCACAGGAGGGTCCAGCCTTATAAGAGGATGCTGAAGAAAGCTGGACGTGAAAGTCATCAAAATAAAGGAACCATAGAGGCAAGATCCAGAAAGGGTCGTTCACTAAGGTAAGGAACCTGAAAAGGGGAATAGCAGAATCTGGGATGAGAAGAAAATATGGAAGCTGTACCCATACCCTCCATGACTATGAAAGAACCACTAAAAAGTTGGGAGAACACAGCGACGAGGAAAAAACAAAGGTCATAATAAAAAAAATGCACCTCAAAGATATGGAGATGTAACGGTCTATAATTTATAAGGTCAGCAACACACCCCCAGACCTGTGGTATGTGGGGAACAGCGTGAAAATGGGCAGTTTTCATGGAAAAGATGTTCACGTTACAGCTTGGTTCCTATTAAAATAAGCAGATGCAGTGGACTCTCTTCCCTGGTGGCACAGTGGTTAAGAATCCGCCTGCCAATGCAGGGGACACGGGTTCGAGCCCTGGTCTGGGAAGATCTCACATGCCGCGAAGCAAGTAAGCCTGTGCACCACAGCTACTGAGCCTGTGCTCTAGAGCCCGCAAGTCACAACTACTGAGCCCACGTGCCACAACTACTGAAGCCCGCGCGCCTAAAGCCCATGCTCTGCAACAAGAGAAGCCATCGCAATGAGAAGCCTGCGCACCGCGATGAAGAGCAGCCCCCACTTGCTGCAACTAGAGAAAGCCCACATGCAACAACGAAGACCCAATGCAGCCAAAAAATAAATAAATTTATTTTTTAAAAAAAAGATTTAAAATAAGCAGATGCAGCATCATGGATGGACCTAGATATTGAGTGAAGTAAGACACAAAAAGACAAATATCATATGATATCGATTATATGTAGAATCTAAAAAAAAGGGTACAAATGAATTACTTACAAAACAGAAGTAGAGCCACGGATGTAGAAAACAAACTTATGGTTACCAGGGGATAAGAGGGGGGAGGGATAAACTGGGAGACTGGGATTGACATATACACACTACTATATATAAAATGGATAACTAATAAGAAGCTGCTGTATAGCACAGGGAACTCTTCTCAATACTCTGTAATGGCCTATTTGGAAAATCTAAAAAAGAGTGGATATATGTATACGTATAACTGATTCACTTTGCTGTACATGGGAAACTAACAAAACATTGTAAATCAACTGCACTCCAATAAAAATTTTAAAAAATAAAATAAAATAAGCAGATGCAGTGGACTCTCTTTGAAAAGTACTGAGTGTGTAAGAAAATGTATTTATGATGGTGCAGGAATTCCAGAAGATTCCAAAGAAAGTAGGGTTAGCAGAGAGGACAGTGTCTGCACAGTTAAATCAGCAGAGTGTGGGGATAAGACAAAGAGAATACAGATGAATGAACATATTCCCAGGAAAGTATATCACCAAACATTGCCGTGACTAGAAATACTGTTGTCAAAAGGAAAATCCTGCCTTTTTTCCCTAACTGAATTTTTTGTTAACAGTAAATTGATAGGCGTTGCTAGAATAGGAACCTTGGGACTTAGGGTGAAATTACTTGGCTTCAAGATTCTATAATGGAATTCTGCTTAAGTTTCTAGGAAGACAAGTGGAGAGAAATATACAGCCAGAAATAGTCAAGACAGCTACTAAAATAAAAATTGAGGAAAAAAAAATTTTTAACCAGTAAGTAGTACAATTTACAATTTCTTCCACTATATCTCACCATAACAAACTGTATATTTTTCACAGGTCCTTCCCTTGATCTCTTAACTGCAGTATTTAATAAGTGCTCATGGAAGAACAAAAGTCTCGTCGTCTGTGACTAATGAAAGAAAGAATTCCTCACCTTGGAGCTTGACTCTCCAAAGCACAATCACCATATTTTGTTAAAATAGACTCAAAACCTAGGAAACAAAAAACAGCAATAAACTTTCACTATCAAGATTCAACTTTTTTCAAAGCTACTTTATCTCACTCCCAAAGGCAGTAAGATTACTACCCTCATTTTATAGTTGAGGACTCTAATACTACAGAGATTAAATAATTTCCCAAGACCACACAGTTACTAAGTACTATTTCAAGACTGAGTGGCTTTTTTGTTCTTTTCTTGGCCATGCCACGAGGCATGTGGGATCTTAGATCCCCAACCAGGGATTGAACCAGGGCCACTGGCAGTGGAAGCATGGAGTCCTAACCACTGGACCGCCAGGGAATTCCCAAGAGTGAGTGGCTTTTGAATATCTCAGCTTTTATAGTTCAATGTGAATGTGAATTAAATAGTATTTGAATGGGGATGAAATATGCAGGAAAAAAAACAGGAAAAAAAATAAAACATTTAAAACAAAAAGCTGCTGCCCTATTGTCTTGGGAGTAGTATGCCATAAATGTGATGATTTACTTGAAATAATAAAAACCTGACTATTATTCATTTACATCATTAGCTTTTCCTAGCAGTCAAGGTCTATGTGTGATTTGTTCATATTTTCCCTTTCTTTTTGTTGCTACCAGCACAGAGCAAAATAGAGATTTTACTAGCAAGCAAAAGCATTATCTTATTGTAAGCATTTTGAAATTTCATAAAAGCAGTAACTTTTATTGTTATAGCTAAAACATGCACTGACGTGTCAATTTCCTTGCTTTTTCTTCTTTGCTTTTGTTTTGCCAATGATATGCATGTATAATCATATAAGGAAAATACATAAGGAAAGTAAATATATATGATGAGACAAGGATGATACCCAAGGAATGTAGAAAAGACTAATACAGCACTCCCTAGGCAACCATGTTATAAACTTCTTTTTTACAATGATCTAAAATCTGCATAGTTATGGGCACCAATTAATAATTACTGTATCTAGAAACTGAAACATATTTCTAGAGTACAGTATGGAAATACACGTTAAAAGCTTTAAAATTGACATGGTAATACCACATTTAGGAATTTATTTTAGGAAAATCATCAGCAAGGCCTTAGAAATGCTTACAAATATTTAGAGACAAGGATGTGAAATAGCATGAAAGCAACCTACAGCCTAATAACAATATGAATTAAATAAATATGATCACTCCTATCATGGAATATTACACAATCATAAATAATCTCATTTCAGGAATCTACTTAAAGATACACTTCACTTAACAGATTTAATTAAATCTACTTAACAATATGTTAAGTGAAAATAGCAGTTGACAAAACTGTATCTTTGAGAGGACAGACAGCAGAAGAAGAACTACAATCCTGCAGCCTGTGGAACAAAAACCACATTCACAGAAAGAGAGACAAGATGAAAAGGCAGGGGCTATGTACCAGATGAAGGAACAAGATAAAACCCCAGAAAAAAAACTAAATGAAGTGGAGATAGGCAACCTTCAAGAAAAGGAATGCAGAATAATGATAGTGAAGATGATCCAGGACCTCAGAAAAAGAATGGAGGCAAAGATCGAAAAGATGCAAGAAATGTTTAATAAAGACCTAGAAGAATTAAAGAACAAACAGAGATGAACAATACAATATCTGAAATGAAAAATACACTAGAAGGAATCAATAGCAGAATAACTGAGGCAGAAGAACGGATAAGTGACGTGGAAGACAGAATGGTGGAATTCACTGCTGCGGAACAGAATAAAGAAAAAAGAATGAAAAGAAAAGAAGACAGCCTAAGAGACCTCTGGGAAAACATTAAATGCAACAACATTTGCATTATAGGGGTCACAGAAGGAGAAGAGAGAGAGAAAGGAACCAAGAAAATATTTAAAGAGATAATAGTCGAAAACTTCCCTAACATGGGAAAGGAAATAGCCACCCAAGTCCAGGAAGTGCAGAGTCCCAGGCAGGATAAACCCAAGGAGAAACACGCCAAGACACATAGTAATCAAATCGACAAAAAATAAGGACAAAGAAAACTTATTGAAAGCAACAAGGAAAAAACAACAAATAATATAGACGGGAACTCCCATAAGGTTAACAGCTGATTTCTCAGCAGAAACTCTAAAGCCAGAAGGGAGTGGCATGAAATATTTAAAGTGATGAAAGGGAAAAACCTACAACCAATATTACTCTACCCAGCAAGGGTCTCATTCAGATTTGACGGAGAAACCAAATGCTCTACAGACAAGCAAAAGCTAAGAGAATTCAGCATCACCAAACCACTCTACAACAAATGCTAAAGGGACTTCTCTAAGTGGGAAACACAAGAGAAGAAAAGGACCTACAAAAACAAACCCAAAACAATTAAGAAAATGGAAATAGGAACATACGTATCAATAATTACCTTAAACATGAATGGATTAAATGCTCCAACCAAAAGACACAGGTTTGCTGAATGGATACAAAAACAAGACCCATCTATATGCTGTCTACAAGAGACCCACTTCACACCTAGGGACACATACAGACTGAAAGTGAAGGGATGGAAAAAGATATTCCATGCAAATGGAAATCAAAAGAAAGCTGGAGTACCAATACTCATATCAGATAAAATAGACTTTAAAATAAAGAATGTTACAAGAGACAAGGAAGGACACTACGTAATGAAAATGAATCAATTCAAGAAGAAGATATAACAATTATAAATATATATGCACCCAACACAGAAGCACATCAATACATAAGGCAACTGCTAACAGCTATAAAAGTGGAAATCGACAGTAACACAGTAATAGTGGGGGAATTTAACACCTCACTTACACCAATGGACAGATCACCCAAACAGAAAATTACTAAGGAAACACAAGCTTTAAATGACACAACAGACCAGATAGATTTAATCAATATTTATAGGACATTCCACCCAAAAACAGCAGATTACACTTTCTTCTCAAGTGCGCACGGAACATTCTCCAGGATAGATCACATCTTGGGACACAAATCAAGCCTCAGTGAGTTTAAGAAAAATGAAATCATATCAAGCATCTTTTCTGATCACAACACAATGAGATTAAAAATCAATTACAGGAAAAAACCCATAAAAACACAAACACATGGAGGCTAAACAATACGTTACGAAATAACCAAGAGAACACTGAAGAAATCAAAGAGGAAACCAAAGAATACCTAGAGACAAATGACAATGAAAACACGATGATCCAAAACCTATGGGATGCAGCAAAAGCAGTTCTAAGAAGGAAATTTATAGCTATACAAGTCTACCTCAAGAAACAAGAAAAATCTCAAATAAACAACCTAAACTTACACCTAAAGGAACTAGAGAAAGAAGAACAAACAAAGCCCAAAGTTAGCAGAAGGAAAGAAATCATAAAGATCAGACCAGAAATAAATGAAATAGAAACAAAGAAAACAATAGCACAGATCAATAAAACTAAAAGCTCGTTCTTTGAGAAGATAAACAAAATTGATAAACCATTAGCCAGACTCATCAAGAAAAAGAGGGAGAGGACTCAAATCAATAAAATTAGAAATGAAAAAGGAGAAGTTAAATCAGACAGTGCAGAAATACAAAGCATCCTAAGAGACTACTACAAGCAACTCTATGCCAATAAAATGGACAACCTGGAAGAAATGGACAAATTCTTAGAAAGGCATAACCTTCCAAGACTGAACCAGGAAGAAATAGAAAATATGAACAGACCAATCACAAGTAATGAAATTGAAACTGTGATTGAAAATCTTCCAACAAACAAAAGTCCAGGACCAGATGGTTTCACAGGTGAATTCTATCAAACATTTAAAGAAGAGCTAACACCCATCCTTCTCAAACTCTTCCAAAAAGTTGCAGGGGAAGGAAAACTCCCAAACTCATTCTATGAGGCCACCATCACCCTGATACCAAAACCAGACAAAGATACTACAAAAAACAGAAAATTACAGCCCAATATCACTGATGAATATAGATGCAAAATTCCTCAACAAAAGACTAGCAAACAGAATCCAACAACACATCAAAAGGATCATACACCATGATCAAGTGGGATTTACCCCAGGGATGCAAGGATTCTTCAATATACGCAAAACAATGTGATACACCGTATTAACAAATTAAAGAATAAAAACCATATGGTCATCTCAATAGATGCAGAAAAAGCTTTTGACAAAATTCAACACCGATTTATGATAAAAACTCTCCAGAAAGTGGAATAGAGGGAAACTTCTTCAACATAATAAAGGCCATATACAACAAACCCACAGCAAACATCATTCTCAATGGTGAATAACTGAAAGCATTTCCTCTAAGATCAGGAAAAAGACAAGGATTTCCACTCTCACCACTATTATTCAAAACAGTTTTGGAAGTCCTAGCCACGGCAATCAGAGAAGAAAAAGAAATAAAAGGAATATAAATTGGAAAAGAAGAAGTAAAACTGTCACTCTTTGCAAATGATATGATACTATACATAGAGAATCCTAAAGATGCTACCAGAAAACTACTAGAGCTAATAAATGAATTTGGTAAAGCTGCAGGATACAAAATTAATGCACAGAAATCCCTTGCATTCCTGTATACTAACGATGAAAAATCTGAGAGAGAAATTAAGGAAACACTCCCATTTACCATTGCAACAAAATAATAAAATACCTAGGAATAAATCTTCCTAAGGAGACAAAAGACCTGTCTGCAGAGAACTATAAGACACTGATGAAAGAAATTAATGATGATACCAACAGATGGAGAGACATACCATGTTCTTCGAATGGAAGAATCAATATTGTGAAAATGACTATAGTACCCAAAGCAATCTACAGATTCAATGCACTCCCTATCAAATTACCAGTGGCACTTTTTACAGAACTAGAACAAAAAAATCTTAAAATTTGTATGGAGACACAAAAGACCCTGAATAGCCAAAGCAGTTTTGAGGAAAAAAACAGAGCTGGATGAATCAGACTCCCTGACTTCAGAGTATACTATAAAGCTACAGTAATCAAGACAATATGGTACTGGCACAAAAAGAGAAATATAGATAAATGAAACAGGATAGAAAGCCCAGAGATAAACCCATGCACCTATGGTCAACTAATCTATGACAAAGGAGGCAAGTATATACAATGGAGACAAGACACTCTATTCAATAAGTGGTGCTGGGAAAACTGGACAGCTACATGTAAAAGAATGAAATTAGAACACCATACACAAAAATAAACTCAAAATGAGTTAAAGACCTAAATGTAAGGCCAGAAACTATCAAACTCTTAGAGAACAACATACGCAGAACACTTTATGACATAAATCACAGCAAGATCCTTTTTGACCCACCTCCTAGAGAAATGGAAATAAAACAAAACTAAACAAATGGGACCTGATGAAACGTCAAAGCTTTTGCACAGCAAAGGAAACCATAAACAAGACTAAAAGACAACCCTCAGAATGTGAGAAAATATTTGCAAATGAAGGAACTGACAAAGGATTAATCTCCAAAATTTACAAGCAGCTCATTCAGCTCAATATCAAAAACACAAACAACCGAATCCAAAAATGGTCCAAAGACCCAAATAGACATTTCTCCAAAGAAGATATACAGACTGCCAACAACCAAGTGAAAGAATGCTCAACATCACTAATCATTAGAGAAATGCAAATCAAAACTACAATGAGATATCATCTCACACCAGTCAGAATGGCCATTATCAAAAAATCTACAAACAATAAATGCTGGAGAGAGTGTGGAGAAAAGGGAACCCCCTTGCACTGTTGGTGGGAATGTACATTGATACAGCCACTATGGAGAACAGTATGGAAGTTCCTTTAAAAACTAAAAATAGAACTACCATACGACCCAGCAATCCCACTACTGGGCATATACCCTGAGAAAACCATAATTCAAAAAGAGGCATGTACCAAAATGTTCATTGCAGCTCTATTTACAATAGTCAGGACATGGAAGCCACCTAAGTGTCCATCGACAGATGAATGGATAAAGAAGATGTGGCACACATATACAATGGAATATTACTCAGCCATAAAAAGGAACAAAACTGAGTTATTTGTAGTGAGGTGGATGGACCTAGAGTCTGTCATACAGAGTGAAGTATGTCAGAAAGAGAAAAACAAATACCTTATGCTAACACATATATATGGAATCTAAAAAAAAAAAAATGGTCATGAAGAACCTCGGGGCAAGACGGGAATAAAGACACAGACCTACTAGAGAATGGACTTGGGGATATGGGGAGGGGGAAGGGTAAGCTGGGACAAAGTGAGAGAGTGGCATGGACATATATACACTACCAATTGTAAAATAGATAGCTAGTGGGAAGCAGCCGCATAGCCCAGGGAAATCAGCTCGGTGCTCTGTGACCACCTAGAGGTGTGGGATAGGGAGGGTGGGAGGGAGGGAGATGCAAGAGGGAAGAGATATGGGGACATATGTATATGTATAACTGATTCACTTTGTTGTAAAGCAGAAACAGACACGCCACTGTAAAGCAATTATACTCCAATAAAGATGTTAAAAAAAAAAAAGATTGAAATTAGAACACTCCCTAACACCATACACAAAAATAAACTCAAAATGGGTTAGAGACCTGAATGTAAGACTGGACACTGTACAACTCTTAGAGGAAAACATAGGAAGAACACTCTTTGACATAAATCACAGCAAGATCTTTTTTTTTTTTTTTTTTTTTTTTTTCACAGCAAGATCTTTTTTGATCCACCTCCCAGAGTGATGGAAATTAAAACAAAAATAAACAAATGGGACCTAATGAAACTTAAGAGCTTTTGCAAAGCAAAGGAAACTACAAACAAGACGAAAAGACAACCCTCAGAATGGGAGAAAATATTTGCAAACGAATCAGCGGACAAAGAATTAATCTCCAAAATATATAAACAGCTCATGCAGCTCAATATCAAGAAAACAAACAACCCAATCCAAAAATGGTCCAAAGACCTAAATAGACATTTCTCCAAAGAAGATATACAGATGGCCAAGAAGCACATGAAAAGCTGCTCAGCATCATTAATTATTAGAGAAATGCAAATCAAAACTACAATGAGGTATTGCCTAACACCAGTTAGAATGGGCATCATCAGAAAATCTACAAACAACAAATGCTGGAGAGGGTGTGGAGAAAAGGGAACCTCCTTGCACTGTTGGTGTGAATGTAAACTGATACAGCCACTATGCAGAACAATATGGAGGTTCCTTAAAAAACTAAAACTAGAATTACCATATGACCCAGCAATCCCACTACTGGGCATATACCCAGAGAAAACCATAATTCATAAAGGCACATGCACCCCAATGTTCACTGCAGCACTGTTTACAATAGCCAGTTCATGGAAGCAACCTAAATGCCCATCAACAGATGAATGGATAAAGAAGTGGTACATATATACAATGGAATATTACTCAGCCATAAAAAGGAACGAAATTGTGTCACTGTAGAGATGTGATGGATCTAGAGACTGTCATACAGAGTGAAGTAAGTCAGAAAGAGAAAAACAAATATCGTATATTAACGCATCTATGTGGAACCTAGAAAAATGGTATAGATGAACCACTTTGCAGGACAGAAATAGAGACACAGATGTAGAGAACTAATGTATGGACACCAAGGTGGGAAAGTGGAGGGGTAGAGGTGGTGGTGTGATGAATTGGGAGGTTGGGATAGACATATATACACTAATACGTATAAAAGGGATAACTAATAAGAACCTGCTGTATAAAAAATAAATTAAATCAAAACAACAAAAAAAACCATCTTCTCTGGTAAAACTCCATTCATGTAAACAACATCCATTAAAGTCACTACAAATAAAATAAACAATATGTATACATAGATATGCAAATAGTCAAAGTATTTTATGTATTCTTTGAACAATTTTACATATTAAAATGTACCAACTATATTAAAAAATGTTACAAAAAATACTATTTAGCATAGTATTTGTAGTCCAGAAATTATTGGGACTAAAGATCAAAGTTTGATTTTTTAAATAAAAGAATAAAATTATTTGAATGATCTATTATCAACTGAGTTTTCTAATAAGTTTAAACATAATAGTTTGCCTCATTTTTCTGTTCTAAAACTAAAACCAGCTATCACTGGGGTGTCTACACAATCCAAAGACAACCTCTCTGAAAACAGCCACATCTTCTCAATCTAAGAAGTTGCCCCTCCCTTATAAAAGTATGAATAGGTATGTTTGTGACATTTATTATATTCATTGACACATTATATTTCCCTATCACTGCATATCCCTGATATTCTTGGATCTCTATGGGTGTTTTGAAAATATCTAACTTTCCCTTTTATTCATTGTGTCAGTTATTGAATCGATAGCCTATCATATTCATGTCATTTCATTAAAAGAAGGCTTTAGGCATATAAATAGTTAAATCAATTTTTACTAAGCATTACCTAGGATGTGCTCCTACAAACCTTCTAAAAGACATTTTTTAAATAAAAGAAATGGGTTTCCTCTGGCTTTCCTCATTCCTATACCAGAGAAAACATTTTTGTAGCCACTGTTGTTTTAAAAACAGCATGGCCCGCTAGATTTTGGGAAATCACCAAAATGTTAAAGAAGATATTAAAAGGAATAAGGCTAAGTGCACTACTACTTTTCAAGCATTACCTGATCAGTTATGGTCCCTCCTTCTCATAATTCATCTTAAATATGCCAGATCAGCAAAATTATAAAAGGAACTATATAAAAATTCCACACCTGTCATACGTGATCAAGAGATGCCTGCTACTGCCAGACCCCAGATTTATTAATGAGCAGAACATATTATAATTGTCAGATGACTTGTTACAAGAAAGAGATAAAGTGCTGTAGTCACTGGGATGCAAGCCAGGTTTTAGAAGATGTCCCTGTCCCCCTTCTCCCCCCATCTCCTTGCTGTAGACCTGAAATGAACTAAGGCCGGGAACTCCTCATTATGCCAAGGCTAAGCCAGGCCACTCAGGCCCTCAGGAAGCCCAAGGTCGGCGGCATGATCCGGACCATCGGCCCGGGCCCCCGCCAGGCCCCGTCCTGGGTCAGCAAGGCGTTTCTGTCAACCAGTTCTGTAAGGAGTTCAACGAGAAGACCAAGGACATCAAAGAAGGTGTTTCTCTGCCTACCAAGATTTTTGTGAAGCCTGACAGGGCATCTGAAATCAAAATTGGCCAACCCACTGTTTCCTACTTCCTGAAGGCAGCTTCTGGGATTGAGAAGGGGGCCCCACACACAGGGAAAGAAGTGGCAGGCCTGGTGCCACTGAAGCACGTGTAGGAGATCGCCGGCGTCAAAGCTCAGGATAACGCCTTTGCCCTGCAGGACGTGCCCCATCCTCTGTTGTCCACTCCATCATTGGATCTGCCCGTTCCCTGGGCATTTGTGTGGTGAAGGACCTCCGTTCTGAAGAGCTGGCAGCTTTCCAGAAGGAGCGAGCCCTGTTCCTGGCTGCTCAGAAAGAGGCAGATTTGGCAGCCCAGGCAGAAGCTGCCAAGAAGTGACCCCTGACCCCCACCCTCCAGGATTTTGAAGGGGGCCAGTTGGGAAGGCGGGGCCAGCAGGGAGGAAGGCAGGTCACATCAACCTGACCTCTCCCTGGCAGAGTTCAGCCCACCTGTTTCCCCATAACCTGGCAGGACCTTCAGTCTCTCCACTGCTCTTCCAGATAACGTAGGATGTGCTTTTTCAGGTAAAGAATGACTTTTCAGTGAGGGGGGTTGGTGTGGCTGGTCTACATTAAAATTTTAGATAAAACAAACTTCCTGCTTCTAAATTGATATTTTGAGTAATAACACCTGGCAGTAAGGAAGCATTCACCTCAGCTACACCTCATTTATCTATATTATATATAGATATAGATATAGATCTATCTATCCATATATCTGTATGCCCTTCCTTATTATCTACTATCAGCACCAAAAATACCAAAACTTCCTCAACATCTATACGATTAAATGTTGATTCTGTGAAAAGAAGCTTTGCACTCTCAAGACCTGTTAACTACCATCACATAGGGATGATTTACAGTGGCTCACAATTTTCCAAAGGGTCCAGTTACAAGTTAGTGCAGTGTTTATAACATTATAATTGTTTTGTTTGTTTTGTTTTGTTCTTTTGGCCGCACTGCGCAGCATGCAGTATCTTAGTTCGGGACCAGGGATCGAACCCGTGCCCCCTGTAGTGGGAGTGCAGAGTCTTAACCCTGGACCACCAGGGAAGTGCTTATAACGTTATAATTTTCATAAGGGAATTTAAGAACCTTCCCATATTGGACCATTCTGTTTATCAAGAGAAGACTTAGGATACCTGCTGAGATTACGATTTCCTCTGAGAACTGCTCAGAAATGAAGGCAAACAATCAAACAGTTAAAGAATTACACTTAGGGCTTCCCTGGTGGCGCAGTGGTTGAGAGTCTGCCTGACGATGCAGGGGACACGGGTTCGTGCCCCGGTCCGGGAAGATCCCACACGCCGCGGAGCAGCTGGGCCTGTGAGCCATGGCTGCTGAGCTTGCGCGTCCGGAGCCTGTGCTCTGCAACGGGAGAGGCCACAACAGTGAGAGGCCCGCGTACCGCAAAAAAAAAAAAAAAAAAGAATTACACTTAGAGTTAGAATTACACTTAGAATTGGAATTATGGGTTCCCTACCCCAATAGCCATATCACTTGCCTAACCTCCATCCCTCCTCACCCACCCACCAACACACACATACATTTTTTTTTTTCCCATAAACAAACCTGATTTTTGCACACCTTGAAGTGGCAAAGTTCTTCAGAGGAGGCTGAGTCCGCCTCCAGCCCCCGAGGTCTCATTGCTGTGGCCATGGTTTGGTTTGGGCACAGCACAAAGCAACTCCAGCCAACAGCACATGAGAGCATATCTGTCAGGATGCCTCTGGCAACGCTTTTCTCACTTTAAAGAAGGGCTTAATACAAGGACAATTCTTTTCTCTACCTCTTGACTTTGTCACTGGAACCAGAGGAGCCATTCAGGGACCAAGGGGACAAGCTCCAGGACACAGAGATAAGAGTAACACATGTCAATGGAAGCCATGGAGAAAACAGATATATCCTGGAGTCTAAAGTCAACCCTGAAACTATAGTAGTTCCAGACATCTTGTTTTATTGAGTGTATCTTAGCTGGGTTTTTTAGGATTTGCCACTGAGAGAATAGAGACTTTCTGTTATTGTGTCAGGCATTTAAATTCTCTTTAGTTGAAGAAATAGACTCACAGACATAGAAAACAAACCTATGGTTCCCAAAGGGGAGAGGGGGGTGGGGGAGGGATAAATTAAGAGGTTGGGATTAACATATACATACTACTATATATAAAATATGTAACCAACAAGGACCTACTATAGCACAGGGAACTCTACTTAATATCTTGTAATAACCTATAATGGAAGAGAATCTGAAGAAGAATAGATATATACATATGTATAACTGAATGTATAACTGAATTTCTATGCTGTACACATGAAACTAACATGATATAGTAAATGAACTATACTTCAATAAAAAAATGGAAGAAAAAATAAAAATAAAAAAATAAATTATCTTTAGTTGAGTTTCTGCCTGTAAAATGCAACATGAGATTGGTTTACCTTTCCATACATGTTGTGAAGAATACAAAACCAATAAATTTTAAAAGGGTTAAATACAATATAATAGCTGTTTTATGTATTAATGCACATAATATTGTCACATAATTCTTTTTCCCCTGTGCTAGCTCCACAATTTGCTCATACTTATTTTTATGTAGTATGCTATATAATAATTGCTTGTTTATTTGTCCTTCTCTCCTTTCTAAGATACATGAAGGTGGGAACACCTTATTCTTTGTTTTCAGAGGCTTAGCACAGACCACAATTCATGGTCAGGCCTTAACTATCCCTTGTTGAATTGAATTCAATTTTATCAATAATGAAAATGAATATGTTAAAGAGTACCTTCCTTGGATGTTTTGCAAGGCATAATTAGATACTAGAGATTTTGCTACCTAGAATTTATAACCCCAGTGAATAATATCAAGTTGCATTGCACAAACACAACAAACACTAACCCAAATTGATCCTCTTTTCATATTTCCTCTCATTTCACAACATTGATATTCTTCACCCCAATCCATTTTCACATTTGTTAATGACACTTCCAAAGTATTTTATTGAACTTTTTTGGGGGGGGACCATTTTCACTATCACTGCTCTACCTCTTTTATCCCATTAAACTAGCTTAATGAATTTCCTACTCTTCCAGTAGTTTCTAAAGCTACAATTTTAATCACGCAACTTCCTTATTCAAAACCTTTCAACAATTCCCCACAGTCTACAGAAAAAAAAAAAAAATCACACTCTTCAACTTGGCAATATAAGTTCTCCTACAGTCTTCCCCCAAACTACTGATATCCATTATTGATCCACAAGTATCTTATACTATGTCCAATCTAGTCTACTTACTGCATCTTTTCCTAGAACATGCCCCATGGAAGACCCACCATACCTTTGGGCTAGCCATTACTACTTTATGTCTAATACATGAATCCTAATATATAAAATTTACTTTCTAAAACTCTCCAAGAAGCTCTTTCTAATACTCCCATAATACTGTCCGTTGTACCATGTTCTACTTTATGGGAGTTATTTTGCATGTCTTATATCTCCCACACAATATAAGCTCAAGGATGGTATGAGCGTGGGATTGTATCATTCAAGTACCTCACATACATCATCCTAACTCATATGGTAGCAGGCATAAGTTCAATGTGAACACAATTTGAGATGCACAGAGGAACTTCCCCTCACTTTATTATACGGGTTTACTAAAAGGAGACATTACTTGGAATATGTAGTAGGAGTTACAGAATCAGCAAGTCAGAGCAACTTTATAATGAACATTTTAACTAGTCTTTTTTCTAAAAACACATTTAATTATATATTTCTGTAAGTGACTAGAGTATGTTTCTCTCCTACCTGCCATGTGGTAAAGAGATGTATTATAAGCTTCTTTCTGATACTGAAGAGGAGAATGAAGTGAAATCAAAAGTGTTAATTCCATTGGACAAAAACAGCAGGTAAAGATCTGACTCGGTAAATAGAATAATAATTGGAATATACACGTTTTGGAAGAATGCGCCTCCTTCTATTCAAAGACTTGGAACATGTTTAGATAACTGTCACTGATATATTTCACATAGTTTTTATTCCTCTAGAAAATCATTCTATTCACACTAACACTGCAAAATTTAACATACTCAACTACTATAAGCACCGTTCCTCAATAAAAAAAAAAAAACCTGTTTTTTACAGTATTTAAGACCAAAAGAATTCCTTCTGTTCATCCCAATTATATAAGTATTACTACCACTACCTATCTGATCTTTTCAACACCTCCACAAGTCTCTTGGACAATGGCACTGCTGGCTGTCAAGCAGACTGATGGCTTTCACTGAGCAGCCCTATATGTAAAATTCAGAATTCACTTTAACAGTCATTTGAACTGTCACTGTATGAATTATGGACTGAAGCACATTCTGCTTTGCCATTTCAAAAGGAAAGCTTCTTGTGAATATTAAACTAGAAGTGGGAACGGCATTTTCAAGTCAAATGATTTAAACTACATACCTGGGTTTAGAAGGAGCTTTAAAAAACTATTTTGTTTCCATGGAGAAAAACATCTCAAATTCAAATGACCTTGTACTTTTATTATAATAATGTATGTATGTATGTATGTGGTGCACATATATATTCATAGCTGTGACTTTTTTTTCTTTTAAAAATATCTTCCTTATATTACAGAATTAAAATTCTTGGAACCTTTGTGTAAACCACGTGTGTTAAATAATATAGGAAGATCCAAAATGAATTGAAGACATGACTTTTTCCCTAGAAAGTTATATGTTATACCTGAAATAACATGTCAGTAATTATAAAAAAACATCATGATATGTAAAATATATTGAATAGCCTGAGTGATTTCAAGGATTTCATTAGTAACTCTGGTTCTGTGTTTGATTTTGGGTCCAATCATGAAGCAGGGGGATGACGTGAACAGGAAGAGATGCCAGGAAGCCTCAGAACGTGGTGTGATACCAGCAAAGGCAATGAAGTGGATATCAGCATGGGAGGTGGGGAGTGATTTCTGTGAGTAACTACAATGACTAAATTTCAAAAAGCAGTTTAGGAAAAATTAATGAAGATATTATGTGCTCATAGACTGGAAGAATTAATATTGTTAAAATGTCCATACTACCCAAGGTAATCTAGAGATTCAATGCAATCCCTATCAAGATTCCAATGGTTTTTTTTCACAGAAATAGAACAAACAACCCTAAAATGTATATGGAATCATAAAAGACCCCAAATAGGCAAAGCAATCTTGAGAAATAAGAACAAAGCTGGAGGCAACATGCTCTCTGATGCCAAACTATATTACAAAGCTATAGTAATCAAAGCAGTAAGGTATTAGTATAAAAACAGACACTAGATCGATGGAACAGAATAGGGAACCCAAAAATAAACCCATGCATATATGTTCAATTAGTTTACAACAAAGGAGGCAAGAATATACAATTAGGGCAAGGACGGTCTCTTCAATAAATGGTGTTGGGAAAATTAGGCAGCCACGTTGAAAAGAATGAAACTGGACAACGATATTACACCACGCAAAAAATTAACTCAAAGTGGATTAAAGACTTAAACATAAGACCTGAAACTCCTAGAAGAAACCATAGGCAGTAAGGTCTTGACATAGGCCTTGGTGATCATTTTGAATCTGACACCAAAAGCAAAAGCAACAAAAGCAAAACTAAACAAGTGGGACTACTTCAAACTAAAAAGCTACACAGGAAAGGAAACCATCAACAAACTCAAAAGGCTGCCTACCAAATAGGAGAAAATATTTGCAACTGATAAATCTGATAAGGGGCTGATATCCAAAATATATAAAGAATTCATACAACTCAATAGCAAAAAAGCAAGCAATCTGATTTTAAAAATGGGCAGAAAATCTGAATAGACTTTTCTTCTTTTTTTTTTTTTTTTTGCGGTATGCGGGCCTCTCACTGTTGTGGCCTCTCCCATTGTGGAGCACAGGCTCCGGACGCGCAGGCTCAGCGGCCATGGCTCACGGGCCCAGCCGCTCCGCGGCATGTGGGATCTTCCCGGACCAGGGCATGAACCCATGTCCCCTGCATCGGCAGGCGGACTCTCAACCACTGCGCCACCAGGGAAGCCCTGAATAGACATTTTTTTCAAAAAGACATAGACGGCCAAAAGGCCAAGGAAAAATGCTTAGCATCATTAATCATCAGGAAAAAGTTAAACAAAACCACAGTGAGTGGGGTGGTGGTGGTGGTGGTGGGATGAATTGGGAGATGGGATTGACATGTATACACTAATATGTATAAAATAGATAACTAATAAGGACCTGCTGTATAAAAAATAAAATTAAATTAAATTTAAAAAAAATCAAACCACAGTGAGATATCACTTCACACCTGTCAGAATGGCTATTATCAAAATAACAAATAACAACTGTTGGAGAGGTTTTGAAGAAAAGGGAACCCTCGTGCACTGCTGATGGGAATGTAAATTGGTGCAGTCCCATGGAAAACACTATAAAATTCTTCAAAAAATTAAAAATAGAACTATGATATGATCCAGCACTTCCACTTGTGGGTATTTATCTGAAAACAAGAAAACACTAACTCAAAGGATATATGCAACCCTATGTTCATAGCAATATTATTTATAATAGCCAAGATATAGAAACAACCTAGGAGTCCCCTGATGGATGAATGAATAAAGAAAGTGCAACAAATATATATGTGTGTGTGTATATATACATATATATTTCAGCTAAAAAAAAAAAAATGAAATCTTGCCATTTGTTACAAATGGTGTTGGGAAAATTGGGGAGCCACACTGAAAAGAATGAAAATGGACAACGATATTACACCATGCAAAAAGTTAACTCAAAGTGGATTAAAGACTTAAATATAAGACCTAAAACTATAAAACTCCTAGAAGAAAACATAGGCGGTAAGGTCCTTGACATAGGCTTTGGTGATCATTTTGAATCTGACACCAAAATGGTGTCAGATGGACCTTGAGGGCATTCTGCTAAGTGAAATAAGTCAGACAGAGAAAGACAAATAAAATATGATCTCTCTTTCATGTGGAATCTAAAAAAATAATAAGTTTTTTAAAAAAGAAAAAGCTCATAGATACAAAGAATAGATTGGTGGTTGCAGAGGGTGGGAGAGGGAGTAGGAGAAATGGGTGAATTGTTTGTTTTAGTTTAAATAAATTGATTTATTTAAAAGAAAAAACTGGGCCTGCAGTTTGAAGACACTGAAAATGTGTTTTCAGGAAAAAAAAATTAATGGAGGAGTCAGTTAATGAAGAACATTGAATACTGGGCTGAGCATTTAAAATTTTACATAATAAGCATCAGTGACATGAATATTATGTTAAAATTATGTTAAGAAGATTCTGATGAAAATGCTTAAGTTGAATGAGACTTGAGCTGGCCATGGAGATTATTGGAGGTGGGGTGCAAAGAACAGGCTTAGAACAATGAAGCATGCTAGCAAGAGCTATATTAATTTAAATAAGAAGGAGTGAAATGTTACCGATAAAGAATAGATGGAGATCAAGAACTAACTAAAAAAGCAAGCTGAAAAATAATACAAAACTATGGTGAGTTTTGAAATGCAGAATTCTGGAGGATTATAATGATATTGGTGATGGTGGATAAACTGAAAAAATATTCTAGTTTGAGGTTATTTGTATCAATTAATTAGCAACCAGAAGTCTGCTATAAAAACTATGTGCTGAATATATATCTCTATGTATATGAAGATATATAGGGCTATATAAATAACTAAATTCAGGATATTTACAAAGTCTTTATATAATGTTAAATTGTATGATATTTACTTTAGGTATTTGTGGGAAAATAAATGAATTAATCTAACCTTTGTGAGGAGGTGAGAATAACTACAATTCAGTCTTGTGTTTTGGTTAGAATCTTCGTAGATTCTCCATGAAGTGAGTCATCCTACCTACTATTGAGTACATTTATACTTCCGGTTCACAACGAAGAATATAACCCTAAACTCTTTGCATTCTTAATTATTAATCAAAGCCATCTATATAAAAAAAGTTTTTAAGGAAGATTACATGACAGACTCAGTAACCTCAGGAGTTTCTCTTTTTTTTTTTTGTCCTAAAATATGTATCTGAAATACATGTATGTGTGTCCTGTAGATCTACTTTAAGTGAATAATTCTTTCTAGTTATATCAGCACCTGACAGTGAGATGTCACAAAAGTCTTATGAAATTTGCTCTTCTTTTATGACAGGAAAGTGGGTGAGGATATTGTACACTAACCAAGATCCACGGTACCAATGTCCTTTCAATTTGAACACCAAGAAAAGCTGTATTTCTCCTGAACTGCTGGTTTATTTCTCATCTTATGTGACCAATCATGTCTTTGCTCTAACTCTGTGGTCCATCTCTGGTAACTACATAGGAACTCATGGAATTCATATCATGTACCAACTCTACACCTGATTCATTTTTACCCCCTTATTATATTTTTCTTCAGCTGTTTTTTTTTCTATTTATGCTATTGCACATAGTTATGTGAACCACTGCAAATCTTTTTTGGAACAGGTGAAACATACTAATAGGTACACCTAAATGTTAAGGCCTCCATCAAGTAATTTGACATTACCACATTTAGATGTCATAACATCTCTGCAAGAGGATTTTCATGATCACCAGCACAATTATTGAGAAAAATGAATTTCAGGTGGGTACAAATACCTTAGGGAGTAGAAGTATAAGTAGAAAACCCCAAAGTTCTACTGAGAAACATAAAAAAAAAACCTAGCCATATCAAAAGAAAGGTAATTGTTGTGAATTGTTGTGACTCCTGGGATATCAATTACCTTTAGCCTATTTCTACTACAAATAAATAAATATTTAAATAAACAAAATCTCTGCTTTGTTTGTTTCACTAATTTCCTATTTCAATCCACTTTCTTTAGACTGTCAAAAGAACAATGCTCTATATGGAGAGAGGAAAAATTATTTTCTCCCAGAAAATATTACCAACTTCAAAAATTCCATAACTTTCCTCGAGTTACTCATTGTGATGCTAACTTAAAGGGATGCAGATGCTATGTGATTCTTTTACCTTCCAAAGCATTCACAGTTCTTTGTGTTTTGTTCCTTCTGTTATTTCATAGCATTAAATCACATCTGTTTAGTTGTAAACATAGGGGGTAGGCACAATAATTAGATTCTGGTTCTAGCTCTTAGGATTATGTAATTTGGAACAAGTCATGAATTTCTGTACCTCAGGACATTCATCCTGTAAGAAGGAAAGGATACCAGATTCCTCAGAGCTGGTGTGAAGATTCAATGAAATAATACATGGGACATGCTTAGAACAATGTGTGGCGTTCTATACCTTCTTCAATATCATCACCTATTTTCACTTCATCTTCTGTATTTTCAGTAAAGAGGTGGAATAGCACAGGAACTCTTGTGGAAAGATAGGCAAGAAATAGAAACATCATACAAAAGCTTCCATCTACAATTTGCCAGTGTCATCATCCCATGGTGTGGTCGTGACTAAAGTCATTGCCATCACTCCTGACTGGAACTTGTGCAGCTTACTAATCACCAGATCCGATTCCTAGGGGATGGAGTGGTATTTCAATTTTTGACAGACCTGACACAGCAGGCTGTCCATTATTAAACCACACATCTGGTCCCTCTTGTTAATAACTGGTTGTTTGCAAAATGTGGACAATCTTCAAGTCTTCCCACAGGGAGTTAAATGAGGTTGAAATGTGTTAATCCACTTTTATCCCTATTCACACAGTGATTTACAAGATGGGCTAAGTGTGTCCCCGTAATAATTCATCATTCTGTTTCTGTGCAAGGTCCACTGCAAGACAGCCAAGAACAAGCTGTCCTTTAGTCCTTAGATTCACTGGTTTTCGGCTTTGTGTGCAAAGTCCATTTCTTGCACATACATATAGTGTGAAAAGCAGAAATAATACAACTCTGAGTTTAAGAAAGGCGCACACAGAGGGAAATGATTCTCACTCTTTAAAGCCGTGGCATAATTGCAGTAGTGCTGAGAAGACTAAAGCACAGTCCAAAGAGAGTCCCGGTTACGAGTCTGAACAGGAAAGGGGTCCAAGAGTTGAGACTTGCTGTCAGGCAACAGTGCCCTACAGACCAGCCAAGCTTGGCAGCCTGGGTTTCTGTTTCTACTTCCCTTCACTGCTTCTATTTGTCAAAAAAAGACAAAGATAAATATGATCAATCCAAGACAAAATCGGGGAGAGAAATCTCACTGTCCCCGGTCTCCCTTTTCCGCGGATCCTCTTCTCAGTTTCCGCAGGAGTATTTCCCCCCTACTCCTTTCAGGTGACTAGGACTTTCCAGCCTCTACCGAATCCCTTTCCCAACTCCAAACCCATCCCCACTTCCCAGCCAAAGAGGACAGGTAAATCTAATACCACTGGAGCACTCAGCTTACACAAATGATTTACTTTTCTGAGTATGTGCAGTGGTTCTTCCTTCCCTTGAAATTATACTACATCTCAGATTCTCCTTAAGAGAATCTAGTTCTGATTATTGAGGAATCAAGGTCAGATATTTTGAATTCACTCTTCTGCTTCCAGATGATCAGATATGAAGGACCCAATGCCATTCTTACAGCGCTTTCTTGCCTTCACAACACCTGGGTTTTTATTTATCTTCTGCAAGCACATATATGGTCACTCTTGCACATGAGAGATATGCAATCAAATATCACAGTGGCTCAGGGTCATGCAATACCCAGACACTGTAACAAATTATGAGGTCAAACATACACGAACAAAGATTTGGGTTGGAGCGATGGAGGAACCTAAGGAACCATAGCCTATGCTCTGTAATATATGAGTGTATAACAAAACAACAGTGACATAATACAGAATATTAGAAAAGTTATCAATATTAATGATTGTTTTAGGCGAAATAAAACTAATAATGTGATTTGGCTGGCAAAGTAAAGCTCATGACTGCAAAATGTGGCAAATTTAGTGCTCGCTTCGGCAGCACATATACTAAAATGTGGCAAATTTCTTCATTTCTACGTTAATTAGAATCGAAGTACAATAATCATTATAAACGCGTATTAGGTATAAATATTTAATATGGATTATATTAAATGTTTGACAGATTAACAATGTTCTATATTTTATTGAATTGCAAGGGTGAAATATCTATGCTCAGTCTTTATAATTTGTTCATAAAGTTTGGTCATTTGCTTACAACTTTAAAAACCTTATGTACCACCACCATGACTACCAGAAAGAAGTTTCTGGCTCAGTTTAACTTTATCTACTCTACTTGGGCGGTACACTCAGTATGAAAGGGGACTCCCGCCCACCATCCACTTCACTCACATCCTAGTTTTTACAACTCCACACAGCCAGTTTGAATTTGTACTGAGGTTGAGATTTTCTCGGTGCTACAGATGCACCTTTTTCTTTTTACTCTGTTCTCCAAGTAGTTTTCTCTTAAATTGCAACTTGATTGCTGTCTAATGATTAAGATACTTGTGAAAAAAAAAAAAATCATGACCTATTAAAAAATATCCCATATCCAGTCAAAAATTGTCAAAGAGTAAAAGTAATTGTCCTTCTGGATTATTACCTATTGTTTTGATTACTTTTACAGAGAAATTTTAAATTAGCAACTTAAGACTCAGGAAAAGCATTAGTTTAAAGACATCTTGATTGAAGGTATTAAATACAGCTAGAAAAGGCCACCCTTATTAAATTTCAAACTATAAATATACAAAGCTACTGGTTAAATTTCACTGTAAAAACTATTTCTTCTTGTTTCATTTTCTAAAGGCAACTTAGACAAGCATGGCACATAAGTAAGACAACGTTGGCAATACATAAATACACTAATAAAAACAGATGAACCATCAATGACAAAATGATATATAAACATATAAACGATAAACAAGAGCATGATTTTTTTTGCTTTTTTTTGGGGGGGGGGTATAGTTGTTTTACAATGTTGTGTTAGTTTCTACTGTCCAGCAAAGTGAAGTAGAGTTCCCTGTGTTATACAGCAGGTTCTCATTACTTACCTATTTTATACATATTAGTGCATATATGTATAATCTCCCAATTTATCCCCCCCACACTTTCCCCCCTTGGTGTCCATACGTTTGGTCTCTACATCTGTGTCTCTATTTCTGCCTTGCAAACCGGTTCATCTGTACCATTTTTCTAGATTCCACATATATGGGTTAATATACGATATTTGTTTTTCTCTTTTTGACTTACTTCACTTTGTATGACAGTCTCTAGGTCCACCCACATCTCTACAAGAGCATGATTTGAAAAAGCCAATAAAAGTATCGCATTCACTATTAACCTAGCTACAGGTACACGTGATGACTAAAGATATTGTTAATTTTTATTTTGTACCAATAATGAAGACCAAAATAAGCTTTCATTTGTATTACTTCTCTTACTACCTTTCAAATCTATTTTTGCAGAAGTTGAATTACATTACTAACAGAGAAGGAAAAAAGTATGTTAATTCTGATAAAACAATAAGTTAACTGAAATCATTTTCTTGGTCATCCATCTGGATTTATGTCTTTCTACCCATCCTCTAGACTAACTTGAAGCTGCAGTGGAGAAGCTGTTTAGTAGAAAGTTTAATCTCCTTAAAATGTCACATACCTTATGCGGAAAATGAAATTGCTACATTCCAACTTCCTTCACCCAAGATTTATTATACATAGAGGTATCTTGAGAAAAGTGTAATACCCACAGAAGAGGTATTACAAATAAGTAACCATATACAAAAAGTGGATATATAAGAGTGGTTAAATGGAATCAAACTTTAAATTCCAATAAATTTGAAAAGCCATATTTCAATTTTATTAATAAGAGTAGGTAAAAAGAAAAAATCATATGTTTTTATATAAAATATGAATGTCTGAATTATTGGTAACTATTGAAAAATAATAATTATTACACTATCTTTTTCTCTGCATTTTATATATTTTATATATATATATATGTAAAGTCAATTTTTGCACCATTACCTACTTCAGCAGTAGGTAATTTTTTATTGCTTTATTCAAGGTGATTTCTCTTAATATAATAGTGCTAAAAGACACCGAATAGTCTGGGTTTTCTGATAATAAATGCTTAAATCATTTTTATAGATATTGTATATGCATAGTTGGTTCCACTATATAATTAAACAGTAAAAATAACATTTCATTCTTTTTAATAACACTTAAAATATTTTAAAAGAATATTTACTGATCTGAACATAAAAACTTAGAATAAGAACTTTATATTAAATGGCTACTTTTCAAAATAATATATAATTTAATAAGAAAGATAAAATTGGTAACACATAAATGTGCCAGATGCCAATCCAAAACCCATTTTCCCAATTCAATTTGATTATATAAAGTCATATCGCATATTTTCATTGTATGATATCTAAACTTACACATACTCCAAAAGCTATCCAACATTCTCCCCATTTTATAAATACTTCTTAAACTATTAATCGATTGAACTGTACCATTTGTTCAATTTCTTTTATGTTTTCAATTACTACAATGCATTAGGTGACTTGCTTGCATTACTTTTAAATTCCACCTACAAAATATGAAAGATATACTTAAAATTACTGGAGTTGCAACACCTGACCAAATATCTGAAAACTAGAATAATGTTAATTAAATAAATGGCCTACTCCGATATGACTGCAACTGAAAATTGTCCATTAACAGTAATTTATCCACAGCTGTGATAATTTATCCACATCAAGTACATTGTGTTCCAAACTTTAAAATTACTGAGTCATGATGAAGGATGAGAAGGGCTTGTCCTAACTGCCTAAAGGCATTTAAAACCTGAAATTTACCAATCTTTAACTGTAAGAGAATATTCTAAATTTGTATTGCTTTATGAATCTTAGAAACATTAAAATAGAAAAAAAAAGTAATTTAACACTACAACAATTTTACATATTACAGAATGGCTCCCATATAAGATCAGTTAAATTCTGTCTCTACTCATATTGGTTTCAATCATAGAGTAACTTTGATGATATTAAGTATTCTAAATATTAAATTCAAAGTATATTAAGATTTTGAGCCATCTCTAATATAGTGATTTTAGCTACTGTATTTTCAAGCCAACACTGACTATCCTATCTACAAATGCTGGATGCTCTTCTTGACAGTCTTAAAACAGAAATTCTGCAAGGATATCATCATAACATAAGCAATACTTTCAACATTCTGGGGGAAAATTCACCTCTAATTATATCTGTGAACACCTCCTGATCAAGCCCTGTTTCATATTCTTTCTTATATTCTTCCCAAAGCCTAACTTAGTGAGTCCCTCAGATGTAGCATGTATTCAAACATTAGCTGATTGGATAAATGGCCATTAAAGAAATATTATACAAACCATTTAAATTAGATTTTTGTGTTCTATTCAGGAGGCCAAAAAAGTAAACCCGCATTATATATCCAACAGACATCCCTAAGGCATAAGCAGTGTTGTCATTTAGCAACTCTCAAACTTAGTCATGGCCTCCCAGAACTAATGTTATTCTTGTGCTAAATTATCTTCACTGCTCTAACTCTTTTCCCTTCCGTGCTACTTAGAACAGGATACCAGAATGCAAATAAGGGAGAGGTAATTATGTAAGGACGCACTGACCTATATGTTACATAGGCATTCCATATATTTCACAAAGAATACAGATCTATCACATATACATTATACATATACATACATATTGCATGTATTTTAAGTGTGTGTCTGTTTCCCTACCAAAAGGTGGTACAACATAAACGCAAGTGAATTATCCAAGGCTAGTTCACAGACAATCTACGGTGTGGAGTACACACTTCCTGTATCCTGATAGACCCACCAATATTCCCTCTATAACAATACCCCTTCACACATCAGTGATATGCCTCACTCATTTTCACATGCCAGTCCAACATATCCTACTAAGATTGAATTTAAGATTCTTAAAATGAAGGGCAGGGTAGAAAGTGTCTACTTTCCTATCATCTAATTCCCCTGTCATTTCTAGGATGTGACTCTAGATGGGGAAGGTACCCAGCCTGATCCAGATTCCCCCAGAAGAAGACCTTGAGTTAAGGATAAAGCCTAAATAGCGTATTTGGGAAATGATACAGAAAATACCAGTTAGGGAGAGGGGGAAGGAAGCCAATAAACTCGCAATACCGAGCCAGTTATCACTGTGAGCCAACTAGAGCTGAGTCCCATTGGACACAGTGTAGAGAACATGCTCCAGAATGGTCCCAACCAAGGAACTAGGAGGCTAAGTTATTTGTCTAACAAATCCGTATTTACTCAGTGGCCTTGCTCTCCAAGAGACCCTGGTGTGCACCTGAGGCCAGGAGAAAACAAACAAAAAACCTCAGACAGGCAGAGGGTGTTCATAGAAAATATCCAGAGAACATGGGCAGAGCACTAGATGCATCTGTTGTTAGAAACTGTCTACTTATTCCTGTATGAAAGACTGCTTCCTCCTCGACTCTGCAGGAATTGAGTCCACAAGATAACTGAGCAGAATAAAATTGCTATTCAGCCTTAATTGCAAAGAGGAATTTGTGACAATACTAAAGACAAAAGAGATGACTTTACTTATTTCATATTAATTTAAGATTCTGAAGAAAATTTTAAAAGTTGCAAACTTCGAGTCGTAGGTGAAGAAGGGAACTAACATTAAGAGCACCTCACCTATGCTAGATGCTATAAAATTATTCTTATAAATTCAAATTTAATTAAGTGGAGGGAACTTCGGAGCTTCTTAAGTAATTTCAGTCACAAAGTCATCTTTACACTTGTAAGATATATCACCAACACAAGTATTTAATTTCCCAGAAACTGAGTTTCCTAGTCCTTAAAATAATTACCTACAATTCAGGGACTATGTGAGGATCGACTGAGATAACACATATCATAAGTTAACATATACATGTGTTTATATATATATATATATATATATATAAATATGTTACCCACACACATACATATAAGCATATAACATATAGCATAGTTAACATATAGCACTCACCAAGTACTTAGTACCAACTAAGTGTTAGTTTTTCAGAAATATCTTACAGAAATAAGATTACTGAATTTCATAATGGCTGAATGACTTGCCCAAGTCATTTCTTCACTCAGGTAGTGAAGAAATAAGCATAGGATTGAAACCTGGGTCCCTATTAATCAAAGGCTCTTGTCTTCGAAGATGGACAACTAATAGAACCAAAACTAAGTTTTCACGGAGCCACAAAATTACCTTTAAAGTGGACCCACGTTTGGTTCAGTAACAATACCTCATCTTAACAGTACGTATGGCCTAATTTTAAAGCTAAAGTTGGTCTAGCATAAACTTTCATTATAATACGTATTTTAAATAAACGTGCAAAACTTTTTTTAACATAGCAACGACTCATTTAGGAAGCAGTCAACTAACCAAAATTCTTAATTCCTGAAATATAACTGCAGCACCCCTAGAAAAGTGAAGGCAACCACATGAACAATTAGCATCTTGAATAGGATGCTAAAAAAACAAACAGTGCTACCACCACCAAGTCCAAAATACGTACTTCATGTGCTCAGCCCAACTCACACTTTTCCAATGAGGATTTCTATTCTACACGATGATCCTGACCTCCTGAAGTAACAAATACAGATCCAATTACTATGAACACCTCACTGTACTTGATAAGCCATTGAGCTAAGTTAATATAGTTTATCTAAATGTCAATTAGCATTGAAATGTTTAAATATTCTTTTCTTCATCTTCAGTCAACCAGAACACCTTACATTCCAAGCATACTCGTAAACTGGTATTTGTTGTTTAATTTTTTTACCAATATATATGTTTTTGCCTAAAAAGAAGAGATTGAACTGAAATATTATCCTCTACAAAACATCCATACCCCTTTAAATTACTAACATGAGACCAAAGAAGAAGTCCACAATTGATGCTCAAGATAAAATCCCCTGTGTGTAGGGTAGGGGTTGGTCTTGAGAGCAGAGATAGGAAGGAAAAGAAGGAAGGTATTTCCCAGTGGTTGAACAAGAAGATTCTGAATGGGACCAATAATGGATATTTTATGCAATTAAAATAGAACATCAATACCAAACTGAACTTTAAGGAAACATTTCAATTGAGTTGAAAGACTACTTAGTATACACATATTATTTTTAAACAAGGAAATGTGGCATGTGATACCTAAATGACTATTCTGGAAAATACTAAATTCAATGAAACATAAACTGTGCTTTTTAAATAATAATAAGACATAGCAAGAGGAATTCCAGAAGTTTAACTAGGCAAAACAGTGATGCTATAGACAAAACACATGAGCAATATTTTGCTAATAATAATATTTTAGTTTTGAGACTTAGTTTTAATTTTGTGACATATACACTATTTAGGTTAAGTACGTTATTTATGAAAAGGTTGGATCATACTATACGAACACCATTATTAGTAATAGTCATAGTTACCCGTTCAAAGTGAGTATTTTCCACTGCCAACGCTGTCATTTTCACTAACTACCTGTTACATATTTAAACCAATTGTCTACCTGCGTCTTCAAATGTTTAAAAAGCATAAAATTCCCAGTGGCAGGTGCCCTTACACCTAATCAAGACAAGACTGACACGGAGTAAGTAAACAGGTGGGTGCAGGTGATTTTAAGTTTCTAACGTGCTTTTTCAATCAACTTGGATGCATTTTCGAATTTGGTTAACAACACCTAAGAAAAAAAAATGAAAATTGACTGGCACTGATATTGCGTGCCATTTGGATGTAATTGTACCTCTCACGCCAGCCTCATACACACCCTAAGAAAGCACACATAGACAAAAGAATAAGCACAAGTAAATGCAACAAATACATTGCAGGGATCATAAAGTGAAAAGGCAAAGAGTTCCTTGCCTACAGCAATTGCTCTAGAGAGTCAAAATGGAGAGACACGTCAAAGAGTCCCTTTTCCTCCCTCCCCCAGCCTCTGGCTCCTTTCCCTCCTCTCCCTCCTTTTCCCCTTCCAGCCTTCCCATCCCTCCCTTTTCCAGCTGCATCTACGGAACCACACTGCAGCACACCACTCACCTGTCGTCGTTCTGCCATCCTTGGTCCCCTAGCAGCAAATCCCGAAACCTGTACCTGGGAGGCAGAGGGGGCACTTCGCTCTCCAAATCAACCATCCTTCCTCAAAGAGTGGGAAACGTAAAACAACGAATGGAGGCGAGGAGGACAAGAGAAAGAAAATATTGCGGAGTAGAGGGCGAGGACTAACGAAATGCGGGAGATGGGCTGGAGCAGGGGAAGGGGCCTGGGATGGGGGAGGGGGGTCTGCTCCCAGCCGGAAGCTGAGGCTGAAAGGGGCCGGCTCCTCTCTCCTGAGGGTGTGATGGGGATGATGCAAACCCAGCCCAAGAGCAAAAGTCTGGCTCTGACAAGAACCAGCGCTGCCAAGGAACCGCCCCCAGGATCGGCGCCGCCTCTGGTCCCCAGGACTCGGGGGAGGCGGGAATGCAAAAGTTACTTCGCCCGAAAGAAAAAAGAGAAAAAACGCGCGGTGCCTAGAAAGAGGGGAGAGGGGTGGGCGTGCGCTCAGCGTTAGGGTGAAGCACTTTCCCTCACGGCGGGCGGCGAGAGCCTCCTCAGAGGACAGCTCCGGGTAGCAGGTCCCCTCAGGCGGACGCCCCGCACGGCCGCGCAGGCGCCGGGGGTCCCGGGGTTGGAGTCCCCGCGCGGCGGACGGGCTCTCCCCGTGGGCGGGGCCGCCGCGGAGGCCCCGCCAATGAGACGCCCCTCATTAGCATGACGGTGACGGCGGTGCCTGGGGAAGACCAATGGGGGCGAGCCTAATTAGCGGGTTCCAGGGCTCCAGCCCCCTCTCTGGAGGAGGGGGACACGCGCGCGTGGAGTGTCCCCAGGTCCCCCAGCTCCTTCTCCTTGGCCGTCTCCAGCCAGGTAGGCGGGGTAGAAATGGCACGTTCCGGGAGAGGGAATCCCCGCTCCCAGCCCCAGGAAAGTCTTAGTCTTTTTTCTCACTGGCTGAAAGCAAGGGAGGTGTTTCCCTGTTCCTGGAAGAGAATGAAGGGCCACTTTAGGCCGCTGCAGAGAAACGATTAATGCAAGGAGGATGACATACTAGGAAATGAGCGCTGCTGCTACTTGTGGTGCTGTGGTCTTCCAAGTGGCCTTCACCTTGCCAGGTGTGCTCTTGTTAGTGGCCCACGCGGTCAGAGGAAGGATGAAACACACAGCCTGTTTTTGAGTATGGACCGCAGCTTATGGGAACCTGCTGTGTATACAAGCTCTAGTCCTATTTGCCTATAGTGTTTTTCCACCAAGAACCGACTCCCGATTCCATCAGGGTACGTACAGACACCAAATATTTCCCCCTCTGAGAGACTCGGGCCTGAGGATACAAGACTGTATCATGGCCCGTGCCCTCAGGATCTCATTGTTTGCTTGCAGGAACAAGCTTATAAATGAAGTGATACAATATGAGACACAGTAATCAAGCAACATATAAAGAGTTTTGGAAATACCTGTGAGATAACACACTTTTTCATGCAGGGAAGGGTCAAGACATAGAAAGTGAACTAAGCCTTCTATGCTAGTTTGCAACTTACTCAAGGGATGGGAAGAAAGCAATGGAGTGAGGAAAGAGAAGCCTATGAGTAGAGGCAAAGGGATATTTTTAAATGTTTGGTTTATTTGGGAGACAGTGATTAATCTGGTATGATTAAATTCTCAATGAGGTCATGTAGTGGAGGGCTTAATACAGAACGTTAGAAATTCAAGAAGAAATCAGCAAAAAGGTAATAGCAGATAAAATAGAATGAGTACCTACCTAAATCTGAAGAATCAGTGGAAATAGATGTCTCTGTCGTCCAGATCCAACCCATTCTTCCAGACCCATCTCAAATGACATCTCCTCTATTAGATTTCCTGATGCGTCCAGCTGGTTAAAATGCCTTCTTCCTTTGAACCCTTCATACCCTCTGTGAGTATTTTGCTTGTAGTGCTTATTATATTATGGCCTGCTGTGCATTTTTCTACATCTTATCCCCCTTCCTGTGGCTTATCTCTCTAGGACAGTGCATTCAAAATGAGTAAAATCTTAACAATGTTGAGATGCATTAAAATCTTTTACAGATAGTAAATTAATCTTTTTTCACATTTGCTTTAGCTCCAAAGTTGTGTATTTATGTTTTTTTGCATAAACTTTTGTCATCCCTTTGCCAAATGAGAAAGTTATATCACTACATTGTTAGTTGGGGGGAGATGGGGCCGGAAGAGAGAGAGAGAATATCTGTTTTATACTTTGGACCTTATCATCTGCTATAAAGATACTTCTGTGAAGTTTACTTTTTTTTAATGTTCCAGGCTAATATTTATATTTTTATTTATATTATTATAGTCTGCCTTTATGTATTTGGCAGAAATCTGAAATATTTATGTATCAGTAACAGACTCAGAAGCAAGGCACTAAAAACAGGAAAAAAATAGCTGTTGAGTGTTAGACTCCTGCAATGCTAGAGATTAGAGAGTAAAGCAATAGCATTTGACTTAAAAGAAAGTTGTGCTATGCAGCAGCTTCCCACTAGCTATTTTACATTTGGTAGTGTATATATGTCGATGCTACTCACACTTTGCCCCAGCTTCCCCCTCCCCCCACGTCCTCAAGTCCATTTTCTATGTCTACCTCATTATTCCTGTCCTGCCCCTAAGTTCATCAGTACCTTTTTTTTTTTTTAGATTCTATATATATATGTGTTAGCATACGATATTTGTTTTTCTCTCTCTGACTTACTTCACTCTGTATGACAGACTCTAGGTCCATCCACCTCACTACAAATAACTCAATTTCGTTTCTTTTTATGGCTGGGTAATATTCCATTGTATATCTGTGCCACATCTTTATCCATTCATCTGTCGATGGACACTTAGGTTGCTTCCATGTCCTGGCTATTGTAAATAGTGCTGCAATGAACACTGGGGTACATGACTCTTTTTGAACTAGGGTTTTCTCAGGCTATATGCCGCTAGTGCAGTATTGTGAAGCAGTTATACTCCAATAAATATATATTTAAAAAAGAAAAGAAAGCTCTGCACCTTATTTTGGTGTCACTTTTATGGCAGTCTTAATTATTTGGCTTCCAAGTGCCCAGAAAACATTTTAAGAGGGAGCAAGTACCTCAGAAAGAAAGAAAAAAAAATAGAATAAGTAAAAACTTGCTCAGCTAGTAGTGTCATAGCCCAGCTGTTAAGGATACAAAGGGTACAAAGGACCGTACTGTGTCAAAGCAGGTGGAGACCACTATGTGCCTTAAAATTGTCACAGTGAAGAATCTTATCTTTCTAAGTTTAAGAAAATAAAAAGAATAATGCAATCTAACAAATACTATCCTGACATTCTTAAAATATAGCAATATTTGGACATTGAAACTTAAATTTAGAATTGGAAGATCCTTTGCCCTCCATTCTATTTTTTTGTCAGTTTTCTGAAGGCAGACTTTTCATTTTTTGTCATTAATTTTGACTGTTAGCTCTCCCACCCATCTTTCTATACTTTTTTCTCTTTTTTGTCATGTCAGTTCCTGCTGTTAAAATATATTTTCCTCTTTCACTCTTTTTATCTTGGTTTCTTTTTTTCATTGTGCTCCTTTAATGTCCTATTTCATAGACTCTTTTTCTCTGTGTGTGTGTGTGAAAGCTTTCATCCTACTATAACATGAAATTCGATTTTTAGAAACATTTTTAAACTTGGTTCTGTACATTACAATTTTGCACCTTACTGGTGTTCTTAAGCACCCTACTCAACATCTAGTGTAGATTAGAGCAATAGACTAATTTGGTCCCATACTACTAAGAGAGTACTCACCAAAAATCTTCTGAATTACAATGGTGATGGAGTAGAGCATGTTAAGAATGAGAATTAGGGAGAAGATTCATTCCCTAGTTTAAGAATTTTTCTTTCCAGAAAACACGTTTGAGAATATCTTCTAATTTCTTCCTTTTCTTTAAAAGAAAAAAAATTGTTTTTTTAAATTTTTGATTTCCAGTACACTGATTGATTATATTAATATTTAACTATAAAAAGAAATGAGTCATTCCCATGATTGAAGAATGATTTTACTTACAAAAAAACAGTTTCTTGATAATTATCTTGTGAATAATGAACATAGTTGTGAGTATAGAATATGATGGGTTTTTTTACCCAAAAAATATGTGCATATTACATGTTATTTTTATGACAACATTTTCAAAACTGTCAATGATTATGTCTACCTAGACCTGTAAAAGCTATTGGAAAATAAATTTTAAATAGAAAAAGGTAACTTTCTATGTGTTAGACTACCTACTTCATAGATGCTTCATCTGTGTAGGCAGAAAAAGACAGGGTAATCCACATCTATTCAGCATCATTAAGCTACATAGCAACATCTCAGTGTGATGGAGAGAGATGTGTTCAATTAATTTTTTTAAACAAAGATTCATGGAGCAGTTACTATGAATTGAACCTCTCATAGTCTTGATGGGGGAGAGGAAGGCCATACAATAGTTACACTAGAATGTGGCAGGTCACACTCATTAGCACTGGCAGCCGTGTTGCTGAGGAGCTCAGAGAGACATATTCTGGTTTTGGAAAATCAGGGAAGGCTTTGTGGAGGAGCTCACATCTATACTGAGGGATGAAAAAAGTGAGTGAGTAAGAGAAGAATCAGCAAGTATACAGGTACAGATAATGGATATAAGAAAGCAATGGTAATTTGAGCTCAGGGTCTGTATTTAGATGGGGAGGGGGCAGAGAGGAGGGAGGAAAATTGGCAGGAAGATTAGTAGCCAGGAGCTGCCTTCATTTATCATCTGGAGAGGCCAGGCAGGTCATGCCAACAAGTTTGGGTTTCAACTTGTAGACAGTGATGAATCTCTTGGGATTTTTAAGTAAGTAAGTGACAAAGCCCAGTTTATGTTTGGAAAGACCGCCACGGTTAGCAGTGCAGGTGATTGATTGGTGGGGAGGACAGGAAGGGAAGAAAGGAGACCATTTATGAGCCATACAGTATGTCAGGAGAGATATGCCAGTTGTCTGAAATGAGGCAGTGGTTACAATGCAGATGTAAAGGAGAGGACAGATTTGTAGGAAATTAGGAAGATGGTACTGGCAGAACTGGATAAGTGAGAGAGAGACTATGAAATTTAATGGGGAGTGAAGAATCTATGATACTTTCTAGGCTTCTGGGATGAGTAAGCACGTGAAGAGTTTACTGTTGGGTGAGATAGGAATATAGAAATAGGTTTGAGTGAGAAAATGAGTTCACTGTGAGCCATCTGCAAAAGGGAGAAGTCAAGAAGGTTTGAATCTGTGGGTCTGAATATAAGAAGCAAATTCTTATCCAGACAGAAAAAATCAGGAAGCATCATATAGAGGGGTAAATGCACCTGACTCGAGGCACTGGGAGAGCACAGCGGGGCAGACACTGAGCCTGTAAAGGTTCCCGGGAAACGGGATGGGCTGGAGAGGTGGGAGGGATGACAGAAGGGAATTCAGCTTCTACCCCCAGCGTAGAGACGGGCATTTCTCTATTTTCTTAATTAGTTTTATTCTGTGACCCTTGATTCAAGCTAAAATAGATTCTATCTGCAGGAAGAAAAATGTAACAAACCCTGCCCTATATTCTAAGCATGTCCAGCCACATGAGCAGAATAATTTTTATTTCAGCAACACTGAAAAGAGGAAGCAGTAGAGAGAAAAGGAAAAGGCAGACTATCACAACTGATTCACCAATTCCACCTGAAAAGCACAGGTAAGTAGTTTAGAGGAAGGCCATCTGGAGATTTATGAAGATATTGTGGTAATTAACATGATTTACCCAACACTTCTAGTGGTTTTTGTCATTCTAAAATTAAAACTTGCCCAAGAGGCAAATCTGTGTGTGTGCTTTACGGTGGAAGCTTGTCAGGAGTTATATTAATTTAATATATTAATATAATCTTTTATTATGAATATATTAAGAGCAATGTCCTCTGTGAGCTTCCTCCTTGCTTCCTTCCCTTTTCTCAAAGCTCTCCCTAAACACACATCTTACTCAGCATCACTCTTAATGATAACACACATCATCTCCCTTTACCTGCTTCTAAACTCTCTTCCTTTGACTGAATTTTTGGAGGAAAAACACAGAGCCAAAGGGGGAATTATTTAGTATCAAATGTGATTCAATACCTTCGAAGCATTTTATCCGACAGTAATCCAGGAATCACACCCACATGAGTCTTCTACCTACAAAACAAATATATTTTCTGCAGGGAAAAAAATCTCCAGCATGTTTGGAAAACTCCAGTTCTCATCTTCGATCTACCCATCCTTATGTTGCTAGGGTCCCAAGTCCAGCTCACGGGTAGATCAGAAGAAGCACCCTGTTCATGTTCGTTCCTCCACCTTCACCCTTCTCATCTCCAAACCTTCTAAAACAAGTAATGGCAGCTACGACCTGGCCTTTTTCACAAGGGTTGTCAATTAGTGGGTGATCAACAACCGTCTAGTGAGTGGGTGAGAAGCTACATACGTGAATGGATTAGGTCGTATCCTTGTCATTCTTCAAGCATAAAAACGCACAAATGCTAAAAAATTAATAGCTGCAGTGTAACTGTTATGTGCCAGATATTATGTAGGAGATTCACAACAATTATGAAAACCAAATAATTTTGTCCAGTTTTGAAAGGTAGGAAAACTTAGGCTCAGATAATGTTACCCAGATAGAAGGTGCTAGGCCAAGATTCAGAACCTTGATTTTCTGACTCCAAAGTGCATGTTCTTCCCAATAGAGCTGAGAAAGAAGGTTTATGGTCAATAACTAGTAGATATCTGTGTTTCCCGATTGGTCATCTATATTAAAATTATGATTGCCCAGTCAAAGTCCTACTGATCCACCATCATTTACCTCCTTTTCCCCCTGAGGGACTTCCCATCACTTGTTTGTTTTCCCTGAACTGTATTCCCCCTTCTTGCCACGGCTGCCTCATAACTTCCTTGTCACGTCATCAGAGCAGACTCTTCTAATCATCCAACACGGAGATGCTCTTTGTGTTTGTGTTTCCCTAGTCCTTCACTCCCACTGTGATCAGTATAAGCTCTATGAGGGCAGGGGCCTTGTTGATCTTGTCAGCATGCAGAACAGTGCCTGGTATATAGTATGGACCCCAGAACAGAGTTTGCTCAATGATAGAAAGGAAAGTAAGGCGGAGTAAAGGAAGAGAAAATGATTCAATAATCTTGTTGAATAATTGCCTAGATTTTTCAGTTCCAATATGGGAAAATTGCATTGCCCATATAGATATTATTTTTCTGTGTGTGTGTACTCATGCATGCGCATGTGCCATGCTTAACTAAGTAAGGCATGCCAATTTAAAAAGTGTTTTATCACAGCCTTTTATTAGGTGTAATAGGTCCTCTCTCATGAGGGTGTGATTTGAGAAATAGAGTAATGCTTGCTTGCAAGAAAGAGAAAGTATATGGGGTATGATTTTTGCAATTAAAATGGTTTTACTTATATTGAAACATTGTCATTAATTTTTTTATTGATTCCTCCTATTAGAAATTTAATTTACAAGGAGGAAAACTTTTGGTGATTTCTGTGTTATTTCTAGAATATATTAACAACTTACACAGTTACTGCATGTCCATTCCAGTGTTAAAAATGACCCCAGACTCATTTGTTTAAAATTTATAATAATTTGACAATATTTTATATTAAGAGAATAGATATTCTTCTCATTCTGAAGATGATTAGATAGAGGAAATGGAAAGCTAAAATAAATCACTCAGTACCCATTTCACTATAAATGATATGGAAGTCCAATTTTCCTGATTATTATGCAGTGTCCCTAGGCTATGAGCTCATAGTAGTAATTTTCATTGCAAATAACATGATGGTGTAAACACAGCACATAATAAAGAAATCAAAGAAATTAGAAAAATCTCACACATTTTTTTCACAAATAATAGTGTTAGATACATTGAGGTTACTGGTGTTTATGAATACATAAGACTGTGGGCACTCATGTATTTTCTTTAGCTATAAAGTTATGTTGTAAATATTAATTATATTGCTTTCATATACCAAATTTTGATCTTATTTTCAGATAGCTCTACACTTTAAGGTATTAAATGGTAGCTCTGCGTCCATTGCCATCTTGATTTGTACCATTTGAGTATACAAATTATAAAATGTGTATTTACTGTACATTTTTCTATTGTCATAAAAATAAGAATGAAACAAAACTACAAATACTGATACTAATGACAAGATGTTGAATACTTGTTCTAGGGATTGAGAAAAGAGAGGGAATCATTAGGCATGGCCATTAGCAGCAACTTCTCAGCCTCAGTTGAGCCTTCTATATTCAGTCTTCAGGAAAAGAACAAAATTATAGAAAATTAGATATATCTTTGAAGAGGTTTCAGTTTAAAAGGTGATATATTATTAGTGATTTCACACTTGGTAGGTATCTGAAAATCTATTATTTGAAAGTAGTGAGTCAGTATGTATCTCATTTTCAATGTAAATGCTACCTTTTTTACTCCTAGGTCACTCCAACCCGAGGGGTACAAAAGTTGTGTCCTATCTTTTACACACACACACACACACAAATAAAATCTTAGTAAATCCTTTCCTGCAGTTCCATCATTTAGGCTCTGAATTCCAGAAGTGGGCATAGTTTGGCATAAAATCTACCCTTTCACTTGACCTCCCCGCGTACCTGGTCCCATTGCCCACCAGCCCATCCACCCAACTACCTGAAAAGCAATATTCTTTGGTGATCATGTATACATGTTCTGAGTCTGGACTGCTTGGATTTACACCCTGACACTGGCATTTATCAGTTGCCTGACCTTAGGCAACTTAACCACTGTGCTTCAGTTTCCCCATCTATGAAATGGAATAATTAGAGCACTTATTTTTTGAGGATCAAATACATTAACACGTCTAAATATTTTAGAAGGTTGTTCACCACATACTATGCGATTCTTATTTCAAGTGTTTTTCAAAATGTAGGCATCCACATTTTTAGGAGTCTTTTCCTTAATATAAACTCGTCTTTGCTGTTTAGCAACTAATGAATTTAATCACGCGTTTCCAATTTCACACAACTGGTTGAACAGCTTTGATTACCTTTTAAGAGATAAGCTATGTACCCTCAGAGCAATTGAAGCAATGTAAAAATATACTAAAATTAAAAAGAAAAAAATATCCGGCTGCTCAGTGATTCTTCTGAACTCCCATGGAACTAATAAATATGGATAATCAGAAAGTACCTTAAATATTCTCTAGTTAGAAGACAGATCATGGAGGCTTTTAAAATTAAAACAAGCATCTTGAATTATTTTCACATGCAAAGCAGAAAAAAATACACACCATATTGAGTTCAGATGCAATAAGCTGTACATGTGCTACAGAGCTCCATGAGAAATGCAGTCTTTACACTGGCTTCACGCAAACTTTACAGTTGCAGAAAATAAGGATATGGCAAAAAGCAATCTGGAGATGTCACAGCCAAATCAATAATTAGGAGGAAAGGTGACCACCTCCTACTCAAATATCAATACAAAATATATTGAAATACTGATTAGTGTGAAGAAATGCAATATATATTTGAGAATATTACAATGAACATGTTTAACAAGGCATTCACCCAGATTTAGGAAACATGAATAAGAAACAACTTTAGGGCTTCCCTGGTGGCGCAGTGGTTGAGAGTCCGCCTGCCGATGAAGGAGACACGGGTTCGTGCCCCAGTCCAGGAAGATCCCACATGCCGCGGAGCGTCTGGGCCCACGAGCCATGGCCGCTGAGCCTGCGCATCCGGAGCCTGTGCTCTGCAACGCGAGAGGCCACAGCAGTGAGAGGCCCGCGTACCGCAAAAAAAATAAATTAAAAAAAAAAAAAAGAAACAACTTTAATTTGTCCTTTGCACTTCTATGTCTTTTTGTTTTGCCTGTAAGCCTATACACTCACTTGGATTTAAGCCCTGAGAAAATCACCACGTTGCACAGGGTAGTACAGAAAACCTGAATGCTATTATATGTTAATGACCTGACAGCCAAAGTGAGTTTTCAACTAATTTCTTGAAACATTAGTAGATAATTTTCCTAGGAGTTGACTACCAAATTCTCTAAGATCATGATTTCTCCGTGACTTACCTGTTTTACTCAGACAGTCTTTCCAAAACAATTTATCCAGTTTAATTGTACTAGAACATGGTTCAGATAGGACGAAGACTATAAAAATAATAAATCAAATAGCTTTGTTTTGAAATGTCCCACCTTCTCATTTTCTTTCAATGCTTTTTTGCTTTGCTAAGCCTCAGCTCCCTGATCACAGATGAAAGACCGATTCCAAATTCCTAGGTGAAATTCAGTTGTTAGAAAGAGCAAACTAGGAGCTAGGCCTTTTATGCTAGAGTCATGTGAGAGCTAGTGAGTAGGAATGAATCAAAGAGGAAAGAAAATAAAGTTGCCAAAATCGTAACTTAGTAGTAATAAAGAGACCATGTTAGAGATTCTGCAAAAGCTGAATTGGATTCTAAAGAAGATGCAAGTCAGTAGATCAAGTCAAAAGTCAAATGAGGATGCTCAATACAGAGGAAATATTCTAGGTACTGGGTCTAGTTAGATAGAGCAAGAGGAGTTGTTATAGGAAGAGGGACATCAGAGAACATTAAGGGGAATATGACATATCCAGATTAGCAGATTATTAATTCTCATGAAAGGAGATTTTGACACTTAGTCAAGGCTAAGGGCCAAAATAAGCTGGAGTATCACTTAGGATG
Source organism: Delphinapterus leucas (assembly GCF_059928025.1). Taxonomy (NCBI): domain Eukaryota; kingdom Metazoa; phylum Chordata; class Mammalia; order Artiodactyla; family Monodontidae; genus Delphinapterus; species Delphinapterus leucas. Next base: position 11,611,404 of record NC_143129.1, on the reverse strand, counting down.
TTCTTGATTATTAGTAACAGAATACCTGATCTACTGTGCCATAAAACATTAAAGAAGTGTATTATCTCATATATGGAAAAATCGAGAAGTAGAACATCTTTAGCCAAAGCTTGATGTGGTGACCTAATGGTACCACAGAAGACTTAGTTCCTCTGCATTTAATTGTCCTGCCTTCTATATTCCTTCCTATGATTTCAAGATGCTTGAAGAAATTCAGAGGACTAGTTCATTCACTTCCAACAGAAACAAGAGAACATCTTGAAACCTAGGATTCCAAGCAAAACTTGAAACTGCCAGAGTAAATATCCTGGTGTTTGGTTTTCCAGTCTGCAGCTAAAGAATAAAGATCACTGACATAGCCTAGTCTTATGGTTTGTTCTTTCCTCCAGTCCTCTTCAAAACAAAACAGAAGAGGCTTCAGGGACTCTGCACATACTTAAAGTAGAAATGCAAATCCTTTCCCAAGATTATATTGCAATCAGGATATTGAAAGAGTACAGCCTAGCTAATTATATTGGACTTAAGTTTTGCTCTACCAACATCCTGTTTTTGTACATAAAAGTTCTACTCTTCTCATTTGATCACAGTGGAATTCAACACACATTCTTACATAGCTGCATGATCCAAGTTGGGTCAAAGAGCATGGACAATGGGAAAGGGGTATCTTTCATGTATGGATATTGCGAGTGAGCAATTCTCTTTCTGCTGGGGTTTCTAAGAAGTTATGTGTGTCCTTCTTGTAAATAACTTGGAACTGACTGGACTTTTGCAGCAATACAAGATATTTTTTAAGCTTCTGGGGCTGGCCATGACTAAAGTAAGCATCATTCTTAGAATACTCAGTCATAGGAATCAATAAGCTCTCCCTTTTTCCTTAAGATGGTTTGAATTTCTATCATTTGCACCTGAAAAAAAAAGTCCTAACCAATAAATAAACTTATGTCACATATGACAATCTCCTCAATAGTGCTATGAATAATTACCAGTCCTTTTTTGGTCCCATACCAGAATCATTTCCTAATAAAACTAAGTAGTACAACAACTTTACATTTTCTTTCTCAGCAAATTTCACTGCTGTTTGGATGCTAATTTTCACATCATTGGCATGGACCAGCATTCCATATGCGAGTCCCAAATTTTACATTCTGCAGTATTCAAATAACCACCACAAAGCAGCAGACCACCTGATCCTACAGAAAAATGTAAAATTGCATGATAATAACAGACTTTAAAAGATGAGCAAATTAGAAAATATTTTTACTGACCGAAGTTTTACGCAATTTCAGAGAATTAAACATTGTTCCCTTCTGTAATTTTATCTATTTTATACTGTAATACCAACTGAAAGAACAAACAAATGTAAAAAATAGGGGCTGCTGTATCTTCCACGGGAACAGGAGGTAGTCACAGTCCAAATCACAACCTCCAAAAAGAAATTAAAGAAAAATATTATTGGGACCAAAATGGCAAAAGGTGACAAGAACAAATGCAAACTCCTAGAGACACTTTAAATAATTCAGAGGTCCTTCAAAGTAGGGAGAACAGCTCTAAAAGGATCAAAGATACCTGGAATGGAGGTGTGAGCAGAGTACAGGTGTCTAAAGCAAGCCTGAGAAGTGAGGGAAGGCTAAATAAGATTCATACATACTTCATCTTTTCAGGAAGCAGACAAGAAGACAGAGCATACACCACAGTCATTGTGGTGACAGCTAATCAAAGTCCATGAAAATAAATTAATAATGGTGAGATATATCATAGACACCTGAAACATAGGGCTTTACTGTGAAAACTCAAGATTTTCTGCTTACCAGACGTGGGAAAGGTAATAATGAGTGGAAACATTTACGAAGGAGACGACAAAACAGAGGTGATAAAGATGTGTCCTAAGCTTCCACTGCTTTAGTTTACACCTCTCAGCTTTAATATATTTCAGCAGATACTTCAACCAGATATATGTGCCCCATTCAAACTTAGTAAAAGTCAGAAAGAAATAAGCGTGGATGACATACTCATAGGTAAAAAAAATTAAACATGTAGGAAAAGAGCAATGTAAGAAGGGCGAGAAAACCATCAACAAAGTGAAAAGGCAACCCATTGAATGGGAAGAACTATTTGCAAATGATATGTCTGATAAAGGGTTAATATCCAAAATATGCAAAGAACTCATACAGCACAATAACAAAGAAAAACAAGTTGAGTTAAAAATGGGCAGAAGACCTGAATAGGCATTTTTTCAAAGAAGTCATACAGATGGCCCACAGGCACATGAAAAGATCTCAACATCACTAATCATCAGGGCAATGAAAATCACCTGGTCAAAGTTAATAGACCAATGACAGAATGGGAATCTGACATTTACAATACCTAAAATCAATGAGGGGTAACTTTAGAATATATTAGAAATATATGATACAAGAAATTTCTGCATATTTACAATGAAATGTATGATTTCTCATTAAAAACATAAAAAGGATATGAACAGAAATTTTGTAGGAAGGGAAAGGAAAAAAGCTAATAAGTATATGAAGTATAGAAAGAGATGTTTACACACATTAATAACTAGAGCAATGCAAATTAAAACAATAGTGAGATATGAGGATACAGGGAACTACATGTGCTGTCTGGGAAGAGAGACAGGTATAGCCATTCTGGAGAGCAGGTAAAGTGACTTTGGACTAGAGAGTAAGACTGTCTCCACTGCTTCTGGACTTCAATTTTAAAAAATACATAATAAGCTTAAAGTAATGATTACATAGCAAAAAAAAGCGCAAACCAATGTTTTTGAAAATATTGATTTTCAAAGATGGATAAGGAATTTTACAAAGATAACGTTCTATTTCTTAAGCAAGGGTAGGTTTTTTTCATAGTTATTCTTCATTATATGTTATAAATAACAATGCATATGTTTTAAATGTTGAATACAAATTTTAGGGGGAAATGGGAAAATCTGCATATCTTTGTATAGCAGTATAGAAAAAAAAACTGTTGAGTAGTATAAAACTGTTAAATAAGTTACCTTAAAGTAACTTAAACAGTGCATTATCACTACAAACCCACAGAAAATTACTAAAATGAAAAACTCACACAACACTGAGAAGGATTTAGAGAAACCAGAACTCTCATTTATTGCTGACAGAAATGGACATTGGTGCAACTACTTTAGACAACCCTTTGGCATAATTGACTAAATCTGAACACATGTATATCCCACAATCTAACAGTTCCATTCCTAGGTATATATTTTTATGGGAAATGTACAAAAATGCCCAAGGCAACACTATTTATGATGGTCAAAAAATACCCAAATGCCTATTCACAGCTGAATGGATAAATAAATTGTTGTTTAGTCACCAATTGAATATGATACAGCACTGAGAAAGAACAAAGTACAACTACCCAGAACAAGGAAAAGGAATCTCACAAACATAAAGTTGAGGGAAAGAAGCTACAAAAGAGTGCATAGTATATGATACCATTTATATAATGTACAAAAACGCTAGTTTTAGAAGTCAGGATATTGAAGAGGGACTTCTAGAATGTTGGTGGTTTTCTGTTTAACGATCTTGTGTCATGTACCGTTATGACCCATGATCATTTATATATAATTCTTCAATAAGACATTTTATCAAAAAGACCTTGCTAAATAGACTTATAATCACTAACTTAAGATTTTTTTAAGAAGCATCATTAAACACACAGCAATGAGTCAAAACTCTACCATCCTTCCCACATAAGTACAATCATTGACACCTGAAGGTATGGAAATTTAGTCTTCTTTCAAACTGCTCACAAAATGTAGTTCAGATATGATTATTCAAACTATGCATGCCTCTTTTCATTTGATATGGCACTCTGTAAGCAAATGCTTTTATTAATAAAAAGTATAAACTTCGTGTCACGTTCCCTCTGTCTTTGTTCCTATGTGAAATTTCATTTACCAAAGAACTTCTTTGTTTTCAGTCCTTTAAAGAATAAGCAAAACTATTTTAGCTGTTAGAATAGTGGTTACTCCTTGGGGAAGGAATGGAGCATGAGGGGGCTCCTAGAATGCTGGTATTGTACTGTTTTCTTATCTATATGCTGCTCACATTGGTGTATTCACATTTATAAACTTAATTTGCTTTATATATAATGCAAATATATATATTTGCAAAATATATTAATTTGCTTTATATATATGATTTGCATATATGATACATTTTCTGTATCTGTGTTATAATTTAATAAATATTTATATTTTTAGAAAAACAAGCTTAGGAGAGGAGATTGGTGGAGGATATAAAGGCTATTGACATTTTCTCTGTCTCTGTGCTATATGAATGATTAAAATACCACATCTTATTTTGTAACTTAAAAAGGTAAATAAAATTACATTTAAGTTAGTTAAAAAATAAAAAGCATCCTATGGGCATCCTGGGGACAAATCATGCAAATGAGAAAATAAGAATAATATTAAAGTCTGGCACATAATCATATGTTTAAAATGAGTGAAATAATGTTTATGAAGTCCTTATGAAAAAGAAGTGCAATTCAAGACTTTTTTAAGACTTTTTATATTCAGTCAAGTTGACATTTTAGTATAAAAGAAATAAATTCATGAATATGCAAGAAATCAAGGAATAGAGTCCAAAAGCCTGCTTTTAAAATTTGATTATGAACTTCAAGGAAAAAAATCAAAATTAAGACCTCGATAACAGAGAAGCCACAGTTGGAAAGTACCAGTGATTAAAAAAAAATACACTCAGATATAAAACTAAGATTTGCAGAAAATAGAAAAATTAGTTATGAAATTGAGCATAAATGTTAGAACCACAGAATACATGTTAAACCGAAGACAACCAGGAAGTGATGAAAGGAGGGTGTTGGAGGTACACAGCAGAACTGACACAGTTTTTATATTAAAAACATGCTTGGAACCTGACTTGGATGATGAAACGAGAGCTGACGTGACTTGTGTGATCTCAAGGCAGAAGCTTTAAGAAATTGTATGCAATTTGCATCTCTTTCCCTCTCTCCTAGTGACTGGTAGTCCCACATGGCCTGGACCCTGGGGCTAGAACAACATGTACTGTCAATCCATGGGTTGCCCATTAAAAACAAGTAGCATGAATGAGAGATAATATAAACAAGTGTAAACTATTGTTACAGAAACATATTTATAAAACATAATACTCATTTATATGTTTTGCACTTTGTATATGGTATGCACAATTACAGTATTTTGTATATGTTTGCATTTTTACATATAAAAACAAATAGAAATATCATCTTCAGCCATTGAGATTCTAGGATTATCTATTGCTGCCACTTTATCTAGCTGCTGGGAAGGACACTTGGGGCTCTAAAATGTTCCAAGGCACAGTGCTGACTTCTGGAACCTGGCAGAAAAATAGGCCTTCAGTATTCCTGCATATCAAGAAAATATTAGTTGACAATCAAAAATCATCAAACATACACAGATTCTTGCCTTCAAGAGTGAGAATGATCAAAAACCAAAACCAAAAGATTGACAATCACGTGGACTTTAGATACTGAAATTATCAATCAAAGAATATGAAATGTGTAACTGTGAATAACCCAGAATGCATGTGAAAGAGAAATAGAGGAAATAAAGGCATAATGTATCTCTAATCTGAGTCTGAGAAAGAATATATAAAAGGAAAAAGAGAGAGCTCTTGAAGAGATCATGGCTGAGAATTTTCCAGAACAAATGAAGATAGGAAGCCAGGAACACAGAAGGCATGTAAATGACTAAATATACATCTACACCTTGGCATATATTCATAAAACTTAAGGACACCGAAGACAAAGAGAAAATTTTAAAGCAGGCAAAGATAAATGACAAATCACCAGCAAAATGAAGACGACTAGACTTAAGATGCCTTTTAAGCAAAGATGGAAACTGTTAAGGTGGTGGAATGCTCTCCTTATATAGCTAAGAGTAAATAAAATCAGCCTCTAATTGAGAACGTAGAAATACTATGAAGAAAAAATATTAAAAAATTATTTTTAGATAAAAAACTAAGAATTTACTAAAAATAACCAATTCAAGTAATAAGCTCGCCCAGAAACACCTTCACTGACACACCCAGATATAAAGTCTAGCTAAATATTTGTGTTCCTGTGACCCTGTCAATAAATGAATATAATTAACAATGAATGTTTCTATAAAATAACAACAGAAGGATAGTCTAAGGTGCCGTTAAGTTGGTAAATCTATAGATATATTTAAATAAATATTGCTTTTTTCAATTTATATAATTTTTAAATAGCAGTGTTGAAGGAAAGTTGTTCAATTATTGAACAATAATAGCATGTAAATTGGGAAAGGCATAAACAGATATATTAAGTATTAAAATGTTCCCTTGTTGAAAGGTGAGTAAAATATGGATTAACTTTATATTTATAAAATTTAAAGGTAATCATTTAAATAATAAAAATAGAGGTAGAAAATTGAATAAGAAAAGGAAACTGAAAAATGAAATCTTGCTATTTGCGACAACATGGATGGATCTAGAGAATATTATGCTAAGTGAAATAAGTCAGACAGAAAGACAAATACCTCATGAACTCATTTATATGTGGAATCTAAAAAACAAAACAAAAGGAAAACAGACTTATATATACAAAAAACAAATGGGTGGTTGCCAGAAGGGATGGTGGAGGGAAGGGTGAGCAAAATAGGTGAAGAGGATTTACAGGTACAAACCTCCAGTTAGATAATAAATAAGCATAAGGAATATGGTCAATAATATTGTAATAACTTTGTATGGAGACAGATGGTTACTAGACTTGTCATGGTGATCATTTCATAATGTATGCAAATGTCAAAGCATTATTTAGTACACCTGAAACTAACATAATATTGTATATCAACTATATTTCAATTAAAAAAAAAAAGTAGTTTCCAACCACCCTTGCCCTTCTCCTGTGAACTGTTGTCAGGGACAACCATCATGTTGTACTGCCCTATATAAGTTGAGTTCCACACCAGACACTCTTTTTAGACTTTAGTACTTGGATAAATTTTCTCTCAAAAAAAAAAAATCAACGTACTTTCATTTCTTAGAAAAGGCATTTTCATCTATTTTCACACTGAATTTGCAGTTGTTAAGGAGAACTATGTGAACCAATGTTTCCCTTTGTGTCCTGGTTGTTAGGAAACTCAGTGCCAAATTTAATATTAAATTATTGTACTATGGTAATAAAGTTTTTGCTTCCTATAAAAAGAAAGAAAAGAACACTGAAAAATTCAGAAAATGAGAGAAATAGAAAAGTATAGAAATAGGGAATAATTATTATAAGATGGCAGGAAAAAAAATAGAGACAATTGAAAATCACAATTACACTAATTGGGCTGAACTCAGCAGTGAAAAGCCAGAGTTGTTGAATTGAACAGAAAAAACTCCATTACACTGCAAAACATTAGCAGAGGTAAAGAGGATCAGCACGTAATGGCAAAATGTGTATTTAACAATTGATAAAAACTTTAAAATTTTATCTAACAACATACGAGGGAGGAAGAAAGGGAGGGAAAAAAGAGAGAGGAAGAGAGATTGAGAGAGAGAGAGAAGAGAGAGCAAGTAAAATTGACAAAAGTATCATCATTCGTGTTACTTTATTATATCTATTTTAAAAATAAGCAATTTGAAGGCTCTGATCACACCATTGCCAAATTAGAACTAATAATATATACAGAATATTGTACCTTCGCACTTGAAAAATATACATTTTTTCACGCACATATAGAATATTTATGAAAAGTGATGGTGTGCCATGTCATAAAAGTAGTTTTTAAAACTTTCAAATATTTGCTAATATTGGAACTTGTCTGATGACGTTGCAATTAAGGACGATAATGATAACAAAGGATGACTAGAATAAAACTACATTTGGAAATATAAAAATTAACACATGCAACTCGTGGATTATAGAAGAAATCACTGTGGAACTTAGGCAATTTTTAGACATTTAAAATAGAGGAAATACTAGGTATCATAACTTGGAGTGTTGGGTAAATGGACAGACTAAAATTCTTGCATTAGGAAAGAAGTGTAAAAATTAATGAGCTAAATATCTATCTTATGATATTAAAAATAAAAAAACAGACTAAATCCAACCAAATAAAAGGAAAATAATAAAGATAAGAACAGGTCATAATGAAGTTGGAAAAACAGATGACAAAGTCAAAAATTAATTTCTGGGCTTCCCTGTTGGCGCGGTGGTTGGGAGTCCGCCTGCCGATGAAGGGGACACGGATTCGTGCCCCGGTCTGGGAAGATCCCGCATGCTGCGGAGCGGCTGGGTCCGTGAGCCATGGCCGCTGAGCCTGCGCGTCCGGAGCCTGTGCCCCGCAGCGGGAGAGGCGACAGCAGTGAGAGGCCCGCGTACCGCAAAAAAAAAAAAAAAAAAAAAATTCAATTTCTTTGAAATGACTAGTAAAGTAAATAAACCTTTGATAAGATTAATCAGAACTGAAAGGAGAATGGGTAGAATTAAACACTATTAAGAATGAAGTATTGTACATAAATAATGCTACAGAAGTTAAACAAATAATGAGGCTATTATGAACAAATGTATGCCAGTATATTTGAAAATACGTGAAATAAATTCCTAGAGTTCCTAGAATTATTATTTAAGTAGAAGTTGATAAAAACTTATTTAAAAAGAAAGAGAAAATCTGAACAGTCATAAAACCATTAAAGACATTCAGTTGAAATTCATGTGCTGACTGTAAGCAGTCCTGAGAATTCTCATTATTTCACAGCATAGACCAGGCATGCATGGACTCTGTGGACCACGGCCAGGAGCCTGGGCAAGATGAGAGTCTCCAGAAGAGAGAATAAGCCCTGTCTCCACTTCATGTCACATATATTTAAGTTAGTTTAAGGGATGCTTGCGAATGCATAACTTAATTAACAAAAAATGTTTCAAGAAATCGCCAAAAGAACACTACAGAGAGGTCATTCTAAGACCAAAATCTGCAAACCAAGTGCTATAGGGAAAACCTTGAACGCCAGGAGTGCTGTCATCAGTCAATGGTTTTGTTCCAGTTAAGCTAGTCAGATCTTTGCTATGCTATGAAAAGGGGCACAGACATGAGCCTCCAAACCATCCTGATGTGTCTCTCATACCCTGGGGAGACACAGTAATTGTAAGTCATTCTATTGGTTCTGATTGACACAAGCTCCTAGTGGGTTTCACGGTGTGTCTGGGAGTTGAGATGTTTGCCCACTATTTTCTGAGAGTGGAGCATCAGTGAGAAGCCGTGCAGCTGGATCAAGTGGGATGTGGCATAGCCACACTTAGGAGGGATTCAGATTTATAAGGCATTGCCTAAAAGCTTTGTAGAAAGATATTTCAGGCTGTTTGTATGTGTCTGTAATAGAAAGAGGAAATATTTTATTTACTTTCTTCCCTCTACTCATCTTCCAGGGTCAGGGATTTTTATATCCAACTAGCTAAAGTCTGAATGCCCTCTTGGGAATGAGACAGACCGATTGTCCTCTGTCCAGAATAATGAATTGAGTAGGGACATAAAGCCATCATGTTGTTCTCATAAGCAATCTATGGGGCTGAGAAGGGAGTCCATAAAACCACTTGAGGCAAACTCAGTGTCCAAGGTCATGTCTGCTCAGGTGTCCTTGTTTGAGCAACACAATCTTTGCCTCCACCTACTGAGGTTAAAGCAAGCATTTAAAAATTTTTCCTTGTATCTTCAGAGATCAGAAAAAGCACACACACGCACACACACACACGGTAGATGTTACACATATTTAACAACACTGCTATGAAAAGGAGGAAGACGTACTGTTTCTTCTCAAAATTTTCTCATTCTCCACTCCCTGATTCATGGGTTTCCAGGAGTACTGCCAAGGCAGAAGGGGTATGGGCATGTGAAACTTACAAGAATTTGAAGACAATCAGATCATTTGTCCTTGCTTGTATAATCACAAATAATAAAGGCTTTGAAAATAACACTGCCATTCTTATCTGGTTTCATTTTCTTGGTACCTTTGAGTGTACTATGTGGGCTACACCAGAAGTAATAGCTCTATGTTCTTGATTGGGCTTTGTCAGAAAATACTTTGACTGAAACATAGTCCCTTTACTTGGACATACACGTGTGTGATGTAAAGATTTAAGTTCATGAACAAGTTATTATATCCGGTTTCATATAGATGTATTTTTAGTATTATAGCCCTAAGTTCGTATCCAATAGCCTGACAAGTTTTAGGCTTTTAGTGTTGGCCCACGAGTCTGTGTAAAGATGAATTTCAGTTAGTGTTGAGATGATGTGCTCTGTGTCTAGAACACTTTTGACGTTCAGCCCACTTTGCAGAGCCTCACTGCTGTGGGCTATTGGTGGTCCATCATTATGTTGGAAGGCTGCATTAGTCCACTAAATGCGTCCTCTTTGTGTCTAAAGGTGGATTTGTTAGGGAGGCCAAGGATGCAAGGCCCTGTTTGGCTCTTATTTGGAGGTTCCATTAGAGAGTCATGACTTGTAGTGAGACAATCTCTGAATCTACTGGGCAAGCTATAGGCCCTTTCATGCAGAATCCTGGAGGCTGAGGGGTACTGATGGTCTATGGCCAAAGGTTCCAATCAAAAAGCTGTGAGGCCATACACAGATATGTGTAATATCGTGGGTTCTGAAGGAGGTATGGGCTTCAGGACAGCACTTGAGGTATTAATGTTTGGATTGATTTCAAGGCCTCTACCTCAAGAGATTAGGCTGTCTGTCTGTTGGCATGGTGCAGAGGCTGCAGCAAAATTTCCGCTTGTGCTATATGCTATCTGCAACATCCAAAGAAGTCGGTCAGGTGTTGGACCTAACTTCTTTATACCTGCTGGCTGAAGAACCAACAGTTCATCTCTACCATTTGTATTAGTCACTTAGGGCTGCCATAGCAAGATACATAAACTGGGTAACTTAAACAACATGCATCATTTTCTCACAGTTCTGGAGGCTGGGAGTCCAACATCAAGGTGCCAGGGTTGGCTTCTAGTGACACCCCTCCTCCTGGCTGGCAGATGGTGGCCTTTCCTCTGTGCATGTGTGGAGGGAAGAGGATCTCTGCTGCCTCTTCCTTTTCTTACGAGGACACCAGTCCTATCGGATTAGGATCCACTCTTACGACCTCACTCAATCTTAATTACTTTCTATAAGACCCTATCTCCAAATACAGTCACATTTTGGGTGAGGGTTTTGATGTCTGAATTTGGGGAGGTACAATTCAGTCTATAACATAACTATAAATTACGGTCCAGAAAGTTCCCAGAGTGGTAACTTGGTGGTACCATGGACTTTGGCTTCATTCAAGGTTGATCCATTTTGTCACTTGTGCTAGGATGGCACATGATGTGATGTAAGGAGTTTTCTCAGAATTGTTACATTCAAAAATCATCATTATAAGAAAATCTGAACATACACTGAGTCAGTATTGTTTTACTATTTGTCCAACTTATTAATGATTTGTCATTCACATGACTTAGTTTCTTTCTTCAGAGTCACTGTTATTTCAGTGTGGAAACGATAACCACTATATGCCTCTACAGTGTGAAGTGGCTCCATTGTCTGGTCAGGGCTGTTAAAATCGGATATAACTTGAGACAGTGTTTCCACTTCCACTAATCCCTCTGTGAAAAGACCAAATACTGTTTCTTCTCCTAGTCTGAGACATTGTCTCAATTGTTCAAGCTAGACAAGCATCCCAGTGACCATTCTCAGTCATGCATTACTCTGACAGAGGTCACCAATAACTATATCCAATCAAGATATTTTTGCATTTAAGCAGCTGGAACATTTGTATCAACAATATAGAGAACCTTTTGGGAATTCCCTGGCAGTCCAGTGGTTAGGAATCTGTGCTTCCATTGCAGGGGGCATGGGTTCAGTCCCTGGTTGGGGAACTAAGATCCCTCAAGCTGTGTGGCAGGGCCAAAAGCAAAACAAAACAAAAAAGAACAACAACAAAAAAACCCAAAACAAAAACCAAAAGCAATATAGAGAACTTTTAGTTCCAGCAAGTCTTCACTGCTGTCCTTACAAGAAGAAAATCTGGATAAATTGAAAATCAACAATTTTTCTTGAACCCGAAAAAGAATTGAGTTTGCAGACAAAGCACTACCCTGAAATCTGGAAAGAGAGGTAAATCCAGAGAATCACAACCAAGATCTGCTTATCTGGAGCACAAGTCACTTGATCCATGAACTGGTAAGATTTAATTCATAATGTTGACAATTGTTGGAGACTAAGTATGGACTAGAGTAAGATGAGAAGCTCCTGGGGGCTTTAGCCTTGTAGGAGACCCCCACACTTTTGTGGGCTTTACTTCCCGGAACCCCATCAGGTTCTCAAAATGAAGATCTGAGAATTATTCCCCTCCTGAATCTGCAGGGACAGAGGGAGAGTAATCCTTGCAAAATATGTCCAGACCTTCTCCATAACAAAGCCCTTCCCTCCAAGAGGAAAAACTTGACCTGAACCTTATCCCAGAATCATAGGAAGGACATTCCTCTCACTCCAGCCCCCTCTGTCCTTCCTGTCTTACCTTGAGAGGAGGGATTTTTCTAAAGGCTATACAAGAAAAAAAAAAAAAAAATCCCTTGTGAAGGTCACCAGCCAAAGATTAAGGCTCACTATAAGAATGAGACTTAAATGGAAAATTACAGAACATTCACCCCACACACACACACTTTGCCACCACACCAACAGGGTTCCTGTTGATCACAGATGAAACTGCTATAAGACACATTCTTATAGACGGGTATGTAGGAAAGCCTGAAGTCCAGAAGGGGGACAAAACCAAGGACGCTAGAGAAATTTGAAATCCCTGGCACCTATAGCTTGATTAAATATGAAACAAAGCTCAGATCCTGATAAGATCATAAATTCTCATGATAGAGGCCTGTTTACCTCAATTCTTATTACCTGATATAACATGTCTAGAATTCAACAAATAAATTACTAGCTGCACCAAAAGGCAACAACAACAAAAACAGTCTGAAAAGACAAAGCAAACATTAGAACCACACTCAGATGTAACACAGATGTTGGTATTATCAGGCAGAATATCTTAAATAATAGTGATTAATATGCTAAGAGCTCTAATGGGATAAAATAGACATGCAAAAACAGAGGGGTAATGTAAACAGAGATAGAAATTCTGAGAAAGAATCAGAAGGAAATGCTAGAAATCAAAAACACTGTAACAGAAATTTAGAAATGCTTTTGGTGGGCTCATCAGTAGACTGAATAAGGCCAAGGGAAGAATTGGTGAGCTTGTAGATTGGTCAATAAAAACTTTCCAAACAAAAATTCAAAGATAAAAAAATGAATAATTTGAAAAAACCACAGAACTACTAAGAACTCTGGGACAAAACAAAAAGGAATAACGTATGTATAATTAGAATACCAGAAGGAGAAGAAACATAGAAGAGAGCAGAAAAAATAATTGAAGAAACACTGGTCAAGAATTTTCAAAAATGAATGACAAACTCCAAACCACAGATCGAGGAAGCTTAGACAATAGCAAGCAGAATAAATACCAAAAACTACTCCTAAGCATACCACATTCAAACTTAAAAAAAAAAAAAAAAAAAAGACAAAGTAAAGAGAAAATTTTAGAGTCTAGGGAAAAGAAAAACAAAACTGATTTCTCATCAGAAAACACAGAAGAAGAGAGTGGAGTGAAATATTTAAAGTGTTGAAAGAACAATCTACCAACCTAGAATTTTATACCCAGCAAACTTAGCCTTCAAAAACGAAGAAGTAAAGACATTGTCAGACAAACAAAAGCTGAGGGATTTTATAATTGATAGACCTGCCCTATGAGAAATGTTAAAAGATTTTCCTTAGGCAGAGGAAAATAATATAGGCCAAAAGCTTGGGTCTATATAAAAAAAGAAGAGCATCAGAGAAGAAAGAAATGAAGGTGAGATAAGATCTGTTTTTCTTATTTTTAATTGATCAGCTATGTAGCATGGCCAAAGAACTGCAAGTACAGTCCAGACACAAAATACAAAATAAAAGCCATATAAAATCTGGTCTCTGGCAAGTTCAAGAATGTTTGAGTCTTCCACCTGCGAGGCAAGTTGGGGACCAGATCATATACCTAATCTTTATTCCTGATCCCATCTCTGTAATTTTTTTGAAGTTCAGCCCAGGTTTTTGTATCGACATGCTGAGGATAAAGTAGACTTTCTTGGGATGGAGTTGGTGAATCAAGAACTTTGTTTTATATATGTTAGGCTTAAGATGTCTATTAACTAGTCATTGATGCTTCAATTCAGGGAGTCTCTTGACATAACTATATTAATAAAGCAAAATTTAAGAAACCACTGATAGTGCCATAGATCATAACAGATATTTGGCAAACTTCAGTTATTTGGTTTTTTAATGAAACAATTAAATAAGAATAGTTGGAAATTTGATGTTTAATGATGAAACACTAGAAGAATATATATTAATGTCAGGATATGACACTATAGCCACAATTATAACAAGCTTTAGCAAACAAATTAAGGTAAATAATGTGTATAAAATATGGATATGGTGACAAATTCATTAAATCTTGTTGTAGCCAGATTTGGTTCATTGAATAGCTCCATTGATGCATTAAGAAATATAACTCAAAAGAAAGTACTTTTTCAGAGCTGGAATTCCTTATATGTTAGCAAAGTGAATGTTTCAATATTATACTCCCCTTCTCTCCCAGCCTTCATTATAATAATTCAGAGGAGAGACAATTTAAGACTTTAGCCAAGACAATAAGAGATTTACTGGAGAACAAGGGAGCCAGATAATAAAAATTAGTGAGTTAAAAATTCACAATTTGATTAGGTGAAACACAGGGGATTTTTTAGGGCAGTGAAACTATTATGTATGGTACTGTAGTGGTAGCTGATGATATGCATTTGTCAAAAGCTCATAAAACTTTATATCACAAGGAGTAAACATTAATATATCCAAATTCAAAAAAATTACAAGGTTGAGGGAACTCAGAATGAAATGCAGAATGTAAAAATTATTAAGTATATTACAAATGTGTGACCGAACCTCACCATGGGGGGGAAGGCAGGGAAGAAAAGCTGCTGACCTAAGTAACTTTAGAAATTATTGGACCTGTAAGACTAAAGGCAAAGGAACTCTGTGTAAGCTCTACTCTAGTTGGTAAAATTATTTCTCATGTGGACATGGGTTAATAATTCTGAAAATGCTATGCATGTATACTGGAATTAAATAAAACTAACTAGATGTTAGATGTGGGAACCAGGCTTCTCACCATTGGAAAGGGAGATTATAGATAAGCAAGAAGGAAGGCTAGAATAAACTTTGTAGGACAGGGTTATAGTCAGAGCCATTAGCCTGAATTCATGTTTGGCTTAATACATAGATGGGTAGATTTAGAAGTTATTATAGGTATATGTATAAACATAGACTGGGATACACACGTATATTTCCTAGCTCTGCCGGCTGAAAGATCCTAGAAGAAATAACACTCCAGTAAAACAAGCACAGTTAGTATCCAGATCTTTGTTTCTAATACTATTTTCCAATAAAAGGAACCAGGGCTCCTCAGAGAAATCACTGATTCTAGGGCTGGGGCAGAAATCTACAAGATGATCCTGAGTTCAGGATCGTCTTTTAGTACTAGAAAGTAAGGAAGTGCTAAAAAACCAAGATGATGGGGGCATGCCAAAAGTACACTGGAGTCAACCTAAAAGAACTCTCGATGGCCAAAGTTGGAACAATTTGAGAAAAAATATAAATATGTAGTATTGGATTATCACCTAGAGAATAAACTAAACATCCACAAATCCATGCTGATATATGTCAATGATCAAATAAATAAATAAATAAAGGGGAGTGAAGAACAAATTTTCAGTATGGAAGAATTCCAAATAATTTATGTAAAGACTCTCCCATCAAGAGGTGGGGCTTCATTCCCCACCTCTTGAACATGAGCTGTGCTTAGTAACTAGTTTCCAATGAATACAATATAGGAAGGGGGGAAAATAGCTTCGTGTGGAAACCTTACAAACATCACTTCAGCTTAATTGAAGTTAGCATCATCAATGATGTCATGATGATAGCATGTACCTTTGATATGATGTAATGAGAATGACACTTCCTTTCTTTAATCTTCCTCCCCAAACCCATAACCTCAATACAGTCATGAGAAAAACAGCAGACAAACTCCAACTGTGGGACATTCTTCAAAACAGCTCATCGTTCCCCCTCAAAATTGTCAAGGAAATACGTCTAAAAATCTGTCAGTCCAGATGAGCCTAAAAAGACATGATGGCTAAATATAATGTGATATTTATGTTTAATATAATTTGGATGGGATTCTGGAAAAGAAAGAGGACATTAGGTAACAACTAAGGAAATCTGAATAAAGCATGGAGTTTAGTTAAATACAATGTATCCATACTGGTTCATTAGTTGTAACAAAAGTACCATGGTAATGTAAGATGCTAACAATGGGGGAAACAATAGAAGTATACAGGGGTTCTTGGCACTGTCTTTGCAATATTTCTATGAATTTAAAACTATTCTATAAAAAGTTATTAAAAAGTTAACACAAAGAGAAATAGTAATATGAACATTCCTATATCTATTAAAGAAATATTCTTCATCATTAAAACCTGTCCATCAAGAAATAGTGTAATAAAAATTCATGAAAATTAGCCTGGTAAACACTTTTTCATTTTTTTCAAAATTCAGTTTCAGTGTCTTTTCAATCCTGCAGGCTTTCTTAATGTATTATTTATGTCCCTTTTCTATTCAGTTTTATACTTATTGATATATCTACATATGTCCCAGTTTTACTGTAAGTTCCCAAGCAGGGACTATGATTAATTTTCTCTACATAGCCAGTGTCCAGCAAACATAAGTACGTGTAGTTACCAGTATGTGCTTATTAAATGTATGGAGATTCAGATTATGGAAGAAAAAGAGCTAAAGCCAAAGTTATTGGAATAGAGGAAACAAGAAGATAAAACAAGAAGACAGAGCCAAACAAGGTTAGAGAAGATTAAGAACAGAAAAACTCAGTATCACAGAAAACAAGAAGGGGGAGTTTCAAGAGAAAAGGTCTGTAGTTTCAAATGCATTAAAGAGAAGATGGGGAACTTTTATTAAGACTGAGTGTTGTGGTTGAACCATGTCACCCAAAATAGTACGATCAAGTCCTAACCCCATACCAGTGAATGTAACCTCATTTGGAAATAGGGACTTTGCAGATGTAATCAAGTTAAGATTAGGTTAAACTAAGAGTAGGGTCCCTAATCCAGTGCTTTGTGTTATAAGAGAAAGAAGAGGAAGGTTTATTCACGTAAACACAGAGACAGCACACAAGGAAGACAGCCACATGGTGATGGAAGTAGAGATTGGGGTGATACCACTGCAAACCAGGGAATCACAAGGATTGACGGCAACTACCAGAAGCTAGAAAAAATCACTGAAGGATTCTTCCCCAGTGGCTCTGGTGGTGGTCTGGCTCTGCTGACACCTTGACTTCAGACTTTTGACCTCCAGAATTGTGAGAAAATAAATTTCTATTGTTTTAAACTACCCAGTTTGTGATAATTTATTATAGTAGCCCCAGGAAACCAATACCTTGAAAGGGACTAAATGATTAGAGAGTACTAGGAGTGTTCCAGATAATTGTTTTCAAGGGAAGACAAAAGCCAAAATTATGAATAGCTGGGAAATGTATGACAGGTGAAGAAAATAATTACGTGATCATAAACCACTACTGCAAAAATTTTTAAGTGGTCAATCCAAAAATAATTTATGTTAACTACACATCATAGGAAAGACTCACTTTATTTTCCCCAAGAAATTATTATTTCCATCTTGAAGCACATAACTTATTAGATATTTTTAGGATAACTTTCAATAAAATTACAGTCTACCAAAATGCAGCTTAATATCATTATACAAAATACTGTGTTGAATCTCTACGAGTCCTCATTAGAGACTGGAAGAAGACCGATTCTAAGAGTTTCCTCTGTCCAGAGGAAAAATTGATGATGAAGTTTTTGGAATAATACACACTTGGGGTCAAAAAGGTGGTGAGTCTAGTGTTTAAATATTCAACTGTGGGATCAGACAGTTTGGGTTCTAATATAATTAAATAAGTTGCTTAACCCTCTCTGAAATTCAGCCACCCTATGTGTAAAAAGGGAATGATAGAACTATCTCGTAAGGTTTCTGAGGGAGTTAAAGTACGTAATAAAGTACCTGACACACAAAAATTAATCATTATTAATTATTAACAGATTAATAGTGTCTGGAAGGTTGAAGCAGTGTTAGTGCAGGGGCAATCAAGTGACTTTGCTCACAGATTTCTAGAAAAGCCTCATAAATTTGCAGCTACGTTGTGTGTTGTACCCTATGGTGAATGCCTGGAAAAAGGACATTAGGGAAGGGACAACCAGTTTTCTCTGAAGGCTTTTAGAGCTTTCTGCACGTGCTCCATATGCTTGAATAAGTTGCCAAGGAGACAGCAACTTGTTTTTTCTTCTTCCTCTAAAGGGTTGAAATATTTGGAAGAGCTTGCAATCTAGTTTTAGAAATGCACCTAATAAAATAAATGCAATAATTAGGAATTGAGGCCATATGTGTTTTCACTTCCTTACAACTAGAATTAAACAAATCCAGAGTCACTGTTCTTCACTTCTATGCAAATTATTAAATTGGATTATGCTGGCGGTGTCCCCATAGGAAGAAGTAAAGGTACTAGCCTCCTAAAGAGTGGGAAAGGGAACTCTGGAATGTTTAGGGCTTCTCCATGCAAGTGAGGAGATATTCTAAAATAAATCTGAAAGATGATCTTTATCTAAGGCCATGCTTGTATAGTGCAACTTGTACATTGTTTTTCAGGATATCAAGGAGGAAAGATGACAAGGAAATGTGTCAGGATGTTTTAAGCTCTTTCCTAAAGGAGATCATTACACACCTGAGTAGGTAAGGGGAGGAAAAGTTAACCTCAGATCAGGAACAGTGATAGAAAATGACAAGCTGTTCCTGGTTTAAATTAATTAGAGAAAGGATAATGAACTCTTCACAATTTCTTTTCCTATTTTTTGCAACTCTAATTTGTATTTGCAATAGTAGTGGTACTCTCAAAATGGTTGTATGAAAAAGAAGGCAACATTTTCTATAGGCTGACATTGATATATACTCAAGAGAGGAAGACGTGAGACAACAATTACCAAATTATATACAATTGTGAATGCAGAATATACCTCACTCGTCTCCAACTACATGTATTCTCTCCTTGACTTCTTGGTTGAGTCCTCCAAAGCCTGTAATGCCAACTAACTCAGTGGAAATATGATGAAGGGGGAAATTAGAGTAGAAAAAGACAGTAGTTTATTCTCTTGCAATTAAGACATCTTTCCAATTTTTACAAAAATATACGACCTCGAAACAACATCACTAGGGTCCCTCTCAGGTCCTTGATGGTGTCTGTTCAAACGATAAGCTCCGAAGTGTAAACTCCACCAACCTCAAAGGAAATCAAGCTCTTAACTGTTTTCATCAGTTTTTCCCTTTTTCCATCCGTTGAGCTTCTGTATAATTGTTGCATGTTGAATTCATCCAGTTATCTGCTTAATTTGTTCTCCTACGTCCTTTTCTCTCCATCCATCCTAACACAACGGCCAAAGCAATGCTACTTAAACTGCATTTCCTACATTCCTTTTCCTTAATTAGATCTATCAATGATTACATATTGCTTATAAAATAATTTACAAATGTTTTATCTGGAATTCAAACCTTTCCTCATTCAAAGCCCCTCTTACTTCTTCCACAGCTTCCTTGTGCAAAACCACTGCTCTGCTGTTGATATTCTCATTAATTCTAGAACACTCTACACTTTTCCATACCTCAGAGTCTTTGCTTGGATGTCCTCTTCCCCTAAATTAGAATTTAATAAGTAAATATTCTTGAGACCCTCCCAAATCAAGTCTTCGGAAGAAATTTCTCTTTCCTTCAACTCCTGTGGTACATATTGACCATAATAGTCATTTGTTACTTAGTATGGATATTACTTACTTATAATTTTAAAATAGGAGAATTTTTAAAGTCTCTTAAGTCTTATAAATTTTTCCTAACTTTTTGCCCTACAAATACATAGAACACATTTGTTGAGAATGTGGCAACATGGATATTGAGAATAAATACAAGTGTTTGGGGCTTAAATTTAGTACTAACGGTTAACTATTTGCAGTCTGTTCTTGCTAATGGTAATCTAATATGGTTAAGTCCCCTACACAGGAACCTTCAAGTTGCGAACTTTCAAAGATGCGAACGTGCCCCTGTATGCCAGCTGTTGTGCTGGACTACTGTACTTTTCAAGGTACTGTACTGTAAGATTAAAAATGTTGTCTTTATTTTTGTGTTTGTTTGTCTTTTATGTATTGTGTGAAAAGTATTATAAACCTATTCCAGTACAGTACAGTACTATATAGCTGATTGTGTTGGGTACCTAGAATAACTTTGTTGGACTTATGAACAAGTTGGACTTACAAATGCGCTCTCGAAATGGAACTCGTTGGGGGACTTACTGTACCATATAACAACTTTGTGTTATGAAATAATAACATGTTGGTAATTTTCTTATGTTCTTCTAAATATCTTTGAAATAAATACTTGGTTTTAAAAATATTGATGAAAATAAAAAGGAAACAAAAGCACTCAACGGATGACTTAGCCATCAGTCTTTGAAATCAAATAGAAGAGAAAAAACAGTAAAAATAACACATCTAAAAGATATTGTTGAAATTAATTTGAAGCCATTATTTTCACTTGAACAGTGGAGTGGCATCTTAAATGTTCAACAACTGCAAATAAAGTGAAAATCTGTAAAGTAAAATCACTCCTGAAAATACTTTAAATTCTCCGTAAACATATATGTGTTTGTGTATGTACATTAAAAACCTGTATGGTAATATGTTTACATAATTATAAAATAAACACATAAATGTGAAGGTATTTACTAAAATACATTTGCAAATATTTATAGCATTTTAAATTATATAAAGGAGTTATTGACAATTTAATTTATATGCATTTAATAGTATGGGAAGCAAATCATTTGAAAGGCAGATCTGTATGGGTTAAAAGTAAGATTCAGGGAATCGGATCGCTGGCTTCCATTGTGGTTGTAGCACAATGTCTTTTGACTTTGAGGAAGTTGCTTAAATGGCCTGCGGCTCAGCTGAATGACCGATTGTGGCATGAAAGTCACTCAACTTCATTCCTTATCAGTAAATGCATATTAAAACCTCAGAGAATTACTGCTCCCTGCTCACCAGAATGTCTAAAACTACAAAGATGGAAAGCATCAGTGTGTTGAGGGTGTGGAGCAACTTACACACTTGCTAATGGGAATGTCAATCGATATAGACCTTTTGGAAAAGTGTCTGATGGTCCCTACCACACCTAGAGATATGCATACATTATGTCCTAATATTCCACTCCTAGGTATGTACTCATCAGAAATGAGAACACGTGTTTCCCCAAAACCTCATAATTTGATGTTCACAGCAGAACTATGTGCACTGTCTCCGAACTAGAAGCTACCCAGATGCCCACTGACAGACACACAGATAAATAAAATGTGGCATATTCGAAGAATTGAATATCATACAGCAATAAGGGTTAATAATCTACAGCAACACCCAACAGTGTGCTGGAATAATCTAAACACAGTTTTTAATGGAAGGCTCCAAGCACAAAAGAATAAATGTCTTATTATCTGATGTATACAAAGTACAAAACCAGGCAAATCTGTCCCCTGTTCACAGAGATCAGGAGAGTGTGTCATGGGGTAGGGGGGGAGGGGGTACTGAAGTGGAGGCTGGGCCTTTCCTGAGAGACTGCTGTTCTTCACCTCTGTGCTCTTAGCACGTGTGTCTTCACTTTCTCCGTATTCAGCAAACCATTTGCTTACATTCTCTTTACGCATATTATATTTCAGTACAAAGTTTAAAAAATTCAGCATTTCAATTTCTTGATTTTTGAATTATTAAACTCATTCATACCTAAGGAGAGTGAGCCTGTTGCTTTATACACGCATTTATAACAAGTCCTTAAAAGACTAATTTCATGGACTGCAGGCGGAGCAGTCTCCCCAAATCAACCAGCACTGCATTCCTGGCAAAGTTTAGTTCTGTTGTCTGGGTCTTGATTGTGAAAGCATTGCCTAACCTCAAGTTCTGTAAATGATTTCTGAAAGAGCTTTTATTTATTTAAATCTTCTGAGGTCTACCAACGGTAGATCTGAATGGGGTCTAATCAATTGGAGGGTTTATGAAATGCAGAGAATATCACGAGTTATGCACATTCCAAGAACCTGAACGTTTCCAGTGAAGAACATGCCTGGGTGTTATAAAAACAAAGCAAGGGCAGGTCACGACATTAGCTTTCAGTGGGAGTGCAGACTCACACTCTGGCACTGCTGGGGCTCCTGGCTGATTGTTTTCTTTTACTTTGCAAAAGTTTCTGATGGGCGGGACATCTAGCAATGGCTTTAATCCCTAAGCTGGGTTTCGACTTCCTTTTGGAGAAAGTAGTTTCCTGCACTTTCCATAGTTTTTAACAGAGGAGAGCCTGACACAGTGTTAAGCACTGTCAACTACTAGATGTGCCCCTGAAGGGTCCCCAAAATGAGATTTCCAGCAACAATTGTGTGGTTTATGTTATGGACTGTTTGTGCCACAAAAGGTAAGATTAAAAAAGGGAGGCTTTTTTTTTTCTATATTGCAAAACATTTGCTTACATGCTTTTTACGGTGGTAATAAAAATTTGGTCTAGAAAATGTGTTTAATTACTGTGCTGTAGCCTAGTGTGTGAGATGCTTTTGACACTGTTCAGTTTAAAAAATATAAGCAGCTTATTTGAATGGCATATCTAATTATTCATCATAATTTTATTTAATGTAGACGTTCAGAAAATGTTTTAATAATTATTTTCAAAAAATGTGACATGTCATGATCATTTCCCTTGTGATTATCATAAAATGTAATTTAATTTTTTTGCCTAGAATTTTCACCAAAATGCCTATGTGAATGTATTAAGAAGTAGGTGAACATAGAACAAGAAAATGAATTAGACAATAAAAGCCTTCAAGCTGCAATGATTGGACTTATTTCAGATAGAGATGTGAACTCTTGCTAAAGAAAAATTGATTTACCATTTACAGTTGATATTGCCATGGCTTTAAAAGTCTTGGAGACAGCCATCACTTGTATCGTTTGAATGAAAATGTATAAATTTGAAAACAAATTGAATATGCAACCTTTGTAAAAGTTACTCAATAGGATTTTCTTCCCCTATGGTTGATATAAGATATGCTAGTAGGAAAGCCTTTAGGAGTAGTGAATCTGAGTGCAGGAGTTTTTTGCTGATACCAGTAAGAATTTATGGATAATTAAATTTACTTCTATCACTTTTCCTTGATAGATGAAAAAGTTTCTTCTTGGAGCAAATTTGGTTTCCTAGTTCATGATAGGTAACCAATAATGTGATACATGTTTGACTGACGTTTTTTAAAGTTATTCATAAATTCCCAACATTCTTCACTAGGTCAACAAATTTCAACTGAATGCTTATTTCAAGTCAACCTCTAGGCAGTGAGGAATATTAGCAAATAAAAAACACCCCTGTCCTTGAGGGTCTTTCAATCTAGAAAATAAAGCCAGATGTCTTTTTTAAGTTGTATCCTTTAGTAATTTTTTTCAGGTTTTTCTCAAATGTGTTTAAGAGTTTTTGAAAGATAGTCTTTTTCTCAATTATACACACTAATATGCTATTGCTTGATTTTTAGCTTGTAAACCTTATATCCAGCCACTTTTTAAACTAGGTGTACAATCATTTCCCTGTCCATAAGAACATTACAACTAAAAATAACTAATATTACAACACAATATACCAAAATATGATTATATTGGCAAAGAGTTCTGGAGCAATGTTAATGTTACCAATAGCAAACATCTTTTTCTTTACACAAGTGTTTTTGTCTTTTCTTTAATAGGAATACTCTTAGTGCTTCACGATTTCCATATTGTTTGCTGAGGTTTTATGTAGATTGCATTTGTCATGCACGGAAGACTTGTTTGGTTCCTAGCTCAGGTTTAAAGCTAAGAATCCATGCTAAATTTAATGAAACTGTTTCAGTGATGACAAAGTGGAATTTAAAATATTATTAAAATTGGGTGCTACAAAGTGTAAGTGATAAAAATTAAATAATAGTGATTTAAAAACTCCCTGCATCCCTAATTGATTCCAGCTGATTCATTTCACTTGTATTTTATATTTCACGAACGTATGTTGTAATGTGACAGCAGTTTCTGCTGGTGAATTGAGCTTTAGCACTACACGCATTACAGTGAGAGTGGCTGTAAATCTGGCCACTTCCCAGATAAAGTACAGCTTTGGTATTTAAAGTAACACGTACATTAGCCTCATGGCTTTCACAAAAGCACACACAATGCACAACCAATTCCATCAGTCTAGCCCTAACAGAAGTTTTACTCAACAGAGTGGCCTTGATCATTGAAACTATCCACATATCCTTCAACATTTGCCTCTGTTTTTGTCTCCCATGTAGAAATGACGATGGAATACAGATTGAGAAACTGAGAAATACTAAACTGAATACTGAATGCTAAGTTGAGAAAGTGAGAAAAGACAGTTGTGTATACTCTCACGATCTGCTTTACTCAACTAGAAACTGCATTTCAGCCTTTCCTAAGTGGTCTCCATCCTGTTAAGAGTGAACATTCCTCAAAAATACTAATCACTACTAAAGAGGAGTAGTAACCAACAGCAAGAATTTATAAGCTCAACTTTCTATTTTTCCCCCTTTTTAGAAAAGGATATTGGAGACCAAGCAGTACCTTTTTAACGCAATAGGTGGTCTGCGTCTTCATCTCTAGCTGTACAGGAACGTCAGCTGCTTGCGGGGTAGTTCACACCAGGCTACTAAGAGCCGGGTCAGATTTACAGAGTTCAGAGTAACCGTTCCTGAGTTATACCACATCGTTTCTGCTTTCTGGAATATCTTGTGACCAAGCTTTTCAAGAACTTTTAGATTTAAGATCCAAAAAGCGTATACTCTTTGAAATTAGCCACAGCCCCCAAATTCCAGGCTGATTAAAGTAAATAAATCAAAACACAACTGAAATATGTCCATGCTGGCTATGTTGTTTGGAGAGATGTGTTTTCTAATTCTGGAGGTTTAAAGGGCAAAAATGTTCTTTCAGGACCTGAAATATGTTACATATCAGAGAGCTTCTATTCCAACAGAGAGAGGAGAATTTATTTCTTTTTGCTATATTGTTTCAAGTACAAGATGGTTTTGAATTTGAATTAACTAATACAAAAAAATCAATATTATGATCATAAGAGTTAATTATAAATTCATAAAAATTACTCTTTTTTAAGGATAGATGTGAATATTATGTATATTCATCTAATCCAGAAAACTTGTGATAGCGGTTTATAATCCTAAATTCTATGTTTCAGTTCCAGTGTGATAAATAAGAATTCCCCATCTCCAAAAAAATCCCACATTTTCAGAGGTAGTAGTGTGGGTATTTACCTATACAGTGGGATCTAAAGTGGAGCAATGGCCCAATTGTCTTCAACATCTTCCCTTCTCCTAAAATGTTTTACATATTAATAATACCATAAATTCAACCAGTCTGAAACTTATGTGGAGTGACAATACTCTGAGTAAGAGTTGGGACAGTTAAATTTAGTATTATGCACCACAATTATGTGAATTATTATCCACAGTAAGTTTTCTGTCTGATAAGTTTTCTGCAACAATTTTAATGGGCAGAGGTAGAAATGAATGAGGATGAGGTAAGAACAGGACCCAGCAATCCTGGAAGATGAGGTTTTCTCAGGAAGGAAGATCTGATAGGGGAAGCAGTCTCGTGGGTACTTTGACCAGGGGTAGAGGAAACACCCCCAGGAATGTCACGAGAGCGAGAGCCTTGCTGACTTTAAGTTTAGGCACAGCCTGGGAATGCACTTGCTACTTTTCTGCCTGCATGTAATTTCAAATTAGAACTAAATTATTTAAGTATTGCTAACAGTATTCTTAGCTAGAAGTAAGTTTTCAAATATACGTGGAAGCACAGTTTAGGGAGCATTCTTTATTTTGGGCCTTTGGTTGCTAGGGCTGGAGCCTCGGTCTGAGTTGGCCCACTTGTTTATCCCCTCCATCCCTGACGGTTTCACAGCCTTGGGCATGTTTCCTTCTTCCCGGCTCTGTTTCCTTCTCCTCACCCCACACACCATCCCCACCTGCCTGCCTGTGAGAGTCTGCCAACCAGCCTACCCCGTGCTCACTTAACTAATGTGCACTTTGCCCACTTCTTAACAGCTTTAACCAGTCTCAGAACACAGTGTACAAAACGGACGCAATGCCCCTGAAAAACTAAAGTGTTACGTTCTAGCTTAAGGTTATAAGGAAACACTATAAAAAATGGTTCAGAGAGAGTAAAGTAATGGGACAGAGAAAAAAATCACAAAACTAATAAAAAGAAAGGGAAAGAAAAAGAAGTGACAGAGCACTTTTATTTGTTTTGACATTTTGACCGAGAGAGCCAAGTTTCTCCTAACCCTTGTAAAACAGAACTGTAATAGATAGAAAAGTGATTATAGAAATGCTCCTTCAAAGGTTCCCCGAAGTTTTTTGAGCTAAATTAAAATGATTCCTGACTTCAAAAAGTATAACATACATTCAAACATAGGACACATAGGATGTAGAATGGAATTTTACAGATGTTAGATTTCTTGGGTTCATGCAACAGAGGTTTAAGTGCACTAAACATTTGTTCCCTTATCTTTTATGTTTGTTACCGTCTACAATGCCTTTTCCCCAGGTTATCCATAATCTACAGATAAAATTGAATGTCTTCGGGATAGCTTCACATTCACTCATCCATTCATTCATCTATTTATTTGCTCATTCAATGATCACCTTTTTTCTTTTGAGTGACTGCTAAGTACCAGGCACCGTGACAAGCGCTTTCCGACAGGAGGTCACTTAGGAGGCAAAACAGAAGGGACGATTATTGTATTTTATCATATAAAGTATTTTGATGGAGATAACTGAAAACACTGTAGGGTCACTTAGGGAAGGCAAGATGCTCAAATTGGAATGAAAGAATTGAGTAGGGTGGTGCTAAGAAGTTGGTTTGTAAGAGGTGCAATGAAGAGAGAGAAATATATCAGGGTTGTGATGACATCATGGGTAGGTTTTGACGGATTGTGGCGACGGTCCTTATTCTTGGGGAAGTTACATTCTGATGCGAGGATAGATACATAAACATAACTATGAACCATGAATTATGTTGTGAAGGAAGTAAAGTAGGGGCTGAGGGGAAATAACAGAGATGGGGTAGTGGGGTGTCTTGCCTACCTTGCCTAGAGGTAAGTGGACCACTTGGAGGAAGTGGCTGAAAGCTCCATGAGCTGTTTGTATATTTGGAGATTAATCCTTTGTCCATTACTTCATTATACAGCAGAAGCTAACACAACATTGTAAAGCAATTTTACTCCAGTAAAAAAAATAAAGAAAAATACACCAAAATAAATAAAGTTTGTGGAAAAAAGCACCAGAGTTTTAAATATCATTTGAAGTAAAAAGTGTAATGAATATGAGAGCTCTTTATATGTAGTAAATATGTATACACAGAGTAAATATTGTGAGAATCTGGTAGAAAGACAGTATGAAAGAGGTGTATCCTTGTCTTTTATGTTTGGGTGTTAAAAGCAAGTAACACACATGATTACTCTTTGGGTAAATGCATTGCTTTAATAAAAATCATTTAAATTGAATAAGTTAATTGATAAGAAAATTTTATTACTTTTTTCCTTGCATGAGCTTAATAAAAGGATAGGAATTAAATTTATCAAAATGTTAATATATTAGTGAAAAGTGGTTCAACTCCACTCACAATGTTGGCATCTACATTTGAAATTTAATTAATTTTTCCAGTAACCTGAACGCCATGAAGTGGATCTGAATTTAGAAAGTGGAAAACACACATATTATCCTGTAGTTAAACACAAAATTTCCATGTAAAAACATCCTTAAGTTGAAAAAACAAAACCAAAAACTCGGGCTTTTTTGGGGAAAGAGGGTTGCTGGTAGGAAGAGGCGCAGGCGGTTTGTGTTGTTTTATGGTAGGGTGTTAGCACCATCTAGTGGAGTACAAGTATGTTTACTTAAATTTTAGAAATCAAAACTAATGTGGAATCATCGATTACAAAGTTTCCTAACAAATGTGCTAAACATTTGCAAAAAAGTCAAAGAAAAATTAGTGCATATGAAAGCCCACACAAATGTTATTTATTACACAAAAATGAAGTTTCATATGGAGTTTCTGTTCTACGAAATGTAGAATGTGTTTGTAATGGGATCCAGCTCCGTTGATTATTTTTTCCCCTTGCCTTTACAAAAAGAAATTCTAGAATAGAATGTTAAACCATTCTTATAAAACCAAGTAAGAAAAGGAGTTTAACAATGAAAATTATATCAATAAATATATATATGGTGAGAAGTATCTGAATTTGCCAATTTAAAAGTAATGTGTTAAAAGTCAACTGATGAAATCACCCTAATATCAAGGGTAGTTGTATCTAAACTAAGCAGCAAGAAGTATTAAAAAGATTAGCAATTATAATCAGTAGGCATGAGTTTCATTACTAATTTTATGTATTCCCTTCTTTATATGCCATTTTGTTAATGAATTACTTTTTTGGAAAAAAAGAATCATACGGTACATGCGGATTCTATTACTTTAGTATCTTTATTGTGAAGTATATGATTGAATAAAATATGAATGTACTGTATTTTAAAATAGTTATAATTACCCATGTCAAGAAGTAGAGCATTCCCAGCATCCCCCAAATACCCTTGCGTTTCTTCTAGATTAATACCCCTTCCTTTCTTCTAGAAGAAAACATTACCTTAATATTTAT
This sequence comes from Delphinapterus leucas, assembly GCF_059928025.1. NCBI lineage: Eukaryota > Metazoa > Chordata > Mammalia > Artiodactyla > Monodontidae > Delphinapterus > Delphinapterus leucas. The sequence continues at coordinate 11,582,381 of NC_143129.1, read as the reverse complement.
GGTAATTATATTTTTGCTCTTCTTTAATACTTTTTAACCGTCTATATACACGTACCTATTATATATGTCTGCTCATAACTACAATTTTCTGAAAAAAGTAAGGATTCAATCTTATTCCATTTCACCTCCACTGGTTTCTAATTGCTAAACTGCCAGAGTGGGTTTCAATTTGAGATTGTCAATCACATTTACACAATACACTTGACCTCTCCAGTTCCAAGGTTACTGAGCTTCAAGAGATAATACAGAATAGGCGTATAGCAGCTGGTACAAGAGCTTGATGACGATTTCGGAAACCCGGACACATTATCTCTTTGGATTTGTAGTTAATAACTAACCTCCTTACTAGAGTGAAAACACTTTGAGAGCAGATATTTTCTCTCTTTATCCATTTTTTTTTTCCTTCAGAGCTTATATTAGTGCCCAATATTTCCTGAATTTAAGAAAGAATAGTATTAGAGAATGCAGTGCAGCAGTTAAGAATAATATAGTAAAGTATAATTATTTATCTGGAAAGTTCTTCTTACAAATCTATGTAGATTTAATTTCTGTACAGTAAAATATATATCTTATATATATTAAGACTTACATTTGCAGATAAATGAAGGCTAACAGTGATATTATGATTAATAATAAGAAATATACATTTTGGCCTTAATCCATGGTTCCTGGCACACAGCTCCAAAACTCTTATAATTTCCTAATTAATACAGAGCAAAGGAAGTATCTTTTGTTGATAATTTTTGGTCTTTTGTTCTCAGTCCTGAAATAACTCCAGAGGACAAGAGGTGAAAGTAGTGTCTTTTGTTATTCACAACAAGCCTCTTTCAACCACACCTAAGTTTATGTTAATGAGGTGATTTTTGGAAAGGCCCTAGAGAACCAAATGATGGGGGCTGATTGCCAGGAGGAACCGACCACTTGATTAGAAGGTTGGAACTTTTAGTCCCACCCTCCCCACCCTACCCCAGTCCCCAATCTCAGGGGTTCTGGGAAGGGAGGCAGAACTGGAGGTTTAGTCAGCCACCAAGGGCCAGTGATTTGATCAATCGTGTCTATGTAATGAAGCCCCCATAAAAATCCCTAAAGAATGGCATTTGGAAGCTTCCAGGTTGGTGAACACAGGGAGGTGCTGGGAGAGTGACACACCTGGAGAGGACATGGAAGCTCCACACCCCTTCCTCCAAGTCTTGCCCTATGCATCTCTTCTATCTGGCTGTTCCTGAGTTGTATCCTTTCATAACAAGCTAGTAATCTAGTAAATAAAAAAAAAAGGAAAGACTTACATTTGGATGGACCTGTATAGTTTTTTTTTTTAATAAAAAATAACCTAAACATACTGCATGTTTAATAGTTATTTAAACACCTATTGTGTTTTAATTTTTTTGTAGATTGTCAAGAACCCCCTCCAAGAAAAGAAAGAGAAATTCTGTCAGGTTCTTGGACTGAACAAACATATCGAGAGGGCACTCTGGCTACGTATAAATGCCGCCCTGGATACAGAACTCTTGGGAGTATTGTAATGGCATGCAAGGATGGAAAGTGGCAATCTCTTCATCCTTCGAGGATATGTCAGAGTAAGTCGTTCCTACATTTGTGAAATCTGTGAAAACTTTTAGTTGTGAAAATACTGGGTGCTACTATGGAAACGCTGGCTGAATTCTATCACTATTGTCATTTAAATACAAAATGATACATCCTCATTATTTTCTTTTTAACTTTTTATTTTATATCGGAGTATAGTTTATTCACAATGTTGTGTTAGTTTCAGGTGTACAGCAAAGTGATTCAGTTATACATACACAAGTATCTATTCTTTTTCAAATTCTTCATCGTCATTATTCTTAACAAGGTGCTGTCATCTTCCAAAAGGTACAGATAACTTTGCCATTTTTCACTTTTCCATATTTTCAATTCTGTCCTCTAATACAATATCAAATATCCCTGTCCTCGAACTCATGTAAATTGTTACTCCCCGTGCTGCATACTAACATTACATCCTTTTTTTTTAATTTTAGAAAAGCCCTGCGGACACCCTGGAGACACTCCATTTGGTTCTTTCCATCTTGCAGTAGGAACTCGGTTTGAATACGGTGCAAAGGTTGTTTATACCTGTGATGAGGGGTATGTAGCCAATAGAAAAAGAGGCTTCTAATTCAGATAATTCATAATGGAAATAGTAAATAGAAACTGTACTAATTTATGTGTTTAAGGTTACTATATTTTTCTATGAACATATTTATAAGTAACATACAAGCAACCTGAAAATTTAAACTATAATGGAAATGATTATATATTGATACAATTATCATCTCCTCAACACTGAAAAATTAAAATGAATTATGATTACTCTGGGAGAGTGTAGTTATAGGAGAGTGGGAAAATAGCATGCATATAAATAAAAATTCACTGCAATGAGTCCTCACTACATTCTATTATGTGCAGAGCATTATAGGAGTTTGATATGTCAGGGGGATCAAGAAATTACACATGGAATCATTATTCTCTTTCCATTTATTTCTTGAATTGAGGCAGTAAAATAAAATATTTTAAAGCTTAGGCTTTGGAGTAAGCCTATATTCCAAAACTCTACCACTTAATAACTATATGTATATTTTAAAAATATCTCTTTACTCCCATGTCCTCACTTATAAAAGCAGAAACATATCAAGTGCATCACAGGATTGGTGGGAGAAATAAATACGACACACACTTGTGGCCCTTAGAAGAGTTCCTGGGATATTGTAAACACCCAATAAATATTAGTTCTTATAACTTAGTCTCTCCTTGGTCACTACCAGAGGGAGATTTTTCAAAGAGTTTTTGCCCCAATCTCTGAAATATCCCTTTCCAATCCAGGCTAATCTTGTCCCTTTAAGTTCCACCCTTGACCTAGCAAAAGGGGTCAAAACTCATAAACTTCTCCTACTAGATTCCCTGAATTTCAGTAATAAATAATATTTATAAAATCTCAGTAATAAATATATTTATAATTATAATATCTATAATAAAGAGGTTAGTGACATACATGCTTTGACTCTGACTCTGTTTAACTCATCTTTGCCATGTTCGTCTTGTATTAACTATGGATAAACTGTCATAGACCCTGTAAGAGCAACTGTCTCCACCACCCAGCTTGGGCTCTCAACAGGACTAGATATTTGTCAGTGAAATAAAAGTCCTTGGACTGTTGTAAGGTCAGCATCAGAGGGGATATAAGTCTTCTGACCCAATAGTGGAATCTGAACATAGAGTGGGTTTACTGTACCCACGGTTTCTGCCAGCCAACCCACCCTGTGTGTCCCCTTGTCCCATCCCCCTTTTGTCTGCTGTGCACCCATTTAGCTGAATACTAGCCACTTACCAGAATACTCAATATGGAAGACCAGTTTGATCCTCCTACAGGGAGGGAGTCTTATAAGAGGCCCTCTGCACAGTGTTTCTTGTATTTTGCCAGCTTGGGGTTGCAGAAACACAAGCCCTTACTTTTCTCCAAACCAACATTTGGACAATCTCTCTATCTTTCTCTCTCCCTCGATGTACATGGGCCCTAGCATTACTGACCTTTTCGAGTCGTCTTAACAAGGGTCCTTCTGCCCGGTGTTCTTTCAGCCAATAGAATGAGACTGAGTTGGGTTCAGAAGCAAAGGAAAGCTTCATTTTTAAAAAAATTATTTTTTATTGGAGTATAGTTGATTTACAATGTTGTGTTAGTTTCTGCTGTACAGCAAAGTGAATCAGTTATACATATACATATATCCCCTCTTTTAGATTCTATTCACATATAGGTCAGATTGTCATACTGAGTGAAGTAAGTCAGACAGAGAAGGAAAAATATCATATAATATTGTTTTTATATGGAATCTTAAAAAAGGGTATCAATGAACCTATTTACAAAACAGAAATAGAGTCACAGATGTAGAAAACAATCTTATGGTTACTGGGGGGGAAAGGGGAGTGGGGAGGGATAAATTGGGAGATTGGGATTGACATATGCACACTACTATATATAAAATAGATAATTAATAAGGACCTACTGTATAGCACAGGAATGCTTCATTCTCCCAACGGGTTGCAAGTGAGCAGGGCTGCTTTATAGGGTCTTGTCAGCTGGGAGGGGGCAGGGCAGCCGCTCTGCTCAGGATCCAGACCACAGTGCTGGGTGCAGCATCTCTGCACATGGCCTGATGCCGCCATCTTGGATGGAGTGTCGTGTGCAGGGTCTGCACATGGCCCTAAGCTTAAGTTTAGGGGCAGCCATTTTGAAGGAGGAACTCTAGTTTGAAGAGCCAGGTGCGACCCTGTGAGCCAGTGAAACTAGACTAAGCACAGCGTGGGTGGGGGAGGGGGAAAGGTTAGATTTATTCCCCAGATTCTAGTTTTATTCCCCAGGAATTGTGAATGGGCTTTGCTGGTGACGCTAGGCGGTTTTGTGTAGAATTTTGCAGAACTCCTGAGAGAGATTTGGACAAGTGGATGAGTCCCTGGTGTAGATGGAAAATATTCACCAGGAAATCTTCTTTCTCCGTTATACGGTAGAGCCAAGAGAGGAACCAGAGAAGAACCTTTAATAACCAATTATTTTGTTCCTTCGTGTGACAGAGGCACAGAGTAAAAGTTTGACTTCAAGTTCTGTGACTCCCATTTACTCTGTTGAAATGTTTTCTTCCTGTAGAGAATTAGGAACAAATCAATCCCAATCCAAGAAAGACACAGTGTTTTTTGAAGGAGAAAATTTCTTTTACTTGTGTAATTTGCAGAACAACTCTTATTTGCAGACAAAGGAAACATTTGTCCACGTAGAATTCTTTAGAAGTTCATGAAAGACCATTTTTCAAAATTCTCTCTTTTGTGGTTATCAAAATGCCTTCCATTATTTACTTTTTGAGAAAAAGGTTTTGTTTGTTTGTTTTGTTTTTTGCCTCCAACCGTCCAATGTAATAAATATTGAGAAGGATGCTTTGCCTTCATCTGAAGCATCTGGGGATGACTGCACACTGTACACCTGCCCAAGGACCTTGCGTTAAAGTACAGCATCTTGGTTTTAAGATCAGACTTGATGAGTTACTATAATTCGACATTGAATGACTTCTATAAGCCAACTTGACTCAGTGACTGCACTCTGGAAAGCATCTCGGATCTCGGGGATGGAGATTGGGAGATGGAGACCAGTGCTGAAAATAAGCCACACTAAGACATTTTTGTTAGCACTATCCTTGATCATGTAAAAAGCCCAAAGCATCCAGAAAATATCACAATCATGGAGGGTAGGAGTATGGATAGAAATATGGAAAAAGAGTGGACAGGGGTGACATACAGTGACCTGTTGTTTACTGTCATGTTTTTATCTTCTGTTTTTGGTGATTGTTCGTGGAGCTTATTACATTGTTAAATGTACCTCATTAGTGAAAAAATAAATTAATGAAGGAATAAAGGTGCATTGTGCATGAAACAGTAATGAGTTTTTGTCATGAACCAAGGGTTATGATTATTCCAAGTCCATACACCTGAGGGTTTGAGGGCCTTTCTTAAGAAAGGAAGGAGGGAAGTATATGCTGTTAATTTTCCATGAAATGGTATCAAACTTAAAAGTGGGCATAAACATGCATTAGCTCACAACTCCGTTATTGTTGGTTTTCAGGTATCAGATGCTGGGCGAGATGAATTTCCGTGAATGTGAATCAAATGGATGGACCAATAATATTCCCATATGTGAAGGTAGATGTAAAACTGATTTACAAGTATATTAAAACATATACTTAAAATATTAGGATTTTTTGAAATGTCTTACATCAAATATTCATAAAGTCTATAATTAAATATTTCTTACTGAAATTATTTTTGTGGATTCTACTGTAGTACAGAGTGGATATCTAGTCCTTTTATTGCTACAGTATTATGTGTTTCAATAACCAAATATAAATACAGGCTCATCTGATCTAATGGTTAATGTATTACAGATTAGAAAAATCTATTTTTTTTTCCTTTTGGATTCTAACCACTAGAAATAACACAAATATCACATAAAAATGAAGCTGAGAATTTCAACTTTATTCATGAAGAGGCACTCCCCCAAATAACGACCCCAGTGCAGGGATCTCTGGTAGCGGCTGAAGTGGAGAACATGATTTAGCCACCTCCTCCCTCTTGCCTGGCAAGGGGAGTTTTCCTCTGGTCTTAGTTGTACTGAAAAGAGGCAGGAACTAAGGAAGACCTCTGTCCTTTCTTACTGATCCATAAAGCAAACAATGAGAATGAGAAAATGTACATCCTGTTCCCAAATTTTGAACTAGTAATTCCAGTCTCTAGTCATCATGAAAATAAGAGATCAATCAGAATTGTTTTTCAAAGTTCCATGGTGAGGAGTAAGGAGAGAGGGAGAAGAAGAGAGAAGGAAAGGGAGACAGAGAAAGAGAGAGAAAAACAAGGAGGAAGCGGAAGAGGGAGAAGGGGAGGGGGGAGGGGGAGGAGAAAAAACATGATGACTCAAAAATCCCGTTGTCTGAAAAAGAGAGTGGATCTTTCATCTGCGGAAATGAGGGGAAGGACATCAATGTTCTAAGGAACATCCACATTGGAATCACCTGGGGTGCTTCTTAGAAACTGAAGTTTTTGGTTAGTAAAGATGTATGGAATCAGTATCCCTGGGGTGGTAGGGCAGCCATAGAATTTCCATTTAACAAGTATCCTGGGTGATCATTGTAAAATAAAGATTGAATATCATAAGCTAAGGGATACTGGAAAATATTAAGGAAAATCAAAAAAGTGCTCAAGTTATTTTGATATGGAAAAAGGAAAATTAAAGACTATTTATTTATTGAAATAAACATAATCAGAAAGTTTGCTTTTACACCTTTTAGGGATACAGTTTTATATTATTGTGGGACTTAAATGGAAATTTTGTATTTAATTATCCCAAACTTTATATTTCTCAATTATTTAAGAAACACTTGTTTGCTACTACAAAATATATAAACTGTCATTCAAAAATTCAAAGTAGTAATTTTCTTTGTTCATTCTCATAGAAAAGAATCAGATAAACTTACAGTTTTCTTTTGTTTGTTTTTTTGGGGTCTTTTTACTTAGTAGAATTTATTTCTGGCTAACAGGTATATCAAATACATCTTTAAAAAATTTAATTTTCTCCAATCTTGCTATTGGTTATATATATATGTTATATTTCTATATACTCACTTTTCATAATAAAATTTTCCAATTCTGTTAGAAAAATTTATATTTATTTTTTCAGTTGTTAAGTGCTTACCAGTAACAGAACCAGAGAATGGGAAAATTTTCAGTGCCCTGGACCCAGACCAAGTATATATTTTTGGACAAGCAATACAGTTTGAATGTAATTCAGGCTACATACTTGATGGACCTAAACAAATACATTGCTCAGCAGATGGTATTTGGAGTGAAGAAAAACCGAAATGTGTAGGTAAGATACACTTACTGTTTGATTATTTGAATGAGTTTAGTTTTTTTTCATGAAAATATGCCTTTCAAAACACTGTGCATCCTACAGAATCTGAAAAATACTAACTCACTAGCATTTATTCAGCACTTACTATTTCCCAGTAAGTGATCTAAGTTCTTTACACACGTCATCTATTTTACCTTCCAAATGACTATGTGATTTATGTACTGTTTTCACCACTATTTTATAATTGAGGAAATCATGGTGCAAAGAAATTAAATCACATGTACAAAATTATCATGGCATATATGGTAGAGGTAAGATTTAAACGTAGGTTATCTGACACTAAAGTCCATGCTCTTAACTATAATTAAATTGTAATTGACTCTTATGACTAACATAAAATCTTAAGCATTTCTGCTACAAGTTTAATATTAAAACTCCAGAATAGGTCGTTTTTTTATTTGAAAAACTATCATTATTTATTTCTATTGATGTGTCATGATCACATTGTGTTTTTGAATAACACTTCTAGGAAGTGCCCCTGTTTTATACTTGCCCTGGGAGTTTAGCATAAATATTGCTGAACTGAATTGAATCCACTAAATAAATCTTTGTCTTTAAAAAAAAGTTCCATAGTTAGCTAGAAGTTAGCATTTCTTTACTTTTAATACTACTGACCTGTGCCTGATGGCCAATATGATGATTCTGGCTTTTGTAATAATATATTTTGGTCAATTTATTTAAAAGTACCATACTTCGTTTGACCAGTATTTCTTTGGCAGAGATTTCTGCCATATTTGTTTTTTAACATTATCTAAAATCCCCAAATTATTTACACTTTCTTAGTCTAGTCTGTCCTACAGTGAGATGAAGAGAGAAGCGTCCCGCTTCCTAGGAAGTCTTTTTTACAAAACTAGGTCTTCGAGTTAATAATGGCAAACATATTTATATTCAGTGTAGCAATTACTGTATACTCTAGAGGTTCATGGATGGGACTTATTTCTTGCAACTAAATTTCTGTGGTTAGTTAAACCTTTCTGGAATGACTGATGCAGAAGATAAGTCTTAAAGGAAGAATGAGAATCTTTCAGATGAAGTTGAGGAGGGCAAAAGCAAACCAGTCAGAAGAAGTTAGTGGAGAGGAAGGGACAATGGCCTTGAGGCCTCTTTGAGCATGAAGCTCCCCTATTCCCACTGTTCTCAGGGACCTTAACTTAGGATGCAGGCAGGGAAGAAGTTAGTGATGGAGTGAAGATTGGCAGTCCAAGGTTCTGCGGGGCTACATACACCATGCTGAAGAATTAGGCTTTTATACAGACTGAATTGGGAATCAATGAAGCATTTTAAATGGAACAATAAAGTGACAAGAAGAAAAGATCATTAAGTTACAAACAGGAAAAAAAGATTAAGATGAAGGGAGAATAAGATCTGGGAAATTAGTCACTGTTGCTGGAGTCCCAGAGAAAAATTTTGGAGTGACGATAGTGTGAAAGATGATGGCCAGCTCTTTATTTTTTTTTTTGGACGGAAAACTTGGATGGATAGCAAAACCACACAAGCTGATCAGTTGCTTTTTGGAGATGTAATAACAATGAGATATATTAATTTCTTTGACAAAGTGTTTTGTCAATAATTACTCTATTATCAATAACTAAAAAAATATGTAATTTTTACAGGTCACTCAGTGAAAATACATATCACATTAAACCTATTTCTTTTTTTCTTTTTTTTTTTTTTTTTTTGCGGTACACGGGCCTCTCACTGCTGTGGTCTCTCCCATTGCGGAGCACAGGCTCCGGACACGCAGGCTCAGCGGCCATGGCTCACAGGCCCAGCCGCTCCGCGGCACGTGGGATCTTCCCGGACCAGGGCACGCACCCGTGTCCCCTGCATCGGAAGGCATACTCTCAACCACTGCGTCACCAGGGAAGCCCTAAACCTATTTCTGTATTCAATATTATATATATACAGTTGATGAATGTTACTGGCCACTATTTATTTCAAGAGGACTAATTTATCCCCAAACTAAATAAATTAGCAACATGATTTAAATCAGAATTTTTACTTACTTCAAAAATGAATGTTAAGAACAACCGATAAATTATTCACCAAGCATTCAAGTCAAAACAGGACTTTTGTTTAGTTGTCTGATTTACCTAATGGAAACAAGAGTTGTATCTTTATATAATTATGTTTGGGACACAGTCCTTTAATATATAACAAACCTGTTGGAATTTAATCCCTTTTCTTTAGAAATTTCCTGCAAACAACCAACCATTTTAAATGGTTATCCTATACCTCGGAAGGAAATTTATAAAGCAAATGAACGAGTTCAATATAAATGTGGAAGAGGTTTCGGATATGGGGAAAGAGGAGATGCCGTATGCACTGAATTTGGATGGACCCCAGTTCCTTCATGTAAAGGTAATGCTATGCTTCTCTTCTATATCTTTTGCTGTATATTTTTACCAGTTGTTTTAATTCATATACTCCTTATGGTTAAGCAGTTTATTTTTTCTCACAATGGAGTATTAATGTTTATAGGAATCAACTATTACAGAGACATAACATTTTATGTGTGCAAGGCCTGTTTTGAGATCAATTGGTGTGATTCTCTCACTCTGAAGATACACATAAACAGGACCAGAAAAGTTCAATAGCTCATTAAATCTTTGGTCTATGGTCACAAAGCAAATCTAGAGCAGAGCCAGGACTGTAACAGGTTTCCCAATCCCCAGGTATATATACCTCTCAAATAATTAGAGTCCTCTCATAAAGCCCAACATTTCACTTTAAAAAGTAAATTATATTAATACCAGATGAGGTAATCCTCCATGGATAATGGAATTAAGTAGAAGAAACTGGAGATTTCATTAAGCACAGGCTTCATATGAATCAACTGTGGTGATGGTGCTGAAAACAGCTCCTCTTTTAGGCTTTGTAAGGGAAGGATGTTACCCAGACTCAAAGAGTTCATTTCAACTGTGCTCTTTGCCCACCAGAAATTATGTCTGCTTTTTTGTTTTCTGCTTAGCCTACCTCATTTAGAAAGGGATAGTTTCAACTATCATGGCTTATAAGAGAAAAATATATCAATAAATAGTTGAGGAATGTAAGAAGTCATAAGAAGAGCAGGCAGATACAGCTATAGCATGGTAATAACAGTGTTGAGTTATTTGCAAACACTTATGAAAAGGAAGGAGTTAGCTTTTGATGAGGGCTGCTTCACCGAGTAAAACAAGTAACGGTATTGTCACACATGACATCCGAGACAAGTGACTTCCTAAGAGGGTGACTTTTACAGGTATTGCCACACTGTGATCTTCACCTCTTAAGAGCCCTCTGAACTTTAAATCATGCTATTCGTAATAACATATATAAACCTTGCTTTGGTGATCCTCTTTTACAAAAACTAGAGATAGCTTTTGAGCTGATTTTATTCTTAAAAAAATTTAGTTGAGCCCACAAGCAGCTCCTTGGAAAATACATCCTCCTGAATGACCTTCACTTTCAAGCATTGTTAAGAAAATATTTAGAAGGAAGTTAATGAACACAAGACAGTGATAACTGTTACCGAACCAAAACTTGGGTCTGCTCACCTGCACACAGTAAAGCTAATCTACTGACACCAGGTTGTGGTGAAGGGAAGTGCAGCATTTATTGTAAGGCACCAAGCAAAGAGTCCAGGGCAGCTAGTGCTCAAAAAGCCCAGCCTCCCCGATGGGTTTCAGCAAAGCATTTTTAAAGGCCGGGTGAGGGAGAGGTGTCTCAGGGCATGTGATCAGCTCCTGCTGATCAATCAGCAGAATAGCCGATCGTAACCAATCAGTCATCTGATTGGTTGATGGTGAGGTAACAGGGCAGTGTCACAGGGGTTAACATCGTCAGTCCTCAGGCTCCAGTAGGTCTGGGGACTACATGCTCATGGTCATCAAGTAGTTAACATCTTCCATTTGGTGGGGTTTTCAAATGTGTAAAACAACTCAGGAAATGTGCATCAGATACTATTATCTAGGAAGTTCAGAGAGGAACTACAGCAGAGGATATGGAGGAGGGGTCTGTCCCGGGAAGGCCCCACAGGGTCCTGCTCAGTTACACAACCATATGAGATCTGTGTGAGGCTGATGCTGTGTGGAGTCCAGCTGTTTATCTCCATGACATTCGTGGCTCCTGAGCAAAGAAGGTGGATGCACAAGTCCTCTGGTGTCAAACTCTGCCATATATGCTACTTCCAGAGCCCCTCTTCTATCCATCCAATCACCAAAATAGAGCTTATAAACCACTTATTTTATATCAGGACTCTTGTCCTGTATTGAGGATAAACATTAGAATAAAGTTTCAATGAATTCCAGGTTTCAATGAATTCCAAGTAAAGCTTCAGGAATTCAATTTTACTTGGACATAGGACTCAGGATAGCATGACGTAGAAGTCATTGAATTATTCCTTTTTCTTGGTCACTTACCTACCTACTTAAAACTGTTCCTTAGAACAGATCCGTTTTAGTAGTGGGAAATCTCTGTTTTGCCCACAGTGTTACTACAATTTCTAGGCTTACTTCTCTTAAAACTAGACTCCTTTACACACACACATTAAAGAATCCACATTTATAAGACATTTTCCTTTTAAAAGTTCATTTTCCCAGTCACAAGTCGTAACTTAAAAATTCAAGACTGTATGCTTTAAGGTCCTGCTTTCTTTAGCGAGAGAGATACCAGGATTAGAATTGGTACTCTCTCTTTTACAAGATAATTTGCTAAAGATCAATATAAGTAAAGAGTGGTTCACCCCAAATTAGATAAGCATGCTCTGTCTCTTAAAGATGCTTCATTTTATTAAAATGCAGTTTACATTAACTAGATATAGAGAAGTCTTTTATTAAAAGAAACTCCACTCTCTTACCTCAGCTAATGACACAAATACCTCTCCCTATTTTCATGGTACGTTGGAAGGATCTACCTGCTGATAATGATAAATTCCAGATCTACATATCTTATTTTGTAGAACTCTATAAGAAATTTGGAATTAAGTCATAAAAGTAAATTTAAATAAAATAGTCTAGGATAAAACACTTAAATTGTCTTCTATCTGGTCTATGATTTGTACATGTCAGGGGTTTTATTTGAGGGTGATTTGTCAAAACTTTAGTCTCTGTATCCAATAAGGGATAGTCTCTGACAACAAGTCACTCACAGGAATAAATAAAAGTACCAAGACCTGTTAAATAAAAGCCACCTTTGATGCAAATCTCTCTGTTCCCTGTACAGACTGGATTTTTTATGATTCACAACAGAGTGTTAACCTTGAATTAATTATTCTTATTTCAAATGCTTAATGGTTGCTTCTAAAAGTAGAAAAAATTTGGCCTTACATATTCAGACAGTCTCAAATATTATTATTATTATTATTTTAATAGAAGCACCTACCTAGGCTAACTTCTCTTAAACATTGCCCTGGCAATGTTTTAATAACATTATTTATTTTAATGGAGATCATGATTATTTTAATGGAGATCCCTAGAAGTTCTTCTACTCTTAAATAATTTAACAAAATCTCCCAATATTATTTAGTAGGTATCTTAGTGAAACACGTTTATTTATATATTGTGACTTTTGAGTTCAAACTTTGGTACTAAGTTCAGCTGTAGCATGAAGTAAAAACTAAGACATGGGGCTTCCCTGGTGGCGCAGTGGTTGAGAGTCCGCCTGCCGATGCAGGGGACACAGGTTCGTGCCCCGGTCCGGGAGGATCCCACATGCCGCGGAGCGGCTGGGCCCGTGAGCCATGGCCGCTGAGCCTGCGCGTCCGGAGCCTGTGCTCCGCAACGGGAGAGGCCACAACAGTGAGAGGCCCACGTACTGCAAAAAAAAGAAAACAAACAAAACTAAGACATGTAAACTGGACTTCAATGTGTATATGAAAATATGATAGATATAGCAGAATGAAGTGAAAGAGAAAAAACAGAAAAGAATAAATGAACACATTTAAGGTTCATTTGAAGTTAGTGTTAATTAGTGAAGACCTATTTCACATAAAACTTGTGTTTAGGTGATCACATGTAATTTCTATTATTTCTAATATAATCGTTGCTAATAAATATATTATCATGTTAGCAACAGAGGCATACTGAAGCTTATCTGGCAGAATGGAATATAAAGTTAAGACCAATTAGGAGACTACTGTACTACCTCTAAAAGCTGACCATACACAGTGGAGGTGTCTTATGAAAGGGAGGAGATATATAAGCAATAATACCAACTTTATAGAACATGGTGTTTGACTGAATTTTGAAGTGATGTGGAGGAAGGAATATAGGGGTAAATTTCCAGGCTTCTGTCATGAGGTTCTTGTGTCACAAATTCCAATGTTATATACAGGAAGAAAAGCATATACTGAAAGAAGGATGATGATTTAGTTTGATATATGATAAGCTGAGTATGCTTTTGAGTTTTACACATGGACCTGTCCAATGTGAGCTGCAACTGGATATATGGACTGAAGAATTTATTAGCATAACAGGGAAGCTTTTTGTCATGGACAAGTCTTGAATTACACAGAGAATATGATGAGGAAAACAACAAAATCAAGGACAAATAATCATGTAGATCCAAGTACAAGGCATCTCTCTTCATTCATACAACACTTACAGGATCTTCAGGGACGATGTTTCTGGCGTGGTGATAAGCATCGCTATGAAGATTTAGAGGAGAATCGTTCAAGACACAAGGAGCAGAAAGTGCAAATGATAGGCATAAGCTTGGCATGTGTGAAAACCAGACCAAAGGCTAGTGTGGTGGTAGCACAGAAAATAAGTAGGAAAGTGGTAGGGGATGCGATTGGAAAAGTAGGCTGGGCCTAAGAATTAAGTGGAGTGGTGGAAGAAGAGGAGTAACTATAAGTAAACTAAACAAAATTAAATCGTGTTGTTCAGACAAAGGTTAGGAGAAGTAGGACATAAAAAGGTAATGCACTGGGGAACTTCAAGAAGTCGGTGATCAGCGGTGTCAAATATTACAGAGTTTAGCTAATAATATACACCAGACACTGTAATATGTGGAATACAAAGATTTTTGAATTTGGAAATTGGAGGATATTGGTGACTTCTGTCAGAGCAATGTCAGCACAATGGTGGTGTGAGAAGCCAGATGGAAACAGGTTGAAGAATAAATGGGAGGAGGAATAGAATACCTTAGTGTAGTGTAAGTGTCTGCGACACTAAACTTTTGATTGCCAAGGCATACATTTTTTTTTTTTTTTTTGCGGTACGCGGGCCTCTCACTGTTGTGGCCTCTCCCGTTGCGGAGCACAGGCTCCGGACGCGCAGGCTCAGCGTCCATGGCTCACGGGCCCAGCCGCTCCGCGGCATGTGGGATCTTCCCGGACCCGGGCACGAACACGCGTCCCCTGCATCGGCAGGCGGACTCTCAACCACTGCGCCACCAGGGAAGCCCTCTATGTTCTTCCTTTAATCACTGCAGCTGTGGGGAAGAGAATATAAAAATTCACACAATGACTGTTACAGTCACAATGACTGTTCCTCCCTAAAGGAAAACATATTACTTCCATATTCATTTCGTTGTCCTATGCAAGCCATGTGTTTATGTCTACTTCAAAGGGGCTGGGGTATACTATCCAACCAAGCGTCTGGAGGGAGGAGACTCAGAATATTTGTAAATAGTACTTGTGAGAATGACAGAAGCTGAGGAACTTGCAGAAAGTGGAAAGAATAGCTGAAGTGATAGACCAAGAATTCATTGCCAGGTATGGAATATCATGAAGCATGTGTTGGCTTTGGAGAAAGAGGATTCAAGAATCCAGGGGGCACAAATACATTAGATGAGAAATACAATGGAGGGAAATACGAGTGATACAGCAGGAAGGGTATGAGGCTGTGCTCATTTTAGTGACATTTTGTGCTGTACTAAGAACAAATAACATCCACTTTTATATTTTTATATGCTTGATTATTTTTAATGGATAGTTATTTCTATATTGTACACATACCTTTTTTCTTTTCAGAAATAACATGTGATCCTCCTTATATTCCAAATGGTATTTACACACCTCAATTAGCCAAATACAGAGGTGAATATGAAATCACTTATGAGTGTAAAAGTGGCTTTGCTCCTGTGATCCAGGGAAATGTAGCAACGTGCACCAGCCAGGGCTGGTCACCTGCTCCAAGATGTTCCTGTAAGTTTCACTCATATCTTGACCTACTTCTTAATTCTGAAGTTTCTTTCTCTTAAACACACAAAAATGGGGACAGAATAAATCCAAGTATTTGCCCTACTGTGTATGCAAAGTAGAGGTTTTAGAGGCATTCTTCGCTTTTCAAAGTAGACAGTTCTAAGGAGGAATAAAAACATTTTTGTAAACTAAAAACTCTTTAAATTTTTTGCTACTCAAAGTTAAATATATGTCTGTGTGTATGAATATATAATTCTCGAATATAATTCTAATATCTGAACTAAAACATTGAGTAAGACTTACATCACCTAACATCTAGTATATTAGTTATCTAGTGCTGTGTAAAAATATTCTCCCAAAACATATGGGCTTAAAACACACCTTTATATTCTTAGAGCTCCTATGGGTCAGGAATTAGGAAGTGGCTTAGTTGGCTAGCTCTGAATCACACTTCTTGGCTTGCAGTCGGGGTGCTGGCCTGGGCTGCAAATCACCTGATGGCTCATTTGCTTCCTAGGCTCTCTCACCTGGCTTTGGGCGGGAAGCCTCAATACCTTACCACATGGGCATCTCCGCAGATTGCTTGAGAGGAAGCTATCTTTCTCCAGAGCTAGTGATCCCAGAGAGAGCAGGAAGTTTCCATACCATTTATGACCTGGTCACACACTGTCACCGTCACTTCAGCCATATGTATTCTTTAGAAGTGAGTCACTAAGTCCAGCACATTCAAGTGTGGGGAGTTAGGCTCTAATTTTGGGAGGGAGGAATGTACAAGACATTGTGGAATTTTCTAAAACTATCACATTTAGAAAAATGTCACTCAACTGAACAGAGTATTTTATTTCTAGGGATGCTTCCTTTACCTTTTTCAAGTGTTTTCTGTCTCTACAATCATATTCTTTTTCTTTATACATCACAGTTTATTGTAAAGATGCACTACAGTTAAACTCGATCTTGCATGAAAGAAAAATGTAATGATACAAATAATAGGTCAGTGACCTCAATGTTAATTCCAGGCATAAGTCCAAAATGATTTTTCAAAGTATGAGTCCCTTAAAAAGGAAGCTATTATCAGTATGAAACAGATTTCAATGTGCATAAGAAATATAAGAGAAATATTTAATCATGTTAAAGTTTGGTTTATGAATATGGCAGATGAGCCTGACTGTACCTCAACGAGTTTATCCCACAAGGGAACTTCCGAAGTTCTTGCAGACAGGATGGGGAAATTGACCAATTAGATGGTTTATCAGATATTCATAATTTCATTAAATAAACCTATCTTATTATCAGATTCAGGACTGTGTTCTCAGGCCTGCTCCATTCCTCTAGTTTAATGGTGTAGAGGAGATGCAGTACAAATTCACCGCTGGAATGATACAGGGGTGCTGAAAGAGAATCTGCATTAGGACAGATTCATCACTCAGAAAGACTCCCATGTGTGAGATTGGATCTAATAACATGAAATTGAACAGTGATAACTGTAAGATCCTGGGTTTGGGCCATAGGAGTCAGCTGCACAAGTACAGAAAGACTAGAAACACTTTTAAAAATTAGTGAATATTTTAATCAGTTTTGAGATCAGTCTGAGCCAACACTGTGATGGCACAGCCAAAGCTGCTCATGAGACCAGAGCTCGTGTTGGTAGAAGTGTTAGAGGGTAGTGAGGCTGTTGTAAGTCCTGCCAATGTTAGTGCTGATCTGAGCACAGTGGAATAGTACACATGCTTCAGGAAATGATCTGGTTAGAGAGATACAAACGCATTCACATGTGACCGAATGAAAGACAAGAATAGGAACAGGGCTCGGGCCAGTGATAGTAATAATACTTACTTTCAATTATGCCCTCTGTGTGTACCTTTTGGAAACGAATCTCAATGGATTATTTAACTGTATTCATATTGTATGAAGAAACATAATGAAGTGGATAAACATACTAGTTCTGAAATCAGATCATCAGGATTCAAATCTCTGCTCTACAATTTAATGGCAAAGTTAATTGAGTTCTTTAAGATTTGGTTCTTGCAAATACAAAGACCCAAGCTTGCCCAACGTAGAATTATTGTTAAGTATACATATCTTGACATAACATGATGGAATTTGTAAAATCCATGGATGAGGAGAAAATCTTCTAAATCTCCAAAAAGTAGTGTGAAAAAAACTAGTATGTTACTTAAAAAGAATGAGAGTAAATAAGCATTTCAATCTTAAAAGAGTGGGAAGCTTCACAAAAGTGGGGGAAATCTATCAATGATGAGAGATACAGACTATAGGACAAGAATCTATACCAAGAGAAGGTATCATTCACAAGTCTTTGTTAAAGAAAGACATTAGGATATGCAGAGATTCAAAGTTTATAATTCACATGGCAAGTCTGTAAAAACAGCTTGAAAGATTTCTGTAATCATACAAAAAAGAAAACGGATCATTGATCTTAAGGAAGATATAAATGGTAATGAATATTGTGTGTGCATGTTGTACATTTCTTTAATGTGTTGCATATGTGTTCTTTTAATATCATATTTCATGATGTAAAATAAATACTAGTGTAGTATTAAAAGTATTAGATTATCTCCAAACCATCCAATAAAAAGGGTAAATTTTTCTGAAAAATATTATATATAAAATTGTTATAAACAACATAACACTTAAGAATACATGTGAAAATCACTCAATATATAAGAATAACAATAAATGTAATTATATTATACCTCATTTAAAATATTTATAAGAAACAGTGAAAAAAACATCATTCTCCAATTAAAGTTAGAAATAAGCATTCAAGTGTTTCCCTTAATCGTAACCATTTGGATATTAAGAATTATTCATTCATTGTTCATTTCTCTGATTAGATAAAGAAGGGAAAATATACCTTAATATCTAGTTTGAGAGTTAAGTAAGAATGTTTTTTTTCTGTGTAATGTGATCAATGGATCAATGGATCAACTGTTGTGCTTCTCTACACTTATCACACATTTCCAATAAATAGAAAAGTAAACTAATGAGTGTTAATCTAAAAACAAAAACTTTTCCTACATTGACTTGGTCTGAGAATAAAAGCCAGGATCCTGATTTTTTGATGAGAATGAAAGAGAAAGGAAAAGAAGACAGATGAGCTGCATGATAAAATTTGTACTTTCATCTCTCGATTAAGATGCTAATTTAGTCAACCAAGGCTAGGACTTATGTACTTAAGGATAATTAAATCACTAGCTCTGTATAGTTTTCTACCAAGAGAGCTCACATACAAATTTTATGTAATGACCCACAAGACATAATTTGATCTTCGTTAGCAAGGACCTCCTTACATACCTCAGTCATCTGAGCTTTCTATAACTTTTCTTTTCCTAGAAACTCTAATGCAATGAGGGTAATTAAGCTAATAGGAATATAATTCATAGATGAAACATCTGATCTCTAACTTGATTGCTTACTAAGGTAAAACATTCATACCTTTTTTTTTTTTATTCCAAGTGAAACCTTGCAATTTTCCAGTAATAAAACATGGAAGGTTAATTTATGCACATAGAGAATACTTTCCAGCACGCTTACATCAACAGTTCCCCTATGACTGTGATCACTATTTTGTGCCACAAAATCGCCAGCCTTACCTTACATGCACACAAAACGGATGGTCTCCAGAAGTACCGTGCCTCAGTAAGTAAACCTCTTAATTTTATGTGTATAAATCTTCCAAAGAGTGGAGAAACAATAGCACATAAGTGAGTACAATTAAGTCTTACACAACAAAAATAAGGCCAAGGGTCAAGTTCTGTGAGCAAAAAGACCCAAATAAGCCTTCTTTTTATGAGGAGCTTTCCATGGAAATCGCATGAGAAATATACAGACTTTATAAGAATATCTGTATCATTTACACATATTGTAATTATAAAAACTAAAGATAAATAACATGGTATATTGATTTTTTTTCTTTTTTAACAAACACGTGGTAGTAGCTTTCATTTTCATTAAGTTATTTGTTCTTTTTGAATACTAATGCATTGTCAGGTAAATACCATAAAGTTAATTTTTAATGTGCTATTTTACCAAATATATGTTATTTTTTTTCTTTTCTCTTGTCTTTATGATCCTTAGGACAATGTATTTTCAGTTACTTGGAAAATGGACGTGGCCCATATTACGGAAAAACACTGTTACAAGGTGAAACTGTAAGAGTTCACTGCTATGATGGCTACAGTCTTCAGAATAACCAGAACACAATGACCTGTACAGAGAATGGCTGGTCTCCTCTTCCCATATGCATCCGTGTCAGTGAGTAAACTGGTCCAAGATCCCAGTATATTTATAATTTTCTAAGACTCAGCTATATTATCCACTGCAAAATGTTTTTATCAACTTTTTCTTGTTTTGCCAAAGGACTTATTTAGTTTTATTTTTTACAAGTGTGTGTGAGTGTATGTACAGACTTCTTGATAAGTCTATAACAAAATAAATGTGCCTATTGATGGACATTAGTCAAGAATACAGGGGAAAAAGAAAAACACAAAGAAGAAACCTATAATAACAGAGAGATGTCAGCAAGATGGCCGAATAGGAGTTTTACTGTCTCTCCTGATACAAACTTTGACAATCATGAATCGATAAGAATATCTTTGTGGGATTCTAGGAGTCTAGCAGAGAAATGATAGCACACTGTTGGAGCACAGAGATTCAAGACTGAATGCATCAAAGATGGTTAGAGGAACAGTTTCACTTTACCTGTGTCACCTCTTCCCTAAAGTAGCACAGCTTAGTGCCAAGAGAGACCCCCTCAGCACAGGATTTCACCTGTGGGGGAAAATAAGAGCATGTGAGTAAGGGCCAACTTCCTCAACTTGCAATACTGATCAAAAGGCCCACTTCTCTTTCACCCCGTCCGGAATACTGGGGTAATCTGCATGACTGAGGGGTGGGGAGAGGCCAGGAGTACAGCATCCAGGGCTAGAATTCATCAAGAGACAAGGATCCTACTGACCATTTTGTAGACACCACCAGCTGGCTGAGGTAGAGGTGAGTGAAGAAGTTCAAGAAGATGACAGAGGGCCTGGGGCCCAGCATCATCAGGGACCTCGCTGTGGCAGGACTGGAGATGCAGGTAAAACTGCTCCAGAGCCTGGGCCTAAAATCAACCCTCATCACCGATGGCTCCACTCCAATCAACCTCTTCTTCAACAAAGCTTTGGGTCTGCTGGGGCTCAGGTCTGAGTCCCAGCCCCCAGCCAAGAAGGCAGCCTAGGGGCCCAGAGCCCAAGAGGGCTTGCTTCTCCCCTCCACTGCTGGCTCTCTAACTCTTAGAAGCAACATGTCATGCCTTAGCCCCCTACTGCACTGACAAATAAAGTTGACACTTCTGGGCATTTAAAAAAAAAGGAAGCCCACCCTCTAACCATTGCAGACACCTAGTTTGTGAATCCTTCTCACCCATGGGCACCCTCAACACATCCACATCCCCCTGCCCCATGGCCAGCTCCCTGTGTATGTCCCCAAGGTGGCGATGCAAACTTTTGCAGATGACTAGTGAGACATCTAGAAGCCAGCCTGACCCTGTGGGATTGTGAGAAAATACACAAACATGAGCATTTGTCATTGCCCCAGGGAAAGCAACCAGGAAGCTGTCAGCACACAGACTGGCTTTGCCAGATAGAGGGAAGCATACAATCTTCAAAATTCTCTCCCACAAGGGATCAAGATGTGTGGAACTGGTGTGTCCTTAAAAAAGGTCTGGAAAAGCCTGTAGCAGTGTGACAGAATGTATTTTCCTCCCCGGTCAGTCTGTAAAGACTGGAGGAAGCAATTGCTTCTTTAAGTGTGAAGACAGCAACAGGTGACTTCAAGAAACAAAAAAATCAAAGGACTACAATACAAACAAAGGAGCATATTAGTTTTCTGTTAACTGACCTCAAATAATGGATATGTACAATTTATCTGATAGATGCTTCAATATAGTTACTTTAAAGAACTTCACTGAGATGCAAGAAAACACAGGCAATTCAAAGAAGTCAGATAAACAATAATTGAACAAAACAAGAAGTTTAACAGCGAGATAGAAAACATAGAAAAACAAAACAGTAATTCTGAAAGTAAAGAATACAATGAATGAAGTGATAAATACAATGGAGAGCATCAACCATAAACTATCAAGCAGAAAAAAAAACTCATTTGAAATTATCCTGTCAGAGTGAAGAAAGCCTACAGGAATGATTGGAGACCATCAAGAGAAACATTGTAGAGATTATGGGTGTCCCAGGAGAAGAATGGGAGAAAGAGCAGAATGTTTATTTAAAGAAATAATGGCTGGGAAGACATGGACATTCAAGATCATGCATTTCATAAGTCCCCAAACAGATTCAAACAAGAGATATTCTATATACAAGACACATTGTAAAAAACTGTCTAAAATCAAAGGCAAAGAGAATTTTTGAAGCTGAGAGAAAAACCTCCACAAACAAAAGGGATTCCCCATAAAGATATAAGCAGGTAAATAAAACTGCAGAAACACTGCACACCAGGAGAGAGAAGGATGAAATATTCAAATTACTGAAAGAAAAAAACCTGCAACTGAAGAATTATTTGCCTGGAAAAGCAGTCTTGTAGCAATGAACGGGATATAAAGGCTTTCCCAGACGAATAAAAACTGAAGGAATTCATTAGTACTAGATCTGTCTTACAAGAAATGCTGAAAGGAGTTCTTCAAGCTGAAAGAAAAGGATGTTAATTACTAATGTGAAACCATGAAAATATACAACACATACAAAATAATGTAAATTGTGATATCAAAAACAAAATAGGTGGGGAGGAAAGTGAAAGGGTAAAGTGTGTATGCAATCAAAGTGAATTTGTTATCAGTTACAAATAGACTGTTAAACCTGTAAGATATTTTGTGTAAGCCTTGTGGTAACCACAAAACAAAACCTATTTTAGATACACAAAAGATAAAGGAATCAAAGTGTACCACTACAGAAAATCATGAATTCTCATGAATTCTCTAAGAAAGGGTGCAAGAGAAACACCAAGGAACAATATTTACTATATAGTGGCCAGAAAACAGTTAATGAGATTGTATTAGTAAGTCCTTACCTATCAATAATAACATTAAAAGTAAATGCATTCTATTCTCCAATCAAAAGGCATAGAGAGTGCATTAAAAAAAAAAAAGGGGGAGAACAAACAGAAGATCCAACTATAAACTACCTAGAGGTAAAACTAAACTGAAACTCACTTCAGCATTTAGGACACCCAAAGGCTAAAGTGAATGAAAAGACAATATTCCATGCAAATGGGCATCAAAAAAGAGCAGGGATAGCAATACTTATTTCAGAAAAATAGACTTTTAGTCACAACTGTAAACAAGAGACAAGAAGGGATCAAATCAAGAGGATTTAACAACTGTAAATATATATGTATCCAGCATGGGAGCACCTAAGTACATTAAGCAAATTCTAACAGATCTAAACAGAGAAATAGCAGTATAATAATAGTAGGGGAGTTCAATACTCTACTTTCAAAAATGGGTAGGTCGTTCACCCAGAAAATCAATAAAGAGCAATTCGACTGGAACCAAACTTAAACAAATGTACCTAACAGACATATCAGAACATTCCATTCAACAGCAGAATATATATTCATCCTATGCATACACAGAACATTCTCCAGGAGAGATAACATGCTAGGTCACAAAACAAGCCTTAAAAACCTTAAGATGATTGAAAGTATACCAAACATTTTTTGGACCACAATTGTATGAAACTAAACAATCAGTAACAGGAAGAAAAGTAGAAAGCTGACAGTATGTGGAAACAAAACATTTCTCAACAATGGGTCAAAATAGATATCAGGGAGAAATAAAAATATATTCTAAAGGAAATGAAAATTTAAGCACAACAAAAGCAGTCCTATGAGGAGAATTTATAGTGATAAAATCATACATTAAGAAAAAAGGAAGATCTGCAAAAAACAAGCCAATTTTATACTCAAAGAAAAAGAACAAACTAAGCCTGAAGTTAGCAGAAAGAAGGAAATAACAAAGATCAGAACAGAAATATATGAAATAGAGGTCAGAAAATACAACAGAAAAGATCACAACATACCTGCTTTTGCAAAAATATAAACAAAATGAACAAACCTAAAGCTATATTAAGAAAAAAAAAGAGATAAAACTCATATAAGTTAAATCAGAAATGAAAGATGAGACATTACAATTGATGCCACAGCAATGCCAAGGATCATAAAAGACAACTATGAACTATCATATGCCAACAAATTGGATAACCTAGAAGAAATGGATAAATTCCTAGAAACTTATAATTCAACAATACTAACTCATTTAACAATAGAAAATCTGAACAGAATAAAATTAGAAATAAAATTGAGTCAGAAATTTAAAATCTCCCAATGAAGTAAAGCTCAGGACCAGATGATCTTATTGGTAAATTACACCAAGGATTTAAAGAATAAATGCCAATCCTTCTCAAACCATTCAACAAAACCCAATGGCATATTTTACATAAGTAAAATAAATAATCCTAAAATTCATATGGAAACACAAAATACCCCCTTTTCTTGAGAAAGAACAACAAAGCTGGAGGCATTACACTTCCTGATTTCAAACTATAGTTTGAGAGCAATAGTAATCAAAATAGTATGATTCTGGCATAAATAATAGACACATAGCCAATGGAATAGAATTGAAACCCAGAAATAAGCCCGTGTGTCACCTAATATTTAACAAGGCAATCAAAAATACGCAATGGGGAAATGATGGTGTCTTTAGTAAATGGTGCTGGGAAAACTGGATATGTACAAATAAGAATGAAATTGGACCCCTATATGAAAACACCAACAAAAATTAACTCTAAGTGAATTAGAGACTTAAATATAAGACCTGAAACCATAAATGTCATAAAAGAAAACTTGGGGAACTAGTTTCTTGACATTGGTTTGGGCAATGATATTTTTTGATATGTCACCAAAAGCACAAGTAACAAAAACAAAATTTAAGTGGGACTGTATTAAACTAAAAGTTCTGTTCAGCAAATCAACAAATGAAAAGGTAAACTATGGAATTGAAAACCATATATCTAATAAGAGGATAATATTTTAAAAAAAGGACTTTTACAACTCAATAGCAGAAAAATCAAATAATCTGATTTAAAAATGAACAAAGGATCTGAGTGGACATTTTTCTGAAGAATACACGCAAATGGCCAACAAATACATGAGTAGATAGTAAAACAACTACTAATCTTCAGGGAAATACAAATCAAAACCACAATGAGTTATTACCTCACACCTTTTAGAATGTCTTTTATCAAAAAATATAAGTGTTGGGCTTCCCTGGTGGCGCAGTGGTTGAGAGTCCACCTGCTGATGCAGGGGACGCGGGTTCATGCCCCGGTCCGGGAAGATCCCACATGCCGTGGAGCGGCTGGGCCTGTAAGCCATGGCCACTGAGCCTGCGCGTCCAGAGCCTGTGCTCCGCAACAGGAGAGGCTACAACACTGAGAGGGCTGCATACCACAAAAAAAAAAAAAAAAAATGTATATATAAGTGTTGGCAAGGATGTGGAGAAAAGGGAATCCTTGTACACTTCGGTTGGAGTTTAATTTGTTACAACTCTACGGAAATCAGTGTGGAATTTCCTCAAAAAAATTAATAGAACTTTCATATGACCCAGCAATCTCATTCCTAGGTATGTATCCAACAGAAATAAAATCAATATCTCAAAGACATATCTGCAGTCCCATGTTCATTTTAGCATTATTCACAGTATCCAAGCTTTGGAAACAACTTAGGGGTCAGCAAATAAATAAATAAATAAAAGAATAAATAAAGATGTGATCTATATATGTAAAATGGAATATTACTCAGCCACAAGAAAGAAAAGCAGTCCTGCCATTTGATACAACATGGACGAACATAGAGGACATTATGCTAAGTGAAATAAGAAAGAAAGAAAGAAGGAAGGAAGGAAGGGGGGAAAGAGAGAGAGAGAAAGAAAGGGAAAGAAAAGATTGAATTCATAGAAACAAAGAGAAGGAAGGAAGGAAGAAAAGGAAGGGAGAAGGAAGGAAGGAAGAAAAGGAAGGGAGAAGGAAGGAAGGAAGGAAGGAAGAAAAGGAAGGGGGGAGGGAGGGAGGGAGGAAGGAAGGAAGGAAGGAAGGAAGGAAGGAGAGAAGGAGAGAAGAAAAGAAAAGAAAGGGTGGAATGGTAGTTACAAGGACATGAAGGTGAGGGAAATGGGGAGATGCTGGTCCAAAGGTGTAAGGTTTCATTTATAATATGAATAATTCTGGGGATGTACAGCTTGGTGATATAGTTAATAATACTATATTGTATGCTTGAAATTTGCTAAGAGAGTAGATTTACAGCATTCCAAGCACACATACAAAGAAAAGGTAATATGTGAGGTGATGGATGTGTTAATTAACCCTATTGTGATAAATGTATATGTATATCAAAACATCTCATTGTATACATTATACATATAAAGTTTTAATTGTTAACTATACATCAATTAAGCTAGGGGGATACCTACAACATACACAAAAGGTAAAAAGAAAGTAAAAAATTACAAAACAATCAAATAACAATGAAAGGTAGAAAGACATTGAAAAAGCAATTGCAGAGTAAGCTAGTTAACAAAATATCAATAGTAAGTGCTCACTTATAATGATTAATTTAAATGTAAATGGACTACACTCACCTATCAAAAGGAATAGAACACCTGAATGGTTAAAAAAACAAGATTTAATAATTTGCTGTCTATAAAAGGCTTATTTTAGAATTAAAGACACAGATGGGCTAAACATGAACATATGGAAAATGATATTCATGCAAATAAAAGCCAAAAGACAGCAGGAGGGGCTGTCAGAAAAAGTTGACTTTTTGTCTAAACTGTTTCTTGCAACAAAGAAGGTTGTTATATAATAATAAAAGTGTCAAATCAACAGGAAAATGGATTATAAACATATAAACACCCACCATTAGAACTCCTAAATATATAAACCCAATATTCCCAGGTCTGATTAGAAGAAATTGAGAGCAATACAATAATAGTAGGAGATTTTAATACTCCATTTTCAATATTGGATAGAATGTCCAGACAGAATTTTAATAAAGAAAAAGCAGATTTGAACAACACTGTAAACTAAATGAACCTAATAGATATGTACAAAACTTTCCACTCAACAACAGAAGAATACACATTCTTCCCAAGTCCACATGGAATAATCTCTGGAAGGATATGACCTGTTTGGTCACAAAACAAGTCCTGACAAATTTTAGAAGAGAGAAATCATGCCAAGTATCTTTTTTAACCACATTGAAATACAACAAGAATACAGTAACAGAAAAAAAGAAGAAAAGAGAAAATCTACAGATATGTGCAAACTAAACAACAAACTCTTGAACAACAGTTTGATCAGAGAGGAAATCATAAGGAATTTTTTAAAAATCTTAAGACAAATGAGAACAAAATAGGACATACCAACAATAACGAGATACTGCAAAAGCAGTACTGAGGGAAGTTTTTTATTATAAATGCATACATTAAAACAAAAGAAAGATCTTATGTAAACAACCTAAATTTATACTTTAAAGCACTAGAAAAAGAACAAACTAAGACCAAAGTTAGAGAAAGGAGGAAATAATGAAGATAAGAACAGAAATAAATCAAATGAACAATAAAAAAAAATCAACAAAATGAAAGATTGGATTTTTGAAAAAATAAACAAAATTGATAAAAGCTTAGCTAGACTAAAAAAGATAGACCACTCAAATTTAAGACAAGTAAAATCAGAAATGAAAGAGGAGACATTATACAGGATGACTCAAGAATAAAGATAATCATAGGGACTAATGAACAAAAATATGCCAACAAATTTTATAACCTGGAAGAAATGGACAAATTCTGAGATACATATAACCTACCAAAACTGAGTCAAGAAAAATATATATAAAGTCTAAAATGTCCAACAACAAATAAGGAGATTGAAGCAAGTCTCCACCCAAAAAAAAAAAACTCCCGAAAGAGAAAATAATGGGAACAGATGGCTTCATGGGTGAATTCTTTGAAGCATTTAATAAGAATTGGTAACAATCCTACTAAAAACTCCTTAAAAATCAAAGAAAATTTACATTCCCACCAACAGTGTTCCCTTTTCTCCACACCCTCTCCAGCATTTATTGTTTGTAGATTTTTTGATGATGGCCATCCTGACCGGTGTGAGATGATATCTCATTGTAGTTTTGATTTGCATTTCTCTAATGATTAATGATGTTGAGCATTCTTTCATGTGTTTGTTGGCAATCTGTATATCTTCTTTGGAGAAATGTCTATTTAGGTCTTCTGCCCATTTTTGGATTGGTTTGTTTGTTTTTTTGTTATTGAGCTGCATGAGCTGCTTGTAAATTTTGGAGATTAATCCTTTGTCAGTTGCTTCATTTGCAAATATTTTCCCCATTCTGAGGGTTGTCTTTTGGTCTTGTTTATGGTTTCCTTTGCTGTGCAAAAGCTTTGAAGTTTCATTAGGTCCCATTTGTTTATTTTTGATTTTATTTCCATTTCTCTAGGAGGTGGGTCAAAAAGGATCTTGCTGTGATTTATGTCATAGAGTGTTCTGCCTATGTTTTCCTCTAAGAGTTTGACAGTTTCTGGCCTTACATTTAGGTCTTTAATCCATTTTGAGCTTATTTTTGTGTATGGTGTTAGGGATTGTTCTAATCTCATACTTTACAATGGAATATTAGCCCTAAAAAGAAACGAAATTGAGTTATTTGTAGTGAGGTGGATGGACCTAGAGTCTGTCATACAGAGTGAAGTAAGTCAGAAAGAGAAAAGCAAATACCATATGCTAAAACATATATATGGAATCTAAGAAAAAGAAAAAGGGTCATGAAGAACCTAGGGGTAAGACAGGAATAAAGACACAGACCTACTAGAGAATGGACTTGAGGATATGGGGAGGGGGAAGGGTAAGCTGTGACAAAGTGAGAGAGTGGCATGGACATTATACACTACCAAATGTAAGGTAGATAGCTAGTGGGAAGCAGCTGCATAGCACAGGGAGATCAGCTCAGTGCTTTGTGACCACCTAGAGGGGTGGGATAGGGAGGGTGGGAGGGAGGGAGATGCAAGAGGGAAGAGATATGGGAACATATGTATATGTATAGCTGATTCACTTTGTTATAAAGCAGAAACTAACACACCATTGTAAAGCAGTTATACTCCAATAAAGATGTTAAAAAAATAAACTTGGTTAGACTATGACTGTCCCAGATTAAAACAAAAAAAAAAAAATCAAAGAAAAGAGAATACTTCCAAACTCATTTTGTGAGCTCAGCATCAGTCTGATAGCAAAGCTAAAGATACCATAAGCAGAGAAAACTATAGCTAAAGGTACCATAAACAGAGAAAACTATCTGAACACAGATGCAAAACATTGTAGTACAATGATAAAAGAAATTAGACATAGATAAATGGAAACATATCCAGTGCTAGTGCATCAGAAGCTTGAGTGTTGTTAAAATATCCCTACTACCCAAAGTGATGGACAGATGCACTTCAGTCCCTACCAAAATCCCACTGGTGTTCTTTACAGAAATGGAAAAAAATCATAAAATTTTTATGGAACCACAAAAGGCCTGAATAGCCAAAGCAATCTTGAGCAAGAAAAAAAAGCTGAGGACATCATGCTTCCAGATTTCAAATATATTACAAAAATTACTGTAATCAAAATAGTATGCTACTGGCATAAAAACAAATATACAGTCCAATGGAAGAGAATACAAAGCCCAGAAATAAATCCATGCATTTATTAATAATACATAATTGAGACACAATCAACTTATCTATGACAAGGGTGCCTAGAATACACGAGTGGGAAAGGATAGTCTCTTCAAATAGTTTTACTGAAACTGGATATCCACATGCATAAGAAAAAAACTGGGACCTTATTTCACACCACATACAAAAATCAACTCAAAATATATTAAAGATTATATGTGAAGTCCCTTTATCATTATATAATGCCCTTCTTTGTCTTTTGTTATAGACTTTGACTCTGGCTACCCCACCTTTCTTGGCATTTCCATTTGCAGGAAATATCTTTTTTCATCACCTCAATTTTAGTCTGTGTGTATCTTTTTTTTTTTTTTTTTTTGCAGTACATGGGCCTCTCGCTGTTGTGGCCTCTCCCGTTGCGGAGCACAGGCTCCGGACACGCAGGCTCAGCGGCCATGGCTCACGGGCCCAGCTGCTCTGCGGCATGTGGGATCTTCCCGGACCGGGGCATGAACCCGTGTCCCCTGCATCGGCAGGCGGACTCTCAACCACTGCGCCACCAGGGAAGCCCTAGTCTGTGTGTATCTTTAGCAGGCAGCATATAATAGGGTCTTGTTTTTCTATCCAATCAGCCACCCTATGTCTTTTGATTGGAGCATTTAGTACATTGACATTTAGAGTGATTATTGTTAGGTACGTACCTATTGCCATTTTCTTACATGTTTTTTCGTTGTTTTTGTAGTACTCTCTGTTTTGTTTTTTGTTTTTTTTTAATTTTTATTGGAGTATAGCTGATTTACAATGCTGTGTTAGTTTCAGGTGTACAGCAAAGTGAATCGATTATATATATACATATATATGTATGTATGTATATATATATCCATTCTTTTTCATATTCTTTTCCATATATGTTATTACAGAATATTGAGTAGAGTTCCCTGGGCCATACAGTAGGTCCTTATTAGTTGTCTATTTTTATATATACTAGTGTGTATGTGTATACATTAACCCCAATCTCCTAATTTATCACTTCTCCCTGTATTTCCCCTTTGGTAACCATAAGTTTGATTTTGAGATCTGTGAGTCTGTTTCTGTTTTGTGAATAAGTTCATTTGTATCATTTTTTTAGATTCCGCATATAAGTGATATCATACAATATTTCTCTTTCTCTGTCTGACTTACTTCACTCAGTATAACAATCTCTAGGTCCATCCATGTTGCTGCAAATAGCATTATTTCGTTCTTTTTTATAGCTGAGTAATATTCATATATATATATATAAAATACCATTATATATATATGGTGTGTGTATATATATATATGGTGTGTGTGTATATATATATATATAATATATATATATGTATTATATATATATACCACATCTTTATCCATTCATCTGTCAACAGACATTTAGGTTGCTTCCATGTTTTGGCTGATGTAAATAGTGCTTTAATGAGCATTGGGGTGCATGTATATTTTCGAATTATACTTTTCTCCAGATATATGCCCTGGAGTGGGATTGCTGCATCATATGGTAGCTCATATTCAGTTTTTTAAGGAACCACCATACTGTTGTCCATAATGGTTGTACCAGTTTACATTCACACCAACAGTGTAGGAGGGTACCCTTTTCTCCGCACCCTCTCCATCATTTATAGTTTGTAGATTTTTTGATGATGGCCATTTTGACTGGTGTGATGTGTTACCTCATTGCAGTTTTGATTTGCATTTCTCTAATAATTGGTGATGTTGAGCATCTTCATGTGCCTCTTGGCCATCTGTATGTCTTCTTTGAAGAAATGTCTATTTAGATCTCTTGCTGATTTTTTTTATTGGGTTGAATTTTTTTTTTTTGATATTAAGCTGCATGAGCTGGTTCTATATTTTGGAGCTTAATCCCTTGTCGGTCACTTTGTTTGCAAATATTTTCTCCCATTCTGTGGGTTGTCTTTTCATTTTGTTTATGGTTTCCTTTGCTGTGCAAAAGCTTTTAAGTTTAACTAGGTCCCATTTCTTTATTTTTGTTTTTATTTTCATTACTCTAGGAGGTGGGTCAAAAAAGATATTGCTGTGATTTATGTGAGAGAATGTTCTGCCTGTGTTTTTCTTCAAGAGTTTTATAGTATCTGGTCTTACATTTAAGTCCTTAATCCATTTTGAGTTTATTTTTCCATAAGGTGTTAGGGAGTGTTCTAATTTCATTAGTTTACATGTAGCCATCCAGTTTTCCCAGCACCACTTATTGAAGAGACTGTCTTTTCTCCATTGTATATTCTTGCCTCCTTTGTTATAGATTAGTTGAACATATGTGCATGGTTCTATCTCTGGACTTCTTATCCTGTTCCATTGATCTATATTTCTGTTTTTGTGCCAGTACCATACTGTCTTGATTACTGTAGCTTTGTAGTATATTCTGAAGTCCAGGAGCCTGATTCCTCCAACTCCATTTTTCTTTCTCAAGATTTCTTTAGCTATGCATGGTCTTTTGTGTTTCCATACAAATTGTAAAATTTTTTATTCTAATTCTGTGAAAAATGCCATTGGTAATTTGATAAGAATTGCATTGAATCTGTAGATTGCTTTGGGTAGTATAGTCATTTTCACAATATTCATTCTTCCAGTGCAAGAACATCATATATCTCTCCATCTCTTTTTGTCATCTTTGATTTCTTTCATCAGTGTCTCATAGTTTTCTGCATACAGGTCTTTTGTTTCCTTAGGTAGGCTTATTCCTAGGTATTTTATTCTTTTGCTTACAGTGGTAAATGGGATTGCTTCCTTAATTTATCTTTCTGATCTTTCATTGTTAGTGTACAGGAATGCCAGAGATTTCTGTTCTTTAATTTTGTATCCTGCAAATTTACCAAATTCATTGATTAGTTCTAGTAGTTTTCTGGTGGCATCCTTAGGATTTTCTGTGTATAGTATCATGTCTTCTGTGAACACTGACAGTTTTACTTCTTTTCAAAAGTGTATTCCTCTTATTTCTTTTTCTTCTCTGATTGCCATGGCTAGGACTTCCAATTTGAATAATAGTGGTGAGAGTGAACATCCTTGTCTTGTTCCTGATCTTAGAGGAAATGCTTTCAGTTTTTCACCATTGAGAATGATGTTTGCTGTGGGTTTGTTGTATATGGCCTTTATTATGTTAAAGCACGATCCCTTTATGCCCACTTTCTGGAGATTTTTTATCATAAATGGGTGTTGAATTTTGTCAAAAGCTTTTCCTGCATCTATTGAGATGATCAAATGGTTTTTCTTCTTCAATTTGTTAATATCGTGTATCACGTTGATTGATTTTCATATATTGAAGAATACTTGCATCCCTGGCATAAATCCCACTTGATCATGGTGTATGATCCTTTTAATGTGCTGTTGGATTCTGTTTGCTAGTATTCTGTTGAGGATTTTTGCATCTATGTTCATCAGTGATATTGGCCTGTAGTTTTCTTTTTCTGTGATATCTTTGTCTGGTTTTGTTATCAGGGCGATGGTGGCTTCATAGAATGAGCTTGGGTGTGTACCTTTCTCTGCAACTTTTTGGGAGCATTTGAGAAGGATGGGTGTTAGCTTTTCCCTAAAAGTTTGATAGAATTTTCCCATGAAGCCAGCTGCCCTGGACTTTTGTTTGTTGGAAGATTTTTAATTACAATTTCAATTCCATTACTTGTGATTGTTCTGTTTATATTTTCTATTTCTTCCTGGTTCAGTCTTGGAAGGTTGCACCTTTCCAAGAATTTGTCCATTTCTTCGTGTTTGTCCATTTTATCGGCATATAGTTGTTTGTAGTAGTCTCTTATAATCCTTTGTATTTCTGCAGTGTCAGTTTGGATTTCTCCTTTTTCATTTCTAATTTTATTGATTTGAGCCTTCTCCCTTTTTTTCTTGATAAGTATGGCTAAAGGTTTATCAATTTTGTTTATCTTCTCAAAGAACTAGCTTTTAGTTTCATTGATTTTTGCTATTGGTTTCTTCATTTCTATATCATTTATTTCTGCTTTGATTACTTTCTTCGTACTAACTTTGGGTTTTGTTTGTTCTTCTTTCTCTAGTTGCTTTAGGTGTAAGTTTAGATTGTTTATTTGAAATTTTTCTTGTTTCCCAAGGTAGGATTGAATTGCTATAAAATTCCCTGCTAGAACTATTTTTTGCTGCATCTGATAGGTTTTGGGTCGTCATGTTTTTGTTGTCATTTGTTTCTATGAATTTTTTGATTTCCTCTTTTATTTCTTCAGTAATTTCTTGGTTATTTAGTAGTGTATTGTTTAGCCTCCGTGTGTTTGTATTTTTTAGTTTTTTCCTGTAATTGATTTCTAATTTAATAGCATTGTTTTTGGAAAAGATGCTTGAAAGGATTTCAATTTTCTTGAATTTACTGAGACTTGATTTGTGACTCAAGATGTGATCTATCCTGGAATTTTCTGTGTGCACTTGAGAACAAAGTGTATTCTGCTGCTTTTGGGTAGAATGTCTTAGAAATATCAGTTAAGTCTGTTTGGTCTATTGTGTCATTTAAAGCTTGTGCTTCCTTATTTATTTTCTGTCTGGATGATCTGTCCATTGGTGTAAGTGGGGTGTTAAGTCCCCCACTATTATTGTGTTACTGTCGACTTCCCCTTTTATGGCTGTTAGCATTTGCCTTATGTATTGAAGTGCTCCTATGTTGGGTGCACAAATATTTATAATTGTTAAATCTTCTTCTTGGATTGATCCCCTGATCATTAGGTAGTGTCCTTTAATGTCTCTTTCAACAGTCTTTATTTAAAAGTCTATTTTATCTGATATGAATATTGCTACTCCAGGTTTCTTTTGATTTTCATTTGCATGGAATAACTTTTTCTCTCCCCTCACTTTCAGTCTGTATGTGTCCCTAGATCTGAAGTGGGTGTCTTTTAGGCAGCATATATATGGGTCTTGTTTTTGTATCCATTCGGCCAGTTTGTGACTTTTGGTGGGCATTTAATTCATTTACATTCAACGTTATTATCAATATGTATTTTCCTACTACCATTTTCTTAATTGTTTTGGGTTTGTTTTTGTGGGCCTTTTTCTTCTCTTGTGTTTCCCACCTAGAGAATTTCCTTCAGCATTTGTTGTAAAGCTGATTTGGTGGTGCTGAATTCTCTTAGCTTTTGCTTGTCTGAAAAGCTTTTGATTTCTGTGTTGAATCTGAATGAGATCCTTGCTTGGTATTATAGTCTTGGTTGTAGGTTTTTCCCTTTCATCGTTTTAAATATATCCTGTCAATTCCTTCTGGCCTGCAGAGTTTCTGATGAAAAATCAGCTGATAACCGTATGGGGATTCCCTTGAACATTATTTGTTGCTTTTCCCTTGCTGCTTTTTGTATCTTTTCTTTGAATATAATTTTTGTTAGTTTGATTAATGTGTGTCTTGGCATGTTTCTCCATGGGTTTATCCTGTATGGGACTCTCTGTGCTTCCTGGACTTGTAGTTTAGTTTTA
Organism: Delphinapterus leucas; assembly: GCF_059928025.1. NCBI lineage: Eukaryota > Metazoa > Chordata > Mammalia > Artiodactyla > Monodontidae > Delphinapterus > Delphinapterus leucas. Next base: position 11,547,530 of record NC_143129.1, on the reverse strand, counting down.
TAAACTAAAACTAAAACTTATAGTTTTTGCCTATGATCTCTTCAAATATTTTCTCAGACCCTTTCTGTTTCTCTTATTCTTCTGAGACCCCTACAGTTTGAATGTTGGTTTGTTTAATGTTGTCCCAGAAGTCTCTGAGACTGTCCTCATTTCTCTTCATTCTTTATTCTGCTCCTTGACAGTTATTTCCACCATTCTATCTTCAAGCTCACTTATTTTTTCTTCTGCCTCAGTTACTTTGCTATTGATTCCTTATAGTGTATTTTCCATTTTCCATTATTTTGTTTTTCACCACTGTTTGTTTATTCTTTAGTTCTTCTAGGTCCTTATTAAACATTTCTTGTATTTTTTTAATCCATTCTTCCATTCTATTTCTGAGATTTTGGATCATCTTTACTATCATTACTCTGAATTGATTTTCAGGTAGGTTGCTTTTTTTCCTCTTCATTTATTTGGTCTTTTAGGTTTTTACCTTGCTCCTTTGTCTGTGACATGTTTTTTGTCATCTCATTTTTTATTTTGATGGGTAGGGCTGTGTTCATGTCTTGCTGGTTGTTTGGCCTGCTGTGTCCAGCACTGGAGTTTGTAGGCAGTTGAGTGGAGCCGAGATGAGGACCTCTGCGAGATCTCATACCAATTAATATTCCCTGGGTCCTGAAATTCACCGTTAGTCCAGTGGTTTGGACTCGTCACTCTCACCACAGGAGCTCAGACCCAATCCCTGGCCTGGGAATGAAGACCCTGCAAGCCATGCAGCATGGCAAAAAAAAAAAAAAAAAGAAAAGAAAAGAAGGCCAGAAAAAGCCTTGGGGGTGGTGGGGATTAGGCTCAGGGCCTGTGCTGCCAGAGGGGGCCCAGGAGTGCAGAGTTTCAGGCCCAGGCCTCCAGCAGGTTTGCCGGGTCAGAGTGGGCAGGGGAGACACTGGTCATGTTCCCTTCTTATCTCCCGATGCCCTGAAGGTCTCTCCCCATTCCCACTGATTCCCTCACTGTGAGTTGGCCCCTCCAAGCATGGTAATGCCTCCCCTGCCCCAGCTGCCCCTCAGGCATGCCCATCCCATCCCACCTCCACTTTTCCTCTCCTCCTCCTCACCCCCTCCACGTCCTACCTCGTCACATAGGGGTTCCTCCCTTCCCCTTAGTTGTCCAAGGTCCCCCACCAGCGCCTCCTAGGTGCCCTAGTTATGAGGAGACACGAACTCTGCGTCTCCTACTCCTCCATCTTATCCATCCTATGCCTTTTTATTGAAGAATGTAGTCCATTTTTATTTAGAGTAATTATTGATAGGTAATGACTTACTAATACCATCTCTTTTTTTAAGACTCTTTTGTAGTTTCCTAATTCCTTTCTTCCTCTCTGACTGCCTTCCTTTGTGAATTAATGATTTTTATAGTGGTATGCTTTTAATAAGCTTCTCTTTACCTTTTGTGAACCTAGTGTGGTTTCTTGCTTTGTGTTTACCATGAGACTTAAATAAAACATCTTACAGAGACAGCGGTCTATTTTATACTGATGAAACGTGAGCATCAACCACATACAAAAACTCTTTCCTTTTACCCTCCACCCTTTTATATTTTTGATGTCATGATTTGCCTCTTTTTATAGTGGGTACTTATTAGCCAATAGTTGTTGCTATCATTTTTATATTCTTGTCCTTTAACTTTAATATGTTAAGTGTTTAACATTCCATATCAAAGTACTATAGTATTCTGAATGTGACTGTATACGTAAATTTACCAGTGTATTGTGTATTTTCGTGTTATTAATTAGCATTCTTTTACTTTACCTTGAATAACTCCTTTCAGTGTTTCTAGTAAGACAGGACTACTGGTGTTCAGTTCCCTCAGTATTTGTTGGTCTGGGGAAGTCTTTATCTTCCATTCATTTCCAAATGACATTTTCCAAATAAAGTATTCTTGGTTGGCAATTTTCTCTTTCAGCACTTGGCTTTCTCCTGGCCCACTAGGTTTCTGCTGGGAAATCTACTTAGAGCCATATGAGGGTTCTGTTGTAAGTTCCAAGGTCTCTTTCTCATGATACCTTTAAGACTTCTCTTTTTTTCTTTGATATTTTTCTGTTTTATTATAACATGTGTTGTAGAGGACCTTTTTATGTTGATTTTATTTGGTCACCTAAAAATGTCATGAACTTAGATATTCAAATCTCACCCTTGATTTGGGAAGTTTTCAGCCATTATTTCTTTAAATAAGCTTTCTGCCCCCATCTCCACCTTTTCTCCTCTGGAACTTCAATAATTCACAGATTGGTTCTGTTGATGACATACCATATATCATGTAGCCTTTCTTAATTCTTTTTCATGCTTTTTTCTTTGTTCTCCTCTGACTGGATAACTTCGTTATATCTGTCATCTATCTTACAGATTCCTTCTTCTGCTTGTTTCATTCTGTTGTTGATGCTACTCTATTGCATTTTCATTTCATCATTGGAATTTTCAGCACCAGAATTTCTCTTTGGTTCTTTATTTGGATTTCTATCTTTTTGGTAAACTGCTCATTTTGTTCATGTATTGTTTTCTTGATGTTTTTCAGTTGTCTTCCTGTATTTTCTGGTAGCACATTGAGTTATTTAAAACAGCTATTTTGAATTCTCCATTGGGTAAATCACAGATCTCCAATCTTTGAGTTTGAATACTGAAGATTGTTGTGATACTTTGTTGATGCCATATTACTTGATTTCATGTTCCTTGAAGTTTAGTGTTGTTGTGTTTGCTTTGGAAGTACCAGTCTCCTTTGGGGGTGAGAAAACTTCCTTCAGCCCTGCTACAGACTTTTAGACTATCTCAGATCTTCTATGGGAACACCAGCTCACACTTCTTCTCCCTCTAGTGGCAGAACTTCTGTGCTTGTGTGCCTTGTCTAGATCCTACAATGCACCAGGATGGGTGCTGACAGCCTGTCTTTTGTTTCCCCAAAGATAGCACTACATCTTAATCTTGTATTCTCTCCCTGGCCCACAGATTTGAGCCAGATTTCTGTGTGTGCTCACTAGCTGTCTATCAAAGCTTGCTTTTACCTCCAATGTCAGTTGTGCCCACAGGGGCTGGCCACAAGATGGGAGGGTGTGTGAGTGAGGCAGACAGAGCCCTGAAGGGACCAGTGGGCCAGTTGAGTGAATAAGAAGGTGAGGCATTCCCAGCAGCTTTTGAGTGAGTTCTTCGATGGAGTTTGCAATGCAGTTAGTAGGATCAGCCTCCCTTTAATGCTCTGTAAGTGTCCTGTCTTCTGCTCTCATAGCCTCTTCGTGACTCCCAGACATATAGCTCATTATTAGTACTCTGGACGGAATGAAAGAGAAATGAGCCTTTTGGCAGATCCCATACAGATGAGGAAGCTGCAAAATCATACACACACTCCCCCTTTCCCGTGTGGGAGAAATCAGGGGCCCAGGAAGTTTTCTATTAGCTTTAAGCTGTGCCTCCTTTGGGGGAGGGGTGATGAAGGTAAAGTTGAGCTGTTCCTCTTACCCAGTCCAATGAATCCAAACTTATATATTTTTTTCTCCAGTGTGTGCTGCAGCTCCTCCTGTGAAAACGTGGACTTTCACATAAGTACTCTCCTCCATGTGTGACTGTTTAAGACAGTGTTTCCAGTGACTACTGGACTGAGGCTGAGAGAAGATAGAGCTGGTTCAAGGGCCACTGCAGACACCACAGTCAGGACAGAGATCTCTCTGCCTTTTATTTCATGTGTATGTGGGTGAGACACCTCCTGGGTCCCTTGGCATATTGTGTTGAGTCCCACACCTCCCTCAAAGACAGGTTTGTTTGTGGATGGATGTCAAATTTCTGTTGTCAGTTCAGGAACAAAAACAATGAATGTCTTGTGCCACCATGATCCCATGTTTTCTGGTAAGGGTTTAAAGTTTATTTTGTCTAACACAAATATAACTAACCCTGCTTTCTTTTGGTTACCATTTTCATGGAATATCATTTTTCATCCTTATATTTTCAGCCTGTGTTTTTCCTTAAAGTTAGTTTCTTATAGAAAACATAAAGGTGGATCTTGTATTTTTATCCATGCATCCAGTTTATGTCTTTTAGTGTTGCATTTAATATATTTACATTTAAAGTATTTTTGTTGATTTTGTGTGTGTGTGTGTGTGTGTGTGTGTGTGTGTGTGGTACGCGGGCCTCTCACTGTTGTGGCCTCTCCCATTGCGGAGCACAGGCTCAGCAGCCATGGGTCATGGGCTCAGCTGCTCCACGGCACGTGGGATCTTCACGGACCGGGGCACGAACCCATGTCCCCTGCATTGGCAGGCAGACTCCCAACCACTGCGCCACCAGGGAAGCCCGATAATTTTTTACTTTTATCATTTTATTACTTATTTTCTGTTTGCCTTGTAGTTCTTTTGTCTCTCTTTTTCTTTCTTGCTATCTTCCTTTGTTTCATTGGGTTTGTTTCCTTACTTGTTTATTTGTCAGTTTAAGTAGGCTTTGATTCCTTTCTCTTTTCCTTGATGTAATGTATAGGTATACTCTTGTTGGGGCTTACATAAAATATCTAATTTTTACAGTTGTAAACTTTTATCTCTCTCCCCTTCCATGTTAAGTTGTTGACACCACAATTTACATCCAATTTTGTTTGTAACCATTTATATAATTTGTTATATTTATTCATAATACTTTTGCCTTTTAACTTTTATACTAGCATTAAAAGTGATTTGGGGGGGCAGTGTCAAGGTGGTGTTGTGTGGAGACGTGGAGTTAGCATCTCCCCACCACTAGCGTGCCTGCTGGCTGCTGGTGGGGGATTCTGACCCCCCAGGAGACAGGAGGAACCCCCAAGTGAACGTTTAGGATGTGGGGGGATGGAAGGGGGAGGAGAAGTTGAGGCCAGACAGGATTGGCACCCCGGAGGTCAGGGAGATCAGAAGAGGCAGGTGGGAGGGACACTTGGGAGGAGCGGGAGAGGAGCAGAAGGCAATGGCCCCACCCACTCGAGCCCAGGAAGCCTGCTGGGCTCCCAGGTGAGGTCCCCTGCCCTCTGAGACCAGGAATGGGGGACACGCCTGTGCCCCTTCAGTTCCTTGAGCCTAAGCACCACCCCCCACAGCTCCCAGGGCCTTTTCTAGCCCTGTGGGTCCTAAGCATAGGCCCTGCCCACCACCCAAACTTCGCCCTTGCTTAGGCCCCACCCTCCACAGCCAAGGCTTTCCTCCTCCTTTTTTTTTCTCTTTTTTTTTTTCTTCTTTTCTCTCCTCCGCTTTTGTAGTATTGTGGTACTGATGTACCTCCCGGTTGTTGATTCATCTGTATTTTTATTTTTATATTCTTTCTAATATATCTGTTAGTTTCCTAGTCTAATTTTATTTTTTACTTTGTTATTGTTCTCTTTTTATTTACCACCCCATGTGGCTTGGGGGATCTTGGATGCCCCATGAGGCAGGGGTTGGGCAAATCTTCTTCCATGGGAGCTCCAAGTCCAAACCATGGGACTAAAAGAGAACCTAAGACCGCAGGGAATATTCATCAGAGTGAGGTCTCAGGGAGGTCCTCATCTCAGCATCAAGACCCAGGTCTACCCAACATCCTATAAACTCCAGTGTTGGAAGCCTCAGGCCAAACAACAGTAAGATAGGAACACAGTCCCACTCATTAAAAAAATTAAAAAAACAGACAGCAAAAAAATATGTCACAGATGAAGGAGCAAGGTAAAAAGTACAAGACCAAATAAATGAAGAGGAAATAGGCAATCTACCTGAAAAATAATACAGAGTAATGATAGTAAAGATGATCTAGAATCTCGGAAATAGAATGGAGGCACAGATTGAGACGATACAAGAAATGTTTAACAAAGATCTAGAAGAACTAAAGAACAAACAAAAAGAGATGAACAACACAAAAACTGAAATGAAAAATACACAAGAAGGAATCAGTAACAAAACAAATGAGGCAGAAGAAGAAATAAGTGAGCTGAAAGACAAAATGGTGCAAATAACTGCTGAGGAGCAGAATAAAGAAAAAAGAATGAAAACAATGAAGACAATCTCAGAGACCTCTGGGACAACACTAAACATACCACATTCGAATTATAGGAGTCCCAGAAGAGGAATAGAAAAAGAAAGGGTCTGAGAAAATATTTGAAGAGATTATAGTGGAAAACTTCCCTAACATGGGAAAGAAAATAGTCACTCAATCCCAGGAAGCACAGAGAGTCCTATACAGGATAAACCCATGGAGAAACACACTAAGTCATATATTAATCAAAGTATCAAAAATTAAATTCAAAGAAAAACACTAAAAGCAGAAAGGGAAAAGCAACAAATAACGTTCAAGGGAATCCCCATAAGGGTATCAGCTGATTTTTCAGCAGAAACTCTACAGGCCACAAGGGATTGGCAGGATATACTTAAAGTGATGAAAGAGAAAAACCTACAACCAAGATTACTCTACCTGCAAAGATCTCATTCAGATTCGATGGAGAAATCAAAAGCTTTTTCTGACAAGCAAAAGCTAAGAAAATTCAGCACCACCAAACCAGCTTTACAACAAATGCTAAAGAAACTTCTCTAGGTGGGAAACACAAGTGAAGAAAAAGACCCACAAAAACAAACCCAAAATAATTGAGAAAATGGTAATAGGAGCATACATATCAATAATAACCTTGAATGTAAATGGGTTAAATGCCCCAATCAAAAGACACAGACTGGCTGAATGGATACAAAAACAAGACTCATATATATGCTGTCTACAAGAGACCCACTTCAGACCTAGGGACACATACAGATTGAAAGTGAATGGATGGAAAAAGATATTCCATGAAAATGGAAATCAGAAGAAAGCTGGAGTAGCGTTACTTGTATCAGATAAAATAGACTTTAAAATAAAGCCTATTATAAGAGATAAGGAGGGACACTGCATAATGATCAAAGGATCAATCCAAGAAGAAGATATAACAATTATAAATGGTTATGCACTCAACATAGGAGCACTTCAATACATAAGGCAAATGTTAACAACCATAAAAAGAGAAATTGACAGTAACAAAATAATAGTAGGGGACTTTAACACCCCACTTACACTGATGGACAGATCATCCAGACAGAAAATAAATAAGGAAACACAAGCTTTAAATGACACAATAGGCCAGATAGATTTAATTGATATTTATAGAACATTCCACCCAAAAGTAGCAGAATACACTTTCTTCTCAAGTGGACATGGAACATTCTCCAGGATAGATCACATCTGGGGTCACAAATCAAGCCCTGGAAAATTTAAGAAAATTGAAATTGTATCAAGCATCTTTTCTGACCACAACACTATAGGATTGGAAATCAATTACAGGAAAAATACTGTAAAAAACACAAATACATGGAGGCTAAACAGTGCACTACTAAATAACCGAGAGATCACTGAAGAAATCAAAAAATACCTAGAAACAAATGACAACAAAAACATTATGACCCAAAACCTATGGGACACAGCAAAAGCCATCTAAGAGGGAGGAAAGTTTATAGCAATTCAATCTCACCTCAAGAAACAAGAAAAATCTCAAGTAAACAATCTAACCCTACACTTAAAACAGCTAGAGAAAGAAGAACAAAGAAAACCCAAACTCAGTAGAAGGAAAGAAATAAAGATCAGAGCAGAAATAAATGAAATAGAAACAAAGAAAACAATAGCAAAGATCAATAAAACTAAAAGCTCGTTCTTTGAGAAGATAAACAAAATTGATAAACCTTTAACCAAACTTATCAAGAAAAAAAGGGAGAAGACTCAAATCAATAAAATTAGAAATGAAAAAGAAATCAAAACTGACACTGCAGAAATACAAAGGATTATAAGAGACTACTACAAACAACTATATGCCGATAAAATGGACAAACACGAAGAAATGGACAAATTCTTAGAAAGATGCAACCTTCCAAGACTGAACCAGGAAGAAATAGAAAATATAAACAGAACAATCACAAATAATGGAATTGAAATTGTAATTAAAAATCTTCCAACAAACAAAAGTCCAGGGCAGTTGGCTTCATGGGAAAATTCTATCAAACTTTTAGGGAAGAGCTAACACCCATCCTTCTCAAATGCTCCCAAAAAATTGAAGAGAAAGGTACACACCCAAGCTCATTCTATGAAGTCACCATTGCCCTGATACCAAAACCAGACAAAGATATCACAGAAAAAGAAAGTTACAGGCCAATATCACTGATGAACATAGATGCAAAAATCCTCAACGGAATACTAGCAAACAGAATCCAACAGCACATTTAAAGGATCATACACCATGATCAAGTGGGATTTATCCCAGGGATGAAAGTATTCTTCAATATACGCAGATCAATCAGTGTGATACACCACATTCACAAATTAAGGAATAAAAACCATTTGATCATCTCAATAGATGCAGAAAACTCTTTTGACAAAATTCAACAGCAATTTATGATAAAAACTCTCCAGAAAATGGGCATAGAAGGAACTTACCTCAATATAATAAAGGCCATATATGACAAACCCACAGCAAGCATCATAATTATGAAAAACTGAAAGCATTTCCACTAAGATCAGGAGCAAGACAAGGATGTTCACTCTTGCCACTCTTCTTCAACATAGTTTTGGAAGTCCTAGCCATGGCAATCAGAGAAGAAAAAGAAATAAAAGGAGTATACATTGGAAAAGAAGTAAAACTGTCAGTGTTCACAAATGACATGATACTATACATAGAAAATCCTAAAGATGACACCAGAAAACTACTAGAACTAATAAATGAATTTGGTAAACTTGCAGGATACAAAATTAATGCACAGAAATCTCTGGCATTCCTATACACCAACAATGAAAAATCTGAAAGAGAAGTTAAGGAAACACTCCCATTTACCATTGCAACAAAAAGAATAAAATATCTAGGAATAAACCTGCCTAAGGAGGCAAAAGACTTGTACTCAGAAAACTATAAAACACTAATGAAAGAAAGCAAAGATGCCATAAACAGATGGAGAAATATATCATGTTCTTGGATTGGAAGAATCAATATTGTGATAGTGACTACATTACCCAAAGCAATCTACAGATTCAATGCAATCCCTATCAAACTACCAATGGCATTCTTCACAGAATTAGAACAAAAAATTTTACAATTTGTAGGGAAACACAAAAGACCCCAAATAGCCAAAACAATCTTGAGAAAGAAAAACGGAGTTGGAGGAATCAGGCTCCCCGACTTCAAACTATACCACAGAGCTACAGTAATCAAGACAGTATGGTACTGGCATAAAAACAGAAATATAGATCAATGCTACAGCATAGAATGCCCAGAGATAAACCCACACACATATGGGCAACTAAGTTATGACAAAGGAGGCAAGAACATTCAATAGAGAAAAGACAGCCTCTTTAATAAATGGTGCTGGGAAAACGGTACAGCTACATGTAAAAGAATGAAATTAGAACACACCTTAGCAACATACACAAAAATAAACTCGAAATGGATTAAAGACTTAAATGTAAGACCAGACACTATAAACTCTTAGAGGAAAAACACTCTTTGATATAAACCACAGCAAGATCTTTTTTCACCCACCTATTAGAGTAACAGAAACAAAAACAAAAATAAACAAATGGTACGTAATTAAACTTAAAAGCTTTTGCACAGCAAAGGAAACCATAAACAAGACAAAAAGACAACCCTCAGAATGGGAGAAAATATTTGCAAAGAAACAACAGAGAAAGGATTAATCTCCAAAATATACAAACAGCTCATGGAGCTCAATATCAAAAAAACAAAAAATCCAGTTAAAAACTGAGCAGAAGACCTAAATAGACATTTCAACAAAGAAGACATACAGATGGCCAAGAGGCACATGAAAAGATGCTCAACATCACTAATTATTAGAGAAATGCAAATCAAAACTGCAATGAGGTATCACCTCACACCAGTCAGAATGGCCATTATCAAAAAATCTAGAAACAATAAATGCTGGAAAGGGTGTGGTGAAAAGGGAACCCTCCTGCACTGTTGGTGGGAATGTAAATTGATACAACCACTATGGAAAATAGTAAGGAGGTTCCTTCAAAAACTAAAAATAGAACTACCATATGACCCAGAAATCCCACTACTAGGCATATACCCTGAGAAAACCATAATTCTAAAAGAGACATGTACCACACAATGTTCATTGCAACACTATTTACAATAGCCAGGAGATGGAAGCAACCTAAATGTCCATCGACAGATGAATGGATAAAGAAGATGTGGCACATATATACAATGGAATATTACTCAACCATAAAAAGAAACGAAATTGAGTTATTTTTAGTGAGGTGGATGGACCTAAGAGTCTGTCATACAGAGTGAAATAAGTCAGAAAGAGAAAAAAAAATACTGTATGCTAACACATATATATGGAATCTATATATAAAAAAAAAGGTACTGATGAACCTAGTTGCAGGGCAGGAATAAAGATGTAGACATAGAGAATGGACTTTGAGGATACGGGGTGGGAGGGGGAGCTAGGGCAAAGTAAGGGTAGCATCGACATATATACACTACCAAATGTAAAATAGCTAGTGGGAAGCAGCAGCATAGCACAGGGAGATCAGCTCAGTGCTTTGCAGTGACCTAGAGGGGTGGGATAGGGATGGTGGGAGGGAGGCTCAGGAGGGAGGGGATATGGGGTCATATGTATGCATATGGCTGATTCACTTTGTTGTACAACAGAAACTAACACAGTATTGTGAAGCAATTATACTCCAATAAATATCTATTTTTAAAAAAACTTATTTACCCATCACTGTATTCTATATTTGTCTCTATATTTACCATTACCAATGAGTGTCATACTTTCTTATGCTATTGTGCTGGTGTTTAGCACCCTTCTTTTTCGACTTGAAGAACTGCCTTTAATATTTCTTGGTATGTACATCTAGTGGCGATAAACTCCCTAAGCATTTGTGTGTCTGGTCATATTTGTACCTCCCCTTTATTTGTGATGGTCCAATTTGCTGGTATAGTATTCTTAGCAGTTTTTTCTTTCAGCACTTTGAGTGTATCATCCCACTCCCTTCTGGCCTTCAGCGTTTCTGCTGTAAAATCACCTGGTGGTTTTACGGTTCCCTTCTTTGTGATGTTTCCTATTGCTGATTCAATATTTTACTTTGTCTTTGACTCTAGACAACCTGATTATGTGTATCAGTCGGGGGGAGGGTTGTATTTTTTGCAGTTCATCTCACTTCATTCGGGCTTAGTGGACCTGAATGTCTATTTCCTTTCCCAGATTTAGTGCATTTTCAGTTGTTTTAATATGTTTGGTTCAGTTTTCTGCTCCTTTCCCTCTCTATTGTCCTTCTCAGTCTTCTGTAACATATATAGTGATCATTTTGGCAGTGTCCCATAAGTGCCGTAACCTATGATCACTTTTTTACTGTTTTTTTCTTTTTGCTCTTCTGACTCAATTACTTTTAGTGACCTCTGCGTCCACTGATCCTTTTTTCTGCTTGTTCTAGTCCGTTGTTGAACCCCTTTATTTAATTTTTCAGTTTATTTATCACATTTTCCAGTTCTACCATTTCTCTTTTGGTAATTTTTATATTTTCTATCTCTCTGTTGAAATTCTTACTTTGTACATTTATTGCTCTCCTGTCCTTGGTAAGCATGTTTATGATGGCTATTTTGTGGGTTTTGGGGTTTCTGTTTGTTTGTTTGGGGTTTTTTTGCCATTGAAAAATGTATTTTATTTCTAAATATTCCCTAGTAATAAACCCACAAGCTTTAGTTACAAGAGGGCGAACATCAGAAGCAAGGGAAGAAGCTGAGTACTTAGGTTTGGACACGGGAGCTGCCCGTGACACTCACCTGGGACATATGTCAGGCCCAAACCACCTCTGCTTTACTCTTTTGTCAAATTTTTTGCTCTATGACTGCTATTTTGAATCTCTGTTGGGGAAATCACTGTAAATGTAAATCACCTGTCAGGTGATTTACATTTAGTTAGTGCTGGTTTATAGATACTTATCTTGTTCTTCTGACTGGAACGTATTTCTCTATTATTATTTTTCTCGAATCTCTGTGTTGATATCTGTGCATTAGATGAAACTCCCACATCTCCTAGTCTTCACAGACTGGACTCATAAGTAGAAAGCCTTCATCAGTTAGCCTGGCCAGAGATTCTGGATGTCTCTCTAACTTCTATGCTCATCCAAACTGCTGTCTTTGTACCTAGCATCTTCCAGGGGTCTAGAGTATGCCAACTCCCATCTATGTCCTGAGACAGGTGACCTAGAAGCCAGAAAAGCTGCTGAAGCTGGGAGCTGGACTTTATCCCCTCACTCACTCTGCACTGAGCTGGGGAGAAGGGCTGTGGAAATGCCTGCATGCTCCTTCAAACCCTGTGCTCTTCCAAACCATGCTTTTGCTCTCTGTAGTCCCCAGGCACCAACAAATTCTGGGCTTAATCAGCTGTCAGAGAGAGGTTAGTTAGGAGCCAGTTCCTTAGGCAGCAGCCAGAAAAGACGAGGGTTTAGGGCTTCCCTGGTGGCGCAGTGGTTGAGAGTCTGCCTGCCGATGCAGGGGACACGGGTTCGTGCCCTGGTCTGGGAGGATCCCACATTCCGCAGAGCGGCTGGGCCCGTGAGCCATGGCCGCTGAGCCTGTGTGTCCGGAGCCTGTGCTCTGCAGTGGGAGAGGCCACAATAGTGAGAGGCCCGCATACCACACACACACAAAAAGAGGATGAGGGTCTAGATGTGTAGTCTAACTCCTTCCATGGAGAAACTGGGAGCTGCTCCCTTTGTACTAAGGTCGGAGATGACCTGTGAGCAGTGCTAGCACAGCCATTCCACTTTGTCCTCAGTAGTACCAGGAGACTGGAAATGCTGGGCCCTCCCAGAGGCAGGTGAGTTAGAAGCCAGACCCTGGACTAGCAGTTGGAAAACTGGAGCCCTAGATTGTGGTTCAAACTCTTTGCTCCTCCAGGAGAAGCTGGGAGTTGAGGGTTCCCTCCCAATTATATGGTGCTGTGCCTAGGTGGGATTTATTGTGAGAGTGTGTCTCAGTTTTTCCTAACAGTTAGGATTTTAGCATTTTCTCACTTACCTTGAATGCAGGAGTCTCTCAACCAGTGTTTTGAATAACGGGAGCTGATACGTGCATAGCTGTTAATTCAGTGTGTCTGTGGGGAGAGGTCGAGGCATCCTATTCCACCATCTTACTAATGTCACTCTATTCTTTCAAATTTATATATGTTGTGTTTGCTTTTCTTTTTATAGTTTTTAAGTAAAAGGAATTACTGATTTTCAATCATTGTTTTCTATTACAGATTTTCAATCTTTATTATTTTCTATTATTGCTATTTAATGTTAAATTTCCCCTCTCAGCACACTTTCATGTCATTTCATAAATCTCATAAAATTTTACTTATCATGTTTTTATTTTCATTCAATTCAAAATATTCAAAGTTTTCTCTTTTGATTTCTTCTTTATCCACGAGTTATTTAATAAATGAAGCTGAGCTCTGTGAAGAGACCTAGTAAGTGACAGAAATGTACTTTACTATTTCAAGTTTAGTTATACATAGTTTGACGAAGCATCATTTAGTCCTTTGTAGACTGAATACATGTGTTGATCATTGTCATCTCCATTGAACTCCATATATTGACATGGCTTTAAGCACCCAGTTTTGATGACAAACATTTCAAATTCTCAGATACAAAGGCTATGGTAACTGTGGTGGAAGATTCCGAGATCATCACCTGATCTGAGATACCCCAATTTGTTAACTGTGTTCTGGGTTGCTTAAGAGATCCAGACTAAGCAATGTTTCTAACAAGCCCCAGGAAAGGAAACCCATTGTTAATAGAGTTCTGACATGCTGTAGGATTCCAGATCCATTAGACAAACAGATTTCTAATAATTTCCTAGTAAGGATTCTGAGTACTTTAAATCTTGCTTTGTTCTAAAAACATGAATAAAGTGTCTTGATTTAATATCTTTGGAAACTCGTAGATTTTTTTCTCTCACACAAGAACTTAAATGATTAGGATTTTTCTAGGTTTACATTTATAAATGACTCCCCATTTTTCTATAGTTATATTATTTGCATCCTTATAAAATGTTTATCAAATATATGCTTATCTTTTCTTTATGCTTTCTCCCTTTTAGAAACATGTTCAAAATCAGATATACAAATTAAGAACGGATTTTTTTCTGAATCTACCTTTACATATTCTTTAAATAAACAAACACAGTATAAGTGTAAATCAGGATATGTAACAGCAGGTGGTAATACATCAGGATTAATTACATGTCTGCAAAGTGGATGGTCAATGCAACCTGTATGCATTAGTAAGTAATTGATTATTTTGTATTCATTATCCTAATGATCACTCTAGAGAAATTTTCTTTAACTTCATTCTTTTTACCCTTTTTTTTTTTTGCTGGGGTGGGGTGGTATGAGGTGTTGATGTGGTCCCATGGCTGTATTTGAAAAGATAAATTTTAAAATGAGTATCATTTTTTACCTTTTATGATTAATTACTAGTAGGGTAGAATATCACTGCATCCTTCACTTCAAGGTTTTTTCACTTTAACACATCCCGTGATTATAAACTAATTTAGCTAGGAGACATACCTATATTCTGGTATAAACTCATTTATTTTTACCTGAATCCTTTATGCCAATTGCATCTGATTTTATTTTATGAGACTTTTATGTCAGAATCTTTCCTCCTAAGCCTAAAGGTTATGTTTTTAAGTGAAGATATGAGTCCATAGTGCATAATCTTCAAATAATATAACTTGTAAAATTTATATGTTTGAAACTGTAGGGTAGATCCACTTGCGAAAAATTCTCTCTGTTAGGAAATATTCATAAACATCTAGTAAGTGGAGACACAGAAACACTTCTAGATAGGACCAAATTCTGATGTGCTGAGAGGTTTTGTTGTCCCACCACACAGATGTTTATGACGATTTTCTAAGGAAAATTTGCTGAGTTTATCTTATTCACCCCAAAGCTGTACAATGATATTTTTGAAGTGATATTTTACATAGTCACTGCAAGTGAAGTGGATATTTAAAATATCCCTTTCTACTGTTTACATTTTATTTCTTTTTCTTTCCAATGTCTATGCTTAATATGGGCACTAGCCAAAGAGAAAATGATAAAAGTTGCCCCCATATCAAACTCACTTCGTACTAATATGTGACCAATTTTCCATTCTAACACTCTTTTCATGGAAGAGAAAACTTCTCTATTACTTTTGTTTTTACTAGTATAGTTTTGCTTTAATTTTTTAAAGTTTTAAGCTGGCTGGCTACATAACACATTATGAAATTTGAGATTAATTATTTAAACCTTTATTAACATCACTCTATTACAGTGTTAGTGAAAATTGATACTGTTCAATTTTACTTTCTTGTAAAGAAACATTTTACTTTCTTGTAACTTGTTATAAATAATAGAACTACTTCTGCATTCAACCTTGATAAATATAAAAGAATACACAACCATTAGAAATATATTTGGGAAAGCAAAATCAGCATGTGACTTTAAATATTAGTGTGTTTTAAAGTAGAATTCTATAGAATGTTTAAAAATTTACTTACCTTGTTGAAAATTACTCTTTTTTTCAATTAATCAATTTTTCTCTGGCATATATGTCACAACTTCTAATAAATTCAGCATATTAATTCAGAAAATGCTGTTACAAAAATAGTACAATACATCTGTAATGGCTTATTTTATTACTAGCCTGGGAAAAATGCATAAGCGTAATTAAATTGAGAAAAATGTTCATAAAGAAATATTTCAGAGACATTAAGTGTTGAGAAAAATGTTGTGTAGAAACATATTTTTTCAGGAATTCCCTGGCTATCCAGTGTTTAGGGCTCTGCACTCCCACTACAGGGGGCACAGGTTCGATCCCTGGTCAGGGAATTAAGATCCCGCAAGCCGTGTGTTGCAGACAAAAAAAAAAAAAAAACAATAACAGAAACATATTTTTTTCATTTTGAGTAACTATTCCAGGACAGTGATCTATCACTGGTATTCTTGGATTATTTTTGCCTCATAAATTATTAGCACATACTAATTGGTAAAGCCCCCTTTCCCCTTGAGATGAAACTTAATCAGATTGCCCACTAAATAATATTAGAAATGAAATATTTTTATTCCATTATCCCTTAGAATCCTGTGATATGCCAGTATTTGAGAATGCCAGAGCCAGAAGTGATGGCACATGGTTTAAGCTCAATGACAGCCTGGACTACGAATGCCTTGATGGGCATGAGAGCCGAGATGGACACACCACAGGCTCCATAGTGTGTGGTGAAAATGGCTGGTCTGGTAAACCTGCATGTTATGGTAAGAACTCCTTTACAGCTGTTATTCTTTTCAAATGAACATAATTAACAATAATCATCAAAAATGTTTTATTTTTACCAAATTTGACTGATCTAGAGTCATTATTAAGGCATGATGATTAAAATCAAGATGTCTCCTTCTGCTTTAATGTAAACTGGATGGAGGGGAAATTTTGAAGTCCAAAGACTCACTCATTACCAAAATGACAGTGTCTTACAACCTCTTCAACTATTTTGCTCCTGAGTTTCTGCTCTATACCTCCTAGCTTGAGTATTAATTTCTGCAGGTACTGAGAGGAGCTTTTTATTTTCCCA
Source organism: Delphinapterus leucas (assembly GCF_059928025.1). Lineage (NCBI taxonomy): Eukaryota > Metazoa > Chordata > Mammalia > Artiodactyla > Monodontidae > Delphinapterus > Delphinapterus leucas. The sequence goes on along the minus strand of NC_143129.1, from coordinate 11,530,889 downwards.
CCGTGACACGTTCTGAGGACAGTGACATGAATCTCTTTTATGTTTGCCAATCAGCAGTCTTTTCTCCAGGGCTAGAAACGGCTTCAATCTCTGGCCAACTGAATGGATGTTGAATGTTCCAAGCCAAAGGAACAGTATATGCAAAGCTTTGGCAACAAAACAATATTTGGGAAATACCAAGGTTAATGGATTCTACTCAAGGTGTGTGAGAATTTTATGAGCTGAGGCTGGATAGGAGGCAAAGGAAAGATTATCCAGGTTACTTCAGGGCATGTTCACATTTGGATTAATTTTATGATTGATGAAAAGTCATAAGGAATTTTAAGGAAAGGAATGATATAATTTTATTTGGATTCTTGAAAGTTTTTTTTTTTTCAGGAAGCCATGTAGGGTGAGAAAAAGTGGGGATTAGATAAGGTTATGGCTGAAGAGATGCACAGCAGAGGATAGATTTGAGATATATTTTGTTGGCAGAAAACACAGATAATGTCACTAAATGATGGATGTCGAAAAGAGCAAAAAGTCAAGGGACTCGCGTGCTTGCTCTCCATTGCTTCATAAGCAAGCAGGTAAATGGAAATGACTTTGCCAGGTGCTACTGGCAGGAGAGAGAACACTTTGGGAAGAACACGGCAACTTTTGACTTGAACACATTGTGATTGGGCTGCCCATGGACCATAAAAATTGGATATATCCACTACAGAGTTGAATACATGGGTCTAACCAGGAGACACACCTGTGAGATTATCACCCTATAAATAATGATATCACATTGGGAAAGAATGTAGAATGAAAACAGAAGAGAGACCAAGACTGAGCCCTGAAGCATTCCAGCATTTAGGTGTCAGACAAAGAGGAATAGATGGCAAAGTAGATAGGAAAAAGGAGAACCCAGAGAATTTAGGGGAAAAACTTAGAAATGAATGTTTCATAGATGTGGAGAGAAGAAAATGTGTAAAGGTAAAGCAAGTATAATAGATCAACTAATGGTGAATCCTGTGGAGTCAGCCTGGATGGGTTCTAATTCCAGTTCTACAGTTTGCTAGGCATGTATCTTAGGGCAACAACCAAGCCTATTTGAAGCTTTGTTCACACTTCCTAATCTGGAAAATGGATTAATAATTACAAATGTTCTAATATTTCAAAGGATTTTGGACTAAATTATTCATATAAAGTTCTTGCCATAATGCCTGCCATACAATAAAATCAAGGAAATTGTCATCTAATTACATTATTATGATTGTTAGAGTGGTGAATATTTCTAATTCAGTAGATGTGTCCCATTAGAAGACTAAAAATGTGGTGGATTTGGCTACATAGAGGGCAACAAAAACTGCAACAGAGATGGTTTTGGATGCAGTAGACAGGGAAAAACCTACATAGAACCTGCTGAAAAAATGATTAATAAGAAACTTATCACAGCATGTGGACATAACTCTTTCAAAAGATTTGCTTGTGGCAGAGAGGAGGAGGTTCAGGATATATTGCTAGGGGAATTACGCACTGAATAAAGAATTGTTTTAATGGGAAAGATGAGAGTGTGTTGAACGCTGAAGAGGATATGCTAGAGAGGGGAGCAGGCAGAGACTGAACACAGGAAGTTCCCTGTGAAGGAGAAGGGAAAGGAACCCGCGCTGCTGAGAAAATCCTGGGCTTTGGTGGCAACAGCTCTACTTCCAACTTCCTATCAGGAGGAAGGAAGGAAAATGGATGTGTAAATCTAATGCTGAAAAGAAGCAGTCGCTGATGGTTTCTATTTTCCTTTGAGGTAGGAGACAAAGTCATGTGAGATTAAGTGGTGCACAGGGGAAGGAGGAGAAAGAACACTAGGCAGAGTAGAAAAGATTAAAAATAGAGATTTCAGACAGACACACAGAGTGAATTTATAATGGAAATGAGACAGGCTTGTTCAACAGTGTTCTGGGCACAAATTTCACTTTTCAGGCTGTCAACAAACACCTAATATGACCTAGAAGTAGGCTAAGAGAAAAATGGTGAAAGATACAAACAGGGGACCTGCCTTTCAAGAGCTTTCATTCCACTATGAAAAAACAACAAATAATTAAGGTAAATAATGAACCAAAAGGTAAAATATTTCTAGTGTATTTTCCAAATAACTGTATTCGAAGAACAAAAGAATCCAAGCGCTTAGAAAATAGGAGGGGACTGAAGGCTCTAGTTCCTACAGGAAGACATCTATGCAAAGAAAAGTTGGAAACCATTCATTCAGCATAGAGATAAGGGTCTGTGCAACAGCCGAGGCAGCAAAGAAATTGACCTATTTTAAAAATTCTGTATTGACTCTGACTCCAGGGGCAGATAGATGACATTGGAAGTGTAGGCAAGGAATGGATTGTAAAGTGTTTGGAGCTTACTCTAAGTAAAAGGGGAGGCTCTTAACATGATCATGGCTTTCTTAAAGTCACTGTCTTTATGTGAAGACAGCAGTTGGAAAATAGCCTACAACCGATGTTATTGTTAATGCAGCATTTTTCACAATATGATAAAATAGGAATTGTATATACGCACAACATATATAAACACAGACACATACCAATAAAAGTATTGCTATGTGGAAATTTGGAGTAGAATTTTCGGAAAGGAATCTCAGTTGTTCTCATCAAGCGTGACCTTCTCAACGAAGCTACAAAACTCAATATTAACACAAAACGAAAACTATTTTTTGAGTTATTTTTTGTGACATTACTTTTAAAAATAGTTAACTTACATCTAACTTTATGACTATGTGTTAAGACTTGACTTTCAGACAGTATGAATTTTCATTTTGGTGAAATTCTAATTTTCAAATTCCAGTTTTGAATTTTATAAATTAATTAACAAGATAGGAAGACTCCGAATAAGAAAAATGCAATTTTTCATAATTTGTAGCAATGTCACAAATTTCATACATTTTATAAATTTGGGGGTATAATTTTACACATTTCTAAATTGAGTCAGAATAATTATAAATATATTAATAGTAAGATCATTTATAGGTACAACAAGAATAGATACTTGTATATCCTATACATAATCATGACACCTAGAATATGCCTATCTCTGTGGCCTTGAACATGTTCCTCATTTTGTTTCATGTTTCAATTTGATCATGTTTCAGTTTGATTTCCACACTTGTAAAATTAAGGGATTTTTAATGTTCCTGTAACTCAAATACATGAGAAATGTCTCCCTTGTGTGTTCTGGTTTCCCAATTATATTTCTAAAAATACCATTTTTCATTTGTGTGTAATTTAAAAATTGTAGCATTCGTTTTCTTTAACATGAGAGAATCTTTTTACTTTTTGAGACAGAAAAAATAACATTAAATTTTATAAATGTCAGTGATAAAATCATATCCAGTTCAAACAAGCTGACTTAACAAATAAATTATCAGGACACATACATTGCTGTTCAATACCTTAATATTTCTCAAAGAGCCCCATATGAATGGAGAGGGTGTATAAAACCTAATATGTAATGTTTTTCAAGGAAGAGCATTTATGTGCTGCCCCTCTGTATATGCATGCAGTACCCAGCACCTCATTTTTACATGACACATATAATATTTATTTGGCAATGATTAGTTGTATATTCTCACTAAATTATTTGTCTCTTTCTATAGAAAGAGAATGCAGTATTCCACAAATGGAAAACAATTTAGATGCTAATCCCAAGAGAGACAAATATAGATTTGGAGATGTGTTGAAATTCTCCTGCATACAAGGACTTATTATGGTTGGAGCAGATTCAATTCAGTGCTACCACTTTGGATGGTCCCCTAATCTTCCAACATGTAAAGGTAAATATTTATCTTACAGCTGCTGAACAAGAGTTAAAACCTTAGACATCAACCATTTCTTTCCTCTCTTAATTTTCTGTCTGCTTCCAGTGCATCTATAATCTAATGCATTAAGCCAGAGGTATACCCACCAAGGACAAGTGTTGGGTTGTAGATAAAACAGTTTTCCTTATTTAAGAAATTAATCTCCAGTTGCTTCTTGAAATGTGTGGTGGAAGTATCCACAGATATGTATAAGGAACCTGACACTGGCAGAATTTCTTGTTAAGTTTCCTTTTGCCTACAATTCCACCATTAATATTGGACATTTTATATAATGTGGGACTTACCTTAAGTGTCATCAAGTGTGTCTAAACAATGTTCAAGTAGCTTATAGTCAATTCAATCATATGTATGGCTGGAATAAAAGTTAAAACTTGATCAAGGGGCTTCCCTGGTGGCGCAGTGGTTGAGGGTCCGCCTGCCGATGCAGGGGACGCGGGTTCGTGCCCTGGTCCGGGAAGATCCCGCATGCCGCGAAGCAGCTGGGCCCGTGAGCCATGGCCGCTGAGCCTGCGCGTCCGGAGCCTGCGCTCTGCAACGGGAGAGGCCGCGACGGTGAGAGGCCCGCGTACCGAAAAAAAAAAAAACTTGATCAAATACTTGTTTCAAAGGATAATATTTTTTCCAAAAGTTTTGATCCAATGTTTCCATGGAATAAGAATATTGTTATAATTTACACACCCATATTTATTAATTGGTTTGCATACCTATTTAGGGTATCTGGATTATTGAACATGTTTTCTGGGCTTACATAGACTTCCAGTATGTTAGCTCAGGATGAGTAATAGAACTAGGAAACAGAGTCTGGTGTAAACACCATTGTTTTTTCATTGTTTAAGAATGCTAAAATAAATTATGTAATAAATAATAAACTAACAAAAAATCTCTGCATTAGCTGGATTTTTAAGCTGTAAAATAGACCACGTGACCATTATTTACACAGCATGTCTACTGTAGGGCAAGTAAAATCGTGTGCTCCACCTCCTCAACTGCTCAGTGGGGAAGTTAAAGACACACAGAGAGAAGAATATGGACACAGTGAGGTGGTGGAATATGTCTGCAATCCTGGATTTCTGATGAAGGGCTCTCATAAAATTCAGTGTGTTGATGGACATTGGACAGCTTTGCCCGTGTGTATTGGTAAAGTATTAAAAATAGTAATATTTAAAGGTAAGTCAACACTTTTATTTGTACTCTTATACAAACTTAAATGATAAAGACGAACATATTTTTGTGAAATTTTCCAGAGGAGAAGAGTACCTGTGGAGATATACCGGAACTTGATCACGGCTATGTCAACCATTCTGCCCCTCTCTATCACCATGGAGACTTGGTAGAGTTCAGTTGCAGAGAAGCATTTACAATGATTGGACCCAGATCAGTCACATGTATTCGTGGAAAGTGGACCCAACCTCCTCAGTGCATTGGTGAGAATGCACTTCTCAAATTGACATTTAACATTTGCAGCCATATTGTTGAAATTTAGAGTTATCCTTGAAAATGTCAGCTTAAATTATAATGATTCCCAACATTTGTTGTTTATAATTCAATATATGTCTGAAGAGGAAAAGTATAAACTAGAAGAGAATTTTATGAATCTTTCTGTCCTGATATTAACATTGTTTATCTTTACAAGTGTGAAGCTAAATCTTATTGATATTCACATGATTAAAATATGAGTACTAGTTACCAGGAAAATACAACTATCTCTGCAGAAATACCAGTTTTGTTTTTATATGATACTCTTTCTTTTAGGACCTTTAAAACAAGGAAATATAGCTAAGAAAATACCCATTTCATGCATTCCTTTAGGAATCTTGCCTCTCTCAAAACTTCTAACAATGATGATTTCTCAGTCAGTTTCAAATGCAGCAAAAAGAAGTTAATGTGCTGGAGGGAAGGTGGGCTCAGGCCCTCCCAGTCAGTAGGTAACTCAGTCACAGGAGGCCCTTGGGCTGGGGCCAGGAACCTGCCCTGACTGATGCATTTCACTGTAAGTGAATCATCCTGACCTTTGGATGACCAAGTCTTTGATGACTGACCGGGAGAATCTTAGCTATCTTCCTTCACTTTTCCCTTAGATGACTTCTTTCCTGGAGTTTTCCTGGGTCCTGCATTCAAAGAGAGCCCTGGATGCCTGGTCTTATTTATTCATCAGATTTCTAGTCATTAATTATTCCAAGAAGAAGGTAGAGCTTAGGCTCAGGCTCCATGAGAGCAGGGATTCATACCTGTTTTGTTCACTGATATATTGCCAATACCAAAAGACTGGCTGACAGATGGGAGATATTCAATAGGAGCTTATTAAGTTAATCAGTAAATTTCATTGTTTATTACTCCCTACATTTTTGCTAAACACAGTCCGGTCCAAGGTATTGCCAGTTCTTCACCAAACCTCATCTTTATCCTCTTCCATCTCCACAAATGACCTCGCCTCACTAACTTTTCATTCTACCTTACACCAAAACATGTGCTTCAATTATTACTCCCCTGATCTCAGAGTTTTCCTTGCAAAGGTTAATCCTCTACCTGTATTCAGTTTAACATAATCCCTCTCAGCTATAATAGACCTTATTCCAATTTTCTCCTCTCAGTGTTTATTTTGTAACTCTGTCTAGTCTAGCTTTTCATTCTTCTTACTATATTTATTTTCTCCTAATAAATAAGTTTGCTTTCCTTTCAGAAACCAGTCAATCATAGGATGATGACAGCAGCCACCACTGCTCCTTTTGAGTATACATCTTCCTTCAGTTACCATTCCCTGAAGAATACTATCGGCTTTGTCTCCCTCAACACTCTGAACAAATCCTAAAAATAGGGCTGATTCTCAAGCCTCTAGTGTGTTTTGAATTCATCTCCTTATTTCATGTTACTTTTTCAGGGTTGCATTTTCAAATCATTACTTTTCGATAGCCAACTACTTGACTTTTATTTATTCTGTTATCCTCACTTGACTCTTATCACTAACAAATCATAACAAATACTACCAAAGACCTATACTGATATTTTGTCATATTCAAAAAGGACTTCCACCTGCATTGATTTTTTGAAATAGGTAGCCATATAAAAAGCTTTTTTAGTCCACATTTAACTTTTTTTCTGGAGCCAGAAAAAAAATTGTTATTATGGCATTATATTGGATCATAGAATGACCTGGTGTATAATATAGCTTCTCAAAGACTCTACATGTATATACAGAAAACAAGTTTTAACTTTAAGTACCCACTTTCTTATTCCAAGTATTTGTTATTTTTTGGTGATCATTCAAAAGATCTTAAAAATTAAGATTCTATTAAAAAACCCTTAGATGTACTTTTCTTATTATGTTTCATTACTTTTCTTGAAAAAATATATATAAACTAGCAACTTGATATTCTATATCCACACATAATTGTTTTTATTTTAATGTTTTAAGATTGTGAATTAAAAGCAATGCAGAGATGCTTGAGACCTAAAAACAAATGAATGTGAACATTTGCACATGTTTCAAGTTTGGGACCAGATTATTCATGCGATGACTATTCACTATGTAGATCATGCAAAAATGTTCCAGTCCAAAATGCAGAATGTCTTTAGGATGGATATTTTCTCTGAAATTTCAAAAACTGGATGCAGGACTCAGGTTCATATATAATAGTCCATTTCATGCAATTTGATCAGTAATAACTTTGTTGGTGGAACTTGTAGGCATAAATTGTAAGTTCATTATATTACTGACTTCATAGCTATTTATTGTATTTGTTATTTGGTTCTTAGAATTAGTCTTTTCAAGGGAATATTTTCATTTTATAGCAACAGAGGAACTTAAGAAGTGTAAATGGTTAAAAATATTTGCATCTGAGGGAAATCCATCGGATAAAAAAATTGAATTTGACCATAACACCAGCAAAAGTTACAAATGTCGAAAATCAGAATACAAACACTCAGTCTGTATAAATGGAAGATGGGATCCTGAAGCAACCTGCAAAGAAGGTAAACTCTTCTTTATAATGTTTTCAAAAATGTATTCTATTTCTTTCTAACTTGTAAAAGTAGTATCTTTGTGTCTTTCAAGGAAATTTAGTTATTTATCATTACAAATAATTTTCAATCTGAAAGGTAATTTAGAAACAAACCAAAACACTGTTTCTAAATATTAATTGTATCGTGTGCATTAGTCAGCGATATGACACAACACCCAGAGCCTTGGTGGCTTTAAATTAACATCTGGGCAGTAGGTGTGCTCATTAGCATGGGAAAACCATTGCTTTTGATTTCTTACATTACACATAAATGTGCTTATGTCTATGCTGAACTATTATGTATTTATTCATGTATCTATTTATGTATCAATCTATGTATCTATCTATTTATATATATTTATGTATCTATCAAGTCATCTATTTATCTGTTTGTGTATCTATAGCTATCTTAAAAAGTCTTGAATCATATTGACACCACCAATTCCAATTGAATAGGCTCATTTCAGTTTTTTACTTTCACATCTGTACCTCTCTTCTCTAACTGTAGGACACCTTGACTCACTATCCTCAATATTTTTACCAATTTGTACAAGCCTATAATATACAGAAAGTAGCTTCAAACCAATATAAAAACAAATCTACTATCTAGTGTTCAACATCTTATAGTTCTTTCTTATATGCAGTTCTCTATGTAAAAATCATACCACACTAAAGCTGTTAAAGGAGAATAAATTATTTAGAAAAACATAAATATTTGGGAATTAAACAACAAACTTCTAAACAACTGCCATGGCAATATACAATGTGTACTGTATATTATACATGATACATTTATGATTGCTTAGTCCTTGTGAATTAACTCTTTTATAATTATAAAATATTTATTTATAGTTTTTGTAACACACCTTGTCTGCAAGTCTATATTAGCTTATTTAAATATAGTTAATTTATTTAAAACAATTTATTACCTTCATATGATAAAGGAATGCCCAACAAATTTCAAGTAATCAATGTCCTCAAAGCAAATATAAAATTAAAAGAGAACTTGCTACACAACTGCATCTTTAAGGAAACAAATAATATTTAGAGGCAGTGAAGTACGTGTGTTCTTCTACATTTTCTTCTAGAAGCTTTATAGTTTTAGTATGTATATTTAAGTATATTATCTGTCTTACATTAACATTTAAGTATTGCATAAAATAGGAGTTGATTTTTTTATATATGGATAGCCAATTGTTTTAGCAATATGTGTGGAAAAGACTTTGAAATGAAAATCAATTGACTATGGAAGTGTTGATTTATTTCTGGACTTGCAATTCAGTCCAGTTATCTATTTGTCTGTCTTTATTCCTGCCAAATTGCCTTTGTAACTAGCTTTTTAGTAGACTTGAAGTCTGTGAAGTCTGATATGTAGTCTCCAAGTATGTTCTTCCTACTCAAAATTGTTTTAGTTATTCTGGTCTTTACATTAACATAGAAATTTCAGGGAAAGCTTATTAATTGTTATAAAATTTTTTTTGTATATGGAAAGGGATGGCTTTATAATGAGAAATAAATTAGGGAGAATTGACGTCTTTACCATAGTGAATATTCACATCATAAATATGGTATTCTCTTTATTTATTCATGCTTCTATTTTTCCAGTAATGTCTTAAGTGTAAAACACTTATAGTTCTAAAAAATTTTGAATTTACATGTGAAGTCATCTGATATGTAGTTTGCTTTTTTGGAAGTTTCCCTTGATAAAGAATTCAATTTCAATACGGAGTGTGCTATTCACATTTTCGATATTGTCTTTTGTCAAGGTGTGAAAGTTGTATTTTTCAAGAAATGTCTCCATTTTACCCAATTTAGGAAATTGATTGATGTAAAATTCTTTCTAATAGTCGCTTAACATTCTATTTTTCTTTTAACTCTACAGTATATTTGGTGATATCACTTCTTTCGTTCTTGGTATTGATAGTTGTTTCTCTCCTTTATTTTGATCTTCTCCCAAGAGTTTTGTTTTTCAATATTATTATTTTCAAATAACCAATTTTAGCACTCTTAATTTTCTCCATTTCCTTTCTTCTCTAATTTTTAGCTCTGTTAATTTTCTCTGTTTTCTCTTTTCTATTCATCTTTCTCAATTTTCTCTCTTTTGTGGACTTAATTCTCCTCCCTTATAATTTCTTGATTTTAATTTTACTCTCTCATTTCTTAAGATAGAAAATTAAAACATTAATTTAAGCCATCCTACTTTCTAAATGTAAACCTGTAAAACTACCTTTTTCCCTTCTAAGTGCTGCTTTAGCTGTGTCTCAAAAAATTATAAATACATCCAATTTACTTTCATTTAGTTCTATGTGGAATATTTTCTAATATTCCTAATGACTTCTTCTTTGACATGGCAGTTGTTTAGAAGTTTGTTGTTTAATTCCCAAATATTTATGTTTTTCTAAATAATTTATTCTCCATTTAAGAGCTTTATTGTGGTATAATTTTTATATAGAGAGCTGAATATATTTAATGTATACAGTTTGATGAGTATTATGGGTGTTTGCATAGAAAATTTATTCTTATTGATTTCTAATCTAATTCACTTGTCACAGAACACACTGTGTAATTTTTCAGTATTTTGAAATTTGTTGTTTCTTTATTGCACAGCATATTGCCAATCATTGTGGTATTTCCTTTTTCATATAAAGCATATGTATAATCTAGTTGCTAGATCAGGTTAAAGTGGTTCCTAGTGTTCTAAAAATTTATCTATGTCTTAAACTGTTTTTTTTCTAGTTGTTCTATCAGTCAGAGTAAGAAGGCTATCAGTATTGTTAACTAGGATTATGGATTTGTCTATTTCTTCTTTTAGCTCTGTCCATCTTTGCTTCATTTATTTGATATATTTTTAGATACATTATACATTTATGATTGCTTAGTCCTTGTGAATTAACTTTTTTATAATTATAAAATATTTCTTTATAGCTCTTGAAATACACCTTGTCTGGAAATCTATATTAGCTTATTTAAATATAGTTAATTAATTTAAAACAATTTATTACTTTCATACAATAAAGGAATTCCCAACAAATTTCAAGTAATCAATGTCCTCAAGTTATTCTCTCTAAAGTAAAAGCAAATATAAAATTAAAAGAGAGCTAGCTACACATCTTATTCACACATGTCAAAAATCCCTAAACTAAAAAACCCCATTTTCGGTGGTTTACTAACAGAAAATACGTTAAATTAAGTAAAATGAAAAGGAAAACAGTATACTTTGAAATCTATAGGATACAGCAAAAACAAAGATATTTGTAGTTTAAAGCATGCATTACAAAACGAGGAACAAACTTAAAGTAATAGGAAGTACAATCTAGAATCTAGAAAAGAACATACACCCAAAGAACATAGAAGGAAAGAATAATTAAAATTAAAATATCAATTATTATAATAAGCTAAAAAATCATAAATAGCTGATTTACAGAATATTAATTCAGTTTATAGGGAAATGTAGTGGATAGACCAACTTCTGCAAGACTTATTAAGAAGTACAGATTAATATTATTAGGACAAAAGTGGTTAAACATCAGACACAAAAGAAAATAAATTCTTGAAAATACATTGAAAAAAATGTCAAGATAGTTAAAACAGAAATAAGAAAAATATTTTGGATGAAATATAAAATACTTCTATTGATGTAGAGCAAAATAGAAAATCTGATATTAGTTAGCATGAATGAAGTGTATTCAGTCAAATATTTCCCTGAATTTAATACAAAATATTGAACAATTGAAAGGATTTACAAGACTTTCCAGTATATACTTGCATATGCCTTCTAATGAAATAAAAATGCAGTATGGCAGGAAAAAACAAAATCAAGAAGTCACAGAGAGGTCCAAAATCTTCCAGGTATAGTCATGCAGAGTCTTCCCTCAGTTGAGCAGGACAGGCTTTGTCTTCAAATTATGAACTGCCAATATATATCTGAGGTATCTCAATTTTATGAGACTCAGACACAGTTTACAGAGGGGTCTTTTATACCCTGCTGGTCACGTAACTAAAGCCAGGTTGTCTAATCCGTTAAACCAGGTGTATTTCATCAATCTGTATATCTCTTAACAGCACAGGAAAGCTAGTAAATTGTACCTCCAGAAGAGCTCTGAACTGTAAACAGTATACTATAAATCCCAGTGAACATATCTAATTCTTACCTTGGCCAAGACACTGCATCAAATTAATCGATCATTAACTAAGTGTAATTTTTCCTCTGGGTAATCTGCTTCCACTGGGAGAAAATCTTGTGGGGATTTTAAGCTGATTCCAATACATCTGATCACCAATATGTGTAAAAAAAATACCCTGATGTCAGTTTTTACTTAGTGCCTGTAATTGAGTGAGCAATTCACTTAGAACATTCTAAAGGTTAGAAGTAATTAAAATCGATTTTATGTAAATTATGCAAGATTGACCACAGAAATAACAGAAGGAAGAACCTACAAGGAAGACCATGACACTGTAAACCAAGTGTGATATATTAAAGTGCTAAACAAGCTTAAGAGTATAATTGAGTCTAATATTGTTTAATCATTTATGATATATTATTAGAGCTTTCTATTTATTGAAAATTATTCCTTTAATATTTTTAACTTATGGTTTTTAATCAAGAAATCTAATTTTAATATTTTCAGAAGCACAAATACAATCTTGCCCACCCCCACCTCAGATTCCCAATTCTCGAAATATGACAACTACAGTGACATATCAGGATGGAGAAAAAATATCTATTCTCTGTCAAGAAAATTATCTACTTGAAGATGAAGAAGAACTTGTGTGCAAGGATGGGAGATGGCAGTCAATCCCACGCTGTATTGGTCAGTAGTGCATAACATGCTTTATAAGATTCTTTTAAATAAGATTAATACTCCTCCAAGCTTTGTATGGATCAGCAAGGTCAAGATCTCTCTATTCCACTTTATCTTGAAACGGTAAATCACAATTAAGTATATAAATTAATGAACATTCTTTCACTTCTAGTGAGAAGTAAATACAGACAAAATCTTTGGCCTACTATGTAAATACCAGATAAAATTTATGTTTATGCATATTGTATTCCTAATGATCAAAAGGACAAGAATGAAGGGGCAGTTGGGCTGCCCAGCCTGGGAGTCACAGACTTGGAAGATAATTCCCCCAGCATGTCTGACTTAGAAGTCCAGTGTAACTTGTGTACAGGAAAGCCAGAGGGCTGTAGGAAACAGAGATTCTGTTCTTAAAAGGCACACAAAAATTCTCACTTGCTCCATGTCCCAGTGCAGAGGCAGCAATTAGAAAGAAGTCTGGGTTAGACTGACTTGCTGATCTTTGTGAACCTCCCAGAGAGGCAGGAGGCAACTGGGGACATGGATACTGGTGCCAGCCATTATAAGAGACAAGTGCCACTTTGGAGTTCTCCTTATAGCTTATTAGCACCAGAAGCTTACCAACCCACGACAGCACCAACCCCAGGCCCCACCAGGCCCCACAGCTCCTACAGTGGGACCTGGCCCTGTTCCTGGGGGGGACAGCACCAGCGCAGGTACCCTTGGGCCCTGCAGCCAGCTGCCCCAGGACTTGGTCCTGCCCACCAGTGGCTGACAGCCTCTGCATGAGGCAGAGTCTGGTAGCCAACCAGGTGGGGGGCCAGCCCCACCTACCAGTGCACCCACAGTAATTGGCCTTGCTACAACAGATGGGCACCCTTATAGCATATAGATCTGGTGTATAGATCCTACAGAGGGGAGCATGCTGCTGGGTCCCATAGACTTTTCCTACATAAGGTCACTCCTCCAAGATCAGGAACATGCCTCACACATATTAATAGACACAGAGAATTAGGCAAAATGAGGAGACAGAGAAATACATTCCAAATGAAGGAGCAAGACAAAATCTCAGAAAAAACTCTAAACAAAGTGAAGATAAGCAGTATGCCCAATAGAGTTCAAGGTAATGACCATAACAATGCTCAATGAACTCTGGAGAAGAATGTATGAAAACAGTGAGAATTTTAAGAAAAAGGTAGAAAATATAAGGAAGAACTAAACAGAACTGAAGAATACAGCAGCTGAAATGAAAAATTACACCAGAGGAAGTCAACAGCAGATTAGAGGATTCAGAAGAATGGATCAGTGATCTGCAAGACAGGGTAGTGGAAACCACCCAACAGCATAGGAAAGAGAAAAAAAGAATTTTAAAAAAATGAGGATAGCCTAAGGGACATCCGCAACAACATCAAGTATAGTAACATTCTCATTATAGGGATCCCAAATAAAGAGAGACAGAGAGAAACAGAGAACGTATTTGAAGAAATAATAGCTGAAACATTCTAACAAGAAATATACAGACTTCCAGGTCTGGAAATCAGAAAGTCCCAAACAACATTTACCCAAAGAGGACCACACCAAGACACATTATCATTTAAATGGCAAAAATTAAAAATAAAAAGAGAATCTTAAAAGTAGTAAGGAAAAAGCCATTAGGTACATACAAGAGGACTCCTCTAAGACTATTAACAGATTTTTCTGCAAAAACTTTGCATGCCACAAGGGAGTGGCACAACATATACAAAGTGATGAAAGGAAAAAACTTACAACCAAGGCGACTGTATCCAGCAAGGCTATCAAAGGATGGATCAACAGCTTTACAGATAAGCAGATGATAAAAGAGTTCAGCAGCAATAAAATGACTTTACAAGAAATGCTAAAGGGACTTCCTAAGAGGAAAAGTAAAGACCACAACTAGAAATAAGAAAATTACAAAAGAAAAAAATCTTAATGGTAAAAGCAAACATACAGTAAAGGTAGTAGGTGCTAGTAGGAAGGTTAAAAGACAAAAATAGTAAAATCCTCTGTATCCACAATAAGTAGTTAATATAGAAACACAAAACAAAAGGATGTAAAATATGTGGTGGGGAATAGAAATGCAGGGTTGTTAGAATGTGTTTGAACTTAAGAGACTATCAACTTATAACCACATATGAATATATGTTGTTATATATGAATCTAATAGTAACAACAAAACAAAAAAATCTATAATAGATCCACACACACAAAAGAAAGTAATCCAAACATAACACTAAAGATAGTCATTAAATCACAAAGGAAGAGAGAACAAAAGGAACAAAAAAGAATTACAAACACAACCAAAAAACAATTAACGAAATGGCAAAAGGTACTTACCTATCTATAATTACTTTAAATATAAATGAACCAAAATGCTCCAATCAAAAGACATAGAGTGGCTGAATTGATTTAAAAAAAAAAAACCAAAAAGACGCATATATATGCTGCCTATAATCACTCACTTCAGATCTAAAGAAACACTCAGACTGAAAGTGAGGGAATGGAAAAAAGCATTTCATGAAAATAGAAATAAACACAAATCTGGGGTAGCAAAATTTATATCAGACAAAATAGACTTTAAAACAGAGACTGAAACAAGAGACAAAGAAGACATTATATAGTGAGAAAGGGACCAATCCAACAAGATTATGCAACAATTTTAAATATATATGCACCCAAACTAGAAGCACCTAAGTACATAAAGAAAATACTAACAAACACATACAGAGAAATAGACAGTAACAAAACAATAGTAGAGGACTTTAACTTCCCACTTACATTAAAGGACAGGTCATCCAGACAGAAAATCAAGTTTAAATCCAGTGAAGAAACATTGGACTTAAACTATAAGTCAGATGGACTTACTAAACATATATAGAACATTCCATCCAAAATCATCAGATACACATTCTTTTCAAGTGCACATAGAACATTCTCCAGGATAGATTACATCTTGGCCACAAAAGAAAGTTGAGAACATTGAAATCATAGCCAGCATCTTTTCTGACCACAAATGTATGAGACTAGACTTCAACTACAGGAAAAAAAAACCAAAAGTGCAAACAGTTAGAGGTTAAACAATATGCTACAAAACAACCAAGGGGTCACTGAAGAAATCAAAGAGGATATTAAGAAAAATACTTGAAGACAAATGAAAATGGAAAAACAATGGTCCAACATCTATGGGACTCAGCAAAAGCAATTCTAAGAGGGAAGTTTATAGTGACACAGGCCTACCTCATGAAAGAAGAAAAATCCCAAGTAAATAGTCTAACCTTAGACCTAAAGAAACTAGAAAACGAAGAGTAAACAAACCCAAAATTAGTAGAAGGAAAGAAATAATAAATACAGAGGAGAAATGAATGGAATAGAGACTTAAAAAAAACAATAGAAAATATCAATGAGACTAAGAGCTGGTCACTTGAAAAGATAAATACAATTGATAAACCTTTAGAAAGACTCATCAAGAAAAAGAGATGAGGGTCTGACTCAATAAAGTCAGGAATGAAAGAGGAGAAGCTACAACTGATACCACAGAAATATAAAGAACCATAAGAGATTACTATGAACAATTACACACCAATAAAATGCACAACCAAGAAGAAATTGATAAATTCCATGTAATGCACAATTTCTCAAATATAAATCAGGAGAAATGTAGAAAATATGAACAGACTGATTACCAATATTAAAATTGAATCAGTAATTTTAAAACCCAAGAAACAAAAATCCAGGACCATACAGATTCACAGGTGAATTCTACCATTTACAAAAGAGTTAACACCTATTCTTCTCAAAATATTCCAAAAAAATTGAAGAGGAAGAACACTTCTGAACTTATTCTGCAAGTTCAGCATCACCCTGAGGCCAAAAACAAAGATGGTGCAAAAAAAGAAAATTACAGGCCAATATCACTGATGAACTTAGGTGTAAAAATCTTCAATCAAATATTAGCAAACCAAATTCAACAATACGTTAAAAGGATCATACACCATGATCAAGTGGGACTTTTCAGAGGGATTCAAGTATGTTTCAATATCTGCAAATCAATGTGATATACATCAACAAATTGAAGAATAAAAATGATATGATTATCTCAATAGATGCAGAAAAAGCTCTTGACAAAACTTAATATCTATTTATGTTAAATCTCTCAGTGAAGTGGGTAGAGGGGAAACATACCTAAACATAATAAAGGCCATATATGACAAACGTCCAGCCAATGTCATACTCAATGGTGAAAAGCTGAAATCATTTCCTCTAAACCAGGAATGAGACAAGGATGCCCACTCTCTCCACTTTTACTCAACATAGTATTGGAAGTCCTACACACAGCAATCAAACAAGAAAAGAAATAAAAGAAATTCAAATTGGAAAGGGAGAAGTAAAGCTATCACTATCTGTAGATAACATGATGCTATACATAGAAAAACACCACCAAAAACTATTAGAACTAATAAATGAATTCATTAAGGTTGCAGGATATAAAATTAATATATAGAAATATGTTGCATTTCTATGCCCGAACAACAAAGTTTTAGAGGGAGAAATCAAGAAAGTAATCCCATTTACAATTGCATCAAAAAGAATAAAATAGCTAGGAATAAATCTAACCAAGGAGGTAAAAGACTTGTACTCTGAAAACTATAAGAAATTGATGAAATAAATTGAAGATGACAAAACAAATGGAAAGATATCATGTTCACAAATTGGAAGAATTTATATTGTTAAAATGACCATGCTACTGAAAGCAATCTACAAATTCAATGCAATCCTTATTAAATTACCAATGGCATTTTTCACAGAATTAGAACAATTTTTTTTTTTATTTGTAAGGAAACACAAAAGACCACAAATAGCCAAAGCAATCTTGAGAAAGAAAAGTGGAGCTGGAGGAATCAGGCTCCCTGACTTCAGACTATACTACAAAGCTAGAGTAATCAAAATAGAATGGCACTGGCACAAAAACAGACACATAGATCTAGGGAACAGATTAGAGAGCCCAGTAGTATACCCACATTTATATGGTCAATTAATCTATGACAAAGGAGGCAAGAACATCATGGGGAAATGATTGCCTCTGTAAATGGTGTTGGGGAAACAGGAAAGCTACATGCAAAAGAAGCAAGCTGGACTACTTTCTCACACAATATACAAAAATAAAATGAAAGTGAATTAAAGACTTAATTGTAACTCTTGAATCCATAAAACTTCTAGAAGAAAACAAAGGCAGTATGCTCTTTGACATCAGTTTTAGCAATATTTTGGGTTTTGGGGGGTTTTTTGGATATGTCTCCTCAGGCAAGGGAAACAAAAGCAAAAATAAGCAAACAGGACTACATAAAATGAGAAAGCTTTTCCACAGCAAAGAAAACGATCAATAAAATGAAAAAGGTAGCCTACTGAATGTGAGAAGATATTTGCAAAGGATATATCCATTAAGGGGTTAATATTCAAACTATACAAAGAATTAATGCAACCAACATCAGAAAAACAAATAACTAGAAAATAGGCAGAGGACCTGAATAGACATTTTTTCCAAAGAAGACATACAGATGGCCAAAAGATACACGAAGAGAAGCTCAACATCATTAAAAGGCAGGCAAATGCATGTCACAACCACAGTGAAATGTCCCTTCACACCTGTCTTAATGGCTGTCATCAAAAAGACAACATCCAGTGTTGGCGAGGATGTGGAGAAAAGGAAATCTTTGTGCACTGTTGGTGCAATTGTAGATTGGTGCAGCCACTATGGAAAAGAGTATGGAGTTTCCTTAAAAACTAAAAATAGAACTGCCATATGATCTGGCAATTCCACTTCTGCGTATTTATTCAAAGGAACCAGAAACATTTGAAAAGATATATGCACTCCAATGTTCATTGCAGCATCACTTACAATAGCCAAGGTTTGGAATCAACCTAAGTGTCCATTGATAGAGGAGTGGATTAAAAAGATGTTTTATATATACACACAAAATGAACTATTACTGAGCCATAAAAATTACACATTTCCATTTGCAAAAACATGGATGGATCTAGGGTGTATTATGGTTAAGTAAAATAAGTTAGATAGAAAAAGACAAATGCCACATGATCTCACATATACGTAGACTCTAAAGAAGCCAGGGGGATGTGTATTCAGCATAAGGAATATGGTCAATGATATTATAATAACTTTGTATAGGGACAGATTGCTATTAGACATCCTGCTGGTCATTTCATAATATATGTAAAAGTCAAATCATTATGTAGTAGACCTGAAACTAACACAATATTTTTTTCACACCTTTATTGGAGTATAAATGCTTTATAATGTTGTGCTAGTTTCTGCCATACAACAAAGTGAATCAGCCACATGTATACACGCATCCCCATATCCCCTACCTCCCAAGCCTTCCTCCCATCTTCCCTATCCCACCCCTCTAGGTTGTCACAAAACACCAAGCTGATCCCCCTGTGCTATGCAGCTGCTTCCCACTAGCTATCTATTTTACATTTGGTAGTGTATATATGTCCATGCCACTCTCTCACTTCATCTCAACCTCCCCCCACCCCCATGCTCTCAAGTCCATTCTCTACTTGTGCATCCTTGTTCCTGCCCTGCCACTAGGTTCATCAGTACTGCTTCTTTAAATTCCATATATATACATTAACATACGGTATTTGTTTTTCTCTTTCTGACTTACTTCACTCTGTATGACAGATTCTAGGGCCATCCACCTCACTACAAATAATTCAATTTCGTTCTTTTTATGGCTGAGTAATATTCCATTGTATATATGTGTCACATCTTTCTCCATTCATCTGCTGATGGATATTTAGGTTTGTTCCGTGTCCTGGCTTTTGTAAATAGTGCTGCAATGAACATTGTGGTAAACGTATCTCTTTGAATTATGGTTTTCTCAGGGTATATGCCCAGTAGTGGGTCATATGGTAGTTCTATTTTTAGTTTTCTAAGGAACCTCCATACTCTTTTATAGTGGCTGTATCAATTTACATTCCCACCAAGAGTGCAGAAGTGTTCCCTTTTCTCCACACACTCTCCAGCATTTATTGTTTTTTTGTTTTGTTTTAAATTTATTTATTTATTTTTGGCTGCATTGGGTCTTCGTTGCTGTGTGCAGGCTTTCACTAGTTGCGGCGAGTGGGGGCTACTCTTCATTGCAGTGTTCAGGCTTCTCATTGCAGTGGCTTCTCTTGTTGTGGAACATGAGCTCTAGGCATGCGGACTTCAGTAGTGTGGCTCATGGGCTCTAGAGCGCAGGCTCAGTAGTTGTGGCACACAGACTTAGTTGCTCTGCGGCATGTGGGATCCTCCGGGACCAGGGATTGAACCCGTGTCCCCTGTATTGGCAGGCAGATTCCTAGCCACTGTGCCACCAGGGAAGCCCCTTATGTTTCTAGAGTTTTTGATGACGGTCATTCTGACCGGTGTGAGGTGACACCTCACCATGGTTTTGATTTGCATCTCTCCAACAATTAGTAATATTGAGTATCTTTTCATGTATTTGTTGGCCATCTGCATGTCTTCTATAGAGAAATGTCTATTTAGGTCTTCTGCCCATTTTTGGACTGGGTGGTTTGTTTTTGTGATACTGAGCTGCATGAGCTGCTTGTATATTTTGGAGATCAATCCCTTGTCAGTTGCTTCACTTGCAAATATCTTCTCCCATTCTGAGGGTTGTCTTCTTGTCTTGTTTATGGTTTCCTTTGCTATGCAAAAGTTTCTAAGTTTCATTAGGTCCCATTTGTTTATTTTTGCTTTTATTTCCCTTATTCTAGGAGGTGGCTCAAAAAGGACCTTGCTGTGATTTATGTCATAGAGTGCTCTGCCTATGTCTTCTTCTAAGAGTTTTATAGTGTCTGGCTTTACATTTAGGTCCTTAAAACATTTTGAGTTTATTTTTGTGTATGGTGTTAGGATGTGTTCTAATTTAATTCTTTTACATGCAGCTGTCCATTTTCCCCTGCACCACTTATTGAAGAGGCCGTCTTTTCTCCATTGTTTATTCTTGTCTCCTTTGTCAAAGATAAGGTGACCATATGTGCGTGGGTTTATCTCTGGACTTTCTGTCCTGTTCCATTGATCTATATTTATGTTTTTGTGCCACTACCATACCATCTTGATTATTGTAGCTTTGTAGTATAGTCTGAAGTCAGGGAGCCTGATTCCTCCAGCTCCGTTTCTCTTTCCTAAATGCCATTGGTAACTTGATAGGGATTGCACGGAACCTGCAGATTGCTTTGAGTAATATAGTTGTTTTCACAATATTGATTCTTCCAATCCAGGAGCATGGTATATCTCTCCATCTGTTTATGTTATCTTTGATTTCTTTCATCAGTGTTTTATAGTTTTCTGAGTACAGGTCTTTTGCCTCCTTAGGTAGGTTTATTCCTAGATATATTATTCTTTTTGTTGCAATGGTAAATGGGATTGTTTCCTTAATTTCACTTTCTGATCTTTCATTGATAGTGTATAGGAAGGTCAGAGATTTCTGGGCATTAATTTTGTATCCTGAAATCTTACCTAATTCATTGTTTAGTTCTAGTAGTTTTCTGGTGGCATCTTTAGTATTTTCTATGTACAGTATCCTGTCATCTGCAAACAGTGACAGTTTTAGTTCTTCTTTTCCAATTTGTATTCCTTTTATTTCTTTTTCTTCTCTGATTGCTGTGGCTAGGACTTCCAATACTATGTTGAATAATAGTGGCAAGAGTGGACATCCTTGTCTTGTTCCTGATCTTAGAGGAAATGCTTTCAGTTTTTCACCATTGAGAGTGATGTTTGCTATAGGTTTTCTTACATGGCCTTCACTATGTTGAGGTAGGCTCCCTCTATGTCCACTCTCTGTACAGTTTTTATCATAAATTGGTGTTGTATTTTGTCAAAACTCTGTCTGCATCTATTGAGATGATCATATGGTTTTTATTCTTTAGTTTGTTAATATGGTGTATCACATTGATTGTTTTGCATATACTGAAGAACCTTTGCATCCCTGGGATAAATCCCAGTTGATCATGGTGTATGATCCTTTTAATGTGTTGTTGGATTCTGTTTGCTAGTATTTTGTTGAGGGTTTTTGATCCATGTTCATCAGTGATATTGGTCTATAATTTTTGTGTGTGTGATATCTTTGTCTGGTTTTGGTATCAGGGGGCTGGTGGCCTTGTAGAACGAGTTTGGGATTGTTCCTCCCTCTACAATTTTTTGGAAGAGTTTGAGAAGGATAGGTGTTAACTCTTCTCCAAATGTTTGATGGAATTTGCCTGTGAAACCATCTGGTCCTGGACTTTTGTTTGTTGAAATTATCAGTTACAGTTTCAATTTCATTACCTGTGATTGGTGTGTTTATATTTTCTAATTCTTTCTGGTTCAGTCTTGGAAGGTTTTACTTTTCCAAGAATTTGTCCACTTCTTCCAGGTTGTCCATTTTATTGGCATAGTGTTGCTTGTAGTAGTCTCTTAGGATACTTTGTATTTCTGCAGTGTCTGTTGTAACTTCCCCTTTTTCATTTCTAATTTTATTGATTTGAGTCCTCTCCCTTTTTTTCGTGATAAGCCTGGCTAACGGTTTATCAATTTTGTTTATCTTCTCAAAGAACCAGCTTTTAGTTTTATTCATCTTTGCCATTATTTTCTTTGTTTCTATTTCATTATTTCTGCTCTGATCTTTATGATTTCTTTCCTTCTACTATCTTTGGGTTTTCTTTGTTCTTTTTCTAGTTGCTTTAGGTGTAAGGTTAGATTTTTCATTTGAGATTTTTCTTGTTTCTTGAGGTGAGCTTGAATTGTTATGATCTTCCCTCTTAAAACTGCTTTTGCTGAGTCCCATAGGTTTTGGATCCTCATGTTTTCATTGTCATTTGTTTCTAGGTATTTTTTGATTTCCTCTTTGATTTCTTCAGTGATCTCTTGATTATTTAGCAGTGCATTGTTTAGCCTCCATGTATTTGTGTTTTTTACTGTTTTTTTCCTGTAATTGATTTCTAATCTCATGGCATTGTGGTCGTAAAAGATGCTTGATATAATTTCAATTTTCTTAAATTTTCCAAGGCTTGATTTGTGACCCAAGATGTGAACTATTCTGGAGAATGTTCCATATGCACTTGAGAAGAAAGTGTATTCTTCTGCTTTCAGGTGGAATGTACTAAAAATATTAATTAATTCTGCCTGATCTATTGTGTCATTTAAAGCTTGTGTTTCCTTATTTATTTTCTGTCTGGATGATCTGTCCATTGGTGTAAGTGGGGTGTTAAGTCCCCCACTATTATTGTGTTACTGTCAATTTCTCCTTTTATGGCTGTTAACATTTGCCTTATGTATTGAGGTGCTCCTATGTTGGGTGCATAAATATTTATAATTGTTACGTTTTCTTCTTGGATTGATCCCTTGATCATTAGGCAGTGTCCTTTAATGTCTCTTGCAACAGTCTTTATTTTAAAGTCTATTTTATCTGATATAAATATTGCTACTCCAGCTTTCTTTTCATTTCTATTTGCATAGAATATCTTTTTCCATCCCCTCACTTTCACTCTGTATGTGTCTCTAGGTCTGAAGTGGGTTTCTTGTGGACAGCATATATGCAGGTCTTGTTTTTGTATCCATTCTGTGTTTTTTGGTTGGAGCATTTAATCCATTTATATTCAAGATGATTATTGATATATATGTTCCTATTACCATTTTCTTAATTGATTTGGGTTTGTTTCTGTGGGTCTTTTTCTTCTCTTGTGTTTCCTGCTTAGAGAAGTTCCTTTAGCATATGTTGTAAAGCTGGTTGTAAAGCTGGTGTTGCTGAATTCTCTTAGCATTTGCTTGTCTGTAAAGCTTTTTATTTCTCCATTGAATCTGAATGAGATCCCTGACAGGTAATCTTGGTTGTAGGTTTTTCCCTTTCATCATTTTAAATACGTCCTGCCACTCCCTTCTGGCTTGAAGAGTTTCTGCTGAAAGATCAGCTGTTAACCTTATGGGGATTCCCTTGTACGTTATTTGTTGTTTTTCCCTTGCTACTTTTAATGTTTTTTTCTTTGTATTTAATTTTTGACAGTTTGATTAATATGTGTCTCAGTGTGTTTCTCTTTGGGTTTATCCTGTATGGGATTCTCTGTGCTTCCTGGACTTGATTGACTATTCCCTTTTCCATGTTAGGGAATTTTTTGACTATAGTCCCTTCAAATATTTTCTCGGACCTTTTCTTTTTCTCTTCTTCTTCTGGGATCCCTATAATTCAAATATTGGTGTGTTTAATGTTGCCCCAGAGATCTCTGAGACTATCCACAATTCTTTTCATTCTTTTGTCTTTATTCTGCTCTGCTGTAGTTATTTCCACCATTTTATCTTTCCAGGTCCCTTATCTGTTCTTCTGCTTCAGTTATTCTGCTATTGCTTCCTTCTAGAATATTTTTAATTTCAGTTATTGTGTTGTTCATCATTGTTTGTTTGCTCTTTAGTTCTTCTAGATCCTTGTTAAATGTTTCATATATTTTCTCCATTCTGTGTCCGAGATTTTGGATCATCTTTACTATCATTACTCTGAACTCTTTTCAGGTAGGTTGCCTCTTTCGTCTTCATTTATTTGGTCTTGTAGGTTTTTACCTTCTCCTTCATCTGTAACATAACTTTTTGTCGTTTCTTTTTTTTTTTTTGATGGGTGGGGCTGTATTCCTGTCTAACTGGCTATTTGGCCTGAGGCATCCAGCACTGGAGTTTTCAGGTAGTTGGATAGAGCCAGGTCTTGGTGCCAAGATGAGGACCTCTGGTAGGCTTCATTCCTATTAATATTCCCTGGGGTCTGAGGTTCTCTGTTATCCAGAGTTTTGGACTCGGAGCTCCCACCACAGGAGCTTGGGCCCAACCTCTGGCCTGGGAACCAAGATTCTGCAAGCCACGTGGTAAGGCAAAAAAAAAAGATAAAAGATAAAAGAAAGGAGCTGTACAATAACAAAGACTAAAAGACAAAATAAAATTAGAAAGATAAAAACTATATTAGGAAAAATAAAAATATAATTGAAACAACTGCAATAAAGTAAAACAAAACCACAACAGAAAAAGGGGGGGGAGGGGGCAGGGAACAAGCCAAAAGGAGCAGAACAATGACAAAGTATAAAGAATAAAATAAAATTAGAAAAGTAAAAGATTTATTAGAAAAAATAAAAATATAAATGGATCAACAACAAGGTAAAACAGAACCCCAATCTAAAAGAAGAAAAAAGAAAAAAAGATAAAAAAAGAAAGGAAGAAAAAACCTTGGCTATGGGGGGGTAGGTGTTTAGGCAGAGATGGAACTTAGGCAGGGGCGGGATTTAAGGTGGAGTGGAACCTAGGCAGGGAGGCTGACTTTTGAGCATGAGGCAGAGCCTAGGCCCAGGACCCACGCAGCCAGAAAAGGCCTTGGGGGTGGGGCCTAGGCGGGGCATCATTCAAGTGGACGCAGAGAGACAGCAAGTCTAAAGGACTGCCTATGGAGTGTGGAGTTCCAGAGTTTGGAGGTAAGGCCCTGGTTGAGGGTGTGTGGGTGGGATTTAGGCCCAGCGTGGTTAGAGTGGGTCTCAGAGGGGGTCTCCAATTATAGAGGTAGGGCCCTTGATGGGGTGTAGGGGTGGGGCTTGGGCTCTGAGCCACAGGAGGGAGGCTCCAAGGGCAGTGGATTAGGCCCAGGAGCCCAACAGGCTCCTCAGTGCCTAAGTGGACAGCGAAAGTTCTGGCTGCATTCCCTTCCATTCCTCTGTTTTCCCCCACGTCTCCCCCAGGGTCTCCCCCATTCCTGCTGGACCCCTGACTGTTGGTGGGTCTCGCTGGGTGTAGGAACTCCTCCTCTCCCCCAGCCGCCCTTCAAGGGTGCCAGTCCCAGAGGTCCAGACTTTACTTTTGCTCTCCCTTCCCACCCTCCCACTCGCTCAGGACCTCTGCAGCTGGAGGGGGCCTAGGTTGCCAGAGGATCAGTCCCGGGATCTCAGTAGCCTCCTGGAGGCCCAAGAGGGCAGGAGAAACCTGGCCACGCTCTCTTTTGATCCTCTGCCCTCCCAATGGTTCCCCAATTTCCCCCTTTGGGCAAGGGATCCCTTCCCCTCCCCCAGCCACCCCTCAGGGGTGCCAGTCCCAGTCCACCTCCACTTCTCCCCCCCCCTCATTCCCCCCATGACCCACATCCTACCTGGTTGCTGGGGGTTCCTCCTGTCCCCTTAGGTGTCCATGGTCCCCCAGTGGTGCCTGGTAGGTGCCCTAATTGTGCGGAGACATGAATTCCACGTCCTCCTAGTCCACCATATTGACTCCTCTCCCTAACATACTATTATACATCAAATATATTTCAGTAAAGATAAATTTAAAAAAAGGATGAAAGGGCATACTGAACAAGTGGATAGCAGCATAGTGTTTATGGAGACAAATACCTTGCAAGTTTCAAATATTTTTCAGCTTTAAAATTCTTTAACTTGTTCAGATTATTTTTATTTTTTATTTATTTATTTTTTTTGCTGTACGTGGGCCTCTCACTGCTGTGGCCTCTCCCGTTGCGGAGCACAGGCTCTGGATGTGCAGGCTCAGCGGCCATGGCTCACGGGCCCAGCCGCTCCACGGCATGTGGGATCTTCCCAGACCGGGGCACAAACCCGCGTCTCCTGCATCGGCAGGCGGACTCTCAACCACTGCGCCACCAGGGAAGCCACAAATTATTCTTATTTTAATGTATTTTTAATTTAAACATTACACTTATACTTTACCCTTTGATCTCTGTTCTTCACGTAGAAAAACTTCCATGTTCTCAACCACCTCAAATAGACCATGGAACGATTAAATCATCTAGCTCTGCAGAAGAAAGGAGAGAAACATTTGAACCCAAGCTTTATGCACATGGCACCAAGTTAAGTTATACCTGTGAAGATGGTTTCAGTATATCTGAAGAAAATGTGATAACATGCCACATGGGAAAGTGGAGTTCTCCACCTCA
Source organism: Delphinapterus leucas (assembly GCF_059928025.1). NCBI lineage: Eukaryota > Metazoa > Chordata > Mammalia > Artiodactyla > Monodontidae > Delphinapterus > Delphinapterus leucas. The sequence continues at coordinate 11,504,281 of NC_143129.1, read as the reverse complement.
TTGTGTAGGTGAGGACAGCATGCAAACCAAAATTCTATTTTCAGTACCATTCTTTACTAATCAATTATCATCAAAGTCATGGAACAGAATCCTTTAGATTCCTAAATATATTAATTATTTATATATGTATAGGTCATTTATGTATTAATATATAATTTATATTTTTATACATTTAATCGATTTTTGTATATTCATTTTCTGTTAATTTCATCAGTTCAGTATAGAATCACTTTTAAATCTGGCACTTTCTTTTGTATTAACGCTGTATGTGTAAAAAAAGTAAACCTACCTATTCATATAGTTAAACCTATTTATATTCCTATTTATTCATATAAGTTGCAATGTATGCGTTGCCACCAAGTTTTTTCAAAAAAAACTTAACGTTCTTCCTACAATGTCTCTTTTAATGTCTTACAATATATAGTACTTTTCTTAAGGTGATGAAGTCTCAGTGTGTTCTCTTTTATTAATCATAATTGCTTAGAGATGCACTGATAGTCTCATTCATAAATATATTGGTATTTTTAGTTTCAAGTTCTTATTCAAGTGGACAGCTGGAAACACACCAGAATGGTGATTTTTGGGTGCATTTGTGCATTTCTCTGCAATGTGATGGAAGTTCCTGTAAAATCATTTATTGTTTTCAAGTAAAACTATGAAATATGGCAAGCAGTATATCAAATTAAATTTCAGAGTTAGTGAAACCTGAAATCGTTCTTTCATTTATTCCTAGGACTTCCTTGTGGACTTCCACCTTTGATTCAGAATGGTGTTGTATCTAATGAGAAAGGCAGTTACCAAGATGGAGAAGAAGTTACATACGACTGTGATGAAGGTTTTGGGATCGATGGACCTGCATCTATAAGATGTTTAGGAGGAAAATGGTCCCTTCCACCGGAATGCATAAGTATAGTATATTTTATTTTATTCTGAGGCTGATAAATATCTTTAATTCAGGACATAAATGGCACAAGTATGAAACTAAGCTGTAATTCTAGAATTAAACAAGGTGTCTTTGGAAAGTTCTGGATTCTGGTAGAGAGTTAATAACCCTAGTAATAATAAAAGTTTGATTCATGAACTAAATTATCTCACTATCACATCATCTTGTGTACACTTTGGACATCCTCTGATACACATTCTCAGACTTCTGGTCTCTGTTCCTATAACACAGCTGGCCCCTGCTCATCAGTCTTATCAGCACTCAATTTACTGTTAATTTATCAGTTATTTCTTTATAATATACAATTTTCTTAGATATTTGACATAATTCAAGGGAACAGACTTTGACAGAAGCAAAAAAAAGAAACACATCCATAATGTAGGTGACCTGTGATGGGGAGAAATAATTTAAATGTGAGAAGTGTGGTCTCAAACATCAAAGGCATCCCTGTCTCTTTGAGTATCACCATTCCCATGTTATAGTTTTGATGAATATAGACACAATCAATGTAACTAAGTCAAGACTTCTAACATTTTAAGTTGGAAGAGAAATATTGTACAGTATTCATTGGTTTGATATGTATATATCTATTTTTCTAGAATATAATTATTGGCCACTATTATTTTTAAAGATGTACTAAACAAATACTTTTTTTCTTTTTTTTCAGACACAGATTGTTTTAACGTACCCAGCTTTAATGATGCTGTACTCATAGACCAGAAGAAGAAATCGTATAGGTCAGGAGAACAGGTGGCTTTTAAATGTCTACCATCTTATCAATTGGATGGAGCCAATACTATACAGTGTATTAAGAGCAAATGGATAGGAAGGCCAGCATGCAGAGGTACTTTGGTAAATTTTAAAACTTTATTTATTAAAGTATCTTAAGTAACATAATACAGAAAAGTGCCTCTACCATCATAAAATGGACACAGATTATTTTCAGGCCAAGTCAAAGAAAGTTTATGCCTGAACATAAAAAGGGATGGAATTGTGTACTCAGTGCTCAGTCTTGTAGCCCAATAATTCTCAAAGCACAGCCCCTGACACAGCAGTCTTAGCATATTCTGGAAGATTATTAGACATGCAAGCACAGATTCACAGGCTCACTCACACCGGTTGTATCAAAAACTCTGGGGATGGAACCCTGAAACTGTTTTAAAGATTCCCAAGGGATTCTATGCACATTTCAGTTTAGGAACCATAGCTACAGTGTATTGTACTTTATATCCACCTGAATCTCACTGATGAATTACACATTACTCATTGTTGTATACTGAAGCATTTGCAAAAGTATATTATTAAAGAGCATTTTAATAAATACATACATTTATTTTTCTGTTAGTTTTCCAGATCTTTGTTTGGATCTTTTAATTAATCATCTTCTTTCAACTACGGTATTCTTCAAAGTATGCTAACTCTTGATCAAGTCTTTAAAGAAGTACCTAATGTGTTTATTTTTCTAAGGGCCTAATGTTACAGTTCATAAACAGGATGACTATAAACCGAATCCTGATGTCAAATGATCTTTTATTATGATTTTCTTATGGTTCATAAATTCATTTTGAATTTATATAATTTATAACACTTAATTTACTAAACTCAGAAAGAGACGTCCAGAAAAGCTTTCATTTTCACTGGCCTAAAAAATGTGTATCAACCTTCTAGTGAAGGATGGGGGAGAGATTTAAGATACAGAAGCTTAATTTGTACTAAAAAATATTGCTTTATCTCCTTATCCTCAAACTTACATGTGAGTTTATTAAAATTAGCAGTCTTTCATGACAGATTAACTCTTGATTTTAAATGACCATATGGAATATATGTGACATCCCCCTTGGTAGCTTGCTGTTCATAATGATCATTATATTAGAGATACTATTTTTCTTTCTATCTAGATGTTTCCTGTGTGAATCCACCCAAAGTGGAAAATGCTATTATACAAAATGAGAGGTCTAGATATCAAAATGGTGAGAGCGTACTTTATGAATGCATCTGGCCTTATGACCCTTTTGGGGAGGTAGATGTGATATGTTTAAATGGAACTTGGACAAAAGCACCTCAGTGCAAAGGTAGAGTATCTTACACCGCCACCCCCCCAATTTTAGAGAATATATTAGGGACAAAATATGTTGATATAAATGTATAATGAAGTAGTTCTTATGGAATTTTTTTTGATGCAAATAAAATGAAGGTGCTTAAAATCCAGTTCTTTTGTGGACTGAATAAGTAATCTGACATATTTATTGTTTGAAAGAGTTGACCAGATTTGAACAGTTGGAATCTTGGAACATTTCTTATCTTAAATATTAAGACATTCAGTTACTTCCTGGTGAATAAATGTGTTAACGATACCATAAGTACATTTGACAGCCCAAGAAATTCCACTTTGAGACATGGAATATAGGCAGCCAGGGCCTGATCACAGAATGTGACTTAAATTTGGGCATGTTCAGCATATGGATGATATTTAAAGGTATGTTACTAGCTGAACTCATTCAGGGAATTAGTATACATATAAAAAAAGTAAGTCTGAGAACTTGGTCCTGGGACACTTCAGTGTTTAGAGTTCAGGAAGTAAGGGAATCCAAAAACTTCTAGTTTTTCAAGTTAACTTTTTCCTGGTATGTATTTTTTGCAGTCTTCCACTTGAACATGTTTAGAGTGATTTTCTTGTAGACAGCATATAGATGAATCTTGTTTATGTGTCCACCCTGCCACTTTCAGTCTTTCCACTGATATATTAAGGCTATTTACATTGAAAATATCTATTAACAAAATAGGGACAATGTCAGCAATTTTATTATTTGTTTTCTGTGTGTTTCCTCGGTTTCTCATCCCCATTTCCTTTTCTTGTCTTCCCTGTGGGTTTTTGAACATTATAAATAACTTAATTTTTATACATCTGCATTGCTTTGGAGTATATGTCTTGTCATGTTTTTATTAGCGGTTGCTCCAAGTATTAAGAGTCACATAAGCGGCTTATCACTCCCTACTTGTATTGACATTTTACCACTTCAGGTGAAATGTGGAAACCTTACTTCCATTTAGATTCTTTTTATCTCCCCACATTTCAACATAAATGTCTTTAGTATTCTCTCTATATACATTGAGCAACGTTTCAAATGACATAATTTTACACCTAATTTAACAAAATCATTAGGGAAAAGATATTCTTATTATATTTACCCTTATTTTTAAAAATCAATTCCATTGTTTTTTCTTCCTTCCTAAAGTCTCAATCCCTTTTCTAGTTTCCTTTATATTTGAAGAATTGCTTTAGCAATTCTTTAGGTATAGGTCTGCTAGAGACAAGTTCTCTCAGTTTTCCTTTGTCTGGAAAGATTTTTCTTTCTCCCTTTAATCCTAAAATATATTTCACTCAATATAGAATTTGGGGTTGACAATTCTTTTCTTCCAGCACTGAAAAAATGATGTCACTTCTTTCTGGTTCTATGTTCATGGATGAAAATCCTACCAGTTTTTGAATCCCTTTTACATATAAGTATTGCATAATATCTATCTAGCTCTTTTGAGATTTTTTTTCTTTTTCTTTAATTTCCAGAAATTTGATTTTGATGTATCTTGACATTGATTTCTTTGGGTTTATCCTGCTTGGAATTCACTTAGCTGTTTTATTATGTAGATTTGTGCCTTATGCCCTATTTCAGAAATTTTCAGCCATTATTTTTACATTTTTTTTTCATCTCATCCCCTTCCTTTTCATTTTCTGGGTCTCCAATCTTTTTCTATTTTCCCATGGGTTCCTGAAGCTCTGTCCATTTTCTTTTCAGTCTATTTTCAAAGTTAGTCTATAGTCAAGTTTATTTATCCTTCTGCCATCTGCAATGCATTATTGAGCCCATCCAGTGTGTTTTTTTAAAAAGTTATATTACTCTATTTTCCAGTTCTGTCAATTTGACTGGATTTTTAAAAACCATTGCCCAATAATTTCAATATGTATGTCATCTCAGTGTTTCTTCTTTTGATTGTTTTTTCTCTTTTGAGGTTTTCCTCATCCTTGGTATGATGAGTGATGATCAACTGTATTCTGGACATTTTGGGTATTATGTATTGAGATTAAGGATGTTATTGAAATCTTTTATTTATCAGACCTCCCTTACTGCCATGCAGGGTGCAAGTCCAGGGTTCCCACCTGGCCTCCACTGACTCCTGGAGAAAGGGGAGAGGTGTCTTCTTCCCTCACCATGTGGGTGGAAGTCTGGACTCCTCACTTGGCCCCTGCTGATCAAGGCGGGGATGGGTTGGTCTTAGGTTCTATGGTGTATTTCTAGAGAAAGTCAGGATTGTAAAAACTGTTTCTGTCTTACTATGCTGATCCTTTCCTGGGACTTTGCTTAAAGGGACCAAGTTCTTCTTGGGACTGTTTTTTTTAAAATTTTCTTTCTGAACTTGCTATCATTTCTGGGTTGCAGTCTCAGTGGTCCATCCAGGATACAAAGAAGGGAAAAGGAAAACCCAAACAAGTCTCTGGAGTGTAATTCCTTGAATCCCAACGTCTCTAACCAGATATCTTCTCTACATCTTTCACAGTCTCCTGAGTTGGTTTATTATAATATGTTCAGGATTTTTAGTTAGCAGAAATAATACAGAGCAGATGCAATAAGCAGAAATATTTCTACCTCATCTTGTCCAGGAAAGGAAGACAGCATTCCCTCTCCCACTATTGAAATCTGTAATTCTTTGACTTTTATAAAAGCAGCTGTTGGGGCTGATGTTCATTTTGTAATAAAAATGAAAATCAATAAATATGACTAGAGATTCAATAGACACTGCTGTATGTTGTATACAAGGATTTTTTTTTATCTTAGTTATCCATTTGTCCAGCATATATTCACTAAGAAAACATGTTTTAATACCAGAACATTGCAAAGCAGACATATTTGTTAATGTATTATGTGTACTTTCATGTGGAGTAAAAGTAGGGACTTAAAAATGTGCCTTTTCGTTTAAGTGTTTCAAATTTATTCAATAAATCATTTCTGTCATCAGAAATCAAAAGCCTGATTATTACATATTAGGCTACATTTTTATCTTTTTATTTTAAACTGTGGGGTTTCTTTTTCTTTTTTTTCTCTTTCAATAAATCAAACATATTTTTTAGACTCTCAAGGAAAATGTGGGCCTCCCCCACCAATAGACAACGGAGACATTACCTCATTCCCGGCACCAGTATATCCTCCAGGATCGACAGTTGAGTACCAATGCCAGTCCTACTATGAACTTCAGGGAAACAGAAACATAGTATGTCAGAATGGAGAGTGGTCAGAACCACCAAAGTGCTTAGGTAAATATTTCAATCTTCTTGTGGATCCTGGGAAAATCGGTGTACTGAGTATGATGTTTAGCTGTTTATAATAGAATTTTCATGGATTAACTACCAACCATTCTGTTGCATGCTTGACTACCAACTAATAATATGTGTGGAAATAAATTTTGAAAATTTCCTGTTCAAGCAACAATAGCAACAAAAGATTCCTTAATGAAAGCTCTTCATATGATAACTGACATTATGAATCTTTGATTATAACATTTAATTATTACACTAAAAATAGTACCTCATTCTTACAACATTAACTGTTTAAAATGATGGAAACTACATACTGGATTTTCAATGAGTTGGTTTGTAAAAGGTTTTGAGAAGGAATTTTTGGACCAGAGCAAGAGATTCTACTTGAAAGCCTGAAATTCTGTGGAAAATATTTGTATACTACTTAACAGTTTATGTTTATTTTTTTTAACTTCAGATGCATGTGTAATTTCAGAAGAAATGATGAAAAAACATAACATACAATTAAAATGGAGAAGAGATAAAAAACTTTATTCTAAAACAGATGACATTGTTGAATTTATATGTAAAAGCGGATATTGTCCAAAGACACTTAGCTCTGCATTTCGAACAGCCTGTCGGGAGGGAAAACTGGAATATCCTACTTGTCAAAAAAACTGTCGTTAAAGTGCAGTTGTAAAACTGAAATATGTACATGTATTCAGAATTTTTCATTATTATTCCAGTTCTCAGTTTCTTTTTATCAAGTATTGTTTAACTCATCTCTATTCATAAATCAGCTTCATGTTAAACATTATAGGGATGATGTAATTATAATCTTGGAGACCAACTAATCACTTCTTAAAAGCACCTCATTAAAACTTGGCAAACCAAAATGCTACGTGTCCTGTTGATAAAACATCCACGGCAAGAAATTAGATGCAATCACTTCAGTACCTCCTTTCATCCATCAGTTTCCTAACTTTCTAAAGATTTCTCCATAACTTCTGAGGTTTCCTAAGATTCTGTTTCAGAAGAAATGGGAAGAAATACTTGTCTCCATTTTCAAAATAACATCACTTTACAAACATGTAAAACACAAACTATGTAATACCTATATTAGTAATTACATGTAAGTAGTTATTTCTTACTTTTGCTCATCCGTCAATAAATAAATATACCAAAAAATAATGAAATACACGATCTTTTACAAGACGCCTATCTAGCACACATAATAATTCACATAAAGAGGAATTAGAGGACTTCCCTGGTGGCACAGTGGTTAAGAATCTGCCTGCCAATGCAGGGGACATGGATTCATGCCCTGGTCCAGGAAAATCCCACATGCCGCGGAGCAACTAAGCCCGTGCGCCACAACTAGTGAGCCTGCACTCTAGGGCCCACCAGCCACAACTACTGAGCCCACGTGCCACAACTACTGAAGCCCGTAAGCCTAGAGCCCGTGCTCCGCAACAAGAAAAGCCACCGCCACGAGAAGCCCACACACCACGACGAAGAGCAGCCCCCGTTCGCTGCAACTAGAGAAACCCCGCACGCAGCAACAAAGACCAAACACAGCCAAAAATAATAAATAACTAAATATATTTAAAGATACTACACTAAAATCAATAAAATAATAATATATTAAAAAAAGATGAATTAGAATCAAATTGGCTGCATAACTATCATTATGATAGTTATGCAACCAATCACATGACATATAAGTGATTTAAAAAATCCAACATCAAGTATAAACACACATACACATATAAACACACTATGCCTTGAACACTGAATACATTTTTATAGAACAAATATTGGCAACAATTACAATAGAATATTAGAATATTTAGAATATTCTACAATAGAATATTCTACAATAGAATATTTAGAATAACTATAGTTGAATTTAGAGACAATAGGGGTAAAACGTGGTGTTTAAGTCCGTTTTACTTACCTCTTGTAAAATTTTCATTGTATATCACCTTTGAACCATAGCATGTTATTTTAAAATAAAGATGTATACAAGGTAAGACAACATATAGTACATATAGTGTTGAGAACTATAGAGACCTCTTTGGTAATGATCTCCAGGTCTAATAACATTTTCATGATTTTGCTGGAATAGAGAGTTTTGGAAACTTTCAACCACAAGAGTCTGAAGTGTGATCTTTAGGTTCATACATTTCAAACAGCATAGTTAGTTTAAATCAGTTGACTAGAAACATTATAAATTTCTAAAAATCATGAAAATTTTCACATGAAAATAGGGATATAAATAATTGAGCTAAAATATTTTAAGGTGATATCTTGTTACTCCGTGTTGCATCAAATCAAGTGGCCTTCTTAGAATAAGAAGCATGGCTGTCACCATTGGAGCTAATTGATCTAAATCTGAATCACTGGTGACAGCTGTTTTTCTCATCCCTAAATTAAATTGTTACAATTGGAAAGTTATCTTTGCTGTTAATGTTAACATTTGTGTATATACTATTTCTCCAAAATCTTCACCTAATGGTTGTAGAATCTATTTATGACACATGGCTACAATCGGTTATTTCACTGTTGACAAGAAAATCGTGATTTTAATGATAAATCTTCTCATTTTTCTGCATTCATTCATTGTCATTCTGTGTACAGATGAGTGTTAATTTACAGACTCTGTTCACATTCAACTTCTACCTTAAAAGTTTTGGGAAATCTTTATTTTTGCCCATTAATTTCCAATTTTTGGAGGAAGGACTTGATGTAATTGTAACCTTCCATGGTGGCTTTAAGACTTTTTGCCTTTAAAAAAAATTGTTGTTTGTATCAGCATGGATTCCTACATTTTTATTTATTCAATTTATCACAATCAATTATACTCATTCTTTGAAGATAAAATGATCCAAATTTTGGCTAGTGAGTGCCTCTTGAAACTGGTTCTGATTGCTCCTGATCTATCCCCGTTGGTCTTTTGAGCATTTTTCTTCTTTTTAGCCCAACACTGATAATCCAGTCTCACTATATACCTCCCATGCCCAACACCAGTAATCATCTATATTTCCAAAAACGTCTGATTCTTTTTATTGAAGAGTTGTTTTAAGAACCCAAGAATTGTGTTACTCGTGCTAGATGGGAGTTTTCAACACTGCTGAGATGTCTTTTCTTCCAGGGTCTCTTGGTTGTCAGACCTTTGAAACAGAAATGAAATTTTTTCCCATAGTTGGATTTTTAAATATTTTTTGATTGAGGTATAATTGATTTACAGCGGTTTCAGGTGTACAACATAGTGATTCACAATTTTTAACTGTACTCTATTTATAGTTATCAGAAAATATTGGCTATACTCCCTGTGTTGTACGATACGTCCTTGTAGCTTATATATTTTGTAGCTTATATATTTTATACATAATAGCTTAGCTTATATATTTTATAGATACTTAACTTATATATTTTATACATAATATATTTTATACATAATACTTTGTACCTCTTGATCCCCTACCCCTATCTTGTCCCTCCCCCTTTCCCTCTCCCCGCTGGTAACCACTTGTTTGTTCTCTATACCTGTGAATCTCTTTCTGTTACTATTCACTAGTTTGCTATATTTTTTAGATTCCACACATAAGTGATATCATACTTTGTCTTTCTCTGTACGACAAATTTCACTCAGAATAGTACCCCCCAAGTCCATCCATGTTGTTGCAAATGGCAAAATTTTATACTTTTTTATAGCTGACTTGTTCCAATGTGTGTGTGTGTTTATATGTGTCTATATATACACATATATACATATGCAGTGTGGTGGGTTTAGGTAAACCTAGTTGGGTATAAAGATAAGAAAACAATCATACTGGGTTTTTCTTTCAGTGTCATCCTGGCTATTGCAGGTAAGCTAGGGAAGAGAAGATTTAACTTTGGGTCACATTCATCTAATTCATCTGTTTACATTGAGGGAGGAGTATGCATTTCCAAGCTGAGATGGCTTTTGAATAATCTTATTTGAAGGATGTATTTCTAAAGAAGTAGAAAAAGAGCTGTGCAGTATAACTTGTTTCCCATGTATCTAGTGTGCAGGGGTGGGAGGTATAAAAGTGGAATTGTTTTACAATTGCACCAATATTTCAGAAAGAACAAGAACAATAACACAAAGTATTTTTTTAATTTCAGTGAAATGTCGTAATTTTCTAAGGTAAATATTAACTAGGGACTTTACAGTTACAAATAAAAGCCACTAAAAATTTCTTTAGTCTTTTCCCAATTGTACTGAGATGTCTAGCACTTTTGGAAAACACATATTTAATAATATATGTATCTATAGATATGTAGTTCTAGAAGATGAAAACGATAAAATGAAAATATTATTAGTTGAGGTACTAGAGAATAGACTGTGTATCTGGCAAGTTAAATAAGTGAGAGAGGAGAATCTAGTTATATTTCGTGAGTCTGCAATGTGAAACACCCTGGGAAAAATGACTCCATGGAAGATGGCAAATCTGGAACACAGAGTAAAGAAAGAATGTAAAGGAGGAACCAGAACAATAAGAGCACAAAGTTTTTTTTTAAGTTTCAGTGAAAGGTCATAATTTTCTAAGCTGAATATTAACTAGGGACTTACCTGGTGGTCCACTGGTTAAGACTCAGCACTTCCACTGCAGGGGGTGCCAGTTGGAGTCCTGGTCTGGGAAATAATATCCTACATGTTGGGTGGCCAAAACAAAAATACAAAAATTTTAAAAATTAAAACTAAAGAAAGCATTTTCTGCTAAGGTATATTATTAAAAAATTAGACTAATGTATAGATTAATCTCATTCCATGCAAATGTGACAATCTTTCTCAACAAACCTCAGACTGGATAATGAACACATCCTACACAAATTCAATTCTCTTGGGGGAAAAGTCGCCTTATCCTTATATAAAAATATGAATGATGAATGATATATCCCAAGTCTAACAGCTATAAATCAATTTAGATATATACTAATGCCTTATGAGATATCAAACTATTAAATCCATCAAGAAAAATTAATATAAGGTCATTTATTAATTATGAAAACCTATAGAATAAAAATAAAATGATTTCACCATCACTCTTAAAAATAAATTTTTAATTGAGTAATTCACAAACATGAAATTAAAAAACAAAACTCAGAATACCATATTTTAAGAGGTTGATATAAAATTTGTATAAAAAATGTAGTACACAGATTGACAGAACAAACTCCAAGTGCAGGTTTTTAAATTTTGAGGTTTGGTATATGTAGTTTTTCTATAATAAAAATAGATTACTTTAAGGGTTACATAATTATTTTAATTTAAATAGAAATCATAGCGCTAAGAAGTATATATTCAACATCTGAAAAAACAAATCCGATATTACTCAGGTATAATTTACATACAATGAAGCTTACACTTTTTTTTTTTTAACATCTTTATTGGAGTATAATTGCTTGAAAATGGTGGGTTAGTTTCTGCTTTATAACAAAGTGAATCAGCTATACATACACGTATATCCCCAAATCTCTTCCCTCTTGCTTCTCCCTCCCTCCCACCCTCCCTATCCCACCCCTCTAGGTGGCCACAAAGCACCAAGATGATCTCCCTGTGCTATGCAGCTGCTTCCCACTAGCTATCTATTTTACATTTGGCAGTGTATATATGTCCACTCTCTCACTTTATCCCAGCTTACCCTTCCTCCTCCCATGTCCTCAAGTCCATTCTTTAGTAGGTCTGCGCCTTTATTCCTGTCTTGCCCCTAGGCTCTTCATGACCATTTTTTTCTTTTTTTTTTTAGATTTCATATATATGTATTAGCATACAGTATTTTTCTCCTTCTGACTTACTTCACTCTGTATGACAGACTCTAGATCCATCCACCTCACTACAAATAATTCAATTTCGCTTCTTTTTATGGCTGAGTAATATTCCATTGTATATATGTTCCACATCTTCCTTATCCATTCATCTGTTGATGGACACTTAGGTTGCTTCCATGTCCTGGCTATTGTAAATAGAGCTGCAATGAACATTGTGGTACATGACCCTTTTTGAATTATGGTTTTCTCAGGGTATATACCCAGTAGTGGGATTGCTGTGTCTTATGGTAGTTCTATTTTTAGTTTTTTAAGGAACCTCCATACCGTTCTCCATAGTGGCTGTATCCATTTACATTCCCACCAACAGTGCAAGAGAGTGCCCTTTTCTCCACACCCTCTCCAGCATTTATTGTTTGTAGATTTTTTGATGATGGCCATTCTGACTGGTGTGAGATGATATCTCATTGTAGTTTTGAGTTGCATTTCTCTAATGATTAATGATGTTGAGCATCCTATCATTTGTTTGTTGGCAATCTGTATATCTTCTTTGGAGAAATGTCTATTTAGATCTTCTGCCCATTTTTGGATTGGGTTGTTTGTTTTATTGATATTGAGCTGCATGTGCTGCTTGTAAATTTTGGAGATTAATCCTTTGTCTGTTGCTTCATTTGCGAATTTTTTCTCCCATTTGGAGTGTTGTCTTTTCATATTCTTTATGGTTTCCTTTGCTGTGCAAAAGCTTTGAAGTTTCATTAGGTCCCATTTGTTTATTTTTGTTTTTATTTCCATTTCTCGGGGAGGTGGGTAAAAAAGACCTTGCTGTGATTTCTGTCATAGAGTGTTCTGCCTATGTTTTTCTCTAAGAGTTTGATAGTATCTGATCTTACATTTAGGTCTTTAATCCATTTTGAGTTTATTTTTGTGTATGGTGTTAGGATGTGTTCTAATTTCATTCCTTTACATGTAGCTTTCCAGTTTTCCCAGCACCACTTATTGAAGAGGCTGTCTTTTCTCCATTGTATACTCTTGCCTCCTTTATAAAAATTAAGGTGACCATATGTGCGTGGATTTATCTCTGGGCTTTCTATCCTGTTCCATTGATCTATATTTCTGTTTTTGTGCCAGTACCATACTGTCTTGATTACTGTAGCTTTGTAGTATCATCTGAACTCAGTGAGCCTGATTCCTCCAGCTCCGTTTTTCATTCTCAAGATTGCTTTGGCTATTCGGGGTCTTTTCTGTTTCCATACAAATTGTGAAATTTTTTGTCCTAGTTCTGTGAAAAATAACAGTGGGAGTATTTTTGTTTGTTTCTTGTTTTGTTTTGTTTTTTGCGATATGCGGGCCTCTCACTGTTGTGGCCTCTCCCGTTGTGGAGCACAGGCTTCGGATGCCCAGGCTCAGCGGCCATGGCTCACAGGTCCAGCTGCTCCACGGCATGTGGGATCTTCCCAGACCGGGGCACGAACCCATGTCCCCTGCCTCAGCAGGCGGACTCTCAACCACTGCACCACCAGGGAAGCCTGCCAGTGGTAGTTTGATAGGGATTGCATTGAATCTGTAGATTGCTTTGGGTAGTAGAGTCATTTTCACAATGTTGATTCTTCCAATCCAAGGACATGGTCTATCTCCCCACCTGTTTGTATCATTTTTAATTTCTTTCATCAGTGTCTTATAGTTTTCTGCCTACAGGTCTTTTGTCTCCTTAGATAGGTTTATTCCTAGGTATTTTATTCTTTTTGTTGCAATGGTAAATTGGAGTGTTTTCTTAATTTCACTTTCAGATTTTTCATCATTAGTGTGTAAGAATGAAAGAGATTTCTGCGCATTCATTTTGTATCCTGCTACCTTATCAAATTCATTGATTAGCTCTGGTAGCTTTTTGGTGGCATCTTTAGGATTGTTTATATATAGTACCATGTCATTTGCAAACCATGACAGTTTTACTTCTTCTTTTCCGATTTGGATTCCTTTTATTTCTTTTCCTTCTCTGATTGCTGTGGCTAAAACTTCCAAAACAATGTTGAATAATAGTGGCGAGAGTTGGCAACCTTGTGTTGTTCCTGATTTTATTTGAAATGGTTTCAGTTTTTCAACATTGAGGACGATGTTGGCTGTGGGTTTGTCATAATGTCCTTTATTTTATTGAGGTAAGTTCCCTCTATGCCTACTTTCTGTAGGGTTTTTATCATAAGTGTGTGTTGAATTTTGTAGAAAGCTTTTTTCTACATCTATTGTGATGATCATATGGTTTTTCTCCTTCAATTTGTGAATATGGTGTATCACATTGATTGATTAGCGTATACTGAAGAATCCTTGCATTCCTCGGATAAACCCCACTTGATCATGGTGTGTGATTCTTTTAATGTGCTGTTGCATTCTCTTTGCTAGTATTTTGTTGAGGATTTTTGCATCTATGTTCATCAGTGATATTGGCCTGTAGTTTTCTTTCTTTGTGACATTTTTGTCTGGTTTTGGTATCAGAGTGATGGTGGCCTCGTAGAATGAGTTTGGGAGGGTTCCTCCCTCTGCTATATTATGGAAGAGTTTGAGAAGGGTAGGTGTTAGCTCTTCTCTACATGTTGGATAGAATTATCCTGTGAAGCCATCTGGTCCTGGGCTTTTGTTTGTTGGAAGATTTTTAATCACAGTTTCAATTTCATTGCTTGTGATTGGTCTGTTTATATTTTCTGCTTCTTCCTGGTTCAGTCTCAGAAGGCTGTGCTTTTCTAAGAATTTGTCTGTTTATTCCAGGTTGTCCATTTTATTGGCATATGGTTGTTTGTAGTCATCTCTCAGGATCCTTTGTATTTCTGCAGTGTCAGTTGTTATTTCTCCTTTTTCATTTCTACTTCTGTTGATTTGTGTCTTCCTTTTTTTCTTGATGAGTCTGGTTAATGGTTTATCAATTTTGTTTATCTTCTCATAGAACCAGCTTTTAGTTTTATCAATCTTTGCTATCACTTCCTTAATTTCTTTTTCATTTATTTCTGCTCTGATATTTATGATTTCTTTCCTTCTGCTAACTTAGGGGTTTTTTGTTCTTCTTTCTCTAATTGCTATAGGTGTAAGGTTAGGTTGTTTATTTGAGATGTTTCTTGATTCTTAAGGTACGATCGTATTGCCATAAACTTCCCTCTTAGGACTGCTCTTGCTGGATCACATAGGTTTTGGGTCGTCATCATTTCATTGTCATTTGTTTCTAGGTATTTTTTGATTTCCTCTTTGATTTCCTCAATGATCTCTTGGTTATGAAATAGTGTATTGTTTAGCCCCCATATGTTTGTATTTTTTACAGATTTTTTCCTGTAATTGATATCTAGTCTCATAGCATTGTGGTTGGAAAAGATACTTGATATGATTTCAATTTTCTTAAATGTACAAAGGCTTGATTTGTGACCCAGGATATGATCTATCCTGGAGAATGTTCCATGAGCACTTGAGAAGAAATTGTATTGTATTGTATTGTTTTTGCATGGAATGTCCTATAAATATCAATTAAGTCCATCTTGTTTAATGTATCATTTAAAGCTTGTGTTTCCTTATTTATTTTCATTTTGGATGATCTGTCCATTGGTGAAAGTGGGGTGTTAAAGTACCCTACTATGATTGTGTTACTGTCGATTTCCCCTTTTATGGCTGTTAGTATTTGCCTTATGTATTGAGGTGCTCCTATGTTAGGTGTGTAAATATTTACAATTGCTGTATCTTCTTCTTGGATTGATCCCTTGATCATTATGTAGTGTCCTTCTTTGTCTCTTGTAATTGTCTTTGTTTTAAAGTCTATTTTGTCTGATATGAGAATTGCTACTCCAGCTTTCTTTTGATTTCCATGGAATATCTTTTTCCATCCCCTCACTTTCAGTCTATATGTGTCCCTAGGTATGAAGTAGGTCTCTTGTAGACAGCATATATATGGGTCTTGTTTTTGTATCCATTCAGCAAGCCTGTGTCTTTTGTTTGGAGCATTTAATCCATTCACGTTTAAGGTAATTATCGATATGTATGTTCCTATTACCATTTTCTTAATTGGTTTGGGTTTGTTATTGTACGTTTTTTCCTTCTCTTGTGTTTCCTGCCTAGAGAAGTTCCTTTAGCATTTGTTGTAAAGCTGGTTTGGTGGTGCTGAATTCTCTTAGATTTTGCTTGTCTGTAAAGGTTTTAATTTCTCCGTCAATTCTGAATGGGATTTTTGCTGGGTAGAGTAATCTTGGTTGTAGGTTTTTCCCCTTTCCTCACTTTAAATATATCCTGCCACTCCCTTCTGCCTTGCAGAGTGTCTGCTGAAAGATTAGCTCTTAACCTTATGGGGATTCCCTTCTATGTTATTTGTTGTTTTTCCCTTGCTGCTTTTAGTATGTTTTCTTTGTACTGAATTTTTGATAGTTTTAGTAATATGTCTTAGCATGTTTCTCCTTGGATTTTTCCTGTATGGGACACTCTGTGCTTCCTGGACTTGATTAACTATTTCCTTTCCCATATTAGGGAAGTTTTCAACTATAATCTCTTCAAATATTTTCTCAGTCCCTTTCTTTTTCTCTTCATCTTCTGGGATCCCTATAATTCGAATGTTGGTGCATTTAATGTTGTCCCAGAGGTCTCTGAGGCTGTCCTCAATTCTTTTCATTCTTTTTTCTTTACTCTGCCCTGCAGTTGTTATTTCAACTATTTTATCTTCCAGGACACTTATCCGTTCTTCTGCCTCAGTTATTGTGCTATTGATTCCTTCTAGAGAATTTTTAATTTCATTTATTTTGTTGTTCATCATTTTTTGTTTGCTCTTTAGTTCTTCTAGGTCCTTCTTAAACGTTTCTTGTATTTTCTCCTTTGTATTTCCCAGATTTTTGTTCATCTTTACTGTCATTATTCTGAATTCTTTTTCAGGTAGACTCCCTTTTTCCTCTTCATTTGTTAGGTCTGGTGGGTTTTTACCTTGCTCCTTCATCTGTTGTGTGTTTCTCTGTCTTCTCATTTTGCTTAACTTACTGTGTTCAGGGTCTCCTTTTCACAGGCTGCAGGTTTGTAGCTCCCTTTGTTTTTGGTGTCTGTTCCCAGTGGGTAAGGTTGGTTCAGTGGATTGTGTAGGCTTCCTGGTGGAGGGGACTGGTGCCTGTGTTCTGGTGGATGAGGCTGGATTTTGTCTTTTTGGTGGGCAGGTCTTCGTCTGGTGGTGTTTGGGGTGTCTGTGACCTTATGCTTTTAGGCAGCCTCCCTGCTAATGGGTGGGGTTGTGCTCCTGTCTTGCTAGTTGTTTGGCATAGGGTGTCCAGCACTGTAGCTTGCTGGTCATTTAGTGAAGCTTGGTCTTGGCATTGAGATGCAGATCTCTGGGAGATTTTCGCAATTTTATATTACGTGGAGCTGGGAGGTCTCTGGTGGACCAATGTCCTGAATTTGGCTCTCCCACCTCATAGGCACAGCCCTGACACCAGCCAGAGCACCATGAGCCTGTCATCCACACGGCTCAGAATAAAAGCAAGAAAAATTGAAGGCAAGAAAGAAAAAAATAAAATTAAATGAAATAAAATAAAGTTATTAAAATAAAAAATAATTATTAAAAAAAAGTTAAAGTAATAAAAAAAAAGAAATAAGAGAGCAACCAAACCAAGAAACCAATCCACCAGTGATAAGAAACACTAAAAACTATATTAAAAAAAAAAGAAAAGAAAAATGGACTGGCAGAACGCTACAACAAATGGTAAAAACAAAGCTATACAGACAAAATCACATGCAGAAGCATACACATACACACTCACAAAGAGAAAAAGGGGAAAAAAATATATATATATCGCTGCTCCCAAAGTCCACCTCCTCAATTTGGGATGATTCGTTGTCTATTCAGGTATTCCACAGATGCAGGGTACATCAAGTTGATTGTGGAGATTTAATTCGCTGCTCCTGAGTCTGCTGGGGGAGATTTCCCTTTCTCTTCTTTGTTCTCACAGCTCCCAGGGCTCAGCTTTGGATTTGGCCCCGCCTCTGCGCGTAGGTCGCCGGAGGGCGTCTGTTCTTCGCTCAGACAGGACGGGGTTAAAGGAGCCGCTGATTCGGGGGCTCCGGCTCACTCAGGCCGCGGGGGAGGGAGGGGCACGGATGCGGGGCGAGCCTGCAGCGGCAGAGGCCGGCGTGACCTTGCACCAGCCTGAGGCACGCCGAGCGTTCTCCTGGGGAAGTTGTCCCTGGATCACGGGGCCCTGGCAGTGGCGGGCTGCACGGGTTCCCGGGAAGGGGGGTGTGGATAGTGACCTGTGCTCGCACACAGGCTTCTTGGTGGCGGCAGCAGCAGCCTTAGCGTCTCATGCTGGGGTCCACGCTGTTAGCCGCGGCTCGCGCCCAGACTCTGGAGCTCCTTTAAGCAGTGCTCTTAATCCCCTCTCCTCGTGCACCAGGAAACAAAGAGGGAAGAAAAAGTCTCTTGCCTCTTCGGCAGGTCCAGACTTTTCCCCGGACACCCTTTCGGCTGTCCGTGGTGCACTAGCCCCCTGCAGACTGTGTTCACGCCGCCACCCCCAGTCCTCTCCCTGCGCTCCGACCGAAGC
This sequence comes from Delphinapterus leucas, assembly GCF_059928025.1. Lineage (NCBI taxonomy): Eukaryota > Metazoa > Chordata > Mammalia > Artiodactyla > Monodontidae > Delphinapterus > Delphinapterus leucas. The sequence continues at coordinate 11,485,710 of NC_143129.1, read as the reverse complement.
CCAAGCCTCAGCTCCCAGCCCCAGCCCACCCCGGCGTGGGAGCAGACAAGCCTCTCGGGCTGGTAAGTGCCGGTCGGTACTGATCCTCTGTGCGGGAATCTCTCCGCTTTGCCCTCCGCAGCCCTGTTGCTACGCTCTCCTCCGTGGCTTCAAAACTCCCCGCCTCTGCCACCCGCAGTCTCCGCCCGCAAAGGGTCTTCTAGTGTGTGGAAACCTTTCCTCCTTCACGGCTCCCTCCCACTGGTGCAGGTCCCGTCCCTATTCTTTTGTCTCTGTTTATCCTTTTTCCTTTTGCCCTACCCAGGTACGTGGGGAGTTTCTTGCCTTTTGGGAGGTCTGAGGTCTTCTGCCAGCGTTCAGTAGGTGTTCTGTAGGGGCTGTTCCACGTGTAGATGTATTTCTGATGTATCTGTGGGGACGAAGGTGATCTCCTCGTCTCATTCTTCTGCCATCTTGAAGCTTCTGTAAAGCTTACACTTTTTAAGCAGACAGTTCAGTGAGTTCTGACAAATGTATTCAGTTGCACAAGCACCGTCTACTCAAGCTATAGACGGTTCTATAATCTGAAGAGGTTCCTGTGCAGACAATCTGCTCCTTCCAACCCTAGCGTCTGGGACCCTTGATTCGTCTTCTGTGCCTATAGTTTTGCTTTTCTGGAATGAATAGCCACAAACTGGGAATAATCCAAGTGTCCATCAACTGGTGGGTGAATAGTCCTTTGTTCTTTTCTTTTTTAAAAAAAAAATTTATTTATTTTTTGTTGTGTTGGGGTCTTTGTTGATGCACTCGGGCTTTCTCTAGTTGTGTTGAGCGGGGCTACTCTTCATTGCGGTGCACAGGCTTCTCATTGTGGTGTCTTCTCTTGTTGGGGAGCACAGGCTCCAGGCGCATGGGCTTCAGTAGTTGTGGCATGCGGGCTCAGTAGTTGTGGCATGCGGGCTCTAGAGTACAGGCTCAGTAGTTGTGGCACATGGGCTTAGTTGCTTCACGGCAGGTGAGATCTTCCCAGATCAGGGCTCGAACCCGTGTCCCTTGCATTGGCAGGCAGATTCTTAATCACTGTGCCAGCAGGGAAGTCCCTAGACCTTTGTTCTTATTGGCCAGCTTCTGTTAGTCACATGTTTCACTACTGGAGTTAAAACCATTGATACTTATTCTTCAGTTTCCAATATTATCATATCATCATCAATATACATTTGAGATTTGCATTAACTACAAATCTCTTCTAACCAATTTATGACCTGAATTCAGGTAGCAATTGGCAACATAGTAAATGTATCAATACACATGAAAGAGAACTGAAGTTAGCTGTTTTTCAAGGAGCTATTAATATTGGAAAGAAGATGGAATGTATCCCCCAAAATCCCAATGTTGAAACCGAACCCCCTAATATGATGGGATTACGAGGTATGATCTCTGGAAGGTGATTAGGATTAAATGAAGTCCTCAGGGTGGAGTCCTTATAAATACGATTGGGGCCTCCATAGGACTAACAATAGCACTTGTTTCCTTTTGCTTCCATTTGTGTTTTTTATACCATGCTCTCTCTGAAAACTGATAGAATTTTCTTTGCTGCTCTGTAGCTTCTGGAAGTGGCCATCAGTCTGGGTGTTTCTTGGCTTGCAGCTGCATCATTCTAATCTTTGCCTCTCTGGTCACAAAATATTCTCTCTATGTGCTTTGTCTTTACTTGGTATTTTCTTCTTCTTAAGTGGACATCAGTCATATTTCACTGCAGCCCACCATAATGACCTCATCTTCACTTGATTACATCTTTTAGACACACTAATTCCAAATAAGGTAATACTTTTAAGTCTTGGGTGTAAGGACTCTAAAAAATCTTTTGAGGGACACTGTTCAACACATAACAATCCACATTGTAGCCTCTCAAATTTTTATCTTCCCCATATGTAAAATATATTCACTCAATCCGAACATCCCCCAAAGTTTTAACCCTTTCCAGCATCAACTCTAAGGCCCAAGTCTCATCTAAATATCTTCTAAATCACTTATGGGGAAGACTCAGTTTCTGGTCCATCCTTGGGCAAAATTCTTATTCATGTGCAACTCTGTGAGCCCAGAAAACAAGTAATATGCTTCCAAAATAAAATGTTAAGACCCATATAGGATAGATATTACCATTATAAAATGGAGAAATAGAAATTTTAAAAAGGGGGTCTCAGGTCTCAAGGAAATCCAAAACCCAGCAGGAGAAATCTCATTAGTTTCCAAGAACAGAGAACACTCCTCTGTGAAATTCATGCTCTGTACTTGGGCCCCCTAGGGTGGCAGCCCCAACTTTTTGGACCACCAGGGAGGCGACCCCACTTTCTCAGCTGAAACAGTCCCTGTTGGCCCAGGCCTCTGTATGCATGGCCCAATCTTTGGAGACTTTCCTCCTTTATTTGCATGAGCCCTGTCCCTTTCGTTCCCTGCTGGAAGCATTTCTGTTAGTATAACATTCTCAAAAATCTTGTCAGTCTCTTGTGCACTAATAGGTACAAGCTCTCAGACGTGAGGGTACATTCCAGATCTTCCCTGGATAATAGTGTTTCTTCTGACTTAGGCTGAGACAATTGCTTGGATCTCAAGTCACATGCCTAACCTTTTAAGCAAAGAATTATGCAGCCTCACTCTGGCCTTGATTGGTGAATACACTATGTGGATAGGCTGAGAATTTTCAAATCATCTCATGCTGGTTCCTTTTTGCTTGACAGTTCATCCTTCAATTTACATCTTATCTCACATATTTTACTACAAGCAGCAAGAAGAAATCAGGTGGATCTTCCACAGTCAGTTAGGAATCTTCTAAACTAAATATGCAGGGTCATCACTGTGCTGGTTAATTTTGTGCCAACTTGGCTAGACTACACTACTCAGGTGCCTGGTCAAATTATCAGTCTAGATATTTCTGTGAAGGCATTTTAAAGACATGATTAACATCTATTCACAGACTATGAACAAAGCAAAGCACCTTCTGTAATGTGGGTGTACTTCATCCAATCTGTTGAAGCCTTTAAGAGAAAACATTGAGCTCCTTCCAGGAAGAAGGAACTCTGCCTCTAGACAGCCTTCAAACTCAAAACTGCAACACATGCCCTTCCTGGGCTTCCAGGCTTCTCCCTGCCCTGCAGGTTCCAGACTTGCCAGCCTGCCCAATCACATGAGCCAATTCCTTAACACAAACCTCAACATCTGTGTTTGTCACTCTGTCATTTCCTGTGTGTGTGTGTTTTACTGATATAGGATATTGCTTCTGTTCTTCTAAAGAGAACTTTGACTACTACAGATTTTGGTAATGAGAGATCCTAAAGAAAGAAAATCTTCAGGATAAATTTTCTAACCTGTTCCTGGGATTTCTGCAATTTATTCTCAAATCTGATATTTTTAACATCACTAATGAATCTACTACCCCTAGGGAAGAGGGCACCAATAGTCTGTGGCATGATGTGACAAGAGAGATACACAAGATATCAACACTGGGTACTTCCAATCATATTTATATGTGGCAAGTATTTGATATCATAGAACATTTTTGTCAAGCTAATGAGAAGAATTGGATTGGTTGGTTGATCTTCATTGCACGAGACAAAGTGGGGAAAGAAAAGGTTGAGCTCAGAGTTCAAATCCACAGTTCAGATGCTGCATAAATGCCCTTAAAGTTTCTCTGTTGACCCTGAAAGAAACCCTTATCTCCTGTATCCCCACAGCTGAGATCTCTGGAAAGTAAACCCAGAGTCTGATCCTACGAGTAGGTGGATTACAGTGCAAATTAAATTTCCAACTACACAGGATGTCTGATGTTCAAGTGGGAAGGAATGGGGTCCTGAACATTGGTAGGAAAATTGGTCACAAGGAGATGGAAAGAGGTATGTGGATAGATCTCGCTGATGAGCAAAAAAGGTGAGGATATTTATATCCTATGTGATGCTCAGCAAAGACTGATCTCAGCAGATGCAGATTTATGGATCCAGTGGATAGGGTGACCTCTTTGATGGATTCCAGTCAGACTCTGTCCCCAGCCACTGCTGTCATTTCCTGGTGGGGTCATGTACAATGGCCATGGTAATAGGAATGGAGGTGATCTGTGGGATCAGAAACATGGACTTCCTATCCCCAAAGCCTATCTGATTAGCCACTGCTGAGGGCCCCGTCTCCTAGCAGCAGAGATCAGATGAGTTTTTGGTGAGGCACAATCCCTTGGGTGATCAGCCAGCCACCTGATGGCAGGTTGATTACTTTGGACACTTCCATCATGGAAGGGGCTGTGTTTTGTTCTTCCTGAAATAGATACTCAGCCTGGGAATGGATTTGCCTTCCCTACACACAAGCCTCTGCCAAATCAACCCTCCATGCACTTATCCACATAGCGGTAATCCACACATCATTGCTTCTGATCAAGGAACTCACATGACAGCAAATGAAATGCAGCAATAGCCTACATTTTTAGAATTCACAAAAATTCAAAGAATTTTTCTTGGGTCATGTTCAAAACATAAACTAGGGCTTCCCTGGTGGCACAGTGGTTGAGAATCTGCCTGCTGGTGCAGGGGACACAGGTTCAAGCCCTGGTCTGGGAGGATCCCATATGCCGCGGGGCAACTGGGCCCGTGAGCCACAACTACTGAGCCTGCGCGTCTGGAGCCTGTGCTCCGCAGCAAGAGAGGCCGCGATAGTGAGAGGCCCGCACACCGCGATGAAGAATGGCCCCCGCTTGCCACAACTAGAGAAAGCCTTCGCACGGAAACGAAGACCCAATACAGCAAAAATAAATAAATTAATTAATAAACTCCTACCCCCAACATCTTCTTTAAAAAACAAAAAACAAAAAAAAACCCATAAACTAATTGGGAAAAATTGACATCTTTATAATGTTAAACGTTCCAATCCAAGTTCATCATCTTCTCCTTCCTTGATTTGTCTTTTAATATTTTTCTCAGCAATGTTTTGCAGTTTTCAGTGTAGCTGTCTTAAAATATTTTGTCAAATGTATTTCTTAATACAGTTTTTAGAGTATTTATAAAAGGTGGTGCCCTTTATAATATTTTTTCAATTTTGGTTTCTGTATAAAGTTTTGTATATATTATTTCTAATAGCCTTTTTTGTAGAATCCTTAATTTTTAAATATTACATAATTATGTTTTACTCTGTCCTTACATGCCTCTTTTTCTTTTGCCTTGGTGAATTCAACATTATCTGAATTATTTATTATTATAAAATACTCTTCATTATTCTCTGATAATCCTCCTTTGAATTCTATTTTATCTGATATTGGAACTTCAGCCCATAAATGCTATGTGGATTTAGTAGATAATTTAAGGAATAACGTGAAGATTATCGGGAATTTCCCTGGTGGGGCTTCATGGATTTCTCCTCTCACACGGCAGATGTCCTGCCTGCCCCACACACAGGTCCCTAAATTGTCACAAAAAACAGACTCTTGCTTCCTCCTGGAGCTCAACCACTCATCACCATGTGTATATGAGTGTGTTCTAAGTTCAGAAAATGGGTAAATACGGATCTCACAGTTTGGTTCCATTCTTTCAGAGGTTGGACACTTTCTATTTTCTGCTAGCTTTTACTCTCTCAAGCAGTCACTGTTATAATTTGTGTTAGCAAATAATTTTTATTCATAGAAGGTTTAGTTTGATATAAGCTATTTTGCTATTCTGGAAGTCTTAATTACATATATTAATAAATTATTTTATATTTTGAAACTATTGTAGTTATATTAAGAAAATAAATAAATAATTTCAATGAGTTAACTCTCTGACATCTGCGACTGGTTTTTCTTTTCCTTTATAGTAATACTATATTTTCCATATTAATTATCTGTTTGAAAGCAATTCTCTTATATTAAAGAATTGTATTTTACATTACGTTGAATAGAATTGACTATATAAATATTTATATATAAATAAAATAGAGAATAAGTGTAATTAAGTTAGTGAAAGACCAGGTGAGGATTTTTGAGTTATATTCCTACGACAAAAGGGATATCATTGTGTGCATCTGAATATTAAAAAAAAAAAAAGAAGGTGCCTCAATCATATGAAAGAATATTTAATGCCAAGAATATGCTGAAACTCTTGTACTCACTAGTGTGATCCTACATAAGTTAAAAAAAAAAAATCAGTGCTTCCCTAAGCACAAGAAAATACAGATGATAGAATAAGATCCGAATACACGTTGGTTTTCCTAGACCCCTAAGCAAAGAAGCTGGATGAAGGTAAGTAAAAGACATGAGAAAGTGATAGTGACATGGACTCAGTTATTCACATATGATTCACCTGGTTGAGAAAGAAGTCCACCTATTTTAAAGAAGTGTTTACTTTAACAATTAGTGTTTTATATCACTTCTGGAGCCCGCCTATTACTGTCCCCCAAAAAGGTTGTACAAGTACTTATCAAGAAATGAATTTAAGATATTGTTGTGAAACCACTACCCGTAATTCAGGGATTTTGCAAAGCTGTTTGAACTTTGATATTTACTAAGTGATCTCAGTTAACTAGCGTCATAGTAATGTCCTTAAGTTCAGAGTCACATTTGACAAACTGCTAAACAACCAAACAACACAAATGGAATATTTGTATGAACGTGCCTTTGGGAATATATAACATGCTGTTACTATTCAATGTCATCCTGACCCTGTGGGTTTCCTGTGCTCATGCACAAGGTAAGTTGAAACACTTCTGAACACTCAGCTTCCCTCTTGAATGTAACTCCACGTTTTATCTACTTTCACCTGTCTTTATATTTTAATGATAGACTAATAGGAATTGTCTGTATTGTGTCATCATGATAGAGTGTAACCTCACAGGAAAATTATCTCATATTCTCTTAAGGGAAAACGCAAAAAAATTATGTTTTTTCTGTTTTTTGAATTCCACAGCAAAAGGACTCTCAACGCTGATTATAAAGATAAGTGAATATGCTCACACAACATTAGGAAAAAAGTCACAGGCTAGCTTCTGACTTCAAAATGGATGGAGGTTTCTTATTTTTAATGCAAGGAAATATTTGGGAGTGATGGATATCTTTATAATCTTGCATATGGTGATAGTTTTATGGACTTATAGGTCAAAACTCATTAAATCAGACATTTCAAATATATTTAGTTTACTGTGTTTTAATTATAATTTCATACAGCTGTTAAAAGTCATTGACATCATGATCAATTTAATATTTCAATAAAATAAACAGCAGGTTAAAAGAAATATCTATTTCAACAAAAAGTATAGTAAATTCTTAATTCCAGTGGAATGACAATTAATTTTACTTTACATTTCTGAGGTCAGAAGTAATTGTTGGGCAAATAAATAAGTTTTAGAGCGTTAACCCTAGCACATTGTTCATTGATGTGTTTTCACATTTATAGTGAAATTTTCTATATTAATTTACCTGAATGCAATTGTTCTATGTCAAAAATTATCTTTTATAACATAACAAATATTGCGGATCCTTTCACTTATCTTTAAATTAAGGAGCACTTTATTTTTGTATATTAATTCTAATTTTACATGTACACATCTTTAAGATTTCATTGACACAATTATGTTTATTTCATTCTTTTACAACTCTGTGGATCCATCATAATATCTTTTTAAAGTGTCTTATTTCTTTTAAAATCAAAATCTCCTTTCCAAGTTATTGTTAACAAAACCTCTAATATGCTTGAGGATTTCTCATTGCACCATTTATGATTAGAATACGAAACACTATTTGTTATTTTTAATTTACAAGAAGAATGAATCTAAATAATTTTTTGCATGGTTGGTTTTGTATGCTATTTAAGTCTATATTTGGGCAATTTCTTTTATCAGCCACAACAATAACAATAAACAATGATTCCTGTCCAATGTAAACTATTCTCATTCACTGAACACTTTCTAAAAGTAACCTTTGAGCTGAAAGCCCCATAAGCTTGGGTTGCAACAAGGTTTTTCAACAGAGAATGGAAGCCATTTTGTGGAAGCACACCTGTGTGTAAATAGAAACATCTTTGTGTATTTAGTGGATGGACACAGGTTGAATTCTGTCCTCCAAAATTCATATGTTGAAGTTCTAACTCCCAGGAGCTCAGAATGTGTCTGTACATGAAGGTATGGCCTTTAAAGAGGTAATTTAAGTTAAAATGAGGTCATTATGATGGGTTCCGATTCAATAAATTGGGTGTCAGAATCAGAGGAGGAAATTAGGACACAGACCCATAGAGGGAAAACCTCGTGAAGACACAGGGAGAAGATGGTCATCTACAAGCCAAGGAGACAGACCACAGAAGAAAGCAGCCGTTCTGATACCTTGATCTTGGACCTCTCACCTCTAGAATTGTGAGAAAATAAATTTCTTTTTTTTAAGCTTCCCCATTTATAGTACTTTGTATGGCAGCCCAAGCAAATAAGTACAATCATACTTACACATTTTGAGTGTACAGTAATAATCAAAAAGTATTTTTCTATTTTCCACTCAAGTATATTTAAATTCTTACATACATATTTTTAGAGGACATTCATCACCAGTTAGTAATTATATCTTAGTGGTTTTTTGTTGCTAATATTTTTCCTTTATGAATATTTTACATTCAAATTGTCTTCACTGAAAAGGTTAGACATAGTCATATATACATGTATGACTATATGTATATATATATTCATATGTGAATGTATATTTGTTCGTATATGTCTCCTATGCAACATGTGATGCGGACTGGGAGAGGAGGGATGGAAGGGGCTGAGATGCGGGGGAATCTCTGTGGAAGACACAGAAAGAAGAGGCACAAGAAATGAAAGAAGAACTACAGACAGTCCTCCCATCCCTCCAGAAGCAAATGTCTTAGATCTGGGAGGTTTACTACATAGAACCACTTTTGTTCTCTTCCTCAGCGTTTACATTTTTCTGTGTGATTTTAATCTTGAAAATGCTTCCAAAGAACTTAAACATCCTGAACTCCTCAAGTACCTATGTACTCTTAGTTATACATTGTGTCAGATCTCGGTCACTAATGCAAGTGGAATAATGAAGCTAAATAGAATAATAAATTCAACAATGGGATTATTAACATAAGTAGAACTATTCATTAATGTAGGATACTATTTCTTTTCTTAAGGAAGAACGTGTGATTTTCCAGAGATAAAACATGGAACCATGTATGATGAAAACAGTTATAAACAAACCTTCCCAGTTGACATAGGGAAATATTTCTACTACACCTGTGATCACAGCTTTGTGTCCCCTTCACAATTACTCTGGAATCGAATAATCTGTACACATGAAGGATGGTCACCAAAACCAAAGTGTCTCAGTGAGTAAACACCCTCCTCATTGTCCGGATGAATTATCCAGTGTGCTCAGTGAGCGGAGAGGCTCTGCCTGAAGGCATCACAGAGCCTGGACAGTCATAGCAGCAGGAACCAGAGGGGCCAGCAAAGATGATCTATGTCATTGCTCGTTGTGAGAAGCTGTTTGTAGAAAGTAGCTTTACAAATGTAAATTTTTTCTATATTCGTCTTAATTACTGGCATGGCATTTTAATTTTTTACATGCATGGCCTAATTTTTAAGAAACAAAAATTTTGTACTTGATTTCTCTTCTGAAGTTCGCAAAATGTAATGCTCTTTCATTGCAAGATTTGTATCTGTCATCTTTTGGCTTTTAGGACAGTGCTTTTTCCCTTGGGTGGAAAATGGTCATTCTGCATCTTCAGGACAAACACACCAGGAAGGTGACACTGTACAAATTTGTGTGTGACACTGGCTACAGCCTCCCAAATAATCGGAGCAACGTTACATGTGCAGAAGGTGGCTGGTCCTCCTCTCCTAAATGCAGTCGTGGCTGTAAGCAAAACACTGTCCTCTGGGATCTTGTATTCTTTTATATTTTATGGAGAGATAACAGTATTTAGTATATTCACTATTGCTGTTTCTACTATTATCACCTTTTCAGTATCAGGGTTCCAACTGTGTCTAGGTAGACATGCAAATGTCTGGATCATCACTAGAAAATCATCTTGTCTAGTTACAAAAATTAATGTAGGTACTAATAGAAAACAATAGCCAAGTACACAGTGAAAAACTATAATTCTCACATTATATAGTTTCTTCAGTGTTTTTTTTTTGTTTGTTTGTTTTTTTGCGGTACGCGGGCCTCTCACTGCTGTGGCCTCTCCCGCTGCGGAGCACAGGCTCCGGACGCGCAGGCTCAGCGGCCATGGCTCACGGGCCCAGCCACACCGCGGCACGTGGGATCTTCCTGGACTGGGGCTCGAACCCGTGTCCCCTGCATCGGCAGGCGGACTCTCAACGACTGCGCCACCAGGGAAGCCCCCTTCAGTGTATTTTTTAATCAGAATCAACAAACTTGATAATACATATTGTACTGCTTCTCAAATATACAGCATTTTAAATATAATTCCTAATAATTTCACATAATATAACAATGCATCAAAAGAAGCTAGTCAAAATATGGTTTTCTCATGATGCTTTAAAACGTAGCACAGTTTAATTCTGACAAGGTCATTTGGCAAGTTAGTGAATGAGCCAAAGGAAGGAGACAAAGGGAGAGAAGAAAACTAGCCTTTTTTAGGTGTGCAAAACCAAATTTATAAAATTGAAACTTTCAGTTACCACATATGGCTTTTACTTTACTTCAACTTAAGATAAGTCTATTTATAATTCTGCTGAAATATGCCATTCACATTGTTTGATGATCTTTCCTATTATGATGTATGGTGTTTTCCATACCTCTAAGTAATTCTCTGAAACTGTCTAACTGGAAATATTGTCAGATCCCATAGGTAAGAGCTCAGGCCCCCAAGACTGCTCTCCCACCCCGCCCCCTTCAGAATTCAATCACAAGTCCAGCTTGTCATCTGTGCTTCTGTTTACTGGCTATACATTAGAGGTTCCTGGGACTTCCTCTTCAGGTTCAATTAATTTGCTAGAGTGGCTCATAGAACTCAAAGAAACATTTGATTTACCAGATTCCCAGTTTAAGGAATATAACTCAGCAACACGCAGATGGAAGAGATGCACAGTGCAAGATACATGGAAAGGTGCAGAGTTTCCATGCCCTCCTAGTGGCCACTCTCCCAGCAAGTCCACATGTTCATCTGCTAGGAATCTCTTAAAATCCCATTCTTTTGGTGTTTTATGGAGGCTTATCACAGGGGCAAATTGATTAACCCAATAGCCATCGGCAGTTGATGCATTCTGCAGCCCCTCTTCCCTCCCTGGAGGTCAGGGGTGTGGGACTGAATCTTCTAACATTCTCTTCACAAGGTGGCTCCCTTGGCAACCAGCTTAGGTGCTTTCCATTGCATATATACAATGGAATACTACTCAGCCATAAAAAAGAATGAAATAGTGCCATTTGCAGCAACATGGATGGACCTAGAGAATATTATCCTTAGTGAAATACGTTAGACAGAGAAAGACAAATACTGTATGATATCATTTATATGTGGAATCTAAAAAATAATACAACTGAATGTATATGCAAAGTAGAAACATACTTACAGATATAGAAAACAAACTAGTGGTTACCAAAGGGGAAAAGGAAGTCAGGAGGGACAAATTAGAGGTGTGGGATTAAGGGATACAGACTACTATGTACAAAACAGATACGTGACAATGATATACTGTATAGCACAGGGAATTATAGTCATTGTCTTAACATATAAGAGTATAATCTGCAAAAATATTGAATCACTATGCTGTACACCTGAAACTAACACAGTATTGGAAACCAACTACACCTCAATTTAAAACAACAAAAAATCTGATCATCCTGCTTGTTGGTGAGGATGAGAATCAACTGGAACTCTTACACATTGCTAATGGGAATGTAAGATGGCACAATCACCCTGAAAACCAGTATGGTAGTTTCTTGTAGATTCAGTCAAGCACATATCAGATAGCCCAGCAATTTTACTTTTAGGTATATATCAGGAAATAGTAAATATATGTCCATTCAAAGACTTGAGTTCAAGTGTTCCTAAATAGTTCAATCATAACTGCCACAACCTGGAAACACTCCAGAAGTCACTCAACGGAGGATAAAATGGATAAACATATTTTATATCCACAGAAAGCTACCCTGCTCCACAATAGAAAGGAGTGACCTAGTGATGCAAGACACCACACAGAAGAATGGGTCTGACATTGGATGAAATAAAGCAGCCAGATTTAAGAGAAAGCATGCTGTATGAATCCATGATACAAAGTTGTAGGAAGGCAAAATTATAGTGACAGAAAGAACATGGGCTTCCTAGAGGAAGAGAGTTGGGGGAGGTGGAGTAGAAAGGAAACAACAGACTTTTAAAGGAAGATGAAAACTGCCTCTAGTTTGGTTGGGTTTGTGGTTACACAGGTGTACACATTGTCACATCATTGGTCCACATGCTAATATGTGTGGATCTTATTGTATGTAATTCATATCTGAATAAAGCTGATTTTAAAAATGAGCACTTGGAAACCAAAGATATAGCTGTCCAAAATATTGTAATGTGATTGAGTCACTAGAAGAAAAGAAGCCATAGAAATCTGCCTAAATAGGAAATTAAAAGTGAGAGAATATATAAAATTATTAGAAACCAGAGGCTGCAGACAGAAAGAAGAGAAAAAAATTATAAAATATAAAAATAGCACAAAGGAGAGAGCAATGTCAGCAAGATAAAGGATAAGACATCTCTCCTGGTATCCCACCTTTAACAATAATAATTTAGCATCTATCCGCAAAAGCCCCTTTATGGGAGATGCAGGACCCAGGTTCCAGGAGATTGTGAAACCCCAGGGGTGCAGTCCAAGCACAAGGACAGGTGTCTTGTTCCCTCCCAGTGTGGGTGAAAGTCTAGACTGAACACTTGGCCCCTGTTGATCAAGGTAGGGAGAGGGTTTGTCTCAGGTTTCTTCAATGGTGTTTCTCTAGAGTGAATCCTGTACTGTGAAAAAATGTTTCTCTTGCTAGGCTGATCCTTTCCTGCACCTTTGGCTAAAGGAAGCAAAGTCTTCCTGGGACATTTTTGTGTGTGTTAATTTTGCCTGAACATGAGATCATTTCTGGGTTGTGGTCTCAGTGCCCAGTCCAGGATACATACAAGGCAAAGTGAAAACTCAGACAACTCACTGCAGTGTAACTCCTTGAATCCCAAGGTCACTAAAAGGTCTACTTCTTTTCTACACCCTTCACAACATCTTACGTTGGTCTTTATAATACATTCAGGATTTTTAGTTAACAGAGGGAATATTTAGCAGAAGAAATAAATAAGCAGAAATGTTCCTGTCTCATTTTGTCCAGAACAGGAAGCCAGAAATTCCCTTTCACATTATACACATTTGTAATCCTTTGAATTTTATTTAAAAAGCTGATGTTTCTCTTGTAATAAAAATGAAAATCAATTAAAAAATTACCAGAGATTCAATAGCCACTGCAGTATGCTTAATATATAAGACCAAGAAACTTTCTTTGTTTATCTTAGCTATCCATCTCTCTAGCATATAGTCATTAAGGAAAACATCTTTAAATACCAGAATACTGCAAAGCAGACATATTTGTTAATGTCTTATGTGTGCTTTCATGTGGGGTGAAAGGAAGGGCTTAAAGTGTGACTCTCAGTTTAAGTGATTAAACTTTTTTCAGTGAATCATTTCTGTCATCAGAAATCACAAGTCTTGATATTACAGATTGTTCTATACTTTTATTTACTTTCTTTAACCTGTGTTTGTCTTTGGTCTCTCAATCAAATTATTTTTCAGACTCTCAAGGAAAATGTGGGCCTCCCCCACCAATAGACAACGGAGAAATTACCTCATTCCTGGCAACAGTATATCCTCCAGGATCGACAGTTGAGTACCAATGCCAGTCCTACCATGAACTTCAGGGAAACAGATGCATAGTATGTCAGAATGGAGAGTGGTCAGAACCACCAAAATGCTTAGGTAAATATTTTAATCTTCTCATGGATCCTGGGAAAATCAGTTTAATTGGTATAATATTTTGCTGTTTATAATAGAATTTTTATGGATTAACAATTCTATTGAATGCTTGGCTAACAAATATTAATATGTGAGAAAATAAAGTTTGAAAAATTCTTGTTCAAGCAACTATAGCAATGAAAGGTTATTTAATAAAAGCTCTTAATGTGATAGTGACATTATGAATCTTTTATTATAACAATTATTAAATTAAACATAGTACCTCATTTTTATATCATTAATTGTTTAAAACGATGGAATCTACATAATGGATTTTCAATGAGTTGGTTTAGAAAATATTTTGAGAATGAAATCCTGGACCAGTGTAAAAGATTCTACTGGAAAGTCTGAAATTCTATGGAAAATATTTGTATGCTACTTAATGCTTTTTGTTGATTTTTTTAACTTCAGATGCATGTGTAATTTCAGAAGAAATTATGAAAAAACATAACATCCAGTTAAAATGGAGACTTGATAAAAAACTTTATTCTAAAACAGATGAGATTATTGAATTTATGTGTAAACATGGATATCATCCAAGGACACCTAACTATACATTTCGAGCAACATGTCAGAAAGGAAAACTGATGTATCCTACTTGTGGATGAAACAGTAGTTAAAACGCAGTTGTAAAATTGAAATATGTACCTGCATTCAGAATTTTCATTATTAATCCAATTCTCAGTTTCTTTTACCAAGTAAATCAGAATTTGTGTTAAGTGCTATGTGGATGATGTGATTATAATCTGGGAGACCAATGAATCACTTCTTAAAAGTACTTCATTAAAACCTGGCAAACCAAAATGCTATGTGTCCTGTTCACAAAACATCTGTGGCAAGAAATTAGACGCAATCACTTCAGTGCCTCCTTCCATCTATCATTCTCCTAACTTTCTCGAAGCTTTCTCTGTAAATTCTGAGGCCTTCTGAGATTGTTTCAGAAGAAACGGAAAAAAATGCTCGTCTCCATCTTCAAAATAATATCACTTCACAAACACGTAAAAAGCAATCTGTGTCATACCTATGTTAGTAATTAGATCTAGTTATTACTTACCTTTGCTTATCGATCAGTAGATAAATATACCAAAAAATGATGAAATCCGTGTTCTTCTACAAGATGTCTATCTAGCACATGTAATAAACAAGTCATAAGGAGGAGTTAGAATCTAATTGGGTATATATCTATCCTGTTGACATAAAAAGTGGTTTAAAAAATCCAATATGAAGTATAAACACACAAACACTATGCTCTGATACTGAATAAAGGTTTATAGAACAAAGATTGGTAGGAAGTGCAATAAAATATTTTTAAAAACTATAGTTGAATTTAGAAATAATAGGGGTAAGAGGTGGTGTTTAACTCCTTTATACTTATGTGAATTCTAAATTTATTAACCTTTAAAGTATATATACCACCTTTGAATATTTTATTTTAAATAAGGATATATATATACAGCAGGACAATACATACTGAGAATTGTAAAGACCTCTTTGGTACTGACCTTCAGACCTAATAACATTTTCATGAGTTTGCTGGTATAGAGAGTTTCGGAAACATTCAATCACAAGAGTCTGAAATGTGATCTTTATGTTTTTAATTTCAAACAGCATAGCTAAAAATCAGTTGACTAGAAACATTTTAAATTTCTACAAAAAACGAACACTTTAAGATGAAAATAAATATATAAATAATTAAAAATATTTTAGGTAATACCTTGTTACTGTTTTGTGTAAATATCCATTACTATACACTGTTACAAATTTTTTTCTTGTGATAAGAAATTTTAAGATCTACTATCTAAGCAACTTTCATACATACGATACAGTATTATTAACTATAGTTACCTGCTGTGTGTTACATTTCAATGAATAATTTTTTTTACAGCTGAAAGTTTGTACTTTTTCTTTACCCATTTTGCCCAACCCCCCATTCCACTTCCAGACTCTGGCAACCACTAATCAATTCTCAGTATCCATGAGCTCAGTTTTGAGTTGGTTTAATTGTCTTTTGGTTTTGTTTTTAGATTCCACATGTAAGTAAGATCATATGTTGTCTTTCTCTGACTTATTTCACTGAGCATAATGCTCTCAAGGTGCATCCATGTTTTCACAAATGGCAAAATTTCATTCTTTTTAAGGCTGGATAATATTCCATTGAATACATATACCACATGCTCTTTATCCATTCCGCCACCTGTAATACTTACGTTGCTTCCATATCTTTACTATTGTAAATAATGTAGCAGTGAACATTGCATGTATCTTTTTTCTTTTTTTAAAAAATTTATTCATTTAGTTTTGGCTGCATTGGGTCTTTGTTGTGGTGCGTGAGCTTCTCATTGCAGTGGCTTCTCTTGTTGCAGAGCACAGGCTCTAGGCACGTGGGCTTCAGTAGTGTGGCATGCGGGCTCAGTAGTTGTGGCTCGTGGGCTGTAGAGCACAGGCTCAGTAGTCCTGGCGCATGGGCTTAGTTGCTCCGCGGCATTTGGGATCTTCCCAGTCCAGGGCTCGAACCCATGCTCCCTGCATTGGCAGGCAGATTCTTAACAACTGCACCACCAGAGAAGCCCCCATGTATCTTTTCGAATTAATATTTTCATTTTCTTCGGATAAATACTCAGAAGTAGAATTGCTGGATCATATGGTAGTTCTATTTTTAATTTTTTGATAAACCTCCATACTGTTTACCGTAGTGGCTGAACCAACTTGCATTCCACCAACAGTGCATGAAGGTTCCCTTTTCTCCATATCCTTGATAGCACTTGTGAACTTTGTCTTTTTAATGATAGCCATTCTGGCAGGTGTAAGGTGACATCTTACTGTGGTTTTGATCTCTTCATCTGGCTCTTGATTTGTAGCCTTTAATGTCCTTTGGAATAAGCTGATAATCCAGTGAGTAAATGGGTTTTTCTGAGTCTCATAAGCCATTTTAGTAATTAATCAAACCCAAGAAGGGGAAGATGGGAACTTCAGATTTATAGCCAGTCAGTCAGAAGTACATGTAACAACCTGGACTTTGATTGGCATCCTGAGTTGGAGGGGGTTGGTGGAACCTCCGGTTTGTAGCTGGTTGGTCAGAAGCACAGGTACAACCTGGCCCTATAACTGGTGTATGAAGTAGAGAGTGATCTTGTGGGACTGAGCCCTTTACCTGTGGAATCCGATTTTATCTCTGGGTAGTGTCAGAATTCAATTGATTTCTTGGACACCTTGTTGATGTCTGGGAATTGCTTGCTGGTGTTGGAAAGCCTTCACACAGGCACACAACCACATTGGAACTTTTAGTGGACATCCTTGTCCCTCCTGATGATAGAGGAAAAACTTTCAGCTTTTCATTGTTAAATATTATATTAGCTGTGTACTTGTCATATGTAGCCGTTATTACGTTGAGGTATGTTCCGTCTATACCCAATTAATTGACAGCCTTAACATAAATCGATGTTGAATTTTGTTAAATGCTTTCTCTGCATCTATCGCAATGATCATATGATTTTTATCCTTCTTTTGTGTGTGTGTGTGTGTTCACTTACTTTAATAACACTACATTTACCATGTCATCACCATGGAATGTAAGTTCAGGTTAGACAAGAGAATTTCACAAGTACAACAAAGCATTCTGTAGTATACCAAAGTTTGTATAATGTCTGACCAAACCAGCTTGCTCATAAATCACTTCCACTATAGGCAATTTATTTAGTTTAACATTTATGATTCTTTCAGAGAAAATAAACAGACTGCACACATTTAAAAAGTATGTTTCATTTACCTTTGCATTAGCACTTAAAATACACACTTCTATTTCAAAATGCCATTTAAAAATTATTCTAATATAACAGCAGCAAACTATAATTCTGCAATTACAAAAGAGCTAAACAGGGGTCTACAGTTAAGTTATTCTCCTGTTTACAGCTATGATTCTGAAACAGATACTACTTCAAAGCAGCTGTTACCAGCTCTTTAGGTTTGGTTTAAAAACACACACATAGTTGCCGGGAGGTTTATAATGTTGTATTCCGTGCACTGTTCTGAAAGCGTTCTTCAAGAGCCAGCCAGCCCTGAAAAACAGTACTCAGTCCACAAGGTAGTCAGAAAGAGTTAAATTAAGTGGGGTAGATAGGACTCCTCCATTACATCAAAAGCATATGACATTCAGCAGCAACTGGGAGCACGTTGTCCTCTTTACAACTAATTTTATCAGAAGAGTTTAAGAAGGCGGACATTGTACGACTATCAAGTGCATTTAAAAGTGACATGTTTTTGTGTTCATCTGACTCCCCTGAATGACCTAGCTAGTGAACTAGTCACCAGGCAAATCAAGCCTGCAAGCAAGGGAGCCAGTATTCAAATTACCATGTTATTGTCCGACCCACAGAATTTATTTTCAACATAAACATATAACCTCAGTATGAGATGTCTAACTAAAGCAAGCACCACCAAGACCAAGACAGCATCTCCTCTTCTAAGGTTTAGGTTCTGCCCCGAATTCTTGATACATGGAATAGCCCATACCAAGAGCCGTCGCTCCCACAACAAAGCTTGGGCTGCCACGCGCACGTGGATCAGGTGAACAGACATTTAGTATTGCTCCTGCTCTTCAATCTATATAATCCATATGCAGCGATTGCTGCAAAACCTGCCATTCCAATGGGGACAAACGGTGCCTCTCTAGCTTTTCGGATAAGTTTAGATCCCTGATCTTCATCATATGAAGAAAGAGAAACATCTGTGTCACTTGACATAGTGATTGAAGAATCTTCCTTCCTAGGGCCAGAGAGGGTTGCCAAAGGTGGAAGGGAATAGCGGCCCGGGGAGAAGATGAAGCCGATTGCAGGAAGGTGGTTTGGTTTTACGCCCTCCTCTCAGCCCTTCAACTTTCCTTCCCTCTCTTCTTGTGACCTTGTCAGGACCCCATGGGCGGAGCGCCCACGCTCTCAATCCCTCCTCACCCACCCCGCTCTACGAGTTCCCCGAAGTCGGCCCCAGAGCCGTCCCTCCGCAGCTCCATCCGCGAGGCTTCGCTCCTCAAGCCTTTGCTGCATCCCCTGATAGGCTCCACGCGCCCTCACCAGCCTCGCCTGCCCCGCGAGGTGGGCCCTGAGCCCTGCCAACCAGACTTCGCCCCCTTCAGCCCAAGCATCGCCCCCACTCCCAGTCCTGCGACCCCCAACCCTCCCAAGGTGCTCTCAGCCCGGCCCAGCGCGGCCCCTTCATTTTGTTAATGTGGTGTTATCACAATGATTTGTGAATGTTGAAACATCTCTGCATCCCTGGAATAAATCCTACTTGATCATGGTGTATGATCCTTTGAATGTATTGTTGAATTCAGTTTGCTAATCTTTTATTGAAAAACTTTGCATCTATATTCACCAGCAATATTGGTCTGCAATTTTCTTTTCTCATGGTGTCATTATCTGAACTTAGTGCTGGTCTCATAAAATGAGTTGGGAAGAGTTTCCTCCTGTGAAATTGTGATTTATAAAAAATGCATATGTATTTTGACACTAAGATGACCAAAATATATTTCTCATCCATATTTAGTCTTCCTCCAAGTTTCCTGGTTCACAGTTCCAAAAACCCTGGGAATTTACCAAGTGCTGAGGGTGATCAATGTGTATATTGTCATGTTAACGGGGTGACTTTGGGAAAGCACCTAAAGATGGGGCTGGTCGCCAGTGGAGTCAACCGTGTGATTAGAGGATCAGAACAGTCTCACCTTCTAGCCTCCAGGTAAGATGGCATTTGGCTAAGGTTATTAAGAAGTAGAAGAGCTGTGGAGTCTAACTTATTTTACATCTATCGAGTTTGCAGGAGTGGAAGGGGAAAAAAGCAAGGTTGTTTTACCATTGCCCTAATAGTTCAGAACTCCAGATACAAATAAAATTCATTAAGAATTTCTCTAGTCTGTAAGCAACCATTTGTGCTTTAAAAATCCCAACAAAGTGGTTATAGAGGGAACATTCATCAACATAATAAGGGCAAACATTTCTTAAAAGAAGAGCATGCACACTTCTCATTGTTATTTCGCCTCGTTGCTTGGTATTCCTGCTTTGTAATTACAAAATTTTTATTCCTTGTAACAATCGGACTTTTCTTATCCCTGTGGACAAAACTGTATTACAACCGATGAGTGCGGCTGCCAAAACATGAGCACAGAGGTGGGCACTTGGCTGCTCCGTGTTGTGTAGGAAGTGTTCTGATTACGGGATTTATGATGTACACTAAAGTGGAAATGCCTATGAACTTAGTTTTCAGTCTCCAATCCTAAGTTTTCTTTTTAATCGTGAGAACTCTTTTAAAAAACGATTGCAAAGAAAAATCTAAAATATCAAGATTCATTATTTTGTCAACTGTGTGTAAAGTATCTTGTGAGTTTTACAGATATTTTGACTGTCTCGTGTGTCCTGAGTACCAATGTCTTTATAGAAAAATTCAGTTCTCTGTGAAGACTAGGAAGTGTATTGTATATTGAACTAGTTCTTTGTGTTGTTTTGATATTTAAAATAAAGTTCTTTGGTCCTGATAAAGCATATCTAGGTTTTATTGAACACATTTTCACAGCATGACAATGCAGTGCTCTGCCTGCCTCCTGAAAAATTGAATAAAAAGACCATGAACAACACACCATTGTAAAGCAATTATACTCCAATAAAGATGTTAAAAAAAAAAAAGACCATGAACACACAGAAAACCAGTGTCTTGGGGCACAGTTATTAAATTTTCTTTATTTTTCATAAGCTAGATATCATTTTGAAATATTTTATATGTTAAATGTATAAATCATTATTTAACGGTTTTTAAGTGGCTAATTAATATAAGTTTAAATATTAATAGTGGACTGTTATGCTTGAAGTAGTCATGTGCTGTTTTTCCCCAAGGAGCCTGAAGTGTAGAAAATCCCATGAATGGGCTGTTGCCTGCGACAGTGAGAGGGGACACTCTCGCCACCACCCCTCATTCCCAGAACTGTACACTCTGGCCACGGGAGGGACCACTGCTGGTCTAAGGCACGAGCTGAGTGACAGGACACACCCGACCTGGCCAGCTGTCATCTGCATCTGGCACATAACTGAGTTTCCACAGGCAGCTGGTAGAAGACTAGTGAATTCCAAGCCTTCCCACTGGAGGCAGTGTTGTGTGGGACACCTAATTCTCTATTGCTGTGTAACACATTAGACCAAATGTAGTGGCTTGAAACAACAGACATGATCTCACGGGTCCTGTGGGTCAGGAATCGACTGTCTGAGCGAGGTGGCTCAGGCTCAGGGCCAGAGGTTGAAGTCAAACTTCATGGGAGCTGCAGTCTCTAGAGGCCATCCTGGAGCAGGCTTCACCTCCAAGCCCACTTCTGGCCATAGTTCCTCCCAACACAGCCTCTCTCTACAGGGCTGCCTGGTGATAGATACACAGCTGGCTGCCCCCAGCTGAAAAAATGAAAAAGAACACAGGCAGGATTTAAGTTGCAGTCTTTTATAACCTAATCTAGGAAGTGATAGCACATCACATCTGCCACTGTGAGCCCCTAAGTCCACACCACTCAAGGGACACAAATTAAGATTCCCCTCTTGAAGGGAGAAGTGACCAAGAATCTTTAGACACACTTTGAAAACCTCCACAGATTCATTGGTTCTAGAGAAAGCATTCTGTACGTCTGTGCATGGATAGTGGGGGCAGGTACAGCAATCTATACTCAGAAAATGCACCTACTCCAGAGAGGAAAATACCACCTCTTCTGTGGTAGAAAGGGTTTAATGTAACCGACATGCCACAGGTAACTGGTTGGTCCCTGGGGAGCGGAGTCACATTGGGGGTTCTACTTGGCCTCTGTTCACAGGTCAGGCTCTCAGTGGTGGCACATCCGATCAGCCTTGGAAAGAGGGAGACTGTTTAAGCTCTTTCATAGCCCCCATATCTGCGGCCATGGCCAGCGAATAAATGGGTTCACCAAGGAAGAATGGGGTCTCTGAGGAAAGAGGTTCTGACACCTAAGCAGGACAGGTTGTCTTGTTTGCCTGATTTTTGAGCTCTTCCTTTGCCTTGGATATTCTCCGATGGCATTTACTAGGGACACAAATTTCTTAATTTCCTGTCCCTATTTTTCTTTTAAATTAATTAATTTATTTTTGGCTGCGTTGGTTCTTTGTTGTGGTGTGCGGGCTCCTTACTGCGGTGGCTTTTCTTGTTGCGTAGCACGGGCTCTAGGCGTGCAGGCTTCAGTAGTTGTGGCACATGGGCTCAGTAGCTGTGGCTCACGGGCTCCAGAGCACAGGCTCAGCAGTTGTGGCGCACGGACTTAGTTGCTCTGCAGCATGTGGGATCTTCCCCGACTAGGGCTCAAACCCATGTCCCCTGCATTGGCAGGCGGATTCCTAACCATTGTGCCACCAGGGAAGTCCCCCTGTCCCTATCTTGAGATGTCCTTTTACAAACCTCTCCTCCCCAGACTTAACTTGTCACCAAGTTTTCATTTTGCTTTTTCCAAACCCTTGACCCGCTGCCCAACCTGTTGACTGTGCCCTTGAGTCAGCAGAGAGCAGAGACGTGTCTTCTCCCCTTTGAAGTGGACTAGATGTACCATCCAAAATTCTGCTCCCTGAGTGTTCTCATCTACCCTGAGTGGAGGCTATAGCGCAGCTCTGCTCACATCTGGCCTACCATACACATCCGTCCATAAACCAGGCTTTGTCTTCCTTTATGAAATGGTCAAGGAGATCCCCGATTTCCCCAAGTACAGACTGAGAGAGACAGTGTAGGAGGAGGAGATATTACAGGACCCGAGTCGTCTGTGCAGCTTGTGAACTTGGGGCCTGCTCAGCCCTGGGCTGGTGTTCACCACTTTGACTTGATAATGGAATGATGCTTGTCACATCCAGTTGTTTGGTTCCTTGGATTAGATCCCAGGTCAGCAAACTTCTTTGTAAAGGGCCAGATACTAACTAGTACAGGCTTTGCAGGCAATATGATTTCTCCTGGAACTATTCGACTCCACCTTTGTAGTGTGAAAGCGGCCGTAGATAACATGTAAAGGAATGGGTGTCTCTGTGTTCCAGTAAAGCTTCAGCGGGGTAAGTCTCAGACCCTCCCAGCTCCTGACACCTGTTTCTTGCTCATCAGATTTAATTAGCAAATGTCATCAATATAATGAACCGGTGGAGGGACTGCCTCTGCTGGTGAGGGAGGTTTGTGGGAATAGGGAGAATTACAAGCTCTCAGCCTTTAAAATTTTGCCCAAATACCATACTCCTTCCCAGGGTCCCCCTCCCTCCCCTTAGCTAGGAGGGCTGGTAGGGTCGAGCAGTTCATCAGTGCTGCCACATTTACCAGCAGCCTCGGGATTAGTCCTCGGCCATGTGTTCCCTGAGACCACAGGAAGTGAGGGGCTTCTTCAGGACTTCCGTCCACACATTCTTGTTCTCAAGATATGTTCTTAGTGGTACCCTTGGATGTTCACAGAGTTTCATTTTCTTTTTCCCTATGTATGCTCTCCAGGGTGGTCAGGTGAAACCAGGTGACACTCTAAGCTTTATAATCATTTATAAAGTGTTGGCATAGCCACTGTGTGCCCCGGCCACCTGATCTTTGAATAAATTGCCCTTCGTATGCACTTCATCTCATGCTGCTGCCACAGATAGATGATTTGAGGACTCAGGATGCTACCGCACCCCGTGGATTATCATGATGTTTCTCGCTAGCAGGAGTTTATCCCTGTGCTCCTCAGATAGGAGCAACTCAATTCAGAATTCGATCTTAAGAGGCAATTTCCTAAGGCCACTATTGCATCAGCCAGGGACACTAAGGAAATAGTTGGCCCTCTCCAATTTCGTGGAATTCAAAGAAGTTTAATAAAGGGACCATTTGCAAAGATGTGACAGGGATGCAGGGAAACAAGCAATAGTGCCATATCCTGGGACTAGTAACACCATGGTATCCCCACACCCAGATCCCCAGAGACCCATGAGTAGAGGGCACCTCTCCAGCTACTTGTGATTTTAATGTTGAGATGGAGCCAGCCCAAGGGGGGCGGGAGTGCGGGAAGTACCCTTACCTCCCTTTTTGAGTAAAACAGAAGCTACAGAGTAAAAAACCTGTGGATGTAGCAAATACAGAACACAGGCCAGCATCCCACAGCAGAGAGCAGGCTGGAAAAGGGTGCAGGGTGGAAGTGGAGGGCAAATAAAAAAATAATCCATACACTTCATTCTGGATTTTCTAAAATTGTGCGTCAACAGCTTTGCTTTATGAAGAGAAACTGTGAGGGGAGAGAATAGATAAACAAGATGTGTTACTATCATGTTAAAAAGGGTTGAAACAAACATTTCAGTGACTTAAGCTTAAGGTCTTATATGTGTAATGTTAATTTGAGTATGAAATAATAAATATATATTTATAAATATAAATATATATTATATATTATAAAAATATAAATATAAATTTATAAATATAAATTAATTAATATAAATTAAGTGTATATGAAGGTTATTGTCGTTCACATTAACATTTTGCTAAAAAATTATGGAGTAGTGGTCTCATTGTGCATCAATCCTAAATTAGGATTTTAAGAAACCTCCATGAACACTTTTGATTCAGTATCGTTAAAATAACCGGGTTCAACATCAGGTCAAAATGGGTGTCAGTGAATATAATTTCAGATCCCACGTTCCTCATTTTGGTTTTCCACCCAGGGAGATTTCTTTTGATATATTTCATGCACGTGTACACACATCCACAATTTATTTTTTAAAGTCTCCTCCTGATATATTTCATGCACGCGTACACACATCCACACGTTATTCTTTAAAGTCTCCTCCTGTCTTTAGAGGCAGTAGGTGCAGGGGTGAGAGCAAGACCAGCCGAGCTGCCTGTGTCCGTCTCTTGGCTTTGCCACTTCCTGGCTGGCTGGACGCCGGTCTCGCTCATCTGTGAAGCACGAATCATGGCACCTCCCTCACAGGGTTGAAGTGAAGGTTGAGATAAATATGTGCAGGGCTTAAAACAGTCCCTGGCAAAGAGTAACATGTAAGCGATAACCATTATTATCAGATGTCTACAATTAAAATGAAAACCGGAAGTTATTTGTCAAGGGCAATGCCAGTCAAGACCATCGCTTATGAATTTCTGGGAATCTCAGGTTTTGTTTGTTTACCTAGTTTTGCTCCCAGTATCACTGAGGCCCTCCTGGGGTCAGGCACTGACATCAGCACGTTCACACTAACTGTTGTAAGGGCGGATCTTAACAAATGGCACCACGAAACAGAGGAAAGCTTCAAGTGAGCTTTATTAGGGAGCGCTCCCGGGCGAGGTTCACTGGTCCGAGAGAAAGGGGCCAGAGAAGTCGCACCCGGGCGAGGGTTGGGCAAGACTTTATAGGGGAAGAAGGGAAAGGGGTGTGGTGAATCTGGGAGGGCGCAGGGTATTCCTTATTTGGTGGTCTTTTCGGGTATCCTGGGGGACCGTTAGTCCCGCCCCTCGAAAGGCGGGAAGGCTGGGCTGGTTTCAAAGTCCCCAGGGCAGCTTCTGGAACTGGGTGGTCCGGAATGTCTCCAGGGCAGTTTCTGGAACTGGGTGGCCCGGAATGTCGCCAGGGCAGTTTCTGGAACTGGGTGGTCCGGAGAATTTCGTTCTGATGCAACCTGTGAATCTGATTGTGTTCCCCTGCCTCGGGCCAGTTGGCCTTACAACTATACATTTAATTTTCCTCATTTTCTTCCATTTGGGCCCAGGAAGCCTATGCGGGGAGCTCAGGGTTGTAACCCTGGGCGGGTATACTGGGGGAGGGAAATGACTGTCCCAGCAAGGTAATGACTGCTGCATTTACGGTGTAAGTGCTGTGACCCTCTTTCTTTCAAGCAACCTGTTCACAAAACGGAAAGGCGAATTCTGAGTCTGAGCCCCGGGCCTCGGGGCCCACCAAAACCCCGACTCCACTGCCGCCTCCGCGCGCAGAGCGACGCGCCACCGCCGACACGTTTAAATAAGGCGCCCTCTTCTCATTGGCCGGGGCTGCTGCCGGGAAAGGTGATTGGCCCCGCGGGGAGGTGGGCGGGTCCGGGCGCCCCCATTGGTGGCGGCGGGAAGTTTAAACAGAGCAAAGAACCTGCGCTGTTTGCTCCTGTTTCCAGTTTGCGAGTCTGTGTGTCCGGCTTATTTACCGGGTCCCGGCGATCGCACGAGAAAGGGGGCGAATTCGCTCCAATTCCCCCAGCTTCCCGAGAGGACACGTTGGGCGTTTCTGCACGGGCGGCTCGGAGCAGCCTGTTGGGCCCAGAGGCCGCCATGGCGACCAGGCATCGGGGGCGCGACTGCTGTGAGCGGAGCCCCCGGAACCGAGGCCGCGGGCGGGGCCGCGGGGCCCCTGGGCCGAGGAGGAGGCGGCCTCCCCGCCGGTCCTGTCCCTTAGCCACTTCTGCAGGTCGCCCTTCCTCTGCTTCGGGGACGTGCGGCTGGGAGCCTCGCGGACGCTGCCCCTGGGCAACCCCAACGAGGAGGCGACCGCCGTGAGGCTGTCCCGTGGCCCGGCCGCCGAGTGCGGCTTCACCGTCTGGCCGAACGCCTTCGTGCTGCAGGTAGGAGGGGAGTGGGCCCGCCGCGCTCCGGGAGGGGCCTCGGAACGAGCAGCAGCGGACCTGAGGCCTGGAGATAAAGCCAAGTCCTTCCCTCTAACTCTGGGTGAGCCCTGGTCCCCGGGGCAGAGGAGCCGGGTCGGCGGGGACTCGGCGGTGACAGCGCGTCCACGCGCCTGCGCGGAGCATCCTTAGGAGCACTTTCCTAGCTTTCTGTTACAGAGAAGTGTTTTTCATAGGCTTCGGCCCTCGAGAAGACTTGCGGTTCTAGAGTAATGGATGGCACTTTTAAAATTAATATTCTTTCATCTGTCTCTCTATCCATACATCTATCCATCCATCCATCTGTCTGTATTTAAAACTGCCAGGAGTACTTTGGTTAGAGCAGGGTTTTTTAATTGCTTTCCATCAGTCATCTTAAATATCCACTTTAGTTTCCATAGGGAAACTGATCCCGCAGAGTGAGCGTAACTCTAATACTTATCATAGAGAAAGAGTGAGCTCCTTTTTAGCTGAATGTCTATAGCAACAAAGCCAAAAACACCTCTTCAGGGTTGTTTTCAAGAAGTATGAACACTTAAGTGTTTTACTCTTTTGTTTCCTTTGCTGTAGTGTAGTTTTTTGTTTTTGTTTTTCTAAAGAGATGGGGAAATAAAGATATATGTATCAACAGAATAATTTTCATTGCAGTGCTTTTGTGATAATAGTAATCTGTAATAATGCAATAGTTAAATAAATAATACATCCATTAATTGTATCTATCAAAATTATTTTAAAGAGTCCTTTATGCTGCAGTGTACTTTTTATTTTTTAATTTTTGGCTGCATTGGGGTCTTCGTTGCTGCGTGCGGGCTTCCTCTAGTTGCGGCGAGCGGGGCCTACTCTTCGTTGTGGTGCACGGGCTTCTCATTGCAGTGGCTTCTATTGTGGCAGAGCACGGGCTCTAGGCCTGCGGGCTTCAGTAGTTGTGGCACTTGGGCTCAGTAGTTGTGGCTCGCAGGCTCTAGAGCGCAGGCTCAGTAGTTGTGGCGCACGGGCTTAGTTGCTCCGCGGCATGTGGGATCTTCCTGGACCAGGGCTTGAACCGGTGTGCCATGCACTGGCAGGCGGATTCTTAACCACTGCGCCACCAGGGAAGCCCTGCAGTGTAATTTTAATGGCGATTCAAATTTTGTGACTTTTGTTTCAGAACTTCCTGGGTAGCTTTTCTGCATTGCATTGACCAGAGCAATGCTCCCATTCCTGTCACCAAAATCCAAAGAATTTACATCCTTATTTTGACTGCTCTGGTCTTTCCATTGATTAGAACCTCTGAAAGTGTGAAAAGAAAAAAAAAAAAAAAAAAGCTGAGGGAGTCTCACTCCTTGTCTAAATAACAGCTGCCTAAGGCAGTGAGAAGAGGCTCTAATCTGAGGTCCATGGGCTTGTATCTAAGCAGTGGTTCAGCTACAATTAAGAACCTGCCCTTCCCCTTTAGTTTATAAATGTTTGCTTTACATGGAAAGGTATATATTTTTTCTATCTACATAATACTTTTTTACTTATTCTTTTTTGTTATGTGGAACTAAAGGTTTGCTGTGTTATTTTTTTTTGGTTTTGTTCTTTTGTTTTAGAATTTACTCTTTTATAGTGTAAAAGCTCACTGTTCTTTTTAAAAACCAATTGTTTATGATGTGTTATGGTTTCTGCTTTAAAACAAAACTTGTCTTTTATTAGCTGTTGCTTTCCCTCAGCTTCAGGTCTGATTCCACTTAACCCACCAAGCCACTAAGATAATACCTACAAACATAATGTTTACCTTTTACAAATTCTTTTAAACTCTGTTGCCTTATTTAATCCTTACATCAAACTCATGGAGTCCTTATCCACATTTGTAGATAAGGCAACACTGTCAAAGGGTTTGTGTCCAGTGGATCAGGGTAGGCAGCTCAGTTCACTCTTCTGAGTCTTCCGTGTCTATTTTCTCATCCATCGGTTGGAAGTAATGCCAACTGCAGCTGTGCATGGTGCTCAAATGAGAGAAAGCTTCAAGCAAAAGTCTGGACTCTGTGTCCTGAAAAAATGTTCTCTTCCTGATTTTTAATGAGGAAATATGCTCAGAGGGTGGAAATATTTATGCATGGTTTTATTCATAGCAATTGACAGCTGGGATTCCCATCCAGGTCTTATAATTTTAAATCCCATGCGCTTTCCCTTATATTGATTTATAGACATGAGACATGGTTCCTTCCTAAAGACATGTTAGGAGGTTGAGGGAAAAATTCTAAGAACAAGAAGAAGCTACATCAAACAGCTGTCAAGGAGGTTGTTTTGAGGAGACCGGTGGTTCTCAAATTTAAGAATGCATCAGAATCATCTGGAAGGCTGGTTAAAGTACTTTTGGGTCCCCACCTTCAGAGTTTCTCATTCCATATGTGTAGAATAGGACTAGAACTTGCATTTCTAAGAAGTTCCCAGGTGATGCCTCTGCTACTGGTCCAGGGACCACATTTTGAAAAGCACTGTAGTAGAAAATAAATATTAGAACATCCCTTAACTAAAACACACTGCACACCTTCAGTGAATTAGCATGTCACGGTATGACTAAGCAGCATTTCTCTGAGATGCCTCAACCACTTGCATCAGATTTGTCTGGATTGCTTGTTAAATGAGGGAGATTTGTACCCACCACTCCACACTTACTAATGTGAATTTCTGGGGGTAAATACAGAAAACTCGATGTACGCAGATGGCATCTAACGAACCACTAGGTAAAGTGTTATACTTGCCAAATAGTGACAGAAATTCACAATTAGTATAAAAATAGGTCTACAGTACAATGTATCTAGGCCTAATAAGGAGTGAGGACCAGAAGACTGTCATTTGGGATATTTTTGTAGAGCAGATTTACTGGGGCCAATCCAAGGAAAACTTTTTTAAATGATCTTTTGGGTTTCTTTTAATCTCCTAGTCATTCTTTTTAAAACTTCAATAATACTGGTGTGTTAGAATCTGCATAGGACTGCTGTAATGTAGGGGGTTTGTCATTTGGGTCTAGGTCTTCATAATGACGTTCAGTTAAAATCACCAGCCATCCTACTGAATGGGATTAAGCTACGTGGTGTTTCCATCCTGACTGCACGTTACCTCAGTGGCGAGCTTTAAAAAACCCACCGGTACCAGGACCCCGCTACAGCATCACTCCTGGGGAGGACATAGAGGAGGGTCGGGGCGTTTTTACTTTTTACAAACCCCTCAAATGATCTCTGTAACCAGGGTTATGAACAACTCAACTGGATGGTTTAACAGACTCACTGGTGCCAGTTCTGGAAATAGGAGCTTTTGCTCTGCAAACGGGTAGAGGCCAACATGAGGCTGCTTGCACTTCTTCAAGAAAATAAGCCACCCGTCTATTGTGCAATGAGTTTGATTCTAATTTGATGTGACTGGGAGACTTGGATGAACTGACTGGCAGGGCAGCCCCAAACCTGACTTCCCTCCTCCTTCACAGCCAGGCTTCTCAGACAGTCATGGTCATTGCACTTATGGCCACAAGGGGGCGGGCCAGATCCATTTAATAACAAGGCAGCTTCAGTTGTCACTGGCTGCAACTACCATTTTCTGATTTGTCACTAATAAAAAGTTTGTAAACAAAGACCACAGAATCTTAGGACTAGATGGAATTATGAGAGATCATCTTGTTTATTGATTGACAACTTTTTTAAATCTTTTCCCAAAGGAGGGAGATGCAGCCCACTTTTTTTTATTGTAATTCTGACTTTCTGCTGTCTTTCAGAATCTAGATAAAATAGTAAGATTCTTATCTCAGACACATGGCAATGCTTCTGTTCAAAAAATTAACAGTGATGCATATCCAAGAATGCCATTACTGAAGGTAATAGAGGCATATTTAAAAGAAAGTAGTATAACAGATCTGTTCCCTCATTTGTTTAGGTTACCTAAGAAATTTTTTTAAAGGGTGGAGTTGGGGGGCGGGGGAGACCAAATAAAGATTTACAAAAGGGAAAAAGTAAAATGCTTTATGTTTTATTTCTGTTTTTACACCTCTGAGGGTATTTGTCTCCATAAAAGCTGAAGTTTTATAGCTAGACTATCACTGCAGTCTGAAAAGCAGGTATCAGTCATAAATCCCTTTGTGTCTCTCAGAACTGACTCGCTCTCCGTGCCTTAGTCTATAGATTGTTACAAATGATGGAAGGGCTTCCTCATGGGAATTTGGATGGAAGCGGAGAAGGCAGAGAAAAGAAAGATGGAGTGAACACTTTGAGCATCTTTTTTGCTCATGTGCTCTCCTCCTGGGTTAGCCCATTAACCTTTCAATTAAGGATAAAAAGACTAGCACTTCATTTTGTTATGCCTTAAGAAAGCCCTTAAGAAAGGCCTTTCTTTCTTATGCCTTAAGAAAGAAAATAGACAAACTAAAAATCAAAAGCTTTTGCAGCCACAAAACATACACCTAAGTAATGTTTATAATTCAAATCTACTAAATAAATTACACATATACAACCATCCCCAACATTTTGAAAGATATAATTTTAATGAGAAAGTCATAACTGAAACTTCCTTTGACCCCATAGATAATGTTAATGGCCAAAGTGAAGAGAATAGTAAACTTATTCTTACCCCCAAACTGTTTTTCAACTTTGAACATCACACAAAGCCAAGGAAATTTTCTAAGTCCAGATTTTTTTGTGAATAATAGCTGTGTAGCTAATAATGAACCAGAATTAGTGGAATGTCTTTCACCAGATATGTTTGTAAAGATTATTCAAAGCCTATGCATTTGGAATCAAAACGTGTGCATGAGATTTTCTGCACAATTTTAAGTCCAGATTCTTTCATAAATGATAATTACAGACTAAATTAGGATCTAGAATCAGAGTCAATTAGTCCAATTCTATCCCCAAGTCAATGTGTAAAAGATAACATGGCATATATATCTCAGCATATATGTGAATTATCACCATCATCAAATGAAAATTCTCACAACCTCCTCAAGATGAGAGAAGAAATGAAGTTTTACCTTGATTCCTGAATGTCAGGGTTCAAAATCTCCAAAAGCTATTTTTGAAAAATCCAAGCTTTAGAAATGAAGTCAAATTATTACACTTTTAAGAAAACATAACCAGCCTAAATTTTCTGCAGTTCAGGATATTTCTAATCACAGCCATAATAAACAACTTAAGTGATGACTGCATGAGGTAACCTAAATTACAAGACTCTGATAGCACCTGGCACAAAGTATTCAACTATTAGCTGTCACTGTTATTTTTAATAGTATTGAATTCTTTTCTACCTCTTTTTTGTCTTGTTTTTCTTATCTGTGTTCTTGGCTCCGGGCACTTTGCAGTTCAGTGGAAGGCCCCATTCCTGGTGTGTCACATCCACTGCAGGGTCAGCGCAGGGTCAGCTCAGGGTCACACCTGCCAGGAGGCTGTCCTGCCATTTAGGTGACTTAGATCTCCCTCCCCTTGTCCCATGACTCCTCATGTGTACTTCTCCTTATGTAGTGTATTGTGATTCTTTCTACACTTCTGTGCTAGACCGAGAACTTCCTAAGGGAAGAAAATGTTTTATAAAAATTCAAATTGCATTTCAGAATTTAATTTTAACAAATCAAATTCTTTAAGGGCTTAGCTTTCTAATTTATAAAGGGGGTGGAAGCAGAGAAACCAGTTAGGAGGCTCTCCCATTAGTCTGGGTTAGAGGTGATCATGTTGGAACCTGGACAATAGAGGTTGTGAGGAGTGGTTCGACTTGGGATACAGTTTGCAGGTGTAAGTGTCCCGAGAGCTCCTACCAAGGATGAAGTGTCTCTCAGAGCTTACAAGTTAAATAGATTACGTTGTGCTGCGTGTCATTTATTTACTTCTGAAAAAATGGTTAAAGCTATGAAAAATCTTGAAATTGACATTGAAGTTAAGCGGTTAATTCTTGGAAGAAAGATGTGGGTAAGAACATTACAGAAATCTTGAAATTAATTCTTTAAACTTTAAATTCTTCAAATATACTCTAGAAATGTTGTATTTCACAGTTTGGCTTTGCTGTCTAAAAATCTCACAAACTTAAATGTGATCATGTATGTTAAAGAGTGGAAGTATACTTTATTTAAATTATTTCATGTATGCGACTTTCCTTTTTTGCCACTGAATTCTCTCCATGAAATTTTATTTACTGTCTCTATTTGATTAGTTGTCTGAGCTTACTTGCTTTTCACTTGCATTTCAGGAGAACGACAGAAAGTCCTGAACTGGCTGTTGTCATATAATCCTTTGTGGCTACAAATCAGCCTAAAGGTAAGTACACCATTTGATTTTTGAAAAAAAAGATAATTTTTTTAGTATATACTTTTAATAGATTCTTTAATAAAATATGGTTTCACTTATAAAGACATTTGGTTAGCTTAACTGACCTCTCAGTATGAAATTTAAAGTCCTTTAATAAATGCTCATTAGGTTAATAGACCCTGTCATTATATATTATTGCCATTTTGTTATATAGCAATTTTCCTGTTAGTTTCTTAAATATATAAGATGTGGTACTAGATGTAACAACAAGTATAATAAACTCCTTTCTGAGCATTTACAAATGACAGTACTAGGATGTTTTAAATACATTTTCTAGTTTAAATTTTTATAAAACCCAGTGAGGTATGTATTATTATTGCTACTTCACTGACGAAACAGAAGCTCAGATGTTAAGTGACTTGCTGAATGACAATGACTGGTCAGGACTGGAATCTACAGCAATCTGATGCCATTGGAACCATTTTGATGGAACACTGCTCATAAAAAGTTCATCGGAATTTGAGTTTTTCACATGGTGCATGGTTCAATAATATTTAGAATGTTAAAACGAACTGAATTAGAAAACCACTCGGGGGACTTCCCTGGTGGTTCAGTGGTAAAGAGTCCTCCCTGCAATGCAGGGGACGTGGATTCCATCCCTGGTCAGGCCACTAAGATCCCACATGCCACAAGGCAACTAAGCGCGCGTGCCACAACTACTGAGCTCACGCGCCTCAACAAGAGAGCCTGCGTGCTGCAAACTACAGAGCCCACACGCCCTGGAAGCTGCGCACCACAACTAGAGAAGAGAAAATCCGCATGCCACAACTAGAGAGAAGCCCGCGCACCGCAACGAAGAGATCCCGCGTGCCGCAACTAAGACCCAAAGCAGCCAAAAATAAATAAGTAATACATGAATAAAAATATATTTCAAAAAAGAAAACCGGGGGCTTCCCTGGTGGCACAGTGGTTGGGAGTCTGCCTGCCGATGCAGGGGACACGGGTTCGTGCGCCGGTCCGGGAGGATCCCACATGCCGCAAAGCGCCTGAGCCTGCGCGTCTGGAGCCTGTGCTCCACAGTGGGAGAGGCCACAACAGTGAGAGACCCGCCTACAGCAAAAAAAAAAAAAAAAGAAAGAAAAAGAAAACCACTAGGAGTTGACTGTTTTAAAAAATTAATCTTTTATTAAAATCCTCAATGTTTTCATTTCCTTTAGTCTTTAACTGGTGCATTCTTCTATTTTCTTTAGTTTTTTTTACCATTGTCATGTTGGAAAATCTGATGGTCCTCAGAGAGATGCATGCCCTCAGGATTCTGCAGCAGGATGGGCACAAAACCCAGGGTGTACCTGTGGTAGCCAAGTCTGTATATCAAAGAATACTGCTTGTTGGTTTTTCCTTTAAATAGTTGCTATGCTTAACTTGTATGGTTTGTTTGTGGGTGTATTCTCCATTACTGAACTTCAGCTGTGACTTTACATTTTGTTCAGGCAGTTAAATTTTATTTAAAAATGATTAATTGATTTTAGCTTATTAACAAAAAGATTTAATTGATTTTGATGAACTAGATTAACTCATGATGTTTAATTTTCTTCCTTCCCTCTCCCTCCCTCCTCCCTCCCTCCCTCTCCCTCTTTCCCTACTTCCTTTCTACAACTCATCAGTTCTCTACTTAGTGCAAATCCAACAGTGTTGACGGTGACCTATTTCTTGGCCTGGGTTATATAGCAGTTAGCTTTATAATTACTCATAATTATACAATGTGTAATAGTTGTAAGTTGGTTTTGTGCCTGCATGTCTCACAGTATAAGGTAAAAATAGTCTACTTGCATGAACTTTATTAGTGGGAACCATCACTACATACGGTTTTTATTTAAGGACTTGGCATATTATAATATGAATTACGTTGTAAAACTATTAACATATGAATGAGTAGGTTCTTTTTTTCTCCCCTTTTGACACTGCCGGGGTTTTCTGAGGTAAAACTCCCAACAGTATAAATGTACCCTTTATTTAGGTGCGCAATTCAATGAGTCTTGACAAACGTGTACGGTTGTGAAACCACTACCACTGAGATAAAATATTTCTGTCACAACAAAGTTCCCTTGTGCCCCCTTGCAGCCAGTTCTCTCCCATTAACCCCTAGGCTCTGGAACCTGCTGATGTGAGTTCAGTACCTTTAGTTCTGCCTTTTCTGCTTTGTCCCATAAATGGAATCATACAGAGGTAGCTCCTTGTGACGGGACTCTTTTACTTAGCGTAATGCTCTTGAGGTTCATCCATGTCGATGCATGGCTTAGATTGCATCTCTTTCTTCACAGACTGCTGTTCCACGGTAGGGGTATATATACCCGCTCTGTTTGACCACCCCCTAATTCACAGATGTTTGGAATTTTCACTGGAAAGAACAGGAAGATGGAAGTGCATATAGTGGTAGGGATTCATGTGAGGAAGGTGGATGTGATGCCGTTTCCTCAGTGAAGAAGGAGATCATAAACATTAGCTCAGAAGCAGATGGGGGACGGTGTGGAGGGGACATTTGGAAAGAAGAAAACAGTCATCTTGGGGAAAGAGAAAGGAAGCAATTTCTAGGTAATTTCAATCATTGGCATAAAATCAGCCAGCCTGGTTGTGCAGGTTTTCTTTAGCAACGTCCAGCTGTGCAGGAATGGAGAAGGCAGATACCTGGATTCAACTTGGAATCCACATAGAGCTTTCCAGTTGCATTCAATAGGGAAGAGCAACAATGGCGTTAACGGCATTTGCAATGGAGATTATACTGAGGGACCCAAGCTAGACGGGAGGGAAAGGAGACCAGCATTGTGCTGGGTGACAGGCACGTGCTGAGGTCCCCTGAAGTGGACACCACAGTGGGAGGAAGCTGTGAGCCGTGGAAGTATTAAGTCAAAGGGCGTGGATGAACCCCAAGGGGTGGTTCGGGCTGGAAGGCTCAGGCTGAGCAGTCGGTGGCCGGGCACTTTCTGAGGGTGACAGCGGCTGTCTTGTGATTGTGTGACGGGGGGTGTGCTGAGTGGACCCAAAGGAAAGGGGGCAGAAACGGAGAGGTGAGGGGTGGGCTCTTTAGCTACAAGGCTGCTGAAGTTCTGAGATGGGGCAGGAGTTGAGGGAAGACCAGGAACCAGGTTTACAGACAAAACGCTGGGGTTTGGTAGCTGAATCGCCTGAGCTTCGAAGGAGCCAGGATCATCCTTCAGGGAAGATGGAGAGAAATAGTCTAAAGTCGTAAACGGCCATAACATGAAGCCTCCCACCTGCGTGAGGGCCTGTGAGGGAGGTGATGCGTCCAGGAGGGACCACGTTTCAGTTAAGACAAAGCGATGGATGTGAGTCTTCTAAGAGAGGAACTGGATTAATGCAAGGTTTTTATTCTTCTCACAGACTTAAACTGGATTGGGTGTTGAGATAACTTGGATGAAATCGTGAATCCTCTGAAAGCTATTCAAATGGTGATGGACACACTTGGCATTCCTTATTAGCAAAGGCAAATATCTCAGTATGTACAGGAAAAGAAATAGGAAAGCTGATCACATGTATGGAAAGTGCTTTTTGCTTTCCTTGTACAATTTTTAAAATCTGACTTTGTGTTAAAGTTAAAAAGGTATATGTAACAAACTTTTTCTATTCTTCGTTTCTTTTATCTAAAATTTAAAATTCTTTTTAAAATTCATTTAAAAATCTTTGCTGATTAAGAAAATACTGTCTTTTGGATTGCTTGTTGCTAGTAGCTAGGCTTCCTAACAGGCTTCCTTTTAATTTTTATATTGTTCACTCAGTCCAGAAAGAGTGATAATCTACTATAGTTCTACTTTCACCAAAAAGGGAGAATTCCGGGCTTCCCTGGTGGCGCAGTGGTTGAGAGTCCGACTGCCGATGCAGGGGACACGGGTTCGTGCCCCGTCTGGGAAGATCCCACATGCCGCAGAGCGGCTGGGCCCGTGAGCCATGGCCGCTGAGCCTGCGCGTCCGAAGCCTGTGCTCCGCAACTGGAGCGGTCACAACAGTGAAAGGCCCGCGTACCGCAAAAAAAAAAAAAAAAGAAAAGAAAAAAGGAGAATTCCGATGGAAATATTTTGCTTATAGCTTCTTTATCAGAGGTAAATATAATGCAGATAAATATTTACTTACAATTTTCATTTGAGGTCATGTGTATTTGTTGGTATGTGTAAAAAATTCCAACCTATATAAAGGAAGAAGGAAATAGTCCAAAAACCTGCTTATTTCTAGGAATACTTAAGGGGGGTCTACATAAAGCAGTGCTTCTGCATCTTGCATAAATTATGGACCCTTTTTTTCTCCAATTATACAGAAGCCTATTTCAGAAACCACTCTTAGAGAGTCTTAGAGAGTAGAGTTTTATTCTATGAATAATATTCCATTATTACTGCAGATAACTTTTGTATTTGGAATAGTGATGGTTTATTTTGAATTATCTAAATGAGACCAAAATGAAACTTGATCTAAACTTTGCCCTTGCTTTGCCAAAGCATCATTAATTTTCATACCTGCTGAACGTTGTTGGAGTATTAGAAACAGGCTCTTCCTGCCGTCAGTAATTGTGATGGATCTTTATTGAGGTACATTTGAAGAACAGTCCGGTGACATTTATATTCACCTTAACAACATTATTAAAGACATAGGTTACTCAGTGTCTTCCTTCTACTGTTACTCTCTCTCTGAGGTTGTCTGGGTTCCATGGCCGCTTTCCTACAAGATCTTTCAATTCCTTATGTTTCTATCTGCTCTAAAATAAGTGCTGACCTACTGGACAGGTAGCAGTCATCTGCTTCCCTCACACCCAGGCAGTTTTCGAGTGAAAATCCATCCTGATTTGTAGCCTCGCTGTCAGTGTGCAGGTGTTTGCTCTTCAGCAACTTCTGTGCTCCACGTTTAGAGATGCTGTTTACGTCAGCGGTTTGAAGTATCCCATTGTATGCCTTGCTCAAGGCTCAGAATGTACACTTAAAAATTCTGCATTTCTTTGTAAATTTCATGGCAAAAGAATCTTTAAAATTACTGGGTTAAGGATATATTTGCTTTAGTTTTTAGAGGAGCACACACAAATACCTACCACTTACTTTGAAATGCGTCAAAAAAGGACAGATGGATAGATGAATAAGTACATGATTTTAAAAAGTATAATAAAATGTGAACGGTAGAATCCAGGGAGAGGTTATGTTTGAAAATTTTCAAAATAAAAAATAATCTTTGAAAATAAACAGAGGCCATCTTATATTCCTTAACTGGAAGTCACCCAAATGTCCATGAAGAGTAGAATGGGTGGGTAATTCGCGCCATATTAGCAGAGTGGAAAAGTACAGGGAAGGAGTTATCTTCTACAGCCCAAGACCGGAACGAATCTCACAAGCAAAATATTAAACAAAAGAAACCAGATATTTAAAAAAAAAAAAAAAAAGAAAACTCTAGGATTTCATTTATGTAGAATAAAACCAGGCAAAATTGGCCTATGCTGTCAGAAGCCAAGATTGTATTTATACTGGGAGTAGACCTTGCCAATGACCCAGAGCGGGGACTCTGGGAACTAGTGTATCCTCTTGTTCTGGGTGCTGGTTCACAGATGTGTTCAGTTAGTGAGAATCCATTGATCTGTGCACTAATTGTACATGCACTTTTCTCTTAATATGTTGCATTTTAATAAAAAGTTCCTGAACTGAAATAATAATAGTTCCCACCTCACAGTATTATTTTGTAGTTTAAACTAAAACCCATTAGAATGTAAACTCCATGAGGACAGTCATTGGAATCTATTTTTTCACTGCTATAAACCCAAGACTAGAGCATGTCCTGGTATAGACCAGATAGTCAAAGCATTTTTCATGAATGATAATTCAGCACAGTGCTTATCTAATCACCTGCCACAGCATACAACCTCTCTCAACATTAGACTTTACAATCAATAACATTATTCTATCACTGCTCGAGACAATTAAGGCCACTTTTCCCTTTAGCAGTGCAGTCTAAACAACACTGTTTTCACATCAGGGATCCATTAATTCATGTACCTAAGTTCATCCCTTCATTTGATCTACAGTGGTGAAGAAATCAATGGCCACCAATGAACTTTACTCCATGGACTTACATTGGGAAATTAACATTGAAAATTTACCCTGTTTTTTATGCAGCCTGAGTTAATTATTTTGCTGCTGTTATCGTTGCCCTCATCGGTGGTCATGTTCTTATTGGACTGTGGCGTGAAAAGTACTGTCAATTAATGTAGTTGTGTATTTTTAGTATTATTCTAAACTGTTTTAAATCAAATATAAGGCTTGTTACAAAGGGACTTAGATGTTGTAAATAATTAACTTTTTTCAGGAGACGTATTGTGTACTTAATGAGGAGTCCCTAGTACTTTAGAATGGTTAAACCCTTTATTAAGCACACCATAGAAGATGAGGTCGAAAGGCTTGGCTCTGATTATCATATTAATCATCTCAGGAGAACTCAATGCAGAAGGTAAAGTTAACTTTAAATATTCTTTATTCTTTAATAATTATAAAGGGAAATTCTAACATTATTTCTCTTGAGCTTTTAATATAGTCTTTCATTTTTATGTACCAATTTTATAAAAAAGATACTTATAAATATAATTTGTTATAATATTTAGACAGACTTTTTCCTTTGAGAAAAACTACTAAACTATTCTTAGAGTAACATAGCTTAGAAAACCAAAACAAGACAAAAAAAAAAACCTTTTACATCTTTAGTTTTGGGGGTATAGGTAGACCAGGATCTAAAGACTTCAAAGTGTTTTCAGGCTAACAGGCTAACGGTACCACTATTTGAAGCTGTAAGTTAACCTTAATTCTAATTTCAGACCAGAATTCATTCCTAACACTGCACAGCTTGTACAATTTTAATTCTTTGCTCTTAAAGAGAGAACTTTCATGTGGGAAATTTTAAAAAGAACCATAAGCCATCAGCAAGATCTTTGACTGTTGACACCTTGATTTTTATCCTAATTTTTATTCTTTGGTTGAAGACAGTAAGTAATGATTAGTAGGAGGACCATATGATTTTTTATGTAAATGAGGACATGCCTCAGGGTGAAAGCAGGTTTTATTAATACTCAAATGGGACAACAGGGGTAAATCAGTACTGTCCAGACAAGCAATACCTGTGGACTCCCTAACTGTTAGAAATCTTTCTACCCAGACTGCCTCATGTGTGAGGTGAATGTGAGTGTGCAAGTGTGGGTTATTTAGGAAGAGTTAACAATGTTCTTGGGCTGTAGGGATAAGAAGCCAGGCAAGTCATTAAGTATCAGCAAGAGTAGTAGACAAAGTAGGAAACCACAGCCATAAACCTCTTTTAAAACACCTTAAGAAATTTCTTGAAATAAAATATCTGACAGATTATATATAATTGCCTTAGTTGAATAGTTTACTACAAATTTTCTGCCCGAAGAGGCTCTGCAATTAAAATTATGAAAGTGAAATTAACAGAATTCATTTTACACATTTAATTCTACAATAAGATAATTTTTGCGTGAAGTTTCCTTTTATTTTTCTGTCTAAATAGGGAAAAAACAGCTGATATAATTGTCTATTATCTATACCATGAAAACACTGCAATATTCTAGCTAATTTTCTAATTACTGTGTAATTATAATCTTCTTTCACACAAACAAAGAAATGTCAGCTGCCTGAAGACAGGGACTATGACCTCATATTCCCATGCTTCCCCCACCCCCATCTGGAATCTTGGGGGCAAGATCAAGTTAACTATGCTCCTCATTTCATGTGACCATCACTGGCCTATGAGAAGTGTCACTTTTGTTTTATTTATACATTTTCCCTCTTCATTCCTGACCCTGAATTCCATTTCCCTTTCAACCAAACTGTTGAAAACCCAACTGTTGAAAACCCAACTGTTGGGACGCACTATAATGTTTGATATATCCTTAAATATGCAAATATCTTTGTAAACTATGTCTGGTTTTGTGTGTTTTACATTCATGTAAATGGAAGCTTGCCATAGATTTTATCTCCTTATTGTTTCATTTTACTTGCTACTGTTTAAACATATTTCCTTGTTGCTGAATCTAGTTTGTTGCCCTTTGGTGCTACCTAGCTTCATATATTTACTTATCCACTCTCCTAAGGATGGACACATAGTTTCCTCCTAACCTCAAGTAACTCTGAAATGAGTGCTTTCATGTAATCCCCTTATTTCTCTGTGACGATTTCTCTTGCCTGTATATATCCCCCATGTGGGGCTACGGGCTCAGTTCCTGTTCTTTGTTTCCTGATTTATAACAGATTAGCATTTCCCTCTGCTTTCTGCCTTTTAAAGAGCTGATTTGTGGGAGCTCTTTGCAGACAATACATTTTAACTTCTTGTCACTTTTAGACATTGCAAATTCCTTCTTCCAAAATGTGATGTGTGCGTTTTGTCAACAATACTTTTCATGGAAAGACATTCTCAATTTTCATATAATCAGATTCATGAACTTTTGCCTATAGTTTCTGCTAGTTCTAAAGAGTCTTCTTTGTAAATCCCTGGTGGTATGGGTATGGAAAATTGTGAGAATCCTCAGGGGACGGGGCCTCCCCTGCGCATGTTTTTATCTGCTCCTTCCTTCCATCAGACTCTGGAAAGTTTCTTTTACTCATAATTCCTTGCCCACTTCCCTCAGCCCTGGGAGGGCACTGCTATTATTTTGTCTCAGGGTAGCAAGAGGGTTGACTGTCGTCCCCAAGGCATTGAAGGCAAAATAATCCCATCCGCCCGGGTCTTCTACACACCTGCCACTTCCTCCCAACACAAACCCTAGGGGCTGCTCAATAACTGCTTTCTTTTAAGTGTATTTATGATTTTAAAGTCTCCAACATAAGGACAGATTTTAAAAAATAAATGTTTTCTTTGGAGTATAATGTATGCAGAAAAATGCAAAAAATCATAGGATGCCCCTCTATAAATGTTTACTAAATTTTACTGCACCCGGATCAACATATAGAACATTGATTGGCACTCAGAAGCCTCCTAAATGTCCCTTTTTTTTGCGGTACGCGGGCCTCTCACTGTTGTGGCCTCTCCCATTGCGGAGCACAGGCTCTGGACGCGCAGGCTCAGTGGCCATGGCTCACGGGCCCAGCCATTCCGCGGCATGTGGGATCTTCCCGGACTGGGGCACGAACCCGTGTCCCCTGCCTCGGCAGTCGGACTCTCAACCACTGCGCCACCAGGGGAGCCCCCTAAATGTCCCTTTTTAAAGGACTAAACCTCAGGTAACCATCCTGACTTCTCTGACCATGGATTATCTGGCACGAGGGTGACGTGCCAGAGGTGGGTGGAAGAGGCTTCCAAAGGGATGCTCTCCAGAGCCATCCTGGAACAGGAGCCAGTGCTGCCAAGCTCCAACTCCCCAGAGACCAAGGAGGAGCCTTCCCCCACCCCCTGAGCTTGAACACATCCCCAGAAAAAGCACAGGAGCCCCAGTAGAGCTGTGGGACTGGCCTGGGCCACCAGCTTCCCTGTGGCACCCTCCTCTCTATCCTCCTCTCCCCCGTGGCACCCTCCTCTCTATCCTCCTCTCCCCCATGGCACCTTCCTCTCCATCCTCCTCTCCCCCGTGGCACCCTCCTCTCTATCCTCCTCTCCCCCATGGCACCCTCCTCTCTATCCTCCTCTCCCCCGTGGCACCCTCCTCTATCCTCCTCTCCCCCATGGCACCTTCCTCTCCATCCTCCTCTCCCCCGTGGCACCCTCCTCTCTATCCTCCTCTCCCCCATGGCACCCTCCTCTCTATCCTCCTCTCCCCCGTGGCACCCTCCTCTATCCTCCTCTCCCCCATGGCACCTTCCTCTCCATCCTCCTCTCCCCCGTGGCACCCTCCTCTCTATCCTCCTCTCCCCCATGGCACCCTCCTCTCTATCCTCCTCTCCCCCGTGGCACCCTCCTCTCTATCCTCCTCTCCCCCATGGCACCTTCCTCTCCATCCTCCTCTTCCCCATGGCACCTTCCTCTCCATCCTCCTCTCCCCCGTGGCACCTTCCTCTCCATCCTCCTCTTCCCCGTGGCACCTTCCCCTCCATCCTCCTCTTCCCCGTGGCACCCTCCTCTCCATCCTCCTCTCTCCCGTGGCACCCTGCTCCCATCCTCCTCTTTCCCGTGGCACCCTCTTCCCATCCTCACCACAGGGGAAGCAGGAGAGGACCATCTGCAGAGGATGAAAGCTCTGCCGATCATGCGGCAACAGCATTGCCGAAGATGAGAGCCAGGGTCTGGGCCTCCCAACATGCATCTCCTGAGATGGCACCCTCCCCTGAATGGACTGACATGGTCCCAGACTGTAGAGTTCTTTGGGTTTGGCCTCAGTTCTGGTCCTTGCCTCAGGTCCAAGGAGGGCATGTGAAGCCCAGGCTGCTGCCAGCCCCACCCTCTCCAGAAGCCATCCAAAGGCAAATAACGTTAGTTATTTGGTGGGAGGCCTGGTGAAGGGGCGTGAGAACTGCTGAAGCAGAGGATCAAGCAGAGGCTGGTGGATGGGGGTGAACCACCCCCAACCCAGCCATAGACCCTGGGACAGAACCACACATCAAAGCGACAAGCACCCAAAAGAAGAATCTGGGGGGACCCTCTTATATCCAGGGGGCCTCCTGCCTTCCCACCACAAAAAGAAAAAGTCCTTCAGACATCGGAACTGCTCCTGCGGCTGAGGGCCGTTATCTTTGGCTCTTTCCCTCTGACCTCTGCCACTTGCTCCCAAAGCCTGACTCTCCCCTTGTGGGAGTGAGGGCTGGAGACGAAAGAACAGAGAGGTCCTGTGGTGTAGACCGTTTCTCACTCTGCAAGCACCCATCCTTCCTGGCCCAGGCCTGCTTCTCCCATCACGGCCCCCTGGGCTGTCCAGACGGGAGGCCCTGGGATCAGGAGCAAGGGACCAGCCTCGGAGGCTGCCTCCAGGCCTCCCTCTCCAGGTCTCACAGCGGGGTGTGTGCACCTTGTCTGACGGCTCCCGGCGAGGCCGGCTCTGGGTGAAGCCCAGTCCTGGTGGGAGAGGTTCCTTTCCCTGCACGGATGCCCTCGGCTGCCTGGCTTGACCTCCTGCGCGATGAGCCAGGGACCCGGTCGCGCAGTCTGGCCTCCTCGCCTCGCACGCTGTGTCTTTGGAAGCTCCGGGCAGGCTCTTCTCCTTACGGTCACACTGCTCTCTGGACCCCAAGACTGTCCTCTGGCCTTTCTCGGGTTGGCAGGTGGCCTGAGAAACCGAGTTACCGTTCAAGCTCTGCAAACTGATGGAGATGCAGACGGCCCCCACCTGTGGCCACTGGCGGAGCCGAGGCAAGAACGGTGCAGTCCGCCCAGCACTGCCGGAGGACCCACCCAGCCTCGTGCGAAGAAGGGATGCTCAGGGCACCTGGGTGCTCACCAAGCAGGAGCGCAGCACAACCATCCAGGCACTGGCTCTCCTGAATGTCCATGAGTCAACCTTCTGCTCCCGTGCACCTGGCACTGCCCACGGGTCTCAGGTCCTCCACGCGCTCCGTCGTCCCCGCGGCATCTCACCCACGGCAGCTGGGTGGTGGCGCCTTTCAGAAAACGGGAAGGCAGGTGGGAGGAGGTGGTGCCTGTGATGACGGTGGCCTCTGCTTGGGATGGCGCCTCTGGCCTGCATGTCCGAGCTTGATGCCACCAGGATCTCTGAGCCCAGGGGTAGTGGCCTGGGTCAGTACCCGTGGGCGCCAAGCTGCCATTGGCTACAACCACCGCTTTGGGTAAAGGTCTGTGTTTCATCAGTGCCTGTTGGGATTGAGGGCAGAACGCCTGGGCCTGATTTTTCTCAGCCATCTCTGCTGAGTTCCTGGTTGACCCTCGCCCCTCACCCTGATGGTCGGAGGTCTGGTGGGACAGGAGGCGGATGCTGGGCTCATCCTCTGAGCTGCCACCACAGGATACTCTTGAGAAGATGAAGCGCCAACCACC
Organism: Delphinapterus leucas; assembly: GCF_059928025.1. Lineage (NCBI taxonomy): Eukaryota > Metazoa > Chordata > Mammalia > Artiodactyla > Monodontidae > Delphinapterus > Delphinapterus leucas. The sequence goes on along the minus strand of NC_143129.1, from coordinate 11,440,931 downwards.
CTAGGACCTCAAGTCTGGGTGTAGGGTCGCTTGATGTGTCTGCAACAGCACCTCCCACCATGCAGTCTGAGAACCTGAGAACAACCATCCATCCCTCACATTCTACCACCGGCACCAATCCCTGCCTTCAACCTTTTGTTGCAGTGGGGCCAGTTCTTCACTTCCCGTTTTACTACATTTCTCCTGGCTATCTCTGCCTGACAGCCGTGGCAGCTTCCAGAATGGACTGGTCCTCCTGAGGGGTAAGAACCCATCTGGCACCTGATGGAGGGGTTCCAGGCAAGTGTACCCACAGGCAGCCTGCATATCTGATGGGAGATGGGCATTGGACCTGGAGCAGGTCCATGACTGAGCTCTTCAGTGAGGTGACAAGGGCCCAGGGGGAGTGGCTGGGGGCTTGGTTGAATGAATGGGGGAGGGGTGGGGGATTGAAGCCTAGGGGAGGAGGGGCTCCTTCTTCCAGGAGTGGCACAAGTGGGGAAGGTGGGAGGTGGTGATGTTGGCAGAAAGAAAAAGGAGGGGACTCAGTAGGAAATTAGGTGGCATGGCAGAGACAATCATAGGTCTGTGAGATTCACCATGAGCATCAACACTCGTGTTGCTGTGTAATATCCCTTGTGTGGATAGTCTGGCGTGTGTTTGTCTTTTCTGCTGTCAGTGGGCACTTGGTTGCTTCCAGTTGGTACCACATGCAGAGACTTGCCAGGAACACACTCTTACACATGTGGGTGCACAGAGATGTGCTTTCAACGTGGTTTGTACATATTCTGTCATACTGTTTTCTCAGGAGAGGTCGTACCTGTTTACACTCTTACTTGCAGTGGTCTTGAGCTCCCTTTTCTCTATGTCCGCCCCAACCACTGGGGTAGTCAGTCTCTTCCAGGTCAGTCATTCCTCCGGATGTATGGTTCTATCTCACAGTGATTTAAATTTGCCTTTCCCTGGTGACTGATAAAGCTGAGTCCTCTTTGCTAGACCTCTCACCGTTTAATGTAAGGTTCTCACTCAAGTCTTTTATTTTTTCAGTTGGTTGTCTGTCTTAAAAAACAAAACAAGACAAAAGCCATTCATATGAAAACTTGTAACTGCGTATCTTAAGGAGAACCTCATCTATTCTAGAACTTTCCCATCCAATAATACAGTGGCCAGTAATCGCATGTGGCTTTTGAAATGAGACTAGTCCATATTGGGGTGTGTCATGAGTGTAAATACACACTGGAGTTCAGACTTAGTAGGAAAAAAATAATATACTTTTAGTATATTGGGTTAAATAAAATCTGTTATTAAAATTAACTTCAACTGTTCCTTTTATTAATGTGCCTGCTAGAAATTTAAATATACATATATGGCTTGTGTTTCTATTAGAACGTACTGTTTGACAAAATTAGGAAAGGCTTCTCTGAGGAACTGGCCTGCCCAGATTTATTCTGACTCTTGGGTGTTGTGGTTGCTAGCAGATTACTTCCTGATGGAAAAGGATTGGCAAAAAATACCCTAAAATGTTAAGTAATAAAAATAAGTACTGGGTACAGTGTCTGCAAACACTTTGAATTTAAAAACCTATTGTCACTTGATCACAAATTGTATGGTTTTAAATATATTTTTCAGTGTTCAGCTTGATATTTTCTCATTTCAGAGAAACCCTGTGGTTTTCCAAGTGTGGAAAATGGAAGGATTGCCCAATATTACTATACTTTTGAAAGTTATTACTTTCCAATGAGCATAAAGCAAAATCTGTCATTTTCCTGCTTGGCTGGTTATACAACTGAAACTGGGAAACAAGAGACCCAGACCACGTGTACAGCAGCAGGATGGTCTCCAGAACCACGGTGCTTCAGTAAGTCAGTGGCGGGGTCAACATCACATGATAACACGGAAATAAATGAGCTTGTAGAACTAGCATCCCCTAAAATATGGCAGGTGTCTACACCTTTTGGTATATAAGAACAAAATTGCTGGCCAACTGTCTTTTTTACAAAATGAAAGCATATACTGTAATTCTGTAAATCACGTCTTTCATTAAAATGTTATCTTCTTTATCGGTTTGTAATATTACCCTGTGAAGAGAATACTGATAGTTATTGAAATTGTTATTATCACATTGCAAGGAAGAGAGGCACCACTGCGTGAACACAACCTGAAGGGGCTAGTGCGCCACAGCTGGCTGGGAGGGATTCTGGGAAAAGGTCTGGAGCTGCCGAAGAGGCAAGAGACCTCCAAGAAGCCTGTGTGTGAGCACAGGTCACAATCCACACCTCCTCTCCCGGGAACCTGTGCAGCCCGCCACCGCCGGGTCCCAGGGTCCAGGGACAACTTCCCCGGGAGAACGCACGGCGCGCCTCAGGCTGCTGCAACGTCATGCTGACCTCTGCCACCGCAGGCTCGCCCCACACTCCGTGCCCCTCCCTCCCCCCGGCCTGAGTGAGCCAGAGCCCCCGAATCAGTGGCTCCTTTAACTCCATCCTGTCTGAGCGAACAAAAGACGCCCTCAGGCGACCTACACGCAGAGGCGGGGCCAAATCCAAAGCTGAACCCCAGGAGCTGTGCGAACAAATAAGAGAAAGGGAAATCTCTCCCAGCAGCCTCAGGAGCAGCGGATTAAATCTCCACAATCAACTTGATGTACCCTGCATCTGTGGAATACCTGAATATACAACGAATCATCCCAAATTGAGGAGGTGGACTTTGGGAGCAACGATATGTACATATATTTTTTCCCTTTTTTCTCTTTTTCTGACTGGGTATGTTATGCTTCTGTGTGAGATGTTCTCTGTATAGTTTTGCTTTTACCATTTGTCCTAGGGTTCTGTCTGTCCTTTTTTTGTTTGTTTGTTTGTTTTTTAGTATAGTTTTTAGCGCTTGTTACCATTGGTGGATTTGTTTTTTGCATTGGTTGCTCTCTTCTTTCTTTTTTTTATTACTTTTAAGTAACTTTTTAAAATAATTATTTTTTATTTTAATAACTATTTATTTTATTTTATTTTATCTTCTTTCTTTCTTTCTTTCTTTCCTTTCCTTTCCTCCCTTTTATTCTGAGCTGTGTGGATGACAGGCTCTTGGTGCTCCAGCCAGGCATCAGGGCTGTGCCTCTGAGGTGGAAGAGCCAAGTTCAGGACATTGGACCACCAGAGACCTCCTGGCCTCACATAATATCAGTTGGTGAGAGCTCTCCCAGAGATCTCCATCTCAATGCTAAGACCCAGCTCCACTCAATGACCAGCAACCTACAGTGCAGGATACCCTATGCCAAACAGCTAGCAAGACAGGAACACAACCCCACCCATTAGCAGAGAGGCTGCCTAAAAGCATAATAAGGTCACAGACACCCCAAACCACACCACCAGACGTGGACCTGCCCACCAGAAAGACAAGATCAAGCCTCACCCACTAGTACACAGGCACTAGTCCCCTCCACCAGGAAGACTACACAACACACTGAACCAACCTTACCCACTGGGGACAGACACGAAAAACAACAGGAACTATGAACCAGCAGCCTGCAAAAAGGAGACCCTGAACACAGTAAGTTAAGCAAAATGAGAGGACAGAGAAACACACAGCAGATGAAGGAGCAAGGTAAAAACCCAGCAGACCTAAAAAATTAAGAGGAAATAGGCTGTCTACCTGAAAGAGAATTCAGAATAATGATAGTAAAGATGAACAAATATATGGGAAATAAAATGGAGAAAATACAAGAAACGTTTAACAAGGACATAGAAGAACTAAAGAGCAAACAAACAATGAGGAATAACACAGTAAATGAAATTAAAAATTCTCTAGAAGGAATCAATAGCAGAATAACTGAGGCAGAGGAACGGATAAGTGACCTGGAAGATAAAATAGGGGAACTAACTACTGCAGGGCAGAATAAAGAAAAAAAGAATGAAAAGAACTGAGGACAGTCTCAGACACCTCTGGGACAACATTAAAGGCACCAACATTCTAATTATAGGGATCCCAAAAGAAGAAGAGAAAAGGAAAGGGACTGAGAAAATATTTGAAGAGATTATAGTTGAAATCTTCCTTAATATGGGAAAGGAAATAGTTAATCAAGTCCAGGAAGCACAGAGTGTCCCATACAGGATAAATCCAAGGAGAAACATGGCAAGACACATATTAATCAAACTGTCAAAAATTAAATACAAAGAAAAAATATTCAAAGCAGCAAGGGAAAAAAAACAAATAACATACAAGGGAATCTCCATAAGGTTAACAGCTGATCGTTCAGCAAAAACTCTGTAAGCCAGAAGGGAGTGGCAGGATATATTTAAAGCGATGAAAGGGAAAAACCTACAACCAAGATTACTCTACCCAGCAAGGTTCTCATTCAGAATTGACGGAGAAATTAAAACATTTACAGACAAGCAAAAGCTAAGAGAATTCAGCACAACAAAAACAGCTTTACAACAAATGCTAAAGGAACTTCTCTAGGCAGGAAACACAAGAGAAGGAAAAGACCTACAATAACAAACCCCAAACAGTTAAGAAAATGGTAATAGGAATATACATATCGATAATTACCTTAAATGTAAATGGATTAAATGCTCCAAACAAAACATAGAGACTGGATGAATGGATACAAAAACAAGACCCATATATATGCTGTCTACAAGATGCCCACTTCTGACCTAGGGACACATACAGACTGAAAGTGAGGGGATGGAAGAAGATATTCCATGCAAATGGAAATCAAAAGAAAGCTGAAGTAGCAATTCTCATATCACAAAATATAGACTTTAAAACAAAGACTATTACAAGAGAAAAGGAAGGACACTACATAATGATCAAGGGATCAATCAAAGAAGAGGATATAACAATTGTAAATATTTATGCACCCAACATAGGAGCACCTCAATACATAAGGCAAATACTAACAGCCATAAAAAGGGAAATTGACAGTAACACAATCATAGTAGGGGACTTTAACACCCCACTTTCACCAATGGACAGATCATCCAAAATTAAAATAAATAAGGAAACACAAGCTTTAAATGATACATTAAATAAGATGGACTTAATTGACATTTATAGGACATTCCATCCAAAGACAACAGAATACACTTTCTTCTCAAGTGCTCATGGAACGTTCTCCAGGATAAATCGTATCTTGGGTCACAAATCAAGCCTTGGTAAATTTAAGAAAATTGAAGTCGTATCAAGTATCTTTTCCGACCACAATGTTATGAGATTAGATATCAATTACAGGAAAAAATCTGTAAAAAATACAAACATATGGAGGCTAAACAATACACTATTTAATAACCAAGAGATCACTGAAAATATCAAAGCGGAAATCAAGAATACCTAGAAACAAATGACAATGAAAACACAATGGCCCAAAACCTGTGGGATGCAGCAAAAGCAGTTCTAAGAGGGAAGTTTATAGCAATACAATCCTGCCTTAAGAAACAAGAAACATCTGAAATGTAAAACCTAACCTGACACCTAAAACAATTAGAGAAAGAAGAACAAAAAAAACCCAAAGTTAGCAGAAGGAAAGAAATCATAAAGATCAAATCAGAAATAAATGAAAAAGAAATGAAGGAAAAAATAGCAAAGATCAATAAATTTAAAAGCTGGTTCTTTAAGAAGATAAATGAATTGATAAACCATTAGGCAGACTCATCAAGAGAAAAAGGGAGAACACTCAAATCAATAGAATTAGAAATGAAAAAGGAGAAGTAACAACTGACACTGCAGAAATACAAAGGATCTTGAGAGAGTACTACAAGCAACTATATGCCAATAAAATGGACAACCTGGAATAAACAGACAAATTCTTAGAAATGCACAACCCTCCGAGACAACCAGGAAGAAATAGAAACTATAAACAGACCAATCACAAGCAATGAATTTGAAACTATGATTAAAAATCTTCCAACAAAAAATAGCCCAGGACCAGATGGCTTCACAGGAGAATTCTATCAAACATTTAGAGAAGAGCTAATACCTACCCTTCTCAAACTCTTCCAAAATATAGCAGAGGGTGGAAAACTCCCAAGCTCATTCCACGCGGCCACCATCACCCTGATACCAAAACCAGACAAAGATGTCACAAAGAAAACTACAGGCCAATATCACTGATGAACATAGATGCAAAAATCCTCAATAAAATACCAACAAACAGAATCCAGCAGCACATTAAAAGGGTCATACACCATGATCAAGGCGGGTTTATCCCAGGAATGCAAGGATTCTTCAATATACGCAAGCCAATCAATGTGATACACCATATTAACAAATTGAATGAGAAAAACCATATGATCATCTCCATAGACGCAGAGAAAGCTTTTGACAAAATTCAACACCTATTTATGATAAAAAAAAAACCCTGCAGAAAGTAGGCATAGAGGGAACTTACCTCAACATAATAAAGGCCATATATGACAAACCCACAGCCAACATCGTCCTTAATGGTGAAAAACTGAAACCATTTCCACTAAGATCAGGAATAAGACAAGGTTGCCCACCCTCACCACTATTATTCAACATACTTTTGTAGGTTTTAGCCACAGCAATCAGAGAAGAAAACGAAATAAAAGGAATCCAAATCAGAAAAGAAGAAGTAAAGCTGTCACTGTTTGCAGATGACATGATACTATACATAGAGAATCCTAAAGATGCTACCAGAAAACTACTAGAGCTAATCAATCAATTTGGTAAAGTAGCAGGATAGAAAATGAATGCACAGAACTCTCTTGCATTCCTATGCACTAAAGATGAAAAACCTGAAAGTGATATTAAGAAAACACTCCCATTACCATTGCAACAAAAAGAATAAAATATCTAGGAATAAACCTACCTAAGGAGACAAGACCTGTATGCAGAGAATTATACGACACTGATGAAAGAAATTAATGATGATACAAATAGATGGAGAGATATACCATGTTCTTGAATTGGAAGAATCAACATTGTGAAAATGACTCTACTACCCAAAGCAATCTACAGATTCAATGCAATCCCTATCAAACTACCACTGGCATTTTTCACAGAACTAGAACAAAATAATTCCACAATTTGTATGGAAACACAAAAGACCCCAAATAGCCAAAGCAGTCTTGAGAAAGAAAAACAGAGCTGGAGCAGTCAGGCTCCCTGACTTCAGACTATACTACAAAGCTACTGTAATCAAGACAGGATGGTACTGGCACAAAAACAGAAATATAGATCAATGGAACAGGATGGAAAGCCCAGAGGTAAACCCATGCACATATGGTCACCTTATCTTTGATAAAGGAGGCAAGAATATACAGTGGAGAAAAGACAGCCTCTTCAGTAAGTGGTGCTGGGAAAACTGGACAGCTACATGTAAAAGAATGAAATTACTACAGTCCCTAACACCATACACAAAAATAAACTCAAAATGGATTAAAGACCTAAATGTAAGGCCAGACACTATTAAACTCTTAGAGGAAAATATAGGCAGAACACTCTATGACATAAATCACAGGAAGATTCTTTTTGACCCACCTCCTAGAGAAATGGAAATAAAAACAAAAACAAATGGGACCTAATGAAACTTCAAAGCTTTTGCACAGCAAAGGAAACCATAAAAAAGACAAAAAGACAACCCTCCAAATGGGAGAAAAGATTTGCAAATGAAGCAACCGACAAAGGATTAATCTCCAAAATTTACAAGCAGCTCATGCAGCTCAATATCAAAAGAACAAACAGCCCAATCCAAAAATGGGCAGAAGAACTAAATAGACATTTCTCCAAAGAAGATATACAGATTGCCAACAAACACATGAAAGAATGCTCAGCATCGTTAATCATTAGAGAAATGCAAATCAAAACTGTAATGAGATATCATCTCACACCACTCAGAATGGCCATCATCAAAAAATCTACAAACAATAAATGCTGGAGAGGGTGTGGAGAAAAGGGAACCCTCTTGCACTGTTGGTGGGAATGTAAATTGATACAGCCACTATGGAGAACAGTATGGAGGTTCCTTAAAAAACTAAAAATAGAACTACCATACGACCCAGCAATCCCACTACTGGGCATATACCCTGAAAAAACCACAATTCAAAGAGTCATGTACCACAATATTCATTGCAGCTCTATTTACAATAGCCAGGACATGGAAGCAACCTAAATGTCCATCAACAGACGAATGGATAAGAAGATATGGCACATATGTAAAATGGAATATTACTCAGCCATAAAAGGAAATGAAACTAAGTTATTTGTAGTGAGGTGGATGGACCTAGAGTCTGTCATACAGAGTGAAGTAAGTCTGAAAGAGAAAAACAAATAACATATGCTAACACATATATATGGAATCTAAAAAAAAAAGAAAAAAGGTCATGAAGAACATAGGGGCAAGACGGGAATAAAGACGCTGACCTACTGGAGAATGGACTTGAGGATACAGGGAGGGGGAAGCATAAGCTGGGACAAAGTGAGAGAGTGGCATGGACACATATACACTACCAAATGTAAAAGAGATAGCTAGTGGGAAGTAGCCGCATAGCACAGGGAGATCAACTCGTGCTTTGTGACCACCTAGAGGGGTGGGATAGGGAGGGTGGGAGGTAGGGAGATACAAGAGGGAAGAGATATGGGGATATATGTATATGTATAACTGATTCACTTTGTTATAAAGCAGAAAGTAATACACCATTGTAAAGCAATTATACTCCAATAAAGATGTTAAAAAAAAAAAAAGAATGAGGGGCTTTTACAGAGAGTTCTGCAGGAGACCGAAAAATGCTTGACATTGGCCTTAGGAAGCATATATAGGGTTGTTACTCTAGTATTTTATCATTTGAAAGACTCTCCTTTGTATGACAACTTTCTCTCACATAATATCCATTGAAAAATGTGTTTTTTTGAGTTCAAATGTGTGAAAAGGAAATCTGATCGGCTCATCTCAATATTTCATGTGAGGCTACACTAGAGTCAAACTATCAGCTGGCTTCCATGGAGTCAGGTTACCTCTCTTGATTGACACATTCCCCAAGCTCTGTTTTGCAGAGTAAGGCACTTTGGTTGAGTCAGTTTCATTCAGAAGAAGTGGGTATGTTGCTTATGGTGGTCGATATGTCCAGTGAATATATCTATTTGGGATAATTATCCACTTCATGACTTGAGGACGGAGCATCAGTTTAAGCATTGCACTTTTAGTATTAACATGGACCACAGATTAACTGTAATAAATACATCTCACTCATAACTAGAGCATAAAAGTAAATTAAACATCTTAGATGAGGTGATGTGAGAGCAGTGAAGTAGGACCCAGAAAAGGATGTTGCAGGGTTAGCATTGCAGTGTCAGGATTGAGACACCCTCTGTGGCCAGACTGCCGCCTGTGAATACTGCTCCAACACTGAAAAGTGGCTTAAACATTCCGAGCTGGACTTTCTCACCTATAAAATGCGAATCATACAGCTTCGATGAGATCATCTTTATAAAGGGCTCGCCACACAGCAAGTACAACATATATTTAAACTAATATTAACCTTGGACAAGTCTCTTCACCTTTCTGAATTGGTTTGTTATGAGGGTCCGTTAATGAGGCTTAAAAAATGATTAAACTCCATACAATGCTAAGGTAAATGTACTGTCCAACACATCACAGTCCCAAGTATTTAGTAAAAATTAGCTCTATGAACTCCAAGGTTTTGAGTAGCACGTCTGTGACTCAGTCACAGTTTACATGGACTGACTATGGAGTCTTACTGTGCAGGTAGGTGATCAGAGGCTTAAAAAATAAATGAACACAGTTTTCACATTAAATTGTCTGCATGATTCTTTAAGGATCCATAGAGTAGGTATATGTGCTTTAGTTACATCATGTTAAAAATTATCAAATGCAGTGGCCTCAAAAGTATTAGGAAGTAAACCCAAAAGAAATTCTTTCTATTTCCCATTAATGACAATTAGTTAGAGGAAGATCTCTGGATATATTTTCTAACGTAGATGAGGTAGGGGTGGGATGACTGTGAGAACCGAAGTTAGTACATCCAAGAATTTTATTGTCAAATTGAATCAACTTTTAAAGAAATTTGATGCAGAGCAAGCAGGATAGTTCCAAAATTAAATTAAATCAAGGAATTGTGGAGTGAACATTTTTCTTTCTCCTTAAAATTCCAAGAATAATATTAAACTTTGGCATTGTTAGTTTTACAACTTAGTAAAGAACAAGCTTAATTTCATCAATTTAGAACAAATATTTTTTCCCCACAGAAAAATGCCCTAAGCCTGACCTGAGGAATGGTTACGTCTTTGACACAAAATTATTTTACAAAATTCAAGAGAACATGCGTTATCGTTGTGCATCAGGGTACAAAACCACAACAGGGCAGGATGAAGGAGTGGTTCAATGCCTCCCTGTTGGATGGTCTTCTCAGCCAACCTGTAGGAAGGAACATGGTATGTGTTTAAGAATTATCTCCTAAATCTGAAGGTAAGAGCTTGTGAGTTCAATGCTTTCTTATATGGGTAGGCATTCTTGTTTAAATATAATTGTTATTTTATTATGTCTCTCGATGCAGGAAGTTATTATATTGTTTCCCTCTAATGCTGGGTGTTTCCGTAATCCAAGGATTCCCAACCTCTACCACACACCTACTCCAGCAGTTCCTATTTTTTACTAGTAAACAAAGAATTGGAGTGGAATAAAAGGAAAGACCCTTAATGAAACTTTCTGTCACAACATACATAAATTAGTATTTCCTTCATTAGAGAAGAGTTTGAAATAATGCACATTATTTTATACCTCAAACCAATATCAGATAAACTTAAAAATAACCCAATCAGGGACTTCCCTGGTGGCGCAGTGGTTGCGAATCCACCTGCCAATGCAGGGGACATGGGTTTGAGCCCTGGCCCGGGAAGATTCCACATGCTGCAGAGCAACTAAGCCTGTGCGCCACAGCTACTGAGCCTGCGCTCTAGAGCCTGCGAGCCACAACTACTGAGCCCGCATGCCACAGCTACTGAAGCCCACGCTCCTAGAGCCTATGCTCTGCAGCAAGACAAGTCACCACAATGAGAAGCCTGTGCATAGCAACAAAGAGTAGCCCCAACTCACCACAACTAGAGAAAGCCCACGTGCAGCAGCAAAGACCCAACGCAGCCAAAAATAAATAAATTTATTTTAAAAATAACCCACTTATTTGAATATATATATGTGTATATATATATATATATATATATATATATATAGTTAGTGTGGTGTTATCTATTTAAATTATACAAATCCACAGATGGGACATCATCAAAAAATCACTACTGCACAAGTTTTCTATTGAATTGTGACCTTTGGCCAAATACACTAGAGTAGAATTTTAAAGACTGAAGACAGGTAGAGTTAGGATTCAGGGTGCATGAAGAAAGGGAATCCAGAGACAAAGGCAAACTGATTATTTTTCAATTTTGCTAAGAGCTGATTCTGTCATATATTGTTAAAATTCATAGAAAATACTTTTTGAGATTTCCTTTTAATATTCTAGGTTTAGGGATGGAGTTCATAAAACAAATGACTTTAATTTCTCTTTTTTTTTTAGAAACATGTTTGGCCCCTGAATTACATCACGGAAATTATTCCACAACACAGAAGATGTTCAAAGTGAAGGACAAAGTACGATATGAGTGTGCCTCTGGGTACCACACAGCTTCTGGGAAGAGGACAGAGGAGGTGGAGTGTCACCCGTACGGATGGGCCCTCACCCCACGATGTGCCAGTAGGTTCTCACTTTGAAGACGACTACTTTCACTTTGAAAACTCCCTCTCAGAAATGGGTACAAGTTGTTATGTGAATTATGTTCCTTTTTTCATATTTTTTTTCCTCTGGTTTTAATGATGTTGACAGTAGGCTTTCATCATTTCAAGCTCTCAAAGAGGGAAAAATCCTTTTAGCTCAGATACTTAAATTAAAATAAGTTTAATGATATTCAATAAATATATAAATTGGCAAGCTTTTACTAGGAATAACAAAATTTCGCAAAGTTGCTGATTTCTAATTCAGATATGGCAGGTAAGTAGTGGGTGAATTTTGTTCTAGCAGGAAAAATAACACTTCTTTGTTTTTTATTTGTTCTTTCATTTTTAGAATTAATATGTTCTTCTTTAAGATCAATAGAAAATGGTTATTTTCATCCTGTGAAGCAAACCTATGAAGAAGGAGACGTAGTTCAGTTTTTCTGTCATAAAAATTATTATCTAAGTGGATCTGATTTAATTCAGTGCTATAACTTTGGTTGGTACCCAGAATCTCCTGTCTGTGAAGGTAATTTTTAAAATTTCATACTCACACAAATAAAATATCATGTCTGAATCAGCTTTAATTTCTTTAATTTCTAAGGAAAAAAGTCTCTGATGATATCTAATTCTTCTCCAGAGTGCTATTTTTTTAAATAAATATTGTCTTTTAAATCAGTGCTATTTTCAACAGTCTTTAATACATTTAATCTGAAGAAATCTTAATTTTTACATTAGTTTGTAGAGTGGATATATCTTTTAAATATATATTTTAAAATCTATTATAAATTGTAAATCTCTTATTATAATGAATAATTGTTGTTGTTGGGAATTAACTAGATCCAGTTGTCCCAAGGTGGCAGCTTTGTGGAGGTACTTTCTTATTACTTAGCCACATATTCCCTGATGTGAAAATAGTCTTCAGAACAGTGGGGTAAAGAGCAGGAAAAGCAGCAGAATGTTACCCAGATTGAAAATGAAAACTCAGGTCATCCAGTAAGAGCCACTGTCAAATGGGACGTCTGTGGTTCCATTTATATCACTGGCTGTGTTCAAACAGGTGGTATGATTACCTGTTAAGAGACATCAATTCAATAGTCATATAATCACACCTGCAATGTTATATGAAGGAGGTCCTGGTCTAGCAGAGGAAACAGATACAAATCATTGGTACAATGTGACAACTGGTGTAATAAAGTCAGGTATAAGGTGTTTGAACAAACACTGAAGGTTCTGATTGATATGGTGTGGGACAGTGTTTACAGAGGTGATGGATAATGTCTGAACTGGGCCTTAAAAGATAAATAGGACTTGGAGGATTGGGAAGGATGGGGAGAGGTAAAGGGCTTGATAGCCTCTATTGTCTCTGTAATGTAGGAAATAGTGTCATTATTAACAGGCAGGAGAAAGACAGGAAAGGAAAACTTGGAAGAGAGTAGTGAAGATTTGAAACAGTTGCTGGGAGGAAAGAAAGAGGGGTCACCAGGGTTATGCAGTGGGGTTTCCCAGAACTGCCATCATTCTCTAAATGCTCATTCTCTAAACAATGACTTTAATTTTTTTTGCTAGAAATTATTCTTTTTAAAACTTTCCAGTGGTGCCCAAGAGCCTTGCTCTAACAGCAGAGAGGAAGATTGTTAGCAAATTACCTGTAGCATATTATTTCAAAATGAAATGGCAGACCCCTACCTACTTATCACCTGTTCACCCCACTCCCACCAAATTAAGTCAGGGGCCAACACTCCTGCTATCGTTTTCTAGCAAACAGTCCTTAGATGTAGGATGGGCAGTGTAGTCGTCTGAGTAATGCCTCCCTCCCTCCCAAAAGAAAATATTCATATTCAAGTCCCTGGAACCGGTGAATGTTACCTTATAGGGCAAAAGGGACTTTGCAGATGTGATGAAATTAAGGATCTGGAGAGAGGAATAATATCTGGGATTATCCATGTGGGCTCCAAATGTAATCATAAGCATCATAATTATATAAGAGGGAGGCAGAGGGAGATTTGACTACAGAAGATCAAGTATGAGATGTGACGGTGGAAGCAAAGGTTGGAGTGAAAAAGGAAGGGGTCATAAGCCAAGGAGTGCACGCAGCCCCCAGAAGCTTGCAGACGCAAAGAAGCTGCTTGTCTCCTAAAGGCTCCAGAAGGAACACAGCTCTCCTGATACCTTGATTTCAGCCCAGTGAAACCGATTCTGGACTTTGGCTTCCAGAAATGTAAGAGAATAAAGGTGTGCTATTTTTTAAGCCTCTCCATTGTGGTAATTGGTCACGGCAGCCATGGGAAATTAATATAGTCAGTATTTTAGAATAGTTAAGAGCAGGAGATTTAAATTCAGATAGACACGGGTTTAGGAACAGATCCACCACTTACTAATAATTTACTTACTTCATAAGTTTTAGTTTCTTTGTCTGTAATATGGGAGATGTAATAGTCCCCACTTAACAAAGTTATTTTAAGATTAAAGGAGATAATGAATGTAACGTGCTGGCTCTTTTAGTTTTCTATTGGCACGAACCTAACAGCTTGAAACCACACACCTGTGTCTCACAGTTTCTGTGGGTCAGGATTCTGGGTGGAGCTGACCTGGCTCTGTGTCCGTGTCTAACAAAGCTGCAGTCAAGGTGTCAGGTGGGACTGCAGTGTCATCTGGGGCTGGGCTCGGGAAGAACCTGCTTTCAAGTTCACTGTGGTTTGTGGCAGCATTTGGAGCTTGGCAGGCTGCTGAGCAGAGGGCTTCAGTCTCCTCCTGGATGCCCCTGCAGGCAGCCCTGTGCCCCCTGCCCTCTGACCCACCCCATTCGGAAACTCGTGATGAAGCAGCTTGCTTCTCTTCCAAATCAGCTGAGAAAGAGCTCGGCAAGAACGGCCTTACCATACTGTGCTGCAAGAGTATGTGTGCATGACCACACGCATCCATCCTTGTGGCTGTGTTTAAACGGGTCACATGCATCCCATCATCTTGGCTGTGTTCATTGCTTAGAAGCAAGTCCCAGTTCCTGTTCTTGGGGAGGGGCATGACTCAAGGAAGTCAGCCTCAGGATGTGGGGATCCAGGGGGTGGCCCCAGTCTGTCTGCCATACTTCTTAGGGTCCTTGGCACAATGAATGTGCTTATGAAATCTTAACTATTATTTTTTGGTAATTACATGACTAAATATACTGATGTTTCTCCATAAAAGGAAGAAGAAATCGATGTCCTCCTCCCCCTGTGCCTCTGACCTCCAGAATTCAAAGGTACTCAACCACTTATCGTCATGGAGAAACAGTGCGTATAGAGTGTGGACTTAACTTTGAGAGGCAGGGATCAGAAGAGATACGCTGTGAAAATGGAAAATGGACAGAACCTCCCAAATGCATTGGTTAGCAGCACCTCAAATGAGCTTTCCCTAAAATGAAACCTGCATGCATGTGGAGCTAAATGGTCTCTTCTGTTTCAATTTTCCCTTTTCAGAAGAAAAGCAGAGGATGGGCTGTGAAGACCTGCCCTTGGTTGAGAATGCTGCAGCAAACCTATCCTCCAAGGTCTATTATAATGGGGATAAAGTGACATACGTGTGTGAAAGAGGGTATCACCTCCGGGGACCAGAAGAAATAACTTGTAAACGTGGAAAATGGACCCTTCCCCCTGAGTGTGTTGGTATGTGTGCTGCGTTTCACATCCAGAGCTAAGCCTAGTGTATAACATTTTCCTTTGTTTAACTCACACACTTACAGCAACGGTCCATTGCTTAGAAGAGTTTGAAACACACAGATAGAGCACTTACTCTGCTATTTTTCCTGAGCATATGGAGCTCTCTGTAGAATTTAACTGGATATAAAGAATTGGGAAACAAGCTTTTAACATCTTGATGATAGTACTTTTGCATCTGGCCATTCTGAGCCCTCCACCCTCTGAGCCATATACCTGCTCTTTCATCTCACTGAAGGGCACAACCAGGGTACCACTCTTCAGTGCTACCCATTCTGCCATCCTTCTCATTTCTTTTTTTCTTTTTTTTTTTTTTGCGGTATGCGGGCCTCTCACTGTTGTGGCCTCTCCCGTTGCGAAGCGCAGGCTCAGCGGCCATGGCTCACGGGCCCAGCCGCTCCGCGGCATGTGGGATCTTCCCGGAATGGGGCACGAACCCACGTCCCCTGCATCGGCAGGGGGACTCTCAACCACTGCGCCACCAGGGAAGCCCTCTCCTCATTTCTTGATCAGGTCCTGGAGAGACCTCCACAGACATGTTTACCGAGGATATCTGTTGTGTAAGAGAAAAGCTATTAAAGATGCTAGAGAAATTAGCCGAGTAGGAGAAAGACTCTGAAGACAGAGAGAAAAATGGAAATTTTCATCCTTGGGTTGATTGAGATCTGAGATGAAGAGAGATGAGAAGGAAAAAATAAAAATGGATAATAACAAAGGTCAGTTTTTAAATGGACCATAATCGTTAGGTTAAAGAACACTGTTTACCTTTCTGTACATTTTAAGAATATCTATAGCATGAGTCCTTCAGAAGCAAGAAAAGTGAAAAATCCGCTGCATACTTGTCCTTCAGCAAAACATTTGCTCTTTAGTTTGGCTTAGTAAATTTTAACAATACTTAGCTGAATAAAGTTTCTCTGATTCTGATACACTGAGAGATCAATTGTCCTAAATTACATAGTGAAATATTAAAGTACTATTGTATGCACAACTGTATTATATCATTATGTTGTTATGTTTGTATTAATTTAAAAATAACTTCTTAGGAAATACTGGGAATTGTAATTCTCCACCTGATGTAATAAATGGAGCTGTTATTGGCGGATTATTAGCAAGCTACCCAACAGGATCCTCAGTGGAATATAGATGCAATGAATATTACTTATTGAGAGGAGCAAAAATATCTCATTGTGAACAAGGAAAATGGTCATCCCCACCTGTTTGCTTAGGTAAGATAGAGAACACATTGAATTAAAAAAAATTTTCCCAGCCTTATTGAGATACAATTGACATATAACCTTGTGTATGTTTAAGGTGTATAATGTGATGATTTGATACACAAATACATTGTGAAATTATTACCACAATAAGGTTAGTTTATTTATCCTTCACCTCATGTAATTTTGGGGGTTGTTATGATGAGAGCATTCAAGATCCACTCGTAGCAACTTTTAAGTGCACAACATTGGGGTGGTTTTTTTTTAATTTTTTAATTTTATCTTATTTATTTTTTTATATATTGTTTTGTACATTAGGTCCCTGGAACTTATTCTGCTTATAGCAGGACACATTGAATTTGTTTTACCCTTATGTTTGTATTCTTACATGATTTTCATATAATGTTTTATAGCATGGAAAAGAGAATTTTGTATATATCTTTCATTCTTCAAGTGTTTTACCTTATCGTTTCTGTCAGCAGAAAAACATCCCTAGTATCTTAGGGTTTAGGCTATACTCGTTCTTACCCCACTGCATTTTTTTTTTTAATGTGGTAACATAAGAACAACAAAACTTTACCATTTTAACCATGTTTAAGTGTCCACTTCAGTGGCATTAAACATAATCACATTTGTGTGTCTGATTACATTTGTGTTGTTTTTCTCCTAACTGGAATTTCCCCTGGTTGTTTATATTCCTCGTTGTCTCTCTTATTGTCCTCAGAATGTCATTTGGACAGAAGAATAATCAATCCAATTCTTTCCTTGGTAGAGCATGTCATTTATAGCTTTCTTTGCCACTGCTTCCTCACTTTTGTTTTATCTTGTTGAGCAGATAAAAACGTTTGTAGTTACTCTATATTTTGGATTAAGGCATGGATTAATTAATGTTAATGTTTTCAAGTAGAAAACTGAGGCAGCTATCTAAATAATTACCTAAATTGAAATTACTTTGGGAAAACAATATTCACCTCTCATTTCAAGCCTATAGATTTGCCTCATTTTTTAACTTTGCTAGTCAGAGTTACATTTAAAAGTAACGTACCTGGGCTTCCCTGGTGGTGCAGTTGGTTGAGAGTCTGCCTGCCGATGCAGGGGACACAGGTTCGTGCCCCAGTCCGGGAAGATCCCACATGCCGCGGAGCAGCTGGGCCCGTGAGCCATGGCCGCTGAGCCTGTGCGTCCGGAGCCTGTGCTCCACAACGGGAGAGGCCACAACAGTGAGAGGCCCACGTACCACAAAAAAAAAAAAAAAAAAAAAGTAACGTACCTGGTCACTACAGTTGCAAAAAACTTCTTACATTGTGACTTCTACAAATAGAAAATTGCATGATAAACTCCCTATAAGTTAAAAAAGACATTTAGTTAAAAATATTAGCCCTTTAAACTACAAAAGCAAATCATTGTTATCTACAAGAAAATTAATAAACATACAGAATAAACTAGAAGAAAACAGAAAATATCAGTAACCTTGCTGGAAACGTCAATGACTTAGATAATGGTCTTTTACACCTTTTTCTACACCAGCTTCCAACATACATATTCACAAAACTGTATGATATCATGAAGAGGCTATGAATCTTGTTTCTTTTACTTAAACTATATTATGAACATGGTTTGATATATTTCTACATTATATTTTAATGGCTATACAGTTTTCCTTAATGCAGATATGCCATAATTTAATTACTTTTTGATGGACATTTAGTGTGTTTTCAACATTTTTATATTCCACACAGTACATTTTGTACTAAATATTTGTACATGTAAATAATCTTTATTTTTTAATAAAATTAATTCTATTTATTTCAAATGTTTTGTTTTTGTTTTCAGATTATCTGAAGAGGAATTTCTGGATCAAAGAGATCTGGAATTTTAATTAAATTTCTGATAATTGCCAAACTGCCCTTCATAAAGTTTATTCTGATTTATGATCCTAGCATCAGTGAATTAATGAAGTAGTTTCTTAATCTTTGTGAACTTGAATATCTTAACCTTTACGTATTGTTAATTAAGCAATTAAAATTACTTTAATTGGATTTATTTGGGTATTAAACAGTTGACATTTTTCAATTTTCTAATGGCCATAGGTGGTTTTTCAATGAACTGATTGTTCATAGTTTAGCAATTTTTCCATACCCATAAGAGCTTTATCTATATAAATTACATTATCAATTTGACAGGCATGTATATTGCAGCTATTTTTTGTTTTCCTCTTCCTTTTATTTATAGTGTTTTTAATATACATAAATTTAAGTTTTAAGTCAGCTCTTTCAGCATCTCCTTTGTGGTTTCTCTCCTTCAAGTCATTCTTAGTTTGCTGTTCACAGTCACATTCAGATATATCTTCACCTGTAGTTTTTCTATTGCTCTCATATTTTCATAAATGATTTTGATGTTAAGCTTTTGATGATGTGATTGATATTGCATTGAATGGAAGTACAGTCATCTCTGAGGATAGAGACTGGACCGAAATTGTAAAGGAAAAGCTAGTAATGGAACAATCCCATAGGGAACAATAAGGTTTAAGGAAACCTATCATTTTCTGTCTGGAGCAATTGCCTCATGACATTTAGGCTTGGTGCCCACAGCCTAAAGCAAATACTGAGTGAAGATCATTTATTGTCATCAGGGCAAGAAGAGAGAGCTTTGTGCATCTTACTTGTCCTGTGGAACTGAAAATACTCTCACTACGAATGGGAAAGATGGTGCGATAAGGAGCAGCATTTCCCATCTGTGAATTATTCCAGATGTTATGAACTTCTTAACCTCCCCACTGCTGGTCTTCCCTGCCCTTATCCTACTTCAGCCAGTCTGGTCTCATTACTCCTCCCCAAGTAAGCCAGGTGTGCTCTCACCTCAAGGTAGTTCCCCGTGCCTGGAATGCCCTTCCCGCAAAAATTGACTTGGTTCAGGGGCTTCCCTGGTGGCGCGGTGGTTGAGAGTCCGCCTGCCGATGCAGGGGACACGGGTTCGTGCCCCGGTCCGCGAAGATCCCACATGCCACGGAGCAGCTGGGCCCGTGAGCCATGGCCGCTGAGCCTGCGCATCTGGAGCCTGTGCTCCGAAACGGGAGAGGCCACAACAGTGAGAAGAAATGACTTGGTTCACTCCTTAGCCTTCTGCAAGTCTGTTCAAAGATTACTTATTTAAGCCTGTCCCAACCACCTTACCTAGAAGCACAGTCCCCCTTCCCCCACGCCTCCACTATTAATTTTCCTATCACACTTATTATATGTAGTTTAAAGATGGCCCCAAATTATAAGATCCATATATTTATTACATTTATTGTTGATTGTGTGTGTGTCTCCCAGTTAGAAGGTAATCTCCATGAGGGCAGGGATCTTTGTTTTATTCACCGACAAATATCAAGTGGTAAGTGTCCCACAAATATTACACAGTTAATACATTTTCTATTTGAAGATTTTATTTTATAGGAAGGAAATCAGGATGAACCTAAGTGGTTGTTGCCTTAAACAATATTTTTAATGTTTCAAATTAAGTGGTTTTAATTTATGATATGTTGAAGATAATACAAAATATATAAATTCATTTGACAGCAATAAAGTGTATCCTTTATCATGTATATGTGTGAAGAGCTTTAATAATGATAAATGGTAAATATAAAATACCGCTTTTGATGCCTGTCATAATTTTTTTTGTAAAAATATATCACTTTCATACTTGTGAGATGAGTAAAGAATTGAAAAGACCCTTTGTTTTACAGAGCCGTGTACAGTTAACATGGATGACATGAGCAGAAATAACCTAGGGATGAAGTGGAATTATGAAGGGAAGATCTTACATGGAGATTTAATAGATTTTGTATGTAAACAGGGGTATGACTTGTCTCCATCAACTGCACCCTCTGAATTATCGGTGCAGTGCAACAGAGGTGAAGTGAAATATCCTTCATGTATTAAAAAAGGTAAAACAATGGTGCTTCCAGACAATTTCTTGGGTGACCAATATCACAGGTGATCAGTATGAGTTCAAAGGATAAGACCCTAAGCAATCCACCACCCTCATCATCTAATCTATAAAATTGGGAATGACCTGATCAATTTCCAATCAGCACATACCCTTAAATAGGATCTATGCTGACATCTTTTAATTCTGTAAGTCAGTTTTATAAAGAGAGAAATCATGAGATTTTGTACATATCACCAGACTTTCAGAGGATGGATCACCCTCTTGTGAGCAATCAACAACCCTGTAAAGCATTGCTCTCCTCAGGGTTTGCAGGGGAGCATTGTCTCAGAAGAGGGCTTAAGGTAGAGTGAGAGACTTTGTGTACTCCTTGGGCATGGGACTGTCACTTTTAATAAGGAAACAGGAAGAGAATGCATACAGAAAGCATGGCCTCAAGACGGATCTTATATTCTTTCACTTTTGGCAAACAGAAAGAGGAAAAGTAAAATCACAATAATTAATACTTTGCTAGTTTTAAACGTGTATTTAATATTATGATATACTAATTGCAATCATAAATTTTACGTATGAAGTTATTGCAGAAATGCTTTTGATATTTAAAAATTACTTGAGAGATGTCTTAAAAATGCTTTTACATGAAATGTATTGTTTTGTTTCTGTAGAGATTATAAAAACACTGGCTGCCTATTGTAGCAATTCATTGCAGACTTTATTATTTTTGCAGAATCTAAAAGAACATGTGCATCTCCCCCATTTATTAAAAATGGAGTTATTAAGAGTTCAACAGTCAGGACCTATGAAAATGGTTCCTCAGTGGAATACAGATGTTTCGAGCACCATTTCCTACAAGGGTCTAAGGAGTCCTATTGTTTAGAGGGAGTGTGGACTACACCACCATTGTGTTTGGGTAAGTACTGCCACATATGTCTCTATTTATTAAAATAAAACCATATTTTTCACTTCCTCTTCTCTTCGAGTTGATATAGCACTAATATAAAATTTAAATTTTGCATTTTTGTTATTTTATTAGTGTGCTTGTTGAATTACTGGTTTCTACTCTTTCCTCTAGATCATAAATAACTAGAATTCAGCTCATTCTAACAAGTACTTTTTAAGTACAAACCATACATGAGGTACTGGGTTGGTAGGACCTATAGGATGGTTAAGCTGTGTGCTGTGGGTAACCAGTCTAACAGTGGTCATTCAGTGTTATTGGTGCTGTGCTAGAAAACACGAGGACAGCGGGAACAGATATAGGAATGGTCCCCTCAATCTGAAAGATGATAATGCCTTGTTGATGAGGCATCCTAATAAAAGTAACACTATCTCCCAAAATTCTCAGGAGTCATAAAATAGCATATTTTTAAATGAAAAGAAAATATTTCTTTGTGTTTATATCTGACTTTCATTTATTTTCTTATCTTATTTCACTGTCTTGGACTTCAGTATAATGCTGAGTATAAGTGGTGGGTATCTGTGTTCTGATCTCATAACTAAATCTTTCAGTAGTTCATCTTTAAATATGGTGTTACAAATACGTAAAAAAAATCAAAATAAAGATATAGAAACCACCTATTTCTATTTTGCTAAGAGTTTAAAAAAACCTTCAGTGAGTTTAATTTTAGCAATACCTGTTAAAACAATCATATGATTATTACATTTATTTTTTTTTCCCTGGAATTACATTGCTTCTTTTTTGAATGTTAAAGCAGGATTGTATTTCTGTAATAAATCCCACACGGTTGTGATGAATTATGCTTTTTATATATTGTTGAATTTTATTTGCTAATACTCTACGTAGGATTTTTGCAACTATTTTCATGAGGGAGATTGGTTTGTTATTTTCCTTTTGGGTTTTGTATCAAGTTTCTGCTAACTTCATACAATGGGTTGGGAAGTATTCCCTCTTTATCAATTCTCTAGATTTTGTCTAAGACTGGTACTATTTCTTCTTTAATAATTGTAAGAAATCATCAGAGATGCCACCTGGGCCTTGAGGTTTTTTTTGAGGAAAGATTTTAATGACAACTTCAATTTGTTTAATAGATATTAGGTTATTATTCTCTTCTCTCAGTTTCAGTAGGAAGTGGTTTGTAAGAATGTGTCCATTATATCTAAATTGTCAAGTTTGTTGATATAACGTTCATGACATCCTTTTATGGTTTTTTTAATGCCTTTAGTGATGTGTCTTTTGTTATACTACTGTGAAGAAGTATGTCTTTCTGATATATCTTGCTGAGGGTCTGTAAATTTTATTGGTCCTTATAAGCAATCAGTATCTGCATTTTTTGATACTTTCATCAAATGTTGCTATTTCATTAATTTATATTCTTGTCTTTATTATTTCCTCTCTTCTACTTTCTTGGATTTATTTTATTATTCTTTTTCTAGATTGTTTAGATGTATACTTAGAGTACTAATTTTCATCCTTTATGTTTTTCCCTAAAAATGAATTTAAGGATATAAATTTCCCACTGAGCATAACTTCAGCTTCATCCCACACATTTTTATATTTTTGATTTTTACTATCATTCAGCTAAAAATTTATAATACCCATTTTGATATCTTCTATGCACTCTGAGTTATGTAGAAGTTTATTTTTTAAATTCTAAACATTGGAGGATTTTCTAGTTTTCTTTTGGTTGTTGATTTCTAGTCTAAATCCATTGAGACATACTTTGAATTATATCTGTTCTTTGAAATTCACTGATACTTAGTCTATTACAAGCATATACTTGTTTCAGGTAAACCTTTTTACTGGAAATAAATTAATTTTGTCCTTGTTGGGTTCACTGTTGTTACATACATATGAATTGAATTGAATTTTGTTTCTCATGTTACTAAATTCATTCTTATCTGTCCAGATTTATGTTTGTTTGTTTATTTGTTTATTTTTCTACGAATTATCAAAAGTGTGTTAAATTCTCTCACATGGTACATTTAAAAATATTTATCATTTTAGTTCTGTCAAATTTTGGTTATGTATTTTGATGCTATTTTTTTAGGTGCACACAGATTGAAACATGTTGAATCTGTATAATTTGAGTCTTTCTTTACCTATAGTAACGCTTTGTTTTTGTTTGGTTTTGCCGTAAAATCTACTTTAGCTGTACCAACTGGCGTTTGCCAAGTATTTACAAGGTGTACAATTTTTCATCCTTTAACTTTCAACTTTCTGGATTCTTACTTGTAATGTGTATGTCTTACAAGCAATATATAGTTAGTGTATGTAAAATTATACTTATTCAGTCTGACAATCATTTCCTTTACAATGGATTATTTAGTCCATTTACATATTAATGTGATTACTGATATGTTTGGGTTTATAGCTACTACCTTACTATACTAGATATATATCCTATCTGTTCTATGTTCTGTTTTCTCTCTTTTTTTTAATTGTTTTCTCATGGGCAAATCAAATTTTTTGTTATACCATTTTACTCTCTCATAGCTTGTGGATTATACGTTCCTCCAGACTTCCTTTAGCTGTTATCATAGAGATTTCATAATGCAGAATTGCCTTATTACAATTGAGTACAAATTCATAGTTTTACCATTTCTCTAGGACACAGAACACTTTATTTACTCTTCCCACTTTTTGTATTATTATGTCATGCATTTTCATTGTACATATAGTTTAAGTCCCAAAGATATATTAATATTACGTTGTCCAACAGTATTCTTTTAGATTTACCCATATATTTGTCAGTAATTTGTTCCTCATCTTTTCTTTTTTTTTTAATTTATTTTTTGATACAGCAGTTTCTTATTAGTCATCCATTTTATACACATTAGTGTATACATGTCAATCCCAATCTCCCAATTCATCCCACCACTACCACCCCCCCACCACCACTTTTCCCTCTTTGTGTCCATACGTTTGTTCTCTACATCTGTGTCTCAATTTCTGCCCTGCAAACTGGTTCATCTGTACCATTTTTCTAGGTTCCACATATAGGCATTAATATGCAGTATTTGTTTTACTCTTTCTGACTTACTTCACTCTGTACAACAGTCTCTAGATTCATCCACGTCTCTACAAGTGACCCATTTTCCTTTTTATGGATGAGTAATATTCCATTGTATATATGTACCACATCTTCTTTACCCATTCGTCTGTCGATGGGCATTTAGGTTGCTTCCATGACCTTGCTATTGTACATAGTGCTGCAATGAACATTGGGGGTACATGTGTCTTTTTCAATTATGGTTTTCTCTAGGTATATGCCCAGGAGTGGGATTGCTGACTCATATGGTAATTCTACTTTTAGTTGTTTAAGGAACCTCCATATTATTCTCCATAGTGGCTGTATCAATTTACATTCCTACCAATGGTGCAAGACGGTTCCCTTTTCTCCACACCCTCTCCAGCATTTGTTGTTTGTAGATTTTCTGATGATGCCCATTCTAAATGGTGTGAGGTGATACCTCTTTATAGTTTTGATTTGCATTTCTCTAATAATTAGTGATGTTGAGCAGCTTTTTATGTGCTTCTCGGCCATCTGTATGTCGTCTTTGGAGAAATGTCTGTTTAGGTCTTCTGCCCATTTTTTGAATGGGTTGTTTGTTTTTTTTAATATTGAGCTGCATACGCTGTTTATATATTTTGGAGATTAATCCTTTGTCTGTTGATTCGTTTGCAAATATTTTTTTTCCATTCTGAGGGCTGTATTTTCATCTTGTTTGTAGTTTCCTTTGCTTTGCAAAAGCTTTTAAATTTCATTAGGTCCCATTTGTTTCTTTTTGTTTTTATTTCCATTACTCTAGGAGGTGGATCAAAAAAGATCTTGCTGTGATTTATGTCAAAGACTGTTCTTCCTATGTTTCCCTCTAAGAGTTTTATGGTGTCCGGTCTTACATTTAGGTCTCTAATCCATTTTGAGTTTATTTTTGTGTATAGTGTTAGGGAGTGTTCTAATTTCATTCTTTTACATGTAGTTGTCCAGTTTTCCCAGCACCACTTATTGAAGAGACTGTCTTTTCTCCATTGTATATGCTTGCCTCCTTTCTCATAAATTAGTTGACCATAGGTATGTGGGTTCACCTCTGGGCTTTCTATCCTGTTCCACTGATCTATATTTCTGTTTTTGTGCCAGTACCATATTGTCTTGATTACTGTAGCTTTGTAGTATAGTCTGAAGTCAGGGAGTCTGATTCCTCCAGCTCCGTTTTTTCCCTCATGAGTGCTTTGGCTATTTGGGGTCTTTTGTGTCTTCATACAAATTTTAAGACTTTTTGTTCTAGTTCTATAAAAAATGCCATTGGTAATTTGATAGGGATTACATTGAATCTGTAGATTGCTTTGGGTAGTATAGTCATTTTCACAATATTGATTCTTCCAATCCAAGAACATGGTGTATCTCTCCATCTGTTGGTATCATCTTTAATTTCTTTCAACAGTGTCTTATAGTTTTCTGCATACAGGTCTTTTGTCTCCCTAGGTAGGTTTATTCTTTGGTATTTTATTCTTTTTGTTGCAGTGGTAAATGGGAGTGTTTCCTTAATTTCTCTTTCAGATTTTTCATCATTAGTGTATAGGAATGCAAGAGATTTCTGTTCACAAATTTTGTACCCTGCAACTTTATCAAATTCATTGATTAGCTCTAGTAGTTTTCTGGTGGCATCTTTAGGATTCTCTATGTATAGTATCATGTCATCTGCAAACAGTGACAGTTTTACTTCTTTTCCAATATGTATTCCTTTTTCTCATTTTCTTCTCTGATTGCCGTGGCTAGGACTTCCAAAATTATGTTGAATAATAGTGGCGAGAGTGGACATCCTTGTCTTGTTCCTGATCTTAGAGGAAATGCTTTCAGTTTTTCACCATTGAGAATGATGTTTGCTGTGGGTTTATCGTATATGGCCTTTATTATGTTGAGGTAGGTTTGCTCTATGCCCACTTTCTGGAGCGTTTTTATCATAAATGGGTGTTGAGTTTTGTCAAAACCTTTTTCTGCATCTATTGAGATGATCATATGGTTTTTCTCATTCAATTTGTTAATATCGTGTATCACATTGATTGATTTTCATATATTGAAGAATCCTTGCATCCCTGGTATAAATCCCACTTGATCATGGTGTGTGATCCTTTTAATGTGTTGTTGGATTCTGTTTGCTAGTATTTTGTTGAGGATTTTAAAATCTATGTACATCAGTGATACTGGGCTGTAATTTTCTTCTTTTGTAGTATCTTTGTCTGGTTTTGGTATCAGGGTGATGGTGGCCTCATAGAATGTGTTTGGGAGTGTTCCTTCCTCTGCAAATTTTCGGAAGAGTTTGAGAAGGATGGGTGTTAGCTCTTCTGTAAGTGGAGAATTCACCTGTGAAACCATCTGGTCCTGGACTTTTATTTGTTGGAAGATTCTTAATCACAGTTTCAATTTCATTACTTGTGATTGGTCTATTCATATTTTCTATTTCTTCCTAGTTCAGTCTTGGAAGGTTATACCTTTCTAATAATTTGTCCATTTCTTCCAGGTTGTCCATTTTATTGGCACAGAGTTGCTTGTCGTAGTCTCTTAGGATGCTTTGTATTTCTGCGCTGCCTGTTGTAACTTCTTTTTCATTTCTAATTTTATTGATTTGAGCCCTCACCCTCTTTTTCTTGATGAGTCTGGTTAATGGTTATCAATTTTGTTTATCTTCTCAAAGAACAAGCTTATAGTTTTATTGATCTGTGCTATTGTTTTCTTTGTTTCTATTTCATTTATTTCTGCTCTGATCTTTATGATTTCTTTCCTTCTGCTAACTTTGGGTTTTGTTTGCTCTTCTTTCTCTAGTTCCTTTAGGTGAATGGTTAGATTGTTTATTTGCGATTTTTCTTGTTTCTTGAGGTAGGCTTTTATAGCTATAAACTTCCCTCTTAGAACTGCTTTTTCTGCATCCCATAGGTTTTGGATTGTCGTGTTTTCATTATCATTTGTCTCTAGGTATTTTTTGCTTTCCTCTTTCATTTCTTCAGTGATCTCTTGGTTATTTAGTAACATATTGCTTAGCCTCCATGTGTTTCTGTGTTTTTTGCTTTTTTCCCTGTAATTGATTTCTAACCTCATAGTGTTGTGGTCAGAAAAGATGCTTGATATGATTTTAATTTTCTTAAATTTACTGAGGCTTGATTTGTGACCCAAGGTGTGATCTATCCTGGAGAATGTTCCGTGCGCACTTGAGAAGAAAGTGTAATCTTCTGGTTTTGGGTGGAATGTCCTATAAATATCAATTAAATCTGCCTGGTCTATTGTGTCATTTAAAGCTTGTGTTTCCTTGTTAATTTTCTGTTTGGATGATCTTTCCATTGGTGTAAGTGAGGTGTTAAAGTCCCCACTATTATTCTGTTACTGTTGATTTCCTCTTTTATAGCTGTTAGCCATTGCCTTATGTATTGAGGTGCTCCTATGTTGGGTGCATATATATTTATAATTGTTATATCTTCTTCTTGGATTGATCCCTTGATCACTATGTAGTGTCCTTCCTTGTCTCTTGTAACATTCTTTATTTTAAAGTCTATTTTATCTGATATGAGTATTGCTACTCCAGCTTTCTTTTGATTTCCATTTGCATGGAATATATTTTTCCATCCCCTCACTTTTAGTCTGAATGTGTCCCTAGGTCTGAAGTGGGTCTCTTGTAGACAGCATATAGATGAGTCTTGTATTTGTATCCATTCAGCAAGCCTGTGTCTTTTGGTTGGAGCATTTAATCCATTCACGTTTAAGGTAATTATCGATATGTATGTTTCTATGACCATTTTCTTAATTGTTTGGGGTTTGTTTTTGTAGGTCCTTTTCTTCTCTTGTGTTTCCCACTTAGAGAAGTTCCTTTAGCATTTGTTGTAGAGCTGGTTTGTTTCTGCTGAGTTCTCTTAGCTTTTGATTGTCTGTAAAGCTTTTGATTTCTCTGTCGAATCTGAATGAGATCCTTGCCGGGTAGAGTAATCTTGGTTGTAGGTTCTTCCCTTTCACCACTTTAAGTATATCATGCCACTCCCTTCTGGCTTGTAGAGTTTCTGCTGAGAAGTCAACTGTTAACCTTATGGGAGTTCCCTTGTATGTTATTTGTTGTTTTTCCCTTGCTGCTTTCAATAATTTTTCTTTTTTTTAAATTTTTGCCAATTTGATTACTATGTGTCTCGGCATGTTTCTCCTTGGGTTTATCCTGTATGGGACTCTCTGAGCTTCCTGGATTTGGTTGACTATTCCTTTCCCATGTTAGGGAAGTTTTCAACTATAATCTCTTCAAATGTTTTCTTGGGTCCTTTCTCTTTCTCTTCTCCTTCTGGGACCCCTGTAATGTGAATGTTGTTGCGTTTAATGTTGTCCCAGGCGTCTCATAGGCTGTCTTTATTTCTTTTCATTCTTTTTTCTTTATTCTGTTCCACAGCCGTGAATTCCATCATTCTGTCTTCCAGGTCACTTATCCGTTCTTCTGCCTCAGTTATTCTGCTATTGATTCCTTCTAGTGTAGTTTTCATTTCAGTTATTGTATTGTTCATCTCTGTTTATTTGTTCTTTAATTCTTGTAGATCTTTGTTAAACATTTCTTTCATCTTCTAGATCTTTGCCTCCATTCTTTTTCCAACGTCCTGGATCATCTTCACTATCATTATTCTGAATTCTTTTTCTGGAAAGTTGCCTATCTCCACTTCATTTAGTTGTTTTTCTGGGGTTTCATCTTGCTCCTTCATCTGGTACATAGCCCTCTGCCTTTTCATCTTGTCTCTCTTTCTGTGAATGTGGTTTTTGTTCCACAGACTGCAGGATTGTAGTTCTTCTTGCTTCTGCTGTCTGCCCTCTGGTGGATGAGGCTATCTACCTCACCTTTTCTTGTTTTTCTCCGTTTCTCATTTATTGTATGCCTGAAAAAATTAGTTCTTTATTATTTTCTCAGTTTGTGTTTGTCTGGAAATCTCTTTTTTTTTTTCTCCTTTGAGGAATATTTTTGCCTGATATAGAATTCTAGCTTGTCCATTATTTTCTTTCAATGCTTTAAGGATGTCATTTCATCCTTTTCTGTTTTTGTACTTTTTGTTAAATAGTCAAAGACCATTTTAATAGTACTTTTTTGAAAGTAAGCATCTTTTACTCTGCTGCCTTTGAGATTCTCTTTGCCTTCTCAGTAGGTTATTTTGGTTGGACATAGATGTTGGTTTCTTTGTGCATTTTATTCTCCTAGTTGGTAGGACTTCTTGAATCTGTGACTTGATATCTTTCATAGGTTTTGGAAATGTTTGGCTAATGTCTTTTCAAATATTTTTAACATTTTCTCTTTTCACTCTTTCTGTGATTCCATAAAACACATGTTACATCTTTTTCCAGTGTCCCCTGTCTCTTAAAATCAATATTTTCTTTTCTTTTATCTTCTCATTGTTTCAGTTTGGTAATTCTCTGCTGATATATTTTCCAGTTCATGAATCCTCTCTTTAGATGTGTACAATCTGCTTTAAACTTGTATACTGAGTTCTCAATTTCAACTATTATCTTTGCATTTCTAGAATATCCATTTCATATTTTTTTGTAGATTTGAATTGTCTGATGAAAGACTTCATCTTAACATCTATTTCTTGACCATATTAGTCACAATTATTTATTTTTAACTCCTTGTCTGCAAATTCCAATATCTGGATCATCTGTAAGCTATATCTATTTTCTAGATCCATTTCTTGCTATTTCTGTTAATGGTTGATTGAATATCAAATATTTATGTGTGGATAAAATTTTAGGATCTTGAGACAATGATGCCATCTTATTCCAGACAATACTCATCCCATCTTCTGGCTGATAGTGTAGGGAAATTTATTCTCTATTCAGTGAGAGACAAAGCTTTCTCTAAGCTTATTTTCAGAACTTTGTTTGCTCCTGCTCATAGAATGTACCCTGCAGGGTTCTTCACTAGAGTTTGGTGTGTATACCAAGGTCCCCCTTCCTGCCTGGCTCTGATATTCCTGGGAGATGGCCACTGCTCACTGTAGCTTTCCATTCACTTCAAACTGAGCTCCTCATTCTCTCTCTGCACAATCAAGAATAGGCAGATGCCCCCCTGGCAAAGCCAGGGCAGAGTATCAAGCTCATTTCATCATACCTCCCATCTCTCTGGGCTCTGACACGTCAAGTCCTGGCTGTCTTGGCTGACCCACTTTTCTATCCTCAACCCCGTGGGATTTCCAGCAGCTCTTCTGGCTCTGTGTTTGTCGCTGGCCCATCTGTATCTAGTCTCTCAGCTTGCGCTGAAAATCAACAAAGCCCCAAGAGAAAAATGGCACAGAATGTGGAACTCATCTGAATGGGCTTTTACCAGACCCTTAGCCTCTGGAGTACTGCCTGCCTTGAAAATTCTCTGATCCCTTGAAATACTTGCTTTGGGTCTGTTTTCAGAGTTTCTAGTTCTTAGTAGAAGTGCTGGTCTGATATAGGTTACTCTGTCATGGTTGAGAGCAGAAGTTCCGTGAAACAATTTTGAACTCGTTTTAATTTAAATTGCATGTTTTGTAGAACATTCTAAACAATAGTACCATTTGACCTCATTTTCAAAACTATTTTTTAGTGACTATAAAGATCCTGTTAGACTCTTTCTAATCATTCCTGTCATTTGTTTTCTATCTATAGCGTTTCTAGGATGACATCTGACACACAGGCCTTCACTTGAGAACGACTGAATAAAGAAGTATTTTAGCGTGTCAGTTGTATGATTCATTTGCTCTGTTAGCAACTCTGGACCTTTTTATTTATCTCAGAAGCAACTGCTTGGTGCTCAGTCATCCAGGAGGCAAATATGAACACAAGCAGCCCCATTTTCTGACATGATTTGACATTTGGTATTTTAAAAATACCAATGTTTTTATCAAGGAAAAGAAACCAGAGAAGTTTGTTGGGTATCCTAGTTCTTAAGTTTTTATTTTGTTTTGTTTTAATGCATAAGGAGAAGGACACAATAATACTGTCAATGCTTAAAATTTAAAGCATCTCAATCCAATCTTAATAATCCTTAATAACTGAAATTTAAAAGAGAAGAAACTGTTAATTACTTTGGATATACTTTATACATCAGGTCATAAATTCTGAGTCAGTGTCGAGACTCTAGCTTGTTTCTACATTTCCATAAAATATTATCTATCCAACCATCAATGGTTTGTCTCATGGGTGTTTTATTTGCACTTTCTGAAGAAAAAAGAAAAAGAACACTATTTCAATGACTATTATTAACTATTAATGTTTTTTAAAAAACACCTTTTTTGCCTTCTGTCTTTGCAAATCTTAATGGCAAAAAGCTCAGTAACTGGCAGGACATACCCTTTTTCCAAATTCAGGGCAACAGAGATAAATGGCAGGCTGTTTTCTGTGAGCTTTGAACATATTTTCTGACTTGAATATGAATTCTAACTTACTTGCTGCTCTAATGCCTGGGAATTTTAAGGTTATTATGAGAAAGCAACACAATGGTTCCCGTTAATACTGAGAGGTATCAAGATAGTTTTCTTGGTTTTTTATTTTTTTCAGAACCTTGCACATTATCTTTTGATACAATGGAAAGTAATAATTTGCTCCTGAAATGGAGTTTTGACAATAGGCCATATATCTTGCACGGCGAGTATATTGAGTTTCTTTGTAAGAGAGATACTTACATTGAGTTTCCTATTATCGGATCGGAATTGAGAGTGCAATGTGACAGAGGGCAGTTAAAATATCCAAGATGTATTCAAAGAGAAAGGTAAGGAGAGGCTTGTACCTGCAACTATTTTTTTTTCTGTTCAGGTTGTTATTCATGAGATTCATTATGTTATAAATTTCAGAAACATTAGGTTCTACAACAGTCCTACTTTATGGTCATTATAAAGGGGAAAAAAATCACGTTGTCTTTATTTTTTTAAACCAAGCCAACTCCTAGACGTATTAACTAATTCAACAAGCTTTCTGAGTGGTCTAAAGTCAAAGCACTGTTTGCTATTTGATATTTGTGACTCTGGCAATCGGGTAAATAAATCAATTTGAGCAATATTTAAATGTGGAAAAATTAACCTACATGTCCTGAGATAAGAGAAAATCACATTTTCTCCCATTTCTCATTAGAAGTTCGTAATAATGATGGGAAACACAGTTGTACAAACTTGATACTGAGGGAAGAGCATGTCAATAACAAAGATTAAAATTATGGTATTTGTTTTCAGGAACACGGTTCTATATAAGAATTTGGAAGTTATTTCTGAAGTGTTTTCTCATATAGCAATTTTTAAAATATATTTTCTACTACTTGATCAATGGAAAACAATCCTGTTCTTTTCTTAGAGAAATGTTAAAAGAATGCAATAAAATAATGTAATTCATTTTATTGGGTCAGAGTTTTGCCCCCTTTGAAGATACAGTATAAAATGGGAATTATACTCTAGGTTCAACTAAGAACATTTTTAAATGACTTAAAAGTGCATGTGGTACTCTTCTAATGGTTATAAAGAATGAGATGTATGAACTACATAAGGACAGTTTTTTAGATACTTGGAACATTCTAGAAAAAAATTCATAAGACACACACAAGTGGAAAACTTTTTTATTTTTAATTGCAGTGAATATCAGAGTAGAAAAATGTATGTGCTATTTAAATTTTTTATTATATCTTGCATTTCCTATTTCTAAGAGAAAAAGGAATAAGTAACTTAGATAAAAAATTGTAGAAAATGGTGTTAGTGTAGTTAACGACATTGAGTTTTTAAAAAGAAATTGGTGGTATAATTTACCAGGGATGGTTACTTGCTTTTATCAGTACCTCATTAAAACAAGGACCAGTTATATGAAATATTGAAGGGCTAAGACTGTAATAAATACTTGACCAGAAATGATGCTTATTTCAACCCCCACCTTCTCTCTCTTTTTTTCTTATCAAGGATGTTGTCTTATCAAGAACCCTTAAGAACATGAAAATGAATGGCAAAAAGAAGAATAACATTTTTGACACATCATAAAATCCTTTATAAAACATAATTGTTAGAAGAAAAATGTTGAATTAAAAACCTCTGATTTTTTACTTGCATGAAGATTTGAATCTAAACTGTTTACGCTGGACATTTTCTTTATTTATAAATAAAAGCTACACATGCTATTGTTTCACTTCTGGTTTGGATGACTTGACATGTGACCTCTTCTTTGATGCATGTCTTTCATCTATTAAAACATCAATCTGCACATCAAAATATTTCTGGTTCCTAATGCCAGTTCACTGGACTATATTGTCTTCAATATATGTGCAAAAATTCACACGTCTTTAATCGTCTTTGTTAATATCAGGGTTTTCTGTTACTTTGAGTTCAATATTTATTCAAAAGAACCAGCCACACTAGAGCTGAGAAACTATACATCATGTTAGAGGATTTACTTTATTAAATGAGCCGAGACTGCCCTTCAGACTTTTTAAGTGTAAAGAACTTTTAAAATTAACTGTACTGTTAGCTACCATTTGTTAATAATCAAATGGTTTGTGAATTAGTGAACCTTCCACATGTTTAAATGTTGCCCAGAGAACACAGCTATGAAAAAGAACAACCCTTACTATTTTTATATTATACACCGTCAATTTTTTTCTTAGATCGGGTAATTAATGGAATCATGCAGATTCTGAAAAATAAAACCTGAAGTCAGAGAGACCTGCAAGCACCAAAAAAAGGGTGTGTCAGTAATACTAGGACCTGTCAGAGGCCTGACCTGAAATACTGCGTTGTCACTTTTCAGTGTGAAAGAGAGTTACCCAGTTGTTATTACGGCTCATTCATAAGCACTACCTGGTTCTAGTACCCTTGTTAGGACCGGTTGTTGTTCCCAGAACAGCACATTTTTCCTCCCTAGAAGGTCTTCAGTTCTTCTAACGCAAGACCTTATTTTCCCAGTATGATGGCATTCTTCAAACCCCAATGTACAATTCCTGCTCCTGGGCTATGAGAGCTTCTCTGGAAATGAAGCCACACCAGGACTTAGCTCTGTGGATTAAACATGAATTCATTTAATGTTCAAGCATGTATGTTTTAGAACTGTCCTTCCTTGAGTTCATATGCATTATTTCAATTAATCTCCAAGAGTAGTTTTTCACAGTGGATCTCATAAAATTGAAATTTGACTGAAATATCAATAGGAAAGTATTCATCCTTTCCAATTAATTCGACCAGTCCATTAAGAAATGATACTGATCAGGTGTGGTGTCCCAGGAATCATGTTAGGTAACGCAGGATTCAGAGATGAATAAAATTCAGCTCATTATTTCAAGGAACTCACAATAAGGAACTACTTAGTTTAGGAAAAGAGTTAAACTTGTATTATTGGTCATAAAGTCTGATGCCTGGGGGCAGGCACAACACGTGGATGGGTGAAGCAGGTCTAGTGGTATTTCTGGGGAACTGCTCACAGCATGCTCTCTTTAACCTGGGTAGCTTGCTAGCTTCCTGATTTTCGTTTTTAAATGCGGGTTTCTGCATTTTAAAAGTAATTTAGCAATGGTACGTACAGTTTTGTAAGCTGAAAAAAGGTATTAATCTTTTTCCATTAATTAATTCATCAATGAATCCATTTATAAATGATGTTGAGTACCTGCTTTTCCCAGGAAACAGAATTTTCGCTCAAGGAGGATAATTGTCATGGGGGAATATTGTATCTATCCAGTATTGCCATATCTTCTGATTTGTTAATTGTGAAATCTACTGATTTTTATATGGCGGGGTGCCTAAAAAAATCTGTGACTCACATCGTGGCTCATTAGCAGCCAATTTGTAAACTCCAAATGCTAAAGCAATAAAAGTGTGAAAAGTGCAGCGATGGAGCATGTAAAAGGAGTGGCATTGAGGAAGCAGCAATTAACTTTTTTGGTATTAACTGGGCTGTAGGAAGATTCCTGGAAAAAGTTAAGTTTACAAGACTAGGGAAGACATTCCAAGTAGAAGGAATGGCACACACAGAATCAAATACTGAGCACACACTATGTGCCAGGCCTGAGGCTCCACACTGGAGGTAAAGCACTGAATAGGACACGTTGTTTCTGCTGTTAGGAGCTTGTGCTCCAGGTAGATAAGAAAGATATTAAACAAATCATTACAAGATGTGGTGTGTCAGGAAAGATCCTGTCTTAGGCAGCAAAGACCAGGAGGGACAACCTAGGCCTGGATGCCCAAGAAAGGCTCCTCTGAGGAGGTAATACGGAGGCTGAGGTTTGAAAGGAGAAAAGAAAGCATTTCAGGTAGAGGAAAGAACACGTGAAAACAGCAAAGAGCATGGTGTTTCCAAGAAGCTAATAAAAATGCATACTGGATTAAGCGGAAAGGAGGGAAGGAGAGAGTAGAGGAAGGCATTTGTCCGCCAAATTAAAGATGCCGGAAGTCAGTGACTGAAATGAGATGCTTACAGTGTTTTTTTTTTTAAAAAAGAAAAAAGATGGTTCTGAGAAACCTAGGGCCAGGACAGGAGTAAAGATGCAGATGTAGAGAATGGACTTGAGGACACAGGGAGGGGGAAGGGAAAGCTGGGACGAAATGAGAGAGTGGCATGGATATATATACACTACCAAACGTAAAATAGATAGCTAGTGGGAAGCAGTTGCATAGCACAGGGAGATCAGCTTGGTGCTTTGTGACCACCTGGAGGGGTGGGATAGGGAGGGTGGGAGGGAGGGAGACGCAAGAGGGAAGAGATATGGGGATATGTGTATATGTATAACTGATTCACTTTGTTATAAAGCAGAAACTAACAACACACCACTGTAAAGCAATTATACTCCAATAAAGACGTTAAAAAAAAAAAGAAGATGAGCAGAGCTATCAACAGACCCTGGGGTTTAGAAAACCGAACAGTGGTTTTCAGAGTCTGTAAGAGAACAGGAAACTCTAGGGCCTTGAAAAATAAGAGTAGGTGAGAAGTAGACATAGACTAGCCTGCCTAGGGACCGAAATCCATCTTGAAACTGTCTCAACCTAAATTGGATAAAGGTGATGTGAGGTAGCTGGTGTTTCTAGCCTAGTTGTCAGCTGGGAGCACAATAAACTCTCTGTGGAGAAGATGACATCATTCACAACCTTGCATTGTATCTGAGTTTTCACATTTAATGTCCTCAATTAATGTTTTAAAAGTAAAATTGTATTTTTTTTAAGGAGAATACAACAGATGATAAACAACCTCTTCAACTTCTGCTATGAATACGCACAAGTAAAATTCTAAGAGATAAGAACTATAAGCTCTGAACAAAAGCCAAACTAACCCCCAACCCAAAACAGAAAACCAAATACATGGATGCACAGAATGGAAAATAGCAGATTGTGGACGGGAGGATTCAGCTCAAAAAAGGTAATGGAGCTAGTTCTCTCAGGCAGTAACCCATTTTTTACAGGTTACTGCCTGAGAGAAGTCTGCAATCAACACGTTTGCAATGGAGTTAAACCTTGGACTAAAAGAAAAAGCCCACAGTATTCTAGCCAGAGGTACCAGTGAAGCGGGTGTGGGGCAGTCACATCCACTGAGAAAGGAGGCGGACGGGTAGATCAGACTAGTGAGAGCAAAGAGAGGGCCCCAAATTTCGTGTGTAAATTCTACATAAATCTCCAAATGACTCTTGGATATCTATGTATTGGGCAAATTCAAAGTAACTCAGATAAGAATAAAAAATAATTGAAATAAGATTTGAGCTGCCACCCCAAAATCAGTGTTCAGCTTGAGCCGACCAAGTTGTTAAAAACGTTATTTTTTGGAGGACTAGAAGAGAATCCAGAGTCTCCACAATATAACATTCAATATGTCTAGGATACAAGACAAAATTATGTGATATACAAACAGAAGAATGTGGTCCAGACACACTCACGGAGGTTGTTGAAGAGCAAACACCTGCATGCTGAGAGCGAGGCTACAAATCAGGATGGATTTTCACTCGAAAGCTGACTGGGTGTGAGGGAAGCAGATCACTGCTACCTGTCCAGTAGGTCAGCACTTATTTTAGAGCAGATAGAAACATACATGGAATTGAAAGATCTTGTAGGAAAGTGACCATGGAACCCAGACAGCCTCAGAGAGAGAGTAACAGTAGAAGGAAGACACTGAGTAACCTATGTCTTTAATAACGTTGTTAAGGTGAATATAAATGTCACCAGACTGTTCTTCAAATGTACCTCAATAAAGATCCATCACAATTACTGATGGCAGGAAGAGCCTGTTTCTAATACTCCAACAATGTTCAGCAGGTATGAAAATTAATGATGCTTTGGCAAAGCAAGGGCAAAGTTTAGATCAAGTTTCATTTTGGTCTCATTTAGATAATTCAAAATAAACCATCACTATTCCAAATACAAAAGGTATCTGCAGTAATAATGGAATATTATTCATAGAATAAAACTCTACTCTCTAAGACTGGTTTCTGAAATAGGCTTCTGTATAAGTGGAGAAAAAAAGGGTCCATAATTTATGCAAGGTGCAGAAGCACTGCTTTATGTAGACCCCCCTTAAGTATTCCTAGAAATAAGCAGGTTTTGGACTATTTCCTTCTTCCTTTACATAGGTTGGAAATTTTTACACACACCCACAAATACACACGCCCTCAAATGAAAATTGTAAGTAAATATTCATCTGCATTACTCTTACCTCCTGTGAGGAGGTTATAAGCAAAGTATTTTCATGGGAATTCTTCCTTTGTTGAAAGCAGAACTACAATAGTTTATCACTCTTTCTTTATACCAAGAAACAGTGGCAGCTGAACAATATTAAAATTAAAAGCAAGCCTGTTAGCAAGCTTAGCTACTAGCAACAAGTGATCCAAAAGACAGTATTTTCTTTATCCGCAAAGATTTTTAAATGCACTAGGCTTTCATTGCTACAATGAAAAATTAGAAGTTATAAAGATAAGAAACCTGGAAAAAAATCACCTATTGAGAAAAATTCAACAATTTTGCATAACAGATTGCACAATGTGAATTTCTTCCTCTCAGGCATTAAGCCAAAATATGGTATGGGTAACAAGCTATATATTAGGGATAGATAAAATTTTCCAAGGTTGTAAAAGTATGGATTATTTTTTTTTTTGCGAAAATCATAACTATGTAACTTTATATATGTATACATTTAAAATTAAATTAGGTACTTTCCTGGCGGTCCAGTGGTTAAGACTCTGCGCTTCCACTGCAGGGGGCATGGGTTCGATCCCTGGCTGGGAACTGAACTAAGATCCCACATGCCTTGCAAC
Source organism: Delphinapterus leucas (assembly GCF_059928025.1). NCBI lineage: Eukaryota > Metazoa > Chordata > Mammalia > Artiodactyla > Monodontidae > Delphinapterus > Delphinapterus leucas. Next base: position 11,402,193 of record NC_143129.1, on the reverse strand, counting down.
ACGGCCAAAAAAACCAAAACCAAACCAAAAACAAAACAACCAAAAAACCCCACTAAATTAAAAATGACACTCTATGGTTGTAATGACATCTACTGGAAATCTGGGTTAATTACAGACAAGAAGGTGAATAAAATTCACCTAACTTCACCAGTAATAAACTCACCTAACACAGAACTAGATTGGAGTTAACGTATTTATATTCCTTCTTTAATACAATGTAATCTCTCTGTAGGAAACAGCAACTTCTAAAGAAAAAGGCTTAATTACCTCTCAACCATTCCTTCCAACCCCCCCCACACACACACAAGCCTTCCAAGCCTTCAGGAAGCCTTAGAATCCTGACATGGATTTATCACATACATTTAAGAGGAATATCCTTCACATGAAAATAGAATATTATGTACAATTTAAAAATTTTTAGTCTGAGTTCCAACAATAGAAAAACTTTGAACATCTGGAAATCACCTTTCACGTATAACTTCATAGAAATATTTCTTGTGCAAATGCTAATTGGTTATAACCATCTTAGAGGAAATTAACACCAATAACATTTTATGTTGAATATATCCTAGTGGTATAATTTACCAAGTAAATAAATTGCTTACACTAAAATTCTGTTAAATGAAAGAGAAAAACAAACCATTTGGGAGAGTCAACAAAAACTATAGTATTTGGCATATTCTAAGTAACAAGAGTTCTCCAAACTCCAAACACTTCATTGGAAGAAAAAAAAAAATTCTAAAAATTTCTAGTTACTTTCAATATATTCTTTAATATGTCAATATGGTCTTTATTCTAACCAAATCTCGACAGTCTCTGACTAGGTTTAATCCTCATTCCAACAAAATAATAAAGTTAAGTAGTTAAATGGTCTCTCCATTTCTAGCTACTACTGATTTATTTCAAGCACTTTAAAACTGTCCTGGCCCCCATAGCTAGACAGTCTTTGGGACCCGATCAGACTGCAAACAGCCACTGGAATTAGCCTTCTGTGGCTCTGGAATCACATTGGCTCAGTATTGGTAACAGTGACCCAAAGCTACTGAAAATAACAAGTCATGTTTCAACACTTGAATCATCTTCAGGTCTGTGCTCAGTGACTAGACAATGAGTTTCTACTACAAGCAATAACTTGCTCTTCCCAGGTCAAATTACAGCCCCACTCAGTTCAAAGTCAGGAGTTTTTAATATATGAAAGGGTAGGCTGAATTTGTCTAATTTCCTCAGAGCGGCTCATTTGCCCATCTTGATGGTCCCATCAGTCAGGAAACAGGGGTGCTCTCTATGGCATTTGTGGGATTATTTTATCCTCACTTCTACGTGAGTTGGCAGAATCTTAAATTTTCAACGTTTGTTTTAGATAAATGCCTCAATTTACCTATAAAACAGGAATAATAAGCTAATCTTTTCTCTTTAGGAATATGATTATATTCAAACTAATATAATATTTTAAGACGACAGACATAGATAACAGTGTTGGAATCATGTCATGACATTAGTTTGTTATCTGCATAAAGCTATTAAATAAAAGAAACAAAGAATATAAAAAGTTTATTTGTTACATACCTCTTTTTAACTTTAATACAAAGTCAGATTTTAAAAGTTGTATAAAACAAGCCAAAAGCACTTTCCATACATGTGATCAGCTTTCCTATTTCTTTTCCTGTACATACTGAGACGTTTGCCTTTGCTAATAAGGAATGCCAAGTGTGTCCATCACCATTTGAATAGCTTTCAGAGGATTCATGATTTCTTCCAAGTTATCTCTTCTCAAAACCCAATCCGGTTTAAGTCTGTGAGAAGAATAAAAACCTTGCATTAATCCAGTTCCTCTCTTAGAAGACTCACATCCATCGCTTTGTCTTAACTGAAACGTGGTCCCTCCTGGACGCATCACCTCCCTCACAGGCCCTCACGCAGGTGGGAGGCTTCATGTTATGGCCGTTTACGACTTTAGACTATTTCTCTCCATCTTCCCTGAAGGATGATCCTGGCTCCTTCGAAGCTCAGGCGATTCAGCTACCAAACCCCAGCGTTTTGTCTGTAAACCTGGTTCCTGGTCTTCCCTCAACTCCTGTCCCATCTCAGAACTTCAGCAGCCTTGTAGCTAAAGAGCCCGCCCCTCACCTCTCCGTTTCTGCCCCCTTTCCTTTGGGTCCACTCAGCACACCCCCCGTCACACAATCACAAGACAGCCGCTGTCACCCTCAGAAAGTGCCCGGCCACCGACTGCTCAGCCTGAGCCTTCCAGCCCGAACCACCCCTTGGGGTTCATCCACGCCCTTTGACTTAATACTTCCACGGCTCACAGCTTCCTCCCACTGTGGTGTCCACTTCAGGGGACCTCAGCACGTGCCTGTCACCCAGCACAATGCTGGTCTCCTTTCCCTCCCGTCTAGCTTGGGTCCCTCAGTATAATCTCCATTGCAAATGCCGTTAACGCCATTGTTGCTCTTCCCTATTGAATGCAACTGGAAAGCTCTATGTGGATTCCAAGTTGAATCCAGGTATCTGCCTTCTCCATTCCTGCACAGCTGGATGTTGCTAAAGAAAACCTGCACAACCAGGCTGGCTGATTTTATGCCAATGATTGAAATTACCTAGAAATTGCTTCCTTTCTCTTTCCCCAAGATGACTGTTTTCTTCTTTCCAAATGTCCCCTCCACACCGTCCCCCATCTGCTTCTGAGCTAATGTTTATGATCTCCTTCTTCACTGAGGAAACGGCATCACAGCCACCTTCCTCACATGAATCCCTACCACTATATGCACTTCCATCTTCCTGTTCTTTCCAGTGAAAATTCCAAACATCTGTGAATTAGGGGGTGGTCAAACAGAGCGGGTATATATACCCCTACCGTGGAACAGCAGTCTGTGAAGAAAGAGATGCAATCTAAGCCATGCATCGACATGGATGAACCTCAAGAGCATTACGCTAAGTAAAAGAGCCCCGTCACAAGGAGCTACCTCTGTATGATTCCATTTATGGGACAAAGCAGAAAAGGCAGAACTAAAGGTACTGAACTCACATCAGCAGGTTCCAGAGCCTAGGGGTTAATGGGAGAGAACTGGCTGCAAGGGGGCACAAGGGAACTTTGTTGTGACAGAAATATTTTATCTCAGTGGTAGTGGTTTCACAACCGTACACGTTTGTCAAGACTCATTGAATTGCGCACCTAAATAAAGGGTACATTTATACTGTTGGGAGTTTTACCTCAGAAAACCCCGGCAGTGTCAAAAGGGGAGAAAAAAAGAACCTACTCATTCATATGTTAATAGTTTTACAACGTAATTCATATTATAATATGCCAAGTCCTTAAATAAAAACCGTATGTAGTGATGGTTCCCACTAATAAAGTTCATGCAAGTAGACTATTTTTACCTTATACTGTGAGACATGCAGGCACAAAACCAACTTACAACTATTACACATTGTATAATTATGAGTAATTATAAAGCTAACTGCTATATAACCCAGGCCAAGAAATAGTGCATTGTCAGTGGTGCAGGATTTATACCTAGTAGACAATTGTCCAGTCATAGAAAGGAAGGAGAGAGAGGGAGAGAGAGGGAGGGGTTCTAATGATTCCTGCATCTAATTTATATCTCTAGACCATTTCCCTAATTTATATCTCTAGACTGTTTCTTCTGCCCAGAACCAGAGAGCAACAACGAATGTCCTTACAAGAGACACAGAGGAGGGAGAGGGAGAAGAAGCCCTGTGAAGACTTAGGCGGAGGACAGAGCTATCCAGCAACAAGCCAAGGACACTTAGCCACCAGAAACTGGACAAGCCAGGGAAGGATTACACCCCAGAGCCTCAGACCAGGTGAGGCCCTGCTGACAACCTCCATTTCAAACTTCCAGTTTCAAGAACTGTGAGAGAATAAGTTACTGGTGTTTAAGGCCACTAAGTTTGTGCTAGGTAACTAATACAAGGTCAAAAAGAACTTCTCTAAGAGGAGAAGTTTCAGGCATCAGGGTGATTATGCAAGGAGTTGGAGGTTGATGTTTTGGCCACGAGAGACCTTCGCCAGCTCCCCAGTAGTGCACTTTGTCCTACATGGAAGGGAAAAAATGATACGGCAAAGCTTATTCAGAGCTAATTATCAGCCTTAGCACGTACCTTGTTAGGACCAGGAATTTACCCAATAACTACTAAATACTCTTGGCTGCAGTGTTATTACTTCATTAACTGCTGAGATCGTCTCCTTTAGATTTACCAAAGATTTTCTTCTTGTTCACATGCTGTTTCTCCATTGTCAAGCACAGTCTCTTCCTCATAGTAGGTGCTCAATAAATGTTTGCTCAGTGGATGAATGAATGAATGAATGGTGACACAAAACTATAGGGTACATTTACTGCTCACCTTGAAACCATTCTGGTTCTTACAGGTGTTTCTGGAATAAAGGAAATGCTCATAGAAGATTTCTTCTTTCGTTTACAAAGGATTCTTTCAGTATTCACTTTATGTTTATGAGCTGTAAGTTTATAGAGACTATAAATACGGTCAACAACTTTGGACCTACTTCGAACATCCTACAAAAGAAAATGTGCATTTATTAAACTAATAAGAATTCTATATCCCTTCTATGCTAGCAAAATCAATCACAGTATACAAACACTATGCAGTAAATTAAGAGCTTTTAACAATAAAAAAGCCGAGCTCTCCAAGTTCAGCAGTTAGATTGGTTTAAATTATGAATTTATAAGACAATTATGAAGAAGGCAAATATTCAAAAATTGTACACTTAACTCCATACTAAATAAAAAAGCAAACATTAAAGTCAATATACCTATTATACATGGTTACCAAGTCCTGTGAATTTTACCTTCTTCTTTTTTTTTTTTTTTTTTAAGAAGATGTTGGGGGTAGGAGTTTATTAATTAATTAATTTATTTTTGGCTGTGTTGGGTCTTCGTTTCTGTGCGAGGGCTTTCTCTAGTTGTGGCAAGCGGGGGCCACTCTTCATCGCGGCGCGCGGGCCTCTCACTATCACGGCCTCTCTTGTTGTGGAGCACAGGCTCCAGACATGCAGGCTCGGTAGTTGTGGTTCACGGACCTAGCTGCTCCGCGGCATGTGGGGTCCTCCCAGACCAGGGCTCGAACCCGTGTCCCCTGCATTGGCAGGCAGATTCTCAACCAGTGCGCCACCAGGGAAGCCCCGAATTTTACCTTCTTAAAGTTTCCAGCTTACCTCTGCCTGATGCGACCCCAGGTCAAGTACAGTCTCTTGCCCAGACCACTGTGTGTCTACACTTGCCTCTTTCCTTAATGGTCTCCCTATACCCACACGATCTCCCAAATCCATTCTTCGACCAGCAGCCAAAGTGATGTTAAAACTTAAACTGGAACATATCTCCTTGCTTAAAATCCTTCAGTGGTTTCCCACTGTTCTCAGGATAAAGGCCACAGTCCTATCATGGCCTGCAGTCACCCCTGCTGACTGTAACTCCTGGAGAGGATGCTCAGAGGCCTCACCGGAGAAACGCTTGTCATGTCTTTATGTCACAGCAGGGGGTGAGGAGCTGTGCACATCTGGATTTCTACCTTGCTGGGACAGCTGTTGCTTCTCTCAAGTACATGGGAGCTGGTTGCTCCTAGGGCTGTGATAAATTCTACTTCTAGAATTCAGCTTCTCTGACACATAAGAAACAACTCATATCAGCACAAAGAGCAGGTGTGAACACACGCAAAGCCCTATTTAAGTTGTGATAACTGCTTAAAAGTCTTGGACTTAAGAACATGTAAAGATAACCTCAAAGGAGAAAAACTGATGAATACTTACAGAAGCTCGATTTGTCCTCTTCAGTAAAACAGCTAACAAACAACAAGTTTTTGTGAAAATGCTTCTACTCTTGTCTGCAACTTTGTCACCGGGCTTTTCTTGGTACATTTGCAGAAGCTCCAGCAGTGTATCTACACAGTTTTCTACATCGTAAACTGCTGAAGTCGTTTTCTCATACTGGAAGAGAACAGAACCAAGTTACAAATTATAATAAACACAGATACTGAGCTGGCCAAAAGGTTCGTTCGGTTTTTTCCGTAAGATGGATCTAGTAGCATCAGTTTTCTTTAACTTCATTCAAAACAATTTTGTTAGATTGTATATGGCAGCTGTCATATCAGTGTGCATTTAGAAAAAGACTAATCAAAATTGATGAAGTTTTGTGTAGTTATTTTAATATTGAAGATGGAAGAAAAAAAGCAACATTTTCAGCATATTCTGCTTTATTATTTCAAGAAAGGTAAAAATGTAACCGAAATGCAAAAAAAGATTTGTGCAGTGCATGGAGAAGGTGCTGTGACTGATCAAACGTGTCAAAAGTAGTTTGTGAAGTTTCGTGCTGGAGATTTCTTGCTGGACGATGCTCCACGGTCGGGTAGACCAGTTGAAGTTGATAGCGATCAAATCGAGACATTAATTGAGAACAATCAGTGTTAAAACACGTGGGAGATAGCTGACATACTCAAAATATCCAAATGAAGCGCTGAAAATCATTTGCACCAGCTTGGTTATGTGAATCGCTTTAGGTCTACATTTAGTTAAGCGAAGAAAACCTTCTTGACCCTATTTCCGCATGCAATTCTCTACTTAAATGTAATGAAAACGTTCCATTTTTAAAACAAATTGTGACGGGTGATGAAAAGTGGATACTGTACAATAATGTGGAATGGGAGAGATCGTGGGGCAAGTGAAATGAACCACCACCAACCACACCAAAGGCCAGTCTTCATCCAAAGAAGACGATGTTGTGTATAGGGTGGGATTGGAAGGGAGTCCTCTATTATGAGCTCCTTCCAGAAAAGCAAACAATTAATTCCAAGAACTACTGCTTCCAATTAGACCAACTGAAAGCAGCACTCGACGAAAAGCATCTAGAATTAGTCAACAGAAAACACATAATCTTCCATGAAGATAACACAAGACCACATGTTTCTTTGGTGACCAGGCAAAAACTGTCAGAGCTTGGCTGGGAAGTTCTGATTCATCCACCGTGTTCACCAGACGTTGCACCTTCGGATTTCCATTTATTCTGGTCTTTACAAAATTCTCTTAATGGAAAAAATTTCAATTCCCTGGAAGACTGTAAAAGGCACGCGGAACAGTCCTTTGCTCAAAAGGACAAAAAGTTTCGGGAAGATGGAATTATGAAGTTGCCTGAAAAATGGCAGAAGGTAGTGGAACAAAAGGGTGAATACGTTGTTCGATAAAGCTCTTGGTGAAAATGAAAAATGTGTCTTTTATTTTCACTTAAAAACCAAAGGCACATTTTGGCCAACCCAGTACTTTAGAAACACCAACCAAAAAGGAAGCCAGACATGATTAGAAGAGGTTCTGCTGTTCTGATACAGCGCGGTGTACAGGCTGTCAGCTCCGGAGGGAGATGGACATGAACCCTCCACCACTGACCACACGCTGGTCCTCGGGCGAGGACCTTACCTCCTGTAAAGACGATTATCCCTTCACTACAAAATGGGAAGGATAATACCATAAGAACCATCTTAGAGGATGAATGGGAGGACTAAGTTAAATGATGCATGAAAAGAACTAGCACATAGTTAGCAAGGCCTTAACTAACTTGCTGTTATTAATATTATAAAAACAGGAGAAATCAATCATAAAAAATTATAGTTTCTATGTACAGTTATGTTAACAGAGTAAACGTTCCCCCCCCCGAAGACTCTGGCACATAGTAAATGAACTTTAACTCGGGGATCTGAGTTCTAGTGATGAGCAAGCATAAACCTAACTTGCTAGGGGAGGTTTCTTGACCAAGGAACTCTTCATTATCAAGACGGAAACTACCTTGGCGACGTTAAGCAAGACCTGCACAGCGTATCCGATGACCTCCATACAAGGGACACTACGGTTACAGCTTCGGATCAAGACAAATATTTTAGAAATTGCTCCACTCTGGGCCATATTCTCACAGCAAAGTGAAGACAGTCCAGTAACTACCTCTGAAAGGGGGAAAAAAAAGAGATACATTCACAGCAACAAAATCAGTATCGTATTATTATATTCTTTGTACGACTCAAGGGTAAAAACGCATTTCTAACCTTATACAAGATATTGTTAAACTAACCCAGGTGCTTTAGAGCCTCAAGAATAGCGGAAAGGTACTTGTATGTCAGGAGATAGTGCAGGGCAAGTGCGGTTCTGTGGTAGAGCTTGTTTTCTTCTCGAATCTCCCGGTTAACACACTGAAGTCTCTGTCGAATGGCTTTAATTTTTGTACAATCATTTTTCTTCCTCCAAGAATATCCTCTCCATAACGCCTTAAAGAGACAAACCAGTAACTTTAAGATTACAACCTCTGATGTTGTGGACTTAACATCTACATCTACTTCCACAAAGTAAATGTTTTCAGTAAAATTATATGATATGATCTTTGCAACTTTGCAACTACAACTTCAATTCAGGTTCTAATAAATAGCAAAAGCAATTTTTCTAGGAAGAAATACATATAATATTCCTGTATATAAGTTAAAGCATCATTCACTGGCCAAAGATGGCTAAATCGATTCAAAAGGCAAAAATGCTTTTGCATCTTTCAGTCATCAACTTCCTCTCTGGAATGTGAAAATAAAGGGCTTAACAATGAAATTATGGTAGCATAGTGCATATGAATTATTCTATTGGCCAATCTCAGCTTTTTAAAATGAGCATGACTGTGCTTTTTAAAATGTTAGATATTGGGGATTCCCTGGCGGTCCAGTGGTTGGGACTCGGCACTTTCACTGCCGTGGCCCGGGTTCAATCCCTGGTTGGGGAACTAAGATCCTGCAAGCAGTGAGGCGCAGCCAAGAAATAAAATACATAAATAAAAATAAAATTCAATAAAATGTTATATATCGTGTAGATGAATTACAAACCAAAGTCTTGAACTAAAATCATAATATTTTCAGTTACCTGGATTTTAGTGACTCTATTATCAAGCTTTTCCTGCTTTTTACGGAGGAGGAAACGGCGTACGGCTTTCTGTATCACTGATGCAGCCCTATTTTGCTGGCTCGTACGTTCTTGAGCTTCATTCTGAATTTTCATGAAGCGATGTTTCTGAAGAAACCTCTTATGCTGTAATCTTGCTCGAAACCATCTCTGTTTAAAACATATGAATAGTTTTTTTACTTCAGGTTTCTTAATGAAATAAATAGAACATTTATTGAAATAGCTTTCAACCCTCCCCAGTGGCATTACACTTCCACTCTAGTTGGTGCAGAAAATTCCAGGCCACAGTGGGTTTAAGTGTGTGTCTCTGTGTGTGTGTGTGTGTGTGTGTGTGTGTGTGTGTGTGTGTCTGAGAATTTAACCCTGCACAACATATTCCTCATTTCATAATTGATATAAATCTTATCAAGCTGTATATTATTCTTCAATTTGTTTCTTTACTCAATATTTTATATGTAAGTATATTAACATATACTGTACAAACAGGATTCTTATCCAGAATACATAAAGAACTCCTATAATCATTAAGAAAAATAAAACACTCAACAGAAAAATGAGCAAAGTATGTGGAAAAAAAAATTTAAAAAGCATACCGTACACAGATAAGAATTTGAATAACTAACACAGAGGAAAGATTTTTTAGAATTGCTAGCAATCATAGGAAATCCAAACCAAATATGAGATGTAATTTGCCATTCATCAAAATGACAAAATCACAAAGTCTTGTAATGTCACGGGTTGGCAAGGAGGTCAAGAGAGAGACAGGTGCCCTGGGTGTCGCTACATGAGGAGTGAATGCGTACAATGCGCCAGAGGATAACCCACAGCCTTAGTCCTGAGCCATAAAACGCAACTCACCTCTAAGCCGGCCAACCACCCTGATGGCCACATGGCAAAAGCTAAATACTACATAACTTTAGCAGGGGTATTTGGAAATTGTTTATGAAATATTAAAAAGTTTCAAACAAAAATTATGTCATAGTTTTACTGCAGAGGAAAAGCTAACCTGAATACGGATGGCTGAGTTAACCTGTTTATCATCAGCATTCTTCAGAGCCCTGTGAAGTCTGTACGCTCTTTGAATTCTGAGAGCAGACAGGTGATAAAAGGCAGCTGCTGTGAAGTGAAGAAGCCTAATTTTGGCTCTCTGTTCTAAAATCTAAAGGAGAAAAAAAGATTAACAAACAAATAGTTGACTCTTAAGACAATCAACCAATGTTTATTTTTGTATATCCTTAATACCAAATTATATAAGTTAGCAACAGTAAACTAACTTGTAACTATTAAAATTATCTACATTGTTACCTGAAGTAATTATACTCCTTTACTATACAATACTTTCAATGGTGTAACCCCTAACTGAGGATATAGAAAGCACAATTATATTTGGGCACTTCACTCCAGAATTTAACTAGACTACCCAAGGGCAGCTAGATAAGGCTTTGAAGGTACTAATTATAATGGGAGAAGTCTAGGAATAGTAAACTGAGAAAGGGTTAGAGAGCTCCAAGCAGAACCGTTGAAGATGGTGACGTTAAATCGGGCAAACATTTGACCCGACTTCTCCAGTAGTGGTCTCGCCACATCCAGCACAAGACTTCTGCAGCAGAAGCTCCCTCCAGGGAGGGGCCTTTGGCCTTCAGAGTTTCAATTTATACTCAGTGAACAAAACACGAAAGATTTCTCCTTTAATTTAATTATTTTCTGTTTACCACTGCTTCATGTACTGGATGCCCAGAACGTCAAGAATTCCCTAGGGAGGATTCTCTCCTGCTGAAGGTGTGGAAGTTATCAACGGAATGGTCCTACAACCCCTGAGAGAGTTGCTTGGTGGTAGCAAAAGGTGACTTGAATAACAACCTCCTTCACGTGTGGGGAGGGGGAAGGGGAAGCTGGGACAAAGTGAGAGAGTGGCATGGACTTATATACACTACCAAAAGTAAAACAGATAGCTAGTGGGAAGCAGCCGCATAGCACAGGGAGATCAGCTGGGTGCTTTGTGACCCAAAGGGGTGGGATAGGGAGGGTGGGAGGGAGACGCAAGAGGGAGGAGATATGGGGATGTATGTATGTGTATAGCTGATTCACTTTGTTATAAAGCAGAAACTAACACACCATTGTAAAGCAATTATACTCCAATAAAGATGTTAAAAACTTAAAAAAAAAATAACTCCTTCACATGTGGAGCCCTCCTCATACTTCAGTTCCTTTGTTAAGATTTATTACACGAGAAAAGTTATTTTGCATTTTTGGTGAGCATCTATGGGAAATAGGATCATAGAACAAAAATCTATGGCAACCAGTGATCTTGTTACATGGGGCTCTTCAGAAGCTGAATAAATTCTAGTTAATGGTTATATCAGTTCTGAAATTATTCTCCAAAATCTCAAATTTCTTAACACAATTTAACATCAGGTATTTCCACTTCATAAGACTGAGATATCCTACTTAAAAATACTTACCCTTTTTCTTACTAACCAACCACGCACCAGTGCTTGTAGAACAACTGTAGATTTTTTTAATTCAACATATTTTATCCTTTCACACTTCCCAGTCTTCCTGGCTCGTATGTATCTTTGTATGGTCAAAGCAGCTGATTTCTGCTGGAGAAAGACCTGCCTTCCTTTATATCCTCTGAAATTTGCTTGGATCAAACAAGCAGCTTGATATCTCTATAAGGAAAAATTTGCAAGTGACACTAATAGATAGAAATAATAGTTCAACCCACTGGAGGTTCTGGAATTTCTCAATGAAAAATAAGATGGTATAATTATGATTTTTTTTTTTTTTTACATTTTTAGTTTAAGAATGTTATATGTTTCACAGATTTTGAAACCCACAGAGGGCTACAGCTGAAAATGAAGCTTTTATGAAGGTGCAAACCAGGGACCATAGATACTTGGTGTTTCTTCCCTCCCTTCCTCTTGATACTTTTCATTGTGAATGAGCAAAGGACTAGTATTACTACAGGACAAATGCATTTAATACAAAAGCTAGCTACACTCTAGAGAACAGAATGGGCATTGTAAGCAGCTGTGAGGGAAGCTGTCTGCTGCTTCGAGAACCAGTGTACTCCCAGCACATCTTAGATTCCTCAATTCTAGAACATCCTGACAATCAAATTCCAAGACACATAAAGCATCTGGATTGAAACGAAAACTAGGTTTGTTTTACAACATAGACCCCCCACCTACTAGCTGAGTGACTTTGAGCAAACCCCTTTATCTCTCCAGACCTCAGTTTACTCATCCATAAAATGGGAATGCTGATAATAGCTACCTCACAGAGTTATCATGAGGATCTGATTAGTTAGTAAATATATAATAGAAGGTGTAATAATAATAGTGTGTATATAATCATACATAGTGAATATGAACATCAAAATTTACAAGTAAAATTTTAATTTTGATTTCTTTAATAAAAGACCATAGGTACCACCATTGTTCTAGAACCAATGTTAAATATTTTAAATAGATTACCAAATGTGGCTTAAAGAGTATGTGTTGACTCATACAGACAGGATATGCTACATCTATTATGATTTTCTTCAAATAAATCACTTCAAATTGGGTTTGAGAATATGTTATAAAAACAGATACACAAACAAAAATACAAATAGTATTTTTATGAGTGAATAAAAATTTTTTTTTTTTGCGGTATGCGGGACTCTCACTGTTGTGGCCTCTCCCATTGTGAAGCACAGGCTCCTGATGCGCAGGCTCAGCGGCCATGGCTCACGGGCCCAGCCGCTCCGTGGCATGTGGGATCTTCCTGGACCGGGGCACGAACCCGTGTCCCCTGCATCGGCAGGGCGGACTCTCAACTACTGCGCCACCAGGGAAGCCCGAGTGAATATAATTTTTAATTGACTGCAATGATGTGTTTAAAGCAAATGTATAGTTAGATCTTTAAATCATTTTTTGTTTTCTGTTTTTTAAAGTAGTTCTTTACATATGAACTGTTTTTTTAACACCTACTTTTGTCATTAAGAATTGCTCATGAGCTGTTCTTCCAGAAAGTACAGCTCTCCATTTTCTCTGAATGATGATTGTTGATGCTCTCACGTTCAAAAACCTAAAAAGTGATTATTGGAAAGCAATTTCAAATTAACTCATTTAGTAAGTATTCATTGCCCACCCCCTATAAATACTAGAGGAGAAAGAAAATATAAGAAAGGCAATGAGAGAATAAAAAAAAGTAGAAAAGGATAATTCATACTTAGGTTCTAGCAATCAGAACTTTACAAACACACACACACACACACACACACACACACACGGTAACACAATGCAAAACAAGTTTTACAATTGGCAATATTTCAGTGGTCAAGAAATATTAAGTTCTAGAATGACAAAAAATTCTGAACGGGATCAGAAGAAAGTAGGATTAGCCAGATCTAGACAAAGCCTAGATAAAGGGGAGGTGGTAGAAAAAATGGTAGAGAATAAAGTCTGAGTCCACACTGTGAGCGAGTCTTTGAGCAGACAGGTGTGGCTGAGAAGACAGCCTGGGAGGGTGGAGTGGCATCAGGCAAATGAGAAACAAACACTTGTTTGAAAGGAGAGATGGCATCATCAAAAGATTTAAAAAGGAATATTCTGTAAACAGAACTGGAGAAAAATTTTAAATGTGAGGGCTAGAGATTAAACTTTAGGCGTCAACATAGCAGTGACAACAATCGAGAATTGGCAGGCTCTTTCATCTGTTCACGGTCCTGTGGAAAAGGGAGAGAGATTAACCTATGTCATGTCGCCACTTCTCCTAGAAAGTAAGGCTGAATATCAATGGGAAAAACTGGATACTGGTCCTTAATAGCTGAGAGCAGCAATTATATTTTTATCTGTTAAGCCCTGACTCTGCCCATGGGATTGATCAAGAAACGCTTGTAACACTAGTGTGCTCTCCCAAAACGATCTTTAAAACCATCACTGATATAATAACTCAATAATTCTGGGAACTGAAGAAAAAATTCTTACACTATGAAATAAAAAAATAATATAGACTATCTGATAAGAGCTTCTGAAAATGTGTTTAAAAGAAATGAACTAGGAATAGGGAAATACGAGTAACATAGATAAGTTGGTAATTAGGTCTTCGTCATTAAGGATAAAGAGTACAGGGGTTAATACAAAGAAAAAAAAAGCATAAGAAAACAAATGTTGCCAGTAGCTAAATCAACAGACAAAATGGACCCGTGCACTAACAAGGAAAACAAGACTTACTAGATCATTTTATTAACTTCCCATCCTCAGTCCCTACTGAGTCCCTCAGTCCCTTATCCTTATGAACCTGAGTTAATCAAGTTTAATATTTTCTCCTGGATTATACCATCAAGGCTGTATCTCAAAAAATAAGAGTCTCAGAGATAATTTTGTTACATTATTGCAGGAAACACCAGCAAACCATACAAATTAAGCATAGCAACTATTTAAAAGAAAACCCAACAAGCAGTATTACTTGACACACGGACTTGGTTACGGCACATGTGCGCGTGCGTGCACCGCCCCCCCCACACACACACGCTCTCGCCCACGCAGCTGACACATTTACCGTCTTCTCTGCAGTTTGGTACAGAAGCAACCCTGAATGGTTCTAACAGCTCTTAACACAGCCAGATACTCTTTACGTGCTTTCCAACACCTGTACCAGGCTTGAATCTTGCAGGCAGCTTTCACTTCACGTAAATATTTCCTGGCTTTATGTCTCCTCCACGCAGTCTATTAAACATATAAACATAACAAATATGCAATGAGATGTCTAATTTTTTTTTGTAAACTGGAAGACTCAGTATTGATAACAGTTAATATAAGGTCAAGCAGACAGGATCAACTGCAGAAATGCAGTCACACCCCAGCTCCACTGTGGGACTCGCTCACTCCGGACACGTGAGCCCTCTGAGAACAGCGGGCTGACCTGTGACCTCCTACTACCTGCTTCAGCACATACCCTGCGGCTGGCTGCTGGCTAAGCCCAATACAACCCTGAAAAGTATTTAAATTGTAAGATGCACGCAAAGCCTGGGAAGCCAGGTGTGTGCACTGCCCTCACCTTCTCAGTCCATGTGAAGGAACGAAAGGAAATGAACACACTGATGCCTCCAATTCCAGGGAAGGGACGGGAATTCTTCCCACTGCCCTCCCCACCCACTGCAGACACATCCTGGCTTCTGGGTCCATCCTGTTGCAGAATCCTGAGGGCATCCATCTACGTGAGGACCACCAGATTTTCCGACTTTGGCAACCTTGCGGCTGACTAAAAGCTTAAGTAACAGCTACAACTTCTTAAGTGCTTAGCGCTATACTAAGCACTATAATTCTTTACAGTAACATAGGTAGGTAATACTATTATCTCTAATTTAGAGATGAAAACAATGAAGGCCCAGAGGAACTGACACCAGTAAAATTACTTGTTGATGTCACAGGTAATAAGTGACAGACATATCTCATTTAATCCTTATAAATATCTTGTGAGATGATTATTAAGATCTCTATACAAAACAGAAATTAACGTCAAGAGACTTGTTACCACATAGCCATTAAGTGATAGAGTCAAGATTTGAACCTGAGTCTATCTGACCTCAAAACACCTACGGCAAATACAATAGCTCCACCTAACATGGGGATCAGGCTCTAAATTCAGTTGACAGGCGAGAATGATACATATGGTCAAACTGAACTCTTGTGATGTCCTTAACTCAGAGTATTTCTATATGGTTTTTATGTAAACAAAACCGAATACCAACATAGTAGTATTCATAGTGGAAGCCAGGTATCAGTACTTTTAAAGATTCCAAAGTGATTCCAATGTGTGCTAAAGTTTAAGACCACTGGTTGGTATGTGTTAAAAACTAGATGTGCAACATGCACTTCTATAATTTAGTTATATAAAAGAAAAAACAGGGCTTCCCTGGTGGTGCAGTGGTTAAGAATCCACCTGCCAATGCAGGGGACAGGGGTTCGAGCCCTGGTCCGGGAAGATCCCACATGCCACGGAGCAACTAAGCCCGTGCGCCACAGCTACTGAGCCTGCGCTCTAGAGCCCACAAGCCACAACTACTGAGCCCGCGAGCCACAGGTACTGAAGCCCGCACGCCTAGAGCCTGTGCCCTGCAACAAGAGAAGCCAGCACAATGAGAAGCCCGCGCACCGCAATGAAGAGTAGCCCCTGCTCGCAGCAACTAGAGAAAGCCCCTGTGCAACAACAAAGACCCAATGTAGCCAAAAATAAATAATTTTTAAAAACGCCCAAAAAAACAACTAATTGCTAAAAAGAAAAAAAAAGAGAAAGAAATAACAGTTGAATTTTCCTAAGATTGTTATTTTGGCTTTTCTAACATAACCCCAACTAACACACGCGCTTGACAAACCCACCAGTCCTTGACTCCTGGCAGCGTCTGGAACTTGAGTGCTCCTTCCCTCCTCCCTCAACCCTTGGTTTCTTTATACCACAATCTTTAGCTTTCTTCGTTCCCTTTTAATACCCTGTGTTGGCTTCTCCTCTCAGCACCCCTGAATTTTGATGCTCTTTAGGGCTCCAGTCCTGGGCCCTCTTCTTTTGCTCACTTCATGCATTCTCCCTAAGTGATCCCCTATCTCCCACAAGTTCAGTTATCAGTGTATGCCAACAACGTAGAAGTCAAATTCCAAAATCCGTACTGCTGTCCAAATTACAACAAACATAGCAGCTGCCCCGCTGGACGTGTGGTGGTCACGTCAGCTTCACGTACCCCAGGCCGAGCTCATCGGGCTCCAGACCTGCTCCTCCCGTTGTTCCCACGTCAGTGAAGGGTGCAATCTGCTGAGTCACCTCAGCCATAAAGATGGCTTGGCTCCTTGTTTGCGCTCTATACAAGGGCAATCCCATCCTCCACTCACACTGACCCTGACAACCCTGCTGTCAAACGGTGGTTCACTTTCCCTGACCTACTGCCTGCAGTCTCCTGGCTAGCCGCCCGGCATCCAGTTCAGTCCATCTTCCACATCCCTGCCTGAGTAATTTTTTTTTTTTTTTTTCGGTTGCACCACATGGCTTGGGGGATCTTAGTTCTGTGACCAGGGATTAAACCCGGGCCATGGCAGTGAAAGGGCTGAGTTAACCACTGGACCGCCAGGGAAATCCCATCTGAGTAATTTTTTAAAAAATAAACTATGATTCTGGTCTTCTCCTAGTTGAACTCCTCTAGAACTTCTTTTAGTCCAGAGGATGAAGACTAAACTTTTTCTGTCTTACACAGCTGCCCACATCTCGCTCCATGGATCGTATCCTGGTCGCAGGTCACCCTTTATTGCACACCTGTTCTCTCTCATTTTTGAACTCTGGGTGTTACCTCCTACAGCTGGAATACTCCTTCCATACATTTTACTTGGCTGTTTCCAGTTCATCCTTCAGCTTAACATCTCAACTTAAATCACTGGGACTAGCTTAGGTTTCTCTTCTCTGCATTCCCAGCAACATACATTTCTCATTCTGTATTATCATGAAGAAATTTCCATACACTGAGGTATGGGCAAGTCATTCTGGCTAATACAGGATTTAATTTGAACTTTATGTTAACTAGAACAGCCTCTTTTGTGGCCTATTAAACATATACTGTGTATCTGCTTTAACCATTAAAGAAAAGAATGCATTTAAAAATCAAAATGGATTAACTGTGGTTCAGGCATCCACAGTGGAGCCGGGTGGCCATTGTGGATGTGGTTTCAGACATGTTCCTACATCACTGAGAACTTGAACTGTATCAGACTCAAGGACACCACCAGCTGTTCTCTAAAACAATATCTGCTCACAGCTGCCAGCTGCAACCTGATGGTCTCAAGGTCTCTGCTTTTAACTGTGCAACCATAGTTGCAACAAGCTTAGGGTGTCACACTCAGAACAATCCCAGTTCTGTGCCGTCTTCGGTGAATTATTTTTGGCACCCTTTGCCCAACCTCAAAAATGTTCCATTTTGGAAGGTAAATGAAAAGGCCACGTAAACTAAGTATTAATCTTTACAACCTGCTTAAGCTCATTTTATAAATTCTAAGAAATACTGGTCAAAGAAAGAATGAAAGCTTTATATTTCAATATATAAATACCTGGATTTTTATGGTGCTATCTTTAATTTTCTGAAACTTCCGTTTCTGTATAAATCCTTCCATTCTAGCTTGAATAACGATAACACTGCTTCTTATTTGTAAATAAACTTCTCTTTGATGTTTTGCAGACAAAAAGGCTCTGTGGTGATTTTGTAAAACGACTGCTGCTTCTCCATACAATGAAAACTGTTTTCTGGTTTGCCTTTTCCTGAAATACTGCTGTAAAGTGATAGCCGCCCTTTTCTGCTGAATGAATCTTCTTCGATACACAGCCATCTGAAGGAAGGACTGAATTCGCACGGCAGCACGCTTGTGCTTTTCCAATCTTCTTGTGACCATTTTACGAAAAGCTTTTTGAATTGTTACTGCAGCCTTTCTTTCAGAATGATACCCTGCTTCCTGTAAGGGACCAACCAGAGAAGCTTTACACCGCCTTTGAACCGTAAGTGCTGGGCTTTGGCCAGCTTCATACTGAGTTTCAGTTCTGTGACAGCAGAATGCAGATTGGGTAGCAGGGACTGCCATTTTTTCTTCGGGCATGTTTTTAAATTTCTGTCTAACTTTCATGCCGCTAAAAGCAGCCTGAATAGGCCTTACGGATTTCTGAATGGCTAAAAATGTTTTTCTTTCCATTTTAACTCTGGCGTATGACCTGTAATAATTCTGTATAACAACAATTGCCATTCTCTTTGCCTGATAATCCACTCTGGCCCTGTACATTCGGTAGAATGACTGAATTCGGGTGGCAGCCAGGTGCATGAGTTGGATACCCCTTCGTGCCTTAAAGCCTCTGTAGTAAGACTGTATACAAATGACTGCCTGGGTTTGCACTGCAACTAGTGTTCTGTACCTTCTTTGAACAAAAACTACCTTTGCTCTAAAGTGGAGATGGTGCTTCCTTGTTTTAAAGGCTCTAAAATGCTTCTGAAGAGTAATGGCAGCCTGATGCTGCTTTTCCTGAATCTCTCTCCTTATAATCATATGCTGAAAGTCTGCTTGGACACAGGTTGCTGCTTTCTTGAGTGCATTGTGTTGAAGAGCTTTCTTTTTATTGGCTCTATATCTTTCTTGTATTACTTTTGTAGCCCACTGAAGCTTTCGGTAGAAAAAATACTGCCTGTACATTCTGTATGTGCTTTGTATTATGACAGCAGCTCTGTGCTTTTCCCTTAAAAGCTGTCTTGCTTTCATCCCCTTATAGGCAGCCTGAATGACCACTGCAGAATGCCTTTGTTGGACATAATGCTCTCTTTGCAATTTTGCGGCTCTGTATGCTCGGTAATGTTGCTGAATGAGAATCGAGGCGTGTTTCCAGGTCTGAAAGGCAAGGTGTGTTCTGTGCATTCTGAAAGTTGCCTGGATGAGGGCTGCGGCCCTGTGCATCTCCTGTAACTTCTTCTTTGCCATCAGCCTTCGGTAAGATGGCTGGATTGTAAAGACTGCCTTCTGTAACTCCAAGAATTGGTGCAAGTGATGTTTGGCACAAATGGTGGCTCGATATTTCCTCTGAACAAAAATAGCTGCTTTCTTGAGGGAAAGGAACCTTCTCCTCATCACTAAAGATCTAAACCTGCTCTGAATCAGGGTTGCAGAGGCATGCATCCTTTTCAAATGTCTTCTGGTTTGCATACCCCTGAATGCAGCCTGGAGGACCACAGCAGAGTGTCTTTGCTGGAGGTAGAGCTGCCTCTGCAGCAGTTTGGCCCTGCTTGCCCGGTATTGCTGCTGGATGACCTGCGAGGCGTGCCTCCAGGCCTGGTATCTCACATGTGCACGGTGCCTTCTGAAAGCCGCCTGGAGAACGGTAGCAGCCCGGTGCATCTCTTGCACCTTCTTCCTCACCACCCACCCTCTGTACCAGGACTGGATTTTGAGGGCTGCCTTTTGTAACCGTAGTAACTGTTGTAAGCGATGCTTTGCGCAAACATTTGCACGATATTTTCTCTGAATCCACACAGCGGTATTCCTGAGAGACAGGAATCTCCTTCTCATCATCAGAGTCCTAAATCTCCTCTGAATCATAGCCGCGGCTGAGTGCATGACTTTTAAGTGTCTTCTAGCTTCCATCCCCCTAAAAGCAGCCTGAATGCAGATTACGGAATGTCTCAGTTTGTTATACCTTTGAAATTGTATGTTCCTTTCCCTCACTGCCCGGTACTTTTGCTGCACCAATCTTGTCACCTTCTTCAACTTATTAAAATAAGCTTGTTGTCTGTGTCTTCTGTAGTGGGACTGGATGAGTGTTGCTGCGGTCTGCATCCTTCTCAGGGTCTGTCTAACTCGTCCTCCTCTGAAACTGGCCTGGAGAATGGTAACAGCTTTCAAAGTTGTCAGGTACTTTGCACGTTGAGTTCTACCCTGATGATATGCTCTGTACCTTACCTGAATTATGATGGCTGCTGTTCTCATTTGATGATATCGCCTCCTTGATTGCTGCATTTTAAACACGGCTTTAATAAGAGTGGCTGCTGCGTGCAGGTGCTGAGTCTGTCTTCTTACTGTAACACCTCTATAAACAGCTTGGATTTTCACAGCCGCCTTCTTTAAAGTAAGATATTCCTTACGCTGACGGTCTGCAATTTTAGTAACTCGATACCACCTCTGAATTATAACAGCTGACGCTCTGTAGGTGGCGTACTTCTTTTTGGTTTGGTAAACTCTGTAACTAGATTGTATAGCGGCTGCCGCCTTGTGGTGCTCCTTTATTTTTTTCCGCACTCTCATACCTCGGTAAGCTGACTGTAGGATTACTACTGCTGCTTTGGTTTTCAAATACAAATGATGCTGTTTTCTCCCAGTATTGTAAGCCCGATAGTATATTTGAATCAGACAAGCCGCTTTTTTCATGATTTTCCACTTCTTTCGCTGCACGTACATTCGGTAGCACGACTGTATGAGGACAGCACATTTGTGTTGCTTCTGAACCTGTCTTCTCGCTGCTCTGCCCCTCCATGTGGACTGGAGCATCACTGCTGCAAGGCGGAGCGCAGTGTACTCCAACCGTTCCCTCCTCCCTGCAGCCCGCGCTCTCAGATGTTGCTGGATGACGGATGCTGCCGTTTTTAACAACCCGAACTCTTTCTGGGCCTTGGCCATTCTGAAAGCAGACTGAATCTTCACTGCAGCCTGATGTTCCCTTCTGATCTGCTTCCGAACTTTCCAGCCACGGTAAGCGGACTGTAGAGAAATCACAGCTGCCCTTGTCTTTAAAAAATGTGTTCTTATGTCAGAAGCAGTCTTGTGTGTCCTGTACCATCTCTGAATCTTGAGAGTAGACTGAAGCACAGATTGATATTTCATCCTCTTACTGTAGCCTCTAAAAGCAGTTTGAATTTTAAGAGCAGCTGTAGATTGTTGTTTGATTAGCTGGCGTACCTTATAACCTCTGTAAGTGGCCTGCAAGCAGATAACTGCTCTTTTGACTTGCAAGAAGTTCTTCCTCTGATTGACCTGCGCTTTGTATGCACGATAGTAACTCTGAATGACAACAGCTGCTTTATAGATTTTCAGGTAGTACAGGCGCATCTTTCTCATCCTGAAATGAGACTGTAGTGAAACAGCAGCTTTTCTCTGCAACCTCACTTGCTTTCGAACCAGGTACCCTCTGACAAAAGCTTGCAGTTTGATGCAAGATGCCCGCATGTGTTCTTCTCTCTTTAGTGCAGCTGCTCTTAAATGTAAATATTGTTTACGAGTTTGCTTCATCTTGACAATGGATTGTAACTTCACTGCAGCATTTTTTAGCCTCAGAAATTTTTTTCTGGAAACATAAGCCCTGTAATATGATTGAATCCTTATAACAGATGTGAGGATGTGAATAAACTTTTTCCTGGCCTGCACCCCTCTAAATGCAGACTGCAGAACAATGACAGCAGATCGTGTCTTCTGGTAAGAAGCTAGAACTTTCTTGGCTGAAATGTAAGCTCGAAAATGAATCTGAATTACAAGGGCAGCTTTCTTCATCTTCTTATATTTCTGTAGTTGTTGATGCTTCCTTATGTGTGCCTGCAATCTGATAATATTTTTCTTAAGGTTTAGAAATCGAAGTCTGTCCTGTCTCATTCTCCAGTATGACTGAAAGACACAAGCAGCGGTGATCTGTTTGCGTAAATTACGAGCTTTCATTCCCCTGAAAGCGGCCTGTAGTCGGATGGCTGCAGCCCGTTTCTGCAAATAGCTGGTGCGCTCAACCTTTCCTTTCAGATATGCTTTGTAGTACTTCTGGAGAGAGAGGATAGACTCTTTTTTCCTTTTATATAACTTTTGGGCTTGAAAGCACCGAAATCTTGTCTGAATGATGACAACACAAGATCTAATATGAATGTATTTCCGTAATTCTCTCTGCATCCTGTACCAGGATTGTATGACCATGGCAGCTTTCTCTTCTTTAACCTGTTTCCTGACACACCGTTCTCTAAAAGCTCTTTGCAGTGTTATTGCAGCTTCTGTTTGTAGCTGCATTTTACGTTGCCTCCATCTTCTGAACGCAGACTGGATTATAAGGGTTGATGATCTTAGCATTTCATATCTCTGTTGATCCTGCTTTCTTCTTAAACAAGCACGCCAATGCCTCTGAATTGTAACTGCAGCCCAAAGGTATCGTTTGTAAGAAGCAACAGCAATGATCATTCTTATCCTAGATTGCAGGATGATTGAATAATATTTCAGCTTCAGAAACTGTTTTCTAGTGGAATATCTTCTCCAATATCTCTGAAAAAGGTAAGAAAGGACACAAAGTAAAATAGACACATCTTTCTATACTTAACACCCTTGAAAGTATTAACGTTTCTAACATTTTGCTTAAAAACAAAGACATTAATTTTAAAAGCAATATATTTCTAAAGAAGATACTTCTCTCTTTTGTTTATAGTTTAGTTTCTGTGTTGATACAACTGTAGCCAATCCAAACTAATGATATTTATATGGCATTTGTATTCAGGAGACATAAGAAATATAAACAAGTTTATGCTATATTAGAATAATATATTAGAAGATTTAAAATGAAACTATAGTAATATTCTGCTATCTATTGATTCTAAGTAATTTCCTATGAATGTATCTCTGGATCTTATATTTTCCCCTTTTATCAAGGTTGCTAAGCTATCTTATAATGATTGAAAACTGTTTATAGGAGGGACCCTGTGTTACAGGCCTGGTAACATCAACACAGGATTTTGAGAAATATCACTGAGTCACAGCACTCTCTGAGTCAGTATTTTCATTAAGAATAAAATTTAGGAATTATAGATACATGGTTAAAAAGTAGGATTCTGGAAAGACTTGAGAAGTAATAAAGCTTTTTCCTCTTGCTTCCTTCCCAACCACCCCACATTCCCTAACTCCTTAGTTATCCCAGCAACACGCGAGCTACAAAGTCTCAAGCGGATCCTGGCTACTGGTCATCAAGCTCTGGACGTTCTTCTCGCAATAAGACCATTCCTTTGTCCAAAACACTCCAAATATTGCTAAGATGTGGCGGGGACTAATGGAAGGATTAAAAGTCTCAGAAAAAAACCATCAAAGATACAACTAAGAACCAAATGGGAATATTAGAACTGAAAACACAATAACCAAGACAACAGCAACAAAAAACCTCACTGGCATGGCTCAGTAGCTGAATGGAGATGACAGAAGAATCAATGAACTTGGAGATCAATACAAATTCTCTAGGCTGAACAAGAAAGAAAAAAAATGACTGGGGAAAAAAAGAGAAAGAAATTTCTCAACAGACTAAGAGTAGAGGGGAACCTCCTCAGTATAATAAGAACATTTACACAAACCTACAGCTATCATCAGATTTAACAGTGAGAAACTAAATGCTTTCCCTCTTAGACCAGGAATAATACAAGGATATATCCTCTCACCAAGCCTATTTAGCATCTACTAGAGGTCCTGCCTAATGCAATAAGAAAAGGACATAAAAGCTATGCAGACAGAGAAGAAATAAACCCTTTTTTTGTTCATAGATGACATGATCATTTATGTAGAAAATTCAAAGAAATGACAAAAAAACCCTCCTGGAATAAGCAATTATAGCAAATTTGTAGAATATGGAAACATTAACATTATTAGCAAAAAAAAGAGAAATACTTAAGAATATATCTAACAAAATATGCACAAGATCTGTCAGAGCTACAAAACTGTGCTGAAAGATAACACAGAATATCTAAATAAATAGAGATATATCATATTCATAGATAGGAAGGCTGGATTTTGTTAAGATGCCAGTTCTTCCCACCTGGATCTATCAATTCAATGTCGTCTCAATCAAAATCTCATCCAGTTACTTTGTGGACACTGGCAGACTGCTTCTAAAGTACATAAGGTGACGCAAAATACCCAGAATAGCAAATACAATAGTGAAGAAAAACAAAGTTGGAGGACTAACATCATCCAACTTCAAAAGTTATTATAAAGCCACAGTAATTGAGACAGTGTGATACTGGCAAAATAATAGAAAAATAGATCAATGGAACAGAATAAGGAGCCCAGAAATAGACCCATGCAACATAGTCAACTGATGTTTGATAAACAAACAACACAACTGAATGGATAAAAGATAGTTTTGTCGGGCTTCCCTGGTGGTGCAGTGGTTGAGATTCTGCCTGCCAATGCAGGGGACACGGGTTCGTGCCCCGGTCCGGGAGGATCCCACATGCAGCGGAGCGGCTGGGCCCGCGAGCCATGGCCGCTGAGCCTGCGCGTCCGGAGCCTGTGCTCCGCAATGGGAGAGGCCACAGCAGTGAGAGGCCCACATACTGTAAAAAAAAAAAAACAAAAAAAAAAGATAGCTTTGTCAACAAGTGGTACTGGAAGAAGTAGACATCCATATGAAAGAAAAGTGAGTCAAGCACTAACTCTTAACCTTTCACAAAAATTAACTCAAATAGATCATAGATCTGAATGTAAAATCCAAAACTATAGAACTTCTGAGAGATAACAATAGAATATCTAAGTAACTTTGGGTTTGGCAATGGCTTTTTAGATATAATGTCAAAAGTATAATCCATGAAAGAAAAAAAATTGATGTCAGAGTTTATTAAAATCAAAAAAAAAAAATCTGCCCTGTGAAAGACTCTGTTAACAGAACAAAAAGATAAGCCATAAACTAGGAGGAAATATTTATAAAATATAAATCTGATAAAGGGTTTGTATCCAGTTATACAAAGAACCCTTAAAACTCAACAATAAAGAATTCAAAAATTGGCAATAAGAATTTTAAAATGGGGAAAATATCTGAATGCTTCACCAAAGAAGGTATACAGATTGTAAATGGCATATGAAAAGATGCTTAACATCAAATGCACTAGGGAATTGCAAATTGAAACAGCAATGTGAGGCCTATACACATCTATTTTAATGGTAAAGTCTAAAACAGTGACAACACCAAATGCTGGCCAGGAAGTGGAGCAACAGGAACTGTCACTCATTGCTGGTGGGAATGCAAAATGGTACAGCCAATTTGGAAGACAGTTTGGCAGTTTCTCACAAACCTAAATATAGTTTTGTCATATGATCAAGCAATCCCATTCCTAGGTACCTACCCAAAGAAGCTGAAAACCAAGTCCACAGAAAAACCTGCACACAGGTGTTTATAGCACCTTTATTCATAATGGCCCCAAATTAGAAGCAACCAATACGTCCTTCAATAGGTGAAAGGATAAAAACGACTGTGGTACATCAATATGATAGAATGTTATTCAGCAATAAAAAGAAACAAACTATCAAGGCAGGAAAAGACATAAAAGAAACTTAAATGCATATTGTGAAGTGAGAGAACCTATCTGAAAAGGCTACATATTGATGAGTTCAAATTATAGGACATCCTGGAAAAAGCAAAAGTATAGAGACAGTAAAAAGATCAATGGTTGCCCAGGATTTTGCAGAGGGATAAGAGATGAATACGTAAAGCAGAAAGGATTTTTAGGGCAGGATTTTTGTCAAAGCACAACTATACCACATAAAGAGTGAAACCTATGGAAACTAAGGACTTTAGTTAATTACAATGTTCATAAATTGCAAAAAGCGTACTATAAAAAAAAAAGCACAGCAACAGAAATGAAAAATATCTGCATTAACAGGATATTATTCTCATGTACTCTTTAAAATATTTATTATCATTGAAAGCAAAACTTATAACATTGCCTGATGTGATTTTATTTGTATGTAGGTTTAATAAATAAGACCGCTAAAACATAAAAGTGGGGGGAGCAAAGGGACCTAGATAGTTGTAAGTTTTCTACATTCCATTTAAAGGGATAAAATATTGATTCTAAGTAGATTAAAAGTTTTGTATACTGAAATGCCTATAGCAACCAAAAAAAGGCAAAAAACCAACCAACCAAACAAACAAACCCCAAATAACCAAACCCCTGTACAAGGGGATAAAATAATAACTAAAAAGAAAAAAGATAAACTAAAACGTAACACTAAAATGTATTCAAATAATTGAAAAGACAGGAAAGGGGAAAGAGAAGAATAAAAGAAAGTGAACATTCAGAAAACGAAACAATAAAATGATAGACCCAAATCCAAGCATATTGATAAATATCTGAAATATAAATGGTATAAATCATCAATTAAAAGATAGAGATTTTCAAAACATAAAAACTATATGCTGTCAAGACTTTAAGCCATATATAATGATGTAAGCAAATAATAAGTAAAAGAAAGGAAAAAAATATACCCTGCGAATGATAATCAAGTGAAAGCTGGAGTGGTTATAGTAAGAGCATGCAAGGTTGACTTCAGAGCAAAGAAAAATTTGAAGGATAAAAAAGGAACATTACACAATGATAAAAAATGATTTAAAAAAATTCAACTCACCAATGATAAAAAACGATGATAAAAAACAAAACTCAACTCACCAAGAGGACATAAAAATTCCAAATGTGTATGCACCTAACAAAACATCTTCAAAATATATGTAGATAAAACCAAAGGGAGAAAGATATATCCAAAATTATAGTTAGAGACTTAAATACTGCTCTCTTGGTATAAGACTAAATAAACAGAACACCAGTTAGGATATAAAAGAACTGTTAAATATCATTACCCAAGTAGATCTAATTGACATTTATAGAACACTCCACCCAACAACAGAATACACATTCTTTTCAAGTACACAGAACATTCACCAAGATCAAAGACCAGCAAACTCTGTCTGTAAAAGGCCTATCAAGAGAAGATAGTTGCAAATCACTGACAAACAACTTGTACCCAGAATATAGAAAAAGTCTCAAAACTCAATAAGATAAGCTCTCAATTATAAAAATGGGCAAAAGATTTCAAGAGACACTTCATAAAGAAGATAATCGAAAGGCAATTAAGCATTTGAAGACATATACATAGCCATTAGGAAAATAGAAACTAAAACCAAGACACCACTACACATCCATCAGAACGACTGAAAAACATAGAAATCCGTGTTGCTAAGGATATGGAGCAATTAGCATCCTTACACTTTGGGGGTGGGCAGCAAAGTGGGTTAAGCCACTCTAGATACAGTTTGGTGATATCTTATGGAGCTAAACATACACTTACCAAATGACCCAGCAATCTCATTCCTAGCTGTTTACCCTAATGGAATGAAATCACCTAAAACTGGAAACAATGCAAATACCCCTCAACAGATTAATGTATAATCAAATTGTGGTACATCCATACAATGGAATACTATTCAGCAATGAAGGAGAATAAACCACTGATACATGCAACAACTTGGATGAGACTCAAAGGCATCCTGCAGGGAGAAAAAAAAACCAGTCTCAAAACTTACCTACTGCATGGCTCCCTTATGCGACATTCTCAAAAAGGCAAAACTATGGGAACAGAGAGCAGAGCTTGGGTGCCTGGGGCTGGGTGAGGAGGGAGAAAGGACCGCAAAGGAATAGAATGCAACAGTTCTTCTGGGAGATGGAACTGTTCTGTATCCTGATTGAGGTGATGATTTCACAACTGTGTTTAAACACATGTGTATGTGTGTTTAAATCTGTGAAACCACACACCAAAAAAAGAAAAGCACATTTTACTGAGGGTTAATTTAAAAATTTTAATTTTAATCAACGTAAAGTTAAAATTTATTAAATTTAAATTTTAAAAAATTTATAATATACCTAGGAACAAATGAAGATATTTAAGGCCTCTTGCATCAGATCATAAAACCATTTTAGGAGACTTTTAAAGAAGGCCTAAATAAATAGGAAATAAATACCACATTTAGTAGCTAAAGATATCAATTCTAACTAAACTGACCTATTCAATTAAATCTCAATCAAATTCCAATGTTTTTTAAACTTCAGATTCAAAATGTGTGAAAATGCAGAGGACTTTAGAAAAGCCAAAAACTTCTTAAAGAAAACAAAGAAAGTTTTATCTACCAGACATCCAGATTTCTTGTAAAGCTAGAGTACATGGCTCACTGGTAGACAAAAAGAACAATGAAATAGAAAAAACTCTAGAAACAGAACCACACATATAAGAATATTTGATGTATGCTAAAGATAGCACAGCAGGGCTTCCCTGGTGGGGCAGTGGTTAAGAATCCGCCTGCCAATGCAGGGGACACAGGTTCGAGTCCTGGTCCGGGAAGATCCCACATGCCGCGGAGCAACTAAGCTTGTGAGCCACAACTACTGAGCCCACGCACCTAGAGCCCGTGCTCCACAACAAGAGAAGCCACCGCAATGAGAAGCCCGCGCACCACAACAAAGAGTAGCCCCCGATCACTGCAACAAGAGAAAGCTCGCACGCAGCAATGAAGACCCAACACAGCCAAAAATAAATAAAAATAAAAAATAATTAAAGATAGCACAGCAATGAGGCAAGTGTGGTCATTTCAGTAAATTGTAACTGAAACAATGGCTATCCATATATACAAAAAGAAAAATGGTCCCTAACACAAATCATATGCAAAAATTAATTTCAAGAGAGATCTAAATGTGAAAGACAACACATTAAAGAATTCCGAATATAATACAGGAGAATATCTTCAAGGCCTTAGGTTGAAATAACACTCCTTAAATGGTTCAAAAAAAAAACAAAACCCACTAACCATAAAAGAAAATTAAGAACTTTCACTGAAGACATAAAACTATAAACCACGGTCTGGGAGAAGACATTTAAAACGCACATATCCAACAAATGTCTGATAACCAGAATAGATAAAGATCTCTTACAAATCCACAAGAAAGCAAACAATCAAAATAAAAAACGGAAAAAAAGATCCTTGAAGAAACACTTCATGAAAGAAGACTTTCAATATGAAAATGTGTTCAATGTCATTCATTATCAAGGGAATGCAAATTAAATCTATTCTAAGATACCACCGCACAACGACCAGAATGGTGACCAGGATGGCTAAAATTAAAGAGATAATTTCCAAGTATTATAAACAGCTGGTGGTGCTATAACCACCTTAGAAAAGTCCTTGGCAGTATGTACTAAAACTGAAATATATATACTCTAAGACAAACAGTTGTACTCGTAGGTATATGCCGAACAGAGTGAATATATTTCACACCAAAAGGCACGTTCATAAAAGCTTTAGTCATAACAGCTCAAAACCAGAAAGCCAGATGTCCATCAACAACAGAACAGACAAATAAATTGCAGGATATTATAAAATGAAAGTTAAATCACAGTTACACTCAACAACACTGATAAATCTCCACAAATTTCATGTTCAATAAAAGAATTCACACTGTCTGAACCCCTCTATGTAAAATTCAAAAAACAGGCAAGACAATATTAGAGCATTTAAGAAAGATGTATAGGAAAAAGGCATGATTAGCATACATTAGAATAATGGTTACCTTCGGCTGGGCTGGGGGATTAACTGATTGAGAAATGCCTTCTGAGAGGCTAGCAATATTCTATTTCTTGACCTAGGGTGTGGTTACGTAAGTGTTCACTTAGTGAAAAACCATTAGGCTCTACATTTGTGTTTTGTGCAATTTTCTATGTGTAATATTCCACATTAAAAAAAAGGTTCAGAGAAAGAGAATTTATTAAATCAGAATCTCTCACTTTCAGTAGTAGTAGCCAGAAACAAATCTCCAAGTTTATAAAATAGATAAAATTCAATGGCATTTACATAGCGTAAATTTAAATAGTACACCTCTCTGATGTTATTAAAATAGAATGTAATATCAAAGACTAACATTTGGATGTAAGGAATATGTCCATTAAGTAAAGTAGATAAGTTAATTTTTTTTTTTTTACTCAGTAGAAAAATTACATAGGCATTCTATAAACTGATGATAAGTAGTATTTCCAGCACTTGCCAACTAAGTGGGTTGGAGAGGAAGATGTACACTGTTATCCCCAAAGAAATTTCCAGGACTCATAGTAAAGATGCAAAAGAGACTGTGGCTGGGTTTATGGATACACAAGGTAGAAGGGTACAGTGTGCCAGCATGACCCACAGTGGAAGATTGCAAACCTCTAATGTAAAGCAAAGAAGACAGCACGGGGTACAGAATTAGACTGTTCCCTCCTTCAGAGCAAAGGAGGTGTTTCGATTTGTTTGACCCTTATGCTGAACACAGCCAAGAGTTTTACATGTAGCAGGGAGGTATCAAATATTTGTTAAGCTTAAGTACTACATAAAATGTAGAAGCCTAAAATATAATAATTTAAAACTTTATCATATTTTACTTTCTTAAAAATGTCATTAAACCTTTTTAAATTCAAAAATTCAGAATACTATACCTGAATAACAGATGCTGATTTATTTTGAACTTTTTCTAGTTTTTCCTTTTTTAACATTAATAATTTTCTCTTCGCTAAGAGTCTTCGCCAATATTTCTGAATGACCAATGCTGCGTTGACCTCCTTTTTGAATCGTCGTTTAGTTAGAAAATTGATTACAGCTGACTGAATAATTCTTGCAGCTTTGTCTCTCTTCTAGAAAAAAAAAAAAAAAGCACTTACTCACTTAAGACCCTAAACCATTATTTGTAAGAAAATCACCTGTTAAATATTAATCAAATCGATCCTGGAAATAAAATGTCCCCCAGACTTATTGTAAAATATGCTCATCACTTCTGGGCATGTTGAAATAGCTGATATATTGTTGAACATATTGAATAGACGTGCAGATATATTTATATGATAAAACAAAGATTCCTAGGAAATATCATCCTAAGATAATGATCACAGACATGTTTGATTTATCACAGATCATCGGTAATCAATATAAAGTCAATTTAAATATGGTATGTGTCTCAGATTATGGTGCAGTGAATTCATGTTTGATTTTTGAGAAAGGGATGGATTGTAGGAGAAAAAAAGAGACTCTGAAACAAATGCTTTACAGTATAAGGTGGTACTGTTCTGCTACAATTTGAAGAAAGGAATTCACAAAAAAGGAAAGGCAAAATACCCTCCTTTACCCCCAGAATACATGGTGGCTTTAAGCCATAGAGGCTGAAGAGAACAGAGTACTGGGTTGTGATAACTGATGCCAGGACTGTCCTGCAGCGTCGGTGGCCAGAGAGGAGCTGGCTGCCCCGGGAGTGCTAGAGGCCAGTGCCCTGCACATCTCTACTTCTTACTTCTAATCATGAATTAGTATGAATAATAAAAGATTAAATACCAGGTGTCAGGCACCATTCTAAACACTGCAGGAATGATTCATCCAACCTCACAACAACCGTTAAGAACAGATGAACAGGCACTACTCTCATGGCCATGAGGAAACTGGGGCTGAGCGCTCAGGTAGATAGTCAGTCCACCAGGAGGATGGCCAGGATTGGACACAGGTAGTCTGGCTTCAGAGTTCGTGCTCTTAATCATTTTGCTATACTCTTCAAGGCTAGATCTATCACTTCAGTTCACCTGAATTAGAAACTGGAATATAAATTATTCATCTAGTGAAAAGGAACAACTTAGAGATCGTCTGATAACCCTTTGCATTGCTGTCTGGGACCACGCACTACGCAAGAGTGGGCTCTACACAGAGATTAGCAGTTTCCTAGGGAAGGGATCAAACTGCTATTCTGACAGAGGAAAAAGGGAACTAATGGACTGAAACATATACTAAGGAATGGTGGGGGCCATATATTGCATCACACCCTTGAGTGAGGAAAGACTAGAAAGTTCTAAAATTAGGCTGAGGAATTATGTCCAACAAGTGGATTAAGCCATCTAACATCATTGTCAGTGCCCTGTGAAGCCTGTGGCCTTTAAGGCTATAAAGATCCAAGTTAAAAGCACACCCCCCTTCACCAACACCCACAATTTCAAAACATATCACAAAGCTACAATAATCAAACAGTGTGGAACCAGCATAAAGACAGATATATAGAACAACGTAACAGAATAGACTGCCCAGAAATAAACCCCCATGTAACTGGGTAATTGATCTTTAACAAGGGTGCCGAGACCACTCAATGGGAAAGGGACAGTCTCTTCAATGAATGGTGTTGTGAAAACTGGTATTTGGATACCAACATATCGAAGAGTGAAGTTGGACCCTTATCTCACACACTATGCATTTATTAACACAAACTGGATGAAAGTCCTAAACATTCAACCCAAAGGTATAAAACTCTTAGTAGAAAACATAGGGTAAAGTTTCATAACATTGGATTTAGCAATGATTTATGAGATATGACAGCAAAAGCACAGGCACAAAAGCAAAAATTAGACAAAATGGGATTACATCAAACAAAAAATTTTGTTCATCAAAGGACACAATCAACAGAGTGAAAAGGAAACCTACATACTGAAAAAAAATTTTGCAAATCATATATCTAATAAGGAACTTGTATCTAGAGTATATAAAGAATTGTTACAACTCAACAATAAAAAATCAAATAACCCAATTAAAATATGGGCAAACGAAGATATTTCACCAAAGATGACATACAAATGGCCAACAGGCATATGAAAAGATGCTCAACAACACTAATCATCAGAGAAATGCATATCAAAACCACAATGAGATATCTCTAAACTACTACAAACAAACAACCAGAAAACAACAACTGCTGGCAGGGATCATGGAGTAGCTGGAATCTTTGTTCACTATTGGTGGGATTGTAAAATGCAACCCACAGTGACTACTATTGGAAAACAGTATAGTGGTTCTTCAAAAAAAATCAAAAATAGAATTACCATATGATCCAGCAATACCACTTTTAGGTAGATCTCCAAAAGAACTGAAAACGGGGTCAAAAAGAGGGATTTGTACACTCCTGTTCATAGCAGCATTATTCACAATAGCCCAGAGGTGGAAGTAACCCAAATGCCCATTGAATGGATAAACAAAATGTGGTATATACACACAATGGAATACTATGCAGCCTTTAAAATGAAGGAAATTCTGCTGCAGGCTACAACATGGGTGAACCTTGAGGGCATATGTTAAGTGAAAGAAGCCAGTCACACAGGGACGAATATACTGTATGATTCCACTTATATTAGGTGTCTAAAGTAGTCAAAATAGGAAGTAGAAAGGTAGTTACCAGGGATAAGTGGGGGAGGAAATGGGGAATGGTTAGTGAGTACAAAGTTGCAGTTCTCCAAATTGAAAAATTTCTGGAGATCTGTTTCACAACAATGCAAATATACTTAACACTACAAATGGTAGTGTTCGGTAAACTTTAAAACTAGGAATAACCTAAAACACAGTTAAGATGGTATATTTTATGATATGTGTTCTTTACCACAGTTTAAAAGAAAAATATTTCAGGGGAATAAAAAGCACCCAACTGATTAGCTTAATAAAGAATACAATGCAGTTCAAAAGTAGCTTTTGAGTCAAAAGCTCTAAGGACCAGGGGCATTTTTGGATGCAATAAGTTGATGTAAAATGAAACTGAATTCAGCTTGTAGGTCATCTCAATCTCAAGCAAACTAATGTGGAACAATTGTATGTGACATTAGAAAAGCTACAGAAGGAAAGTAGATAAGTTCAAAGAGCCAAATATATTACAAAAACTAGCAACTATTTGAAAACTTACATAAACCAATGGCAAAAGTTCCCATACCCGCAGTCACTGACCACATGTCATCATTTTTAATTCTACCGTGTGGCCGAGCCAACGTGTTACCAGTTTATTTTTATTTTGCTTTGTATATGTAAAGGATTTACTTTGCTTTGGAACTGGTGCCTATTCACTCAGGAAGAACTAAGAGGTAGAATGTGTTGGGGACCCTTGGATAACCCTGCTTCATTCGCCAGGGAATTTGGGCTGTTTAGCCAATGCTTCTCCATCACAACAAGAGCTTGAACCATTCTATTCTCAATAAATAGTTTATCTAAATTACAATAATGACTAAAGGAAAATATAGAACCTGGAAAATAGCTACCTCAAGGTAATGTTTATGTGCTTACTAGCTTGTGATATTTCTACAGGAATATGAAGGGAACCTGCTGCTTAATGTTCCCAATAACAAATGAAGAGGTATACTTGGATCTCAGTGTAATTGTATAAGAAAAGGAGTATTGTCACCTGGAGAAAGGAGAGAAGCAGTGGTTTTCAAAAAAAAAAGGGACATTTCCAATACTTGGACAAAGGAAATAAATCAATAAAAGGGATCTTGTGAGGAAAAAGCTAAGAAATTTCTGCAATTGATATGTGTGATTAATACAAGACTACCTTGAGCAGAAAACTAAGATTTCATTACCAAAAAAAAAAAAAACTAATTGATACCTGTTTCTTAAAATCTTAAATGTCTCATTTATTGCCATATAAAAAGAATTAATGAACTAATTTGAGGACTGGCCAGGAGGGTGCCCTCCCTGAAAACTTTGCTAAAACAATTCTCCGATAAGCCCCCAGAAGTGCAAGTTATCCTCCAAGGATATGTGGGCAAGGAGGCAGACCCTGAAGATAAGGGGCGAAAGAAGGCACAGAGAATACGTGGCAGCAGAGAAGACCCCTTGCGAGTGTAAGCCACTGCCTACTTCCCAAAAGTTACTACCAAGACTCAGTGGGGCCAGAGCAGATTATTTCAATTAGTGTTATTTCCAGGCCTGATATGGTGTGAGAGAAAACATGGTATGTTTATGATTTGCCAAAATTTAGCTACTTTACAGCTACTAAGAACTTTATCATAAGTGCATTGTAATTCAAAACCGAGGAGCAATCCTGGGTGAAATGTATTTCTGAAACAGATCTGATAAGATTTCTTAAGCATGGCTGCTTCTTTGATTTCTCCAAATAAATACAGCATCATTAGTGGAAAGAGTACTGAGATAAAAGGATTAAAATAGTTTTTTCAATTTGATCAAGGAGACCATTTCTCAGATTGTTAAAAATGACATTTTTCTCAGAACTCAAGAAAACTCTTATTTTATGTTAATGCAAAATTCATACTACTGGGGTTGCAAAGGAAAACAGTAAATGACATCCTTCTCCCTGTGCTCAGGTCCTAAACATTTTGAGAAATAAAACGATGGAAACCAAAATGCTGCTTTTAAACTAACAAAGGATAACCTAGAAGACAGTTTCATGGCAGACAAAATGAGCTGGCTAATTGAACTGCAGAATCAGGCAGGTGACACCCAGGCCCGAATGGCACCAGTTGAGGTCAAGCCTTCCAGAGCACAACATGAAAAATTAAAGGAAAACTCCTGTTTCCTGGAGGCAAGTCAGAGTCCAGGATGAAGGAGGGAAGAGCTGAGTCAGACCTCCCCAGTTAACTTTTCACCAATTTACAACGTGGTTAAGGTACTCCATGTCCCTTGGGGCAGAGGCTGGAAGAAAAATTGAATGAAGGAAACATGAGGAGTTAGGGGAAAATATTCATCCCCAACTCGAAACACACACAATTATGAAAATTACCTCAGTAATTTCCTACCTCGGTAAAATGTAAGAACAGTATCAAGAATCAATCAGCTGACATCTTATGAACTACAGTTTAGGTTATAGTGTTTTTTCATTTTTGAGGAGTACCTGATGGCGTTTTAGATCCTTTTTTAGCTTATATTTTCTCCAAGTTGTTTGTATAAGTCGAGCGGCTCTCGTTTCTTTACGAAGATCCAAAAGCCTCGCACAAAGAAATGACAGATAGGTAATAACCACCTAAGAGATAACATAAAAGATGAAAACAGAAGTTTCCATGAGACAGAGAATATAAAACTTCCTGTCGTCTGAGAATCTGATTATTAAGAGGTATTATTGGTTAAGAAACTTTTACTTACCTTCTCGTCGGGAATTGTATTTGACATATCTGAGTGATGGATCATAGCAGGTATTCCACCGAGGTCTCTAGCTGCAGACCTGACCAACTGAAAATTCTTCTTTTCGTTTTCTAGGAGTTCTTTGTATAGTTCCGAAGTATTTTCTGCAATGCAAGTAAAAGAGAGAGATCAGATTAGACTGCTCTTGCCAGAAATCAGACAGGCCAATGAAAAAACTGGAAAAGTTAATCAACCAAAAGGGACTAACCCTGATCAAGTGCTTTAAGAGACAAATCCAGGGAACTTTCATCAGATTCAGATGATGAGTTTAACACCACAGAACCAGTTTGCGTACACTCTACGGTTTGGGTGGTACGCTGACATATGGCAGCAAAACGCACGTAGCAAGGATGGTAGTGGTGGATCAGGTAACATAACACCCGGCCATCTGAGAAAGACACTGTAAAATTCTCCACCTGATTGGAAATATCAGAAAAAGAATGAACTGTATTTAGATAGGAATATAGATTCTAATGGTTTTGTAGTCCATATTTCCTTTGAATAGCTGACTATCACGTTAATTTCTAGTAGCGCCTAGTATAATACCATATGCACGGCCAAATCCTCACCTATAAAATATCAGTCATATTGTTGTTCTGGGTTGGACAGCGTTCATCAAAAATTCATGTCCTTCCCAGAATCTCCGGATGTGACCTTATTTGGATAGAGGGTCACTGCAGGTTTAACTAGTTAAGGTGAGATCACACTGGAGTAAGACGAGTTCTTAATCAGATGTGACTGGTGTCTTTATAAGAAAAGGAGAGACGCAGAGACAGACACACAGGGAAAATGCCGTGTGAAGACGGGCAGTGATGGGAGTGATGTGTCTACACAGCAAGGAAGGCCAAGGGTTGCCAGCAGGACCGGAAGTTAAGAGAAAGGCATGGGACACATTCTCCCCTAGAGCCTCAGCACTAGGGTCTTCAGGGCTCTCTAGTACTTAATTAAAACATAGACGATTACCCATATATTTGATGGTTTTTCTGTTTTATATTCCTTAACAGATATTTTATTCATGTGTGTCAGGACCATTTATTTTCATGTATTTATACTTAAACGTACATTTCATACAGAAATACAGGATCGATCTAACAAATGATTATAAAAGACACAGCTTAGACTCCTCTCCTCCTCTCTAACGTCCCTCTGTGGTTTATTTTCATTCCCTCTTGTAATGAGGGTGTGATCCTTTGGCCCACAGTTCAATGCAAGCATCTCCTATTAAGACTCCCAACTAGGACATTTTTTTTTCTTGGTGATACATAAAATAATCGTGCATTATACAATTGGTGACAGATTAGATGACACTAGGTATGTGACAGTACCCTTATTCATTAGAGGAAAAGTTTGCTTATACATATCAACTAAATTATTTAAGAAATTAAAGAAAATATTTCACGTGCTAAGTTTGACTTAAACCAAAATTTATTTAAAGAAACTGGGCTAAAACAAAGAACTTACTTTTTTATTATAGAAGTCACAGACAGCATTTACCCAATCCATCAGTAGCTTTACGCTTTCACTATATTGTTCAAAGTGACTACTATGCCTTTTGTCTTTTTTCTTACTGATAACAGCATCAGAATGGCATGACAGTGCAGACATTGTTCTCTTCATACTCTGTGTGTGCTTTAAAAAGTCAATTTCTTCCTTTAACTGATCTAAATTAAGGGAAATATCCACCTGAAATACGAAAAGAGGATACATATCTTTATATTTTTCATATATTATTTTTGACCCACAGAAGCTAAAGTCTTCTATTATCATGATTTTTTTTTTAAGGCAAATACAATCTACGTGGAAGTGATGGAATGTGTAAGTGGTTAAGTGCATGGGATCTGCGGCCACGCAAGCCTGCGTTCTAATCTCCTCTCTGCTTCTGTTCAATGCTGAACCCTAACTCCAGTCTCCTTCTTTCCCTATGAAGTAATGACAATTAGCTACCTTATAGGGGCATTGAGAAGATTAGACTGGAATATACTTAAAGCAGTTACCACAGTTCCTGGGACAGAAGAAAGTCTAGTTAGTAATAACTACTACTGTTAGTCTTTATTTGATGCAAAATGCTTTTATAAATCAATACTGAAAATTGATAAAAAGTACAAAATGTACCAAATGTACAATACCTGAAAAGCCAATACTATCTTCCAAAGCAAAGCCAGAGTTTTTTCTTTGTGCCTATCCACAATATCCTTAGAGAGGATTGTATTTCCTGCAAATGGAAAGATAGTCCGTTAGCACAATATACGTACACATCAATTTTTAGTGAGAAGAAAAGTTTTATAGTTACTCAATTTTTACCATGCTCATCATTCAACTGAATTCCTCGTGATTTAAGAACTTCAAGAACAATGTCAACATTGTGCATCTTTTGAAGACGACTTATTGCAGGAATCCTGAGTTTCTTTGAGAGATTCCAGTTTCGTGTGAGAAGTTCCATGGTTCGCCTAACAATAGAGGAATTTTCAGATGAAATTGTTAGATAAAAACATACATGAAAAATGAACTTCATTTAAATAAAGTAATCACCCACATCAATCTTCCCGATTTAAAGGGTTTTAGGTTAGAAAGACCCCAAAATACTATCTCAAAACTCTGTTGCTCCATAGTTAGCAAATAGAGTTATTTCTCATTTAAGTCGGGGAGTTAAGGTCTGTGAACAGAATGTAAGAATGAAAAATAAGATGCACACACACAAATGCACACAGGAACAGAACAACAAGGTTCTATAGGGAAAGGAAAGGAAAATGGACATTTATTGAGGGGCTACCGTATTCTACACATCAAGTAAGTGCTTTCTTTTATTTTAGTCCCCATGGCAAATCCCACAATCGGCATTATTATCCCATTTTTGGCAGATGAAGAAACCAAAGCCCAGAAAAGTAAAGTAAATTGCCTGTGATCATACAGCTAGTAATGACAGGACTAGCTGTATCAGAGCTAAAACCCAGTTTTACAGTTTCCAAAGCCATGCTCTTATACCTATACCAGATAAGATAAAAATGTTTGAGTGCCTACCTTAAGAAGTCATTTATACCACAGTTTAAATTCAAACTCTTAGTATCATGTAGTGTTTTACACTAGACAAAGATCCCTGTTTCCACAGAAAAATCAAGCCCCAACTGATTACCATATATAGTTAAAATTTGGCAGAATTGTTTACAGAACCGTATTTCTAAAGGTTAGGAAGCAATGTACGCTCATTGTAGGCCAACCACTCAGTCAACGTCTGAAGCGTTTCTGCAACACTAGACTGACTGCCACCTACAGCATCAGTGGATTAACCGTTCCCAAGTATCCTCAAATGACCTTGAAGACCTATGGTCATTTTGTTGACACTGAAGAAAACAGAAACTTGTTATGCAAGATCGAGTCTCTTAACTAGCAAGAGTTCCTGACCAATGACAAAGCATCAACACCCAACACTGGGAAATCCTCAGTAACTCCTATAAAAGCACAAAAATGTCCTTCATTGTCAAAAATAGCACTGAACATAAAGCCAATCACTGCTCCTCCTGGACAGTGGAAAAAGTCTAAAATCGTGAATTCCTACTGGCCAGAAAACAGATGTGGTGGCTTGGATTTATGAAATGAAAAATTAAATATAAAAATAATATGGAAAACATTATCAGCAAATGCTCTGGCCTATATGGAAATTACTCAAGTGAGAGGAAGCTACAGTAAAGTTCAAAAGACTGTTACCTTGCCATGAGAATATATGATCAGAAAAGAAAAGAAAGTTCAGGGAGACTTAATTTAGAAGGCAACAAGGGACATGCATGCTGTTTTTGAAGAACTGGGGATTCACAGAGATATAGGGATCCCTTCCTCACAAATGTCAAACGTAATATAAATTAGAGAGTTTCCTAGAAACAAGACGGATGTCTTCAATCCACCTGTCCTAAAGAAGCCAACCAAGGCACAGTGTAAAGGCCACTCCTTCCAGAGCAGGCACTGGTAACTGTTGTCACACCAAAGCCAATGTTGAGGATTCCAGTTTGTTACTGAGGAAACAGCGTGGGATCTGAAGCCAGACATCCGGAGCTGATGTCCACCACCACTGTATAAAACCTGGGCAAGCCACTTTACTTCTTCATCTCACGTGTCCTCACGTGTAAAACAAGGTTAACACGACTAAAACTGGTCTCAAATGATGCACTCATGAACCCACTGCAGACGTAAAGCATTATTTAAATGTCTGCTAATTTAATTAGTTCCATGCTTTCCCCAACTCCTATTCTGGGGTATCAGTGGTTCCTACTCAGACACTGTCACATGCCAGCAGGGAGAAAAAAATGTGGATAGGAGACGAGGTTTCTGGGCCTAAAATTGATACCATTATCCCAAACTTATCCCAACTTTTTTAAACCCTAGATTTATCCCATTATGTAAAGGAGCAAGAAAGATTGTGTATGTATAGAAAAAAGTGTTTTCCAGAAAATTTTAGTCTATTCTAGTGAGCAAAATAATTCCATTTCTTATACTTACACAAGACGCACCCCACACTGCAAGTCTACAGCAAGATTTGTAACAGCAAAATCAAATTCATCGAAAGGTGTCTGAACATGGTTCACAGGTAATCCCAGGAAGCTCAGGTGACGGGAAAGGTCACCTTCACCGCCTAGGAAGTTTCGTGAAAAAGCCAGAAGAATTTCTTTACTAGCCTATGGAAAAACAAGTGGCAGCTATTATATTCTAGAATTATAATTTTATTTACAATGAAAACAAATTCTTCAAATCATTCTGTGCATATAGAAATAAAATTAATAGTAGTATAAAAAGACGGTCAGTTTCATATCCTATAGTAACAATGCAAACCTCATATATTTCCAATTTAAGACCTTTAAAGAAAGTGCTCATAATTAATAATACACTCTAAAAATTAGCATTAATTTGATAACATACTAAATTAGGAAAGAAATTTTCTCCCAAATTAATTCCTCAGAAGCATAGTGACATTCATTCTCAAATCAAAGTTAAGAACAGGGTGATATGCTGGTGAAATGTCAACCAATAAAAAGTTAGGCAGGGTTAGAACTACTGGGTAGGCGTTCTTATTCTACTCCAGAGTCCTGTTCTTTGGGAAACTCACTTTTTCTAAGGAGGAAATATACAATAAAAACAGGCAAAAGTCTTAACTGTGAAATATAAACCAAATATAAACTGAAAACTATACCTTGAACTCAGCATCTTTACAGAAGAGACAAGGATCGTGATCAATAAGTCTGGAGATTTTAGCATAATCAAGGAAACAAACCAGCAGTAATAGCTTTTTCAATGTAAACTTAGACAAAGCTTCTTCATGACCTGAAATAAAATACAAAAAAGCCTAGCAAGTTAACCCGTGCCCAAGTTTTTTTGTTTTGTTTTTTGGTTCTGAAATATTTTTCTATATTTATTTATTCTGTTGTGCTTTTAGTCTATACATCCCTACTAAGGATTCTTGAGATGTGTTTTGTATTTTAAAGTCAAATTATCTTGGAATTCTTTATAAGATTATAAAACTTCTTATATTTACCTTTTTTTCTGGCTGGGTTGGTTGCTTTGTTTTGGCAGGGGGAACGTAAATTGGTGCAGCCACTATGGAAAACAGCATGGAGGTGCCTCAAAAAACTAAGACTAGAACTACATGTGATCCAGCAACTCCACTGCTGGGTATACATCCAAAGAAAACAAAAATGCTAATTCAAAAAGATACATGCACCCCAATGTTCATAGCAGCATCATTTACAATAGCCAAGAGATGGAAGCAACAACCTAAGAGTCCATCAACAGATGAATGGATAAAGAAGATGTGGTATGTACATAATATATAGACATATAGATATATCTGCAGTTGAGGCAGAACCACTTACCATCTCCATATAGATGAGGAACGGTCGGGTGCCGGTACTCGGCTGCAATATCAGGATTCCAAAGCAAGCGATTCAGAATAAACATTGCCAACCCTGTGACGTCACTGTTGTCTTCCAAAGGGATGAGTTCTCCATATATTGTCTAAAAAGAAATTCATGCTAGAGTTGGGACTGTGTCATCTCTAAGGGGCAGTGGGATGCAAAAGGGGAAAGACAGACAATGACGGTCTAAGGAACTGGCGCTGTTCTACGTCCTAGATAGCATGGGAATAATAGGAATATTTGCTACAACTCTTTGGACTGAACATATACGTTTTGTGCAATTTTTAGTGCATATTTCACAATGAAAAAGAGACGAAAGCTCATGACTAAGACAAATTCTTAAAAATCATGTGACAAGTAATATTTACATTTTAATTTTTTCCTTTAAGAACTATCAAATGTAGGCCTGTTGCTCAAATTTAATTATAACTGTCCCACAGAGTATATCATGAAGGTACAACAGACACGTAAATAATTCTAAACTTTCGAATAGTTAACAAATGGAAAACCATCTGTAAACCATGGTTCTAAACCATCTGGGACGCTCAGATCTGTATATAATCAATGACTAAAATATGTCATTAATTTAACATCAATATGATTAGTATTAACGATTTTTTAAAGCAATTAGAAAAAACTAAAAATATATCAAATTATATTTTATAATCTTACACTGACAAAACCAGACAAAAGCATGGGAAAGTATTAATATCTGCCAAAATACAGAAATTTTATCTTTATTTACTTTTTTTTTTTCACCTGTGATGCTTTTTTAAGATCCTCAAAGGTCACACCCACTAGCAGAACCCTAAGGTGTGGCGTAAAGTAGAATGTTTTGTCCACAATTATTCATCCTTTCCTTCCCTTTAAAAGGTCTTATTCCCGGGCTTCCCTGGTGGCGCAGTGGTTGAGAATCCGCCTGCCAACGCAGGGGACACGGGTTCGAGCCCTGGTTTGGGAAGATCCCACATGCCGTGGAGCAACTAGGCCCGTGAGCCACAACTACTGAGCCTGCGGGTTTGGAGCCTGTGCTCCACAACAAGAGAGGCCGCGATAGTGAGAGGCCCGCGCACCGTGATGAAGAGTGGCCCCCGCTCGCCGCAACTAGAGAAAGCCCTGGCACGGAAACAAAGACCCAACACAGCCAAAAATAAATAAACAAATAAATAATTTTTTTAAAAAAAGGTCTTATTCCCAATAAATGGCATAGACTTGCTGTGTCTCTTGCAAGAGAACAAATATTTCTGCCTCATTTGTGTCTGGACAGATAATGCACTTTGGCCAGA
Organism: Delphinapterus leucas; assembly: GCF_059928025.1. NCBI lineage: Eukaryota > Metazoa > Chordata > Mammalia > Artiodactyla > Monodontidae > Delphinapterus > Delphinapterus leucas. Next base: position 11,358,784 of record NC_143129.1, on the reverse strand, counting down.
GATATGGTTGGTAGTGATGCACACTACATGTAAGCAGAAGTTTTCAAAGGCATTGCATGTTTCCACCGAACTCTCCTACATTTTACCTCTGCCACAAAAAAGCTATGCCCCAAATAGACAGGTTCTACTTTAATTGAGGTTCTGGAACTATTTGACATGTGAAAGCACAGCCAGGTGATATATAATTTTCTAATTAATCTTTCACTGAAAGAAATAAGAAATTGAATTGAATTTCAAATCAATTGAAATAAGAATTAAAGTAAGAAGTCTTAGCAAGGACACTGTCGAGCTGAGTGACCAGAGTAGGCTTCTTATTCATTGCCTCAATTCCTTGATAAATAGCCAGATTATTGTAAAGATTCCTTTCAGTACCAAAGATTTTTTAATTCAAAAGCCTAGAAGTAATTGAAGCAAGAATGAGATATCCCACATGACAAAAGTAAAAAGCCTGAACAAAATATGAGTACACCAGTAAAAGACTAAAGGAAATGGAAACACTGAGGATTGTAATAAAAGAATATTTTTAAGAGTCAACTCCTAGTGGCTTTCTAATTCAGTTAGTTTTAACATTCTAAATATTACTGAACCATGCCCCATGTAAAAAACTCAAATTCTGATGACGTTTCCATGAGAGGTGTTCCATCAAAATGGTTCCAAAGGCATCAGACTGGTGTAGAGTCCAGTCCCAACCAGTCATTGGCATTCAGCGAGTCACTTAACATCTGAGTTTGTGTTTTGTCAGTGAAGTTGAAATAATAATACATACCTCACTGGGTTTTACAGAGATTTAAATATGGAAATATATTTACAACACCCTGGCATTGTCATTGGTAAATGCTCAGAAAGGAGCTAACTATACTTGTTATTACATCTGGTGCCAAATTATATATTGTATATATTTAAGAAACTAACAGGAAAATTGCTATATAACAAAATGGCAATAATATATAATGATGGGGTCTATTAACCTAATGAGCATTTATTAAGGGACCTTAAGTTTCATACTGAAAGATCAATTAAGCTAACCAAATGACTTTATAAGTGAAACCATCATTTTATTAAAGAGTCTATTAAAAGTATATAATAAAAAGATGTTTCTTTTTTCAAAAACTGAAAGGTGTACTTACCTCTAGGCCGATTCGTAGCCACAAAGGATTATATGACAACAGCCAATTCAAGACTTTCTGTCGTTCTCCTGAAATACATGTGAAAAGCAAGTAAGGTCAGATCACTAATCAAATAGAGATAGTAAATAAAATTTCATGGAGAGAAATCAGTGGCCAAAATGGAAAATCACATATATGAAATAAGTTAAAGTATACTTCCACTCTTTAATATACGTACATGATCACATTTAAGTTTGTGAAATGTTAGGCCACAAAGTGAAACCAAGTGCATATATTTGACTCTGAAATACAAAATTTCTAGAGTGTTTTTGAACAATTAATCTCAAGATTTCTATAATCTTCTTACCCACATCTTTCCAGAGGTGTCTGTCTTTTCGAACAATTAACCTCCTAGCTTCAATTTCAATTTCAAGCTTTTTCATAGCTTTAACCATTTTTTCAGAAGTAAATAAGCGACACGCAGCACGACGTAATCTATTCAAACTGCAGCGAGCGGTATAAGCTCTGAGAGACACTTCATCCTTGGTAGGAGCTCTCGGGACACTTATTTTATGTTGACTCTCCAGTCCCAAAAGAAGAGTGGAAGCATTTACTGGGTAAAAACGAAAGAAAGAATGTTTTTGGTTAAACAATATTTATATACATTTTAAAACCCAGCAATAAATGCAATTGAAGATGGCCAAGACAGAACCTATTCCCCGTCCCTTCCAGCCTGCTTCTTCTCTTTCCCACCTCAAAATAAATGTGTCGCCATTCACTCAGAACATGAGGCCATGCTATCATTGCAACATCTTGGCTCTTGCCTTCAAACTGTACCCCAAGTCTAACCATTTCTCACAACCACTATTGTCCAGGTTCCAACATGATCACCTCTGACCCAGACTAATGGGAGAGCCTCCCTGACTGGTTTCGCTGCTTCCACCCTCTTTATAAATTAGAAAGCTAAGCTGCTAAAGAATGTGATTTGTTAAAATCAGTTAAATTTTGAAATGCAATTTGAATTTTTATAGAACACATTTTCTCTCAAAAAGAGAACTAAAAATCATGCTTTGTTTACTTTTGGAAAATAAAGAAAAGTACCTCAGAGATCATCTAATCAAAGGGCCTTTTAATGTAAAATTCCCATACACACTTCTCTGACACTTACAGACCAGTGTCTGCTGGAACACTGCAGCAATGGAGAAAGCATCTCCCTAAAGTCAGCCTGGGTGTTGCTTTGGCAAGTTAAATATTTTAAAGGGTTTTTCCTTAACTTGAGTAGAACTGATCCCTATACCAACTTCCATGGGAGAGCAGCCCAAACGAAGCTTCCTTCTCTCAGGAGAAAACTCTTTAAATATTTGAAGGATACCATGTTTCCATCCTGTTCTATACTTGAGTTTTTCTCTTTTCCAGAACAAACACTGAAATATTTTTAAAATTCCCCATATCAACTGGTTTTCAGAGCCCTCATAATTATATACTTGTCTACAAACTTCTTAAACTAAGGTACAGTGGAGACAACATCCCTAATCAGGCCACATAAGACTTAAATTGATTCACCAGGACATTACACTTTATTAATGCAGCTAAGACTGAACTGGCTTTCTAGGCAGCCATGTCTCACTGTTAGTGCAGATTGAATCTATACTAAAGTGAAACCCATTCACTGCAAAGGCTAGAAATTGAACTGGCTGAGGAGCAGGAAGATAAAGCAAAAAGAAAAAGTAAAGTTCGGAACTTTCAGCACAAAATTCTCACCCGCACAATCTTGAGCATTTGTGTTAATGATCTAGCGAGCCATGCCATTAACTACAATATAATAAACATGTATAACGAAAGAATGAAAAATCACGTTAAAAAACTACCTGTTAAGGGACTTCCCTGGTGGCGTGGTGGTTGAGAATCCGCCTGCCAATGCAGGAGACACGGGTTCGAGCCCTGGTCTGGGAAGATCCCACATGCCGCAGAGCAGCTAAGTCCGTGGGCCACAACTACTGAGCCTGCACTCTAGAGCCCGCGAACCACAACTACTGAGCCCACGTGCTGCAACTACTGAAGCCTGCGTGCCTAGAGCCAGTGCTCCGCAACAAGAGAAGCCACCACAATGAGAAGCCCTCGCACTGCAACGAAGAGTAGCCCCCGCTCGCCACAACTAGAGAAAGCCCACATGTAGCAACAAAGACCCAACACGGCCAAAAATAAATATAAAGTAAATAAATAAATTTTAAAAAATATATTAAAATAAAAATAAATATTTTTAAAAACTACCTGTTAAAACAAAAGTATTATTTAATTTAAACATTAACTAAATGTTTACCTTCAGAAATATTTGTTTTTACAGTGAAGTCATCAGGAGTTAATATAAAATTTAGCCACCAAGTAAAGCCCTGTTCCTGCTTTTCCTTCCAGCGTTCATCATAAAATATGTTTTTTGCAGCAAACGGCATTGGGTGTCTAGGAATACCTAAGAATACAATTAGGTTATGGCATAAGAAATTTTCCTTTAAATTATTATACAATCTATAGCAAAAGACCATTTTTACCAGCAAAACCACCTTTAAAACACTGAACAATGTTTGCTTTTTCACTACTTCCTAGAAATAGTTGAAAACATTTTGGGTATAAAATGTTGTCAAAGTAAAAGAGAAAAAGTATGGCCGTACCTCCTGGTTTTTTAAAAATCCCAGGTAAAGTGGGTCAATTTCATTGAACTCTGAGAAAATATCCTGTTATTTGAATACACACTTTAACAATTTTTCAAAGCCTTTATTTGACAAAAAAGTATCAATTCATTTCCATTTGAAATGCAATTAATGCTTCATTCCATGTCAGTTTTTCATAGACTTTAAAGATATTAAACACTTGCCTGTTTTTAGTGGTTTTATGAAGGTCAAATTAGATTGTGCCACAGGAACAATGGGTTTTGTCTTTTTGTTTTTTTTAAAATTAGGAGTTCTGTGTCCTAAAGACTCTAAAATATATGAGAAAACAGAATAATAGCATTAAAAAAATGAAATAAATTCTGTGAATGAACTGCTGTCAAGTTAAGATTTGAGCTCTCCAAAATCATATCCGTTTAGAAAATGCTGAATAAACACTATGTGCCAGGGTATGAACTCGGGTAATAAAACTTATGTCTGGAAGTTACAGACCAGAAACTACAATATATTTTGTGTCTACAGAAGCTAGGGTTCAGATTCAACCAGTTCACTGTGTGTGTATATACAGCAGACTCTGTGCTAGGTGCTGAGAACGCAGAATGGAAAGATGTGGTCCCGGCCCTCAGGAAGTTCTTGGTCTAGCACAGAAGTGTAGAAAGAATCACAATACACTACATAAGGAGAAGTACACATGAGGAGTCATGGGACAAGGGGAGGGAGAGCTAAGTCACCTAAACGGCAGGACAGCCTCCTGGCAGTGGTGACCCTGAGCTGACCCTGCAGTGGACATGACACACCAGGAACAGGGCCTTCCACTGAACTGCAAAGTGCCCGGAGCCAAGAATACAGATAAGAAAAACAAGACAAAAAAGAGGTTGGAAGAGGTAGAAAAGAATTCAATACTATTAAAAATAACAGTGACAGCTAATAGTCGAATACTTTGTGCCAGGTGCTATCAGAGTCTTGTAATTTAGGTTTCCTCATGCAGTCATCACCAGAAACCTATGAGAAGTGCGCTTTTATCTCTACATTTTATGGAATCAGGATACTGGAGCTTAGAGCAACTAAGCCACTTGGTCAAAGTCACGCATGCTAGTAGGTGGCAGAGCTGGACAGTATAGCTCCAGAGCCTGCACTATTATTCAGTTAGAAGTACCTGGTGGGCCAGTGAAGGATTAAAGTCCAGGCAGTAACACCATCATATATATTTCAGAAGACAGAATGGACAATGGACTGAAAGGAGTCAAGAGTAGAGATGGAAGCCAAAATGAAGCTATCCCAGGGGCCTAAGTTAGCTATGATGAGAACTTAAAGGAACACGGAAGCAGTGGAGACAGATTAGAGAAGAGTTGTTTTCACAGCAGAACTAACAAGGCTTAATGTCAACTGACTAGGCAAGTGATGGAGAATGAGAGCCCCGATGGGTCCCCGTGCCTCACCCCGGTGATGAGGGAGGCAGTGGGTGGTCCCTACAAGTAACCTGTCAGAACGCAGTTCACTCCCTCAAAGGCAGGTTTCACACCAGCTCGCGCTGCTGCTCAATACAAACAAGAAGCCAATAAAGACAGAGGAGGGAAAGCTAAGGCCCAGGGCAGAATCCAGCCCATGGCTGTTTGTGTACAGTCTGCAAGCTAAGAAGAATTTTCACATTTATAAATACTAGTTGGAAAAAAAAACAAAAAAACCCTCCAAACAATTATATTTCATGACACATGAAGATGATATGAAATAGTCACACCTGTTCATTTACACATTGTCCATGGCTGTTTTCCCTTCCACAATGGCAGAGCTCAGCAGCTATAACAGAGATCATATGTCCTGCAAAACCTAAATATTTACTATCTGGACCTTTAGAGAAAAAGTTTGCTCAGCTTTGATTTAGAAGAGTTGCAAATCTACTCCAACTGTCAAAATAAGGAGTATGACCAAAATGTTACATAATAGTTATTAGGTTATAAGGGTCTTTGCACTGTAACATATTTAAAAATAAAAATATGAGGAAAAGTTCCTCATTCTGAAGGCTTGCAAAAGCTGGCCCCTCCGCCTAGAACCATTTTATTCTGTGGGAACCTTCTTTGGACAGGTCTCACAGCTTCTTGTCAGTCACGTAAAGCCAAGTAAAGTGCCCCCACTTCTGTGCTTTCGTGATTCCCTGTGCATAACTCAAAGGACTGGGAACAACTTGAGGACAGGAATGATACCTTTTCTCCTTGTAGCCACAGAGCCTAGAACAATGCATAGGACATAGTAGGTACCTTATCAAGGTTGAATAAATGCATCTTGAAAAACTGACTTCTTTTTCTGCTCTCCTGGGTTTGTCAGAATAGAAAGAAGGCAGACACTCTTAGTGAGTTACCATGCTCATAAATCAGATATCCAGTGTGTGCAATTCTCTTTAAACCTTGCAAAGAGGCTCAGCTCAGCTAGGCGGCCACCTCAAACAAACTGCAGGTTCAAGTGTCAACACATCAGTGGTTTATTTGCTCATTCATTCATTTACTGTGTCATTCATTCATCATTTAGTGTACACCTTGTAGGAGGTCAAAACAGATATGTTCCTTACATTCAAAGAATTTGTTATCTGGTCAGAATATTTCTATAGGAAATAAAATGATGGGAGCAAAGAAATGGAGTTAACAGGTAGATAGGAGATGTCTCGTATGCTGCATTCAAATTTGCTAAGGGAATATACATAGAGGAAAAAGTCATCAAGGAATAAAGTACTAGGAATCAGTGAAAGATGTGAGTTAGTGAGAAAACAACATATATGAAAGTTAATAAGAGGATACATGGTCAGGAACAAGATAAGGATGTCCACTCTCATTACTTTTATTCAACATAATCTTGAAAATCTTAGCCACAACAATTAGGCCAGAAAAAGAAAGAAAAGCCATCTAAATTGGAAAGTAAGAAGTAAAAACTGTCACTATTTGCAGATGACATGATGCTATATATATAGAAAACCCTAAAGACACCACCAAAATACTGTTAGAACAATAAACAAATTCAATGAAGTTGCAGGATATAAAATCAATGTACAAAAGTCTGCTGCATTTCTGTACACTAATAACAAACTATCGGAAAGATTCTTACCACATCAAAAAGACTAAAATACCTAGGAATAAATTTAACCAAGGAGGTGACAGGCTTGTACACTGAAAACTATAAAACATTGTTGAAAGAAATTGAAGAAGACACAAATAAATGGAAAGATATTCCTATGTTCATGGATTTGAAGAATTAACACAGTTCAAATGACTATACTATCCGAAATCTACAGATTCAATGCAATCCCTATCAAAATTCCAATGGCATTTTTCACAGAATGAAAACAAACAATCCTAAAATTTGTATGGAACCATCAAGAAAGACCTCAAATAGCCAGAGCAATCTTGAGAAAGAACAAAGCTGGAGGCATCATGCTCCCTGATTTCAAACTAGACTCAAAAGCTACAGTAATCAAAACAGTATGATATTGGCATAAAAACAGACACATAGATCAGTGGAACAGCATAGAGCCCAGAAAAAAACCCATGCACATATAGCCAATTAATTAATGACAAAGGAGCCAAGAATATACAATGGGGAAAGAAGAGTCTCTTCAATAAATGGTGTTGGGAAAATTGAACAGCCACATGCAAAAATATGAAACTAGACCACTATCTTATACCATACACACAAAAAATAACTCAAAGTGGATTAAAGACTTAAATGCAAGACCTGAAGCCATAAAACTCTTAGAAAAAAACATAGGGGGTAAGATCCTTGTCATCAGTCTTGGCAATGATTTTTTTGATCCCACACCCAAAGCAAAGGCAACAACAGTAAAAATAAACAAGTGGGACTACATCAAAATAAAAAGCTTCTGCACAGCAAAGGACATCACCAACCAAATGAAATGGCAGCCTACTGAATGGGAGAAAATATTTGTAAATCATATATCTGATAAGGGGTTAATATCCAAAATATATAAAGAACCCGTACAATTCAATAGCAAAAAGCAAACCATCTAATTAAAAAATGGACAGAAGATCTGAATAGACATTTTTCCAAAGAAAACATACAGATGGCTAACAGATACATGAAACCATGCTTACATCACTAACCATCAGGGGAAGGCAAATCAAAAGCACATTGAGCAAATCACCTCACACCTGTCAGACGGCTGTTATTAAAAATACAACAAATAACAAGTTTGGAAGGGTGTGGAGAAAAGGGAACCCTTGTTGGTGCAGCCACTATGGAAAACATTATGGAGATTTATCAAAAAATTTAAAACAGAACTACCAAATGATCCAGTACTTCCACTCCTGGGTACTTTCTGAAGAAATGAAAATACTACCTTGGAAAGACACATGTTCACAGCAGCATCATTTACAACAGCCAAGGTGAAAACAACCTAAGTGGTCATTGATGTTATATACATATGCCATGAAATATTAATTAGCCATAAGAAAGAAAGAAATCTTGCCATTTTCAACAACATGGATGGATCCTGAGGGCATTATGCTGACTGAAATAAGTCAGAGAAAGACAAATACCATATGATCTCACTTACATGTGGCATCTGATGGAAACACAAAAACAAAAAACAAACTCACAGGGCTTCCCTGGTGGCGCAGTGGTTGAGAATCTGCCTGCCAATGCAGGGGACACGGGTTCGAGCCCTGGTCTGGGAAGGTCCCACATGCCGCGGAGCAACTAGGCCCGTGAGCCACACTACTGAGCCTGCGTGTCTGGAGCCTGTGCTCCGCAACAAGAGAGGCCGCGATAGTGAGAGGCCCACGCACCGCGATGAAGAGTGGCCCCCACTTGCCACAACTAGAGAAAGCCCTCGCACAGAAACGAAGACCCAACACAGCCAAAAATAAAATTTTTAAAAAAAGAAAATAAACTTGTTTTTAAAAAAAACACAAACAGATACAGAGAACAGATTGGTGGTTGCCAGAGATGGGGCTGGGGGTGGTGGTGAAATGGGTGAGGGGGTCAAAAGTTACAAACTTCCAGTTATAAAGTAAGTCCTGGGGGTGTGATGTCCAGTGGGGCGGCTGGACAAGACTGCGCTGTGTATTTGAAAGTTGTCGTGAGAGCAAATCTGAAAAGCTCCCACATAATAAGAAACAATTTTTTATTATAATTATGTATGCTGAGAGATGTTAAGAACAACAACAAAAGAGGATACCTGGACAGAATGGCAAGAGTAGCATGGCGAGAATGTTGTTGAATAATAAGACAGCAGGCTGGATAAGGGGAGGTCACATGAAGAGAATCTTAAATGACAGAATAAGGAGCTTGGAAATCAATCATCTGGTGACAGCAGAGGGCCACTGAAGGTTCTGAGGCAGGAAGCAGGTAAAGCCACGTCCTGGACACCAAGTGCCTCGAGCTAACTGGCACATCACAAGTTTGAGGTTGGTGGATCTCCAAAACTGTCATCCTTGGTCAGTGCCCAAAATAAAAACCTCATGTCTACCCGCTCTCTCTCTTTCTCAAATCACAGTAGGATAGAAAGATGTGGTAGGACATGTACGTTGTAGACAGGGAGACCTGAGTTTAAACCGTGGCTCTATTTTAGGAGATTTTGTGACCTTGGGCAAGTTACTGGCCCTTTTGAGGCTGATATAAGGGACTTAGAGAAGGAAGTCATTCTATACAGAGGGGACAATTAACAGCAAATACCCTGAGGGAAGAGAATGTTGAAGGGTCAAGGATAACAAGGAAGCCAGGGTGACAGAAGCAAGAAGGACAGAGAGGAACGACGGAGGTTGGGAGGAGATTGGGGCAACACAGACCTTACAGGGCCTTGCGCATCATCATTGTAAGAACTTGGCTTCCAGTGAGACGAAAGGTCATCAGGGGCATAGTAACGGACAATGTTAGCATCCAGTTAACAAATATTTGAAAAGTATCGCCCTGGTTGCTTAGTGGAAAATAGACTCCAGAGAAGGCAAGGGTGAAAGCAAGATCTGTTAGGGGGCTTGCAGTGTCACAGACAGGCTCAGATGGTGCCATCAGAAATGGTGAGAAGTGATCCAATCCTGAACGTATTGATACTTGGAAGGAACAGAAGATAGGATTTGTCAATGGACTGAATTTGGAATCAGGCAGACTGTGTGCATTTATAGAGAAAGGGTAGGAGAGAAACACACTTAGGGACAATCCCAAGGTTTGGGGCCTGAAATGAGAGGAGGTCATAACAGAAGTGCTGTGTCGGGAGTGATACACCAGGTACACGTGTCACGGGAGTGGGGATAGCAAAGGGCTGGTTTTGGACAAATTAAAGATGCTCATTTGGCAGTCAAGTAGAAATATTAGATGTTGGATAAATGAGTCTACAGATTAGCGGTCCATCCCAAAGATATAAAATTGTGAGGCCTCCATGTACAGATAGTATTGAAAGCTGTGAGATGGCCTGAGATCATTAAGGGAATGAGTGAAAGTATAAACAAGGTTCAGTGACTAAGTCTTCGTGTACTCCAAGGTTGGGAGGCTGGAGAGACACAGTGCTCCAAAGAGAAACCTGAGAAGCAGCCAGTGCCGCGGGAAAAGAACCAGGAGGAAGTGCGGCTGGCAGGATAAGGCATTTCGAGAAGAAGGAGATTCAAAGCATCAGTCTGCCTAAGAGTTCAAGATGAAGACTGAGAAATAACCACTGGGCTCAAAGTGTGGATGTGTTCATGACCTTGACAGGAAAAGTTTTAGTAGAGTCGTCAAAATCTGGTTGAAGCGGTTTCAGCCAATAGGTGAGGAATTGGAAACAGCTAACATAAGCAACCTTCAAAGTGATTTTTTTTTTTACACTAGAAAGCGCCTTTTAATTCAAGCACGATGTTTACCCGGAAAAGTATACAGAACTCAGTGAACTATCACAAAGTGGATACCTAGGTTCTTTCAAAGAGTTTTGCTTAAAAGAAATCAGAAGAAAGGAGCAGGGCCTGAACGGGTAAGTGGTATCAGCAAAAAGTCTTTGTTTCTTTAGGAGCTGGAGGTAAGAACGGCACATCTGTGTGTCAATCAGAAATGACCCAGTAGGGAGTAAAACACTGGAGATGTGGGAGAGAGAAGGCAGCTGCTAAAGCAACGTCCGTGTAGAGGGCGTCGGGCTTTCGGTGCCGGTAGAGCCCGGCCTCACTGGGCGTGCAGACCTTTCAGGCTGTAATAGGAGGGAAGGGAGCCGTGCACGAAAACACAGCGGGGTGGTGGATGCTGCGGAAGTTTCCCTCAGTGAGGCAGGAAGCAGGTTGGGGAAGGAGCAGAGCGCCAGCTCCGAAGCCCTCCTGACCAGGTGGTACCCCAGCCCAACCACTTACCGCCCGTGACCTTAGGCAAATTACTCAGCGTCTGGATGCGCACATTCCCTCATCTTCAACATGTATTCATGACAACATCTACTCGGTAGGATTGCTGTAGGTAGGTATGAGAGGAGGAAATAGCAAAGCACTTACAACCGGGGCCGCGGAGAGCGCAGTCAGTAAATGTTCACTGCTGTTATCCATCCTGAGCAGAGGGAGGGGGTGCTCGAGAAGAAGGGAGGGATGAGATAGGCTGCAGCAAAGTGATAAAGTCAATAAGCCAGGAGGATAGAGCCAAGAGGAGCTACGGGCTTCACTGCGGTTAGTGGTCAGGAATTTGAAGACCAACCAGCAAGGTCCAGGCACAGAGCAGGCAGACTTGGGCTGGGATTGGAATTTGCCAGACAAGCACGATGAACGTAAGAGAGGTGAACAAAGGGATTATGAGGAACTGTGGAATCCAAGCTGAATAAGTAAGAAAGTGAGGATATTATTAGGTGAGGGCTGGGGAAATGGGGCTGGATTAGTTGGGTTCTAGAGAAAATGCTGAGATCATAGCGAGGGAGACGCCTTTAGGACAGTGTGGCCTAAGTACGCTGGAGCTAACACGCCAGGATATTGGAAGGCTCTCCTACAAGAATCTTGAGATCATGAAGAATCATCGTAAAGTAGTAGTTTTGGAGAAGGTCTCGTGAGCCAAATGTAAAAATCTCAAGTTATCTCTCACTGTAACAAGGAGAACTCTGGGTGGGATAGTATGAAAAACGAACTTCAAGCTGTTTGTTGCTGTTTGCTTTCTTTTCGTTTGTTTTTAAGGAAGAAAGGAGAAGCAATAGTCTGGAAGCAGATACGAGACGGCGGGCGGTCCATTGTCCCACCGAGATACTCAAGGCCAGAGGAGCGGGAGAGAAGACAGCCAGTGCTGGAGAGGGTTGCATGAGGGCAGTGTTCTCGGGGGAGGGCCAGGCTCAGCGTGGGAACAGGAGGGAGTATCCAGAAGACAGGTGCTAAGGAAGGGCAGTGAGTCCACAGGGCACAGACCCTGTAAAGAACTGCAGAGAAGGAGTGGAAGATGGTCCCAGTTAGGCGGTGTGAAAAGAAAAATGAGATAAAATACAGAGGGGGATATTTCCTAGGAGTCCTAGAACTCTTTTAAAATTACCTGTTAAATAACCTGTGTGGTTTGTTTTCCTGTGGGGACCTTGATTGGCATCTGAGGGAACTGGGGTTAAAAGGTCATGATGGGATTGGCCCTAACAGTTTTCAAGGCAGACAGCGGTAGTACGGCTGTGAGCGCTAGGGAAGGAATGGTGAAGTTTTCCCCAAAGGAATGAGGAGCTCAGGTGCCCCGTCTTCATTCCTAAATAACGGCCAAGTAAAGGCTGAGCAGAATGATGTCCCCGGAGCACAGGGAGTATAAAAGCCTCCTCTGCATCCCCCCAGGTGGTGTGATGGGGCCAGGCATTCACTAGGTCCTCCCATCAGGGCCTGGACTAAGGTGAGGCACGTAAAGTACAACACTAGAGGCGGGGGCCAAAAAACTCAGTCATCAAGTATTTTAATGCAATATTTTTTAAAAATCAAAGTTAATGCAGAAAAATCACGATGAACAAAACGTTAAAAGTTTAAAAAAGAACGAGATCACAGTGATTGCAGAATTCAGCCCTGTGCTACGTTTGCTCTATCTTCCACTAAGCAAATTGGTAAATGAAAAGTACAAGTAAATTCAAGCTTATTGATAGTAATTTACTAAATCAAAAGAAACAGAAAATATGCCCAGCATAGTTATACTTTCATTAAAGATTTTATTAACGAGACTCACCAGTTTTCTTCTTCAGCTTTAATTTCTCTCTGTTGCTAATACGTTTCGAGGTGGAGGTTATCACTTTCTTTGTGTTTTTAACAGTTGATGTTTTGGACTCCACAGGAGAATAATGGATCCTTTTGATTTCTTGTACTTCTGTGTATTCTGTAACTGTAACCTTCAAATTTGCATCTTCTGTGTTTCCCTCACTCTTTCTTTTACGAGCAACTAAAGCTACCTTTGAGGGAGGAGTTATCACATTTTTACAAGTCTTAGGTCTACTCAGTATTAAATCTCTAGCTGGAAGAAAAGAATGAAAATCACCTTTCTCTTTGTGATCATCTGTTTCTTTTTCACACTCACCCACTACAACACTGAGACATCTTTTTGCCTTCGGTTTATCAGCCTCCGTTTGGTTTTCTCTGGCACAAGTGGGCTTTCTTTTAGTAACAGTGGCAGAAAGTATTGGGCGTCTCTTAAGAGGTTTATCGTGGCTGTGACTAGAAATATCCTGAACTGCAGAAAATTTAGGCTGGTTCCGTTTCTTAAAAGTATAACAATTTGACTTCATTTCTAAAGCTTTGGATTCTTCAAAAGTAGCTTTTGGAGATTTTGAACCCTGACATTCAGGAATACAAGGTAAAACTTCATTTTTTCTCTCATCCTGAGAAGGTTGTGAGGCCTGAGAATTTACATTTGATAATGGTGACAATTTACATGTTTGCTGAGATACACATATGTAAGCCATATTATCTTTTAAAAATTGATTTGGGGATAGAATTGGATTAATTGACTCTGATTCTAGATCCTGATTTAGTCCATAATTATCATTTATGAAAGAATCTGGACTTAAAATTGTCCGATAAATTTCACATACACTTTTTGACTCCAAAATCACAGGCCTTGAATTACCTTTCACACACATACCTGGTGAAAGACACATCACTAATTCTCGTTCATTATTAGCTGCACGGCTGTTATTCACAAAGGAATCCGGACTTAGAAAATTTCCTTGGCTTTGTGTGATGTTCAACGTTGAAGAATAGTTTGGGGTAAGAGTAAGTTTACTGTTCTCTTCAATTTGGCCACTAAGATAATTTATGGAGTCAAAGGAAGTTTCAGTTATGACTGTCTCATTAAAATGAAAATCGTTTACAATGTTGGCACCTTCTACTTTTAATACTTCCCCATTTTCAGATGCAGGAAGGGATGTGTAGGTAGTAGACTGATGGACAGAAACTGGCAAGCAGGTCTCCCCATGGCACTCTTGGAAAGTGGGACTGATAGGTGATATGGGTATTTTATTTTCTTCAAGGATTAAAGAATTGTTTTCTGTTGGGGAACAGCTTTCGTTCGTAGCCAGATTCTCACATGCTTGTAATGGGCTCCTAACTCTGTCAAATTTTGAGGAAACATTAAATGTTTTATTTACATTTTGAATATTTGAAATCTTCTGGTTATGACCTGAAGAGGCTGATACTTTCTTTTTATTAATGGTATCCCAAAGACTCCTCTGCAAAAATAAGAAAACATACAGATTAAGTTGCTAACTACTGAATAGTACCTTTAAGCAAAATTATGTATGCTACCTCAAGACTGTTCACAAAATAATTTTTACATATTATTATTTTCCTAGAGTAAATTACAGAATGATGAAAACTTAGTACCTTTTTCTTTTTTGGCTCTTCTGCATTTCCTAGTAATATAGCTTGGTGTTTCAGAACATCATTTACAAGAAATGTCATGATCTCTCTTACTCGGCCTCCTTTTAACGGTGTCCAGGTAATAGAAATAACAATTTTTTCTTTAGGCTATAATCAAAAGAATACATTTTAAATGACTATAACAGTAGTGATGTATAATAACCAAAATATATTATATGCAACTTAGAATACAGTAGATGATTAATAATTGTTACTCACCAACACTCTATACCCTAACAACATTTAGAAATCAAATATATTTTCCTACCCTATCTCATTTCATTATAAGGAAAAAAGTTACTAGCAATAACAAGCTTCACAACAAAATAAAATTATAATAATCACTCAGTGGTTTTTAAAAATTTAGTCACATATTTCCACTTCTTTAGAATATGTACAGAACCTCTATTTCAAATATAATGACCTTACATTAGAAAGAATTTTTCAAAAAGCAATGTAAAGATGATCAGCTAAATTCCTTGCTCTCCACTTCTCTAAAGTCCATATTATCATTATTGATATTTGTTAAATACTTACTTCGTTCCAGGCATAGTTTCAGGTATCTAATATAACTAGTCAAATCCTCACATCCCTAGGAAGCAGATACTGTGATGATGCACGTTTTACAGATGAAGTAGTCAAGGTCCAGAATGCTTTAAGTATTTTGCCAAAGTCATACCGCTAGTAATTAGAACCCAGGCAGTCTGAGTCCAGAGTTTAAACCTTAACATCTACACCCTACAGCCTGGCAGGAATTTGCAAAATGCAAAACCCTCACATGACAAAACAAACTCTTTGTTGTTTTTCAGGGGAAAAAAAAGACAAGTTTTGTTTGTTTGTATGTATGTATGCATGTACTTAGACAAATTAAAATAGAAGTTTTACTGCAGAAGTTGTATTACGGTAATGCCGGAAGGGAGGAGAGATGGTAGACCAACTACCAACATTAGGACCCACGATCACACAACCCGAAAGACAAGAAATGGTAGAGCTGAACTGGTATCAGCCTCACAGAGGAGGTCAGACCTTTACAGCTTTTCCCCTGGACAGAAAAAGCAATTCTCCTGTCCTCTTCACAGTGCCTGGGCTTCTCAGAACTCATCCTCCTAGAGTTTAGTTATACAGGTGCCTGTTTTTAGTACCAAGCTTGCCTGCCATATAATAAAAGTCCTTACTTTGATACCTGTCTTTTATTCCCTTCCCTATGCTTGGCCATGGGCCCAGTAGAAGCATACTCCAGTTTCATGATACTGAATGAATATCTTTGGATCTTTCTTGTTGAATTATGCTAACTCAGTTAAGTGACCAGCTACAGCAAAAACAACAAGAATAAAATCATAAGAAAAACTCTGGTGAAGGCTAGCCTCCCCCTTGTCTGGCCTTGCAGAATTCCTGAGCTTCTCAACAACTTAGTATCCATAATTAGGTGAGTGTCCGAGACTCACTTTCAGAGCTCTGAAGGCCTCAGTAGATGAATAAACTGGAAAAATCTCAGTCCCAGAGACCACACACACCATCTTCAACCCACCTGTTGTTATCCTAGGTCAGATCAGACTCACACAACTCTAATAAAAGGAAGGGGGATTATAAGCAAAGGTTAGGGTTGGAAGATCCCCCGAATTTAGAGCTTAAATGGGCTTTGTCTCATTTCACTAAATTTCAACTCATCACTTTGTTAAATTAATGTTTAACAGCACATCTGTGGTAGGCTAGATTATTTTGGTTCCAGGCTAGGATGTTTCTGGTTCTGTGATGTGTGCTCCCCATATAGAAATCATTAGGTCAGTGAATGTTCTTTCTTTTTTTGTCATATACAGACATACCTTGTTTTATTTTTCTTTATTTTGCTTCATAGATACTGCATTTTTTTTTTTTTTAACAAATTGAAGGTTTGTGGCAACCCTTCATTGAGCAAGTCTATTGGTGCCATTTTTCCCACAGCATTTGCTCACTTTGTATCTCTGTGTCACATTTTGGTAATTCTTGCAATATTTCAAACTTTTTCATTACAATATTTGTTCTGGTGCTCTGTGATCTTTGATGTTAGTATTGTAATAGTTTGGGGTCCAGGAACTGAGCCCATAGAAGACAGCAGCCTTCACTGAGAAATGCTGTGTGTGTTCTGACTGCTCCACTGACCAGCTGTTCCCCCGCGTCTCTCCCTCTTCCTCGGCCTCCCTGTTCCCTGGTTCCCTGAGACACAACAACATTGAAATTAGGCCAATGAACAACCCTTCGACGGTCTCTAAGTGTTCAAGTGAAAGAAAGAGTCGCATGTTTCTCACTTTGAATCAAAAGCTAGAAATGATTAAGCTGAGTGAGGAAGGCACGTCGGAAGCGTTGACAGGAGGAAAGTTGGGCCTCCTGCGTCCAGCTGTGAATGAAAAGGAAACGTTCTTAAAGGTGATGACCTATTTAAGATCATTTAAAACTCAAAATGGAGCAACTGTTGTTCAGGCATCCAAAATGGAACCTGGTGGCCATTGTGGATGTGGTTTTAGACACATTCCTGCATCAGTAAGAACCTGAATTTTCTGAACGGTATCAGACTCAAGGATACTGAGGTAGGAGATAGACGGGCCCTTGGGCTGGACAGCTGGTGTTTGTCAAGCGGAGGAAAATCTGTTCTCCCTGGACACTCCAAGGACAAAGTTAATGGCAGGAGCTGAGCTCTGCTGGAGTAACAAGATAAGATGACCACTCCTGACTCCTTGGGGGTCAAAAAGGAGGGGGCACCACCCCATAATAGGTGATGCCAAGCCTCTCACAGCCCCTGTGATGGAACCCATCTTGGAAAAAAGATGCACACACATGTTGGGGAGGGTCCTAGAACAGGTCATTTGTGGGAAAAGAAGTGAGATAATTGGCCAAAGGTGAACAAAGACCCGGAAGAACTGTCCTGTATAAAGGGTTTAAATCACCTCTTCACTGCACTCCTCTTCGTTAGGAAGGACAACCACACCCTTTCTCCCCAGGTGTGTATTGCTTCAGTCTTAAATAAACAAACTGCTTCTCTGTGTGCTCTCCCACTTGTTGTGCTGTGTCTCTAATAATAAACTTTGTACCTGTTTTTACAGTTTTTGCCTCCTTGAAACATTCTCGCTTTCTAACGGGGGTAAGAGCCAGGGCCACTTTGCTTCTAGCCTCTGGCCCCTGGTGGTCTGGCAGCTAGGATTCCTGGTTTTCATCCAGGTTACCCAGGTTCAATTCCTGGGCAGGGAACTAAGATCTCGCTTCAAGCCACAGCTCACTTCTGTCTCTCTGAAATCACTACTACCAGCCGTTCTCAAAACAGTATCTGCTAGAACTGCCAGCTGCAACATTATGGTCTCAAGGCCTCCCCTTGTAACTCTGCAACCCTTCTGGACCCCAACCAACCCTGGCTTAACAAGCACCCTTACTTCTTGCCAGTTCCAATCCTAATCCTTGATGAACAACTTATGTCACCTTCCTGTTTTTTGCCTTAATAAGCTTTCCTCATTTTGTAGTCTGATGGAACACAATTCAAGTACTTTTTGGATCTGTGTCTCCTGGGCTGGAGTCCTAACAAACCCAAATAAACACCTCTTTATTTCAATCAGTTCTTGGAATTCTTGGTTAACAAAGGAAATTAAAAGTGCTACTCCAGTGAACACAAGAATGATAAGAAAGCAAAACAGTCTTATTGCTGACATGGAGAAAGTATTAATGGTCCGGATAGAAGATCAAACCAGCCACAACATTCCCTTAAGCCAAAGCCTCATCCAGAGTTAAGATCCTAACTCTCTGCAATTCTATGAAGGCTGAGAGAATTAAAGAAACTGTAGAAGAGTTTGAAGCTGGCAGAGCTTGGTTCATGAGGTTTAAGGAAAGAAGTCATCTTCACAACATTAAAAGTGCAAGGTGAAGCATGAAGTGCTGATCTAGAAGCTGCAGCAAGTTATCCAGGAGATCTAAGATAATTAATGAAGGTGATTGCACTAAACAACAGGTTTTCAGTGTAGAGGAAACAGCCTTCTACAGGATAAAGATGCAATCTAGGACTTTCATAGCTGGAGAGGAAAAGTCAATGCCTGGCTTCAAAGCTTCAAACGACAGGCTGACTCTCTCCCTAGGGACTAATGCAACTGGTGACTTCAAGTTGAAGTTAATGCTCGCTTACTATTCTGAAAGTCCTACGGCCCTTAAGAATTACGCTGAATCTACTCTGCCTGTGTTCTGTAAATGGAACAACTAAATCTGGATGATGGCACATCTCTTTACAACATGGTTTACCAATATTTCAAGCCCACTGTTGAGACATACTGCTCAGAAAAAAAGACTAAATTCCTTTCAAAATATTATTGCTCACTGACAAGGCACCTGGTCACCCAAGAGCTCTGATGTAGCAGTGAGATTAATGTTATTTTCATGCCTGCTAGCACAACATCTATTCTGCAGCCCATAGATCAAGGAGTAATTTCGACTTTCAAATCTTATTAAGAAATACATTTCATAAGCCTATAGTTGCCATAGATAGTGATTCCTCAGATGGATCTGGGAAAAGTAAATTGAAAACCTTCTGAAAGGGATTCAGCATTCTGGATGCCATTAAGAACATTCATGATTCATGGGAAGACGTCAAAATATCAACATTAACAGGAGTCTGGAAGAAGTTGATTCTAATCCTCATGAATGACTTCGAGGGTTTCAGTTACTTCCTGGAAGTAACTGAAGATATGGTAGAAATAGCAAGAGAGCTAGAATTGTAATAGGGAAGAACAAATCTGACTCCATATTAGATCTGTTTCTTTTACTTTAAACTTTGTACTCTATTGCTTTTGCTACAAGTTAAGAATGTTGCCTATAGCCTGAAATATACAGGATAGCCCATTCTCAAGGCTCTGACCTTTAAAGGCATAACACTTTTCCATTCATATAGAGATTCAAAAGCTGCAGAACAGAGAATAACATTTGTCTTGTTGGAGGTTTATAGGAACATCATGACCTGACCTACAGGGACAGCTGCAAGAGCAAAGGATTCTGACACCAAGAAGTTTGCAACAACTAACAACAGACCCTCCCCTTTTAATATAAAAGAAGCCTGAATTCTAACTCAGGTAAGATGGTTCTTTGGAACACTAGTCCGCCATCTTCTTGGTCAGCTGGCTTTCCAAATAAAGTCACTATTCCTTGCCCTAACGACTTGTCTCTAGATTTATTGTCCCATTGTGTGGTGAGTAGTACGAGCTTGGACTCGGACAACAGATTTAAAAGTGGTGC
This sequence comes from Delphinapterus leucas, assembly GCF_059928025.1. NCBI lineage: Eukaryota > Metazoa > Chordata > Mammalia > Artiodactyla > Monodontidae > Delphinapterus > Delphinapterus leucas. The sequence goes on along the minus strand of NC_143129.1, from coordinate 11,338,975 downwards.
TTGCAGATGTGACTGAATCGCTGCAATTTCATGATAAAACTTGAATGGATGAGAAGTTGCTTCTTATGGATGAACAAAGAGAATGGTTTCTTGAGATGGAATCTACTCTTGGTGAAGATGCTGTGAAGATTACTGAAATGACAACAAAGGATTTAGAATATTACATAAACTTAGTTGATAAAACAAAGCAGGGTTTGAGAGGATTGACTTTAATTTTGAAAGACGTTCTACTGTGGTTAAAATGCTATCAAACAGCATCGCAGGCTACAGAGAAATTGTTCATGAAAGGAAGAGTCAATCAATGCAGCAAACTTCACTGTTATCTTGTTTGAAGAAATTGCCACGGCGACCCCACCCTTCAGCAGCCACCACCCTGATCAGTCAGCAGCATCAACATTGAGGCAAACCGTCCATGAGCAAAAAGATTACAGTTTGCTGAAGGCTCAGATTGTTAGCATCTTTTAATAGTAGTCTTTTTAACTTAAGGTATGTATATTGTCTTTTTAGACATGATGCTATTGTACACTTAATAATTACAGTATAGTGTAAACATAACTTTTATATGCACCGGGAAACCAAAACATTCTTGTGACTTGCTTTACTGTGATTTTCACTCTATTGCAGTGGTCTGAAACTGAACCCACAATATCTCCAAGGTCTGCCTGTACAACTGACTTAATGGGCATATCTATCAAATTTTGTTCTTATTGAGATTCAAATGAAATTATCTGTTTAGGATAAATTCAAGAGTGTGAACTCTTACTACTTGCTTCTCAATTTATATATAGAAAATTTTAAAAGGGGGTGTCCCTTCTAAAGAGTTACTGTTATTTAACAAATAGTTATTGAGTGCCTAATGGCATACATAGTGCCTGACACAGGATAGGCATACATTAAATATTTAAGTGACAAAATTATTGAATGAATGAAAAGGAGACATGGTCTCTGGCCTCATGGACACTATACTCTTCTCAATAAAAGAAATTACAAAATCTAAGTGAAAAGATAAATACAAAAATACAAGTCCCCAATACTGTTATCAATAAAACAAAAAAAAGGTTTGAGAGAGCCAGAGTGAAGGGACCTATAATCTCTAACTGGGTGATCAGAGAGTATACTACTAATTTTTAAGCTAAGACAAAGTATAAGAATGAGCTGGACAGACAGAGCTAAGGGAGGAGCAATTCAGCAGAATGTGCCAGCATGTACACAGGCCTGAAACAAGAAACTGCTTAGTGTATCCCTAGAAACAAATAGAGGACCAGTGTGGCTTCATGTTAGCGGGAAGGCAAATGACCTGCGATACATGAGGTTGGAGAGAGAAGCAGAGGACTATGGTATATACGTAATCTCTTTAACACATTTGAACATTATAAACAGCATTACTTAGGTGTACATTTTGTGGCTGCAGAGGCTTTGTTTTGTTTTGTTTGTTTGCCTATTTTCTTTAAGGCATACCAAAATGAAGTGCTAGTCTTTTTATCCTTAACTGAAAGGTTAATCAGCTAACTCAGGAGGAAAGCACATTGGGAAGAAGATGCTCAGAGCGCTCATCCCCTTTTCCTTTTCCATGCCCCCTCCTCCATCCACCTTCCCATGAAGAAGCCCTTCGTTAATCTGTAACAATCCATAGACTGAGACAGTGAGAGCGACTCAGTTCTGAAAAATATGTCAAGGGATTTATAACTGATACATGCTTTTTGGACTGCAGTGAGAGTCTAGCTAGCTACAAAACTTCACCTTTTATGGAGACAAATACCCTCAGAGGTGTAAAAACAGAAATAAAACATAAAGCATTTTACTTTTTCCCTTTTGTAAATCTTTATTTGGTCTCCCCCGCCCCCCAACTCCACCCTTTAAAAAAATTTCTTCGGTAACTCAAACAAATGAAGGAACAGATCTGTTATACTACTTTCTTTTAAATATGCCTCTATTACCTTCAGTAATGGCATTCTTGGACATGCATCACTGTTAATTTTTTGAACAGAAGCATTGCCATGTGTCTGAGATAAGAATCTTACTATTTTATCTAGATTCTGAAAGACAGCAGAAAGTCAGAATTACAATAAAAAAAGTGGGCTGCATCTCCCTCCTTTGGGAAAAGATTAAAAAAATGTTGTCAATCAATAAACAAGATGATATCTCATAATTCCATCTAGTCCTAAGATTCTGTGGTCTTTGTTTACAAACTTTTTATTAGTGACAAATCAGAAAATGGTAGTTGCAGCCAGTGACAACTGAAGCTGCCTTGTTATTAAATGGATCTGGCCCGCCCCCTTGTGGCCATAAGTGCAATGACCATAACTGTCTGAGAAGCCTGGCTGTGAAGGTGGAGGGAAGAGTCAGGTTTGGGGCTGCCCTGCCAGTCAGTTCATCCAAGTCTCCCAGTCACATCAAATTAGCATCAAACTCATTGCACAATAGACGGGTGGCTTATTTTCTTGAAGAAGTGCGAGCTGCCTCATGTTAGTCTCTACCCGTCTGCAGAGCAAAAGCTCCTATTTCCAGAACTGGCACCAGTGAGTCTGTTAAACCATCCAGTTGAGTTGTTCATAACCCTGGTTACAGAGATCATTTGAGGGGTTTGTAAAAAGTAAAAACGCCCCGACCCTCCTCTATGTCCTCCCCAGGAGTGATGCTGTAGCGGGGTCCTGGTACCGGTGGGTTTTTTAAAGCTCGCCACTGAGGTAACGTGCAGTCAGGATGGAAACACCACGTAGCTTAATCCCATTCAGTAGGATGGCTGGTGATTTTAACTGAACGTCATTATGAAGACTCAGACCCAAATGACAAACCCCCTACATTACAGCAGTCCTATGCAGATTCTAACACACCAGTATTATTGAAGTTTTAAAAAGAATGACTAGGAGATTAAAAGAAACTGAAAATAACATTTAAAAATTTTCCTTGGATTGGCCCCAGTAAATCTGCTCTACAAAAATATCCCAAATGACAGTCTTCTGGTCCTCACTCCTTATTAGGCCTAGATACATTGTACTGTAGACCTATTTTTATACTAATTGTGAATTTCTGTCACTATTTGGCAAGTATAACGCTTTACCTAGTGGTTCGTTAGATGCCATCTGCGTACATCGAGTTTTCTGTATTTACCCCCAGAAATTCACGTTAGTAAGTGTGGAGTGGTGGGTACAAATCTCCCTCATTTAACAAGCAATCCAGACAAATCTGATGCAAGTGGTTGAGGCATCTCAGAGAAATGCTGCTTAGTCATACCGTGACATGCTAATTCACTGAAGGTGTGCGGTGTGTTTTAGTTAAGGGATGTTCTAATATTTATTTTCTACTACAGTGCTTTTCAAAATGTGGTCCCTGGACCAGTAGCAGAGGCATCACCTGGGAACTTCTTAGAAATGCAAGTTCTAGTCCTATTCTACACATATGGAATGAGAAACTCTGAAGGTGGGGACCCAAAAGTATTTTAACCAGCCCTCCAGGTGATTCTGATGCATTCTTAAGTGTGAGAACCACCGGTCTCCTCAAAACATCCCAACCTCCTTGATAGCTGTTTGATGTAGCTTCTTCTTGTTCTTAGAATTTTCCCCTCACACTCCTAACATATGTCTTTAGGGAGGAACCATGTCTCACGTCTATAAATCAATATAAGGGACAGTGCATGGGATTTAAAATTATAAGACCTGGATGGGAATCCTAGCTCTGTCAATTGCTATGAATAAAACCATGCATAAATATTTCCACCCTCTGAGCATATTTCCTCATTAAAAATTAAGAAGAGAACATTTATTCAGGACACAGAGTCCAGACTTTTGCTTGAAGCTTTCTCTCATTTGAGCACCATGCACAGCTGCAGTTGGCATTACTTCCAACCGATGGATGAGAAAATAGACACGGAAGACTCAGAAGAGTAAACTGAGCTGCCTACCCTGATCCATTGGACACAAACCCTTTGACAGTGTTGCCTTATCTACAAATGTGGATAAGGACTCCATGAGTTTGATGTAAGGATTAAATAAGGGAACAGAGTTTAAAAGAATTTGTAAATGGTGAACATTATGTTTGTATGTATTATCTTAGTGGCTTGGTGGATTAAGTAGAATCAGCACACTCAGACCTGAAGCTGAGGGAAATCAACAGCTAATAGAAGACAAGTTTTGTTTTAAAGCAGAAACCATAAAACATCATAAAACAGATGGTTTAAAATATAAGAACAGTTAACTTTTACAGTATAAAAAGTATAATTCTAAAAAAACAAAACCCCAAAACTTTAGTTCCACAAAACAAAAAAGAACAAGTAGAAGCATTATGTAGATAGAAAAATGTATATATCTTTTCACGAAAAGAAAAGCAAACATTTATAAACTAGAGAGAAGGGGCAGGTTCTTAAGTGTAGCTGAACCACTGCTTAGCACAAGTCAACAGACCTCAGATTAAAGCCTCTTCTCACTGCCTTAGGAAGTGGTTATTTACATAAGGAGTGAGACTCCCTCAGCTAATTTTTGTTTTCTTTTCACCCTTTTAGAGATTCTAATCAATGGAAAGACCACAGAAATCAAAATAAGAAAGTAAATTCTCTAGATTTCGGTGACAGGAATGGGAGCATTACTCTGGCCAATGCAATGAAGAAAAGCTACCCACGAAGTTCTTGAAACAACAGTCATAAAATTAAATTTGAATCACAGTTAAAACTACACTACAGCAAACAAACAAAAATAAGATTAAAATAATAAGGTGTTCATACTGGTTGAAAACAACACTGAGGAAGTGTTTTTGGTTTTGTTGCTATAGACGTTTGGCCAAAACAAAGCTCACCGGAATAGTAGTTACCCTGACCCTGTGGAATCAGTTTCCCTATGGAAACTGAAGTGGATATTTAAGATGACTGATGGAAAGCAATTAAAAAACCCTGCTCTAACCAAAGTACTCCTGGCAGTTTTAAATACAGAAAGATGAAAGATAAGAATATTGATTTTAAAAGTGCCATCCATTACTCTAGAACCGCAAGTCTTCTCGACGCCTGAAGTCTATGAAAAACGCTTCTCGACAACAGAAAGCTAGGAAAAGGCTTCTAAGGATGCTCCGCGCAGGCGCGTGGACGCGATGTCACCGCCCGAGTCCCCGCTGACCAGGCTCCTCTGCCCCGGGGACCAGGGCTCACCCAGCGTTAGAGGGAAGGACCTGGCTTTATCTCCAGGCCTCAGGTCCGCTGCTGCTCGTTCCGAGGCCCCTCCCGGAGCGCGGCGGGGAGACCGCGGAGGGCCCACTCCCCTCCTACCTGCAGCACGAAGGCGCTCGGCCAGACGGTGAAGCCGCACTCGGCGGCCGGGCCACGGGACAGCCTCACGGCGGTCGCCTCCTCGTTGGGGTTGTCCACGGCCAGGGGCAGCGTCCGCGAGGCTCCCAGGCGCACGTCCCCGAAGCAGAGGAAGGGCGACCTGCAGAAGTGGCTGAGGGACAGGACCGGCGGGGAGGCCGCCTCCTCCTCGGCCCGGGAGCCCCGCGGCCTCGGTTCCGGGGGGCTCCGCTCCCAGCGGTCGCGCCCCCAACGCCTGGTCGCCATGGCGGCCTCTGGGCCCAACGGGCTGCTCCGAGCCGCCGTGCAGGAACGCCCACCGTGTCCTCTCGGGAAGCTGGGGGAATTGGAGCGAATTCGCCCCCTTTCTCGTGCGATCGCCGAGACCCGGTAAATAAGCCAGACACACAGACTCGCAAACTGGAAACAGAAGCAAACAGCGCAGGTTGTTTGCTCTGTTTAAACTTCCCGCCGCCACCAATGGGGGCGCCCGGGCCCGCCCACCTCCCCGCGGGGCCAATCATCGGGCAGCAGTCCCGGCCAATGAGAAGAGGGCGCCTTATTTAAACGTGATGACGGCGGCGCCTGGCTCTGCGCGCGGAGGCGACAGTGGCTTCGAGGTCTCGCTGGCCCCTGAGGCCCGGGGCTCAGACTCGGAATTCGCCTTTCGGTTTTGTGAACAGGCTGCTTGAAAGAAAGAGAGTCACAGCACTTCCACCGTAAATGCAGCAGTCACTGCCTTGCTGGGACAGTCATTTCCCTCCCCCAGTATACCCGCCCAGGGTTACGACCCTGAGCTCCCCGCATAGGCTTCCTGGGCCCAAATGGGAGAAAATGAGGAAAATTAAATGTATAGTTAGTGTGAACATGCTGATGTCAGTGCCTGACCCCAGCAGGGGCTCAGTGATACTGGGAGCAAAACTAGGTAAACAAACAAAACCTGAGATTCCCAGAAATTCATAAGCGATGGTCTTGACTGGCATTGCCCTTGACAAATAACTTCTCGGTTTTAATTTTAATTGTAGACATCTGATAATAATGGTTATCGCTTACATGTTACTCTTTGCCAGGCATTGTTTTAAGCCCTGCACATATTTATCTCAACCTTCACTTCAACCCTGTGAGGGAGGTGCCATGATTCGTGCTTCACAGACGAGCGAGGCCGGCGTCCAGCCAGCCAGGAACTGGCAAATCCAGGAGACGGACACAGGCAGCTCGGCTGGTCTTGCTGTCACTCCTGCACCTACTGCCTCTAAAGACAGGAGACTTTAAAAAATAACGTGTGAATGTGTGTACGCGTGCACGAAATATATCAGGAGGAGACTTTAAAAAATAAATTGTGGATGTGTTTACGCGTGCATGAAATATGTCAAAAGAAAACTCCCTGGGTGGAAAACCAAAATGAGGAAGGTGGGATCTGAAATTATATATTCACTGACACCCATTTTGACCTGATGTTGAACCCGGTTATCTTAACGATACTGAATCAAAAGTGTTCATGGAGGTTTCTTAAAATCCTAATTTAGGATTGATGCACAATGAGACCACTACTCCATAACTTTTTAGCAAAATGCTAATGTGAACGACAATAACCTTCATATACATTTAATTTATATTTATTAGTTCATACTCAAATTAACATTACACATATAAGCCCTTAAGCTTAAGTCACTGAAATGTTTGTTTCAACCCTTTTTAACATGATAGTAACACATCTTGTTTATCTATGCTCTCCCCTCACAGCTTCTCTTCATAAAGCAAAGCTGTTGACGCACAGTTTTAGAAAATCCAGAATGAACTGTATGGATTATTTTTTATTTGCCCTCCACTTCCATCCTCCACCCTTTTCCAGCCTGCTCTTTGCTGTGGGATGCTGGCCTGTGTTCTGTATTTGCTACATCCATAGTTTTTTACTCTGTAGCTTCTGTGTTACTGAAAGAGAGAGGTAAGGGTACTTCTCCCATTCCTGCCCCCCTTGGGCTGGCTCCGTCTCAACATTAAAATCACAAGTAGCTGGAGAGATGCCCTCTCCTCATGGGTCTCTGGGGATCTGGGTGTGGGGATACCATGGTGTTACTAGTCCCAGGATATGGCACTATTGCTTGTTTCCCTGCATCCCTGTCACATCTTTGCAAACGGTCCCTTTATTAAACTTCCTTGGATTCCACTAAATTGGAGAGGGCCAACTATTTCCTTAGTGTCCCTGGCTGATGCAATAGTGGCCTTAGGAAATTGCCTCTTAAGATCGAATTCTGAATTGAGTTGCTCCTATCTGAGGAGCACAGGGATAAACTCCTGCTAGCGAGAAATATCATGATAATCCACGGGATGCGGTAGCATCCTGAGTCCTCAAATCATCTATCTGTGGCGGCAGCATGAGATGAAGTGCATACGAAGGGCAATTTATTCAAAGATCAGGTGGCCGGGGCACACAGTGTCTATGCCAACACTTTATAAATGATTATAAAGCTTAGAGTGTCACCTGGTTTCACCTGACCACCCTGGAGAGCATACATAGGGAAAAAGAAAATGAAACTCTGTGAACATCCAAGGGTACCACTAAGAACATATCTTGAGAACAAGAATGTGTGGACGGAAGTCCTGAAGAAGCCCCTCACTTCCTGTGGTCTCAGGGAACACATGGCCGAGGACTAATCCCGAGGCTGCTGGTAAATGTGGCAGCACTGATGAAATGCTCGACCCTACCAGCCCTCCTAGCTAAGGGGAGGGAGGGGGACCCTGGGAAGGAGTATGGTATTTGGGCAAAATTCTAAAGGCTGAGAGCTTATAATTCTCCCTATTCCCACAAACCTCCCTCACCAGCAGAGGCAGTCCCTCCACCGGTTCGTTATATTGATGACATTTGCTAATTAAATCTGATGAGCAAGAAACAGGTGTCAGGAGCTGGGAGGGTCTGAGACTTACCCCGCTGAAGCTTTACTGGAACACAGAGACACCCATTCCTTTACATGTTATCTACGGCCGCTTTCACACTACAAAGGCGGAGTCGAATAGTTCCAGGAGAAATCATATTGCCTGCAAAGCCTGTACTAGTTAGTATCTGGCCCTTTACAAAGAAGTTTGCTGACCTGGGATCTAATCCAAGGAACCAAACAACTGGATGTGACAAGCAACATTCCATTATCAAGTCAAAGTGGTGAACACCAGCCCAGGGCTGAGCAGGCCCCAAGTTCACAAGCTGCACAGACGACTCGGGTGCTGTAATATCTCCTCCTCCTACACTGTCTCTCTCAGTCTGTACTTGGGGAAATCGGGGATCTCCTTGACCATTTCATAAAGGAAGACAAAGCCTGGTTTATGGACGGATGTGTATGGTAGGCCAGATGTGAGCAGAGCTGCGCTATAGCCTCCCCTCAGGGTAGATGAGAACACTCAGGGAGCAGAATTTTGGATGGTACATCTAGTCCACTTCAAAGGGGAGAAGACACGTCTCTGCTCTCTGCTGACTCAAGGGCACAGTCAACAGGTTGGGCAGCGGGTCAAGGGTTTGGAAAAAGCAAAATGAAAACTTGGTGACAAGTTAAGTCTGGGGAGGAGAGGTTTGTAAAAGGACATCTCAAGATAGGGACAGGGGGACTTCCCTGGTGGCGCAATGGTTAGAAATCTGCCTGCCATTGCAGCGGACATGGGTTTGAGCCCTAGTCGGGGAAGATCCCACATGCTGCGGAGCAACTAAATCCATGCACTACAACTGCTGAGCCTGTGCTCTGGAGCCTGTGAGCCACAACTACTGAGCCCATGTGCCACAACTACTGAAGCCTGCACGCCTAGAGCCCGTGCTCCGCAACAAGAGAAGCCACCGCAGTAAGAAGCCCACGCACCACAACAAAGACCCAACGCACCCAAAAATAAATTAATTAATTTAAAAGAAAAATAGGGACAGGAAGTTAAGAAATTTGTGTCCCTAGTAAATGCCATCAGAGAATATCCAAGGTAAAGGAAGAGCTCAAAAATCAGGCAAACAAGACAACCTGTCCTGCTTAGGTGTCAGAACCTCTTTCCTCAGAGACCCCATTTTTCCTTGGTGAACCCATGTATACGCTGGCCATGGCCGCAGATATGGGGGCTATGAAAGAGCTTAAACAGTCTCCCTCTTTCCAAGGCTGATTGGATGTGCCACCGCTGAGAGCCTGACCTGTGAACAGAGGCCAAGCAGAACCCCCAGTGTGACTCCACTCCCCAGGGACCAACCAGTTACCTGTGGCATGTGGGTTACATTAAACCCTTTCTACCACAGAAGAGGTGGTATTTTCCTCTCTGGAGTAGATGCATTTTCTGAGTATAGATTGCTGTACCTGCCCCCACTATCCATGCACAGACGTACAGAATGCTTTCTCTAGAACCAATGAATCTGTGGAGGTTTTCAAAGTGTGTCTAAAAATTTTTGGTCACTTCTCCCTTCAAGAGGGGAATCTTAATTTGTGTCCCTTGAGTGGTGTGGACTTAGGGGCTCACAGTGGCAGATGTGATGTGCTATCACTTCCTAGATTAGGTTATAAAAGACTGCAACTTAAATCCTGCCTGTGTTCTCTTTCATTTTTTCAGCTGGGGGCAGCCAGCTGTGTATCTATCACCAGGCAGCCCTGTAGAGAGAGGCTGTGTTGGGAGGAACTATGGCCAGAAGTGGGCTTGGAGGTGAAGCCTGCTCCAGGATGGCCTCTAGAGACTGCAGCTCCCATGAAGTTTGACTTCAACCCGAGGATGGCCTCTAGAGACTGCAGCTCCCATGAAGTTTGACTTCAACCTCTGGCCCTGAGCCTGAGCCACCTCACTCAGACAGTCGATTCCTGACCCACAGGACCTGTGAGATCATGTCTGTTGTTTCAAGCCACTACATTTGGTCTAGTGTGTTACACAGCAATAGAGAATTAGGTGTCCCACACAACACTGCCTCCAGTGGGAAGGCTTGGAATTCACTAGTCTTCTACCAGCTGACTGTGGAGGCTCAGTTATGGTGCCAGATGCAGATGACAGCTGGCCAGGTCGGGTGTGTCCTGTCACTCAGCTCGTGCCTTAGACCAGCAGTGGTCCCTCCCGTGGCCAGAGTGTACAGTTCTGGGAATGAGGGGTGGTGGCGAGAGTGTCCCCTCTCACTGTCGCAGGCAACAGCCCATTCATGGGATTTTCTACACTTCAGGCTCCTTGGGGAAAAACAGCACATGACTACTTCAAGCATAACAGTCCACTATTAATATTTAAACTTATATTAATTAGCCACTTAAAAACCGTTAAATAATGATTTATACATTTAACATATAAAATATTTCAAAATGATATCTAGCTTATGAAAAATAAAGAAAATTTAATAACTGTGCCCCAAGACACTGGTTTTCTATGTGTTCATGGTCTTTTTTTTTTTTAACATCTTTATTGGAGTATAATTGCTTTACAATGGTGTGTTGTTCATGGTCTTTTTATTCAATTTTTCAGGAGGCAGGCAGAGCACTGCATTGTCATGCTGTGAAAATGTGTTCAATAAAACCTAGATATGCTTTATTAGGACCAAAGAACTTTATTTTAAATATCAAAACAACACAAAGAACTAGTTCAATATACAATACACTTCCTAGTCTTCACAGAGAGCTGAATTTTTCTATAAAGACATTGGTACTCAGGATACACGAGACAGTCAAAATATCTATAAAACTCACAAGATACTTTACACACAGTTGACAAAATAATGAATCTTGATATTTTAGATTTTTCTTTGCAATCGTTTTTTAAAAGAGTTCTCACGATTAAAAAGAAAACTTAGGATTGGAGACTGAAAACTAAGTTCATAGGCATTTCCACTTTAGTGTACATCATAAATCCCGTAATCAGAATACTTCCTACACAACACGGAGCAGCCAAGTGCCCACCTCTGTGCTCATGTTTTGGCAGCCGCACTCATCGGTTGTAATACAGTTTTGTCCACAGGGATAAGAAAAGTCCGATTGTTACAAGGAATAAAAATTTTGTAATTACAAAGCAGGAATACCAAGCAACGAGGCGAAATAACAATGAGAAGTGTGCATGCTCTTCTTTCAAGAAATGTTTTAAAATCGCCAGCAGTAATGCAAGCACCGAAATTACTTCTTTACCTAAGAATTTGGAAAAAAGCAGAACAAAAGACGTATATCCATCTTTGTATAACCTCTAGTTTCTGAATATAATTCTTATTTTCTCTCTATATAAATGGCTACAGAGGCTAAATTTAAATTGGAGATTTTCCAACACAGACTGAAGATCAATGCACTGCAAGTTGAAAAGTGAAGAGTAAACACAGTACAGACGCTCTCTCTACCAGACCTTTCCCTCATCCTCCACATGACCTAATGCTGTAACTTCTACCTTATTAAGGCCACTTCCAAAGAGGAAGTGCAGAAAACATGCAACTATTGCAGGAAAAACGTACCTTGAAGTAGAAATAATTTTAGAGGAAATAAGGGAACGATCGCCCCTTCCTAAACCACTATAGGCTTTACTGAGAGGAATGTGCAAAAGAAAGGGGGGGACCTAAAAAGAATTGTCTATGGTTCCTAGAAATTATCAAAAAATTATTCTCACATTATCCATTATTCAATCTAATAGTAACATTTACCATAACACTATTAAAAGTTTTAGAAATGCTACTTTTGTTTCTTATTAAAAAATACATTTCGAGTCATTTTAAATTTGGCACTGAATCTTAGAATAATCCAACATGACTTTAAAAGTCCTAATTTTTCCTGAGTTCATCAACTCAATTTGTTTGTTGGTTGGGATCTTGCTGCTTTTTATGAGACCCATCTCAAACCATCACCTCTGGCTCAGTTTTAGGCAAACTGAAAAAAGAAGCAGTTCAATGTAGAGCTGGGTGGTTTGGTAACTGATTATTAACTAGAAAAGGTGGGGGATGGGAGGAGGAGAGGCAGACACACTGCTCTTTTTACTTTATTTGTCAGAGTCCTCTAATGAGCATCTAGAGACAGGCCCAGGAGTGGCTTCACAGTAACTAGAAAGGCCACAGTAGTAGAGATTTAAAAAAAAAAAAAAAAAAAAAAAATCACACTAGTACTTGGTGCCGATTTTCCTACAAAAACATAAAGCAACCTAAAAACAACTGTTGCCTGACCAGCAGGCAACACACACATAAGACCCATAACAACAACAAAACCACAATCATTTTTTAACCAAAACAATCTAGCCAGCAGAGTCAACTCCAAGCAAGTATAGCACACTGAAAAGGCACAAAGCATTCAATCCAGAGAAGACTGGGCATATATAAAAGGACACTGTCAAAGAGCTGATGCTCCCCGTCTGACTTTCCACCGATGATACAGCAGAGTGATCTGCTAGGAAGAGAACGCAAACAAACTTACACACATACACCAGTTAATGGTGTTTTTAATTCGTTTGCAATTATAGAGTGAAAAGCAATGAATGACATTTAAATACTTGTTAGCCCTTAACTAATAGCTTATAGTCACTCCTCAAAGATGTTTTGACAATTTTAAGGTTGACAGAAAATTATTCATGTACCTACTTCATGATCTACCATCACTTTAAAGAAAGTCACTTAATAAAGCACCAGTTTAAAACCCTATTTTTGCTACTCCTCTTCAACAGATGACTAAGTTACTTAAAAGTATGCAAAGATCACTGCCTTCACAGTTGTTGGTGAAATCTTGCTGGCATGAAGAACAAACCCTAATCTTAAATAGCATTTTAGGCTGCAAAAAATAGGTGGGGTTTCTTACAAAAAAATCTTCAGCTTGTCTTAAAAAAAATTCTAAGGCAAAATTAATTAATAGTGTAGTGTAAAAAGTAAGCTTATTTTAGCATTTAATAGTGTCCACTTAAAAGGTAACATTCAATTAATTAAACTGAGGAAAACTGAGTATTTTTATTTGTAACTGGTTTGTCAGTATGACTATTCCCAGAGTATTTTCTTCTGTTCTCATTTTTATACATATAAACACAAACATTTAATCTTAGTATTCAAACGATTTTTAAAAAAAATCCATAATCCTAGGACTTCAACTGTGCTTCTTTGGACACATATTTATTCAAACAACAAAGAATTTAAATTCTTTTAAACTATTTTAATACCTACTAAAAATCTTTGGTGCATTTAAGTAAAAATGGATTAGGTTAACAAATTCCTACATTTGATAAATTATTCAATTTACATAATAAGTGCTAACTGCTATCAACTACAAAATTAATTTAAAACAATAAATTATGCTCATAAAATAAAAAATTCTGAATGAGGCTAAACTTAGTTGCAAGATTCAAAATTTTAAGTATAAAATTTACAGAATTAATGGGTTTTAGAGTTAATGGAGCATTTGTTCAAGATGCTCCAAATCACAATGTGACAAAAGGTTAACTGAAAAGAGCAGGCCTCATTTCATATTTTTTGTGTGCCAACTTCAAAAACTTAAATACATTGTTTGCTCAAATCCATGAGGTTTTCACAACTGTAAAATTTCATATATTCTAATTTGGAAATTAGAGGCAGATTTGTTTGTCTGTTCACCAGCTGAGGTTATTTCTTCATAAGAATTATACTACCTACCTCCCAGACTGTTTTCAAGATTACATGAGAAAACGCAGTGCCCGGCACCTTGTAAGCATTCATTAATGCTCCATTTCTTTCCCTGTTAGTAGCTCTGCCACTTATTAATGATGTAGGCTTAACCTCAGATTCTTTATCTCTAACGTGGGAATACAGTATGTCATTTCTATTTCAGAGCTGGTTATGAGGTTTAAATGAGATAACTGTGAAAGCATTGTATAAAACAGTAAACTACTATTCAAGTTTGTTATCTACAATAATAACTAAATATAATTATGTTTCACTTTATATAAGAGATGTATTCCAGAAAAGTTCTATACTGTAAACCAATTCCTACAATCAAATCATATATTTAAAGCATTAGGAGATTATTATTAAAAGAACCCTAAAGTCAATACCTTCAAAAAGCAAGGTATTCTTTTGAATGTTGAAAATGCAACACCGCAACACCCTCTTTTTCTGCTACCAAACATATAATATACCACACACATATACATATATACCATTTGCCTTTCTGTAAGTCCAAACTTTTCTACATTGGTTTATATGCAAGGCAGGGTACATTTTTAGATATGATTTCTTTTCATCATACTAAGTTTTTTAGTTAAGTCTTGTAGGTCTTTATGATAAAAATCATAAAGATATGTATTTTTTAAAGTCATTTTGAAGGACAGAATAATAGTACCTCATATAGTCAAGTTCTATCATGTAAGTACTCCAGACATAACATTTCCACACAAAAGTAAGAATGCTTTATAAAGAATTAATACATAACTAGTATCTATCGGTCCTAGGATAATTATAACCAAACTTTAATAAATGAGGCAAAACTCAGGTTGGTTTTATTACTTATATGAGCTACTTTGGTTAACTGCCCTAATTCTCAACTTTTTTTTTTCTTTTGTTTTATTTCCATTAGTGTGGTGAGTATTCCTGTAAAGTACCTTCATTTCTTAAGTGCTTCAGGAAACAAGTTTCCACATTATTAAGTGGTTAAATTTTATTCACTAAAACTTCATTATTTTATTTGTGATTTTTTTCACAAGGGCTGGGCCAGACTTTACACAAAAAAAGTGCTTAAAGCAATTAGGAGTGTAAACAAAACTGAAGTAGAAAACTCTTAAAATTGCTATTTTCCAGTAGTTTACATACAAATGACATGCTAATAATAAATCAACCCTGCCTATTCTCTAACCCTTTAAGCAGCTCTACTAGGAAACATCCTAGTTTAAGTTTAAACTGACTTGAAAATATGGAAAGTGCACATCTTTAAAGGTATTTTACAATTCTGACTGACTTTTTCCTCATTTAATTTTAATCAGTGAGGCTTTGCTCCAACTGCTATTTACTTTTACCAAGTCCTCAACTTTTGTCTCATACAAAAATAAAAATCAAGGATAATTACAGACATTAGGCTTATGTGTAAAGCAAAAATAAAGATCTAGATTACATGTAAATCTGTATACAAATAATGGTTCCCTTTAATTAAAAAACATTAAGTTCAATTAGACACAAATTTTATGTTTGTTTGGCACCTTTTCTAACAATCATATATGAAATCTGTAGGTTCTATTTCCCAGAGTTTCAGTTAGCAAAGGTAAATGAGACCAAAAGTAGCTTGTTAAATTTTCACTAATTAGTTATAACTGCCCTTCCCATAGTAAGATGAAGATATATGTTGTGATATATTATTGTTTCTGAAATAAAGGGCAAAATACATAAGGTGAACTTACCTTGAAAAATATCTAGTTAAAACTGTCACATTTTGCTTTTAACACATTTTCAACTTGTGTAATTTAATGCCTAGACCTGTATTTGCATTTCTTATTCACAATAATTGAAGCACAGGCAAAAACCAACCATCTGGGTAATTATTTCAATTCTACATTTCCTTTAATGAGCTAATCCTGCATTAGTTAGCTTTCTGGCTTTGAGTTTGTCAAAAGACCAAAGGATAGTCATAAACTGAAATTATGGCCGGATGAAAAAAGAACACCCAACTACCCAAGACTTTCTTATAAATTCAAATTCCTGATTTCAGTTTTTAAAAATCTGGAAGAAATAATCATGACACTTAAGTTAGGATAAGGAACAGTTGCAATTATCAGTTCTATATACTCTTGTATTCTTTCTTAAAAGCTACATCATCCTTAACACTTCTTTGGAAGATGGGGACGGGAGAAATGAGGAATGAGACTAAAGAAGAATAAAAATTTCCACTGATGACTAAAAACAAATACCCTCATAATGTTAACAGCTAATAGTTTTGAAAAGTTAGAGAAACCATTAAAAATTAGCACTAGCCTTTAAAAAAATCATAAAAATGTCCATTTCAAATATTATACCTCAAAATATGTCCAAATATTCATATGTTCAGTAAACAGAGATACATATTTTTCTTGATTTGAAATGGTTCTGAGGACTTGAGAAACTAGAGAAAATGAAAAAATAGCAGCCCCACTAAGTTAAAAGCTGTCAGCTCTAGGCTACCATTAACGCGTAACCACAGAAAAAGTCTGTGGAATGCTTAGATTTACTCATGAATGATGCTCACGATTAGAAATATTTTGTACAGCAGTGGCATTATCAAGGCCCAATAACGTTCCAAGATAAGACTGTTCTCTAGGATCTAGCATTTGTTCAGGTCGGACTGGATGAACTATATTTGCAGGCTGAGGAG
The DNA here is from genome assembly GCF_059928025.1 of Delphinapterus leucas. Lineage (NCBI taxonomy): Eukaryota > Metazoa > Chordata > Mammalia > Artiodactyla > Monodontidae > Delphinapterus > Delphinapterus leucas. The sequence continues at coordinate 11,322,463 of NC_143129.1, read as the reverse complement.
TAAGAGTGTATTTCTCCAGGAAAGCTAAGTCAGCTGCTCGTGGGTAATCAGTGGATGGCTGCTGTGGCGACAAGATCTCGTGAGAAGGTGGAGGGAGAGTAGTGGTGTGACGCACCAGGTCACTCTGAGTGTCAGGCATCTGGACTGGAACCAGCGTTACAGGGACACACACTTCAGCAGACACACTCTGCAACATAGTCTTGGCTTCTGACGGGTAAACTTTGGGCTGGTCCATATATTGTTTTGCTTCTGTTTGAAAGATTTTATCATCGGATGAGTACTCTACTGGCAAGGATACAAGCTTCTCCTCAGGAGCACTGAGAGGATCGTCTGGTGACTTTATGCCATGAACGTGGTCAATGTGGTATTTCAGCTTGTCTTTCCGCTTAAATGTTGCATTACAGTGCTGACAATTGAAAGGCCGGGCATCAGAATGAATGACCAAGTGTTTTGTTAAAGTTTTCTTAATTCTAAAAGATTGATTGCAAATTTGACACTTGTATGGTTTTTCACCTGTATGAACACAAATGAAATTAACTGTAAAACGCAGTCACTTGGTAAGACAATGATTTTAATTAAGTAGCAAATTTTCCATGGGAATTCTTACATGAACTTAATAAAAGCAGTAATGCATGCTATTACAAAGTGGAGACAGTATAGTAACTGGTAAAGAGAATGAGCTCAAACATCCAAAAGATCTTAATTTGAATTCTAGCCACAACATTTACCAGGCAAACCTGGAGCAAGCTCCCCAACTTGTAAGCACAGTTTCCTCACCTGTTATATGGAATAATAACTGTACCTACCTCACAGACGTGGTGAAAGGACTGAATGAGAAAATGAAATAATAGTGCTTAGCATTACACTGGCACGTGGTAAGTACTTGATAAACCTAGGCTGTTGTCATTATTGCTTGCTTGCTATTATTCCCACTATAGCCCCTAAAAGAGTTGTAAACTAGAGCATTTGATTTCCTCCCACCCAAGAAGGATAAAAGCTAAAACAGCAACTCGATTAACCTGGTTCTTTGGATCAGAATGAGAAGTAGTAACACCAATGTCTAGCCTGATGTTACAATAAGGAGAGTTGATGAGGATCAAGAATAAGGAAGCTTGGGCTTCCCTGGTGGCGCAGTGGTTGAGAGTCCGCCTGCCGATGCAGGGGACACGGGTTCGTGCCCCGGTCCGGGAAGTTCCCACATGCCGTGGAGCAGCTGGGCCCGTGAGCCATGGCCGCTGAGCCTGCGCGTCCAGAGCCTGTGCTCCGCAACAGGAGAGGCCACAACAGTGAGAGGCCCGCATACCGCAAAAAAAAAAAAAAAAAAAAAGAATAAGGAAGCTTGGCCAGTTTTCAATTCTTCCTGAGTCAGGTTCTCACACAGCAGTTTTTGGTTTTTGTTTTTCTCCCATGAAACATAAATTCCTACAGTAGCCAGGGTGGTTGGCTAATCCCCAAAAAGTATGATTTTGTTACCTTACATGGTGAAAGAGTCTCTGCAGATATGATTTAGGCTAAAGACCCTGAAGTGGGGAGATTAACCAGGTAGGCCCAATCTAATCACGTGGGTCTTTAAAAGCAGTGATAACTGAAGATGAAAATGTCAGAGAGCTGTGACAAGAGAACTCAATCCTGAACTGCTGGTTCTGAAAATGGAAGAAGGAGGCTAGGACCCACGGAATGTGGCAGCCTCTAGAAGCTGAGAAAGCTCTCAGCTTACAACCAGTTAAAAAACTAGAACCTGGGCCCTGGTCCTGCAACTCAAAGAATCGATTCTACCAATAACCCAAATGAGCAGGAAACAGATTCTCCTCTAGAGCCTCCAGAAAGAAATGGAGCCCTACCAACACCGAGGTTTTAGCTTGGGTCACACTTCTCACCTACAGATTTGTTACATCATAAACTTGTATTGTAAGCCATTTGCAAGAGAGAGGTACATAAGACAAAGTGATCAGTCTAACATACATATAATTGGTGTCCCAGAAAGAAAATAAGAGTATAGGTCAAAAACAGAAAGAAAAATTGACTGAGAATCTTCCTAAATGAAAGACAAGTCATAGATGCAATAAGTTCTACACATCTTACAAAATACAAAAAGAAAGAAAAAAAAAAAACAACCCCAAAAACACATCTGGGCACACTATAATAAAACTACTGAAAATCAAAGACAGCAAAATCTTAAAAAGCAGTGAATTAAAGAGAGATTTCTTTTAAATGAGCAACAATAAGACTGCCAGTATATTTTTCAACAAACACTAGAGAAGGTCAAAGAGGAAAAAAATGACACATTTAAAATATTGAAAGAAAAATAACTGCTAATGTAAATTCTATAGTCAGCCAAATAGTCTCCATAAAGTAAAATAACATTTTCAGACAATCAAAACCTAAGAGAATTTGGTGCCAGCAGATATGCACAAAAGGGAATCCTACATGAAGAAGGAAAATGGTCATGAAGGAAGGAGTGGAGGGTAAATATGGTTAAAAATAAATGAGTTATTTAAAGCAAACAAACAAAATAATAATGTTTTACATGGTTTAAAGTATATGTAAAATGAAAATACATACAACACGTAAAGGCTGAGAGACATGAGGTGTCATAAGGTCTTTGAATTGTCTAGAAAAGGGATCAAGAACTAATTTAAGATAGACTAATAATTTAAGAAGAACACATGTTGTGATCTTCAAGGTGACTACTAATACTGAAAGAACATACAATTAACAAGTAAACTGAGGGAAAATGGATAATAAAAATACTTCATAATTACAAGGAAATGAAGACAAGAAAAAGAAAGCATCAAGAAACAGATGAGACAAATAGCATGATGACAGATTTGAACCCAAATAAATGAGAAATCATGTGACATTTAAATGAACTAAACATCCTGATTAAAAGAGGTTATCATAATAAAATAATACTCCAAAGACACACATCTTAAATACAGGCCCATATAAGGACTGCAAGTAAAAAGAAAAAAATACCACATAAATATTATCCAAAAGAGAGCTGGCCCTTTATCCCAGCATAAAAAGGGACATTTTACAATGATATAAAGGACCATCAACAGTAAGATATAACCATCTGTACATAGCTAATAACACAGCCTCAAAATATATACGGCAAAAAACTGAAGAACTCAAAATGAAAAATAGATAATTTATAATCAACAGTTAGGTTAGAGATTTTAACATATAGCTCTCAGTAACTTATAGAATAAGTAGACAAAAATATCATATTAGAATGCAGAATATTTGAATAAAATACATTCTCTGACAAAAGTGGAATTAAGCTAGACATTAGTAACATAAAAATACTTAGAAATCCCCAAATATTTAGGAATTGGGCAATACAGTACAATTTAAAATAAAGCACAAATGAGAGAATAAATCAGAAGACATTAAAAACTATTTTTAACTGAATTCTAATGAAAACATAAAATATAAAATGAGTTGTGAACTGTAACTAAAGCAGTGTTTAAAGTGTTTAGAACTTTAAAATATGTATAATAAAAAATAAGAAATGCCAAATTTAATTAAGTTAGGCATCTATATAAAGAAGATAGGGAAAGACAGAAATTAAACCCAAATAAAATAGAAAGAATAAAAAAGAGAAAAGCAGAAAAGAAATATACAACAAATATAAAAGAGAAAAAAAAATCAACAAAATCTAGTAGTTTTTTGAAAGATTAATAAAATCAAATTTCTAGAAAGAAAAAACAAATTACCAATAGGAATAAAATAAGGTTATCACTAAAGATCCTATAATCATTAAAAGATAAATAATACTCTGAATTTTGCCAATAGATTTTATATTTTATATTAAATAAAATTCCTTAAAAATGAAACAAGAATTGAAAATCTGACAGCTCTGAAACTATTAAGGAATCTTTAATTGAAACCTTTCTCCAAAGAAAACAAGTTCAGTGGAATTTATCAGTGAATTCTTCCAAATAGTAATGAGGAAATAATGCCAATATTATATAAACTCCTCCAGTTAACTGAAAAAAGATGTATTATTTCCCAAATTATTTTTTGATGCCAGCATAGTCATAATAAAACCTGTTAGGGACATAACAAGGAAAAAAAAATAGACAATATGTCTCATGACCATAGACCAAAAAAAAAAAAAAAAAAAACCCCAAACAAAAACAAAACAAAACAAAAATCAATGTATTTTATCACAATAATAAAGAACAAATATATAATCACCTCAATAAAAGCAGGGAAAAATCTGATAAAATTCAACACCTATTCATGACAAATACTCTAACTAAACTAGGAACAGATGATAATTTCTTTATCTGAAAAACAGTATCTACAAAAATCTATAAAAAACATAATTAGTAATGAAACATTGAAAGCTTTTCCCTGGAGACAAGGATTTCCACTATCAATATACCACTGATGATATGAACCAAAGCAATAAGGCAGAGAGAGAGAGAGAGATGCAAGGACTTAAAAAGGGAGAAATAAACTGTGATTATTCACAGATGGCCAGTTTGTATGCTTAGAAAATCCAAAAGTAGCTAGAAGGTATTTGTGTTTGGAAATTTATAAGCTGTTTCTAAATTCATATGAAAACATAGAGGAAAAAGAATAAGAAAGACAATGAAAAAGAACAAAGTTGGAGTATTTACACTACAAGATATCAAAAGCCACAGTACTTTATATGGTATAGTAATGGTGAAAGAATATACAAACAGTCCAATGAACAGAGGAGAGTCCAGAAACAAACCACACATATATGATCACTTAACTTAAAACAAATAGGCCATTGAAATGCTCTGAGGCAAGGATGGTCTTTCCAATAAACGATGCTAGGGCCACTAGATAACCACACGTCAAAAAAACAAAGAACTTTGACCTTACCTAATAATAAACACAAAAATAAGATAAAGTTCATAATCTAAATATGTAAGTTAAAATAAATCGTCAGAAGGTAAAAGAAAAAATATTAATGACCCAGGGGTAGGCAAAAGTTTCTTAAAGGGGATACAATAAACCTAACTAGAAAGAAGAAACTTGATACAAGACTTCTTTAAAATTTTGGACCTTCAGTCATTGAAAGATATCATTACTAGAGTGGAAAAGCCAGCCACAGACTAGAAGACACCTGTAATTTAGATATCCAACAATGAACTCATACCCAGAATATAGAAAGAATTCCCATAAATCAATTTGAAAAAGATGGACAATCCAATTTAAGAAAATCAGCAGAAGAATGAATCATGTGTTCCATAAAAGTGAATATCCAATGACCAATAAGTGTATGGAAAGGTGCTCAATATCATTACTCATCACAGATATGCAAATTAAATCTACTTTGAGACAGTGCTACATATCCAACAGAATGGCTAAAAAAAGAGACACTATCAAGTATTGGTGAAAATGTGGAGCAACTGGAATTCTCATACACCATACACTACTGGTAGGAGGTAAATTGTCACAATTACCTTGGAAAACTGGTTAGTAGTGTCTACTAAAGTAAAACATATGCATATCCTATGAGCCAGCAATCCCAGGGCTAGGCATGTACACAAGAGAAATGAATGCAGTGTGTATGAAAAATCATAGACAAGAATATTTAGAGCAGCTTTATTTATAATAGACCCAAGTAAACACAAACCAAGTGTCTATCAAAGTACAACAGATAAATACATTTTGATATATTCATATGAAAATGAAAAGAAACAAACTACTTCCATGGATGAATCTCATAGACATATGACTGAAAGAAACCAGACAAAAGAGTGCATACTGTATGATTCCATTTATATGAAGTTCAAACAGACAGACTAATTAATGGTGACATAAGTCAAAATAATGATTATTTTGCAAGGAGGTTACTGATTGGGAGGGGCCAGAGAGGGTGCTTCTGGAGTTCTGAATGTCCTACATCCTGATCTGAATGGTGGTTACATAGAAGCACTCATTTATAAAAATTCATTTGTGTACTTTATGTGTTATACTTCAATAAAAAACAGCTTAAAAATTCTGCCAAGTCTAAAATCAAGCCCTAAATTTATCAGCTTTATACCCATTTTAACTGAATGTATTATATCTCAACAAGACTACTGCTGAATAGACATAATTACTACTCTGAGGATTACACAAGCAAAGCACATAAGAGATGAGAGTAAGACATTTGTAGAAAAAAATCTTATATCCATTTTCCAATGAATTTCTCTAATTGTGTGGTTTGAAAACATACATGAGTTTAGAGGGTAGTTGTAGGAAAACATGATAAATTCATTCCTTGAATAAATATTTATTAAGCACCTACTATTTACAAGTCCTAGGCTAGGCGGTGATCATATCTATTCATTTGAAGCACTTAAGGGTACTGACCTGGCCAAAACTAAAACCAATCAGTTATTTGTACCTCTTCTAAAGAAGGAACAATGGAAGAGAAGAAGTCTGTAGGGAGTCCGACAAGGGGATTCCAAAAAACAAGAATCTAACAGTACAGACAATGCACTAAGGGTACCTGCACTAGAGAAAAGGAATCTGGGGAACACAATTATTCTCATCACCAGAGAGGTTCACTGTTAGAACAGGAAAGATGGCTCAGCATCCTTCACCATTTCCTCAATAAATGATTCCATACAATTATTACCTAATTTTATTCTATAACTACATTTAGCAATTCTCCTTCTGATGAATAAATTTAGCAACTCTACTTCCTTGATAAGAGAAAAGGACACTTTGGCCAGCACACATTAATATCTCATTCTCTAGAAGGTTAATAGTAAGCTGACACTGGTGATTCTACTTCCAGTGGTTATTGAAGAACTCCTCAGAATACTTAAAACTATCAGTGCACAGATATAAAATTGAGTTTCTGGACCTGTAAATCTCAGGAGTGGACTTGGGAGCATAGCACCCAGTTCTTGGAACAGCTGCTCTGTGAAGTCCTGTCTGGGTAGCCTGCTGATCACTTTAGATCAAGAGGTGGCAAACTATAGCCTGAAAGCCAAATACAGTCTCTTGCCAGTTTTGGTATATAACATTTTCTTGGAATGTGGTCACATTCATTTATTTATTTATACCCTTCTATGGCTGCTTTCATGTTACCACAGAGAGTTGAGTGGTTGAGATGGAGACTGTCTGGCCCACAAAAACTTAAATATTTACTATCCAGCCCTTTACCAAAAAAGTGGGCTGACCCCTGCTTCAAATGATTTCTCTCTCTCATTTCATAACAGCCATAAACTTTATCTTATTCTGTAACAGAGCTCATTTCCTTAATTTTCAATGGACAGAAGGACTTGCCCCTAATTCCAACTAACTTTGAGATATCCAGAGTTGAGAATTCCACGGTCATTGGTCATCAACTAATTACTACAAATCAGTGTTTTCAAAAAACTTAATGCAGTTAGAAAGCCAGCTCTTATTAACTTTCTCCTCTAGATAATTCCTGTAGTTTTACAATTCTTAAATCATCAGTGGTTTCAAATTAACTTTTCGTAAGTTCACCATCTTTTTCAAATCATGAGTTTATTAGGCATGTTACTTATAACTAGTGTGGAGACTAGCATTAATATAGTTTCCTCATTTTTTACATTTTTATATATTTATATACCCCCCAAATTATGACTTTCTCATTTTGAGAGAGGTGTAATTTTATTTTTAACAGCAGTACTATATCAGTAATAAATTCTTTACTGAAATCCTTTGCTATTGAAATTGCCCAAATCCAGTTATTTCCAATTCTGATATTTATGAAATCAATTATTTTTCCCTACCAGAACAGCAGCTTGACAAAATCCAAAGTAAATATAAAGCAAGGCAGCCATAAATGCATTAATGGGTTTCTTTCTTAAAAAGAAGGAAAGAAAGCTTTAAAAATTGTTAATTTACATGAGAAGTCAAACAAGAACTATGACAACATATAGGAAAAAATCCAACAATCTATGTTTCAATATATGGTAGCACTGCCAAGGGAAAAAAGGAAAGATTAAGAAAATAACTTCCGGAAACCAGCTGAAGCAAATCATTCTACTATAACTACCTATAAATCACAACAAATCATTCTACTATAAATCACAACTGACTATGTAAAAAGGAAAGCTACGCAACAGTAACTTGGGGGCTTTCCTGGTGGCACAGTGGTTAAGAATCCACCTGCCAATGCAGGGGACACAGGTTCAAGCCCTGGTCTGGGAGGATCCCCCATGCCACGGAGCAACTAAAGCCATGTACCACAACTACTGAGCCTGCACTCTACAGCCTGCGAGCCACAACTGCTGAGCCCATGTGCCACAACTACTGAAGCATGCGCACCTAGAGCCCATGCTCTGCAACAAGAAAAGCCACAACGAGAAGCCCGCGCACTGCAACGAAGAGTAGCCCCTGCTTGCCGCAACTAGAGAAAGCCTTCACACAGCAACAAAGACCCAATGCACCCAAAAATAAATAAATAAATAAATATAAAACAGTAATTGGTAAACAGGACAATGAGGTCATATTTGAATTACTCTTTTAAAAGAGAAGAAAATAAAAGAAATGTCTTCAGAGCGTCTCATAGATATAGAGGAACCAAAAACAACCAGAAAAGGGGACGATGAGAACTAAAAGTTGAATAAATTCCCTATGGAAAAAAATTTTCCCAAATTCTACAAAATGATATTCAAAAGTATTGAAGCTTACATAATATGGAATAGTAGATCAGAATATTGTCTGTTCATGACGTCAATTCTAATAAGTAAAAGTCTTACTGGGGGAAAAAACAAAACAATTTCACCAAGAACAACAAAGTATAAATGTCCATATTTCACTTCTGAATAATTACACAAAAATATATACAAAATACCCATTAGGTTTTACCTGAATGTGTCCGAAAATGCATTTCCAGACTTGATTTGCCTTTAAAAATTTTCTTACAAACATCACACTGATGAAAGGTTGCTTTATATCTAAGAAAATAAAAAGGTTTGAGCTTTTCAATATAATTTTAATAAATAACATAATGAAAATAAGTTACAACTCATTTATAACTTCATATATAATTCTCACATTAGTAAAGCATAGAACTCCAAATGAACATGGAAATACTTTTTAAGTATCAGCCTTATCTCTGATTCTTCCTTCTCCAGTTATATTCAACAAATAAATCTATAAAAGATGTCCTTAGATTTTCAACTTTAAACTGCTTAATTTTAAGCTTTAAATCAGCAAACTTTTGTATTATTATTTTCTGTTAAAAAATACCAAAGGAAAAATTGTAGGGACAGAAAAAAAAAATCAATGAGAGGGGTAAAAGGGGGTTGACTACAAAGGTGCAAAGGTGGACATTTCAGGGGTGATATAGATATATTCTGTGTCTCAACTTATGGTAATGATTACATGACTGCATGCATTTGTCAAAACCTGCAGAACTACACACTAAAAAGAGTGAATTTTTCTGTATATAAATTGTACCTTCGTTAAAATAGATGCAAAAATGAAACTGCAGCAGTCTCAAAATCTGCATTCATCAAAAGGGGACACTTTTCCCCAGTAGGTACTCTTTATAACAAATAAATATTATAAACTTAAAATAAATTTTACACCTAAGTAAAAAAGAATGAGATACCGGTCTTTTATTTTTATTGTAGATTAATAGACATAAAAAGCTATAAATTACTCAGAAGTTAACTTAGAAGCAAAGTGTAGTGCCTAAGAGTATGTACTTGTGAGTTAAACAATCCTAAACTCAAAAATTTAGTTGTTAGGATTAATATATTTGTAAAATGATTAGCATTTAAGTGATAGTTACTAGGAAAGCCATATCATCTCACCTTGGAAGCAATTCACCTCTAATGAGTACACGGAAAAACAAATCAAACACAGGCTACCATAATGTTCTAGAAGACAGCTGGCCTTAACATATCCACTGAGTGTTACTGGAATATTTAGCATGTTGTTACTAATATTAAATAGCAATAGTATGCCTAAGGTTTCAAATGCCATTCTCACTTTTCAATTCATCCAACTCTACATTTACAAAGTAGTTACAGAGACACCATGCAAGGCCCTGTCTTCTAGGAACTTACTTCTACTTGATGAAATGGACATTTAAAAAGATAATGTGGATTTAGTGAACTGGGAGTGTCATTGATAAACTTAGCAAAAGACTTGCAACCTGTATGCCTGGCTTATCTTATTCCATGTATATCCATGTTAAATACAGAGATACAAACAGGGTTCCCATGGGCACATAGAGAAAGCAGCAGTGGTAACTCAACTAGGGGCAGTTTTGACCCCCCTGGGACATGTGGCAATGCCTGAAGACATTTTTGGTTCTCACAACTAGGGGTAGGCAGGTGCTACTGGCCACTGCCATCTAGTGGGTGGAGGCCAGGGATGCTGATAAACATCCCACAATGCACAGGACGACCCCACAACAAAGAATGACCAGGCCCCAATGTCAGTAGTATTGTGGCTAAGAAATCTTGGTCTGTACTATGGACAGAGTGACATTTTAAACACAGATATGCTCAAAACACAAACTGTCTCACAGTGTATGTAGGAAAAAGATAAAATCTACAAGGACCTGCATGGGTCAGGCTCTATGTATATATCTCTCCACTCTCACACAGATGCTGAAGAGCAGAGATTTTCAGGGCAGGAGTGATACACAGTTCCACATAGAGCAGAGATGCCTAGTATGAAAGGGATTTAAACATGTCTACTGGATTTGGCAATAAGAGACTCCTACTGATAGCAACTGGAGAGGGATAGTAAGGCCAGAGGTCACATCCCAACAGCTTACAACAGTGAACAGAAAGTGAAGGAGAGGATACTGAAGGAGTCACCATTTAAAAACATTTAGAAGAACAGACATTTGAAAATGACTGGTTGGGGGGCAGGTGCTAGTCTTCATCACTCTCCACGTTCTCTCCTTGAATAATCTGCACATAAAGTGCTCACATGTAATTCTTTATACACAGCCCAGACTTCACTTCTGAGAGGTAGACTACTATCCACCTATCGGATTTTATGTTTCAGTGTGCACTGAGCATCTCAAAGTCAATATACACCAAACTCATCATCTCCCTATGTTATATTCTCTAACTCAGTGGCTGGTGTCAATCACCCACTCACTTGGAAACAGGAATTCCTCGGAAAGAGGAATCACCTGTGACTGCTCCCATTCTCTCAATAAAGGCCTAAATATTGGTCAAATAAGTACCTTCCACTGTTCATTATTAACGCTACTGCCTAGTTTAGGTCCTCACCATCTTTTTCCTAGATTATAACAGCCTTCTAACTGGTTGATCTACTTGCCTCCAGATTTATCCACCACTAATCCAGCTTCCATACATCAATAAGAGTGATGTACCTAAAATACAAATCCAATTATGTCATCCTCTTGTTTAAAATCTTCAATGGCTTTTTATCTCTTAGAAGTAAGTGTTGGTTCCACGAAATGATCGTAAGGCTCCATATTCTAGATCTATCCTTAGCAGCCCTTGCAGAGCATGGAGAATACAGATTCTGGTTCCACAAGTATCTAGGCCAGCAGATAGGTCACAGGCCCTGCTGGCGGGGAGAGGATCCCAAAGCTCTTTCATAGGGTCTACGAGATCAAAATTATTTTCAAAATCATACTTTAAACATGACTTGCTTTTCTCACGATGTTGACATTTACACTAAAGAGCAAAAGGAACGGTGGGTAAAAGTGGTGGTGCCTCAGCTCTAAACAAGGTAGTGATACCAAAATGTACTAATGGTCACTGTACATTTTCACCACGATGTACTCACAGAAAGAAAAACAACTGTGATAAAGCAGTAAAATTACTAATTTTATTAAAGTTCACCCTTTGCACTGTGGCCTTTCCGCTAACCTCGTGATGAGGTGGGAAGCATGAAGCTCTACTGCACGCTGGGTACTCTGTGTGCTCGAGGCGCCTGCGAGACCCGCTGTGAGCCCAGGGATCCCTCCCCTCACGAAGCACCATTCCACTTGAGGAAACAGAAGTCAGAGTACAGCTGGACTTGAGTAGGTGGCAGACATTTTCTTGAAAATTCAATGAAGTAAGCCTGTCACTTACTTACTTACTTACTGTCAAATACTGTCAGGGAAAAAACTGACAGTATTTGTTATCAGTGATAAAATTTGAGCTTTCAAGCTAATTAAGAATTTTGGAAAACTTGCATCTGCCCCTGTGATCTTGACAGCTTCCCAGTTCTCCTTCTGAGAGACTGGAAGCAATGTTAACAAGTGTGATTTGTTGTTCCTGTACTGTGAAATGTGGTAACATTGGGAAAATCTGCATAACTCAGTGAACCCTTATTTTCCAAATGACAAATGCATATTACAGTAGGTTAAAAATCCACTTCAGAGCACAAGATAGACCAATGGATTGAATGGAAGAGTATGAAAGCTTCATGAATCTTGTTTCAGATTCCTCTTTGCAACTACCTTGAAGAAACTACCACTGGTTTAGTTTTGGTGTGGCAGCAAAGAGTAACAACCACAATTTTCTAAGAAGCCTTAATATTCCTCTACTCCTAGTTTTACCAACTATGTATCTGAGTGAGCTAGATTTTCTTCATTTACTTCAAACAAAATAACACATAAGAGCACATGTGACAATCCAACTGTCTTCTATGAAGCCATTAAAGAGACTTACAAAAATGTGAAACAATGCCACTCTTGGGACTTCCCTGGTGGTCCAGCGGGTAAGAGTCCGCACTCCCAATGCAGGGAGCCGGGTTCGTTCCCTGCTCAGGGAACAAGATCCGCATGCATGTCGCAACTAAGAAGTCCACATGCCACAACTAAGACCCGGCACGGCCAAAAATAAATATTTTAAAAATGCCACTCTTTAGTATTTGTTTTTGTTCTGTAAAGTAGTTATTTTCCATAAAATGGCTATTCACGTTAGCATGATGGGTATATTATTACTTTAAATGAATTAATAAGTAAGTACTTAATTTTTAATCATTTTAATTTCTAATATGATTATATAATTTATTTAAACAATAATGTTATTTTTGTATTATATAATTTCTATAAACAAAAGCCCCCGAAGTACTAAATAATTTTTAAGGGTATAAAGGAGTTGAGAAAAACAGTTATAGAATCTGTGGAGCAAGTGAGTTTCCAGTTCTATTTTCCACCCACTTATACAATATGTTGAAGTTTTTATTTTCTACTCCAGACAGCATCATGTATATCTTTATATCCCAACACTTAGCAGCATTCCTTCTATCTAGTGAATACAAGAGTTCAATGACTACAATGAATACATTGATTCAATGAGTGTATCACTGAACAAAATCAATGAAAGAAACAATAAACCAATACATGAAAATGGAAAAAAGAAATACAAATCAACACTCCTTACTCTTCTTCAAATTGGCCTATCATTTACTACATTTACATATACTATGTGTATTTTGTTGATCATATCATTACACTAAGTTTCTTGACACCTTAGACCAAGTCTATTACTTACCATTTGCTCCAAGTACCTAGTCCAAGAACAGAACTTCTTTGAACATTTTAAACTCAACAACTAATCTCAGTTAAGCCTGGATATCTAAACTGTGCTAAAAAGTTGATGTTCAAAGACAGTACACACCTCCTTCAAATAAAATACCATTTTAAATGTTTAGTGTGAATAAAAAGAGGTTTAAATTCTGACAACAAATATTTTCCAGTAACTGCTGTCACATTAATGACAATATATGTAGGCAGTATGTTTATTTATATTTAGCTCTCCAAGAGCCCCTGAAACCAATCATAAATGAAATCCCCAAAGAAAGCCAAGATTTTATACTAGTCATTCACTTCAATGTCTACCTCCTCCTAGCCTTTGAATCAACCGAAAACAAGTATGAAAAATATGCTACATTCAATTCCTTTAGGTCTGCAGAAAAGCTATAGAAGCTAGAGAAAAATCGCTGATTAACCCAACCTCAATTACATGAAATGAACTACGAGACAACTTTCCTCCAACCCAGACTTATCAAGGTAATGATGATGAGAAACTCTGCCTTTTCACTTACTTTTGCCACACTTTCTCTCCAAGGTGTACACTTTTGTAATGGACAGTGAGATGATCCCTACGACCAAAGCATTTTCCACATTCTTCACACTGATGAGCCTTCTCACCTTAAAGACCCAAATATTTTCGTTATAAGGTGCATTTCAATTTTTTTTTTATCCCCAGAAACAAATTATCCAACAGTAAGATAACACGGTAGAAAACATATACCAGGAAGGTAAAGCCACTCTTTATCTGGGCTGTTTGCCTTATATTCTTACTCAAATATCTTCCTTCAATGACTCTGTACTTATTTTTATGGGTGTGAAGCCTCCTCCCCACTTGGAGAAGGAATCAGTAGCCTTTTGCTGTACACTTCAAACCCTGATGTTCAGTGTAACAGAGTAAGATAAATGAAAGGACTTCAAAACTCAGGATGTGTTTTAGGAATATGTAAGTCTGGATATCAAACACCTCAAATGAACGTACACTTAAGATGAGGCTGTCTTATGTTTATAAAAAGGACCTGAACATTTTCAGATCTTTGTGCTTTACTTTTAAAAGATTTTTCATCTGTGGGGATTTCTTACATTTGCAATGAGCCAAAATACAAATATAAAGGAAAATTCTAGATGAGTCCAATTTGTCATCTCTATTCTTTTTTTTTTTTTTTTTTTGCGGTATGCGGGCCTCTCACTGTTGCAGCCTCTCCTATGCGGAGCACAGGCTCCGGACCCGCAGGCCCAGCGGCCACGGCTCACCGGCCCAGCCGCTCCGCAGCACGTGGGATCCTCCCGGACCGGGGCACGAACCCATGTCCCCTGCATTGGCAGGCGGACTCTCAACCACTGCACCACCAGGGAAGCCCCATGTCATCTCTATTCTTATATCCAGTTACAAAGTCTTGGCCTTTAAAAACCAGTCTCAACTTAACACCCGTGTGCAATTAAACCATGTGACCTCTGGGATTAGGAATTTAGAATTCTCCTGAAAATGGAAATGCGCAATTCCAGTGAGAAAGTCATCAGACCTTCAACATCTCTTAAAAGTGGCTATAACAACCGCAACCTGCTTCATTGGGGTCATTTAAGAAAATGTTATATCTGTTGCATACTTTATATTTTAATTATGTTTAAAATAATAATAATAATCACCTGTTCTACTGGGCTCATAGAGATGGCTCTTTCCCATTATTGTGCTCATATAGGTGGCTCTTTTAGCACTTCCTGAACATCAATCTGAGAGGAAAATACGAAATGAATCCCCAGAGTATAAAAATTATAAATACAGAATAAAGATCTGAAATTGATCAGGATTATTAAGGTACTCTTCCAAAGACAGGGCTTCAAAAATTCACTAGTACATCAACTTTAACACCCCAATTATAATAACTCTCTTCAAGCATCCAAGTTTTGCTAACTTCTTTCAAATCCAATCAAAATGAGAAATATTATCTTGGCTTCTTCCTTCAAAGAAGTGCCAATAGTAATTACTGCACATATCTACATAATATGCAATTGATTAAATTTGATTAAAACAAATTTTAAAATACAGTTTGTGGTCATAAAGGGTAACCAAATGATTAAAATTACAGTGACCAAAAAACATGTCACAAAATTATGTCTCTTTCAGATGATTTTTAAAAAAGGTTTTTACAATCAGCATTACAAAGAGGCGACCAAGTATACCAAATCACTTAAATTACAGCCAAAATAAACATGATGTGGTTTTCAGGTGTTTTTGAAAAGGATCTTGGAAACATCATTACAAAACGCGCCTCACCTGAATGTATTTTCTTGTGCTTTGTAAGGTGATCGTGACGGATGAACGTTTTCCCACATTCATCGCACTCATATCTTTTATCGTCGTGATGTACTCGTAAGTGAAGTCTATAAAGAAAAAAAATTGAAGCCCATTGACACTAGTGACACAGAAGGAAAAAAAAATTGAAGCCCATTGACACTAGTGACACAGAAGGAAAAAACTTGGTTAACTCTAAATAACAAGAGCTGGCTGCTTACTCAACCACGCTCACCCATTATTTGCTCCATTTCTGACTTTCAGGATCCTTCCCACTTTCACCACCTGACTCCAGGGCTCCCACTCACCAGTTTTAAAGCAGCACTTCAACATCTGCACAGGCTCCCACGACCTCTGGATGATACTCCTTCCTGACTTTAAGATCCTAAATCTGCTTCTGGGAACCTACCAAATGTCTAGGGGCGTCAGCCGATGTTGCAGAGGGAGCAAAAGGAGGACTGAATCAGATGGAATTAGAATCGGACACAGGGGGTAAGTGCACAAGTGACTTAAACATATGATGATAGCAAATTACTAAGGATTAATCCTATTCTGGACAACTGACACCACTTATACACTGACAGTTGAGAACTTAGCAAATTTAATAAGTAGTCAACTTTCTGACAATCACATTTTACTACTTTTCTTCACACTAAACAAATAAAGTGTGGCTCATTTCATAGTCACCCAAAAACAGATTATAAAAGGTTATTATAATAGGTTATTAAAATTCATTTAACTTGAATTACTTTTACCCCCACAATCCTCCAACTATATATCAATACATCCTAGTGAAATGAACAGCCTTCCCATTCAAGTTGTCCAAACAGGTATTGATTCCCCTATGACTAAAACCAGTAAATGGACTGGACTACATCTAAAGGGGAAACATTCTGTTTAAACTTAAAAAGAGGTAAGTAAGAAATGATAGTGTAAAAACTAGAGTCTTAAGAATATTAACAAAATTTGAAATTGTATACATATCTCACAGTAAGTAATCTATTATTTATTCATTAAAAAACTTTTCATAAATTGCAAATGTAGTCAGCACTCAGCTATACAAATATTACGTAAGTTACAACTACTACTCAGAAGACATTCTAAAACTGAGAATCCTGGAATTTTCAATTTTGTCATATTTTCACATCAAAATATTCTTTGATAATTAGTACTGAAAAAATACACCAACTTTAGAACACCAGAGTTTTCATGAATTTTGATTCAAAGAAAAATAATGAAATATTTAAATGACAATGACTTAGTAAAGCATTCACCAAACTTAGTGATGAGGAAATATTTTAAAATATTTTATACTACAAAATGAATATTAAAAGGTAGGGGCAAAAGTCTACAGTTTTCTGCACAACTTTGCTTATCACAAGTGCTAAAACATGTTTTAATTCATCAAACAACTAACACAATGATAAGAAAAGAGAGTTAAAGTGGAGATATAATTTTATCGTACCTAATATTGGGGGAAAAAATGGCTTGACCTACCTGTATGAGCTTCCATGACGAAAACTTTGCCCACAAATACTACAAAGATGAGGCTTTTCTCCACTATGGATTCTCAAATGTTCTTTCAAAGTAGTTCTGCATTAAAAAATATATATATATATTTAGCTATGGATTTTTTAATGCCAATGTATGTATTAAACACAGATTTCTAGAAAGCTTACTAGAACAGAGTTCAAGCTAACAGATAGCGATGTCAATTATTCCCTTTTTCCTACAATATGTTTGCTCTTTATTGGATTAGTGGCACCAGCACAATAAACATGTTTATTATGTCTCTCTCCTTAAAAAAAGCAAATAATTTAACTTTGGCCTCCTTTGCCATTGGTTTGCTCTAAGATTTAATATATAGCTTATGTAAACTTCCAAGAAATACAAATGAAAAATGCTCAATTGTCACTGCTGATTAGGTAAAACTGACGTTAATTTTAGTGGACAGTGTTTAATAATATATAAGAAATCCAGTTTATCAGTACTATTCCTTTCCAATATGTGCTCAAAACTTGTTAAAAGAATGTTTTAAGGCAAAGAAAACTTTACAGGCACTTGTAATTTCCAGATGCCAACGTTATAAAGGGAAACCAAATAAAGGACACAACTCTTGCTAGCCCTACCGACCCTGGATGGGCCACTGTGTAACCATTGCTGCATTTCCGACAGTTCTAACATTCAGGGATTTCCCACGTACATACACTGCTGAGTAAGGATGGACAAAGTTATTCTGGGGGGGAAGAAAGGAAAACACATGGAAAGGTTGTTTTCTTTTTTGGTTTGTTTGCTTTTTGTTTTTATAGGAAGACCTTTAAGGGAAAAAAATTTATAATGCATAAGATAAACTATAATTTACCAATCTGTAAATACAAGTTTTCATATAAATATAGCACATTGACTTTCCTGCCATCATACCCATTTGTTTTTTTTTTTAGGAAAGTGGCATTTCTAATCTTTTTAAAATAATGAACTTCTATATACTGAAGAATATAAATATACACATATTGTTTAAAGAACAGTACCAAACGCTGATATGCAGGATAAGACAGAGAACACTCCCATCCCTTACAACTCCCCACATGCTCCTCCCTGGTCCTATCCCCCACGACGTCCCTCTCTCAGAAATAACCATTTATGTAAGTATGCCCTTTCTTTGCTTTACTACCTATATAGTACAAATCACTAAACTATGTATCGTATGTTTTTGAAAAACTGAGTAGCAAGCACAAACCTAACAATATGGCCACTACTGGATAAAGGGCCCACAAGGTAATAGCAGCAGGGTCTCCATGTCGGCCTGGCTGCTCAGCTTCCCTGAGCGTTGGCACCAGCCCTTTCCAGCCTGTCAGCAGTAAAGTCACGACCAAATACTGCAAAGCACAGGGTTCATCCCGACCAGAGCATCTGGCTGGCTGGAGGGGACCTGGTACTGGAATCTGGCAGAGACACGGTCAAAGTGAGTAGGCTGCTGTGTATATCTGGCTCCTAGGCGTACCATGACCTATGTCTAGTTCTCATGGACAGGTCACAAAATAACATTTCTGTGAAATGAAATGAGTATCCTCAGTTAAATCAAGCAGCCAGGCATACAGACAACAGCAGGAGCCTCTTAAGCATACAGGTACTATATAGCCAGCAGAATACAGATGAAAATTTGGGTCAGCGAGGGGGACATGGGGAGTTGCTGTTCATGGGTATGAGGTTTCAGTTACACAAGATGAGTAAGTTCTAGAGACCCAGTGTACAGCATTGTGCCTGTGGTTATCAACACCACATTGTACACCCAAACATGTGCTAAGAGGGTAGATCTCGTGTTAAATGTTCTTACCACAGTAAAACAATAAAGCCTTGGGGTCAGACCTACTCCAGCGTTCTGTCCACTAGTTAACAGAGGAAACATGTCAGCAGGGATCTTAGCACTGACTACCCTCAACATGTCATGGGTCACGGCCACTACGAGTATGGACTCAGTACCCATCACATAATCACATGTGACACCCTGGGATCTTCATTCACCATCCTGCACATGTGACACCCTGGGATCTTCATTCACCATCCTCCCGTGAACTCCCTTTGCCTCTTTACCGTATTAAAAGTCCTGTTTCCTGGTCTTCCTCTTCATCAGTTTACTTTCTCATTCTGGTGAAGCACACCTTCTAGGGGCTTCATGAGAAAGATTACAGTGAAAGCTAATTTTTTGACATCATGAAGAGTATCCTTATTATCCTCAGACTTGTTGACAGTTTGATTAAGAACAGAATTCTAGGTTGGAATTTCTTTTTTTTCCAAATTTTGAAGGTACAACTGGACCACCTTGCTTCCAGGGCTGCTGCTCAGAGGGAAGTCCGAGTAACTCTCATTCTTAATTCCATGTGTGTGACTTTCTCCCTAGAAAAAACAGACAGGCTTCTCCTTGTCCCCAGTGTTCTGAAACATCATAGTGCTGCACCTTGGAGTAGGTTTATTTTCACCTAATGTCCTAAGCATTTAATGGGTCATTTCTGTCTGGCAACTCATGTCTTTCAGTTCTAGGAAATCATCTTGAACTATTTCAGTGATGATTTTATTCCCTTCCATCTTCTCTGTTCTTTCCTTCTGGACCTCTTGCCTGTTTTCCAAATGTTCTAATCTTTACTTTTCAGTTCTGTATTTTTTTGCTCTACTTTTTTGGAGATCCCTTAACTTTGTCCTGCAATCCATCTGTTAAGGTCTTTACTTTGTGGATCATGCTTTGAATTTCTGGGAGTTCTGATTTGTCACGTCAGTGACTCATTTGTATAACATCCTGTTCTTGTTTAATGGATTCTATATCTTCAACTGAGGATATTAGTAATTGTTTACTTCTTTTTTTGCAAGTTTTCTTCTTCCTGCATAATGTTTCCTTCAAGTTTTTGTTTCATTTTGTGTTGGAATAAATCTCCCATGTTAAAGGTTCTCCTTCTGTGTCTTGTAATTCTTCACTGTCTGCTCATGATTAAGTGTGATAGGCTAAACACAGATGGGAGGATCAGGGAGCATGGGTAGGCCTTGATGACTCTGTGTTTCACTGTAGGTGGTCTGGGTGTATTATTTACCAGGGAATATATTTGTCCTTTGGTTGCTCATGTTTTCAGGGAATTGTTTTCTAATCTACTGTCTGAAGAGTAAAATCTAAAAGCCAAGATGTCCAGCAGCAACGGCCTGTGTGGGTGACGGAAGAGAAGCCAATGATCTAACTTAACTTCTAGAGCAGTTCTGACTCTAGTGCTCCTTACTCCGCCTGTCCTTCACCCTAGTTCCAGAGGCATCTGAGACTGCCAGTTCCCATACCTTTCGTGGCTTCTGGGATGTAAGCTAGGTTCTCAATTTCTCCATTGCCACTTTGGGATCTGTCTTCCTCAGATCTGCTAAGTCAGTTACCGCTGATACATCTGCTTCCTAGCTTCCAAACCTGTGTTGCTCTTGTCATTTTTCTGTCTGTCTTTGTAGCTTATGTCTTTAAAATAAATAAATGAATGAATAAACAACCTTCTGCAACATATTACATAATTTCTTTTATCCTTAAATTTCAAATTAAAGCATAATTCAAGTATCTTGTGTCTTGTGTTACCCTAATCCTTATAAAATACATTCATTAATTATTTCTACATAACAGTACCAGGATGTTTCTGGGTATTTAGATAATTCCTCACCTTTCTCGTACTGATTTCCCACAGATAAAGCAAGTCCATTTTCTCTTTCCACCATGGGTACACTCTATATGGCGTTTCAAATTTCCAGTGTCGTTAAACTGGCGACCGCATATATCACATGGAAAAGGACCTAAAAAGGAAAAAATAGTGTGCATCTAAACTTTAAGAATAGATACTAAGTTAAATTTAATACGTATGTTATAAATTCATGCCTACCACTACTAATGCATATATCATAACACAATCAATTATTATTTTTTACACAATTATTATTATATTTTTACACAATCAATTATTTATTTATAGTTTTCTCTTCCCTTCTAGAGTGTTTATTTTATTCCCAGCAGACAGGATACAATCATCTCTATATTCCCAAAGCTGAGTATGGCACCAGGCATCTAATATAACAAAAGCTGAATAAACTATTGAGTTTATTATAAACTGAAACAGCCAGTTCCTAGTTTGAAATCAGACCGGGTCAAACTAAAAAATGTTACATGTCGAATTTCTGGGGAAAGGTGGTAATGAGAAGCCTTAAAGAACCAACAGAACACTAAGAGAGCTCATGGTTTGGAAAGGAACTGCTGCGCCTTAGAGCCAAAAGATCTTAGTGACACTGCCTCTACCAAAAAGACTGTGGCACATGTCTGTTTAGTTGTACAAAATTAAATACACATTTCTTACAGTAATATTGACCTTAGCTGGATTCAAAATTTCACCATGATTTTACCAAATCACTGGAGAGAAGACAGAGTTCTACTGAAGGGCAAACTGAAAAGATGACAAAGGATGTGTGAAAAAGAAGTATAACTCAGCTTGCTTCACCCCCCCCACCCCGATATCTGTGGATTCAACCAACTCCAGATAGAAAATATTTGAAAAAAATTCCAGAAAGTTCCAAAAAGCAAAACTTGAATTTGCCAGGCACTGGCAACCATTTACATAGCATTTATATTGTATTTACAACTATTGAAATAGTATTTACATTGTATTAGGTATTATAAGTAATCTAAAGATGATTTAAAGTATACAGGAGGATGTGCACAGGTTATATGCAAATGCTACACCATTTTATACATGGGACTGGGGCATCCTTGGATTTGGGTATCTGGAGAGGTCCTGGAACCAACCCCCATGGATACTGAGGGGCAACTGTATTCCTCATTGTGCAATACAGCCCTGAAAATATCTGAAGATGGCTGTCCTGTCTCCCTTTCCCAAACAAAATATTTCAAGGTCCTTCAAAAGTTTTTCAGATGACATGATTTTAAAGCCCTATGTTGCCATAATTACCCAGCTCTAGAATATATGTCAGTATCCGTTTTGAATGTGTTATCCATAAATGAATGTAATATTCCAGATCAATTTAAAATCAGCCAGATGATTACCTTCCTAATTCTGAACATTTTTATTAAAGTAGTTTAAAACTACAGTTGTTTTTGTCAGTCATATGACGTTACTGGTTCAGACTGTGCCTCTGCTATTAATAAGCCCATCTGAAAAGTGAGGCATTTGGATTCTGTACTATTTTAAAGCTCTGCAACTCCTAATGATTAAAAAAAGTCAGATCATTCCCATGTGTACAACTTTGTATTTATTCTTAATTAATTTTAACTTTTTTTTTAAAGCAGAGAGTTTTATTTTTACTTCTTTATTTTCTGCTGTATCAACTATCCCTGCCAGCTTTATGTCACGTAGCATATTGATAAAGCATGAAATATATTATTTTTATCCAAGTTGTCAATAAAAACATTGAATAGGATAGGGAAAAGGCTACTTGAAAGATAATAATTCATTACTGGGAGTAACTGTCATAAATGTACCTAACTGTACTACCATCTGGAACACAAGTCTCCACCTTGGCCATAAGCATGAGGGAGAGAATTCATCAAATACAATATTGAATTTCAAATATACTAAGTTTACTACACTCTCTGAAAAATGAGTTCTTTCCAAGACAAAAATGCCTACCCCCAGGCACTCACAAACCTATCCAACAATCAACTATAAATAAATGCAGTTATGACCATGAACACATCTGCCACCAGAAAACAAAACAAAACAAACCCCATATTTACTCATCTCCAAGAACAGCAGCAAATCCAGTACCCCTCCCCACATACATGACCTCCTTCTCCTAGTGATTCAACAGCCTCCTCCAGCATGACGTGACCACCAACAGTTGCTATGCTGCTCCTAGGAAAATTAATCTACTTACCCAGATGGAACTTCTCTTGATGCTTTAACCGTGCAAATCGTGATTTAAAATGTTCTTCACAATAGGTACACTTAAAAGGTTTATCTTGAGAATGGAGAATCATATGTTCCTCCAAGTGTGGTCTTCGAGTAAAAGATTTCTTACAAATCTAAAAGAAAATGCACATAAAATGTAAGGGAACCTGAATTTAAAATAAAAATACAAAGCTCATGATGAGAAATAAACACATATATTCAAGTAGCTAAAGAGAAATTTCTCCTAAAAGAAAAAACTTACCAGAAGTATAATCAACTATTGTGCAGAAAAAATACCTTGGAGGAATTACAGTAAGAATTTATTTTAAATTAGTACTAAAGTTAGCTAAATTTCAACACCTTACATTTCTAATAGGCTAATTCCTAAGATCATACAGTAATCACACTATCTTAATCCTGGTCAACATTTCTAAATCCATTAAATTTATATTTTAAATTGAGGGCTTCCGGGAAGATGGCAGAGGAGTACGACGCAGAGATCGCCTTCCTCCCCATAGATACACCAGAAATACATCTACACGTGGAGCAACTCCGGCAGAGCACCTACTGAACGCTGGCAGAACACCTCAGACCTCCCTAAAGGCAAGAAACCCCTCACGTACCTGGGTAGGGCAAAAGAAAAAAGAATAAACAGAGACAAAAGGATAGAGACAGGACCTGCACCAGTGGGAGGGAGCTGTGAAGGAGGAAAGGTTTCCACACACTAGAAGCCCCATCGCGGGCGGAGACTGCAGGTGGCGGATGGGGCAGCTTTGAAGCCGTGGAGGAGAGCACAGCAACGGGGGGTGGGGGGGGGCAAAGCGGGGAGATTCCCGCACAGAGGATCAGGGCCGACCGGCACTCACCAGCCCTAGAGGCTTGTCTGCTCGCCCGGTGGGGTGGGCGGGGCTGCGAGCTGAGGCTCGGGCTTTGGTCGGAGCGCCGGGAGAGGACTGGGGTTGGCGGTGTGAGCACAGCCTGCAGGGGGTTGGTGCGCCACGGCTGGCCAGGAGGGAGTCCGGGGAAGAGTCTGGACCTGCCGAAGAGGCAAGAGACTTTTTCTTGCCCCTTTGTTTCCTGGTGCGCGAGGAGAGGGGATTAAGAACTCTGCTTAAATGAGCTCCAGAGACGGGCGCGAGCCACGGCTGACAGCGTGGACCCCAGAGACGGGCATGAGACGCTAAGGCTGCTGCTGCCGCCACCAAGAAGCCTGTGTGCGAGCACAGGTCACTGTCCACACCCCCGTTTCGGGGAGCCTGTGCAGCCTGCCACTGCCAGGGTCCCGTGATCCAGGGACAACTTCCCCGGGAGAACGCACGGCGCGTCTCAGGCTGTTGCATCGTCATGCCGGCCTCTGCCGCCGCAGGGCCGCCCCGCACTCCGTATCCCTCCCCCCCCCCCCCCGAGTGAGCCAAAGCCCCCGAATCAGCGGCTCCTTTAAGCCCGTCCTGTCTGAGCGGAAAAACAGAGGCCCTCCGGCGACCTACACGCAGAGGCGGGGCCAAATCCAAAGCTGAGCCCCGGGAGCTGTGTGAACAAAGAAGAGAAAGGGAAATCTCTCCCAGCAGCCTCAGAAGCAGCGGATTAAAGCTCCACAATCAACTTGATGTACCCTGCATGTGTGGAATACGTGAATAGACAGCGAATAATCCCAAATTGAGGAGGTGGACTTTGAGAGCAAGATTTATGGTTTTTTCTCCTCTTCCTCTTTTTGTGTGTATGTATATGCTTCTGTGTGCGATTATGTCTGTATAGCTTTGCTTCCACCATTTGTCCGAGGGTTCTATCCGTCTGTTTTCTTTTCTTTTTTTAAAAAATTTTTTCTTAATAATTACTTTTCATTTTAATAACTTTATTTAATTTTACTTTATCTTCGTTCTTTCTTTCCTTCCTTCCCTCCTTTAGACAACGAATCATCCCAAATTGAGGAGGTGGACTTTGAGAGCAAGATTTATGATTTTTTTCCCCTTTTCCTCTTTTTGTGAGTGTGTATGTGTATGCTTCTGTGTGAGATTTTGTCTGTATAGCTTTGCTTCCACCATTTGTCCGAGGGTTCTATCCGTCCGTTTTTTTTCCTTAATAATTACTTTTCATTTTAATAACTTTATTTTATTTTACTTTATCTTCATTCTTTCTTTCCTTCCTTCCCTCCTTTAGACAACAAATCATCCCAAATTGAGGAGGTGTACTTTGAGAACAAGATTTATGATTTTTTTCCCCTTTTCCTCTTTTTGTGAGTGTGTATGTTTCTGTGTGAGATTTTGTCTGTATAGCTTTGCTTCCACCATTTGTCTGAGGGTTCTATCCGTCCATTTTTTGTTTCTCTTAATAATTATTTTATTTTAATAACTTTATTATATTTTATCTTATTTTATTTTACTTTATCTTCTTTCTTTTTTTCCTTCCTCTCTCCCTCCCTCCCTCCCTCCGTCCCTTCTTTCTTTCTTTCTTTCTACTTCTACTAATTCTTTCTTTCTACTTTTTCTCCCTTTTATTCTGAGCCGTGTGGATGAAAGGCTCTTGGTGCTGCAGCCAGGAGTCAGTGCTGTGCCTCTGAGGTGGGAGAGCCAACTTCAGGACACTGGTCCACTAGAGACCTCCCAGCTCCACATGATACCAGACGGCGAAAATCGCCCAGAGATCTCCATCTCAACACCAGTACCCAGCTTCACTCAACGACCAGAAAGCTACAGTGCTGGACATCCTGTGCCAAACAACTAGCAAGACAGGAACACAACCCCACCCATTAGCAGAGAGGCTGCCTAAAATCATAATAAGTCTACAGACACCCCAAAACACACCACCATATGTGGACCTGCCCACCAGAAAGACAAGATCCAGCCTCATCCACCTGAACACAGGCACTAGTCCCCTGCACCAGGAAGCCTACATAACCCACTGAACCAATCTTAGCCACTGGGGACAGACACCAAAAACAATGGGAACTACGAACCTGCAGCCTGCGAAAAGAAGACCCCAAACGCAGTAAGATAAGCAAAATGAGAAGACAGAAAAACACATAGCAGATGAAGGAGCAAGATAAAAACCCACCAGACCTAATGAATGAAGAGGAAATAGGCAGTCTACCTGAAAAAGAATCCAGAATAATGATAGTAAAGATGATCCCAAATCTTGGAAATAGAATAGACAAAATGCAAGAAACATTTAACAAGGACCTAGAAGAACTAAAGATGAAAGAAACAATGTGATTATCAACATAATAAATGAAATGAAAAATACTCTAGATGGGATCAATAGCAGAATAACTGAGGCAGAGGAACGGATAAGTGACCTGGAAGATAAAATAGTGGAAGTAACTACTGCAGAGCAGAATAAAGAAAAAAGAATCAAAAGAACTGAGGACAGTCTCAGAGACCTCTGGGACAACATTAAACGCACCAACATTCGAATTATAGGGGTTCCAGAAAAAGAAGAGAAAAAGAAAGGGACTGAGAAAACATTTGAAGAGATTATAGTTGAAAACTTCCCTAATATGGGAAAGGAAATAGTTAATCAAGTCCAGGAAGCACAGAGAGTCCCATACAGGATAAATCCAAGGAGAAATACGCCAAGACACATATTAGTCAAACTGTCAAAAATTAAATACAAGAAAACATATTAAAAGCAGCAAGGGAAAAACAACAAACAACACACAAGGGAATCCCCATAAGGTTAACAGCTGATCTTTCAGCAGAAACTCTGCAAGCCAGAAGGGACTGGCAGGACATATTTAAAGTGATGAATGAGAAAAACCTGCAACCAAGATTACTCTACCCAGCAAGGATCTCATTCAGACTTGACGGAGAAATTAAAACCTTCACAGACATGCAAAACCTGAGAGAGTTCAGCACCACCAAACCAGCTCTAAAACAACTGCTAAAGGAACTTCTCTAGGCAAGAAACACAAGAGAAGGAAAAGACCTACAATAACGAACCCAAAACAATTAAGAAAATGGGAATAGGAACATACATATCGATAATTACCTTAAATGTAAATGGACTAAGTGCTCCCACCAAAAGACACAGATTGGCTGAATGGATACAAAAACAAGACCCATGTATTTGCTGTCTACAAGAGACCCACTTCAGACCTACAGACACATACAGACTGAAAGTAAGGGGATGGAAAAAGATATTTCATGCAAATGGAAACCAAAAGAAAGCTGGAGTAGCAATTCTCATATCAGACAAAATAGACTTTAAAATAAAGACTATTAGAAGAGACAAAGAAGGACACTACATAATGATCAAGGGATTGATCCAAGAAGAAGATATAACAATTGTAAATATTTATGCACCCAACATAGAAGCACCTCAATACATAAGGCAAATACTAACAGCCATAAAAGGGGAAATCGACAGTAACACATTCATAGTAGGGGACTTTAACACCCCACTTTCACCAATGGACAGATCATCCAAAATGAAAATAAATAAGGAAACACAAGCTTTAAATGATACATTAAACAAGATGGACTTAATTGATATTTATAGGACATTCCATCCAAAAACAACAGAATACACATTTTTCTCAAGTGCTCATGGAACATTCTCCAGGATAGATCACATCTTGGGTCACAAATCAAGCCTTGGTAAATTTAAGAATATTGAAATTGTACCAAGTATCTTTTCCGACCACAACGCTATGGGACTAGATATCAATTACAGGAAAAGATCTGTAAAAAATACAAACACACGGAGGCTAAACAATACACTACTTAATAACGAAGTGATCACTGAAGAAATCAAAGAGGAAATTAAAAAATACCTAGAAACAGATGACAATGGAGACACGACGACCCAAAATCTATGGGATGCAGCAAAAGCAGTTCTAAGACGGAAGTTTATAGCAATACAATCCTACCTTAAGAAACAGGAAACATCTCGAATAAACAACCTAACCTTGCACCTAAAGCAATTAGAGAAAGAAGAACAAAAAAAACCCAAAGTTAGCAGAAGGAAAGAAATCATAAAGATCAGATCAGAAATAAATGAAAAAGAAATGAAAGAAACAATAGCAAAGATCAATAAAACGAAAAGCTGGTTCTTTGAGAAGATAAACAAAATTGATAAACCATTAGCCAGACTCATCAAGAAAAAAAGGGAGAAGAGTCAAATCAATAGAATTAGAAATGAAAAAGGAGAAGTAACAACTGATACTGCAGAAATACAAAAAATCATGAGAGATTACTACAAGCAACTCTATGCCAATAAAATGGACAACCTGGAAGAAATGGACAAATTCTTAGAAATGCACAACCTGCCAAGACTGAATCAGGAAGAAATAGAAAATATGAACAGATCAATCACAAGCACTGAAATTGAAACTGTGATTTAAAATCTTCCAACAAACAAAAGCCCAGGACCAGATGGCTTCACAGGCGAATTCTATCAAACATTTAGAGAAGAGCTAACACCTATCCTTCTCAAACTCTTCCAAAATATAGCAGAGGGAGGAACACTCCCAAACTCATTCTATGAGGCCACCATCACCCTGATACCAAAACCAGACAAGGATGTCACAAAGAAAGAAAACTACAGGCCAATAACACTGATGAACATAGATGCAAAAATCCTCAACAAAATACTAGCAAACAGAATCCAACAGCACATTAAATGGATCATACACCACGATCAAGTGGGGTTTATTCCAGGAATGCAAGGATCCTTCAATATATGCAAATCAATCAACGTGATACACCATATTAACAAATTGAAGGAGAAAAACCATATGATCATCTCAATAGATGCAGAGAAAGCTTTCGACAAAATTCAACACCCATTTACGATAAAAACCCTGCAGAAAGTAGGCATAGAGGGAACTTTCCTCAACATAATAAAGGCCATATATGACAAACTCACAGCCAACATTGTCCTCAATGGTGAAAAACTGAAAGCATTTCCACTAAGATCAGGAACAAAACAAGGATGCCCACTCTCACCACTCTTATTCAACATAGTTTTGGAAATTTTAGCCACAGCAATCAGAGAAGAAAAGGAAATAAAGGGAATCCAAATCGGAAAAGAAGAAGTAAAGCTGTCACTGTTTGCAGATGACATGATACTATACATAGAGAATCCTAAAGATGCTACCAGAAAACTACTAGAGCTAATCAATGAATTTGGTAAAGTAGCAGGATACAAAATTAATGCACAGAAATCTCTGGCATTCCTATACAATAATGATGAAAAAATCTGAAAGTGAAATCAAGAAAACACTCCCGTTTACCACTGCAACAAAAAGAATAAAATAACTAGGAATAAACCTACCTAAGGAGACAAAAGACCTGTATGCAGAAAATTATAAGACACTGATGAAAGAAATTAAAGATGATACAAATAGATGGAGAGACATACCATGTTCTTGGATTGGAAGAATCAACATTGTCAAAATGACTCTACTACCCAAAGCAATCTACAGATTCAATGCAATCCCTATCAAACTACCAATGGCATTTTTCACAGAATTAGAACAAAAAATTTCCCAATTTGTATGGAAACACAAAAGACCCTGAATAGCCAAAGCAATCTTGAGAACGAAAAACGGAGCTGGAGGAATCAGGCTCTCTGACTTCAGACTATACTACAAAGCTACAGTAATCAAGACAGTATGGTACTGGCACAAAAACAGAAGGATAGATCAGTGGAACAGGATAGAAAGCCCAGAGATAAACCCACGCACATATGGTCACCTTATCTTTGATAAAGGAGGCAGGAATGTACAGTGGAGAAAGGACAGCCTCTTCAATAAGTGGTGCTGGGAAAACTGGGCAGGTACATGTAAAAGTATGAGATTAGATCACTCCCTAACACCATACACAAAAATAAACTCAAAATGGATTAAAGACCTAAATGTAAGGCCAGAAACTATCAAACTCGTAGAGGAAAACATAGGCAGGACACTCTATGACATAAATCACAGCAAGATCCTTTTTGACCCACCTCCTAGAGAAATGGAAATAAAAACAAAAATAAACAAATGGGACCTAATGAAACTTCAAAGCTTTTGCACAGCAAAGGAGACCATAAACAAGACAAAAAGACAACCCTCAGAATGGGAGAAAATATTTGCAAATGAAGCAACTGACAAAGGATTAATCTCCAAAATTTACAAGCAGCTCATGCAGCTTAATAACAAAAAAACAAACAACCCAATCCAAAAATGGGCAGAAGACGTAAATAGACATTTCTCCAAAGAAGATATACAGACTGCCAACAAACACATGAAAGAATGCTCAACATCACTAAGCATTAGAGAAATGTAAATCAAAACTACAATGAGATATCATCTCACACCAGTCAGAATGGCCATCATCAAAAAATCTAGGAACAATAAATGCTGGAGGGGGTGTGGATAAAAGGGAACCCTCTTGCACTGTTGGTGGGAATGTAAACTGATACAGCCACTGTGGAGAATAGTATGGAGGTTCCTTAAAAAACTACAAATAGAACTACCATATGACCCAGCAATGCCACTACTGGGCATATACACTGAGAAAACCATAATTCAAAAAGTGTCATGTACCAAAATGCTCATTGCAGCTCTATTTACAACAGCCCGGAGATGAAAACAACCTAAGTGTCCATCATCGGATGAATGGATAAAGAAGATGTGGCACATATATACAATGGAATATTACTCAGCCATAAAAAGAAACGAAATTGAGCTATTTGTAATGAGGTGGATAGACCTAGAGTCTGTCATACAGAGTGAAGTAAGTCAGAAAGAGAAAGACAAATACTGTATGCTAACACATATATATAGAATTTAAGAAAAAAAAAAACTGTCATGAAGAACCTAGGGGTAAGACAGGAATAAAGAGTGTGTCCTACTAGACCTACTAGAGAATGGACTTCAGGATATGGGGAGGGGGAAGGGTAAGGTGTGACAAAGTGAGAGAGAGGCATGGACATATATACACTACCAAACGTAAGGTAGATAGCTAGTGGGAAGCAGCCGCATAGCACAGGGAGATCAGCTCGGTGCTTTGTGACCGCCTGGAGGGGTGGGATAGGGAGGGTGGGAGGGAGGGAGACACAAGAGGGAAGAGATGTGGGAACATATGTATATGTATAACTGATTCACTTTGTTATAAAGCAGAAACTAACACACCATTGTAAAGCAATTATACTCCAATAAAGATGTTAAAAAATTTATATTTTAAATCAATGATATGAATAAAGGTTTTATCATGCTTGCCATATATTTGATTAGGAATTGGAGTAAGAAACTTCGAAAAATTACTTTAAAAAGTTTATCTCTTGAGGTGGTCAGAAAGAATAGACACAACATTTTAAATAAATTTGGCAGACATCAGATTTAGAAAAGGGGAAGAGGAACTGCTGTACCAATATAGCATGTCCTAAACACCGAGCATAACAACCACCACAATACAGCATGTACTATACACCAGGTATAACAACACAGCATCTACTGTATGCCAGGTATGTAACAACATAGCATGTACTATACACCAGGTATAACAACACAGCATGTACTATACACCATGTATAACACAGCATGTACTATACACTAGGTATAACATAGCGTGTACGATAAACCAGGTATAACAACACAGCGTGTACTATACACCATGTATAACACAGCGTGTACTATACATCAGGTATAACACAGCGTGTACTATACACCAGGTATAACAACATAGCATGTATTATACTCCAGGTACAACAACAGCACAGCATGTACTATATACCAGGCACAATGCTAAGTAATTCATGGATTATTTTACTTAATTCTCACAATAAACCTAAGAGGTAGATATAATTGTTATCATTTTGCAGCTGAGGATGATGAAACTTAGTAAGGAGAAGAAACCATCTTATAAAGATCCAAATAATTAATAATTAACTTCAATTCCTAGAAGCTGAAATCAGAGAAATGGTGAGAATCTTGTCATGTATTGGGTTGGCCAAAAGGTTCGTTTGGTTTTTTGCGTAAGGTGGCTCTAGTAGCACTTAGTTGTCTTTAACTTCATTCAAAATAATTTTGTTAACCGCAAAAAACAAAACAAAACAAAAAATTTTGTTAGATTGTATTGTGATAGCTGTCATATCAGTGTGCATTTTTTTAAAAAAGTATCAAAATTGGTGAATTTTTGTGTGGCCATTTTAATATTGAAGATAGAAGAAAGAAAGCAACATTTTCGGCATATTACGCTTTATTATTTCAAGAAAGGTAAAAACACAGCTGAAACGCAAAGATTTGTGTAGTGTATGGAGAAGGTGTTGTGACTGATCAAACGTGTCAAAAGTAGTTTGTGAAGTTTCGTGCTGGAGATTTCTCACTGGACGATGCTCCACGTTGGGGTAGACCAGTTGAAGTTGATAGCGATCAAATCGAGCCATTCACTAGAACAATCAATGTTATACCACGTGGGAGATAGCCGAAATACTCAAAATATCCAAATCAAAGGCTGAAAATCATTTGCACCAGCTTGGTTATGCTAA
The DNA here is from genome assembly GCF_059928025.1 of Delphinapterus leucas. Lineage (NCBI taxonomy): Eukaryota > Metazoa > Chordata > Mammalia > Artiodactyla > Monodontidae > Delphinapterus > Delphinapterus leucas. The sequence continues at coordinate 11,289,816 of NC_143129.1, read as the reverse complement.
TTGCTTTGATGTTTGGGTTCCACATAAGTTAAGCCAAAAAAACCTTCGACCCTATTTCCGCATGCGATTCTCTACTTAAACATAACGAAAACGTTCCGTTTTTAAAACAAATTGTGGTGGGTGATGAAAAATGGATACTGTACAATAATGCGGAACAGAAGAGATCATGGGGCAAGTGAAATGAACCACCACCAACCACACCAAAGGCCAGTCTTCATACAAAGAAGGTGATGTTGTGTATATGGTGGGTTTAGAAGGGAGTCCTCTATTATGAGCTCCTTCTGGAAAACCAAACAATTCCAAGTAGTGCTCCCAATTAGACCAACTAAAAGCAGCACTTGATGAAAAGTGTCCAGAATTAGTCAACAGAAAACACATAATCTTCCATCAGGATACCACAACACCGCATGTTTCTTTGGTGACCAGGCAAAAAACTGTTAGAGCTTGGCTGCGAAGTTCTGATTCATCTGCCGTATTCACCAGACATTGCACCTTCGGATTTCCATTTATTTTGGTCTTTACAAAACTCTTCTAATTGAAAAAATTTCAATTCCCTGGAAGACTGTAAAAGGCACCTGGTACAGTTCTTTGCTTAAAAAGATAAAACGTTTTGGGAAGATGGAATTATGAAGTTGCCTGAAAAATGGCAGAAGGTAGTGGAACAAAACAATGGATACATTGTTCAATAAAGTTCTTGGTGAAAATGAAAAATGCGTCTTTTATTTTTATTTAAAAACTGAAGGAACTTTTTGGCCAACCCAATATATAAGTTGAAGCCTAGGAGTAAACAAAATGATATCTGATTACTCCTTTAAACAATATTTACCTAAATAATGAAAAAGTACTTTAGGAGTTGCGGTAGAATAAAAATACGTACAAATTCTTTGCTACTCCTATCATTGTAAAATGGAGATTAATTCCACTCCCCTTAAATCTTCCCTGGCTGTAGTGCCTTGTGTGACCAACAGAACATGTTAGAAGTGGTGCTCTGAGACTTCTGAGGTGAGGTCATAAGAAGCCTGAGAGCGTTTACCTCGGCTTCCTGGAACAAACACACACTCACTCCTGGAGCCCAGCTGCCATGCCAGAAGGCAGTTCAAGTAGCCCCAGGAAAAGCCAGCTGTCCTTGCTAAGCTTCTAGCTGTTGACCAACACCAGGTTTCCAGCCATGTGAGTGAGGCACTTTGGAAGCAGCCCCAAACCAGACCAGATCATACAGACCATCCATCAGCTGAAAACAACTGAGTGACTTCAGCTGACACCATGTAGAACAGAAGAATTGCCTAGCAAAATCCTGCCCCCATTTACATTACTGACCCCCAAAATGATGAGATACAATGAAACGGTAATTCAAGGCCACTAAGTTTTGAGGTGGTTTGATATATAGCAACAGACAACCAGAAATGGAAGGAAAATTCTAACATTTTATATTCTGTGCAACAGTAACATCACAGTTTCAGACAACTATAAAAACATGGTATAGCGATTACAATAAAAATAAAAACTAGGATTTCTATTTTTCAGGTCCATCATTCAAAAACTAACTCATACCAGGCTTAATTTACAAAAATATTAGGATAACACTGTATAAAAGAGAGATTCTAAAAGTGATATAAGCTAAGTTTATATTACTTTAAAATTTAATTACTTTCCCAAAAGGTCACAATACATTTAATTTGGTTTTCTACAACAAATTAAAATCTCTTACATCACATTTCCAACTTTCACTCTTAGTCTTCTTAATAGAAGTAAATTCTTGTGCATTTTCAGGATGAAATCTATAAGAAAAAAATTAAAAGGCTGTCAGGAAAAGATTATATTAGTTAAGTCAATATTCTATCTAATATGTTGACAGTGATTACAAGAATCAGGCACTGATTCCTTTCTTAAAGAGACAGGCACATTTGAGTACTTCAAGAATACAGGTATCGCTATTATTTTAATATATGAATATGTGTGCTTAAAGTTATGCAGAAATAGTCAAAGTAAAGCATAATCATACTTTACATATATTCAGGAACCTATCTATTCACGGATAATCTTCAATGCCATTCACTTGACTTGTTTTAGTCCATATTTCAGTAAATTTAATTTCTCAAAGTTAAATATGCAATACTATACTAAATATTCTTTCTCCCACAAATTTGCATACACTAAAGACAAAGTTGAGCATGCAGAATAAGTTCCCTACAGTTCTAAAACCATATAGGTTGAAAACATACTTGCCAAAACCCAAGACAGAAAACCCAGGATAACAAAAATTCTGTATCTTAAACTTCTATAGCATAGACAATAGTTTTTGTTTCAGTATCAAAAAACTTCATCTCAATAGCAATAGTAAAAAATATGAACTAACATTTGCTGTTCTTTTCTTAATAAATTTGTAGTCTAGAAAATGTTAAGCAATGAAAAAATTGGAGACAAGCACCCCATAGATGTTTTTAGCTCACTACATATTTAAATTAGAAGGCACACTAAAGTATATTACGGAAGCAAGATAATACTTGCCTCTTAACATGCTTGGCTAAAGTCTTCTTGCTTGCATGAAGTTTATTACAATAAGGGCACTTGTGCTCCTTCTTATGAAATTCTGTTTCATTACTGTGCTTCTTTCTGTGAACAGTTAGGTTAGACTTTGTCGAATAGCGCTGGTGACAAATATCACACTCAAAGGGCTTCTCACCTGTGTGAACACGTGTGTGGCTCTCATATTTTCCTATAAAAAGACAGAAATTAAATTCAGTACATTTACTACATACTACATAGTGACTGAAATTTGACAGTGGAATAAAATCTCCTGATTAACAGTTTATTTAGAAGACATGAATTGGAAGGAATTTTCAGGTTTGGCAGACCTTTTAAGAATATTGTAAAAGGCAATATAATATGTTATGTATCTTATATATTTTCTTTTTTTTTGTATCTTATATATTTTCATCTCTCTTCACAAAGAAGGTAATCTGGAAAGGGCACTACAAATCTAGTATACTCAGAAAAATTTATACTTCACTACAGTCCATTCCTACAAGACCTCTCCAACTTATAAGACATTAAGACACAAGTAAATCACCTGTACTTGACTGCATGCTTAATACTAAGCTACTAAGGCCAATATATATGGGCAGTATCAAGGGAAGTAAGAAAAGGAAAAAATGAACAGGTATGATGTACAGACATGTTAATGTGAGATTTGTATTATATTCTGAATGCATATCTGAGTTCCAAACAAATGTTACAGGTATTTGCAATAGAAAGAATCAAAAAATTTTAACCCTTCTACACTGTTGGGAATGTAAATTGGTGCAGCCACTATGGAAAACAGTATGGAGGTTCCTTAAAAAAAGTAAAAATAGAGTTACCATATGATCCAGCAATCTCACTCCTGGGCATATATCCAGAAAACACAAAAACTAATTCAAAAAGTTTCATGCACACCAATGTTCACAGCAGCACTATTTACAATAGCCAAGACCTGGAAGCAACCTAAATGTCCACTGACAGATGAATGGATAAAGAAGATGTGGTGTATATATATATATACACACACACAATGAAATATTACCCACTCATAAAAATAATGAAATATTGACATTTGCAGCAACATGGATGGACCTAGAGATTATCATAACAAGTGAAGTAAGCCAAAGACTAATATTATTCTCATTTATATGTGGAATCTAAAAAAATACAAATGAACTTATTTACAAACAGAAACAGACTCACAGACATAACAAATCTATCATGGAAAAGAATCTAAAAAAAAAAATATATATATATATATATATATATAACTGAATAACTTTGCTGTACACTTGAAACTAATGCAATATTATATATCAACTATAGTTCAATAAGAAAATATAAAATTAAAAAAAAAAAGAAATTTTAACACAACCTGTCCAAAGAGAAAAGTGACAATAAAAAATGAAATACAAGGATACATTTTGGCTTAAATATTACTTATATTCCTACTTATACTAAAATTCTTTTACATCATTATTTAGAATATAAATTTCCACATTACAGAGGCAGAACAGCATCATAGGTAGGGGCACAGACCCTGGATCCAGCCACCTAGATATGAATCCCAATTCTTTAAATTGCAGGCTATGTGACCTTGGACAAGTAACCTTTCTAAGCCTCAAATCTTTCTCATCTGAAAAAATAATAATGGAATAATAGATTTACCTCAGAGGACTGTTGTAATAATACATAAATACACATAAAACACTTATAACTGTGTCAACCCATTATAAGCTATCAATTAATGTTGGCCATTATTATTAACCTGTAATCAAGTTGTGAATGTGCACATCTACTAGCTTAAAATAGAAATCTCAATTAAGGATACCTCTGAGTGAAAGGCAACAAAAATTAGAAAAAATACTATCAATATGAAGAGTAATTTTCAATGAAAAGCTTAGCTTTGCTTTGTCCTGAAAAAAAAAAGTATAAATTTTTCTTCAGGCTAAAGCTAATGTGAAAGTACAGCATTTCATCCATATACTTTTAAAAAATATATAAATCATAAATATATCATGGAGATTAGATAAAACCCAAAATATTCAAAGGCCACTAAGGACAAAAGATAATCATAATTATTCATCTACTTAGTAAATACATTCATCAATTTATTACATGTATCTAAATATGATTATATTTAATAAACACAGTATATTATCTAAAAGTTAACTGCACTGCACTTACATAAGAATATTGAGGAAAGGGAACCAAGGTATTTTCTTTAAGGTGGGGGGAAGGATGACAATCATAAGCAAAGTAAAACAAAAGTATGATAAAAATCCAGTAGGTATTTAGGTACTGACCATATGAGGATGATCTATGCATCTTTTACATGCATGTAGTCAGGAAACTCAGCCAATGTTTGGGCACCTACTAAATTAGCTGTGTGATCTTAATCAAGCCAGTAATTTAACCTCTGTCTACCTGCGTTATTAACACTTCATGGGGCTGTGAGAAGTAAACAAATTAATATATACGCGACACTTAAAACATCCTAGCACATAGTAAGCATTAGTAACTATTAGTCATCATCATCATCATCATCATTATTATTAGGATTACTGGCCACAGGACAGGCACATAGATATATCTCAAGTATAAATATGCATACACCTGGTTTATGAATATGTTATAACAGATCAAACTGGAGTTTCAGCTCTCTGAAAATACTGTAAGAACTTGACTTTGTCCCCTGGCCATTGCTAAAAACACCTAGTATCTCCTCAGTTCTCCCTCTGCCACTGCCGGGGCATGACCGCACTGATACATGCATACACACCGGAGCACCACCGGTTACCCTGCTGTGGTCAAGGGATCAGAGCTAATATGGGGCTTGCCTGGGGGAGAGGCGTGCTTGTGTGTCCCAAGGCGAAATCTTTCCACAGACATCACAGATAACAGGTAGGTTCTCAAAAACAAGAGTTGAGCTACATTATGGCTTAGATCAGTGTTTCACAAACTAAAAATCATTAGTGTCAATAAAATCAATTCTGTGGGTTATGATGATTAGCACTGGGGGGAAAAAAGGAGCACAACAAAGCAGAAAATATCAGAGTGCATTCACTCTAGATTCAAGCAATTATTTTGCTTCAGTGCATGTATGAGCACATATATATATACATATATATGTATATAGCATAATAATATATGTATTTCTGATCTTGAACCATCCCCCCCAAAAAAGTTGGAAAAGCACTGATTTTTATTACTTTTTTCAGGGTATAACCAGACCAATACTGCTATAACATAATTTCTTTGGGGAAATGTTTTCTGAGTTGATTTTAATCTTTCTCTATTATAATATGGCATGCTTGTATTGGATTCCTTAATATTTGTTACACATCTACTGGATATGAGAAACGGTACAGAATCCAAACATCAGTATGTACTAATAACCCACAATTCTAATTTGGCAAAGGTAGGGGTCATTTTATGGAATTAAAAAAAAAAGTTTTCCTTGATTGTGAAAGTGTTCACATTTTTCATAAACTTGCTTTTTAAATCATGGAAATGAATCAAGAGTACACAGTATGAGTTTAAGTGACTAAGTTACAAGTGATTTTTGGAACAGGACCATTCTTACCTGGGGATTGACTGTGCCTGCTTAGCACAGACTCTCAGGACTGAAGGCTAACTTATCAACCCCCTACCACTCAAGTCTCCTGATTTTTTACACCCAAGTGAACAGGAAGAGCAACTTAATAAAAATCTTAAATTATAAGAAAAGTCTGAACCAAAACTTTTATTTTCTATGAAAATGCCTTTGCTGGAAAGATCAATTAGTAGAATTTTCCATTTATTTGTAGTCAAGAAATTCTTGCTTGCAAATAAAAATTAAGTTATATGTAGTTGAATATTAAAGCCATCAAGTGGCAGTTAAATTAAAAATCAAAACCACTTTTGATTGTTAAACTTCCATTTGCCTACAGACCAGTAGACTTAACAGGATTTAACCAAAACACAAAAAGAAACAAATAAAATCATTTAAAAATAAATTCAGCAAAGTCCAAAGAGACCAATGAAAATACATAAATTTGAATAATTCATTATAACATTTAGAACCTCTAAAGTAAAAACACATTTTTGTTATGTTATTAATTCAAATTTCATGCACAGAGGCATTGCAGGACCTGTTATCTGCATGGATTTGAATTTCTGACCAACAGAAGAGACACAACTTCTGAGGGAACGCTGAACTCCAAAGTCAGATAAATGTCCAAAGAAATCCCATGCTTAAGTCAATTGGTAGGGATGTGTGGGGGTTCTCCTCAGCATAAACACAATCTACACATGTATCTGTTTCTTTTCTTATGGGGTGGGGGGAATTCAATAATAATGTATAAATCAAATGTTCACTTCAAAGTTATCAAATAAAAAAAAAAACCCTCAGTATTCTTTCATAGAACACTAAACTATGCCCCACCACTCTTAATCACCAACAGAAAACAAATAATATTAAGAAATTTCATCCACAGCATTTTTCTGACTGAATCCCAGTATGAATTGTGTCCCAAATCAGGACACACAAAATAAAGATATTTTCACATAACAAAACCTGACCCTGTGCTTCACTCCATATGGGTCATGCATATTATCAGATTTTGTATGGAGGTTTTACAAAGAGAAACATCACCAAATTAGCTCATTATATCTCATACGCCAAATCTTAAATTAACCTTGAATTTATTCATTTGGCACACCCTAAAGAATACTTAACTAAAATATTTAACATTAAAGTAGAGAATTATGCTACTGTCATTACTCTTTTCTATTCAGAACCAAGCAGAATCTGTCAGGATGGTCTACACAGTCACATTTTTTTTTTTTAAGTTTTTAAACATTTTCTACCTCTAGAAAAGATTAAATTTAATCTAAGGAAAGATTTTAGTTCCCAGTAGGAATGACAAAAAAGATAAATTATCCAAATTTTTTCTCTCACCCCCATCTGTCATCTTCTCACCATTTTTGCCTTTTCACCAGCTAGGTTTTCGGTACAAGGGGGAAAGGTCAAAGGACTCTTATTTTGCATGAGAATAGGCTGAGAGGAGGACAGCTGGGAGCCTAAGGAAAAAATACAACTGGATCAGTCTGAGCAACTATTAAGCACGTCAAAAAAGATAAAAGATCCAAAGTGCTGGAATCAAATTACTAAACTACATACTGTGGAGCTAATGGTTCCAGCAGAAGGTCTCAGAGCTTATTAATTCTCTCTCCTAAACCCACTCTGAGACAGCAAGTTAAAGACTTCTTACAAGTCCAAAGTCAGAGTCAACCTTTCACCTTAGTTCAATTAAACAAGAGCTTACTGAAAACTTATTATCTGAAATAACCTGGGGTATCATGAAGGATACTAACCAAAAGTAACATACAAAACCTTCACGCTCACAATCTAATGATATAGGGAAATAACAATCAAAATTCTAGGTGGAATCCTATGAAAGGATTAAAATCCTATGAAAGGAATGTGGGTGATATGAGGATTACTGGAAAGTAGCCCTTGAACTGTTTTATTTTAAGAATAAAGAGGACTTCTGATAGGGATGATAAAGGAGGACATTTAAGAAACACAGGTATTCTCCATCTGCATATTCTTTTCACTCTATCCATCACCAGTCCACTGAAGCCTATATTCAGGGCACCTCTGATCTACTCCTGTCCCACATCCCGTTCCCAATGCTGCTCATCTGCCTGGTCCAAGCCTGCAACACCTCCAACTTCCTTCTCATCACTGAAGCCAGAGTATCTTTCTAAAACTCCTATGGCCGTCATTTCCTTTGTCAAAGTTTTCTCAACTTTCTATCACTTATTGGATTAAAACTCCTCTGTACTGCATACAAACCATTCAAAACTTGACCTCTGCTTACTTGCCAATCCTCACCTCTTGTCATTTTCATTATGCCTCCTTGCCCACCCCGAAATCACCCTGCCCGTAGCAATTTCCAGAAACAGTTACCTCCATGTCTTTGCAGCTGTGGTCCTTCTGCCTTGTAAGTTCCTCCCTATTCTTTAGGTCTGAGCTCAAATGCTACCTCCTCCGTGAAATCTTTCCTAATTCTTATAAGCCTCTGTATTTGTCCTGATAAGATGATCTTATTGTAATATAATTGTATTTGTGCATGTACTCATTAACCTCTAAGATTCTTGAGGACAGAGAATATATCATTTCATATTTATTTGGCATAGTAGAGACACTCAAAAACTGCATTAATGATCAATAAGAGAAGCTAGCATTCCCTACACACCTAAATTTCACACGATATTTTAAGTGATTCACAAGGACTATCCCATTTAATCCTCATAGTAACCCCCATGAGAAGGTACCATTAGCATCATCCCACTCTATCTGTGAGGAAACAAAAGTACACACACAGGTTAAGCAACTCACATAAGACCTGGATTCAAAAATGCAGGCAGTCTGACATCACCACAGCTCATACTTTGTAACCAATATGATAAAATCACAATCTCAATCTCTTGCTTGCTCTCTTTCTCTGTACTAGGGAAAAGCCAGCAAGCCCCAACGAAGCTAAGCAAGAGAGGGGCTCAATAAGAGGGGTATAATGTAAAATACATCCAGGAAGGAGGCTGGAAATAAGCTGACAATGTGCCTTACTGATTCCCACAATTATCTGATTATCTGAACTGAATTTGGTTAAAAAAGCTGCAAAATGCCTTCCTCTTAGTACATTAGGACCTTGACCTTGAGCACTCTTTCCCCAAATAGTGTGCACAGAACTCTACTTTCCTGGGAGTTTCCAAGGAAAACCCCAAAAGTGTCTAGTGGTAAAATTATTTGAGGAAATGCCAGGTTAAGTAAAATGAACGGGTTTCTTTACTAAAGAATTTGAGAGCATTAATACAGATAGATGAGTATAGTTATCCCCGTCTTACCTGAACACAGAACCCCTTGCTCATAGCATATCTCACGGGCCTAGTTAGTGTTCGATAGGACAGTTTGAGGCCTACAATGCCATTTGCAAACTGACCCCTGCCCACACACCTCAAGTCAAATTATGTCAAATTAAGGTGTAATACAGGAAGCATGTGCTAAGAATACAAAGTCTAAAAAAGAGACTCAACTGGAAAGATGAAATGTTGTCAGGTATCTCAATCCAAAAATGTTGTTCTCGTCTCTATACCCCTCACAGCATCTGTTCACAGCTCTTCAAGAGCATTTACCAACCTGAGTTTAACACGCTACTTGTATCCGCACACTTTTCCAACTGACCTACTCAAAAAAAGTTGTTTTATTCATTTGTATAGAAACTTAAACACAGTAAAAATAACAATAAATAATTATTAAATTGGATTGTCAAAAGCATTCTGATTTAGAAAAAAATATTCAAAGGCATAAGAAAAAGCAAAAAGAGGTTACCACTGCTATGCCATAGTTTATACTATCGAATATTTTGAGAGCAAATAATTACCAATGCCTATGTAAATGCAAATGTAAACAATTTCCACCTATGCCAATAACAAGTAACTCAACACTCCAAGACACATTGGGATATATTAAACTGTATAAGTAATTTTACAAGGTCAAATTACACTTATCTCTTCTTTTTATCACTCTATGCAGTCGAATATATTTCCCAATTTCATAACTTTGATTTATATGTAAATCGCTGAACTGCTGCAATTTAAAATTTCACATTAGAAAGTCCATATAAGACACCTCCAAAAATTATTTTACTAGCAAATATTAGATCTCTTGAAAGTAAATATTCACTGATAAAATTTTAACTTAAGGTTAGAGACATTTCCTATATAGGCTTTTTTAATAAAGAAAAAGTTGATATATTCATTATTATAATAACCCAAGAATACTATTAGGATACTTCCTTAAGTCTCTGTCTACAGAATGAAATTACATTTCGCACAGTTTTATTCCTAACTATGTATTAGAATAATCTGAAACATCCCAATTCTAAACAGTACTGGATACTGGAAAAGTGACTGTATTTATGACTCACATTATTACCATGCTCAAGGGGAAATAGTATACAAATTATTAAATTACATCTAGCATAACCTAATTCAATTTTCTATAATGACTCAAAAATATCAGTTACCTATGAAATTAAATTAGCATATAAATCAAAGCTCTACATTCATAATTATTGATACTCTGGAATTTTTCACACTAAATACAGGAACTAATGATCTGTCACCTACTGCCACGACATGAGGAAGAGAAAATAAAGGGTAATATAAATACTTAATTCCTGAATCACAACAAACCCATAATAACAGGATAAAATATGTATCAAAAATCAAATATCCTCTCTACTTAAGTTTTCTTTTTAAAAGTTACTTTCAAAGTTTAGTTTCCAACTATCACCTTTAAAATACCCATGAAAAGTAAGTTATGAGAGACAGGAAACAAGCTTTCTTTTCTTACCTACGCGGTCAAATGTCTTATCGCATTTGGGACACTGCAATATTTTTTTGTTAGTGTTCTGAATGACTACAGGGGTTAATCCCTCATGAATGCTTCCGACAGAATCACCAGCCTCAGCCTCCTCTTCTGCATCATTGGGATCCTTTTCACTGTGCTCTTCAATGTCAGAGTATTCATCTGACATTTCCTCCTCTAGCTCATCCTCTTCAGCATTACATTCACTGCCGGGATCCTCAGAATCATTTCTATCTGACTTTTCCTTATCAAAACTGTCTTGATTCAAATTGTCTGATCCATCACCACTTTCTTGTTCATCATCACTAGTGTCATCAAACTTAACAGGGCACTTCCGATTCCGTTTTGATCTCCTTGTGGAAAAACTTCTCTCCAGCATTTTTAACCCATGCTTTTTCCCTAATAAAAGGGATCTATGGGTTTTCGCCAAATGATTCTCTAAAGACTTCTTATAACAAAAATGTCTACTACAGAATTTACACTGATGATTACTCGACAGTCTTCCAGTTAACTCACTTAGTGTTTCTTCTGGTGACGATTTTTCAGTTAGCTCAGACTGAAAAGTGGCAACATTTTCGTTATTTAGCAGCTTAACTGCATCTATAATATCCAGGAATTTTGCAGCCTCTAAAACAAGTGGGATTTCATATTTGTACACAAAAAATTCTGATGTGTAAAGAAATTCAAGCAAATGCTGAAAAACGGAGTGAGTTACGTGATCCAGGGTGACAACATCCGTGCTTGGATTTTTGCTCAAACACGCATGAAAATAACTACTGCCAACAGCAACGACGACTTTGTGCGCGCTAAATTCTTTTCCTTCTACTATGATAAGTAAGTCACAGAAAGATGGCTGCTTCTGCCTATCATCATTTAAATACTTCAGCAAGTTCTTATTGTACTGCAAAGAACTCAGAAGTTTTCTCTGATCCGGAGAGGGAGGAAGTTCCTGGTAACAGCGAAGAGCTTCGGGAGCTGGTCTTTCCGTGGAATGAGTGTAGGTTACTTGCTCACACTCCACTGCAACATTTCCTTCCGAAGAATCTTTACGGTAGCCTAGATGGATCTTCTCGTCAAGATGTGAAGTAACCTTTCTCCTTTTCTTCATTGCAGTACAACGGTATCAGAACAAGAAACTTCATAAGTGTCTTGAGGGATTTATAAAGGAAAACTAGATTGTCTTGGATCACAGCTTCTGGAGGGGCGTGCCCGAGGGTTGCATGGTCTGCGAAAAGAGTTATGAACCATGAAAAATAACTGCATGGCCAAGCGATCCTAAATCATTCGCGGCATTGTAAACAAATCCTTCCTAAACGAAAACTAAATTATGATAAAGTCACCGCTTCCACTCATTCGTGGCTGAGATTTTAGGGCGGAGAACAAGGAGGGCCGGGTTAGAAAACACAGCCAACAAAAGAATTTTAAAGGAGGCAGAGCACACCTTGCAGGCCCGATTCCCGAACCGGGTAGGGGAAAGTGGGGCAGAAGGGGAGGCTCCGCGGAGCGCGCCGTGGGTGCAGGTCGAGGCGGCCACCTTCGCGGTGCAGGGGCGCCGGGACAGTGACAACCAGGCCGTCGCGGCCGCGGAACCCACGTTCCCCATTAATACGCTTCCCAGGGGCGGCTAGGCGCACCTCCTCGGGGCCGGCGAGCGTCCAAATGCTGGAGGCGCCCGGCGGGACGGCCCCGGGAGGCGCGGAGAGGAGAGCGGGTCACCCGGGGGACGGCCGCCGGAGCAGAGCCTCCTCAGGCCCCGCCGGGTGGAGATCGCGCCGCCGAGGGCGCCCCCGCCGCCCGCCAACCCGCTCCCCGAGCAGACGCCCCGCACGTCCATTACCGGGAACCCAGGGCTACCCGTTGGCTCCCGGCCGCTGAGCTCCACTCCGGGCGCGCTCGCTCTGGCGCCGACCCACTTCCGGGTTCAGCCCCCGGCCCCGCCCGCCCTTCCCCTCTTGACGCCCTGCCGCCGCCGCAGCCACCGAGCACGTCAACCGCGCGCGCAGCCTCTCGGCCGCCAGACACCCCAGCGCGCGACCCTGCGCCGGCAATGCGCATGTGCGCGCACCCTCCCTACGCATGCTCCGTAAGGCCCCCCGCCACCCTCGCGGCGACCCCAGCGACTTCAGGAGTCCGTTAGTCCGGGTTTTCGCGGCAGTCCGGTGGCCGCTGTGACTGAGCCAGTCGGGGCCTCGCGGGCAGCCAGGCGGGGACCGGCGGAGGGGAAGATGAGGCGGAGTTTCGTAGGGGTGGGCGGAGGCAGCACGCCGCGAGCGGACCGCGTCCTCATGGCTTGTGGCCGGTTGCGGCAGCCCCTCGGCGGCGGGCGAAGCCGTCTCCACAAACGCTGCCCTGCGTCTGAAGAACCCAGCCGGACGCAGCTAACGCAGTTGCACCTAGAATTCATTTTTAACTTTTTATTGTCCACAGAAAACACTGAAAAATGTACATACAAGTATACAACTGGCAGGACAGGAAAGAAAGCCGAAACAAAAAGAAAAGAAAAAGGTCCACAAGGATAACTTTTGGAGCCAAGATTGTGCGTTTCTAACACAGTCGCAGGTGGTGCTGGTATTGCTGCTCTGAGGACCACATGTTTAGTAGCGGGGTCTTAGGCCTGTGACTTTACAGACACGAGGAAAATAAGGCAGAGGCTGAAGCCAAATAGGATGGGTGACCAGGTTGGTGAACCCATGTCCGAGTCCCCTGTGGATGGAAGAGTTACAGAAAAGTTATCGCTGACACTTGTTAACGGTAAGGCAAACTTTATTCAGGGCGTCTACTACAGTGGGGTTTTGTACTAGGTCAGAGAGATTGGGCGCAATTCCAGACAAGGGAAGGTGGGAATTTGTAGCCCAGGAGCCGGCTGGGCGTGGCTGGCATGTCCGTGAACGGAAAACGGCTAAGAGAAAACAAGAGGGGTAAGGGGGGCGGAGTGGGGGCCGGATTCTGGCTAAACTGACCTGACAAGGGTTCTTGCGGGAGGCAGGTGGGATGATCAGACAGGGCTCGAGGAGGAGGAGGAACCAGATGTCAGATATTGAGGGTGGGAGATTCTGGCTAAACTGACTTAGCAGGAGCCTTGCTAAAACTGAGGAATGCATAGACAAATAACAGAAGTTCAAAAGTCAGAGGAGCCTAATTGAGAAGGGAGTTTAGGGGCACCTGATTAAAGTTTGGTGAAGGAGAGAATCTTTGTTAGACCTAATCCAATCAGTTGAACGTCTTAGAGCAAAGGCTAAGCTTTACCGAGGAAGCTATTCGCCTCGAGAGCATAGAAACTCAGCCTGATTCCCTGAAGTATTTGGACTCAAGGCTGGAACAGCAATTCTTACCCAAGTTTCCAGCCTGCAGGCCTGCCCTATGGATTTTAGACTTATAAGCCCTCAGAATCAATCATGAAAGCCAGTTCCTTAGAATATCTGTCTATCCTCTATCTATCTCTCCAGATAGATAGAACCAAACAAATGTTGGTTCTGTTTCTCTGGAGAACCCTCGCTAATACACCAGCAATGAACAGGAAGAAAATAAAATTGAAAAAATAATGCCTTTATGTTTTCCTCGATCGTATAGCACCAACATCCATGTCCCTAAGGTGTCAGAAGTCTTTGTCAGAGGAAGTAGCAGTGGGGCGGGGGGGCCAAAAAGGAAAGCGCAGGGGCAGAAACCCAAGACAGAAAGGAAATCTACACTCTTCAGAATCTCTTTCCTGTGTCTTCCTTTTGCTGATCTGTCATGGTCTTAATTCAGCATCCTTTAGCAGGCTGTTTCACAAATTTATTTCTGAAAATGAAAATGTTTTTCTTCATTTATTTGTTGAATATCCATTAAACAACCACTCTGTACCAGGCATGTAACATTTTAAATAAACTTAGTCATAAAAGATGTTACTTGATGGCATCAGAGGTATAAAATACCTGGGAATGAATCTAATGAGTTATGTTCAAGACCTCTACACACAATTCTCTACAACAGGGCTGACAAACTTTTCTGTAAAGGACCAGATATGAAATATTTTAGGTTTGTGAGCTACGGGTAGTATCTTTTCCATTTTATTCTTCATTTTTATGACAACCCTTTAAAATGTAAAAATTATTCTTATCTCATGGACCATACAAAAAACAAGCCATGAGCTGATTTTGGCCTGTGGGCCATTGTTTTCTGAGAACTCCCCCTAAAACCCAACTCAGAGAAATTAAAGAAGACATTGAAGAAATATGTCATATTCATAGATTGGAAGAATCAATATTGTAAAGATGTCAGTTGTCCTCAAATTGATCTGTAGATTTAAAGACATCAATGTATTGGACTTAATCAGTATTAAAAACTTCTGTTTTTCAAAACCAATTAGGAAAATCAAAAGGCAAGCCAAAGACTAGGAGAAGATATTTGAGAAACATATGCCCCCAAAATAAAACGGACTCTTGCAACTAATGAGAAGGAAAAAAATATGTAAAATGAGCAAAATGTTAGAACAGACACTTCATGAAAGAAGTACATGAAAGATCTTATCTTTAAATTGCATCTTAAAGGAGATGCTAATTAAAACCACAGTGAGATACATACCTAAGCATAACTAAACTTATAAAGACTGACAGTGTCAAGTGTTGATAAAGATGCAGATCAACTGGAAATCTCATTCACTTCTTTTTTTTTTTAATTTTTATTTATTTATTTATTATTGGCTGCTTTGGGTCTTCGTTGCTGCACGCGGGCTTTCTCTAGTTGAGGCGAGTGGGGGCTACTCTTCGTTGCGGTGTGCCAGCTTCTCATTGTGGTGGCTTCTCTTGTTGTGGAGCATGGACTCTAGGTGCTCAAGCTCCAGTAATTGTGGCACACGGGCTTCAGGAGTTGTGGCATGCAGGCTCAGTAGTTGTGGCTCGCAGGCTCTAGAGCGCAGGCTCAGTAGGTGTGGTGCATGGGCTTAGTTGCTCCGTGGCATGTGGGATCTTCCCGGACCAGGGATCGAACCTGTGTCCCCTGCATTGGCAGGCGGATTCTTAACCATCACCCCACCAGGGAAGTCCCTCATTCACTTCTTATTGGAATACAAGCACTTTAGAAAATAGTTGAGCAATTTCAGAAAATTACATATATACAAGCTAGCCATTCCATTTTTTTTTTTAATAAATTATTTATTTATTTTTGGCTGTGTTGGGTCTTCGTTGCTGTGCGCAGCTTTCGCTAGTTGCAGCGAGCGGGGGCTACTCTTCGTTGTGGTGCGTGGGCTTCTTATTGCATTGGCTTGTTGCAGAGCACGGGCTCTAGGCATGTGGGCTTCAGTAGTTGTGGCATGCGGGCTCGGTAGCTGTGGCTCGCGGGCTCTAGAACGCAGGCTCAGTAGCTGTGGCGCTCAGGCTTAGTTGCTCCGTGGCATGTGGGATCTTCCCGGACAAGAGCACAAACCCGTGTCCCCTGCATTGGCAGGCAGATTCTTAACCACTGCACCACCAGGGAAGCCCTAGCCATTCCGTCATTATTCAAGAGAAACCAAAGCATTATATCCACACAGTCTTATATACAAAATTTTATAGCAGCTTTACTTGTGATAGCCCAAAATTGGGATCAACCTAAATGTCCAACAACAGGTGAATGGAAAAACAAATATATAAAATACTATTACTTAACAATAAGCAGGAACAAACTAATGCCAAAGACAACAACATAGATGAGTCTCAAAATAACTTGAATAAAAAACAAAATGAGTATATTCTACATGATTCCATTTATCAAATGTCTAGAAACTGCAGATTAAAATGACAGTTTGTTGCTTAGTCACAATGAGTGGCATCAGAGTTTGTGATAAATTAAAAAAGGGCACAAGAAAATTTTAATTATTTTGATTGTAGTGATGGTTTCACTAGTGTATACATATAACTGATCAAATTATTTACTTGAAATGCATGCAGAATATTGCATGACAGTCAATCTTAAAGTCATAAAAAAAAAAGAATGTCACACAGACACTTGAACAGGGACATACAATGAAACAATAGAAAAATTGAAATTCCAGAGATTCAAATTCACAGGTTAATTTACTATATAAAAAGGTAAAATTTCAAGTCTGTGACGTAAAGATAGAATATCCAATAAATGAAGATAGATAAAGAGGTGGCATCAGAAATAAAAGTAAGTTGTATATAACCTCAGTGAATCAAGATAAATCCCAAATGGATCAAAAATTTAAATGTAAAAACTGAAACCATAAAAGAACTATAACAAAACACAAACTTCTAAATAACAGTAAAATGGTGAAGGTCTCTCTCACCACGAATCAAAATTCAGAAGCAATTAGGGAAACAAATTGTTAAATCAACCATATAAACTTAAAAATTTTTTTGCATGGAGGAATTCCAGTATCAGCAATGGTGAATTAAGTAGCTGGAACCAATTCTGCTGTGAACAGCTAGGACAAAATGTTTTTTTAACAAAAGCTACTGTTTTGGATGCATGGCATAGCTACCAGGGTTATGTGTGAGGAATTGTAAGGGCCTGGTCTGCAAGAAAAAGAGGCTCAAAGAGGTGATCTGGCTTTGGGAGGCGGGGGCTTCTCCCTAAAGGCAGTTACTGACTGGAAAGAAGCAACTGAGAGGCTGATAAAACGATTAGATCCTTGACAGACTCATGAGGCAGGGAGACAAACATTGAAATTTAAGGATCCGGAGAAAGGAAGGGCCCTAATAAACACCCTGTGTTTTCAGCTGGGGCTCTGAAAGGCCTAACCTATGAGTAAGAACGTACTAGAAATAGACCACCCATCACAGTGCTGAAGCCCTTACATTTTTACTCCTTTGAGAAAGACAATCAGGAATTGCTTCTTCTCTTAGTCTCTCTGCCTGCCAGGAGCAAAACCAAATGCTGTCTTGATTAAGGTGATGTCATCCAGACTCTTAACGTGTTAATTTTTAATATAAAATAGCCAGCATTGAATCAAACACCCGCACACACAGAGGATATTTCCAAAAAAGTAAAAGGCAGACAAAACAGATCCAGAGGAGATCAAGAAAATGAAGTTATTGGACCAATACAACAACAACAAATAAACTATGAGTAATATGTTCAAGGAATTGACAGAATATTGAAAATGGAAAGAAATAGAAATTCTAGAACAGGAAGATATGATAGGTGAAATTAAGAAGAATGGATGTGTTTAAACTAAGATTAGAAAGAGCTGAAGAGAAACTATTGAACTAAAAGACAAATCAGAAGAAATATCCAAAATAAAACACAGAAAGCAGGTATGGTTAATACAGAAAAGAGGAAAAAGAAATATGTAGAACACATGAAACACCAAGCACAAATCTTAATAGAACCACAGCAGCAGGAGAGGAGAATGACAATGAGGAAGAGGCAGTATTTTAAAAGATAATAGCTGAGAATTTCCCATTGATGAGAGACATCAAGCCAGAGATTCAAGAAATACTAGGAACTCCAAGCAGGATGAGTTCAAAGAAAAGTAAAATTGGGCATGTCATAGTAAAACTGCTGAAAATTGGAGATAGGAAAAAATTTTTAAAAGCATGCATAGGGAAAAAAGTATTGGCATTAGAAGAGCAAAATTAGGCCAAGAGCTGACTACCCAATGGAAGCCTAGGAGGCCAGAAGACATCTTAATGATATCTTAATGACGCTCCAAAAAGGTAACTGCTGAGCTAGAACAAATCGTTCAAATGAGAGCAAGATAAAAAGTAGTTGAAATAAGCCAATCTTGAGAGAATTCACTAACTGCAGACTCAAGAGTTCCAGAAATACCAAATGGAGACTTTTAGGCAAAGGGAAAAATCACAGATGGAAGCAGTGTAGTGAAGGAAAGAGTAAAGAATAACATGAATAAATGCAAATTGACTGTGAAAATAATAATAAAATGACTGTGGGATTAACAAAATAATAACATAAAACACAAGATATATTGAATTGAATTAAGAATTTCTAAGGTCCTGTGCTGTCCAGCATGTGTTAAAAGTTCTAATTTATATATAACTTTATTAACTCAAGGATGTTTGTTACAACCTCTGGAGTAACTACTAAAATCAAAATTAAACAAATGTTTAATAAATAGGCTAATAGAGGTGGGGAAATTGAACACTGAAGAATCAAGATGAAGAAAAGAAAGTAGAGAAAAAGAAACAGCATTTGAAACAAATAGAAAAATATAATAAGATGGTAGATTTAAAACCAAATGTAATAATTAATTACTTAACTGTAAATTGACCAAACTATTCCATTAAAAGGACAGTCATTGATAGACTGAATGAAAAAAAAGACAAAAACTTGCTACTACAGACTTGATTACTACAAAAACTTGATTATTACAGACAAAACAAAGTTAAAAGGACATGTTTGGAAAATGATACACTATGCAAATACTAACCAAAGGTAGGTTGATGTATGTATATTAATATCAGACAAAGTAGACTTTAACATAAATGAGTTATTTGAGATAGGACATATCATAATAATATAATTTGCAATCCATGCAGAAGATATAGCAATTTCAAACATGTATGCCTGTACTAAATTATCTACATATTTTATAATATATACTTATGAATTTCTATCTGTCCATATGTGTATACATATTATGTACTATTTTATTTACTTATATAAAAAGATAAGTATACTATTGCATAATATTTTATATACTAATTATATATATAACATTATTATATATACATATTAGTACAAAAAAAGATAACTTGAAAACCCCAAATGTTTGGAAATTCATTAATACATGGGTAGCCCATAGGTAAATAGCCCAAAGAAAAAGAAAATAATCTCAATAAAATTTAGAAAATATTTTGAACTGAATAATAATAAAAATATATCAAAACAAATGTGACAGCTAAAATCATGTTTAGAGGGCAATTTTAACTTTAAATGCTCACACTAGAAGAAAAACTGAAAATCCTTGACCTATGCATTCATTTTAAGATATCAGCACACACACACACACACACACACACACACACACCCCACACCAAATTCCCAAGAGGTTATAAGGCTGGAAACAACAAAGAACAGATATCAATGAAATGGAAACAGTTACTTAAAAGAGAGGGTCAACAGTATCAAAGTTTTCTTTTGTTGTAAAAAAAAAAAAAACAATTTATAATTGATAATGAACTCTTACCTTCCTATGTGCCATTTATTAAGTTATTGTCTTAACTTCAAGTCCACCCTTCAAAATTCTGCATTGTGATGCTGGGCTGGAATTCAGTTTTGCAGGCTGGCTACTTGTTAGTTTCTGCAAGGAACAATAGAGATTTTTAAAAAGTAAGAAAAGCATGGTTGCAAAGTGACATTCAAGCTCTCCATCTTGTAACAGTACCAAAAGGAAAGGACACTATCAGGAAAGTGAAAAGACAACCTGAAAATGGGAGAAAGTATTTGCATATAATAAATTTGATGAGGTTCTAGTATCCAGAATATATTTTAAAATCTTATGAGTAAAAAAAAATGAAACAAAATAACCCAGTTTTTAAAATGGACATTGGATTTGAATAGACATTTCTCCCGAGAAGATATATAAAGGCCAATAAACACATGAAAAGTTGCTCAACATCATAGTCAGTATAGAAATGCAAATCAAAACCACAAGTACATACCTACCACTTCACACCAACTAGGATGGTCATAATTAAAAAGATAACAAGCGCCCTTCCGCCGCGGCAGCCACTGAGGAGCAGCAGCCATGGCTCTGCGGTACCCTATGGCCGTGGGCCTCAACAAGGGCCACAAGGTGACCAAGAACGTGAGCAAGCCGAGGCACAGCCGCCGCCGTGGGCGCCTCACCAAGCACACCAAGTTCGTGCGGGACATGATCCGGGAGGTGTGCGGCTTTGCCCCTTATGAGCGGCGGGCCATGGAGCTGCTCAAGGTCTCCAAGGACAAGCGGGCCCTCAAGTTCATCAAGAAAAGGGTGGGGACACACATCCGTGCCAAGAGGAAGAGAGAGGAGCTGAGCAATGTCCTGGCCGCCATGAGGAAGGCGGCAGCCAAGAAGGACTGAGCCCCTCCCCTCTGTGCACAATAAAACTTTTACAGAAAAAAAAAAAAAAAAAAAAAAAAAAAAGATAACAAGCATTGGCAAGGCTGTGGAAGTTGGAATCCTCATACACTGCTGGTGGAAACATAAAATGGGGCACCCACTTTGGAAAATATTTTGTCAGTTTCTCAAAAAGTTAGACACACAGGTTACCATATGACCCAGCAGTTCCACTCCTAGGTATATACCCAAGAGAACTGAAAACATATGTTCACACAAAAACTTGTAAACAGATGTTTATGGCAGTATTATTCATTTTAACCAAAAGGTGGAAAAAACCCAAATGTCCATCAGCTGACGAACAAATAAAATCTGGTATATTCATACAATTTAATATTATTCTGCCATGAAAGGGATTAAAGTACTGATACATACTACAACATGGATGAATCTTGAAAAACTGTGCTAAGTGAAACATAAATGACCACATATTGTGTGATTCCAGTTATATGAAATGGATAGCGAAATTCACAAAAACAGAAAGTAGATTAGTAGTTGTAAGGGTCTATAGAAAAAGGGAGTAGGGGAATGAGTGCTGACGGGTACAGGTTTCTTTTGGGGTAATGAAACTGTTCTAAAATTAGATTGTGGTAATAGTTGTACAACTTTGTGGATACACTAAAAACCACTGAATTGTATGCTTTAAAAGGGTAAACTTTGGGACTTCCCTGGTGGTGCAGTGGTTAAGAATCTGCCTGCCGATGCAGGGGACACGGGTTCGAGCCCTAGTCCGGGAAGATCCCACATGCCGCGGAGCAACTAAGCCTCTGCACCACAACTACTGAGCCTGTGCTCTAGAGCCCGCGAGCCACAGCTACTGAGCCAGCACGCCTTAGAGCCCGTGCTCCGCAACAAGAGAAGCCACTGCAATGAGAAGCCCACGCACTGCAACCAAGAGTAGCCCCCGCTTGCCACAACTAGAGAAAGCCCGCACGTAGCAACAGAGACCAAAGCAGCCAAAAGTAAAATTAAATTAAAAAAAAAAACCTAAAAAACAAAATTAAAAAAAGGGTAGACTTTATATTATATGAATTATATATATATAGTGACTACCCCATTGTGTGTACCCAACAGCAATGTATGAGGATTGTGAATTCCAGTTTCTCCACATCCTTGCCTTATTGTCTTGTCTTTTTTTTATCACAGCCATCTTAATGGAAGTGAAGTGGTGGCTCAATGTAGTTTTTTTTTCTTTTTTAACATCTTTATTGGAGTATAATTGCTTTACAATGGTGTGTTAGTTTCTGCTTTATAACAAAGTGAATCAGCTATACATATATCCCCATATCGCTTCCTTCTTGCGTCTCCCTCCCTCCCACCCTCCCTATCCCATTCCTCTAGGTGGTCACAAAGCACTGAGCTGATCACTCAATAAAAATGATATATTCATTTTTGTAACTGTAATAGCATAGAAGATGCTTACATAATAATTTTTATGTGTAAAAGAGTACTTTTTGTTTCTTATGGTATGGTCACATATATAAAAAAATTATACTGAGTAAAGATTGGAAAACATTGCACCAAAATATTAATAGGAAGTCTCTCTAGGTTGTGGGGTGACATAAGATTTTCTTTTCTTCAATTTTTTAAAAAAAATTTCAACTTTTCTATTATAAACATGTATTTTTATAATGAGGAAAAAAAAATATTTTTAAAGTACCATAAAGAAAAGATGTCAGGGGCTTCCCTGGTGGCGCAGTGGTTGAGAGTCCGCCTGCCGATGCAGGGGACACGGGTTCGTGCCCCGGTCCGGGAAGATCCCACATGCCGTGGAGTGGCTAGGCCCGTGAGCTGTGGCCGCTGAGCCTGCGCGTCGGGAGCGGAGCCTGTGCTCCGCAACGGGAGAGACTACAACAGTGAGAGGCCCTCATACCGCAAAAAAAAAAAAAAAAAAAAAAAAGTGGAGTAAATAAAGAACTTTGAAGAAGTAGAAATTAAACCTAAAACCAGCAACATTAAAACATTGAATTAGGTTGAGGAAGGTATTCAAGAAGGGTGAGAACAAATCTTAACTTGACAGCTCAATGCCTAGGCTGGTTCCAGAAGGGTTTCTGATAAGAGACAAGACCAAAGGAGCAGAGGGGAAACAGAGGGTGTCAGAATTTGACCCTGGGCTGTCAGAGCTTCAGGTAACAAAGATAAAAATTGTGTTTGCTTTCTTTTGAGAAAGCTTTAAGTTGATTTGTCAAGTACAGCAGATGTTTGTTTGGCAAAGTGGCAGCATGGAGAGAAAATTGTATTTCTTTGTATGACCATCTACAAGGAAGAGGTTTGGAAATCCTCTAATGAGCGTGCTAGGATAGAAGGCACTCAAGTTGGTTTATCAGGCTTTCATTTTGCCTGGTGTGTATGGTGTGTAAGGCAAGGCTAGAGAAGAATTGGGAAAATAGAGGGGATTTTTGAGGTCACGTTGAGCGGAGAGAGGAAAGCAAAGAAGGGAGGAATTTCAAAGAGAGATGACAGCTAAGAAAAGAACCTCAGTTTTAGGTGATACCTGCTCCTGATTTTGATAGTGTGCTGTTGATTCATGAGAAGCAGAAGAAGATTGAGCAAGGGTTCAGTAACCATAGGATTAGCATAGAATATTGTGGAATGAGTTCAGTTTTGGAGTCAAACTGATCTGTGTTCAAAACATACCTCTTACATCCTGTTGGTGGCAGCTTGTATGCTTCTCAGACTATAGTGAAAAACATAGAGACGTGCTCAGCCTTTCAGTTCTTTCTGAAAAATAATAATTTGACAAGCAGTAATTCATATTTTTCCAATTGAAAAAATCATATACATTTTGAAGAAGAATGAAACACTTGCCTGATGATGTGGTATAATATATCTAAACTATTTCTACATGAAATACAGAGTAAAGGATATTCTTTTAGAAAATATTCAATTTATGCCTGTGCATGTCCAATTTTATCTTTTACTTTTTCTTTTTAATTTTTTCATTTAAAGCTCTTTTACTTTCCCAGCATTTAATGGCCTGTTTACACAGTAGATTCTGAAACTCAGAGCAACTCTCTGGAGACCCAGAGGAAATGAATAGTGGTAGATATACATTAGTGCAGGTTATAAAACATAATTACATTAAAATTTTTAGGTGAAAGCACATTTTAATGCATTAAACCTGCATTGCAGAAGCATACTAAGTTTTTATGGATAAATTTTTTTCCCACTGGAGGGTGCAATTCATCAGTGTATCAAGATTTCTACAGTTCCTTTAATGAGTATACTTTATAAATAATATCAGAGAGCTGATTATTTCCAAGACACTAATGTAGAATGCTGAGTAGATTTTATAAAACTTTAAATAGATAGAATTTCACTAATAGGAATCTGGGCTTTATTCTACAATATACTTGTGATTTAATTAGGATCAAATGATTTTTAAGCCAAGTGTATTCTTTTATTCTCTCTTTTGGATACTATGTATGACTTTCTTGGTTATTAATACTACAAAAATGTATGCTAAAAATTCATAATAAAGAGAAATACAGTCCTACTTATTATGAAGTTTTTGCAGTTGTTTTCTTTAGCAGTCTATGTATTTAATTAAAATTCTCTGTGAAATATAGATTATTAGACTCTACACACAGTAATAATGTGTGGTCTAAAATTAAATGTAAATTTATTAAGCATAAAACTAATATATACATTTAATTGAATTTTTTGTTTTCATTATATATCTTTATGTAGTATGAAGGCTTTTAGATAATGTGTGCCTTCAGTATAGCACTAATAAAATATAAATTTTAATAACAGCCAATATTTATTGAACACCAACCAACTGGGTCTCAGCAGAGTTCTGTACTGATTAACTTTACATTTTTAACTTATTTAATTCTCACAACAGCCTCAACAAATAAGTAACATTTTCCTCACTTCACAGATGAGGACTCTCAGGTGTCACGTGACTTACCCAAGTGCATACAGTTGGTATGAACTGCTGCTCAAGCTGGGTGACCTGACTTCATGGCCCAGACTTAATCACTGTTTAATAGCTATGTTAGACGTGTTGGTGCCAACCCCTGCTACCCAAACAGTAATGTGTTGATTTTTATTTTAGACACTTGAAGACAGGCACTTTGCATTGTGGTTAATGTCTCAAAGATCTCCATCAAATATTGTGGCTTTTGCTTGCCTGGAACTGATAGAACTGCTTTAATTATGACTTAGATGAATGGTGGCTCAGACTCTTTTTTTAAATTGTCTGCCCCAGCAGCTCTCCTCTCCTTCCCTACCCATAGCAGAACACCAAGACTGCCACTCAGAGGAAAAGACTGCATTGTCCCATCTCATGCTGTCTCAGAGATGCACAGTTACATAACCAAGTGGGCAGTGAAATGTTAAGTGTAAGTGTTGGGCGGGACTTCCAGGAAGCCTCCTTAAGAAATAAGGTCTGTGGCCTGTGACATTACTCCAACTTACCCTCTCCCACTGCCCACAGTGCTGGCATGAAGAGCAGCTGGGGCTCAAGCAGCCAGGATGACAGAACACGAGAGGGAAGGAACATCTATCTCCTGTAAGCCTCTATTTTGAGTTTTTCTGATATAGGCAGCTCTTTAATCATATTAACAGTTAAGGAGTTTTCTAAGGTTTAAAAACCCATGTTGTCTATCTTTTGATCCTCAGTCAACACCAGACTACAGCCTTTCTCAACAGATGTGACCGTACCATGAGGCCACCAAATATCCTTTCTATATTAATTTTGAATATGTTATTGGGCTAGTGATATGTGTTTGCTTAATTCTACAACATCATTTCTTTAAAGATCATTTCTATCCATAGTTTAAAATTAATTGCAAAACTTGTTCTACTCAGGGTAAAAATTTGCAGCTTGCTTTTACCGTTGTCAATGATTTAAAATATTTTAATTCATGCCAGGTGTTATTTCCCTTTTTGTAACCAGGAGGAGTACTATGGTGTATTCTTCTTGAGGTCAAATAAGTTATAAAGTATTTTTATGAGATTAGTAACATGATTTGGCAGTAAAGAATATGCATGACACATTTTGTATAAAAAAATTGACAAACTTCCTGGATTCCCAGCATTTCCTCTTTGCTCAGACATAAACCTAGATTATGCTGACCTCTCTTTAAACTTGCCACCTACGTCTAAGGAAAAGAATAAAGAAGTTTGCTTTAAAGCCCTTTCCTTGAAGTTTAATCAATATTTGAGAAAAAAAAATTCATGAAATGTCCTAGATTAGAAGATGACCAAAGGTGTATGAAAGGTAGAATATCATAGAGGTTTTAAGGTTTTTGCCAGATGTAATAGTAACAGTAGCAACGTAACATGGTTATTAATAGTACTGTCTTTCACTTATGCAGCACTCATGGTGTACTTGGTGCAGTACTTAATGATTTGTATGTATTAAGCCATTTAAGTCATTCAGTTCTCTCCATTCTAACAGAGGTACTGTTTTACAGCTCAGGGAACTGAACCATAACAACATTAAACAATTTGCTCAAGGTCACTCAGCTAAAATGGAGAAATCAGGACTTGAACCCATGCTTTTTGACCTTGCAATAGTACAATATTACACAGTATTCCTCCATTCAGAGAATTGTTATAATTATTGTATTAAATTAGCTAAATGAAAGATATAATTAGAGAACTATTTAGAAAGCTATGCTGAATATAGCTTCTTTTTTTTTTTTTTTTTTGTGCCGTGGGTCATGCGGGATCGTAGTTCCTCAACCAGGGATCGAACCCATGCCCCCTGCATTGGGAGCACGGAGTCTTAACCACTGGACTGTGAGGGAAGTCCTGAATATAGTTTCTTGCTCTATGCTTCTCAGACCCTCTTTCTTGGGATTGAAATGTAAATTTGTACAAACCACTGTCTGAATACTTAATAGTTGAATATTTAGTAATTTTTTTAATCTCCTACCCCTATCTTGCCCCTTCCCCCTTCCCTCTTCCCACTGGTAACCACTAGTTTGTTCTCTATATCTGTGAGTCTGCTACTCTTTTGTTATATTTACTAGTTTGTTGTAATTTTTAGATTCCGCATATAAGTGATATCATATGATATTTGTCTTTCTCTTTCTGACTTACTTCACTTAGTATGATCATCTCTAGGTCCATCCATGTTGCTGCAAATGGCAAAATTTCATTCTTTTTTGTGGCTGAGTAGTATTCCATTGTGTATATACATATATCACATCTTCTTTATCCATTCATCTGTTGATGGACACAGGTTACTTCCATATCTTGGCAATTGTGAATAGTGCTGCTATGAACATAGGGGTGCATTCTGAATTAGTGTTAGAATAATTTAATATTGAATAATTTAAGATTTTAAATTCATTTTTCACCAAGTTAATTTCCAAAGGAAA